>NC_060119.1:363707868-366207868 GCF_021461395.2 Schistocerca americana | reverse complement strand
TTTAGGCTATTATGTCATTTTAAAGTGATCGAAAGTTTTGCATTTGTCTTCCATATGCTGGTAACTGGAAGGCTTGGTGACTTGTCCTCGTTCAAGCCCTCGCACGATCTCTGACACTGAAACGGAGTTGTGTGTTTGCACTGCTTACTTTCACTCTATTACCTCGTATGGTGTTGCATTCTATGCGACACCGTGCGCTCACTAGGCCTACAAAAGGGCACTCTAACATATCTATTGAGCTAGTTCGCGAGATTTGTAGAGGCCGTTGTTCATATGTCCTGGATTTCTAAGTATGGTACCCTTGTGCAAACTTGTCATTATGGCATTAGTTGTTGACAATACTGACTTCAGAAGAAACTGCAACATTAATTCAGTGGACATTAGGCAGAAAAACGATGTGCACTTGGGTAACATTTGCTTAAGCGTGATACAGAAAGGCGCGCATGGTCCCAAGGAACTCGAGAAATACATCAAAAAAGCTCAACACGAAGAAGAAGTTGTACGACATAAACGAAAATTGGTAGGCGTGTTTCTACATCTGACAGACGATGTCTATTCAAATTTCACGCCAGTTGCATAAGAGTGGGGCTAGTGGCGTCACTATGAGGATTAAAATCAGCTTTGTTTTAAATAACGCGGTTTAACAATGTTGAGCGTTAGTTACCTTTGAGATCGGACGTGGTTAGTTGACGTTTGTCAAGAATGCTTTTCAGGCGACAAAGACACCATTATCAACATCTCACTGAGTTCGATCGAGGAGCTGGATGTTTCTCCTACGATGTTGCAAGAAGGCTTGGCAGGAATGTAGCCACTGCACATGATTGCTGGCAGCAGTAGTGACGACAATATAAGGTCGCCAGAAGACTGGGCTTCGGACGGCCACGTGGTGCTACCGATAAGGGAGATCATCATGTTCGGCGTATGGCTGTGGCACATCGTACTGCGTCTGTAGTAGCAATCTGAGCAGCAGATGGCACTACAGTGACTGAACGAACTGTTAAAAATGGGTTACATCAAGGACAGCTCGGAGCCAGAAGCCCTGTTGCGTGCATTCTACTGACCCCAAAGCATCGCCATTTACGACTTCAGCGGTGTTAGGAGAGGGCAAGAAGGAGGTCTGTCGTGTTTTCTGATGAAAGATGGTTTTGCCTCAGTGCCAAAGATGGCCGTTTGTTGGTTAGAAGGGATCCAGTTGAGAGCCAGCAACCAACCCGCCTCCGTGCTAGACACGCTGGACCTTATAATGGTACTTGAATTACGTAACCATTACGGCACATCACCTGAACCTCTCGATACCAGTAATATTCTACTGTGTTTCTGTAAAGTAGTTGACATATTTCTGAGACAACATTCAGATTTGATTTCATTAATGTACAGGTACTTTGATTCATCGATATGTTTATATTGCAATGATATTATTCTTATGTGTATTCTTTCTTTTGTCACTATGATCTTTGACGTACTTGTAACTCTTGATTTTTGTGCGCGTAAACGGTTATTAGTTAGAAAGTCGGAACTTGAAAAATTCGAGTCTCGGACGTCATTTGGAAAGACGCATAACGTAGTCAACTTATAAAATGTGAACTTTAATAGTGAGGAAGATATTTTCAAGTACGTTTTGTATTGTGGAGTGATGTTTTGTGTGTTACGCGATATTGCAACAAAAGCAATAAAAAGGAAGTGTAACTTAAATTCGGAGTGCTGATTATTTTTTACATCACCATTGTGCTAACTTTAAAAGGTTTAATATTCAAGAATGGTTTGTGAAACACATCTATAAAACTTTTAAATATCGCAGAATAACACCTAGGTCTCTTTGCATCCGAGCTTGGAATCATCACTACCTAGATTTTCGACGATAGAGCCATGAATTCACAACGAGACCAGCGTGGGAAACACGAAAAGATGAGTGCCTAGTTTATCCATTATTTCATGAAATGACTTTATTAACTGTGCTCTAATGACACCTGCCACATAATTACTTTGTTGTTGCCCGAAAATGCAGCATTTAGCAGCGTGAGCAACATCACAATCATTAAATTTTGACCTTTGTTGTGGTAGGGTTGTTAGAACCTGCACCTGGAGTTATGGGCTGGGGTGCGATTTCGTATGAATCAGGAGCTCTGGCGTTGTTATCCCACGACCCCGACTGTACATTTGTACGTCAACCTGGTAATTCGCCAGTTGTGCTGCTCCGGACGGAGTGGCCGTGCGGTTCTAGGCGCTACAGTCTGGAGCCGAGCGACCGCTCCGGTCGCAGGTTCGAATCCTGCCTCGGGCATGGATGTGTGTGATGTCCTTAGGTTTGTTAGGTTTGATTAGTTCTAAGTTCTAGGCGACTGAAGACCTCGGAAGTTAAGTCGCATAGTGCTCAGAGCCATTTGAACCATTTGCTGTGCTGCCATTCATGAACAGCATTCCAGAGGGTGTTTTCCAACAGGGTACCGTTCACCTGCATTCCGCCATTGCAACCCAACATGCTCTGCAAAGTGTCGACATGTGGCCTTGGCGCGGTCAATCACTAGATCTATCTCCAGTTGAACACATAGGCGACATCATCGGATGACACCTCTAGCAACCAGCGTTAACCGTCCCTGTGCTGACCGACCAAGTGCAGCAGACATGGAGCTCCATCACATAAACTGAATACGGCATCTGTACAACACAATATATGCACATTTGCATGCTTGAATTCAACATTCTGATTGTCGCATCGGTTATTAATCTAGCAGCATTTCACATTTACAATAGCTTATCTCGCACTTATACAGGGTGTTACAAAAAGGTACGGCCAAACTTTCAGGAAACATTCCTCACACACAAATAAAGAAAAGATGTTACGTGGATATGTGTCCGGAAACGCTTAATTTCCATGTTAGAGCTCATTTTAGTTTCGTCAGTATGTACTGTACTTCCTCGATTCACCGCCAGTTGGCCCAATTGAAGGAAGGTAATGTTGACTTCGGTGTTTCTGTTGACATGCGACTCATTGCTCTACAGTACTAGCATCAAGCACATCAGAACGTAGCATCAACAGGTTAGTGTTCATCACGAACGTGGTTTTGCAGTCAGTGCAATGTTTACAAATGCGGAGTTGGCAGATGCCCATTTGATGTATGGATTAGCACGGGGCAATAGCCGTGGCGCGGTACGTTTGTATCGAGACAGATGCCCAGAACGAAAGTGTCCCGACAGGAAGACGTTCGAAGCAATTGATCGGCGTCTTAGGGAGCACGGAACATTCCAGCCTATGACTCGCGACTGGGGAAGACCTAGAACGACGAGGACACCTGCAATGGACAAGGCAATTCTTCGTGCAGTTGACGATAACCCTAATGTCAGCGTCAGAGAAGTTGCTGCTGTACAAGGTAACGTTGACCACGCCACTGTATGCAGAGTGCTACGGGAGAACCAGTTGTTTCCGTACCATGTACAGCGTGTGCAGGCACTATCAGCAGCTGATTGGCCTCCACGGGTACACTTCTGCGAGTGGTTCATCCAACAATGTGTCAATCCTCATTTCAGTGCAAATGTTCTCTTTACGGATGAGGCTTCATTCCAACGTGATCAAATTGTAAATTTTCACAATCAACATGTGTGGGGTGACGAGAATCCGCACGCAATTTCTCAATCACGTCAACAACACAGATTTTCTGTGAACGTTTGGGCAGGCATTGTTGGTGATGTCTTGATTGGGGCCCATGTTCTTCCATCTCAATGGAGCACATTATCATGATTTCATACGGGATACTCTACCTGTGCTGCTAGAACATGTGCCTTTACAAGTACGACACAACATGTGGTTCATGCACGATGGAGCTCCTGCACATTTCAGTCGAAGTGTTCGTCCGCTTCTCAACGACAGATTCGGTGACCGATGGATTGATAGAGGCGGACCAATTCTATGGGCTCCACGCTCTCCTGACCTCAACCCTCTTGACTTTCATTTATGGGGGCATTTGAAAGCTCTTGTCTACGCAAACCCGGTACCAAATGTAGAGACTCTTCGTGCTCGTATTGTGGACGGCTGTGATACAATACGCCATTCTCCAGGGCTGCATCAGCGCATCAGGGATTCCATGCGACGGAGGGTGGATGCATGTATTCTCGCTAACGGAGGACATTTTGAACATTTCCTGTAAGAAAGTGTTTGAAGTCACGCTGGTACGTTCTGTTGCTGTGTGTTTCAATTCCATGATTAATGTGATTTTAAGAGAAGTAATAAAATGAGCTCTAACATGGAAAGTAAGCGTTTCCGGACACATGTCCACATAACATATTTTCTTTCTTTGTGTGGGAGGAATGTTTCTTGAAAGTTTGGCCGTACCTTTTTGTAACACCCTGTATTAACGTATGATCTTGCTATGTTACTCATTTAAATATATTAGCCGGACAAATTTATTTCATCACTCTACATTATTTATTATTTGGTGTTGCGGTTTTTTTCCGTCAACGTAAGTAAATAAATGTGAAACTTTCTGGCAAATTGAATGAAACTGTGTGGCAGACCGGGACTCGAACCTGAGAGCACTGCTTTTCGCGGGCGAGTCCCGTACCGACTGACCACTTCAGCGTACAGTCCACTGCAGAGTGAAAACACATTCTGGGAAATAAATATGAACTGGACAACGCTATCCCTAGTGCTTTCTTCTGGAGCACATGACAATGCTGCACTTATTGTTGAGGCAGATATCTGGCTTAATCGGACTATGGCGAAAGGATTCGTAAGAATAGTGTTAGCGAATGGTGTCGACCTTGCCGCGGAACTTTGAGAGGCTGATGTTGCGCTCGCCCCAGATGTCCTCGGCGGTGTAGTTGTAGATGGAGTCGCCGTCGTTATAGTCGTTGGAGCACTCGACGGAGGCGACCCGCTGCACGGCTTTGGCCGCCCCTTCGCCCACTGCCAGCGCCGCCAGAAGCAGCAGCACCGGCCCCATCTTCTGCAACACAAGTGCACACTACCTCAGCGCATGCGCCAAATAATGTAATAACATTCACTGAAGAGCCAAAACATGAAGACAAAAGTCCACGGCGAGGCTCAATGTTGCCTCGTTGTGTTGCTGCCACGTGACGCGTTAAACAAAGTATACAGGGTGGTCCATTGATCGTGACCGGGCCAAATATCTCACGAAATAAGCGTCAAGCGAAAAAACTACAAAGAACGAAACTTGTCTAGCTAGAAGGGGGAAACCAGATGGCGCTATGGTTGGCCCGCTAGATGGCGCTGCCATAGGTCAAACGGATATCAACAGCGTTTTTTAAAATAGGAACCCCCATTTTATTGCATATTCATGTAGTACGTAAAGAAATAAGAATGCTTTAGTTGGACCACTTTTTTCGCTTTGTGATAGATGGTGCTGTAATAGTCACAAACACATGGCTCACAATTTTAGACGAACAGTTGGTAACAGGTAGGTTTTTTAAATTAAAATACAGAACATAGGTACGTTTGAACATTTTATTTCGGTTGTTCCAATGTGTACATGTACCTTTGTGAACTTATCATTTCTGAGAACGCATGCTGTTACAGCGTGATTACCTGTAAATACCACATTAATGCAATAAATGTATGTAGTTAATCTTTATAGACAACTGGTCCAAAAGAGGTTCGTGTAATTAAAGTTAAAAAAGATGATTAGCCCTGAAAGACAAAGGAAATGTGGGAACCATAACAGACAATAAATTGGAAAAAAATTAGAAGTGAAGCGTGAGAAGAAGGAAAAAGAGATGAAGAAGAGCCGGATAAGGAGAATATTTGTGTTTCTATAGCTGCACAACCTTTTTAAGAGGAACTTATGGATTTTTTGTTTGGGTTTGTAATTTCTTGATAGGGAGAGATATGGAATATTCAGTATTCGCTTAGTATTAACAAACATTTCTAACAGTGTTAAGCCTAGTGACAAAATTATGCGGTCCACTTTCTCGTTGTGTGACGTTAAGCCCATCCTTGTGTTTACGGAAGAACACGCTTTCACCCTCAAAGCACAGTACCTCTCAAGAAGAGGGCCTGAGCATGTCTAGAATTGAAAAACTGTGCAGCATGCTTTAACATAATAATGCAGGACACCAATGCAGGCGCTGTAAATTATATATAAACTACAACTACCTGAACATGACGCTTAAAAGCCCGCAACACGGATTCAATATTTACAAAATCACTTGTGTCTGGTCATAGACGTCAAGTTGCTTTCTTTATTCTTAACAAATCTTGTAAAGTATGTTAATGTTACCAAAAATTCTATATGAAGTATAGAGTTACGTTACGAAGCAATAAGTTTCGTTCAATTACGGCATACCAGGAATTATTGCCAATGTAAACTACGCCATATTTGAGTTTTATTTCATCATTTACTAGAAGAGCCTACCTTATCTCAAACAATTTGTAGCCTGTAATGAATATGTACATAATTCAGAGACTGCTTCCCAAAATGACTATCTATTAAAAATGTGTGATTGGCACATGCATAACATTTCTTTTCTCACATGGGAGCTTGTCTGCTGGTGGTTACATCAGGCACGTATCCAGTGTATAAATTATTGGAGGGAAGGAGGGCGGGGGGAGGGAGGAAGGGAAAGGACTCACATGTTATTGTTTTCTTCCCTCCCCTCTCCCCTAGATATAAATCTGCGTTATCACTTTTAATGTGTCACAGATGATTCTGATAGTAACAAGAATAATATTCTCTTTAATTAGAATAAAATATATAAAATGTTTTAACATGCTAATAATAATAATAGTCTGTTTATATCTGTGCTTAGTATTTAGTTATAGCACAGCTTCCGACAAATCGCAGTTCTGAGAAATACAGCATTTGAAAAGTATTCGTCTGAAAATCTGAGACGTACGCGTAGCATCATAGTGTGCGCTCACCACTGTCAATTTTTCACTTAGCACTACAATGGGAACAAAGGTGTGCAAACTATGGCTATATAAATGAGAGAAATGCTGTTTCTTTCAGTCGTTTCCACCTACGGTCACAAAGTGGGTCCTTCTATTAGTTTTTCCTAGTGGACGGTCTTTGTCTTACTCAACTTCCTTCAGATTGCCGGCTGTACAGGGTGGTTAGGAAAAGTCTGAAAAGCTTGTAAGGGTGTTCCAGGGTTGGTAGCACTGAGAAATAATTGTTAACAAAAAAATCCGATACGTTGCGTCGTTTCTGAGTTGATTAGCGCTGAAGTTAGCCAATCAGGCCACTGAGCGTGCAATTCAAGCAGCCCGCCAGATACAATTAGTGTCAGTTGTCCTCACAGCTTAGATGACAACGCAGGATGCTGCTCAGCCTTTGTCTCGGGTTAGATCCTTACTACCCTCCTAAGTCCAATTTTTATGTCGCTCTCTTGTTCGGTTTTAGAAAACCAAGCGAAGAACACGTTTGGCGACACCATCTCTAGCGAGCCGCTTGAATTTACTTGTGCAACGGCCTGTTTCGCTAACTTTAATGTTAATTAACTCTGAAACGGAGCAACGTCTCGAATTTTTTTCTGAACAATTATTTTTCACCACAACCTAGCACGCAACACCCTTGGAAGCCTTTCAGACTGTCTCTGACCACCCTGCATATATGGACTTGCGAACCGTCGGATTTGTTGCTGACAGCAGGTACGATCAGTGTGTGAATGTGTTTTACCTAGCTAGGCCGCAAAACCTATCCACGTGCGTAAGCCCTCACGCAAAACAACAGAAAAGTATCCTATGTCAAAACGTGGTGCGTGATTTCTAACGTTTAGTCGCCATTTTTTGAGACTCATTTTTCATACTACTTTACTCTCTGAAAGTCAGATGACAAATTTCGGAAGTGTTGTACGTAAAACCATAAAAGCTTTTACTAGAATGTTTTAATGGGTCATAACCGCATGACCTGGTCATTTGTTGCGCTCCTGGATCAGATGAAAGACAATACTGAACACTGAAACTTCCTGGGAGATTAAAACTGTGTACCGGACCGAGACTCGAACTCGGGACCTTTGCCTTTCGCAGGCAAGTGCTCTACCAACTGAGCTACCCAAGCACGTCTCACGCCCGGCCCTCACAGCTTTACTCCTGCCAGTACCTCGTTTCCTACATTCCAAACTTTACAAAGCTCTCCTGCGAGGAGAGCTTCTGTAAAGTTTGGAATGTAGGAGACGAGGTACTGAGCAGGAGAGCTTCTGTAAAGTTTGGAATGTAGGAAACGAGGTACTGCTTGGGTAGCTCAGTTGGTAGAGCACTTGCCCGCGAAAGGCAAAGGTTCCGAGTTCGAGTCCCGGTCTGGCACACAGTTTTAATCTGCCAGGAAGTTTCATATCAGCGCACACGCCGCTGCAGAGTGAAAATCTCATTCTGGAATACTGAACACTGTTGTATTAGCCTATCTCCTACCATCATCGCACTGTTGATCGCAAGTAGTAATTCTCTTCTTTCCAACGAACATGCTGTGGCAGCAGCCAGTTGAGGATTCCATACACGCCACAGGAGTTTATGTTAAAAAAGTTAGTTAGCATTCTATAACTTTCATGATAAATTCTGCTCTCTTAAAGTGCAATTCTGCGTCGACAGACGAGATCACGAGCCAAGGCCTTCCTGACCTTTCGGTTACGGCACGGTAAGAGGTAAATACGTTAAGCGCCGAAGGCCTCGCGACAAAACAAGAGTTGTTCTCCGTGACAGGTTCAGTCACAACTGCCTCCTTGACTCAGCCAGTTCCTGGAACTACGGTTCACTTCCGGTTTGTGAAGAGAGATGGCCGTCCCCTTTGCAGACTGTAGTACGCCGTGCCCTTGCTGTTGCTCTCGTCTTGCGACAGGCGAAGCTTGTCATACAGACAAGATTTGTTTTCTATCGTTGACTGAAGTTCAGTGTGAGGTGAAGTAAAGGATTGAAGAAAGAACAAATAAAGGTAATAAAATACAGGAAAGTCACCATACTTCGCCTTCAATCACTGGGAATCACTATAGGGAATCCAGGATGGATTTTTTCCTTATAAATATTTTTTGAGGCTATAGCTGGCGCGACCGTAAAAAATTTTCTTTTTTAAGCGCACATAGGCGCGATAGTTCACTTTCTGAAAAAAAATCAACTCCTGACGAATGTAATTTTTTCCCAAGGTTGTTTCCAACGGAGCGCTGCAGACGATTTTGTTGACGGATTCTCGATAACCGACAATGTTCGTAGTGTGGATGAGTGTGGCAGAGAGCTGATACTCGAGTATGATACCTAGGGGTACCACGTCACCTGTTCTTGCTTGGCAACTTCAACGGAGCCGTCAGTTTTCATTACTAAAAAAAATGGTTCAAATGGCTCTGAACACTATGGGGCTTAACTTCTGAGGTCATCAGTCCCATAGAACTTAGAACTACTTAAATATAACTAACCGAAGGACAACACACACATCCATGCCTGAGGCAGGATTCGAACCTGCGACCGTAGTGGTTGCGCGGTTCCAGACTGAAGCGCCTAGAACCGCTCGGACACACCGGCGGCTAATTATTCCAAAAGACGAATTATTTTTAGGCCGACCACACAGTGCCCAGCTGATGATCATGCTTGACATTTGTCTGGATGGAGGGGAGGGGAGGGTAAGGAGGGGGACAGAGAAAAGGAGGGGGCTCACCTCGTCAGAGTGATGTAGATACTTTGGCCGTACAGGATTGCAGGATTGTACGGAGGCTGCTACATGAGCATTAGCCTTCTTAATAATCCTCACTTGCTTTATGTTTTGTGATAATACAGGGTGATTCAAAAAGAATACCACAACTTTAAAAATGTGTATTTGATGAAAGAAACATAATATAACTTTCTGTTAGACATCATTACAAAGAGTATTTAAAAAGGTTTTTTTTTCACTCAAAAACAAGTTCAGAGATGTTCAATATGGCCCCCTCCAGACACTCGAGCAATATCAACCCGATACTCCAACTCGTTCCACACTCTCTGCAGCATATCAGGTGTAACAGTTTGGATAGCTGCTGTTATTTCTCGTTTCAAATCATCAATGGTGGCTGGGAGAGGTGGCCGAAACACCATATCCTTAACATACCCCCATAAGAAAAAATCGCAGGGGGTAAGATCAGGGCTTCTTGGAGGCCAGTGATGAAGTGCTCTGTCACGGGCTGCCTGGCGGCCGATCCATCGCCTCGGGTAGTTGACGATAAGGTTTCATAACTAACCTTTTTCGTAGGACTCTCCATACAGTTGATTGTGGAATTTGCAGCTCTCTGCTAGCTCTGCGAGTCGATTTTCCTGGGCTGCGAACAAATGCTTGCTGGATGCGTGCTACATTTTCATCACTCGTTCTCGGCGGTCCAGAACTTTTCCCTTTGCACAAACACCCATTCTCTGTAAACTGTTTATACCAACGTTTAATACACCACCTATCAGGAAGTTTAACACCATACTTCGTTCGAAATGCACGCTGAACAACTGTCGTCGATTCACTTCTGCCGTACTCAATAACACAAAAAGCTTTCTGTTGAGCGGTCGCCATCTTAGCATCAACTGACGCTGACGCCTAGTCAACAGCGCCTCAAGCGAACAAATGTACAACTAAATGAAACTTTATAGCTCCCTTAATTCGCCGACAGATAGTGCTTAGCTCTGCCTTTTGTCGTTGCAGAGTTTTAAATTCCTAAAGTTGTGGTATTCTTTTTGAATCACCCTGTAAGTTAATTAGTTTTACTTGCCTGTCACGTGGAAAGAATCAACGAAAAAAGACAAGAGTAATTATTGGTTGAGCTCCATTTGGATGGGAAAACGATCGCTATGGGCTGTATTCTGTTCAAGGAATCGTTCTGAAGCTCGCCTTAAGTTATTTATGAACGCCACGGAAACATCAGAGTGTCTCAAAAGGTACGCTACGACTTCAATATGTTATAGCACCCAGTCTAACTAACAGTAAGATATTCACACCATGTTTGGCTTACGTGACAGACAAACTCACAAAGTTTTGTTTGTGCGTGTTCCAGGTTGTCGTGAGTGAAGCATAATGGCAATGGTATAAGAAAAGGCTCAGAGTGTGGAATGGTTACTCAGGCCAAATGTGACATGCAGGTTGGTGATATAGGATTTCTGTGCTGACAGAAATCGCTGATGTGAAGCATCATACTGAACGACCTGGAAAAAGTGAAGCCGACACAGAACGGATGCCGTTGGATTTTTAACGCCCACCGTAGAAGCCTGTTCGGAGGGTTTCAGAGAAACCCCTAGGGCGACTATGCACTGTGTTCTTCGGAGACATTTACATATGTATCCGTACCGATTGAAAGTGTTGCACGCAGTGAAACCGGACGGCAGGCCATAACATATGCAATTCGCTGTGGCTGTGGAAGTTCTTCACTGTTTAGAGGCCGGCCGGGGTGGCCGAGTGGTTCTAGGCGCTACAGTCTGGATCCGCGCGACCGCTACGGTCGAATCCTGCCTCGGGAATGGATGTGTGTGTTGTCCGGTTAGTTAGATTTAAGTAGTTATAAGTTCTGGGGGACTGATGACCTTAGAAGTTAAGTCTCGTAGTGCTCAGAGCTATTTGAACCATCTGAATTGTTTAGAGGAAGAGGGAATTTCCTAAAGAACCTAGCGTTTTCTGACGAAGCAACATTCCACGTGTATGGTAAGGCAAACAAACACAATGTTCGCACCTGGGACACAACCAAATCATTTATTGTGACGTAAGAGATACACAATTGATGCGGATACATTGCGATGAGTATGGATAGAGCTTGAGTATAGATTGGATGTTGTGTGTGTCTCCAAAGAAGCACATGCTGGAGTTGACTGAATGGCACAACAACTTTGTGAGTTAGGGCATCACATAAGCCAGGCATGGTGTGAATATAATTAGTTTGGATGCAGTAATACTTTAAAGTTGTGTCGTACCTTTTGAGAGAACCTGCATTCATAACGGTAGATGGACGGAAATTCCGTACCCTGCTCCTTCGGAATATGGGTCTGGTGCCACACCTGTGAGTAGTAGGCTACTTTACTTCGGCGTCCAGTAGAAAGCTGAGCTAAATACGGGGTGTTTATAAATGAATATCGGGGTTTTAACGCTTTATAACATTTATTACATTAAACTAAGATAAATGTTCAGTGTGAGCACTGGCATAGCTAAGTACGCGATTGGTTGAACTTCACTGTACTCAAGCGCTGGGCAGGCCGCAAGGGGCCCAATCAGAAGGCTTGCTTTGCATGGCCTCCAAGTTCACCTGACCTAGCGCCATGAGATTTTTTCCTTTGGGGCTTCATCAAGGATCGTGTGTACGTGCCTCCGCTACCAGCAGACCTCCCTGAATTAAGATACCGGACTGAAGCAGCTGTTGCTACAATCACTGCAGACACTCTTATCAACGTTTGGGAAGTACTCGGCTATAGACTTGACGTGTGCCGTGTGACAAATGGCTCTTACATTGAACATTTATAAGGTTCTTGGTAAAACATTTGAGTTGCTCTTTCATTTGACATACCATTTATAACTGTCAGTTTAATATAATAAATATTATAAGCGTTAAAACCCCGATATTCATTTATAAACACGCTGTATATACACTCAGCCTGAATGGAAGTTTTGCACTGTTTGACAAAGTATTTGCCGTAGCACTCATAATGAAACAAGGGACGAGCTTAAAGACCCTTGGACAGTGTGGTCATTAGAGCATGAGCAGTTGCATAGTTGGAAGAGACGGGAAAGGAAATCGCCCGTGGTCTATTCAAAAGAAAAATTCCAACAATCGTCTGAACTTACTTATGGTAACCATGGAACACGCAAATCATGGTGAGAGGACAGGGATATGAACTCCACTACTGCGGATTATGAATCAGTTGTCCGCTAAGCTCAGAACGAACGATTTAAGATGGCGTGGTTGGCTTCTAGTGTTAAAATCGCAGTATTCATGATGCATAATCCGGGCACCCTGTGTACCAGAATCGAGTTGGCAGTACAGCCCGCTTATCTATGGTTAGTTTTGGACATTCGTCAGTTTGGGTACACAGTTTCTCGAGGGCTAACACCTGGCACATTTTATTGAAAGGCCTCGACTAGAATATCGGAAACAAACCTTTTATTTTACTTGGCATATCTCTGAAATAGTAGGACGAGAAAAGTGAAAGGAGTGATTAGAAGTCCCCAAAAGTTAACGTCAGCGACTATTAATAGTTTTAGTAGGAACTTCATGCCTAGCACTGTGGGATGTCAGTGTGAAGTGGGCGGCTGATTGTAGTTTCAACGACACCGAAGTAACCTGTAAGTAGATGATCAGCAGAAGATACCCTGATATTCCGTTTTATCTAACCGATAGACAAGAAATGTAGTTCACTGCGTCCCGCCAATTTATTTCGATACTACTTATTTTTCACAGGGTGGATTTCATTAGCAGCGAGACAGTGGCGACACAAGCTTAGGTTCGGAAAATTTCTACAGCATTTTTAATCAACGGATACTAAAACAAAATTACGGCAGTAACTGTTTGTCTATCCTGACTGATGCAAAATCAGCTAAGTGACTACGGCGCGTGTGTAGCGGTGTTGGGCTCTGATGAGTGAAGTGATTCATCATATTTTATTCTACACTCATGGCAGCTTAGCGCCAGCATCATCTCGTATTGTGCATATTTCTATAAGTGGACGACCAGAACAGCAGTTGGAGGAAGACAGAAGAAATGTTAGTGTCTAGCGTCCCGTTGACCTATAAGTCATTATTGATTGAGAACTTAGTTCTAAATGGCTGGGGGAAGCAATTTGTCGCCAGAGGAACCATCCCAGTATTTGCTTGAAGTGATTTAGAGAAGCCACGGACAATATAAATCTGGACTGCGAATCCCGTGTGTCAACCAAGGCGCCACATTTTCCGATTGTAACAGCCGACATGCTACTACAATTCATATGGAAGAAATATTTCGAAATAATTTCGTAACAACAATACACAATACTATAACAGATGACAAGAAAAGTATGACGGGTATTAAAAGAAGAATTACAATGACTAAACAAGCCTTCAGAAGTAAGAGTAATTTTGCTAACAAGCAGTCTCTTTAATAGAGGGACAAGGAAAAAACATTAATCAAGACATGTATGTTGAGCATTTGTTGTGATGGGCGGACTATGGGGAGACAAGAAGAGACAAAATTAGAAGCAATAAAGCATTGGATATGGAAAAGAATCACAAAAACATCCTGGACTAAAAGAAAGTCTAATGAACACATACTAAAAGACAGTCAAGAGAAAAGGACATTGATACACAGAAGAATTGATACGAAGAAGAAAATTGGGGAAACAAAGAGACAGGGCCAGAATACTCATAATGCGTGGGATGAACTGCAGCAACTGAAACAAAATGGTAAAAATTGCGAGGGTCAGAGAAGGATGGATACAACAACAAGGCGTTGCCTGTAGTGTTGAGTGATGAATAAGCCTTGGTGTCAAATGTGCGAACTGTGCGCAGTATTACACGCACGTAAAATGATTCTACAGTACTTCGGGAAGTATTTCTATTCCTTGAAGACATATTTCTCTATCTTGCCTCGAAGATTGTGAAAACAAACAAAAGACGATACATCGGCAGCCGCTTGTAATAGGAGAGAAAATCACTGTACAGAGCAGTAACTGTTACAGGTGTCGCCACAAAGACTTTACTTGTCTGACTAGATGAGGAAAAACTGAACGAGCAATAAAATATTTCCTGGAAGTATGTTCGCAACAACACGAGTTGAAAACTTCACTTGCCTGATTAGACGAAGAACTGAGCGAGTAACACAGTATTTCCTGGAAGTTATGTTGCATAGGTATATGTCCCGGCTACTCTATGCATACTGAAAGCAAACTCCAACGACAAAATTTGTAGTTTGTTCAGGGACATTTTCTGAGTATCTAATGTAAGGGGCCGGCGGTCTCCGGTGGCTTACTAACGAGTAATAATGTAATCATAATTAATCATGATTTATACAGCTTGTTACCCTTATTACTCTTTTTTGCGTTAAAATACCTTCGCGACAGTGAGAAAGCCTGAAACATACCATCATTCCAATATGGAAGTAGACGGTCTGTCGTAGGTGCCTATGTACAGATGCAACAGCATAATTCGTAGTGCCGCTCTTCCATTGCATTAAGTGACCCAGCACATGTTCATGTCGGCTAACTCTTCGTCAGTAAACCGTTTCATACTGCTGTGTATCACTGCCAACGTACAACGCTGCAAGAAAAACAAACCAAATACATAATCGGAAAGTGCTGAATGCAATCTTGAGAGGAAGTGAGCAATATGTTGTCAACAGCAACTACTGTTAGTAAATGGAGCAAGACTGTTTCCAAATAAGATAAACATCGCACTTTTGCGCAGATATTTGCAGTAGGGTACAGATACAAAGACAAATGGGTGTATGAAATAAAAGATGCAATCATTCTATAACGAGTCATAAAAGGCTACAGATCACTTGCACCAAAATAATTAGAAATTATCCCTCAGCAGCGTCCAGAATTTTGTAGGCAGAGTTAGGGTTTACCCTGTACATTCGACGTAAGGACGATAATAATTCCATGACATGTGCTATGTGGAACAAACTTTACATGGGGATATACATTAAATTTGAAAGCACAAAGAACATTGTACAAACAATGTTCGTTGAAACCCACAGTACGTAAGGGCCGTGATTGCCAAACGTTTCATTTGATGGAATATAAGACTCCTGGTATGTTTATTTTGAAGGTTAATAAAACTTTTAAAATGAAAAAATCTTCTCACCCAGTGAATGGTTCAAATGGCTCTGAGCACTATGCGACTTAACATCTGAGGTCATCAGTCCCCTAGAACTTAGAACTACTTAAACCTAACTAACCTAAGGACATCAAACACATCCATGCCGGAGGCAGGATTCGAAACTGCGACCGTAGCGGTCGCTCGGCTCCAGACTATAGCGCCGAGAACCGCACGGCCACTCCGGCCGCCCAAGCAGTGAATGCTTACATTTTAAGTCATAACTAGTAACACAAGAATCATAACAAAGTTTTAAAAAATTACTGTCGTCAAAATGTCCAAAAGAGAAACGCCATATTATTAATAGTTTTTTCGTGGAGCGCTTATTCATTTCCCGTTGACCACCAATGTTATGCGGAACGGTTTGGGAAACCTCGCACTAGGCAAACATTTTTTACAAGTTCTTGACTTTTCCTGTAGGGCACATCGTGAATGCGCTCGCTTGAGGTTTGCTGCTCCCAATGCAGCAGTCTATCGATATTTCGAAGACTAAAATTAATAACATTTTACAGGTAACAAACAACGGGAAAACGTTATCTAAACCTACGATCCAAGGCGTGTAAATTTTATTTGACTACCACTGTAAATATCTACAATACTTGCTGTGGTAGCTTCCACACGTTAAAAATCTATGAGCAGTACAGCACAGCTTTCCTGTCATTAATGATTAGTTCATAATAATTAATTTTGAAATAATTTCATTTTTTACCTTACGTCGTTCTTACTCTGACTCACAAGCGAACAGGCAACCTTTCCCAGCCGATCCTAAGTGGCGTTATGAGACAATCTCGACAATACCTGCTTTAAAGTTAGCCGTTGTAAAATTCTACCGGTATTTCCTTTTGTCGTTTGATTCTGCAATATTTACTTCACGGAGTTTTGTAGTCGTTGGCCTATGCCTCTCAGTAGGAATATCTCTGGAGAAGGCATAGCGTTCTGAGAATGTCACCAACAGTAAACAGTAATAGTCACGTGATTCACGTATAACGTCACAAGTTTATATTTTGTGCTAAGAGTGAAACCTCAACTGTACACTGATTTATCCTGTTTTTAAACAAGTAATAGCAATCGTGAATAGTTGTTGCTGCTACGAATGAAATCGGAATACGTCAAAGAAGGAAAGCTACCTCTCATGGGTAAGTACTACAAATACGCAATTATTTTTTTATACTAGTAGGAGGCACTTTATTTGTTTAAAAATATCGAGACGGCGTAATCGTGAGTTAATATCGTAGGGCTAATTTATGTCACTGTATTGCTATACATTTATGACACAAGTGCTAGATGAAATCGGTAGTGTGGGAGTGTGCTGCCATTCAATCCGCTGAATGTATACAAATTTTGAGAAATGTTAACCTGTTGATAAGGACTTCATTATCATATATAAATGTTATCTACGGATTACTCAGATTTCCAAAGTGATGTTCTTGTTTGTAGTTGTTACAACGGGAAACTGTAGCTCTAGTTTCTGTGATGTATGTAATAAAAACGTTCGCTAAATATTTTAGTTTCTCTAACGATGAACAAAGATTTAGCGCTTGGCACTATAAAGTGAAAAAGGAGGGATTTCATCGCTAAAAATTTCTTTGTTTGATAAATCGCTAATTTCCTGCATGTCATAGTTCTAAATTCGATGTTTCTCGGTATTAATCGCGCAAACAAAGTTGACACCCGTTGCGGTCGCTCCCATCAGCCACCGCGCTGAGTGTCAACTTTGTTTGCGCGTGCAATAAATAATTAAGTGCCGCGCAAAATGTAAACAAAAAAAAGAAGAAAGTGGCCGCGGTTCTACCTTCTTTTTCTACACCAAAAATATTAGCGACATGTGACCCTTGACGAAAACAAGCGAAATTCCCTTGCATTTATATATTCATAACTTTAAGATCATTCCAGATGTCGGATGCTAAGAATTATACCTTTGAAATCCACAGTACCTTCGAACGGGATCACTGTGTACTAGCGGTGCATTGGTTTCCGCCATATTTGTGACGTCATGGGTCAAAGCAGACGGGCGGGATCGGACGCTTCCGTATTTCCGTTGTATGTATGGCGTGGTGGCTGCTTAACTGACAGTTCCCTCGGATCCGAAATCACCTAATTTGTTGACTTACACATGCTCGAGAGTCTTACTTACAATTTTTGTATTATTTATCGACGGTAATGAAAAATTACAGTAGATAAATTTACGACTTACGAAACTATGAACCGAATGTCAAAAACTGATTTTTGGAATCTGTTTGCACATTGCATTTATTAAACACAGCGTAGCAGTAGTTTTTACACTGTGTATTTAAATGTGCCTGAAATAATTGTCAAAATGATGTTCACTAAAGATCATTGTCATCTGTGTTTGATTCGAGATCATTATTATCATCATTATCATAGCTTGAGGGCGTGGTATTGCCGGTAACTTAATCGACGGCCATTTCTATTATTCCTTATCGTGTCCAATGTTCTTGCTCCAGCTGCTGCACTTACCTGCAGTAACATTGCCAGTCCTAGGCAGTAACTGAGAGGAAAGCAGTTTCTACAAGATTCTGCTATTTTTCTTCATGTCCCCAGTGACATTCTTTTTCGCGAAATTGTGTTTTATTTTGGCCCACGCTAGTTCTGTCGGAATTAGATCGCTGTTGTAGTGCTGTAAACGGACCGCTTTGTGGTCTCTGCTCTGAGCGATTTTATCCACGACGCACACTTTCACGGCTGGTTTGTCTTCTTGTATTCTACTTAATAGTTCGGCCCTTTTCATTGAGTAGTTGCAGTTTATTTGCCTGTCTCGCAACCACTCCAACATCACAATTCTGAAATCATTTATTAGTCATTCTGTCGAACTTCCTGCTGTGGAAGGCGCAATATCCACAGATTTGGGTGGAATATTACGAACCACCATGTGTGCACCCCCACGTCGACGACCGTTAGTTTAATACAGTTCAAGAAATTCGCGACTTATTGGAAACAGTTTCTTGCGTGAAACTTTCTGTCAAATTAAAACTCTATGCCAAACCGGGTTTCTAGGTTCGAGTTCATAGTTTCAATTTGTCAGAAAAGTTAAGTAAGTTTTTTGCATTTTCCTGTAAGTACTTGCCAAATTTGTCATTTCGTGGAAGTTTTTCTCAAACTTACGGAAGCTGTGTCTGTTCTGAACCGATGCGAAAATATCAGTATGGAAAGGAGAATGACACAAAGACAAATGGGCCAAAAAAATTGTACCATTGGAATCCATGATCACATGTAATTGGCACCATCAGTCAAGGAAATGCGAAATGAGTTTACCAATAAATTTGTTTCAGAAGAAGAGAAAGTAGAATGGCAGTATAGAAGTTTTTAAATTTTAGCTGATTATTTAATGTTACGGCAAACATTAATGCTTTACATTTTTGATAAAAGTATAAATACTACTTGCATCGAAGAGTAATGAAAATGCAGTCTCTTTGTGTCATACCACGCTTATCTTTGTTTCCTAAGGAAAAGAAATAATGGTTGGTAGAAAACTGCCGTGGCTCTGAAAAGTTCAGCTAGGGACGTGAGACAGACGATAAATTCATTAGATGCTTGCATCAACTGGGAGCGGAGTGCTGAAGCACAGCCTTTTATTACTTTTCATTAAAATGGGGAAGCACAAAAAATATCTTTGAAAGTAAACAAGTTCGAATGTGTGTTTATTGTGCTGATTAAAACAGAAATATACGAAAGACCTGATCATTTTTATTACGTACGTTCATGGTTGTTGTTGTGGTCTTTAGTCCTGAGACTGGTTTGATGCAGCTCTCCATGCTACTCTATCCTGTGCAAGCTCCTTCATCTCCCAGTACCTACTGCAACCTACGTCCTTCTCAATCTGCTTAGTGTATTCATCTCTTGGTCTCCCTCTACCATTTTCACCCTCCACGCTGCCCTCCAATACTAAATTGGTGATCCCTTGATGCCTCAAAACATGTCCTACCAACCGATCCCTTCTTCTAGTCAAGTTGTGCCACATGCTCCTCTTCTCCCCAATTCTATTCAATACCTCCTTATTAGTTATATGATCTACCCATCTAATCTTCAGCATTCTTCTGTAGCACCACATTTCGAAAGCTTCTATTCCCTTCTTGTCCAACCTAGTTATCGTCCATGTTTCACTTCCATACATGGCTACGCTCTATACAAATACTTTCAGAAACGACTTCCTGACACTTAAATCTATACTCGATGTTAACAAATTTCTCTTCTTCAGAAACGCTTTCCTTGCCATTGCCAGTCTACATTTGAGATCCTCTCTACTTTGACCATCATCAGTTACTTTGCTCCCCAAATAGCAAATCTCCTTTACTACTTTAAGTGTCTCATTTCCTAATCTAATTCCCTCAGCATCACCCGACTTGATTCGACTACATTCCATTATCCACGTTTTGCTTTTGTTGATGTTCATCTTATATCCTCCTTTCGAGACACTGTCCATTCCGTTCAACTGCTCTCCAAGTCCTTTGCTGTCTCTGACAGAATTACCATGTCATCGGCGAAGTTTTTATTTCTTCTCCATAGATTTTAATACCTACTCCGAATTTTTCTTTTGTTTCCTTCACTGCTTGCTCAATATACAGGTTGAATAACATCGGGGATAGGCTACAACCCTGTCTCACTCCCTTTCCAACCACTCCTTCCCTTTCGTGCCCCTCGACTCTTATAACTGCCATCTAGTTTCTGTACAAATTGTAAATAGTCTTTCGCTCCCTGTATTTTACCCTTCCACCTTCAGAATTTGAAAGAGAGTATTCCAGTCAACATTGTCAAAAGCTTTCTCTAAGTCTGCAAATGCCAGAAACGTAGGTTTGCCTTTCCTTAATCTAGCTTCTAAGGTAAGTCGTAGAGTCAGTGTTGCCGCACGTGTTCCAATATTTCTACGGAATCCAAACAGATCTTCCCCGAGGTCAGCTTCTACCAGTTTTTCCATTCGTCTGTAGAGAATACGCGTTAGTATTTTGCATCCGTGACTTATTAAACTGCTTTCTTTGGGATCGGAATTATTATATTCTTCTTGAAGTCTGAGTCTCATACATCTTGCTCACCAGATGGTAGAGTTTTGTCAGGACTGGCTCTCCCAAGGCCGTCAGTAGTACTAATGGAGTGTGGTCTACTCCTGGGGCATTGTTTCGACTCAGGTCTTTCAGTGCTCTGTCAAACTCTTCACGCAGTATCATATCTCCCATTTCATCTTCATCTACATCCTCTTCCATTTCCATAGTATTGTCCTCAAGTACATTGCCCTTCTATAGACCCTGTATATACTCCCTCCACCTTTCTGCTTTCCCTTTGCTTAGAACTTGGTTTCCATCTGATCGCTTGATATTCATACAAGTGGCTCTCTTTTCTCCACAGGTCTCTTTAATTTTCCTTTAGGCGGTATCTATCTTACCCCTAGTGAGATAAGCCTCTACATCCTTACATTTGTCCTCTAGCCATCCCTGCTTAGCCATTTTGCACTTCCTGTTGTTCTCGTTTTTGAGACGTTTGTATTCCTTTTTGCCTGCTTCATTTACTGGATTTTTATATACTAACCCTCGTCTTCTTACCTATTTGATCCTCTGCTGCCTTCACTACTTCATCCCTCAAAGCTACCCATTCTTCTCCTACTGTATTTCTTTCCCCCATTCCTGTCAATTGTTACCTTATGCTCTCCCTGAAACTCTGTACAACCTCTGGTTTAGTCAGTTTATCCAGGTCCCATCTCCTTAAATTCCCACCTTTTTGCAGTTTCTTCAGTTTTAGTCTACAGTTCATAAGCAATAGATTGTGATCAGAGTCCACATCTACCCCTGGAAATGTCTTGCAATTTAAAACCTGGTTCCTAAATCTCTGTCTTACCATTATGTAATGTATCTGAAACCTGTCAGTATCTCCAGGCTTCTTCCATGTATACAACCTTCTTTTATGATTCTTGAACCAAGTGTTAGCTATGATTAACTTGTGCTCTGTGCAAAATTCTATCAGGCGGCTTCCTCTTTCATTTCTTAGCCTCAATCCATATTCACCTACTACGTTTCCTTCTCTCCCTTTAACTACTACCGAATTCCAGTCACCCATGACTATGAAATTTTCGTCTCCCTTCACTATCTGAATAATTTCTTTCATTTCATCATACATTCCTTCAATTTATTCGTCATCTGCAGAGCTAGTTGGCACATAAACTTGTACTACTGTACGTTCATGGTATCTGTGGCTGATTCGTCACAGTTAACGTTAGATATTTTTGTTGATAGATAAAAATGATTTATCCGGGATCACGCTATCTACCGCTTAACAAACTGCAGAACACAGCACATTTTATCAAGTTGCCTATTTGGCAGGTCGTATGTGTATTTCACATTTCAATAATGTTTTATTCACGTTATCTTCCTTATATATTCTTCAATAAAATCCTTTTACTGCTTAGCATATTCCAATGCAGATATCAGCAACTGTCTGAGATATAGCAGCTACTTAAATGGGAAACAATCATTAATATGTTCCTCCAGTTCCTAAGACACATAGTGTAAATGTTAATCTTTCTTCGTGTTAGGTTGGTCACCGGTAATCAGCATTCTGTTGTGAAATTTCCTCGACTGTAATTAGAAGCCAGCAGAAAATGTCAACCGACTAATGTGCGAAGTTTTGGAATAATGATAGGGAAAGCTTTTGTTATACTCTGCGACAGCAGCGCCCCAGGCGGCCAGCAATCTATACTTAAGAATTCGATATTAGATGAGTGCGAATTGTATAGTCTCTATTGACTTGTAACACAGTTTTTTTAACGGAAATAGTATGTTGTCATAAAAAGACAATAATTAAAAAATGAAACTACATCTGCCTTCTTTAGTGTCCTAAGGGCTCAGGGAGGTATGAAGCGGTATATTACAGAACAGCTTATTTACTATTCTCGTGTAACCTACAGATATTTATTGAAGAATTTCGTTTTCTTGTAAGATACAATAAATGGCTAGTAAACAGCAGAAAACTTGACATTTGCAGGAAAACATACTATGCCTACTCAAAACGTGAAGTTCTGCTCTCTACGTTTCCACCACAATGAGTGAATGAGTATGGAACGCGGAAAACTTGTATGGAACGCATTACCTAAATCATTTCACGTACCAAATAAGCCACCACAATTGTGGATAAGAGGAAAAGAACACAGACGAAATAATAAAACGTCAAAAAGCAATAAAGCTGTTTTTCAGCCAAAAAAAAAAAAAAAACAATTCCGCTATTGTTGCTATTGAGCCACAAACGGCAAGTATCTTTAACACATTCACCTTTCAAACAAAGTAGTTACATTTACAAAAATATTGGTGCGTTGGAAGCAGAGTGAAGTGTTAAGAAGTTATAAATCATTAGACTCCATACAAAATTGTTGCGTGTCAAGGAAAGTAGCCGTTCTATATTCTCCTGATTTCAACGATATAAGCTGCAATTATAAACATATCCGAATGCATTTCTTCGCCAATAGGCTATGTTGTAGCTTATGGCACAGAATCAATGAGATTCGTCTGTTTTTACATTTATTTCACGATCATTCGTGTCTATCGATAATTTACTAATGCTTGGAACGGAAAATATAACAACTATTTCGTTAATTAAGTAGAAAAATAATTAAAAGCCAACGTTAATCGTACGGATGCTTTCCCGTCGCTAGGGCCGCTGGTGTCGTTCCGACTTTCAGAAGGTAACAATTTTCACACCAGTGAGTGTCGCGACTGTTTTAGTCTGGTTGGTGTAACTATATAGTGTTGTGTCCTGTGTGCCGATTATTAACACCAAAGAGCAAAAAAGGAACGTTGATAGACTATGCCGGTTATCTGGTGTCAGTTTCCATTGGGTCCGTTCTGAGCCAGGTTACAAAAATTCTATCACGCGCATCAGAATGCTCGTCCCATAGGTACCATGCTATATAACCTAAGCGGGAGGTATTACAGTTTTTGAAGGTATTTATCGTTTACTGGGAGTACAGATGGCCTGTTATCCCTTTCACTGGAGACTCAACACCTTTTTAAACATTCAAAAGCTTATTAAGTAATTAACAGCAACATTAAATATAACCCGTCAGTGATTTGCTAAATACAACGGTATGAACGACCAAGTGCAGAATCTGAAGTACAGCACTACAAAAAAAAAACCCTATCAAAATATTTTATAGCTACATTTTCTTCACCACAAAACGAAACAAAATATAATCTTATAGAAAATGCTGTACTTGTCTATCAGACTTAGGAAAGAATGATGCTTCTAGAACACACACACACACACACACACACACACACACACACACACACACACACACACACACAGGCGCGCGTAGTGCTGTACTTCAGATTCTGCACTTGGTCGTTCATACCGTTGTATTTAGCAAATCACTGAAGGGTTATATTTAATGTTGCTGTTAATTACTTAATAAGCTTTTGAATGTTTAAAAAGGTGTTGAGTCTCCAGTGAAAGTGATAACAGGCCATATGTACTCCCAGTAAACGATAAATACCTTCAAAAACTATAATACCTCCCGCTTAGGTTATATAGCATGGTACCTATGGGACGAGCATTCTGATGCGCGCGCGCTCTGAAAATATCTGGAACCATACCTCAAAATCTCAAGATGATATGGAACTGCACATGCAGCCTTAAGCTAGAAAATTATGAGCAACTAGACAGTATAGAATAATAATATCAACAAATTATTTTAATCCCCACCATTCTGGGGCAATTGGGTGTCTAATATTTAAATCTGACATGGACATATTTTAATCCCGTTTCAGATGGTGTTTCACATGTAGAATGGTTTGATACGTCTTCTATCAAGATTAAGGCTGATAATGAAAATATTGATGCTAGAAAAGCATCATCCTGTAGCAGTAATGGTCGTACAATTCCGTGTGGTCTGTCATAAATGGCTCCTAGAAACTGGAAGATTTATGTTTCGGTATGGTTAACAGAAAATCTTTTGGAACTTCGTGTCTCTCTGTAGTTCCGAAGGTCCTCAGAACAGAACGACCCTACTGAATGGCAATTCCTTTAAAAGAAATTTCTTATATTTTTAATTCTTCCTAAAAAAAATCGAAACGCGTTCATATTGATGTTTCGCCGATCATAATTTTTTACCAATTTCTGCGTCCTGTTGGGGAAAAGTGGAAACTACAACAACAGAAAACGACTGATCTTACGAAAATCATGCCCAGAAATATACATAAATCGCCCCCATGAAACTGCTTTTGTCGTTTCTCTGCCTATCTGCAGACATGTAAATATTTTGGTCAGATGATGTGACAGTTGGCTCTTTCTCGCCACTTGCAGAACTTGGTCCAAAACGATTGTGTAACTCGAGATAAACAGGGAGTTCGCGAGCGCGTGTGCGTGCGTGCGTGTCTGCTAGCATGCAACATAAAACCTCTGGTGAAGCAGATTCACTTGTGTTTGATATGAGCAACGGACACCCACAGAAACCGAGCAATAAATGAGTTTGTAGCGCCAATGTCATAGCGAGCTTGAGGTACAATATCACAAACTCAGTTATTTGAAGAAGTCGTCTTCAAACTCCAGTCCAGTTATGTTTATCTGTCTGGACTGTCTCTCCTTCGGACAGTTCTGGTCAATTTTCCAATGGATCCTGCAGAGTATTATCTTGCCTAGATCAGTAAGAGATTCTTCTCTATAGGGAATATGTTATCAAAGGATTGCACAGGATTGGATACGCCTTCATCGTGACATAAATAAAGACGCATAATACTATGCTCAGACGCCGTAAGGCAGTTATTGAATCACTGGTACACCAGGGAATGTTCTGGCCTGCATGTCACTTGGAAGAGCGTGTCTGGGCGGACTCCAGGGGTCCAAGTTTATCGTAGCACAGCGATCCGACGGGTCGGACAGTTCAAGGAGCATAGATAGCGGGGAGCGCCGCGTGTGAGACCTGGTTGGATATCGCTTCACTCTTTTGTCGCTCACTAAACTCGCAGCCATTTACGGATGGCAGGCCTCAGTACACAAATCTTTGCAAATCACTTAGAAGTACAGGGCTATTACAAATAATTGAAGCGATTTTATAAATTCACTGTAGCTCCATTCATTGACACATGGTCACGACACACTACAGATACATAGAAAAACTCATAAAGTTTTGTTCAGCTGAAGCCGCACTTCAGGTTTCTGCCGCCAGAGCGCTCGAGAGCGCAGTGAGACAAAATGGCGACAGGAGCCGAGAAAGCGTATGCCGTGCTTGAAATGCACTCACATCAGTCAGTCATAACAGTGCAACGACACTTCAGGACGAAGTTCAACAAAGATCCACCAACTGCTAACTCCATTCGGCGATGGTATGCGCAGTTTAAAGCTTCTGGATGCCTCTGTAAGGGGAAATCAACGGGTCGGCCTGCAGTGAGCGAACAAACGGTTGAACGCGTGCGGGCAAGTTTCACGCGTTGCCCGCGGAAGTCGACGAATAAAGCAAGCAGGGAGCTAAACGTACCACAGCCGACGGTTTGGAAAATCTTACGGAAAAGGCTAAAGCAGAAGCCTTACCGTTTACAATTGCTACAAGCCCTGACACCCGATGACAAAGTCAAACGCTTTGAATTTTCGGCGCGGTTGCAATAGCTCATGGAAGAGGATGCGTTCAGCGCGAAACTTGTTTTCAGTGATGAAGCAACATTTTTTTCTTAATGGTGAAGCGAACAGACACAATGTGCGAATCTGGGCGGTAGAGAATCCTCACACATTCGTGCAGCAAATTCGCAATTCACCAAAAGTTAACGTGTTTTGTGCAATCTCACGGTTTAAAGTTTACGGCCCCTTTTTCTTCTGCGAAACGTTACAGGACACGTGTATCTGGACATGCTGGAAAATTGGCTCATGCCACAACTGGAGACCGTCAGCGCCGACTTCATCTTTCAACAGGATGGTGCTCCACCGCACTTCCATCATGATGTTCGGCATTTCTTAAACAGGAGATTGGAAAACCGATGGCTCGGTCGTGGTGGAGATCATGACCAGCAATTCATGTCATGGCCTCCACGCTCTCCCGGCTTAACCCCATGCGATTTCTTTCTGTGGGGTTATGTGCAAGATTCAGTGTTTAAACCTCCTCTACAAAGAAACGTGCCAGAACTGCGAGCTCGCATCAACGATGCTTTCGAACTCATTGATGGAGACATGCTGCGCCGAGTGTGGGAGGAACTTGATTATCGGCTTGATGTCTGCCGAATCACTAAAGGAGCACATATCGAACATTTGTGAATGCCTAAAAAAACTTTTTGAGTTTTTGTATGTGTGTGCAAAGCATTGTGAAAATATCTCAAATAATAAAGTTATTGTAGAGCTGTGAAATCGCTTCAATCATTTGTAATAACCCTGTACATTACTATAAATGTGAGTCGAATTTCTCGTTATACGTGGCACTGATGGACTGTTTCCTAGGTTATTAATTCACTAATATTTCCAATTTAGTCGCGTTTCACCTCGCGTAACATTTGTCCAGTGGTCATTCTGGAAAATCTGCAAAATATTTATCTGTGGTTGCGATAACTTCATGGACTCAGGGCTTCTTCTAACAATACAGTTCTTCAGATGTGCAAAAAGATGGGAGGCGAAGCATGTTTGTGGGAACTCCTATTGACTAATGAAACTTTTTTTTTCTTTTGCAGTGCAGGACTCTTCTCACATATTTTTAACACGTTTTTATTAGGTCCTTTCTTCTCCGTTTGTCTGTTTATTAATTTTCCAATTAATTTTAAACTAATTTCGCCTTAAACTAGAGTCCCGAAACTTTTAGCATAGCTCAGAGCTGGATGACAATGCAATAAGAACTCACTTTCTTGTCTGGTGAGGGCTCAGGATACTTTGTGTACCAATGCTACTTCCCTCTTTCCCTGTCTCAGTCGCGAATTTTTCGTAGTAATAACGAGCGCTTCGCGAATGTCTCGCAGTAAGAACGATTGCTTATGAGCCCCTGTGTAAGGTCGAGGGTGTTTCTTTTTTACCTTCAGCTCTCTTCGAGGGATACACGTGAAGGAACGAATATACTGTTGGCTCAGCTATGCCTGTTGTAACCTGAACAAATTGTTTGAAATCGATTGAAAAATTTCACACACACAAAACCTAAAAGGAGAAAATTATTATTTAAATATTTTTTTAACATAACACGTTTTGAAAAGGGATTAAAAACTATAAAATAAGTTGTTTTAGTCCCGTACTCATTTCTAACACAATACAATTTGTCCTGAAAATGTGAGCTTGTGAATTTTTAATAGCTACGAAAAAAATTGTAAAATTTAAAACTAAAAGCGTGGGGTGCATGCATTAGGTAATAGTTAGGCGTGTAGAGAGTAGCTGTCGTTGAGAAAAGTCGCTCAGCAGTCTGTATTATTTGCAGTGCTATAAAATTGTTAGTGACTTAAGTGACCTGTTCATGCGCATCAGTTATCTGTTGCATGCGCTCAAAGTTTTTCATTTTAAACTTTACAAGTATTGTCCTAGTTGTTAAAAACATACAACAGTAAATTTTCAGGACTATCTGTATAGGGTCAGTAATATGTATGAGGCTGGGAGAAATTATTTTATAGTTTTTAGTGCGCTTCAAAAATCTGTTATATTAAAAAGTTTATTTAAATAATTATTTTCCATTCAGTCGATCCAGATTACCTATACATTATTCGCAGTTATTGTTATGCCATTTTCAAGTTAGTTACACTGACGGAAATGGAAAATGATTACCACGAACAACTTGAACAAACGCTACCAAACTGATGCTCTCAAATTTTCATGGCTCTGCGATGTGCCGATGAAAATCTCATCCTCATGCGAGCTTATTGTCAGTACTGAACAGAGCCATTCCCACGGATGAAGAATGGTGTGAATACACGATGGTAATTGCGTGTATCTAAAGTTATTGGAACTTTTGAAGTAGAAATCGCAATACAGCCTGGGCAGAGGACATGCGCGTGCAGTTTATTGCTTTCTTTCGGATTTGGTGGAAGGTGAATCATTGCCATGAGGAACATGGGGACATCATACTGACCCTAGTTCAGTGCCTGCATAACGAGCGGTGACGAGATAAGCTCTGAACAAGAGTGGTGCAGTGACAGTTGGCACAGGTCCTTCCAGGAGGAGGACTTGGCGAGGAGGTAGTAGGCTTGTTCAACGGACACTGACAAATAGGCTGATGACAACAGCTGAAATCCGTCTAAAGTTATAGGCAGAGTGTCCCGTGAACCATGTCCGCCCCGATAGCTGCATGGTCAGCGTGGGCCCGGGTTCGATTCCCGACTGGGTCGGCGATTTTCTCCGCTCAGGGACTGGGTATTGTGTTGGCTTCATCATTATTTCATCCCCATCTAGCGCGCAGGTCTCCCAATGTGGCATCGAATGTAATTAGAGCTGCACCAAGGCGGCCGGACCTGCCCTGTAAGGGGCCTTCCGGCCAATGACGCCAATCGCTCATTTACATTACCGTCAACTGTCGGGAGCAAAGCACTGGAAGATAGAGTGAGATTTCTGGTTGGCATGCGGCGTTTAGCGTTGACGCCATACTTCTGCAAGATACTGCAAGACCCTACAATGTAGTCCACACTACGAACGCCTTGAGGAATGTACGTTCACCCAGTACGTGCTGTGTTTTCATGCAAGCCAATAGCCAGGAATCTTAATGAACTGATATGCATGTTTTTCAGGCATTGCAACAAATTCCTCTTGACGATATTCGGAGGCTGTTTGATTCCATGCCAGAACTAATATAAGAGTGATTTCGTGTTACTGGGGTCACACTTTGAGGTGTGCATGTTATTTTGGTCACTTTATTTCTTACGTAAATTGTCTTCCTTACGTAAATATTGATATGTGTATCTCACACAAAAGCAGAACCATGTCGCTTGGTAATCTTTGACAGGAGCTACAATATCCTTGTGTTGCTACACCGGCTCTGCCTGAGAACGATAGCAAAGTTACAGATTGATGGAATTGGATTATGAGTACTTTTGATGCATTTATAGAGAGAGAAGCTAAGGAGATTAGTGAGTTTTTTTCGGGAATGTTGAGAGATTGAGATAAGCATGCAAGCACGTGGCATTGTTTTGTGTTATTAAGATTGTGGGAACGAAGCTCCGATAGTAGGATTGTTATATGGATTGCTCTAATCGGAAGATGAGATTCCCCTTGCTCAAAGTTATTTATTAAGTCATGTTATGTATATGCTATTGTGAACACTCATTTGATTTTTTGAAGAATTACTTTTGAATATAGAGTTTCGTGTGAATTTTGTCAGGAGTCACTTATTAGCAGTTAAAATTTCCACACTTCGTTCAGTTTGTTATGTACATACGCAGATTGCACTTTGCGGTACGGAATTTTCGGTCGTATTTTTTAAATGTTACTTTACTTCTGTATGCTGCTTTAGAGAACTCTGCAAAAATGTTTGTCAAGGCACAAGGAAAGTGAAAATACAGTTTAGGGCCAGGAATTTCTTTTCAAGTTCAGTTGCGTATTTAATGTCAGAAGTCAGGTTACATTCAGGATAGCATTGCATTTTTATAGAAACATTTAGCTTCAATTTGTAGTGTTGAACAAATAATATTAAGTCTTTTTACAGTTCATTGTAGCCAGAGTTTTGCACAGGGCACGAGTTTAAGTTAGGAATAAGTTTGTACGGATTTTTTTTTTTTTTTTTTTTTTTTTTTTTTTTGAGAAATTTCGGTTGACAGTTCTAAGAAGATCTATTCAGACAGAGAGAAGCAGAAAAGCGGTTAAGTTACAACACGTCAAACTCGTGATTACGGATAGCGGTTCCGAATGGAATTGAACATTTAATACCCGTTAGATGATGAATACTTTCACAAAGTTTGATAAACACTGAACCGATGCTTCGTGGTTCACACTTCCTGTTTCAATTTTTCAATTTTTAAAAGATAATCTATTCTCCATTCCAGAAAACACTGGGAATAATATTTCTAGCAGATGATACCGTCTTCGCCTTAATTGGAGCACGAGTTTCTTCTAATTCTCTTATTGTTGCTTCTTTCACAGAGTGAAGTTGTGAACTCAAAATCTCAGCCACTGTAGCAAATCAGCGTACAAAATCAATTTGATTCTTTTAAACTGTGTAAATACTGCAGAGAGTTTCTGCGTTTCCTTTTATTGGGCATTCAACAAATGCGGCATCAATCTTTCACAAACCTTTATCAAAGATAATTACTCACGTGTAGTGTTTTGTACTCTTTCTTTAGTTACCGGCATTAGCTATTCTTTACACCTTTCTGATTTCTTTTGTAATTACAGTTTTGGGAGGTGTTTGGGGTAAACCTGTTTTCTTTTTCGACATAGTCTCCTTTTAGACTCATACACTTCGTCCAGCGCTGTTCTAATTTGTTGACCCCTTCCGAATAATAGGGATTGTCCAAGTCTGCAAGATAGCTATTAGTTACTGCAATCACCTCCTCGTTTGAATAAAATCTTTGTCCTGCCAGCCATTTGTTCAAATTGGGGAACAAATAGTAGTCCTAGGGAGCCAAGTCTGGAGAATATGGGGGATGTGGAACGAGTTGGGATCCTATTTCCATTAATTTTGCGACCACAACTGCTGAAGTGTGTGCTGGTGCATTGCCGTGATGGAAAAGGACTTTTTGCGGTCCAATCGCCGGCGTTTTTCTCGCAGCTCGGTTTTCAAACGGTTCAGTAACGATGAATAATATGCACCTGTAATAGTTTTACCTTTTTCCAGATAGTCGATGAGGATTATCCCTTGCGAATCCCAAAAGACAGTCGCCATAACCTTTCCGGCCGAAGGAATGGTCTTCGCCTTTTTTGGTGCAGATTCTCCCTTGGTAACCAATTGTTTAGATTTTTTATTGGTCTCAGGAGAATAGTAATGCATCCAAGTTTCATCCACAGTGACGAAACGACACTTAATAGTCCTGCGGAGTCTTCCTGAACAGCTGCAAACCATCCTTGCAACACTTCACACGATTCCGTTTTTGGTCAAGCGAAGCCCATCTTGCGGATGTTTATGTAAAATATTATGTACCCGTTCATTAGAGATGCCCATAGCACTAGCAATATCACGCTCCAGTATCACGGACCTTAACTCTTCTGACATCCATCACCGTATCATGGATTTTATCAGTGATTTCTGGAGTCGTAACCTCCACAGGGCGTGCAGAGCGTTCAGCGTATGGCCACTCCGAAAATTTTGAAACCACTTATAAACTGTTTTAATCGAAGGTGCAGGTAGAGTCACCGTAATGTTTATCAAGCTTCTCTTTAGTCTCCTGAGGTGTTTTGCCTTTCATAAGGTAATGTTTAATCACTGCACGAAATTCTTTTTGATCAATTTTTTGACTATCACTCGACTTCCTTGATGACAAACACAAAGAAATAGAACAATATGGCTGAACCTTGGTGTGCGTTCTTTCCAAAGATGCTACCAACTAAACATGACCTCGATTGGCGCCTGTGGTGTCATCTCTCGGACTTTGCATGGACTTTTCAAACGCCCCTCGTATACAGACGGCGGTAACATCGCGTACACAAGGTACAAAAGGACAGTACATGGGCGAAGCTGTCGTTTGTACGTAGGTGATTCATGTGAAAAGCTTTACGAAATGGCTTCGGCCGCGCGACGTGAATTAACAGACTTTTAATGCAGAATGTTAGTTCTAGTTAAGCGCATGGTTCATGCCGTTTTGGAAATCTTTAGAGAATTCAATATTCCGAGACCCAGATCGTCAAGAATGTGCCGAGAATACCACATTTCCGGCAGAAATCAATATGGGTCGTACGACGAACCTATCCTTTAGGACAGTGTGCGAAATTTGGCGTTAATGGATTATGGCAGCAGACGATCGACGCGAGTGCCTTTGCTAATAGCATGACATCGCCTGCAGCGCCTGTCCTGGGTTCGTTACCATATCGGTTGGACCCTATACGACTGGAAAATCTTGGCCTGTTCAGATGAGTCCCGATTTTAGTTGGCAAGTTGTGTTCGAGTGTGGCGCAGACCCCACGAAGCTATAGGCCCAAGTTGTTAACAAGGCACTGTGCAAACTGGTGGTGATTCCGTAATGGGGTGGTCTGTGTTAACATGGAATGAACTGGGTCCCCTGATCCAACTGAACATATTATTGATTGGATATGGTTATATTCGGCTACTTGAAGACCATTTGCGGACGTTCATGGACTCTGTTCCCAAACAATGATGGGATTTTTATGGATGACAATGCACCATGTCATCGAGACACAGTTGTTCGCGACTGGTGTGAAGAACATTCTGGACAATTCGAGCGAATGATTTGGCGAGCCAGATCGCTCGACATGAATCCCATCGAAAATTTATGGGACACAGTCAACAGGTCAGTTCGTGCACAAAATCCTGCACCGGCAATTCTTTCGCAATTATGGACGGCTAGAGAGGCAGCGTGGCTCAGTATTTCTGCGGGGGACTTCCAAGTACACTTTGAGTCGATGCCACGTCTAGTTGTTCCATTATGCTGGGGAAAAAGAGGTTGAACACGATATTAGAAGATACCCCAGACTTTTTCACTTTAGTATAAGCAGTGTAATGGTACTTGCATTACGTAACCATTACGGCACCTCAACTCAACCTCTCGATACCAGCAATATTCTACTGTGTTTTCTAAAGTAGTTGACATATTTCTGAGACAACATTCAGATTTGATTTCATTAATGTAGAGGTACTTTGATACATCGATATGTTTGTGTTGCATTGATATTATTCTTATGTGTATTCTTTCTTTTGTCACTATGATCTTTGACGTACTTGTAACTCTGATTTTTGGGCGCGTAAGCGGTTATTAGAGAGTCAAGACTTGGTCGTCATGTTGAAAAGACGAAAATTGTAGTCAGTCAGTTTATGAAATGTGAACTTTAACAGTGAGGAAGATATTTTCAAGTATGTTTTATATTGTGAAGTGATGTTGCAACAAAAGTAATAAAAAAAGTGTAACTTAAATTCGGAGTGCTGATTACTTTTTTACATCACCATTGTCCTAACTTACAAAAGTTCAATCTTCAAGAATGGTTTATGAAACACATCTATAAAGCTTTTGAATATCGCAGAATAACACCTAGGCCTCTTTGCATTCGAGCTTTGAATCATCACTACCTAGATTTTCGACGATTGAGCCCTGAGTTCATAACGAGACCAGCGAGGGAAACACGAAAAGATGAGAGCCTAGTTTACCCATTATTTCATGAAATGACTTTATTAACAGTGCTCTAATGACACCGCCGGCTGGAGTGGCCGTGCGGTTCTAGGCGCTGCAGTCTGGAGCCAAGCGACCGCTACGGTCGCAGGTTCGATCCTGCCTCAGGCATGGATGTGTGTGATGTCCTTAGGTTAGTTAGGTTTAATTAGTTCTAAGTTCTAGGCGACTGATGACCTCAGAAGTTAAGTCCCATAGTGCTCAGAGCCATTTGAACCATTTTTTTCTAATGACACCTGCCACATAATGTAACTTTGTTGTTGCCCGAAAATGCAATATTTAGCAGCGTGAGCAACACTACAATTATAATTAGTTTTTGACTGTTGTTGTAGTAGGGTTGTTAGGACAGGAATTAACAATTTTCTACAGTAATCGTATTGATTTATATAATACAAGACGCGGGAAGTAAGAAGATCGGATCAGATATTGACATCGGAAATTCCGAGATGTTAACTTCCAGATCCTTTGGGTCATGGGAGGGGGGGGGGGGGGGGTAATGTTTCCTTGTCGGAAACATTCTCCTGAAGATAATAAATGATGAAAGGACAGCATACATTTACGAACTGTAACAAATCAGTTACAAATACCTCACAGAGATCTCTTTGCAAATTCTGCTGTGATTTCGGTGACTCCTGACAACAGATCAAACTTCCTTAATACTCTCCGGAGTCCCTGACAAGAAAGGAGAGCCCTTCCGTTCCAGCACTTTGACAACAGCTCCAAGGTAAACGTCCTTGTCGTCCTTGGAACGCAGTCGGCGCTACGTCGACGACAACTGGTGTGGCTGTTTCTCAGCAAACGGCTAGCCGGCATCTCGCATTAACTAGAGAACAATGCTTATGCCGCATTAGTGGGCGGGACTAGCAGGTGTTGTTGCTAGACTGAAACAGCCATTTCCATCATTTCTCAGTGTTGAGGTTTCCATTGCGAGTGGCTGTTGTCCTTCAGCATGAGCGGAAACGATTTTGGAAAACCACGACGGCCTGAATCGGGAGGACAGGGCGGAATTTGTAACATCAATCCTGTAGAATTCGTGTTCTGTGTGTCTAAGCCCAGCACCACCTGAATAAACAAGTTCAAGAAACACAACAGAGGTATGTGTAGACATCATTTACACATTCTTTGCTAAGATGGTATGTACTGAGCTGTAATAAAAAATGTCTTATGAAATTTATAATAGAACAATAAAGGTAGATTTTTGGTAGTTAATGAATAACGCAACCAGGTGGTTTCACCCGCGTTACCATGTAATATCCCGTATGTTCCCCGCTTTGCATCGTGGTCAGAAAGTATAAGTTTTTAGTGCAATATTAAGCAGTAACTCAATGAGTAACCTTGACTGGAGATTAACTAATATCACAGACAAGGATCAAATACACATATCTGCCTTTCTGCTTACGTTTTCCCTTCCATAGAGGAAGACAATGTGTATTAATTTTAGGACTCAATCCTGCCATTAGAGAGAAGCACATGCAAATGGTGTATTGTCGCCATTGTATCGAACTCGAGAACTGAGGGGCTGAGAATACAAATGGTACAAGCGAATTTCACAACCAAAGCTAAAGTGAGGATCTCTTGTGAGTGAAAGATGTACAAGCGATTTCGACATATTGCCGCACTCTGTGATGATAAAGTTTAAGCTGGACTGTGTTTAGAATACTCTTGTATAAGTGAAACTGAGGACAGCTGGAGAATTGCTGCTATCTTTAATGAAGATTGAGGCATACGTTTATACGTTTTTTTGAAAGCACAGCAGTAGCTTAATATGTACGTTTTTAAGAGAACTTATAGTAATATTTAATATATGTTTAAATTGGTCATATTTTGAAATACCGCTGTACATCTTAAGACAAAACCAGTATACTGACATATTACACCATAGCGTCCTTGAACTTTACCTTATACATACGGAACGCAACAAAGATTTTGGTTTCTCTGAAAAGGCAAAGAAACTCTTCAAACATTTATTTGTTCTTCAAAACAAGATGGAACCTGTGAAACAGGTCAGCAGAAAGTTTTCCGTAATGGAAATGAAAAGTGAAAACTTTCTTTCAATTAAAGCAACGGATGCCACAGCGAAGTTGCTAAAGACACAGAAGGAAACAAAATACAGTGGAGGAATATCAGGTGCATTTGAAACAGCAAAGAAAATCCTCTAACAATGCAGTTCATGTGTTCACTAAACGATGATCTTGAGTTTATAGTAGCGGATTTTAGGAGGCCCAAGACTTTTCCCATGTCAGTACCTATTCCACAGTCTTTGCATCAAGATGACTTTGAAATAAAATTTGATCATCATCATCATCATCATCATCATCATCATTTAAGACTGATTATGCCTTTCAGCGTTCAGTCTGGAGCATAGCCCCCCTTATACAGTTCCTCCATGATCCCCTATTCAGTGCTAACATTGGTGCCTCTTCTGATGTTAAACCTATTACTTCAAAATCATTCTTAACCGAATCCAGGTACCTTCTCCTCGGTCTGCCCCGACTCCTCTTACCCTCTACTGCTGAATCCATGAGTCTCTTGGGTAACCTTGCTTCTCCCATGCGTGTAACATGACCCCACCATCTAAGCCTGTTCGCCCTGACTGCTACATCTATAGAGTTCATTCCCAGTTTTTCTTTGATTTCCTCATTGTGGACACCCTCCTGCCATTGTTCCCATCTACTAGTACCTGCAATCATCTTAGCTACTTTCATATCCGTAACCTCAACCTTGTTGATAAGGTAACCTGAATCCACCCAGCTTTCGCTCCCATACAACAAAGTTGGTCGAAAGATTGAACGGTGCACTGATAACTCAGTCTTGGTACTGACTTCCTTCTTGCAGAAGAGAGTAGATCGTAGCTGAGCGCTCACTGCATTAGCTTTGCTACACCTCGCTTCCAGTTCCTTCACTATGTTGCCATCCTGTGAGAACATGCATCCTAAGTACTTGAAACCGTCCACCTGTTCTAACTTTGTTCCTCCTATTTGGCACTCAATCCGTTTATATTTCTTTCCCACTGACATTACTTTCGTTTTGGAGATGCTAATCTTCATATCATAGTCCTTACATTTCTGATCTAGCTCTGAAATATTACTTTGCAAACTTTCAATCGAATCTGCCATCACAACTAAGTCATCCGCATATGCAAGACCGCTTATTTTGTGTTCACATATCTTAATCTCTCCCAGCCAGTCTATTGTTTTCAACATACGATCCATAAATAATATGAACAACAGTGGAGACAGGTTGCAGCCTTGTCTTACCCCTGAAACTACTCTGAACCATGAACTCAATTTACCGTCAACTCTAACTGCTGCCTGACTATCCATGTAAAGACCTTTAATTGCTTGCAAAAGTTTGCGTCCTATTCCATAATCTTGTAGAACAGACATTAACTTCCTCCTAGGAACCCGGTCATATGCCTTTTCTAGATCTATAAAGCATAGATACAATTCCCTGTTCCACTCGTAACACTTCTCCATTATTTGCCGTAAGCTAAAGATCTGGTCCTGACAGCCTCTAAGAGGCCTAAACCCACACTGATTTTCATCCAATTGGTCCTCAACTAATACTCGCACTTTCCTTTCAACAATACCTGAGAAGATTTTAGCCACAACGCTGATTAAAGAGATACCTCTGTAGTTGTTACAATCTTTTCTGTTTCCATGTTTAAAAATTGGTGTGATTACTGCCTTTGTCCAGTCTGATGGAACCTGTCCCGACTGCCAGGCCATTTCAATTATCCTGTGTAGCCATTTAAGACCTGACATTCCACTGTATTTGATGAGTTCCGACTTAATTTCATCCTCCCCAGCCGCTTTATTGCACTGCAATCTATTGACCATTTCTTCCACTTCCTCAAATGTGATCCTATTTCCATCATCATTCCTATCCCATTCTACCTCGAAATCTGAAACATTACTGATCGCATTTTCACCTACATTGAGCAACTCTTCAAAATATTCTCTCCATCTGCCCAAGGCATCCACAGGATTCACCAGCAGTTTTCTTGACCTGTCCAAAATACTTGTCATTTCCTTCTTACCTCCCTTTCGAAGACTGCTAATTACACTCCAGAATGGTTTTCCAGCAGCTTGACCCATAGTCTCCAACCTGTTTCCAAAGTCTTCCCACGATTTCTTCTTGGATGCTGCAATTATCTGTTTGGCTTTGTTTCTTTCTTCAACATAACTTTCTCTGTCTACCTGGGTTCTGGTATGTAGCCATTTTTGATACGCCTTCTTTTTCCTTTTACAGGCTGCCTTGACTGTATCATTCCACCAAGCTGTTTGCTTCATCCTACTTTTACACACTACTGTTCCAAGACATCTTTAGCCACTTCTAGTACTGTGTCCCTGTACCTTGTCGATTCCTTTTCCAATGACTGTAATTGACTACACTCAACTAACTGGTACCTTTCTGAGATCGCAGTTATGTACTTGTGCCTGATTTCCTTATCCTGAAGTTTCTCCAATCTTATCCTCCTACATATGGACCTGACCTCCTGCACTTTCGGCCTCACAATCCCAATTTCACTGCAGATCAAATAATGATCAGTGTCATCAAAGAATCCCCTGAATACACGTGTGTCCCTCACAGCCTTCCTGAATTCCTGATCTGTTATTATATAGTCAATGACAGATCTGGTTCCCCTGCCTTCCCAAGTATACCGGCGAATGTTCTTATGTTTAAAAAAGGAGTTTGTGATTACTAAGCCCATGCTGGCACAGAAATCCAAGAGTTGTTTCCCGTTCCTGTTGGCCTCCATATCCTCTCCAAATTTACCCATAACCTTTTCATACCCTTCTGTTCGATTTCCAATCCTGGCGTTAAAATCACCCATGAGCAGAACACTGTCCTTGTCCTTTACTCTAACAACTGCATCACTGAGTGCCTCATAAAAACTATCCCTCTTATCTTGATCTGTCCCTTCACAATGCGACCGAGCGAGGTGGCGCAGTGGTTAGCACACTGGACTCGCATTCGGGAGGACGACGGTTCAATCCCGTCTCCGGCCATCCTGATTTAGGTTTTCCGTGATTTCCCTAAATCGTTTCAGGCAAATGCCGGGATGGTTCCTTTGAAAGGGCACGGCCGATTTCCTTCCCCATCCTTCCGTAACCCGAGCTTGCGCTCCGTCTCTAATGACCTCGTTGTCGACGGGACGTTAAACACTAACACCACCACCTTCACAATGCGAATATACTGACACAATCCTAATTTTCTTGCTAGACACTGTCAAATCTATCCACATCAGTCGTTCGTTTACATACCTTATTGCAACTACGCTGGGTTCCATTTCTTTCCTGATGTAAAGCCCTACACCCCATTGTGCTATTCCTGCTTTGACTCCTGACAGGTAGACCTTGTATTCTCCCACTACCTCTTCTTTCTCACCCCTTACCCGAATGTCACTAACAGCTAAAACGTCCAGCCCCATCTTACTTGCAGCCTCTGCCAGCTCTACCTTCTTCCCAGAGTAGCCCCCATTGATATTAATAGCTCCCCATCTCATTACCATTTGTTTGCCAAGTCGTATCTTAGGAGTCCCTGGTTTGTCAGTTAGAGGTGGGACTCCGTCACCTCCAAAGGTCCGAGGCATTTTGCTCTGATTGTTGCCAGCATCATATTTAAAAGTACCAGGGAAGCAGGTTGCTAGCCTTACTTGCCCCGAGTCCCATTGGGTTTTACCCCTAACGGCTGAGGGACTAACCGGTGGATTTGGTAGTCTTTGCCGTGTGAGCACAAAGGTGACCACGACTCAGAATATGTCCGAGATGCCCAGCCTTATTCCAAAGTAACTGGTATCCCGACTGTCGGGACCACTTACTTGGCCACTCATACGTTGCCCGTGGTTCATGAACTAGGACATGACTACAGGAACCCACACCATGAATACCGGTGAATGTTCTCCTGTTTAAAAAAGGAGTTTGTGATTACTAAGCCCATACTGGCACAGAAATCCAGGAGATGAAGAACTACATCCCACCACTATATCACGAGTTCTATAAGAAAATATCACATTCCCAGACAGTAATTACCATGGGTGTAAGAAAAGGGAGTGGAGAAAGATAAGGACGTGGTCAAACAAGAGGACGAGGAAGAAATGCGAAACACAATGGCACAGCATCACCAGTATCGCCCAGGAAGGACATTCTTCTACAGATACCATAAAAGGAAATGGTTATGGTTCTGTAGACACTGACTGTGATGGGATTGTGGAAAGTAGCTATGAAAGATCTCTCGTATCTGTTGAACCCCACCAGTATTTTAATTTGATTTGCTATTTACCTATTGTTTTTCAGCTTGTTATATTAGTTTTGCTTTAACAAGGATATGTGAACATATCCTTGTTTCATAGTGAACATTTATTGTACTTTGTATATCTTGCACCAAAAAATTTCAAAATATAGCACAGTAAATAAAATGTTTTTGCACTTGTACCTGGTTTTTGTATACAGAGACTAACTGACCATTACGAAAAAGTATCTTATGTTCGATAGTAACTCACATAATTTATAAACAGCCATTTAACTTTGGTAGTCAGTTATTCTATTAGCTTCAGCAATCACTTGTACCACTTGTACTTTCAGACCCTCAATTACGCTGATGTGTTTGAAATTCATTAAGACTGATTATATTAATTACGAGTAGATATGGAGTTGTAGAAAATTAAAGATGTTATTTGATAAGTAAACGTCGTACATTCACTTGTCTTGGAGAGAATAATAAAAACAAAAAGGTGTATAAAACATTGTCGTTACTATTTTACAAATGGCGCTAATCCCATTTAAAGTTTTGTTCACCGATTCTGTCTCTATTCCGTGGCCCAAATTATTTTTTAAATGTTGCCCCATATTTCATTGCCTTCCCTGAAGCCACGGATAATAAACTATAATATTTCATGGCAGCGGGATGTATCCTACAAGCAGAAGCATTGTCTGCTTGCAGAATACAGAACGAGGTGGCGCAGTAGGTAACGCAGTGGACTAACGTCGCGTGGAGCAAGGTTCAAACCCCTACAGTGAGCTAGACTTAGGTTTTACATGGTTCGCAAAAATAGCTGGAGCTGGATTCCAGGATGGTTCCTTTGGAAAATATTCGATCTACTTCCTCGTCATTCATTACAAGCTTATGCTAAATGTCAATGGGACTTTCAGCCGTAATCTTCCTTCTGCATATAATAATCGCGCATGTGTCATCGGCAAGTATTTATATGGACGTCCAGGGCACATTCGAACCTTTAAGTGCACGAATGTATTATCAGAATTAATTATAGTTACAGCAACGAAAGCATGTCCGTTAACAGATTCAAAAGTGTCAGAGGATACTAAGCTGAATTTCATATAATGAATATATGCCACTATATGTAAAGTGACTGGTACCAGCACAACAAATTAAAAATATTTACAATCTATCCCATTAGATATTTAGAGTGACTGTAACCAGAGGTTTAGCTTTAGACGAAAGACAGTGCAATTTAATTACGATTTACACCTGTGAAAATATATTTCAATCAGATTTAATTTGTGACAGGACCTGGCAAAGAAGGTAACAAGAAACCAAATATACAGACGAAACAGAAGACATTTAGCATTAGAATGCATGATTAAAATTAATACTGTATTTCTGGAATACTGAGTCACAATTTACAGTGATGGAATAAGGCGAGAGAGTAACAAACAAACAGTTATGATCCGGCTGGAGTGGCCTAGCAGTTCTAGGCGCTACAGTCTGGAACCGCGCTACCGCTACGGTCGCAGGTTCAAATCCTGCCTCGGGCATGGATGTGTGTGATGTCCTTAGGTTAGTTAGGTTTAAGTAGTTCTAAGTTCTAGGGGACTTATGACCTCAGAAGTTAAGTCCCATAGCACGCAGAGCCACTTGAACCATTTTGAACCAGTTATGATGCAAAAGGGATACTGATTATTAACCAGAGGAATAGTGAACAGCGGTCTAAGGCGCTGCAGTCATGGACTGTGCGGCTGGTCCCGGCCGAGGTTCGAGTCCTCTCTCGGGCATGGGTGTGTGTGTTTGTCCTCAGGATAATTTAGGTTAAGTAGTGTGTGAGCTTAGGGACTGATGGCCTTAGCAGTTAAGTCCCATAAGATTTCACACACATTTTTCAGTAGTGAACAAATTGTGAAATGAGTGAGATACTAGTAGATGATGATGATGATCTCGTGTGTCGAAAAAAGTTTTGAAAACTGATAAATAGTAGTAGAATAATTATTATTTTATCCCGTATTATTATAAAATGTGTTTGAAGCATTTCTGGTACCATTAATTGGCTCCAGTTTGGTCCCCATTTAGTTTTTGTTACTATTTTCCATCTTAGAATTGTCTTGAATTCCCTAGTTCCTTTGCTCATAGATCACCTCAAGCAGTCGGTTGTAAGAGTAGATTAGACCTCCGTGTCAACAGGAGACTAAACCTGCCTCCTCTTCCCTGTAACGAGGAAGACGCTGGGAAGCATGACTCATAATTTTATAACTACTCATTTTTGTATTTCCTGGTGGTCGCTATACTCTCTATAAAGCTGTTTTCACGCCATTGTATCGAGATGTTACGCGAAGGCCGAGAAAGAACTGAGCAGCAATCGCTAGCGTCCTCCAGACCTTGGCGCTTCTTCGCAGTTTTCTACTGCCAGTGGTTACGCAAATGGTTCATCAGGGAGAACGCGACTGCCGCTATAAGGGTAGTTATTACTTGCGGTTTACTACTTCCGTTCGCTAAAATGGCAAAGATAAGCGCACTAATTGCCATGTGAAGCTACAGGTTTGTAACACCATGAAGCTGATCTCCTCTTTTAATTCACTTTCACTGTGATTGCCTGGTGGTGCGGTACGGGTAGTAATATGTTCTCCGCGTCTACACTATCTGATAGAAGTACTCGGACACTGCTATGTAATGCGGACCGCTATTAGATGTCACCAGAGGCGGACACGCCAGTATGAAAGAAGGCGGACAGTATAGTATTGTCAGTAGAGAACCAATAACAGGCGAGTGGGTCTGCCAAGACAGTTCAGTTACTTTGAACGTGGATAAGTCATTGGATGTCACTTGAGGACAGTTCCGCAAGGGACATTTCAGCCTTCTAAATCCACCCAAAAGTCGACTGTTGGTGATGTCATTGTGAAGTGAAAAAGCAAAGGAACAGCCACAGCTAACTCAAGCCATGCAGGCCTCATATAGGTCTACTGACGGACAGGGACGGTCGAACATTGCGAATGTTGAAACTTCCTGGCAGATTAAAACTGTGTCCCAGGAAGTTCCATATCAGCGCACACTCCGCTGTAGAGTGAAAAATTCATTCTATTGCGAAGGTTGGCTATAAAAAGTCGGATGAAATCAGGAGGAGGACTCACTCGTGAGTTCCATAGTGCTACCACTCGTCGCGCTAGCACAATGACTGTACGTACGTAGGGAGTTACGGGGTTCAGGACGGACTGACTTATAGCGGTAGAGGCACCAAAGGACATTTCCGTTTCCACTCTATATAATTTTACAAATAAATTCATAAAACTTTGTCAGCATGACCAGGAAGGATTCAGGGTTCATACTCACAACGGTGGAACTTAAAAAACACAACAAAATAAATTTTTTGTACATGTGAAATTTCATAATTTTGCCACTTGCTATTGGCTATACTATATAAGACCCCATGTCATTCCAAGCATTTGTGTCAATTTTTCTCTCTCTATCTACATTATTCCGTGGTGTATTAAGTTTTCAAATTTATACTGACTTTTTGATCACCCGGTATATTATGTATTAAATCAGAAAATATGGTCTCTGAGCACAACAGAAAAATGACCATTTGATTAAGGAAAAACAAAACTACGAAATGTAGTGCATCTGCTATTCACAAATGAACCATTAACGGCTACTGTAACATACACTTTTTAAACGACCCAGTGGAGAACTAGATGTTTGTGAACGTCAGGTGAAAAGACGTCAACAACTCCTTTCGATTCGGAACGAACTTCATCCAGACTTGTGCTTAAGATGATTACGGTGAAACTTCGAGATATTTGACAACCAAACTAAAATATGGTCACTGAAATAAACGAGTACGCGCGTGCACGCACACACACACACACACACACACACACACACACACACACACACACACACACACACACACACATTGAATAAAAATATCCATAGCCAGTTCTTAAACATTTAGCTTAAATAAAGTTTTTGCTGACACGCTCACCCAACAGTGGCAGACGCTACAAGAGAGTCGTTGCGCAGCACTGCGGTTTACTGATACAACTGCAAGAGCGTACGTTTCTAGAAGGGCAACGAATATATTCCTTCCTGCTACGAAAGCTTTTATATAACGAAAAGACCATGAAGGCAATATTAGAGAGGGTCTATCTCGCGCAGTGGCTTAGCAACAATCATTCGTTCGGTGCACTGTTCGCGAATAGCGCAGATTGGGGTTGAGGTGATAGTGGTACGTAAGTGCCTTTCGCCACACACCATAAGGTGGCTTGCAGAGTGTCAATGTATGTGTATATGGACATGTAGATGAAAAAGGAGAAAGAGACGTACGGTGACTTGAGTTACAGTTATTTTACGTCTTACCTTCTCTATGCTGATGTGAACAAAGTGAACTGAAGTCAGTGGGCTGTACTCAGATACATGTTAGACACATCTCGAATAACACACACAGATTGCGTCACGCGGTGAGGAATACAGCGCACAATGGCGTGTAGACACAGAGTAACTTGCGTCGGAGGTTAAGGCGGGAGATGACTGGAGGCGAGGTCAGTCCCCCAGAGATAGCCGGTTGTGAATCGCACCTGCAGTCGGCGAGGTGAGCTCACGGCAGAGTCACGTATGCTGCGGGTGGCGGGCTGGTGGGCACGTTCAACAGCTGTTTATCTGCCGCCGAGGTATCCGACGCCACTTTCTTCTGTTCCCGGTCATCGGTACGAGACGCCGAGCACGTCAGCTGATGGCCGCTGGCGTTGAATCACAGTAACGGATAGTGAGAGGCAACAAAGGCGGCCACCTCACCACTGCTTTCAAGAGCAGCACAGCAATTAGAAAAATTCGTCACAGTGAACTTTGAACAAATCGGAAGCTTATTCTGGCCGTTGAGAACTGTAGAACAGCGCCCTCGCGGACAAGGTTTTAAGAAATTTTGGCACCTTTGAGGTCGAATTGGAGTGATAACGTTACTAAAATGAGAGGTGGATGTTCGAGAGAATTTTAGAACAAACGATTACGAGTAATCGAATAATTTCTGCGGTATCACGCCTTTTGGAACGGCAGCAAGTCTTCCTTACTTTCAGACTGATCGGCAGACTCAAGAAAACCGAGCGAGGTGGCGCAGTGGATAGCACACTGGACTCGCATTCGGGAGGATGACGGTTCAATCCCGTCTCCAGCCATCCTGATTTAGGTTTTCCGTGATTTCCCTAAATCGTTTCAGGCAAATGCCGGGATGGTTCCTTTGAAAGGGCACGGCCGATTTCCTTCCCCATCCTTCCCTAACCCGAGCTTGTGCTCCGTCGCTAATGATCTCGTTGTCTACGGGACGTTAAAAAACACTAACCTAACATAACCTAAGACTCAAGAAAACGACGTTGTTACGTTGCTGTAGTTAATTATGAACCATACAGGGTGACCCAAAATTCGAGTTTTCGGGCGCCACAGAATACTGTTAAGCAGTCCTGGCAAACGCTGATATGTTGTGAAACGTGGTTGTGGTGCAATTAGAAGGCCTGCTTAAATTATAAGCTTAATAAGAGTAAACTGTTGTTTAAGGTATTGTAGATCTTAAAAGGTCTGTGTTGTTAAGAAGAACGATGCAATACTCGTTCGGACAACACGGGTCGTATGTATCCACCGATACCAGACAGCTACTTTCAATTAAAATGTCCTCCCCTGTACGGGAATTAAATTGTGTGTGTACGAGTACAGGTTGTGATGCAGGAACGACGATATACGGAAGTCTGGGTCTGGCTCTAAGTCGTCCACAGATAGCCAAAGCGGCTATGGCGACTGTTCGTGTGAAGTGGGAAGTACGGGTTCGAGTCCCGATCTGGCACAAATTTTACTGTCGTCATTCCATTATACAGACGGTGATTTTGGTATTCGCAGCTCCGAATAGATTTCATGTATATTAAGGTATTTAGTCAAACATTACCTGTATTATGTTCGAAAGTACAGGAAGGAAAGTAGGTGAAAAAACCTCATCGCTTGAGTGATAATATCCTTACTCTGAAAAATGACAGAAAAACCTAGGCAGGTGGCAGACAACCTGAGTAAAGGATTCCCAGGTAAGCACTCAACTGAGAATAAAAGACATCGCGAATACACAAGACCAGATGAGAAAAATAAATTGGTGTGGCCAACTGAGATTGAGATGTTTCGAAACAACTTGAGAATGAGGACATTGGATCTTTTCATGAACGAATGCTGTATGCGATCGAGTTTGTGTATGTTAAGAAGATATTCTACAGAATGCAATTGTGATGTTTTGTTCCTTCATCAATTTTAGAAAAATCTCAGTTTCAACATAGTGGCGCTGTGAGAATGTCATGATTGAGAGTCGCTACCCTATTAAAATACAGAAGTTAATGGGTGACTAGATTAGCGAGATGGTTGTGTTGTGGTGGCATCTCGGATTAATTATGACTTTTGCTGCTTTTGCTGCATCAGGGCGACTTCTGAGAAGTCGCACGTTAATAGTGCCAACATATTAGGGCTCATATCTGTCGGAGAGATGGTGGGAGACAGTCCGGAAATGTTGGTTTTGATTGCGTCGATCATTGCTGTAGGAGTAATTACCATTATCGTTGTAGCTACAAAAACACATTGTACAATACGTTCAACAGGTTTAATTGTGTCTGCTATAGACGTGCTTGAGGTCGACTGTTACCGACCACGCTAGTCAGTGGACTTCGGGCTTTAAAGAGACGTAGCAGCGGAAACATGGAAATGCAGCACAAAGATATTCAGTGAGCTCCACCTGAACACCAAGAGAGAAAATCGAAGCAGTCATCAAGTACGTAGCGCATTCTAGACGTTCAGTATGGTAGGTCACGATTCGATTTGCATTCGTGATGAAAGACGTAGTAACGCGTCGGTGAAGACCAGTCCGCAACTGTTACATAATTTGTGATGCAACATCCATGAGGAAATGTAATTACACGGATAACATCACTTTTACTGAGTCACGGGTACACGGGTACAGATCTTTGCTGACATCTGCTGGTACTGTGTCTTAATCAGCTCGTTAATCTCGAAGCAGCTCGACGCAAGTATTAAGGGTGTCACGGGAGAAAGTTTGTACAGTTTGGAAAATATACAACAGCTGATGTTGAAGTAAAGAAGGTGACGCCAACCCAAGGCGATGACGTGTCTTTTAGCCAATGATTGTCGATATTCTCTAGTTTTGGCCCGTTGTTGAGTATCACAAATTAATAAGCAAATATTATTGAATGCTTTTAGGTGTCATATAAAGAACATGTAGCGTTTCAGGTTTTAAATTTAGTGCCATAAAACGTCTTATAACGTTAGAATAATATCTTCAACACCTAGCAGACAGCATCCTAGACACTATGAAGACCTGAAAGACGTTAGGTGCACATGTCAGCTGTTTCTAGCGAAAATCTAATTGTGAGCGTATTGCTATCCGTACGCCACGTATTGCGAAAACTTTCCCCATTGATTTTTAAATACATACATGCTGTTGAGGAAAATTAAAGTTGTCATTTAAAATCGTTGTAATTCGTTTGAGAATGCCAGAATACGTGGAAATTGTAATTATTTTATGTGTTGGGAATGTGGCGCAACTAAGTAGGCTGCGAGAGTCCCAGACACATGTTACTTGGGTGTTGCCGCTGGAGCAGTTCGGGCGTCTAGTCTTTATGTTTAGAATAAAGTGTGTGTTTCAGTGACTATTCTTTGCCGAAGAAGCTGTATACCAACTCAAAACTGGTACTTCCAAACGGGAAAGTAATGAACATCAAATCTGTCCCTACAGAACCAAAATAAACAGTAACCTTTTACGTGAAGATTTCGTAGCCTCCAGCGTCGTTTAGGTTATAATCTCTCATCAATAACTTATATTAAAAAAAGCCTGATTTAGAAATTTGTCAGGTATAGAAAATAAGGGAGTGGACAAGGTGTTTAATATATTCTGAAAGCTGCTTTAAGTCTTTAGAGACAGTGGACAGTAAACAACGATACACAACTAGATGCAGTTGAATAAGTTACGCTGTAACTCATAAAAGTACAACTGAAACTTCCGTTGAGCCCGATAATGATGGCACTAGTGTAACCTGAGAATGAAATAGTTTTTAATTGTTTGCACAACGGTCGCTGTCTCCCCTCAGGTAATACGCCTACTCTGCGTGAAAATATGACCTGAATAACATACAGGTATAGCAGTGGGATAATGTTTTAGATTGTATGTGTGAGATGTTTTGTAATGTCCTATTTCATGAACTAGCTTAAATTTCAGAATGCTGTTTGTCGTAGTATTACCACTAAACTGAAATATAAATCGTTAAAAGTTAGATGCAGAAGAAATTGTGGACTGTCACATACGGGATATATTTTGTACAAATGTAGCGATATAATTTTGCGCTTCTTTAGCGAAATTAGCTCGGGTTTGATCATCACTACCACTAGGGACTACGACATTGTTAGCCTCAGTGAAAGGGAAAGAATTACAGGATATGTTGAACAGAATGAACAGTCTAAATTGAATAGGGTTGAGAGCTAAGGCGGAGCTAAGGAAAAGTAGCAGAAATGAGTTTAGCGACAAATTTAACATCAAAAGTGGGTACGACGTGGCGGTCGAAGTGAAGAAACAGTGCTAGCTAGGAAGCGAAACAACAAATGAAGCACGAAACAAGTAGCATATGAGAAACAGATTAGTGTAGGCAAAGAGGGCATTTTTCGCAGAAAGAGGTGTATTAGTGTCAAACGTACACCTCAGTTTGAGGGGGAAAATCCTGAAAATTACGTCTTTGGTGCAGCATTGAGTCATGAACAGCGGAAAAATCTGAAAAGAAGACATAGTATTACATACAGATGCTGAAAATTTAGCAGAATGGTAAGAAATGAGGTGATTCCTTGAAGAATCGATGAGAAAATGAATATATGGAAAACTCTGACTAAAACAATGGAGAGGATGATAGTAAGTTTCTTAAGACATCAGGTAATAACTTCCATGGTACTAGAGGGAGCTATAGTAGGCAAAACCTGGAGAGTGATTGGAATATAGCCTACAGGTAACTGAGGATGTTGAATGCAAGTGCTATTCTCAAGCTGTCACAGGAGAGGAAGTCGTGACGAGTCGCGTCCAACCAATAAGAAGGCTCTTGGTGGGGAGAAAAATAGACGTGGAGGAATGGGGTTGTGATACACTTGCCATCCTGTGGACAAATACGGCAGTTCTTGAAGAAATACCGGTGTGTTGTTTACATGCTCCACCAGAACTACTGTCCAACGGTGGGTAACGCATTGCATGAACCTGCTGTCTGTTAGGAGGCCAAGGTTCTGTGTAGGCTGTAGCGCAGATGAGTGCAGTCAACAGGAAGGAGTTGTTACGTGTGGCACACTATATCTTTCTGGAGGAGAAAACGTAGGCAGCACATTTATTCAGCGCTTTGGGTCGAATGTAATCATTGTCTAGCGGCAGCGGCCAACAATCCAAAACGTACAGGTCAGGAAGTGCGGCACAGTGTCAGTGATTATGCCCATATTGCCAGGGTCATCATAAGTCTCCCGAGCAGTACCCGTGGATGCATGTAAGTATACTCACCCGACGACGTTTAACTTCCAAAGTGTGGCGCGGTCATTAAATTACTTTACATTTTTTGAGGCATAGAACCGAGGGACGACAGTAGCTAACAATAAAAAAAAGTCGTGGTTCTAAATACTGAGAAGGAAACAGTTTCTCGATTAACATCCCATCGAAAATGTCGTTAGAGATGGATAAAGGAAAAATCCTTCAGCGACGAGGTCACTAGAGAATAAACAGAAGCTCGAATTCGCGGAAGGATGAGGATGTCTTTGTCGAAGGAACAGAACGATTAAATCCTGATGGTCAGACAAGGATATGAACGGACATCATTCAGAAGGCGAGTCCCCAGGAATGGAGAAGGAAATCGACCATGACCTTTTCAACGGAACCATCCTGTAAGCGATTTAGTAAAACCACAAAACACCATACTCTCTTTGGGCGGAAGTCGATTTGAACACCACATCCTTCTAGTGCCTTACTCCATCCATCTACTGCCTCACATCGCTCGAAATCTGAATGTTTGCATTGAAATTGTAGAATTTTCGTAAAGGTCTAAAATTCACCTTTTCACGGTAAAACAAATATTGCGTTACACTCTGCAAGAGTATGTGTTATCTTACAAAGAAACAATTTTTGTCATAATTTGAAGCGTAGTAGAAGGTTTAAGTAATTCTATTTTTTCCATATGTATGTAAACACCTGAAGATGAAAAAGTATCTCGAAACCGAGGGTCAGTAGACGAAAGAATCCTAATGGAAGTATTTGGTGGTCGCTAATTAAAAAGTTCTCCAAACAAGGTAACTGTGACTAATTTATTACTGGATGTTTTGGAGAAAAATCTAGGAGCTTGTTATGAAGATGCCATGGCAAAGAATATCGAACTAACATTTCAAACATTACTGCGTGACCTTTTCAGAGTTATGGCAGTTATGTAAGAGTCTAAAAACTGTGTACTTGCTCACCACTTATATTAAAGCGTGGAACAATATACCACTTTCCTCTATTACACTTGAGCAGTGGCTCTAGTATGCACCTAAATAGCGTCATGTCGCTCTTTCCAGTTCTGAATGCATAATGAGCGCTTAAAGATGACTAGAAAATAGCGTCTCCCGCCAAGTGTGGGTGCGAGCCGATATATTTCACCTGATTTTACCCAACCCCACATAACGTAACTGTCACGCATTTCCGTCTTCATGACAGTTCCCGACCGCACACTGCAGCGCCAATGAGGACACTCCCACATTTTTTTCGACGGGAAGTGTTTTATCGCTCACCACAGAGCCCAGACTTGGCTCCTCCTGATTTTCATCTCTGTTGAAATGAACCGCTGGCCATGAAGACATCTTGGCGCAAACAACGAGCTGCAGTACAGCCTAGAAAATTGTCAGAAAGCACAGGAGGCTGCCTTCTATGAGTAAGGTATTGTAAAGTCGGTACAACGGTACTACAGATGTCTAAGTGGGAGCAGCGACTATGTAGAGAAGTAGCTGGAAGGTGTAGCTAACTGTTGCAAATAGAACATTTTTGATATTCACTGTGTGGTCTCAATTTCGCGACCAATCGTTCCTTACTTGCCTTCTTTCCGAATAGTTCTCGTGTTTCGTGCACCCATTGGTCAAGAAACGTGATTCTTCTGACCAGGTGGTATGATGTCTATGATCCCGTGCACACTGTAATCTCAACTGACGATGTCGTGGGGTCAACATAGGGGTCGTCTGGCGCAGAGCCCCTTGTTGAATAATGTGCGCTGAACGGTATGCTCTGAAACATTTAACCGAGTGACGTGGCGCAGTGGTTAGCACACTGGACTCGCATTCGGGAGGACGACGGTTCACATCCCCGTCCAGCCATCCATTTAGGTTTTCCGTGATTTAGAAAAATCGCTTCAGGCGAACGCCAGCCTGGTCCCTCTGAGAGGGCACGGCCGATTTTCTTCCCCTTCATTACCCCATCCGAGTTTGTGCTACGCCTATAATGACGTCGTCGTTGACGGGGCATTAAACACTAATCTTCCTTTCTTCCGAAACACTTGTATCTGCACCGGCAAAGTACTCTGTTTCAGAATTGCCAAAGGTAGCCGCCGATTCTGCTTTACATAGCTGGCGAGCTTTCAGCCTCCATGTCTGTCTTGAGGCGTAAACTTCCAACACCTTTCGCCTATTCGTACTTTCACCGTCGCTCAACCACTTACCACAGGTGCTCACGATAGTAGCACCGCGAACGGTCTACCAGCTTCGCCTTTTCCGACGTGCTCGTTCCCAGACCGTAACAATCCGTCGTTTGTCAAAGTCGCTTATGTCAATGGATTGCCCCATTTTCGGCCCATTTTTTCGCTTGAGTGATTCCCCATTCATCTTTCCCCGCTTACATGCTTTCTTTAGCGCTTCAAGTGTCCGGAATATCAGCCTGCGGCATTCAGTCACGCAGCGTGCAGTATTCATAATGTTTTGACTTATCACTTGATACTGTTAACGCCTGAATGACAGGCATCTACTGTTTGTTGAAACAAAATGCCGCTAGTGTTCTGAAGGATTGTCGACTTCATGCTGTGCGATTTTCTTGTTACAGGAAAGCTAGTAAAATCGGCATTAGACGGTATCTCTTGCTGCTAGATGAATGCGATGGTCCAATGCCTTATTATAACGTGACAGGTAGCAAAATTTCGTATAGCCTTCTGGTGCACGTGCGGGCGCTGTGGTGGTCTATGCTAAAAAGAATCCTGTCCGGATCCGTGGCATGCTGCCAATACACACGGTATTTCTGTGCCCACGTGCCGAACGCTAGCGTGGAGCGTGCAAGGCTGTGGGCTTATTTCTCCACCCACACATTTTTGCACACCCCAGGGACGAACGGCAGGTCAGTAATTTTAGATGAGAACTGGATGTGCAGTCTTAGCACTAGGTTCCAGCATGACTAAACTCAGTTGGTATCTTCACATTCAATACATGTCAAGACGTAAATCGCTTTTGATAGCCCCGACTAACTGATTTATACGAGTGACCTCTGGAAACCGGCTGTTCGGGTCCCGCTTTAGTCACCACGATAGCCGACCCTCTTCAATTAAATGCAGAACGTGTGTAACTTCCTACCGAGTCTAATTTTTCTTCTCCTTCGCTGAACAAAATATTCACTCCGGCCAGGTTTACCAAAATTTTTAAGAACAAGTAGGAACCCGACAACTAAAGCACGTGTGTCTAAAAAACACTAGAGCGTTTACAATGGATCCAACGTCGATCGTGGAATAGAAAATGCGGCAGCTGGAAATGCAGTTACAAAAACGATTTTGGAATGTTTTCTTGACCAGCCACAAGGGTTATTGGAAAATCGGTTTACGAAAATCAGATTTGGCAAGTATATGTAAACGATGAAACGAATCTCTGGATCATATCCAACTTCAGCAGGTATTAGCTGTTGTTTAGTTTACCCTATCCACAGGCATATCGCCGACTGAATAAGTATGCTACATTATCAAATACAAATTGTTCAATCACTATGGAACTTAACTTCTGAGGTCTTCAGTCCCCTAGGACTTAGAACTACTTAAACCCAACTAACCTAAGGACATCACATATGTCCATGCCCGAGGCAGGATTCGAACCTGCGACCGCAGTGGCAGCGCGGTTCCGGACTGAAGCGCCTAGAACCGCTCGGGCACAGCGGCTGGCGTGATGATATCACACAGAAACGAATGTGTCAAATTCGTATGTTGTCCTATCTAATTACTGCAAGTTCATATAGAAGCAAATCGCTTGGCATTAGCGCGGATAGTAATTCAACGTCCGCTCTTATGCAACACTTGGTTTCGCTGCAGCCTGTAAGCATACCGTGGCCAGGATAGCACTTATCTATCTTGTGTTTATATCTTTTATTGAATTAAAGCTGTGCGCCAGTTGATTCCACGCAAGCAGAATAATCCAAAACAGCAGAATGACAGTAAGCGCTGCGAACAATACGATATTCTTTTTTTAAATAACCTCATTAATGCGTGCTTTACTCCTCTGTCAAGTTGCAGGTTTTGCCTGTTTGTTGTAATTTTGTTCCATCTTTAACTCATTTTAATATTATAGTATCGACTTTCATCGTTGGCTGTGACATCTGGGTACTCTGTAGCGATTCCAACGCCTTAGGATAACTATTTCTACCATTTCTAAGTGCCTGGTGGTGACTGGATTTTCATCTATGCCATTGGGAAGTTGGTAGCTCTGCCTTCAATTTTCTCCCCCTCCCCCTTTTTTTTGTTCTATCCCATGAATTGCAGGTGCCCTAGTCCAGAAAGTTACTCCTGGTGCCTAATTTAAGCATTTGTTTCGTAGCATTTTTAGTTGGTTTACTTTTGTGTTACAGGTTGTTCCACATACTGCACTTACGTGTACTTGTATGAGTTCGATGGTCGTTTGGTATAACTGCAATCTGTTCTTGTATTTAGATCTTTGCTTCGTAGCATTGACATTAGTCCTCGGATAATTTTGAGAGTTGATTTTTTTGTCTTTGTCAAAATTTGATGGGTGAATGTCAGTTCTTTGTAGAGCCAGGTTCAGAAGTGTTTTGTTTTTCTTGCGAACGTATTCCATATTCGTAGTCTTGTAAATTCTCAATACAATACGGACCGTTTCATTGTAAACAGTATAGCCGCTGTTTTGGTTGCGTTGATGGTGATTTTTTTATATGCGTTCGGGATAGAGATTTATCCAATTGCCTTTGCATGTGGTCTAACATTTGTGATACATTTCTTTCTGAAGTGGAGAACGCTGCTTCGTCTGCGAATAACTCGTACTTACGTTAATTCCTAGTGTTAAGTCGTTTATATAAAAAATTAGGTAATAACGGTGAGATGACTGATGTCTCAGGAATTGCTGCTGTTGTGAACTTGATTTTTGACATTTTGCTTTCTGTTTGGACCATTATTCTTCAATATTGAGGGCAATTATCAGTGACCTTGATACAGCTGTCGATGTCTAGCGCTCTCGCGATTTGGCAGAATTTGCGATGTTAATGTGATTACATACCATACACATATTAGTCAGGGAAAGTAATCATAGTATGGCACAATGTATTCTTACTCGTGTTTTTTTCCTAAATGAATTTAATTGACGTTTGTAATTTTATAAATTGACATTGTTAAGCTAAAATTACGTTTGACATTCAAGCAGGTATTTTAGCAATCTCCATGCATATCACAAAGAGAAGATGACATTGATTAGGAAGACAACCGAACTTTGTAAAAGTGCCGCATTTGATAGGACGGCGCTTCAGATTTCCTCACAACTATCCTGATTTAGGCTTTACGTGGTTTCTCTAAATCAAATGATGGGACAGTTCCCTTAAAAAGAACACAACTGATTTGGTTCCACAGTTCTGGTTTAACTAGTATACTCCTCAAGGCACCTGACGGTGTGTGGCGGGGGGAGGGGGGTACTTCTGTTACCACTGACTGATTCCTCCTTCCCTGTTCTATTCCAAATGGTGCGTGAGAAGAATGATTGTCGGTAAATTAGTTCTAACTTCTAGAATTTTCTCGTTTTGGTCATTTCGCGAGACATATGCGGGCGGAACTAAGATGTTGTCTGACTCTTCCCGGAACATACTCTCTCAGAATTGCAATACTACACCTCTCCGTTGTGCACAACACCTGTCTTGCTGTTTGCCACAGGAGTTTGTTGAGCATCTCTGAAACGCTCTCGTACCGTCTAAACGATCCAGTGACGAAACGCGCCGCTCTTTTTTGCTTAGTTTCTAACGACATGGTCATGGACTGAACTTTAGAGGGAAATCTTCTATTTCTCCTTTTCGAACAAGCTACGAGGGTGATTTAATAATTAATGAGACAAATTGATCTGGAGAAAAAAGCGTTTATTTTTACAAAACAATACTTTTCTATTTTTCAGCATAATCCCCTTGAACGTTTATGCACTTGTTCCAAGGGGCTACAAGCTTTTTTATTCCGGCTGCAAGGAACTCTTTATCTTGGTGTTTGAACCAATTTTCCCACAATTTTCTTCGCGTCCTCGTTGTCCTCGAACCTCTTCCCACGTAATGCCTCCTTCAGTGCACCAAACAAATGGAAATCACTAGTTGCTAAATCAGGACTGTAAGGGGAATGAAGCAGTACTTCCCAGCCCATTTTGTCGATGGTTTCACAGGTTAGTTGAGCGATCTGAGGACGTGCGTTTCTTCCTGGAGAATCACACCTGTCGTCTGAGATCCATGACGTCTCTCTCTCATGGCTGGCTTCACCTTCTTTAAAAGAAAATCCCATTAGTATTGGGTGTTCATTGTACGCTGCTCTTCAAGATAATCACAAAAAACTGGACCTTCAGCATCCCAAAACACCATCAACATGACTTTTCCTGCTGATGATTGGGTTTTGAATTTTTACTTGACAGGTGAGTCGGTGTCCTTCCACTCCATGCTTTGTCTTTTTGATTCTGGCTCATAACAGTGAATCCAAGTTTCATCACAAGTTAAAATGTTGTTGAAGAAGTGCTCACTTTCTCTTTCATAACGATCCTTTAGCTGTGTGCACTCTCTCAAGTTTGTTGTCTTGTGTAGCCGCGTCAACTCCTTTGGGACCCATCTTGCACATGTTTTGCGGTACTTCAGCTTGTTACAGATAATGTTATGAACCGTACCATTACTAACTTGAATATTATCAACTATCATTTCCACAGTCACATGGCGGTCGGCACGAATAATGTCATCAGCTCGACTTACGAGTGAGGTAGTTGGAACTGCAACTGGTCGGCCAGAACGGTGTTCGCCAGTCACTGAGACGGGACCATTTTTGAACTGCTCTTCCTACTTGTAAAAATTTGCTCGTTCATTCAACCTTCACCATAAACTTTAGACATTTTACAGTATATATTCACTGGTTTCTCGCCTTCAGCGAGTAAAAAACGAATAACAGAGTGTTGTTCAACTGATGAGGACGTTTCAAGTGGACTCACCATTTTGAAATGTGTTTTTGAGGCTATAAACAAAGCAATGTTCAAAAAATGGTTCAAATGGCTCTGAGCACTATGGGGCGTAACTTCTGAGGTCATCAGTCCCCTAGAACTTAGAACTAATTAAACCTAAGAAACCTAAGGACAACACACACACACCCATGCCAGAGGCAGGATTCGAACTTGCGACCGTAGCGGTCGCGCGGTTCCCGGCTGTAGCGCCTAGAACCGCTCGGCCACCCCGGCCTGCAAAACAATGTTGATACATCAGCTGATCAGGACTCATCCCCAATGATGCCAACTTAAAAAAATGAAAGTACCAAAGTTGGCCTACTAACAGTTTTTTCCCCAGGCCAATTTCTCTCTTTAATTGTTGAATGATTGAATGACCCACGTAGTTCTCTGTCCACGAGATATTAAACCAAAGCCTTCATTATTTAACCTGTCGCTGCGATAGCCAGAGGTCTATACTGCAGCAAGCGGTAAATTCACAAAATACTAATTTTGCTCTAGAGGAAAGATACTCCGGTTAAAATACTTTTTTACCACCATTACTCATACGTGGCAAAAAGTTACAGGCGTTGTTGATGACTAGCATTTGACGTTACTCTTAACTACAGCGAAAATGCTGCTTTTTATCGAATCCAGTGTAGAAAAACAACCGCCTCCCAACAGAGCAGCTGTTCCGGGATATCAGTGATACGAACACAAACAAGCGTAATGCAAGCTAGTGCGCCAAAGAGCCATTGTGTATCGCTGTGGGAGCGCACTTCCTGTCTGTATATCGCTTTCCGGCTACGTGTTCACACTTGGCGTGTCCCCGTCAATCATGCTTTTTACGCCAGTCACGGTGTAGACTCATAGAGCGACACAGTCTGTAGAACTGACACTTTCAGTGCTCTGTACGTGACACCGGACGAGACATTAGCGATAACGTGATTCACTGCCGTATGACTACACAACTCACTCGTGTAGACCGCAGTGTACACGACAATAGGCGGGCAGGACAAGAACGAACGTTAGCACCGCCATTGTTACTGCCAAACCACGATATTATTGCACTTGTCATGCCGTGGCCGTGATCGGAAACGTGCGGCAGCGTTACAGTAAATAAAAACCATTCTCACTTTTTCGACTGACGTATACACTTTAGAAGTCCAAAAAGCTTCACGAGCATGTTGTCTGGTGGTTACAAACGTAGAGAACATTCTGGTAGGCATAAGTAAATACGATCCGAGCGAAGCACTCTCACTGCAAGGTGCATCAATATCGTGGTCAACTAATACTGGATCATCGGATTACTGAAGCGCTGAGCAAACGAAAAAAACTTGTTCGCTTCGGTGTGAACGTGCTGTTAGTAAGTCACTGTAGTAACATCAGTCCGCGCAGAGGAGAGAGTTCGACAGTAGCAACGTTGTTCGAAGAGTAACGCTCAAAATGCAACAGGAAGTCTCTCTGAGGTCCCTAAAATCTGTCGCCAGTTACGAAGACAGAACTACTAACGTTCCGGGTACACAAACGATTTCTCGGGCAGGGTCTACATTATTATCAGATTATTTGCTGACGATGCTGTTGACCACTGATGGGATCGTTGTTGATGAACGTGGGGGGAAGCATAATGACGTAGACAGTATTTTCCCTTGTTGTACTCCTTGACAGCTCTCTTTCAATACGCAGGGTGGTGTCCATAGTAAAGAGAAAGATACTGATATTGTCTGATTATAAAACTAGTGGGAAATTCCTGAGCCAGCTCCATCGCTGAACCCTTCAAATCCTGAGGTGTAGTCTCTCAGACCACGCGAAAATTTTCGTACTCGCTATTCAAGGTCATTTCTAGCGGAATGCTTCTATATTCCCTCTAACTCTATAATGTCATGTTGTCGGTAGCGTTATCCCCTTCTTTGTACGCTGTTGACACACGTTATTGACACGTGTTGTGTTCTCCTAGATCACACCTCGTGAATGACGTACCTGTTTTTCCAGTATAGTACAAAATGTGTTCGCAAGACCACGTCAGTTTTAGCGATCCTAGGTTTCATGAAACTGTTAATTGGTGGATGGATGAAGATATCAGTGATGTAGATCAAGAAATAGACGAAAAAGACGATTTTACAATAGCGAGTGATCAAAAAATGGTTGAAATGGCTCTGAGCACTATGGGACTTAACAACTGAGGTCATCTGGCCCCTAGAACTTAGAACTACTTAAACCTAACTAACCTAAGGACATCACACACATCCATGCCCGAGGCAGGATTCGAACCTGCGACCGTAGCGGTCTCGCGGCTCCAGACTGAAGCGCCTAGAACCACTCGGCCACAACGGCGAGTGATCACTGTTCTGCTAGCGAACAGGACGGTAATTCAGAGGAACAACTTAGGACAGTCGTGATGGGCACGTCCTGTCTCTCCAGTAAAGTACTTAGAGTGTTAGTTAAAAATCAAATTTGTTTTGAGTGGTGATAAAGAAAAATGTAGATTCCAGCACTGAATGTTAATTTTTTAGGCTTTCGTTTTCTACCTATCGATTGAAATTTTTATGTGCTAGTTTAAACCCTGAAATTTAGGGTTATGTGAACATTTACTTGCTACAAACACACTATAATGTTTCAGAATTTGAAATTCGGTTCTCTGACAGTTCGTTTATTTGTGCTATTAAAATGAAGCGCACAAAGGTATGTGATTTTGTGTGGTGAAAACTAAAATATTGGAGGTATTACGTGTAATAAAATCAAGAGGGAGTATTTGAACAAAAGGAACTGTAAAAATAATTGCTATATGTTGAGGGTCAGCTGCGAATTTCTGTTGATCCACTGCAGGTCTTCCTGCATTTCGCTACAATTTGCTAGTTTTGCGACTTCTCTGTATACAACAGCATCATCCGTAATGTTCCTCTTGGGACTAACGAAGTTATCCACTAGGTCATTTGTATACACTGACGGAAAAAATCGCAACACCAAAGAGGAATTGTGCGACGTAAAGGAAAGTTGGTAGGCGCGTTTCTACATCTGAAAGATGATATCTATTCGAATTTCTTGTTAGTCGCATGAGAGTGGTGCTAGTAATGCCATTATGTGGATGCAAATCAGATTTGCTTCAAATACATGCTGTAAAGCTAGTGAGCGACAGTTACCTTTGAGATTGGACGTAGTGATGTTAGTCAAGAATGCCGTTAAGGCGACAAAGACGCCTTATTAACACGCCACTGACTGTGAACGAGGTCGTGTAATGGGGCTACGAGAAGCTTGATGTTTCTTCCGCGATATTGCAGAAATACTTGGCAGGAATGTAGTCACTGTACATGCTTGCTGGCAGCGATTGCCGCAAGAATATGAGGTCGTAAGAAGACGTTGAGCCACATGGCACTACCGAGAGGAAAGACCATCATGTCCGGTGTATGGCTCTGGCGCGCTCTACTATATCTGCAGCAACAATTAGACCAACAGTTGGCACAACAGCGACGCAACGAACTGTTACAAATCGGTTACGTCAAGGGCAACTCTGAGCCAGAAACCCCGTAGCATACTTTCTACTGACCCCAAACGTCGGCCGCACGAGGTAGCCGAGCGGTCTGAGGCGCTTCATCACGGTCTGTGCGGCTTCCCCGTCGGAGGTTCGAGTCCTCCCTCGGGCATGGGTGTGTGTGTTGTCCTTAGTATAAGTTAAAGTTAGATGAAGTGGTGCGTAAGCTTAGGGACCGATGACCTCAGCAATTTGGTCCCATAAGACCTTACGACGAATTTCAAATTTCCCAAACCATGTGCGAATTCAGTGTTGTCAAAGAGAGTTCATTGGAGGGAGGGAAGGAGGTGTGTTGTGTTTTCCAAGGAAAGCCGGTTCTGCCTCGGTGCCAGTTCAAATCTGTGTGAAATCTTATGGGACTTAACTACCAAGGTCATCAGTCCCTAAGGTTACACACTACTTAACCTAAATTATCCTAAGGACAAACACTCACACCCATGCCCTAGGGAGGACTCGAACCGACGCCGGGATCAGCTGCACAGTCCATGATCGGAGCCAGTGATGGCCGTTTGTTGGTTAGAAGCAAGCCAGTTGAGGGCCTGCAAGCTGTACATCAATCTGGTGGTTCGACCTGTTGTGATGCCATTCATGAACAGCTTTCCTGGTTTTTTTTCAACAGAATAACGCTCATCCACATACTGCCGTTTTAACGCAACATGATCTACAGTGTGTCGACACAGTGCCTTGGCCTGCTCAATCATTAGATCTGTCTCCAATCGATCACATACGGGGCATCGTCGGACGATAACTACAGCGTCATCTACAAACAGCGTTAATCGTCCCTGTACTGACCGACCATGTGCAACAGGCATAGAGCTCCATCCCACTCACAGACATCCGGCACCTGTACAACACAATACATGCACGTTTACATGCTTGCATTCAGCATTATGACTATTAATCGGTTATTACTGTACCAGCATTTCACATTTGAAGTTGTTTATCTCAGGCTGTCCGCCCCCGGTAGCTGAGTGGTACAGTCGGCTTTCAGCCGTGTTACCGTGCGGACGGGCTCGGCGCGCCGGGCAGTGCTCCGCAGGTGTTGGTTGTTTACCCGCTAGCGCGCGGTCGCGTCGTTGTCTTGCCGTATAGTACCTGTACCGACCCGACATGGCGTTCTCATATCGAAAAGCTACAATCAAACTAACGTTCAACGCATCGTACACGAGACCGAAGGCTCATGAAATTGAACGGTTTCTACGAGACATCATGCACATCGAACCACAAGAACTGATAGGAATTCATCTGTCTATTGTAACCAGCACAGTGTACCTCAAACTGATTGACGAAGCGGCCTGCGACAGATTACTCCAACGATCTGCAAACGGCTTTCGCTTCTGTCACGCAGACGGTAACGTGAGCATGGTAGGAGTTGACCATGCTGGTCTGGGGGTGCGTACCGTGCGCATCTTTGAACTACCGTTCGAAGTCCCTGCCAATCTAGTCGTTGATGCGCTGCGGCCATACGGCACAGTTCTGAGCCACACAGAGGAGAAATGGAACACATTCGAAACGTACCCTGTCCTTAACGGGGTACGACAAGTGCGCATAGAACTTAAGAAGCACGTTCCATCGTATGTTTTCGTTGGTGGCTGCCGCGCAATTGTTATATATGATGGACAACCGAGGACCTGCTCGGGCTGCGGCCAGGAGGGCCATGTTAGAACTGAGTGTCTGCAGCGCCGCCTCGTTCAGGTGCCCCGCAATGAACTTCCCCAACGATCCACTATGACCTCTCTCCCGCTAACTTATGTGGAGGCGGCACGACATGATGTGATGGATGATCAAAACCTGCTACCTCCTCAAGCCGCTGCCAGCTCCGTTGGAGAGTCAGCGCCGTCGACGACGACGCAGCCCAACGGTGCAGAGGTTCCTACAGCCTCCGCCCACCGCAGCGTCGTGGGCACCCAGCCACCGTCACTGTCGGGATCAGACACAGGGGTTCCTAGCGACCGAGACTGTGTCGAGCCCCGCCCTCCAGTGGATGTCGAATCTCGGACCCGAAAGCAAAAATCACCCAAGCGACACAAGAAGAGGCGATTGTCAGCTGACGAACAGGACAGGAATATGAAGCCGGCGGAAGACATCGACTTCGTTGACTCGCCCACAATTGCAACGGACTCCAGTGGCATCATTCACCAGAAGGTGCCTGAAGACAAGGAACAGTCTCCTAAATCTGGTGGCCCAGAAAACGAGGTGCACTGCGTCGACTCCCAAAATGTGGGCTCCTGTGAAAGCGTCCAGCCCCCAATGACATCACAATCGTCTCTTGGTGATTGGGCAGACGATATGGAGGCAGATGATGCACAGCAAACATCGATATCTCCACCAGAGCCCATGGCTGACAATGAGCCCGGAGGGCTCTGCCAGTCAGGGACTCCTACGGCACAGTAATGCACAGCATGCAGGTGGATGGCTGTGTGGTGTGTGAAATCACTGTGGGATTGCACCGGCACACTGCCTCCGCCACTTGATATGTCTCAGTCATACCGTGTGGGAACAGTCAACGTAAATGGTGTCCACTCCACTGTCAAGACCCGCATGTTACACGACATGATCAGAGCGGCAGACTTGGACATTGCCCTTCTCCAGGAGGTCCGTCCCGAGCTGTGTTTAGACCTATATGGCTACGCCACGTACAGCCTACCCGTAGGTGATGGCGCAGGAGGAACGGCCATCCTTCTCCGAGATGGCATAGACGCGACGGACGCGTCGGACGCGACGTACTTGCCGAACGGGCGAGGCATCGCACTCACACTTGGCGCAGTCCGCCTCATTAACGTCTACGCTCCCTCCGGTAATTCCCACCGTGGTGACAGGCATGTCTTCTATTCGGAGGAGTTGGCCCCACTTTTGCAAGGAAATATGGACCATTACATAGTGGGCGGCGATTTTAACAGTGTTCTGCGGCCCGAGGACCAGATACCGCATGACGTCCCATGCCCCGCTCTACAAGCATTGATACGTGACCTCGCGCTCCACGACACATGGCTCTTGCATCAAGAGACCCAGAGTGGATATACGCACTTTACCAGCCATTCTGCCAGTCGTCTGGACCGGATATACGTCTCGCGTGCCCTCCGCACAGCAACCCGTGATGCAGAACTCTGGCCGACGGCCTTCACGGACCATCTCGCGTACATCTGCACTGTCACCTTGCCCCGACAACTCACAAGACGCAGCAGGGGCCCGTGGACGCTGAACGTCTCCCTCCTTCGCGAGGAAGCGTGTCGGCGAGCAGTCACTGACACGTGGCGTCGATGCATCAGGCGCCTGCCTATGTACGCTTCCACGTTGCTGTGGTGGCTGGGATGTGTCAAACCTGCCCTCCGAAAGACCTTGATGGCCTACGGGCGTGACAGATCGAACTGGCAAAGGGCAACATCGGAATTTTACTATACAGCGTTACGTGAGCTGGCGACGCAACCACCGTCTCCCGAACGTCAGATGTCCGTACAACGCATCAAAGCTCGTCTACTTCGCATCAGGACAGAGCAGCTAGACGGTGTCCGCATCCGTGCGCGAGTGCAAGACTGTATCCCCAACGAAACAGCGTCAGTGTATCACATTGTGCGCGAGAGGCGCCACCGCAAACGTCAGCTCATTACGGCGGTAAACACGGAGGACGGCGGGCGCGCAGTGACACAAGCGGACATCGCGCACACGTTCGCCAGACACTATGGGACCTTGTACATGGAAGATCCGCGAAATGTACGTGATTATGACGGGCTGTTGCACGATTTTCCCGCCCCTCGGGACGTGGCACCCGATGATAGTCTGCTGTTGCCCATTACACCCGACGAGCTGACATCGGCCTTGGCACGTGGAGCACCGAACAAGTCGCCTGGACCGGACGGTTTACCCCTGGAATTCTACCGCACTTTTTACCACCTTATGGGTGACAAGTGGCTCCAAATGTTTCAAGACCTGATCCGCCCTGATTTCACTGTCCCCACAGAATTCACAGAAGGCATCTTGATTCCAGTTCCGAAACCGAATGGTGGTTGTAGGTGGCAGGATTTTCGCCCACTCACACTCCTCAACAACGACTACAAGATCTTCGCCCGTATCCTCCGCGCGCGTCTCCACACCGCTATCGGGAAAGCCATCCACACCGATCAGACATGTTTAGGTGGTGTCAGCAACATTCATACGGCGTTAGGAGCATACCGCGACGTAATTGCTTTGACGGCGGCCTGCAAAATACGAGGCGCCCTTGTCGCCAGATTTTGACCACGCATTCGACCGCGTCGATCACGGCTTCTTATGCGCAGTTTTGCATCGCATGGGCCTCTCTCCGGAGTCTGCACAGGTGGTCCTTCGACTGGTCCACGGAGCGCGCTCCCGCATGATGGTCAACGGTTATCAGTCTGTTCACATTGTTGTTGGATGGTCAGTGCGACAAGGGTGCCCCCTGTCGGGCATATTATTTGCTGCAGCACTTGATCCAGCTTTACATGGTCTCCGGCAGCGATTAACTGGTATCTCCTTGCGGGACGTGACCTTTTGTTGTGGTGCATTCGCCGATGACGTGGTGTTCCTGGCCAGATCAGAGGATGAAATGCATATGGCGCTACAGTGGCTACGCCAGTACGGGGCGGTCGCTGGGAGCGTCATCAACGTGAAGAAGACAAAATACATGGATGTCGGAGGGGGGATTTCCCACACAACGTCGGTGCCCTTTGACAAGGTGCCCGTACTCAAGTGTTTAGGAGTGCAATTCTATAGCAATGTCCGCCGCACGGCGGCGGCTACGTACCGCCGGCTCCTACACCAGACACGTGCTCTGCTGCAGGACAACAAACTGCGTCGCTTGGATATGCTCCTCAGAACACGTTATGTCAACACCTATCTTGTCTCAAAACTGAACTATTTTACGCATATCCTTCCCTTGACAGCTACGATGGCCGACAGATTTCAAGCAGCATATGGACATTTCGTAAGCACCGGTCTGGTTTTTAAAGTCCGATACGCCACTCTGACACTGCCGCAGCGGGCGGGCGGTATCGGTTTAATTCACGTATATAACCGTGCGCGATCGCTTTATCTCAACACTATGCGTCGCACGTGGACCTCTGCCCACGCCACTCTGACGGGCACCTTGATAGCGGAAGTGGCACCACACTCTCTGCATCCCCCGGTTTCTGTAGGACACATTTCACCGGCACTCACCCACATCAGAGACTTCTTTGTTGACTTCAGCTACTTACGTTCAGAACTTCCGACGACACGGGAGCCCAGCACAAAAGACTATTATCGCCTCTATCAGCAGCGGCAACCTGTAAATACGGTCACCCACAGACACCCTGAAGTTGCCTGGAACACGGTGTGGCGAGCGGTACACATGCCTTTTCTACCTACGACAGTGCGTTCATTGTGGTACGTAGTTGTGAATGGGAAGTTCGCTACTCGACAGAGGTTACATTCCATACATCTGACGGACGACCCCTTGTGTCCGACATGCTCAGTCGTTGACTCGGATGCACACCGTCTGACGTGTGCCGCGACCAGCGAGTGCTGGCTACTGACGCAGCGCATGCTGGCATTACTCTTGCGGCGATTGCCGGAGTCTATCTCGCCTGATGACGTATTGCGCCCCGACGTCGTATACTTTCCATCGACCAGAACGAACGCCGTTAACTGGCTAAAAGGCATGGCCGTTTACTACATATTTTGCGATGCTCCCAAAGGCACACTCGACTTTTGGTCCCTATTGATGACGACACACGCAGCTTTCAGCCGCCACCCGAAGTACAGAACTCGTTTCGCAAATTATTTAGGTTCATTATTTGCGGATCCTCCTGCTCACTGGGGCGTTCCGGGTATGAGACGCTGAAAATGAAGAAGAATCCTGGAGCATATTGATCCTCTACGGACGGAATAGGGGGGAACCCCTCCCAACAGACGAGAAGACGACTCGGACGCTCGGCTACGGCAGTTGTAGAATCTTTCTTTGTAATGAAACAAAAATAAATCTATAATACACAAAAAAATGTTATAAAAATTAAAGAAATAAATAAATAAAAAGAACAACATCGACAAACCCACTCCATCCTCTTCCTGATCCTTCGATCCTCGAACTCGAACACGTTGCTTGGGCGTGGCGGCGGGATGGCCAGGCTTCGGGTGTCGACCCCTGCCCTACCCGTCGTCCTGCTCCTGCAGCGGTTCATTAGGGGGAAAAAAAAAAAAAAAAAAAAAAAAAAAGTGGTCAGCGCGACAGACTGTCAATACTAAGGGCCCGGGTTCGATTCCCGGCTGGGTCGGAGATTTTCTCCGCTAAGGGACTGGGTGTTGTGTTGTCCTAATCATCATCATTTTATCCCCATCGACGTGCAAGTCGTCGAAGTGGCGCCAAATCGAAAGACTTGCACCAGGCGAGCGGTCTCCCCGACGGGAGGCCCTCGTCACACGCCATTATTATTATTATTATTATTACTGTTATTATTATTATCTCTGGCTTAAATTAACCTGTGATCTTGCAATGTTAACCACTTTAGTATGTCACCTAGACAGATGTACTCCCGAAATTAAATTACTCTACATTAATTTTATTTAGTGTTGCAGTTTTTTCCGGCAGTGTATGCTGTGGTAAGTAATGGTGCCATCACACACTCTTGGGGTACTCCGAAGTTACTTTTACGTGTGAGGACTTCTCTGTAAATGGTTCAAATGGCTCTGAGGACTATGGGACTTAACATCTGTGGTCATCAGTCCCCTAGAACTTAGAACTACTTAAACCTAACTAACCTAAGGACATCACATCCATCCATGCCCGAGGCAGGATTCGAACCTGCTACCGCAGCGGTCACGCGGTTCCAGACTGAAGCGCCTAGAACCGCACGGCCACACCGGCCGGCCGGACTTCTCTCTGTTGAAAATGACAACAACTGTGCTACAACTCTTAATCCAGTCATACAACTGGTCTGATCATCCGTATGTTCGTCTTTTGTTCGTTAGGGGCAGGGCATCCAGTCGGCGTCGTATTTCCCCAACACCTGTGTCACAAGTCGCAAGGCTCAGAAAGGCGTCTGTAGGACGACAAAGGTTAATTACAGCGGCAGCTCACACGCGCAGTAGCCGCCGTGGCGGGATTTCCTCGGCCAGGTAGACGCCGTTTATAGCTAATCTAATATGAAGCGATCGCCATTTACTCACTTTAACGCGGTGGCAGTTGGATACTAGGAAGCCCGCCCTACAGCCCCGGCCGCGCAGAGACTCTCGTGAAGCACTTTTTAAAGCTCTAAGCACCTTGAGACCACTGTCCTATCAGTTCTTCGGTAACAACTGTGGGATGGCGCGTAATGCATCGACCAACTTTAAGCGATAACAGAAACTTGGTGAATGCAAGTAGTGATTTAATAAAATTATGAATTCCGAGTACATACACTATCTGATCAAAACTATCCACGCACCAGTATGTAATGCGGATTTGATTACTAGAGTCTCGAGAGACGGAGCCACCGGTATAAAATGAGGCGAGGAGTATTGCGTTGTCAGTGGAGAAGCAATAACAGCAGATTGGTTCGGTCAGGAGAGGTCAGTGACTTCGAACGTGAACTTGTTACTGGCTGCCCATGTGAACTGCTGCTGATGTGACATTGACGTGGAAACGCGAAGGAATAACCATAGCTAAACCAAGACCAGGCAGACACCATGCACCGATGGACAGGCACGATCGAGCATTGCGGAGGGTAGTGTAAAAAATAGTATGCAATCAGCAGAAGGAATCACTCGTGAATTACAAAGTGTTTCCAGCAGTCCATCTAGCAAAATAAGTTTGCGTAGGAGGTTAAAAAGAATGGGGCATATTGGTCGAGCAGGTCCTTATGTGCAACTTACTTCCGTAGTGAATGCTAAGCGACACTGTAACGTCCCACCAAAATATGTCGTAAATGTTCAGACAATTTGATTAAGCAAATGCAAATAAGTTCCGAGGGGCTGTATGGGTTTGACAGATACTGATTCTTATGCAACATGTCTTCAAAATATTTGACAAGACTGGAAAATTCAGATTGTTCGAAATGTTTCATCATTATGATGCTATGTTTTACTCGGTCTTGAGTAGCTTGAGACCAATATGCTGAGAGGAAGGCATGATAAAATTCTCCTTCACTGTGACAATCGCGAGTGATCGAACGCATTCTTACAGCATGTTCATTTTCCAAGTAGCCACACATAAATTCCAATCTGTGCTCTAATGACCAGTTGGGAGGTAAACAATGAGCGAATTGATGAAGCCACGCTTGTGGATGAATGTCGTTGCCAGAATTCTTAAATGTTTTGAATTTACGTGTAGTAATAAACAGCTTATAGTCAAAATGATCATGTCGGCGAGTCTCATATCGGTCATTGTTACGACGTCTGCCGTTCCATCTCAAAATTCGGTGCACTATGCCAATTTCTTTCATAATTTCCAAAATACTCTGTGTTGTTACTTTGTGACTTTTCCTTATTTCTGAATCCCTCTTCCTGTGTCGGAGCGTGAGGCTCCTCTGAAATATCTAATTCTTGGAATACTTGTGCCAACTGATCTTGTACTTCGCGGATTTATCTTGATTCTGATTTTGTTTAAAATTCTTAATTTGTTCATACTCTTCTGTGTGAATGAAGGCTATCGGCCTTGTGTCATTCAGATCATCATATGCCTTTGTAGATAAGTTAATGAACTGATCCGAAAGTTCGGCTACTTTCTCCGATAATGCAATGATTTACTCATTGTGTTTTTCTGAATCAAGTTTCAACACTTGAGATGGTGTAAAGATCTGGGACGCAATGGTTCGTGGACAGTGACATTCCTGATGTGTACTGGCGTCGCCAGAGTTCTGACCTGGACCCATTGGAACACTTCTGGGATCAGTTGGAGCGCCGTCTTCGCTCCAACCCCACAGTCCAACATCACTACCTTCTCTGCATTCTGCTCTTGAGGAAGAATATGTAAGTAGGCTGTTTGGTTTTTTTTGTTATTGGTAACGCCACGTAGCGCTCGGTATAAAAATCACTGGCTGCGCTGTGTGCAGTCTGTGCCTGGTTTGCATTGTTGTTTGCTATTGTAGTGTTGGGCAGCTGGATGTTAACAGCGCGTAGCGTTGCGCAGTTGGACGTGAGCCGCCAGCAGTGGTGGATGTGGGGAGTGAGATGGCGGAGGTTTGAGAGCGGATGATCTGGACAGAGACAGTAAATTTGTAATATTGGATATCATGGACTGATATAGATATTATGACTTTTGAACACTATTAAGGTAAATACATTGTTTGTTCTCTATCAAAATCTTTCATTTGCTAACTATGCCTATCAGTAGTTAGTGCCTTCAGTAGTTAGAACCTTTTATTTAGCTGGCAGTAGTGGCGCTCGCTGTATTGCAGTAGTTCGAGTAACGAAGATTTTTGTGAGGTAAGTGATTCATTAAAGGTATAGGTTAATGTTAGTAAGGGCCATTCTTTTGTAGGGATTATTGAAAGTCAGATTGCGTTGCGCTAAAAGTATTGTGGGTCACTTTAGTGTTGATCAGAATAGGTAAAGAGCGAAATGTCTGAGTACGTTCAGTTCTGCTCAGCTGTTTGAAAATCAAATATTGTAGGGGTTTATGAGCACAGTAATTCATTAATTTTTCTAAGGGGACGTTACAAATGGGCTGCCATTTCTCCACAGACATTCAGACACCTCATTGAAAGTGTCACCAGCGGAGTTCAAGCCGTCATAACGTCGACGTGGACGAACCACAAAATAACCCTGGGTTCGGTGTGAGGCGGCGGTGGGGTGAGTGGACTGCTGAAGCCTGTTGTGGGGTTGTGAACCACTGACGGCTACGGCGGGGACGAAGCTTCTCCGTCGTTTCTAGGACCCCAGTTCCACACAATACAATACAAGCTGCCATGTAGGTTCCTTTTTGTTGCAGGGGGAAGAGTATGTCAACAGTCTTTAATGCTCTTTTGTGCTGATCTGTTCATTTCCGAGTAGCACTTGCATCCAGCATCCTCAACACTACTGAGGGGAAAAAATCACAGGACCAACAAGAAGTTCCGCGACATAAAAGAAAGTTAGTAGGCGTGTTTCTTCACCTGAAAGATGATGTCTATTCAAATTTCGCGTCAGTCGCCAGTAGCGCCACTATGAGGATGCAAAGCAGGTTTGTTTAAATAAACACTGTGACGGTCGTGAGCGTCAGTTACGTTTTAGATAGGACGTAGTTCAAAAATGGCTCTGAGCACTATGGGACTTAGCATCTGAGGTCATCAGTCCCATAGAACTTAGAATTACTTAAACCTAACTAACCTAAGGACAACACACACGTCCACGCCCGAGGCAGGATTCGAACCTGCGACCGTAGCGGTCGCGCGGTTCCAGACGAAAGCGCCTAGAACCGCTCGCCCACAGCGGCCCGCCTGTAAAGAGTAGTTCGGGAAGATTTCACTGTTACGGAGTACTGAAGCTCTTCTAAGAACAGATTTGCGGCTGGCTAGGACGTAGTTAGTTCATGTTAGTCATGAATGCCTTGAAGGTGTAAAGACGCCATTATCAGCACCTCACTGAGTTTGAACGAGATCGTGTAATAAGGCTACGAGAAGCTGGAGGTTTCTTCTGGGATACTGCAGGTGGACTTGGCAGGAATGTAGCCACTGCACTTGCTTGCTGGCAGCGGTGGTCGCGAGAATGTACGGTCGTAAGAAGACCTGGCTCTGGACGGCCACGTGGTACTACCGAGAGGGAAGACCATTGTTCGACGTTTGGCTCTGGTGCATCGTACTGAGCAGCAATTTGAGCAGCAGTTGGCTTTACAGTGACACAACGAACTGCTGCAAATCGATTACTTCCTCCGAGGCAAACGCCCTGTTGCGTGCATTCAACTAACCCCAAACCACCGCCATTTGTGACTTTAGTGGTATCACGCGAGAGCTCATTGGAGAGGAGGGAGGAAGTCTGTTGTGTTTGAAAAAATTCGATGAAAATCTAACATTATTGGTAGTCTATATAAATACAATTAATTCTAGTTAATAACTCGTTGCCTACTGTGCATTTAATCATAAGATGGATGTAATTTTACATCGTTGGATCAAAATGGTAGCATTGGCATTTATGACAAAAAAATAAAAATATACTGATGAAATATTGTCACATTTCCCTATCAAATTAATTTACCAGTAATAAAAAATAAGAAAATCGTTTGAGATGCAATACATAAGTTTTAATAAATATAGCTTTTGGGTCTCTCTCAATCTCACTGAATCAGCTGTACAAGAATTGGAAATTATAGGATTTTGTCCAGTCTTGGATAAATTTCTGCGGACGTCCACGGTTCTTACCAGTTTACATCATGCTGATCCTAAAAACACTAAAGAATGAAGACTAAAGCGATATAACGGATATAGCTGGCGCGTGACCCTGTAAGTGAAAAACAAAACTTCTTTCCATGTTTTACCAGATAGGACTGACGGAGTACATCGAAAAAGCTCAAAGAAAGGCAGCACGTTTTGTATTATCGCGAAATATGGGAGAGAGTGTCACAGAAATGATACAGGATTTGGGCTGGACATCATTAAAAGATAGGCGTTTTTCGTTGTGACGGAATCTTCTCACGAAATTCAAATCACCAACTTTCTCCTCCGAATGCGAAAATATTTTGTTGACACCGATCTACATAGGGAGGAACGATCACCACGATAAAATAAGGGAAATCAGAGCTCGTACGGATAGATACAGGTGTTCATTCTTTCCGCGCGCTATACGAGATTGGAATAATAGAGAATTGTGAAGGTGGTTCGATGAACCCTCTGCCAGGCACTTAAATGTGATTTTCAGAGAATCCATGTAGATGTTATACGAAATAGGAATTGACAGTGTATTTCTTAACTGTACATCCCAATACGTTAGCTTACAAGCGTTTTTGTAGACACAATGCTATCTGCCCCTTGATAACTCGCCAGAAGACGCGGTCTCTGAACAAACAGGAACAGCTTAGTTGTGATGCAGCACGAGGGATGATATTACTGGTACATGTGTTCTCAGAGTCTGCGTTCAGCCAAGTACCCATATGTCAACGTCGTAGTTGCTTCGATTCTATCTTCATGCGACGAGGCGTATATCTTCAGTGATTGGTTTAATTGCCTTCAGGTGGGATTTGTTCTCTAGAAGCTTTAGCTGTACCGAGCAACGAATTTCCGTTTTGAACCTATTGCGTATTTTTGCCTTCGCTTAGAGGAAAAAGAGCTAAATTACAGTGTTCTTACACAATTGTTTTGGGCGCACGCAAATCTATTCTTAGAAGAGCTTCAGTACTCCGTAACAGTGAAATCTTCCCGACCTACTCTTTACAGGCCTGCCGCTGTGGCCGAGCGGTTCTAGGCGCTTCAGCCCGGAACCGCGCTCCTGCTAGGGTCGCAGGTTCGAATCCTACCTCGGGCATGGATGTGTGTGTTGTCCTTAGGTTAGTTAGGTTTAAGTAGTTCTAAGTTCTAGGGGACTTATGACCACAGCAGTTGAGTCCCATAGTGCTCAGAGCCATTTTCTAAGTCTAGGGGACTGATGACCTGAGATGTTAAGTCCCATAGCGCCTAGAGCCATTTGAACCATTTTACTCTTTCCAGGAGAGACCACAATTTATTCAAGTACAGCTAGTCAGATTCCTTAGGGTTATATATTAAAGGGTAAGCTCACGTCGATAAATACAAATACACAGTTGAATTCACGTTATTTGTTCTAGTTTGAAGTATGCAGACATAAGTATTCAACAAGTAATTCGCTGGAATAGGATTTCGGTATCCTATCCTCTCTTTCCTGTCGAGCTGAAATTTTAACACAGTTTCTAGTGTGAGAAACCGGTGCCGTCTGTGTGAGAAGCACGTGGTTCGCAGCACTTATTAGCGTGGTTATAAAGGCGAGACCATCAGCGGTGATATCAAAGGTCGGCGCAGCATCGCAACTGCCGCAGGCGTTAGCGCTGCCTGTGGAGGAGCGTCCCACTTGTTGGCTGCACACAGAATAGGCGCATCGGGAGAAAGCGACCCAGGCGGGCTGTTACGTGAGAGCAACAACCAGCCTGCCGTCACACCTCTGCAGGGAGAACCGGAGCTTCACCGACGTAGTTTCTTAGGTTGTTCAGGGGTATTTACTGAGTATTTTGGTACAAGCAATCCGTAGACTGCGGTGGTTCATTACAGCATGTACACATGTTACTGAAAGTCCCCCGCTGTTTTTTTCTGCTCAGGAAATAGCGTAGGGGTTTTGATACGGTTTCTACCAAATGAAATACAGACTCACGATGAAGATTTGTGTATATGACTGTAAAATTGTAAATATGTGGTAAGATCTTATGGGACCAAACTGCTCAGGTCATTGGTCCCTAGGCCGGCCGGTGTGGCCGAGCGGTTCTAGGCGCTTCAGTCTGGATCCGCGCGACCGCTACGGTCGCAGGTTCCAATCCAGCCTCGGGCATGGATGTGTGTGATGTCCTTAGGTTAGTTAGGTTTAAGTAGTTTAAGTTCTAGGTGACTGATGACCTCAGATGTTGCTAAGGACAACACACACACTCATGCCCGAGGGAGGACTCGAACCTCCGACCGTGACAAGACGCCTCAGACCGCGCGGCTTTGTATGATTGATTACCACTACGCCGGACTAGTGGGGTGATTCTCATTAACGTTTAAAAACCGCCGAAGCAACGTAGATGACTTTGAGACAAGAAATTTAATATGACACATGGGACGGCAGATGTCGGGAAATTCACCAGAAGTGGATGGCAAATGTTGAACATTTCACGTCACCAGATGACTTACCTCGCCACCCATGCAGCGGTTGGGCTCTTCGAGTCTACCCTCGTTTATAAGGGGCTGTGTTGTACATCGCTCCGCAACGTAACTCGTCTTTCGAACCTTTTATAAATACGATCTGTTGTAAACGTGGAAGTACAAAATTATTTTCGTCGCTGTAACCAAGCGAAAACTGATCTTATTTAGTGATTCTTTCCTTTCGTCACGTCTTTTTTTTTGCCAACGAACTTTATGTAGTAAGAAAAACGCACGTCATTTACTGACAACTACGCCATTCGGAAGCGTATGCTCATTTACTTGCGACACAATGCGGCAGGTTTTTGTTGTACGGTACTGTATTTTGCAATAAACCAGCGGACACCGCGAGACCGGCAAATAAAATAGCAAATATTACGTCAGTGTAAACAGATAATTGTCTAACTCATTGCAAAAAATTCTGCCTGCCACACACAAGATCCGAACCGTGAGTCCCGCGCGCTGAAGTCGCGCACGTAAGCACAGAGCCACACCGACGTGAATGCTTGACTTTGGCTGGGATGATCAGGTGCGATAGACCGACATGTTCAACCGCTGCACGTTCGGCGAGGTACGTCGCCTGATGACGTCAATTGTTCTACAGTTGTCATGCACTTTTGAGGGGTATTTCCGGATATTTGTGGCCCCATGTGTCTTATATTAAATTACCTGTCTCAGCCTCTACGTCGCTTCGGGGAACTTCAAACGTTAATAAGAATCAGCCTGCATACTCCGTGCTACCCGTACCGGGATTGGGCGGGTCGCAAGTAATGATGTACACTACTGGCCATTAAAATTACTACAGCAAGAAGAAATACAGATGATAAACGGGTATTCATTGGACGAATATATTATACTAGAACAGACATGTGATTACATTTTCACGCAATTTGGGTGCATAGATCCTGAGAAATTAGTATCCAGAACAACCACCTCTGGCCGTAATAACGGCCTTGATACGCCTGGGCATTGACTCAAACAGACCTTGGATGGCGTGTACAGGTACAGCTGCCCATGCAGCTTCAACACGATACCACAGTTCATCAAGAGTAGTTGGGTTGGGTTGTTTGGGGGAAGAGACTAAACTGTGAGGTCATCGGTCTCATCGGATTAGGGACGGATGAGGAAGGAAGTAGGCCGTTCCCTTTCAAAGGAACCATCCCGGCATTTGCCTGGAGCGATTTAGGGAAATCACGGAAAACCTGAATCAAGATGGCCGGACGCGGGATCGAGAGTAGTGACTGGCGTATTGTGACGAGCCAGTTCCTCGGCCACCATTGACCAGACGTTTTCTGTTGGTGAGAGATCTCGTGAATGTGCCGGCCAGGGCAGCAGTCGAACATTTTATGTATCCAGAAAGGCCCGCACAGGACCTGCAATGTGCGGTCGTGCTTTATCCTGCTGAAATGTAGGGTTTCGCAGGGATCGAATGAAGGTGGGAACCACGGGTCGTAACACATCTGAAATGTAACGTCCACTGTTCAAAGTGCCGTCAATGCGAACAAGTGGTGACCGAGACGTGTAACCAATGGCACCCCATACCATCACGCCGGGTGGTAAGCCAGTATGGCGATGACGAATACACGCTTCCAATGTGTGTTCAGCGCGATGTCGCCAAACACGGATGCGACCGTCACGATGCTGTAAACATAACCTGGATTCATCCGAAAAACTGACGTTTTGCCATTCGTGCACCCAGGTTCGTCGATGAGTACACCATCGCAGGCGCTCCTGTCTGTGATGCAAGGGTAACCGCAGCCATAGTCTCCGAGATGATAGTCCATGCTGCTGCAAACATCGTCGAACTGTTCGAGCAGATGGTTGTTGTCTTGCAAACGTCCCCATCTGTTGACTCAGGGACCGAGATGTGGCTGCACGATCCGTTACAGCCATGCGGATAAGATGCCTGTCATCTCGACTGCTAGTGATACGAGGTCGTTGGGATCCAGCACGGCGTTCCGTATTACCATCCTGAACCCACCGATTCCATATTCTGCTAACAGTCATTGGATCTTGACCAACGCGAGCAGCAATGTCGCGATACGATAAACCGCAATCGCGATAGGCTACAATCCGACCTTTATCAAAGTCGGAAACTTGATGGTACGCATTTCTCCTCCTTACACGAGGCATCACAACGACGTTCCACCAGGCAACGCCGGTCAACTGCTGTTTGTGTATGAGAAAACGGTTGGAAACTTTCCTCATGTCAGCACGTTGTTGGTGTCGCCACCGGCGCCAACCTTGTGTGAATGCTCTGAAAAGCTAATCATTTGCATATCACAGCATCTTCTTCCTGTCGGTTAAATTTCGCGTGTGTAGCACGTCATCTTCGTGGTGTAGCAGTTTTAATGGCCAGTAGTGTAATTATGATTTACGTTCACGCAACGCGCCGGCTGCTGATGCCACGACGCCGTGTGACATTCTCTTCCATATCGGAGGACCTCACACGGTCTCTTTCTTACATTCGAACACGAAAGGATTCTGTTTTCCGTAGACTCTTCTGTACAGAGGCATAGGTCGTGGTTGCCGTCGGTGCGAGAGCCGTGCAACACAGTGTAGTTGTGCCGCTATTCGATAGACGAGGAGCATATAGGCGAAATCGTCGTTGCTAAACCTGTCCATACTGCTGTATTTTATCGTTAACATACAAATGACACTGCGCGAGGAACAAACCCGAGACAGGTCCGAGCAGTATTGAATGCAGGCTTGATGGCGAAGAGTAATACGGGCATTACTGTTACCAACAGCAAGTACTGTGACTGAACACAATAAGTTTGTATTGAGGCAAGGCACACAGCGCAACCCTGTCAACTTTTACACTGTTGTACACATATTCCAGTGCAATAGATATATGAAGATAAATCGAGAAAAAACCAAATGCAAATACTCCGTAACTACCTTTATACAAAATATCCAGAAAAACCTCAGAACAACATCGGAAATTTTTGTTGGTGCAGTTCCGTTCAACACAGTATATTGTCTGACATTAGTTGCAGGACGATTATCAGGTACAGTACCTCGTTCCACTGTTATTGAAAACGAGTTTACTGTACCTTCCTAGTGACATGCTTGTCCAATTACGCTCAAGAAACTCACCTAAGCAAAATACATCCATCTGTGTCACATAAGAAAGAGGACATCCAGCATTTGGCGGCGACAACTAATCCTGGAGACTTTTCACGAATACCATCTCATTACTCAATGATGGAAAAATTATGAATAACCTTCTGTTGTTACGATCAGTTTTGCTGGACTCTGTTATCGAAAACCGAACTTCCACGAGATTTTATTTTAATTTTGCGCAAAGACAGCTCAGATTGAATAAAAGACTGTGTGTGTTTGTTGCGACAGCTCTGGACTGCACTCATTCGACAGGTCGTCATAGCTACACATGTCATTGTTTAGTGACTCGCTGAGAACCACTTTGTTTAAGATTCATGGGGTTTTTTGTTTGGAATTGACGGTAGGAGACCATAGCCATTCTTCTGCTGAAAGAGCCATTTTAACATTCGAGTGAAACTATAATGCATTAAGAGGCCCAAATCTAGGTCCAAACATTGAACAACACGACTGCGTTACTTTAATCGCTGTGCTATCTCGCTTTGTTTTCGACATCGAAACGATAGTTCTTCTCGTGTACTAGTGACTGAACGATGTGGCTCATTCTAAGGCACTGGATTCGTACTCCGGAGAACGGCGGTTCAAAACCCTTCCGGCCATACAGACTTAGGTTTTCCCTGATTTTTCCTAAGTAGGTTAGGACGAATTCCGGTTTTGTTACTGTGAAAGAGAATGATCTCTTTCGTTTCGTATCCTCCTTCAATCTCAGCATATGCTTCATTTCTAATGACTTCGTATTTGAGTGCCCGAACAAATCGATGTTTCGCAGTAGTTAACACTGGACTCTTATTTGAGAAAACATCATTTCCAGTCCTCATACTGCCGTACTGGTTCAAATACTCGTAAGGCTCTTCAACAATGTATCGGCTGAGTCCTCCATCCAGTTTCGTTCAACAGAGCGATTGTCTAAACGGCTCCGTGACTGATGGGATATCAAATTAAAATTGACTTTCCCCGGTTTCCCTAAGTCACTTCGGCAAATGTTGGGGTAGTTTCCTCGCTCATTGTGAAGGCACAGATCCTGTCTAACGGCAGTATTGAGTGAAGAGGCACATTGTCTAAGAGAAAGGACTCGTATCCCAGAAGACTGGGGTACAAAATATACGTGGGCCCAATCAGATTAACTGTGTGGATGGAAAAATCCGAACGGTTAAAAGCACCACCGGTATTTTAGTTCTGAATAACCAGTATTTTTCGGCATTCGTTAGGTCTCGATTACAATTATTTTTCCTTTTTAATGAAAACCGGGTATAAAACCGATATAGCAATTTGCCATAGCAGACACGCTACAATTTTTTGGATTTAGATAAAACTTCCAGAAACTTTTTTAAAAAGCTAGTTTGGTAGGACGTTGTGTGACTTCTGAAAGACTGATATCGTCTTTGAATGATAAAGTTTCTGATTGAAGGGGTCAACTTACAGATCACCTCATTATAGAACAAGTACTATGAACAGATTGGACAGTAAATATTTCCCACTGGATAAATTCATTATTGACATGTTAGCTATTGTCATAATTGTTCCTGGTAAGAGTTATATTTTGCCTACAATTTAAATAATTCATTTGAATTCTTTTGAAAGAGCGTTTTTGGTTTTGTGAGCAAAAGGTCAACTATATTCAAATTCCCATTAAAAAGTAAAGATGTATATTTGATTAAACGGGTTTTTCCTTCGAAATAGTTAAGGATAAAGAACACTGCAAATCTTGCACAAATACTTATTATTTGTCTGCCATTTCTATCAAATAATAATAGAGAAAGGAAGTTACAGCAACAGCAATAAATTAAAAGCTTGTCAACACATTCATAGTTTAAAATAAAAATAGAAAGTTGCTGATCTTCTGTCTGTGAAGTAGTATGTCTTTATCTGTTGTAGCCCTTGGGAACGGACAGCTTAAAACGAAAAATAAATTTCTCCAACCTTAGTTTTCATTCTTTGACATGACCCATTTCCTGCACCAATTTTGTGCAATGTGTGTTTGTTCCATTCTCTGTAATGACCTCAAGATAGACAATATGAACGAGATACCAAACTAGAATCTCTCTTCCCAACTCGTAGGCGGGAAAAAAAGCGCTGTTATTCCACTAATAACTTCTGGGGCAGAATTTGTGGACGGAAAAAGCCACCATTCAGAGAGAATTTTAAAGGTCAAGCGAGAGGAGCATCGTAACAGTAGATATAAATACATATGACTATTTGTTTTTTACCGTAATCACTGTGTACTGGTGACGCAAAAGTTCATGTCCGAGAGCTATCGCGATAGGGCTGGAGGTTATCCCATTTACCCAATGGAAGGCACATGATCTATTGGCTTACATTTTTGTACTTTCTACAACACTTCATTCGTAATAGCCTGATTTACGAGACGTGTAACATCTTAGATAATGCACAAATAACTTTTATTCTGATTTATTCAATGATTCTTTAAATTCAGCACGTGTTCGATGGTGATGGTATCTTATTTTCGACGTCGTCGTAAACAAATGGATTGCATTCTGTATACATCTTAGATTGTATTTGTCGCATGTACGTACATGACATCTTTTTGGCAGACAGCGGTGAGATGAGAAGTTTGTGCGTTGCCTTCACTACTGGGGAAACATTTAGTTGACCAAGGCATTGCAAGGAATTTTACACATTTGTGTCCGTATGTAGAGACTACTTACTTTGTGAAAACATAATAATTGGATCCTTTTACCGACCTTCCAATTAAGATGATACAATCGCTGAAATGTTCAAAGTAACCTTGAGTTTAATGTCCAACATATACCCGACTCATACAATTATAGTTTGCGGTGACTTAAATTTACCCTCGATATGTTGGGAAAATACATGTTTAAATCCGGAGGGCCGCGCGGGGTAGCCACGCGGTCTTGGAGCGTCTTGCCACGGTTCGGGCGGCTACCCCCGTTGGAGGTTAGAGTTCTCCCTCGGGGTATGGGTGTGTGTGTGTGTGTGTGTGTGTGTGTGTGTGTGTGTGTGTGTTATCCTTAGCGTAAGTTAGTTTAAGTTAGATTAAGTAGTGTGTAAGCCTAGGGACCCGATGACCTCAGCAATTTGGTCCCAAAGGAACTTACCACAAATTTCCAATTTTCCATATCCGGAGGTACGCATAAAAGATCATCCGAAATTATCCTAAATGCATTCCCTGAAAATTATTTCGAGCAGTTAGTCTATGAACCTACACGAATAGTAAACGGTTGTTAAAACACACTTGACCTATTAGCAAGAAATAATCCTGAACTAATAACAAGCATTAAGACGAATACAGGGATTGTGAACACAGGGTGCTCATAGCGAGATTGAATACTGTAATCCTCAAATCCTCCAAAAATAAACGAAAAATGTTCCTATTCAAAAAAAGCGGATAAAAGTTGAGTTGACGCCTTCCTGAAAGACAGTCTCCTCCACTCCTTCCAAATTAACAATGTAAGTGTAGACCAAATGTGGGTTGAATTCAGAGAAATAATATGGGCAGCAGTTGAGAGATTTATACCAAACAAATTAACAAGCGATGGGGCTGATTCTTCTTGGTACACAAAGCGGGCCTGAATACTCTTGCAGAAACAACGAAAAAAACTTGCCAAATTTATACGGACGCAAAACCTTCAAAATTGTAGATCTTTTACAGAAGCTCGAAATTCAGCACGGACTTCAATGCAAGATGCTTATAATAGTTTCCACAACGAAACTTTGGCTGAAAACCTAACAAAAAATCCAAAGAGATTCTGGTCCTCTGTGAAGTATGCTAGCGGCTAGCCCGACCGGTTAGCTGTGCGTCTAACACACTGCTTTCCGGGCGGGAAGGCGTGTCGGTCCCTCACACGAATCCGCCCGGCGGATTAGTGTCGTGGTCCGGTGTGTCGGCCAGTCTGTGGATGGTTTTTAAGGCGGTTTTCCATCTGCCTCGGCGAATGCGGGCTGGTTCCCCTTATTCCGCCTCAGTTACACTATGTCGGCGATTGCGGCGCAAACACTGTCTCCACGTACGCGTACACCATAATTACTCTACCACGCATACATTGCGGTTACACTCGTCTGGTTTGAACGTTCCCTGGGGGGGGGGGGGGGGGGGGGTCCACTGGGTGCCGAATTGCACAATATCCGTGGGTTCGGCGTGGGGCGGCGGTGCGGTGAGTTGACTGCTGTAGGCTGTTGTGGGCTTGTGAACCACTGAGGGCTACGGCGGGGACGAAGCCTCTCCGTCGTTTCTAAGTCCCCAGTTCCATACAGTACAGTACAATACGATACAATACAATGCTAGCGGCAAATACAGTCAGTGTCTTCTCTGCGCGACAGCAATGGAAAAACTATCGACGACAGCGCTGCCAAAGCAGAGTTACTAAACACAGCCTTCCAAATTGCCTTCACAAAAGAAGACGAGGTAAATATTCCAGAATTCGAATCAAGAACAGCTGCCAACATGAGTAACGTAGAAGTAGATATCCTCGGAGTAGTGAAGCAACTTAAATCACTTAATAAAAGCAAGTCTTCTGGTTCAGACTGTATAGCAGTTAGGTTCCTTTCAGAGTATGGTGTTGCAATAGCTCCATACTTAACAATCATATACAACCGTTCGCTCGACGAAAGATCCGTACCTAAAGACTGGAAAGCTGCGCAGGTCACACCAATATTCAAGAAAGGTAGTAGGAGTAATCCACTAAATTACAGGCCCATATCGTTAACGTCGATATGCAGCAGGATTTTAGAACATATATTGTGTTCGAACATCATGAATTACCTCGAAGAAAACGGTCTACTGACACACAGTCAACATGGGTTTAGAAAGCATCGTTCTTGTGAAAAACAACTAGTTCTTTATTCACATGAAGTGTTGAGTACAGTTGACAAGGGATTTCAGATCGATTCCATATTTCTGGATATCCGGAAGGCTTTTGACACGGTACCACACAAGCGGCTCGTAGTAAAACTGCGCGCTTATGGAATATCGTCTCAGTTATGTGACTGGATTTGCGATTTCCTGTCAGAGAGGTCACAGTTCGTAGTAATTGACGGAAAGTCATCGAGTAAAACAGAAGTGATTTCTGGCGTTCCCAAAGGCAGTATTATAGCCCCTTTGCTGTTCCTTATCTATATAAACGATTTGGGAGACAATCTGAGCAACTGTCTTCGATTGTTTGCAGATGACGCTGTTGTTTATCGACTAATAAAGTCATCAGAAGATCAAAACAAATTGCAAAAGGATTTAGAAAAGATATGTGTATGGTGCGAAAATTGGCAATTGACCCTAAGTAACGAAACGTGTGAGGCCATCCATATGAGCGCTAAAAGGAATCTGTTAAACTTCGGTTACATGATAAATCAGTCAAATCTAAAGGCCGTAAATTCAACTAAGTACCAAAGAATCACAGTTACAAACAACAAATTGGAATTACCAGAATAGTAAATTTACGGACTGCTGATGTCCAAAGAGATAGAAAACTTTGGTACGAGGCTCCACCGTGATTTCATGTCAACTGAAATACTGAAAAGCTACAGTGCCAGTCCGGTGATGAGGCTTGCATCCTCGGTGAGAGAACGGAAGTAAGTATTCCGAGTATATTGTGGTCCAAGAGAATTACGCTCGCAGAGAAACTGTGGAAGTCGTTCAACACATTTCTTCTGCGTCAACATCTCTACCAGCGGCTTTATGGTATATAAACCAATCGAGAACTCGCTAGTAACAACTATATTAAAGGAATGAAAAAGATGTAAGGAATTAACTCAGAATTAGAACTGTTATTTTTATTGCGGGAGCGGAATTAATTCTCACATTTTGAAGAGCAATGAAATCAAACAAAGTTAGAAACACTATTTCATTACCGTTTTTGGTGGTTTCCCTAAATCTCTCCGGGGGTGAGAGAGGGGGAGGGTGTTCGGACAGTACTTTGAAAAGCGCCACACCTGACTTCTACCCTACTATGATCCGCGTGAGCCAATATTCGGTACGCCAGGATGCCTTTCAAAGGGAACAGCCGATTTCCTTCCCAATCCTTGAAACCTTCCGAGCTTGTGCTCTGTCTCTAATGACTTTGATGTCGACGGGACGTAAAACTCTGATCTTTCCTCCTTTCTTCCAATATTCCTTCTTCAATGACTTTGCCATCGACAAGATATTCAGCGGCAATCTTCGTTTCTTCCATACGTCAACTTACACTGACGATTTCGAGTAACACCTTCGATTTGGGGGGGGGGGGGGGATTTTAGACTGTCTATCCTTCACCTATGCAATGACCAGTGTTATAAACCTTTTACAGCATGCTAAATATAAATCGCATAACAAGCGTCACATATCTGTTATCTCATAGCTAGTCTGATAGTAATTGCAGTTGCGGAATGAATATTGGCAATTACCTGCCCTAGGTAGCTTAAAACAAAATCTTTACGGCGATGACCTTTCATGGTCGCAGTATCTGAACAATCATAAATTTGCTAATAGTTTCAGAAAAAAATCAACTGCACGCAAAAAAAACATACGAAAATGTTTATTTAAATGTAACAGCCCGCTGTAAGGCAAGCTATCGCGATTCGTTGGTGCAATGAATGATGTCTTCTCAAAATACAGTACGTTAGTTTGCATTACTGAAGCGAGGACAGGATTGGCTTCTTCATTAGTGCAATTGCTGTAAGTTTCTCGTTGTAATATTATGTGCTACGTTTTGTTTTTTACCCGCCTTGGGTTACACAGGGGAAGGTTTGAAATGTGGAAGACTTCCAATTACAAGATGAGCTATTTGATTGTTTACAGAGAAGAGACGATCTCTCCCCAACTCTTATCTCCAGATCACAACTCTCGAAAGAAAAGAAATTTGGATTTTCCGTTTCATCGATGACCACGACATCATTATAAAAAATGTTTCAAATGGCTCTAAGCACTATGGGACTTAACATCTGAGGTCATCATTCCCCTAGAACTTAGAACTACTTAAACCTAACTAACCTAAGGACAACACACACATCCATGCCCGAGGCAGGATTCGAACCTGCGACCGTAGCAGCAGCGCGGTTCCGGACTGAAGCGCCTGGAACCGCTCGGTCACAGCGGCCGGTGACATTATTATAGACAAAGTACAGGCGCGGACTGGGGATGAGGTGAGGAAGGAAATCAGTCTTGTCGTTTCAAAGTGACCCTCCTGTTAATCGCCTTAATAGATTTAGGGAAATCACGGAAAACAAATCTGAATCACCGTCCTCCGGAATACTACTACGCCACCTCTCTCGGTCTAAACAGTTTGAGTTGACCTAGAGCCAGCGTGTGAAACGTCAGGACAGTACGACCCAGTGAGAGCGGAACGCCCTTGAGTGCTTAACCTCAGCATCACCTCGCTAACAAGTCAGCAAACAACCCTTTGTGTCGTTCCTGTCGCCGCCTCGAACCTACAATTACATCAGTCCGTCGTCCACAAGTACATTGCCGGACAAAACAGCAGGAAAAATCCATCAGCATAGGACGAAACAGCTGCCACATAAGTGATTAATATGCGGGTAAATAACAGGTTCAAGTTATAGAACAATGCTAAAAGTACCAATGATAACTAAATGACGCAAAATAATTATAATTTGGAACTATCACAGGCTAGAATATGAGGGTTTCGACATCAAATAACAAATCAATTGGGTGTTTAATGTATCCCCTAGATATTCAACCAGATTATTTTGAACAGCGTACGCTTTTCGTCATGGGATGACCGTGTCGTAAAAGAACGCGTTATAGAGCGCTAAAGCCACACACTTTTAAGACGAAATGTGAACTCTGGGGTAACGGAGTAGCAGGCCAGATTATATGTTTAATAATGTCTGAGTGCTAGCCAAAGAATGCAATATTTGTAGAAGGAAAGCCCGGGAAGCAACTGGAATCTCATTCTTTAGAATGCGTTTTTGACAGAGATGAAGCTAATGGCTTCTGGCTTCGTGATTTCCCACCATCAAGGACGCAGCTACTCAACCATAGCACGCGTGGAACATAAACAATTACCAGGAAGCAATCTTAACAACATCGAAACAATAATATTTTGATAATATTTCTGATCTGTTTCAATTCCTACGGTTAGTATGTACCCAAAGATGACGGCTCACCCATGGGATCCTGAAGATTTTTGCCCAATAATAACTCCACTTCATCAAAAAAGCTGTGGAAAGAATTATAAGTGGACTCGACACTGATTTTTCGCCAATTTTCACCTACCAGAATATTATTGGAGACGATCCCAGCAGAAAGTTCGAAGAATCGTATTTTGAAGAAGTTTGTAAAGCAATGTGGCCGGCCTAACAACTCAGAAGATTTTACCTTCAGTCGGTATGCATTGTGGAGCCAAACTCAAACGACAACATTTCTGTGATTGTCCTGCGATTGTTACGAGTATTTACGTATAAGGAATTTGTGGTCTCCGGTATCCCTTTACAATTTAATTATGATTTAATCCGTTTGATACCGCAATTATCTTTCAGAATAGTGGAAAAGGATATAATTTGCAAGCACAGACGAAACACGTAGACTCCTATCACAGTGGGTTCAATCTAATATGTCAGTATATGTGGTGCAAGGAACAAGCCCACAATTGAAAATAATTTACTATCGGCGCAATTACACTAATTTCAAAGCGAAATGACTGGTTTTGGCCGTCGTCGACCATCGTCAGATTTTAAAACACATGGCGTGGTTACCTCCGACCGCTGTTGGAACCACACTGTCAATTGAGTGTCATTTAACTTTGAAATAGTATAATTATGTTGGGTAATAAATTATTTTCAAATCAGTGTCATTGTACATAGGCAGTTCGACTGAGAGGTTATTCTTTCCAAACACACAACTGTTCCATTACAGGTATTCTTGAAAATGTGGACTACCAAAGTCACGGCAGAGTCTACAGCGACGCACCATCCACTGTCTTATACGCACTATTTCCGCAGTAGCAACAATACGAATAGCAAGGTAAACTGGCTGTGGGACCAGAGTCTCACTATGTCCTTCACCCCCCCCCCCCCCCCCATAAGGAGAAGTTAATCCGTGTCGTATCTGGTGAGAGAGCTGGTTAAGGAGCAGCACCACTACGACCAAGCCATTGTAATCCGGTCGAAATACAATTACCCTTTAACGAGCCACGTCATATTACGAATCCCTTACACCAAAATACTCAGAAAATATCACTGAGCAGCTTACGAAATATTTCCGGTGAATTTCGGGTTCATCTAGGAGCAAAGCCTATCCACAATACATCAGTGATTACAGATGTTGATATAACAGTTCTGCCAACTCTTAGCAGTCATTTGAGATTTGCAAAGAATGCTGTTTTTGGTGCAATGAAGGCCTTCTCTGAGCCAAGTGGTGAAATTTATTTGGCCAGCATTGTAAATGCGATAGACGTGCTATTTGGAGGCAAAGCAGGCGCAGCTACGCAGTGGATGCGGTTAAGTACTCCACGCGCTTGCGTTACACGCGTGCGTCGGTGACGCATCGAGCCGACGACGAGTGTTTTGTGTGACGATGCGGCCTTGACGCCGCCCACGCGCGGGCTGACCACATGTGTGTCTCGGACATTACGCAAGGCAGCTACGCTCATCTCGTAATACTCGCAGCATGTCAAGGAACTTGGCTATGCAGGAGGTGGTATGCTAATAGGAGACATCCAGGCCACAACAACGTGCTAGAGAGGTCACATTTCTGCTCAGCAGCTGCGTAAATACGAACTTTCCACGGTGGACTACAAACTGGGGATGCTATTTCTTGTAAAGTATTGATGGATACACTAATGAATACATATTAATTAGCTCTTTAGGTAAAATAATGGCAAATGCAGATCCCAACAGGTCTTTCAAGTAAAGACGTCGCTTGTCGTACTGTCTGTTAAAAGTGCGACCCGCTATGGAATAGTCACTTTACGAAAATGTGGAGCCCACATGAAGTGGGCACGAAGGCGGAGGGCACCCTTTCTTTGACTAATGTGGAAGTAACAGAAAAGATGAAATTTTTCCGTTAGCAGAGACATAAAGACTAACATAATATACAAACAGTTGGTTAAATTGCAACATAAAGAAGTATACATGAGATTCAGACTGAACTACCAAGAGACACGGAATGGACATGAATAAGGAGAGTGCTTTTGATCAATGGCTTCTTTTATTCGTGCGGCTGTGACGGAAAGGATGAAATATAATTAGGGAAGACGCAAAGACGAACGGGTAATATACAAATATCTCGATGAATAGCCATGCAAAGAAGTGTACATGTGACTGTATTGAAATTTATTGCACAAATTGATGAGATACCACTAAAAATTACAGATTTGCGAAACTGTAGACGATTTATGACTTTGTGAATTTCGTATAATCCCGCTAAGTGCAGCAGTCAGTTTCTAAACGACATGGCGTGGAATCAGAGAGACCTTGGATGTGATAATAGGATATCTATCTGCATGCTGCTTGAATACCATAGAATCAGCAGTGGTCGCTGCAAAATTGTGCCGAACAAGTCACTGACCAACGATATCCCAGACGAATTCGATGGGTAACATGTTGGATCAACGCGTGTGGCAGGAAGCAATAGTATCCGTCATTTTACGACGGAAGCTTACAGATTCCTCGTAAAATGTGGCAGGACATTGTCCTTATATACGAAGGGGAATACGTGTGTTTACTTTGGTGCCGGAGAATGTAGCCTGTCAAACTTAGGTCACCACGACAAGGTCTAACACGTATGAGTCGATCAGTGTAGGATGGGTTCAAGCATGACTCGTCCATGAACACATTTTAAACCTGTTTTGTTGGTGGATGATATTTTACGCGTTCCGTGGTTGTACGGTAAAATACGTTTTATTTCGACTACCAGTCACCAAATAAAAAAAGGTCTAAAAGATTTTATTATTGCTTGCCATTAACCTTTCAAACATTTTGTTTATCAGATGGTTACAATGCATGTGTAAGACGAAATATTAATCAGTTTCTGAGTGTTTACAGCGCCATAATGCCATTAAAAATATCCCACTTATTTCCGAAAACATGCACTTTCCATTTAACGCAAAAATACATCGTAGACTCGCTTGTCACTGTTGTGTGTATTGCTATCAGCACCATCACAGATGTTTCGAGTGAATGGGTCGATGTTATGACTGTGAAACTGAACAGCCTGATTTCACGTTCTACTGGTAGTACATATTAAAATTTGTGTGCACTAATATAGGTATTAAAAGTTGTCATGCATTCATAGTGCGTGTTAATACTTCTGGCGTTAGTGTGTAATCGAGTTGTTCGGTATCAAAGTGCTAAAAGAAAACGCATGTTTTCGGAAATGACGTCAATGTTTTATTACTATCATGGCAGTGTAAACGCTCAGAAACTGATAAATAGTTCGTCACGTAACTGTATTGCAGCATTCTTAGGATGAACGAAATGTTCGAGCCTGTAACGATCACGAAAAATAAGATGTTTTAAAAATATATAATTTATTTAGTTATTGGTAGCGGTTATAAAAGTATTTTACACAAACGGAAGGCAGATTACGGTTTAACGTTCTGTAGACGACGAACTACATAGAGAAGGGAGCACACGTTCGAAGAATGGAAGGATGGGGAAGGAAATCGGTCGTACCCTTTCAAAGGAACCATCCCGGAATTCGCCTTAATCGCTTTAGGAAACTCACCGAAAACCTAAATCTAGATGGCCGGATGTTGATTTGAACTGCTGTTCTTTCCAATGAGTCCGTGTCTGACCCATGCGCCACCTAGCTGGGCTCTTTTTTCCCCCATAACATTTTGCCGAATAGCACATCATAACGCCGTTTAATCTGAGGCATTTTTTGTTCCTGAACAATGGAAACACTCTGCGCAGATTCGTCCATAACTGCTCAATCGCCTTTTCCAACATTGCGGAAGAATCTGTACTGCTCCTTATGGCCTTGATCATAAGATGGCGGACGTCGCGAGTTGGGATCATATTGTGTGGTTCACTACCCACCAGTCGCAGCAAACGACGCTCTTTTATCCCTACCGCTGTCGCAATTACGCGTGGAAGCCGGCATGTCACGGTATCAAAAACAGATTTTCTAGAGATCAATCATTCTGAACAGTTCACATTCATCTAAATAATATTGCAAGAGGAATGGTACGTATTTTAGGAGGTGGTAGCATATAACAATTTCAATAAAACATCCCATATAACGACAGTGGCGGATAAAGAAAAACCTCAGTTTTGGGGCGCTAATGGTGTCTTGAGCTACCTTTACTTTTAGCGTAATAAAAAATAAAGTCACGTGCAAAGTTTAAGAAAGTTTAAATAAAACTGGTTATTCACATACACAGCAGCACAATGCCATAGTATGATATAAAAAAGTTACAGTTGTGGTTCTCTTCTTTAAATGATGAATTCTATGCGCCTATTCTTTCTGGCAAATGGGTAATCACATCGTCAATACGACAATCAATGTCAGGAGGAGTGTTCAACAGAGCTAAGCCATTAAGTCGATCCTCCTTCATTGTCGACCTCAGCCATGTCTTTGTACGTCGCACTGTTGAAAAACTTCTTTCTGATGTAGCAATAGATGCAGATAGCCAAGCAAATATTTTGTACAGCTATCTGTGTGCCAGACAGAAAGGAATAAAATGAGATGACGCGGACGTGCGTGCTGTATAGGAAAGTACAACCACTCGATAATTCGATTCAATCGAATCGACTGACGAAACAAACAAACGAACGAATAGCGTGCGGGCTGACTGTCGGGGGTGACGCGGGTACAATGGGGGCGGCCTCGAAGGGGGCGGCGCGCAACCCGCATACGTATCCGCCACTCTATAACGATCGTCCAACTTAATCAGTTCCAGAAGTAATACTGGTTACAGAAATACGTGTTCACTTTGAGTGTTGGTACTCCAATTGCTATCGATTGTCGTTTTTGTTTTCAAGTTCAGGTTGTGAAACGGTTGTTTGAGTTTGTATAATTTAATTTTTCAGCCGTGATTGTGATTTTTTAGACAGTTCTTCTATAACGTTTAAACATGCTGCACTATTTAGAAATGGCGATATGGTACTTGTGCAGTGGTTTTATAATGGAAACGCTGCTCCTGCTTGTAGAGAATGCGATAGATGATTTCCTAACTGCAGAGTGCCAGATTCAAGAGTGTTACACGTGTTTTCACGAAAGTGCGTGAGGATGATGCTGTTCCAGCAGCCATATTTCATCTTTACGTGCAAATGAACAGAGTGAGGATGAAATGAAAGACATTCAGTTGTTAGAATGTAGTCCCTCAACAAGCACTTGCAGAAATTCTACTCGTTGTTTTGTTCAGAGTTTCGTTGTTCCAAATACAAGAGTGCTGTAGATCGCCGATTAATCCCATTAGACTGTTTACTGATGAAGACACTTTCATCGTAACTCACATCGGCAATCCGAAAATCCACATGTCTTTTTTGGAGACGCATCTTCAAGAACGCTTTTCTGTAAATGTGTGGTATGGTACGATAAATAATCAGTTGACTGAGCCTCCTTGTGTTAGTGTTCGTGATACAGGGCCCCGTTATCTAAATTTTCTTCAAGACAAGCATTCAGGGCTATTGGAATAGGTTCCTTTGGCTACAAGGACGTGTATGTTATTCCAGCATGACGAGGCCTCTGCACATTCTATGTACTCGTCGTCAGCTGACACGTCACCCAATCCTAACAGTCCCCGGATGATGGAAAGACGGAAATGGTCACTTTTTTGGCCAACAAGATTTCCATGTATCACGCCTTCAGATTTTAGGTTGAAACGTGTAGAAAGAAAGAGAAAACGCAAGAGTTATTATTTGAGTTACGAACAGTGCTGCTTTCGGAAAAGTACACCAAGAGAACCTCAGAGGAGCTACCTGTGCTGTCGTCAAGATAATTCGAAAGTACATTGACGTTGAAGGCTAGGCCCTTCAGTCCGGAACCGCGCGACTGCTACGGTCGCAGGTTCGAATCCGGCCTCGGGCATGGATGTGCGTGATGTCCTTAGGTTAGTTAGGTTTAAGTAGTTCTAAGTTCTAGGGGACTGATGACCACAGATGTTAAGTCCGATAGTGCTCAGAGCCATTTGAACCATTTGACGTTGAAGGTGGCATTTATTAATATCAACTTTGAACTTAATTATTTGAACCTCTTGTGAGTACTTGGTTTGGGTTGCATTCTAATAGCTGTGTCTCTATAGCAGATAAAAAAGTGAGAACATGTTATATGGGATGTTGTTCTTGAATTAGTCTATATTGCAATCTCCTAAAATATTAACTATTCATCCTGTAACGTCCTATAAATGAATAATATGCAAGAAGTATGTAGGTTTCATAGAACTTAGGATCAGCATGTTCTTTAAATTTGGTTCAAAATGGTGCAATCAAATCATAGTGTTAATAACAGTGTGTGGAAGACGCAAGAAAATCCTGACCTATGTGCTGCTGCTTTGGATTAATAAAAACTGGCGTGATTAGTTTCTAAAATGAAACACGTCTTCATGATGCAGGTGTGAGCCAGTGTCCTGTTTACAGTGCGCGCCCGTCCTACACAAATAGAGGACTGCGGAGGCGCTCGTGACTCAAGCGGCACTTAACCAGCGTATATGACCTGCAGTGCTGCCAACACACGGCTACTGATCAGGGTATGTGATCAGATGGCAGCAAGTCCTCGGCAAATGGACCTCAGAGAAGCTGACAACGAACAGCACTCACAGATTTCGTATTTGCCAGAATAATGAAAGGTCTTTGAAATTTTCCAATCAACGGTAGATATACTGTAGTCCTTCAGTAACTATGATGAGATCCGTTGCTTATCATATGGCAGAGGCCTTTAAACCGTGTTTACCTCTCCTTTTTACAGTATATGAACATTGTCTTATTCCTTTTGTAACATTATTATTGCATGACTGTATTTCACCACCACCACCTTAATCACACGATGAAATCTTGAGACCGAACAGCAGAGACATCAAATGCTTAAAGAAATATTGTCTTCATGGGATGTAGTTTTTTCTCTTTCTGATGCATTATTTTCTTTTATTTATTGAAATGATTTCTGCAATACTGACAAGGAAAAAATTGTTTCTTGTTAGTCCATCAGGTCAGCACCGAACATACTACAATTCTTCGACTGCTTAACTCAAAACGGCTCATCAAGAAGAAAGTTAAATTATGACAGTCCACTAAGATATATGCACTTCTTGAATTATATTTCAGTATAGTTCAAAGTATATCAGGTCGTTCCCTGAAGCGCAAACGGACGTTGGTTTTTACTTTGTTCAGCGTGCAGCGTTATGCTCGAAATTATCATAATGAACTATGCACTCTCTATGACTGGGCAAGGCAAGGAGACGACATTTTGACAGAATTGTACAAAGGACATAGTGAATATTTGACATATATGAAAACAACATCTCTCCGAAGCGAGGTCATGCTCTTTTGCTTGCGAGTGGGCAAGGATACCGAAAAACAATTACCGCTTCGCAGTAAATATCTAGGAGTATAGAACAGTTTTTGGTAGAATTCCAGTGAACAAGCTACATTCTAGGAACATAACTGGACAGATTGGATAGATTTTGGTTTAATCTGAGCTTTGATTAAAGCTTCAATTTCTCGATATCACTGTATGTAAATATTATGTGAGATTGTTTAATGGAAATTGCAAGAGAAAAGTGTATATACTGCAAGCATAAAGGTGACGTTCATAATTAAGAAAGTCCACATCAGACACAGAAAAATACAGACAGATAGTTCAGAAGGAACGAAAGGTTTGTATAACACTATCCGGAGTATAGCACCTGCACAGTCATTATATACAGCTGCATCTGGCAGTATGCTAATGCTTGGCCTCTGCTTTCGTTAGAACCATTTGGGAAACAGTGAAACAGTGGACATGGACCTTACACCAAAATACACAAATTTAAATTCTGGATGAAATCTACATCTTCATCTACATGGCTGCTCTGCAAATCACACTTAAGTGCCTGGCAGGGGGTTCATCGAACCAGCTTCACAATAATTATGTATTATTCCACTCTCGAGTGGCGTACGGAAAAAAGAACACTCAGATCTTTCCGTGCGAGCTCTGATTTCGCATATTTTATTATGATGATCATTTCTCCCTATGTAGGTCGGCGTCAACAAAATATTTTCGTATCCGGAGGAGAAAGTTGGTGTCTGAAATTTCGTGCGAAGATTCCGTCGCACCGAGAAACGCCTTTGTTTTAATGTCAACCCCAGATCCTCTGTCATATCCGTGACACACTCTCCCCATTTCTGGATGATACAAAACGCGCTGGTCTTCTTTGAACTTTATGGATGTACTCCGTTAATCCTTTCTGGTAAGGATCCCACATCGCGCAGCAGTACTACAAAAGAGGACGGACAAGCGTAGTGTAGGCTGTCTCTTTAGTGGATCTGTTGCATCTTTTAAGTGTTCTGTCAATAAAACATAGTCTTTGGTTCTCCTTCCTCACAACATTTTCTATGTGTACTTTCCAATTTAAGTTGTTCGTAATTGTAATTCCTAGGTATTTAGCTGAATTTATTGCTTTTAGATTCGGTAAATGAAATGAAACAGTAAAGAAAGGTCACCACACTGAACCTTAATTCATATAACTCGTTCAAGGTGAAACTTATACATTCAGGGTATACATTTGGTACTCTAATAATTTAGAAAGAATCAAATTTATTGACATAGTATGCTGTTCATTATATTTTGTTATTAAATTTTAAATCAGTTGCAATCGTTGAAGAATAAATTTACTGATGTTAATTGTCAGAACGAATTGTCGGAACATCCCCTATTCACCAGAATTCGCATTCTTCAGCTTGTAGATATCCCCACAAATTTGCATCCGGAAATCGTTTCAGATTCAAAGAAGAAGTATCGAAAGATGTACATCGGCCTTTATCAGACATTTCGAATCACTATTTAGAACTGGAACGTAATCACTGGAGACCGCTGAGCAAATTGCTGTGACTTAAAAAGTGACTACATGGGAAAAGAAATAAATTCTTTGCTTTAGAAATAGCTTCACTGCCAGGTCGAGGAGGATCTCCTTGCCCTCGTTCAAATCATGTGCGTTCTCTATTTCCCGTTGATCGGAGGTAATCGAAGCCAGCAAGTGTTTGACCTGCGCCAACGCGACAGAACAGGTTTCAGAGGAGATGGCGAATAGCTAATCAGGCGTAGAGGGGCAGGGCAGAGCTTCGATTCAAGTTGGTGGACTGGTTTTGATGCGAAGGAAGCCGCTGGTTTTTCTCGATTCATTCATTCACCGCCGCTCAAAGTCGTCTCGGTCAACGCTCCCGCCAGCACGAAAGCTGGGACCGGTTCCCGATCAAGGTGTGTGGGTCAACGCTGCTCGACAACTTGTCTCTGTGATGTGCATTTCTTCTTCGCACTGATTAAGACCGCTTACCTTAGTGCTGAAATGATGGAACATTTTACAGTATGCCATGATCATATACCCAGAATTCTATTACTGACACTGTAATTGTCCACTAATACACAGAATTGGGAGAATATAAAATGGAGACCACGGTATGACCCCCATTTGCGGAGCCTGTTTCCTGATATTGGTAACGAACTGGCGATTATTTTTCTGTTATAACTAAGTGTAACAAGATTTGGACAGAAATATGGAAACAGCAAATACACAATATATTACGATGTAGGAAATCCCTTGTCACCGAAAACAGCTTCCTGTCGCGTCAGAATGGATAAATACGGATCCTGTATGGTTTTAAATGGAATCTTACGCCATTCTTACTGCAAAATAGTGACAAGTTCAGGTAACGATGGTGGAGCTGAATAGTGATCAAGCACCATACTCTCCAAAGTAGACCACAAAGGCTCAATAACATTGAGATCTGGTGACTGTGGCGGCCAGGAAAGGTGTAACAATTCACCCTGATGCTCGCATAACCAATCCTGGACGATGCGAGCTTGTATCACAGCCTTACCATTGGGGAACAAACGTTGTACTATGGGACGAACCCGTCGAGCCAGAACGGTCACTTAATCCGTGGCAGTAACGCACTCTCGAAGAGCAACCATGGGGCCCACGGAATACCACTACATGGCTGCCCTAATTATCATCGAATCCTCGCCATGTTTGCGAATTGTACACAATCCGTCAAGAAACCGATCCCCTGTTCTACAAAATCGTTCTTTGCAGCGACGTAGCGTCTGTTAAGGTGAATGGCAGAGTGAACAGACACAACTGTGTCTACGCGGATTCTACGAATCCCCACGTGGCGATGGAGACAGAGTGTTACACTCTTTTGGTGTGAGGGAACAGACAGGGACTTTCAGCGGTGGGCTGTTTTTTTAACGGTACTATCAGTTCTGTAAATTAGCTAGATATGCTTTAAGAAGTGTTGTTAGAATTGGAAAATATTGGCTTTTTCAACATCTGCAGCCTGTTAAGCAAAAGTTGATATGTCAATAAGATGGAGCATCCCCGCGTTTTAGAATTAATACGAGAGACTGTGTAAATTAAAACTTCGATGAATGGTTTGGCAGAAGAGACTGGCCTCCACGCTTCCTAGGTATCACACCCATGGATTTTTCAGTCTGAAGTATACTAAAAAATGTTGAACATTTGAAGGGACAAAATTTGAAAAATACAATCCGGTAAGTTTTGGGACAAAATTTGTAAATCGTTGTTGAAAAGATGCAATGTTTGCTAAGAACAACATGGAAACCACTTTCAGCATCTTTCGTAGTTTCGATGAACTCTACACGTGTTTTTTTATTGATAATAAATTTCAATTTTCATTTATTTAGTTTTATTACACGAAATGTATTTTTGACAGTTGACTTACGGCCCATCCTGTATACGCTTTGAGAAGCCAGTCTGAACGAAAACACCCTGCGCCAACAGCACGAACAAAGTCTGAACGAAAACACCCTGCGCCAACAGCACGAACAAACCGTTCATGGTAGCACCACAGTGAAGGAAGGAAGGAAGGAAGACTAAGGTTTAAGTCCCGTCGATGACAGATTAATTAGAGTCGGGGCGCAGGTTCGGATTGGAACATTCGCCTTAAATGGTTTAGGAAAATCACGGGAAACGTAACTCTGGATGGTCGAACGCATAGTTGAACCACTGTCCTTCCAAATATGAGCCCAGTGTCCTAGCCCTGCGCCACCTCGCCCAGTAGAACTGTTTCTGCCAAACGTACTATAAACTAGGCGAGTGCAAAGGTTTATTGAAAGCAATACCGCCCAGGGGGAATGCAGTCTGGTCTGGCGAGTCTACTTTTACATTGTTTCCAATCGCAGGAATTAATGCGTAAACACTACGGGAAGCAAAAATATGTGGATGCTAATAGTGGAACATGATGGTGGTTCTGTGATGGTTTTTTCCTTGATTTGCAGTGGGTACTATCGCCACACTGAAAGATAGCTGATAAGGCTTATATAGCAGTTCTACGTCATCATGGTTGTTCAATGGGCAGACATTATTACTCTCAGGGAACAGCTTGTTTCGAGATGACAATGCTCCTACGAACATGTATGAAAATGACCAAGACTGTTTAATTGAGAGTGGGATCGAAATGAAACGTTTCCCTTAGGTTTCCCAAAAGGTTAATCTGCTTGGGAAAAACGATCTCTCAAGCAAACAGAACAGTTTCCTTACACGAAATGCCACCGAACAATATTGATAATCATTCAGAGTTTCAAAGCTTCGATTCTCAGGTAAATGAAAACCAAGTTATTCCCTCTACTATATTAGGTGTATGATTATTATTTTACCCATTCCCTTCATTTCGAAATACGTAAGGCCAGAAATATCTCAATTTCATTAACAATGGTAAGACTATTGTACCTAAACGGCAGCAGTACAAATGCGAATCAAATTGTACGACAACGAAGTAATCAACCTAGAGGCAAGACGTACCAGTCTCCTGCATTATACTTGCCGTAACCGTGATCTCTGTGTTTCCTGGTGAAAGTTAGGTTCACTGGGAATCTCTCTGCAAACAGACATATTTATTCCTGCAAAATAACGGGGAAATCCCTGGACCTTCCTCATTTCGCTCACTTTCTCTGCTACCGATGAACCGCCATTAGCGTACAATTTGTGTAAATTCCCATCTTCATAACACGCTTTCTGCGAACTGCCTATCAAATGTTTTTTTGTAAGACAGTCACTGTAATATCTCCGAATAAAACATGCAAACATAAAAAACGCTTTCCTTTTATGGACGTCATGCCACTTTCATGCATATGTATTTTGATCTCTCTCTATCACAGTCGCTTAACGTGTTTGTGCGCGATATAACTGCGCTTGTTTCGAAAGGCTTTCCGGTATACCAAACTTCAACTTTGTGTTGATACAAAAGTAAAAATATTCCTATCCGATGAAGGCAGTACGGTGGTACAGTTCTCATCGAAGATAATTTTTTAGAATGATAAACCAGTACCTGTAACACGCTGAAAGTAATGAAAAAACACTTGTTACTGTGTAACACAATAAGGAAACTGCACATGGGTGATATATACTTATTTATTGTAAATCACAACCTTGGAATCTGCTTATTCGGCCGTTTTTCGTTGAGGAAATCTCCGCATTTTTACTCACATATTTCAGGCATTTGCATTTACTTGTATCGAAGAATCTGCTTACTTTTAATTTGCATTCTACATCCCCAGAAGCGCTTCCGTCTGGAACCGCGCGACCGCTACGGTCGCAGGTTCGAATCCTGCCTCGGGCATGTATGTGTGTGCGGTGTCCTTAGGTTAGTTAGGTTTACGTAGTTCTAAGTTCTAGGGTACTGATGACATCAGATGTTAAGTCCCATAATGCTCAGAGCCATTTGAACCATCTGCAGAAGAGACACTCCATAAAGTGTATGTTCCACCCACATCCATGTCCGAGGTAGCAATCGAACACTCGACCTCCGCTAGGTTTTAATTAAGATGTGCAACAAACGGCTGACGAAAGAAAACCGACAAATTATTCCTAACAAATCGAGGAAAAAAATATTACATTACGAACTTCCTCGGAATCTGTTAACGTATTAGTTTATTGTTCTCCCAGTACATCGCAAACGGAATCAGGTGAGAATATTGTCATTTTACTAATAACTTCAATTTGTGTGTACTATAACATGTACTTTGAACGCAGGTTCTAAAAAATTGACAAAGAGAGAAATGGAGAGACTGAAACTTGGAAAACAGATGTCTTTTATTCCAAGCGATAAACTACACAGAAAGAAAAAGTTTTCCAAAAAAGTGAAGGAAGGAAGTGTATTGACGTCAAAAATTACTAATAAAATGGGAGATGGCTGCATTCCACTTCTCGTCCGTGTCGAATATTTAGAGATGAGACACCAGTTCAGTTGGAGGACAACAACCTTGGCCCTATTCGCATGAAGCGATGTAGGAAATGATAGAGATCTTACATTAGCATAGTCTAGCGTTAATTTAGACTATCCGATGAGCCCAATACCTTAGCTATGACGCCCCATCACTAGTACAGCTGATTAATTGTGGTATAAAGAGGTGCTACGACGATAACGCCATGAAATAACTACTGTAATCTTAAATCACCATGCGCTAAGAGACTCTCCAGTAAAGATTGTGAATCGGTGCGTAACTGATGTATTGTAGGAAGGAGATGGCTTCGGCTTATTTGTCTCTTAATTTACTGTGTAATTTATAGAATTTTAAACACGTTGTTAAAATTTGGAGTGAATCCAGTTCGTAGTGCTTTTGAACCTCGATGAAAACCATAGCCCAACTATAGCGGGCAGGCGAATACAAAGTACTTACTGAACAAGTCAGCACCTGTTTGCGTCAAAAGCAATTTCTTTAGCAGATCAGTGGATCTGAATCATGTTCTGCCCGAGAAACTGTATAGGAGGCAGAAGTGGACCGTTTGGTGCGTAGTAACTGCGTTCCTCCAGTTTCATAAACGTCTTCACTGACTTAGTCACCAACAGGATTTGCAGATATCTGCGCCTATCTTCTGTTTACTTTGTATCATTCTTAATGTTACGTCTAGCCCTTCCTTCAATGAACTTTTGGATCATTCTTGATGCCGACCGGTGTGACCGAGCGGTTCAGCTGGCACGGTAAAAAAAAACCGAGTTAACCGATCAACGTCGAACTTAAACGGGTGCGCCCCGAGCAGATGCAACGAACGACGCGAAGAAACTGAGATTAAAAAAAAAAAAAAAAAAAAAAAAAAAAACTGTTCTAGGCACTTCAGTCTGGAACCGCGTGGCCGCTACGGTCACAGGTTCGAATCCTGCCTGGGTATGGATGTGTGTGGTGTCCTTAGGTTGGTTAGGTTTAAGTAGTTCTAAGTTCTAGAGGACTGATGACCTCAGATGTTGAGTCCCGTAGTGCTCAGAGCCATTTAAAGCATTTATCATTCTTGATGATAATGGGAGTACACTGCGCGTGTGATTTTTATTAGCAAGAAGAAATCAACATAAATTCTTCTTCTTATAATGAATCAAGGAACAAGTTAATGCAATGCATTACGGGCATATCCCTTAATGTTATAAAAAAAATTCCATAATATCAACAAAAATATTTTTTCTGAGACGTAACAACAGTCAACAAGATGCGTAGAGTTTTTACGGAATCAGAATCAACTTTAGGTAAGGCAGTAAGTAGGCTGCCGAGGAAAGTGGCACAGTTGTAAGACAGTGGATTCTTCACATTCTAGAGGACGGAGGTTCAAATCTCCGTCCAACTATAAAGACTTAGGTTTTTCGTTGGTTTCCTCCAAATAATTTTAGACAAATACCAGGATGGGTCCTTTCAAAAGGGCAGCCTATATCCTCCCTCAGTCTGGGCATGTACTCCGTCTCCAATAAACCAGTTGTCGACGGGACGTTAAACTCTTAAATCTTCCTACCTTCGTTTTTCAGTAACTGGCGTGAGCGCTGTCAATGCGGGCTCGTTTAGCTTTGCTTAAAATTATACACACATAGGTATTAGGCAACTAATAAGTAAGTCTGCACACTTTCCATGTCCCCTGATATGGGTCCTGACAGATCACGGAAAGTGTTAACGCATACAGAAAAGAAAACTTGCTGTGGCCTAATGCACTGTGTTACGGTCGTCGTTGGTGCGGTCAACCACTCACGCCCCATTCCCGCTCAAATCGCTCCCTTAATAGCTCCCAATTGACCTTGTTTGCATCCTCGTCGGTCGTATAATGTCATCGTGGCGCTTCGCCCTCTACCTCGACCTTCCTCAGTGCTCTCCTCATACTAACCTCCCATTTACATTTCACTATCTTTGAACGCGTAAGACCTTCTTTTCCTTCTTTTTTCTTGGCAACTGTTTTTCATTACGTCTGTCACTCGCAATCATTCGTTGCTGTTACTCTTTGAGAAATTTCTGTTGTTACTGTACGAGAGATAACTCCAACTAGCTAACTAGCTTCTGCGGAATTTTCTGACAAATATATGCCAATATGAAACAGGAAATATAGATGGTCTTTTATTAAGAAAGATGCAGTCATTTGTCATGATGCAGCGCAACTGCTAAACAAAACTTGTTCATCCGTTGTAAATACACGTCTGTCGTCACGTCCAACAAGACAAAAACAGACAAAGCGTCCTATCATTAATCAGCTACATTCCTTACAGTTCAAAAACTGGATAGAATGTGCTTTAAAAGAACTCTTAGTGGAGTAGAGTGCTTTGCTTCACTTTTATGGCGCATGAAGAAAGCGAAGGCAACACACTGATATATCGTGTTAGGTACTTAAATTGATTCTCGCTGTTTGTTGGACAGAAAATACATGTTTATTTTTGTAGAACGGTGAAATATAAATGACTCAAAGTAGTCTTCTTTGGGTAACAAATGGATTCCGCGAAATACGGTTCCTTTTAGGTGACCCGCAATGGAGCCAATTTTAGTGACCGTTAAAAGATTTAGAGTATTGTTTAGAAAGGCCATGCTGCATGGTCCAAAACAAATAGTAATCGGAAGGGACGAGGTGTGGTGAATATAGTGGGTAGGGTAAGACATCTCATCGAAATCCCTTCAAGTCTCATTCACTCGGGTTGCAGCATGTGATTTGGTATTGTCATGAAGCAGAATAACTGTGTCATATCTCTGAGCATATTACGGGCGTTTCTCTTTAAGTGCGCGATTCAGATTGAGTAACTGTGCTTCATAGTGTTCAGCGTTCACCGTTCGAGCCGATATAAGCAGCCCACGACACACCGCACCGACCAGCAAGCATTTTGTCACTAACTTCAAAATAATTGTCTTTGAATCGTCGAAACCAATCTTTGCACGTTGCTTCAGACAGCGCATGTTCTCTGAACGTTTCCAATGGCAAACGATGACTTTGCGTAGCATATTTCTTGACACGAAAGCGAAAGAGTAACACTTTTCGCAAATTCTGTTTTGTAGACGCAAAACTCGTGTTGAAAGCACTGAATAGGTAGATTCTGTCAATTCCACTCGAAAAACAAGCATTGATGTGAAAGCCTGATGTTTCTACTGTTCTATAGCTCTCGTGTCGCTGTGCGCTGTGCTGTACTGGTAGAACTACTAACCTCTCTTCGTCAAGAACGACGGTTAATTCAAACGACCGACAGTTCCACTGCCCTTTATCGGCATTTAAAAGCATTGAGCAAAGTCAAGAATCTTCTAAGAATCCAACAAAAAAAAAAAAAAAAAAGGTTCAAATGGCTCTGAGCACTATGGGACTTAACAGCTGTGGTCATCAGTCCCCTAGAACTTAGAACTACTTAAACCTAACTAACCTAAGGACATCACACACATCCATGCCCGAGGCAGGATTCGAACCTGCGACCGTAGCAGTCGCGCGGTTCCGGACTGCGCGCCTAGAACCGCGAGACCACCGCGGCCGGCTAAGAGGAGGAGGAGATTAGTGTTTAACGTCCCGTCGACAACGAGGTCATTAGAGACGGAGCGCAAGCTCGGATGAGGGAAGGATGGGGAAGGAAAGCGGCCGTGCCCTTTCAACGGAACCATCCCGGCATTTGCCTGAAGCGATTTAGGGAAATCACGGAAAACCTAAATCAGGATGGCCGGAGACGGGATTGAACCGTCGTCCTCCCGAATGCGAGTCCAGTGTGCTAACCATTGCGCCACCTCGCTCGGTAGCCGGCTAAGAATCCAACACTTAGTGTAAATAAGCGGTACCATATTTATTAACAACAAACAATTACCGGAGTGCTAAACCGTAAAGGCCGCTTCATTTTCTTCAATGGGTAAAAGCGCTTCAGTATCTCTTTCCTACTGCTATTAACATATCTAAAGTTGATTTTACTTACTAGTTTGTGGTTATTCTTAAAGTTTTGTTTTATATCCGTTTATGCCGTATTTGTGTAAAATGATGATGATGATGATGATGATGATGATGATGATGATGATGATGATAATGAGGTCCCATACTCCGAGGAGCGTAGGGGACGATGCGGGAGACCCGCACCGCTGACTAAGCAAGGTCCTAGCGGAGGTGGTTTGCCATTGCCTTCCTCCGACTGTAATGGGGATGAATGATGATGATGAAGACGACACAACACCCAGTCATCTCGAGGCAGGGAAAATCCTTGACGCCGCTGGGAATCGAACCCGGGAACCCGCGCGCGGGAAGCGAGAACGCTACCGCAGTAGTTACGTTCACACGTTATTTGGGAAACTGAAGACGTACCTGAATTCGAAAGAAATATGAGAGAAAAACTTCAAAGCATGAGAAACTACTGTTTTTTTTTGGAATTAACAAAATTTTTTGAAAACAACATTGGAAAATCTTATAGCTTAAATTAAGCATTTTGCTCAATCATCACCGAAGACGAAATTAGGACACCTAGTCAATTCTGAAACAGGTACCTGAACTTCGGATGATTATGAACGAACAGAAAGGTTCAAACGAGACGAAATAATTAACAGGTGGACGGCCAGACTTGTGTCCCACGTGCACAATATTTTGGCGCGCGACCACGTTGCGATCATCAAATGCGCTGATGAACATTGATGTCCAGCCGTTCACCCATGAACTACACCATCATGAATTGCTCCGAGAGAAGTTGAAGAATCAGAGATTCAAACGTAATGCTGTAATGTAGTCAGGCATCACGACAATGCAAACGGTATCGAAAAGAGCACCCGAGCGGCTCCAATCCGATCATCTAAACTTTGTCTCCCGAAACAGGAAGCGACAAGAAGAAAGTTTCTAACTACGTAAAATTGATTCAAAAAGCATTGTAGGTGAAAAAACTGTATAAAATAGCCAACATCCAGCCAAATGGGGAATTACGAACGAAAAGAAGGCATTAATAATTGTACAGCTACATGCTGATGTAAAGCTGAAAGAAAATGAAACGCTGATCCAGATGAAAACCTCTAAATGCATTGATGTTTTGTTTAGATGCAAAGGTAATTTATTAATGAAATGAAGACAGAAACCAGTAAGACAGAAACTAGTCACAATTATTTACACCATTTCTTTTAGAAAAACAATGCTGTTATTCATTGATGTTTCTTCATCAGATGACAGTACGCTCTATTTTTTAACACAATATATCAGAGGTGTCAACCTTTTTAGACATGAGGTCTACTACACGCCACTTAGTCCATTTAGGCATCTTCTGAGTTAAATATTCGTAAAGGTTTAGCACGAAACAGCGCCATAGCCAAAATTAAACATTTCAGTTACACAGATAACATAACAGATATTTCTCTCTCCATCAACAGTTGTATCCTTGCTACTCAAATTGAAAGATATTACACATGTGAAAAAAATTAAAATATACACCATCACAAAGTTGAAAAAAGTTTTATGAGGTACTAGGCTTTTGCATATCATTGCCAAGTTTATCACAATCTGGTGAATAATTTGTCACACCCGACCTTACACAGTCTGAAGGATGAGGATCGGTCAGTTTCTTTCTACACATAGATTTTACTGTGTTCATCGTTGCCTCACATAGCTAAGTTGATCCAAAAAACGATAAAACGTATCACGCTACTTTTACAGTGTTAGAGTAGGTTTTTAGGCTCACTAATTCCCAAAAGAAAAGTTGTCTTAATTGCATTCTGACTTCAAGGAAACGTCATTCTGAAATAGAATTATTTCGTTGTCTTGCTCAGTCTAACTACGAGAGAAAAGAGTACTTACTTTACGTGGAATATCTTTCACTGACAGTTTTTGGAAAAGTTGAGCTATGAAAAAATGGTTCAAATGGCTCTGAGCACTATGGGACTTAACTTCTGAGGTCATCAGTCCCCTAGAACTTAGAACTACTTAAACCTAACTAACATAAGGACATCACACACACCCATGCCCGAGGCAGGATTCGAACCTGCGACCGTAGCGGTCGCGCGGTTCCAGACTGTAGCGCCTGGAACCGCTCGGCCACCCCGGCCGGCCTTGAGCTATGAAAGCTAGTATAGGTTTCATTGGCTTGAAATCAGCAAATCGGTTTTCAAACTCTATCTTCAATGCTGTCAGATTGGCTGTATATTTCTTTGAAGTTTCTTGATCCAGTGATGTCTGTTGGTCTGACACTTCTGACGGTATTCAAGCACAACTTCCCACATTTAATTTCTGTAGCAGTGCTAGCCAAAAATCAAGTCCCGCAGCAAGCCCTGGGTGCTCTTCTCAATCAGCGCAACCCCCGCTCACATCGCGCCAATTTACAGAGCACAACGCAGAAGGAAAGACTGTGACTTGTCGCGAGCTTTACCAGCTACAAATACGGTGCGAAACACTCATTGTCAAAAAGGCGCTATTTTCAAAAAGATTTTAGTTAAGCAAATTTCTTTCAAAGGTACTGGAAGGTCGATTCATAAAACTGTGGCGATCGACCGGTCGATCACGACGGGTTGTGCATCTCTGCAATATATGTACGTCTGCTACCACCTGGTGGTGATCCACATAGTTTTAAAACTGCGAGAAGACAGCATACATTTTGTGAAAGATCTTCAAAAATGGTATAAATTATCGTCTCAGGATAAGAATTGACCAAATTGCCTAAGCTAAATACAATTAAGCAACAGTGTAAAGGCAGCCGCGCGGGATTAGCAGAGCGGTCTCAGGCGCTGCAGTCATGGACTGTGCGGCTAGTCCCAGCGGAGGTTCGAGTCCTGCCTCGAGCATGGATGTGTGTGTTTGTCCTTAGGATAATTTAGGTTAAGTAGTGTGTAAGTTTAGGGACTGATGACCTTAGCAGTTAAATCCCATAAGATTTCACACACATTTGAACATTTGTAAAGGCAACAATAACACTTTTTAACGAGCACAACCAGTCACAAAAATTTACAGTTATTAGTATGATGAGTTTTGAGGCCTTAGCTTCAGAAGAAAACTTTGAATTTTAATGCAGAAAAACTCTCGGGAAGGCAACATTGTTACGAGTCCTGCAGTTTTGTCAGGTTCGCGAGGTGACAAGTTCAAATGTAGGTCTCACCAGGCGAATGTACAACGCGAATGAAACTGTAGAACTTGACAGTTTAAAATAAAATAACGGACGCGACCTATACAGCATGGGTTATACGTTACTAACTGTGACTGAGTTCAGACTTCATTTGTATAAAAAAAAGTTGAGTGATTCCTCTCGTTACCATGTAACTGAAACGTCAGCATAGAGAAAGGAACCCCAGCAGGTGCGTGGCTAATGTTGGCGCCGTGCATTAGCAGCGTACAGTGAGCGTACTTACGGCGTCGTCCGGCTGTGTCAGCTAGCTGGGACGCTCGTTGCGCTGCGGTGAGACGACGGCAAGTGTCCGCCGGCTGAGTACTGTTGGCGGGGCCCCGCCGAGCTTATAACGGCCCCGTCACACGGCCGGCGTGGGGGGGCAGCAGCAGCAGCAGCAGCGCTGCCCTCTGCTCTCGTCTGGCGCGGCGCGCATCTCTCATATCCAACGGTCGGCGTCTTAAATACACTGTCGGAAAAAATTAGTACATGCGGAAAGAGGACGTCAATTTTGATCCGGTGATGGCATATGCGACCTGAGGGATAGCAGATGCACTGATAACGGTTTCAGCTGCGTCCGCCAACAGATAGCGTAGTGGCATAGCTACCAGAGCACCATCTCTGTCTACAATTTAATGAGGAGTGCTCACAGCCAGAAGGTCCCGGATGATGAGCTTCGCCCTGACATCTACCCTTCCTACCAACTCTAACCCCATCTTCCTGCCTCCTGCTCAGGGCTCCCTCTCCTCCTCCTCCCTTCTCCTGAGCGGCTTCCCCTCCTACTCCCCCCCCTCTCTTATGCTCCCTTTCATCTCCTGCCCCACCTGTCTCCTGCCTCTTGGTGCACTTGCTGACGCCCTTACTCTCTTCATCCTGCCCCCTCCCCTGCTGCCCCTTACTCTCCCTACTTTTCCATCCTCTCTGACCTCTCCCTCGGCTAGTCTCACCTGGCAGTTTTATACTTCACCGTGTGTGCTCCATGTGGGTTTTAAGTGTGTTTTCTGGAGTGTTTTTAATACTGTGGCCGACTTTTAACCTGTGCATGTGCATTCAGTGTTTTCTTTGTGTTTTAAGAATCGCCAGCTGTGTTTTTTAACTTTATGGTGCCCTTTTTTTTTTAATTGTCCCCCATGAACGTCTTCCTGTCAGTGTATCTTTACCTCCATTATCTTCCGTTACTCTGTTTTATGTTCCCCTATTTTATCGCCTTATATATGTAGCATTTTATTCTTGTTTTAGTTGTCATGTCACTCGGCTGAAGAGCGGCGGATTGTGCCGCTGACATCCCTCCCCTGCCATATGGCGCAGGGGAATGAAATCACAATAAAAGGGGAAAAAAAACCAGCCAGAAGGCTCAATGCAGTGCAAACCTGTGAACCAAGCAGGCAACCGGGCCATGGACATGCACCCTCGCTTCCTATAGCCAAATGAGCTTGTTTGAAAAGGGACAAATGGTGGCTTTTCAAGGGATGTGATCGGAAAATTGCTACACCTGTGGATGATGTTCTGGACATCAGCACAGCACAAATGCCCACCAGGACTGTCCTATTGTAAGGGCTGCAGCGGCAGATCACACAGCTACACAGCACAGATAAGAGGGCCTATGAGCCCAGGTGTGCCAATACTTACTGTTGTGAGCTGTTTATCAGCAGTGGGACTTTGGGCATGCATGCCTCTAGACCATCTTCCACTCACGTCACAACATAGACTTATCGACTCGACTGGTGTTGTCAGCAGCTTCTCAACCATCTAACCACAAATAACATATTGTCAAGAACACAGTTTGGATTTCTGAAGGGTTCTGATATCGAGAAGGCTATTTACACCTACAGCGAAAATGTACTTAATTCATTAAATAACATGTTACAAGCAGCAGGTATTTTCTGTGATTTGTCAGAGGCATTTGATTGTGTGAACCACAACATCCTTTTAAATAAATTAGAATTTTGTGGTGTCACGGGCAGTGCTGCAAAATGATTCCAGTCATACCTCACTAACAGGAAGCAAAAGGTGTCAGTGCAAAGAACTAGTGAATTAAGTCATCAGTCATCATCAGAATGGGATGAAATTACAGGTGGTGTCCCACAAGGAGCCATCTTAGGTCCATTGCTTTTTCTTGGGTACATTAATGATCTCTCATCAGCTACACAGCCAGAAGCAGAGTTCGTTTTGTTTGCAGATGACACAAGTATTGCAATAAATAGTATGTCGAGTGTAGTTGTAGAAAGATCTGCTAATGATATTTTCATGGATATTAATAAATGGTTTAAAGCTAACTCACTGACATTAAACTTCGAAAAGACCCACTATATGCATTTCAGAACCCGTAAGAGGTTTCCTCCCAGCATATGCATAAAGTATGAGGAAGAGCAGTTAGAAGGGGTTGACAGTCTTAAATTCCTGGGATTACAACTTGATAACAAATTCAGTTGGGAGGAGCACACCACAGAACTGCAGAAACGCCTTAACAAATCTGTATTTGCAATTCGAGTGTTAGCTGGCATAGGCGACATAAAAATGAAAAAGCTTGCATACTTTGCCTACTTTCATTCCATAATGTCATATAGTATAATATTTTGGGGTAACTCTTCAAGTCAAAGAAAAGTTTTCAGAGCCCAAAAGCGTGCAATACGTATTATTTGTGGAGTAAACTCACGGACGTCCTGTAGAAACCTCTTCAAAGAACTGGGTATACTAACTACTGCCTCTCAGTGTATTTACTCCTTAATGAAATTTGTCCTGAATAATATATCTCTTTTTCCAACAAACAGTCAGTTCATACATACAATACCAGGAACAAAAATGATCTGCACAAGGACTTAAAAGCACTTACTTTAGTTCAAAAAAGGGTCCACTACTCAGTAATACTCATCTTCAATAATTTCAAAATGGTTCAAATGGCTCTGAGCACTATGGGACTTAACATCTGAGGGCATCAGTCCCCTAGAACTTAGAACTAACCTAAGGACATCACACACATCCATGCCCGAGGCAGGATTCGAACCTGCTACTGTAGCGGTCGCGCGGTTCCAGACTGTAGCGCCTAGAACCGCTCGGTCACTCTGGCCGGCTCTGTGCCATCATCAGTGGGCTTCTCTTTATTGAAAGTTGTGAAAAGTGAACATATTTTAAGTTATAGCAGATTGAACAATGTGAGGCCTAAAAGTTTTCGTTAAGTTTTGCTTCTTACCGTGATTTGAAATTATATGGTTTTTCAGGACCATTTGTATGGTTTCCTGCACTGATAGCTTATCAACTGAAAATCAGAAGATACAAATGTGAATTTCATCGGCGGGTTAACACATCCCTTGATTTTTTTTAAAGTGACTTTTAGCTTGTCAAAATGTTTTTGCATAGATATTTGTTACTACTCACGTTTTGTTGTGATTGATCATTCTTCTTTTTCATTCAGAGGACACTGCACAGTCATATTAATATACTTTGTGTAATTTAGCTTTTGATAAACGACTTTTTACTGCGCAAAACGCGTGAATACTATGCTCTGTTTCCTAAACTCGTCGGCATTCATTTGTTCCCGAGATAGGTTGGCGCCGAATTTGAATTTTTTTTCTCTTTCCTGTTTGTGTGTATGTAAACTCGTTTAGCAGTTTGTTTTGCCTTTTCTTTAAAGCTCCTTTAATGTGTTAAATAGGCGCAAACCTATATCCTAAATTTAACTGCAAACACGGAAAGGAAAGCAAGAGCTGCAGATCCAAAATCTGAATAGAGCGAATAATTTGGGCACCCAGATCGCTCGAGATGAATCCCATCGAATAGTTATGGGACACAATCGAGAGATCAGTAAGTGCACAACATCTTGCACCAGCAACTCTTCAGCAATTACGAACGGCTGTAGAGGCAGATTGGTTCATTATTTTTGCAGGTTACCTAACTAACCTAAGGACATCACACACATCCATGCCCGAGGCAGGATTCGAACCTGCGACCGTAGCAGTCACGCGGTTCCGGACTGCAGCGCCTAAACCGCGTGGCCACCGCGGTCGGCTTCAATAATTTGCCAGCAAACATAACGAATTTAGTTAAAATAAAGATCAGTTTAAAAGGAGCCTGAAAGACTTACTAGAGGCCAACTTCTTCTACTCCACTGATGAATTTTTTAACAGAAACAAATGATGTATATATTCATACTATTAGTATTGTTATTTCAGCTTTAAAAATTGACATGTTCCACATCCACGAGGATCTCCTCTGCACGGATCTATGGATCGAAAAACTAATCTAATCTAAAATCTAATCTAAGAGAATTACTTGGAAGATGCAATGGCGAGCCGTGGTCTTTAGCGATGAAAGTAGATTTTGCCTGCACGTAAGTGACGGTCGTTAGCGTGCGCGACATAGACTTGGTGAGCAATGTCTCGTAGAGCATATTTATCCAATACACACTGGCCCCACCCTTGGACTTAATGGTCAGAGTGCGATAAGCTACAACTCTCGTCGACAGTGGTGTTTCTGGGAGGGAAGCTAACAAATGCTCAGAACGTGCAGAATGTTGTTAGACCCATCCTTTGGCCATTTTTGTAACAGGAAGATGTGTCGTTCCAACAGGATAATGCCCACTCACACGCTGCCCGTGAAAGTCAACATGCTCTGCAAGACACACAGCAGCATCCATGACCTTATCTCCAATCGGGAATGTGTGGGCTGTGATGGGACGAGAAGGAATTTGTGCAGCTCACCAACCAGCAATTCTTACAGAATTTCATTCACAGGTCGAGTGGGACATGGCATAACATACCCTAGGACAGTATTCGCCATTTGATGTGTGGGACATGGCATAATGTATACTAAGACACTATTCGCCATTTGTACATTCGACTGGATGCCAGTCAGCGCCTGTATTGCCATCTGTGGAGGCAATGTCACATACTAACTTGCTTGTTTCAGCGTGGGTCGGTACCTGGTATCTCAGAAGCATTTGCGCTATTGATCTGTAAATGTTATCATTTTATGTACTCGATATGCACTGTTGCAACAATAAATCTACAGTGAATTGGAAATCTCTAAAAGAGTGTACTAATTTTTTCCCAGCAGTGTACTTCACAACATCCCTTCAGTCTGAACAGTTTAAAGCGATGTACGCCTAGTGAGCAGCGATTCCAGGTTAGTGCTTTGCACTCCCGTATATTCGGATCTGTCTGGTTGTCGCAAGTAGAGTGCCACAGTCAACATGCACTAAACCCTTAACGAAACCCGGCTTGTGTGGCCGAGCGGTTCTAGGCACTTCGGTCTGGAAGGGCGCGACCGCTACGGTTGCAGGTTCGAATCCTGCTTCGGGCATAGATGTGTGTGCTGTCCTTAGGTCAGTTAGGTTTAAGTAGTTCTAAGTTCTAGGGAACTGATAACCTCAGCTGTTAAGTCCCATAGTGCTCAGAGCCATTTGAACCTTAACGAAGCACGAAACATGGTATTAAAGCCACTATTACAAAAAGCACAACGCTGCACTCAGTCATTACTCTGTCACCTCCCACAATACTCTTTCTCTTTTCTGAAATCTTGTCCTCCCTGTACAACATCATACTTTATGTTTCTATCCAGAGCTTGGTTGTGCCGAGGGAGTGGCGAAACGGGCCCTCGGCAAGGGCACAAGCACAGAGAGGGCACTGAAACTGACCAAACAGAAAAAAAACCCGAGTAGTAAAGACGATGTAAGAAATGACCGGACGTGGTACGTGATATCTTTCTTCACATTTGTATTTTCTGCCTACGAGAAGAAGCATTTCCCTCAGCCTGCGACAGTAAACGCATGCAATTGTCTAAGTGCAGTTTCGTCGAAGTAGCGTTAAAAAAAAAAAAGACTGCTACCGAACAGACGTCTACCGCCAACATGGTTTATATGGCAACAGCGTGTTTAGTTCAGCCAGCTGTCACATGCACAACGCGCTCATCTTGAGCAATGAAGTTCTTGCTACTACTTCCATACTTTGTTTTAGTGCTTCATACACTGAGGTGGCAAAAGTCATGGGACAGCGATAAGCACATATATACAGATGGCGGTAGTATCGCGTACACAGGGTATAAAAAGGCAGTGCATTGGCGGAGCCATCATTTGTACTCAGGTGATTCATGTGAAAAGATTTCCGACTTGAATACGGTCGCATGATGGGAAATATCAGACTTTGAATGCGTAATGTTAGCTGGAGCTAGACGCATGGGATATTCCATTTCGGAGATCATTAGGGAATTCAGTATTTCGAGATCCACAGTGTGCAGAGTGTGCCGAGAATACCACATTTCAGGCATTACCTCTTACCACGGACAAAGGAGTGGCCGACGGCCTCCACTTAACGACTGAGAGCAGCAGCATTTGCGCGGAGTTGCCAGTGCTACCAGACAAGCAACACTGCTTGAAATAAACCCAGAAATTTATGTGGAGTGTACAACGAACGTGTCTTTTAGGACAGTGCAGGGAAATATGGCATTAGTGGGCTAAGGCAGCAGCAGGCGGATGAGAATGCCTTTGCTAACAACACGATATCGCCTGTGGCGCCTCTCCTGCGCTCATGATCATGTCGGTTGGTTCCTAGACTGGAAAACTGTGGCCTGATCAGATGAGTTCCGATTTCAGTTGGTGAGAGCTGATGGTAGGGTTCGAGTGGGGTGCAGACCCTATAAAGCCATGATGGACTCCAGTTGTCAACAAGACACTCTGAAAACTGGTGGTGGCCCCATTATAGTGTGGGCTCTGTTTTGGAATGGACTGGGTATTCCGATCCGGCTGAACCGGTCATTGATTGGAAATGATTGTCAGGCTATCTGGAGGCCATTTGTAGACATTGATGGACCTCGTGCTCCCAAACAACGATGTAATGTCATGGGGCCACTATTCTCCACGATTTAAAGAACATTCTGGGCAATTACAGCGAATAATTATATGATATAAGTTTCCACCTTTTTGCAAATACACTGTTTTTCCATTTTCCCCAAAACATATTTCGGTACCTCTGTGCCATGAAAAAAATGGTTCAAATGACTCTGAGCACTATGGGACTTAACTTCTGAGGTCATCAGTCCCCTAGAACTTAGAACTAACCTAAGGACATCACACACATCCATGCCCGAGGCAGGATTCGAACCTGCTACTGTAGCGGTCGCGCGGTTCCAGACTGTAGCGCCTAGAACCGCTCGGTCACTCTGGCCGGCTCTGTGCCATCATCAGTGGGCTTCTCTTTATTGAAAGTTGTGTAAAGTGAACATATTTTAAGTTATAGCTGATTGAACAATGTGAGGCCTAAAAGTTTTCGTTAAGTTTTGCTTCTTACCGTGATTTGAAATTATATGGTTTTTCAGGACAATTTGTATGGTTTCCTGCACTAATAGCTTATCAACTGAAAATCAGAAGATAAAAATGTGAATTTCATCGGCGAGTTAACGCATCCCTTGATTTTTTTTTAAAAAGTGACTTTTAGCTTGTCAAAATGTTTTTGCATAGATATTTGTTACTATTCACGTTTTGTTGTGATTGATCATTCTTCTTTTTCATTCAGAGGACACTGCACAATCATATTAATATACTTTGTGTAATTTAGTTTTTGATAAACGACTTTTTACTGCGCAAAAAGCGTGAGTACTATGCTGTGTTTCCTAAACTCGTCGGCATTTATTTGTTCCCGAGATAGGTTGGCTCCGAATTTGAATTTTTTTTTCTCTTTCCTGTTTGTGTGTGTGTAAACTCGTTTAGCAGTTTGTTTTGCCTTTTCTTTAAAGCTCCTTTAATGTGTTAAATAGGCGCAAACCTATATCCTAAATTTAACTGCAAACACGGAAAGGAAAGCAAGAGCTGCAGATCCAAAATCTGAATAGAGCGAATAATTTGGGCACCCAGATCGCTCGAGATGAATCCCATCGAATAGTTATGGGACACAATCGTGAGATCAGTAAGTGCACAACATCTTGCACCAGCAACACTTCAGCACTTACGAACGGCTGTAGAGGCAGATTGGTTCATTATTTTTGCAGGTTACTCCCATCGGTTTGTTGAGTCCATGCGATGTGCAGTTGCTGCACTACGTCGGACAAAAGGAGGTCCGAGGCACTATTAGGATGTATCCCATGACATTTGTTATCTCAGTGTATCACACATAAGCGAACGGGTGCTGAAGCAAATAAGCTACTTCATGGGAGACTACCAATTTTTTCCGATTTCTGCCGACTGAGATCCGAAGCGAGGCGCGAAGGTAGAGGAAGAAAACAGAAAAAGATGGAGGAGATATGTGATTTACTCGCACCCCCCCCCTCCCCCTTCCCCCCCCCCCTCCCCCTCCCCCCAGCCAGTACTTCTGCTGCACCCAAATTTCGGTTGGAACGACGTGGTGTGAAAATAAAGAAGAATTGAAGACTTACCTTCTGCGGATTATTATTTATGTTATGAGAGGTGTGATACGTTGTGCCTATAAACAGCTATAATCTGCTCATCTAACAAGGAAACAGTTACCCCATATTTTAAGGAGAAAAAAGCATACTTGCAAGATATCAGCTCCATCAATCGATTCCGTGCGAAAATTTGGGCCTTAATATTGACAGTGTACAGTTACGATCTTCTGAATGTACACAGCTTTTAAAAAATTCGCACGTACCGGTAGTCACTCGGCCTCCCCATCGCAGCTGTTCAATGCCGGTGCGCGGAATACTGTATAGTGGAACGGTTAATAGGTTCGTGAAATACGGTTTTCACAATAGTAATATGCGTTGTTCATTATGTCAACGTGTGCAGTTTGAAATCTGTAGTTGATGTCAGAGATCACTTGTCTTTAAACATTTTTATGTGGCGATTCATAAATGCGATGTAAATTAATGAAACGAATGAGTGTGTCGTTGAAGGAGTAGCATAGCGATATTCGATTACTAATAGGGCTGTTGTGCGTTATTCTCTTTGAATTATGAAGCTGGCTCTGATAGACTGAAGTACATTTTCAGGAGATGTGCTGTTCTTCAACGTGATTGGGATGATTAAATCGTACATCGAAAGTAATTAACGCCATTTCATAATTTCAACAGTTCCTTTTTGCTTTAAGGGCATATATACATGGCTGCAGAATATCGATATGAGAATTTTGGGCCGTCCGGTGTGGCCGAGCGGTTCTAGGCGCTACAGTCTAGAATCGCGCGACCGCTACGGTCGCAGGTTCGAATCCTGCCTCGGGAAAGAATTTGTGTGATGTCCTTAGTTTAATTAGGTTTAAGTAGTTCTAAGTTCTAGGGGACTGATGACCTCAGAAGTTAAGTCCCATAGTGCTCAGAGCCATTTGAACCATTTTTTGAGAACGTTGTTGGGATAATACTGAACATGTGTGTGCGGTGAGGTTGACATACCATGCAATCATATTACTTACAGTTTTTCGCGTGGAATAATAAATACTCCTATGACTCTTCTCGAACAAGATTTCAAAACACGTTCGGCAGATGTGTCCACTTCCCCCCACCCACCTCTCCTCTTCCTTCACATTCAACACCCCGCGCATAGGAAGCCTCTGGTTGCCATTCCGCTGTACAGTTTTTGGCGCTCGGGCGTTAGGCGGCTGCAATGGGGCCGAGCGACTGACAGCACCATAACTGCCTACTAGCGGCAGCATGCGTACGTAGTATGTCCTGAAACGTCGCGCATAAAAACTGGATTTTCTGATGCTTATACCTCGGATTCTATCTGTGATAAAAAAGGAAAGGTCAAGAATTTTGGGTAGCCCTTGGGCTAGTGTCCATTCATATACCCAAGAGGAGGATCGTTATAGTGTCACTGTCCTACAGTTCCGCCTCAAAGTATGAATATTACAAATTTCCTCGTGCTTATGGAGCAAATCTGTTGGTTTCCTTTGCATCTGATGTGGTCTGCGGTGGGCTTAATGAGATTCATGGGCAGTTGCTCGGAAAATCCCACAAAAAGGGTCTTTTGCTATGTTTTTGCAGTCACTAGTGGGCCAAAATCCAGTCGAGGGTTTCAAGAAGTACATGCACTCCAAGTGGATGAAATTTTTACTATATATTCCTAAGAGCCTGATCTCCAATAACCTAGAAAATTTTCTTCACATCTCCAACAGTTTTCGAGCTACAGGGGTTCAAAGTAACCACTCGTGTATATGTAAAATGCGCACGTAATATCTACTGTGCGTTGAAAACGTGGTTTTTATAGTGACGTAGCCCAGAGAAATATGCTGTAAAGTGTCTCCGTTATCATCTGGGAACCACATGTTGTAGTACTAAAGCAACTGCAAAATATTTTTGGATATAAAATCCGGTCTGAGTAGTTAAATTAATTTTATTTTGTTTCGATTTCACATAAGTAAACTATCTAAATTTTACAGAGCTATACATTTGTTTTCATATGAGTTACATGCCCTGCTGCAGCAGGGAAAAGATGGGAAACAATGGAAAAAGGCTGCTATCGGAGCGAATATGGTCCTGTTTATTTAAAAGAGTCTGAGAAGTGGGGTACCAGCTATCTCAGTCAACTTTCCTCAGCACCTTTAAAAACTTTCCCACAAATTTTCGCTTGCGAACGTATTGGTGCTTTTTTATGCTGAGAGAGAAGAAGGCAGCGGCCGTGGCAAATATACGAAAAGGTAATAAATATTAGAAGATAGTAGACCGTGGTTGTGTTACAGAAAGAGCGAATGAGACAATGGCAGTGTGATTGGAAGCGAGGTACACAGTGAGAGTGGAACATAGCTGAAAGTGACAGAACAGCGGTATGAAAAGAGTGCAAGAGACAATGTCAGGTGGAATAAGGAAAAGAGAAAGTGGAAGTGGGTGAGACTGGTGATAATGACGGAGTATATGACAATGATAACGAAGCAGAGGCAGATAGTGACAATGAGAAGAGAGAGCAGCAGCAGCAGGAAGGAAGGAATGATACATTGGCAGTAAGAGAGAGAAGGAGGGAGACAGTTATAGTGAGAGGAGATTGTAGTAGCAGGACAGAGCAAAGGGGACTGAAGACAATAGCACAGAGACACAAAGAGATAATGACAATGAGACTGGGTGAATGAGTGAATAGGAAAGGGCAACTGGGAATGAATAGGTATGAGCGACTTACAGGGATGGGCTAGTGGGTGTGAGTGAGTTGCAGTTAGGGGAGCTTGTGGGAGATTGAGGTGAGTTGCATGTTAAAAAAGGCGCGAATATGTTCGTATGCCAAAATTTTAGATAAAATCTTAAAGAAGCTGGGGAAGGTAGAATGAGGCAGCTGGTAACCCACTTTTCAGTGCAGAGTCTTTTCAGTCAGGAACATATTCGCATTTTCTGTAATCTGATAGGAGGATTTTTCCATCGGTCAGAATTATGGCCCAAACATTCGCGCACGATCGATTGCTGCGTCTAATATCTTACAAGTGTGCTTTGTTTTTCTTAAAATGTGAAATCAGTTTGGTGGTGTTTTCTTGTAACTTGAATCCTCATGTAATTTAAGGTTATAGGTTGCTCAAGCACCTGTTGTCATAACATCAGTGGATGTTACTCTTACTTACATGTTACGTATGTTGATGTAACACCGACTTTGCTATCTCCTTTGATGAAAGATATTAAACATCTACGTGAAAAAGGAGTGCGCAAATATACAACCTAAACCGAAGATGTTTGTGATTGTTTCCTTAAAAAGCAGTTCTGCAGTTAAGAGGTTGTGAAAGGTGGAAAGCATGACTCGACAAATGTTGAAATCGAAGTGTACTTCATTTGTGCTGAGAAACTATCTAAGCTAGAGGGCTTCGTAGTACTTGACAGAGTAATAAGTGAAACGGAAGAAAGATCTCACGCAACTGACAACGTTTCACATGACTTTCATTTCCTATTAGTAAACAACTTAAGTGAAAGCTCTATCTTATCTTGAAGAAAAGAAAAAAAAAGTGCAGCTGAGATATCAATACAGAGGAGCTAGTTAACAAAATAGCTGCTTTGAAGTTCCGGTTAAAAGAGATGACGAAGAGCGCTTTCGTGGCTTTTCATTAAAGTATTTGGAGGTGTTTTCAGAGAAGCTTAGCTATTATGATAATGCCAGTGGTTCAAATGGCTCTGAGCACTATGGGACTCAACTGCTGAGATCATTAGTCCCCTAGAACTTAGAACTAGTTAAACCTAACTAACCTAAGGACATCACAAACATCCATGCCCGAGGCAGGATTCGAACCTGCGACCGTAGCGGTCTTACGGTTCCAGACTGCAGCGCCTTGAACCGCACGGCCACTTCGGCCGGCGATAATGCCAGTGACTGCCGTTTCAGAAAATTACAGATGATGAAGTACGTAAAGAAAATACGGAGTTCGAAATACTAAAATTTAACTACCTTGTCAAGAGAATACGCCACAGCTGCTAAACTTGGCTTCAGTGCCATAATCAATGATTTGCTTCGCTCATAGTAAGGAAATACAAAGGAAAATTACAGCAAAAACACAATTCCTGGAAAGGTATGTATTCCCAACTGTTCATTATACCTCTTTTTGTTTTGTTTATTGTCAACAATTCATAGCTTACTGGTAATTTATGAGGAGTAAATAAAATTTCTTCTTTATTAGGTTATACACCATACGAAAACCAATGGTCAGTAGTTGCCACAAGCAATAAGATACAGATTTTGTTTTATTATAATTTTTATAAATAAAAGGTAATACAGTTTTTTACTACGCTGCTACATTTAATTTGTGGTGGGCAATGTTTTTCGTCTATACATTTTATTTAAATAATTTTTACAGTAATTACAAAACTATAAAATTTCGTAAATCTGTGTAGTAAAAATTCAGAAATGTTATTTTAGGGTGTGGTGGGGGCGGTATCTTTGGTAGTTCTACCAGAGGCGTAGGATCAACTCGGTACAGCTCTGATCCTGAGCCGTGGAACACACAAAAAAATCGTTCTCTTCCTCAAACCTAATAAAGAACCCATGAAAACTCTTCCTACCGACCCTTCAGTCTTACTCCAGTCTTCAACAAGGTCCTTGAATCCGTCCTCACCCAAGCATTCTCAGGGAACCATCTTCAATAAGGCCTTCCTCTCCCAACCACATACCACCGACACAAGAAGTGTATACCCTCCCACTTCCTTTCCTTAAGTATTGAGAAATCCTGCGACGGTGTACGGCATTCTGGCCTCCTGTTCAGACTGCACGGGTATTAACTTCCAAACAACTACATCCGCCTAATCGCCTCCTTCCTCACTAACCGTCCATGTGATGTAACAATGAACAACTCACCATCCCGTATTTATCCATCTGATTGCAGGAGTACCCCAAGGATCCGTCGTGTCATTACTCTTTTACATCCTACAACCATGCAATGTCCCAAAAACACCCCTCCTGTGTACCGACTCCAACATGCTGACGACACATCCTTCTTCGACACATATTCTGCCCTTCAATCATATACTTTCAACTCCATCTTAACAGTTTCATCTCCTTGTGTAACCAATGGTATCTCTCCATTCATACCGCAGAAATCCAGGAAATAATTAGAGGAAAAAATATCCGAGCTTTCCGTTTGCAAGATCATTGCTTCACAATCCTCATCCGTCCAGCCACCTTCACTAAAACGCCAAAATACCTTGAAGCGACCCTCGGTCAGACGAAAGCCCTCAGTAGGCTAGAACTACCAACAGAATGAACATGGGGACTAAATTCCCCTACTATCCTCCATAACTACAAGATTCTCGTCTGTCCCAGTCTTACGTATGCCAACGTCGCGTGGACTTCCGTTCCTCCAAAATTTTACCATCTCTTCAAGTCCTAGAACACCTTTGCACTCGGCCTTACTTTCAGTATCAGCCTACTTTCCCCTACCAGTCATCTTTAATTTCCATGTCTCCTCCAACAGTTAGAATACCTACATCTCCCGTAAATGTGAGTCCAACACACTGTAGTCTATCCCTTCCTTGAGAATGCTGGCCTACTGACACGTTACACGCCTCTATCAACTTACCCTGCCTTCCCTCCGTATGCACGTAGTCCACATCCCTTCCCAACGGAAATTCAATCGCCTTTCCCCATCCAGACAGTGACCCCTAAGGTCTACCCTTCCTTCCAACCATAGTTCAACATAGCCATTACGGTGGAAGAATACTGACAGAAGGTCGCTGTTTGGTGGACACTAATCATTTCTGAAGCTATTAACCTTTCAACCTAACAGAAACATGTGGCAATGTTGTTTACAATCAGATTCCTAGCGTCCTTCCTGCGTATTCCCTGCTCAATATTACTATCGATTACACACGCCTGTACTTGGATGCAGAGCGTGCGAGGGGCTGTAGCTGTATTTTAACGCGCCAGTGTAGAACACACTAAAGTTCTAGTTTGCCACCAACCTTATTGTCTTCACTGATGTTCCAGTGTAATGACAGAAAAGTTTTTTACTACACTGCTTTAATTTGCTGAGAGCAATGTTTTTCGGCTATACATTTCATTTAAATAATTTTTCAATAATTAAAAAATTAAAAAATTTGCTAATTGCTTTGCTGAAAGGGAATAAATAACGGACAAAGCTGTGAAGTGCTCATAACTAATGTATTAGGTTGGTGAAGAAGTTCGCAGCGTTTTTGTTTTGCACGTTGGTGTTCCTGTTGCCATTTGTCATTTTTTACGTGTAGTTCAGTTTTGGTATCTGAGTTTACATATTGTCGTTTCGTCATTTGGAGATAGTGAGTGGAGCTGTGGACGCTAGAAAATGGAGTGCCAAGTGGAGAAATCGGCACATTTCCGATTTATTCTTCTGTTTGAGTTCAATAAAGGGGTGGCAGCAGCGGAGGCGGTTACAAACATTTGCGCTGTGTCTGGGGTTAATGTCATGACAGAGCACGGCGAGGAAATGGTTTTCTCGTTTCAAGGAGGTTTGTTTTGACATTAGTGATTCTCCACGTCCAGGAAGACCTTCGGGGCTTCATGAATATCGTTTAAACACGTTGATCCACAATGATCCACTTCAGTGCAGTCGAGAACTGGCAAATGTGATGAACTGTGATCATTCCACCATCGTGCGGCATTTGCACGCAATGGGCACGTTCAAAAATCGGGTGTATGGTTACTGCATGCTCTAAGCAAAAATCATAAAAATCAGCTGGTGACTATATGTGCATCTCTGTTTGCTTGTCGTCAATTGGCTCGTGAACAACACCAACCATTCCTATCCTGCATCGTTACTGGTGACGAGGAGTGGTGTGTTTATACTAACATGCGGAAAAGGAAGGAGTGGTTGTGCTCAAAGTAGCCACTCCCTATAGAGAGACCTGTGCGCATCCACAATTGATAATTTTATGCATCTGGGGGAACAGCGACAGTGTGATGCACTACAAATTTCTGTCCCGAGGTATAACCGCCGCTGCTATTTGTCAACACATGAGACGTCTTGCAGAGACAGTCCAAGAACAACGACCAGGAAGTCTGCGTGAAATGATGCTACTTCACGATAACGGCCGCCCGCATTCTGCAAGACTGACAAAAACTATACAGGAGGTGGGTTGGGAAGTAATTCTGCACCCACCTTATTCACCTGACATTGCACCATCAGATTTTCACACCTTTCCACTCTCTATCGAAATGCCTTCAAGGAACTTTCTTTCCGGATGAAAATGCTCATCCCTAAAAACAACCTGATTTCTACAGTCGCGGAATCGAAAAGTTATCCCAGCGGACTGTTGTAATTACGAGGTGAGGGTGAATATAGTATTGGTGACTGACGTCTCTGTTACGTGTATTTGTTGTGTTTATTAAACATAATATGAAAAACGGTACGAACTTATGCATCAGCCCAATATCACAAATGTTATTGTTCGTATAGTACTCTACTGGCCATTAAAATTGCTACACCACGAAGATGACGTGCTACATACGTGAAATTTAGCCGACAGGAAGAAGATGCTGTGATATACAAATGATCAGCTTTTCAGAGCATTCACACAAGCTTGGCGCCGGTGGCGACACCTACAACGTGCTGACACGAGGAAAGTTTCCAACCGATTTCTCATACACAAACAGCAGTTGACCGGCGTTGCCTGGTGAAACATTTTCGTGATGCCTCGTGTAAGGAGGAGAACGCGTACCATCACGTTTCCAACTTTGATGAAGGTCGGATTGTAGCCTATCGCGATTGAGGTTTATCGTATCGCGACATTGCTGCTCGCGTTGGTCGAGATCCAAGGACTGTTAGCAGAATATGGAATCGGTGGGTTAACGAGGGTAATACTGAACGCCGTGCTGGATCCCAACTGCCTCGTATCACTAGCAGTCGAGATGGCAGGCATCTTATCCGCATGCTTGTAACGGATCGTGGCTGCGGTTACCCTTGACGCTGCATCACAGACAGGAGCGCCTGCGATGGTGTACTCATCGACGAACCTGGGTGCAGAAATGGCAAAACGTCGTTTTTTCGGATGAATTCAGGTTCTGTTTACAGCATTATGTGGTCGCATCCGTGTTTGGCGACATCGCGGTAAACGCACATTGGAAGCGTGTATTCGTCGTCGTCATACTGGCGTATCACCCGGCGTGATAGTATGGGGTGCCATTGGTTACACGTCTCTGTCACCTCTTCGTCGCATTGATGGCACTTTGAACACTGGCCGTTACATTTAACATGTGTTGCGACCCGTGGCTCTACCCTTCATTCGATCCCTGCAAAACCCTACATTTCAGCAGGATAATACCCGACCGTATGTTGCAGGTCGTGTACGGGCCTTTCTGGATACAGAAAATGTTCGACTGCTGGCCTGGCCAGCACATTCTCCAGATCTCTCACCAATTGAAAACGTCTGGTCAATGGTGGCCGAGCAACTGGCTCGTCACAGTACGCCAGTCACTCCTCTTGATGAACTGTGGTATTGTGTTGAAGCTGCATGGGCAGCTGTACCTGTACACGCCATTCAAGCTCTGTTTTACTCAATGCCCAGGCGTATCAAGGCCGTTATTACGGCCGGAGGCGGTTGTTCTGGGTACTGAAAAATGGTTCAAATGGCTCTGAGCACCATGGGACTTAACAGCTGTGGTCATCAGTCCCCTAGAACTTAGAACTACCTAAACCTAACTAACCTAAGGACATCACACACATCCATGCCCGAGGCAGGATCCGAACCTGCGACCGTAGCAGTCGCGCGGTTCCGGACTGCGGTCCTAGAACCGCGAGACCACCGCGGCCGGCTCTGGGTACTGACTTCTCAGGTTCCATGCACCCAAATTGCTTGAAAATGTAATCACATGTCAGTTCTAGTATAATATATTTGTCTAATGAATACTCGTTTATCATCTGCATTTCTTCTTGGTGTAGCAATTTTAATGGCCAGTAGTGTATATTGTTCATGTAGTTACCAACGTTTATGTAGAACACATAATAGAAGAACTCGTATCCTCAGACACCTGTCTACTTTGAATGCAGAGCCGCGGTCCATTAATATTTACATACTGGTGAGAAAATAAGATCTTATACGAATGGCACTGCGTACACGGAAACACGTAGCAGTCACTAGGTGCTCGCTCCCCCGACCACATCCCACGTTCGACTTCAACTGTATCACCCCCAAACACTTTGTTCGGCTCTTATTGTTGATATATCATTGGCACGCCGAAGACACATGAAGTGCTTCGTCTGAATTACATCATGTTAACCATATGAAAATAATGTAATGAAAATAATTTGATTATTATGTATGGTCACTTGCTATTCAGGGTCTCTGCTAAAATGGTTGTCAATCAAATCAGAATTTAGATATGAAAAGATATCAATAAGCGGAAGTTATCTCTGCCTCACTCCATCACTTACGTCATATCGGGTAAAATTAGCTTGTCCAATTACTAAGTGAGGTAGGGGAGTGAACGCTATGGCTCACAGAGCCAGTATCGCAGAACAATCCATCCTAAATGAAGACTCGAATCCACCCTTTCCTCTCCTACCTGGCATCACACTCCTATCTCAATACCTACAGCGGAACTATCAGTTCCTCCTGACAAAGATAACCCTCGTCGGTCTTCACCCAATATCCTCCCGCATCACAATCCACACTCACAGTTACCAGGAGCCCATTTCACATCATTGTCATTATGATATTGGATGTACATCACATCACCACTATCTTAAGATTTTATAATGTACCGGTCGAAGACATCACGTAATCAGAGACTAGTAGCGGTAAAAGAGATAAAACATATTATTGCGACAATATTACTCATTTCACGCTTGCGTGTCGTGATGGATTTTGTATTATAGAGTTATCCACAGCGTTATCAATGGTAGGTGCGCAGATGAGTAAAATGTTACACACCAGTGTCACGTCGCACATACTTTTAATTAATTGTTATTTGGAGAATTATAGATCATAAGCGGTTCGTCACTGCCAGTGTTTGAACTGTTATAAACATTCGCACTATTTGGGTTGCCGAACGAATACAATTTTCTGTAGTGAAGTACGCCATTCACATGACAGCTCAGCGGATCCACAGGAAAAGCCAATTATTTGCTTATTTTCATGAATAGTTAGGCTGCCAAAAGCAGTGGAGTTGGTACCGACCAGTAAGTAGAGAATGATAGTAGTGACTCACTACGGAATTGCAGAGGGTTATTTCTGAAGCTCCACTAGTTCACGTGGCATAGGTCACACTGTGTGATGAGTGCAAGACCATGTCTAAAGAAGAGTAATGGTGCAGGCAGATTTGGCTCTCTGGCCTCCCTTTATTCCCACATACAAAGAAAACTGTTTGGATACAGTGAAGAGATGGTTACTGCTGCGTATTGGTATTTTGCAGAGCTTCCAAAATGGCACCTCCAGAGGTGGAATTCATTCTCTGTAACGCGTACTGTGTGGCAGACATGGAGATGAGACAGAGCCGGCAGCTAATCCGTCTAAATACAACGAAGCTCGATGTTTTAATGTCCATTTTACAGTTTCACATCTGTAACCGAAGGACTGTGGAGAGCTGCAGTCAGACCCTGGATGGACACACCCACGTTGGTGATTAAGGATCTGCTATCCCAGCGAACAACTTCAGATAAAAGCCTTTGCTCCTACGGCATTTATTATTGCTGCCTCAGTCAAAAGCTTGAGACTGGTCGGTTTCAGAATGATGTGGTGGAAGATTTCATAGCTTACTAAACAAACATGATAAATAATACCAGCAATGGATATATTTTGACTGCAGATCATTCACCTACTACAGATCAGCCTGTGGTTTGTTTTCAATTCGACCTGAGAACGTTTCTACAATTCCGCAGCCATAAATTCTGCTATAAGTCATGTCGAATTACACGAGCATCAAACACCCCCCCCCCCCCCTCGCCCCTGCCCCCCCCCCCCCCACTCACACACACACAAACAAACACGAGAGGAATGGTGATTATTCAAGGATTTGATACGGCCTATCATTCGAAGTAAAGAAGTCTGAATGAAAATGCCTTTCACAACATTTTTCTCGTTTTATTTAATCAGAACATATATTTCAGGCCGTGTGGGTCCATCGTCAGATGTAAATATTCTTAATACATAATTTAGTTCTGATTTTAAGTGAGCTGAAATATACTGAGATGGCCAGTGTGCTAGGTGTTTACATAGTGGCTGTGCTAAGCTGTCAAATAAACATCTTCGCGCAACAGCAATTTTATTAAAATACCCGTAAACCAGCACTGCTCTCGTTAAGTAACAAAATACTTTTGGTTGCCGGACGTTCTCAGAGCAATCATAAACGCCAGCAAGGGTCCAGCAAGCTTCCTTTTACAATCATCTGAGTGTAGGCAGGACTCAAAACAGGTAGCAGTTCATAGTACTGCGCGCGCCATTCAACAGAACGCTGGCCAAATAACGCAATTACTGCTACATCTAAAAGATGTAAATATAATACATGTAACAAACACACATTAACCAATCCCCAAACAGCGGACGGCTCTTCTAAGTATCACGGGATTACACATTGCATTGCCAGCGCCCAGAAATATATTTAAAATGACCTCTCACAAGACAAATAAATAATTTAACCCTACAAATAAGTTAAAGCAATTGTGTTTCTGTCTAACACCAGTAGCGATTAACTCTTGAAAAATATACCAAGAATAACAAGTCCAGGAAAACCTGGTGCAAGCGTAATACATGTACACTGAAACTTGCAAGAAACAGTGCCGATGACGGAAGACTTATCGAAAAGCACTAAACAGACTAGACTGTATGTTAAAATCAGCTCCACGGCGCAAGCGCACAGAAACAGGAAATGTTCTGAAAGATCCTCACCATATTCACTTCTTTTTTAGTTGAACCGGGACTGTTCCTAAGTTGTAGCTGGTACACCATTCTTCCTTTGGTCGCGCCTCTACGATTCCTACGCCCAACGTACATCTGCCCACTTCGCCTCCTGACTACGTGCTCATATGGACACCGCGCTGACGTCGTGTACTCGCCCACACACTGCTCTGGAGGCGCCTACTCAGCCTGTCTGCTTGAAATGGACTCCGCGCTCCTATTGCCAGTTGGAACCTACCTTCCTGACCACCAGACAGACGCGACTCTCTGGAAGCCCAGTATGCCAGTAAAAGTCTCGGAAGTCACCGCGTACGCCCTGTCAGGCATTGCTGGGTAACCGCCAAAGGGCGTAATCACGCGCAATATCAATAAGAGTTGGCATGGCTCAGTCCTTCCCACTTAAACTAAAGCACCCTGGGATTGCGTTTACAAAGTTTTAAGTACCAGGAGCAGTGGCTTATGTGTACTCGGTATGACTTAACTGTGGGTTGGTTCTCAACGAGAACACTCACTGGAGTTAGTATTTTTACAGTCTTACAAGGTCCCACAAAACAGTGCAACTACTTATTAGAGACTTCCTATCGGGCTTCCCTTGGGCACTGAAGTTCTTAATGAAAACTACATCTTCAATTTTCAATTTCGTGGGGCACCTGCCCTTGTTGCATCGCTCCACTTCCCTATGATGAACATTGTCAATATTATTCTTTGCCCATCTCCAGTTATCCTGAATGATTTCAGGGGTCACCTGCTCTGGCAGGAGGTCGTTCACTGATCAAAGATTTGACAAAGGAGAATTGACAGAATAAGTGAACATTAAACCCGTCGGGATTATTTATGGTCCTCGCGAGTGGTAGTGTTCAGTGTTGGATACAACCAAGGAACAGAGATGCTCCATTTTGTCTGAGCTCTAGAATGGAATATTGTTAGATCAGATTTCAGATTACTGTCCACCCTCGCAGCGAAAGAAGGCTGAGGGTAATATGTAATGGTTATTATATGAGATACACCGTTCTGAAAGGATAATTTATTGAATTACCTTCAAACAAAGACAGGTGAATCGTCACCGGCTATACTCTTATGTGGCCCAACTATCGAAAATATTCTGGTAAGATTCCTAATCGTTAATCCAGCTGGTACTCCTCCACTAGGAATCATCCATCAGAAAAGCGAAAAGGCAGCAAAGCATATTTCAAAAATGGTTCAAATGGCTCTGAGGACTATGGGACTTAACATCTGTGGTCATCAGTCCCCTAGAACTTAGAACTACTTAAACCTAACTAACCTAAGGGCATCACACACATCCATGCCCGAGGCAGGATTCGAACCTGCGACCGTAGCAGTCGCGCGGTTCCGGACTGAGCGCCTAGAACCGCTAGACCACCACGGCCGGCAAAGCATATTTATTATCCTTCTGTGTACGAGGCACCGGCCCTACATGGTCAATAAACACCTTATCCATTTATGACTGCATTATTTCGCGGCGATATGAATTAATAAAATTTTCGCGGGCTTCCAGCCGCGTCAAGTGGTTAAAATCCCACGAGCTTTCGACTGAGCTCTTCCCGGTCATTGTCAAGTGATAAGACTGACTGCTGTGTCGCCGTGGCCGCGTCGTTATTCAGGGTGGTCCATTGTTCGTGACCGGGCCAAATATCTCACGAAATAAGCGTCAAACGAAAAAACTACAAAGTACGAAACTTGTCTAGCTTGAAGGGGGAAACCAGATGGCGCTATGGTTGGCCAGCTAGATGGCGCTGCAATTGGTCAAACGAAAATCAAGTGCATTTTTAAAAATAGGAACCCCCATTCTTATTACATATTCGTGTAGTACGTAAAGAAATATTAATGTTTTAGTTTTACCACTATTTTCGCTTTGTGATAGATGACGCTGTAATAGTCACAAGCCGGCCGCAGTGGCCGTGCGGTTCTGGCGCTGCAGTCCGGAACCGCGGGACTTCTACGGTCGCAGGTTCGAATCCTGCCTCGGGCATGGGTGTGTGTGATGTCCTTAGGTTGGTTAGGTTTAAGTAGTTCTAAGTTCTAGGGGACTTATGACCTAAGATGTTGAGTCCCATAGTGCTCAGAGCCATTTGAATAGTCACAAACATATGGCTCACAATTTTAGACGAACAGTTGGTAGCGGGTAGGTTTTTTAAATTAAAATACAGAACGTAGGCACATTTGAACACTTTATTTCGGTTCTTCCAATGTGATACATGTACCTTTGTGAACTCATTATTTCTGAGGACGCATGCTGTTACAGCGTGATTACCTGTAAATACCACATTGATGCAATAAATGCTCAAAATGATATCCGTCAACCTCAATGCATTTGGCAATACGTGTAACGACATTCCTCTCAACAGCGAGTAGTTCGCCTTCCGTAATGTTCGCACATGCATTGACAATGCGCTGACGCATGTTGAGAGGCGTTGTCGGTGGATCACGATAGCAAATATCCTTCAACTTTCCCCACAGAAAGAAATCCGGGGACGTCAGATCCGGAGAACGTGCGGGCCATGGTATGGTGCTTCGACTACCACTCCACCTGTCATGAAATATGCTAATAAATACCGCTTCCACCGCACGCGAGCTATGAGCCGGACATCCATCATGTTGGAAGTACATCGCCATTCTGTTATGCAGTGAAACATCTTGTAGTAACATCGGTAGAACATTACGTTGGAAATCAGCATACATTGCACCATTTAGAGTGCCATCGATAAAATGGGGGCCACTTATCCTTCCTCCCATAATGCTGCACCAAACATTAACCCTCCAAGGTCGCTGATGTTCCACTTGTCGCAGCCATCGTGGATTTTCCGTTGCCCAATAGTGCCTATTTTGCCGATTTACGTTACCGCTCTTGGTGAATGACGCTTCGTCGCTAAATAGAACTCGTGCAAAAAATCTGTCATCGTCCCGTAATTTCTCTTGTGCCCAGTGGTAGAACTGTACACGACGTTCAAAGTCGTCGCCATGCAATTCCTGGTGCATAGAAATATGGTACACGTGCAATCGATGTTGATGTAGCATTCTCAACACCGATGTTTTTGAGATTTCCGAATCTCTCGCAATTTGTCTGCTACTGATGTGCGGATTAGCCGCGACAGCAGCTAAAACACCTACTTGGGCATCATCATTTGTTGTAGGTCGTGGATGACGTTTCACATGTGGCTGAACACTTCCTGTTTCCTTAAGTGAAGTAACTATCCGGGAACGGTCCGGACACTTGGGTGGTGTCGTCCAGGATACCGAGCAGCATACATAGCACACGCCCGTTGGGCATTTTCATCACAATAGCCATACATCAACACGATATCGCCTTTTTCCGCAATTGGTAAACGGTCCATTTTAACACAGGTAATGTATTACGAAGCAAATATCGTCCGCACTGGCGGAATGTTACGTCATAGCACGTACTTACACGTTTGTGACTATTACAGCACCATCTATCGCAAAGCGACAAAAGCGGTCCAAGTAAAACATTCATATTTATTTACGTACTACACGAATATGTAATAAAAATGGGGGTTCCTATTTTAAAAAACGCAGTTGATATCCGTTTGACCTATGGCAGCGCCATCTAGCGGGCCAACCATAGCGCCATCTGGTTTCCCACTTCAAGCTAGACGAGTTTCGTTCTTTGTGGTTTTTTCATTTGATGCTTATCTCGTGAGATAATGAGCTCGGTCACTATCAATGGACCACCCTGTATAGCCGCACTGCTGGCTGTGACGTCACTGGTGCTCTCTTCCTAGCCATATACGGTAATGTTTTCATCCCGCGTCCATCCCGCCCGTTTTAACATCGCGATAGCCGTGTCCCAGACTGTACTAAGCTGCAAACCGCTAAACCGCCGTCCTTTGATAGCACAATTGTGGGACTGTTTAAGCACATGTTGACATCGTCGTACTTTCTACATGGCGGCCAGTATTTCGACCAATTGGACGGCGTGGCTATGGAAAGCCCATTAGCACCATCCATAACCAACCTTCTTATGGAAAAATTTGAAGACATCGCCTTGGACACGGCTCCAGCTAAGCCAAGTTGCTTTTATCGTTACGTCGATGACACTTTTATCATATGGCCCCATGGTCGTGAAAAACTGGAAGAAATTTTTAGAACACCTGAACAGCATTCACGGCCACATCAAGTTTACAATGGAAGTCGAGACACATGGTTCATTGCCCTTCCTTGACGTCCTCGTTCGACGGAAAACCAATGGGCACCTCAGCCACAGTGTCTACAGGAATCCGACACACACAGATCGGTATCTGCACGTTCTCAGCCACCACCATCCGACACAAAAATGTGGCGTTCTGAATACCCTCGCGCATCGTGCTAAAGTCGTCTCAGACGCTGAAAGTCTACCACTAGAACTGAGCCACCTCCGAACAGTCTTCTGGGAAAACGGGTGCTGCCACCGACAGGTGTCACAGACTATATCTGGTGTGACACGCAAGAAACACACGAACAGAGAATACCACCGAAGAAGAAAGCAAGAAACTTGTGTTTTCACTTTCTTTGGTACAGTGTCGGGAAAGATTAGCCGGCTCCGGAAGAGATATAACATTTCATCGGTGTTCAGGCCCACAGCAAAAATTCGTCAGCTCATGAGGCCTGTGAAGGACGATCTAGGGCTTAGAACGCCTGGAGTGTACAAGATACCATGTGAGTGTGGCTGTCACTACGTCGGCCAGACAGTACGCGCTGTGGAGCAACGCCGGACAGAACACGAGAGGTGCTTACGCCTACGCTATCCAGAAAAATCAGCCGTGGCAGAACACGCCTTAGAAAATGGGCACTGAATTCTATTCCACGAAACATCTGTCATTATGAAGACGAAGGGATTTTGGGATAACGTCATAAAAGAAGCTATTTAAATAAAAACCTCTGAAAACACCATCAACAAGGACGGCGGTTTGCAACTTAGTACAGCCTGGGATCCGGCTATCGCCATGTTAAAACGGGCGCGACAGAGGCGGGATGAAAACAATACCGTATATGGCGAGGAAGAGAGCACCAGTGACGTCACAGCCAACAATGCGGCTATATAACGACGCGGCCACGGCGACACAGCATTCAGTCTTACCACTTGACAATGACCGGGGAGAGCTCGGTCGGAAGCTTGTGGGATTTTAACTACCTGACGCGGCTGGAAGCCCGAGAAAATTTTATTGACCTTGTCAATCGGCCTCTCAACCTGTATGGACTAAAGAAAACTCTGGCGTGTCTTGTGATTCGGTTTGGCAAACTTACAAGTTTCCCAATGATTCTCCAACCTCATCACGTCTTTGTTTAGGGATGGCCAAGAATGATATTCCTTAATTTTCTAGATTGACTAAGCACGTACTCGTGAAAATATTTGAAAACTGCCGGCCCTAACTTCGCCGGAAGGCAGATTTTGAACATGTTATCCCCACGAGTAAGATAGCAGAAGCAGCCCTTTTGCGGGTGGTAACCAAACACTTTCTCTGCAGCGACAGATCTCTGTTTCACCCCCTGAAGGCTAGGAACTTGTTCTTGTCTCTCTGTGAGATCTCCAAATGACGAGTATCTCGGCTAATACAACGGAAATCGAAGTCCCACCCTCGGTGTCTTTAGGATTACAAGATCCTCGACATCCTCTTCAAACATGCTGCTTAGAGTATCGCCCACAGGACTATTGGAGCTGCTTATGTGTTTGATGGAGAAATGGAATGTTGAGATATGGATGATCCAACCGACAAAGCGACGTATTTTAAGTTTCTGCGCTGCAACCTAGTTTAAAGTCTGATTATCCGTTTCAAGGTGCTCACGATCGAACATAAAGTTTTCTAGTGCGAAAAAGACCACCAAAGCCTCCAATTCGTAGATCTAATATTTTCCCACGGCAAGACAAAGGCTTGGAGGCATGCGCAACACAATGTCCATCACCGTTTTGTTCATGCAGCAAAGCTGCCGCCACGCATGAATTACAAACATCGGTCTGGGCTATGGATAGCTGATCAAAGTGCGGGATAGCCGTAAGGGGGGCGTTGCTTAAGGCGGATTTCAGTGGATCAAGTGCCGCCTTATGGCTTTCAGTCCAGTGCAGCGTCTCTCCTTTCGTATGTAATTGGTTTCAAGATGCAGCCAGCTGGGCATATCTAGGTACGAAGGGGATTTCGTCATGGGCCTGTAATATCCCTTGGCCCGTGCTGACCGAAGGGAGTTACCGGTCCAACCAAGGTTATTTAAAAGGGAGGTTGGCACGAAGCTAAATCGGCTGTGATTGGCTGGCGCAGTGACGTCACTGTAGGATCAAAGCGAGGCAGCGGGTAGCGCAGCAAGCGACCCTTATTAAAGACAAGCAACGACTTATAACAGCAATAAGTTCTCAGGAAATTATTTAAAACAGTTGATTTACTTGTTTAGATGTTTGTAGTGGAAGAAGAGTGCCACTGTCTTGATTTCCGCTTCTGTGCTGCTGCTGCTGCTGCTGCTGCCTTCTGCATTTTATGCTTCATGTTGTGGAACCGCATACGAATGAAAAGTCGTGTTCTGACATACAGTTTTATAACTTGTGAGGAAAACTCCAGATATTTAGTTTGGACAACAGTGCATATTGTTTTCACTATAATTTTTCCTTGGAAATACTATCCAGTCCATTAAATTCACCATAATTTTCATTTGTTGGAGGACTTAAAATATCACCAGACGGCGTTCCCAGTGTGCTGTCACAGTTGCTTGCACGATATGCAATGCAGCCAGCCAGGTAACGGAATCCTTCTGCAGAGCAGTCACATCCCTCTTTGACAGCAGAGTCTTCTGGTGCAGGCTGAAGAGGAAAGTTAATATCTTGCAGCTCTTTTTCACCATCTATCATTTGCAGTGCTTCGCTCATGTCGGGCAAAATTCTTGTGAACAGATGTGACGTCAAAAATCCGCCACACTCATCTGCCTCTACTGATGTATCACTTGACAGAGGAATATCATGAGTATTGTGTCCCAGCAGTAACAGCCGTAATCGATATTTTACTTCTGTTGGAGAAGGGTTCAAATGGAAATGACCAATTTCTCTGATCTGTGAGAAAATTTTTTCCAATGTATCCTGGTTCAATGTTGCAGTTGAAATATATGTCATTTGTAGTGGCTGAAGATCTGAAAACAGTCCAAATAATGACCGAACAGTTGTCATTATGACTTTCTGGAATGGGAGCAAGTGATTTGTATTGCCTAAGCGCATTTTTTCAGCACACGTATACAGGTCTCTTAATATTCTTTCTTGAACAGCCTTATGTATCCCATAACCACATGATAACGCATTCTTGTTGTACCTCCGAGCATTCAGAATGTCAAATGCGTCGTTTGCTAACTGAAAATAATTGCTGCTTCCTCTTCTTCAGGCATTACATACTTTACGGCTTTAGCTGAGATACTCGAAAAAAGTTGCATTGCCAGATAAACCCTTTGACGCTCCCTCCCCTTAACACTGAGGTGAAGCTGTGAGTTTAGGACACAACTTTATTTCACACCTATTTAATGCGAGCAGTCTTTCTACAATAGATTTATTAACAATTTTCCCACTTGGAGGCTTTAGTCCGTCATCCACAAAGTGGTTCCTCATTAATTTAAACAAATTTGGAACATCTGAAAACACCCAGATTCGTTTCTTTTCATAATGCAGATTGGAAAAGCAGGAATTTGTTTCTGTCACATTAAAATCTTTCAAGACAGATCGATTTTTTTGTTCCAAGGCCGCACACTACCGCAACAATATATTGTGCAGAGCAGATAATACTGTTTAACTGATCAGCTGTTATTTGTGTGTCAAAATCAAAGTAAATGGGTTGCTTCTATCCAGAAAAGAAACCACGTACCATAACAAATAGCACGTTAGTATGTGCCTACAACACGATCTTGAACAGGATCATAAGTAATATTGCTATCTACATTCATTTCGTCGAATGATAGCGCGTACACACACACGTTCGGGTTTTGTCAATACAGATGAGTGGGCTTTCATTAGTTGCAAAACATCTGTCAGCTCACCAGGAAAGCATCTGAAAGAGCGTGACGTCCATCTCTTAAGTGTTGACAGTCCTGGAAGTGGGAAATCGACCTGATTCCTTAAAAACAAATAACACCTGCTTCTATCACGCGGTCAAAATATAGGGAAAGTTTTCGCTGATAAAAAGAATTCATTTCACTCGGAGACAATCATCGAATGACCAATTGTACGAATGGCAGAGTTCCAATTCCAGATGATCCTATAGAAGTTTTCTTTCTCTCACATTTCAAGAATTTTACAGGCAAACGTCGGAGTCGGCAGCTGCTTCTCCACCACGAGAGTAACTTGTCCACGTGTACGAAATTGCGTACGCTGTGGGGATCTTCGACGCCGATACTGTTCTTCACAGACATACAAAGACACTGCGCAGACTAGTTCAGTAACAACAAGTTTAATATTACCGGTGGGGAAAACATTAATTTATTCTTTTCAGCAGTAGTAAAAATATACGCCGGCCGAAGTGGCCGCGCGGTTCTAGGCGCTGCAGTCTGGAACCGCGAGACCACTACGGTCGCAGGTTCGAATCCTGCCTCGGGCATGGATGTGTGTGATGTTCTTAGGTTAGTTAGGTTTAAGTAGTTCTAAGTTCTAGGGGACTAATGACCTCAGAAGTTGAGTCGCATAGTGTTCAGAGCCATTTGAACCATTAAATATATGCAACAGGCCTGATTAACCTTAGACAGCTTTACTATAAGACCAGAGCTACACAGATGTGCCAGTACCTGGCAGAAGTATTGGAGAAGCTCAGAAAATGTAGTGTTGTATATCACAATGTCGTTCAGATAATTATAAACAAATTTAAATTTCAGATCCTCCAAAACAGAGTTCAAATACCTCGACAGTACAGGCCCCCCCAGTAGATACACGAAAGGGAACCGGGTTAAACTTTCTATGTTACAGTCAGTGCAAAAGGCGGTAATAGGCTTCGATATCATTAGCCAAGGGAATTTGATGGTAAGCTTGGTTGGGATGTAAAACAGTTAAGTGCCATACCCAACGAACCGAGCGAAGCTGTTGTGGAGATTGATCAAGGGAACCGATTCCAAAATGACCGTTTGATTTAAGACCCTATAATCCAAAACTGGATTACATCCTGTGCAACAAACCTTGGGAACCAGAAACATTGTTGATGTATAAGGCTAGGGTGATGGACTAATCACCCTGTCATGTAACTCCTGGTCAATAGTTGGCGCATGATCATTTTCGGCGGCAACAGCCGACAGGGTGCTTGATGCACCGATCGGTACCTAATCTGACAGCTGTATCCGATACGTTATTTTGTCCGCTACCCAAAGCTTATCAGTCAAAACACCAGGAAACTCCGTAAGATCCTGGACCGATAGCTGCGCCTCACACGGTTGTAAATGAGATTCGGTAGACTCGTTAGACATGTCATACACGCCTTGAAAACCACTATGTTTACTGAACTTACACAAGTTATTGGACCGGAATTTAAAATAAAATTTTGTTAACCGCATAATCTAAAACCCGTCAGTACCCTAAATAAAATGACATCTCAGCAACAGTTTTGTGCCGGCCGGAGTGGCCGAGCGGTTCTAGGAGCTACAGTCTGGACCGCTACGGTCACAGGTTCGAATCCTGCCTCGGGCATGGATGTGTGTGATGTTGTTAGGTTAGTTAGGTTTAAGTAGTTCTAAGTTATAGGAGACTGATGACCTCAGCAGTTAAGCCCCATAGTGCTCAGAGCCATTTTTTGAACAGTTCTGTGTTTAGTGTCTTAGCCACGAATAACCTCACTGGCCACGACAAACCATGAATTTTACAATAGGCTCGTACCCAGCCAAATAGTAGAATTAACTGACACTGATGGTGCGACAATGATGACGGATTGCAATGAAGAAAATCTGTATATGTCACGAGTCCTCAAATACCGGGTATGGTCGAGACTACAGTATGGCTCAAATAGGTTCCCGATTTAGCAGCACACACACACACACACACACACACACACACACACACACACACGCGTTATTATTACAACCCTTCGGTATGACTTCAGACGGAGGATGGCCTATTTTCGTCTGGCATCAGTTACCTGCCGAATTCTTTCGTCGTGGATGGCAGTCACGTGCAAAATGCCCATCCCTGCCACAGCAGTAACATCTTCCTCTGGCCGAGGTAGCATTCTCATTAGGTTTACCCATACCTTGTGTCACATGCTCAACTGTACCAGGAACTCCTATGATCACGTCTTTCGTCAGCAAATCTGGCGCCTTCTTTGCTGGAAACTACCTTACGAAAATCAGCAAAGTTAACAGGTTACTTGGAAAATAATATTCGCCAACGGTCATCCAGTCATATCCCTTATAAGATGATGTTTACAGTCACGCCATGTATGGCCTGAAGGTTCAGAACCACATTGACCATTCTAATTTGTTCTATATACTTTACCAAGCCTCATTACGTCCCTGCTCACGAAATAAATGCTAATTAAGCCATTTCTAACTCTAGCTGGCAGTCTCTCCCAAACAGTCGTTTCTCGTAGTTCTGCCAATGTGCCGCGAACGTTCAAAATGGCACTAAACACTTGACTCAACAACAAGAAAAGGGATATAAAAGTAGAAAAATTACTGACTGCTCGATCTTCAGAATTGGTTTTCCAGGGTAACAGAAAACCACAAAAACCTGACTATTTCTTGATCATTCTCGATTGAGAGATTATCAAGGACACTGAACATCGGCAAGACTGGGTTGGGTAACTTAGCAATGCGATACCCTATACACTCACTAACACACTCATCCCTCTGTTAACCTCGCCCGCATTCTCATGACAAAGAGCGACGCCCTTCTTATTTTCAAATGAACTGAGCCTTAGTCTAACGCATTCAACTTTATTAGTAATTCCGTAACTCCAATCTGCTATTCATTTATCATGACAGTTTTACCAATGGCTAGTTGGCTCTTGTACTCAGTATACAGGGTGAAAATTAAACTATATGACAAAAAACGTAAATTATCTACAAACTTCGGCGTGCACACACTTTATTCACCATGTAAATGTCACTACAGATATTCGGATTTAGGCTGTGACATGTTAGATATACCTGCCGTCCTTGGCGATGATGTGGAGCAGACTAGTAGCGAAATTCTGCAAGACCCGCTGAAGCGTCGGAACATCGATGCTGTCGATGACCTGAAGGACTGTTTTCAGCTCAGCAATGGTTTGGGCGTTACTGCTGAACACCTCGTCTTCTAATATAGCCCCTCAAACAGATGTCACATGTGTTCCGATCTAGAGAATATGGCAGCCAATCGAGGGCCGGCCGGGGTGGCCGAGCGGTTCTAGGCGCTACAGTCTGGAACCGCGCGACTGCTACGGTCGCAGGTTCGAATCCTGCCTCGGGCATGGATGCGTGTGATGTCCTCAGGTTAGTTAGGTTTAAGTAGTTCTAAGTTCTAGGGGACTGATGACCACAGATGTTAAGTCCCATAGTGCTCAGAGAGCCAATCGAGGAGCACTCCGGTGACTTCTGGTTAAACCAGAGCCAGAATGCAGTCCCCAAGTGCTCCTCCAGGACATCAAACACTCTCCTGCTTCGATGAGGTCGAGCTCCGTCTTGCATGAAACACATCTTGTCGAAATCAGGGTCACTTTGGATAATGGGGATGAAATCATCTTCCAAAATCTTCACGTACCGTTTGGTAATGTCAGTGCTATCAAGGAACATAGCATCGATTTTTCCGTAACTGGACGTTGCAAACCACGCAATGACCCGTTGAGGATGAAGAGACTTCTCGATCGCGAAATACGGATTCTCAGTCCCCCAATTACACCAACTTTGCTTACTGACGAACCCATCCAAATGAAAGTGAGCTTCGTCGCTAAACCAAACTATGCGTGCGCATACTAATTACCATCATGCTTCGCGGCAAACCGTGGAGTTTGAACGTCCTAGCGCAAACCGTTCAGAAGTTATGACGATTTTATTTCATATATTCCAATAACTGATACCCTTAAATCTTTCTTAACCGTGAACGGCAGGAGAAGCTTTGACTGTTAATTTGCCCAGCTCCCATGGACCCATACTCTGCTGCCATGAGCTGAGTTCTTGGGGAGTGGTAGGGCTAGGCTGTCAAATAAGCATCATTCACACAATAACAGTTTCATCAAAATAAAAGCTATTACACTGATTAAGTAAAAGTTGCAGATGGTCGCTCAAAGTTTTAAATGCAATAATGATAAATGCCAGCAGGTGTTCAGCTATCTTCCTCTTGCAATAAACTGAGTGTAGGCAGGACTCAAACCCGACATCAGTTCAGAATACTGGACACGCCGTTCAACAGGACGCGGGCCAAATAGCACGGACATTGGTACTTCTAAGGGAAATAAGTAGAACACATGTATATGAATGCGCGGTGTCTGTTGTAGCTGGGCAATGGGTCCACCTTCTTCTGTGCGGATGCACAAATACGTCCGACCTCCTGAGGGAAATTTTTGGAAATTTGTGGTATGATCCTATGGGTCCAAACTGCTGAGGTCATCGGTTCCTAAGCTTACACACTACTTGATCTTACTTAAACTAACTTATGCTAAGGACAATACAACACTCATGCCCGACGGAGGACTCGAGCGTCCGACGGGTAGGTGGCGCTCGATGGGAGTGTGTATCGCCTGTGAGGTGTACCGACATAGTCCGTGCAGTTGCGATAAAGCTGAGTCCCGGATGGAGTAGTTGCCTATTAAGCAGGATGTGAGGGTTACTGGTGTGTAGTATCTGTCAGTGGTTGTTCTTTGGAGGGCGACAATGCCCAGTGGCGCAGAGAGTCGTAAGTAGAGGCGGTTGTTGAGAGGCTGTGGAAGGTGTAGGCTGCGTGAGCCAAAGGCGGTTGCGTAGCGAAGGATATATCTCTATGTTTAATAGTAGTGGCACACAGTTTGAATAATAGTGTGTTTATGTTTGTGCAGTGTGATAAAGGAAATACATTAAATTTTACCAGCTCTTAATGCGTCTCCGTCAGTTAGTACCACACCATTGCATTTAACAATGAACGAAGTCTCGATATACACGGTCAACTACAACAAGAGGGTTGTAAAATAATAATCATTAATTAACCCATATAATCTCCTGAGGAGAAGGGAGCTTATAAGGAGATCCCGGGTTTGAAACCCGATCCGGTACACATTTTCATTCGTCGTCGGTGATTCCGCGTCCCGATGCAGCTGACAGCAGTGATCTGCTGTCTTTCCTTTCATTTCTCCTCCTCTCCACCTTCAGTTTCCATACAATACATTTAACAAATGCACAATACCCAATTCACAGAAAGCGGGTGTCTCTTCAGAGTTTCACAGGATTATACATTGTATTGCACACGCCGAGAAATATATTAAAATAAAGGTATACAATAAAAATAAGTGATTTAAACCCCACAAATAAGTTAAAACAGTGATGCCAGTAGCTCTTAACTCTTGAATAATAAACCAACAAGTCCGAGAAAACCATGTACAAGTGTAATACACTAGCAAGAAACAGTGCTGATGATGGAAGCCTAATCGAACAGAAAGAAGCAAAAAGCTATGGCATTGACTAAGACAAGTAACAATACTCTCATAATAAAAATCTTAGAACTTGAGTTAGTCACTGAGCATGTTAAGACCAACTGTACTACTCAAATCTGTTCTGCCTGTTCAACTGGGTACTCAAACAAAAAAATGGTCGATTTAAGACCCGGGAAAAATATTTGATTCTGATACATGGTAACAGGAACAAAGTAATGTGCGGGAGCAACTTAACATCAGACAATAAATAATCAGCTCTTCTCAAATCTATCGGAGACAACAACGAACAGTTAGTAAGAAAGGGGTGGAGCCTCTCCGCGCCCACACCGGCATGATGGCCAACACAAAAGTCTACTGCCATCTCTGCAGAAGGGTTAGTTTTCACTAAAAGTGAGGTCTCGCAGGATGTGGGTACTATGATGTTTGCGTGCGTCTGGTTAAGGTTAACCATTTGGAGATAGATTGGGTCGAAAGTTGAACGAAGGGTAGCGGTTTGAAGGTCAGAGGGGTAAAAAGTGCCAAAGCAAGAGCCAAGGGAAAAAAAACCCTCTGCGATAGTTGGGCCTGGTTATAAGAGCAGTAGCGGTTTTCTTGTTGCCTGCGACAGGTCATGCAAGGGTAGGCTTTGTTGGTAGTGGTTATCATGCAGGTCGATACCTTCGACGTTGTGCGGTGCTGTTACTCGGCGGCTGCCGCTGAGTGCCGGTGTTGATTTCTCGGTCAGCGTCAGCATACTGCGACAGTTAGGTTCATCATGTCCGATAGGTCATATATCACATTCACAGTGTAGGCGATTTGTTTGTGTCATTGTGCGAGCTTGTCGGTTCCCATGCTGTAGCCTTTTGGTCGGATTTAATTGCAGGTGGCATATCCAGTCAACGTTACTGATATGCAGGAACTTGCCGATGTTTGTCGCTTGCGGATGTATGTTAGCTTGCCATAGGTGGTTATGCCCTAGCAAGTAGTGTCTTTGGCCGCTTATGCTTCCACCTATGGTTGTGATCATAGTTTCCCAGAGTAAGAACGAAAGAATAGTTCGAGTGGCTAGAGTTCCTGTACAGTCGTGTGGCGTGTTTTTTGAACACTTCCTTGAGGATTTCAAGGCAGTATTCATTGTGAATACCCACGGTGCGTGCGTAGTGTTGCTAATGATGCGTAGCACTTTGTTCTGTATGATCTGCATGCGGCGCAGGCGTTTAGGAGCTACGTATCCCCAGACGGGAACTGCGTAAGTCATCAGAGGTCTAATCAGTGTTATGTATATGGACCTCGACACCCTCCTATTTAGTGTATTTTCCCTGTTGAGTTTTGGGTAGAGTTGTTTGAGACTCGCGTGCTCTCTGTTGGCAACGTATTCAATGTGGTCCCCCCATGTAAGTTTCCGATCCAGCCAGACACTGAGATATCTGACTTTCTCACGGAAACATATTGGACGTGTGTGTAGTGTTACCTGTCTAGAGTATTAATGTTTGCGCAGTAGTTTCGGTCTGCGTGTGAACAGAACAGTTTCGCATTTGTCGCTGGAAAGTCATTAATGTACAGGTTGAGTAAGATAGGCCCCAGGATGCTTCCCTGGGGTACTCCAGCTTGAATACCATGTTGTGTCGATTGTTTGCCGTGCATGTCAGTGTTAAAACATCTGTTCGTGAGATATGAGTGTATGAGACGTACGAGTCCGTCCGTACTAGCTTCGCTTAGTTTGCGTTTAAGGCCATTGCGCTAGAGACGGTTGAAAGTTTTTTCGATGTCCAGGAACACGACCCCTGTGGCTTTGTTCGTGTTCTATCCGTGTGTTATATGTTCGACTACGCGGAGTAGTAGTTTTGTTGTTGAGTGGTGATTCCTAAAGCCGAATTGCTCCGGTCGTTGGCGATGCAGTGCCTAGTGTTGCATTTTATAGTATTACCTTCTCAACAATCTTGTTGAGCGAGCTCAGCAGAATGATAGGTCGGTAATATTGTGGGAGGGAGTGGTCTTTCTTTGGGTTCCTGAACATCAGGACCTTGGCCGCCTTCTAAAAGTCATGGAAGTGTTGGTGTTTTAACCCTTAAATGCATGAATTTTTTATTTTTATTGAAAAAATTCCCACTGTTGTGTTTTGGGGTGTTAAAAGCCAGAAAAATAGTTAAAAAATTTATTTCAAAGTTTGAGGTTCTTAGATACAAATTAATGGTTTGCAGCTGATCAGCTACAAAATGCATTTAGCAGTTAACTGACATACCACAGTGATAACTTTACATCAACTAGTGCTTGGGAATTCTGCTCCATTGCAAAAGTGAACATTGTTCATATACACTCACAAAGGCTTATTCACTGACATTAAAGAAGGATAATAATAATAATAATAATAATAATAATAATAATAATAATTAACAAATAAAAATTACATTGGCTTCAGTAGGTTACAAAAGCAACAAAAAATCGTTTAAATGTAGCACAGAATTAATTTAAAACTTTTTAACTTAATTTGGAATGTGCAACAGTCCTACTGCATATGATATTCCTTAAAGCAATTTTTATTTTTGTGAAAGCATAATTGTACTACACACTTTTCACAATAAATCCATGTGAATCCAGGGAATTTACATTTCTGCCTTATTTCCAAGTGAGATGGAAAATGGCCCACTTGGTCCAGTCTTACATCCTTTGGTGGCATATGAGCAGTTGGTCCACTACTCTTCTTTGCTTGGATTTGTTGTTCCAATTCATTGCTTGGTCTCCCACGTTTTGGTGTTGTGGTCCCAGCATTGCATAAACAGTCAACAACGTCATTGTGAAATTTGCTTGGCCTTATGGTTTTTGATTCCCTTTACACTCTGCTACTCTTCCGTACAAAATCCATGCTTTTACTATGCCCATGTCTAACAGATGATAGAATATTCTAAGATACCACTTCCGAGATCTCACAAGAAATTTATGTCGGCCCATAATACTATCTAATAAATCTACACCTCCCATATGTTTGTTGTACAACTTTATCAATTGAGGAGATGGCACTGTTATTCTTGTTTTTGTTTTCCTCTTATACCTGTTAACTTCCCCCATAGGTTCCTTTCCTGCAAGAGTAGATGGAAGCATAACTGTTTTGTTATCCTTCCAAACAACATTGTAGACTTCAAATCTTTCAACAGTTGCTACACGTTCAATTCATGTACCTCTTTCCAGTTTTTTCAAATCTTCTTCTTTTGGAAGCTTGCAATCTGTCATATGGTTTCTTCTCACAGTTCCTAAACACTAAATGCCCTCTTTATGTACCTAAACTAAAAGAGGTAATAATGTGTAGTAATTGTCGCAATAAAGTTTATGGTTTACATTTCTTTGCAGTACTCGGCTAAGGCGAGCAACAGTATTTGCGCTGGCTCCTAAATCCACCTCCCCAGGCAATCACCAGTGAAAATTTCAAAATCATATGCAAGCCCTGAGATTCCACTAATAACGAATAGCTTGTACCCTTATTTATGTGGCATATTGCGCATACACTGTTTGAGATAACTCCTCGCATTTGTGAAACACATTTGCTCATCGACAGACACGCATTCTTCAATAGGAACCGTTTGGAATTGAGATCTCAGCAGGTCAATTATATGCCTTAACTTGAAAAGTCTATCATGGCCATTTTCTCCCCTAGGAATCATGTTACTGTTGTCACTGAAATGCAGATTTTATCTGATGACCTCAAACATACCTACTGACATTGTACTGCTATTCAATTTATTACCAGTGATAGTATCCCAACAATCCCTTGTGTTGGGTACATGTACAACAGACATTACAATACAGATACGAATAAAATTTCTCACGTCATCACAGGATATAGCTAGTGGTTTATTGGGATATTTCTGAACACTGTACCTGTGCGATTCCTAAACAATTATTTCAAAAAATTCTGGTCGGAATATGTGGGGAAAAAACTGATAAGGAGTGTCTAAGTTCATTATTTCAGCTGGTAACTATGTGGTTCCGTGAAATTTTGACTGGCTATCAGAAATAACTAAATGTTTCTCTTTCCGGAAGAAGAAGGTAGCACTGTCCCAGGAGTAGATTGTAAGCTTTGAGAAGTCTGCATTGTTCCCACACTTCGTCTTTCGTTATTACTGCTGTTGCCAGAATCTTCATATTCTTATATAAAGGAAGTTCGGTCCTGTGAAGAGTCATCAGATGGTGAGTCCCAACTATCTTCACTGCATAAAGGGATCTCAACCCACTTCAGTATATATTTCTCCTGATCTCTTCTTGTCATGTTGTGTTCTGAAATACGGTAAATGCACAGTGTAGCTGATTAGCTACAAACAGTATTAGCTGATTAGCTACAAACGGTATTTAACGATTTTCTACACTTTATACGTTAGAATATAAACATATTATGATTTAAATAGTTTCCACATACCTTACTCATGCCCTAAAAATTTCTTAAACACAGTAATCGGCGTACAAACATACTTTCTGTACTTCCTTTTTCACAAACAAAACGCGCTGTTCGGCAGCAACACAACTGTACGAAATACCGACTGTAGCAGCCTTGTGGTGCTATCTGTTGCAGTTTTCTTGTACTGTGTTTCAAATTGAGAATGTATACAAACAAAAATGGTACATAGTACCAGCAAGAAAGAAACTCGTGCGCTATGAATCGAAGGGGAATGGTTTGTAGCTGATCAGCTACACTGTGCATTTAAGGGTTAAGATGGCATTCGTTATGTGTACAAGGTATTCTACAGCTCTATCCGTGAACTCTTGGAGGATACAGTTTTGAATGCCATCAGGCCCTGGGGCTTTCCTAGCATTGGTATGCTTGATAGCCCAAGTAATTTCGTTTGTACTAGTGCGTCTGATTTCGTCGCGCGAGGGCTGGGCGACTAGTCGTGTAACCTCCTGGTCCGTTTGAGGTGTGAATACCGGATCTGAAGGAGCCAGATTCGGCATGAAAGACGCTGCAAGTGGTATGGCCATGAGCTCAACCTTCTTCGTCGTGGAGTAAGCTGGGTCGTCTGGTCCTTGTAGAGTGAGAATGTAATGTTTCTCCCTGGTGAAGTGTGTGGATAGCTTCCACAAGCCAGGACGTGTGGTATCTAGCCCTGCGAGTTTCTGCTCCCACTGTTCGTTTCGAAATGTTTGTATTTTGTCCCGTATAACACCCTGGAGTCTGTTGACGTGCAGCTTATAAAACGGGCGCCTGGTACGTTGCCGTATCTCCTGAGGCGGTTCCTCATTGAAATAAGGCCCAGGATTTCCTGGAGCAGGGCCGTCGAGTGTTGTTTTGGTGTGGCGTCAGTCATTGCGTCTTTGACGGCAGTAGTAAGAGCCTCCAACGCCTCATCTATTTGTTGCGTGTTGTTAATTTCGTGGTTGTCAGGAATACGACTATCAAGCGTTTCATTGAACAGGCTCCAATTCGCGCGCTTGTACTTCAGTATCCTGCGTAGTTCTGTGTCCTGCAGTGTTTCTTCCGTGTATAGTATTACAGGCATTTGGTCTGAGTTCAGTTCGTTTTCAACCAAAAGGCTGAGTGTGCATGTGATGCCCTTGATGAGAGCTATGTCTGACACGTCTGACCTGTGTCGGGCCTGTGCAGGCACGTACGCGGGAACGTCCAGCCTAAGTATAATGTAGTTTCGGCCAAGTGCATGTTCGTATAGTTTCTTGCCGTTGGATATACGTATTCGTGAGTCCCAGTCGGAGAGTGTTGCGTTTAGATCTCCAGCGGCGATTACCCGCGGTGCTATGTTTGTGCTGATATCGCGTGTTACTATGTTTCTAGAAGGATTGTACAGCGATACCAATGCGGTGTTGGCTCCGTTGAAAGACCGTGGCCTCTAGTCTCGCAAGCGCAGGGAGGTCGATATTCGCGTGTTCTGTGTCTATGTGTGTGATGATTGCTGTACCGCCTTTCTTCCTGTCGCCCGCTCGGTCGGTGCGATAAACCCCATAGCCTGGGATGTTTAGCTGTTTGTGACGCGTAAGCAGAGTTTCGTTCACTAGGGCGACGCTACAATTCCTACGCCCGATGTACAGCTACGCACTTCCCCTCCTGTCCGCACTCTCGCATAGACGTGCCCTTAGCGCTAGGATTTCACCCGGAACAAGTCCCGCCCATTCACCCCCCCTCCACGCCTATCCATAGTGTAAGGCCCTCCCCTAAACGGACGCCAGTTCCGCAAACTGGAAGCTTCAACAAAGTTGTGATCGTCGCAGTCCAACACGTGTTATACTGTGATGAAATTCAGTAACGATAAGAAATTTAAGCTTGTCTGGATGGTAATGTAATATGAATCTGCATTATTAAAGAAATAAAAATATTTATAGAAAATTGAAAGCATCGCCAGCAATAGAAAACAAAAAATAACGTGATGTTATTTAAGGGCAATAAGGAGAAATTTTCATTAACTAATTCACTTACTATAATACGTTTATTTGAGGGAAACAGCAGAGCAAACATACAATGCGAAAACAATGGTCTTGAATCTGTCATGTCGGCAGTAAAGCCACGGATGCACTCGAATAACTCTGTTGTCTAAAATCACCGTTATATAGAAATAAGTGAAGGTTGTTTTGTTTATGTAGGCCCTCATAGTAGCTCACGAAAATTAAAGAATATAAGAATGTCATAAAGTAGAAATGCCTAATGAAAGCAGTAAGATATTTGCATGTATGACATATTTCGTTAGTATTTGCATGGGTAATGGGTGAATTTTAACTTGTAAATTCTTCCAATATCGTACCTGCGCATTATAAACGAGGTTACAAAGAATTGTAGCTGTTTCTGTGTGATTAGTGACCTATATGCTGTTGCAAACGTCTCAGGAAAATAATGTGTCGTTATTCTTTGCCCTGTCTGTTTTTAACCAAAAGATTTATTAATTTCGTAAATGTCATTCAAACCATTTAAAAAAAATAATAATGTGATGTTTATGTTTGTCACAGAGCAGTTATGGAGGAAATATATGTTGCGGTGTTTCATGGCTGTAAAACGTCCTTCATGCTGTGCTAGTTCTTCTTTCACCCCTAAAATTTTTCAACAAAACTATTCAGTGAATAGCACGCGAAATCAGCTTGGATCGATCTAGCAACAACAAAGTAATTTTGATGCCCTCTGGAAGTATACTGAACATTGGCGCTTCTTTCACATATGCTGTCTGAGTTCTGAAACTTAAGTGTCAAGTATACTGTGGTTCCTCTTTCTCCAAACAAATTATTCTTTGAGGGTAGGTTTATCCTGTTGCAGCTTTGGGTGCTTTTCCTCACACAGAAGTATGTTTCTTCACAGGCTATTCATCTGGATACTGAGTTCTCGTATTTAAAGAATTCAGTGCTACATTGTTTTCTCTTATGTTTGCTGTGGAAGTACCTGGCACAGCTGAGGCCAATTGTGCACGTTTCTTGTAATGTGTCTTTTAACTACCTGGCAAAATTTAAGACCTAGCGAGATGTTAATTTAACATTCACGCCGAGCTTGTTCCGGGTGAAATCCTAGCGCTAACGATTCCTGTCGCATAGGCCCCGCGCCAGTGTCGTGCTCTCAACCGTACGCTGCTCTGGAGGCGCCCACTCAGCTTGTCCACTCGAAATGGCGCCCACTCAGCTTCTCCACTCGAAATGGAGTCCACGCACCTCTTGCAAACTCGAACCTTCCTTCTTTACAGAGACGCCTCTCCGCGACTCCGGTACCCCCGTAAAATCCTCAGAACTCGCCATGCACGCGCTGTCAGCCGCCACACGTGAAGCATTGCTGGGTAAGAACCAAAGAGCGTACCAAGTGCACTATCGATAAGAGTCGACGCAACTCATGTACGCAGAGGTGAAAAAAGTCATGAGATAGCGATATGTACAGAAAAAAGATGGTGGTAGCATCGCGTACATAAGATATAAAAGGGCAGATTCAAGTGCAAAGTTTTCCGACATGATTATGGCAACACGACAGTAATTACCGACTTTCAACGCGGATCGGTAGTTGGAGTTAGACGCATGGGATATTCCATTTCGTAAATCGTTAGTTAATTCAATATTATGGTATATACAGTGTCAAGAGTACGCGGAGAGTACAAAATTATGGGGATAACCTGTCACCACGGACAACGCGTTGGCATACAACCTTCACTTAACGACCGAGAGCATAGCGTTTGCGAAGAGTTGTCAGTGCTAACAGACAAGCAACACTTCGTGAAATAACCGCAGAAATCAAAATAAGAAGTACGACGAACGTATTCGTTAGGAAAGTACTGCGAAATTTGGCGTTAACGGGTTATGACAGCAGACGACCGAGCGAGTGCCTTTGCTCACAGCACGAGATCGCCTGCAGCGCACCTCCTGGGTTAGTGGCCATATCGGTTTGGTACTAGACGACTGGAAAACTGTGGCCGGGTCATATGTGTCCCTATTTCAGTGGGTAAGAGCTAAAGGTAGGGCTAGAGTGTGGTGGAGATCCCACGAAGTGATGAAGCCCAGTTGTCAACAAACATTGTGCAAGCTGATGGTGGCTGCATAATGGTGAAGTTGTGTTTAAATGGAATGGACTGGGTCCTCTGATGCAACTGAACCGACCATTGACGGGGAACGGATGGGTTCGCCTGCTTGGAGACGATTTGTAGCCATTCATAGACTCCATTTTCCTAAACGACCCAATTTTTAGGGATGACAGTGCGCCGTGTAACCGAGACACAATTGTTCACGGTTGTTTTGCCCAGACCACCCAACGTGAATCTCGTCGCACATTTTGGGACATAATCAAGAGGTAAGTTCGTGCACAAAATCCTACTCGGGCAACTGTTCCGCAATTACAGACGAATGTGGAGGCGGCATATTTCAGTATTTCTGTAGGGGACTTCCAACGACCTGTTAAGTCCGTGCCAGATAAAGTTGCTGCCACATATCGGGCAAAAGGAGGTCCGACACGATGTTCCCTTTACTTCCGTCACCTCAGTGTATGTTCCTGCTGTGAGGAAGTTAGATATTGGGTTTTGTATTTGGTGGATCAACTGAGGAATATATGGTGAGAAACAGTAGGACAAAAATGTAAAACTTATCGAACAATCAAGGAAGAACATTTTTAATCCTTTCACGCCAGTAGACGTTGGTTTATTCTTGCTTTCATCGTACTTCTCTCGCATTTTTCATCTGCGAGGCGACAGAGATCGCATTCGTTTACGAAAACAATCCTAACATCCACCCAAATACGTATCCACTTACGAAGGAAGAAATCAGGAAGATCATCCAAGCACTGAAGGACAACAAAGCACCGGATGGAGATCAGATAATTGGTGAAATGTGGAAGCATGCGGGAGATAACTTGTAATTATCCAAAAGATTTGGGGTGCGAAAAACTTCCAAGAGGATGGACTTCTATCGCACTTCAACCACTACACAAGAAAGGGGACAGAACAGGTGTGAACAACTACCGAGGCACCTCTGTCCTGCCTACAGCTTATAAGAGCCTCTCAATGGCTCTACACAAAAGGCGGAACAACACGTCGATACACAATTGGGTGAATACCAAAAGGGTTTCAGGAAGACGTGATCATGCGCAGAATAGATTACCAACATTAAGTTCACCCTTTCATAACTGAAACTCAGTAACAGGGAATACTTGCTCACCTTCCGCGACTTCAGGAAGGTGTACGATTAAATTATTGAGTTTAAGGAACTAAGTTATTACATATCTTGATATTGATATTAATTTTGATCAGCGATCTTCGTGTATAGACGTAGCAATTCTCTCTTTTTTTTTTTTTTTTTTTTAATTGTGTTCTTGTACATTAAACCTGAAATGTAACACGAGAGCACTGTGACTCAAACTAATGATTTGTATACAGAAGTCAGCAGCTCATGGTCTTACGATTAGCGTCGCTGACTCTCGACGACGGGGCCCCAGGTTCGATTCTCGGCCGGGCGTCAAAATAAGACAAAGAACTTCACAACCAAGGCCTTACTGTGGCATATGATAGTTTCGTTGGAGTCAGGCAAACACATGGTTCGCCACTTGGCGTAAGTGTAATAAACTGTACTTTACATTTTTTTTTTGTCTTACGTTTTAGAATATTGAATTTCAATGTAACTATGAAACCAATAACGCTTGCTTATTCTTTTTTCGTTTCGTTCAACTAGGGACTACATGAATTCAACTGTCTCTTTTTGAGAGCTACAACCGCCACCCAATGCTTCTGCATTCGTTTCCGGTGTTGTTCATTTCTCTCCTGGGTTATTTCCTTTCCTTCGGCTTTTCCTCGGAACCTTTGTGCGTTCGGTTCGTAATTTCTCCCTAAACCTTTGAGTCCTAACAATATAAAAAAAATCAGTTTCAAAATTTTTCACGTAATTGATCTTTACCTCATAGTAAGCACTAAAGAATACGAAGTAAATATTCTGCAGTTCGCATCAAGAACAGCTGCCAACATGAATAACTTAGAAGTAGATAACCTCGGAACAGTGAAGCAACTTAAATCACTTCATAAAAGTAAGTCTTCCGGTCCAGACTGTATGCCAATAAGGTTTTTTTTTTTTTTTTTTTTTTTTTTTTTTTTTTTTTTTTTTTTTTTTTTTTTTTTTAGAGTATGCTGGTGCAATAGCTCCGCACTTAACAATCATATACAACCGCTCGCTCGACGAAAGTTCCGTGTACACCAATATTCAAGAAAGATTGTAGGAGTAATCCACTGAATTACAGGCCCATATCATTAACGTCGATATGCAATAGGAGTTTGGAACAATAGTTGTGCTCGAACGTTATGAATTACCTCGAATAGAACGGTCCATTGACATACAGTCAACACGGATTCAGAAAGCATAATTCTTGTGAAACACAACTAACTCTTAACTCACACGAAGTATTGAGTGCTATTGACAAGCGATGTCAAACTGATTCCGTGTTTATAGATTTCCAGAAGGCTTTTGACACCGTACCTTATGGGTTATCGTGTCAGTTATGCAACTGGATTCGTGATTTCCTGTCAGAGAGGTCTCAGTTCGTAGCAACTGACTAAAAGTCACCGAGTAAGAATGAAGTGATTTCTGTAGTTTTACAAGGTAGTGTTGTTGGCCTGCTGCTGCTCCTTATCTATGTAAATGATTTAGGCGGCAATCTGAGCAGCCGTCTTACTCTGTTTGCAGATGATCCTGTCGTTTATCGTCTGATAAAGTCATCATAAGATGAAAACAAATTTCAAAACGATTTAGAAAAGATATCTGTGTGGCGCGAAAATTGGCAATTGACCCTAAATAATGAAAAGTGTGAAGTCATCCACATGAGTGCTAAAAGAAATCCGTAAATCTTCGGCTACACAAATCTAAAGGCCGTAAATTCGACTAAGTACCTAGGAATTAACATTAAGAACAACTTAAACTGGACATAACACACAGAAAATGTTGTGGGGAAGGCAAACGATAGCTGCGTTTTATTGGCAGAACACTTAGAAAATGTAACAGATCTACGAAAGAGACTGCGTACACTACGCTTGTCCGTTCTCTTTTGGAGTACTGCTGCGCGGTATGGGATCCTTGCCAGATGGAATTTACGGAGTACATGGAGAAAATTCAAAGAACAGCAGCACGTTTCGTATTATCGCTAAATGAGGGAGAGAGTGTTAACTGTGGTGTCACCGCCAGACACCACACTTGCTAGGTGGTAGCCTTTAAATCGGCCGCGGTCCATTAGTATACGTCGGACCCGCGTGTCGCCACTGTCAGTGATGCAGACCGAGCGCCACCACACGGCAGGTCTAGAGAGACGTACTGGCACTCGCCCCAGTTGTACAGCCGACTTTGCTGGCGAAGCTACACTGACCAATACGCTCTCATTTGCCGAGACGATAGTTAACATAGCCTTAAGCTAAGTCGTTGGCTACGACCTAGCAAGGCGCCATTACCAGTGTATAGTAAAATGAAGATTATATCTGTACAAGAGCGATGTACACCGATTATGGATTAAAGTTAAGTATTACAAGATTTTCGTACTTTATTGCAATTCTCAAGACATTGTCCTGTTCCAGACCTCACGCCGGTCTGCGTGTATTTAGACGCGTGCATTTCGGCCTCCAGTAGCGACACGGTGTTGGCTCTTGAGCCAACACTACATTAACTGACATGATACAGTTAATTAAAACCCTCTGTCAGGCACTTAAATGTGATTCGTAGAGTGTCCATGTAAATGTTGAAAGACGTTTTCCTTTCCGGCGGAATTTTCTCACGAAATTTCAATCACAGCTTCTCCTACGAATGCGAAAATACTTTGTTGACAGCGACCCATGTAGGGAGAAACGATCATAAGGGAAATCAGAGCTCACACGGAATGATATAGGTGTCTGTCATTTCCCATGCGCTGTTCAAGATTGGAATAATAGAGAATTATTGTGAAGGTGGTTCGATGAACCTTCTGCTAGGCACATAAGTGTGATTTGCAGAATATCCATGTAGATGTAGACGCAGATGTAGATGAATACAACAAGAAATTGGTCAAAAATAACAATCACTTATTTTAAGGAGGTGGTTTCACTTTGGAATATAATTTTTAAATTTTTCACAGTATTATCTTTTATTGTCATAGTAAGCAAAGAAGAAACAGTCAAATGTTTTGGAGTTGTGGTTTCAGTTCGGAATCACTGGGACATAGAGTTCTGAACAACCCATTGTTTCATGAGATACGTTTAAAAGCAAGCTCACATTTTTCCTAGACACAATCCAACATCTCGAAACTTCCATGAACTGATAATGACTAAAATAAAATGTAGTCCCAAGTACGAAGCATAAATGGGCCTAAAATTTAATAAATTTGTATTAAATATACTATAGACACTGCTTCAGTGGTTTCATTCTGAAACCATTCATAACACCAGTTGTACAAACTCAAATGTACTTTACGACAGCTTTAGATATATTTATTTTCACTATCAATGGTCTCCTCAGAATGATCAATATTTAAAAAAATCACACAATCACGTATAAGTGACTACTACAATGCACTACATTCGTAGAAGTACCTCATTCTACCACTGTATATTTGTGTCTTGCAATAGCATCGGTGGTCTTATGCGAAAGGCACTGATACTTCAAATAATAATAATAATAATAATAATAATAATAATAATAATAATAATAATAATAAATCCCGTGGAGGCCCGGGAAAAGAATGGGCCTCCAGTATGTTCTGCTAGTCGTAAAAGGTGACGAAAAGAACAAACCACTAATAGGGCTAACGCCCCTTTTAGTGTGGTTAGTTGGTTCAGGACAGAACCAATGAAGCCTCGGACAAGCGCTGTCATGGTCGGGGACGACGCTTGAACCCTATACCCGTCCACAATGGTAACGACACTGCTAGCCACACGGAAAATGATTTAAATCCAAATGTAGGTGTTTTGCAGGATATGCTTCCTGCAACCACTCTAGAAGGAAAACAAAGACAGAGGATGAGATGGTCAGGTGAAGTTAACTGACACCTCATGTTCTGTTATTACCAAGCAACAAACTTAGGAACCAACACAGCTGGATACAGATCACAAGTATACACAACATTTTTTACCAGATTCCCAGAATTAAAATTTTTAACAGAACAACGACTAGCTAATCAGATCCGTGTAATAATAAAAAATAACAGTAAAATGAAGAACAAACCGCCTTCAGTCACAAGTTGCGTTTATTTACTGCACTATGCATTTCGAGCCCTGGAGGCTCATCTTCAGGTGCTTTTTAGTGATTTACATCAGGTTTTTTAGTTGTTTGCAGTTTAACATTGTATGACGTCTGCTTCTGTTGTGCAGTTGGTATACACAATACACAACTTTAATTTTGCAGTACATACTGGGATATATACATAGTCACACGCTTTTTCGCACATTGTAGTAGCAGAACGTTCTGCTACTACAATGTGCGAAAAAGTGTGTGACTATGTATTAATCCCAGTATGTACTGCAAAATTAAAGATGTGCATTGTGCAGAACGTTCTGCTACTACAATGTGCGACAAAGTGTGTGACTATGTACATATATCCCAATATGTACTGCAAAATTAAAGATGCGTATTGTGTATACCAACTGCACAACAGAAGCAGACATCATACAATGTTAAACTGCAAACAACTAAAAAACCTGATGTAAATCACTAAAAAGCACCTGAAGATGAGCCTCCAAGGCTCGAAATGCATAGTGCAGTAAATAAACGCAACTTGTGACTGAAGGCGGTTTGTTCTTCATTTTACGAAAGTAAAACAGTCGCGGACGAAATACTGAAAAACGATGGATGAAATTAAAAAAATAACGGGATACCCCAGTCAGAATTATAAAACATCAAACAACAAGTACAACAAATACTGGAACAAAATAATGTGCAATCAGAAGAAGAAGAAAATACAGTAATGGACTCAAACATCCCAGAGCAAACAAAGAACAAGCAGCATCAATTAAACAATCAGAGGAAAACGAAATATTAAGACAGCTACCAGAACAAGCACAAATAGAACACGAAGTGACACACATGTTAGATATAGAAGAAAAATTTCAGCTTACATATATAGAATACAAAGACACAAATACAGACATTAGACCATTCTTCCATAAACCACCAAATAACCCACAAGTCGAAACAACAATAACAACTAATAACATAGTCATACACAACAAAATAAATCAAAATACAACTAAGGAAGAGTTACAACTACTGGTTTATATAGGAGCACTCACTACACTAAATATACACACTAGGCAGAGATCAGAACCAACGAACACACAGAAGAAACCCACAAAACCAGCATGGCAACACAGGCTACAGATCAAAATAGAAAAACTGTGAAAAGACATTAGAGAGCTAACACAATTTATAAGAAATGAAATATCAGACAAAAAACGAAAAAGGTTAGGTAAAATCTCACAACAAGAAGCGATAGAGCAATTAGATGAAAAGAAGCAGAAATTACAAGCATTGGCCAAACGACTTAGAAGATACAAAAAAAGTGAAAATAGAAGGAAACAAAACCAAACATTCAACACAAACCAAAAGAAATTTTACCAGACAATAGATAACACACACATTAAAATAGACAATCCACCAAACATAACAGACATGGAACAATTCTGGAGCAACACATGGTCAAACCAACTACAACATAACAGACATGCACGGTGGATACAAGCAGAAACAAGACACATACAAGATGATACCACAAATGCCTGAAGTGATAATTTTGCAACATGAAGTCACCCAAGCAATTAATTCTACGCACAATTGCAAAGCCCCTGGAAAAGATAAAATAGCAAATTTCTGGCAAAAGAAGTTCACCGCAACACATTCACATCTAACTAAATTATTTAACAGTTACATTGCAGACCCATACACAGTCCCTGATACACTTACACAAGGGATAACTTATCGGAAACCTAAAGATCAAGCAGACACAGCAAACCCAGCTAAATATCGCCCCATAACATGCCTACCAACAATATACAAAAATTAACCTCAGTCATTACACAAAAATTAATGACACATACAACACACAACAACATTATAAATGAAGAACAAAAAGGCTGCTGCAAAGGAGCACGAGGATGTAAAGAGCAACTGATAATAGATGCAGAGGTGACATATCAAGCTAAAACTAAACAAAGGTCGCTACACTACGCATACATTGATTAGCAAAAAGCTTTTGATAGTGTACCCCACTCATGGTTACTACAAATATTGGAAATATACAAAGTAGATCCTAAATTGATACAGTTCCTAAACATAGTAATGAAAAATTGGAAAACCACACTTAATATCCAAACAAATTCAAATAATATCACATCAAAGCCAATACAGATTAAGTGAGGAATATACCAAGGAGACTCATTAAGTCCTTTCTGCTTCTGCCTTGCTCTGAACCCATTATCCTACATGCTAAATAATACAAATTATGGATATAATACTACTGGAACATATCAACACAAAATCACGCATTTGCTATACATGGATGATCTAAAACTACTGGCAGCAACAAATCAACAACTCAACCAATTACTAAAGATAACAGAAGTATTCAGCAATGATATAAATATGACTTTTGGAACAGACAAATGTAAGAAAAATAGCCTAGTCAAGGGAAAACACTCTAAACAAGAAGATTACATATTGGATAACCGCAGCGACTGCATAGAAGCGGTGGAAAAAACAGATGCCTATAAGTATGTAGGATACAGACAAAAAATAGGAATAGATAATAAAAATATTAAAGAAGAACTAAAAGAAAAATACAGACAAAGACTAACAAAAATACTGAAAACAGAATTGACAGCAAGAAACAAGACAAAAACTATAAATACTTATGCTATACCAATATAGACCTACTCATTTGGAGTAGTGAAATGGAGTAACACACACCTAGAAGCACTCAATACACTTACACGATCACAATGCCACAAATATAGAATACATCACATACATTCAGCAACAGAAAGATTCACATTAAGCAGAAAGGAAGGAGGAAGGGGATTTATCGACATAAAAAAACCTACATTATGGACAGGTACACAATTTAAGAAAATTCTTTACAGAACGAGCAGAAACTAGCAAATTACACAAAGCAATTACTCATATAAATACATCAGCTACACCATTGCAATTTCATAACCACTTCTACAACCCTTTAGATCACATAACATCAACAGATACGAAGAAAGTAAATTGGAAAAAGAAAACACTACATGGCAAGCACCCCTATCATCTAACACAGCCACACATCGATCAAGACGCATCCAACACAAGGCTAAGAAAAGGCACTATATACAGTGAGATGGAAGGATTCATGATTGCAATGCAGGATCAAACAATAAACACCAGATATTACAGCAAGCATATTATTAAAGATCCCAATACCACAACAGATAAATGCAGACTTTGCAAGCAACAAATAGAAACAGTAGATCACATCACAAGCGGATGTACAATACTAGCAAATAGAGAATACACCAGAAGACATGATAATTTAGCAAAAATAATACATCAACAACTTGCCATAAAACATAAACTAATAAAACAACACGTTCCCACATACAAGTATGCACCACAAAATGTACTGGAGAATGATGAATACAAATTATACTGGAACAGAACCATTATAACAGATAAAACAACACCACATAACAAACCTGATATCATACTCACCAATAAAAAGAAGAAATTAACACAACTAATCGAAATATCCATACCCAATACAATAAATATACAGAAGAAAACAGGAGAAAAAATTGAAAAATACATCCAACTGGCTGAGGAAGTCAAGGACATGTGGCATCAGGATAAATTGACATTATACCAATTATACTATCAACTACAGGAGTCATACCACACAATATCCACCAGTTCATCAACGCAATACAGCTACATCCAAACGCATATATATAACTACAGAAATCTGTAATTATTGATACGTGTTCAGTTACCCGAAAGTTCCTAAATGCAATGTAACATATACCGTACAGTTAAAAGGAAGTCACGCTTGATTAAGGTCCGCGTCACTTTCCATTTTTAACCAGACATAACGTCTGAGAAAGGAAAGAAATGATAATAATAATATAATATGGTGGTTTCAGGCAGAAACGACTGGTACTCAAGGGGTCAAGTGGATCACGGCCCTGTATATCTTTGGGAGAACTTTCCAGTTCTGGCAGATCTTTCTAGACTTCTGTAAATCATGCCCTTTTGGTTTTCTTATCTTGAAAGTAGATTAATATACTTTCCGATAATATTCTTGGGCTCATTCGTGTCACGTGGCCATAAAAGTTAATCTTTCATTTCCAAAACGTATCACAGGTCTTGTCCAAGCGTTTATAAAGTCTACGGTTGTGACGCCTTGGGTACTTTAATGGAACCCAGGATCCTTCTCACACTCTTTCGTTCCTTGGCCTCAAGTTTCTCCGTTAGACCTTTTTCGCTCATTGTAAGTGTCTCTGCCGCATATAGAGCGTCCAATGTAACAACAGTGCAGTACTGTCTAATTTAAACACTTACAGATATCGATCTCTCATTGTAGATGACTTTAGTTGGTTGATAGGCTATGTCCATTCTGCTAATGCTTGATCGTCATAACTTCTGCACGGTTTGCGTTAGGACGTTCAAATTGCACGGTTGGTCGCCGGGTATGATGGGAATTAGTATGCGCATGTGTGGTTCAATTTAGTGACGAAGCCCACTTTCATTTGGATGGGTTCGTCAATAAGCAAAATTTGTGCATTTGCGGGACTGAGAAGCCGCATTTCGCGATCGAGAGGTTCCTTCACCCTCGACGGGTGACTTTGTGGTGTGCAGTGTCCAGTCACGGAATCATCGGCGCAATATTCCTTGATGGCACAGTGATTACCGAACTGTACGTGAAGGTAGGTTTTGGAAGATGATTTCATCCCCATTATGGAAAGTGACCCTGATTTCGACAAGATGTGTTTCATGCAAGACGGAGCTCGACCCCATCGAAGCAGGAGTGTGTTTGATGTCCTGGAGGAGCATTTTGGGGATCGCATTCTGGCTTTGGGAAACCCGTAAGACACTGGAATGGACCCCGATTGACCGTCATATTCTCTGGATCTGAACATATTCGACTCCTTTTCGTGGGGCTATATTAAAGACAAAGTGTACAGCAATAACCCCAAAACATTGTTGAGCTGAAAATAGCCGTTGAGGAGGTCATTGACAGCATAGATGTTCCGAAACTTCAGTGGGTCATGCAGAATTTCGCTATTCTTCTGCGCCATTGCCAATGATGTCAAGCATATCGAACATGTCATAACCTAATTTAAATATCTGTAGTGACGTTTGCATGTTGCATAAAGTGTGTACACGCCGTAGTTTGTAACTAATTTGCGTTTTCTTAATCAGTTACATGAAATGTCACTCGCAGACACACGTAAATGGATTGTCTCTCATACTTATACTGAGGTGACAGAAGTCATGGGATACCTCCTAATATCGTGTCGGACGCGAAGTGGCATGGACTCAACATGTCGTTGGAAGTACCCTGCAGAAATATTGAGCCATGCTGCCTTTATAACCGTCCATAATTGGGAAGGTGTTGCCGGTGTAGGGCGTTGTGCGCGAACTGAAATCTCTATTATGTCCCAAACAGTTCGATGAGATTCACGCCGGGTGATCTGGGTGGTCAAATGATCCGCTCGTATTGTCCAGAATGTTCCTCGAAACAATCACGAACGGTTGTGGACTGGTGACATGTTTGCGAACATGACGTCCATGTAGAAAATAGTCTCCAAGTAGCCGAACATAACCATTTCCAGTCAAATATGGATTCAGTTAGACCATGGGACCCACTCCATTTCATATAAACACAGTCCACACCATTATGGAGCCACCAGTCTCCACAGAACATTGTTGATGACTTGGGCCGATGGCTTCGCGTGGTCTGCACAACACTCCAGCTCTACCATCAGCTCTTACCAACTGAAATCGAGACTTATGTAACCAGGTCACGGTTTCCCAGTCGTCTAGGGTCCAACCAATATGTTCACGAGTCCAGGAGAGGCACTACAGGGGATCTGCTGCTATCAAAGGCACACGCGTCGGTCGTCTGCTGCCTTAGGCCGCTAACGCCAGATTTCACCACACTGTCGTAACGGATACGTTCGTCGTACGTCCACATTGATTTCTACGGTTATTTCACGCAGTGTTGCTTGTCTGCTGGCACTGCCAACTCTAAACAAACGCCGCTGCTTTCTGTTGTTAAGCGAAGGCCATCGGCCACTGCATTGTTCGTGGTAAGAGGTAATGTCTGAAATTTGGTATTCTCGGCACACTCTTGTCACTGTAGATATCGGAATATCGAATTCCATAAAGATTTCCGAAATAGAATGTCCCATGCGTCCATCTCCAACTACCATTCCACTTTCAAAGTCTGTTAATTCCCATTATGCGGCGTTAATCAAGTCGGAAACCTTTTCGCATGAAACAATTGAGTACATATGACATATCCGCCAATGCACTGTGCTCTTATATCTTTGTACGCAATACTACCACCATCTGTATATGTGCATATCGGTGTCCCATGACTTTTCTCACCTCAGCGTAGTTCCATCTTTGTTATACAGTACCCTTATTACGAACTGATTCTATCTCATTTAGTCAAGATTCAGTACATTTTATGGAAATATCTGTGGACTACCACCCATCTTCTCTAGCAGGAAATGTTCTCAGGAATCCACATAAATACTACACGTTAGACAGCTTACGCTTGAGGAGTTTTTTTGTTATTGCCGTTCTTGACTGCCTGGTTAAAAGAATTCATCGTTGCCTATGAGCTGGCTACTTCTGACAAGTGTCAGTTCACAGGTACTTAATTTTTGGATTCAAACAAATGTCCTCTCCTCTCTGCGTTTGACAAAAATCATCTCATGGTAACTGGAGGCAAAAACATTCAATTAATGCTTATGGTGTGCTCACCAGTAATTGTCTACCAAAATGTACAAGCGTACGTATTCCACTTAAAGGCAGAACATATTTTTTGAGCTCATGGACTCACTCCACATACAGTGATAGGGCCTTTCAGTGCGTACCTCCTCGCAACAAACAACGGACGACCGTTTCAGCAGAGACCTTTGCCGCAACGACCTCGCCTGTGGATGCAGGCAGTTATAGAGGACAGTGACTTGACTAGAACGTAATGTCACGGCCAAGGCCGTTGGGAGACGCTTAAGGGGAAGTGCGTCCATTAGGACAGAGGCCGACGTCTGGCTACTCGTCAGCCAGCACGCTCTGCTTTCAGACGAGCTAGGGAGGGTGGTGCAGCGACTGCTGTGGTACAGGTGCTCACGGGCGGCAGATAGTCTGAAATACACTGACGGGAAAAAATTGCGACACCAAAAAATAATTAATGTAGCGTAATGACATTTTTCTGAGTAACGTATTTAAGCGGTTAGCACTGCAAGATCACAGGTTCATTTACGCGCGAGATAAGCAACTGAATGTGTGAACTGCTGGTACATTAAAAATTCGTGTAAATCACTACGCACTTTTCAAGGTAGTATAGATTACAAAGCACATGTTCTAACAGAAGTCCTACAAAGAGGACAGGAAGCAGCTATACCCCGGGCAAAAGCTGGGTAAGGACGGAAATAACTGTGGGCGACAGAACTGGAAATAATAATGGAGGAGTCACGGGACAGAAGAAAGTACAACGAACAAGCAAAGACAGCTTCTGAAAGATAAGACTCGTCTTGTACCGGGACGCTAAAGGAAAAAAAAGACAAAAAGGCAAGACTATTGGACCAATTTCGTCAAAACCTAATTACATAACGACATCTGGGGACAAAAAATCAAGATAGACACAGAAGAGTTAAGACTCCGACAGTTCTATCGACGCTAAAACAAGCGCACGGCACAGTTACGAAAGGATTGAGCAGAACAACAGAATATCTCCTGAACAAGCTTCTCCCAGATGGCGACCCCACACAGAACGAGGGACACCGCACTGACCTAAGAGACAGGATGAGCCAGCCATACGTTATTGACAGTGTAACAGAACCATTCTTACAAGAAAAGGCTGTGACGCCAATCAGCAGGCTTAAAAACCGAAAAGCACTCGGCCCAGATAAAATACTTTCAGAAATATTAGAACAAACAGTAACACAAATCACGTTCAACGAGGCACTACTAACAATCAGAATTCCAAACCCCTGGAAAACTGCTAATGTAGTAGTAATTGGGAAATCAAAAGACAAAGAGCCAACAGACCCAAAAACGTACCGATCGATCTGCCTCTTAAACACTGTCGCCAAAGTGTAGGAAAGACCCTTGTGTGACCACCTCCAATCGCACAGACGACTCTTCGGCCTAACACCCATTCAATTCGGCTTCAGGGAAGGTAGATCAGCAGATCACGCCGTCAACCAGTGACAGCAATAAATAACATCAGCGACAAATAGGTGTCCACCGTAATAATCGACATAGCCGGGGCTTTTGACAATCTGTGACGGCCGACCCCCTAGACAGCTTAAGGGAAATGCGGCTGTCAACGTCCCAAATAACGGCCGCCTCGACTACTGCAGAGTGGCGGAGTGAAGGCCTGGCACACCCAAGGTTGTCAAGACAATGACACAGGTGTGTCCACAGCGCTCAATCTGCGGGTCAATATTTTGAGATATCTCAATCGAGCCCTTGTACACTCTAGACGGTGACGTCCGGGTAAGAGGTGTGGTGACGTACACAGATGACCTGCTCGTAGCGGTGCCAGCCAACTCGAGAACAGCATTAGAAACAAAAGATACGCAAGTGCTTCAGAAAATGAACAACTGGTGCAAACAAAATGAAATAAAAATGGTATCTAGTAAAACAGTATATTTACTGCTCAGAGGGACCCAGATCTAAAATTGGACAATACTAGCATATATAGGAAGCTCGCCACATGCTGTCTAGGACTGCATTTTGAAGAGAAACAGACTTTCAACGAAGATATCAAAGTGACACTTAGCAGAGCCTCTAAAATTATGCACGAACTAACAAGACACAACACAAAGCAGTACAAATTACCTATGACACTAATGGTTCAAATGGCTCTGAGCACTATGGGACTTAACATCTATGGTCATCAGTCCCCTAGAACTTAGAACTACTTAAACTTAACTAACCTAAGGACAGCACACAACACCCAGCCATCACGAGGCAGAGAAAATCCCTGACCCCGCCGGGAATCGAACCCGGGAACCCGGGTGACACTAATGACCTACCACTTGCTATATTTGAGGCTATCGCACGCTTCGCCGCAAGGGCTTGCGCCCACAGACTCAACATACAGAATAACAAGACAACTGCAAGACGAGGCCAACGTAGTGTACTCGTGAGAATGAGCGGAGCGATCAACGCCACATCCCTAGAGGCACTCTGCGTCGTGATGGGGACTTGCGCCATAGACATAACTATACGTTATAGAGCTGCACTTTACTGGCTTAAGTGGGACAGGCTCGATAAAGTCACCTAGATTACAGGAACCAACATCGGATTCAAATATGGCACATAGAGTGGGAGGCATCCTACAAGGGTCGCGTGTACACTTTTTCTTCCCTGACGGACGCGAAAGATTACAACTAAAACATGTCGAACCAAGCAGTAGAATGGTCCATTTCCTGACCGGCCACTAAAACCGCATTGGACTAACTAACATTTGCGGAGAAACTGAGACACCAGAACAAGTCACATTACAATGCAACAAGCTAGCACATGTGAGGCCTATACAGAACGACAATAACATCGCCAGAATAATACGCAATAGCGTAGCCGATATTGGATGGAACACACTGTATGAAGAATGAAAGCGCCAAAATCCGTATGGAAGGAGTAGTAGACAAACACAAACAATACAACAAACAACGTGGGAGGACACAAATATAACCGCATATTCCGAAACCGAGGAAGGATCCAGCACATTAAATGAACATGACTCAGCCGGCCGGTCTGGCCGTGCGGTTGTAAGCGCTTCAGTTTGGAACCGCGTGACCGCTACGGTCGCAGGTTCGAATCCTGCCTCGGGCATGGATGTGTGTGATGTCCTTAGGTTAGTTAGGTTTAAGTAGTTCTAAGTTCTAGGGGACTGATGACCACAGATGTTAAGTCCCATAGTGCTCAGAGCCACTTGAACCGTTTTTTTTTAACATGACTCAGAAGGGATCAACACATGAGGGATTCCAACCAACAGCACTTGACACTGCATGCCATAACACAGCCACAAAGAACACAACCGGCAGTAACAGTCATAAAACAAACAGAACACAGAGACAAGCAGTGAGACCATACTAAGACTCTAGTAATGAGGCAAACGTCACTTGGGCGGGTAAGGCTCGAAGAACTTTTACTCTGAGGCGCCTCCTCCTGTAGTTTGTGCGTCAAATGTAAACAGTATAGTACACTAAAAATGTAACTATTAACTTACATGAGGAATACTGCACTCAAGTAGCAATGAACTACATTCTGTTTCTACTAATGAATTTACGACCAAAAGTTTAATCTTCATGTAAAGCTAAAATTCATGTATTCCACGTATTACACTCCTGGAAATTGAAATAAGAACACCGTGAATCCATTGTCCCAGGAAGGGGAAACTTTATTGACACATTCCTGGGGTCAGATACATCACATGATCACACTGACAGAACCACAGGCACATAGACACAGGCAACAGAGCATGCACAATGTCGGCACTAGTACAGTGTATATCCACCTTTCGCAGCAATGCAGGCTGCTATTCTCCCATGGAGACGATCGTAGAGATGCTGGATGTAGTCCTGTGGAACGGCTTGCCATGCCATTTCCACCTGGCGCCTCAGTTGGACCAGCGTTCGTGCTGGACGTGCAGACCGCGTGAGACGACGCTTCATCCAGTCCCAAACATGCTCAATGGGGGACAGATCCGGAGATCTTTCTGGCCAGGGTAGTTGACTTACACCTTCTAGAGCACGTTGGGTGGCACGGGATACATGCGGACGTGCATTGTCCTGTTGGAACAGCAAGTTCCCTTGCCGGCCTAGGAATGGTAGAACGATGGGTTCGATGACGGTTTGGATGTACCGTGCACTATTCAGTGTCCCCTCGACGATCACCAGTGGTGTACGGCCAGTGTAGGAGATCGCTCCCCACACCATGATGCCGGGTGTTGGCCCTGTGTGCCTCGGTCGTATGCAGTTCTGATTGTGGCGCTCACCTGCACGGCGCCAAACACGCATACGACCATCATTGGCACCAAGGCAGAAGCGAATCTCATCGCTGTAGACGACACGTCTCTATTCGTCCCTCCATTCACGCCTGTCGCGACACCACTGGAGGCGGCCTGCACGATGTTGGGGCGTGAGCGGAAGACGGCCTAACGGTGTGCGGGACCGTAGCCCAGCTTCATGGAGACGGTTGCGAATGGCCCTCGCCGATACCCCAGGAGCAACAGTGTCCCTAATTTGCTGGGAAGTGGCGGTGCGGTCCCCTACGGCACTGCGTAGGATCCTACGGTCTTGGCGTGCATCCGTGCGTTGCTGCGGTCCGGTCCCAGGTCGACGGGCACGTGCACCTTCCGCCGACCACTGGCGACAACATTGATGTACTATGGAGACCTCACGCCCCTCGTGTTGAGCAATTCGGCGGTACGTCCACCCGGCCTCCCGCATGCCCACTATACGCCCTCGCTCAAAGTCCGTCAACTGCACATACGGTTCACGTCCACGCTGTCGCGGCATGCTACCAGTGTTAAAGACTGCGATGGAGCTCCGTATGCCACGGCAAACTGGCTGACACTGACGGCGGCGGTGCATAAATGCTGCGCAGGTAGCGCCATTCGACGGCCAACACCGCGGTTCCTGGTGTGTCCGCTGTGCCGTGCGTGTGATCATTGCTTGTACAGCCCTCTCGCAGTGTCCGGAGCAAGTATGGTGGGTCTGACTCACCGGTGTCAATGTGTTCTTTTTTCCATTTCCAGGAGTGTAGATACTAAGTCAGTATGTAATCTGTATGACACTAGGTGTGCATGTATCTAGAGTATCACACAGAATATATCACAACTACAAAAAATCAGACAAACAAACGACGACTTGTGGTTCGATGAACCCTCTGCCAGGCACTTAAATATGATTTGCAGAGTATCCATGTAGATGAAGATGTAGTGTTCTTTCACGCAACACTCCGAGTAATATATCAGTACACCCAAAAACAACGAAAATACGTAAACAAACACGATTTCAGATAAGAATAGGTAGAGGTTCTACCGAGACCTACTCACCTGAAATAGGTAGAAATAGGCTGCTGTCAACCATCAAGCTGTTGTTGTTGTGGTCTTCAGGCCAGAGACTGGTTTGATGCAGCTCTCCATGCTACTCAAGCCTGTGCAAGGTTCTTCATCTGCCAGTACCTACTGCAACCTACATCCTTCTGAATCTGTTTAGTGTACTCATCTCTTAGTATCCCTCTGCGATTTTTACCCTCCGCGCTGCCCTCCAATACTAAATTGGTGATACCTTGATGCCTCAGAGTATGCCCTACCAACCGATCCCTTCTTCTAGTCAAGTTGTGCCACGAATTTCTCTTCTCTCCAATTCTGTTTAATACGTCCTCATTAGTTATGTGATCTACCCATCTAATCTTCATCATTCTTCTGTAGCACCACATTTCGAGAGCTAATTGGACTATACTGCGCATCTAAATGTAGCATTTCACTTCCCTTTACATTTTGCAACTTATTTCTACGAAACTTATTGTATCACATTTTTTAACGCTTACATTATATAAATTACATTCTCCTCAGCTAGGCATAACGAATTATATAGAACCTCTTAAACAGTCGAAAAGTATTACGTTTTCTGCGACCTTAGAGAAAATTTTATGTTCTTTTTTATTATTGGAAATAACATTACAAGTGCATATCAGCAAGAGTGTGACAATAAGACGCTTTACCATTAGATATACTCTCATCCAACCCACCTTACAGCCGGCCGAAGTGGCCGTGCGGTTAAAGGCGCTGCAGTCTGGAACCGCAAGACCGCTACGGTCGCAGGTTCGAATCCTGCCTCGGGCATGGATGTTTGTGATGTCCTTAGGTTAGTTAGGTTTAACTAGTTCTAAGTTCTGGGGGACTAATGACCTCAGCAGTTGAGTCCCATAGTGCTCAGAGCCATTTGAACCATTTGAACCCACCTTATATTCCAAGGCGGTGGGTCACTTAGTACTGTTGATGAAATAAGTAAATAAAGCACTGAAGTCGCAAGTGGTGGTGGTCTGGGCTCAGTGGAGTGGCCTCTGGCTCAGAAGTGTCCGTGAAGTAACCTACATGTAACAGTTCGTTGTGTCTTTGTCTCTGTGGTGCCAACTGCTGCTCAAATTGCTGCTGCAGGTTCAGTATGATGCGCCAGAACCATACGCCGAACAGGATGATCTTCCCTCTCGGTAAAGCCATGTGGTCATCTGGAGTCCCGTCTTCATCCGACCTTATATTTTCGTGACCACTGCTGCCAGTAATCATGTACGGTGGCTACATTCCTGCTGAGCCTTTCTGCAATATCGCAGAAGGAACATCCCGTTTTTCGTAGTCCTACTACACGACCTCTTTGAAACTCAGTGAGGTGTATCTAATGGCTTCTTTGTCGCCTTAAAGGCGTTCTTGACTAACATCAACTTACTACGTACAATGTCAAAGTAACTAACGCTCAAGACCGTCACAGCGAGTGTTTAAAGTAAATGTGATTTGCATCCTCATAGTGCCACTACTAGTGACACTCTCTTGAAACGAAATGTGGATAGACTTCATCTTTCATATGTAGAAACACGCCTATGAACTTTCGTTTATGTGTCTCCACTCCTTCTTTGTACTGTGATTTTTCCCCTTCATTGTAGTTGAGCGTATCGAAAACCGGATGATGGCTCTTTAAAGTGATCTAATGTTGCAAAGTAAGGCCATATCGATTGATGAAACACAAGCACGTGAAGCGATAAAAGAAGTTGGTAAAGAGCAAGCGGAAATTCTGTAGAATGTATGCCAGCAAGTTATACTGCACAACGAGATCGTAAAGCAGCAAGACGAGAAAATAGACAACGTTGTGGACAAGTTCGAAATGATCACCCCAGTAGTTGAGCAACTATCACTCCGCAGTGATGCACATTCTGATCACACTCGCCCTGTTGCAGTAAGCGACAATGACGGAGTTTAATATTTACTACGTTTTAAACAAAATGAGACCAATATTAATCGGAGGAACTGTGAAAATTGTTGTTTGAGCTTCAGTAGCCCGCGAGTCATGACAAAGCTGTGGTAAGTAATGAAGCGATCAATGAAATCAGCAGTGGAAATAAAAGAAGCAGGAGTGAGTTCGAGGAATTGCGTGACTTAAGAGAAAGGCTGTGTCAAGTACGTGGCGCACCCATGTAGGGGAGACCACATCAGCATGAAATGGTAAATGACCGGGACGAAGATGAGAACAGACATTTCATTTTGGTCCGAAAACGTACGCGCTTCTCGGATCCTACAAACGATCAACATCTATGTATACTGATTGATCGATTCGAAGATGCCATGTGCATGTCATGGGAGTCCGTTCTAAAAACGAATTTTGTGTGTGGACGCCTGAGGGAGAAGCAGCATCAGATATGTGTTTGCTAATGCGTGATTGTAAGATCTGCCCAGCACGTAAACGTACATTTATGACTGAGTTTTGATCTAAAGCTATTCTGGACCAAGCGAAATTGTTACATTGTAGAGGCATACAGTAACTTAACGCAATTTTTATTTTCTAAAGGGGTGGTCGAACGAAACCAGTACCCTGATGTGCTGTATGAATCGGCAGAATTAGTTAGAATATGTCTAAGTTTCCCCTCTGACTACAGTGAGAAACCGTTATAGGAGGTAGAAAAGTGAATAATGTGAAAGCTTTCGAAGGCTTATTACAAGAACGATATGTGAGAAATAATCCTTCTTCAGAACTCCGCACAGGAGAGCAGAGGCATTGGTAACCTCAAAGCACATGCATTACAACAATAAAAGCTGGACTAGTAATTCCCAGAGAGGGTACTGGTCTCAAAGCACCGATTCAGTGGTAGGCGCGATTTTGGCAGAGATTGTAACAATCCGAAATCACGATCCACCGCAAGGAGTTGTAGACTATATATTTACCTAATGATGCATCGAGTGGGGAGAGACAAATAACTCGTGAAACTGACTGGCAGTTGACAGATCAGGTAATGAAGTAAGTACTGAAAGGGTATTTGCGTCTTGATAAGTTTCGACGAATTTATGGATATACAGGGTGTTACAAAAAGGTACGGCCAAACTTTCAGAAAACATTCCCCACACACAAATAAAGAAAAGATGTTATGCGGACATGTGTCTGGAAACGCTTAATTTCCATGTTAGAGCTCATTTTAGTTTCGTCAGTATCTACTGTACTTTCTCGATTCACCGCCAGTTGGCCCAATTGAAGGAAGGTAATGTTGACTTAGGTGCTTGTGTTGACACGCGGCTCATTGCTCTACAGTGCTAGCATCAAGCACATCAGTACGTAGCACCAACAGGTTAGTGTTCATCATGAACGTGGTTTTGCACTCAGTGCAATGTTTACAAATGCGGAGTTGGCAGATGCCCATTTGATGTATGGATTAGCACCGGGCAATAGCCGTGGCGCGGTACGTTTGTATCGAGACCGATTTCTAGAACGAAGGTGTCCCGACAGGAAGACTTTCGAAGCAATTGATCGGCGTCTTGGGGAGCACGGAACATTCCAGCCTATGACTCGCGACTGGGGAAGACCTAGAACGACGAGGACACCTGCAATGGACGAGGCAATTCTTCGTGCGGTTGACGATAACCCTATTGTCAGCGTCAGAGAAGTTGCTGCTGTACAAGGTAACGTTGACCACGTCACCGTATGCAGAGTGCTACGGGAGAACCAGTTGTTTCCGTACCATGTACAGCGTGTGCAGGCACTATCAGCAGCTGATTGGCCTCCACGGTTACACTTCTGCGAATGGTTCATCCAACAATGTGTCAATCCTCATTTCACTGCAAATGTTCTCTTTACGGATGAGGCTTCATTCCAACGTGATCAAATTGTAAATTTTCACAATCAACATGTGTGGGCTGACGAGAATCCGCACGCAATTGTGCGATCACGTCATCAACACTGATTTTCTGTGAACGTTTGGGCAGGCATTGTTGGTGATGTCTTGATTGGGCCCCATGTTCTTCCACTTACGCTCAATGGAGCGCGTTATTATGATTTCATACGGGATACTCTACCTGTGCATGCTAGAACATGTGCCTTTACAAGTACGACGCAACATGTGGTTCATGCACGATGGAGCTCCTGCACATTTCAGTCGAAGTGTTCGTACGCTTTTCAACAACAGATTCGGTGACCGATGGATTGGTAGAGGCGGACCAATTCCATGGCCTCCACGCTCTCCTGAACTCAACCCTCTTGACTTGCGTTTATGGGGGCATTTGAAAGGTCTCGTCTACGCAACCCCGGTACCAAATGTAGAGACTCTTCGTGCTCGTATTGTGGACGGCTGTGATACAATACGCCATCCTCCAGGGCTGCATCAGCGCATCATGGATTCCATGCGACGTAGGGTGGATGCATGTATCCTCGCTAACGGAGGACATTTTGAACATTTCCTGTAAGAAAGTGTTTGAAGTCACGCTGGTACGCTCTGTTGCTGTGTGTTTCCATTCCATGATTAATGTGATTTGAAGAGAAGTAATAAAATGAGCTCTAACATGAAAGTAAGCGTTTCCGGACACATGTCCACATAACATATTTTCTTTCTTCGTGTGTGAGGAATGTTTCCTGAAAGTTTGGCCGTACCTTTTTGTAACACCCTGTATTGTTACAAGAGGAGGATGATGCTATAACAACTGGCTTGCCAATTCTTAGGACGTCAAAATCACGGAGGTAATAAGTTTTCCACCCGCTGGGAGGAGCAGGCATGCAGAAACGGTTTGCGTCAAATCGAACGAATACAGCAAGGACAGTCAAAAGGGTCACTATGTGTCAGGCACTTGGAGGTCTGAGAGAAAGTTTTAGTCAAGGTCTTGTTCAATAAATTTTTAATATATATTGTGGACCAAGTGGCGTAAGCAGTGTTTTCCATCTAAATGTGGTCGAGATAGAATGAGGCGACAAAAGTCATGGGATAGTGAATACACATACACTCCTGGAAATTGAAATAAGAACACCGTGAATTCATTGTCCCAGGAAGGGGAAACTTTATTGACACATTCCTGGGGTCAGATACATCACATGATCACACTGACAGAACCACAGGCACATAGACACAGGCAACAGAGCATGCATAATGTCGGCACTAGTACAGTGTATATCCACCTTTCGCAGCAATGCAGGCTGCTATTCTCCCATGGAGACGATCGTAGAGATGCTGGATGTAGTCCTGTGGAACGGCTTGCCATGCCATTTCCACCTGGCGCCTCAGTTGGACCAGCGTTCGTGCTGTACGTGCAGACCGCGTGAGACGACGCTTCATCCAGTCCCAAACATGCTCAATGGGGGACAGATCCGGAGATCTTGCTGGCCAAGGTAGTTGACTTACACCTTCTAGAGCACGTTGGGTGGCACGGGATACATGCGGACGTGCATTGTCCTGTTGGAACAGCAAGTTCCCTTGCCGGTCTAGGAATGGTAGAACGATGGGTTCGATGACGGTTTGGATGTACCGTGCACTATTCAGTGTCCCATCGACGATCACCAGTGGTGTACGGCCAGTGTAGGAGATCGCTCCCCACACCATGATGCCGGGTGTTGGTCCTGTGTGCCTCGGTCGTATGCAGTCCTGATTGTGGCGCTCACCTGCACGGCGCCAAACACGCATACGACCATCATTGGCACCAAGGCAGAAGCGACTCTCATCGCTGAAGACGACACGTCTCCATTCGTCCCTCCATTCACGCCTGTCGCGACACCACTGGAGGCGGGCTGCACGATGTTGGGGCGTGAGCGGAAGACGGCCTAACGGTGTGCGGGACCGTAGCCCAGCTTCATGGAGACGGTTGCGAATGGTCCTCGCCGATACCCCAGGAGCAACAGTGTCCCTAATTTGCTGGGAAGAGGCGGTGCGGTCCCCTACGGCACTGCGTAGGATCCTACGGTCTTGGCGTGCATCCGTGCGTCGCTGCGGTCCGGTCCCAGGTCGACGGGCACGTGCACCTTCCGCCGACCACTGGCGACAACATCGATGTACTGTGGAGACCTCACGCCCCACGTGTTGAGCAATTCGGCGGTACGTCCACCCGGCCTCCCGCATGCCCACTATACGCCCTCGCTCAAAGTCCGTCAACTGCACATACGGTTCACGTCCACGCTGTCGCGGCATGCTACCAGTGTTAAAGAGTACGTGTGGCGTGCACACGGGGGTTTTTTAGGTTAGAGGGACCCCCCCTTGGGCGAAACGATAAAATACCTGACGGCTTACCAGAGAGGACATTATCATCGTTGATAAAGAACGTCCGTCCTCAGAGACCAAAAACAGGAAAAGTTAACGTAATATTGGTAAACTGCAGGAGTATCCAGGGCAAGGTTCCTGAATTAGTATCTCTTATTGAAGGAAATAGTGCGCATATAGTATTAGGAACGGAAAGTTGGTTAAAACCGGAAGTGAACAGTAACGAAATCCTAGACACAGAATGGAATATATACCGCAAGGATAGGATAAACGCCAATGGTGGAGGAGTATTTATAGCAGTAAAGAATTCAATAATATCCAGTGAAGTTATTAGCGAATGCGAATGTGAAATAATCTGGGTTAAGTTAAGTATCAAAGGTGGGTCAGATATGATAGTCGGATGCTTCTATAGACCACCTGCATCAGCAACCGTAGTAGTTGAGCGCCTCAGAGAGAACCTGCAGAACGTCGTGAAGAAGTTTCGTGATCATACTATTGTAATAGGGGGAGACTTCAATCTACCAGGTATAGAATGGGATAGTCACACAATCAGAACTGGAGCCAGGGACAGAGACTCTTGTGACATTATCCTGACTGCCTTGTCCGAGAATTACTTCGAGCAGATAGTTAGAGAACCAACTCGTGAAGCTAACGTTTTAGACCTCATAGCAACAAATAGACCGGAACTTTTCGACTCCGTGAATGTAGAAGAGGGTATCAGTGATCATAAGTCAGTGGTTGCATCAATGACTACAAGTGTAATACGAAATGCCAAGAAAGGAAGGAAAATATATTTGCTTAACAAGAGTGATAGGGCACAAATCGCAGAATATCTGAGTGACCACCATCAAACGTTCATTTCTGAGGAAGAGGATGTGGAACAAATATGGAAAAAATTCAGAAACATCGTCCAGTACGCCTTAGATAAGTTCGTATCGACTAAGGTCCAAAGCGAGGGGAAAGATCCACCGTGGTATAACAATCATGTACGAAAGGTACTACGGAAACAAAGAAAGCTTCATCATAGGTTTAAGAGTAGTCGAATCATAGCTGATAAGGAAAAGCTGAACGAAGCGAAAAAGAGCGTAAAGAGAGCAATGAGAGAAGCATTCAACGAATTCGAACATAAAACATTGGCAAACAATCTAAACAAGAACCCTAAAAAGTTTTGGTCATATGTAAAATCGGTAAGCGGATCTAAATGCCCTATTCAGTCACTCGTTGACTACGATGGCACCGAAACAGAGGACGACCGAAGAAAGGCAGAAATACTGAATTCAGTGTTCCGAAACTGTTTCACTGCGGAAAATCGTAACACGGTCCCTGACTTCAGCCGTCGCACGGACGCCAAAATGGAAAATATTGAAATAAACGATATCGGAATTGAAAAACAACTGCTATCACTTAGTAGCGGAAAAGCATCCGGACCAGACGAGATACCCTTAAGATTCTACAGTGATTATGCTAAAGAACTTGCCCCCTTTCTATCAGCAATTTATCGTAGATCGCTGGAAGAACGTAAAGTACCTAGCGACTGGAAGAAAGCGCAGGTCGTTCCCATTTTCAAGAAGGGTCATAAATCAGATGCGAATAATTATAGGCCTATTTCGCTTACGTCAATCTGTTGTAGAATAATGGAACATGTTTTGTGTTCTTGTATTATGACGTTCTTAGATAATACAAATCTCCTTCATCATAACCAACATGGATTCCGCAAACAGAGATCATGTGAAACACAGCTCGCCCTATTTGCCCAAGAAATTCACAGTGCCGTAGACACTGGCGAGCAGATTGATGCCGTATTCCTGGACTTCAGGAAGGCATTTGATACGGTTCCGCACTTACGTTTAGTGAAAAAAATACGAGCTTACGGAATATCGGACCAGGTTTGTGATTGGATTCAGGATTTCCTAGAAGAAAGAACACAACATGTCATTCTTAACGGTTCAAAATCTGCAGATGTAGAGGTAATTTCGGGAGTACCGCAGGGAAGCGTGATAGGACCTTTATTGTTTACAATATACATAAATGACTTAGTTGACAACATCGGTAGCTCCGTGAGGCTATTTGCAGATGACACGGTTGTCTACAAGAAAGTAGCAACATCAGAAGACTCGTACGTACTCCAGGAGGACCTGCAGAGGATTAATGCATGGTGCGACAGCTGGCAGCTTTCCCTAAACGTAGATAAATGTAATATAATGCGCATACATAGGGGCAGAAATCCATTCCAGTACGATTATGCCATAGGTGGTAAATCATTGGAAGCGGTAACGACCGTAAAATACTTAGGAGTTACTATCCGGAGCGATCTGAAGTGGAATGATCACATAAAACAAATAGTGGGAAAAACAGGCGCCAGGTTGAGATTCATAGGAAGAATTCTAAGAAAATGTGACTCATCGACGAAAGAAGTAGCTTACAAAACGCTTGTTCGTCCGATTCTTGAGTATTGCTCATCAGTATGGGACCCTTACCAGGTTGGATTAATAGAAGAGATAGACATGATCCAGCGAAAAGCAGCGCGATTCGTCATGGGGACATTTAGTCAGCGCGAGAGCGTTACGGAGATGCTGAACAAGCTCCAGTGGCGGACACTTCAAGAAAGGCGTTACGCAATACGGAGAGGTTTATTATCGAAATTACGAGAGAGCACATTCCGGGAAGAGATGGGCAACATATTACTACCGCCCACATATATCTCGCGTAATGATCACAACGAAAAGATCCGAGAAATTAAAGCAAATACGGAGACTTACAAGCAGTCGTTCTTCCCACGCACAATTCGTGAATGGAACAGGGAAGGGGGGATCAGATAGTGGTACAATAAGTACCCTCCGCCACACACCGTAAGGTGGCTCGCGGAGTATAGATGTAGATGTAGAAGACTGCGATGGAGCTCCGTATGCCACGGCAAACTGGCTGACACTGACGGCGGCGGTGCACAAATGCTGCGCAGCTAGCGCCGTTCGACGGCCAACACCGCGTTTCCTGGTGTGTCCGCTGTGCCGTGCGTGTGATCATTGCTTGTACAGCCCTCTCGCAGCGTCCGGAGCAAGTATGGTGGGTCTGACACACCGGTGTCAGTGTGTTCTTTTCTCCATTTCCAGGAGTGTATACCCATGGCGGAAGTATCTCATGCACAAGGTATAAAAGGACGCTGCATTGGTGGAGCTGTCATTTGTGCTTGGCTGATTCATGCGAAAAGGTTTCCGAAGTGATTGTGGCTGCATGACGGGAATTAACAGATTTTGAACGCGGAATGATAGTTGCATCTAGATGCATAGGCCATTTAATTTCGTAAATAGCTTAGCAGTTCAATATTCCGAGGTCCACATTGTCAAAGCATGCCGAGAATACCACATTTCAGACATTATGTCACCAAGGACAACGCGGTGACCGAAGTCCTTCATTTAATGACCGAGAGCAGCAGTGTTTGCTTAGAGCTGTCAGTACTGAAAGACAAACAACACGGCGTGAGATATCCGCAGAAATCAACGTGGGACGAAAGACGAACGTATGTATAAGGCAATGCGACGAAATCTGCCGTTAATGGGCTATGGCAACGGACGACCGACGCGAGGGCCTTTGCTAACTGCACGACAACGCTTCCAGCACCTCTCCTGGGCTACGTGACCATTTTGTTTGGACCCTAGACTACTGGAAAACATTGGCCTTGTCACTTGAGTCCCAATTTCAGTTCCCTTGTATTAGGATTCGAGTGTGGCTGATGTTAGTGTTCGAATGGAACGCAGATCCCGCGAAGCCATCGATCGAAGTTGTCAACAAGGTACTACGGAAGCTGGTTGTGACTCCATAATAGTGCGGGCTGTGTTTGCAGGGAATGGACTGGATCCTCTGGTCCAACTGAATCAACTGAAACCCTCTGCAGATATTCATGCGGTTCATCATCTCAACAACGATGGAATTTTTATGGATGACATGCGCCATGTCACTAGGCCGCAGTTGTTCACGACTGTTGTGAAGAACTTTCTGGACAATTTGAGCGAATTATTGGCCTTGCAGATCGCCCGACGTGAATCCCACCGAAAATTTATGAGACATAATCGAGAGGTCAGTTCGTGCACAAATCTTGCACCGGAAACGCTTTCGTAATTATGGACGGTTATAAAGGCAGCATAGCTCAGTATTTCTGCAGGGAGCTTCCAACGAGTTGTTCAGTCCACGCCACGTCATTTTTCTGCACTAAGCCTTGAGAAAGGTATTCTGACACGATGTTAAAAGGTGTACATGGCTCTTGTCACCTCAGCGTATTGGTCAAGTCATTTAGTGTTAATAGAATGTTTGCGTGACTCGAGAATGTGTAACGTCCTAAAAGAGTCGACTAAAGAGAAACTGAACTACTTTTGTACATTGATAATTATATGTACTGAGTGTTATTTGTATACTTTCTGATGGATTAAGGAGACTGTTTCTGTGTTGTAAAGCAGTTCGCGGCGTGGTGGATAGTCTGGAGAAATGGTGCTGGGCCTGCGGGTCAGAAGCGGTTAACACTCCGTTGTGCTTTTGTCCTGCTGCCACTAGCGAGGGTACTTGTTGTACCACTAACTGATCCCGCTACCTTGTTCCACACGCGAATGGTGCGTGGGATGAACGATTGTCGGTAAGCCCTTGTATTGGCTGTAATTTCTCGAATTTTCTCGTTGTCATTTTGTGAGACTTACGTTGGAGGGTGTAATATGTTGTTCGACTGTTCCCGGAAAGTATTCTCTCAAAATTTTTGTTGTAGACCTCTCCGTGATGCACAACGGCTCTCTTGCAGATTCTGCCACTGGAATTTTTTGAGCACCTCTGTAATCGCTCTCGCACCGAGCAACGTTCCCGTGACGAAACTCGCCGCTCTTCGTTGCATCTTATCTGACTCCTCTATCAGTTCTACCTGGCCCCCTGTGGGCCCAGGGGTTAGAATAGGCCCAAGATATTCCTGCCTGTCGTAAGAGGCGACTAAAAGGAGTGTCTCACCTTTCGGTCTTTATGTGATTGTCCGCTGTAGGGTTTGACCTCCATTTTTCAAAATTTTCCCGAAGAGCGAGCCAACTGGAGAAGGGCGTCTTACGTGGTGCATCGTGTCCATTGTGCATCGAGATCTTTAGGCCACTTTCTCGTCGAGGTGGTGCAGTCCCGCTCATCCTCCATCTCTTGCGCGAGGACATCTTCCTGGGTGCGTTTTCCTCCACCAACTATGCAGTGTCGTTTTCTGCACAGACGATGACCATGGAATTCTTTGCACCTAATAACCAGCATGGTAGCCAGTCCGTTGTGGTGGGGTCGCCATGTACCCTGTTGGTTGTAGCCCCCTGACCACACAGGGATCGCTCTTCTGATGCCTGCGCCGTCAACTCCCCAAGTACGCTAAGGACTAGATGCCGATCAACCTGGGGCATCAGGACTCTCGGTAATGGCCATCCTGCCAGGTGGCCTTCGGGACGGCTGGGTGGCGCCCCATGGAAAGGGCCCCTGTTCGGAGTGGGTGGCATCAGGGCAGATGACACGTGGTGAAGCGTACCACGTCATCACTTGCTGCTAATCAAATGCCAGCAGTCTCTAAGCTTTCCAAGTCTCAGTACAGTGCAAGGAAGTATGATCCTAAATTGTTTCCCTCCCTAGCCACACCGTGGGAGGAACATCAGGCTAAGGATGGCAGCGAATCTTATTCACCCCAGTACCTCTTATGTAAGAGAGCTGATGGGGACTCTTTTGTCTTGATGAAGCCTTAGTTTTTGTAGAGCATTTAGAAGACCAAGTTTGGGGAGGTGGAGAGCTTGTCCGAAATGTGGTCAGCGTCAGTCTTGATAAAAATGGCATCCCCTGCCCAGTCATGGGCATTACCTGCTTGTGACAAGCTGGGAGATGTTCCATTACCATCACGCCTCATAAGAGCTTAAATATGGTCCAGGGTATTATATTCCACAAGGACCTTCTTTTGCAGTCTGACGACGAGCTTTGCGCCAACTTAGAGTTACAAGGAGTTGATTTCGTCTGGCACATCCATCAGGGTCTGAGGGATAATCAGGTTGCCACTGGTGCCTTCATCTTGGCCTTTGAGGGTGACACATTACCCGAGAAGGTCAAGGTGACGGTCCACACGGTGATGTCAAGCCATATATCCCTCCCCCATTGCGGTGCTTTAAGTGCTGGAAGTTCGGCCATATGTCTTCCTGCTGTACTTCCAGCATCACATGTCGAGATCGTGGATGTCCGTCCCATCACAATACTCCATGTGCCCCAACTTCCATCTGTGGCAACTGCAGAGAGCATCATTCACATTGCTCATCAGACTGCAGGATTTTACAGCAAGAAAGGAAAATCTAGGAATATAAGGCCCTGAACCGACTGACCTACACTAAGGCCAAGAGGAAATTTGAGCACCTACATCCTGTGGCTGTGACAACCTCTTATGCAGCCACTACGAGAACAGTTATAGCCCCATCAGTTCCAGTCGGCTCTTAGAGCTGGAAGACTACACCTGCCTCCCTGTTGCTCCCGCACCACCTACCTCGGGAGCACTGTCCCTCCAACCATCGGGGACACCAGTCCCCACTTCTCAGCTGGAGAATCATAAGTCTTCTTCAGCTCCTCTCGCTAGAAAGGGGTTCCTTGGGTCATCCCCTTCCCAGTTTTCTGCTAGTGGGAAAGATGACACCCACCAGTGGCTGTAGTGCCGGAAAGCAGCTGGTCACAGGGGTTCACAATCATCCTCAGTCCCAGAGACTGAATCAGTGAAGCCCTCCCAGCCAGAGATACCAAGGATCAGTGCGAGAAATCCAGAAAGAAGTCCCCCAAGAGCAATGGAATTGTGGTGGCACCAACACCACTGCTGCCTACCAGCTCTGCATCTGAGGATGAGGTGAAGATTCTGGCATCTGCTGAGGACCTCGATCACGCCAGACCCTCAGAAACAATGGATATGGCCTGTTCAGGAAATAAGTCGGCTGCAATAGTTGACCCTGAGGCCTTTGGCTCATTGAGTGTTTGATGCCTTCCCAGTCTCACGACCACGTCATCCTCCAGTGGAATTGGCGACGGTTTTTTCATCACCTGGCTGAGCTACAGCAACTGTTAAGCTTTACACCTGCTTTCTGCATTGCTCTCGAGGAAACCTGGTTCCCGGCAATGCGGACCCCTGCCCTTCATGGCTACAGGGGATATTACAAGAACTATAGCGAATATCATAGTGTGTGTCAGGTGGAGTTTGCATTTATGTCCTGAACTTGGAATGTAGTGAACCTGTGCCCCATCAAACTCCTGTTGAAGCTGTGGCTGTCAGGGTATGGACGACACAGGAAATAACTGTCTACAATGTATATCTCCCTCCAGATGATGCGGTACCCACGAAGTTGTTGGCTGAACTGATTGATCAACTCCATAAACCTTTCCATTTTTTTAAGATTTTAATGCGCATAACCCCTTGTGGATGGCGCCATGCTTACTGTCCGTGGCAGAGATGTCGAAAATATACTGTCCCAACTCGACCTCAGCCTCTTAAATACTGGGGCCACCACACATTTTAGTGTGGAACATGGTAGTTAATCGGTCTCTGATTTATCAATTTGCAGCCCAGGACTTCACCCATCTATCCACTGGAGAGCACATGACGACCTTTGTGGTAATGACTGCTTCCCCATCTTCGTGTCACTCCCCTAGCGTCATGCTCACAGACGCCTTCCCAGATGGGCTTTCAACCAGCAGACTGGGTAGCCTTCACCTCGGCTATCACCGTTTAATCTCCCCCACGTAGTGCCATCGATATTGTGATTGAACAGGTCACTACAACGATAATTTCTGCGGCGGAAAACTCGATCCCTCGATCTCTAGGTTGCCTCTGGCTAAAGACAGCCCGTTGGTGCTCGCCGGAAGTCGCTGAGGCAATTGAAAAGCGTGGGCGAACTCTACAGCGACATAAGTGGCACCCTTCCCTAGAGCACGTAATAGCCATTAAGTAGCTCTGTCCCCGCATTCGCCTGCTTATGAAACGACGGAAACAGGAGTGTTGGGAGAGGCATGTTTCGACCATTGGGTGCCATATGTGACCTTCCCAAGTCCGGACGAAGATCAGACGTCTTTTTGGGTACCAGACCCCAACAGGTGTCCCTGGCGTTAACATCAATGGCGTGCTCTCAACCGATGCAAATGCGATTGCCAAGCACTGTGCTGAGCACTATGCTCGAGCCTCTGCGTCGGACAACTACCCCCAGCCTTTTGCACCCTCAGACGGTGGATGAAAAGGAAAGTCCTCTCGTTCACTACACGCCACAGAGAACCCTATACCGGCCCATTTACAGAGTGGGAGCTCCTCAGCGCCCTTGCACATTGCCCCAACACAGCTCCTGGACCAGATTGGATCCACAGTCAGATGATCAAACGTCTCTCGTCTAACTGCAAGCGATATCTCCTCGTAATCTTCAAACAGATATGGTGCAATGGCGGGAGAGCACCATCATTCCAGTGCTAAAACCCGGTAAAAATCCGCTTGATGTGGATAGCTACCGGCCCATCAGCCTCACCCACATTCTGTGTAAGCTGCTGGAACATATGGTGTGTAGGTGGTTGGGTTGGGTCCTGGAGTCACGTGGCCTACTGGCTCCATGTCAGGGCAGCTTCTGCCAGGGTCACTTGAGTCCGCCATCCGAACAGCCTTTTCCAGACGCTAACACTTGGTTGCCGTCTTTTTTGACTTATGTAAAGCATACGACACGACCTGGCAATATCATATCATTGCCACATTGTATGAGTGGGTCTGCAGGGCCCGCTCCCGATTTTTATTCAAAACTTCCTGTCGCTCCGCACTTTCCGTGTCCAAGTTGGTGCCGCCCATTGTGCCCTCTGTATTCAGGAGAATGGCGCTCCGCAGGGCTCCGTATTGAGTGTCTCTATTTTTAGTGGCTATTAACGATCTAGCAGCAGCTGTAGGGCCATCAGTCTCCCCTTGTCTGCATGTGGATGACTTCTGCATTTCGTATTGCTCCTCCAGTATTGGTGTTGCTGAGCGGCGCCCACAGGGAGCCATTCACAAGGTGCAGTCATGGGCTCTAGCCCACAGCTTCCAGTTTTCAGCTGCGAAGTGGTGTGTCATGCACTTCTGTCAGCGTCATACCATTCATCCGGAACCTAACTTTATCTTAATGACGATACACTCACTGTAGTGGAGATGTATCGATTATTAGGACTGGTTTTCGACGCCCAATTGACTTGGCTACCTCACCTTCGTCAGCTTAAGTGGCAGTGCTGTCAGCACCTCAATGCTCTCTGCTGCCTTAGCAATACCAACTGGGGTGCAGATCACTCTACACTGCTGCAGCTCTATAGAGTCCTTGCTCAATCCTGCCTTGACAATGGGAGTCTGGTTTACGGTTCGGTGGCGCCTTCAGCGTTGTCTTTACTCGACCCAGTGCACCACTGTGGCGTTCTCCTAGCAACAGGAGTTTTTAGAACGAGTCCGGTGACCAGCGTCACGGTGAGGGCCAGAGGCCCTCCATTGCGGATCCGACGTGCACAACTGCTCACCAGTTATGCTGCACACATTCGTAGTTCTGCTGCGCATCCGAATTGCCATCTCCTTTTCCCACCCGTGGCAGTTCATCTCCCACATCGGCGGCCCAGGTCAGGGCTCACGATTGCGGTTCGCGTGTGTTCCCTTCTCTCCAAACTGGAGTCCTTCCTTTTACCACCTCTACTTGACGTCCATTCACGTACACCTCCATGGTGCACATCTCGGCCAAAGCTTCGTCTGGAGCTTTTGCATGGCCCTAAGGACTCCGTTAACCCCGCCACTCTCTGCTGTCACTTCCTCTCGACGTGTTCCGAGGCTCTGAAGTTGTTTGCTCCAACGGTTCGCTGGCTGATCGTAATGTTGGCTTCATCTACGCCCACAGACGCCATATTGAACAGCATTCCTTACCCACTGGCTGCAGTGTATTCACTGCAGATCTTGTGGTCATATCGCGTGTACTTCAATACATCTGTTCCTGTTCTGGTGCGCCGTTTCTTCTCTGTTCTGACTCGCTGAGCAGCTTACAAGCTATCGACCAGTGCTACCCTCGCCATCTTTTGGTAGCGAACATCCAGGAGTCCATCTATGCCCTGGATCAGTCCAGTCGTTCAGTGGTGTTTGTGTGGACACGTCGGAATCCCAGGCATTGAACTTTCTGACAGGCTGGCCAAACAGGCTACGCGGAAACCGCTCCTGGAGATGGGTATCTCTGAAACTGACCTGCGATCTGTTGTACGCCGCAAGGGTTTTCTGCTCTGGGAGACGGAGTGGCATAACAGTTGCACAGCAAACTGCGAGTCATTAAGGAGACTGCGAATTTGTGGACTTCTTCCCTGCGGGCTTTTGTCCTTTGTCGGCTCCGCATTGGCCATACGTTGCTCACACATGGTTACGTCCTCTGTCGTGAAGACCCACCTCAGTGTCGCTATGGCTCTCAAATGACATCGTCCACCTCTTGCTGGACTGCCCACTTTTAGCCGCTCTGCGGCGGACTTTCAACTTTCCCAGCACCCTACCTTCGGTGTTGGGAAACAATGCCTCAACAGCAGCTTTAGTTTTACATTTTATTTGTGAGGGTGGGTTTTATCATTTGATCTGAGTTTTGGCGCATGTCCTTTGTCCCTCTGTGTGCTCCACCCTAGGGCTTCTAGGGTGGAGGTTTTAATGTGTTACAGAGTGGCTGGTTTTTTATTCTCATGGTCAGCCACCCATGGTAATCTGCTTTCTTGTTTTTAATCTCTTCTCCCTGTTTCTTGCGTCCCTCTGTGGTTTTCTTGTTCTGTTTTGTTTATTGTTTGTGTTGTCCTTCTGTCCACAAAATAAATCCGGGGACGTCAGATCCGGTGAACGTGCGGGCCATGGTATGGTGCTTTGACGACCAATGTACCTGTCATGAAATATGCTATTTAATACCCCTCCAACCGCAAGTGAGCTATGTGCCGGACATCCATCACGTTGCAAGTACATCGCCATTCTGTAATGCAGTGAAACATCTTGTAGTAACATCGGTAGAACATTACGTAGAAAATCAGCATACACTGCACCATTTAGACCGCCATCGATAAAATGGGGGCCAATTATCCTTCCTCCCATAATGCCGCACCATACATTAACCCGCCAAGGTCGCTGATGTTCCATTTGTCGCAGCCATCATGGATTTTCCGTTGCCCAATAGTGCATATTATGCCGGTTTACGTTACCGTTGTTGATGAATGACTCTTCGTCGCTAAATCGAACGCGTGCAAAAAATCTGTCATCGTCCCGTAATTTCTCTTGTGCCCAGTGGCAGAACTGTACACGACGTGCAGAGTCGTCGCCATGCAATTCCTGGTGGATGGAAATATGGTACGGGTGCAATCGATGTTGATGTAGCATTCTCAACGCCGATGTTTTTGAGATTCCCGATTCTCGCGCAATTTGTCTGCTACTGACATGCGGATTAGCCGCGACAGCAGCTAAAGCACATACTTGGGCATCAACATTATTTTGTTGCAGGTCGTGGTTGACGTTTCACATGTGGCTGAACACTTCCTGTTTCCTTAAATAACGTAACTATCCGGCGAACGGTCCTGACACTTGGATGATGTCGTCCAGGATACCGAGCAGCATACATAGCACACGCCTGTTGGGCATTTTGATCACAATAGCCATACATCAACACGATATCTACCTTTTCCGCAATTGGTAAACGGTCCATTTTAACACTGATAACGTATCACGAAGCAAATACAGTCCGCACTGGCGGAATGTTACGTGATACCACGTACTTATACGTTTGTGACTATTACAGCGCCATCTATCACAAAGCGAAGAAAGTGGTCTAACTAAAAAATTCATATTTATTTAAGTACTACACGATTATGTAATAAAAATGGGGGTTCCTATTTTGAAAAAACGCAGTTGATATCCGTATGACCTATGGCAGCGCCATCTAGCGGGCCAACAATAGCGCCATCTGGTTTCCCCCTTCAAGCTAGACGAGTTTCGTTCTTTGTAGTTTTTTCGTTTGATGCTTATTTCGTGAGATATTTGTCCCGGTCACTATCAATGGACCACCCTGTATACATGGTAATCAGTAACAGTCCTGTTACACTTTCCTGGGGTACTCTGATAATTGTACTTACTTCTATCGATTTTGTGACGTTAAGGGTGACGTGTTGAGTTCTGTCTGCAAGGAAGTCTTGAGTACAGTCGTAGATCTGGTCTGATATTTGGTAAGCTTGTATTTTTTCTCTAAACGGCAGTGCGGGACGGTGTCAAATGGCTTCCTGAAGCCGGGGAACGCGGTATCAACCGGAGTGCCGTTATCTGCAGCGCTGTGTATCTCATGGAGGAACAGAGTGAGCTGAATTTAGCAAGATCTTTGTTTGCGGAATCCATGTTGATTATTACAGAGTAGATTTACGTTCTCCAAAAATGTCATAAGTCTTGGTCATAAAACATATTCCATAATTCTACAACAGATTGCCGTCAACGATGTAGGTCTATAACTGTATGCATGTGTCCTACGGCCCTTATGGAAAACGGGAACGACATGCGTGTTTCCAACCGCTAGGTACCCTTCGTTGCTCAAACGATCTACGATAAATTAATGCTAGAAGGGGAGCAGGTACTTTTGCATAACATTTGTAGAATCTCATAGGTATCTCATCTGGTCCTCATGCCTTTGCACTACTATATGATTGTAGTTGCTATTCCGCGATTGGTTATGTCAGTATCTGCCACTTCGAAGTTCGTAACGCGGACCTTCCTTTGAATCATCATACGATTTTCCGCACACTGGATTCGCATTCTGGAGGACGACGGTTCAAACCCGCGTCCGGACATCCTGATTCAGATTTCCCGTGATTTCCCTATATCGCTTCAGGCAAATGTCGGAATGCTTCCTTTGAAAGAGCACGGCCTATTTTCTTCTCCGTCTTTCCCTAATCCGAGCTCGTGTTCCGTCTCTAATGGCCTCGCTGTCGTTAGACACTGATCTCCGATGGTGAAACAATTTCGGGAAACCTAGTTCAGTATTTCGGCCTTCTCTCTGTTATCTTCATTTTCGCTGCCAGTATGGCCTGTGAGTGAATGAATAGATGGTTTCGAACCGCTTATTGATTTTACATAAGACTGAAACCTCCGATGGGGTGACAAAATTTTACTTTCAGAGTCATTGAACGCTTCTTTAATTGCTCTCCTTACGATCATTTTCGCTTCGTTTGTCTTTTGTTTGTCAGTTACTTTTTGACTTCTCCTGAAGCTCTCTTTGTTTTCGTAGCAGTTTTCTAACACGGGTATTAAACCAACATGGATTTTTTCCATCTCAAGACGTTGCTCGGAATAACTTGTCTAAGGCATATTGAACGATTCTTTCAATTTTTTTCCGTTGGTGCTCCCACATCTTCATTCTCATTACTGAGTATTTATCGCTGACTTCTCAGATACTCTGGAATTTGTATTGCCACCATTGCTCATCAAGAATATCTTCCTATCTTTCTTAACATTCTTTGTAAAATCTGTAGTCATAGTTGCTGTTGCTATCACAGCCTTATGATCCTCTACGTTAACTGATTCGATAAGTTCGGGTCTCTTTGTTGCTAGGAGGTCTAAGATGTTATGTTACCGAGGCCAATTGGTTTTCTGACCATCTGCTCGATGTAATTCCCAGACAAGACATTCGGAACGTCACACAAATCCCTGTCTCTGGCACCAGTTTCGATAGCATGACTCTCCCACTCTATACCTGGCAAGATGAAGCTAGCACCGTTTTACAACAGCATGAGAAGGAAACTTATTCGCGAAATTCTGCAGGTTCTGTCTGAAGCGCTCTGCCACTACAGCTCCTGTACCAGACGGTCTATAAAAGCATCCGATTACCATTTTTGAGCGACTTTTGTAGCTTAATTCACGCAGATTAATTCACGTTCGAAATCCGTGATAACCGCACTAGATATTATCAAGTTCTATAATGCAATAAATGCTCTGCCACCATTGGCGACTAACCTATCCTGACGATGAATATTCCAATCTGAACTTAGGCTTTCGTTGCTGTTCACTTCCGGTTTCAACTAACTCATTGTCCCTAATACACCACCGAGCGAGGTGGCGCAGTGGCTAGCACACTGGACTCGCATTCGGGAGAATGACGGTTCAATCCCGCGTCCGGCCATCCTGATTTAGGTTTTCCGTGATTTCTCTGAATCTCTCCAGACAAATGCCGGGATGGTTCCTTTGAAAGGGCACGGCCGACTTCCTTCCCCGTCCTTCCCTAATCCGATGAGACCGATCACCTCCCTGTCGCCGGCCGGTGTGACCGAACGGTTCTAGGCGCTTCAGTCTGTAACCGCGCGACCGCTACGGTCGCAGGTTCGAATCCTGCCTTGGGCATGGATATGTGTGATGTCCCCTTCGGTTAGTTAGGTTTAAGTAGTTCTCAGTTCTAGGGGACTGATGACCTCAGATGTTAAGTCCCATAGTGCTTAGAGCCATTTGAACCATTTTTGAACCTCGCTGTCTGGTCTCTTCGCCCAAACAACCCAACTCTAATGCGCTGTGGGCATCATGACCTTCAATAAACGATAATGATTTTGGGATCTTTCCTTGGATGCTCCTGCAGATTATTAATGTCATATTAACCTTTTCTACGCCCAATCTGTGAGAATGAGCGTTTTTTTAGAACATTTTGGCAGGCAATTCGTCTCCGATCCCAAGGGGGAGGGGGAGGGGAGGAGGGAGGTTTCTCTAACCTAAAAATCCGCATGCGAACGATACACGTATTCCGCTACCTTAGTAGGCGGTTTATGTGTATAGTGCACGCCTGACCCACTAAGAGGAATCCTAAAATTCTCCACCCGGGAGCGAAGTGTGTGAAATTCGCATCCGATACCGTTGCTGATCGCCCGAGCCCCTGCTTTAGCCCTACTACTCTGTTCCAAACCAGAGGGCCACAGTAGACTCTGGGTACGATGCTACAAATATTGAGTTCGCCTGATCCTGCTTACGACGCTAGTTGCTTTCACCAAATCGGCCATCCCAAGAAAGGAGCCGAAGATGGCCCTAGAACGCACGAGGCAGGCGTGCGCTTGGTATAATAAACGATAGAAGAAAAATGAGCTGATTAATAAATGGTATTTATATGTAAGATCGTTGGACTGGTCCCTTACAAGCAGTTGGTCTCGGATTCAGATTAAAATTCAGGGTTCCCCAAAAGTTTATGGGTTGGTTCAGTAAGGGGCTGCGATGATTAAACCAATCTGCACCCGCATAAAACGAAAACGCGAAGATGATTTCATCTGTCGGAAAGGACAGACAATATCTTCTGGGACGCAAAGGAATTGTCCTTATTAAAATTATCCAGTATGGATATTCTGGAATTGTATTATTTTGTATTTATTGAAATACAGCAAACAGCGACCTGTCGTTTTTTAAATATTCTTGTTTATTCGCGCAAGCTAGTTTTCGATCTTCTTGAGGCTCACCTTCGGAGGGTTACCTGTTTATCTTTGGTACATGGTGCTAGATACCCTGTATGAAAAAATAAGCGAGAAGGAGATGAGGTTTGCGAAGGACAGAAATTATCTTTTATCGGCCCACAGTGAGAAAATTCAAGAATTTGTAGGAACATCCTTTGTAATTTCCAGCTGCAGTGTGCGTTGCCTTATGACATTGTATGATTGAAATGTCTCCAAATAAAACAACATCAAGTTTCAGATTTGACAGATCTCAGCGTAGACCCAATTAACCATAAATATTATAGAGAGCTTACCTTCACGCCCTTATAGCTTGTAGCCAAAAATGACGACTTAAATAAAATAAAGGAGGTGACGCGGCATCAGGTGTACAGAAGGATGTGATTTGCAAGGGTGAGTGGGACACGCTTTTGTTCTCCATATCACCGGAGATAATTTGAGGAGTTACCTTAGCAGGGTCGTGACCTCTTCTGTCCTGTTACGCAACTTGGGCGCCACTGGTCTGACTTGGTGACATCTTGCCCGCAGGCCCCAAGGATGTTAGAATCTCCTTGGCAGGGACGCAAGATACGGTAATGTGCGATCAGTCGATGGAAGTTTCTAGTAAACACACTGGAAATTTACAGCGTGGCTCCTGCGCGGACCTTGTCCAGCAAACGAGTCGTCTGCTTGTTACATAAACAGTGAAGGCGGTGCTGTGTGGGTACGAAGCTGAGCAGTGTAGTACACTACTGGCCTTTAAAATTGGTACACCAAGAAGAAATGCAGATGATAAACGGGTATTCATTGGACAAATATATTATACTAGAACTGACATGTGATTACATTTTCACGCAATTTGGGTGCATAGATCCTAAGAAATCAGTACCGAGAACAACCACCTCTGGCCGTAATAACGGCCTTGATACGCCAGGGCGTTGAGTCAAACAGAGCTTGGATGGCGTGTACAGGTACAGCTGCCCATGCAGCTTCAACACGACACCACAGTTCATCAAGAGTAGTGACTGGCGTATTGTGACGAGCCACTTGCTCGGCCACCATTGACCAGGCGTTTTCAATTGGTGAGAGATCTGGAGAATGTGCTGGCCAGCGCTGCAGTCGCACATTTTCTATATCCAGAAAGGCCCGTACAGGACCTGCAACATACGGTCGTGCATTATACTGCTGAAATGTAGGGTTTCGCAGGGATCGAATGAAGGGTAGAGCCACGGGTCGTAACACATCTCAAATGTAACGTCCACTGTTCAAAGTGCCGTCAATGCGAACAAGTGGTGACCGAGACGTGTAACCAACGGCCCCCATACCATCACGCCGGGTTATACGCCAGTATGGCGATGACGAATACACGCTTCCAATGTGCGTTCACCGCGATGTCGCCAAATACGGATGCGACTATCATGATGCTGTAAACGGAACCTGAATTCATCCGAAAAAATGACGTTTTGCCATTCGTGCACCCAGGTTCGTCGTTGAGTACGCCATCGCAGGCGCTCCTGTCTGTGATGCAGCGTCAAGGGTAACCGCAGCCATTGTCTCCGAGCTGATAGTCCATGCTGCAGCAAACGTCGTGAAACTGTTCGTGCAGATGGTTGTTGTCTTGCAGACATTCCCATCTGTTGACTCAGGGATCGAGACGTGGCTGCGCGACCCGTTACAGCCATTGCGGGTAAGATGCCTGTCATCTGGACTGCTAGTGATACGAGGCCGTTGGGATCCAGCACGGCGTTCCGTATTACCCTCCTGAACCCACCGATTCCATATTCTGCTAACAGTCACTGGATCTCGACCAACGCGAGCAGCAATGTACCGATACGATAAACCGCAATCGCGATAGGCTACAATCCGACCTTTATCAAAGTCGGAAACGTGATGGTACGCATTCTCCTCCTTACACGAAGCATCACGAAAACGTTTCACCAGGCAACGCCGGTCAACTGCTGTTTGTGTATGAGAAATCGGTTGGAAACTTTTCTCATGTTAGCACGTTGTAGGTGTCGCCACCGGCGCCAACCTTGTGTGAATGTTCTGAAAAGTTTATCATTTGCATATCACAGCATCTTCTTCCTGTCGGTTAAATTGCCGGTCTGTTGCATGTCATCTTGTTGGTGTAGCAATTTTAATGGCCAGCAGTGTAGAACACGCTGGCATTGCTTCTCTCTCACTTAACAGACACAGCTAAACAGTCTCTTACTGCAGAAGCACCTCAGCTAGAACTGTTAAAAACGATAGACATTATTTTAAAATACGGAACTGTGTCTGTTCTAGCACCAATTGCAGTCATTTAAGCCACCCGGGATTAGCCGAGCTGTCTGAGGCGCTGCAGTCATGGACTGTGCGGCTGATCCCGGCGGAGGTTCGAGTCCTCCCTCGGGCATGGGTGTGTGTGTTTGTCCTTAGGATAATTCAGGTTAAGTAATGTGTAAGCTTAGGGGCTGATGACCTTACCAGTTAAGTCCCATAAGATTTCACACACATTTGAACAAGTCATTTAAGCCCTAAACTCTGCATTTGCGTACGATCGATCTATTTAAAACGCAGAGTATTGAAACAGTATGTACGGGGCTCGATAGAAAATGGAGAAACGACGAAAAACGCATGCTTGAACATAAATACAGATGCTAGCCAAGTCTGCAGGTGGCGCTGTTGTTTTTGAACACGAAAGGCATCTCTTCGACGTCCTCAGTACGTTGAAAGTGCAGTCATGGTCAGAACAGTGTTCTGTGTAGTTGTGAGGGCATTATGTCGGAACTAATTAATTCAAATATAGGCAAATTGTTGATGCTCGTGTGGTAAGTGCTTCCATAATCAAGGATGCTGAAGTATGGTGTTTCGGTTCGCACATGTGATGCGTCTGTTGACGCATTTAGCACACTCATAAGATGCTATAAGTGTGATTCCCGGTGACGAACAGGGAATGGAAATTCCCCATAAGATCATGCAAATTAAGGGAAACAAAGTCACGCGGCTCGTGGTCTTGCGGTAGCGTTCTCGCTTCCCGCGTATCGGGTCCCGGGTTAGATTCCCGGCGGGGTCAGGGATTTTCTCTGCCTCGAGATGACTGGCTGTTGTGTGTCTTTCATCATCATTTCGTCCTCATTCACTCGCAAGTTTCCGTAGTGGCGTTAAAGAACTTGTGGAGCGGCGGCCGAACCGCCCTGCCATGGGTCTCCCGGCCATCAATGCCATTATCGATTTACTACCCAAATATATACAAACAGTCGATGAGAAGGTATACTTGCCGGCCTCTGTAACCGAGCGGTTCTAGGCCCTTCAAACTGGATCTGCGCTGCTGCTACCGTCGCAAGGTCGAATCCTATCTAGGGTTGTGGACGAGCGGTTCTAGGCGCTACAGTCTGGAACCGCGCGACCGCTACTGTCGCAGGTTCGAATCCTGCCTCAGGCGTGGATGTGTGTGATGTCCTTAGGTTAGTTAGGTTTAAGTAGTTCTAAGTTCTAGGGTACTGATGACCATTGCAGTTGAGTCCCATAGTGCTCAGAGCCACTTGAACCAAACTTATCTAGGGCATGGATGTGTGTGATGTCCTTAGGTTGGTTAGGTTTAAGTAGTTCGAAGTCTAGGGGACTGATAACCTCAAATGTTAAGTCCCATAGTGCTTAGAGCCATTTGATCAGTATACTTATTGAGTTTAGTCAGTAAGTGTTCCAGGAATTTCAGGAAATCAATATACGTGTGCCCGTATATTTCGGACCAATGGCTTTTATGCATAGTAGTAGTCTGAAGTCTCGCATTGTGCACTATAGCGTTTTGGTCGCGGTAGGTAGAAGAGGGTGGCTGTGGGTGGCAAAAATTTTAATGCTAACGTAATTAATAATCGGCGCTAACAACACAAGTTGGAAGACAAGCGTACCCTTAAAGTGGGTCATTGTTACCATTTCCTAAGTTTTTGCTTCTAACCGAGTAGAAAAGTGCGTTTTATTTATGACTGTCTGATTAGAGGCCAACGTGCCTATAGCAAGATGAAAATTCTGAGCTGGTTAAATATTTAAGTTGATGAATCTTCAATAGTTAATTTAAATTGGCTAGTTTTGTTGTGATAGGTAGGATAATTCTGTTGATTGCTCTCACATCTAACACTAGGTGAACACTACCCTCAGGGTTTGCCACTGACAGTAGTGGACTGTAGTAAGGGTACTACGAAAGTTCTATTATTTTCCATTTAGTCATTCTTTAGATTTCCGCCGGCCTGTGTGGCCGTGCGGTTCTAGGCGCTTCAGTCTGGAACCGCGTGACCGCTACGGTCACAGGTTCGAATCCTGCCTCGGGCATCGATGTGTGTGATAGTCATTAGGTTAGTTAGGTTTAAGTAGAGTCCCATAGTGCTCAGAGCCATTTGAACCTTTTTTTTTAGATTTCCATTCAGACAACTCCTCTGTTTGCTCAAGTTACAGAGCAGGATGAGTGACAAAAGACTTGGCACACATATCTACGAATATTTTGTCAAATACTGGCAAATATTCTAAAAATAGCTCATATAGTTCATATTTCTGTACTGGAATTAAACAGGCGGATTCCTCTTCTTTCTTCTCCATGGCTTGAACATCGATCTGCGATTTACAGATGGGTCTGCGCATTGCTCATTTGCAAATAGTACTTGTGGATAAACAAGTTGCAAATTCACTTTCACAAAATTTGCTGTGGTTAGGTCTGACCTTAACTAAATCCAAAGAAATTTCTTGTTTACCCACACGAAAATAGCAATTGCCATTACCCAGATCTATTTTCGCTCCATGTTTTCGGAAAAATGCATCCCCAATATGCAACTGGCAGTTAATCTATCTACCACTAGAAATGAACACTTCACCGTTATACCATCAAAAGTAAGAGGAATATGAGCTTCGCTCTTAACATACTGTTATCTGTAACCCGCTGCACTCAATATTCGACAATTTTGTGCAGGAAGCGTGGACACACAAGTAGTCTTAATAATTTCAGTAGATAAACTTGTAGGTATAACATTTGTAGACGCACGAGTGTCAAGAAAAATGGCCACAGGAATGTCACCTATCTGGGCCTTGCCTATCGCTTGTATTATTTCTTCAGTCTCTTCTTGAATCGGCGCCTCTTTGAAGAACAACTCATTGCAAATGCACTATGTGATCAAAAGAATCACGTCACCTGGCTGAAAATGACTTACAAGTTCGTGGTGCCCTCCATCGGTAATGATGGAATTCAATATGGTGTTGACGCACGCTTAGCCTTCCTGACAGCTTCATCTCTCGCAGGCATACGTTCAATCAGGTGCTGGAAGGTTGCTTGGCGAATGGCAGCCGATTCTTCACGGAGTGCTGCACTGAGGAGATGTATCGATGTAGGTCGATGAGGCCTGTCACGAAGTCGGCGTTCCAAAACATCCCAAAGGTGTTCCATAGGATTCAGGTCAGGAATATGTGCAGGCCAGTCCATTACAGGGATGTTATTGTCCTGTAACCACTCCTCCACAGGCCGTTCATTATGAACAGGTGCTCGATCGTGTTGAAAGATGCAGTCGTCTTCCCCGAATTGCCCTTCAACAGCGGAACGTAAGAAGGTGCTTGAAATATCAATTTAGGCCTGTGCTGTGATAGTGCCACGCAAAAAGGCAAGGGGTACAAGCCCCTTCCATGAGAAACACCTCCACACCATAACACCATCGCCTCCGAATTTTACTGTTGGCACTAAACACGCTGCCAGTTGATGTTCACCGGGCATTCGCCATACCCACACCCCGCCATAGGATCGCCACATTGTGTACCGTGATTAGACACTCCACACAACGTTTTTCAACTATCCAATTGTTCAATGTTTACGCTCCTTACACCAAGCGAGGCGTTGTTTGGCATTTACCGGCGTGATGTGTGGCTTATGAGTAGCCGACGACCATGAAATCCAAGTTTTCTCACCTCCCGCCTAATTGTCACAGTACTTGCAATGGATCCTGATACAGTTTGGATTTCCTGTTTGATGATCTGGATAGATGTCTGCCTATTACACATTACGACCCTTTTCAACTGTCAGCGGTCTCTGTCAGTCAACAGACGAGGTCGGCATGTACGCTTTTGTGCTGTACGTGTCCCTTCACGGTTGCACTCCACTATCATATCGAAACAGTGGACCTAGGGATGTCTAGGAGTGTGGAAATATCGCGTACAGACGTATGACACAAGTGACATACTATCACCTGACCACGTTCGAAGTCCATGAGTTTCGCGGAGCGCCTCATTCTGCTCTCTCACGATGTCTAATCACTACTGAGGTCGCTGGTATGGAGTACCTGACATTAGGTGTCCGCACAATGCACCTCATATGAAAAACGCATGTTCTAGTGGGTATACGGACACTTTTGATCACATACATAGTGTATCTTCTTCAGATATAGGTTCTCATGTGCTCTGCCCCTTCTAATCGTTTGAACATCGCCAGAGGGCTTAGTGAGGTCGACTGAGGCTTTCCACCGACAGTAGAAGACATTGCCAATTGCGGTCACTTCAGCTAAACTGATGGTGGTTCCCTGTTTCGCCAGTTCATGTCAGTGTCCTGTGAATATCTTGATTTCTCTCTCACATAACTCTACCTTGCATTTGTTCAGTCTACAATGACCAAACATACTATCATCTTCCAAGCTGTTGTCTGAAACATTTTGCCCATTATTAAAATGGCTAAGAAAACTAAGTTCAAGTTATTCCAAATTTCGCCACCAACTATGTAAAGAAATTGATAACTATTTAAAAACTGCGGGTCTATTATAAATTGCAGTAAAGCCACCAAGACAAAGCAGAACATCATACATCAAAAACATTACGTAAAAATATCGTAGTACAAAGAGAAAACACAATTGAAAATGGGAGTCATTTCAAAAAACGCATCGTGTAAAATATGAATAAAAGAAAATTATGGTGGTTCATTTGCATGCTTGAAACCTGTGTAAATGATTTCGTTAATTGTACTCTTTGTGCTTGAAGGCATTACGAGGTGTCCAAGAGCACAAACAAAATAGTAGTCTTTTATTATTTTCCTAATATGGTGGTCGAGTTCAGAATGTTTTGAAATCATGTATTGTTTGCCAGAAAGCAAAACGTTCGAACTAATCTTATCTGACTGAATTATCCTATCGTTCCAACAAAGCCTTCGAATTAGAAAGAGAAACAAGTGAAGCCACATTTTTGTTTCCTGTTTCCATCTGGAAGCGAATCCGATAGTAAGAATCTTTAAAGAATTCAATAGTTTATCAGGACGTATGATCCACAAAACAAACTAAATGGGTAGAATACTTAGCGTACCGTAAATAATCTTCCACATGATTTGTCCCAATAGAATTAATCTTGTGCAAGTTCTAAGTGGACGAGTGGATTAAAACCCCAACCCAGACATCACCTGATGAAGCTCCCATAGGAAAAAGTACATCAAGATATTATAACTTTGAGCACAAATGCAAAACGGAGGAAGAAGCTCTTTGACAAAAGCTTAAAATGTACTTCTGAATATCGAATAGGAGAAGGCGTTCTCCTTAGCACACATCCAAAATCTACTAAAATAAAGAAGTTAAACCGAGAATTACTATAACCAGGTCCGTATGTGATCGCCAATACACCACACCCTCATGTCATTTATTAGCCAATTTTAATTCTGGATAGATATGAGATTTATTTCCACACCAATACTTAAAGAAATTCGTGCATTGAACATCAGTAGAATGTACCTGTTATTTTATGTATGTGTCAAAAACACTTAGCCTAGACATTGTGCATATTACTTTTAGTACTTAGCACATGATGAAGCAGTTGGTAGAAATTTATTTATTTTATTTATATTGGTAGAAATTTATTTATGTATTGAAACAGAAACTTATAGAACTATTTCAAGTCTGATTTGACACCACCTTTGAGCAGGCCTGCTCTAGGAATGATGTGAAAAAAATGGTTCAAATGGCTCTAAGCGCTATGGGACTTTACATCTGAGGTCATCAGTCCCCTAGACTTAGAAACTACTTAAACCTAACTAACCTAAGGACATCACACACATCCATGCACGAGGCAGGATTCGAACCTGCGACCTTAGCAGCAGCGCGGTTCCGGACTGAAGCGCCTAGAACCACTCGGCCACCACGGCCGGCGAATGATGTGACTCTGGATAAAACTTTGAATGTAAGTATGTACGTATTATTAATATTGAACATATGAGGTCTGATTTTGAATGGTCACTTTTGCAGAGGAGAGAAAAACACATTTTAAGTAAACACAGGAACATACAAGTTGGAGACAATTCGATATGAAGATATGGTGAGAAGCCACGCCACGTTGTTTGCTGTAGATTCTATGTGTGTTCAACTTGATATATCTTCTTGCTGCAGAATTTGCTATTTTCGCTTTACTTATAGAAGAAACGTTGCGCAGATTCCTTGCTTGCATTCACATATCCTGAAGCCTGACCGCCGAATAAAGTTTACATTTTCTTGTAGAAGGCTGTTGGATTTTGTTGTAGACTATTGGGGTCTTGTATGCATGTGGCGTAATCCCAAATTACATATAAGTGAGTCTAGGGCGATTCGCTTTCCCTTACAGTAAGGTAGATAATGAAGTTTCAGTATTTACCTGATTTGTCTCGCGTGTAATAAGAGTTTTTGGATTTAGAAGCAGACTAATTGTACGTAGAACCAGGCTTACTCTACTCCAGGAAAAACTGTATTTCCACACAAGAGTAATTAAAACAAGTGTGTCTACGGAACATAAAGAATCAAATACGTGTTCACTAAAATGACCTATTTAGAAAGTAAAACTGTATACAGAGTGTTGCTGTTAGACAAAAGGCGACGATGTTTCGTGTTCGTGTAAACATCGAGGAAGCTATACATAAAAAGGCGTTTCTGGTACTGTACCAAGATGTGCAGAAGTAAGTAAGTCAAATGTTAGTGGCTAAAAACACAGTGCAAAGCAATGGATTAGCTGAGTCAGGCTAACCTTGTATGTCTCGTGAAGCGTGTGATGAAAGCAACGATTAATAAACTGTAGTCGCTATATGAAGATTTCTTTGGACGATAAGAAACTAAATGTGTAGCAACGTACTTGATTCAGATGCAAGTAACTTGTTTTGCGTCCTGCGTCTCTTCGTCGTTATCGTGGAAGACATGAGTCTGATGGCACAGGGCAATTCACTGCTGAATATATCATGTGTTCCGACATTTGCTCTCAACCCTGCTACTGCCAGCAGCCCTGTCCCATGTGACACCAACGCCATCCAACAGTTCTGGTTGGACTACATCATGCTAGAACTAATGCGACGTTGTAACGATGTTTCGACAATGCCATTCGCTGAATGCTACATAAAATGGCCGTGCTGCACCATTTCCGACGTATCCGCAATGCACTAGGACAAGATAAAAACTAAGACTGATAGAATTGTCCAGATCTTTACGATGACGTGTTCCGTTCCGTGGTTTCATAACTTCATTCAAACTCCGCATTTGTACTACGATGACAAAGTTATGGAAAATGTACAACAGCGAAGCGTTTCCTGTTTTCGAAAATACGACTCTGTAAGTACTGCATGCATAAACATATATTGCTGTAAGCAAACAAACAGCATTTTGCCCACTAAAACCTCTTGTACCATTTTTGTTAACTTGTAGACAGTTGCTAAAGGGATCGTTTGTTCAGCAACTTGAGATTCTGTGTTCTTTAGATCCATTAACCTCCGTATTTTAAAATTATTTTAGTAGCCTGAACTGGAGCACTATCATCGTTAGTGTTTAAAGTCCTTCCTTACATCTAGCCATACACCTCCTCGTTAAGTACCTTGCACGTGATCTAAGCTTGAGAGGACTTTCCGGATGTCACAGGTGTCTTTGGCCATTTCCATTAACCAGTCACATGATACGTCCAGGCTTTTTTATTTTTTTCTAATTTTTCGTTAGTTTTATAGTAATCGGATCTGTTTACACACATTTTCCGAATGATATTGTTGCTGTCTTCTTCTCTTGAGTCTAGTGTCAAACAAATTTCCAGTTTTAATTGCACTGGACAGTATTAAGGATTGATTTAGCTTCTTCTCTTGCTCCTTATTTTTTTATCTCATCTCTGGAAACGGTTGTTAACAAGCGCCACGAATAGTTCCTGCAGTTGACTTTATTTCTTTCCTAGTGTAGTAATCATTGTCATCCATGCTGCGGAAGTAGTTAAATCACAGAGGACAGCTAGAAAAGGACACGTCCGATGCCAAGCCATGAATTTTTATTGTGCAGGGTAGGCAAAATAAAAATGGACGTTCTAAATGAACAGGAGAACTAACCGACACAGAATGTCCTGTCAGTCGTGATTTCGATGCATCAATCGATTGATATGACATATCTGGATACGCGCATATCCCGCATGCTGTCCCGAACACTTCACTGCGTCCCTTAGTTTGAACGAATGTGAGGAGCAGACGTGTTTACCGACCAGTTGAACGCGACAAAAATTGGTGCTCACGACAAAACAGCTTGTCTTCATTGTCGAGTGTTGAAAGAAGCCCAGTTCGTGAGAAACGTCTGCAGAATTTTTTGCGCAAGAGTTTAAGATTGAAAACGTTGAGGCAAAATCTTCAGCAGTCTAAACTGAAAAACTTAAGTGTCAAAATGGCGCGAAACCTTCTCTGTAGCGAATGAAAACCATAACTATCTAATGAGATTTCGAACATCAGAAAACTCTGCTGGAGTGGAGGAAAGCTTGGTATGGCGTCCAATGAAATCTCAACGCCATTTATCTGTGCAAGTGGGGTTAAAACGATCGTCTAAATGTTTTCAAAAAGGATCTGCATCTGTATCCTTACGAATTTTCTCTTCTGCATGAGTTAAAATGTCCAGACGAGCTTTTGCGTGTTGAGTTTTGCTGGTGGTTTCTGAGAGGAGTGGAATAAGTACTTTTGGAGCCTCAGTTTTTCATTTCTTCAGATGAGGCGTGGATCAACTTCACAGGGTAGGGGAACGCAAAGAACATGCGCCATTAGCACCAGAAAATCCTCATCGGTGCCTCGAAGAGCCGCTGCATAATCTCAGGATTGTTGTTTTGTGCGCAGTATCTGCATCGCAGCACACTTCTTTCGCCAAACGGTTAACGCTAAACAGCATGTTCAGAAACGGTTTAATCTGTATGTGGATCAACTCAAGAAAGTTGGACGACTGTATGGGTATTTTTTGCAAGACGGAGCAACTGCGCACATCGCCTTGACAACCTTGTCACGAGTGTATTTCTGTGAGGAGGGAACAATCAGCAGATGCAGTGCAGTCTTCTGGCAACCTCTATCGTCTGATCTCTCTCTCTTTCCAATTTTTACCCGTGCGACAAATTTAAGGGTCAGATGTACTCGAATAATCCTCCCGCGCAGAAAGAGCTCCAACAAAACATCATACACGCAATCACCCGGAGGTCTGTGTCGACTTTGGACCACTGTCTTTACGTTGGTGACGTCACATGAGCAGGCCAATGCCCTACTCATAACATAACAAGACACGACTTCATATCTGTGACGTAATCATCATAATTTCATCATCATCATGACTTCACAAGTCACTCCCCTTTTGCAATTACGTCACAATGGAGGAAAAATAACAAAAAATGGAAGACGGCACTGGCGTGAAACTCTAAAATAAAAGTTTTTAGCATCCGTTAAAAAGGAACAGCCAGTCACAACACTTAAAAACGCAAGACGACGATGCTGGAAAATTTTTAAGATTCCATCTACATTTAATTTTACATTGTCACTTTCCCTCTTCAAACTGAAATTATTGGCATTAGTTTTCTTTATGTTTAATGTCAGTTTGTTGCTTATTGACCAATTGTAAACTTCGTTGAGAGTTTCATTTGCTTCCTCTACGAGGAGTTCTCTTGTTTTCTCAGTGACTATAATGTTGCTGTCATCAGCGAAGAGAATTTTTTCACCATGAGTAACACCACTGGAAAAGTCATTGATGTATATCAGGAATAGTATTGGTCCTAATATGCTAACTTGCGGACCCACTTGTAAGTGTTTTACTAAATGTTTAGATCCATTTAAAGTATGTGTTATCTCTACTCTTTGTACCCTCTCTGCTAGGTACGATCGAAACCACTCTTATTCCTAATGCTTCTAATTTATTTAATAGAATATTGTGGTCGACTGTATCAAAGGCCTTAGTAAGATTCGAACATATGCGTGTGGCACACTCATCTTTGTCAAGAGCATCGAGTACCACTTTTGTTGACTCCACTATGACTGACTCCATATTTTCGCCACTTCAGAAACCAAACTGTGATTCGCTTCAAAGATTGTATTTATTCAGGTAATTCATTAACCTGTTCTTCATAATTGTTTCTATTATTTTTGAGAATAGAAACAACAGGGAAATGGAGTGGTAATTTTCTATGTCTTCTGCATTACCTTTCTTAAGCAAAGGTACAACTCTTGCCTGTTTTAACTGCTCTGGAAATGCCACTGATGTGAAGGATTCATTTTATATATTTGTTAAGGGGCCTTGTATAATCTTGATACATTGTTTCAGTACACACGTTGGTATTTCATCTAAGCCTACTGACAAAATTTTTTAATTTTTGGACAGTTTTACTGACTTCATTCTCTGTGGTTGGAAGTACTTACTGCAACATTATCTACGGGTGTTATAACTGTTTCGGGGAATTTTTGCTGTGCAATACTTGAAAAACTCTCGTTTACACAGTTTGCCAAGTGTTGTGTATCATTTATTACCTTACTACCTCCCTTAGCAGTATGTCATTATGCATTTATTTGCCCCTCCCCGTTTCCTTTTTTTATAACATCCCAGACTGCTTTGCTTTTATTCTCTGCATTATATATTATTTTGTCATTAAATGACTTTTTTGCAGCAATCAGCACCTTCCTATGGGTCTTTTTGTATCCATGACAGAAATTTAAGAATTCTGGATCACTGTAACTCTCTTTTATGGAACTGAGGTATTTAAACATTTGGGAGGACTTCTTAATGCCTGCCGTTTTCCATCTGTTTTTGTGAGATGTTTATACAGATATGCATAGTTTTGGAAATGCCTTTTTAAAGTTTAATTTAAAAAATGTGGAGAATTTAGAGAACTTCATATTCACATTGGTTTCCTTGTACACTCCATTCCACCTTTGGTTTGCTAGTTCTTTTGAAAAATCTTTTATTTTTATTTCTGATAGGTGTCGTTTGTAGGCTTGTACTTTAGGGAATGATTCGATGCCTGATTTTACTGTTGTTATTTGACAGAGATGGTCTGATAGTCCGAGATCTTTTACAGCTACATCACATTATTCCCTGTCCATATTTGTGGCCACATGGTCAATTACTGATGCAGTCATTGTAGTAAGCCTTGTTACTCTATTGACCAATAGGGACACGCCGAAACTTTGAATGGTGTTTATGAGGGTGCTGCTGGATTCATTTATGATATTAGTGTTGATGTTAATGTCCCCACACAGAATTATGTTGACCTTTGTGCTTCGGACTGTATCTAGAACTTCTGTTAATTTATTTATAAAAGTGTCCAAAATTCCCCCAGGGAGATCTATACACGCACAAAATGATTAATTTCTTGGTGATATCTAGCCCTGTTAATTCAATAGCTGATATTTCAAAGTGTTTGTCTTCACTTATTGTACTGAGGTCATGCCTTGATTTGAACTGTATTTCTTTTCTGATATAAATGCATGATCCTCCGCCCCTTGAAGCAGTTCTGCAGTAAGAGTTTCCCTTTTCATACAATGATAATACTACATGTTGGATTTCTTTGTCTCTATACCAGCGCTCAGTAACACAAACTACTGTGCAGTTCAAAGATTGGAGCTCCACTTCTAATAGTAGTACTTTATTTTTTATTGATTTCATGTTTTGATGGAGAATTGTTAAGTCTGTGAAGTGCCTCATGTTACTCTTTCCAATGGTTTGTTTTTCTTTGTGACATCTGATATGTGTAATTTGGAGTGTTAAAATCTGTCGTGTGAGTGATTGTTTCGGTATTTTTTAAACTGCTCGAGATACTCTTTAGGCAGGGGTACCTGTTGTCTGGATTTATCCTAAAAAAGACTTACTTTTCTTACCCATGACAACACGTATTTGACCATGAGTGGCCCGAGATCCAATACTTTCATGAATCAGCTGTAATTATCTTCCCTTCCCAGTCCTGTTTGGATGTAGGCCATGTCTAGTGAAACCCCATCTGTTGATAGTCCATACGGGCACTAGAGAAACATGAGCATAGTTGGCTGCCCTCGGAGCCATCCCTAACGCCACATTTATTCGCCTTTCAGCTTCATCAAGGTGTGGTCGATCATGACGCCAGAACAGTTCAATAAAGTGTACGTTGGTGCCATGAGTCAGGGAAACTATCTTGTCCAGGTCACCACATGTGTCATATGCCCCATCCTTGTCCAAACTGTTTCCCACCCCATCTCTACATGGTCCTCTTTTGTAAACTCCTTAGATAAAGACCCTAAGTCCTCTATCACATGACTTAGACCTGCGTTTGGCTTGAAGATACTGGTGGCCTGGTACGCTGCCCCTAAACTTTCCTGTAACTTGTACATTTCTAGGCTTCTTCGCCCCAGTTGAAGTGTGCTGCACATTTCCTGCTCCTCGTTCTACATGAGGTTCTTCTACACTTAACTCTGGCAATGGTAGATAGATACCTTTTTCTGGTGTTGATGATAAAACCATCAGATTGCATTGTCTTTCTTCCTATCCTCCTACCATCTGCCAGTTCCCAACCGCCCTCCTCGCCCCTATCTCCCTTGATCCTTATCAGTTCCTTCTGTGCTTCCTCCAACTGTGCCTGAAGGGTTTCCTTTCCTGTTCCCCAAAAAAAATGTTCCTACTGCATACTCTGCAGTTCTAGGAGAGAGCCTCTTCTGTTCTCCCAACATTACTACCCTATAACAGCTCCCACATTTCTCACTCATGATCAGTTTCGAAAGAATAATCAAGTTTAAAGATTGTTTTAAATTGTCTAGGACGTGAGAATGGCCGTATGTAAACCAAAAACGACACAAAGATGTTGTTGTTTTTATACTGTTTTAGAGATGCAATGACAGAAGAATGAATTAGTAATTACTTTTATTTTAGAGAGAATTTACGTTACCAAGTGTGTTTGGTCAGGTTTTTAAACACCTATGACTCGGAAAGTTTAGGCCTAGATAGCGTCTATCTGCTAGTAAACAATACGAAATGTGTTAATTAAATACGATTTAGAAAGGTTTAATTACACGTACCTTCAGTTGTTCTACTGAAGTCACTTGTCTTCATGAAGGGTCTAGGGAAAATAAAGTGGATTAAGGACTTGACACCAGAGCATGACGTGCATAATACTGAGAACATGGGCTGTCCCTCATTCTTTTCCTCTGATTGAAAATGTGTGTTGACAAATACAGACTAGTGACTGCTAATTTAAATGTGAATTTGTTGGATCATTGGTGGTGCAGTTGTCACTTATTAACTTTCCCATTTCACTCCAATGAGCTGAATAGACCTTGTTGTTGAACAAAGAAATGTAAGGTTTTTTGAATAATATTTATATTTACAATAATTAGTTTACCTGGTTTTTTCCCTGCTATCTCTAATATATTTTATTGTTGCAATCAGCATATAAGCCCAAGAAGTGAATAGCAATTTTTGTGTGCTCTAAGTATGCATGAGACTTTACTCTCAACAAGACTAAAACTGGTTCTGAGATTGCAGACGCACTTAGAGAGCTGTACACAAGAAGTAGGATCATTTACATACAGACTTGTAAGGATCATTTCCATTAGTTTAACGAGAGTTCGACCATTAAGCTGACATTTAAATTTACTGATGAGGCAGTACAGTATTTGACACGAACATTTTTTGTAGTGTGTAAAATGGAGAGAGAGATGAAATTTATTGATAAGATAGAATTTTAGGTACTCACGTTTTTGACATTGGGAATACTGTAGGAGAGATTGCTTTTGAACGGAGTACAACTTTCAGGTATAACTGTGTGTGTGTGTGTGTGTGTGTGTGTGTGTGTGTGTGTGTGTGCATTTTTAACAAAAATATTCGCCTCGTTTTATACTTTTTTGGACATGGCACTAATTTAGGTGAAGCATACGTCATTTTTTATGTGGAAATACTGTAGTACACTCCTGGAAATTGAAATAAGAACACCGTGAATTCATTGTCCCAGGAAGGGGAAACTTTATTGACACATTCCTGGGGTCAGATACATCACATGATCACACTGACAGAACCACAGGCACATAGACACAGGCAACAGAGCATGCACAATGTCGGCACTAGTACAGTGTATATCCACCTTTCGCAGCAATGCAGGCTGCTATTCTCCCATGGAGACGATAGTAGAGATGCTGGATGTAGTCCTGTGGAACGGCTTGCCATGCCATTTGCACCTCGCGCCTCAGTTGGACCAGCGTTCGTGCTGGACGTGCAGACAGCGTGAGACGACGCTTCATCCAGTCCCAAACATGCTCAATGGGGGACAGATCCGGAGATCTTGCTGGCCAGGGTAGTTGACTTACACCTTCTAGTGCACGTTGGGTGGCACGGGATACATGCGGACGTGCATTGTCCTGTTGGAACAGCAAGTTCCCTTGCCGGTCTAGGAATGGTAGAACGATGGGTTCGATGACGGTTTGGATGTACCGTGGACTATTCAGTGTCCCCTCGACGATCACCAGTGGTGTACGGCCAGTGTAGGAGATCGCTCCCCACACCATGATGCCGGGTGTTGGCCCTGTTCCTCGGTCGTATGCAGTCCTGATTGTGGCGCTCACCTGCACGGCGCCAAACACGCATACGACCATCATTGGCACCAAGGCAGAAGCGACTCTCATCGCTGAAGACGACACGTCTCCATTCGTCCCTCCATTCACGCCTGTCGCGACACCACTGGAGGCTGGCTGCACGGTGTTGGGGCGTGAGCGGAAGACGGCCTAACGGTGTGCGGGACCGTAGCCCAGCTTCATGGAGACGGTTGCGAATGGTCCTCGCCGATACCCCAGGAGCAACAGTGTCCCTAATTTGCTGGGAAGTGGCGGTGCGGTCCCCTACGGCACTGCGTAGGATCCTACGGTCTTGGCGTGCATCCGTGCGTCGCTGCGGTCCGGTCCCAGGTCGACGGGCACGTGCACCTTCCGCCGACCACTGGCGACAACATCGATGTACTGTGGAGACCTCACGCCCCACGTGTTGAGCAATTCGGCGGTACGTCCACCCGGCCTCCCGCATGCCCACTATACGCCCTCGCTCAAAGTCCGTCAACTGCACATACGGTTCACGTCCACGCTGTCGCGGCATGCTACCAGTGTTAAAGACTGCGATGGAGCTCCGTATACCACGGCAAACTGGCTGACACTGACGGCGGCGGTGCACAAATGCTGCGCAGCTAGCGCCATTCGACGGCCAACACCGCGGTTCCTGGTGTGTCCGCTGTGCCGTGCGTGTGATCATTGCTTGTACAGCCCTCTCGCAGTGTCCGGAGCAAGTATGGTGGGTCTGACACACCGGTGTCAATGTGTTCTTTTTTCCATTTCCAGGAGTGTATTATTGGACACTCTTGAATTCGGTGGGATATGTAGTGAATGGTAATTTCATTTTTAATGTACCCAATTTTTTAAATTTTCCTACCAATGCCATGTTTCTTTAATTTCAATATCTAATAAAAATACTGCAATGTGATTTCTTGTTTTATTTTATATATATATATATATATATATATATATATATATATATATATATATATATATATTACCCGCCTTCGCCGTCTTCGATTTTTAAATTTACCGCCAATTCCGTGTTTGACTCTTAAATTTCCCATCATACGCCATCTTTATGATTTCAGGCTCATTAATGACTTCAAGTGTACTTGTTACGGACACCTTCAACAGACGACCCACTAGGACCATCTTACGTTTTTAAACACTGTGATGGTTGTTTAAGTAATTAATGTAAGCTAAAACCATTTTCCTTTCATCGATTTCTTATACTTTTAAGCAGTGCGATTGGCTGTTTCACTTTTAAGCACTGTGGTTGGCCTTTTCCTTTTTAGTGGATGCCAAAAATTTTTGAATAAAAATTTGTCTCGTGCACCATCTCGGAGTATTTAAAATTTTCTGTCTACGTGATGTCATTGAGAAACGCTCATGCTTGTGACGTCATGGGTAAGACACTGGTAGGAATAGGAGTAGAGATTAGTGTTTATCGTCCCGTCGACAACGAGGTGATTAGAAACCGAGGAAAAGCTCTGATTGGGGACGGAAATCGGCCAGTGCCTTTCAAAGCAACCATCTCAGAATTTTCCTGAAGTGATTTAGGGAAATCACGGAAAACTTAAATCAGGATCGCCAGACACGAGTTTGAACCGTTATCCTCCCGCATGAGAGTCCAGTGTGCTAACTACTGCGCCACCTCGCTCAGTAGGACGAACACTAGTCTGCTCACCTTACGTCACATATCTAAACAAAGTTGTTCAAAGTCCACATAGCCCTACTATATTGATATCTCTCAGGCAGAGCTTCCCTATGTGTGTGTGTCACAGTTTGTTAAATCCAGCATAGCGCCGCATCGATGTTAAATAGGGCCATTTCCAGTATCTTCTAAGATGTTCATTAACAAGGTTCAATTCTGCGTCAGTCTTATTGTTAATATTTTTCGCGACACATTTTTTTTTTACTCAACCTGTATATAATAAACGGTTATCCTCATTTTTACAGCCCGTACATTCGCCACCTGAGGCCGCAAATTTAATCTTTAATCTCGTTCCATGCAGTAGTGTTTTTAAAAACAATTATGTACAAATGTATGTCTAAGTCACTTATAGCTAGAACGTGATTTTATGTGTAATTTATGCGACATCGAATGTGTATTAACGAGGGAACCCATACCAGTTTTAGGTAGGCTTTCCATATTTACAGCTTTCGTTTCAGGAGCGATTTGTATAGCGCCAGCGGAAGAGCAAATCTATTTTGGCTTAATAACTGGTAAATTTTGGCCTATAGTATCATAGTAAGCAATCATTTCAGATTTCCTCCACTTAACAAGGTGCTTTGTGGCTGTTTCGGAAGGTGTTACTCAAACAATAGCTAGAAGGGAGAACCGTGTGGGTAGAAGGAAAGGGTTTGATTTATCGGTTCCAAGTGTGATGACGAGAGCGTAATGGGTGAGTAACTGCCGTCCGAGTCATATTGTTTACTGCGTCAGTATGTTTTCCGTCGTTTCTTAGAGGTATTTGACAGCCAACTTCTATGTAGTGTTTAGTTCACAGGATGTGAGATTCAGATAAAAGTGGTCGTTTTTGGCCGTAGTATCGGCTTAAGCAATTCTCACAATAGGAAAACGACTTTTACTGTTGTGAACTATAAAGTGGATCGTTGGGGACGTATTCTGCGCCTTTGAAACGAGTCTGATGCTGTGGTTTTACAATGCGGACGTAAATCAGAGCGAGTGAAAGCAGGACAATAATTTCCAGTTTCTGTAACAGAAGAATACAGCCTGTTGAGCTGTACCGTCCATAATTACCGTGTTACTCGTAAAAACGTGTGGGTAAAGTACGTAACTCTATTTGAAGCGACTGTTCTAGAAAAGAAGTTTCAAAGCCGCTTTTCTCTTATTAGAAAATGTGAATGATCTTGATTCGAGTGTAAGGGAGTCTGAAAATCGAGCAGCAGCTGTTGACATTTTGGTATTTAAAAGTTCAGCGGAAAATTCAGAAGTTCAAAGTAATGTCGATCTGTTTTTGCATCTTGTAACAATGAATCACTTACTGTTCACGATGTCTATTTTTGTAGCCTCTTGGACTTACGAAGGCTAACTGAAAAGTAATGCCTCTAAATTTTTTAATTGTATCTCTTAAGACTTTTTTAATAAAAGAAACGTTATTAACATTCTACATCCTTATTCTCATTTGTACATGTTTATTTCTCAACATAGTCACAGTGGCGGGAACAACTTCTCCCGACGAGAAACCAGTTTGTTGAGAGAAAAGTAGAAAGTTTGACTTTGTATATGGAGCCATAGCTTCACCTGTGATTGCACAGCTTCTTCACTACCAAAGTGAAGTCTTCGAGCGGGCCGTTGTGACCGAGCAGTTCTAGCCGCTTCAGTCTGGAACCGCGCGACCGCTACGGGCGCAGGTTCGAATCCTACCTCGGGCATGGATTTGTGTGATGTCGTTAGGTTGGTTAGGTAAAAGTAGTTCTAAGTTCTAGGGGACTGATGACCTCAGATGTTAAGTCCCATAGTATTGTATTGTATAGTATGTTAACCGGGGACCTAGAAACGACGGAGAGGCTCCGTCCCCGCCGCAGCCGCAGTGGTCCACAACCCCACAACGACTACCGCAGTCCACTTCACCCCTCCACCGTCTCACACCGAACCCAGGGTTATTGGGCGTTCGGACCCCGGTTGACCCCCTAGGGAACGTCTCACACCAGACTAGTGTAACCCCTATGTTTGCGTGGTAGAGTAATGGTGGTGTACGCGTGCGTGGAGAACTTGTTAGCGCAGCAATCGCCGACATAGTGTAACTGAGGCGGAATAAGGGGAACCAGTCCGCATTCGCCGAGGCAGATGGAAAACCGCCTAAAACCCATCCACAGACTGGCCGGTTCACCGGACCTCGACACAAATCCGCCGGGTGGATTCGTGCCGGGGACCAGGCGCTCCTTCCCGTCCGGAAAGCCGTGTGTTAGACCGCACGGCCAACCGGGCGGTCGAGTCCCATAGTACTCAGAGCCATTTGAACCATTTATGAAGTCCTCGAAGGTGTTCACAAATTTTGGAAACAGATTAAAATCGGATAGGACCAAGTCGGGGCTGTATGGAGGATGGTGGATGACAGTTAACCCAAGGCATCGGACTGTTGCAGATGTCACAGACTCGTGGGTGGTCTTCCATTGCCAAGCTCCGTTTGTGGACGAACTCTTCGAATTCGAATCTCGATTCACCACGCTGTTTCTCACTCACCTACATCGTTATGCTACACAACGCATGTCACAGGCTACACTCCTGGAAATTGAAATAAGAACACCGTGAATTCATTGTCCCAGGAAGGGGAAACTTTATTGACACATTCCTGGGGTCAGATACATCACATGATCACACTGACAGAACCACAGGCACATAGACACAGGCAACAGAGCATGCACAATGTCGGCACTAGTACAGTGTATATCCACCTTTCGCAGCAATGCAGGCTGCTATTCTCCCATGGAGACGATCGTAGAGATGCTGGATGTAGTCCTGTGGAACGGCTTGCCATGCCATTTCCACCTGGCGCCTCAGTTGGACCAGCGTTCGTGCTGGACGTGCAGACCGCGTGAGACGACGCTTCATCCAGTCCCAAACATGCTCAATGGGGGACAGATCCGGAGATCTTGCTGGCCAGGGTAGTTGACTTACGCCTTCTAGAGCACGTTGGGTGGCACGGGATACATGCGGACGTGCATTGTCCTGTTGGAACAGCAAGTTCCCTTGCCGGTCTAGGAATGGTAGAACGATGGGTTCGATGACGGTTTGGATGTACCGTGCACTATTCAGTGTCCCCTCGACGATCACCAGTGGTGTACGGCCAGTGTAGGAGATCGCTCCCCACACCATGATGCCGGGTGTTGGCCCTGTGTGCCTCGGTCGTATGCAGTCCTGATTGTGGCGCTCACCTGCACGGCGCCAAACACGCATGCGACATCATTGGCACCAAGGCAGAAGCGACTCTCATCGCTGAAGACGACACGTCTCCATTCGTCCCTCCATTCACGCCTGTCGCGACACCACTGGAGGCGGGCTGCACGATGTTGGGGCGTGAGCGGAAGACGGCCTAACTGTGTGCGGGACCGTAGCCCAGCTTCATGGAGACGGTTGCGAATGGTCCTCGCCGATACCCCAGGAGCAACAGTGTACCTAATTTGCTGGGAAGTGGCGGTGCGGTCCCCTACGGCACTGCGTAGGATCCTACGGTCTTGGCGTGCATCCGTGCGTCGCTGCGGTCCGGTCCCAGGTCGACGGGCACGTGCACCTTCCGCCGACCACTGGCGACAACATCGATGTACTGTGGAGACCTCACGCCCCACGTGTTGAGCAATTCGGCGGTACGTCCACCCGGCCTCCCGCATGCCCACTATACGCCCTCGCTCAAAGTCCGTCAACTGCACATACGGTTCACGTCCACGCTGTCGCGGCATGCTACCAGTGTTAAAGACTGCGATGGAGCTCCGTATGCCACGGCAAACTGGCTGACACTGACGGCGGCGGTGCACAAATGCTGCGCAGCTAGCGCCATTCGACGGCCAACACCGCGGTTCCTGGTGTGTCCGCTGTGCCGTGCGTGTGATCATTGCTTGTACAGCCCTCTCGCAGTGTCCGGAGCAAGTATGGTGGGTCTGACACACCGGTGTCAATGTGTTCTTTTTTCCATTTCCAGGAGTGTATAATTCGTAGCCATCTAACGACAGAGGGCTGCAATGTGTAGACTTGAAAAAAAGAGATGGCAAATATTAATAACGCTTTAAGAGTATTTTACATAAAAATTCGGAGGCATTACTTCTCAGCATGCCCTCGTGCTTCGTACCTGCTTCAAACAGTATTGCAACAACTTCGACATTGTTAAAATGTCCGACACAGTTGAAGTTCAATCGTAAAGAGAGGATGATTTCGGTTGCACTTGGTGATAATCTTCCTATCTCGCTGCTGCAATATTTATTGTCCTACACATTGAACGGACATACATAAAATATATGAGAGATAAAAATAAGTGCTCACCTACAACCTGATCCTGAAAGTTCTGCTCTGAAATGTTGTCTGAAACCAAACGACTGAAATAAAATAACCATAATACTAAACGGCTAACCCAAGGCACAATCCCACTTGTTTTAAGTTCCCTATAAAACGACTTTCAGGGGAAACAAAACTTTGATTTTCAATTTTTCATACAGTTACTGATCAAATTTAAAAATTCAAAATTCAGTCACGTTCTACTCATTAAGAGCTACAATTTTATGTTACAGACTTAACAGAAAAGTCAAATACTGTAGTTAAAAAGTCTCTGTATACACTGAAGAGCTGAATGCTTCAAATGGTTCAAATGGCTCTGAGCACTATGGGACTCAACTGCTGTGGTCATAAGTCCCCTAGAACTTAGAACTACTTAAACCTAACTAACCTAAGGACATCACACGCATCCATGCCCGATGCAGGATTCGAACCTGCGACCGTAGCGGTCGTGCGGTTCCAGACTGTAGCGCCTTTAACCGCTCGGCCACTCCGGCCGGCAAGAGCCGAATGAACTGGTACACCTGCCTAATGTCGTGTAGGGCCCCAAGAGCAAACGGAAGTGCCTCAGCACGATTTTGAACAGCACGTTGCAAGGCATACCAGATATGTTCAATAATATTCATGTCTGGGGAGTTTGGTGGCCAGCGGAAGTGTTTAAACTTAAGAAAGTGTTCCTGGAGCCACTCCATACCATTTCTGGACTTGTGGGGTGTCGTATTGTCCTTCTGGAATTGCCAGTTCCGTCGGACTGCACAATGGACATGAATGGATGCAGGTGATCAGACAGGATGCTTACGTACGTGTCGCCCTTCACAGTCGTATCTAGACGTATCAGGGGTCCCATATCACTCCAACTGTACACGTTCCACATCATTACAGAGCCTCCACCAGCTTGAACAGTCCCCTGTTAACCATGCAGGGTACATGGATTCATGAGGTTGTCTCCATAGCCGTACACGTCCATCTGCTCGATACAATTTGAACCGAGACTCATGCAACATGTTTCCATTCGTTAACAGTCCAATGTCGGTGTTGACGAGCCCAGACGAGACTTAAAGCTTTGTGTCGTGCAGTCATCAAGGGTACACGAGTGGGTATTCGGCTGCGAAAGCCCATATCAATGATGTTTCGTTGAATGGTTCGCACGCTGATACTTGTTGATGACGCAGCAAGGAAATCTGCAGCAATCTGCGCAAGCGTTGCGCTTCTGTAAGTTGAACGATTCTCTTCAGACGCCGTTGGCCCCATTCTTGCAGGATCTTTTTCCGGCCGAGGCAATGTCAGAGATTTGATGTTTTACTGGGTTCCTGATATCCACGGTACCCTCGTGAAATGGTCGTACGGGAAATCCCCACTTCATCGCTACCTCGGAGATGCTGTGTCCCATCGCTCGTGCGCCGACTGTAACACCATGTTCAAACTCAATCACATCTTGATAGCCTGCCATTGTTGCATCAGTAACGGATGTAACAACTGCGCCAGACACTTATTGTGTTATATAGACGTTGCCGACTGCAGCGTCGCATTCTGCCTGTTTACACATCTGTGTATTTGAATATGGTTGCCTGTATCAGTTTCTTTGATCTTTCAGTGTATATCTTCACTGAGCATAACGCACGATGCGGAAATTAGGCAGACTTTATTCATCCAGTATTTAAGAATGAGAGCACTTAGCGACTTTCAACAAACTTTGCACACAATTTCAGACCTTTTAGTAAATGTTTTCCCTAACACTCTCCAGAAAATAATGAAAGGAAAATAGTTTATCTCTCCCTGCATTGTCGCTGTTCATACATGAAAACTTAATCAACATGCATGACGCTGCAATTTAATTTTTCCTTACTACTAGGTATATCCGCGAAGTACTTTGTGCAAAGTATCCACATACATCACTAAATACGCATGCAAAATTATACCATTGAACGACACATAGGGAGCGAGATACAGCGTTTTAAATATGAGAGTTTGATTCTTTGAAGAATCGGAGGTAGGTGTCTACTGGATAATGACTAAGCAACTGATTATAGTAATAGCCGTTTTCTTTTTATTTCGCTGTAGGTGCATGAAACTATTAGATAAACATATACGGTTAAAAACAAAAATAAAATTCAGATTCAAAAGGCAGGTAATAGGTACCATTATCTGGAAGATAAACAGTAATGGGCAAGGAACGCTGCAGCATCCCGAGTTGGGAAACCTCTAACTTATCTTTTGGGATGTCTAAGATAACTAATGTTCTTGGTAGTACACAATTCTTTGACAGGAAGTAGCTTTCTGATTTGTTGCTGTTTTTTACTCGTCGTCGTCTTCGTAACAACTTTGTAAATGTTCAATGTGGACTTCTCAAGCCCCTGTACCGTTGTAAGTAAAAATATATTGCACGATACAGGTAAACGTCTCCGAGTCTCTCGAGGCGACATGGCCGAATAAGATCCTCTTGGTTTGCAAGGCTTGTCAGGGAAGTAATAGTTCCGCAGCTTACTACAGTTGTCGCCACTATCATCTTCAGTTGCTTTACTTCATGAACATGAGACCGGTGACAGTTGTCTACAGGTCGAGAGTTATTACTCAACTGATGCCGGCCAGGGTGGCCGAGCGGTTCTAGGCGCTACAGTCTGGAACTTCGCGACCGCTACCGTCGCAGGTTCGAATCCTGCCTCGGGCATGGGTGTGTGTGATGTCCTTAGGTTAGTTAGGCTTAAGTAGTTCTAAGTTCTAGGGGACTGATGACCTCAGAAGTTGAGTCCCATAGTGCTCAGAGCCATTTGAACCATTTTAACCAACTCAACTGATGCCGACTGGACACAGAGAGGACTTTATTCATACACTAAGACTGTTTGTCAACAGCTGACGCGCCGCATAAAGTTGTTAAGCCGTACCGTAGCGTGTGGCTTTACCTGTGTGTGAAGTGTGTTTCAGTGCACAAGTATTCAGGGCGACCTGCAGAAATCTGCTTAGCCAAATCACAGTGAGCTACGAGTGCGACAGGGGGGGGGGGGGGGGGGGGTTCTCCGTTCGGGATTTTCGAGACGAGGATTTCTGGTTTCAGCTTTCGTCTTACAATCAAGGTGAACCTGCTCAAAGGCTTGGACTGGTCGCTGGGTGGGACTGGGTCTATTTTAATTTATTATCGGGACAACACTGTCCCAATCAACGAAACATAGCCTAGTTTATGTTCTTGTAGCTGTCTGTGTGTGTGTCAAAGTGTAACGTCGATTGCTCGTTCTACATATGATAAGTTTTACCTGATAAAGACGGGCCAGTATGTGATGAATTAAGCAATATGCGTCAGAAGTGGTCACTAAGGTGATAACGAAATGCTAGAAAAATCATACTGCTGTCTATATCGTGCTCATTGACAGCCGCTGTAGTAGTCAGGAACTTGATTTTAGGTTAAGCTATTCTAGACGGTTGCTGGTAATGTCATAATCAAGATGACATTAAGGCTGAAGTAGAACTGGCTGTCCCCAGTGACTTGCAAGCTGAGTCTTTGTAGTACCTCTAGCCAGCAGCGAAGAGGAACGTCGTAATTCATCGAGGGGCTTCCCCAAGGGGCGCAGACGCAAACAGCTCTCCGAACTGCCTTTTAAGATGTGACTGCGTAACATGGTTGCTCTAAGCAGACGATAACTAATGTCCTCATCCGAGTAGCCGTTGCCTTCGTCGCCGCAGTATGAATTGCCGTTACCACAAATCCTACTGTATCACGCCTCAGTAGCAACAAAGTAATGACTGATGATTGTGTATACAAACACATCTGCAATGAAACTGGCCAGTGCCACATTTTCGCTATCTAATAACCTGATATTCTATTCTGATATACAACACTATACATTAAGACTACACATACAATTGTTTACGTCTGTATTTACAACTTGGATACGTGTATCACTTACATCACGTTCACAGAGCTATCAGTTCAAAATATGAACGTATATAAAATACACCTGCATTCAAAGGATATTAATTCATATTCTGTATGTATTGGAAATTTTCGCTATTAAAATAATTTCTAATCACTATAAATATTATTAATTACTGAAACATTTACAAAACATATTAATAAAAGCGTGAAGATAAATGACATTCATTTGTTTCCGCTAAATTGTTGTTTTTGAAGGTAATGCCACATCTTTAATATAACTTCTTTGATGTAAAATTTTGAGGGGTGTCGTGTCACGAATAGCGTTTGTGAGCTGGTAAGTTGGACCGTATGTTACTTGGATGTGTCTGAAAGGAAATATAATAGTGTTAAATCACCGAATAAAAATTGTAGCAGAATAAATCCAAAGGCCTGTGACATTTCATTTAATGGCGTGTGTGAAATAAATCGGAATCCTGAATTCGTTTTTTGCAAACAGTATCCACCTAAACGACTGTGCCAACAACGTGATTGGCTATTAATGGACAACCAAGGCAAGGTAAACAGAAGCAGTGTTCACTTGTGATACCGACAGTTTGAATACGTCAATGATCTCACTTTTCCTCTTATTCGTTCTCAAGGAGAGAAAATGTATAGCAAACGAAATCACAAAAGATAATAAATTATGAAGGTTGCAAAAATAAAAAAAATTCTAAATCGTAGATTCGGCGTTATGTAATAAGAGGAGAGCTGGAATCTGTGTTCGTACTTCACTCCGAAGGGCACGGAATCGATAATTTCTAATAAGTGTTGACAGTTAACGCAATGAGATGACGCTGTGGGGAAGGCTCTGCTGGATTCACATTCAGAAGAGGCAAGGTTCAAGTACACGTCCGGAATTTCAGATTTAGATTTACAATGATTTCCATAAATCGAATGAGGCGGACACCGAGATGATTCCTGTAAAACGGAGATAACTGAATACATTCTGCATCCTTGTGCTCTGTCTGGAATAACCTCATGGGCAACCTTACGTTAAGCCTCATGTCATGCTTCCTTTTTCTTCTTACATAGAGAATGTGCGACAGACAAGAGGTATATTTTTCTTATTGGTGACTTCATTAACAGATTCCTCGCAGTCATTACACTAGCAATATTAAGGATCTGTAAGATAATCGAATGCATTTCAGTGAAGATTATGCGTGAAAATTGACAGCAAATTTTTGTGGACTGTCTTTCCTCGGCAAAACACTCTCTTTGGTACAAAAAATATGTTTCCAGCTACTATTCTCCACTCCGACAGTCTCTCCTTGTTGGTCCAAAACCATTCGGAGGCCATACGATGGGTTAATGGGATGCAGCAGAACTAAATAAAAGGATGCAGAGGGAACTACACTGGCGTTCAATAAGTTATTCAACACATTTTTTTCTCTGCCAATTTCGACTGCAAAAACGGGAAATTTGTTGTGAGACGCTGTGGCATGTTCCCACCTTAGCTGCTATAATTTCATGAAATTCCGGTGCGTGGCGGTGCTATACGTAGGCCACGAAAGGACGTCTGTAACGGTGGTACATTCCAAGCCGAGAGGTGTCGTTGAGTTTCTTTTGGCAAAAAAATCAGAGCAACACAGATATTCATAGGCGATTGTAGAATGTCTACGGAGATCTACAGTCAACAAAAGCACGGTGAGTCGTTGGGCGAGGCGTCTATGATCATCGCAACGAGGCCGCGCAAACGTGTCTGATCTGCCGCGTTCCGGCCCGCCGCACACAGCTGTGACTCGGCAATTCTGAAACGTGCGGACACTCTCATTCGAGGTGATCGACGAATCAGAACCAAACACCTAGCTGCTCAATTGGACGTCGCTGTTGGTAGTGTCGACAATCTCGTCCACCAGTTGGGGTACTTAAGCTGTGTACCGCCTGGTTGCTTGCCGCCTAACAGAAGACCGTAAAGACCTATGAGGGACCATAGGTTTGCCCCAATGAAGGAGGGACTCCTCGGGCAGCAGTAGATGGATGTTGGAGAAACTATTGATGCAGCAACCCGTTGGCTCCGACGTCGACCAATGGAGTGGTACCATGCGGGCATGAAGGTCCTCCCAGTAAGGTGGCATAAGGCCATCGCTTTGGACGGAGATTATGTCAAAGATAGGGTTTTGAAGCCAAAAGAGTGGGATACAATATGGCGTATGGAATGTTGAATAAAACCAACCTGCTTTACGAAAAAACATTGTTGGATTACTTTTGAATGCCCCTGGTAGATTAGGTAATGAAAAATTAAAATCAGTCGATGAGTTTTGCCGTTTGGCCAGCAAAATAACTGGCCATGACTGAAGTAGAGAGGATATAAGATGCAATAGCAAGAAAATCATTTCTGGAAAAGGGCAATTTGTGACCACTGAATATTAATTTATGTGTCAGGAAGAGTTTTCTTAAGTTACTTATATGGAGTGTAGCCTTGGGCGGAGCTGAAACCTGGACGATAGACAGTTCAGACAAGAAAGGAATAGATATTTTTGAAATGCGGCGCTACAGAAGAATGCTGGCTATTTGATGAGTAGATCAAATAAGTAATGAGAAAGTACTCAATGAAATTCGAGAGAAAACAAATTTATGGCACAGCTTGACTAAAAGAACTGTTCTGTTAATAAGACATATCCTAAGACATTAAGGGATGATCAGTTTGGTAATGGAAAATGGAATGAGGGAGAGAATACTGTAGACAGAGGCCAAGGCCTGAATAGGGTAAGCAGGTTCAAATGGATGTAGCTTGTTGTAGTTGTGAAGAGACTAAGTAAGGATAGAATAGCGTGGATGCCTGGATCAAGCCAGACTTCCACCTGAAGACCACGACAACAACAACAGCCACGCAATAGAGTGCAAGTATCCTGCATTTTGCATTGGCGGGAACAAATGTCTATTGAAGAGCAATGAAAATAAAGACAGTGCACCATGAACAGTGCTACTCAGTCGAAGTACAAGGCAGTACTGTGTGGTGTCAAGCGACATGGCTGAAATTTACGAAGTCCGAAAACCTAGTCGTAAGCAAAATCTCGCCATGTCCTATGAATAATCAGAGACAAAACTGTGTGGCTTACAATTAGTCGTCCATGCAGAACGTTGTTTGGTAGGAATTCCCACGGATGCAAGCGAGCAACTGGGAGTGGGTTGCGTGTCGCCTCTTTAAGGAACCGTTACGGGCAACGGTGAGGCTCTCATGACGAACTTGCAATTACAGCACCTCGCGTTTCTCCGTCAAAAATTTACACCACTGAAAGACTGTTTTTAATACCATGTGATACGTGAACTGTTAGTCCTAGAGAAGAAAATGAACTAGAACTCTTTTGTAGGAAATTTAACCTAATTTAATTTTGTAGTGGTAAATATTTTCGCTAGAAGCCACTGTTTTCGAGTTATTCACTAAAAATACAGTGAAGTGACATTATAGTGTCCCAATCCCTCCCTCCCTCCTCCGCCCCCTCCCTCCTCCCCCGCTCCCTCTTCCCCCGCTCCCTCCTCCCCCTCCCCCTCACTCTCCACGCTCACAAGACACCGGCCAGCGTTTTTAGTATGCACTAATGCACTCCTTTCTATCACCGTACAAAAATTTAGAACTTCACGAGTTTTTTATCTAATTTTTTTTCGTTGACTGGACTATGCCGAATTGCCTGGTTGATCAGCTCCTTGTCCGAATCGAATCGGTATGTGGAGACAGTGCACTGTAACTGAAGACAACTCTTTTGAGGGCACTATCAACCCTTTCAGCATAGGGATGGAAGGCAGTACTGATTCATTTATTAGCACAATGGATACTGGGGTATGTTGATATTAGGGGCAACGAACGTGCAGAACAATTGGCGAAAATACAGAGACTTTCGTAATACACTGGCCAACCGTGATTCAGCAAGAGATTCCGTGGTACCCATGGTTTGTCATGTCGGCGATCACGAGAAACGAAATGGTGCTATTGACAGACTAAGAGCGGATCACATTAATGCTAATAAAATGAGATATTTGTTAAACTCAATTCCCTTTCCAAGCTTTGACTCCTGACCCGCTGAAGCGGGCATTGTAGATGAAATAATAGAATGTGATAAATACAATCACCAAAGAACAATTATTACACCACACAATAACTTAAAAACTAAGTATTATTTTTCTCATAGAGTAGCTCTCAGTTACTTCAATAGGTGTGTTGTAAAATGTACTGGCATTTCATCGCCTGTGTAAAAGGGAAGTTTAAGATCTGATGAGCTTTCCTTGTGTTCCATCATGTATATTTATGTACACATGCTGCAGCCATACTAATTTACTTTCTAGACTAACTATCTCCCTGAACTGTTCACTTATTTTGTACAAATTGTTTATGTAATGGATTGTGTTTTGTATTTATAAGGTAGATAAATAAACATTTTGTGTCATTATGTGACATAATTGTATCTGGTGAAATAGGCTTCCCCTGAAACAAGTAAATAAAAAAATAGTCAAAAATTTGCTGGGCCACTTTTCACGTTTATTTGAATTTTTGATTCTATCTTTAATCAAATCGCTGCCCTGCTGACGAACCGCGATTAGCAGTAGTCAAAAATAGATCTGAGGATGATTTGGAACTAAGATAGAAATCCGAAAAACATAAAAAGTCGTCCAGACGGAATTTGTCTTCCTTCGTTATAACTTTTACATTGTGGAACTTCTTCGCCTTAAGATGCTACAAGACAAGTACAGATAATAGACCACCGTGGTACTTAGTGGGCGTGCAAGCAGTAAGGCACCAGCACAGTACCATCAAAACCATTTATATATCATCACGCCTTTTTGGCAAGAAATACATCATGTACACCAAGAAGGAGTTGTGCGACATAAACGACAGTTGCTAGCGTATTCTACACTTGAAAGATGATGTCTATTCAAATTTCACGACAGTGCGTAAGAGTGGCGCTAGTAGTGCTACTATGAGGATCCACATTAGGTTTGCTTTAAATACTCGCTATAAAGGTCGTGATCGTTAGTTACCTTTGTGATTGGTCATGGTGAGTTGATGTCAGTTAAGAATGTCTGTAAGGCTACAAAGACGCCATTATCAACACCTCATTTAATTTGAACGAGGTCATGTACTAGGACTACGAGAAACTGGATGTTCGTTCGGCTATACTGCAGAAAAACTCCAAGATGCGCGGGTGTAAAATGAATGTGCGCAACGGAAAAATACTGAACGCGAAAATGAAGATTTGGCCCTGTCTGACTACCCCCTGAAGCAGATCTTAGAATCCAGAATGAGATTCTGGAAACATCCCCCAGGCTGTGGCTAAGCCATGTCTCCGCTATATCCTATCTTTCAGGAGTGCTAGTTCTGCAAGGTTCGCAGGAGAGCTTCTGTAAAGTTTGGAAGGTAGGAGACGAGATACTGGCAGAAGTAAAGCTGTGAGTACCGGGCGTGAGTCGTGCTTCGGTAGCTCAGATGGTAGAGCACTTGCCCGCGAAAGGCAAAGGTCCCGAGTTCGAGTCTCGGTCGGGCACACAGTTTTAATCTGCCAGGAAGTTTCAGATCTTAGAATCTCTAAATGGTGATATTGTCCCCCTTGCTCTTTAACATATAAATTATAACATAAACATAAATGAATGATTAAGGGAACTAGTAACTACAAAATGATACATGCTGTTCCTGCTTATACATTTTATTGTAGATAAAAACCCCTTTATATATTACAAATACTTATATATTAATGTCCAATGGACATAATGAAACACAAATGAATTTCCTAACACTGGTGATCAATTGTCCAAATCTGCCCCTTTTTTATGGCTACGCGAGCTAATATAACTAACGCGGGATGACTAACATCATCTATGTACCAAACAGTGGACGACACCACTTTCAAAGATGATCTACAGTGGTGTGCAGTCTCTGTGGAAATAAAATTTACATGATCACTGCTGTTTAGCTTTGTAGCACTAATAAGCCGTATGTACTGTGTCCGGTGCGTCGGAGTGATGGTTCTCTTACACGTCTGCAATAACGGAAGAACTCAAGCCACAAAATATAAAAAAAACCCTCATTCAAACACTAGTACGGCAGAAGACGGTCCTCTGACTAGTATAATCTAATATTGTCTTCTCCTCTCTGTGTTCTACAGACGAGAAACCCGAACTCCCAGCCACAAGGACAGCAAGTCAGTCTGTACCAACAAAAGCTGATACTAAGCGACTGTCAAACACGGGCGCTCAAAACGGGAGACCTCCTCTACACCGCTGGCTTCCCAGCAAAGCTCGGTACCCCTCCGTCATAACTGTAGAAGACGGATCATATTCTTGAAACCACGGAATATTCCCCCTCTCTACAGATTCTTCCGAACGCCGACCAACCAGATTTTAGTCTTCTGTCATCCAGCGCGGAAAGTTTGCGAGGAAATACCTATCCCTGTTAATTAGGAATTCACACAGTGGTACGCTTCTCAGAGTAAAAATCCTCTGAAATAACCCAGCCTGCGTTATTTTCGAGGTAACACATCCTCGTTCGTCTCTGCTGCGTCCAAGATTTTCAGAGTTTCAGAAGTATTGTCTGCTTATCCTTCCGGCCCTGCTACGAGCTACGAGCTCGGCCGACCGCCGCTGTATTGTGCTTCAGCGCTCAGGTGCCCCGATCGTACGTCTTGTCTACTTTCTGTGTTAATCGGGACCAACACACCTGTGTGGGCTTTCCCACCCAGGGCTTCAGTGACGCCTGCCGTTTCATTTCCACTGGCATTCCAACTTCTACTAGTATAGGCAATCATTCAATACGCCGTTTTGGTAATAGAGACACTCCTTCACCTTTCATGCAATAAGCATTAACAACTATTTACAAGGTGTATGTGACAATATCAGTGTTACTTAAATATTCATATAACAGGGTGTTCCATTGATAGTGACCGGGCCAAATATCTCACGAAATAAGTATCAAGCAAAAAAACTACAAAAAAACGAAACTCGTCTAGCTTGAAGGGGGAAACCAGATGGTGCTATGGTTGGCCCGCGAGATGGCGCTGCCACAGGTCAAACGAATGTCAACTGCGTTTTTTTTTTTTAATGGGAACCCCCATTTTTTATTACATATTCATGTAGTACGTAAAGAAATATGAATGTTTTATTTGGACCACTGTTTTCGCTTTGTGATAGATGGCGCTGTAATAGTCATGTATTAGTACGTGGTAACATTCCGCCAGTGCGGACGGTATTTGCTTCGTGATACATTACCCGTGTTAAAATGGACCATTTACCAATTGCAGAAAAGGTCGATATCTTGTTGATGTATGGCTATTGCGATCAAAATGCCTAACGGGCGTGTGCTATGTATGCTGCTCGGTATCCTGGACGACATCATCCAAGTATACGGACCGTCCGCCGGATAGTTAAGTTATTTAAGGAAACAAGAAGTGTTCAGCCACATGTGAAACGTCAACCACGACCTGCAACAAATGCTGATGCCCAAGTAGGTGTTTTAGCTCCTGTCGCGGCTAATCTGCACATAAGTAGCAGCCAAATTGAGCGAGAATCGGGAATCTCAAAAACGTCTGTGTTGAGAATGTTACATCAACATCGACTGCACACCTACCATATTTCTATGCACCAAGAATTGCATGGCGACTACTTTGAACGTCGTGTACAGTTCTGCCACTGGGCATAAGAGAAATTATGGTACGATAACAGATTTTTTGCACGCGTTCTATTTAGCGACGAAGCATCATTTACCAACAGCGGTAACGTAAACCAGCATAACATGCACTATTAGGCAACGGAAAATCCACGATGTCTGCGACATGTGGAACATCAGCGACCTTGGCGGGTTAATGTATGGTGTGGCATTATTGGAGGAAGGGTAATTGGCCCCCATTTTATCGATGGCAATCTAAATGGTGCAATGTATGTTGATTTCCCACGTAATGTTCTACCGATGTTACTACAAGATGTTTCACTGCATGACAGAATGGCGATGTACGCTACTGGCCATTAAAACTGCTACACCAAGAAGAAATGCAGATAATAAACGGGTATTCATTGGACAAATATACTAGAACTGACATGTGATTTTATTTTCACGCAGTTTGGATGCATAGATCCTGAGAAATCAGTACCCAGAACAACCACCTCTGGCCGTAATAACGGCCTTGATACGCCTGGGCATTCAGTCAAACAGAGCTTGGATGGCGTGTACAGGTACAACCGCCCATGCAGTTGCTACAAGATACCACAGTTCATCAAGAGTAGTGACTGGCGTATTGTGACGAACCAGTTGCTCGGCCAGCATTGACCAGACGTTTTCAATTGGTGAGAGATCTGGAGAATGTGCTGGGCAGGGCAGCAATCGAACATTTTATGTATCCAGAAAGGCCCGTACAGGACGTGTAACATACGGTCTTGCGTTATCCTGCTGAACTATAGGGTTTCGCATGGATCGAATGAAGGGTAGAGTCACGGGTCGAAACACATCTGAAATGTAACGTCCACTGTTCAAAGTGCCGTCAATGCGAACAAGAGGTGACTGAGACGTGTAACCAGTGGCACCCCATACCATCATGCTGGGTGATACTCCAGTATGGCGATGACGAATACACGCTTCCAATATGCGTTCACCGCGATGTCGCCAAACACGGATGCGACCATCATGATGCTGTAAACGGAACCTGGATTCATCCGAAAAAATGACGTTTTGCCATTCGTGCACCCAGGTTCGTCGTTGAGTACACATCGCAGGCGCTCCTGTCTGTGATGCAGCGTCAAGGGTAACCGCAGCCATGGTCTCGGAGCTGATTGTCCATGCTGCTGCAAACGTCGTCGAACTGTTCGTGCAGATGGTTGTTGCTTGCAAACGTCCCCATCTGTTGACTCAGGGCTCGAGACGTGGCTGCACGATCCGTTACAGCCATGCGGATAAGATGCTAGTGGTACGAGGCCGTTGGGATCCAGCACGGTGTTCCGTATTACCTTCCTTGAACCCACCGATTCCATATTCTGCTAACAGTCATTGGATCTCGACCAACGCGAGCACTAATGTCGCGATGCAATAAACCGCAATCGCGATAGGCTACAATCCGACCTTTATCAAAGTCGGAAACGTGATGGTAAGCATTTCTCCTCCTTACACGAGGCATCACAACGTTTCACCAGGCAACGGCGGTCAACTGCTGTTTGTGTATGAGAAATCGGTTGGAAACTTTTCTAATGTCAGCACGTGGTAGGTGTCGCCACCGGTGCCAACCTTGTGTGAATGCTCTGAAAAGCTAATCATTTGCATATCACAGCATCTTCTTCCTGTCGTTAAATTTCGCGTGTGTAGCAAGTCATCTTCGTGGTGTAGCAATTTTAATGGCCAGTAGTGTACTTCCAACATGATGAATCTCCGGCATATAGCTCGCGTGCGGTTGAAGCGGTATTAAATAGCAGATTTCATGACAGGTGGATTGGTCGTCGAAGTACCATACCATCATGTCCCGCACGTTCACCGGATCTGACGTCCCCGGATTTCTTTCTGTGGGGAAAGTTGGAGGATATTTGCTATCGTGATCCACTTACAACATGCGTCAGCGCATTGTCAATACATGTGCAAACATTACGGAAGAGAACTACTCGCTGTTGAGAGGAATGTTGTTACACGTATTGCCAAATGCATTGAGGTTGACGGACATAATTTTGAGCATTTATTGCATTAATGTGGTATTTACAGGTAATCACTCTGGAACAGCATGCGTTCTCAGAAATGATAAGTTCACAAACGTACATGTATCACATTGGAACAACCGAAATAAAATGTTCAAACGTACTTACTTTCTGTATTTTAATTTAAAAAACCTACGTATTACCAGCTGTTCGTCTAAAATTGTGAGCCATATGTTTGTGACTATTACAGCGCCATCTATCACAAAGCGAAAAAAGTGGTCCAACTAAAACATTCATATTTCTTTACGTACTACACGAATATGTAATAAAAAATGGGGGTTCCTATTTAAAAAAAAACGCAGTTGATATCTGTCTGATCTATGGCAGCGCCATATAGCGGGCAAACCATAGCGCCATCTGGTTTCCCCCTTCAAGCTCGACAAGTTTCGTTCTTTGTAGTTTTTTCGTTTGACGCTTATTTCGTGAGATATTTGGTCCGGTCACTATCAATGGACCACCCTGTATGCGAGGTACAACCTATCAAATGATACCTAATTCCAGCTGTAAATCACGGATAAGTATGTAGATGAGTGCTTGTAAGTTGCGAAAGTATAGCCACGTTTCAAAACTTTGCAGGGATGTAGCCACTGTACATGATTGCTGGCAACGGCGGTTACGAGAATGTAGGGACGCAGGAAGACTGGGCTGTGGGCAGCCATGTGGCTCTACCTAGAGGGAAGACCATCATGTTCCGCGTATGGATGTGTCGCATCGCCCTGAATTTGCAACAGCAACTTGAGCAGCAGTTAACACCACGGTGCCACAACGAACTGTTTCAAATCGATTATTTCGAGGACAGCTCCGAGCGTGCATTTAAATGACCCCAAACCACCTCCGTCTGCAACTGCAGTGGTGTTCAGTGTAAGCTCGTTGGAGGGCAGGGTGGAGCTCTGTTGTGTTTTCTGATGAAGGCTGATTCTGCCTCAGCGCCAGGGATGACCTTATGTTGGTTAGAATGAAGCAAGCTGAGGGCCTGCAGCCAACCTGTGCTATTTCGTATGACAGTAGGAGCTCTCTTGCGGTTATCCGACGTACTCTGATAGAAAATTTGTACGTCAGTCTGAGGATTCGCTCTGTTGTGCTCCCATTCATGAACAGCATTCCAGCGGGTGTTTTACAACAGGATAAATCTCGCCCACATACCGCTGTTGTAACCCAACATGCCTTAAAGAGTGTCGTCATGTTTACTTGGTCTGCTCAGTCACCAGGTTTGTCTCCAATCAAACATATGTGAGACATCATCGGACTACTGCTCCAGCGTCATCGACAAACAACATTTGTGCTCCTGTACTGACTGACCTAGTGCAACAGGCATGGAACTCGATCATACAAGCTGATATGCGACCCCGTGCAACACAGTGGATGCGCAATTACATGCCTGCGTTCAACATCCTGGCGGTTACACCAGTTATTAATGTACCAGCATTTCACAATTGCAATGGCATATCTCTCACTTACAGTATACGTTACCTAGACTAATTTATTCCCGAAATTTCATTCTCTACATTAATTATTTTTCGGTGTTGCGATTTTTTCTCATCAATGTATTTTTCCCAATTTCTGTTGATGGAGGTATGCGATATGAAGCTAATGTCCGAAGGAACAGTTCATCGTTGTGCTTAACAACACAGGCACTATAATATCGTATTTATCTGCCGCTACTAGGCAGCGACTTGGATTTTAAAATCCACTACCCTTGAAACGTCCCCTTAGAAAAATTATACGTGACTGTGCTTAAACTGACACACAATATTTTTAGCGCAAAGCAATCTGACTTTCAAAAATCCCTACAAAAGAATGGCCCTGACTAACATTAACCTATACGTTTCACAAATCACTTACTTCACAAAAAATCTTCGTTACTTGAACTACTACAATACAGCGAGCGCCACTACTGCCAGCTAAATAAAAGATTCAAACTACTGAAGGCACTAAATACTGATAGGCATAGTTAGCAAATGAAAGATTTTGATAGAGAGCAAACAATGTATTTACCTTAATAGTGTTCAAAAGTCATAATATACATGGCAGTTCATGACATCCATTCTTTACTGTTTCTGATGGACACACGTCCAGATCATCCGCTCTCAAAAATCCGCCATCTCACTTCCCCACACCCACCACTGCTGCCGGCTCACCTCCAACTGCGCAACTAGTGGTGGGGAGCTCGTGAATGAGTCGTTCAAATGAACGCTTCACTCCAGTGAAGTGTGAACTAACCACTCAATTTCAATGAACTGGTACTTCAAACTCTTCGCAGATAACACACTCCACACTTTTTTCTATTCCACTCACTCTCTTCCCCTCTCCCTCATCCCATTACATCGGCGCTACGTCTCTCATTCTCCCTTCACTTCAGTCCCCCCTCTACCGCCTGTCGACGAATCGCGCGGCGTTTGTGGGAAACGATAGGTTTTGCGATGGGTTGGGCTGGTGAGGGGCGAGGGGAAGGCAGCGTCAGCTGCTTCCAGCAGTGCTGACATCATTACCCGTAACTATTTGTGCAGTTCAGTTATACTTCGCGTCTACCGGTAGCCTACCGTTGGCAGCGCTTGCGGACAAATGAATATTACAGATACAAACGAAGAGGCTGGCTGTGTGAGCATGCACAGCCAACATGAAAATAAAAGGTTTGTTAATAACGCTGAAAGAGGGATGTTACCTGAGATCGTACCAATGACTACAGGTGACAGTTTACGTTTTGAATCTGGAGGGTTATTATTCTCAACAAAAATAAAATCTACAGGAAAACTTAACGTTGATATATAGACTTTGTGACAGTGGTAAACATATTCATTCTATTTTGGATTAAATTTTAAAAGAACATAAAATTTGACTGCATTTCGTTGATGCCCTAGTTTTCAGTCCATGAATACAACAAATAATGTTTCACTTGGCAGATAAAGACTTTTTTGGGCGCTTCATGAGAAAATGTCGAGCAAGATTAAATGTAATACCTTCTTTATATGTGACAGGCTTCTCTGTTTATCTTTCGTTTGTCCCCTTCGATCATGCTCTATTTAAGTTAGCTCAGACGCTGTAAGAGCGTAAAACGTTGCGTGCACGTTACTGCATAGTTCGGCTGTCTGTTGGTAAAAGTATGAAGTATTACGAAGTTTTATTGTACGGAGGGCGAAGCGAGCGTAGCCGCGGCTTAGCGGCGAACTGGGCAACTTCGCCAGGCTTCCGTACTTCATGAATGAACTACTTCATTTGAACGCTTCACGGCAAAGAGTGAAATGAATGAAGTAGTTCACGAGAATGAACGAGTTCGACCCATCTCTATGCGCAACGCTACGTGCTGTTAACATCCAGCTGCCCAACACTACAATGGCAGACAACAATGCAAATTAGCCACAGACTGCACACAGCACAGCCAGTGATTTTCATACAGAGCGCTACATGGCGTTACCAATATAAAAACCTAAACAGCCTACTTACACCCTGTACGGAAATTATGTAGTCAGTACGAGTATCGCAGGAACGACGATATATGGAAGTTTGGGTCTGTCCGTGAGTCGTGGACGGATAGCCAAAGAAGTTATGGCGATAGTTCGCGTAATGCAGGAAATCCAGTTTCAAACATCATTGTGGCACCAATTTTCATTGTCGTCATTCCCCTACACAGCTGACGGTTCTTCGTATTTGAAACTGCGAGTACGTTTCACGTAAAAGTCTGGTCACACCCTTACACCCTTCTAAAGGAGCGCAATGATCGCTTTGGAGTGTTGTAATTGGTGCCCAACTGGTACTGGACGGTCACGTGACCCTCCGTAGCTGATGTGAGCTATGGCAGTGTGTGTGTGTGTGTGTGTGTGTGTGTGTGTGTGTGTGTGCGCGCGCGCATATTCAGTTCGGATGTATGGAATAAAAACAGTAAGGTGGGTCGACGTGTACACGTGACTGAATGACGAGAATGAGTTATCGTGTCCGGACGTGCCTTTGACCACCCCATCAGTGAAGCTGCATGATTTGTTCAGCAAAGCGACCTGCCCAACGTGTCTGCAAGAATACTGTACCACTCACAGCCATGTAACACGCAATTTAAAAAGCGACTATAAAAAGACAATAATCGATAAGGACTGTAGACGAGTATTACACATTGTAAACGACAGTCGACTTCATACCCAATATGAGTTGCTGCTTCAGTGACATTCAGTTTACCTCGACCACTTTCCGACGGAACATTGCAAAGGGTCCGCATGTAATAGACATTTGAAACCGGGTACTTCCGAAAAGGCCATTCCTCGCAGCCGCTCATAAGGCTAAACGTCTTCACTCAGTCAGACAACACGGAAACCGCACAGTAGCTGACTGGAGGGACCCGACGAGACGCCATTTTGTCCCTTTTTAAATTATAGTCAATGCCACCGTGGAGCCAATGAGGCGTTTAACCCGCATTGTGTGAAGAGAGTAATTCAGGACGGATAGACTTCTGTGATCTTTTCGGAGTGTTTTTCTCACCATGATCTGGACCCACTCACTCATGACACCTTGAACATGAATCGGGATATTTAGCTCAACATTCTCGGTGACCAAATGTGGCTCTTTCTTCAATATCTTCATCATGAGTTTCCTGTGAACGCTTCCAACTTATTAAACGGGAACAGTCGCAACAGTCGTGTTCACGGGACAGCAAGCACACATTCCTGGTTTGATGAACATTCAGGCATTGTATTCCACCTCGACTGGCCCGCTAAATTTACAGATCTTAATCCCATAGAAAACGTCTGGATCAAGGCAGCTCTGCGAAATATATTCGTCAGTGAATTGGCTTCAGCTAGATATGGTATATACATTCTCGGATCAAAAATACCCGGATACGCCTAAATAATACAGAACTGACCACTAGAAGTCAAGGGGGGCGCACCCCACAGTACCCAAGAATGCGGGGAGTACTGTGCCGTCAGTAGACAAGCAGTAACAGCAGAATGGGTCTGTCAGGAGACCTCAGCGAGTTCGAACTTTGACTAGTCATCGGATATTACGTGAGTGACATTTCAACCTTTCTAAAGCTCCCGAAGTCCACTGTTAGTGATATGACTGTGATGGAAACACTAAGGAACAACCACAGCTAAAGCAAGAGGAGATAGGCTCAGTGCACTGACAGACAGGGACCATGGAGCATTGTGGAGGGTGGCTGTAAAAAAATGGATAATATCAGCTTAAGGAATGACTTGTGGGTTCCAAAGAGCTGCCAGCAGTGCAGCTGGTGCAATGACTGTGGGTAGAGAGTTGTAAAGAATGGCGTACAATGGTCGAGCAGCTCCTCATAAGCCGCACGTTTCTGTAGTACTGTGACACTTGAGGTGGTGTAAGTAGCGAGAGCACTGGACAGTGGATGACTAGAAGCGAGTGATTTGGAGTGATAAATCAACCTATACCCTGTGGCGTTCAGGTTTGGCGAATGTTTGGAGAACGTTAGCTGCCATCCTGTGTAGTGCCGATAGTGAAATACGGAAGATAGTGTATCACGATTGATGGTACGGTAATTTTTTTAACACACGATACTACACTGAAGAACCAAAAGAACTGGTACCGCTGCCTATTATCGTGTAGTACCCAGTGAGCACGCAGAAGTGCCGCAACACGACGAGGAATGGACTCGATTAACGTCTGAAGCAGTGCTGGAGGGAACTGACACCATGAATCCTGCAGGACTGTCCATAACTCCATAAGAGTATGAGAGGGCGGATGTCTCTTCTGAAATGTTCGTTACAAGGCGTCCCAGAAATGCTCAATAATGTTCGTGCCTGGGGAGTTTGGTGGCCAGCAGGAGTGATTAACCTCAGAAGAGTGTTTGTTCCTGGAGCCACTATGTTGCAATTATAGCGAGCGGGGTGTAGCATTGTCCTACTGGAATTGCCTAAGTCCGTCGGAACGCACACTGGACATGAATGGATGCAGGTGATTAGACAGGATTCTTACGTACGTGTCACCTGTCAGAGTTGTATCTAGATGTATCAGGGGTCCCATATCACTCCAACTGCACATGCCCCACACCATTATAGAGTCTCCACCAGCTTGAAAAGGACCCTGCTGACATGCAGCGTCCATGGATTCGTGAGATTGTCTCCATACCCGTACACGTCCATCAGTTCGATGCAATCTGAAACGAGACTCGTCCGACCAGGCAACATGTTTCCAGTCATCAACAGCCCAATGTCAGTGTTGATGGGCCCAGGCGAGGCGAAAGGCTTTGTGTGGTGCAGTCATCAAGGCTACACGAATGGTCCTTCGCCTCGGAGCGCCTTTATTCATGATGTTTCCTTGAATGGTTCACACTCACACAATTGCTGATGGCCCAGCATTGAAATCTCCAGCAAGTGAGGAAGGGTTGTACTTCTGTCACGTTGAACGATTCTCTTCAGTCGATTTTGGTACCGTTCTTGCAGGATCATTTTCCAGCCGCAGCGATGTCTGAGATTTGATGTTTTACCAGATTCCTGATATTCACGATACACTCGTAAAATGGTCGTACGGGAAAATCCCCACTTCATCGCTACCTCTGAGATGCTGTGCCCTACCGCTCGTGCGCCGACGATAACACCATGTTCAAACTCACTTATATCTTGACAACCTGCCATTCTAGGAGCAGTAACCGATCTAACAACTGCGCCAGACACTTGTCTTATATAGGTGTTGCCGACCACAGCGCCGTATTTGCCTGTTTACATATCTCTATATTTGAATACGCATTGTTTGCCGCTTCAGTGTATATGGTGACTTTTTCTTGGGTTGCTTGCGTTTCCCTTATTGTGCTTAATAAAACGCTAATTGTTGAAGGACATGAACACATTTTACAGCTCTGTGTACAATAGAGGAACATACTGCTGACGATGATTGATTGTCTCCGCATGACACTGCAGCAACTGTGAGCCAAGGCAGCGTCGGTGAGGCAATGATTTGTAGAAATAGGACTGTCGCCGGTCGTGGTGGCCGAGCGGTTCTAGGCGCTCCAGTCCGAAACCGCGCTGCTACTACGGTCGCAGGTTCGAATCCTGCCTCGGGCATGGATGTGGGTGATGTCCTTAGGTTTAAGTAATTCTAATTCCAGGGGACTGATGACCTCAGATGTTGAGTCCCATAGTGCTCTGAGCCATTTGAACCATTTTTTAGGACTGTCCTACCATGATTCCCGACTTGAACCAAATGAAACACCTTTGGTATGAGTTTCAAGGTCCATTTCGTTCCAGATTCCCTGTGTCCACCCTCTCTGGTTTAAGCTCTTGACGATGAATGAGCTGCCATTCCTCCACAGACATTCAGACACCTCATTGAAAGTGCCCGCAACAGAGAAGAAGCCGTCATATGGGCGAAAGGTGGACACAGCCCATATTAATGTCCATTAATGGGTGTCCGGATATTTTTGATCAAATAGCGTAAGAAGAAACTTTTAGACTCTCTTCTTTGCCTGATTCATGCCGTTATCGAGGCTGGAACCGTTAATACATGGTATTAACGTCATGTCTCCTGCGAATGTCTAATTTTTTTCATCGGTGTATTTATTTAAGCGATTTGTATCCTTTGATGCCCAAAGATAATCTGCAATGGCCTGTAACGAATCGCCAGTAAAATTATTGTATAATAATACCTTCGGAGTAGTAAAGCAACTTAAATCACTTAATAAAAGTGTCTTCTGGTCCAGACTGTAAACCACTTAGGTCTCTCTGAGTGTGCTGATGCACTAGCTCCGTTCTTAACAATCATATGCAACCGCTCGCTCGACGAAAGCCCCATACCCAAAGACTGGAAAGTTGCACCGGTCACACCAGTACTCAAGAAGGGTAATAAGAATAATCCACTAAATTACAGACCCATATTATTAATATCGATATGCAGCATTATACTGGAACATATACTGTGTTCGAACATTATGAATTACCTCGAAGAGAGTTGTCACATAGTTAACACGGGTGTAGAAAACTTGGTGGTAGTGGAACACAACTAACTCTTTGCTCACACGAAGTGTTGAGTGCTATTTACAAGGGATTTCAAATTGATACCGTATTCCTAGATTTCCATAAGGCTTGTGACACTGTACCTCACAAGTGGCTTGTAATCAAATTGCGTGCTTATAGAATATTATCTCAGTTACGCGACTGGATTTGTGATTTCCTGTCTGTGGGGCCTCAGTTCGTAGTTACTGGCGGAAAGTTATCGAGTAAAAGAGAAGTGACTTTTGCCGTTCCCCGATATAGTGTTACTGGCCCTCTGCTGTTCCTTATGTACGTAAATGATTTAGGAGACAATCTGAGCAGTCGTCTTAGATTCTTTGCAGATTATGATGTTGTTTATCGTGTTGTAAAGTAATTAGAAAAGAGAAAGTTCAAAGAAGGGCAGCAGTTTAGTATTATCGCGAAATAGGGCAGAGAGTCTCACTGGCGGATTTGGGATGGACATCAATAGAACAAATGCGTTTCTCGTTGCGCCGGGATTTTCTCTTGAAATTTCGATCTCCAACTTTCTCCTCCGAATGCGAAAGTAGTTTGTTGGCCCCGACCTACATAGGGAGAAACGATCATCATAATAAAAAAAGGGAAATCAGAGCTCATACGGAAAGATGAAGGTGTTCGATTTTCGCACGTGTTGTTCGAGAGTGGAATAACAGACAATTATTATGCAGGCGGTGCGGTGTACCCTTTGCCAGGCACTTAAGTGTGATCTGCAGAGTATCTATGTAGATACAGATGATGTAGATGATAAAAAATCCGTAAACATCCTGCCGGGTAGTGGTAAATACATATTGCATTTGTTTTTTACTATACTGCCAAAGAGCAGAGGGCTACCACGTATTGTACTAAAAAGTGGGCCTCGGTGATGGTTATATTTTCGTAACATCGTGAGTAGCTGTGAAATGCTTGAGATATTGAATTCTCGCTATGAGGGATTCCATAACAATTAACAACCAACTGTCATAATTTACAAGTGATTTCAGTCTTATTCCTTTCCTTGTGCTTGCTCAACGAACACCTCTCTGTGACAGCTTCGATTTCGCCAGCACGACGTCTTCCTCGAAATTGTAATCTCATGTACTATTTATGTAGGTACCTTATAACGTGACAGGTCGTCGTAGCCTCTGCATAACTTTGAAATGATTAGCATTTAGGCATTTTATTTTAACGGTCTGACCAACTGATATTTTCCTTTAAGGCAGTAATCGATTGAGACATCTGATTTGCCGTGGACATAAATTGGGTGTTTCCGATCAGTGATAGCTGAGGCAGGTGTATGAGAAAGTGAAGAGTGAATTTCCTCGCACCTGATTGTGTATGAGAGAGCCAAGAGTTAGTGACATATGTTCGTTATAGGAGACGTAACACTCAGAATTGTTTACGTCATCCAGTAGTTTCTTGGCATCTGCCAGGTTTCCAAAAATCAATAACCTTCTCTCTTATCTCACCGGGAAAGACATTCCATGACACAATAATGTGATAATTGCTAAGCGAAACTTCCACAGGCTGTAGTAAATGTGTAATACCAACCCTTTTTAACCGAAGTAAGCAAGGATCAATCCTGTGTACCTATCACAACAAAATAAAAGTAAATTCATATCGCCTTAGTGTTGCCACTGATTATATTTTCACACGATTAACTATGATAATTTTACAAAGAAAAATACGATCATAATTCGAAATTCAGAGCTGGCGAAATAAGGTTTTATACTTCTCTCAATGAAATCATCAGCAGTTACTACATTTATTGCTCAATGAAAAACTTTGTGGGAAAAACTTTTGGTGGCCGGCCGCGGTGGCTGAGCGGTTCTAGGCACTTCAGTCCGGAACCGCGCTGCTGCTACGGTCACAGGTTCGAATCCTGCCTCGGGCATGGATGTGTGTGAAGTCTTTAGGTTAGTTAGGTTTAAGTAGTTCTAAGTCTAGGGGACTGATGACCTCAGATGTTAAGTCCCATAGTGCTCAGAGCCAAAAACTTTTGGTAATGGCGCAACTTTCAGCATGATACTAGCCTGCATCAAAATCAACAGAGATATCACTACTCTAATATCATATTTAGATTTATGAGCATATTTTTGTGTGTGAAAATCGTGTTAAAATATCAGCGGTAACAACAATAAAGTATCATTAATTTCTTAATATTTTATGGTGATATGTGCTTTGAATCGAATGTTGCGTACTTCAATTAATGAAAAAGGTTTGTATTACATACATACTGTGGAAATTCCATTTCTTATATCAGCCCTTCATGAGAGCATGAAAATACAATTAGAAACAGTTCACAGTTACTATACAACGCTTTTTGGTACCATATTTAATAGGTGTGCAACTTTCTTTTGTAATTATATCTCATAAAAAACCGCTTAATCTCAGAAAAGTCTGACATCAAGCTACGAGGGTGGGCTGAAAAGTAATGCCTTCGAATTTACCTGAAACCTTTTGAGCTTTTTAAATAAAACAAACGTATTAACATTCTACATGTTTCATCTTCTTTATTTCTCAACATTCTGGCGACGAACATATTTCTCCCAATGGGAGACCACTTTGTTGATACTGCCATTGCGGAATGTTTGACATCGTAACGTATCCACAATCTCGTCTCTGCTTGCACCGCTTCATCACTGTCAAAGTGAAGTCCTCGAAGGTATTCTTTAAGTTCTGAAAACAGATGAAAATCAGATGGGGCCAAGTCGGGGCTGTATGAACGATTGGTGACAGCGAACCCAAGGCCGTGAACTGTTACAGATGTCGCGGCGTTCGTTGTAGTCTGGCACTGTCGTGATGAAGGAGAGTGTGCTCCAAATATTTACGAACACTTCGAATTCGAAACTCGGTTACAGCACGCTGTTTCCCACGCACTGACATAGTTGCGTTAACCATGGCAAGTTGCGCGCTACATTTCGGAGCCCTCTAGCGGCAGAGGGCTGCAAATATATAGACATCAAGAATAAAGTGGTAGGCTACTAGTGATGTTTGTTTTGTTTAAAAAGCTTTAAGAATTTTCGCATTAGAAATGAAGTACGCCCTCGTAACTACCAATCACTGACACGAAGTAAGAACAATAATGGTTCAGCGACGCTTTATGCAGTTGACCTGGTACAATTTGAATGTGTATAAGAATATACCAATGGCAATATAATCATGTTTTTTCACAGAGTACTTAGTCCCATCGAATGTCCATACAGCCTTTGTTCTGCTGATGATTCATACCAAGACTTTTCCGATTACATCTTATGCTAAATATTTTCGCTTGAATAGTGGATGCACATAGAGCTAGGACCTGAAGCTGTACACAAACTGGATGGTATACTGGGAGCAAAATTTGATTGATGTGACATAACTGCCGTTTTATAACAGCCTGTTCGCTGATGTAAAGTGATTCAGATGGGTTATCATATTCTGTCGCGGAAATACGACAAACGCAGGTAATAATGAGAATCATAATTGACAAATTATGTGAAAAAAAAATAGAAACACGATTTCAAGAATGGAAATGGCGTAGCAACCAATTCTTCGGCACCTGTGTTTAGTAATTCCAACCTTTGTTTCGAAGCTGATGTTCTACAAGACCATCATTAGAATACAATAAATGCATGCGAGGCAAATTCATTTGCAAAAGATTACGGCACCGCCCAAAGAATTCTTGCAGCAAGGCCACTGGAGCATTACAGATTTCGCGGCATTGGTATTGTGTGGCCTCGTGTGTCGTTGGCAATAGGGCTTGCTTACAGTGGGCGCAGTAGTCGAGGCCTCCTACGCTGTTTTCGATTCAGGTACCCTCTGTTAGAAATTCGGTGGTTGAACTCTCGCAAAATAACGCATTCTCATCTCGAGCGCTGGGCTATTCCACCTCCTTGTCCCTAGAGGGGGGCCGTCTCAACTGACTGACGCCTGTCGCCCCCTGCACACTTCATGCGTTCTCATTGCTATCTCTTTATTACATACTGCCTCACAGTCTTTGTGCACTGCAGTTGCAGCTAAAGTTCCTCCTAATGACTCATGTATAGGTATTTTCACTGTCATTAAAGTATTGTCGGAAGAGGCAAATGATGAAGCAAAAATCGAATTAAAAACTGTGCTAGAGAGGTTTGAAGGAAACGCCAGCTATTCTAATCGCTGAATTAAGGGAATAAAATATAGCTACAAGTACCTCTCAAGGTTTCACTGCTTCTAAGAGAAGGAGCAGAAAATTTCATTTTTAGGTAACGTTCCCCAACACATTGTCAGGAGACTGTCACATAATTTGTGTGTGACACGTGTCTTTATTTTACATTGCCAGTGCCGTAGTAAGCGACATTGTCAGCTAGACTTCATTTTTTCCCTTTTTTTGTTTTGTGAGATTTCCTTCTGGCAGTGTGTGGTCAAACTTGTTTTGCTTTGATTAGTCCTATGTTTATGCAACTACACTGTCCGATAAAAAGATGGAGCTTGCGGAAAGGGAGGAGGAAACGAAACGAAACTCTGCAGGTTGACAGGGTACGTGAAGTTATTTCGGTGGTTGCAAAATAAATTCGAATTTGCACAGAACTTGACAGTAAGAGCTTACTTGTCTGTTCCATATGATGTTGTAACCCCTCTGTCCTGGAGGTATGCACTAATTCTGTTGGGAAATGTGTCACGAAATTGTCGTAGTCTCTCCTGAATCAAGCTGACCCACGACTGTCGCAGCTGGTCCTTGATAGTCCAGATACTGGAAGTGGGACAGAGTTGATATCTGAACTGGTCCCATACATTTTTTGTCAGGAACAGATCAGGGGAACTTAACATCGTGCATACAGTTCATAGAGATACGTGCCATGTATTGACGAACATTACCCTGTTGAGTAGAGGCATCACGGTACTGTCGCATGAGGATTGCCAAATGTCTGCTGGACAAACCGTTGTGCCATCACAGTTCCCTCCGTCGCAGCCAGATGTTACCGGATGTCAGACACCCGATGGCTAGCAACGCCATGACGCCAGTAGTAACATCGCTGTCTCCCAAAAACATTGGGAGAATGGAACCTCTTCCCAGGTCGCCACCGTACTAACCGAAGATGGTATCCAGGCTACTGCAGAACCGCGGTTCATTGCTGAACACTGTGCGACGACACCATGAGCAACCCATGCTTTCCAGTCACGCCACCATTCCAAACTCAGCTGATTGTGTTACAGTGTTAGTGGCAGCCAGCGCATGGGACGCTAGGTCCCTAGTTCGGGTGCTGCTAGTCTCCAACCAATGGCGAGAGATGACAAAGAATGTTGCAGGGAGTCCATCGCTTTGTTCTCGAATGGTAGGTGGAGATGTGAAGGAGTTAAGATGTGCTTGGTGCGCAATACGGCGATCCTCTGCTGTAGTGGGCAGACATGATCGACTGGAGGCTTGATGACTAACGTTCCTGCCCTCACTTTCCCACACTGTCCAATGTAGGGCCACTGTCAAGTCCGAATGCGCCACAAATCTGGGGATCGCACGATTCGGCCAGTTGGCCCAATGGCGACCCACGATGAAGCTTCCTTCACACTCTGTCATGTGAGAATGCGCCATCTCCGTGTCCTTCACAGAGACCACTCCACAGCTGATGCTATTCACGCCCTTAATATTATCTTAGCAGCATGATAACAGTAAACAGCAACAACAATAATGCACTGTGATGACTGTTCCACATGTCATAGATAATTGCAACTGTAATTATTTACATACTCGCCAATGGAGCGTACTGTATCGGCACAACCGTTTATGATAGGGAAAGTTAGTGTTGTGCGATATTCAGAGCAGGAGTTACAGCCAGGTGCAGGCCGGATTGCAGTAAGTTATGCATACCAGCAGTTGCGAAGGCAAATAGAGGCCACAGGGGCGTAGAACTGCCGGAGAGGGCGCACACAGTAGTTTCCATGGCACAAGTCACAGGCAGAAGAGGGCCACTGGCCAACCTAAGTGTTATTCATCCACGACGCGAAGCGGCACACTTGGCAAAACAGAGGCGCAGAGCCGAGTATAAATAGGTGCCATTTTCTAACGAGATTCATTCAAGTGTGGCAGCTCTTCTGGACGGCGAGGCATGTCACACCACCGGGCTACACGCAGCAACAGATGGGGCGACAGCGTCCCAGTCCACGGCGGGTCGTTGGTTCGACCCTCTGATGCTGACACGGGGTCCGCAGCCAGCCAGCGGCGGGCCACTCTTCGGCTCGCTACCGCGGGCAGTCGTCTCGGCTCCTGACACATGCCATAGATTTTCGAGGCGAGGGCCGCAGATCCAGATGCCGGATCGTGGGCAGTCGTTGCCGCTGCATTATCAGCTACGACAGTTGGGGAAGAAGCAGCAGCAGGGCTGGCCTATGGCTGCCAGCAGAGCAGTGGGGAGTCAACGGGGACAGTGGCTAGTGAATTGGCTGCTGGCGCAGCCATCCTGATATAACCGGAACTCTGCAGCTGGCGTACAAGGCTGGCAGGACACAGCGTTGCGTTGCGCAGGCAGCTGGGGTGCTTCCTCAGCATTGCAGGGCCCTGTGACGCAGACCGAGGTGAACAGAGCGCTGTAGTGGAAATAAATAAATCATTTGGAAGCTTCTCATCGAGTTTTAATATGGCACCACCTGGCACCTCACCGACTACATTTGGTGTCAATATGCCACATTTGACGTCTGATACCACAACAGAACATGTACAAAGCTGGGAACTGCAGTACTTTTGTCAGGCAATGTATTTCTTTTCGGTACTGTAGTGAGAAACTATTGACATCGAATAGTTATACTTGTCTAATTAGTGGTCCTACCGATATACTCTGTTAATAAGATAATTTGCAGATTTGCTAGCTTAGCTTACAAGTTATGCTAGATTTGTTAGATTTGTGCACAGGCTTCAGCTGTCGAACCGCATCCCCCTACCCTGCGGTGACCATTCACAATGGAACTCCCACCACTACCTCTGTCTCTCCCCTCCCCTGCTGTGTTATCTGTGCAGGTATGGGTCCGTTATTTTGTGCACGCTTTAGAATAAGTTTTTACTACTCAGATTTTGCCATCAAGGAAAAAAAAGTTGCTGAAGTACTGTTCCAGTACTTGTGCTCTGTGTTAAATGAAAAATCACCTGCTTGTGTCGTTTGAGGGGAGATCATCTGTCCCTTTTGAATGACGTGTTTTTTGGGACCATAAACAGCGGTGGCCCCTTCGGCTTTTAGAGGAATAGAGCAAGTGCAGGCACTAGATTTCAAGTACTTACCCTGACATCAGCGACACTGTTCTCTACTTACACTCATACACTTTATGGTCATTGTACTTTTCATAGACATCTATACCTTTCCTAAGGAAGGGCGACATTGTGTGAAAAAGGAAAAAGTGTTTTCTGTCAAGGTGTTTAATAGTCCATCTACATCTACACAGATACTCCGCTAGCCACTGTACGGTACGTGGTGGTGGGTACCCTGCACCAGTATTGACATTTTCTTTCCTGTTCCACTCTCAAAGAGAACGAGGGAAAAACAACTGACTATATACCTCCGTATTAGCCCAAAAATATCTCGTCTCTTATCATCGTGCTCCTTATCTCCAGTGTTTGTTGGCGACGTAGAATCATTCGGCAATCAGCTTCAGAATCAGGTTTTTAAATTGTCTCGCCAGTGTTTCTCGAAAAGAACGTCGCCTTCCCTCTAGATGAGCTCCTGGAGCACCTCCGAAACACTTACATGTTATTCGAACCTACCGGTAACAATACTAGCAGCCCGCCTCTGAATTGCCTCGATGCCTTCATTTAATCAGATCTGGTACGTATCCGCAACACTCTAGCAATACTCAAGAATAGGTCGCACTAGCGTTCTATATGCGGTCTCTTTTTACAGACGAACCAAACTTTCCTAGAATTTTCCCAGTAAACCGAAGTCGATCGTTTGTCTTTTCTTACCACAGTCCTCACTTCCTCGTTCCATTTAATATTGCTTTGCAACCTTTCGCCCAGATATTTAAACGATTTGACTGTGTGAAGCAGGTTACTACTAATACTGTATCCGAAAGTTACGGGTTTGTGTTTCCTACTCATCCGCTTTAACTTACATTTTTCCACATTAGAGTTAGCTGCCATTCATTGCACCAACTGGAAATTTTGTCTAAGTCGTCTTCTATGTTCTTACAGTCACTCAATTTCGAAACCTTATTATACACCACAGCATCATAAATAAACAACTTTAGATTGCTGCTCAACCTGTCAGCCAAAGCATTTATGTATATAGAGAATAACAGTGGTTCTACCACACTTCCCTGGGCCACTCCTTACGGTACCCTTGTCTCTGATGAACATTCGTCATCGAGGACAACATATTGGGTTCTATAACTTAAGAAGTCTTCGAGACACTCAAATTCCTGTGAACCTATTCCATATGCTTGTACCTTCTTTTGCAGCCTGCAGTGGGACAGCATGTCAAACAATTTCCGGAAATCGAGAAATATTGAATCTGCCTGTTGCACTTCATCCATAACTTGCTGTGTATCATGTGAGAAAAGAGCAAGCCGAGTTTCACATGAGCGATGCTTTCTAAAACCATGCTGATTCACGGGCATAAGTAAGAAAGTTTGTTATATTCGAACTGAAAATTTGTTCAAGGATTCCGCAGCGAACCGAAGTTACGGGTATTGGTCTGAAATTTTTCGGGTCCGTTCCTTTACTCTTATCGTGTACTGGAGTCACCTACGCTTTTTTTCCAGTCGCTTTAGACTTTCTGCTGGACGACAGATTCACGATAAATGCAGGCTAGGTAAGTGGCCAATGCTGTAGAGTACTCTTTGTAATATCGAACAGAGACTCCATCCAGTCATGGTGGTTTATTTGCTTTCAAATCTTTCAGGGCCATGCAGCGACCATAGCGCACTCAATGACCTAAATTATTGTACAGCAGTAGGAGGGAGTGCCATGAGTTACTCGAAAACTTTGTTTCACATGGTTCAAATGGCTCTAAGCACTATGTGACTTAACATCTGACATCATCAGTCCTCTAGTCGTAGAACTACTTACGCCTAACTAACCTAAGGACATCACACACGTCCACGCCCGAGGCAGGATTACAACCTGCGACCGTAGCAGCAGCGCGGTTCCGGACTGAAGCGCCTAGAACCGCTCGGCCACATCGGCCAGCGAAAACTTTGGCCTATAGTGAAACCATATCTGGGTAAAAATTAACCACATTAAATTTCCTACAAAAAAGGTCCAATTCATGTTTCTCTAGAAATAGCTGTTGCGCGATGCAAGGGGGTTTAAAAATCGCAAATTATTAAAAATAGTGTTGTGACGGTATAAAATTGATATTTATTGTTGAATAAGTGGGCTAAGAACAAATAGTACACTTGCGAACGTCATTCATATGCTGTAGAATGGAGGGATAACCGGTGTTGCGGGGCAGTGACGGGAGGGTAGAAGCATACGTGAAGGCATGCCGATTGGTTGTCAGCCGGCCGTGGTGGCCGTGCGGTTGTAGGCGCTGCAGTCTGGAACCGCGGGACTGCTACGGTCGCAGGTTCGAATCCTGCCTCGAGCATAGATGTGTGTGATGTCCGTAGGTTAGTTAGGTTTAAGTAGTTCTAAGTTCTAGGGGACTGATGACCTAAGATGTTAAGTCCCATAGTGCTCAGAGCCATTGGTTGTGGTCATGCACTTTCCACTTTCATAGGTCTGCGAACTAAAGAGCGAGCAGGCGAGTCCCTGAGTCTCTCGCTACGCCACTACATCACAAGAAGCAACTGAAGGGTGTTTCACGAAGTTACACTCACCCTTCCGCAGTGCGCCTATGAATCCAGTTGCGAAGCAGTTCTCAGACGCGCCCGGGATTGGGGTGGCGGGAGGGTGTTTATTTTACACAGAAAATACAGACATGACTTACTAATCATACTAATGCAATGAAAGCACTTGGATAAAACGTCTGCACATTGTTCTACACTGGTACAAGGCATTTGATTATTAGTCTCCCTACACGGCGGCTGTAGCATTTTTGCGCGACGGGCGACGTTCCCCACTACGAACGCTGCTCCCTTTTCAGTTTACAGGCAGATTATTCCTCCCCACCATTTCCTCTCCTTTTCTGTTACGTGAGTGGACGAAATAACTTCACTGAGCACCTGTTTAGATAATGGAGTTATTTTCTGTTTATTAAATTAGTACTTATTTGAAGTTGTTAAGTGAGCTGTCGCGTAAAAAAGCTCAACAGCTTGAGCTGTCAACAGCCTACCACACTGAAGCGTCCGTCCCAAGTAAAACATGCTGCCAGTATTTATTCGATAATATCGATTTCGTTGTCTGCACTATCAATAGCTGGAATAATTTTCACACCATAAGGGGTGTCAAATACATGAACTACGCCTCAGCTCTCCCACAACCCGAAGAGGCCCAGAGATTCCTCCTGCAACAGAAGTAGGTCACCTAGGTGTTATGGAACTTTAGAATAAATCACGCAATGCAATGCGGAAGAATGGAAATCAGCTTTTGGCGTCATTGGCTGGGAGGCCCCTTGCGGGGCAGGTCCGGCCGCCTTGGTGCAGGTCTTATTACATTCGACGCCACATTGGGCGACCTGCGCGCCGGATGGGGATGAAATGACGATGAAGACAGCACAACAGCCAGTCCTTGAGCGGAGAAAAACCCCGACCCAGACAGGAATCGAACTCGGGCCAGTAGGACGGCAATCCGTCACGCTGACCACCCATATGTCGGGGTGGATATTGCGGAAGATTACTATTCTAGACTTAAATACGATCAGTCCAATTCCGTGAGACATATTCAGTCCCATCTTGTAGGATTTTTCCTTGGATATGTGGTAAGTGGCTCACTCGGTGCTGAGCACTCTTAAAGAGCCAGCAAATCCTGAATCGAAGTGATTTATACAATCTACTAGTAACATAGTTAATGGTGAGGGATGTCCACTAATTTTCCAGCCATTCATTATTTCACTACCAAGTGACTACAACGCTTATACACGGCATTACAGTACGCTGTCAATGATAGCCAGCAGGAAGGTGCCGCATTTACCAATTCAGTCACTTTCCTTTCAACGGTACACGGGTCGCTGACAACGTAAGACTTATAAATTAAACGCTTCTCACCCACTGTTTTCAGGAACATATTTTACTCAAAAGCTTACGTAGAAGTATATATAAGTACTCAAGAAACTGAAAATAACTCCGCTGTACGGGGTGATTTAGCTGCCTCTACCTATCGGTTTGATGCAACCCTCAATGCCTTCAAAACCTATGCACGAAATTTTCATATTCTCTCGCTCGCAACGTGCAAACTATTAGTCCTACAGAAAAAAAATGAACAAGACCTTTTTGTGTAGAATTAAATGTAGTTAAATGTTTTACTGGAATACGTTTTCGCTGTAGGCTACGAATTTCGAGTTATTCAACAAAAACGCATTTGAATGTAATTTTTGTATGTTTTTCTTGAATAATTAGAAAACTACAGTCTCTAACGACAGAGTATCACAGTACAAAATTTAACTATAGTAAATTTTTCTCCAAGAAGGTCCTGTCCATTTTTTTTCTATAGGATTAACAGCTCGTGCCTAGTGAGGGAGATAACATGAAAACCCATAGGTAGGAGCAGAACAATGATGTTTTTTGTCTATCCACATAAGAGAACCGGACAGCAAATGCTGGGGAAGTGTAAGTGTAAACTAAAAAAGATGAGCATTCGTGGTGGGAAAGATCGCCTGTCCCAGAAAAACGCTACAACTGCTGTTGTATAGGAAAACTAAGAATCAGTTTACGCTCTGGTAGCGCAGTACAACGTGCAGATATTCTATATTCTGTCCATATTCTATGTATTCTATGTAGCGTTAATGCACTTTATGGAAAATAAACATCCTTGGGCGCGTCTGCGAACTGCATCGCCACTGATTCATGGGAGCGCTGCCGAAAGGTGGGTATAACTTTGTGAAACACCCTTCAGTTGTTTCTCGTTCCGTAGTGGCGTAGAGAGAGACCTGGGGGACATACCAGCTGGTTCTGTAGTTTATAGATTATTAGTCATAGCGGAGAAATGAATAGGAGATTTTTGAAGGATATTCATTGTAAGTTAGTTTTTTAGTGGAATACATTTTCGTTAGAGGCTGTGGTTTGAGAGTTATTCCAGAAAAACGCGAAAGATTAGCTTAAAACGCAACTCTCACCACTACTCTCACCTCGAAGTGGTGAGAGTTTTTAATGTGATGTTCCTGGCACTCCATCCTACCACTGCAAATAACTTTGCGACTGCACGATTTAATTCAGCCATTTCCCTTCATTGACTAGATTAACAATGCCATACGACTTACGTTTTTACCTTTTGCGGCATGATGTGGCAGCCTGTCAGATGACGCGGATCAATGTACACATGAGTGTGATTTATACTTCTTCTCCTACATAGGGGTTGTCCAGTGGTTACGGTGCTCGCTTGCTATTGCTGTTTCACAGTTTGGCAATTTATTTATTTTCATTTCATGGCCACAGTCATCAGTTAATTTAGGGACTTAAGTCATGTATGCCATCTGCCCACGAATCATGAAAACTTTGCTGCGTCTGTTATTGTATTCTGACGGACTGTGTATCGTGTTTTGTGAGATGGATATTCAGGACCGGCCTTTGCGTAAACGAGAGTAGAAAAGCGCCTAGAAGCCACATACAACTTGGTAGCTGAACCAGACGTGGCCATTAATCGGGCTCGCCTTCCTGTCTCATGAGCTAGTGCGCAGTGCATTACGACATACCGGACCGGCCGGTAGTGTTATACATGAATACTACTTGCTGTTCTTCGTCTTGATTTGTTGACATCTCCCTCACGTAGCCTCACGATGAGGTCATTGCTTACCTAACCGAGTTTTACGCGATGCTGCTGGTAGTAGCACGAGATGAAGTTTAAGCAGGCGTTACGCAACATCTCCCAGCAATGCCATTACTTTTGCTTCAGCAAGAGTCAGAGGCGGAGAGGGGAGTCTCAGTCGAGAAGTAAGAAAACACGCATGGGCTGTGGTGAAAAGGTCCCAGTAAGTAGCTGCGTAGCTCACGTATCCCTGCAGGTTTAAGTCTACGAAAATGTTTTATCTCCGGAGCTAATCATATTGACAAAGCAATATCCAATACTATTTGTCAACTTAGATCTGAAGAATAGAGACTTTACAGATCCTCAATGAGGCAAAGTTGCATTTCCATTAAAGATATGTCCATTCGGCGTCTAGTGACTCAAATTTCGTATGGATGCATAAGATATGTGATTTTGTCCTTATTTTTCTCCATTTGGTATTTTGGGGAGAATAACTTCATGTTAAGCTTTCTTCGAAAGCGTATCTCACTCTGACAAGTGTGAACTTTGAACTTTCTGTTCTTCACGTGAATAAGTTATTCTGTTTTCTTCACCATAGGTTAATAGCACTGATTCAATAATGGCATGCCTTAATCCCACTGACCTTGTGCGTTAGCTGTGTTGGTTCAGTGAATAACTTTATTCGTAGTGATTTCAGAGTATTGTATTATGAGTGCCCCGTTGTTCCGGGAGTAATTCGTTTTCTGTGCTGTGAAGATGTGACGAAGCAAGCTGGGATATTTTCAGTTCCCTTCTTGTTTGTCATCTGCCTCCTTAAAATTCATTTTTTTCGTGTCTGACTAATTACGATTAAGATACGTGAGTATAATCTACATTTGCATAAAAGAGAAAGGTTGGCCGTCAGTTTTAAAAAATACAACACCAGATCTAATTTTGTGTTTAGTTCATCGTACATAATTGATTTTCTAATTTATTTTGACTATTCCTGGTTAGTATTTTTTGTTATAGGGTGAAATCAGTAATTGTTGTGTAACTTAAATTCTATTGCTGACTTATAAACAGATATAAATTCTGTACTAATTGTAAACATTAGGAGGAACAACTAATAGTATTCTTAAAGGATCTATTTGGCTCTGTTCGAAAACATGTTAGCAAGACCAGCTATTATTAATTCCAAAGTAATTTCCAGTTTCGTACAAAGTATTGTTTTGCGTAACGATATCTGTTAATTTCAACATTTAAACAAAAAATATGGCTTAACTTCTTAGTAGCAGAAACGTTTAAAAAGACGCAAGTTTTCGATGTATGCAGTTAAGTGAAGGTGTCAAGTTTTAGTTGTAATTTCTGTAAATTAATCATCGAACAATGTGTAGTTTCAGTGCCTATTATTGTGATGATATATAAGGGCCCGATCTTTGGTCCCGAGACAGTCAGTCCACGACCGAATTTCGGACAAGGAACCCGAATTAGTTAGATCAACAACAATGCATCCACTTAACTGTGAAGTAAGTGTAATAGGCCGTGTGCTAAAACAATGACAGTGTCTGTGATTCTTCAGTTCCTTGCGGCGTATTTCTTGCTCGAATAGTCCACAGGTGTACTGCTGGTCCACAGTGTCCAACGGGCAGAATATTTCGGCTATCAGACACGTTGCCATCGTCAGGAGCGCTGACGAACTGAGCTCCTGAGGGCGGGCGGCCGTCTTAAATCCCCTTCCCCCGCGAGGCGTTCTCTCCACGTTCCGCGCCAGAACGTCGGTGGTCGCTGAGACGCTGGCGTCGGCGTCTGTGGTGGCGTCGGTGTAATTGTCTCGTCCGCCCTGGTCGCCCGTTCGTTTTCTTTGCTGAGCGTCTTTTTAATTAGACTCAGTGCTGGTTCCCAAGCCTTGTTGAGGTTATAGCCGCAATCTCAGTTGATGAGTCAGTCCCTGGTACGAATTTCGATAGCCTCTCTAACGACGCTGTCCCAGTATTTAGATGTCTGTGCCAAGACCCTGGTATGTTGGTAGTCCATTTCGTGATTTTCGGACAAACAGTGCTCTGCGACCGCCGACTTGTTGGGGTACCTAAGTCGAGTGTGTCTCTGATGTTCTCGGCAACGATCTTCGATAGTGCGCACTGTCTGTCCAATGTAAGTCTTCCCACACTGACACGGAATCTGGTATATGGCGGCCTTCCGCAAACCGAGATCGTCTTTGACACTTCCCGATAATACTCGTGTTTTATTGGGTGGACAAAAGACAGTTTCTACTCGGTGTTTCCTCAATACTCGTCCTGTTTTCCCCGATACTGCGCCAGTGTACGGTATACAGGCAGCGGCAAAATCTCTTCCTCTGGGACTTTTGCATCTCCACATGCCGTATTGTAGCGGTGGGGCGGAGAGCGAGTCTTATCTGCCATTCCGAGTACCCGTTTTTCCGGAATACAGTTTTGAGGTGTTCCAGCTCATAGGGCAGACACTCTGCGCGCTGTGCACCAGTGTTTTTAGAACCCCATTCCTCTGCGAAGACTGGTGGAGCTACCCACATGCAAATACAGGTCGGTGCGCGTTATCTTCCTGTACACCCCGTGGCCCAGTGTGTCATCCGCTCTTATTTTGATAATGGCATCCAGGAATGGTAATCTTCCTTCTGCTTCGGTCTCCATAGTCAATTTGATGATCGAATGTATGGAGTTCAAATGTGTAAAGAAGTCTAGGAGCTTGTCCCTTACATGGGGCCAGATCACGAACGTGTCATCTACATAACGGAGAAAAAAAGTAGGTTTCCATCAGGATGATGTCAAAGTTTCCTCCTCGAAGTACTCCGTATAGAAATTCGCGACCACAGGCGGGAGTGGGCTCCCCATTGCGACTCCTTCTGTTTGTTCATAGTATTCTCCATTAAAGAGAAAATACGTGGAGGTCAGAACATGCCTGGAAAGGTCGGTCGTCTTCGCGTCAAATTTATGTGCAGTACGCTCAACTGACTCTCGAAGAGGCACCATGGTGAATAATGAAACAACGTCAAAACTCACCATGATATTTGAGTCTTTCAGCTTGAAGTTGTCGAGACGTTTTAAGAAATCCACAGAATTACGAATGTGATGAGGGCATTTACCCACATAAGGGCTTAGTAATTCTGCCAGGTATTTGGCAAGCAAATACACTCCTGGAAATTGAAATAAGAACACCGTGAATTCATTGTCCCAGGAAGGGGAAACTTTATTGACACATTCCTGGGGTCAGATACATCACATGATCACACTGACAGAACCACAGGCACATAGACACAGGCAACAGAGCATGCACAATGTCGGCACTAGTACAGTGTATATCCACCTTTCGCAGCAATGCAGGCTGCTATTCTCCCATGGAGACGATCGTAGAGATGCTGGATGTAGTCCTGTGGAACGGCTTGCCATGCCATTCCCACCTGGCGCCTCAGTTGGACCAGCGTTCGTGCTGGACGTGCAGACCGCGTGAGACGACGCTTCATCCAGTCCCAAACATGCTCAATGGGGGACAGATCCGGAGATGTAGCTGGCCAGGGTAGTTGACTTACACCTTCTAGAGCACGTTGGGTGGCACGGGATACATGCGGACGTGCATTGTCCTGTTGGAACAGCAAGTTCCCTTGCCGGTCTAGGAATGGTAGAACGATGGGTTCGATGACGGTTTGGATGTACCGTGCACTATTCAGTGTCCCCTCGACGATCACCAGTGGTGTACGGCCAGTGTCGGAGATCGCTCCCCACACCATGGTGCCGGGTGTTGGCCCTGTGTGCCTCGGTCGTATGCAGTCCTGATTGTGGCGCTCACCTGCACGGCGCCAAACACGCATACGACCATCATTGGCACCAAGGCAGAAGCGACTCTCATCGCTGAAGACGACACGTCTCCATTCGTCCCTCCATTCACGCCTGTCGCGACACCACTGGAGGCGGGCTGCACGATGTTGGGGCGTGAGCGGAAGACGGCCTAACGGTGTGCGGGACCGTAGCCCAGCTTCATGGAGACGGTTGCGAATGGTCCTCGCCGATACCCCAGGAGCAACAGCGTCCCTAATTTGCTGGGAAGTAGCGGTGCGTTCCCCTACGGCACTGCGTAGGATCCTACGGTCTTGGCGTGCATCCGTGCGTCGCTGCGGTCCGGTCCCAGGTCGACGGGCACGTGCACCTTCCGCCGACCACTGGCGACAACATCGATGTACTGTGGAGACCTCACGCCCCACGTGTTGAGCAATTCGGCGGTACGTCCACCCGGCCTCCCGCATGCCCACTATACGCCCTCGCTCAAAGTCCGTCAACTGCACATACGGTTCACGTTCACGCTGTCGCGGCATGCTACCAGTGTTAAAGACTGCGATGGAGCTCTGTATGCCACGGCAAACTGGCTGACACTGACGGCGGCGGTGCACAAATGCTGCGCAGCTAGCGCCATTCGACGGCCAACACCGCGGTTCCTGGTGTGTCCGCTGTGCCGTGCGTGTGATCATTGCTTGTACAGCCCTCTCGCAGTGTCCGGAGCAAGTATGGTGGGTCTGACACACCGGTGTCAATGTGTTCTTTTTTCCATTTCCAGGAGTGTATTTAGCTCTCCTAATGTTGCTGACAATTGGGCGTAACGGCACCACTTCTTTGTGGACTTTAGGGAGTCCACAATGTCTTGGTGGCACAGGTCTTTGAGGCGTCAATTTCTTGGCGACGTCCTCTGGTAAATCCGCGTCCTTGAGAAAGCAGACGCCGACGCCAGCGTCTCAGCGACTGCCGACGCGCGGCCGCGGGCGTGGAACGCGGAGAGAACACCTCGTAGGGGGAGACGGCTACCTACTCTCAGGAGCTCAGTTCGTCAGCACACCTGACGATGGCGACATGTCTGATCACCGAAATATTGTGCCCGTTGGACAATATGGACTGGCAGTACACACGTGGACTGTTCGAACAATGACAGTGTCTGCTCAATACTTACCGTATTATATGGCAAGAACAGTGTGGTTAGATTTTTACTGCTCGTAGATGTTCAACAGTAAACTATTGTAGCAGTATGTTGATGTTTGCCTGCAAACTACACTACTGGCCATTAAAATTGCTGCACCACGAAAATGACGTGCTACAGACGCGACATTTAACCGACACGAAGAAGATGCTGTGATATGCAAATGATTAACTTTTCAGAGAATTCACACAAGGTTGGCGCCGGTGGCGACACCTACAACTTGCTGACATGAGGAAAGTTTCCAACCGATTTCTCATACACAAACAGCAGTTGACCGGCGTTGCCTGGTGAAACGTTGTTGTGATGCCTCGTGTAAGAAGGAGAAATGCGTACCATCACGTTTCCGACTTTGATAAAGGTCGGATTGTAGCCTATAACGATTGCGGTTTATCGTATCGCGACATTGCTGCTCGCGTTGGTCGAGATCCAATCACTGCTAGCAGAATATGGAATCGGTGGGTTCAGGAGGGTAATACGGAACGCCGTGCTGGATCCCAACGGCCTCGTACCACTAGCAGTCGAGATGACAGACATCTTATCCGCATGGCTGTAACGGATCGTGCAGCCACGTCTCGATCCCTGAGTCAACAGATGGGGACGTTTGCAAGACAACAACCATCTGCACGAACAGTTCGACGACGTTTGCAGCAGCATGGACTATCAGCTCGGAGACCATGGCTGCGGTTACCCATGACGCTGCATCACAGACAGGAGCGCCTGCGATGGTTTACTCAACGACGAACCTGGGTGCAGGAATGGCAAAACGTCATTTTATCGAATGAATTCCGGTTCTGTTTACAGCATCATGATGGCCGCATCCGTGTTTGGCGACATCGCGGTGAACGCACATTGGAAGCGTGTATTCGTCATCGCCATACTGGCGTATCACCCTGCATGATAGTATGGGGTGCAATTGGTTACACGTCTCGGTCACCTCTTGTTCCCATTGGCGGCACTTTGAACAGCGGACGTTACATTTCAGATGTGTTACGACCCGTTGCTCTACCCTTCATTCGATCCCTGCAAAACCCTACATTTCAGCGGGATAATGCCCGACTGCATGTTGCAGGTCCTGTACGGGCCTTTCTGGATACAGAAAATGTTCGACTGCTGCCCTGGCCAGCACATTCTCCAGATCTCTCACCAATTGAAAACGTCTGGTCAATGGTGGCCGAGCAACTGACTCGTCGCAACACGCCAGTCACTACTCTTGATGAACTGTGGTATCGTGTTGAAGCTGCATCGGCAGCTGTACCTGCACACGCTATCCAAGCTCTGTTTGACTCAATGCCCAGGAGTATCAAGGCCGTTATTACGGCCAGAGGTGGTTGTTCTGGGTACTGATTTCTCAGGATCTATGCACCCAAATTGCGTGAAAATGTAATCACATGTCAGTTCTATTATAATATATTTGTCCAATGAATACCCGTTTATCATCTGCATTTCTTCTTGGTGTGGCCACTAGTGTATAAATGAGGCTTATCGAAAGTTGAACAATAGTGCACTAGCCATGTAACTGTATATTATTGGGGGGTTGTGAACAGTGAAAGTAAAGAACTGCGAAACGCAAATGTGCACCTGTCGGCTACATCATTTACAGTAGTCAGTACTGCACTTCCACCCCCTGTTTTTTCAGCTAGTAAAGCAACGCAGTACGTCGACACCGATGACCATCAACGAGGAAGGAAAAAGAAAGAAAAAAAAACCAGTCGAATGTCACAAAGGGACTATAGCTGCTAAAATTATTTGCAGAATGCTGCTGAAATATGGACTTACTAAACGCAACATTCACTTGTGGATAAATCGCTTTAAACGTAGAAATATATCTGTTTGCGACGTTGAGCTACCATTCACTTCATAAACGACCATGCACACTGAAATAGTTGCGCGAATAATTTGTGACGAACTTCGTGCCAAAACTGATGATGCTGCGTTTGAGTTTAACGCTAGCGACGTTTCATTATTTACAATCGTGCACGAATCTCTCTATAATTGGAAAGCTTCTGCTCGTTGGGTACACAAACAGGAACGTACGGAAATGTCTTAATTAAATTCAAGGCGTTTCAGAGAGGAAAGAGGGGACATTCTGACTCACATCGAAACCGTTGAAGAAACATCGTTCCACTTGCATGAACCATAGGGTAATCGGCTGGGCATGGTGTGGAAACGTCAGTATTCGTCTACTGCAAAACGGTTCAAAAATGTAGCGTCTGCAACGAAGTTGATGATTTCGGAATACGACATGTCCAATGTTGATTTATTAGACTGTCAAAGGTCAAACAGTGAACGGTGACCCTTGCCGAAATCCATAATGGAAACGAGGTGGTGAGGAAGGCTTTCAAAAGGTGTGATTTTGTTTCAGGATATCGACCTCCATCATACAGATGAGAAAGCCATCGCATGGATTCGAAATTGTTTCTGATACGGTGAATCAATAACCGTACAGTACTGACCTAGCTGGAAGTAATCTTGCACTTTTTGTTCCGATGAAGGAGCAGCTCAATGAATCCAGGTTTTCGACTGATGACGAAGATGTGGTGGAGTGTGAGCTGATGAGCACGATCCAGAAAGCTTCTTCCAGAATGGAATTAGGAAGCTTCTCAAGAGATGGACCAAGTGTACAGAGGTTAAGGAGAGTATGTAGTGAAATAGTTACCAACAGGGTTTTCTCAATAAAAAGTTGCTTTCAAAAAATTGCCTTACTTTTTGACTTACCCTCGTAACGATGCAATAACGCACCAGGGCACACGTCCGCGCGAAAGCTCTTTTGTCTACATTTTCTTCATTCGTTGATGTCTAATTATAACTATGTTTTTGACGAAGAATTCAACGTACTGCTTTGTAGCTCAATTTGACCTTCATATACGAAGCATCAGTTCCGCTGTCAGCGAGAAATGGCCGCCGATTTAGGAAACACACGAGTGTGCAAAACTTATAAGGACGAAAGTAACTTCCGCATGATGTGTGACTGACAAGTAAGACAGCTCGATGTGACTTGAATTATCATGGAAAGAGCTGCTATAGCATAGCACAGAAGGTAACTGAAAGAAATAAGCAATGAGACGAACAGATACTTTTAATGAAAGCCGATAATTACACAGGGCTCACCGTATCTTATGGTGGTTCCCTGGACATTACAAAAGGTGGGCGTGGTTCTTAATAGATAGTGTGGTTACCACAGAAGGCAATGTATACTGTGCAACAGTGTGCGCTCTAGCTCAGGAGCCGCGCTGGGTAGCCGCCTGCTCTTAGGCGCCTTGTCACGATCCGCGCGGCTGCCCCCGTCGGAGGTTCGAGTCCTCCCTCTGGCATGGGTGTGTGTGTCGTCCTTAGCGTAAGTTAGATTAAGCTAGATTAAGTAGTGTGTAAGCTTAGGGACCGATGACCTCAGCAGTTTGGTCCCATAAGACCTTACCATAAATTTCCAATTTTCTGGCACAGGATTGGTAAGGAATTCTACATCTACACGTATACTCTGCAAATGACGTTTAAGTGCCTGGCAGAGGGTTCATCGAACCATCTTCTCAATTCTCTATTATTCCAATCTCGTATAGCGAGCGGACAGAACGAACACCTATATCTTTCCGTACGAGCTCTGATTTCCCTTATATTATTGTGGTGATCGTTCCTCCCTATGTAGATCGGTGCCAGCAAAATATTTTTGCATTCGGAGGAGAAAGTTGGTGATTGGAATTTCGAGAGAAGATTCCGTCGCAACGAAAAACGCCTTTCTTTTAATGATGTCCAGCCCAAATGCTGTATCATTTCTGTGACACTCTCTCGCATATTTCGCGATAATACAAAACGTGCTGCCTTTCTTTGAGCTTTTTCGATGTACTCCGTCAGTCCTATCTGGTAAGGATCCAACACCGCGGAGCAGTATTCTAAAAGAGGACGGACAAGCGTAGTGTAGGCAGTCTCCTTAGCAGGTCTGTTACATTTTCTAAGTGTCCTTCCAATAAAACGCAGTCTTTGGTTAGACTTTCCCACAACATTTCCTATGTGTGCCTTCCAGTTTAAGTTGTTCGTAATTGTAATACCTAGGTCTTTAGTTGAATTTACGGCTTTTAGACTAGACTGATTTATCGTGCAACCGAAGTTTGAGTTCCTTTTAGCACTCATGTGGATGACCTCACACATTTCGCTATTTAGGGTCAAATGCCACTTTTCGCACCATTCACATATCTTTTCTAAATCGTTTAGCAGTGTGTTTTGATCTTCTGTGGTAACTTCACCAGCGCGATTGACAGCTGTCGGATGTTCGTCAGTGCAGTGGTGCTACAATATGTTTCCTCAACACGCTTAACACGTATTCCGTGGGACTTAAGTCGGGTGAACGCGCAAGTCACTCCACTCGATGAATATTTTCTCGTTCCAAGAGCTACTCCACCTCCCCTGTTCAATGCTATCGCACATTGTCATCGATAAAAATGAAGTCAGGATCGAATGCATCCCTGAAAAGACGCAATGGTGAAACACTTCACTGTTACAATTACGTTAATCAATGAGTGTACCGTGTTCTAATATCTGGAGATCAGTACGTCCAACCGTGCCATACGATCAATTCACTTCAGTACGTCAATTCAACATTAAGCTTCTCCACGCGATAACATCTGGACATTCCAAACGATCGTGTTCGACGATGTTCGTAGGTGCATTAGGTTTGGTGGCCCAGGTGTTACGGCGTGGGGTGGCATAATGTTACATGAGCGCACAGACCTCCAAATGTTTGAACACGGTACACACACCGATGATCATTATTGTGTCACTGCTGTCCTTCCCCAAGCGGCCTCTTTTGATGGGTGCGTTCGGCTCTGACTCTACTTTTATGGATGACATTGTATTGTATTGTATGTTAACGAGGGGCCTAGAAACGACGGAGAGGCTCCGTCCCCGCCGCAGCCGCAGTGGTCCACAACCCCACGACGACTACCGCAGTCCACTTCACCCCTCCGCCGTCCCACACCCAACCAGTCTTTCCGGGTTATTGTGCGGTTCGGCCCCCGGTGGACCCTCCTCCCTCCCCCCTCCCCCCACCCCAGGGAACGTCTCACACCAGACGAGTTTAAACCCTATGTTTGCGTGGTAGAGTAATGGTGGTGTACGCGTACGTGGAGAACTTGTTTGCGCAGCAATCTCCGACATAGTGTAGCTGAGGCGGAATAAGGGAAACCATCCGGCATTGGCCGAGGCAGATGGAAAACCGCCTAAAAACTACAGAATGGCCAGCTCACTGGACCTCGATACAAGTGGGGCGGGGGCCAGGCTCTCCCTCCCAGCTCGGAAAGCCGTGCGTTAGATCAAACGGCTAACCGGGCGGGCATGGATGACATTACCCGACCGCAACGATCAGTAGAGGTGGAGGAGTACGCAGAACGAGTCTGCCCATTCCCCCCGACTTGAATCCCATTTGAACATGTGCGATGAGTTTTAGGAGACGTATTGCAGCAGGTTCAAATGAACCAACGACCATCCAGCAGTTGTCATCCGCATTGGTGTCGAAATGAACGGTCCTGTCACAAGAACGCGTTATCAAGCGTACGGCCGGCATGGAAGCACTCTAGAGAGCAGGCATTGCCGTTCGTGGTGATCACACACTACTGAGAGCCACGTCCTGCCTTTTCTGAAGTCCGGGCGACCATCGTAAATGGCGATTAGTTTAGAGTAATTATTGACCTTCAATAAAAAGAGTCATTTCTGCTCGTCTCATTGTGTACTTCATTCAGTTACTTTTTGCACTATATTGTAGCAATTTGTAATTAGGCTGTTAAGGTTTTTATGTTGGTAATGCCACGTAGCGCGCTCTATGGAAATCACTGACTGTGCTGTGTGCAGTCTGTGGCTGGTTGGACTCAAAATCAAATGGCTCTGAGCACTATGGGACTCAACTGCTGAGGTCATTAGTCCCCTAGAACTTAGAACTAGTTAAACCTAACCTAACTAACCTAAGGACGTTACAAACATCCATGCCCAAGGCAGGATTGGAACCTGCGACCGTAGCGGTCTTGCGGTTCCAGACTGCAGCGCCTTTAACCGCACGGCCACTTCGGCCGGCCGGTTGGACTCATTGTTGGAATATTCACTAATGTAGTGTTGGGCAGTTGGATGTGAACAGCGCATGGCGTTGGGCAGTTGGAGGTGAGCCGCCAGCAGTAGTGGATGTGGGGAGAGATAGAGGGAGAGATAGATAGAGAGAGAGAGAGAGAGAGAGAGAGAGAGAGAGAGAGAGAGAGATATGCCAGAGTTTTGAGAGGTTACTAAAAGCGGACGATCTGGACGTATGTCCGTCAGAAAAAGGAAATTTGTAAAGATGGATGTCATGAATTGATGTATATATGACTTTTGAACATTGTTAAGGTAAATACATTGTTTGTTCCCTATCAAAATCTTTCACTTGCTAACTATGCCTGTCAGTAGTTAGTGCCTTCCGTAGTTTATTTAGCTGGCAGTAGTGGCGCTCGCTGTATTGCAGTAGTTCGAGTAACGAAGATTTTTGTGAGGTAAGTGATTCATGAAAGGTATAGGTTATTGTTAGTCAGGGCCATTCTTTTGTAGGGATTATTGCAAGTCAGATTGCGGTGCGCTAAAAGAAAAAAATAATATTGTGTCACGTTAGTGATGATCAGAATAACTAAAGAGAGAAATGTCTGAGTACGTTCAGTTTTTCTCAGCTGTTTGAAAATCAAATAACGTTAAGAGGTTTACCAGCAGTCATTTATAATTGTTCTAAGGGGACGCTACAAGTTATTTCTATGTATGGTCCAAGCTGCATCGCGCTATGTTATTTGGCAGTGCCACATCAAACGAAAGTTACTTTCTTCTGCGGCTGCCAGGTGCATTATCGACATGCTTTACCTTTAGGACGCCTTTCTAAACAACTGTACACAAAACCGTACCCGAAACGTTTACATATTGAAACTCCTTTCGCAGAAAAAGTTGAAAATAAACAGAAGTCGTCATTGTACACGCACTTAAAAAGAGTTACAGGCATAGGTAATGAGTCTTGTTCTTCGGTTGTGTCTTCGAGTGATCGCGTCGTTCTACCCATACTTAAATAGATGTATTAAATACAGTAATGAAATGTCTTGTGGCTAGGACCTCCCGTCGGGCAGATCGGTCGCCTGGTGCAGGTCTTTTTAGTTGACGCCACTTCAACGACTTGCGTGTGGATGAGGATGATACGATGATGAAGACAACACAATACCCAGTCCCCGAGTGGAGAAAATCTCCGACCCAACCGGGGATCGAACCCGGGCCCCTCGCATGGAATTCTGCAGCGCTGACCACTCAGCTATGGAGGCGATCATTAGGTACAATACAAGCTGCATACCGAACTGAGCTCGAGCTGCTTGTGAACACGCTACCGATGGATAAGACGGAAGTTTGGTCACGGGAGCATCAAGCTTGTCAACATGAAAAAAGAGAATTCAAAGATGATAAACAGGAAAATTTAGATTGTTGATTTGGAACGATAACCTTAAATAAATAAAACTTTATGAAACACGGGGGGAAACAAACGTCAATTACGTGAGTTGGGTAAAGTACGGGAAAAGCCACAAAATATTGGAAGCCTGTCGAAAATACGGGAGACAGGAGAAAATGTGGGTAAAATACGGGAGACCTGGGAACTATGCTGTCGACTGTAAGTTTCACACCATGGATGCGAGAGCAAAACATACAGAAAACCAGATTGCTACTTCTCACCCTGGAAATTCACATGGATTCTGTGGACAAGGCTGTAGACATAGCGGCCGTAATCAATACGAATGGCTGTGAAAATGATAGGGGACTTGGGTACCACGTGCGGCTTCCTGGACTGTCGGTTGATTGCGGCAGTAGGTTGCGACCTCTAGCAAGACTTGTCTGTCTGGTAGGAGAACCGTGGACAAGCGCAGGCAGTATGCGATTTTAATTTCCTCGTAAAACTTGAATGCAGGGGAATATCTATTCAATTCTGGTGCTCTCCGATAACTGGTTTACCTGGTACGTGGACCCTTTGTGGCTTCGAAGTTTTCTAGTGCTGTTGTGTACATCTTGCTGAAGTCGAAATGAAACTGGACGGCTTCGTCTGTAGCATCAATCCTATTTTAATCTTCAGTGTGTAACATTAGAGCTTCACATTACGCAGATACCTCATGATTCTGTTGATTCACATATTCTTAATGTTCATACGATTATGTCATTCGACGTCTTCCTCCGTTTTTTCTGATGTAGAAACAAATTTAAAACATACATTTTGTGTTCGTTGTAGAATCCAGTGACATTGCCAGATACGAGTAGACGAAATTTGTTTTGCGTAGTTAAAAAGCTAAAATCTTTAAGTCATGGTGTAGAGCTTTGCCGGGTGCGGTGGTCTCGCGGTTCTAGGCGCGCAATCCGGAGCCGTGCGACTGCTACGGTCGCAGGTTCGAATCCTGCCTCGGGCATGGATGTGTGTGATGTCCTTAGGTTAGTTAGGTTTAAGTAGTTCTAAGTTCTAGGGGATTGATAAACACAGCAGTTGAGTCCCATAGTGCTCAGAGCCATTTTTTTTTGTTAAGTCCCGTAGTGCTCAGGGCCATTTGAACCATTTTTTGTAGAGCTTTTATGAAAGATAGTTTGACATACAATCACGACGAGCTGCTAAAATCTTTTGTTATTCATCATTTTATACACGTCTGGCAGATTTTAAACTTCTTTTAATTATTTGTCTGAATTTGAAGATGCGTACTCCAGGGGCACCTCCATACACAGTGCTAAGTGGATATTTAATACAGGATGAGCCTGGAAGAAAGGTACATGTTTCAGGGGTTATAGTCTTCTTGGTGATTCTGAACAAAAAACTTTTAGTGAACACATTCCCTTTTCTTAACCGTATCCGACATAGAGTTGTTTGAAAATCACCAGCGACAGTCGCATGTCCTTCTTCATCATTACACCCATTCGAATACAAGCAAACCGACATTGGGCTGCGTAATGCTGTCTTTACTGACCATTTCAGCACAACGGAGCTCCTCCACATTTCGTATGGCGAGTGCCGAAGTACCTCTTTGAAACGTATCGTGGTCGTTGGATCGGACGCCATGATAGAAAAGTTGACGGTGAACTTTTTGAACAAATTTTGTGAGGAAATGGACACAACTAACAAAACATCACATCACAACAATCCATTTACTATCACCTACATTTGTTATGTTACTCACTGCCTTCATTAGTTTCCTCGGGAACTGTTAAGAACAGGGCATATGTACATACTTTTTTGTTCAGAATCACTAATACCATCACCACTTAAAGGATGTACCTTTCCTCCTGACTCACCCTGTATATTATAAAATTGTAAACATGCGGTACACATTATTAAAAAAATTTAGTCTACCAGATGGTAATTTTAATGTCAAAACTATTTGCGGAATAATAAACGTTTTCAGCACCTTGTGGTTGTACATAGCAAAGCTGAAATTTCTAGTGAAAGATCTAGTTATTTCTAGACGTCCATTCGAAAGATAGAAAGGCACTTATTTCGCAACTGAGGGATACGAAACCATATAAGCAGACTACAGTAATTTACTACGTGAAGTATAGAGGAGTAGGAGGGGGGGGGGGGGGGGAGAGAGAGAGAGAGAGAGAGAGAGAGAGAGAGAGAGAGAGAGAGAGTTGGCTGTGTGTAACAATGACGATTTATCATTCCTTATTTTGTTAGCAGTAGAATTTTTGTGGCATACTACCTCTGTGTGCCCTGTGTTACATTTTCGTCCTGTTTTCTCGTTTCAGTATACTTTCGGAACTTGTTTTTATGTCGGAATCTGGCCTTTGTTAAACCATTGTAACTTCGTACCACGGTACAACGTAAACCAACGCGTACTCTGAATTGTCGGAAGAAACTGTCGTATAACATTTCCGGTGCTGAGGTGGCTGTTTGGGCAAGTTCCGAAACCCAACAGATTAAAGAAAAGGGATAGAGAGTACCCATCTGAGTACAGCTGTCAATTGACTTCTCTGAATTTAAACTTTAACATTGAAGAATATACATGACAACTTTTCTTTGGTCGATAATACTACAGTAATTGTAGATTGCTAATTTATAATACTCTCAGTTTATTGAATATATTCCTTGTTTAACGTGTTTACACAGGTTGGTTATTGACGTTATTTGTTTAACGAAACAAGACGACTTCTTTTGTTTGACTGCTAATATCGTGGTGCCATTTTTTACTGTGATCGTCTTATTTCCTTCAATAAACAAACCTTTATAATGAAATAATCAGCGGTCGGTCCATTTCATACCAGATAAACATTCTAAAAAAAATTTCAAATGTATGTGAATTTCTAAGGTACCAAATTGCTAAGGTCATCGGTTCCTCGGCTTACACACTAATTAAAGTAACTTATGCTAAGAGCAACACATACACACCCATGCCAGAGGGAGAGGACTCGAACCTCCAGCGGGAGAAGCCGCACAGTCCGTGACATAGCGCCTGAAACCACGCGGCCACATCGCGCGGCGATAAACATTCTCCTTTCGAGGATATCGACAGCAGTTTTCATTCTGTTTTGCGTCTTCTTCTTCATGGTTTTCATTCCGTAAGTTAACAGGGTTGGCATGTTAGTTGGAGTTGGTATTCTTACTGACAGAGGGTGGGCGGATGCCCTGCCTGTCGCCACCACTTTCAATTTTTAATAATAGTCTATAGGACTAGCCGCGGGTACTTAATGTTATGAAACTAAATCAAAATGCATATAATTTCCCCCGCTCCCCCGCCCCGCAAAAAAATCCCCTCCCCCTTACTTAAATAATATCAAAACGTTAAGGATAGCACAGCTAAAACGTATCAAGGATGAACAAATATTTAATTTAAACGTTAAAACCGGTCACAAAGTGCTATATCCAAGCAACACTGTCGGGATCACTTCGACCTGAGCACAAATTCTAAGAAATATAACTGATAAAAATAATGCGCTACGGTCGCTGGATCGAATCCTGCCTCGGGCATGGATGTGTGTGATGTCCTTAGGTTAGTTAGGTTTAAGTAGTTCTAAGTTCTAGTTGACTGGTGACCTTAGAAGTTAAGTCCCATAGTGCTCAGAGCCATTTGAACCATCTGATAAAAATAATGAAACAGTATCATTCACTCCCGCATTCGTACCACCACAGTTACTCGTCACTCATAACCACATGTACATAGCAATCAGAGGAAGTAGTAGACTAATCGTATTGCATGTATGATTTGAAACTTCCTGGCTGCATAAAAGTGTGTGTGTCGGGCCTAGATTAGTATCTGGGACCCTTGCCTTTCACGGACTATTGCTCTACTGACTAAGACAATTTTTTCACTGACATTTTTTATTATAAAGAAAAACAATTAATTACAAATGTTGATGCAAAGCTTAACCAATATCAATGTATATCTTTAAAATTATTTACATTTAGTGAATTTTATAGTATTGTAATCAAGTTTAATAAAAATGGAGCAGCATTAAAAATATTACTGAACGAATCATACTGATGAAGAATATGGCACACAATAAAGTAAATGTATCATTATGAATTGTATAGACATCTAAGGAAACTGTAAGTAAAACAAAATCAATATATTACTGCTTATGGCTACTGATATATCGGTTAGTATGATTACTAATAAAGAAAAGATTTTATTTGTACCTCATAAATTAATATTGATACGTAAACCATTAATTAGAAATAACAAACACAATTAAGAGTTGTGAGTTACTAGCTTTCCAGGAATCGTGTTTTGTTATAATTTTGCCTTTAAATTCCTTGATTTGAGCGAAGCAATCTCATTGATTATGTCACTGAAATAAAGTTTAATTTTTGTATTCTAATCTGTCGGCAAGATAACTAATTTTTACAGCATGATTTCACTTCTTTCAACTTAGATGAACACAGAGAGTAATTGTCTATTGGCACAATGCTAACAACTCCCGTAATAGTGTCCATCAGCCGCGTAAGTCTTGCCCATTAATATGTTTTATTTACTTAGCAGATCATAGCAGTCGCAACTTTAGAACAGCAGAAGTACTGACTGAAGAGATAAGTAAATCAAATGTCCCGTCCACCCTTCCTCTTTGCTTCCTGAACCTTTGCGTCTCGCTCCAGTCCTCAATCGGCAGAAATCGGTAAGAGTCGGAAGCTTACTTACGTCAGCACCCGCTCACCAACATTATGATAGGGCTGGGTAAACAATACTCGTGTTCGAGAGGGCTCGAGATTTCTCGATACGTGTAGTGTTCGAGACAGTATCGAGATTGTTCGAACAATCATTTGACTAGCGCGGCCCGAGTGCAAGGGATATGCAAGAAACTACGAACTAGCAAGAACAATCACAGCTCTGATTAAAATTTGACTGTTTCGTGAAACACTGTAGGAATCACCATTAAATCCTACCATTACAGAAACTCTTGCATTTGAATAAATTTACAGAATGAATTCTCATGCAGTACTGGTATGTCTGGATATATAAACACTTAAGTTGATTTTTAAGTAAAGGTAACAGACAAAGACGAAAGTGTTGCGCTCCAGAAAATATTACCTGACTGAACCGGGTATAATATTTGACTTGCTTATGGGAGCCAGTAATCATTAATCAAGCAGGAAACAAATGGGCAGTTTTATACCTGTTTACATATTAGAACAGCAGATAAAAACTTTACCAGAGTTTAATCAGTTTGAAAACAAGAGGCAACATTCAGATAAAATACTATAGACAATTAATCAACAATTAAATACCGAACAAACGAAATGTATCATGAAAAAGTGACTGTAATTTTTATTGTGTGAATTAATTACAGCGGCAAGACCCATCTTGGAGATAGTACCATTTGACGTTACTATATCTCGAAATTACCGAAAGCTTGAGACTTGAACAAAGTCATGATTGAAATCTTTTATTTTTTAGTTGCCGTTATTAAGCATATCCTGCACCGTAGAAAGATAGCTCAGTCTGCGTTTCACAGTTACTTTTATTATTGAAATCCATAGTGCACTACAAACGCTAAGACAGGGCGTTATGATGGTACCAACAAAAGTCACTAGATCGCAGGCCGATCAAAGGATCGAAGTGAACCAGAGATTACACGAACTGTGATGTGTAAGTTGTTTGCTCAGTTTGAGTAGCGTTCAGATACAATCCTCCATATGATAACGCTACAATACTGTAGCGAAGTACGTCAGAAATTCCACTTTTTAACATGAGCGAGCTGTGTAGGTGCAACTGTGTGAACCAATAGCACTATTGCCACAAAAATCATCTTAGCGGTAAAGTTATGTTCGGCAGTAGTCTTTCTTGTGCTACTTGGACAAAATCCCACTGTAGAAACAACAGTGTGACAGTAGCGTGTGTTTGCAGTCATCGGCCGATGGATTTTTCTCGCAGGCAGAAGGCAGGAACAGGTGCGGCACGAGATGTCACGTGCCTTGCCTGGTTAATTCTGAAAGCAGTTCCTTCCTTATTGTTTTTTTTCTGTCAGTTTTTTGCTCGGCCGTGTCTGCGCACTCGGTGATGGCCTATGTCGTCACCCACTTGCTAGGGCCCTGTTCATGACTATTAGTACCGATTTTTACACAATAATATATTTCTGTGTCTAATTACAGTCCAGATTATCAACGGTTATATTGATATTAACAGTTCAGATTCCGCAGTTAAATATGTAATTACAAACTAAAAGCTTGTTCATTAAGGAAAAGTTGAAAATATGAGAAATACTAGATGCATTTCATAAATCGAAAACATAGAATGCTATGCCAGTTAAAAGAGTAGTCATAAAACTATGTTTGAAGGTTTTGTGGTATAAGCCCACACCTAATATATGGACGCAGGTTTTGCGGATGGTGGCTGTAGAAATAAAATTCTTCTGAATTCTGAACGGTGCCATATCGCACCATAATTACACTTATATGTCTACATTGTCACTAAGAGGTGTTCACGGAAACACACTGAAAGATATTAAACAGTGTTCCGTGCAGCGATTTAAAGAATAACTCATCATCAGTCATTTCCCTAGACACCAAACTTGTACTTTTCATTATACAGTTGCTCAAAGAATATCATTACACACAGTAGGCAGAGAAGTCATCATAATACATCACGAAATACGAGTAAATAGAAATGCTTCTTTACTAAATATTTGTCATAATTATGCTACATTAATGAAGGTGTCCGACGAATGGCAACTGGAGAGAAGCCGGCTGTTGGTGGCCGAGCGATTCTAGGCGCTTCAGTCTGGAACCGCGCGACCGCTGCGATCGCAGGTTCGAATCCTGCCTCGGGCATGGATGTATGTGATGTCCTTATGTTGGTTAGGTTTAAATAGTTCTAAGTCCTAGGGGACTGATGACTTCAGATGCTAAGTTTCATAGTGCTCAGAGCCATTTCAACTGGAGAAATACTTGTCCATTCATCCATTCATCGTGTTCGTTAAATCCCATCAAGGAGAACCCCCAGGGCTGTGGAGCGAGTCAAGACATACATTAACATGAGACAAGAGACATAACAGAAACCTAATCTGTGTACTGTGTTGAACTATCATTATATTGCTTAATGACATTCAACCTTATGCAATTAAAATTTAATAGAGTAAATCAGTATCAAAGCTGCTACATTGAAACAAACTGCCTTATCCTCAGCTTTTTATGTGAAGAGCAGCACACGTTCTCAATCCCCAAACCCCACCATCTGTGCAAGGGTGGCATGGTTGAATGACTTGTCTGGGCTAGCAGTAATTTTGTTGACATACTACTGTACGGAGTTATAATAAAAATTGAGAGAACGTAACATAATATCGTTATTTTCATACACCAGTAAAAAACGGTTTAAGCGGTGTACACTGGGAAAGTTCTTAGGAGTCAAAGGGTATCTTTTCCATATTTAACTGGCGTTTGGAATGAGGTATATTGGCAGTGATGGGAGGTATGAATAGCTTCTGTGCACCCTAGTCCACCTAACTGCAGCACCAGTTCGGTGCAAGGTGTGGCGACGTGCAAACCGCCCGACTGCAGTGCCTGTACAGTGCAGTCTGCCTGGCAGCAACGGAGATCTGCTTGAGCGACGCCCACTTGCTGGCCGTCCAACTCGAGCGCCTGTCTCGCACCAGCTGCACTTTTTCTGTGACCTTCTCATGCATTCTCAAACGTAGAATCGCCACAAAGCACCCTCTGACACCAAACGTCGGAAGAACTCATCCTGTCCCATAAAACAATGGTATGAAGGGGCCTCTAGCACGTAACATCGGTACATCTGCCACAGGACGAAACGACGAAGTACCCTCTGCCATGGACCGTCAATAGAATCCACACTCCGCCACGAAACGTTGGTATGACGCACCCTCTACCACATAACATTGGTAAGTTTGCACAAACCACTCTCTGTCACGCACCATTGGTACAGTGCACCCTCTACTTCGCAACATTGGTACGAAGCACCCTCTGCCATGCAACATTGGTACGAAGCACCCTCTGCCATGTAACATTGGTACGAAGCACCCTCTGCCACGTAACATTGGTACGAAGCACCCTCTGCCACGTAACATTGGTACGAAGCGCCCTCTGCCACGCAACACTGGTACGAAGCACCCTCTGCCACGCAACACTGGTACGAAGCACCCTCTGCCACGCAACATTGGTACGAAGCACCCTCTGCCACGCAACATTGGTACGAAGCACCCTCTGCCACGCAACATTGGTACGAAGCACCCTCTGCCACGCAACATTGGTACGAAGCACCCTCTGCCACGCCACATTGGTACGAAGCACCCTCTGCCACGTAACATTGGTACGAAGCACCCTCTGCCATGTAACATTGGTACGAAGCACCCTCTGCCACGTAACATTGGTACGAAGCGCCCTCTGCCACGCAACATTGGTACGAAGCACCCTCTGCCACGTAACATTGGTACGAAGCACCCTCTGCCATGTAACATTGGTACGAAGCACCCTCTGCCACGTAACATTGGTACGAAGCGCCCTCTGCCACGCAACACTGGTACGAAGCACCCTCTGCCACGCAACACTGGTACGAAGCACTCTCTGCCACGCAACACTGGTACGAAGCACCCTCTGCCACGCAACATTGGTACGAAGCACCCTCTGCCACGCAACATTGGTACGAAGCACCCTCTGCCACGCCACATTGGTACGAAGCACCCTCTGCCACGTAACATTGGTACGAAGCACCCTCTGCCATGTAACATTGGTACGAAGCACCCTCTGCCACGTAACATTGGTACGAAGCGCCCTCTGCCACGCAACACTGGTACGAAGCACCCTCTGCCACGCAACACTGGTACGAAGCACCCTCTGCCACGCAACATTGGTACGAAGCACCCTCTGCCACGCCACATTGGTACGAAGCACCCTCTGCCACGTAACATTGGTACGAAGCGCCCTCTGCCACGCAACACTGGTACGAAGCACCCTCTGCCACGCAACACTGGTACGAAGCACCCTCTGCCACGCAACATTGGTACGAAGCACCCTCTGCCACGCCACATTGGTACGAAGCACCCTCTGCCACGTAACATTGGTACGAAGCGCCCTCTGCCACGCAACACTGGTACGAAGCACCCTCTGCCACGCAACACTGGTACGAAGCACTCTCTGCCACGCAACACTGGTACGAAGCACCCTCTGCCACGCAACATTGGTACGAAGCACCCTCTGCCACGCAACATTGGTACGAAGCACCCTCTGCCACGCCACATTGGTACGAAGCACCCTCTGCCACGTAACATTGGTACGAAGCACCCTCTGCCATGTAACATTGGTACGAAGCACCCTCTGCCACGTAACATTGGTACGAAGCGCCCTCTGCCACGCAACACTGGTACGAAGCACCCTCTGCCACGCAACACTGGTACGAAGCACCCTCTGCCACGCAACATTGGTACGAAGCACCCTCTGCCACGCCACATTGGTACGAAGCACCCTCTGCCACGTAACATTGGTACGAAGCGCCCTCTGCCACGCAACACTGGTACGAAGCACCCTCTGCCACGCAACACTGGTACGAAGCACCCTCTGCCACGCAACATTGGTACGAAGCACCCTCTGCCACGCAACATTGGTACGAAGCACCCTCTGCCACGCCACATTGGTACGAAGCACCCTCTGCCACGTAACATTGGTACGAAGCACCCTCTGCCATGTAACATTGGTACGAAGCACCCTCTGCCACGTAACATTGGTACGAAGCGCCCTCTGCCACGCAACACTGGTACGAAGCACCCTCTGCCACGCAACACTGGTACGAAGCACCCTCTGCCACGCAACACTGGTACGAAGCACCCTCTGCCACGCAACATTGGTACGAAGCACCCTCTGCCACGCAACATTGGTACGAAGCACCCTCTGCCACGCAACATTGGTACGAAGCACCCTCTGCCACGCCACATTGGTACGAAGCACCCTCTGCCATAAAACATGGATACAGAGCACCTTCTGCCATGCAACATGGATACAGAGCACCTTCTGCCACGCAACATGGATACAGAGCACCTTCTGCCATGCAACATCGCTATGTAGCACATTCTGCCACCTAACACTGGTAGGAAGGACTCTCTGCCACAGAAAAATTGTTTGGAAGCACTCCCTGCCACGCAAAATCTGTAAGAAGCACATTCTGCAGGCAGCATTGATATGTAGCAACCTCCGCAACATAACAGCGCTACAAAACACTCTCTGTCACGCAACATTGATATGAAAGACCCTCTACCATGTAACGCCGGTAAGTACCAAGCATCCTCTGCTACGCAACTTTGGTATGATGCACCCCCTGCCATGTAACTATACGGTAGGATGGACCCTCAGCCACACAACATTGGTAGGAAACATTCTCTGCCATGCAGCTTCGGTATGAAGCAAGCTATGCCATACAATAGCAGTACGAAGCACCCTCCACCACAAAACACTGGTAGGATGCATTGTCTTCCACACAACATGAGTATGAAGCATCCTCTGCCATGCAACATTGGTACGAAGTGTCCTCTGCCATCTGTCACCGCTTAGGATGCACCCTCTGCCACACAGCATTGGTATGAAGCATCCTCCACATCACAACATTGGTATGGACATTGGTTTGAAGCATCCTCTGCTGTGCAACATGGGTACATAGTGTAAATTCAGACAATCTGTAGAGCAATTTTCATTTGTTTTGAACAGCCAACTACACAGCTCATTGATGCATCATCATTCATTGATAACAAATCAAGAGTGTGACCAGTTGCTTATCTAGGATTTGTTTGCTGTTCCAGTTTACTTTTCCAGTTTGTCTTAGTTTACTTTTCATTGTTGCTAGGATGGGTAGGGTGTGTGCATACTGCATATGTACACAGGAGTAGCTGGCCACAGTTTGCGAACAGCTGAATGCGCCTTTGACTATGGTCAGTTACCGTCAGTCTGCTGCCTTGAGCAGTAGCGTTGGAGGAGAATCTGGCACGTCGCATGGGACACGTCAGGTGTCGCTTTATTGCCCACGGGCTCTGCTTCTAAGGCACCTCCTAGTGCACCCGACGCGATGAATCCGCCCTTAGCAGATTGAATGACGGGTTGTAAAGGGTTTTGCGTCGCTCGAGGCGGAGGGCCATTGTGGAGACTGGCCGCCTGACCTCACCCACTGAGTGGACAGGTGGCCGCTCCGTCAGCAGTGTCTCAGCAGCCACGCGGAGGAGGGGTTTACTAGTTATCGGGAAATCCAACTATAGGCGCATTATGGAGCGCCTTAGGCAGCAGATAGCACTCAGGGCTGGAAAAAAGGCCAATGTGTACTAGGTATGTCTGCCAGAGGGCGTTTTCTGAGATGTGGAGGCGGTCTTGCCTGCAGCTATTGAACATGCAGGGTGCAGCTGCGTGCAATTTGTGGCTCACGTCAGCGTCAATGACGCCTAGGCCATCGGCAGTTCATACAGGCGGCTGGCGGAGGTGGTGAAGACTGCTGGCCTCGCATGCGGGATGCAATCCGAGCTCGCGATTCGCAGCATTATTCCCACAGTTGGCCGGTGTCCTTTGATTTGAAACTGAGTGAAGGGTTTCAACCGAAGGATTCGTCAACTCTGTGATGGTCTTGGCTGCAGATTTAAAGACCTGCGTTATCTGTTGGAGATTTGTTGACTTCCCCTTGATAGGTGAGGGGTTCACTACGCAAAGGAAGCAGCTACTTGGGTAGAAGAGTACCTGTAGAGTGCACATTATGCTTTTTTAGGCTAGGCGGTAGTATGGGGTACTCTGAACACTAGCCAGTCGATCCACAGCAAGGGAGTCAGAACGTGGTCACAGTAAAGACACTTCGACTGTCAAAATTTTATCAGTAAATTGTCTAAGTATTTGTAACAATGTTCCCGAATTTACTACCCTCCAGGAAAGTTATCATGGTCAGATTATTCTAGGGACCGAGAGCTGGCTGAAAACACAAATGGAAAGCTTTGAGATATTTTGCGAATCATGGAACGTACATCGGGAAGACAGACTAGAGGCCATAGGAGGAGGAGTGTTAATTGCAATTGACAAAAATAATATATCTATTGAGGTCGAAACTAAGTGTGACAATGAAGTAATTTAGTTACGAATAACAGGACTAGATGAAACCAAGTTAACTGCTGGATATTTTTACCTGCCACCCAATTTTGCTGTGACATTTCGGGAGTCATTCAAAGAATGTCTATGGTAAGTAGCGCATAAATACCCAGATGATTTGTTGTTAGTTGGAGGCGACGTTAACCTACCGATTATAGACGGGGATGTGTATGGATTCATTGCAGGCGGTGAAGGCAGTCTTGAGAAGTACTTTTGAACACGTTTTCTGAAAACCGTCTTGAGCAGCTGGTTTGGTAGCCGATACAGAATGAAAATATCTTAGACCTTGTAGCTACAAATAGGGTGGACCGTATCGACAATGTCAGTATAGAAAGGAGGATTAGCGATCATGATGTCATTATAGCAACTATAGCTAAGAAAATGAATTAATCAAGAAGGCTATCAGAGTATTTCTGCTAGAAAGAGCAGATAAAGAGCTGATTCATTGGTTCACGGGCGTCGCGTCGGATAATGTTGTGGAAGTCGCACAATATTTCGACGAGACAGCTGCTCGTCATCTTCAGGTGCTGACTGACGTGTTGCTGCAATGTGTCGCCAATATATACGCTGACTCCCTAGAAAAGCGCAGGCACCAAGGGTTGATACTATATCGTCGTAGTAGACGAATCATAAAGTAAGGCGACATCCAGTGGGCCTCCTGCCGCACAAACAGGCCACAAGCTTCTCATTCGCGACGCGGGAAAAGCACGACGGCGAATAGTGGTCCAGCGCGTACGCGGGCGGAGTGTTGGCGTCCAGTTTAAGTGTGCAGACTCTGATTCTCCATCTGTGTTGACTCGGGGTGTTGTGTGACGTCCTTAGGTTAGTTCGGTTTAAGTAGTTCTAAGTTCTAGGGGACTGATGACCATAGATGTTAAGTCCCATAGTGCTCAGAGCCATTTGAACCATTTTGACTCGGATCCTTTCGTCTGCGGCCAACTATGCCTTATTACCGCCAGTGCTGGTTCCCAAGTCTTTCTGGGTTGCAATCCCGTGTCTCTATTGATCTGGTCGTTACTTACACGGGTTTCGACTGCTTCTTTAATGACGCCTAAGATTCATAAGGAAAGGGCTTCTCTTCGCCCCATCGTAAGCAATATAGGAGCCCCAACATACTACCTGCGAAAACATGTGCCTTCTCTTCTAAGCTCACTCGTAGGAAAATACGAACATCACATTCGAAACTCAGAAGATTTTATACAAACGACGAAGACTTTGCGTCTCGATCCAGTTGACATATTAGTGAGTTTCGATGTGGTCTCTTCGTTCACTCAAGTACCTTTGCTGGATTCATTACAATTTATAGGAACTAAGTTCGAGGAGGATATCTTACATCTATTCTTACGTGTGCTTACATCGACTTACTTTTTATTTAACGAACAATATTTCGAGCTGACTGACGGCGCTTTGTCTCCCGTAGAAGCTAACCTTTTTGTGGAAGACTTACAGGAGAAAGCTCTTCAGTCAGCGGTGTTTAACCTAGATGTTCCTGGAGATATATGGACGACACTTTTGTAGTTTGCACACAAGGAGCAACAACGCTTCCTGCATTTCTAGAACACCTGAACTCCCTCCATCCCAGCATTTGCTTCACCATGGAAGAGGAGAAAAATGGAGGCCTCCTGTTTCTTGAGGTTTTGGTACGCAGAAAATAAGATGGTTCCTTGGGTCACAGAGTGTTTCGCAAACCGACTCTCAGTGAACTATATCTACGAGCTACGATCACCCATCTCAACGGAGTGGCATGTTACGGACTCTCGTTCATAGGTCTCAAACTATCTCAGATACAGGGAGCTTATCAGCAGAGCTTAGCCGTCTTCACTTGTGTTTGTACACTGTTAAGTACACTGTGCACTGTTAATGATGTGTCGAATATAGACGTCACACCAGACTGGGTCAGTCAGAAATGTCTGCTCTGGCTGAACACTGTCTTGACACGGGACGCAGCATGAACTACGGAGAGATAAAGATCCTTGCGTCCGTTTCCACGTACTGGCACTCCATTATTAAAGAAACAGACGAAATTCGTATGAGTAACGACCCGATTAATAGAGACACTGGATTTCAACTCTGTAAGGCATGGGAACCAGCACTGGCGGTACTAAGGCTTCGCCGGCCGCAGACGAGCGAGTCCAAGTCAACAAAGACGGAGAATCGAAGTCCGCACACTTAAAACTGTGCGCCAACACTCTGCCCATGCGGGGCCGCTATTTGAGGCCGCGCTTTTCCCGCGTCGCGAATGAGAAGCTAGTGACTCGTTTGTCCAGCAGGAGGCACTGGATGTCGCCTTGCTGTATGACTCGTGTACTATGACGATATAGCCTCAAGCTTTGGTGTCTTCATTTTTCTAGCGAGTCAGCATATTTATTGGGGAGCCATTTCAGCAACACGTCAGTCAGCACCTGAAGACGGGGGGCAGCTGTGTCGTCGAAATAGTGTGTAGCTTCCACAACATTATCCGACGCGACTCCCGTGAACCAATGAAGCAGTTACTACGTCGGGAAACTCTTAAACAGCACAGATAAACAGTTGTTCGAGTCTCACTTGAACAGTGAATTGACAGCACTTAGTTTCAGTGAGATGGACGTAGAGGAGTTATGGGCAGTGTTTAAGGAGATTGTAAATCGTGACGTGACTAGTAAATGGATTAAGGACGGGGAAAACACACCATGTTTAATAAAGAGATTCGAAACTGCTGCGGAAGCAGATGCTGTTGGACTTGTGGTTCAAAAGAGAACACAAATATGACGATAAGCAAAGGTTAATGGAGATTCGTGCGTCTGTCAAAAGATCTATGTGCGAAGCATACAACTACTACCACTGTCATACCTTGGCAAAAGATGTGGCCAAGAACCAGTGAAAATTCTGTTCCTGTGAAAAATCGCTAAGTGTATCGTAGGCTTGTATCCAGTCATTTGCTGACCAGTCTGGTGTGGCAGTTGAAAATTACGAAACGAAAGCCGAAGTTTTAAATTTCACCTTCAAGAAGTCGTTCACGCAGGAGACCCATATAAACATACCATCGTTTGATCGTCGAACATACTCCCATATGGTTGACATTGTAATAAACATTCCTGGCGTAGAGAAACAACTGAAGGAGCTGAAAACCAATAAGTCACCAGGTCGGGATGGAATACTAATTTGAGATTTCAAAGAGTACTCTGTGGCATTGACCCCTTACTTTTCTTCCATTTATCGTGAATGTCTCGCGCGGCGCAAAGTTTTAAGGGACTGGAACAAAACGCAGGTGACTCTTTTGTATCAGAAAAACACGGACCGGCAAAATTACAGACCAATATTCCTAACATCGGCTTGCTGCACAATCCTTCAACATATTCTCACTTCGAATATAGTAAATTTTCTTGAGACCAAGAAGACTATGTCCACGAATCAGCGTGGGTTTAGAAAGCTTCGCTCTTGCGAAATTCAGCTTGCCCTTTTTTCACATGATATACTGCGAACTACGGATGAGGGGCAACAGGCAGATTCCATATTTATCGATTTCCGTAAAGTGTTTGACACGGTGTCCCACTGCAGGCTGCTAAAGAAGGTACGAGGTTATGTAATAGGTTCACAGATACGTAGCAGGCTCAAAGACTTCTTAAGTTATAGAATCCAATCTGTTGTCCTAGGCCGGCCGCACTGGCCAAGCGGTTCTAGGCGCTTCAGTCCGGAACCGCGCGACTGCTACGGTCGCAGGTTCGAATCCTGCCTCGGGCATGGATGTGTGTGATGTCCTTAGGTTAGTTAGGTTTAAGTAGTTCTAAGTTCTAGGGGACTGATGACCGAAGATGTTAAGACCCATAGTGCTCAGAGCCATTTGAACCATTTTTTTTTTTAGCTCGCACACTACTGAGAAAATTTAGAGAACCGGCATCTGAAGCCGATTGCTGAACGATTCTGTTGCCTTGAACATATATTGTGCGAAAGGACCACGAACATAACTTACGAGAAATTAGGGCTCATGCTTAGGCATACAGACAGTCGATTTTCCCTCGTTCTATTGGCGAGTGGAATAGGAACGGAAATGACCAGTAGTGGTACGGGATACCCTCCGACGCGCGCCGTAGTGTAGATTTCAGAGTGTTGATGTAGGTATAGATGAAGCGCCTTTCGCAATGTAACTCCGGTAGGATGCGCGCCCGGCCACGCAACATTGATATGGAGCATCCTCTGCCTTGTAACTTCGATGTTAAGTATCCTATGACATTCACCACGCAGCATTTGTATGAAGCATCCTATGCCATGCAACCACATTCTTATGAAGCATCCACTGCCATTTAACTTCGGTAGGATGCAACCTGTCATGCAACACTGGTATGAAGCAGTCTCTGCCATGTAACGTCGGTGGGATGAAACCTCTGTCATGAGACATTGGTATGAAGCATCCTCTGGCATGCAACATTGGTATGATGCATCCTCTGCCATATAACGTCGATATGAAGCACGCTATGCCATATAACAGTGCCGGCCGAAGTGGCCGTGCGGTTAAAGGCACTGCAGTCTGGAACCGCAAGACCGCTACGGTCGCAGGTTCGAATCCTGCCTCGGGCATGGATGTTTGTGATGTCCTTAGGTTAGTTAGGTTTAACTAGTTCTAAGTTCTAGGGGACTAATGACCTCAGCAGTTGAGTCCCATAGTGCTCAGAGCCATTTGAACCATTTGAACCATATAACAGTGAGACGAAGCCCCTCTACCACAAAACATCGGGAGGATTCAACCTTTGCCATGCAACAGGGTATGAAGCATGCTCTGCCATGCAACATTATTATGAAGCACCCTCTGCCATGTAACTTCGGTAGGATGCTGCCTCTGCGACGCAACATTGGTACGAAGTATCCTCTGTTCTGCGGCCACTACAGACGTCCTGAAATACGTGAAATATATTCGCAGTTGCGAATACGAACCACCATGAGCTGTACAAAAGAATGACGATAGTGAAAATCTGTGCCGGACCGGGATACGAATCCTGATTTCCCCTTTATGCTAGCGGTCGTCTTATCTGCTTTGACTATCCAAGCACGACTCACTGCCGAATCCAAACTTCCATATGTCGTATTTCATGCGTCAGAACCTGCACTTGTACACATTATATAATTCCTGAACAGGGAAGGACATTTTAATTGAAATCCGCTGCCTGGTATAGGGTGATAAGTACGATACCGTAGTGCCTCTGTTGTTAAGAAGAACGACGCAATGTTCCTTCCGGTGTTCATGCATGTCATGTCACACGCAATTTGTCTTTTGTTTGTTCGTGACTAATTGGTCGATCCTGATTTCGTTACACGTACCTGAATCTAGATAGTAAGATAATTTGTGGAAAGAGTGGCTAATGAGTTATGCTTTTAATTTTCTTCTGAACTGGTAAAGAGTTCCCATTTTACGCTTTATGTTGGACGGGAACTTGTGGATTATTTTATCACCAGAGCACATGACTCCATTCTGAACCTTGGACAAGGAGAAAAAGTCTAAATCATTTTCTTTGCCTTGTATTGTGCTTGTACATATCACATTTCGTTTGAAGCAGGTTCTTATTATCAGCAACAAAAACCATTAAGGAGTAAATGTATTGGGGAGTAAGTGTAAGAATTACAAGACTCGAAAGAGGTTTCTGCAAGATGTAGGATTACATACATTATTCAATGTTCTTAACACCCGCTACTGCTAAACAAACATTTTATTTACTCCTGGTGCGCTGCCGGTCAAGATTATTCCATAAGACAGCAGGGAGTGAGAATACGCTAAATGAGCCAGCACTCTTGTCTTCAGGTCAACATAATGAGAGACGCTTCTAAGGACATAAGTCGTTGTGAGGCACCAGCAGGCTAGAGTGTGTAAGCAGGTTCCCTAGTAACATGACTTGTAATCCTTCCTGAAGTGTAAAATGTTAATTTCTCAAATTATTGACCAATTAGTCATGGAAGAACGTTGAAATTGTTTTCTGTTCACAACATGAGGTTTTCTACCGAACAAACGGAAAGGACTAGTTTCTTTCTGTTTTATAGCATATCAGACTAAATATCGGCATCTTTTTTATATTTTAGTGCCTTCTCATTCACCCATGAAGCTGGCTCCATTATTGTTGTGTTGTTGTGGTCTTCAGTCCAGAGACTGGTTTGATGCAGCTCTCCATGCTACTCTATCCTGTGCAAGCTTCGTCATCTCCCAGTACCTACTGCAACCTACATCCTTCTGAATCTGTTTAGTGTATTCATCTCTTGGTCTCCCTCTACGATTTTTACCCTCCAAGGTGCCTTCCAATACTAAATTGGTGATCCCTTGAAGCCTCAGAACATGCCCTACCAACCGATCCCTTCTTCTAGTCAAGTTGTGCCACAAATTTCTCTTCTCTCCAATTCTATTCAATACCTCCTCAGTAGTTATGTGATCTACCCATCTAATCTTCAGCATTCTTCTGCAGCACCACATTTCGAAAGCTTCTATTCTCTTCTTGTCTAAACTATTTATCGTCCACGTTTCACTTCCATACATGGCTACACTCCATACAAATACTTCCAGAAACGACTTCCTGACACTTAAATCTATACTCGATGTTAACAAATTTCTCTTCTTCAGAAACGCTTTCCTTGCCATTGCCTGTGTACATTTTATATCCTCTCTACTTAGACCATCATCAGTTATTTTGCTCCACAAATAGCAAAACTCCTTTACTACTTAAGCATCTCATTTGCTAATCTAGTTCCCGCAGCATCACCAAATTTAATTCGACTACATTCCACTATCCTCGTTTTGCTTTTGTTGATTTTCATCTTATATCCTCCTTTCAAGACACTGTCCATTCCGTTCAGCTGCTCTTCCAGGTCCTTTGCTGTCTCTGACAGAATGACAATGTCATCGGCGAACCTCAAAGTTTTTATTCCTTCTCCATGGATTTTAATTCCAACACCGAATTTTTCTTTTGTTTCCTTTACTGCTTGCTCAAGATACATATTGAATAACATCGGGGACAGGCTACAACCCTGTCTCACTCCCTTCCCTTCAGTCCCCGTGACTATCTATGATAATGAACACAGCCCAAATCAATTAATTAAAATTTGTACCACTGAATTGATTCGAAACCGCGTCTCGTGCTCAGTAAGCAGATGCGCAGACCACTGCGCCGCCATGGTCCTATAACTAACACCCCTACCCATTCAACGCTAAGGTGCTATTCCAGTGATGGGGAGCCTCTGCAATACTGGTACGAGATACGGAGGGGAACTTCAACATAGTCTCAGGCATCAGTTGTTGTTCGTATTAAGAAGGAGAGAGACGTGCTACTTTAATCTGTGCAACTCCGTTAGCCACTGGCAAGGGAAGGTAAGGAGGGGGGGAGGGGGAGAGTGCCTAGTGAACAAAAGACCTGGGTTCGAATACTGGCCTAAGTAAAAACTTTAATTCATTGGTTCGGCCTGTATACATTATCATCATAGATTAAAGAAGAATCAGAGAGCATATTACTCAGTACAATATAAACACGAAATGACCACCCCGGGGAAAACAGCTTTCATTGAGAATGCAGTCAGCACATCTTCCGCAAATGAAACATGAAAAGAGGCAAATTACAGGAACACCAGATGCACTGAAGATCAGCTTTCCTCTTTTTTCTCTCAACTTTAATGATAAGAACGACTGCCGTGATCGATTACTACTATTAAGGGAGTACAGACATTGAGCATAAACTAAAATATCCGGCCCGAGGCTTTTAGAGCGAAACCGCAAATCGGCTAACGACGTTACATGGTTATACCGTAACATACACCGGCGCGATAAGAGTCACTGGATACCTCCTGATATCGCGTCGGACCTCGTTTTGCCCGGCGCAGCGCGGCAACTCGACGTGGCATGGACTCAACAAGTTGTTGGTAGTGACCTGCAGAAGTAGTGATCCATGATGCCTCTGCAGCCGTCCTTAATTGGTAAAGTGTTGCCGGTGCTGGATTTGGTGCACGAACACACCTCTCGATTATGTCCTGGAAATGTTAGATGGGAATACATGTCGAGCGATCTGGGTGGCCAAATCGTTCGCTCGAATTGTCCAGAATGTCTTCAAACCAGTCGCGAACAATTGTGGCCCACTTACATGATGCATTGTCACCCATGAAAATCCCATCATTGTTTGGAAACATGAAGTCCATAAAATGCCGCAAATGGTCACTGATCGGTTCAACTGGTTCAGAGGACCAAGTCCACGCCATGTGTACACAGCCCACAACATTATAGAGGCACCACCAGTTTACACAGTGCCTTATTAGCAACTTGGGCGCATGGTTCTGTGGGATATGCGCCACACTCGAATCCTACCATCAGCTGTTACCAACTCAGATCGGGACTCATCTGACCAGGCCATGGTTTTCCAGTCGTCTAGAGTCCAACCGATATGGTCGCAAGCCCAGGGGATCTCTGCAGACTATGCCGTGCTTTAAGAAAGCCACTCACATACACCGTCTGCTGCCATAGCCCACTAACGCCATATTCTCGTCACTGTCCTAACGGATACGATCGTCTTATGTCCCACATTGACTTCCTCGGTTGTTTCAGTGTTGCATGTCTCTTAGTACTGACAACTCTACGCAAACGTCGCTGGTCCCGGTCGTCAAGTGAAGGCCGTCGGCTACTGTGTTGTTCGTGGTGAGAAGTAATTCCTGAAATACGGTGTTCTCGGCACACTCTTGACACTGTGGATCTCGGAGTACTGAATTCCTTAAAGATTTCCAAAATGGAATGTCCTACGGATCTAACTCCAACTCAATTCCGCGTTCAGAATTTGTTAATTAACACCGAGCGGCCCCATTCCAGTTGGAAATCTTTTCACATAAATCAATTGAGTACAAATGACAGGTCCGCCAACGCACTACCATTTTATACACTGTGATACAACCACCATCCGTATACGTGCATATCGCTATCCCATACTTTTGTTACCTCAGTGTACATGTGAACCTCAAACGCTTAGTGCGCTTTAGATTTTAAAGTTGAGGTGTTTGTTTCTTCCTTTGTGAGCCGTAACAGCTGTCACGCTATGCAAATACGACTATCGAAAGCAGGGATGTGATGCGCACAAATTAGCGATAGACTTTTGGCGAATAACAATCGGAAAGACGCTGAGAGATTAGAACTTAATACATCGTAAGGAACTGAACCTCGAACCTTATCTTCTGCGTGCACACCCCTGCACTATTCAGGCATAGATCACAACCTGCTCCTTCAACCCCCCCCCTCCCCACCCCCATCCCCCCACCCCCCACCACTCCGTTTCGATTCGATCGATACATCTCTCGTATTTCAAAATCTCATAGAAGTTCTCGTGCTCAGTGCTCACCTTGCTGGATTAGCCCTTCTTTAAAATAGGGAATCGGGAAGGAATAGCGTAAACCACAAGCTAGGCATTATTTCCAAAATGAATCTTTCACTCTTGCAGCGGAGTGTGCACTATTCTGGAAAACCGTGTCCCGCGCCATTTACGGTATGCAAGAGAGAGTCTATGAAAGTTATAGGCAGGGAGTTTCAAAGCAAGTCTCTGTCCTCTGCAGAGGGAAAGAATCATTCGCTGTGGTGTAGAGATTGATGAGAAGTTAGAAAGTCTGCATAGGGATACTGTGTGGTTTCCTGATGAAAATATAACAGAAACTATTCATAATTGTAGTAATTATGAGAGCAGGTTATTAATGTACTGAATATTTAAAGATAATGGACAATACATATCATAATTCGCTATGAGTACAGCATTCCAGAAACAGCGAATGAAGAAATAGCTCTGAAACATTTCCAAGCTTAGCGATCGAGTTGGTGGCTGTTAATTTCTGTCTCCTTAGCTGAGTAGTCAGCGCATCCGCCTGCCATACGGGCATGCCCGCTTCGATTCCTGGCCTCATCAGAAAGTTTTTCGTTGGGTTCAAATGGTTCAAATGGCTCTGAGCACTATGGGACTTAACTTCTAACTTCTAGAACTTAGAACTACTTAAACCTAACTAACCTAAGGACATCACACACATCCATGCCCGAGGCAGGATTCGAACCTGCGACCGTAGCGGGGGACTGGGTGTTGTGTTTCCTCCTCCTCCTCATCATCATCAACAGGCAAGTCGCCCAATGGGCGTCAGCTGAAAAGACTTGCAACTCTGCGACCGAACTTCCCCAGGTGGGGACTCCTGGTCATCAACGCCATACTATCTTTTCATTTTCATTTGACTAATGTACGAATCTTTCATACTACGGAAATTTTCTGGTAGAGTAACAGTGTTACATGTCTTTGTGCGGTTGCACTATATGTATGAATCATCAGGCTAACCACCTCCGAGATTTATGCTGAGCGACATCGACAGCCCAGCCGCAAGTGGAAGGACTGACAGTGTGAAGGGATTGTGCACGGTGTGTGTGTGTGTGTGTGTGTGTGTGTGTGTGTGTGTGTGTGTGTGTGTGAAGGGAGTGAGTGAGTGAGTGAGAGAGAGAGAAGGAGAGAGAGAGAGAGAGAGAGAGAGAGAGAGAGAGAGAGAGAGAGAGAGAGAAATATCAATGAAGTATGAATTATGCTGGTAGATTAAAACTGTGTGCCAGGCTGAGATACGAACTCGGGATCTTTGCCTTTCGCGGGCAAGTGCCGTCTCACGATCCGTTCTCACAGCTTTACTTCCACCAGTACTTCATCTCCTACATTCCAAGCTTCACGGTTGCTCTCCTGCGAAACTTCCAAGACCAGCACTCCTGGAAGAAAGGATATTGCGGACAGATTGTTTAGTCAGAGCCTGCAGGTTATTTCTAATACGAATTTTTTCACTCTGCTGCGGAGTGTGCGCTGATATGAAACTTTCCGGCAAATTAAAACTGTGTACCAGACCTAGACTCGGACTCGTGACGTTTACCTTTCGCGGAAATTTGCTCTGAGCAAGTGCTTGATCTTGTTAGTCGAGTTCTGGAGGTCAGCACTGTGGTGGTTAGATTGGAATGAAGGCAGTGGTCTGACATTCTTCGTAAGGTATTTGACTCAAAATACTGGCTTCGCCAGTGCAGTACCAAGGGCTTGGGGATGGGGGAGGGGGGGGGGGGGGAGGGGGGTACTTCATGCCCTTCTTTTGTAAATATTGTAATTTAGATTTATATTTCATATTTCAAAATTCTGATAAAAATATTTATTGTTGTTTGTTATTTTCTCTACCAGATTTTATAAACACACTATTTTTTTCAGCGTAACTTCACCCGTTAATTGTGGTCGTCATAAAGTCTACCTCCTAAGTAGTAGATGTGACTTGACACCGAATTTATTATTCGATAAATTATACCATTTCGGCAGTGTAAAACCTCTGGGCATTGAATTTCATTTATATCCCAGACTAAGAACCCAAAAAAACCTCCTGTTGCTGTCGACTCAGCATTATGACGCTGCAATTGGTTCACCTACTGACACTGAGAAGAAAATAGTCATAAATTTGTATTATAATGAGACGAAAGGTGGCGTTGACACAACCGATCAAACGGCGAGGAAATTTACAATCAAGAGGGCTACAAGGAGGGGGCCGCTACCTATTTCCTATACTATTGTGGACATAGCAGATTTGGAAGGTTATAAATTGTTTCTGCTCCACTTCCCAGACTGGAATAAGACAAAATCTAATAAATAACGGCGTTTTCTTCTACAGTCCACGTAACAATACACTGAAGAAAGAGCTACGATTATTAGAGGACTCCAGAAATGTGTGGTTTCAACCATGGAACATATTCTCGGACGGAATATCAAACAGAAATTCGCTGCAAAGGAAGCTGAAGGAGGAAAGCAGTGAAGTGCACTAAAGTGATGAAAACAACAATGATCTATAACAACTGTAATAGATACAGAGTTAGTAAACACAGCAAGAAAACTGTCATCTGTTCCATGTGTAAGACAATTCCGAAGAAAGTGATGAATAAGTGATACCAGAAACTATGTATTGTCAATTGTTTTATTTAACCTAAAATATCTGATATACACTCCTGGAAATTGAAATAAGAACACCGTGAATTCATTGTCCCAGTAAGGGGAAACTTTATTGACACATTCCTGGGGTCAGATACATCACATGATCACACTGACAGAACCACAGGCACATAGACACAGGCAACAGAGCATGCACAATGTCGGCACTAGTACAGTGTATATCCACCTTTCGCAATGCAGGCTGCTATTCTCCCATGGAGACGATCGTGGAGATGCTGGATGTAGTCCTGTGGAACGGCTTGCCATGCCATTTCCACCTGGCGCCTCAGTTGGACCAGCGTTCGTGCTGGACGTGCAGGCCGCGTGAGACGACGCTTCATCCAGTCCCAAACATGCTCAATGGGGGACAGATCCGGAGATCTTGCTGGCCAGGGTAGTTGACTTACACCTTCTAGAGCACTTTGGGTGGCACGGGATACATGCGGACGTGCATTGTCCTGTTGGAACAGCAAGTTCCCTTGCCGGTCTAGGAATGGTAGAACGATGGGTTCGATGACGGTTTGGATGTACCGTGCACTATTCAGTGTCCCCTCAACGATCACCAGTGGTGTACGGCCAGTGTAGGAGATCGCTCCCCACACCATGATGCCGGGTGTTGGCCCTGTGTGCCTCGGTCGTATGCAGTCCTGATTGTGGCGCTCACCTGCGCGGCGCCAAACACGCATACGACCATCATTGGCACCAAGGCAGAAGCGACTCTCATCGCTGAAGACGACACGTCTCCATTCGTCCCTCCATTCACGCCTGTCGCGACACCACTGGAGGCGGGCTGCACGATGTTGGGGCGTGAGCGGAAGACGGCCTAACGGTGTGCGGGACCGTAGCCCAGCTTCATGGAGACGGTTGCGAATGGTCCTCGCCAATACCCCAGGAGCAACAGTGTCCCTAATTTGCTGGGAAGTGGCGGTGCGGTCCCCTACGGCACTGCGTAGGATACTACGGTCTTGGCGTGCATCCGTGCGTCGCTGCGGTCCGGTCCCAGGTCGACGGGCACGTGCACCTTCCGCCGACCACTGGCGACAACATCGATGTACTGTGGAGACCTCACGCCCCACGTGTTGAGCAATTCGGCGGTACGTCCACCCGGCCTCCCGCATGCCCACTATACGCCCTCGCTCAAAGTCCGTCAACTGCACATACGGTTCACGTCCAAGCTGTCGCGGCATGCTACCAGTGTTAAAGACTGCGATGGAGCTCCGTATGCCACGGCAAACTGGCTGACACTGACGGCGGCGGTGCACAAATGCTGCGCAGCTAGCGCCATTCGACGGCCAACACCGCGGTTCCTGGTGTGTCCGCTGTGCCGTGCGTGTGATCATTGCTTGTACAGCCCTCTCGCAGTGTCCGGAGCAAGTATGGTGGGTCTGACACACCGGTGTCAATGTGTTCTTTTTTCCATTTCCAGGAGTGTATTTTTGAATTATAATGAAAAGTTCTTCAACAACTTTGTAATGACTTTTACTACCAATGTAAAGAGATATTGCTCACTAAATAAACTTAATCGATGAAAAAAGTGAAAAACACTAAATGTGTTTTGGTAAAGAGTGCTAAGCGAAATTTACAGTTCCTAGACCTTTATTACACATCAGTAGGCCTTTATACAATATTTTGTTAATAAAGGTCAGCAAAAATTAAAGAAATTTGAATTATAATGTTTTGTGAGGACATAAGGTACCCTCCCCCATTTGGTAATGCGCGTTATGAAAAAGATGGTGGTACTGTTAAGGCTAGGTTAGGCCTACACCATGGTCGAAAGCTATGCGGCCATGAATTTATGTAAAATCAGTCAGAGAAATTTCTACCTGCGGACTGTGCCTGAACTTTCATACCACTAATACTGACGAGGCAGTCAACCTGGAGTACTACTGAAAATTGTTCTTTAGTGTTCTTCCATTATGTTCACTGCAAAGTACAGAAGCTGTGGAAGGAAACAAAGTGACTTAGTGGTTAAAACACAGGCATCCTACTAGACACGGTTGTGCTATATATCGCCATCAGATTATCAGGTCTGTAGCATATCTAGACTACACCATTTTTACTGAACATAGTATACAGCAGCTTAGAAACGGTCCTGAATCTCGTAACGTGACTCTTTGTCTTCTCTGGCTATTCCAAATTGTAACATTCTCTCGTTCGATGTAGCACTTTGTAACATCCCCGCTATGGAATGACAAACCCTAACTTACAACGTACTAGACCCCTTGGACTTTCTGGTATTGTGAGCAGTAGATGTTCAGGGGTGTGTGGCAGGTCCTCTTTGTGACTTAACTGCGTGGTGGTAGCGTAGTAATCCTCTGCACTTTCTTGACCTGTAATCTTACCTGCCCTTACGTGCAGTTCGGCACCCTGTGGATTCTGGACTTAGCAAATACATAGAAGTAGAATATTCTGCATACACATTGGCGTCAAAATCATTTGATACAATTTATTAAAAAAAATTGCAAAATTGTAATTTACACACCACAATCCAGCCAGATAGTGGTCAGACGGATATGCCCCTCTAAGTGGGTTCAAGGCCACTGTCGGATACTGATTGCATTTGGTTATTGTCTCAATCAGGCTGATCCCAATTGCGATCGTATTGATGTAGTTCACTCAGCTGCCACGCAGTTCTTCTAATGTACAAGACCAGTATGTTTTATTACCGGATGCCATGGAACTCAGTCTTTACATACACTTGATCCCCATATAAAAATAAGCAATATCATAACCGACTGGTCAAAATAATCATTGTCAGTAAACAAAAACAGAATTTGCAACAGCAGGAGCGAGCACTGCAGCTCACTTACCATGTTCAATGACTGGCTCTGAACATTATGGGACTTAACTGCTGAAGTCATCAGTCCCCTAGGACTTAGAACTACTTAAACCTAACTAACCTAAGGACAGCACACACATCCCTGCCCGAGGCAGGATTCGAACCTGCGACCGTAGCGGTCGCGCGGTTCCAGACTGTAGCGCCCAGAACCGTTCAACGCAATAAGCTTTGCTCAATTACCTATTTGTGTCTATGCCTCAGTAACGGTCACGTATTAGGATAAACATTCACTTACAGTCAAAACAACTTCACCACCTACGCGACCATTACTTTGTCGAGGTATTATTCAGATACAGCGAAAAAGCAACGCTTAGTTCGTAATCTTGCGGGAGCGCGACTGCTTGCCTTCCATACTGCTCCCCGGTCGAAAGGCTAGTCCTCGACAATGGCGTGCTGTGCGCCCTTCTCCCCCACTAAACCGCTTGTGACATTAGCCACCATCTCTGCCCTTAAAACAGACGCATTTTACCTTATACTTTCCCTGTTACTTTCTGCGTGTATACACTTTCGATTTGCACTCTCCTGTCAATTTTACTCTGGCCTTCTGCTCTAATTTAAGTTTTTTCAAACGAACTACTTTTTTACCCTGTGGCAGCCTCTGGTCGGGCCAGTCCACCTTCTCCATCCCCAAGGGGTGTCCGCGTGTGTATACTGCGTCGTATTTCTAAGCAGTCCCTGGCTTTTCCGTCCTTCCGCCTTCACGTTTGCCGGCCTACCGCGCCCTACTCGGTTCTTATAGCATCCCTTCGGCATGCTAACTCCACTCTGGCCGACCGCCTGTCTGCTATCCCGCTAATCGGCGCTCGCTTAATTAAAAAGGCTAGAAATTTAGTTTCATTGCCCGCACAACAACCTGATTTCTTTCTGAAGCCACCTCATATTCTTAGCTATCGAATGAAGTTCTTAAAACTATTGCTTATCTGAAGCTTGGTCATCGTGCACAGCACTTTGCCGCGTTTCGATTCAAAACCTCTTTTCGTTTACGTCTAAATCTATACTCTCCTAACCGCTGTGAAAGCCCGCCCTGTTGGCCGTGTGGCCTAACGCACAGCTTTCCGGGCGGGAAGGAGCGCCTGGTCACCGGCACGAATCCGCCCTGTGGACTTGTGTCGAGGTCCGGTGAGCTGGCCAGTCTGTGGATGGGTTTTAGGCGGTTTTCCATCTGCCACGGCGAATGCGGGCTTGTGCCCCTTATTCCGCCTGAACTACACTATGTCGGCGATTGCTGCGCAAAGAAATTCTCCACGTACGCGTACACCACCATTACTCTACCACGCAAACATAGGGGTTACACTCGTCTGGTGTGAGACGTTCCCTGGTGGGTCCACCAGGGGCCGAACCGCGCATTAACCCTGGGTTCGGTGTGGGGTGGCGGAGGGGTGATGTGGACTGCGGTAATCGCCGTGGGATTGTGGACCATCGCGGCTGCGGTGGGGATGGAGCCTCTCCGCCGTTTCTAGGTCCCCGGCTAACATACAACACAATACAACTGCTGTGAAGGGCGTACTTTTCATTATATCACGTATTCAGGTTCCTTACCTTCCATTTATGTAACTTGCATGGGAAGAATGCTTCTTTTAATTGCTTTCTTGCATGCTGTAAGTAATCTAATCTTCTGCTGTGCAATTTCTACTGGAGGAATGCGTATGAGGTTGTGTACACCCCACGCATAGCTTTCTCATTTGAAAGTGGTTCTTGAAACTTTGTGTGGTATCGATAGCTACGATGCCACAGCGTAGGTGCAAGTTCTTCGGTCGGCACTACGACACCGACACTGACGACAGCGCCCTCTAGCCGGCGCTGTGCAGCTCTACGAGCGCCACTCCACATTCTCCCCATTTGATTCCGCGTAGATGACCAAGCAACATTGTTTTTATTTCATAGTGGGCGAGCCACTACAGATTTTGCCTGTGTAACTTTTGTGAGCGTTGATACATCCAGTTTCGCATCTACGTGCTCCTCAGTGCAAAGTTATGTATTCCTTTTCTTCCTATAGTGTATGTGATTTAAATTTAAACGCAGTACCGAAGCATTTCACCTCCTGCTTCTACTCGCTTCGTACATTCGGCCTACCCTTCAGTTTACAGGAGCAGACCCACGCGCCTTCTTCCAGGCGGGATACAAAACTTTGAGAGTAGTCTTTCGCGGAATAGTTGGCGTTTGGCAGTTCAGGTGTTTCAGTGTCTCCGTGATGCTCTGCCTTTGGTCAAGCGAAGCATTCAGGGGAGAAAGATTCCGATCCGTGTCCTGCCTTCATGATTTAGATTTTCCGTGTTTTTCCTAAATCGTTTAAGAAAATTGCCGCGATGCTTCCTTTAAAAAGGTCTTTGTCCTTGAGACATTCTGCACTTGTGCTCCGTCTCTACTGACATCATTGTCGACATGGCATTATTTGGTACGAGACTCAGAAACTTCAGTATTATTCTAATATGGGTTGCACAAGTATATTGTAAGCAACCTTCCCTGTTGTCTGATCCCATTGTTCCTGCTATCCTATCAGTAAAGCTAAGTCTGTTACTTGGTTTACCAACAATTGAGCATATGTGATAACTCCATTTTATATTCCTGCAAAACCCAGGTATTTGTCTGAACTGACCGAGTAATTTACGATTTATAACGCAGTAATCACCAGCGGCAAAATGCTCCTGTCGGAATACAAGAAAGGCTAACATGCTCCTGTTTTAACGGCTATGACTGAAAAGTGGAATACCAGCCAATTCTACCTTTCTTAGCAATTTCATAAAATTTTCCAAAAGTTTTGGCATTCGAACATTTTCACGCTCTTTTTAACATGTAATTCACAACTCACATATCACTCGTACATGCCCTATTAACTGTAACTCGCTTACACTCAATAGTTAATCGGTGTGAGTCAGTCATATTTATCTACTTCCACCTGCCCATTCTCATTCACTTATTCAGCACAACACATTCTCATTATCTCTTTGTCTCCTCTGATTGTCAGTGCCTCCTGTCTCACAGTCGTAGTCTCCTTCGTTCTGTCCTACTATTACTATCTCCTCTCACTGTCACTCCATCCCCTACTGCTACAATCTTATTCACGTCCCCCTACTGTTGCTGTCTCTTGTCACTGCAACTATCTCTCTCTTCTTCTTTGTCGTTGAAATGGGCTCTGTATCTCATTACCACGTATTCTCACATACTTCCACTTTCTCCTTCTCTTTACTCCACTACCACTGACACCATCTCCTTCACTCTTTTTCTAGCACTGTTCGGTCACTGTCAACTGTGTTCCACTGCCATTGTCTCCCTCTCTTTCTCTCACAGTGCCATTGTCTCCTCTGCTCATTCTATACCACTACCACTGTCCACTATCTTCCAGTATTTATTATTTTCCCGTCACTTTCCCACTGGCACTGTCTCCTCCTCTCTCATCATAAAAAAGTTCGAATATGTTGGCATGCCAAAACTTTTGGGAAAATTTTTAAAAATGCTGAGGAAGTTAGAATGACCCAGCTGGTACTTCACTTTTCAGTGAGAGTCTTTTAAACTGGAGCATACTCTCCTTTTCTGTGCTCCAGTAGGTATATTTTTCCGCTGGTTCCCTTCTTTTCATGTCACTCATATGAAAAGAATTTACGAGTCAGTAAAATTTTGATATTTTACTTACGTGAAACAACGAAAAACAAATATTTTCTGTATCAAGAAAGACCCGTAGAGGACCTGCAACCTACGGTCGTGCATTATAGACTGTGTGTTACGCTAAAAAAAAAAATTACATGTGCTTAAAGATTACAACATAGGGTTCTAGGAACTCTTAGGATGAAAACAGCGACATTTTACAGAATATTTCTCCGTACTACGTCACTTAATAAACTATGGTTTCACGTTGCACCGAATATTACGTGCGTATTTTACGTGCACAAGTAGGTTAAACTGGAGCCTCTGCATCTCGGAAAAGGATAAAGATATCAAGAAGATTTTCAAGTTTTTTCGAGATCGGGCGCTTAGGAATACGTCTTAAAAATTTGGGCCATTGTTGCAGAGCCATCGTGGAATCCGCAGCTAGGTTTTGGTACTCAAAAACCATATTTATCATATTTTCCTAGTAACCGGCCATGAACTAAATGCTGCCTTCACAAACCCCTTAAGGCGCACCATTGATAACATACCGTGAAATAAAAAAGAGCTAACCGATTTGTTCCCTTTGCCTAAGCCGCAGGAAGTGTGTAATATTCACACTTTGACCCTATCTGTATGATAGATACAGGAAGACGATCCTTGCATTGGGTATACAAATGGTTCCTACCCCAAGGGCTATGCGAAACACCTGACCGTACATTTCTATCGACAATACAACTCAAGGTCCGAACTCCAGAAAGATCCCGTTTTTATGCGCGTCGTTTCAGAATATAATAATAGAGCTATAAATCTCAAAGTTTTACATTATGTGAAGAGCAAAATTTTGCAGCTATGAACTTTTAAAAAAAACTGCCAAATTTTGCTAGTCTTTGAAATTTTATGAAGATCTGACTAACGCGTGTGCAGCTTTTTCAGCATTTTAGTCAAGTACAGCAACTGAAAGAAAAAACCAGAGTTCTGAGGTTCTTAGTCGGGCCAAAGTCGAGAGTATTTGTAAAGACATAGTAGTGCGGGATAAAGAGGCTCAAATCTGTATCCAGGAACGTCCTTGGCCGTGACGGCGCCGTGCCAGCACGTCTTAGCCCCCTCTGCCAGACTGTCCAAGGACAGGCCACAGGCCACAGGCTGCGTCCAGTGAGCGCTGTCAGCCACTAGCCTGGCGCCGTGCCAGCTCCAGGGACGGCCCGCAGTTGAGAGGGAAATCTTATGTAACACGCTCACTTGTTCGCTAAGCACTGGCCGCAGCTGGTCACGTTGGTCAGTATTCCGCTAAATTAAGAAAACTATTTTGTACTTTTTATGGTGACATATACAGAAGAGTGGAATAAGGATCTCTTAGATGATCAACAGTTTGGCTTCATGAGAGCCGCCGGCCGTGGTGGCCCTGCGGTTCTAGGCGCTACAGTCTGGAGCCGAGCGACCGCTACGGTCGCAGGTTGGAATCCTGCCTCGGGCACGGATGTGAGTGGTGTCCTTAGGTTAGTTAGGTTTAAGTAGTTCTAAGTTCTAGGCGACTGATGACCTCAGAAGTTAAGTCTCATAGTGCTCAGAGCCATTTGAACCATTTCATGAGAGCCACCAGAGACACGTATCTATTGTCGTGATAGATAATTGAAGTAAGGGATAAGAAAAATCAATACACGTTCTACAGATTTGCCTAACCAGAAAAAGCGTAAGACAGTGAAAAATGGTGTATGAATTTAGAATTTCTTAGGAGAGTATATTTAAGCAATAGGGAAAGACGGGTAATATGCAATATGTACAAGAAGACGAAAAGAGAAAAACAAGAATGGAATACTAAGAACGAATTGCTCGAATTGAAAAGGGTGTCAGAGGGAGGTGCAGCCTTTCGCCTCAGCTGTTCAGTCTATATATTTACACTATTGGCCATTAAAATACAGCAAGAAGAAATGCAGATGATAAACGGGTATTCATTGGACAAATATATTATACTAGAACTGACATGTGATTACATTTGCACGCAATTTGGGTGCATAGATCCTGAGAAAACAGTACCCAGAACAACCACCTCTGGCCGTAATAACGGCCTTGATACGCCTGGGCATTCAGTCAAACAGAGCTTGGATGGCGCGTACAGATACAGCTGCTCATGCAGCTTCAACACGATACCACAGTTCATCAAGAGTAGTGACTGTAGTGACTGGCGTATTATGACGAGCCAATTGCTCGGCCACACATTGACCTGACGTTTTCAATTAGTGAGAGATATGGAGAATGTGCTGGCCAGGACAGCAGTCGAACATTTTCTGTATCAAGAAAGGCCCGTACAGGACCTGCAACCTACGGTCGTGCATTATCCTGCTGAAATGTAGGATTTCGCAGGGATCGAATAAAGAGTAGATCCACGGGTCGTAACACATCTGAAACGTAACGTCCACTGTTCAAAGCGCCGTCAGTGCGAACAAGAGGTGACCGAGACGTCTAACCAATGGCATCCCATACCATCACGCAAGGTGATACGCCAGTATGGCGATGACGAATACACGCTTCCAATGTGCGTTCACCGCTATGCCGCCAAACACAGATCGACCATTTTGATGCTGTAAACAGAACCTGGATTCATCCGAAAAAATGACGTATTGCCATTCGTGCACCCAGGTTCGTCGATGAGTACACCATCGCAGGCGCTCCTGTCTGAGATGCAGCATCAAGGGTAACCGCAGCCATAGTCTCCGAGCTGATAGTCCATGCTGCTGCAAGCGTCGTCGAATTGTTCGTGCATGTGGTTGTTGTCTTGCAAACGTCCCCATCTGTTGACTCGGGGATCGAGACGTGGCTGCACGATCCGTTACAGCCATGCGGATAGGATGCCTGTCATCTCGACTGCTAGTGATACGAGGCCGTTGGGATCCAGCACGGCTTTTCGTATTACCTTCCTGAACCCACTGATACCATATTCTGCTAACAGTCATTGGATCTCGACCAATGCGAGCAGCAATGTCGCGATACGATAAACCGCAATCGCTATGTGCTGCATCCGACCTTTATCAAAGTCGGAAACGTGATGGTGCGCATTACTCCTCCTTACACGAGCCATCACAACAACGTTTCACCAGGCAACGCCGGTCAACTGCTGTTTGTGTATGAGAAATCGGATGGAAACTTTCCTCATGTCAGCACGTTGTAGGTGTCGCCACCGGCGCCAACCTTGTGTGAATTCTCTGAAAAGCTAATCATTTGCATATCACAGCATCTTCTTCCTGTCGGTTATATTTCGCGTCTGTAGCACGTCTTCGTGGTGTAGCAATGTTAATGGCCAGTAGTGTAAGAAGCAATGGGGGAAGTAAAAACAACTTTCAGGAGTGGGATTAACATTCAGCCTGAAAGGAAATGTGATACGACTTGCTGACATTGCTACCCTCATCGAAAGTAAGGAAGAATTGCAGGTTGGTTGGTTGGTTTTGGGGAAGGAGACCAGACAGCGTGGTCATCGGTCTCATCGGATTAGGGAAGGATGGGGAAGGAAGTCGGCCGTGCCGTTTCAGAGGAACCATCCCGGCATTTGCCTGGAGTGATTTAGGGAAATCACGGAAAACCTAAATCAGGATGGCCGGACGCGGGATTGAACCGTCGTCCTCCCGAATGCGAGTCCAGTAAGAATTGCAGGACCTGTTGAATAGAATGAACAGTCTAATGAGCGCACACTATGTACTGAGAGCAAACCGAAGAAAGACGAAAGTAGTGGGAAGTGGCAGGAGTGAAATTAGCGATAAACTTAATGTGCAAACTGGAGACAACAAAGCAGACCAAGTGTAGGAGCTCTGGTACCTTGTAATCCAAATAGCACACGACGGACAAAGCAAGGAGGATACAAAAGCAGACAATGTACGTTTGGAGCACAGCACTGAGTGTAATTGAATCGTGGGCTCTGAGGTACCTGCAAAAGAAGAGAATCGAAGCACTTGTTCACATACAACACAGTTTGTAAGGTAGTAGGATTAAATGCCGTTATTCATTTGTTTTTCACGAAACTGTTGTAAGCAGAACTATAGACTGTTGATATGTGGAGTTTCTTATTTCCGCTTCCATCGTTTACAGCCATGCACCGAGCGTGGTAGCGTAGTCGTTAGCGCACTGGACTTGAATTCGGGAGGACGACGGTTCAAGCCCGCGTGCGGCCATGCTGATTTAGATTTTCCGTGATTTTCCTAAATCGCTTAAGACAAATGCGGGGATGGTTCTTTCGAAAGGACACGGCTCCTTTCCTTCTCCATCCTTTCCTTAATCTGAACTTGTGCTCTGCCTCTAAAGGTCTCGCTGTCGACGGAACGTTAAACACTAATCTCCTCCTTCGCACTGGCGCAATGCGGGCCAATTGTCACGTGATTGTTCGACCAGCGCTTGATCTCGTATCGACCTCTGTAACGTATTGAAAAATGTCGAGCCCGTTCGAGTACGATTATCGGCTGCCCAGTCCGACCGGTTTCTCTCTGTGTCCAAGAATTTACCCCTGCATTTCCCCAGTGTTTGTCATTGTTTTAAACGACTCCATACTGTTGCAACCGCCAGTTTTAGTTTATTTTCCGTTCTACAGCATAATTTCTGCCTTAGTCAGTTGTCAAGTAGCTAGAAACAATTGTTTCTTCTTCGATCATCAAATATCTACAATGAATAATATTATCATATTCTTTTGTTGTTCTAGTCTCCAGTCGGAAGACTGGTTTGATGCAGCTTACCATACTACTCTAGGCTGTGCAAGCCTCTTCATCTCCGAATCTGCTTACTGCAATCTTGCCGACCGCGGTGGTCTTGCGGTTCTAGGCGCTCAGTCCGGAACCGAGTGACTGCTACGGTCGCAGGTTCGAATCCTGCCTCGGGCTTGGATGTGTGTGATGTCCTTAGGTTAGTTAGGTTTAAGTAGTTCTAAGTTCTAAGGGACTGGTGACCACAGCAGTTGAGTCCTATAGTGCTCAGAGCCATTTTTTACTGCAATCTTCATCTCCCTCCACGATTTTTACTCCCAACACCTCTCTCCAATACTAAACTGGTGACCCCTTGATGTCTCAGAATGTGTCCTATCAACCGATCTCTTCTTGTAGTCTCGCTGTGCCACAAATATCTTTTCTCTCCAGTTCTATTCAGTACTTCCTCATGATCTACCCATCTTATCCTCAGCATTCTTCTGTAGCATCACGTTTCAAAAGCCTCTGTTCTCTTCTTGTCTAAACTGTTTATCGTCCATGTTTCACTTCCATAAATAGCTACACTCCATACAAATACTGTCAGAAAACGCTTCCTAACACAAAGCATGCTACTCTCTTTCTGAAGCTTCATACACAAACTTCACACGCAACATTTACAAGATACAAGCAGGGCAGTATTTTACATCACAGATGTTTGAGGATCAAACAGCTGATAAATGTATCTAGTTTGCAGTGTGGAAAATAATCTAGAAATTGAACGTTGCAGGCAGCATGGAATCACTCAAAAAATTCTTAAAGGCTGTAGTCCCACTTATAAAGAAAATTCTTGTCATTGTTTTGGAAGTTACTTGAACTATGGATTGTAACTGTTTCCACTCATACATTGACGAGCAAAATGTCTTACATATTGCCCTTAAACATTGTCAGATTCTGCTTCCAAGTGTTTTACTGATCTACTGTTGTTGAAATTCTGCAGTCGCGACACCCAGATTGCACGTAGCTTTTTCATGTGTAGCTTTCCTTGCATCTGCTCAGATGAGATTCATATAATATCAACTATCTTGTTCAATTTAATTTTGCGGTGTTACATTATCGTATCAGGAGCTTTTTTCAGTGATTTCCTGTGTTGTGATCTCTGATGAATTTGCTCCATCTTCTGGTGCTCTGAGACCAGCTTTAAGCTCGTTAACCCAGAAAAACAAAAGTTTCGGTGCACGAACTTGGACCTATTTGGTTTAAATCTCCCTAGTGTTCTAACGCTTCAAATAAAACGTTTAGTAACTGAACGAAAATCTTTTCCCTCTTTCCATACCTTACGTTACACACCACATTGATCACATCTGATACGTCTAGCATACAGTCACAGCTAACATTCGTTGGAAACATGAAAAAAAGTAACAAGCATTATGTTGAAGAATGTTGACATATAAATTTATCTGAAATAACTTTAATCCAGAGTAGTTCAGTTTCTTTCTATTAATATTGCAGACGCAACGTACGGAGATAAATTCTCCGCGTGGGATAAATGTGCATTATCTCATAACCTGCACGAACGATACAAATGACCTTGCACGTAGTATACGGTAAAAATTGCCCCTACACTCTGCAAGCATTCTGCCTGATGCCAGGCGCTACGTCACCATCTTCTTCATCGTTTTTCTCGTCCTCCTTCCTTGCATCGCTCAATCAAAATGACTGTTCTGGGATTATGTGATGTTCCTCTTCAAGGTCACTCCATGGTCCCAATGGGCGGCCTTGATGGCTCTTTCCGGGAGGCTTGTATACTAGGATTTGCCTAGCTCCTCCATGGAATCAAGGAGATTCTTCGAATTGGAGGTGAGCCGCCAGCAGTAGTGGATGTGGGGAGAGAGAGAGAGAGAGAGAGAGAGAGAGAGAGAGAGATGCCAGAGTTTTGAGAGGTTACTAAAAGCGGACGATCTGGACGTGTGTCCGTCAGAAAAAGGAAATTTGTAAAGATGGATGTCATGAATTGAGATATATATATATATATATATATATATATATATATATATATATATATATGATGACTTTTGAACATTATTAAGGTAAATACATTGTTTGTTCCCTATCAAAATCTTTCATTTGCTAACTATGCCTATCAGTAGTTAGTGCCTTCCGTAGTTTATTTAGCTGGCAGTAGTGGCGCTCGCTGTATTGCAGTAGTTCGAGTAACGAAGATTTTTGTGAGGTAAGTGATTCATAAAAGGTATAGGTTATTGTTAGTCAGGGCCATTCTTTTGTAGGGTTTATTGCAAGTCAGATTGCGGTGCGCTAAAAAAAAAAAAAAATATTGTGTCACGTTAGTGATGATCGGAATAACTAAAGAGAGAAATGTCTGAGTACGTTCAGTTTTTCTCAGCTGTTTGAAAATCAAATAACGTTAAGAGGTTTACCAGCAGTCATTTATAATTGTTCTAAGGGGACGCTACAAGTTATTTCTATGTATGGTCCAAGCTGCATCGCGCTATGTTATTTGGCAGTGCCACATCAAACGAAAGTTACTTTCTTCTGCGGCTGCCAGGTGCATTATCGACATGCTTCACCTTTAGGAGGCCTTTCTAAACAACTGTACACAAAACCGTACCCGAAACGTTTACGTATTGAAACTCCTTTCGCAGAAAAAGTTGAAAATAAACAGAAGTCGTCATTGTACACGCACTTAAAAATAGATACAGGCATAGGTAATGAGTCTTGTTCTTCGGTTGTGTCTTCGAGTGATCGCGTCGTTCTACCCATACTTAAATAGATGTGTTAAATACAGTAATGAAATGTCTTGTGGCTAGGACCTCCCGTCGGGCAGGTCGGTCGCCTGGTGCAGGTCTTTTTAGTTGACGCCACTTCAGCGACTTGCGTGTGGATGAGGATGATACGATGATGAAGACAACAGAACACCCAGTCCCCGAGTGGAGAAAATCTCCGACCCAACCGGGGGTCGAACCCGGGCCCCTCGCATGGAATTCTGCAGCGCTGACCACTCAGCTGTGGAGGCGATCATTAGGTACAATACAAGCTGCATACCGAACTGAGCTCGAGCTGCTTGTGAACACGCTACCGATGGATAAGACGGAAGTTTGGTCACGGGAGCATCAAGCTTGTCAACATGAAAAAAGATAATTCAAATATGATAAACAGGAAAATTTAGATTGTTGATTTGGAACGATAACCTTAAATAAATAAAACTTTATGAAACACGGGGGGAAACAAACGTCAATTACGTGAGTTGGGTAAAGTAAGGGAAAAGCCACAAAATATTGGAAGCCTGTCGAAAATACGGGAGACAGGAGAAAATGTGGGTAAAATACGGAAGAGCCAATAAAATACGGGGGACCTGGGAACTATGCTGTCGTCTGTAAGTTTCACACCATGGATGCGAGAGCAAAATATAGAGAAAAGCAGATTGCTACTTCTCACCCTTGAAATTCACATGGATTCTGTGGACAAGACTGTAGACATAGCGGCCGTAATCAATGCGTATGGCTGTGAAAATGACAGGGGACTTGGGTACCACGTGCGGCTTCCTGGACGGTCGGTTGATTGCGGCAGTAGGTTGCGACCTCTAGCAAGACTTGTCTGTCTGGTAGTGAACCGTGGACAAGCGCAGGCAGTATGCGATTTTAATTTCCTCGTAAAACTTAAATGCAGGGGAATATCTATTCAATTCTGGTGCTCTCCGATAACTGGTTTACCCGGTACGTGGACCCTTTGTGACTTCGAAGTTTTCTAGTGCTGTTGTGTACATCTTGCTGAAGTCGAAATGAAACTGGACGGCTTCGTCTGTAGCATCAATCCTATTTTAATCTTCAGTGTGTAACATTAGAGCTTCACATTACGCAGATACCTCATGATTCTGTTGATTCACATATTCTTAATGTTCATACGATTATGTCATTCGACGTCTTCCTCCGTTTTTTCTGATGTAGAAACAAATTTAAAACATACATTTTGTGTTCGTTGCAGAATCCAGTGACATTGCCAGATACGAGTAGACGAAATTTGTTTTGCGTAGTTAAAAAGCTAAAATCTTTAAGTCATGGTGTAGAGCTTTGCCGGCCTGGGTGGCCGAGCGGTTCTAGGCGCTACAGTCTGGAACCGCGCGACCGCTACGGTCGCAGGTTCGAATTCTGCCTCGGGCATGGATGTGTGTGATGTCCTTAGGTTAGTTAGGTTTAAGTAGTTCTAAGTTCTAGGGGACTGATGACCTCAGATGTTAAGTCCCGTAGTGCTCAGGGCCATTTGAACCATTTTTTGTAGAGCTTTTATGAAAGATAGTTTGACATAGAATCACGACGAGCTGCTAAATTCTTTTGTTATTCATCATTTTATACACGTCTGGCAGATTTTAAACTTCTTTTAATTATTTGTCTGAATTTGAAGATGCGTACTCCAGGGGCACCTCCATACACAGTGCTAAGTGGATGTTTAATACAGGATGAGCCTGGATGAGCCTGGAACTTTAACATGTTTCAGGGGTTATAGTCTTCTTGGTGATTCTGAACAAAAAACTTTTAGTGAACACATTCCCTTTTCTTAACCGTATCCGACATAGAGTTGTTTGAAAATCACCAGCGACAGTCGCATGTCCTTCTTCATCATTACTCCCATTCGAATACAAGCAAACCGACATTGGGTGTGCTAAAAGTAAAGGCCCTGCGAATCAGATCAACAACAAAGCAAATGTCTACTAGAAAAGTTGACGGTGAACTTTTTGAACAAATTTTGTGAGGAAATGCACACAACTAACAAAACATCACATCACAACATTCCATTTACTATCACCTACATTTGTTATGTTACTCACTGCCTTCGTTAGTTTCCTCGAGAACTGTTAAGAACAGGGCATATGTACATACTTTTTTGTTCAGAATCACTAATACCATCACCACTGAAAGGATGTACCTTTCCTCCTGACTCACCCTGTATATTATAAAATTGTAAACATGCGGTACACATTATTAAAAAAATTTAGTCTACCAGATGGTAATTATAATGTCAAAACTATTTGCGGAATAATAAACGTTTTCAGCGCCTTGTGGTTGTACATAGCAAAGCTGAAATTTCTAGTGAAAGATCTAGTTATTTCTAGACGTCCATTCGAAAGATAGAAAGGCACTTATTTCGCAACTGAGGGATACGAAACCATATAAGCAGACTACAGTAATTTACTACGTGAAGTATAGAGGAGGAGGAGGAGGGGGAGAGAGAGAGAGGGAGAGAGAGAGAGAGAGAGAGAGAGAGAGAGAGAGAGAGAGAGAGAGAGAGAGTGTTGGCTGTGTGTAACAATGACGATTTATCATTTCTTAGTTTGTTAGCAGTAGACTTTTTGTGGCATACTACCTCTGTGTGCCCTGTGTTACATTTTCGTCCTGTTTTCTCGTTTCAGTATACTTTCGGAACTTGTTTTATGTCGGAATCTGGCCTTTGTTAAACCATTGTAACTTCGTACCACGGTAAAACGTAAACCAACGCATACTCTGAATTGTCGGAAGAAACTGTCGTATAACATTTCCGGTGCTGAGGTGGCTGTTTGGGCAAGTTCAGAAACCCAACAGATTAAAGAAAAGGGATAGAGAGTACCCATCTGAGTACAGCTGTCAATTGCCTTCTCTGAATTTAAACATTAACATTGAAGAATATACATGACAACTTTTCTTTGCTCGATAATACTACAGTAATTGTAGATTGCTAATTTATAATACTCTCAGTTTATTGAATATATTCCTTGTTTAACGTGTTTACACAGGTTGGTTATTGACGTTATTTGTTTAACGAAACAAGACGACTTCTTTTGTTTGACTGCTAATATCGTGGTGCCATTTTTTACTGTGATCGTCTTATTTCCTTCAATAAACAAACCTTTATAATGAAATAATCAGCGGTCGGTCCATTTCATACCAGACAAACATTCTAAAAAAAAATTCAAATGTATGTGAATTTCTAAGGTACCAAACTGCTTGTTCTTGTGAAAAACAACTGTCTCTTTATTCAGATGAAGTAATCAGTGCTATCGACAGGGCATCTGAAATTGATTCCATATATCTAAATTTCCAGAAGACTTTTAACACCGTTTCTCACGAAGAACTTCTAATCAAATTGCTTGCCTATGGAGTGTTATCTCAGATGTGCGACGTGATTGGTGATCTCCTGTCAGAAAGTTTACAGTACAGAGTAATCGACGGTAAATCATGGAGTAAAACAGATGTGATATCCGGGGTTCCCCAAGAAAGTGTTACCTCCCCACCGATGTTCGTCATCTATATAAACGATCTAGGGGACCATCTGAGCAACCCTCTTAGATTGTTTGCATAGGATGCTGTCTTTTACCGTCTAGTAAAGTCATCAGAGGATGAAACCCCAGTGCAAAATGACACAGACACAGCATCTGCATGGTGAGAAAACTGGAAATTATCCCTGAATAAGGAAACGTGTGCTGTCATCCACGTAAATATTAAAAGGAATCCTTAAGATTTCGATTACACTATAATTTTATACAAATCTTAAGGCTGTCAATTCAACGAAATACTCAGACATTAAAATTGCGAATAACTTAAATTGGAACAGCCACATAGTTAATGTTGTGGGGGAAACCGAACGATAGTCTGCGTTTTATTGCAAAAGACTTAGAAGATGCAACAAGTCTACTAGTGAAACACCCTGAACTACGCTTGTCCGTCCCCTTCTGGAACATTGCTGTGCCATATGAGATCCGTATCAGGTCGGATTGATGGAGGACATCGAAAAGATTCAAAGAAGCACAGCTGCTTTTGTATTATCGCGAAATGGGGGAGAGGATACCTGATTTGGGATAGCAATTATTAAACCAAAGGCGTTTTTTTGTTGCAGCCAGATCTTTTCACGGAATATCACTCACGAACTTTCTCCTCCGGATGTGAAAATGTTTTGTTGGCGCACACCTACACAGGGCGAAATGACCACCGGAATGAAATAAAAGAAATCAGAGCACGCGTGGAAAGACTTAAATGCTCGTTTTCCTCGCACACTGTGCGAGAGTGGAACGGTTGGAAAATCGTCTAAAGGTGGTTCGTTGAACCCTATAACAGAAACTTATTTGTGAATTGCATAGAAATCGTGTAGATTTAGATGAAATTAATTAGATATATATTATACAACAAATATTTAATGAACGCCACCCACTGTTAGATCGCTGAAGTTGGCAGTAGTTCCAATGACGACAACTTCCTACTTCTACCGACAAGTACCGGTTTCGTTGAAAAGAAATATAATAAAGTAAGCTGCTTTAGATTAGCATCTGTAAGTTGTTCAGAATTATTTGAATTTTGTAGGAGTAAGCTTTTGTCGAGTGTGTTTTGTTGTGGAACTGTTTTGTTACAACAATAGCCACTTGAGGTTTGTGAAGACGTGGGAACTAAGAGGGGGACATTTTTGTTCTGTAACAAGGCAACATTTCCGAGACGGAACTTTTTTCATGGATATCTTTCTTTAATGGGACCTCATGAAGGTACACTTCGTCACTCAGTCTATCGGCGGTTTCATTTAATTTTGTTACAGCTTATTAGTAGTGCCCGGAGTGTGTTGAAATGTAATCTTTCTTTCCTTATGAGCTACACGTTGTTCACAAGTAATAAAATCCCAAATTTTCTGGCTTCGTATATGCAGATACAAACTTGCATTTTTCGTTATATGGGTACCGTACTATATTTAATGTTTCAAGGATGCCTGTTGTTATTTGTACCAGGTATGGACACTGAAAGAGAAATATTAATATTTTGTATTGAAGTTTTGCCAGATATAACGTTAATTTGTGAAATATCGATATTAGTTTAGATTCGTTTTTGAAACTAATGGAAAGTATCAAAGTAGACACTCCAGTTGTTTCAGCAGATATCGAACACTTTCCTAACTACAAGCAAGTGTTGCCCGACAACTGACGTTCCCTAACTTTGGAGAACCTCTGCGTGCTGGCTGTCATATAATGGGATGACGATTGTACAGTTTCCTTCCTCTTTAAGGGTCATTCCACACCAAGTGGTCTAAAACTGAAAAAAGTTCCCACCATCATGGTCTCCAATTTTCGTCAAATTTTAACTGTAGCTTTAGTCAAGTGTTGAAGTAAGTTTCCCAAGATTTCAGGCCTCTAGCTGCAATAGCTGCTGATCTAGACCCCCTTGTCTGAAGTGTACTTAGTCCGTGTGCATGCAACATAAAAAAAATGTCATATTTGGAGTCTAATAAAATCGAAACTAATTCATAAGAATGGTTAGTAAGATGCGACCCTGTACAGTTTTTTTTGCTGATTCCAACGAAATTATGTATAACATTACTCATGCAAACCCCGGTCAAATAACTCGACTCAAAGTATACTTCAAAATTTGTCGTGACACAACGCGACAAATTTTGACCAATATTAAGACTGCAATGATTTCCTTGCAGTTGAAGATATGGACTTGAACTTTTGGCCAAGCTTCATGCTTGTGCTAGACATAATGCAGCCGGATTTGCAATGATCCAGGCCATATGGTCGCCCTGCAGTATCTCTTCAAATTAGGCAGTGTCAGCACAAACGGTAAAATTTACCAAAGTTTCAAGCCAATTACTAAAAAATAGTTGGCCTGAATCTGCTTGTGAATAGTATCACCTAAAAGAGAAACTCTTGCTCTACAAGACTGACATTTGTTTTTTTTGCAACGCGACCATTAAGTACTCATTAACTCACATCAAAGTTGTTATATTTTGTATGCGCGATGCACTAATTTTTCTTCATTTCTAGGAATTTGAATCTTAATAGTCGCTTAGAATTACTGATATAATTGGATATTTCATTCGTGTTTTATTCAGTGATTGGCCAGTGAGAGATGTCAGAAGTTAATGAAGAAGAAGAATCGTTGGCCCCCTGTTCAATTGGAAAAGATGCTGCTGCATCGAAGTGCCATGTTATCTTCTATGCTAAGAAGACTGGATTCAAAGCGTTTAGTGATTTCACAGAATGTGACCAGAAATTGCTTGTTTCGCGTTCAGAAGCCAAACTTGACGAAAATTCCATCATTTGCTTCCACCATGAAGCCCTCTTCCTACATGAATATCAAGCGATGCAAAAGAAATGTTGCAATCCATTCAAGAAGAGGAATCACAATGTAAAAGCTGGACTTAGACTGCTTGATAATGAAACAGCTGCCAAACTTTGCCTGTTAAAGAAAAAAGAAGTGATTGATATAAAACCTGGTCAGAAGCTTTGCCCTCGCTGCATGTCGGCACTGAACCAAAAGCTAGAAGATTCATCATCACTATCAACCCAATCTGAACAAGATTTCACAACGGATGAAACTGAACCAGCCATCAACAAAAGTTTATCATTTATTGGTGCTTCACCATTGAAAAGAAGACAACTAAGTAAAAGAGATAAGCAAAGCTATGCAAAAAGAAAGATCTTGGATGCACAAAGTTTAATTGGGAATCAAATTGCTGCTGCTGTAGGAATCAATTACGATGAACAGCCAAGTTCAAGTAAAAGTCGCCCATGCAATAATTGTGCAGATCTTGATAATCTTATAGAAGAGTTGAAAGAAAAATGTAAAGTGTCAAATCGTAGGACAAAAGTTCAAATATTGACCTTGGTTCCAAGAAGCTGGACAATTAAAGATACGACAACAGCATTTAATGTATCAGAAAGAATGGTAAAGCAAGCGAGAAAACTGAAGAATGAGCAAGGTGTTCTAGCTTTTCCAGCAAATCGGCAAGGAAGGAAGCTTTCAGATGAAGTTGTTCAGAAAGTACATGACTTTTTTCAAGATGACGAATTCAGCAGACTTTGTCCAGGGAAGAAAGACTGTGTGCCTGTGAGAATTTCAGGAACAAAGGTGTACAAGCAAAAGCGGTTGTTGCTTTGCAATTTGAAGGAAATGTACGTGTCTTATCAGAAGCAAAATGGACCAGAAATTGGCTTCTCAAAGTTTTGCGAGCTTAGACCAAAATGGTGTGTTACAGTTGGCTCTGCTGGAATGCACTCAGTTTGTGTCTGTACAATACACCAAAATGTCAAGCTTATGCTCACTGGTGCATCAATCAATGAAGACTACAAGGAAATTCTTAGCAAAGCTGTTTGCAGCTTGGAAAACAAGGATTGTATGCTTCATCGTTGTGAAAACTGCCCTGGTCCAGAAGGTGTAGAAGCAGTTATTGCAACATATTTTGAAGATAATGACCCTGAAGAACTGATTGAGTACAAACAATGGATTCATACCGACAGGGATACTTTAGAAACAAAGCAGCTTTCAACAGAAGAGTATGTTGAAGATATTGCAGCAAAAATTTGGAACCTGTCTTGTCATCACTACATTGCCAAGCATCAAAGCCAGCACCTGAAAGCTCTCAAAACTGATTTGAAAGAAGGCGAATTCATAATACTAATGGATTTTGCTGAAAACTATTCATTTATTGTTCAAGATGCAGTGCAAGGCTTTCACTGGGAAAACAGTCAAGCAACAGTTCATCCATTTGTAGTCTACTACTGTGAAAACGAAGAGGTGCAATGTGTGAATCTTTGTGTTATTAGTGACTGCCTTCGACACGATACGATTACTGTCCATGTTTACATTGGAAAAGTAATCAATTACCTGAAGATGCAATTTTCCAAAATAAGCCACATCCACTACTTCAGTGATGGTTCAGCTGCACAATATAAGAATTTCAAGAATTTTCTCAACTTATGCTATCACAAAGAAGATTTTGAAATAACAGCAGAATGGAATTTCTTTGGAACAAGCCATGGAAAGTCGCCTTGTGATGGCATTGGAGGCACAACAAAACGGTTGGCAGCAAGAGCAAGTTTGCAACGTCCATATGAAAACCAGATTCTAACACCCAAAGATCTTTTCAACTTCTGCAATGATAATATCAATGGAATCAAATTCTTTTTCATCAGCAAAGAGGAAGTTGAAGAAGAAAAAGCTTCTCAAGAAGAAAGATTCCTGCAAGGGCACACTCTAGCTGGCACAAGAGAAAACCACCATTTTTTGCCCATTGATATGACGACAATTAAGGTCAGTAGAGTTTCTAATGATGCGACATCTTTTTTGGCCAAAATTAGTGCTGCTGAAGTAGTAGTTCAAGTCATGGATCTTCAGCCTGGGCAGTATGTTGCTTGCATTTATGAAAAGAAATGGTGGATTGGAAACATCGTTGAAATCTCAGTCGAACAGAAAGATGCTTTCATAAGCTTTATGCATCCTCATGGTCCTGCAAGTTCATTTTATTGGCCCTTAAGACGTGATACTTGCTGGATTCCAGAACAACTTATCATTGGTGTTATTCCAGCTCCATCAGTGACATCATCTGGTCGGCAATACAGTTTTCCTGAAAGCATTCTCTTGCAAATCAACGATGCTTCCAGAATGATGAAGTAACTGAGGAAGACAGGCTTGGGAACCTGCATAAAGAAACCCACAATCAGGCTTGGGATCCTGTGGTAAAGACACCCTGTAATCAGGCTTGGGAACCTGCAGTAAAGATACCCACCCGTGGCTGTTACTGCATGGCTATCGGGCGTGGCCCCTATGGCGATGGGGATGCTGGTTTTATTGTGATAACCAGTAATGGCTCAGCCATCATGGACCAACGCAGGGCACTGCGCACACAAAATATAAGATACTTTGACCTGAGTAAATAAGCACTTAATGGAAGCGTTGCAAAAGAAAAATATATCCATCTCGTAGAGCAAGAGTTTCTCTTTCAGATGATACTATTCACAATTAAATCCAGGCTGACTATTTTGTAGTAATGGGCTTTGAACTTTGGTAAATAAAGCCATTTGCGCTGACACTGCCAAATTTGAAGAGATTTTGCAAGGCGACTATAAAGCCTGGGTAGTTGGAAATCCAGCTGTATTATGTCCAGCACAAAGATAAGACTTGGTAAAAAGTTCAAGTCCATATCTTTATCTGCAAGGAAATTATTGCAGTCTGAATATTAGTCAAAATTTGTCGCATTAAGTCACGACAGAATTAGGGGTACACTTTGAGTCGACTTGTTTGACCGGATTTTGCATCAGTAATCTTATAATTAATTTCGTTTGAATCAGCACAAAAAACTGTACAGGGTCTCATCTTACTAACCATTCTTATGAATTGGTTTCAATTTTATGAGACCCCAAAAATGGCATTTTGTCTGATGTCGCGCGCATGCGAACTTACTACCCTTCAGACAAGGGGGTGTAGATCAGCAAGTATTGCAGCTAGAGGCTTGAAATCTTGAGAAACTTAATTTAGCACTTGACTAGTGCTACAGATAAAATTTGAAGAAAATTGGAGACATGATGGTGGGAAGGTTTAGACCACTTGGCATGGAATGACCCTTAAAGAATGTGGCTTCTTATAGAAAGACATAGCGATTTTGAAGTAATTATCTCTTTTGTACTTTCCCTTCAAATCTCCTATGTTTTTTTCATTACTCTGGTTCATTTTATGTAGATTTTAAATCTTTTATCGATATTTTCAGGTTACTTTAATACAATGTCTCAGTTATTGTAGGTCATAAAAATCCGGCCCTGTGGTTGTATGTCCTATACAGTTGTCACTAGGAGAAGCTGCCCCATTTGTTCCCCTTCTCTCCCTCCCCCGCCACCCTCCTAATGCGGGCGCCCCTGGGTTAGGTGTTTTTGATGCCATTGGATTTAATACATTTCCGTTGTGAGTGGGGTTCCGAAGTATCTATCTATCTATTCTACGTTGTTTCCAGAGAAGGTATTTAGTAGTGTTTCACAATACGTTTCTCACGCTCACTATTAAGAAAACTGTAATTATTGCAACTGGCCGCTAGATGAGTAAAGTCGCATCGGATGATTAGGGAAGTTACATACAAACGAACATGATTTTCTCTAAAATTTTCAGTTACATCTAGAGGTGAGTCTGGTGGTGGGTAGAATAGTCCAGTTATAATTTCATACCTATCCCTGATACTGGGTCTTGCCCAAACAGTCTCGCTTGCAGCTTCAGTTTTTATCTCGGTGGATTTAATTTTCTTATCTAATGCGACAAAAACACCGCCTCCGTTTCCCATTAGCCTGTCTTTTCGGTATATGCTTAAAGCTGTCAGCCTCTGGTTTTAACCCCCTTTCTATAGCTTGTACTATGTGGGCTCCTCTGCTGTTTAGGAGCGCTTCAAACTGTGGTACTTTGTTTCATATACTTCAACAGTTAAGCACTAGCATTCTTAATAAAATGGTTCAAATGGCTCTGAGCACTATGGGACTTAACTTCTGAGGTCATCAGTCCCCTAGAACTTAGAACTACTTAAACCTAACTAACCTAAGGACATCACACACATCCATGCCCGAGGCAGGATTCGAACTTGCAACCGTAGCGTCCCCGCGGTTACAGACTGAAGCGCCTAGAACCGCTCGGCCACCCGGCTGGCGGCATTCTTAATAGTCCGATCTGTGGCAGGGCGGGGGGGCTTTGTTTATCTCTTACACTAATACTTGATGTTTTTGTATAGCTCTCGTTATTTGGATTGGATGAAGATTCGCCTTCTCTGAAATATCTTTGTGTGTACACCGTACGCAGTGAGATGCTTCTTTAATTGCCTCTGATGTGTGTTGCACACGTCACTCATTTAGAGGGATCCCATAGTCCTAAACCATTTGATACAAGCCTAGGAAGTCATAACATAACTTGTCACAGACCCTCGTTTTCTTTGGTTTAGTCCTCCATTCGACTCAGAGTAAGGGAGCTACGATCTGTTCTGGGGACAGCGCTCCAGATCGTGGGCTTCGCTGAAGCACCGTGACCACGGCTGGTCATCTCAACCTTCTACGGTAATCGCTGCAATGATCGAAGTGTGACCTCCAAGCCCTGACGACACACATCGTTTGTTCCACTATGTGGCACAAGCTACAGTTAGCTGGACTCTGTTCCTTTTCTGGCTGCCAAGATATTCTCTTCAACGTGATGAATTAGGACCCCAGACCCATAAACAGAGTTCACTTGGTGTTCCTTCCCATCTGCTGCTGACGCTTTCCTAAGAGATACCACTATTCACCGTACGTTTGAGCTACTGACGATTCATAGTACCCTATCCTTTTCCGTTCCCTCCTCATGGCACCGTATAACGTGGCTAAATTATTCATGTAGCGCGATCCTACATACTTTATTCATATTTTTATGCTCTAATAGCAATCCCCAGCTATATTAATATAATGAATGGTTAACTGGGATGTTCCTTTCATAATTCGTATTACTACTTGAAAAATGCATATGTGATTCCACATATTGCCCACAGTCAAGTTAGGAACTGAATTAGTTATTCCCTCCGCTTTTCCGTTCATTCGACACAGCAGCCTAACACAAAGAGAGGCGGAGAGGCGCTAGCATCCAATCTTCGCCGCGCCCATACATGTGTAACTGTAAGTGGGCTTCAGGGACGATGTGGAATCCACCCTAGCTGGTTTCCTGAACTCGGGGCTGATCATATTAACGTGACGGAAGGTAACGGTTCAGGCGGCTAGATAGCGCTGGTGCAAAGGGGCGATGCCCACATGGAGGAATGTATCCTTTACTTAAAGAAAGTAGCGATTGGAATTTTTCCGTGGGAGCCACAAGACACAGCGTCTCAAAGGCTGCTCTGGAACGAGGTTGGTTAGCTTCTGCTTATATCCTCACCCAGAAAATAAACAAGAAGTCTCACTCTTGCTGTCTCTTTGTCGAAATCTTGAAATTTCACTGGGGCAGTGGTCGCAATCTCAGAAAAACTTGGCTATAGATTGGACGGCGCTAGCAATCATCGTTATTGGTGGATGACGTGGAGCTGTTTAGTCAGACACTGCCAATCCCGCTCAGACAGCGGAGGTGAGGGGATCACTGCACGCCAAGTGCTCGCTTGCTACCTACGCTGTCGCTCACCAGCTTGCTTGGACAACGTGGAAAGGGAGGCAAAGCCACCGCCCTGCTGCAGTTTCTGGGCCTCGTGCTCGGCGCATCAGAAGATGGACACAAGAAGAAGACGATGGAGCGGAAGGAGCAGTGCTTCCGCTGCCAAAAACTTGGCCACTTTGCCAAGTACTGCCGGAACCCAGTGACGTGCCTTCGGTGTGCGCAAGCAATTCGCGCCACTGCACGAAGAAGGACGCCACAGGCTGCTGCGCCAACTGTGGCGGCGCTCACGCAGCGAATTACCGAGGCTGCAGTTATATCAAGAACTGGAGTCGCAGGAAGAAGACGAGACGGAGACGCGAGACCACAAAGAAGGCGGACACAACGGCGGCCGTTGCATCCTTGCCACCCCCCGCCCCCGGCGGATCTGGGACGGTCGATGACGCGGCTGTTCCACCAGTCGCAGTCAGCGAGGCGTGTGCCAGGGTCCGCGCCGCCGGCGAAGGAGGAATTGCTGCCCTCAAAGCTGCAATGACGGAGGAGAGGGCGGTACTCAAAGCCGAACTGGCGGAGGCTCGGCAGCTGGTGCACAGTCTCGTGATACACTGGCCAGCCAACCCCGTCCAGTACAGGAGGAGGACCCCGACACGCAGACTGCCGCATCCGTGGAGCCTGTAGCAATACAGGAAGCCACGGGGGTGGTAACACAAGACGCTGCCGTGCAGACAGCCGTCGCGGCGAAGACCAAGGCAACCCAGGTCATCACGGAGGAGGAGGCTCCCTGCCCCCTCTCCAAGACGCAGCTGCAGAAGTGTCCGTCCATTTGGACTCTCTCAGGTCTTACAACGCCCGCCCTCGTCTCACTCCTGTTGAGAGGGAAGTTCTCGTTGCCTCGATAGAACAAGCCGAGAACGAGGCGAGGACCACTGAAGACGCCGAAGCCGCCAGCTGGGAGAACGTACCAGATCCCGAAGTGTCACAAGCAGACGCATCCAAGAAGAAGAGGAAGGATAAAAAGAAGCACCCAGACACCAGGAGGACTTAGAAGACTCTCTTCCATACCGCGCCAGACACCCATCATCATCATCATCATCATCAACAACAACCACTCGCCCTGTCAGTCGTTGACTGGCAGTCCTAGGCGTCAACAGGGCCAGTCAAGTAAAGGACCCTAGCTGACGCATCGCTGTTATCGATTCAACATACCGCCTGTCTCTGACCGGCAATCATCAGTATACCTAACCACGCACAACCATTCCAGTTATTCTTAAACGCCCGAGCACGCTTTCAATCCATCCAAAGTGGAGTAAATGTCTAACGACAACACACTCCTCCTTACCTTCCTCAAGAAGAGGAATTCAAGTGCGAAGAGAGCACACACTGCCTCCTGCTTTCACGAATACCGTCTTACTGGGATCGTCACTGGCCGCACACATGAGAATATGGGTTGAGTACTCTATTAACTGTCACACACGGTCGGCGCACACCCAGCGTAGTACCGGGAGTTTTATTTGATGAGATTCGGCCAGCGATGCTTTTTCGTGGAACGTTTCAGGGGACGTAGTATTTGTCAACTTTACAGAGTTAGTCGTTTTTGTAATTGATGACTGCATTTAGCTGTTTGATTTGCAGAATGCACTTTGCATCTGTGAACAGTGATTGTTCTTCCAAGTTCGCTTTAAATGTATGCTCTTCGATTGACGCTTGGCAATATTCGTTACACGGTTCTGAATTTGGTACCAATATCGGAATTAGAAATAATTTGTCTCTTTCACTTTGCATTCATTGTTTTCTTGTTGAAGTTTTTCCCACTTGAACATAAAGGCAATAAGTAGCATCTTTTGTAAGCATGCATTTTCATTCACTAAAATGTGATTGCATGTAGTGATTGACCTGTACATGGCTGTTAATTTTAAAGGGGATCTACTCCTGTTAAATTCAGATTTAATAAGATGTTAACCATTACGCGACTTGTTTCATTATCTTTTAAAAGTAAGTTCGCACGATTGTACGAGTGGCTTCACTCCTTTTTTTCGATCACGGGGACTTTAATTTTGCATCTCTGGGGTATGCACTACTACAACACCACCAGCTCACAGCAGGACACTGCTGGTTTCCCAACACGTGAATTGAGTCTCACTGGCTATTTTCGGTATCAATAGATGACAGCACCTCGAATTTGTTGCTCCATCTCCCCTGTACAGGACGCGTAGACCTCTCGTTGACTATCAAATGAACGAGTAATGATGGATCCTGTATTTCCCGCAGAAGAGACTATGTCCACTGGAGAGCATAGTACTCGAGCTAAATTTGGTATCTCCGGTACATGACTCTCGGTAGCATTCCAAATATACCCATTCGCAGGTCTTTCAGTCGCTTGACAGCAGTCACGGCGATTTCCAGCTGCTTACGAATAATAACCCGAGAACAGCGAACGTAGTGGGGCTGATTTGTGCCTGGTACGATATCTTACAGAACAGTAAACAAATAACTTTAAACTATGCTTGCTGATACTCTTTTGATTTATATGTCTGATATGTTACAAGTATTACCAGTACCCATTAGACCTAAAGCGATTAGGAGCCAAAATGAAATATCCATTATGACAACAGTAAACTTAGCAATAAACTTGCTACAAGTTTTATCGATACGCTGAAACGGTTTTCAGGTCATTGTAACTAACAAATTCAATAATAGCGTATACACTCCTGATGAAAGAGAAAGCTTAAGTGACAAGGTATGTTAGTTATTTACATTTACTGTAAATCACGAATTGTTACGAAATAGGTGATGTAAACCAGCATAACTTGCGAAAATTTTCCAAAGTTCTTAATAACACACCTTTGTCACGTAAATACGTAATGAAATTAGAGAACGATTCGGTTTGAACGAGTGTACCGTGGCCAAAAGCTTCTGAAAAGTATAGTTTAAATTTACAGTTCATTATACGATATTACTCTGTATAATACGTTTCTGAAATGCATAGGTTATGTTTACAACTGATGTCATAACAAAAACTGCACAATATTACGACACCCACACGAGTTTTAATAAAATTAACAGGAGAAACAGGTTTAAATTTTACTACATCAGGTTTTTGGACACAAGTTATCGAAACGATTTAATCTGACGCACGCGATTTTAATCGGAGGCGAAAGAAGCAATGGAAATAGATTTATATAAATAAACATAAGTACATAAAGTTGCGATTTGCACTGATTTTTGCACTTAGCTGATGCTGTGTCCTCTCTTACACCAGTGTGGCAAAGGTGAATACTGCAGCCGCGTTCTGAGGGATTGGCCTACAAAGGCAGCTCAGCCTGAATCAGCTTTGTTTGCAGCCATGTCATCGTTGTGTATTGTGTGTAGGAGGTTCACGATGGCGGTGTGTATCTGAGGCGAATAGTGACGTGTAGATCGTTGATAACTGCGCACAAAAGGGAGAATGGCCATATGACGGCAGAAATGGCATGCAGGTATAATAATGAGATAATTACTACATCAAGTTTCGGCGAGTGCCCTTCATGTGCAAACCCCGAAGACGGGAGTATCACCAGAAATCAAGGAGTGTAGGGCAGAATGTGAATCCGCAAGCAAGATGCCGTGCTGTCGTATACAATAAAAAGTGTGAGTTCTTCCACATGAGTACTAAAAACTGTGTTAAATTTCCGTTACATGATACACTATATGATCAAAAGTCTCCGGACACCTGGCTGTAAATGACGTACAAGTTCGCGGCACCCTCCATCGGTAATGCTGGAATTCAGTATAGTGGTGACAACTTCCACTCTCGCAGGCATACGTTCAATCAGGTGCTGAAAGGTTTCTTGGAGAATGGCAGCCCATTCATCACGGAGTGCTGCACTGAGGAGAGGTACCGGTGTCGGTCGGTGAGGCCTGGTAAGAAGTCGGCGTTCCAAAACATCCCAGAGCTTTTCTATAGGCTTCAGGTCAGGACTCCGTGCAGGCCAGTCCATTACAGGGATGTTATTGCCGTGTAACCACTCCGCCACAGGCCGTGCATTATGAATAGGTGCTCAATCGTGTTGAAAGATGCAGTCGACATCCCCGAATTGCTCTTTAAAGGTGGGAATCAAGAAAGTGCTTAAAACATCAATGTAGGTCTGTGCTGTGATCGTGCTATGCAAAACAACAAGGGGCGCAAGCCCCCTCAATGAGAAACAAAAAAATGGCTCTGAGAACTATGGGACTTAACTGCTGAGGTCATCAGTCCCCTAGAACTTAGAACTACTTAAACCTAACTAACCTAAGGACATCACACACATCCATGCCCGGGGCAGGATTCGAACCTGCGACCGTAGCGGTCGCGCGGTTCCAGACTGTAGTGCCTAGGACCGCTCGGCCACTCCGGCCGGCTCATTGAGAAACACGACCACACCGTAGCACCACCGCCTCCGAATTTTACTGTTGGCACTACATACGCTGGCAGATGACTCTGACTGAGCATTTGCCGTACCCACACCCTGCCATCGGATCGCCACATTGTTTACCGTGATTCGGCACGCCACGCAACGTTTTTCCACTGTTCAATCGTCCAATGTTTACGCTCCTTACATCAAGCGAGGCATTGACTGGCATTTACCGGCGTGATGTGTGGCTTATGGGCAGCCGCTCGACCATGAAATCCAAGTTTCTCGCGTCCCTTCTAACTGTCATAGTACTTGCAGTGGATCCTAATGCAGTTTGGAATTCCTGTATGATGGTCTGGATAGATGTCTACGTATTACACTTTACGACCTTGTTCAACTGTCGGCGGTCTCTGTCAGTCAACAGACGGGGTCAACCTATACGGTTTTGTGTACTGTACGAGTCCCTTCACGTTTACACTTCACTATCTCATCGGAAATAGTGGAGCTAGGGATGTTTAGGAGTTTGGAAATCTCGATTACAGACGTATGTCACAAGTGACACCCAATCACCTGACCACGCTCGAAATCCGTGAGTTCCGCGGAGCGCCCCATTCTGCTCTGTCACGATGTTTAATGACTACTCAGGTCGGTGATATGGAGTAACTCGCAGTAGGTGACAGCACAATGTACCTAATATGAAAAACGTATGTTTTTCGGGGTGGCCGGATACTTTAGATCACATAGTGTAAATAACACGAATTTAAAGGTCGTAGACTTAACTAGATACCCAGGGATTACAGTTCAAAACAACTTAAATTGGAGTCTTCATATGGAAAATGATGTGAGAAGAGCGAACAGAAGACAACAATTTATTGACAGGACACTTAGGAGATGAAACAGATCTACTGAAGGGACTGCCTACGTATGGCTTGTCCTGCCGATTCTGCAGGATTGTTGCGCGGTGTGGAATTCTTACCAGATAGGATTAACGAAGGACGACGAAAAAGTTAAAAGAAGGGCAGATCGTTTTGTGCTATAGCGAAATAGGGGTAGAACGTCTCGGAAATGATACGCAATTTGGGGTGACAATAATTAGAACAAAGGCGTTACGGTTGCTGTAAAATCTTTTCACTAAATTTCAGTCACAAACATCCTCACCCTAATGTCAATGTATTTAGTTGACTACCACCAAGATAGAGAGAAATGGTCATTGTGTTAAAACAAGGTGAACCAGAGCTCGCGCGGAAATATTTACGTGTTCCTTTTTTCTAAATTCTATTCGAGAGTGGTACACTTTAGAGAGAATTGCGGAGTAATCGTGGAGATATAGAAGTTTGTTGAAGCCTTGCAGCAACTTAAAGCGTTTCAAAGATATCGTTACCATGGACTTTGTTAAGCAGGTCGGCTTAGTGAATGGAGTAGAGCGTACTTGACGCGTTACAAAGTATCGGACAGTACGCCACTGAGAACAGTGGGTACGTGACAGAAGACACGAGTGATAGTTCGGTCTCAAGTAGTGCGCCACTGCTACGACGCAGGAGTGTCATCGTGCGTCCAACACGTGCTGATCCGAGGCCACCGCTTCTAGTACCCACAGGTGCTGCGTCATGTCGAGAATCCAGAGTCGACCATGCGATATCAGGGTGTCGTGTAGAGCAGTTCCTTTCACTTCACAGTCCATTTCGTCGCTTTCGATGCATGCTATAACTGCAACAATTTCGTGCGTTTTGACGGCGTGCAGCACCTGATGCAAACGATTGCTACCTTCGTCTCCGTTTTTTGGGTGTGACGACGGCCTAATTCGGCTAGATCAGGTCATTACATTAAACAGTGTTCTGTGTTCATAAGATGAGCACTGTTTTCTCCTGGCGACATTGTACCTCCTTTCTGTAGCGAATCATTTCTCATCCTCACATAAATCCACCGATACGACACCTTTGTAATACTTCAAGTTGTTCCAAGTCTTGTCTAATACGGCTTGGCGGCATGTTTTTTGCGTACTCACAATCTACTGTCCACTCTTTTCTGCTTGGTTTTACGTCCGTTTTCCGGGTTTGCACATGAAAGGCTCTCGCCGAAATGAATTTACTAATCTGTAACATTTTTGTACCCGGATGCAATACCTGTCGTCGTTATATAATTGTCTTTTCTTAGAGTCGGAGTTTAACAGAGTTCTGGAAAGCTTTTGATCAAATAAGCCAGATGATGTAGATAACATTCCTTCGGAATTTCTAAAATCATTGGGGGGAACTGACAACCACTCTCTCTCTCTTCTCAGCTCTCACACGCCCTGTAGACCACGCGCTGCACCAACGATCTGCTTCCACCATCTTCTATCTCTCGCAGGCTCTCTCCACCCTGTGGAAATTCTTAATGCTGCGATGTCCTTGTGTGTGTCATCTTTCCACCTTGTACGAGGTCGGCCAAATGGTCTTGTTGTCTGGAGAATTCCTTCCAATGCTTTCTTGGTGATTCTGTTGTTTTCCATTCTAGCCACATGTCCAGCCCATTGCAGTCTCCTACTTTTTAATTTCTGGATGATAGTGGGTTGCTTCATTAACTGATAAATTTCATTGTTCTTTCGAATTCTCCATACGCCGTTTTCCAACACAGGTCCCCAGATTTTTCTCATTACTTTTCTTTCGAAAACATTCAGTTTTTCGTTTTCATTCTTTGTAAGCGTTCAGCTTTCTGAACCGTACAGTACTACGGGGCAGATGATAGTGTTGTATATCTTCATGTTTGTGGTGATTGACAAAGCTTTACTTTTGAGTGGGTTGCTTAGTGAGTACAGACATTTTCACCCTGAGGGTATTCTTTCAATTATATCCATTGTTACGATATTTTTACTGTTGAAACGTGATCCAAGATATTTAAACAGAAGAACTTTCCTGAATTTAGAATGTTGGTCAATTTCAAAATAAGGATTTGGCTTTATGACTCGACCTATTTCCATATATTCTGTTTTCTCTTGGTTAATCAAAAGCCCCATTTTGCTGGCACTGTGCCTCAGATATCTGTACATGTCTTTCAGTTCTTCTTCAGTTTCACTCAGCAACACTGTATCATCTGCACAAGCCACGAGTCTTACTTCACTGCGTTCGAATCGGAGACCATTGTATAGATGTAAATTACTCTCCCGAACCACTTTCTCTAATGCATGGCTGAAGAGGACACACAAAATAGCGTCTCCTTGTCGTAAGCCTGTTTTAATTGGAAAGGTGGGGGCTATGGATCCTCTGAACTTCACTGCTACCGTCCATGCACAGTTGTATCATCCTAATGATTTTACTGGGTACAACAGCACAAGTATTAAAGTTGTTGTTTAGAATATCTGAGTCTGGAAACTTTCGCAAAAAATACTGACAGTATCATCGCATGTATCACTTTGCGATAATGAGTAACCTTGGCAGCTTAAGAGTCTTAACTGTGCTGGAGGGAAATACATCGTTAGTGGCTACTGCTGACTTTCCCTTTGCTGAGACTTGCCTGTGAGAGTGCGGTGACGGAACTGGTTGGTCGCAGCGCTATGAACACCGAACGGCTTAATCTCTGCCCAGCTGGGCTGCTGATTCATAGAAATATCGTGGCTGCGTGCCGGCCTGTTTCCTTTGTCCTCAAGGCGTATCGGTCATGGAAGATAGCTGGGCGACCACCGGTCCCCTGAGCATTTCTTGTGTGGCGAATTCTGTCGGCGGTTGCAAACACGCAACACCGATATTGTGCCGTGTTCAGTGTAGGAAAAGATCTAGAATGTAACTGTCCAGGTGAAATCAGCCACGCAGAAGGGTCTTCGGCATAGACACTGTAGCGTAAAACGTCTGAACGAATGAGTGGCAACACAGTGGATCAAACTCTGGATAGTTAATGGGCATACTGGAAGCTATAGTAGGGAACTTTAGGCAGGCTTTCCCGGCGGTTCCGCGTGTTGAGAGGAATTTTTGGTCGTCACTGTGGCGAAAGTTGCAAATTCTCCCCTCCAGGTGGTAGTTTTCTGGCAGCGGAGACGGACGTTGGTCAGTCAGGGAGTCGGTGTGAGGACGCGTGACTCAGTGGTAGCATCGAGAGAGGGAGGCGGGTGGTCGCAGCCTGGCAGTTTATGCTGAATCGATCTTTTAAGTGTTACCTTTTCAGCGCTAGCGCGGGTTTTTCTCTGAGCAGCTCGCAGTTTATGAGGTAAATTCCGCAACTTGTGTTGCTTTTTCAGTGCCTTTACATGTTTGAACCGTGGATCTGGTTTTAACTTGGGGTTGCAAGCTGCACAGATTTTGGAAAGCCAGTCACAGTTCCATAATAATCTCCTGTTCAATTAGAGGTGTCCACCACTGGTTAGCAGAACAGTCTTCCCCAAGTGAGCTTTGCTCAAACGATCATTTATTGTAATTTTCGTCACATGAATGCGCAGTCCATTGTGGAAATTGATATTGTTAGATTTTTGCAGAGACAATTTGTCTCTTATCTGAGCATTAAATAAGAAACTATTCATAAACTCATTTTTTAGATAATATTATTTGCCGGCCGGAGTGGCCGTGCGGTTCTAGGTGCTACAGTCTGGAACCGAGCGACCGCTACGATCGCAGATTCGAATCCTGCCTCGGGCATGGATGTGTGTGATGTCCTTAGGTTAGTCAGGTGTAAGTAGTTCTAAGGTCTAGGTGACTGATGACCTCAGAAGTTAAGTCGCATAGTGCTCAGAGCCATTTGAACCATTTTTTAATATTCTTTTTACTTGTGAACCAATTTAAGGAAAATAAATCTAGTATATAAAAGAACTGATTTGTTTTCCTCCATATCTTTAGTCCTAAAACATATTAGGTCAGGCGACCCATAGTAAGGAAATATGACCCATTTATTCTGCATAACTGAATTGTGCTCTTAATGTGACGGCTTTTCATTGTAAAGCAAGTGCCTCTATATGCAAGAATGTATACGTGATGGGAAATTTAATTAATTTATATGACAAACGACTGATGAGAATTGCTCTCATTTATTTTTAACGATTTTCAATTTCTGTGATTAGTAATTTGGTGAGTGAAGGCAGTGTAAGGTTTACACCAGTTTGCATATCGTCTGTAACACTTCCCAGTGTCGAGCCCCAGCACGTCACGTTCACACAGCGGTCATCTTACGAGCTGCACATTTCAATATCATCCACACTATTCCGAAGGTAGCAAGAGCAGATGAGTGACAATTATGATGTATAAAAGTTGTTGACAAGAATAATATACAGAAGAATGGAAAACAAAATGGATTTGAAGACGATCAGTTTGGTTTTCGAAAAGTTAGAGCCACCATAGAGGCAGTTTCCAAGTTGCGCTAGATATTAGAAACAAGACACTTTGAAATGTTGCATTTTGAATAATTAATAAAATATGCCCCAAACGTATGAGTAATGCTAAAACGCACTAAGAATAAACTTTCTCTTTGTAAATTAAGTAGAAAATGTCAGTACTTTTTCTGTTCGTATAAAAATGTTCTAGAGAAAAGTTCATATATCAAAACTTCATAAAAGACACTGTAAAGCAAGTTGAACGCAGTCGCATAATTTGTTTTGATTGCATAAAAGCAGGAGCTGCGCTCGTGTTCTCTCTCTCTCTCTCTCTCTCTCTCTCTCTCTCTCTCGTTTGTTATTGATTGCTGTCTCATAAAATGCAAATGTCGCTGTTGTACCTGTAACTTTTGGTTAAATATGTGCGTTAATTTAACGGTAACTGCCGTGTTTGAATCAAGAAAGCTAATTTTCTCTTCCATTAATATCACTTGTCAATTTATGTTGCATTGTAAAACTTTTTCAGGCTGCAGCGTAGGAGAGTTGCCAGCGAATTGTTTTGTGGCTGCAGCCGAACGCTACTAGTGTTCAGTCGGCATTTACTTCGTCAAACTTTTATTTCAACGTCCCTGTGATCTCTTTTACCGATCTTTTCTATCAGTATCCGAGAAATGGAATTATGCAAACTGCGTAATTTTGAGATCGATTGGCTTCTGAACAGTGTCGTTTGTCAATGCTCTCCTCTATCGGATCGGAATCTGATGCTGGAGGAGGAATGCAAATCCATTAATAAGCAAGTAAAAAATTTTCTATGCAGTATTTACTATTTCAGAAGCTTTACCACCAGCAGGCGTGATTAACGGTTTTATAGTATTACTTACTAACTGTTTAACAATCAGTAAATGTCTTTTGGGGAGTTAAACTCATTTCAATCAGGAATATTTAAAGAAGATATCAGAAATTAACCTCCACACTAATGTTAAACTCAATATTTAGATTTACTCCACCACCTCCAAACAATCGTAATATAATATTTTAATATTAATAAAATTATTCAAAGGATCTATAGACCTCAAAAAATCGTTTGATAATGTGAAACGGCGTAAGAACTCTCAGGAAAAGAAGTGTACTGTATAGGGAAAGACGGATAATATACAATACGTGCAAGGACAAAGAAGGAAACAATGAGAATGGAAGACCAAGAGGAAAATGCTCGGATTATAAAGGCTGTAAGACATGGAGGAGGTTTTTCTCTCTCATTCATCAATCTCTACATCGAAAAAGCTACTACAGAAGTAAAAGAAACGTTCAAGAGTGAGATTAAAATTCAGGGTGAAAGGATATCAGTGATAGGATTCGTTGATGACGCTACTATCCTGAGAAAGAGCGAGGATGAATAACAGGACATACTGAATGGAATGAACTGTGTAATGAGTGGGGAATATAGATTGGGAATAAACAGAAGTGAGACGAAGCTAAGAAGGGCAGTAGAAATGTTTTTAGTAAGAAACTTAACAAAAAAATTGCTGACCACGAAGTAAACGAAATTAAGGAAGCAAAACAACGTATTAAGGAAAAAGTAAGAACATAGAAAGCAGACTAGCACATGGCAAGAGAGCTTTTCTGGCCAAAAGAAGTCCACTAATATCAAACATTGCGGTTAATTTGAGGGAGAAACGTCCTAGAATATCTGTTTGGAGCACTGCATTATATGGAAGTGAAACATAGACAGTAAGGATACCGGAGCGGAAAAGAATATAAAGGTTTGCGATGTGATGCTATCGAAGGATGTTGAAAATTAAGTGGACGGTTGAGAAATAAGGTGCTTTCCGAAGAATCGGCAAGGAGAGAAATATATCTGGAAAAAAATGTATCTGGAGAAAAATGGACAGGATGATGGGACATCTGTTAAGGCATCAGGGAATAACCTCCATGGTACTAGAGAGAGCTGCAGAACTGTAGAGGAAGACAGATTTCGAAATATACCCATTAAATAATAGAGGACCTGGGCTATAAGTGCTACTCTGAGGTGGAAAGATTGACACAGGAAAATAAGTCCTAGAGAGCCGTATCAAACCAGTCAGAGGACTACTGACCCAAAAAGTTAAAATTGATCATAAAATTACAAAATGAGATTACAATGCTTCATTCCGGCACAGAATCTTCTTTTATCATTACAAAGGTGTGAATGATAGCAATACTAACGCATTTTCAATAACGCGAATTACCGAGGGGAAGAGGTAGGGGTATTTCGTGCCCACCAAAAAATAAACAAATTGCGTTAGCTGTTGTTAACTTTTAGTAAAAACATCGTTTTTAAATAGGTACTGACATATGAGTAAAGTCCAGAACCTGAAGATATATTTTAGCTCTTATAAATACCAAAGCATTTTGTGTAGTGTATATATAGAGAGGATTGGTTCTTTATGACTACCAACAAATTTTTTTAAAAAAATACTGATTTCGTTAATTTTCGTTAAATTGTATTCACAACATACTTATCAAAGATATGTTGATGTGTAAGAAGAGTCTTGAACTGGAATATGTGTATATAACATTTGTTGCGAAAAGTCGCATTCACCATTTAGGTTATGTTTTACTGAAAAAATACAAAACAATTGCGGAATCTGATATTTAAAAAAATCATTAGAAACAATAAATATTTTTTTTAATTTTAAAATTTTGAAGTACGTGATTAAATTACAATATTTTTAGAAGGTGGGCAAAAAGTACCCCACCTTTCAAGGGTTAATGCGCAGCGCTGGAGTCTCTGAAACAAGGATGTGAGCCAGACTCGGATAAAATCCACGCGAAAGACGAACGGCTGTTCATCCGATACACCGACCAGCCTGAGCATAACTTTTAGGGGGTACACCTCGCACTTTTGAGCAAATACTGGTCCGGTTCCCCATCCCCCCCCCCCCCCCTTCAAAAACCACACAATATAGATATAGTTAAAATACGATGACACATAGAAAAACTTTTAAACGACACAGACGGTGCACACGATTTCGTTCCTTTAAGTTACCTGTCTGTGATGAAAGGAAGGACATCCGGCCAAGAAGTTAATTTAAGAAAATTTGGCAAATTACAAAAACAGAGAACCCTTTTCGTCGCGGCGAATGATACGAGACAGACATTAGTATGAATAGCGGTGGTTCCATTTGTCATCGCCTGTGGATGTGATACTCTGGAAACATTGAATTTTTACATTAATTTTTGTATTTCGTGGAAGGACTTGCAGGATTTTTGGAAAGAGTCAAGATCTAAATTTAATGAGATAGTTTCCTAAGCTTCTGTTTCAGTTCAGTTTGGCACTTCTACCTCTACATTGGGCTGACGCAGTCATAGGATAGCGACATGCACATATACACATGGCGGTAGTATCGCGTACACGAGGTATAAAAGGACAGTGAATTGGTGGACCTGTTCTTTGTACTCAGTTGATTCATGTGAAAACATTTCTGACGTGATTATGGCCGCACGACGCGAAGTGGTAGCTGGACCTAGATTCTGGGACATTCCATTTTGGAAATCGCTAGGGAATAGACAGTGAGAAGAGTGTACCGAGAATACCAAATATCAGCCGTTACCTCTCACCGCGGACAATGCACTGGCCGACGGCCTTCAGTTAACGACCAAGAGCAGCGGCGTTATTAGAGTCGTCAGTGCTAACAGATCATTCAGATGAGTCACGATTTCGGTTGGTAAGCGTAGATGGTAGTTTTCGAGTGTGGCACAGACCCCACTAAACCGTGGACCCAAGTTGTCAACAAGGCACTGTGCAAGCTGATGGTGGTTCCATAATGGTGTGGGCTGAGTTTTCTTGGAATATACTGGCTCTCTGACTAGAAGTGGCTGTGTTCGACAACTTGGAGACCATTTGTAGGATGATTATGCACCATGTACCGGGCGACAGCTGGCTGGTTTGAACAACATTCTGCGCAATTCGAGCGAATGATTTGGCCTCCCAGATCGTCTGATATGAATCACATCGAACATTTCCCCCCTGCGGGTCCGGAAGAATAGGCCCGAGGTCTTCCTGCCTGTCGCAAGAGGCGACTAAAAGGAGTCCATCCCCCTCAATGGGGTAGTTAGCGCCTGCGTCCGGAGACGGACGGTCCCACGACCTATATTTGTGGTCTTTTTGGTTTTTCACTTCTCGTTTCTTCCTTCTTTGGTTGGTTCCTTTCTTTGTTCTTCTCCATCTCACTGTCTTCCTTACTCTTTCCCTTGCCTTCTTCTCCTTGCCTTCTCTGGTCTCCGCCTCGGCGTTTGAGACAGTCTGTCCTCTCTCTCCCTCTCTCTCTCTTCTTTTTCTTCTTCTTCTTCCTTCCTCCCTGTGCGCGCCTGAAGGCCGACCCACGCGTTCGCACGCGTAGTCGGTGACGGGGTAACGCGTAATTCCCCGTCCTGGGTAGACAAGTAAGGCACGCACGTACCCCCTGGTAAAGGCCAGGCCCAGGGAGGGGTGATTGCCTGAGCTGATACCTTCTGACCATGCCGATTGGTCCCTCCGTCTGTTTCTCGGGAGGTGTGACCTGAGGTGTAAACATTCACCTAAGGCGGGAGTGCCCTCTGAGAGGGTTCCCATAAGGAAGGAGCGCGGCATCGGAGACGCTGGCAGTCATGGGGGATTCCTCCGCAATGGATTTCTCTTCTTCTCTCTCAACTTCTGCCCACAAACGGAAACATGACCAGCCCCCAGTGACAAAAGTACTACCACCTACCCCACAGTTCCTCGTCATTTCTCGATCTGAGGACGGAAAGGATTTTTCCTCTGTCAACCCTTTCGTTATCCAGAAGGGCGTAGATGCCATAGCCGGTACTGTTAAGTCTTGTACGAGGTTGCGTAATGGTACCTTGTTACTAGAAACTGAGAGCGCCTTTCAGGCACAGAAACTGCTTCGAGCCACACTCCTGTACACGTTCCCTGTCCGGGTGGAGGCTCAATTATAAACGATTACGTGCACAGTGTCGTCGTATTATTAAAGAAAGCAAGAAAGCCAGCTGGGCTGCTTTCACAAGCACCTTCAACAGTTTTACTCCTTCTTCTGATGTCTGGGGTAGCCTGCGCCGGCTATCTGGCACTAAGGTCCACTCACCAGTTTCCGGCTTGACGGTCGCGAATGACGTCCTTGTGGCCCTTGAGGCTGTCTCCAACGCCTTCGACCGCTTTTTCGCAGAGGTTTCGAGCTCCGCTCATTACCACCCTGCCTTCCTCCCCCGCAAACAGGCAGAGGAGGCTAGGCCACCTAACTTCCGCTCCTCGAATCGTGAAAGTTATAATGCCCCATTCACCATGAGGGAACTCGAAAACGCACTTGGCCGATCACGGTCCTCCGCTCCAGGGCCTGATTCTATTCATATTCAGATGCTGAAGAACCTTTCTCCTGCGGGTAAAGGTTTTCTTCTTCGTGCTTACAATCGCATCTGGATTGAGGGACATGTTCCCGCATGCTGGCGCGAGTCTATTGTTGTCCCGATCCCTAAGCCGGGGAATGACAAGCACTTGCCTTCCAGTTATCGACCCATCTCGCTTACCAGCTGTGTCTGTAAAGTGATGGAGCGAATGGTTAACTCCCGTTTGGTTTGGCTGCTCGAGTCTCGACGCCTACTTACCAATGTACAATGTGGATTTCGTAGGCGCCGCTCTGCTGTTGACCATCTGGTTACTTTGTCGACCTTCATTATGAATAACTTCTTGCGGAAGCGCCCGACCGCGGATGTGTTCTTTGATTTGGAGAAGGCTTACGACACCTGTTGGAGGGCGGGCATTCTCCGCACCATGCATACATGGGGCCTTCGCGGTCGCCTCCCTCTTTTTACTTGTTCCTTTTTAATGGATCGACAGTTCAGGGTACGTGTGGGTTCTGTCCTGTCAGACACCTTTCGCCAGGAGAATGGGGTGCCACAGGGCTCAGTTTTGAGCGTCGCTCTCTTCGCCATATCGATCAAGCAAATAATGGATTGCCTCCCAGCTGATGTATCAGGCTCCCTTTTCGTGGACGATTTTACCATCTATTGCAGCGCGCAGCGTACGTGTTTCCTGGAGCGCTGTCTTCAGCGTTCTCTTGACCGTCTTTACTCCTGGAGTGTCGCCAATAGCTTCCGTTTTTCTGCCGAGAAGACGGTCTGTATTAACTTCTGGCGCTACAAGGAGTTTCTCCCACCGCCCTTACGACTCGGTCCCGTTGCTCTCCGATTCGTGGAGACAACAAAATATTTAGGTCTTACATTTGACAGGAAACTTAGCTGGTCTCCACATGTGTCATATTTGGCTGCCCGTTGTACCCGTTCTCTAAATGTCCTCCGTGTTCTCAGTGGTATGTCGTGGGGAGCGGATCGAACCGTCCTACTTCGTCTATATCGGTCGATCGTCCGCTCCAAGCTGGATTATGGGAGCTTCGTATACTCCTCTGACGGCCATCCATCTTACGCCGCCTCAACTCCATACAACATCGGGGTTTACGACTTGCGATCGGAGGGTTTTATACTAGTCCCGTCGAGAGTCTTCATGCTGACGCTGGTGACTTGCCACTCACCTACCGGCGCGATATACTGCTTTGTCGGTATGCCTGTCAGCTACTGGCAATGCTCAACCACCCGTCTTATCGTTCCTTTTTTGACGACTCTCTCGACCGTCAATACGGGTTGTATGTCTCTGCCCTGATACCCCCTGGAGTTCGCTTTCGTCGCCTCCTTCAACACCTTAATTTTTCACTCCCTGCAACCTTTCGAGTGGGCGAGAGCCACACGCCACCTTGGCTCCAGGCTCAGGTTCGCGTTCACCTTGACCTCAGCTCGCTCCCAAAGCAAGTTACCCCCGGTTCAGTCTACCACTCCCGTTTTGTCGAACTTCGTTCGAAGTTCATTAATATGACCTTCATTTATACAGATGGCTCTAAGACCAATGACGGGGTCGGGTGTTCTTTTATTGTCGGGGCACAAAGTTTCAAATACCGGCTCCATGGCAATTGTTCGGTCTTCACAGCTGAGCTCTTTGCCCTCTACCAGGCTGTTCTTTACATCTGCCGCCACCGACATTCTGCATATGTCATCTGCTCCGATTCCCTGAGCGCCATCCAGAGCCTCAGTGATCCGTACCTGGTTCACCCTTTCGTGCACCGGATCCAACGCTCTCTTCAGCAGCTGGTGGATGTCGGTTCTCCGGTTAGCTTTATGTGGGTTCCTGGCCATGTCGGTATCCCTGGGAACGAAGCTGCAGATGCCGCGGCCAAGGCTGCGGTCCTCCAGCCTCGGACAGCTTCTTGTTGTGTCCCTTCGTCAGATTGTAGCAGGGTCATTTGTCGGAGCATTTTATCGCTGTGGCATGCCGATTGGGCTGCACTTACAGACAAAAGCTTCGGGCCTTGAAACCTCTTCCCGCGGCTTGGACGTCCTCCTGACGCCCTTCTCGGCGGGAGGAGGTAGTTTTGGCCCGGTTACGAATTGGACACTGCCGGTTCAGCCATCGCCATCTGCTGACGGCTGCGCCGGCGCCGTTCTGCCCATGTGGGCAATTGCTGACGGTCCGCCACATTTTAACGTCCTGTCCGGATTTTAACACACTGTGTCTTGATCTTGGCCTGCCATGTACTCGAGATGCCATTTTAGCGGATGACCCACGAGCAGCTGCTCGCGTTCTTCATTTTATCAATGTGACAACCCTCTCTAAGGACATTTGATTATGCTGTTTTTTTTTTAATCCTATGCCTGTCAGTCTGTCTTTTATCGTGTTTTCCGTTTCGTTGCTGTTTTAAACTTGTGAGTCGCGGTGCATTCCTAACGTAGTCTGGGCGCTAATGACCGTTGAAGTTGTGCGCCCTAAAACCACGAAAAAAAAAACATCGAACATTTATGGGAGATAATCGAGAGATGAGCTCATGTAAAAAATCTTGCATCGACAACACTTTCGAAATTATGGACGGCTATGGAGACAGCATGGCTCAATACCTCTGCAGGGGACATCCATCTACGTGTTGGATCCATGCCAAGTCCAGGTGTTGCACTACACCGGAGAAAAGGAGCTCAGACTCGATATTAGGAGCTGTCCCCTACATCTATACTCCGCCAGCCACCTTACAATGTGTGGCGAAGGATAGCTCATCCTCCGTTAATCACTAGGTCATTTATGTGTATTGTGAGAAGTAATGGTTCTATAAAAGTAGCTATGATATAAGGCTCCTGGCGCACTTTGCATTATTCAGTTCGGCATCCACTTGATTTTGAAAAGAGCAACTGTTAAAGCAGGCTGTCTACATGGCAGTTTCGATGATATCGTCAAGTGATGATCCACCACCATTTTCCCCACCACCCTTGCTGAGAATCACATGGTAGCATTTAAGAGAAACAACCAATCGGAATCCAGGATGGTGGAACTAGCTCAATTGTGTTAATAATGAAAAAGGAACCAGGAACATCCTTTTCCCCTCCCCATCCTCCTCCTAACCAGCCAATCACAGCACTGTATTAAAATGATGTGTAAAAATTACAAGTTATTGTAAAATGAGAAAGACATTTGCCTCTGAAAACACACACACACACACACACACACACACACACACACACACACACATTTGAAAATAGGGAATGGTAAACTATGAACGATTAATGGCGAATGGTGAATGATTAACGAGCGGTAATCGTTTAAATGGTAAAACAGTTGCCATTTAAATTTAGTTAAGTCATCGGTACAAATTACCAAACGAACTACTAATTTAATATTTTTTACATCGCTTATCACTGACATCATTAGCTGATGATATCGGACATAATATTGCAGTGATCCACTTTCTGCATGAAGTCCAAGCCATTGCGACATCATCCTGGGATAACAGTGAATAATCTGCAGACGCTGTCTGGGTAATCTTTTAAAGAAATTAGAACGACTTTCGGAAATCTAGGACAGACTCTACATATTTCCAAGATATCGTACATGCTCCATAAGTTTCAACCTATGATGTGCTCTAGGAACTAAATTTGTATTAGGCGTTACGCGTTATGCATTAGTCATGAGGTGTTACGTTATGCATTAGGCATTATATATTAATTGTCAGGCGTTCAGTGTATGGGGTTAGGCTTTAGATGTTAAGCATTAGATGTTAGGCATTTCTAGGTCTTCAGTACCACTAGAAGCTGACAGTGTGTGTGCGCCTAAGACATCATTTAAATAGAGTTGTTCACATGAGTAAATACTAAACGGAAAACGGTATGTACCATGCTACTGTTCCACAGTCTTACTGTTCTACAATTCTACTGGCCTACAATTCTAACGTTCTAGTGCTGTACCATTGTATCGTTCTAATATTCTACCATTCACCAGCACACCCCTTAGCCCTGGATTCGCATCCAGAGGTCCTAGGTTCATGACCCAGTGAGGGCATTTTTATTATTAATGTAACGTAGTCAATGATACTGAACGCTGGTGACGTCGTATAAGATCAGTGACCTTGGAGCCATGATGTCATCAATCTGATGCTGAGACATTTAAAAAATTAATGATGATGGTGAGCCTGGTTGAGAGAAGAGAGAAATTTACTGATGGTCTTAGACATTGTAGCATTTGACATAAACAAAGAGAGAGAGGCATGAAATATACTGACGATGAGATAGTGTTTAAACGTTAGTGGAATATGAAGTTTACCGATTAGTCAGAGGTGAGATGGAATTTACTAACAGAATTTGATATAAACATAAAGTACGAAAACAAAGTGAGTACTATACGATTTGAAATGAAATGTACTTTTGACTTTCATGCAGATAATGTCTGTGTACTGGGATGTACAGGGAACGTGGCAAAGATCTTTACCACTTTTCGTAAATATGAGTATGTGTGTGTTTTTTGTGTGTATGTATGTTTACTTACGTAATTCGAAGGGAAATTTTACATGACCTCATTATTTTTGTGCGTTATTTTAATACTATCCCATGAGTGACTGGAATGTAAGAGGAGTTGGAGGCGAGAAATGTTAGTTGCTTGTTTCTTTTTTCTATCACAACTGTGCTAGTTCCACCGTCTTGGATTTTCATTGACTGTTTCATTTTAGTACTACACTGTGATTCTGTGAGTTGCATGAGTTGCGGAGGGGTTGAGGGTTGATTTGGGGGAAAGGACCAAACAGCGAGGTCATCAGTCTCCTCGGATTAGGGAAGGATGGGGAGGGAAGTCGGCTGTGCCTTTTCAGATGGATCATCCCGGCATTTGCCTGAAGCGTTTTAGGGAAATCATGGAAAACCTAAATCAGAATGGTCGGATGCGGGATTTAAAAGTCGTCCTCCCGAATGCGAGTCCAGTGTGCTAACCACTGCGCCACATCACTCAGTAGTTGTGGAGTGGGGAGGGGAGAAGGAGGGGACGGGAAAAGGGGTGCATGACCTCAACAAAAGGTCATTGATGTAGGGAAGCTGCACTAATAGATTTTTTTATATCCTCAATTGTTTGCTGAATGTATTCCAATCTCTGCCTTCCGATGTAGTTTTTACCCTTACTGTTCCGTCTAGGACCGTGGAGGTTAATCCCTGCTGCCTTGACACCTATCCTGTCATCCTGTCTCTTCTTCTTGTCAGTGTCTGTGTTTTCCCTATGGTCCTTTCTTCGCCGAGTCTGCGAAGAACCTCTTCTTTTCTTATCTTACCAGTCCACCTTATTTTCAACATTATTCTGTAACACAGCATCTCAAATTCTTTGAGACCCTTCTGCTCCGGTTTTCACACTCTATATATTTCACTACCATACCGTTGTGGCCGTGCGGATCTAGGCGCTTCAGTCTGGAACCGCGTGACCGAACGGTCGCAGGTTCGAATCCTGCCTCGGGCATGGGTGTGTGTGATGTCCTTAAGTTAGTTAGGTATAAGTAGTTCTAAGTTCTAGGGGACTGATGACCACAGATGTTAAGTCCCATAGTGCTCAGAGCCATTTTTTTCTGGACGAAACGCACATTCTAAAAAAAATTTCTATTTAAAATTAAGGCCTATGTTTACATCAGTAGGCTTCTCTTGGTCAGGAATGCCTTCTTTGCCTGTGCTTAGAAGAGCGGCGCGCTTCGTCACAGGGTTATTTTGTACGGAGATGTTTAGCAAACTCAGGTGGCAGACTCTGCAAGAGAGGCGCTCTGCATCGCGGTATAGCTTGCTGTCCAGGTTTCGAGAGGGTGCGTTTCTGGATGAGGTATCGAATGTATCGCTTCCCCCTACTTATACCTCCAGAGGAGATCACGGATGTATAATTAGAGAGATTCGAGCATGCACGAAGGCTTTCTGGCAGTCGTTCTTCCCGCGAACCATACGCGGCTGGAACAGGAAACGGAGGTAATGACAGTGGCACTTAAAGTGTCCTCCGCCACACACTGTTGGGTGGCTTTCGGAGTATAAATGTAGATGTAGATGTAGTCTCCTTTATATGTCCTCCTTGCTTCGTCTCTCAAGGGATATTTTGCTTCTAAGGTAGCAGAATTCCTTAGCTTTGTCTACCTCGTGATCATCAGTTTTGTTTAGTTTCTGCTATTCTCATTTCTTCTGCTTGTCATTACTTTACCCTTTTTCCGGTTTAGTCTGTCAGTATTCTGTACTTATTACACTGTTTATCCCATTCAACAGGTCCTGCAACTCTTCTCTACTTTCACCGGCGATAGCAATGTCATCAGTGAATCTTATCATTGATGTCCTTTCACCCTGAGTTTTAATTCCATACTTGAGCCGTTCTTTTATTTCCGTCTTGGATTCATAGATTGAACGGTATGGCGATGGACTGCACCCATGTGTTACACCATTTTTAATCCGAGCACTTCGTTCTTGGTCTTCCAGTCTTATTATTCCCTCTTGTTTGTTGTACATAATGTATATCACCCGTCTTTCCCTATAGCTTACTCGTATTTTTCTCAGAATTTCGAGCATGTGCACCATTTGCCATTGTCGAGCGCTTATTCTAGATCGGCAGATTCGATGAGCTTATCATGATTTTTCTTCAGTCCTGCTACCATTATTATGCGCAAAGTTAGAACTGCCCTTCTGATGCCTTTACCTTTCCGAAAATCAAACTGATCGCCATGTAACAGATCTTCAGTTTTCTTTTCCATTCTTTTGTATATTATTCCTGTCAACGCCTTTGATGCATGAGATGTTAAGCTGCTTGTGCGATAGTTTTCTCATCTACTTGCCCTTGCTATCTTCGGAATTGCGTGGACGATGTTTTGACGAAAGTCTGATGGTACGTCTCTAATCTCATATATTCTACACACCAATTTGAGTAGTTGTTTTTTGCAATTTTTCCTTATGTTCTTAGAAATTTGGGTGGAATGTTATCCATCCCTTCTGCTTTATTTGATCTCAAGACTTCCAGAGCTGTTTTACATTCTGACTCTTATACTGAATCCACTATATCGTCCCTATCGACTCCAGTTTCTTCTTCTATCAAATCGTGAGCCAAGTCCTCCCTGTCACAGAGGCCTTTAATTTACATTTTCCAGCTATCTGCTCTTTCCTCCGCGTTTAATAGTAGACTTCCCTTTGCACTCTTAATGTTAGCACCGTTGCTGTTAATTTCACCAAATCGTCTTTTGATTTTCCTCTATCTTGAATCAGTCTTTCCGACAATCTCTTCTTTTTCGATTCCTTCATATTTGCCTTGGCTGCCTTGCACTTCCTATTTATTTGATTCCTAATTGATTTGTATTACTGTGCTCTTTGTTTAGCTGAACATTTTTCCGTTTACTCCTTTCTTTTGTTACGCAAGTTTTCTTCGCAGTTACCCTCATTGTACTTACGTCTGACTGTCTAACATCTATGATTGCCCTTTTTAGAGATATCCATTCATCCTCAACTGAACTGCGTACCCTGGTACTCTTTATCGCATTTTCCAACTCCTTAGCGAACTTCAAACATATCTCACTATTTCTCAGTACTTGAGTGTCCCACTTCGTTTCACACTGATTGTTCCACATGATTCTCTTTAACTTCAGTCTGCCCTTCATCGTTACTAAATTATGACCTGAGTTTGTATCTCTTCTTGGGTACGCCTTATAATCCAAAATCTGATTTCAGAATCTCTGCCTCTCCGTGACGTAATTCAGCTGGAATCTTCCCATGTCTCTAGCGCATTTCCAAGTATACCTCCGTCTCTTGTGTTTTCTGAACAGAGTATTCACTATTACGATCTGAAATCTATTGTAGAATTCAATTGGTCTTTCATCTCTCCCATATCTACTCCCAAGCCCATATTCTCCCGTAATCTTTTCTTCTGTTTTCCACCTACAAAAGAGTTCCAGTTCCTCCTCCTCTCACCCACTTGCACTATTCAAACTCAAATGGAGATCGTCCGGGACTGTGTCGTCTGTAGTATCGCATACTTCAGTTCCGCATTTAAGTGCAAAGTGCGCCAGAAGCCCCACAGCTTATAACATTCCCTTGGGGCACGCCTGAATTTACTTTTACATCTGGAGATATCTCTCTGTTGAGAATGACGTGCTTTATTCCTTTTTCTAGAAATTATTCAATCCAATGATACAGTTGATATTAGATACAATAGTTTATTATGCGACTGGGCGGAACTCTATCGAATGGCTTCCGGAAATCACAAACTCAGCATCAACTCGGAGGCCAGTATATGTTGCTTTGTGGGTCTCGTGGGAGAACAGAGCGAGCTGAGTGTCACACGATCGTTGTTTTCGAAACCCATGTTGATTCCTACAGAGCAGATTTTCTGTCTCCAGAAAAGACAAAACACGGGAGCATAAAACATATTCAAAAATTCCACATCAGATCGACGTCAGAGATACAGGCGTATAATTTTGTGAGTCTCTTCCACGACCCTTCTTGAAAACGGAAATCACCTGCGCTTTTTTCGAGCGAGTAGGGATCCTTCGATCCTCCCGTGACCTGCGGTACACTGCTGCTAAATGGTACCCCATCAGGTACATAGGCCTTTCGTCTCTTGTGTGACTTCACCCCTTTCTAGCCCATGGCAGCTGCCATTTGTTTCAGTATGTGTCACGTTCGTGCGACGATTTAAAGGAGAAACCACAGTACGATCTTCCTCAGTGAAATAATTTTGGAAACAGACGTTTAGTCTCTGTATCATTCTCCTTTTTGATGGGACTATAATCACAGACTGGGCAAAATGCGCCGATCCGTTTACTGATTTCATTTAAGATCAAAACTTCATAGGATTTTTATGTCAGGTTGGTAGATAGAATTTTATTTTCGATTTCTTTAATGCTTCACACATGGCTCTCCTTACGCTAATTTTGGCTCCATCCACGTTTTGTTTGTCTGTGAAGCTTTGCATACTTTGAAATTTTCAGTATAACTGTCCTTGTTTTGGTAGCAGTTTTCTAATCGCAATGCGGCTGTCGAACGACGGCGGGTATTTTCCATACCTCACAATTTTTCTCGTCACTTACCTTTGTAAAGCATATTGTGCAATGCTCTTAAACTTTGTTCATTGATACTCAGCAGCGTTTGTGCTGTAGATAAAATTTTCATGCTAGCCGCTGAGGTAATCTGAAATCTGTTTGTTGTCACTCTTATTAAGCAGAAAAATCTCCCTGCCTTTCTTTGTACATGACTGTAAATAGGAATACAGTGATGCTGTAACGGCCTTATGATCATTGATCCCTTTTTTATGCTGAGCCGAGAAGTTCTAGTCTATCACTAAAAGATCTAAGAATTTACCTTCACCCGTTGGTTCTTTGGCTAGCTGCTGAAGGTAGTCTTCGTAAAAGACATTTAGAACTATTTCCCATGTTTCCCTGTCCCAACCTTACCCGCTCAGTCACATGAGTCTCCTGTCGATAGCTGGTAAGCTGGAATCTCCGCCTCATACTATAGCACGACTAGAAAATTTGTACGAAATGTTCTCCATGTTTCCCTCAAATGTTTCGTTTCTACCGCTCCTGAGGCAGGAGGGGCTATAAAAGCACCCGATTACTATGTTTGATCCACCCTTAACACTTATCTTCATCCAAATTATTTCGCATTCAGAATAACCTCATTAATGGTTACACACCCTATATTCTTCCTTTCCTTACCAATTGCTACCTAACCACTGGATATGACCCGGTCCGGATGTAGGGGAGGCAAACTGAGGTATGTGCCCTGGGCGGCAATTTCAGGGGGTGCCAAGCCAAACTCATATTCGTCAAGAAAAAACCTCGTTTCACAAAGCGCCTAGCATCCAGCGCACGTTGGTTTACCGATTATCCATACGATTTTGAAACGCATCACAGTTTTTGAACACCTTCGAAACTGATTTCCGAACGAAAGTTGATTTTTGAATGCGGGTATCCATCACATCAGTTTTTAGAGTTTTGAGGTCCACAATACTGTTTTAGGCACTCTCTCCCATACAGAGTTATTGAAACTTTTGTTGGAATTTTAAGTTGCCACATGGATGCACTTAGAAAGCAACTATTTGCTAGCTGAATCTACATACGTAGGTGTTATAACATCTGATATTAAGGTTGGTTGGGGATGGATACGTCTATATTCATCACCAGTTGCACTAGCTCTCTGATTCGAGTGTTTACACAATGACTCGCGACCCTCTCGACGGAGAGAATGACCGGGGTCCTCGTCTGTAACAATTCTGTGAAACAACGTGGACCGCACTGTTTCTTTCATTTCTTCTAAATGATTAGTATTTCTCCGTATTGTCAGTCCATAATGTCTTTGAAGAAGGTCTATTTCTGAATCTTTTAGCCTGTCACACTCTGATATTTCATTACCATCAAAAAGTTTTTTCCCTTTTAGATCCTTACGCAGTTTCCTGCATTTATTACCTGAATGCAATTGGACGTGGCCAGAATAATCAAGTCTTACTCTGTCTAGTTTTAAGCACAGGTCACGTTGACGAAACATGCTGAAAAGTCTTGCTTTCATCTCCTAAATACGTGGCGTACCATAGCCCGAGCTTCGCCTCCGAACGACCGAGCGAGGTGGCGCAGTGGTTAGGCACTGGACTCGCATTCGGGAGGACGACGGTTCAATCCTGCGTCCGGCCATCCTGATTTAGGTTTTCCGCGATTTCCCTAAATCGCTCCAGGCAAATGCCGGGATGGTTCCTTTGAAAGGGCGCGGCCGACTTCCTTCCTCGTCCTTCCCTAATCCGATGAGACCGGTGACCTTGCTGTCTGGTCTCCTTCCCCAAAACAACCCCCCCCCCCCCCTCGCCTCCGAACGACTGAACCTATTGCTTGCATCAATGCCTTCGTTGTACCCGCAAAATTTTTCGCGCATGTGTGTGTTCCTTTCTCTGTGTCAATAGAACTTGGACAAACTCTGGAAATCTAGAACTTTTCGAAATGACTCATTCAAACCATTACGACTAGTCAAAAGTAAACAGAACGCTGAATTGATGACCAACTGTTACCTGCACTTGCTTAGCCCCAAGTTGATGGCCAAATTGAAGGACTGGTAAATCTGCGGTGAAAGAATAAACAGACTAATGTCCATTGCAGCTGGCATAAACACAGCTGAATTGACAACAGACAGATGTTAGCGTGTTGCTGTTTACAAAGTTCTTTCTCTTTCCTACGAATGTGCACTAAACGTACAGAAACGATACATACTCTCTTGTTCAGGATGAACTGAAGTATAACTTAACACAATAGAAAAATTGGTTATTTCAATGGATTTTCACTTCCTGGTTCGTTTAAGTGATACACTGCATTGAATATCTCGCCAAAACGCATCATATTTAGTACACTTTGTTGTGTTAGCTTGTCGGAAAATTCGACGTCAGCAGATAAACGCAGCATAGATCTTATCTTGCAGGTAGCTCTTAGTGTTATTGAGTAATTGAACACGGAAGGGACATTTTATGAACCGACGGATGGAATGCCCAGGGATTCTCCGTTGTCGCCAGTAATAGCCAACTTTTTAATGGCAGGTTTAGAGGAACGTGTATTAAATTTGGCTTCCCTTCGTCCATCCTCATTTTATCGTTATGTTGACGACACGTTTGTGGTCTGGTCACACGACGTAGAAGCTCTTGAGCACTACTACGAAGATATGAACAGTATGCACCCAAACATCGAGCTCGTCGTCGCGACAGAGAAAAAGGGAAGGCTGCCATTTTTAGAATTTCGTACAACGAAAGTCGGATGGACGTCTCGGCACTCAATGCACCGCAAGTCGACGCACATTGATTCATATTGTAGCGCCCAGAGTTTTCATCATCCAGACCAGAAGTGAGCAGGTTTAATTACACTGGTACACAGAGCAAAAACTGTTTCTGACGAGGACCACATGGATTCTGTAACAAATCATCTGCAGTGCGTGATCCGAAAGGACGGCTATGGGTCACGTGATATGAAGTCTGCGTTCTTCAAGAAAAGGAAGCGTGAAAGTGTTGAACATTCTCGTGATGAGCCTCTGAATTCCTTCCATTCTGCGGTGCTACATCCAGAAAAACAGGCAGTGTCTGGGAAGAGAAGATCTTCTTCTTCTTTTCCTTTGGGACGTTGTCCCACCTCAACGCGGGGTCGGCCTAGTTACTCTGGATTTGGAAATATTAGTGTCAGAAGGTGGCTGGATGCCCTTTCTATCGCCACCCCGTACCCCCCAGGGCGGAATTTGTGTACCCGGGCTGTCTGCGCCTAGTTTAAGCCATGAAATAGTGCGAAAGTTTTCAAATGTCTACGATTCGTGAAACTGAGGCGGTTCGTGGGGACCAGCCCAGTATTCACTTAGTGGGATGTGGAAAACCGCCTAAAAACCACATCCAGGCTGGCCAGCACATCAGTCCTCGTCGGTAATCCCCTGGGTGGATTCGATGCAGGGTCGGCGCGCCTACCTGAGTCCAGGAAGTAGCGCATTAGCTCTCTCGGCTAACTTGGCGGGTTTCTGGGAAGAGAAGATATCAGATCTATTTTCCGATCTCGTAAGGAGATAAAGGAGGTGTTATGTCCTGTTAAGGACAATCTCGGCCTCAAGATCCCTGAGATTTATAACATTCCTTGTGGGCTTGGAAGCAGTTGCATTGGTCAGTCCATCCGCACCATTTCCGACCACTATACGGAACATCAAGGCATATTAAAAACAGGGATCTGGGGAGACCTACAGATGCTGAGCACAGCCTCACAAACGAACAAAAAATACTATTTGATGAAACTAAAGTTGAGTCCCAGGCTGCTACAAACTGGGATTCTGTAGTGAAAGAGGCTGTAAAAATAAGAATTTGTGAGAAAATCTTCATCCATGACGGCAGATGTAATCTTGGCGGTGCATGAAAGCAAGCTTTTGCTGCAGAGAAGCACCAGAGACATTCGTCTCAATGTTTACGCTACGGCGGGAGCTGTGACGCCACCAGCGCACACTTTGACACCATTATCGACAGCATTACATGATTAACGGCGAATTAGCAGCCGTCTTTTGGCTGTATAAGGCAATCAAAGCAGCAGTTTTAGCACCCATTTATTCCTGATGAAGATAATTTAGGTAAGAGTCGAAAGATCGAGGTTTTACCCTGAACTGACGCGGCTAGAAGTCCGAGAATATTTTCATACAACAGTGCTGTCGCTAAAGACTTCGTTCTCGTACAAAGGAGATAGAGTCTGTCAACGTTTTAGACATCACTGGCCACTGGCAGCACAGTTCCGATCGGCAAATGTCCCAGGCTTCCTGCCTCCGTATAACCAGTAACATAAGCTGAAGTAGACCTAAGATCGAAAGTGGTGAAAGCCATATTAGCTGGCGAATCACGTCAGTTATATTTTTCTAGTACAGAATATGACTCTTTCTCATCTTCACTCTAAAATTGTGCTTGGTGAGGTGTGGAGCATTACTGAAAAATTTCTTCAAAGTTACGTGGTGAAAGTCGTTTATTGAACCACCAGCTGAACATATTCTCAAGTGGGCCTAATATCTAATGTTGTACAAAGCCGGACAATAACGCCAATTACATTTTTCTACTCTAAAACAACTTGTATTATCTTCTTCCGCCGTAGAGTAATGCTTGGTGAAGTGAAGAATGATTATTTACATGGTTATACTTGCGTATTGCACAAACATGTAGTGTAAGATTTCTCCATTCTCCAAGATTCAGAGGGACAGTGTGTTTATGTTTGCGCCCAGTTTAGCCTTGTAGCCTTCCGGAAGTTACAAAGCAAATGACGCTGTCTGTCACACTTTGCACCATCTCATTCTGAAATTTGCAGACGAATGTCCAGATCAAAAATGTGCTGTAAGCTGGTTACATTTCCTCTGTGACACAGACCGGGCGAAGCCAGTAAGTAGCCGAAAGCCACAGCCAGACGTTCCCCGGCTCGGGCAGACAGCTCGTTATGGCGTTTCACGGCTCGGCGACCGCAAAGTGAGCGTGCCTGACAACAGCTCGTTTCGTCACGCTACCTGTGCTCTGCGCAGCCGTTCCATGTGTCGTCTGTTGATGGACTCTCGGCCTTTACTGGCCGCAGCACAATTATTGTGCCTGTGATACCCCTTTTTTCCTTTTTTTCGGAGTAATTAATTTTTGATTGAATTGACACCATTCTCGTCCCCTTCAGTTCCCCCCATCTACTGTCGAGTTACCTTAGTCTTGAAAACTTTAGCACGTTTTCGTCAGCAAGTTTCTTCTTCTACTTATACCTATCCACAAATATCTTTCTTTGACTAGCCTGCCTAAAGTTTCCTCGGTATCGCTTTTAAATCGTCCACATCATTTTCCCTACAGGTTTGTATTATTATATTTCAGATATATATAGTTCCTTTACTTTCAAGTTTCTTACTCTTAAAGCCCATTTCAATCCAACGCGGTCCTCTAAATATACAGTTCTAGATTTCATTCCGCTCTCAGTAACACAGTTATATTAGTGTGCGCTGATTTCAAACGTCGTGGTGGATTAAAATTGTACCCAGAATGGAGTCTCGAACCTGGGACGTTTACAGTTCGCAGGCAACTGCTTCACCGACCTTTTTATTTTTTATTTTATTGTAACGATATTACCCTTTGGGTGCTATTCACTAAGGAAATGATACGTGTTCTCGAACAACTGAGGAAAAGGTAGAAAAAATAAAATCTCAGCATCATGGAGCAATCCTCTCTGGAGCTTCTGCCTCCGGTCACGTCGTCTCGTGGAATTGGAGGAGATGACCGTTTCATCATGGTCATTGTGCGCCTCTTCATCGTGTTCAACATCAGATTCTCATACCCGGAATGTTCCAGCTGCGCAGAGGATCTCGTAACGTGCTCCCCATGAAACTGGAAAAATATTGTTGGTGTTTCGGGTTGCGCACTATCGACGCGAGTCGTTGATGCAAGTGGTTCCAGAAGTTCAGTACAGTTTTCGGGCCGTCGCAAAGCAGATAATGCACGGCTTGGGCTCCTATCCATGTCATCGTGGTTCGTGAGCAATACGTTCTGTACGGAAAGAGAACAATGGTAGGGTCAATGGCTTGTTGGCCTTCGCGGAGAAGGCAAGGAGAAGAAAGGCAATCATCTTCGTCGTTAGATGCCACTCTCCTGCAGAGGGGCCATACATAAGATGTTGGGCGTTGTCGTCTCTAACCTGACACGCCTCGCATAATGTGTTCAGCATATTTGACGCGCAAAGTTGGGATTTGGTGACTTCTTTACCGTAAACTACTAAGTACCCCAAGTACCATCTGTTCGTGTTTCCGTGTCAAGGATGATATGTTGAATTTTCCGCCATATCACCGGCCTGTGGATTGTGGCGTGCCGTGTTCCCACAGCGTTGGCGAGGCGCCTGCTCGTGAATATTCAGCAGCTGGCGCGTACTGTCGCCAGATCATTGGCTGGTACATCTGTCAGAACGCAACTGTATTCAAGGAAAAATTCTGATATGATGAAATAGTTGGGAAATGTTATTCACCATCACCAGTACAATTCAAGAAGCTGGAGCCAGTCCTTCAACAAGAGTCCTGACAGGCTCAGCTGTGGTCTACCCTACGTTTTCAACACCGCCCTGAGATAAAGCGCTAATGTGTGATCGTGAACGTGTTCGCCGAAGCCTCTTTCACCAATTGGTTGGGTCAGGGCAACCTATCAGATCTTGAAGAGTGATTTCACACTGACGAAGTATCCAAATGCTTCCAGTATATTTCCAGCTATTGTCTTTGGCGTCGGAAGTGGGGGATACGTGACACCAAGTGGGTATTTACGTAGGCGAACCGTTGATTCATGTCTAAGGCGCTCAAGCCATCCGCTCTAACACCGTTCCGGACGCCTAGGAGTAACCTAATGAAGTTGACCGCAGCTGTTCATCGTACGTCATTCGTGAGCACGATCCCCAGACATATTATACTGTCCCGTATCTGGAAGAGTGCAACGCAATCGACAGGCAGTTCAGTACTAATATGCGAGGCGACTGATTTGTCCAGGTTCATACAGCTACCCGTAGTGGCACGGTATCTATTCTACAATCTACATCTACATGGACCCTAAGCAAATCACATTTAAATGCCTGGCAGAGGGTTCAGCGAACCACCTTCACAATTCTCTATTATTCCAATCTCGTATAGCGCACGGATAGAACGAACACCTATATCTTTCCGTACGAGCACTAATTTCCCTTATTTTATCGTGGTGATCGTTCCGCCCTATGTAGGTAGACGTCAACAAAATATTTTCGCATTCGGGGGAAATGAAATGAAATGTCGTGTGGCTAGGGCCTCCCGTCGGTTCAAATGGCTCTGAGCACTATGGGACTCAACTGCTGAGGTCATTAGTCCCCTAGAACTTACAACTAGTTAAACCTAACTAACCTAAGGACATCACAAACATCCATGCCCGAGGCAGGATTCGAACCTGCGACCGTAGCGGTCTTGCGGTTCCAGACTGCAGCGCCTTTAACCGCACGGCCACTTCGGCCGGCGATTACAATATTCAATCTCGCTACGACAACCCTGTGTTCACTAATCCCTGACTCGGTTTTGATGCTCGTTATTAACTCAGGATTATTTGTTGCTAAGAGGTCAAGTGTGTTTTCACAACCGTTTACTATTCGCGTGGGCTCATGAACTAACTGCTGGAAATAATTTTCAGAGAATGCGTTTAGCACAATTTCGGATGATATTTTATGCGTACCTCCGGAATTTAACATGTATTTCCGCCAACATATCGAGAGTAAATTAAAGTCACCAACTATTATCGTATGAATCGGGAACGTGTTTGAAATCAAACTCAAGTTTTCTTTGAACCTTTTAGCAACTGAATCATCTGAATTGGGAGGTCGGTAAAAGGATCCAATTATTATTTTATTCCGGTTGCCAACAATGACCTCTGCCGATACTAACTCATAGGAAGTATCTACTTCAATTTCGCGACAAGTTAAACTACTTCTGACAGCAACAAATACTCTACCGCCAACCGTGTTTTGCCTATCCTTTCGGAACACCGTTAGGTTCTTCGCAAAAATTTCGGCTGAGCTTATATCGGGCTTTAGCCAGCTTTCAGTGCCTATTACGATTTGAGCATCAGTGCTTTCTATTAGAGCTTGGAGCTCTGGTACTTTGATCCAACCCTAAGCCGCACTTGTGGCGTTGCCAGTACGCATGTGTATTCAAATTCAGAGATACGTAAACAGGCAGAATATGGCGCTGCGCTCGGCAACGCCTAAATAAGACAAGGTCTGGCGCAGTTGTTAGATCGGTTACTGCTGCTACAACGGCAGGTTATCAAGATTTAAGTGAGTTTGAACGTGGTGTTACAGTCGACGCACGAGCGATGGGACACAGCATCTCCGAGGTAGCGCTGAAGTGGGGATTTCCCCGTACGACCATTACACGAGTGTTCCGAGAATATCAGGAATCCGGTAAAACATAGAATCTCCGACACCGCTGCGGTTGGAAAAAGATCCTGTAAGAACGGCTTCGATGACGACTGAACAGAATCTTTCAACGTGACAGAAGTGCACCCATTCCGCAAACTGCTGCAGATTTCAACGTTGGGTCATCAACAAGCGTTAGCGCGCGAACCATTCAACGAAACATCATCGGTATGAGCTTAAGCTTTACGCCTCGCCTGGGACCCTCAAGCCGACATTGGACTATTGATGACTGGAAACCTGTTTCTTGATCGGACGAGTCTCGTTTCAAATTGTATCGAGCGGATTGACGTGTACGGGCATGGAAACAACTTCATGAATCCATGGACCCTGCATGCCAGCAGGGGACTGTTCAAGCTAGTGGAGACTCTATAATGGTGTGGGGCGTGTGAAGTTGGAGGGATATGGAACCACCCCTGAGACGTCTAGATACGGCTCTGACAGGTGACTCGTACGTAAGCATCCTGTCTGATCACCTGCATACATTCATGCCCATTTTCATTCCGACAAACTTTGGCAGTTCCAGCAGGATAATGCGACACCCCACACGTCCAAAATTGCTACAGAGTGGCTCCAGGAACACTCTTCTTAGTTGAAACACTTCCGCTGTCACCATACTCCCCGGACATTATTGAGCAACTCTGGTATGTCTTGCAATTTGCTGTTCAGAAGAGATCTCCACCCCCTCGTACTCACGGATTTGTGGAAAGCCCTGCAGGATTCGTGGTGTCAATTCCCTGCAGCACTACTTCAGACACTAGTCGTGTCCATGCTACATCGTGTTGCGGCACTTCTGCGTGCTCGTGGTAGTTCTATACTATATTGGATAGGCGTGCCAGTTTCTTTGGCTCTTCAGTGTACGATCGTAGATAAGGAATACCCTTGTCGAATTATATCATAATAGTAAGGGGGTATTTCAGTCGGCCATTAGCCAGCACTTTAGAGGTGGCTTTTTGTTGTAACCACATCACCATGGCGATGTAGACCTGCGAGAACTTGATTTGTGTCAACAGTTTGCTGATGTAGATATGGTTGACGAAGTCAAAGCCTCGATCGAAGTCTGCGGATATCAGAGCTCCTGGTAGTCGACATACTTTTTTGTGATCGAATCGCGATATTCTCCAAGTGCCATCTACATGTTATTATCGCTGCCGAGGGATGTCTGGTCAAGTGAAACAACGTGATGCAGTATTCTTGTAAGTCGTGCCGCCACCAATCTGATAAAAATCTTAAAATCATAGTTAAGTAATGCTAGTGGTCGGTAGTCTCCAAGTTGTGCGCCACCTGAAGGTTTATATGTTGGGATGCGGTACCTCGGGAGACATCAGTTCGCGGCAGATTAACTGGGAGTCATGCGATGTCCCGTGAAAGTCCAAGGATATTCCATGTGGCATTTGGTCACGGTGTAGTATTGAGCGCCCCCTCCTGTAGTATGGCATCCAGCTCTTGATCGATCGTCCGAAAGAGCGTGCGAGTGACGTGTTGTAGGGCTGTCCTCTCGTCTTCTTCGGTGTATAATCGGATGTAATGATGAACGAAGGTATTTGCTATGTCGTTTTGTGTCGCCAGATGTGTGCCACCCTCTGTGTCAACGGAATGTATTAGGGCTCTGTGGCACCGCTATGTTCATTATTGACATGGTGCATCGACGGGCGTCCGCTAGCGACTCTGTCCAGTGTCCCCGGGCGGAATACTGCTCCTTGCAGCCTTGGTTCGCTGTACCACTACCCTGTCGTTCAGGAGAGGAGGCCAGGTTGCTACGTTCTTCTAATATCGTGAAATAGAAGAGTAAGGTGTGCCGTATCAACTGTGATAATTCACACCCCAACGTAATCAATGCACACCGTATCGCCGGTTTGGTACATTCCAACCACCAATGTAATGGCGTGGGGTATACACGTCGACGCCCTATACAAGACTGCCAGACTTCTTCAATAACTCGATGACGCTGTGGAGCTGTAAGATGGGCCAAATTCATTTTTCAAGGCAGCGGCTTCGCCACACCGACTGTCTTTCGAGGTCGATCGTGCAGGTATATAATGTGCGAGCGCTATAAGGCCGCTGGCCATAGTTCTGCGTCATGGATGTCATGTTGAAGGCGGCGGGTGACGTAGGCGAGATCGATGCGGCTGGTGGAGTGGCGAATTATGTATATATATATGCAGTTCGGACTGCATGGACCGAATCTACCTGCTGCAGATCTCATACCAATGGTCTCAATTCTGGGCAGAGGGTATAACATGGCAACTGATCCTTACTCGGTGCCGCCGAGCTTGTAGTGAGCACGCCGTCCTAGAAAGAGCGGGGCTATTTCTTCCACAAAGAAGCATCCAAGCACTATTACAGCCATTGAAACGTCCCTTAGAAAAATTTATGAATTACTGTGCTGGTAAACCCGTTACGTTATTTGATTTTCAAACAGCTGAGCAAAACTGAACGTTCTCAGACATTTCTCTCTTTACTTACTCTGATCATCACTAAACTGACACACAATATTTTTAGCGCAACGCAATCTGACTTTCAATAATCCCTACAAAAGAATGACCCTGACTAACAATAACCTATACCTTCCATGAATCACTTACCTCACAAAAATCTTCGTCACTCAAACTACTGCAATACAGCGAGCGCCAATACTGCCAGCTAAATAAAAGATGCAAACTACTGAAGGCAGTAACTACTGATAGGCATAGTTAGAAAATGAAAGATTTTGATAGAGAAAAAACAATGTATTTACCTTAATAGTGTTCCAAAGTCATTATATATATATCAGTTCATGACATCCAGTCTTACAAATTTACTCTCTCTGATGGACACACGTCCAGATCATCCGCTCTCAAAACTCCGCCATCTCTCTCCCCACATCCACCACTGCTGGCGGCTCACCTCCAACTGCCCAACACTACAATAGCGAATATTCCAACAATGCCAACCAGCCACAAACTGCACACAGCACAGCCAGTGATTTTCATACAGAGCGCTACGTGGCGTTACCAACATAAAAACCTAAACAGCCTACTTACACCATTTCGCGTGCCGGTGGTAGGTTGGTTACGTCATCCGCTACGATCCCTTCCCTATTGACTATAGCTATGCCACTAAAATTTTATAAAGCTGGTGACGTCAGGCTACCGTAACCATAGAGGGACAGGAATTCATCGAGGTATACATCCTTCAAAAGAGCGATATCTGTATGTGCCGCATATTGCATATCTCTGGAAAGGCCATTTTGATCAATGACCGTATGGTATTAGTATTAATGGGTGCGACGCGGGACGCCTGTCGACGTTCTGTGTGCCGTGGGCCATGCCTGCTAGGCGCACGTTGTCCTTGTCAGTGCGGTCTCCGTCGAGTCGTCAGTAAACCTGACATCGTCAGTTATAAAGTGAGCTCTGTGGGAGGGTGGAGGCGGGTGTCACCTCAACCGTGCTACCCGTGACTCAGGCAGCAGGATTTCCTCTCTGTCATCGGCCCAGTTCTGCCAAGACGTATCCTGTGGCCTGACTTCTCCGTCTCACTTGTTATGGCCGAGGCTTCTTATACTTTGCCGAGTTCTTGGACTTCCTAGGGATCTGCCTTAAAGGTCTCGCAGGTGTAGAGAAGGCCATCGCATTCGGTGGTGTAACGTCAGCCTTGTCTACTGTGGCATCCTCATCGTTTGCGTTTGCGTTCATCTTTCGTGTACGGAGAAAGCAACTGTCCAATGGTGTGCGATGTCTTTTCTTTCGCCGTTTCGGAGACCTCTGTTGGCGATGTCGTACGTCCATATCCATATACGAATGGTGTTTGGCAGCCACGTCGTCTTGAATATCTGGGAAAAAGTTGGTCGTCGGTACGACCAGCCGGTCGATTCCCTTATTAGTCTCCATTCATGTGATGACACCGGATTTCTATTGCAGCTATTCAGCGGAAGGTTCTTCACCTGACGTCTTGAGCATATTGTCATCCACATGTGCAATGGGATCGTTCATCATCTGGTACTGGGGAACGAGCAAGACGAAATCCTTCCAGAAGGCGGCAGTGTATGTAAGAGGCATGGATGCTTACTTGGGTGTGGATATACCCCATACATCTGTACTTGAATAATCCTCCTTTGGACACACTCTGAGCGTACAAGGCTTTCCTTGCCACAATCTCAACAGGTCTTTGGCTGTCTGTCGTAAATAATTATCGCTCTGTATCCACCAAGAAGGAGGCGAGACGGGATATATCATATAAGCTCGATATGAACTTGCCTCACCACGTTGAGAATGGGGTATGTCGTAAAAGTGGTCCATTTTTCGGCGACATGGCTGAGTAGGTCTGCGCGTCCATATGGTTGTATAGAGTTGACACGATGTCCTCCACAACTTCAAAGGGAAGTTCTGAAACTGTAGCAATGCGGATTCCAAGCCCCGCGTGATCCATTGACACTGTACCCGCATACCATCAGAATGTTTGAATTTTAGTCCATTTTTATGATCACATTGAATTTTATCACACTGTATGTTGCTGATCAGTTTAAGGTAAACCACACTACTCATAACAGAGAGGTGGATGTCTCTCAGTTCCCGGGGATCTATTTTGGTCTCTTCCTGCAAGAGTCGTTAGATTTAGTAACCTTTGACTCACGTGAATCCAGTAGCGAAGCTGATCTTGATGGTTGACTTTCTATATGAATGAGCAGTGTTGTGTCTGTAACGTAGTTACTCGCGAGAAACGTAATAGGTAAACAACATCGCCATGCAATGATCTGCGGCGTAGACATAAAGTCATCTGTGCCACCCGCCGATGAAGGCGAGCTGTGACCCACTGAGCTATTCATGCACAACTTTTGAGATCGCTCATAACTTCCGCCAGTGTAGTCCCCTGGGTTGTGACTAACTCCTTTCTCGTAGGAGACCTAGTCCTGCAAGATTGCGGTAGATCTTCTGTGAAGTTTGGACGCTAGGAGATGAGGTACTGGTGAAAGTAAGGCTGTGAGACCCGGTCTTAAGTTGTGCTTGGATAATTCAGTCAGTCGCAGTCTGACTCCAGAAGCAGTGCGGCGAGGAAGTGTTGTTTACATCCATGCCACGACAAACAGTGAGGAAGAAGCGGCGAGTGTAGTGATTTAGCAGTGAGCGCTTAGTGTACAAAGGCGAAGTTCACGAAGCTCTCTACGAAAATCAGCTGCGAGGTTCACATTTGGAAACCGATTTGCTTGACGAAAAGCGCTTGAAACTGAACGTTTTCTGAGAAGAGTGGACAAATTCCATCCTCACGAACTGATAGGCGGGCTTCTTGGCACTGTTATGTAAATACCCGACAGAGTCACGTCTACACAACATCCACCTCGCGGCAACGCCTTTGTTTCAGACCTGCCATATGCATGATACAGACCTCCCCGACCGTAATGAAATTTTCACTCTGCAGCGGAGAGTGCTCTGATATGAAACTTCCTGTCAGATTAAAACTGTGTGCCAGACCGAGACTCGAACTCGGGACCTTTGTCTTTCGCGGGCAAGTGCTCTACCTTTCTGAGATACCAAAGCACGACTCACGACCGGTCCTCACAGCTTTACTTCCGCCAGTACCTCGTCTCCTACCTGCCAAACTTGCACTTTCCCGCAAAAGGCAAAGGTCTCGAGTTCGAGTCTCGGTCCGGCATACAGTTTTAATCTGCCAGGAAGCTCCACCGACTGGTTTGCGGAGCGGAAAAGGAAATGTGGTAACAGCTCTGCCGCCTATTGGTCTAGAAACATCGATAAAATGGCAGCGTATACGGACAATCCGGAAGTCGCCATATCTTTGTCTCCCCATTCTGAAATGTGTTCCGGAAGGGAACCACGTATCTTACAAGCCCGGGGAGGCCTTCCATTTTATAACTTCATTTATAAAGAATATTTCGTGCCAAAGTGAAAGAATTTCTAGAGTGTAAATGTAATTATTGTAAGTTTGCCCCAAGTTTAACACAAAACGTGATGGTATAACGTTGCTCTAAATTCCGCTGTTCTATTTTCGTAACACGCAACAAAAACACTGATTCACTGATGCTTCTCTCAAAAATCACGTGGTGGCTATACGGAGCTGAAACTCGGACTGAGCCTCTGGAAGGGATGAACACGCCGGTCTACACAAGTAGAACAAAACAACGTTGCTACATCGTTCGCATTGTTGTCAGTCTCGTTACTTTTCTATACAAATATAGTCGCCAGAAAAAACATTTCCGGCTTGTGATATGATCTGAGGCATTGCTGCCTAAGGTGCTATTTGTCACCAGCACGGACACGAGGCAATCAGCGTGTGTCTGGACCTGCGTCAGCAAAAAATGGTTCAAATGGCTCTGAGCACTATGGGACTTAACTGCTGAGGCCATCAGTCCCCTAGAACTTAGGACTACTTAAACCTAACTAACCTAAGGAATCACACACATCCATCCTCGAGGCAGGATTCGAACCTGCGATCGTAGTGGTCGCGCGGTTCCAGACTGTAGCGCCTAGAACCGCTCGGCCACTGCGACCGTCCTGCGTGAGCTGCTAGACAGAGGCGTATCGTAAAGTAAATGGTATTACGCAGAAAGTGATAAGGTTTCTATTAAAGCTTTATTGCAATGTGGTTTGAACATTGGGAAGAATTGGATGAAAGTGTTTTTATAGATGGGTACCAAATTCGCTAACGAATGGAAATTGTTGTTTGTGCGCAGTGTTTATGTACACTTGAACATAATTTACTAACGAGATACTAATGGCTATATCACTGAGAAACTTCAGTAACATTACGAAACCGAACTGCGCTGCTTGTGTATAAACGTGTTTACGGACAGAACGATGCTAACACTTATAAATTTTATTGCAGTACAAGGCCAGAAAAAATATTCTGAACTTTTCTTTGAGTCATCAGTTTCTGATTGGTTTGATGCAACCCGCCTCGAATTCCTCTCCGGTGCCGACCTCTTCACTCAGAGCAGCTCTTGCAACATACGTCCTCAATTACTTGCTGGATGTATTCCAATCTCTGTCTTCCTCTACAGTTTTTGCGCTCTACAGTCCCCTCTAGTACCATGGAAATCATTCCCTGATGTCTCAACAGATGTCCTACTATCCTGTCCCTTCTCCTTGTCAGTGTTTTTCACATATTTCTTTCCTCTCCGATTCTGTGCAGAACCTCCTCATTCCTTATCTTATCAGTCCACCTAATTTTCAAAATTCGTCTGTAGCACCAAATACCAAATGCTTTGATTCTCTTTTGTTCCGGTTTTCCCACAGTTCATGTTTCTCTACCATACAATGCTGTGGTCCAAACGTACATTTTCAAAAATTCTTCCTCAATTTAAGACCTATGTTTCATACTAGTAGACTTGGCCAGGAATGCCCTTTTTTTCCAGTGCTAGTCTGCTATTGATATTCTTCTTTCTCCTTCTGTCGTTGGTTACTTCGCTGCCTAGGTAGCAGAATTCGGTAACCCCATCTACTTCATGACCATCAATCCTGATGTTAAAGTTTCTCGCTGTTCTCATTTCTGCTGCTTCTCAGTACTTTCGTCTTTCTTAGATTTACTCTCAATCCATATTCTGTACTCATTAGAATGTTTATTCCATTCAGAAATCATGTAATTCTTCTTCACTTTCCTTCAGGATAGAAATGCCATCAGCGTATCATATCCCGTTGATATCGTTTCGCCTTGAATTTTAATCCCACTCTTGAACCTTTCTTTTATTTCCATCTTTACTTCTTCGATGTACAGACTGAACAGTAGGGGTGAAAGATTAAATACCGGTCTTACACCCTTTTAACCCGAGGACTTCGTTCTTGGTTGTTCCCTCTTGGCTCTAGTACATATCGTATATTACCCGTCTCTCCTTATAGCTCAGAGTTTAGAACATCTTGCACCATTTTACATTGTTGAATGCCTTTTCAAAATCCTATGAACGTGTCTTGTTTTTTCTGTAGTCTTGCTTCCATTATCAACCGCAACATCAGAATTGTCTCTCTGAAGCCTTTACTCTTCCTAAAGCCAAAATGATCGTCGTGTAACACATCCTCAATTTTCTTTTCCATTCTTCTGTAGATTACTTTTGTCGGCAACTTGGATGCATGAACTGTTAAGCTGATCGTGCAATAATTCCCGTACTTGTCAGATCTCGTAGTCTTCGGAATTGTGTGTATGATATTTGTCCGAAAGTCGCCAGACTCATACATTCCACACACCAACATAAATAGTCGTTTCGTTGCCACTTTCGGCAATGATTTTAGAAATTCTGATGGAATGCTGTATATCCCTTCTGCCTTATTTGTTCTTAAATCCTCCAGAGCTCTTTTTAATTCTGATTCTAATACTAGATCCCCTATCTCTTCTAAATCGTCTCCTATTTCTTCTTCTATCAGATCAGACGAATCTTCTCCCACATAACCTTTCCCCTCATAGAAGCCTTCAGTGCACTCTTTCTCCTATCTGCTCTCTCCTCTGTGTTTAACAGTGGAATTCCCCATCCACTCTTAATCTTAGCACCCTTGCTGTTTAATTTCACCGAAGGCTATTTTGACTTACCTATATTCTGAGGTAGTCCTTCCGACAATCATTCCTTTTTCGATTTCTTCACATTTTTCATGCAGACATTCCGTCTTAACTTCCATGTACTTCCAATTTATTTCATTTCTCAGCTGCTTGTTTTCTGTATTCCTGAATTTCCCTGAACATTTTTTTACTTCCTTCTTTCATCGACAACTGAAGTATTTCTTCTGTTACCCATGGTTTCATCGCAGTTACCTTCTTTGTATCTATTTTTTTCTTTACAACTTCTGTGACTGCTCTTTTTAGAGACGTCCATTCCTCTTCAATTGTACTGCCTACCGAGCTATTCCTGATTGCTGTATCTATAACCCTAGAGAACTTCAAGCGTATCTCGTCATTCCTTAGTACTTCCGTATCACACTTCTTTGCGTATTGATTCTTCCTGAGTAATGTCTTAAACTTCAGCCAACTCTTCATCGCTACTACATTGCGATCTGAGTCTATATATGCTCCTGGTACGCCTTACAATCCAGCAGCTGATTTCGGAATCTCTGTCTGACCATGATGTAATGTAACTGAAATCTTCCCGTATCACCTGGCCTTTTCCAAGTATACGTCTTCCTCTTGTGATTCTTGAACAGGATATTCGCTTTTACTAGCTGAAACATGTTACAGAACGCAATTAGTCTCTCTCCTCTCTCATTCCTTGCCCCAAGCTCATATTCTCCTGTAACCTTTTCTTCTACTCCTTCCCCTACAACTGCATTCCAGTCCCCCATGACTATTAGATTTTCATCCTCCTTTACATACTGTATTAGGCAACGGCCTTGCCGCAGTGGATACACCGGTTCCCGTGAGATCACCGAAGTTAAGCGCTGTCGGGCGTGGCCGGTACTTGGATGGGTGACCATCCAGCCGCCATGCGCTGTTGCCATTTTTCGGGGTGCACTCAGCCTCGTGATGCCAATTTAGGAGCTACTCGACCGAATAGTAGCGGCTCCGGTCAAAGAAAACCATCATAACGACCGGGAGAGCGGTGTGCTGACCACACGCCCCTCCTATTTGCATCCTCAACTGAGGATGACACGGCGGTCGGATGGTCCCGATGGGCCACTTGTGGCCTGAAGACGGAGTGCCTTTACATACTGTATTACCCTTTCAATATCCTCATACACTTTCTCTCTCTCTTCATCTTCAACTTGCGACGTCGACATGTATACTGAAGTGTCGTTGTCGATGTTGGTTTGCTGTCAATTCTGATAAGAACAGCCCTATCACTGAACTGTTCACAGTAACACACTCTCTGTTCTACCTTCCTATTCATAACGAATCCTACTCCTTTTATACCATTTTCTGCTGCTGTTGATATTACCCTATACTCATATGACCAGAACTCCTTGTCTCCATTCCATTTCGCTTCACTGACCGTCACCGTAACTAGATTGAGCCTTTGCATTTTCCTTTTCAGATTTTCTAGTTTTCCTACCACGTTCAAGCTTCTGACATTCCACTTCCCGACTCGAAGAACGTTATCCTTTCGTTGATTATTCAGTCTTTTTCTCATGGTAACCTCCCCCTTGGCAGCCCCCCCCACCCCCCTCCCCTCTCCCGGAGATCCGAATGGGGGACTATTCCGGAATCTTTTGACAATGGAGAGATCATCATGGCACTTCTTCAATTACAGGCAACATGTCCTGTGGATACACGTTACGTGTCTGTAATGCAGTGGTTTCCATTGCCTTACCGCATCCTAATGCCGTTGATCATTGCTGATTCTTCCGCCTTTAGGGGCAATTTCCAACCCCTAGGACAAGAGAGTGCCCTAGACCACCGTCCGCTCCTCCGCCCTCTTTGACAAGGCTATTGGCAGAATGAGGGTGACTTCTTATGCCGGAAGCCTTCGGCCGCCAATGCTGATTATGAATCAAAATCCAAGCCGTGGCGGGCTTTGAACCCGGGGTCGAGGATGTTCTGATTAGTAACCAAAGACGCTACCCCTAGACCACGGAGAAATTCTGCTATTTTGAACTTGCTCGTACAGTAATGTACAATCAAATCTTAGTTCTGCCCTGTCTCCCTCCCTCCCCCTCACCCCGACACACACACACACACACACACACACACACACACACACACACACACACGATTAACAGTTATAAAATGTACAGTTACTTGGCTATTTTCAAGAAAGTATATTCAGAATATATGCGCGTGTATTTTCGATATTGTGGTTGTTATTTTGAACTCGCATCGCTACCTGCGTAATTAACACTTTTAGGCACGATCTGTTGCAGTGTGGACACTGAGATATTGCATCGTATGTGCCGTGGAAGGGTGAGTGAGTGACATAAACTGTCCCATGCTCTGGCTGGACATTTGTGAAAATACATATGCACCACTCATATATTATTTCGGAAGGCTCCTCGTATAGGTACAGACAGTGCCTCAAGTATCGCAGAAAACAATACCAGTGTACCGATAAACGACAAGAGGTGCTTACAAGTTCAGCTGAAGACCATTCGATATCTTTAAAAAGAGAAATCACAGACTTTGGACAGACAAATCTATGTACAAGGAAGCTAACTACGAAAGATAGCTTGGTAAGAGAGGAATAATTCAATTGGTCGACGAAAGCAGGAAGTACAAAAATACTGATGAAAAGACGGGAATACAGCACTACAAGACATTTATAAACGGAATAAATACGAAGCGCAGGGAAGCTAAGGTGAAATGACTGCAGGAAGAGTATTAACATATTGAAAAAGAAATGGCCATGTCAAAAGAACCTTCGGTGGAATTAATAGCAAATGTGACAACATTACGACTACAGGAGGAATTTCATTGTGAAACATAGATGAGCTAGCAGACATGTGGAAAGAATACATCGAACGTCTCTTCAAGGGCGAGGAACTGTCTGTCGATATGATAGAAGAAATGGGTTCAAGTGGCTCTGAGCACTATGGGACTTAACTTCTGAGTCATCAGCCCCCTAGAACTTAGAACTACTTACACCTAACTAACCTAAGGACATCACACAGGAGGCAGGATTCGAACCTGCGACCGTAGCGGTCGCGCGGTTCGACTGTAGCGCCTAGAACCGCTCGGCCAGTCCGGCCGGCATGACAGAAGAAGGAAAGGAAGTCGATAGGGAAGACAGAGGATACAGTAATACACTCAGCGTTTGACAGAGATTTAGGACGCTTGTGATCAAAAAAGCCGGAAGGCATAGCATTCTTTCGGAAAATTTAAAACCATGGGCAACCAAATTACTATTCAAGTTGGTGTGTATAATATGCGGCTCGCGGCACGCCATCTGGCTATGGGAAAAAATGTCATCTACAGAATGAAAAAGACAATAAGGGCAAATAAGTGCGAGGATTATCGTACAATCAGCTTGACAGTTCATACATCCAAGTTGTTAAGACGGATAGTATTGAGAAGAATGGAAGGAAAACTGAAGATCTGTCACATCAGTTTGGCTTTATGAAAGATAAAGGCAGCTAGAGACAGTCGTGAGATGCGCTTGGCAATGGGAACAAGGTTTAAGCAAAATCAGTACGCCTTCGTAGGATTTGGCGACCCACAAAAAGTTTTCGAGAATTTAAATGGTACAGTGCGTTCAAAATTATAAGAAAAATAGTCATAGGGAGTGACGGGTAATATAAAATATGTGTAAGAATCAACGAGAAACAATAAGAATAGACGACCACGAAAGAAATGCTCCTATCAGAAGGGTTGAGAGACAGGGATACATTCTTCCTCTCCTACTATTCACTCTGTATAGCAAGGAAGCAAAGACGGAAATAAGGGAGAGATTCAAGAGTGGAACTGAAAATTCAGAGTGTAGAAGTTCAATGATAAGATTTGCTGATGACATTGCTATCCCCACTGAATGCGAGGAAGAACTGCAGTACGTCCTAAATAGAATGAAAAGTCTACTGGACAAAGAATATGGTTTGAGAGTAAGCCGAAGAAAGGTGATAGTAATGAGGAGTAGTAGAAATGAGATTAGTGATAACCTTCACATCAAAATTTGGTACCATAAAGTAGATTAGATGAAAGGATTCTGCTGCTTTGGAATTTGAGACAAAAAAAAGTGGGTTAAGACAGGGCAAGAGGGCTTTCATGATCAAAAAAGTTCCAGTGGTATCCAGTGCTGATTTTCTGAGAAAAAAGTAGGTGTTACTCAGAGTGACCTATCGCCAATGTGTATTGCTGTAAGAAATTAATACATAGCTTAAACTAAGCAAATAATTCAGATTTACATGTAGTTATATCTAGAATTAAGGTTAAAAGAGATACGTTGCAGATGACCCTAGTTGTTTAAAGCAGGTCCCAAATCAGCATCAGAATATCATTATTATCTTTCTCTTGATTCAGCTCCTTACTTTTGATGTCTGTAGGCAGGTGTATTCCTTTCAGGAACCAGGTCTCCACACAGAAAGCTGGGCTGAACTGTTCTAAAGGAGGTCGTACCAGTTTTATGGACATCAATCTGGCAACAATCTTCAGGCACAGTGACACTCATAAAGGGGTTAAAACAAGGTTCATTTGTGAAAATTCCGCCTCACGTTCACTGGTGGATATCTCACGTTCACTGGTGGATATTGGTATGCAGCTGATTGTATTCATCAGAGCAGGAGAGAAATTGAACATTTCTTCTACGATTTTTTTTTCCAGGAAATCTGAATCTTTGACATATATTTTTAAATTTCTCCTCGCCAAAATTTACTACGTGGTTTTCAGGCCAGTAAGAAGAATCCAGTACGTTAGTCCATGAAGAGATATTACCTTTATCACTTAAAAGTGTATTCCATTCGCTTGCATAATCTTTCATAAATGATGTTAGGTCAATGGAGGTAGGCCTAGCAGAAAACTTTTTTTCATTTCCTTGCTTAAGGAAACTTTTATTTTTATTTTTTGGTAACTGTCCTAAACTAAGATCAGTCAACACCTGCAGCTTAGCACACGTTAAACCAAGATCCAAAATAAAATCAATACTGGCTATTTTCTGTAGAAGATCTTCATACATTTCCCTGTCAGTGTCGCCTCTGGTTATGTGACTCTCAGCACTAGTAAAATGTGAAACATGTGCCTCATACTTTTACAAACTCTTGTAACAGTTCTAAAGTTAGAGACTGCCCACCGAGTACACAAGACTGCCAATTTTAAGAATTTGGGTTTGAAGTTCTTCTGCCTGTCTTCTTAGCTGTCTAGCATTTTTGGACGACTCGTGGTAGAGTGTCTATAGCTTATCCAGGAAAGATTTAAAGTGACTGATTTCTGAAGAAAAATCTTTTCTTGTATCACCATCAACAGATCGCTCTAACTTAAGGCTTTCGCAGTGCCACCTTGATTTTTTTGTGAGGAAGCTTGTTTCAGCAATGCAACTGCACCTTTCTTTCTCCCAACGTAACATCCGTGCCATTACTAGCAACAGAAATGAGGTTTTGATTCAAAAACTCTTGGTTGAAACCTGCAGTCTTTAAATTATTAATTCCATCATTGAATATTCCTTCAGCTATCGCGCATTCTATTTTATTCAAATCTAGGAAAACATTTGTTGATTCTGTCATACCATGTGGCATAGTTCGAATATAAATACTCGCTCAACGCAATTTTTCTGATAGTTGAAAATATCGTGGAACTTTTTCTGTGTGATTCAACGACATTTTTGACGACAGGCTTTCAGTTCTGTAGAAATATTACTTACAATGTTGACAAATCAAATCTGGAATGAAGAATACGACCCGTGTCCACTCCATTCATATTCTGAAGATCAGTTCCTGACTCCGAATCGTTTGGCGGTTGATGCCTGCTGGCAACTTTGTATGTAGTTCTGAAGACATTAACTGTTACTCCCTTATCATTTTCCAGTGCCAAAGATTTTTCGCTTGCTGCAGAGAGTATTTTCAAAGCACTTAATGGGCTGAACTTTTTTGTGTTTAAATATAATCTTTCACGAAGATGTCATCTGGTCTGTTTTGCTTTTTACAAAGCACGACACCTAAATTTTTGACCACTGTTGGGAAATATTCATTCCTTGTTTATTTCTTTCTGACCACAGTGTCCAAAATTTCTTACAACTTTTGCAGTCTAGTTTCTCGTTTTATCAACAACACATTCTTCTTACATAACTATTTCTGTTCCATTACCCAGCAGTCAGGAAGATCACAGTCGACATTATTTACGAAAGTTGGCTTTCACGCGCATGACATGTTCTCAACACAGACCATTTCATTTTGCCCGCATCTCGTGGTCGTGCGGTAGCGTTCTCGCTTCCCACGCCCGGGTTCCCGGGTTCGATTCCCGGCGGGGTCAGGGATTTTCTCTGCCTCGTGATGGCTGGGTGTTGTGTGCTGTCCTTAGGTTAGTTAGGTTTAAGTAGTTCTAAGTTCTAGGGGACTGATGACCATAGATGTTAAGTCCCATAGTGCTCAGAGCCATTTGAACCATTTTTTGAACCATTTCATTTTCAGTCTTTTCCTTACTTGCATCTCTTCTGCAATTTTAGTAATTAACTTAATCTTTTTATTCGCTGAGGATGATAAATACTGCGTAATCTTACGATTCACTTCGACTCTAATAGAATTCCACACTTCACCTTCATCTCGCCAACACTGAATTCGAAAGTGAAAGAACGACATTACGACATCGTTGCATAATAGCGAAAGCAGTGTCTTCTCGAAATTATTTTGAAAATCCGACCACATAAGACTTATTTTGTAGGGAGCACATTGTGCTCATGTGGTAGCGATCTAGATGCTTGTAAAACAATAACCTGGTACCCAAGATCCCAGGAATTCTTTTTATTCCATGATTACCGGTTTCGGCGAAACTAAAGCCGCCATCGTCGGATCTAGGGAGGACAGAAAACACTATAAAGGTGGGATTGGATTCCACTTATATAACATGTATACATATAAATTTAGTTACATATCTAATGACACATACAAGCTACAACAGCCGGCCGAAGTGGCCGTGCGGTTAAAGGCGCTGCAGTCTGGAACCGCAAGATCGCTACGGTCGCAGGTTCGAATCCTGCCTCGGGCATGGATGTTTGTGATGTCCTTAGGTTGGTTAGGTTTAACTAGTTCTAAGTTCTAGGGGACTAATGACCTCAGCAGTTGAGTCCCATAGTGCTCAGAGCCAAGCTACAACATCAAGGAAAACAATGGTGATATTAATAGTTGCCTATAACACGCAGGCCTTACAAAATTGTCGTAAGTAGCACATAGCCGTCCAAAAAAAAAAAAATATTATAAATGTTAAGTGTCTCCATCACATACAAGCGCAAGCTAGGTACTACCGCAACTCCGGCTCTGTTCTTACACTACAGGCCGCGTCGCGAGATGCCGCTAGCACAAGAGGCGCCAATGAATGTCACAGCTCGCATCATAACAGACTGTGCGTGTGTGGTAACACTACGTCATAAGGGCCTGTACCTAATTCCAGAGATTACTGTATCACGTAAACATATACAAAACTTATGAAAGCTGCAGACCTACACAATTGCACCTCTACCTGGTCACATGTACGACATATCGAAAAGCAAATGCAAATTTTCATGGGGCTGCCACATAGTTGTACTTCTTGTATTAAGTGGTTCTTAAGACCAAAACCCATAGGCTCGTACGATATGTGTATTTTAAAGGTGTGTTTTTTAATATAAGACCAGACGGATGTGCATTTGTGTAACCCTGCAGTGTTCTTAAATTTGTAAATGACTTTTGGAAGGTTTTATATATGACCAGACAGATGTGCACTTGTGTAACTCGGCGGTCCCAGAAAATTTGCATTTCTTTTCGGTATGTTTTGTATGTAACCACGCATATGTGCATTTGATATGACCGAAAAAATCTGCGCTCATACGCAAGGTGTGTTTTATTGGTATTTTTATATATGACCAGACGGGTATGCACTGTGTAACCCTGTAATGTTCTTAAAATTTGTACATACTCTCGGTAGCTTTTATATATCACCAGACTGATATGCTGTGTATAACCCTGTAGATCCCATAAAATATCTATGTATGTTCGTATCTTATTACGTATAGGACCAGACAGATGTACATTTCTGTAATTGCGCAATTCTCATGAAAATTTGCATTTGCTTTTCGATATGTCGTACGTGTGACCAGGTAGAGGTGCAATTGTGTAGGTCTGCAGCTTTCATAAGTTTTGTATATGTTTACGTGATACAGTAATCTCTGGAATTAGGTACAGGCCCTTATGACGTAGTGTTACCACACACGCACAGTCTGTTATGATGCGAGCTGTGACATTCATTGGCGCCTCTTGTGCTAGCGGCATCTCGCGGCGCGGCCTGTAGTGTAAGAACAGAGCCGGAGTTGCGGTAGTACCTAGCTTGCGCTTGTATGTGATGGAGACACTTAACATTTATAATATATTTTTTTTTTTTTTTGGACGGCTATGTGCTACTTACAACAATTTTGTAAGGCCTGCGTGTTATAGGCAACTATTAATATCAGCATTGTTTGCCTTGATGTTGTAGCTTGTATGTGTCATTAGATATGTAACTAAATTTATATGTATATATGTTATATAAGTGGAATACAATCCCACCTTTATAGTGTTTTCTGTCCTCCCTAGATCCGATGATGGCGGCTTTAGTTTCGCCGAAACCGGTAATCATGGAATAAAAAGAATTCCTGCGATGCGATCTTGGCTACCAGTTTATTGTTTTACAACACTGTTATTTATTTCCCTGGATATTAACATTCAAGTCTGGAAAGATTTCAATAATATTGTACAGATCGATAGTCTAGTCACGTTTCGAAAAGGGCGTGAAGTTGGCTAAAAGTAATACCAAAGCATCATTTACAAATGATTTTGCTAATAGTGTCGTTAATATGTGATTTTTCTGTCTTTTGATGTATGAGGGGCGTTCAGTAAGTAATGTAACACTTTTTTTGGTTGAAAAATGCGGTAATTTTTGTGGGACATTGCGGAATATTCGTGCTTCAGCCCCTATAGTTCCACGAAGTTCCTACTGGTGGCGGTGCTTTACAAAACCTTTAAAGCGGCGTCTGTAACGGAGCTGCATTCCAAGCAGAGAAATGTCATTTAGTTTCTTCTGGCGGAAAACCAGAGCATCGCAGAAATTCATAGACACTTGCAGAATGTTCAAAAATGTTCAAATGTGTGTGAAATCTTATGGGACTTAACTGCTAAGGTCATCAGTTCCTAAGCTTACACACTGCTTAACGTAAATTATCCTAAAGACAAACACACACACACACACACACACACACACACACACACACACACACACACACACCCATGCCCGAGGGAGGACTCGAACCTCCGCCGGGACCAGCCGCACATTGCAGAATGTCTTCGCAGACCTGGCAGTGAACAAAAGCACGGTGAGTCGCAACACGGTCGCGCAAACCTGTTCGATCTCAAGCGTGACGGCCGGACGCACACAGTTGTGGCTCCTGCAGTGTGTTCGTCACTACAAAAATGCAAACGAACTTCTGAAGGCCTGACGCAAGTCTGCGGACCAGAGAGGTGCTCATAAAACTTCATTGGACTGTTGTTTGTCACCCACCCTACAGGCCAGATCTCTCACCTTCCGACTCCCATCTGTTTGGCCCAATGAAGGATGCACTCCGCGGGAAGCAGTACGTGGTTGATGGGGAGTTTATCGGTGCAGCAAGACGTTGGATCCGACGTACACCAGCAGGCTGTTGCACTGAACGGAGATTAGGTTGAAGACTGGTGAATAATATGGTATATTGGAATCCTGAATAAAACCAACCTACCTTCACAAAAAATATATGTTGCGTTACTCATTAAACTGCCTTCGTAAATAAAATATAACGATTTTCCCTTCCAAATATTCAAAAGGTTTAATAGACGACGCATTCTCGAGAGTACCCAGGAAACTCATCGATGCTGGTACCAAAGATTGGCCTCGACTTGAGGAAGTAATTTCTGAGAATATATATCTTGAGCACAGCGCTGGCTGTGAGGAATCTGAAAAAGAAGAGTGAAGCGTCTGACACATGGTGCTATAGAAGGATGTGAAAAATGGATGAACTGATGAGAAATGAGGAGGTACGTGGAAAACACTGACAAGAAGAAGGATCAGGATTATTGGACATGTGTTAAGACATCAGGAAATAATTTCCATGGTAGTATAGGGAGCTGTAGAAGATAAAAACTGTAGGGGAAGACAAAGGCTTGAATATATCCAACAAATCAAAGAGGACATTAGCTGTGGATGTTGTCCTGAGATGAAGGGGGTGGCGCAGGAGAGAATGTCGTAGCTCACCGCGTTGTATCAATCAGAGAACTGGTAAACTCCTTCCTCCTCCTGCCCCCAAAATAGTCATGAAATACAAGTTGCCGTTCAAAAAACATATAGTATATTAAGGTAAACGAATACTTCCCTGTATATTCAAGCCATGGCCAGGCTTCTTACATTCGCTTCCCATGTCGCCGCTGCACCACATGCTCCTTGTTTACCACTGTCCGCCGCTTTGAATCAAATAAGCGTGGGCGAAGTTTTTCTCTCCTGAAGCCGGCTCCTGCTATCGGCTACAGCACTATAACAGAATTTCGGAGACTTGTTTAAGAGGTATGGTGATCGCCCGGCCTTATACTCTGCTTCCTTGGTGGTTGCACTTGCCACCAGATTAATTATAGCTCCATCACCAGAAGGCACTTCCATATTTCAAATCTATTTCGTTATTCCACATCTCATCTAGTATTAGTTCCCCTTCCCTTCAGTCTTTTAAAAATGCATGCGTTTTTCTAACCCCTGCCAACCTCCATTCCCTGTCCTCATCCCCGGCAGTCTACAGCGGCAGATCCGACAGCAAAACTAATTTATCTCCGTGGTGTTGGCAGAGACAGTGGTAATTAATGTGAAATGATGTAGCAAACTGTGTGGACATTGCTTATACTTAAATCTAGTTACTTTTATTTGTCTTTTATACTGCCCTGATTGTGATCATCGCAGATTCTTTTATCTTCACACCCGATAAAGGAAGCTTGAAACTCCACCCATTCCTACGTGAGTCATTACTTCAAAAGTCTTCTCTTACCTTTATGTGTGCGATTCCATAATCGAATTCGGTACTATCAACTAGTAAAGAATAAAAAAAGTGGTACAATCATAACCTGCACTATTAACTTTTTACAGTGAGCAAAGAAGCATTAAATTTAAACTTTCTACTCCATGTGTTTTTCCTAAAAAAAGAACTGGCGATTGGAGGGGGGTGGGGGGGTGGGTGGGGGGGGGGGGGGGTGGAGGGTGTGTTACACGCAATCTTCGAGAACATTCGAGACGGAACACATGCTAAGTTCCACAAGGATACGTAGGGAAACCGAATGTGGCTGGTCTGAAGAAACCATCTCACAGTTCACGAGATACCTTGATGTGAATAACTGAAACGTATTTTAACCCCGCTTCTCCTGAAAGCGATTCCAATACCTGAAGCACTTCGCCGCTCCGGTCGGTGGACACACTGAGACATCGTTGTAAATCACTGAGGACTGCATTTGCATGTGTATGTAGTGGAGCGAATACGGTAGTGATCTGTCTGTAACCCATTGTAAATCAATTCAGCTCCAAATTTGTGTCAGAAACACAAAGCAGGAGTGCAGTTACCCATTAAAGTGCGGGCTTTCATGTTAAGGCAGCCTCACAGTGAAATACAGGATGCACACAAGGTAGGACTAAATAAATATTTAATTACAATCTCACACTTTTTTGCTAGTATGATACCTTTCAGCGTTAGTAAAAACACAAACACAGAGCCGACGTGCGGCTTCTAGTCCTGGCCTTCCTTACAAGTTTAATTTGAAATGAATTACTTAAACGAAGTAATCTATAAAGCTACAACCGTAAATAAACAAATTATATATTTTTGTTCCAGTACACATTTCTAGGATTCATTCCGCGACAATGACAGTAGTGTTTTTTCTGAAATAAAGTTGTAATATCTGCAGACATCACTGTGCACCCATAAAGAAATAAATACAGAGGTGTTGTCAGCAAACTAAAGATAAGGGTGACAAAGAAGACACACTTCTGTCTTAGCGCAGAAAACAGTTTGTGTCATGTAACTATTTCCCAATGGCGGGAGGCACTATAACTGTGCCAAAAACGGCGAGTGTGGCTTCGCTTTGAGACTTTTACTGCTGCTGTGAGATGGGAACCGTCTGTGAGGTAATACGTCTGCTTTGCATGTAGTGAGCATAGGTGGCAGCACAAGCTGAGTCAGGCACAACGCCGCGGCAGCATTACCTACGCAGGTAGCGTTTTGAGAGATTACGATGCAGAGAGGCAAGGCGCACGCCAGACACCCGCCAATAAAAATCGCTGACCTGTTGCTCGGGCAAATTACTACGACACCGTGCGCGCCTTCGAACGTTTATTGCAACGAAAGCTGGAGAGGGACAAACAGCAGAGGTCACTTTCGCACGACAAGGTGACTCTTTCGACTTTCTTGCTTTTCTGCTTACAAAAATTACGACGAGCACGACGATATGCAACGAAGTACGTGATGCCGTCTCTGCTCCTTCATTTTGTAACTCGTCGTTCGCCAGCCTTTAGGAAACGCGTTTTCATTACTTTAAGTCATGGATTATGCCACAAAGATACTGCGACACTTAGCTCTGTCTGCTTGTGCACGAGAGGTAGAGATCGGTAGATAACGGCTCCTGAAGTGACCCCATATTGCATGGTTTCCGGAAAGTAGCAGACGCCGTTGCGCGTTGTCGGTTAATGAACGAAATCCTCGGATGGAAAATTAACTTCCAGAGTGTCCCCACTGCTCCAAGACAAAAAGACGACATACCAAGAAGGAATTATCCGATTGGAATAGAAATCGGTAGATGTGACGTTCATGTACAAACAAGCTAATGAAAACAGCTTCAGAAAAATTTGATGATTTATTCAAGAGAAAGAGCTTCCCAAACTGAGCAAGCCAATAACGTCTTCGCCCACACCTGGCCATTATGCAAGCGGTTATTCGGCTTGGCACTGATTGACAGAGTTGTTGGATTTCCTCCTGAGTGATACCGTGCCAAAGACTGTCCAATTGACGCATTAGATAGTAAAAATGCAGAGCTGGTTGGAAAGTCCTACGCATAATGCTCCTAACGTTGTCAATCCGGAAAGATTTAGCGACCTTGCTGGGGAAGGAAAGGTTTGGCACGAACGAAAACAAGCAGTAGAAACTCTCACCATGTGGGGCAGACATTATATTTTGAAGCTATTTTGACTATTTTTCGACCGTGACTTTCTCGAGTAATATGTAAAGGTTTTTTTTAAATTACCGCTACCACTCACAAACTTATTTATTTAACGCCATGTTTCGAGGGTTATACCTCATCTTCAGGCTAAATGGCATTAGAAAAACAACTTTACAATGTCATACTGATATTACATAGTCTTTTCGTAAATGCTGTGGTCATACTGTGGAAGAAGAGAAAACTTAGTAAGGGGTGATGTCACTTTGGAAGCAGGACTGATGTTTGCACGAAAATGTTTGTAACGGTCACTTACTTTGTTCTTCTGGGGTGGCAGTTTCGCTGAGATGTGTTGCGGTGTACCCATTTCCGTGTCTCACTTGGTCACCGTTCACAAATTGTCACTAATGTAGCAGTAACTTGGAAACACGATTACGAACAGTTCTGTAGTGCAGTGGATAAGATGGCGGTCGAAATACAGCTGGTTTCGATTCTGCTATCGATTTGTCGAGCTATGTGTTGTCAGATGTTTACATGTCGTCTGCACGTCTTGTTATCGTACTACAGATGTAGGTTGACGAAATACATTACAAGTTGAGCACCTGTTACAATATTATTGAACACATCATGATATAATCTATTTATTTTACATATTTCTAACCTATTGCTGCGGCTAGAGTCAAACGACTATCATGTTATGTATCTCTTATTCTTGGAGTACTGTAGTGAAATTGGAAAAGAAATGTGAATTTTTGAAGTCTGTCATTTCATTCAGGATCTCGTTATTTCCCATGTGGCCGTGGATGAATATTTCCATTTCTTCCAAGATGTCCATTTTCCACCTCTTTTCTAAATTATGTAGTACGTTGAGATTGTTGTCTATAGTAACATTGGGTCCTGTTTCGTGCATATGTTTCGCTATAGCTGATTTATTCGGTTTGCCAAGTCTGAAACAGTCAATGTGTTTTTTAAATCGTGTTTTAAAATTTCTTCCCGTTTGGCCAAAGTAATATTTGTTGCAATGACACCATGTAATTTTATAAATTACTGCTTTGTTAAGTTTCTTTGTGGGATTTGAGATGTCATGTATCTGTTTCTTCTTTAAGTTGTTGTTGGTGGCAAAGGTGATCCTGATGTCTGTTTTTTTTTGAACAGCTTGGCTATTTTGTCTGATGGGACGTCTAAATATGGTAATGTTATGTACTTGGGTTTTTGGATGTTGTGTGAGGAAGCTGTGTCACATTGTTTGTTGTTATTTTTAGTTGTGCGTTGTGACAGTGTGTCTATTTCGTGTTCGTGATAGCCATTATTACGTGCAATGTATTTGATAGTTTTCATTTCTGTCTCATAATCGGCAGCATTAAGTGCGAATTTCTGTGCTCTGTTTAAGAAGGATGTGACTACAGCGTGTTTATGTGAGTTGGGATGTGTGGAAGATTTGTTAATGACTGTGTCTGTGTATGTTGATTTTCTGTATATATTGATCTTAAAAGGGTTTGAACTGTGTCACTTATTGTCATGTCTAGAAAATTAATTTTGTTATCTTTCCCATGTTCTATGGTGAACTGGATGTTGTGTAAATTATTGACTCTGTTTAATAGAGTTTCCACTTCTTCATTATTATCTTGCTGAAATGTATGCCCAGGGTGGGTTCCGATGAACGGTAACAAAACAGGGCGTAGAATGCCGTCGACGTACCACTGTGCCCTAACGGCACCAGGAATGACAACCAAAGGGGTCCTGTTATGAAAAGAAATGGCACTGAATGAGATTTTCACTCTGCAGCGGAGTGTGCGCTGATATGAATCTTCCTGGTAGATTAAAACTGTGTGCCGGACCGAGACTCGAACTCGGGACTTTTGCCTTTCGCGGGCAAGTGCTCTACCAACTGAGCTACCCAAGCACGACTCACGCCCCGTCCTCACAGCTTTACTTCTGCCAGTATCTCGTCTCCTACCTTCCAAACTTAACAGAAGCTCTCCTGCGAGCAATGCAGAACTAGCACTCCTGAAAAAAAAAAAAAAAAAAAAAGGATATTGCGGAGACATGGCTTAGCCACAGCCTGGGGGATGTTTCCAGAATGAGATTGTCTCTCTGCAGCGGAGTGTGCGCTGATATGAAACTTCCTGGCAGATTAAAACTGCGTGCTCTACCAGAGCACTTGCCCGCGAAAGGCAAAGGTCCCGAGTTCGAGTCTCGGTCCAGCACACAGTTTTAATCTGCCAGGAAGTTTCAAGAAATGGCACTCCCAGCCAGCACTCCTGGTTGTCGGGCCGCATGTCAGGTGACAGTCTGGTTGAGATCCCGTGTCCATACACGTCATTACTGATCCGGAGCCTGGAATCTCATTGACTGGAGTAAATTTTTTTCCGTGATGAATCACGTTTCGAACTGAACCCTGATGACTAGATGCAGTTTATAATGAAACCGCAACCACGCCAGACTATATGCGCTGTAGAATAGTCGCATAATGCAGCGGCGTATCAATGTACTTTCATATGTTCACGTATCGCTCGAACAACGATGGCTGTGTGCCTTGCAGTCGGTCGTAAGCAATTTGAGCACATATCTAAGTAAAGCGTAAAAATGCTTCTCTTTAAGAAAAGTATTTATTTTGTGGGTGACATGTCGTCAATCATCCTGGATAAAATGGCTATTTAAAGTGTATTCCGTTTAATTACATTTTAGAATAGTATCTGTAGATACATTTGTTCGTTAGCTGGTCTTGTACTTGTAAGAAGCATTCAGGCGTCTCCAAGAAAAGGATGACCAGCTTTTTTTTTTTCAAATTTAAGAAGATTAATTTTGTAAACCCTCGTCTCCAGTTTTGTAAAGGCCTCGTCGCTACTGCTGTGGAGGCCGAGTTTGTCACTGTTGTTACCGTAGGCCGAGTTCGTGAAACGGCTTCGGATGCAGTACACCGCTAAGACGATTTCTTCCTGCCGCTCAACATTAATATGTTTTGGTGTTGAGAGTTTTTTCGTCAGTGTACGAATACAGGGTGGTGAGAAACAGTCTGAGAATCTTGTAAGGGTGTAGCAGGGTAGGTAGCCTGTGCTGAGGAATAATTGTTAAGCAAAAAATTCGATATGTTGCACCGTTTCCTCGTTGATAAGCAGTGAAGTTAGCCGATCAGGCCGCTCCGAGCAAATTCAAGTGGCCCGCTAGATACAATCAGACGCAGTTGTTCTCATAGCATAGATGATGACGCACGAGTCTCCTCAGCCTTTGGCTCGGCTTCGATACTTCCTACCGTCCCACGTCCAGTTCTTGTATCGCTGTCTTGTGTGGCTACGAAGCCAAACGAAGAACTCGTTTGACGTCACTGTTCTGTGGTGGGGCGCCACAATTTGCGCGCAACTGCCTAATTGGCTAACGTCAATCCTAATTAAACTGGAAACAGCGCTTCGTATCGAATTTTTTTCCAAGCAGTTACTTCTCAAGACAACCTACGGTGCTACACTCTTGCGATGTTTTCAGATTGTTTCTGACCGTCCTATGTACGGGGTGTTTCTTTTAACTTGAAAAACTAAATCTCTTCAAAATGGTGTATCCTATGAAAAAAATGTTCAAAGCGATAAGCTGATATTAGTAAATGGGACATCTGTCTATGCTACAACTGGCCTCCTAACCACCCGTCCTGCTTAAACGGAGTCAGCTTCGTGTTTTCAAACGGGAACCTCACATTTTTGTTTGATATCAGGATTCTACACAACGATTTACTTGAATCATTGTTTCCCATTCGTGGTAGATGGCACTCTAATCGACAAAGTATCAACAGTGCCTGCTTTTACAGTTAAGAACCGACGCATTTGATTCTACATTTCATTTACGACGCAAATGTAAACCTTTCTGTTCTAACGGTTGGTATGTACACTACTGGCCATTAAAATTGCTACACCACGAAGATGATGTGAAACAGACGCGAAATTTAACCGACAGGAAGAAGGTGCTGTGATATGCAAATGATGAACTTTTCAGAGCATTCACACAAGGTTGTCGCCGGTGGCGACACCTACAACGTGCTGTCATGAGGAAAGTTTCCAACCGATTTTTCATACACAAACAGCAGTTGACCGGCGTTGCCTGGTGAAACGTTGTGATGCCTCGTGTAAGGAGGAGAAATGTGTATCTTCACGTTTCCGACTTCGATAAAGGTCGGATTGTAGCCTATCGCGATTGCGGTTTATCGTATCGCGACATTGCTGCTCCAGATGTGGAAAGGGTCCTTCCGGATGCCATGAAGGGTACAGGGTGCACCCATCTGCAGGTGGTCGCTCATGTCGGCACCAATGATGTGTGTCGCTATGGATCGGAGGAAATCCTCTCTGGCTTCCGGCGGCTATCTGATTTGGTGAAGACTGCCAGTCTCGCTAGCGGGATGAAAGCAGAGCTCACCATCTGCAGCATCGTCGACAGGACTGACTGCGGACCTTTGGTACAGAGCCGAGTGGAGGGTCTGAATCAGAGGCTGAGACGGTTCTCCGACCGTGTGGGCTGCAGATTCCTCGACTTGCGCCATAGGGTGTTGGGGTTTCGGGTTCCGCTGGATAGGTCAGGAGTCCACTACACGCAACAAGCGGCTACACGGGTAGCAGGGGTTGTGTGGCGTGGGCTGGGCGGTTTTTTAGGTTAGATGGCCTTGGGCAAGTACAGAAAGGGCAACAGCCTCAAAGGGTGCGGGGCAAAGTCAGGACATGCGGGGACCAAGCAGCAATCGGTATTGTAATTGTCAACTGTCGAAGCTGCGTTGGTAAAGTACCAGAACTTCAAGCGCTGATAGAAAGCACCGAAGCTGAAATCGTTATAGGTACAGAAAGCTGGCTTAAGCCAGAGATAAAATCTGCCGAAATTTTTACAAAGGTACAGACGGTGTTTAGAAAGGATAGATTGCATGCAACCGGTGGTGGAGTGTTCGTCGCTGTTAGTAGTAGTTTATCCTGTAGTGAAGTAGAAGTGGATAGTTCCTGTGAATTATTATGGGTGGAGGTTACACTCAACAACCGAACTAGGTTAATAATTGGCTCCTTTTACAGACCTCCCGACTCAGCAGCATTAGTGGCAGAACAACTGAGAGAAAATTTGGAATACATTTCACATAAATTTTCTCAGCATGTTATAGTCTTAGGTGGAGATTTCAATTTACCAGATATAGACTGGGACACTCAGATGTTTAGGACGGGTGGTAGGGACAGAGCATCGAGTGACATTATACTGAGAGCACTATCCGAAAATTACCTCGAGCAATTAAAAGAGAACCGACTCGTGGAGAAAACATCTTGGACCTACTGATAACAAACAGACCCGAACTTTTTGACTCTGTATGTACAGAACAGGGAATCAGTGATCATAAGGCCGTTGCAGCATCCCTGAATATGGAAGTTAATAGGAATATAAAAAAAGGGAGGAAGGTTTATCTGTTTAGCAAGAGTAATAGAAGGCGGATTTCAGACTACCTAACAGATCAAAACGAAAATTTCTGTTCCGACACTGACAATGTTGAGTGTTCATGGAAAAAGTTCAAGGCAATCGTAAAATGCGTTTTAGACAGGTACGTGCCGAGTAAAACTGTGAGGGACGGGAAAAACCCACCGTGGTACAACAACAAAGTTAAGAAACTACTGAGAAAGCAAAGAGAGCTCCACTCCAAGTTTAAACGCAGCCAAAACCTCTCAGACAAACAGAAGCTAAACGATGTCAAAGTTAGCGTAAGGAGGGCTATGCGTGAAGCGTTCACTGAATTCGAAAGTAAAATTCTATGTACCGACTTGACAGAAAATCGTAGGAAGTTCTGGTCTTACGTTAAACCAGTAAGTGGCTCGAAACAGCATATCCAGACACTATGGGATGATGATGGCATTGAAACAGAGGATGACACGCGTAAAGCTGAAATACTAAACACCTTTTTCCAAAGCTGTTTCACAGAGGAAGACCGCACTGCAGTTCCTTCTCTAAATCCTCGCACAAACGAAAAAATGGCTGACATCGAAATAAGTGGCCAAGGAATAGAAAAGCAACTGGAATCACTCAATAGAGAAAAGTCCACTGGACCTGACGGGATACCAATTCGATTCTACACAGAGTACGCGAAAGAACTTGCCCCCCTTCTAACAGCCGTGTACCTCAAGTCTCTAGAGGAACGGGGGGTTCCAAATGATTGGAAAAGAGCACAGATAGTCCCAGTCTTCAAGAAGGGTCGTCGAGCAGATGCGCAAAACTATAGACCTATATCTCTGACGTCGATCTGTTGTAGAATTTTAGAACATGTTTTTTGCTCGAGTATCATGTTGTTTTTGGAAACCCAGAATCTACTATGTAGGAATCAACATGGATTCCGGAAACAGCGATCGTGTGAGACCCAACTCGCTTTATTTGTTCATGAGACCCAGAAAATATTGGATACAGGCTCCCAGGTAGATGCTATTTTTCTTGACTTCCGGAAGGCGTTCGATACAGTTCCGCACTGTCGCCTGATAAACAAAGTAAGAGCCTACGGAATATCAGACCAGCTGTGTGTCTGGATTGAAGAGTTTTTAGCAAACAGAACACAGCATGTTGTTATCAATGGAGAGACGTCTACAGACGTTAAAGTAACCTCTGGCGTGCCACAGGGGAGTGTTATGGGACCATTGCTTTTCACAATATATATAAATGACCTAGTAGATAGTGTCGGCTTTTCGCGGATGATGCTGTAGTATACAGAGAAGTTGCAGCATTAGAAAATTGTAGCGAAATGCAGGAAGATCTGCAGCGGATAGGCACTTGGTGCAGGGAGTGGCAACTGACCCTTAACATAGACAAATGTAATGTATTGCGAATACATAGAAAGAAGGGCCCTTTATTGTATGATTATATGATAGCGGAACAAACACTGGTAGCAGTTACTTCTGTAAAATATCTGGGAGTATGCGTGCGGAACGATTTGAAGTGGAATGATCATATAAAATTGATTGTTGGTAAGGCGGGTACCAGGTTGAGATTCATTGGGAGAGTGCTTAGAAAATGTAGTCCATCAACAAAGGAGGTCGCTTACAAAACACTCGTTCGACCTATACTTGAGTATTGCTCATCAGTGTGGGATCCGTACCAGATCGGTCTGACGGAGGAGATAGAGAAGATCCAAAGAAGAGCGGCGCGTTTCGTCACAGGGTTATTTGGTAACCGTGATAGCGTTACGGAGATGTTTAATAAACTCAAGTGGCAGACTCTGCAAGAGAGGCGCTCTGCATTGCGGTGTAGCTTGCTGTCCAGGTTTCGAGAGGGTGCGTTTCTGGATGAGGTATCGAATATATTGCTTCCCCCTACTTATACCTCCCGAGGAGATCACGAATGTAAAATTAGAGAGATTAGAGCGCCCACGGAGGCTTTCAGACAGTCGTTCTTCCCGCGAACCATACGCGACTAGAACAGGAAAGGGAGGTAATGACAGTGGCACGTAAAGTGCCCTCCGCCACACACCGTTGGGTGGCTTGCGGAGTATAAATGTAGATGTAGATGAAACTCTCAATTTCTGTCGATACTACTGAATTCGAGCACATATGGCCTACACTTACATTGTTAATTTGGATGGAGTGGAGATTATTTCTCAGCAAGGCGTCAAGCAAAATTTTATCTGCTTTTTTGGATAGGTATAGTTTCCGTTTGTTTTTAGAGGATCTGAAAGTTACAGTATCCAGTCTCACTGCGACAACCCTGTGTTCACTAATCCCTGCACCCGTTTTGATTGCCAAGAATTCAAGTGCGTTTCCACCACCGTTTACTGTTAGAGTGGGCACATGAACTAACTGCTCGAAATAGCACAATTTTGGAAGATTTTTGTGCGTATTTTTGCCAAAATATCGAGTGTAAATTAAGTCGGCATTAACTACAATTGTATGGGTCAGGTACGTGTTTCAAATTAGGTTTTCTTTGATGCTTTCAGCAATTGTATCATCAGAGGTGGGAGGTCGGTAGAAGAATCCAATTATTATTTTATTCCGATTGCCAATAATGACCTCTACCCTTACTAACAGGAACTATCTGCTTCACTTTCGTTACAAGATAAACTACTTCTAACAGCAACGAATACGGCACCGCCAACTGTGTTTAGCCTATCTTTTCTGGAAACCGCTAGGTTCTTCGCAAAAATTTCGGCTGAACCTATCTCCAGCTTTAACCAGGGGATCCGATCGTCAGTGCTTTCTGTTAGCTCTTGGAGCTCTGGTACTTTCCTAACACAGCTACGACAATTTACAATGTTATTCCAATGGTTCCTACAGTTACGTTCTTCCCGTGTTTGGCCTGCACCCTGTGTGACTGAAGCCCTTCTTGTGTTTTCCCAAGACCCTCTAACCTAAAAAACCGCCCAGTCCACGCCACAAAGCCCCTGCTACTCGTGTAGCCGCCTCCTGAGTGTGGTGGACACCAGATCCATTCAGCGGAACCCGAAACCCAGTTGAGAAATCTGCAGCCTACATGGTTGCAGGACCATCCGAGCTTCTGATTCAGGTGCTTCACTCGGCTCTGTACCAGAGGTCCGCAATCGGTCCTGTCGACTATGCTGCATGGTAAGCTCTGTTTTCATCTCTGAAGCAATACTAGCAGCTTTTACCACTTCTGATAGTAGCTCGAAACCAGAGAGAATCTCTTCCAAATCAAAGTAACACATATGCTCTACATGGCATCCGGAAGTACAGTCTGACGTTTGGAATGACTCCATCCGGTCTGCACATGAAGTGCACATTACCTTGCTTCGCATTCTTGGCAGCCATGTCTCTAAGGAGCCGCATAAGGCGCCTAACATTGGCGCTCCCAACTACCAATAATCCCACCCTCTGTGATTGCCCGGATCTTGCTGGCTGAAAGGTTTCCTCTGAAACTGGACAAGCAATGGCATCGGGCTGAGGGTCAGTGTCAGCCAAGAACAACAGGTGGAACATGTTTGTCAGACTATCCCAGGAGACCTTACCTTCGGCTTCCTGGGAAGTCTTCCGCCGCTTGCCACTCTCGGAGGCGGCCTCCCTCACAACCAGGGGTGAGGGATTAACGTCAGTGCGAGCAGTGCAGATCGGTCGACGGGCTCGTGGCTCGTGCTGGGCGTCCGTTGGATTCTCACGGCCGGTCCACAAAAGTGAAGTCCATCGAATGCAGCCTCAGTCTGTGTAACCGAAGCCATAACAACCTGGAACTGAGAGCAAAGTGTTACCAACTCGGTTCGCCTCCGCACACAGGAATCACAGTCCTTGTCCATACTAAATATCCTGGAAAACTACACTACGCAGACAAGCAAAGGACTATTGACATGCGCTACAGATCTCTAGTGTAGACACTGACGAAAACACAAGAACTATGTCTAATAAATTAGATTAATACGCTGAGATTCAAAAACTGAATTACCAAAGTACTGAGGTGAGATGAAATAACAAGCTCCTGATTATTAACTTGCAATGTGTCACAAAATTGGTATATTTTCCGACGCAAACGTAAACGCGAGAACAATACTATGTGATCAAAAGTATCCGAACACCTGACTGAAAATGACTTAAAAGTTCATGGCGCCCTCCATCGGTAATGCTGGAATTCAATATGGTGTTGGCCCACCCTTAGCCTTGATGACAGCTTCCACTCTCGCAGACATAGGTTCAGTCAGGTGCTACAAGATTTCTTGGGGAATGGCAGCCCATTCTTCACGGAGTGCCGCACTGAGAAGAGGTATTGATGTCGGTCGGTGGGGCCTGGCACGAAGTCGGCGTTCCAAAACATCCCAGAGGTGTTTTATACGATTCAGGTCAGGACTCTGTGCAGATCAATCACTTACAGGGATGTTATTGTTGTGTAACCACTCCGCCATAGCCCGTGCAATGTGTTGAAAGATGAAATCGCCATCCCCGAATTGCTCTTCAACAGTGGGAAACAAGAAGGTGCTTAAAACATCAATGTAGGCCTGTGCTGTGACAGTGCCAACCAAAACAACAAGCGGTGCAAGCCCCTCCTTGAAACCCACGACGACACCATAACACAACCGCCTCCGAATTTTACTGTTGGCACTACACACGCTGGCAGATGACGTTCACCGGGCATTCGCCATACCCACATACTGCCATTGGATTGCCACATTCTGTAGGGTGATTCGCCACTCCACACAACGTTCTTCCACAGTTCAATCGCTCCTTACACCAAGCGAGGCATCGTTTGGCATTTACCGCCGTGATGAGTGGCTTATGAGCAGCCGCTCGACCACGAAATCCAAGTTTTCTCACCTCCCGTTAACTGTCATAGTGGATCCTGATGCGCCTTTGAATTCCTGTATGTTGGTCTGGATAGATGTCTACCTATTACACATTACGAACCTCTTCAACTGTCGGCGGTCTTTGTCAGTCAACAGACGAGGTCGGCCTGTACGCTTTTATGCTGTACGTGTCCCTTCACGTTTCCACTTCACTATCACATCGGAAACAGCAGATGTTTATAAGTGTGGAAATCTCACGTACAGGCGTATGACGCAAGTGACACCCATATTCGAAGTCCGTGAGCTCGGCGGAGTGCCACATTGTGCTCTCTCACAATGTCTAATGATTACTGAGGTCGCTGATATGGAGCACAATGCACCTAATATTAAAAACGTATGTTTTGGGAGGTGTCCGAATACTTTTGATCACATAGTGTATGTCTATTGACTATTAAATTAACACGCAAAAATTCAAGAAACTAAACTACCAAAGCACACAGATTAAAGTATATAATTCGATCCAGGTTAGGAACTCTTAAAACTTAGAGGTTGAAAAAAATCAGCTAACCAGTTGCAAAACGAAGGTTTATTAGCCCTTGACTTAGGTTTCGATATTTCTAAAAATATATTCTTCAGAAGGAGTAAGATAATCTAATGTACCATCCTGCAGTGTAACAAGGCCCATTCGATCGGGAGAAGATATTTATAGAAATATCGAAACCCAGGTCAAGAGCTAATAAACCTTTGTTTTGCAATTGCTTGGCTGGTTTTTGCAACCTCTTCAGATTTACACAATTGCTGTTTCGCAGCCATGTTTAACAGCTTTCCTGTTGCTGCTTGTGTCTCGGCCGGCTGCTGCTGCCGAGCTGACATGACTTGCGTGAGCGGTGGAGAGTCACCTGTAGCCAGATCTCCGTCATCTGCAGCCCTGATATGTGACCAGTGTGCTCTTTTAAGGGGCTGATATGTTTTATCCGATGACCCTTACTGATAAATTTACAAATTGACAAATATCATCTACCATGCACTTCTCAGTATGGATATGGATGGACGTGCATACGGTGCAATATGCACACTTCATCCTACACTGAAAGATCATCTGCAGAGAGGAGGTGTAGACGTAAATGACACATTGCCGGATACTTGGCCTTCTTATGCTACTATGGAGATGTAGCTGGTAGACGGTTGAGTGATCCGCTTTGTCGCCACCTGCGCAATGTGGCAGGGAAGGAGAACGTGACACACGTGTAAGAAATGACCGTGAGGGGCCATTACGTGACGAGATGAAATTAGCGGAGCAGCCCCGAATAGTAGACGAACACGTGAACGTCGTTTATCATCATGAGTTGCACGTATGTTGTCATTTTACTTTAAACTCTTCGGGAGAGTTATCTTCTAACGTCATTAACGGATAGTAGAAGACTAGTTTATCTGTAAATATTTTTACAGTAAAAGTCCGTTTGCTTTATATGCCCGAAAAGCGTGAGTAACAACAAACTATAGTGCTATAACATATCTGCATACTGGGAGAATCTGCTTCACTGGTGGACTACGATGAAATTTTTCTGAGTAACTGTTACAGGGAACACAACAGAGTTCTCAATATTTCCATGAAAATCAGGTTTAAAGAATCCTATCAATTTTAATGTTTTATTTCATCATATCCGTTTTTGTTACTTAAAAAATCAACTGGCTACATACTGTTTTGTCAAAACACTCCGTACCTTTTTTAATTGTGCTTTGTATAATTGCTCCTGGAAATAAGAATATTGCAGTCTTTGACCGCATTCTTATCTATATCTCATAGGTAGACCAGAATTACTTTAAACGAATATGTTTGGTCACATAATCTCTTTATTTTCAATGATTTCATGTTTCAGTTTACTGAATATGGTCACATAATCTCTTTATTTTCAATGATTTCATGTTTCAGTTTACTGAATATATATGTCCAATGAAAACCGAAACACTTATACAAATTTAGCCATGGTTTCCCAGTGATACAGACCCTCACAATATGCTAATATTTTATAGTGTTGAGTATATTTTTACTAGCGCTCGCATATTTTTCCATTTACATAACAACAGAAACTCTCTGTGGTGCGACTGCCTCATGTCATAACGAAAATCCTCGAGTGAATGTTGAAATTCCTGATGATGCAACATTCGTTTAGAAATACGAATCGGGAATAAAAATCTAAAACTTTTAATTAAAGACAGCCAACGGACTTTTTTCATAAATATATATTTTTCACTGTCTCTGTGTGCCACGTGAAAACATGATCGATTCGTTAAACATAATCTGTCTCTAGTGTGAGGACAACGATACTGGCAAAATTGCGAAATATTAAGCAAATGTTGATCGAAAATGGGCTCATTTACATTGGGTGAAGTTGGAAATGTCTTCCCACAACGTTTTATCATCTATCCTCTTGTAATATTTATAGGTAATTGGCTCTGTACTCAGATTTGCAAACACGGGAACATGATGTTGTTTTATAGGGAGACTATCATCCTAGTCAAAACATGCGACACATACAAATCGTAGAATTAAGCGACATGGGGTAAACTTAACTGGCCGACGCACAGTGAGTCGTTATCACCGAGTGCGTGGCCAAAAATGTGAAAAGACTGGAAAATACTTTTCTCGTCCCCCATCCAATCTCTAGCGTACGCACTTATAATAAAGTCCGCCCCCCTGGTAGCTGAGTGGTCAGCGCGACGCAGTATCATACCTAACGGCCCGGGTTCGATTCCCGGCTGGGTCGGAGATTTTCTCCGCTCAGGGACTGGGTGTTGTGTTGTCCTTATCAGCTTCATTTCATCCCCCATCGACACGTAAGTCGCCGAAGTGGCGTCAACGCGAAAGACTTGCACCAGGCGAACGGTCTACCCGTCGGGAGGCCCTGGCCACACGCCATTTTTTACTTATAGTAAAGCGTTCTTTTTTCTGACCTCTGGCTAGCGTTGGCGACCAGAGGCTCTAGGACGGCATGATGTAAGAGGATAATGGGGCAGTCCGGTAGTGGGCGTGCCTCATGTTCTAGTAGGTCAGGTTTCTCGAACAACTACGTAACTTATTAATGTGTACGAGTTGAGTTCTACAAATCAGGTGAAAGTACAAAACATAAAATGCGTCTACCATCAAGGATAAGCTGCAGTGACGCTGGGCTGAGTTCCGAGTGTTCGCACATCTTTCAGCAAGACGGACTCAGCTGCTAGTTGCTGTCAGTAGGTCCACATCATCAACGTCGCGTCCTGTAAGCCAACGTACCTTACCCCTGACACGTCCGGACGTTGCGCTCATGCTGGCGATGCATGCAAAACCTATAAATGGAATTCCGTGTCTTGGAAGATATTGGTTGGCCGGCAAATAACTGCCTAAGGTATCTGATAAAAAAAATGACTATGCTGTTGAAGTTCCGTGTCCTCCAATTAAGTTGCTGAACATCAGTAACAGTTACAAATCAAACATGATGTGCATCACACCATAATTCAAGGAACATTCACGGAAGCCACGAACTCGAAGTAATAGAGTCCCAGCGACGCCGGTTGCATGTCACACAAAATAAGCTGCCACGAGGGAGTTTGTACCTGCAACGCCAGGACCGTTCGGATATTGCCTGGCACAAAGCTCCACAAGATCATCGAGGGCTATTAAATTTCCACTGGCAATCGCGACCAAAAGGACATCTACGTTTACATACACTGAAGTAGTGCTGGGGGGAGGAGGGGGGGGGGAACTGACACCATAATCCTGCAGGGATGTCCATAAACCCGTAAAAGTACGAGGGGTGGAGACTTCTCGTGAACAGCATGTTGCAAGGCATAGGCTCAATAGCGTTCATGTCTGGGGAGATTGGTGGCCATTGGAAGTGTGTTCCTGGAGCCGCTCTGTAGCAGTTCTGGACGTGTGGGGTCTCGTTGTCCTGCTGGAATTGCCCAAGTCTGTCGGAATGCAAATGGACATGAATGGATGCAGGTGATCTGACAGGATGCTTAGGTAAGTGTCACCTGTCAGAGTTGTGTCTAGACGTATCAGGGGTCTCATTTCACTCCAACTGCACACGACCCACACCGTTACAGAGCCTCCACCAGCCTTATCAGTCCCCCGCTGACATGCAGGGTCCATGGATTCATGAGGTTGTCTCCACACCTGTACACACCCATCCGCCCGGCGCAATTTGAAACGAGACTCGTCCGACCAGGCAACATGTTTCCAATCATCAACAGTCCCATGTCGGTGTTGACGAGCCCAAGCGAGACATAAAGCTTTGTGTCGTGCAGTCATCAAGGGTACACGAGTGGATCTTCGGCTCCAAAAGCCCATATCGATGATGGTTCGTTGAATGGTTCGCATGCTGACACTTGCTGATGGTGCAGCATTGAAATCTGCAGCAATATGCAGAAGGGAATAAGATTTTCACTCTGCAGCGGAGTGTGCGCTGATATGAAACTTCCTGGCAGATTAAAACTGTGTGCCGGACCGAGCCTCGAACTCGGGACCTTTGCTTTCGCGGGCAAGTGCTCTACCAACTGAGCTACCCAAGCACGACTCACGCCCCGTCCTCACAGCTTTACTTCCGCCAGTACCTCGCCCCCTACCTTCCAAACTTTGCAGAAGCTCTCCTGCGAACCTTGCAGAACTAGCACTCCTGAAAGAAAGGATATTGCGGAGACATGGCTTAGCCACAGGGTGGGGGATGTTTCCAGAATGAGATTTTCACTCTGCAGCGGAGTGTGCGCTGATATGAAACTTCCTGGCAGATTAAAACTGTGTGCCGGACCGAGACTCAATCTCGGGACCTTTGCCTTTCGCGGGCAAGTCTAGAACGCCTGCCCGCGAAAGGCAAAGGTCCCGAGTTCGAGTCTCGGTCCGGCACACAGTTTTAATCTGCCAGGAAGTTTCAGTTTGCAGAAGCGTTGAACGATGCTCCTCAGTCGTCGATGGTCTCGTCCTTGCAGGACCTTTTTCCAACCGCAACGATGTCGGAGATCTGATGTTTTACCGGTTTCCTGATATTCACGGTATACCCGTGAAATGGTCGTACGGGAAAATCCTCACTTCATCGCCACCTCGATGATCCTTTGTCCCACCGCTCGTGCACCGATTGTAACACCACGTCCAAACTCACTTAAATCGATTGATAACGTGTCATTGGAGCAGTAACTGATCTGACAACTGAGACAGACACTTTTTTTGTCTTATATAGATGTTGCCGAACGAAGCGCTATATTCTGTCTGTTCACATATCTCTGAATCTGAATACGCATGCCTGTTCAAAATGGCTCTGAGCTCTATGGGTCTTAACATCTGAGGTCATCAGTCCCCTAGACTTAGAACCACTTAAACCAAGTCGGTCGCGGTGGCCGAGCGGTTCTAGGCGCTTCAGTCCGGAACCGCGCGACCGCGACGGTCACAGGTTCGAATCCTGCCTCGGGCATGGATGTGTGTGATGTCGTTAAGTTAATTAGGGGACTGATGACCTCAGATGTTAAGTCCCATAGTGCTCAGAGCCATTTTAACCATTTTGAACTTAAATCAAACAACCTATGGACATCACACACATCAATGCCCGAGACAGGATTCGGACCTGCGACCGTAGCAGTCGCGCGGTTCCGGAATGAAGCGCCTAGAACCGCTTGGTCACAACGGCCGGCCTCATGCCTGTACCAGTCTCTCTGGCGCTTTAGTGTAGTATGGCATTAAGCAGAGACACAGTAAGATTATGTGCTAGCCCTTCTCACGGCACAAAAACGCTATATAAGCTTTGTTCATCTGATCTATCCACATCTATACTTGTCACAGGTCAGAACTTACCTTGCGAATACCGATCAGAGTCACTCCCTATGCGACTGTGAATGGTTATACAAGGCGCGTCTGAAAAGTTTTTGAATGGCCTCAGCAAATAAATGAAACAAAGCTACAAAGTGCCTCGACTTGCCTTGAAAGCGATCACTAATCACCATTAGGTACACCACGCTTCTCATATCGACTGTAAAGCTGTAGGGAACCGTCAGAAAAGATTGATGTGGAATAGCGGGAACACGGAAGTCACGCCTTGTTTGATATCCGCTACGTCCACGGATTTTCGTGAACAATACTGCTTACAATGTCTTTGCTTATCTTCAGCTCTCCTGCTCTCATTCTCAAAGACGGTCACCAATCATCCACAGGCATTCGTCGTTCTCGTGTCATTGCGAAGTGGAGAGCAGAATGAAGCAACGCGTTAACACTAAGTCTTGGTTCAAATTAGGAAAAACGGCGACTAAGACTCATGGAATGTTAATGCAAATGTGTGGTGTTAAGCAGTGAGTAGGAAATGTGCGTTTGGATTGTTTAAACGGTCTAGCGACGTTATGGACGGTCTCGAGGATGTTCGGTCAGAGGGGTAGCTGCCCTCTGTAATAAAAAAATCTGAGTTAATGGATCAACGACGAACTGAAAGGGGTGTCTTACGACATACGCCCCGAGCAGATGCAACGAACGAAAACGAACAAAATGACATAAAAAAAATGGTCCGCCTTCGGGGCGACACGAAAAACACAAAGCAGCATCGAACTGAGTGCGACGGATACTTGCCGATGATCGGCAGCTGTCTTTGAGTATGATATAAGAAGAGCAGATCGTAAGTATATACAGTGCACGCAGACGTTGCGGAATTCAGCGCTTCAAGCGATTACGCAAGAAGCGTTTGATGGCAGTTCCCTACAGCTTTGCAACCGATGTCAGAAGTATAGTGTAGCTAATGGTATTTACTTTGAAGGCCAGTAAAGATATTTTGGTTGTAACTCTTGTTTCCTTTACTTTCTAAGACCATTCACCGAACTTTCCAGACACACCTTGTACTTCACAAACAACAGATGAATTGACAATAAACCTTATTGCGCCGCTAAGGTTGACCTGACACCAGCTACATGATCTGCTCTCAGACAATATCCACCACAATCTGCTCATAGCACCAGGACACTACCCTTATTAGTATCTTTTTCTCAGTCTGTGGCATCAGACACGTCACTTTTCCTGACATTCATACTTAAGCCACTTTAGTGGGTTGCAACAGTAACTCACACTTATACCAACACGGAGCCCTTCTTGAGATAATTTTAGGATCTATCTGTCTCATACAAAACATGTTTTTACGAAAGGACTATTTCTTCTATTCTGTCTTGAAGGGTCAGTGACGAGTCCATTCTGCTGTTATTAAGAAGTGCCTTTCCCTTCAAACTGCGGCGCCCTAATTAGTTTCTGCAAGAGTTTCGAACAAAATACCTTCAATGGCCTTCAAATAATAACCATTAGCTGCTCGTAACTACCCGGAGCAACCTTAACGGGTAAGACCACAAAATAAGCAGTAAAGGCATATGCCAGACTGACAATCATAGGAAGAATTTAAGGAAATGTAAGTCATCCAGGAAGGAAGTGGCTTTCAAGATGGTTGTTCGACCGATTCTTGAGTGAATATTGTTCATCAATCTGGGACCCTTACCAGGTAGAACCGACAGATGGAATGGACAATATCTAACAAAGAGCGGCGCGGTTCGTCATGGAATCGTTCAGTCAGCGCGAGAGCGTTACAGTGATGCTCAACAAACTTCAGTGGCAGACGCTACAAGAGAAGCATTGTTCATCAGAGAGAGGTTTACTATTGAAATTTTGAGAGTCCTTTTCGGGAAGATTCGGACAGCGTATTACTTCCTCCAGCAAACGAGGGCAGGCAACGGCCTTGCCGCAGCGGATACACCGGTTCCCGTCAGATCACCAAAGTTAACCACTGTTGGGCGGGGTGACCATCCGGGCCGCCATGCGCTGTTGCCATTTTTCGGGGTGCACTCAGCCTCGTGATGCCAATTGAGGAGCTACTCGACCGAATAGAAGCGGCTCCGGTCACAGAAAACCATCATAACGACCGGGAGAGCGGTGTGCTGACCATACGCCCCTCCTATCCGTATCCTCATCTGAGGATGACACGGCGGTCGGGTGATCCCGATGGGCCACTTGTTGCCCGAAGACGGAGTGCGTTATATACGAGGGCGTGCTCAAAAGTAATGAGTCCGAATTTTTTTTGTGAAAACTCTTAAACCTTTTTAATTAAAAGAAACGTTATTAACATTCTAAATCTTTAAAGAGCCAATTGCGGACGGAGCGAGGAGGACATCAAATGCAGACTAACACTGGCAAAAAGTGGTTTCCTGGCCAAGAGAAGTCCATTAGTATCAAACATTGGCCTTAATTTGAGGAAGAAATTTTTGTGAATGTACGTTTTATAGCATTGGGTAGAGTGGTTGTGAAACATGGATCGTGGGAAAGCCGGAACAGAAGAAAATCGGAGCATTTGAGATGTGCGATTACAGACGAAAGTTGGCAATTAGATGGACTGATATGGCAAGGAATGAGGAGGTTCTGTGAAGAATTGGAGAGGAAAGGAAGATACGGAAAACACTGACAAGCAGAAGGGACAGGATGAAGGACATTTGTTAAGACAACCGGAAGTGACTTGCACCGTACTAGAGGGAGCTGCAGAGGAAGATTGAGACTGAAATATATGCAGCACATAATTGAGGACGTAGGTTGGAAGTGCTACTCTAAGACGAAGAGGTGGGCACGGGAGAGGAATTCGTGATGGGTCGCATCAAACCAGTGGGAAACTGATGACTCAAAAAAAGGAATTAAAATAAAAAAAGTTGGCAGTGATTGAAAATTTTCTCAAGGTCATTCTTGGCACTAATAGGTATTCGACCAGGAAAGTTTCTGCAGAGTGAAACTCTTCAGTGACTTAAAATCTGACCGAAATAAGCTACAAAAGTCACCCTTTTTTATTTATACTATCATACCCTTCCGTTGATATCAACTCCTACATCGGAAGATTCTCTCCAGTTCTCCATGTTAACTAAATAACAGGAATTCAATAATCGGTACTCCGCCAGGAATGTCAGCTCTTATTCCTTTCCTCCTGATCCCACTATCATTCTACTGCCAGTCAAATTTCCGACTTCTTAGTTATGTTCGTCAGAACATTTGCGTCCAGAATCCAAATTATTTGAATTTCCGAGCTTCAAGTATCATTAGTTCTTCCTTTAGCCTCTTTTTTCCTAGTTCAGTTCCTCTTCATGGTAATGTAGACTATTCACTTTTCCTCTCTATTTAAAATCCTCGTTAACGAGCTGTCACAGTACCATAATACTTTGTTTCATCGTGGTAGAAGTAAGCCACGTCGTGCTTTTTAAAGTCGACACAGAGGTATATGTATTTAGTACTTTTCAAGAAGTGACTGTGTTTTTGACCCCAAGTGAACAGGCGCGTTGGTTTGGAGAAAAGATCTCACACGAACACACAATACGCAAAATTCTTATTCCAATCGCAAAGCTCAAAAATCTTTATTCAGGCAAAATAATTGTCGGTTCTCATCCCAGCCTCTTCAGGTGTAATTGTAGTGATCGATCCACTTGTAGCGAAGAAAGTGTACACCATACTTTTCACACACTCCTTGTCGCCAGGTATTGGACGAGCACGATCGAAAAGGGTACAAACAGATGACTGCCGGTATTTCTATGATCCAAACTTTTATAGTTACATTTCACCACCGGTTACGGTGATCAATATCAGAAGGGATCTACTGAATTTAACTCTGATTTTACCGGATGATCTGTTACGGGCATTTCCAATGTTGAGCCTCGTGTAACAGAGGTAGACGGTGTGGTAACCAACGACCATAGTGCTTCCCGCTGTGAAAAATTTCATGTAAGATCTTCGAGAAGATCACTGATACAATCGTAAGAATACGCTGATTGTGCTGATAGGCGAAGCACGTGGACTCATCATTTTGTCACATGGTACATTTCCTTTGTTAGTGACAGTTTCTGGACGTCTTGAACGACTTTCGTCTTCAAAATAACAGATAGTAGAAACCATAAAAGACGTTCAGCAAGAAACATTTCCGGAGTGGCAAAGTAATGTCTATAGACTTCGACTACCATTCAAAGCCATCTGAAAATCGAAATATTGCTTCAAATTTGTCTCTGACAGAGGATGGATATATGGTCGAGAGGGGGAACCTTCAATCGATTGTAGCGATCTTGTTAAATCTTTAAGAATACCTTAAACTGGGCGCTGCCATCCATCACATGTACTCCTTGTTCAATAATCATGCAATCATCACAAGTTTTTCAGTGACCCTTGCAGGCGTAGATGAAGTCGAAGGGCTGTCCACGAAAGAGATAAGGAATTAGTGATGGCAGTTTAAGTTATACGCAACATGTAAGGAAAAAGCTGGAGGAGTTTAATCTGAAAGGTCACATTCCAAGAAGTCACGTGGAAGGCGGTAAAAAGAGTACCGAAATTAAAATGCAAACTAGACACATAGTGGTTCTACAAGATCTCTGAAGAACCTGATGCACAGATGTAAACACGCGGTGCATTATATAACGTTTCAATAAAAGTATTATTTGAAGACAACATGCAAATCAGATTTGTTCTTGTATGGGAATGAAATACGTGAATTTTATGTATGCTCGTTGACACACTCTATCATCGGCTATTGATTTTGGTGGACTGTGGAACGCATGTGGTTATATAATAATTAAGTTGCATTTGAAATTAAGTTGCGTAATCAATTCCGCTACATTGATCTCCATGTAATTGATGTGAACCTTGTGGAACAAGGATACACTTAATTTCTTTGCCACATACATGTCAACCATCTATACTCATTGATGACAAGATCAATATATCTCTCACTTCACTGGCTTAGTCTTTTAATTAATCATTTGTCAACAATGTATAAACTTGTTTCATCGAGTATCCAGTCACAGTTAAATGAAATAGTGTCTTACAAAGCATTTAAGGTTTTAATATTACGCTTTCAGGTACCTATTGCTATCGTCTTTGAGCTTGGTGTTCCGCTGAAATGCATTAGCAGATCTACATTATTGAGCGAAAGAACGGACGAATTCAGTGTTCTGATTTAAGCACATTAGTAACGTACAGGAGATATCACGCTAACACAGTGTACCACCGCATTTAGTCTTGATAAATGACTAAGTTTAGCGAAGAAGATAGTCCACAATTTTCTTCAGGTATGTCACATCCAGCTGATTCCATTCGTTGATGATGACATCCTGTAGAGCTATCGAATTAAATAGGCGATAATTATGGCATTTCGTGTGCTGTTCTGAGAAGTCTCAGAAATTTTCAATGGAATTATTAGTTTATAGTGAGCCAGTCGAAGTGCGATAGAGTGCCGGAAGTGCGGCAAACTAGGCTCGAGTCATGGTATGTAAAACACCCCCGAATTATCACAGAACTACCTGTCCTGAGTTACATCCTCCACACACGCTGCAGGTTAAACGCCTCATTATTCCGCCGGACCACACTATACGCCTCCAGTTGCTGCGTTGTTTATCCAACTGAAGGCGTGCAACTTTATTTGCCGCTCTGGCCAGTGGCTTTTTCCGAAGTACATTATTCCACATGTTTATTCCATGCAGTTCCCTTTGCAGTATTCGTTCCGAAACGTCTTGAGGTAGACCTGCACAAACTAGCAGAAGCCATTTCTGTCTGCTTTGGAACCACTTGATACTTACAAGGCGCGATGCTCGTTTCCGGTTTCTGCAGGTTTTTTTTTTACACCCACAGTTCTTACGCCATGTTACATGTCCTCGTAGACACGTTGGACACTCTACGTCGCTACACCAACCAACAGACAACTTCGAATAATGTCTGCTCACGCTCATGTCCAACCACGGAAAATTCTTTCTGCTATTATCACGTTTCCACGTCGATCTATCATTCTACGATGATCGCATACAACCGACAGGCGCATACACACTTCTTCTCTACCATGACTTACGTCAACTGTGGAGCGTCACATAGCCGTCTCCTAGCAGTTCTACATCGTCTACGATGCCCAAAATTAAGCATTGTGCTGTTTTAAGGAAGTAGCTAAATTTTGTCTGGTGAGTTTGCTGTTGGTTATTTCTATCCTGATAGTTCAGTCTTTAGAAGGATAGGCCGTGAAAGCCAAGGGTCTGGGATTGAGTCACGTTCCGGCACACAACTTTTATCAGGCAAAAATTTGAAAGTACGTTGTGTTGCTTGCCTTTGACAAATTTTACGTTTTTTATTTGGTACGTTAACCATGAAATATGAAGGACGTTCAGCAAATAATGCAAAACATTTATTTTCTCGGCAAGTTTCGATAGAAAAAATGCAGAATTTCTGTGAGACATCGTGGAATATTCTCGTTTCAGCCCTTATAGTTTCATGAAGTTCCTACAGGTGGCAGCGCAATATGTAGGTTTCAAAATGGCGTCTGTAAGGGCGATGCGCTCCAAGCAGAGGGCTGTCACTGAGTTTCTTTTGGCGGAAAACCAGAGCATCGCAGATATTCATAGGCGATTGTAGAATATCTAAGGAGATCTGCAGTGAACAAAAGCAAGGTGAGTCGTCGGGCGAGGCGTCTGTCATCATCGCAACAAGGCCGCACAAACGTGCCTGATCGCCCGCATTCCGGCCAGCTGGAGCGTGCGGAAACATTCATTCGAGGTGATCGACGGATCACAATCACATAACTCGCTGCACAAACTGCACGTCTCTGTTGGTAACGCTCACACACTCATCCACCAGTTGGGGGAATCAAAGGTGTGTACTGGTCTAGTTCCTCGCTGGTAACAGGAAAACATAAAGAGTGACAAAGGATCAATGTGCGGAATTGTTAGCGTATTACAAGGCTGAGCATCACAATGTTTTGTTGAACATATTCACCGGTGATGAAACATGTTTTCATCACTTCGAACCGGAAACAAAACCGCAATCCATGGAATGACGCCAAACCACCTCTCCTCCGAAGAAAAAGTTCAAAGGGCACCATCAGCTGGTAAAGTTATGGGGGCGTCTTCTAGGACTGTGATAGGGTTGTTCTGTTTGATGTCCTCGCTCAAGCTGCCATGATCAGCTCTGAAATGTATTGTGCTACCATCAGAAAACTGAAGAAAAGAATTCAGCGTATTCATCGCTACAGAAATGCAAATGAAATTCTCCTTTTGACTGCCATCTTTTCGACACAATGAACGATACACTCCGCTTAAAGCAGTACGTGGATGATGGGGAGTTTATTGATGCAGCAAGACGTTGACCAGTAGAGTCTTACCATGCGGGCATACACTCCCTCCCAGTAACGTGGTGTAGGGTCGTCGCACAGAATGGAGATTATGTTGGAAAACCGCGTTTTGTAGCTAAAAGAGTGGGGAATAATATGGTGTACTGAAATTCTGAATAAAACCAAGCCGCTTTCAGAAAAAGATGTGTTGCATTAGTTATATCTTACTACCTCCTCAAAAGTGTTTTTCTTCTTCTTCTTCTTCTTCTTCTTCCATATCAGTGGACATTAGTATTTAAATTGTCCGCCCTACACCTTCGTGATGGCTTCAACTCTCCTGGGAAGACTTTCAAAGAGGTGTCTGAATGCCTGTGTAGGAGTGGAAACCCATTATTAATCAAGAGCTGAAAGCAAAGAAGATAGTTACGTTGGACGCTGCTGTCTTTAGCAAAGTTGACGTTCTGAATCATCCGAAAGCTGTACTGTGGGGTTCAGGTCAGGTCTCTCGGAAACTCAGTCCCTTCAGGAATGTAGTCGCCCTCAAACCATTGCCTGACGGGTGTTCCTTTATGACAGGGTGCACTGCTGTCATGTAGAGACAAACAGTCTAGCAACTGTTCCTCTACAGCTCGCAGTAGACAATGCTGTAGAATGTGTTCATACTGACACACTCCCTGTTAACCTCACCGTTATTGACAGTGGATTACAGCCGTGTGCAACTGACAAAGGCTGGTCGGTTAATATTTGCAAGGGAGTTGTTTCGTACAAAATGTGTCAGGTAGCAATAATCGGTACATACTTCGTTATTAACGTTGTAACGTATTACTATCTTTACGACGTTTCTCATCGAGCCATATACCTTATCTCGCATTTCTAGCTGCGTCTCTCACACGAATAACGATAAAAATTCAGAAATTCAGGGTCGCCACCAGCCCAAGCCCTTACTAACCATTTAGAAGAAAACGGAGCTGGAAATTATTAGCTTAATTACTTTAATAGTTTAATTACCAGTACGAAAACTTCTTTAAGTAGCCAGATAAATAGCACTCCACGTCGTGCATGAAGCAACTTGATCAATTCAGGATTGGAAATCGGAGTAAGTGGGTAAGATCAACACCACAGAACTTATCTTTCACGTAGATTATTTATCGTATCCAAGTATTGGGTTACACATCCTAACTACACGTATTGGTGCCTGACTAGAAATATTTAAGCAAGAATTACATGAGAATGTAACAGAGCACAATTTAACTACAGCAAGAAGAAACACAGAAAACGGGGGTGGGAGACAATGATACTATCATCTCCTTTGCAATCATACCATAAAAATATCTCAGTGGGATTCGCATAACGATTCGACGCATGCACTATTCTGGACAGAGGTTTAACCAATGCACGAGGTTGTGCGATAATTATTCAACATACTAACTGCGTGTGCTGCTTGCAAACGGCCGAACTAGACCACGTCGTGCATTCCGAATCAAACTGTTGTGCTGCTTTGTAGAAAGCCCACGAAAGAACAGATATTCTTGCAGAAATTACAGCTCATTAAACAAGAAAACTGTTAAAATAAAGCCTATTGCGGTGCCATGGTGGACCAGAAGGGTCATTGATTACCAAACACGTGGCACAAAATCGACACACAAAGACAAAAGCAACTTCCACAAAATATAAGATTAAAAATCATTAAAAATCATACTCGCTTGGACACAGTATTGCACTCACGTACGGTTGAAGCGATCCTAACCAGCTTTTCCTAATCAGATTTACTGTTTGAAATTCTATTTCATTGTTGTTCTAAATGAACAAAGTAACTTCGACACTTTTAACTCAAACACCCAAAAATCGCCTATTTGAAGCAATATAATTATGGCACAGTCGGAAAAATAACTCTCTTCACACGCTTCAGTTAAGCTGAAGTTCTTAAGTATTTCAACAGTTAAACATAACGAAGTCCTAACTCAACCTGCTTCCTATCACGTGAAACCCCCCTTAAGAGCTACGATCCGTACTCACCAAGCGTTCACCTAAGAGTGCCGCTTTCTCTTTCTAGATTACCTAGCTCCCCTTGCAGCAGAAGCTACCTCCGTCACCAACCTCGCACACAAAAACAGCCTTCGACACAGTTTTCGACTAAGATGGGTAAACCTCTCTGTTCAGGTACTGGAAACCTAAGTTGGTCATCCTGTGCTCTCCTTCGAACGAGAAGCAACATCGTCTGCTCGCAGCATACGATGACCAACTCAGCGTTTCCCGCAAAACATAACCGAAACCCCACATTAAAACACACACAGTATTCAATAGGCCTTATTTGAGTGCTCAGTCGTTCTGGAAGAGTTCATGAATTGAGCTAGAATCAGGTTGTAAAGCGAATAAGTTTTACCGAATTTGACAAACGTCTTATGAAACGACTTCACAGAGACGTTTCATCGTATTATATCTTTTGTCTAAACAGCACGAATGAGGCAGTTGCGCTCTTCACCTGACAAAGTAATAATGGTTAACTCGTCACAGGTCGCCTAGTACTGTCGTCACACGCCAATATTCTTCATGTGACACTCAATACACAATCCTCACGGCAATACACATCGTGGGTGTCCGGCGCGGTTGTCGCATAATCACAGTGTACAAATGAACACTTAAACACATCAAACAAATCACTCAGTTAACGCCATTTACGTATTTGCTGGAGGTCAGCCATTAAACAAGTGTAAACGCGGTCGGTCGCCCTGCCGAAATCCGCTCTGCTCACTTAGTAGCTAACAGCTTATTTGCTGGGAGTCTCAACGATGACTGCTCTCGGGCACACTGGCGCTCGACTGTCGATAGTACCTACTGCGACCTACGTGAGGCAAAGATATATTGTTTTCAATACGTAAGGGGCCATTCACCCTTTACAATACCCTTCCGCATTTAGCGTTTTATGAAGCGAAATAAGGGGACCACGCACTAACAACAAAAATCACACCATACCACCATGTCCTCCAACTTCACTGTTGCCTCTAGATACTACGACAGGTAATATTCTCCAGACATTCTCCTAAGCTAAATCCTTTTATTCGGTTGCCACAGGGTATACAGTTATTCATCGCACCAAATCACTGGTTTCGAGTCATCCGCTATCCAAAAAAATGGCTCTAAGCAGTATGGCACTTAACATCTTAGGTCATCAGTCGCCTAGGCTTAGAACTACTTAAACTAAGGACATAACACACATCCATGCCCGAGGCAGGATTCGAAGCTGCGACCGTAGGAGCCGTGTGGTTCCGGACTGAAGCGCCTAGAACCGCTCGGTCACAGCGGCCGGCCATCCGCTATCCAGTGACATCGATCTTTACAGCATAACAGTGACTACAGAAATATCTGACTTACGAGCACCTGCCTGAACATCATACGCCATTCTTTTTAACTCCGTACGCACAGTCACTGTGCTAGATGGACTGCTAGTAGTTCTCTGGAACTCGCGAGTGATTCCTTCTGCTGATTTCATGCAATTTTTAACAACCATCCTCCTCAATGCACGACTGACCCCGTTCATCAGTGCTTGAGGTCCACTTTGTCGTACTTTAGTTAGAGTTGTTTCTTCGTGTTTCCAACACCGCCATACCATCAACAGGCAACTTAGCTTAGAAGCGTTGAAATATGGCGGATGGATTTGTTAGTCAGGGACACAAAGTAGTGACCAGTCCATATTCGAAGTCATTGAACTCTCCTGATCAACCGGTTCTGCTGTTTACTGCCTCTCTACCGAAAACACAGTATTCCCCACTTTCTTTTACGAGAAGTGTTTTTTAAGTAAGGTCCGTCTTGTTGTAGACACTAGTAGTTCGTGCGCAAACCGCAACGAGCACGTGCGTCGTGTACCGGCATGCCTCGGGAAGAGCTGTGCTCAGTTTCAGCTCTGTAGCTAACCTGTACGGTTCTGTTCTGTGCTTTCAAAATATTTATGAGTATCAACTCGCCCGCTGCGTGTGAGGTTCGCTCAGTGATACGATTTTTGTCAGCAAGGAACCTGTCTGCTGCATAAATTCATCGACAGATTTGCGAAGTGCACGGTGATACTGTTATGAATGAAAGCAAAGTGCGGAAGTGGGTACGAGAATTGAAAGATGGCTGTGACAACGTCCATGATGAGGACCGCTCCGGTCGCCCTTCTTTGATTACAGACGATTTGGTGGCTTCAGTTGAAGCGAGGATTGGTGAGAAGAAGCGCTCACAATAACAGGTCTCTCAAACGAATTTCCTGGCGTGTCGAGATCAGTGCTTTACAACATTGTTTCTGAACACCTAAAGTTTAGGAAATTGTGCTCCAGATGGGTCCCAAAACTTCTAACAAGGACCACAAAAACCAAAGATTTGAGTGTGCGATGAAGTTCTTGACTCGTTATCACTAAGAAGGTGACGGCTTCTTGGCCGGCCGGAGTGGCCGAGCGGTTCCAGGCGCTACAGTCTGGAACCGCACGACCGCTACGGTCGCGCGTTCTAATCCTGCCTCGGGCATGGATGTGCGTGATGTCCTTAGGTTAGTTAGGTTTAAGTAGTTTTAAGTTCTAGGGGACTGACGACCTCAGATGTTAAGTCCCATAGTGCTCAGAGCCATTTGAACCATTTTTTGTAACTGGAGACGAAACATGGGTTTCGCATATCACGCCCGAATCGAAGCAACAGAGCATGGAATGGAGACACACACACTCGCCTGTAAAGGTGAATGCCAAACAGACTCTGTCCCAGCCCAAAATCATGGCGTCGGTGTTTTGGGATAGGCATGGTGTTTTGTTGGTCGACTTCATGCAATGAGGAACCACTATCAACGCAGAAGCATACTGCCAAACCCTGAGAAAGCTACGCAGAGCGATTCAAAACAAAAGATGCGGTATGTTGACAAAGGGAATTGTCCTTCTCCATGACAATGCAAGACCTCACACTTCAGGTCGGACCCACGATTTATTGGACAATTTTGGATGGGCAGTCCTCATCTTGCGCCGAGCGATTACCGTCTGTTCCTCCTCCTCAAACCACCTCAGTGGCAACCGTTACAATGATGACGACGACGTGAAAACGGCAGAGCGGCAAGTTTTTATGAAGAGGGTATTTTAAAATTGCTTGAGAGGTATGATACGTGTTTCAACAAACTTAACAACTACGTCGAAAAATAGAGTGAAGTATGTACTTTCTGAAAATAAATTTACTTTTTTGAAATAACCTTTCGTTGTGTACTTATTTTCAAACGGACCTTACTTAAATAATATGCCTCGTACATCTAGTGGTCAATTACGGATTATATAGGGGTGTCCGGATACTTTTGATCAAATAGTGTTTGTAACTGAGCTCTCATGAATATAAAACTATTCCTCAGTTCCCAGCTTCTCACTGTCGTGTGAGTCGTTCTTTGTCCTGCACAACTAGCAGGTGGGGTAGGAGTGATGAGGTAGCCAGCGACTGAGGTACCATGCTGCTTCTCAAAATAACCTCAATTTTTGTGGAGCGTTATCCTATGTGGATGTCTCGTTCTGTTAGCTATCAAATACGCAATATACTAGTGGCTATAAAGCAACGAACTGCGCATATCCCGTGCAAATCGGTGAGAAGTTCGAGGAGGCAATTAAGAAGGTAGCCCCAGGTTGTTGGACAACGAAAATACGAAGAAATGGGTTTGAAACCAGGGTTCGTGGAACCAGAAGTCTGTGCACTCTTCACGATGTTTAATACCATGACCAGCTTCTGGATTATCCAGTCGCTTGATATTTGTCACTGTAATTAACCATCAACACCGGATAATATCGGTTCTGTGATTAAGAGCAGCTACACAACTCGAATTTTACACGTGTGCGCTAGTTTCCTGCTCTGCTAGCGTGCAGGTTTCGCATCCGTATGTCAGGATACTCTGTATAAAAGTCTGAACAAGTTTATCTTAGTGTGGAAGCTGTTGCGCTTTGTTCATTAGAAGGTCCTTCTTGTTTTGGAAGGATCGCTTGACCAATGTTATTCGTTTCCTGATTTCCTTGAGGAATCCATTGTTTTCCTCCGCAGTATTCCCGAGGTAGTGAAATTCGGTTACTTTCTCGACTTGTTCATTGTCTATCTTTATGTTAGTCTTGCCTCCACCTCTTTTCTTGTCTAAAACCACGACTTTGCCTTCTTGGTATTTACACTGAGGTGACAATACCTCCTAATATCGTGTCGGATCTTCTTTTGCCCGGCGTAGTGCAGCAGTTCGACGTGCCATGGACTCAATAAATAACTCGTTGGAAGTCCCCTGCAGAAATATTGAACCATGCTGTCTCTACACCCGTCCATAATTGCGGAAGTGTCGCTGGTGCAGGATTTTGTGCATGAACTGACATCTTGATTATGTCCCAAAAATATTCGATGTGATTCATGTCGGGCCATCTGGGTGGCCAGATCATTCTCTCGAATTGTCCAGGATATTCTTAAAAACGAATCGCAACCAACTGCGGTCCAGTGACATGGCGCATTATCATCCACTGCTAACATGAAGTCCATGAATGGCGGCAAATAGTACCGAAGTAGCCGAACATAATCATTTCCAGTCAATGGTCGGTTCAGCTGGACCAGAGGACAGCCCACACCATTACGGAGCCACTACCAGATTGCACAGTGCCTGGCTGATAACTTCGATCATGGCCGCGAGGAGTCTGCACCACACTCGAACCCTACCATCAGCTCTTACCAACGGAAATCGGGACTCATCTGACCATACCACGGTTTTCCAGTCGTATAGGGTTCAACCGATACGATCACGACCACAGGAGAGGCACTTTAGGCGATGTTTTACTGTTAGCAAAGGTACTCGCATCAGTCTTTGTTGCCAAAGCCAATTAACGACAGATTTCACCGCACTGTCCTAACGGACTGTCCCGTATTGACTTCTGTGGTTATTTTACGTAGTGTTGATTGTCTATTAGCACTGACAGCTCTACGCCAACGCCGCTGCTCTCGGTCGTTAAGTGAAGGGCGTCGGCCACTGCGTTATCTTTGGTGACAGGTAATGTCTGAAATATGATATCCTCAGTACGCTCTTGACACTGTGGATCTCGGAATACTGAATTCACTAACGATTTCCTTAATGGAATGTCCCATGCATCTAGCTCCGTCTACCATCCCGCATATAAGGTCTGTTAATTCCCGTCGCGCAGCCATAATCACGCCTGAAACCTTTTCACGTGAATCCCCTCAGTACTAAAAACTGCTCCGCCAATGCACCGCCCTTTTTATACCTTGTGTACGCGATACTATCGCCATTTGTATTTTTGCATATCGTTATCGCATGACTTCCGTCTCCACACTTTATATTAAGATGTAGTTTTGTTATTCCTTGATTTAAGACCTGAGTCTGCCACTACTGCAATGTCACCGACGAATCTGATGTAGAGAAAATGACTATTGTGGCAGTTCCGTCTGATACATCGGTTTTGCGATAATAGCTAAAATATTAGCTTAATGTTGTTAACCATGCTCGAGGGAAACACACAATTAGTGACTTCCCTTGTAAGCTTCTCCTGCGTTTCAGCGTGCTGAGAGGAATTCTTGGTCGTCACTGTGGCGAAAGTTGCGGATCCTCCCGTCCCGGTGTTTTCTGGGAGCAGAAAGAAGGATGGGCGAGTCGAGGAGTAGGTGCAGTGACTTATGGCTGCGAGAGCAGACCGAGGAGGGGGGGGGGGGGAGAGAGAGAGAGAGAGAGAGAGAGAGAGAGAGAGAGAGGAAGGGAGAGGGAGAGAGAAAAGCCTGATCGCAGCCTGGTGCAGTTTTCGCTGAATCGATCGCGTAATTATCGCCCTTTCTAGCGTTAGCGCTGCTTTTGCTCTGAGCAGCTCACAGTTTGCAAGAGCAACTATGTAACTCGTAATGCTTTTCAGTGCATTTAATTATTTGGATGCTGAATGTGGTTTCAAACTGCATTTGTGAGCTGCACAGCTTTTGAAAAGCCAATCGCGATTCAATAGAAATGTTATGTTCACTTAGAGGTTTCCATCGCCTTGTTACGAGAACAGTCTGTCCCAAGTGAGCTTGGCTCAATCAATCATTTATTGTACTTTTCAGCAAATTAACGTGCATTCCATTTTGAAAGATTTTAGTTAGATTTTTCTGAGGTAATTGCTCTTTCATGGAGTTTCAAGTAAGCAATCATTTTTGTCTCAATTACGAATAAACATTCACTTAAATTGTGAAGTAATTTAGAGAAAATATCTCCCAAGTTTGAAAGAATAAATCCAGTATTTAAAAGAACTGATTTGTTTTCCAGCCTTTTTTTATTTTCCTGCTATAATTCAGGTTAGGCTTTCCTTATTAGACAACGAATGTGACCTATTTCTTGTAAGTGAATTGTGCCCTTACTGTGACGACGTTCCATTGTATAGAAGGTGCCGCTACGTGGAACTGTTTTTGTGTGACAAGAAATTTAAATAATTGGTAATGCAAATGACTAACGAGGACTGCTCTCATTTGCATCCAATACAGTCTTGAAATCACAGAGCTTTCTTAATTACTGTGATTAGCAGTTTTCTGGGTTAAGGCGATATAAGGCTTACATCGGTGTGCATATCGTTTATGTGTTGAGTACGTAAGTGTGGCAGGCAGATAGCACCCTCCATTGGCGAGCCCCAGTATGTCACACATACAGCAGCGATCAACAACACATGGATACCATTTCAGTACCATTTGACACCAGTCGTCTTAAGGAAGATGAGGGCGGCCACAACTGTCTCACTCCCCTTCTGTTCTTGCTTCTTTCTTGCTACTGTCAATATCAATTTCACTGCTTTGACTTTTATATATACCCAAAACCAATCGCCTGTCCCCCCCGAAGTCTTATTTTGGACACTGTTTTAAATGTTTGTTCGAGGTGAACATATGGGATGTATGTTTTTATGTTTACTTACAGTCTTCTTTCCAATATTTGACGTAGTGATTCTCTCGTCCTTTTCCCTTTTCTGAATCCAAATTGATCATTGGCTAAATTCCATTCTACTCTCTTTTAAATCCTCTCTTTAGCTATTAACGGAAATGTTTTATACATGTAGCAGAATGGCTAGTGTTCTTTAGTTTGTACAATCTTTTGTATTTGTCCTCTTGGGTAATGCAACAGTTCTCCATTCTGTGAAGTCACATGGTATGATACCGTCTTGATAACATTTAGATACCTCAGTAAATAATTTACTTTTGATGTTTTCATTGCTGTTTTGTAGGAGTTCTTCAGAGATTTTATCCATACCTGTTGCTTTATTTGACTTTAACCTATTTAGTGCAGGGAAGGACTCTTCTTTTACTATCGGTGAAGCCTTATCGTTTTCATCAATTAGTTTTTCATGTTCAGTATATGCATCTAACCTTCAGTTTCATCACCATTGTAAAAGTCTTCAGTATTATCTTCCCTTTTGTTACTTACATCTTATATGACAAATAACAGTTTCACATTTTTGTCTCGCACTATCTTACTCTTGGTTCTCTGTCTGTGTTGTAACAGTTTAACCTTGTAGGAAGCTTCATCCTGTTTCCATGTTTAAACTTATCTTCCATTTAAATGATGACTAACTGAAACCTTCAGCTGCCGACAGGTGTTGTTGATATACCTCGATGTGGACAGCTGAAAATGTGTGTCCCGACCGGGACTCGAACCCGGGATCTCCTGCTTGCATGGCAGACGCTCTATCCATCTGAGCCACTGACGACACAGATGAATAGCGCGACTGCAGGGACTTATCCCTTGCACGCTTCCCGTGAGACTCGCATTCCCAACTGTCCACAATTCTACATATGTAATGTACCTTATAGACATTTGCCCATCCACTCATTATCTTCATTTGTTTGATAATTTTTTTCATGTCACTTTTCTTTCTCTAAACGGCCGATCCTTGTTTTGTTTTTTCTGTGCTTTATATTGATCAGGGCATTTTTGTTCTTGTCAGTAAGTTTCAATATTTCGGGGATCATCCATGGGTTCCTACGCTTTAGCGTCTTTATTCCTAATACACCTGTGGCTGCGTATTTTATATCTGACTTCATAATATCACAACTGCTTTCTTTGTTGTCTGAATCCGTTGCTGCATGGTTTAACTTCTGCACAACCTCTGCATCTTACAATTTATACAGTGCCCGTTTCTGTGGCTATTCAGCTGGAAGTTCTTAAATCTGATAATGCACTTCTCCACAACAAGTTTATGGTCACTATCTATATTAGCGCCGGCCGAATTCCTGTAAAATGTTGATCAGAGCATATCTATCAGTTGAGGCACGTGTCGCTTAAAAAATCTACAAAAGTAATGCGTATTTCAAGTTTCTGGTTTTCCTCGTAAAACTGGAAATTTGGACGGCTGAAGGTGTTTTGATTTTTTGTGCTGAACATCTCAGGTTCTGCAACCATTTTGTATAACGATGGACTTACAGGGTCACTTATAATTTTTTTTAGATTTAGTAATTGCTCTGCACAAGACCTTCCCTTCCCAAATCCTGCTGGATACTCTTAGTCGAGTAGTCCTTCAGCTCTTTTTAAAATTGTTAGGACCAGTTTTCTTTCCTTTTTCTTTGGAATGGACATAATAAGGCCGACATCCATTCTGATGGTAAGCTGTTTGTTGTCCAGATTTCATTAATTATTTCTCTTGGGTGTAGAATAATGTTGCGACTGGAGTGTTTTCACAACTCAGTAATTATTTTGTCTTATACTGCTGCTTTGTTGTCTTTAAGTTGTTTTATGATTTCTCTGATTTCCTCTATTGTTGGTGGCTTTGAATTTAATAGTATTTGGATTACACTATAACACTAAAATTATTCTTTTGCATGAAATACAGTTGTGTAGATCTTTGAAGTAGTCCACAACTATTCTGTAGCTCTCCATCTTATGTGCAGTCTTTTGTGTTTTTGAATCTATAAATTGCAAACTTGGTGATGTGTACTACTCTAAACTATTTTTCATTGTTTTATAAAATTTCCTTATGTTGTTCTGTTTTAAATGTGACTCAACTGACATTAGTTGATCTTTTATATGTTGTACTCTGATCTTTTTGACACCTTTTAATGTATGTTTCCTTGCTTCTATAAAAATTTTCTTATTTTTATCATTTTTATTTGCTTTACAGGTATTCCAAGCTGGTTATCTCTTTATAATTAACTCACCAGAGTTATCATTTCACCAACCATGTTCCCATTTATTTTTAAGTAATCGGCAATCTCAGTAATGTCTGTTTGAATTTTGTAATAATTTTCTCTAGAAAACTTCTTTATGTCAAACATATGGGTTGCTATTGATTCTTTTTTTCTAAATATTGGTTTAACCTTGAATTTAATGGTAGATAGGTAGTGAACTGATTCTAAACTGGTGCTCTTGACAACTTTTACATTATCTCGACTGCAAAGTGTCTACTTATAGCAACTTGATCGAGTTATTTTTCATCACAAATCGGGATTGGTGATACTTATGCAGTTTGTTTTCTAGGAAGCTTTTTCAAGAGTGTAGATTTTAGTACCATGTTTTGCTGCCTGCATAAGCTTTAGAGTGTTTCTTCTTTTGCATTGGTTCTTTTATGTGCAGGGAATTTTCATACTAGTGCTCTGTCCTGATGTTCTTTACTAATTTGTGCATTAGAATCACCAACTAATAACACTGTGTTTTTCGATGGAATGTGTTCTAGGGTGTGTGATACATTCTATCAAAAATTTTCTGCTTGCTTTTTCTGCATTCTCTATTTCTCATTTGTTGATTCATGTGTATTTAAAGTAGTGTAAATTGGGTTTGATGATTTAAATGTTAGTATATAAAATCTTTTATTAACTGATACAAATTTTCTTAGTTTAATATGTTTTCGTTTAAAATGAAACCCATTCCAAATTCGGTACGTTTTTCATAATTTTTTTTCTTATTTTCCCTTAAATATCTTGAATCTTTCTGAATCGAAAGGATGTTCATCAGTAAATCTTGTTTCTTGCAGTGCTGTTATCATTACATTTTTTCCTTTGGAAAGTTTATTAAAGTTTTAAGTTTTCCTGTTTTTAAGGGTGGATTGACATTAAAAGTGGTAGGTAATTTATGTTTTCATGTTTAATTTTATGTGTTGTTGTTTTCCTGTGTTTATTGTTTAAAGCAGATTTCGGAATGCTCCGACTCATTCTTTGCACGATGTTGTAAGACCCCAATGTCCGAATACCTACCTTTAATTTCCTTGGAAATGTGAGACTGGGTACTCCTTACGGAAAAATCTCTTTCAAAAAGCATCTCCTTTGTTGATTGTTCGTTGAGTTAGGGGGACAAATTCCCTAAAGATACTACTCAAGGTTGTTAGCCCCGGATTTGGGACCAGCCTAGCAGAGTTATAACATATATTTGTTGTAATTATTTAATTTTTTCACAAAATTCGAGTAATTTCCCACGTCTTGAATTCATTCTCCCCGATTCGAACTTATCAGCACATCTGGGGTTCTCTTGTATGTCTATTGGTACCTTAAAATGTCCCATGATAATGACATTGTTTTTGGTATTTATCAGATCCATTAACTCTTTAACTCTTCAATGGAGTCATTGATGCGATCCTTCAACTCAGGAATGGTGTCCAGAATTTGCATGGATTTCTAGCGACAGACATTTCCCAGAAAAGTAATTTCCCGTTTTGGTAACATTTCCTGGCCGCCTCGCTCACCTGAACTTTCATGCGCAGACGTTTTCCTTTGTGGCTATCTGAAGCAAGAAGTGTTCCGAACACATAGTGCCACCATTCCTGAGTTGAAGGATCGCATCAGAACTGCCGACGGCAATGTTCCAGGGAATACGTTATGCCAAGTTATGGAAAGCTTCCAACGCCGCCTAAATAAGTGTGTTGTGCAGAGGGGGCATCATTTTACAGGAGTCATATTCAAAAAGTAATCCACGCAATAGACAGTGGCTTACACGTTAGTAAATGGCACACCTTTAACTATTGATTGACATAAGAGGTAATAGATAGATTGCAGTTACTACCTGAAGGTGGGATTTTAATATCCTACTATGAACGCTGCCGCACCCTGTACTTGAATTATACTTACGTCAACTACTTTAGCTAGGAACGTAGCCGTTAACGCCCTATCACTCACATGGTAGGTGTTCATTACATTATACATCCCTCTTTCTCTGTTACTAGAATTTTTTCCCGACTGTTGGTTTCCACGATGAATGATTCTGAAATAATCTCATCTAAAGTCAGCATTTCCAACCCATCTTATTTCCCACAGTCGTAAAATGTCCAGCTATCACTTTCTAATAATCTTTTTGACTTTCTTCATTTTTCTGAGATTTAGCAGTAATCGTACATTCCATGTTCCAATATTAAATTTATCTTTTACTGTTTTCTCTGGTCTTACTGCTCATACTCTGTGAGGATTTCGCGGGATGTCGACTTTGGGCTCCGAAACCTACACTACTGGCCATTAAAATTGCTACACCACGAAGATGACGTGCTACACACGCGAAATTTATCCGACAGGAAGAAGATGCTGAGATATGCAAATGATTAGCTTTTCAGAGCATTCACACAAGGTTGGCGCTGTTGGCGACACCTACAACGTGGTGACATGAGGAAAGTTTCCAACCGACTTGTCATACACAAACTGCAGTTGACCGGTGTTGCCTGGTGAAACGTTTTTGTGATGCCTCTTGTGAGGAGGAGAAATGCGTACCATCACGTTTGCGGCTTTGATAAAGGTTCGGATTGTAGCCTAACGCGATTGCGGTTTATCGTATCGTGACATTGCTGCTCGCGTTGGTCGAGATCCAATGACTGTTAGCAGAATATGGAATCGGTGGGTTCAGGAGGGTAATACTGGATCCCAACGGCCTCGTATCACTAGCAGCCGAGATGACAGGCATCTTATCCGCCTGGCTGTAACGGATCGCGCAGCCACGTCTCGATCCCTAAGTCAACAGATGGGGACGCTTGCAAGACAACAACCATCTGCACGAACAGTTCGAAAACGTTTGCAGCAGCATGGACTACCAGATCGGAGACCGTGGATGCGGTTACCCTTGACGCTGCATCACAGACAGGAGCGCGTGCGATGGTGTACTCAACGACGAACCTGGGTGTACGAATGTCAAAACGTCATTTTTTCAGATGAATCCAGGTTCTGTTTACAGCATCATGATGGTCGCATCCGTGTTTGGCGACATCGCGGTGAACGCACATTGGAAGCATGTATTTGTCATCGCCATATTGGCGTATCACCGGGCGTGATGGTATAGGGTGCCATTGGGTACACGTCTCGGTCACCTCTTGTTCGCATTGATGGCACTTTGAACAGTGGACGTTACATTTCATATGTGTTACGACCCGTGGCTCTACCCTTCATTCGATTTCTGCGAAACCCTGCATTTCAGCAGGATAATGCACGACCGCATGTTGCAGGTCCTGTACGTGCCTTTCCGGATACAGAAAATGTTCTACTGCTGACATGGCCAGCACATTATCTAGATCTCTCACCAATTGAAAACGTCTGGTCAGTGGTGGCCGAACAACTGGCTCGTCACAATACGACAGTCACTACTCTTGATGAACTGTGGTATCGTGTTGAAGCTGCATGGGGAGCTGTACCTGTACACGCCATCCAAGCTCTGTTTGACTCAATGCCCAGGCGTATCAAGGACGTTATTACGGCCAGAGGTGCTTGTACTGGGAACTGATTTCTCAGGATTTATGCACCCAAATTGCGTGAAAATGTAATCACATGTCAGTTCTAGTATATCTGTCCATTGAATACCTGTTTATCACCTGCATTTCTTGTTGGTGCAGCAGTTTTAATGGCCAGTAGTGTGTGATCATCAAATGATACCTTTGTTACTAGATTCTGCCATGGTTGCTACACATGGGACACCCAAATGGATTTTTGATGTTGTGATTTCCCGTTGCTTTCCACAGTTGCACGCCGTACAAAATAAGTATAATGGTCACGAAATAGGTGTATTCTGAGATCAAACCACAAAATAATCAGCGAAGATGAGTCTTCATTGACGTTAAGCAAAGCTAAGGAACACTAAGGACATGTGTAGAGAACTCAATTGAAGTGCACAGAAATCACAAAACCTGATATAAACCTACTTGTGCTGTACAGAGACCAGTCCTGTGCTAGGAGGAGAATGGAGAGGATTTGATTAAGCCTGGGAGAATGGGTACTGAACCACGAGATACCGCTTCAGGTAACTAACGAGGTGGCCGGGGTGGATCTTACCGATTTGCTGACGTCGTGTGGCGTGTGGACTTATTGAGAGAGGTCGCACCCGCCGTCCGAACTAGAGGGGGCAAACTCGTTCACCTTTGGGAACTAGTACATTGGTGATCTTTCTTTTTAGTAACCGTTCATTTTGGCTCGTTAATCGTTTCTTTTTTATCTAAGTGTGTGCTATGTAGAGTTTAGATAAATTTCCCGAAAAATATCAAGAACGTGCTAGTATTATATTTGCATGATAAATTCATTGATTACTTAATGTAGACAGATTGTGTACTTCGATTTCCTTACCTGAATGTGTTATTAAAAAGCGTCGCATTAGTCAGGTGATGTGACTCGCCAGTGACCACAAGCCAGTCAGAGAGAGCCCGGGTCAAGCTGACCAGAAGTACGAATTACGGATTCTGTGCGTGACATAGTGTTTACAGCCCCAGTCGCCATCCAGTTTCTACGAAATCTGATAGTCGCAGCAAATACAATACTTTCGTTTACAGTCTGTTTACATAAAATTGTACATATTTGTGTGGGCACTTCTAACATTAAATAACTGGGCTAAACTATCCTCTGTCAAACCAACATTAACAGTTTGCGGGTGTGGAAATTAACTGAGCATCAATCATAGTGTGTGAGAAGTGAAGATTTATTTGGAAAGTTAACGACTTCCGATACAGGAGCTGACGAACAGCATACTAAAATTAGAAGGCTTGTATCAGAAACGGCAGGAAATACATAAATTTGCTGGGAGATCGTCGAAACTTGACAAATGAAAATATAAACGATTTTTTGTACCCATGACGAATTAGAACGCGTCATTCCTTTGAAGAGCTTATAATCGAGAAAAATAACCAGATTTTTGTGAGTCAGCAGCTGAAAAGCGCCTCAAGGAACGTGCATGGAAACAGTCCTCAGTTTTGGAGAAAGAGAACTTCTAAGTGGGCACAGGCAGCCATTAACAGACGAGACCGAAACTAATATGAAAATCAACAAATCAGTAAATTACGTTTTAATGTTCTTAAAGGATAAATTATACACAAAAATGTATTTGAAAATAAAAGAAAAGAAAAATCCACTACTAGTTCAGTGCTGCTAATTTTACACGTATTTCGGTCTTTAACTTGCTATGTAAAAGGACAGAAAAAATGGTCCGTCAAACTCTCACTGAATGGCTTTTCTGTTAAATCATTAGTCTCTGTCACAATGGCATAAAATACGATCCCTTTCAGAAGTGCGTGTGTTTTCATTGAAAACATTTTGCCTTGCATGCATAAGACATAGGAGGCGATTGTACTGACAGTTTTTGAGTTAACTGAGAAGTCTCTTCTCAAGGAACTATCTCATGGATTATGTTTCTGTGCTCCAAAGGGTCCATCAAGCGAGGTGGATGGCGAAAACCATTTCTGTACTGAAGAAGTTCCTTGACGAAACCGAGCAGCGACCACAAGTACAGATTCCAATTTTTTTCCTGTTTGTAGTTTCCTTATCGCTATGTATGTCGAAGCATGGTCTTGTGCCGCTTCAGAAGCCAGAACATATTCGTATTTCAGAATTCTCCTTGATGAAGCCGAGTAGCGACTACTAGTACAGATTTGAATTTTTTCCTGTTTGTATTTTCCTTATCGCTGTGTATGTCGAAGCATGGTCCTGTGCCGCTTCAGAAGCCAGAACATATTCGCATTTCAGAATTCTTTAAAACTTCCTTCAAGTAATAATTGATACATTCCAACCAAATCACGATTAAAGGGATTTAACTACTCGTTTCCAATAGCGTAAGAACATGATCAAACAGTTTTATTTGAGTGACATGTTCCTTAAGACAGGTTCTTCACGGTGACATTTAAAAGAAAATGCCAACGCACTACACGTAGCTGCCAAACTAAGCTTGTCAATTATCCAATTGAGACAGGTGTCAAGTTCATTTAAAAAAATGCTAGTTTGTGTCCGAGTATCCCCTTAAAGTTCGAGGCAAAAGAGACTGAGACACTTGATTGAAGTATAAGTATCTTTTTAGAAAATTTGATTTTCTCGTTATATTTGCGTCAAACGTTTGGTAAGCAGTAGATTAATGGCTTGTGTTATTAACATTAATGCAGCAATACAGCACTAATAATTAAGTGAAAAATAATAAATTTTTTCGGTAAGAGGACCTTCTGAAAAATATTTATGGGATAAAAAGTAAACACGATTTTCGGTCATTCAATTCGACAGGCACTCTTTCTGCTTTCCCTGCGGAGTCAAAATCACGTAAAACCACTGTAAGTGGCAGCAAATGGAAAGTATCGAACTTGAGACGTAAGAGAGTTCCTCAGTGTCATGTTTTATTTTCAGAAGAAAAGCGAAAATCGAAAGTTTTAGGTGAGCTTTCTTACAGTGCAACAAGAATATGATATAAATTTATCTTAAAAGCTATTCTTTAAATCAAGCAGGTGAAACCTAAAAAACTGACAAAGAAAACCAACTTGCCTCGCGATAAATGTGTGTTGTATAGCTGATTAAAGCGACGAAGAGATAAGTATATTTCGTTGTTTGCTGCGTGTATATCACACACAAATTAATTTTTGTATAAGTTACATAGTTGTTAAACAGTTGGCATGGGACTTGGAACGAGTGAACATCCGAAAAAGAACGAGACGGGGGCGGGAACGCGTCAGGCCGCAACCGTTCCTGGAACGAGGACCGAACGTTCATGGAGGGAAAAGTCGCCGCTAGTGTTCCAACCGTTCGTGGAATGACCGAAATAATCGATGAACGACCGTTCCTTAGAAATCGTTCCTCGAACCTTCCGTTCACTTCAGTGAACCGTTCCTTTGGACGCGTTCTTTCGCGAACAACATTGCTATGTTCTGTCCAAGGTGATGAAGAGTTAAACTGTCATAAAATGCAGGGCGGCAAGTGCTTGTAGGAAAAAATGTCGACGTCCGAGACGAAGCTCTATATTATTGAAGGTAAAACTGATTGGACTGGAGGTATCAACACACTGACGTTTCGTTGCTTCAGAGGCACCAGCCTACAGTAAACTTCCGACCCCAGAAAATATGACTATTGCCAACTATGTGACTGGGCAGAGGCCAAAGCCTACCTGCTGTGACATACGGAGCTGACAACATCTTGCGCCGATTTAAGCCTCACATTCTGACACAATCCCAACCATCTGGAAAGCAAACCTCACCTCGACGAGGCAGAGAAGGGACCGTCTAAAACTTGAAGGGCTCTTTACTGTTGCCACCACGTTAAGTAAATTAATAACGTCTTTCAAAGTAGCCGCTGGATTATGTAGGACACTTTGTACATTACTGCATATTGGAAGCCTGTCATTTGAAACTAAATGATGCTGCTGTCAGTTTGCTTAGCGAGTTAACAAATCAGTTCATCTACAAACATTATTTTGTTGTATGGAAATATTTTGCAACTCTATTTTGCAGTTACTTACAGTTAGTTTCGAAGTATCCATATTACCTGCATTCTCATCTTTTATTTAAATTCATATACAGTACAAACACAACACATGTTTTGTGAAACTTTACCCACGAGAAACATAGGTACGTAGGATGAGAATGCAGATGATAACGGATATTTCGAACTAATTTATCGCAGAATATAGTCACTTAATATATCTCGACAAGAAAATTACATTTGTAGATAAAGTGATTCATTAACTTGCCAACTTAACTCACTCTAACTTAATTTAATTTCTGATGACAGGCTTCCAATATATAGTAAGGTACACATGATACCAATAACCCAACAATGTAGAAAAAATTATGTTAATGACATCAACAGAAAAAACTGTTTTCGGCCTGATTTCGTTAGAGTAATTAATACTTAAAATTTTTTAAATTTTATTGAACTGCAGAAAGACAACCCACTGACAGTGACCACCAAACGTGCTTAAACCTGCTTATATATACACTGAAGAGAGAAAGAAACTGGTACGCTTGGCGAATATCGTGCAGGGCCCCCGCGAACACGCAGAAGTGCCGCAGCACGACGTGGCATGGACTCGACTAAAGTCTGAAGTAGTACTGGAGGGAACTGACACCACGAATCCTGCAGAGCTGTCCGTAAATCGATAAGAGTATTAAGCGATGGAGATCTCTTCTGAAAAGCACGTTGCAAGGCATTCCATATATGCTCAATAATGTTCATGTCTGGGTAGTTTGGTTGCCAGCGGAAGTGTTTAAACTTAGAAGATTGCTCCTGGAGCCACTCTGTAGCAATTCTGGAGGTTTAGGGTGTCCCATTATCCTGCTGGGATTGCCCAAGTTTGTCGGAATGTACAGTGGACATGAATGGATGCAGATGATCAGACAGGCTGCTTACGTTCGTGTCACGTGTCAGAGTCGTATCCAGACGTATCGGGGTTCCATATCACTCCAACTGCACACTCCTCGCGCTGTTACAGAGCCTCCACCAGCTTGAACAGTCCCCTGCTAACATGCAGGATTCATGAGGTTGTCTCCATACTCGTACACGTCCATCCGGTCGATACAATTTGAAACGAGACTCGTCTGACCAAGCAACATGTTTCCAGTCATCAACAGTCCAATGTCAGTGTTGACGGGCCCAGGCGAGGCGTAAAGCTTTGTCTCGTGCCATTATCAAGGGTACACGAGGGCGACTTCGGCTCCGAAAGCCCATATCGATGATGTTTCGTTGAATGGTTCGTACACTGACACTTGTTGATGGGCCTGCATTGAAATCTGCAACAGTTTTCGAAATCGTTGCCCTTTTATCACGTTCAACGAGTCTCTTCAGTAGTCGTTGGCCTCGGTCTTGCAGGATCTTTTTCCGGCCGCAGCTATGTCGGAGACCTGATGTATCACCGGATTCCTGATGTTCTAGGTACACTCGTAAAATGATCGTACGGGAAAATCCCAAATTCATCGCTACCTCGGAGATGCTGTGCCCCGTCGCTCGTGCGACGATTAAACACCAAGTTAAAACTCACTTAAATCTTGATAACTTGCCATTCTAGCAGCAGTAGTCGATCTAACAACTCCAGACACAATTTCTCCTATAAAGGCGTTCCCGACCGCAGTGCCTGGGGAGGCGAAATACGATAACTTTTTTATTTCGTCGGTCTTATTTGCACGGACAACAATTTTTACTGCAGTGGTTAAAGATTTCAGGCTGACACGCTCATTCTCAAAGAACACAACTTGTTGTTAACCGCAGCTGGTCGTACAATATGGTGCCAAAAGTCATGAATAGCTTCTGTACAGAATATTAAATCGTGCGCAACAATACTCTCATTGATATTTGCCTGCATATCTTTTGTTGAACCTGTCTGACTGAGTTTTAGTTGAGTCAGTCAGATGCAACAGTAGATATATAGGTTAATAATCAATGAGAGTACTTGTTGCCCACAGTTTGACATTCTGTACAGAAGCTATTCATGACTTTTGGCACCATATTGTATGACCAGTTGCGGTTAACGACGAGGTATGTGGTTTGAGAATGGGCGTGTCAGCCCGAAACCGGTAACCACTGCAGAATTTCTTCAGAACTGAACAGCTGGTTGACCTGCCATCCCACATCATGCCTCGAATCAGAAAACCTACGGTGGGCGGACACGCGCGTGATGCGATACGTGGAATTACAAAATTCCCACTTATATCATTGACTAGTCAGTTTCGAGTGCTGAAATTTTGTTTCTGAAAAATGAACGAGTAGCTGACGCAATAAAGGAAACTTTTCAACTAACGTAACAGCCTTGGAAGAAATATTCTCGTTCACCTTCTCGGATTATATCTCAAATGCCATTTTTCTATCGTACACATTTGTTATTAAACGTTTATAATGAACATAAAGGCATGTCGCCCTTATTTTATTGTGACACATATAAAATTAAATATCTACAAAAACAGATGCAAGTCATCAACCTGAAAATGGCAAACTGCAGAAACGAGTTGTGACGGTACGTCACATAAATGGACAGTTGGAGAAAGGGAATAGAAGTTTTTGCTATGAGACGTGTGAACCATAAATTATCTAAATACTAAGTACGTCTGCGCGATGTGTAACAAATAGTAAAGAATGTAAGTTATTATTATTAAAACACAAACATCTATGTAATTAACAAAACACAGTTTTTTGTATAATATCAGTGTAACATAGGCCATGAAGATCAGAGACAATGCTTTGATTGAAATCTCGCTCCTGTTTTTCGTCTAGAGGTAGGTCGCCATTGTAGTGCTGTCTGATAATTAGCGTAAGTTTTATCTGTATTTTTTGAAAAATATAATAGAGATTGTTATTAGAAAGTGTGTATTATTGACTTAGTTGTCACCTCTCATGGCCGCAACCATTAATTATCATTAGCCAAATTTTGAAGAAGTTCGAGTTGCGGGGAGCTCTTCTTCCCTAGCAGCATTTGGTCGGCCATTACGCTGATGATTCTGCTTATTAAATGTAAATGCGAGAGACTTCTCAGTTTTGATCTTTCATTAATTTCAAAGTTAAAAAGAGAAGTGATAAATTTCATTTACCAAAATTCACAGCACTGAATGAGTTCAGTATGTTTCATTTCGGCCACCTAACGGCAGAAATTCTCTCCAGTTTTGCCTTGCAAATAATGAACAAGAAATATTGAAAATCATTCCATTCAATAAGCTGCGCTATATCTCAGTTAGTCTTCGTGAAATTTGGTACATAAATAACCAGTAGCCCTTGAGACCCATATTAATAATTACAGTTTGCGTGAGAATACGCAAATTTTCTTTTCTAAATAGCAGCGCTCAAGCAAACTACTTATTAGAAGGCGGTGAGTCGCGCGTTTCGTTTATAACATATTATATCGTACGTACTTCGGGACGGCCGATGTCCGTACGAGTGTTAACGCGGTGTAAGTTAATTAAAAGTCTCATGCTAGCCCACAATATTTAAAGACACCCCAAACCAAAATCATAAAATATTATTATAAAAATAAAAGATATATAATTATCCCGTGATAAGTGGCCCATACACCCATATACAGTTATCCATGATAGAGTCTCGTCGTTTATGTTCAAAATAGTTCAAATGGCTCTGAGCACTACGGGACTTAACTTCTGAGGTCATCAGTGCCCTAGAACTTAGAATTACTTAAACCTAACTAACCTAAGGACGTCACACACATCCATGCCCGAGGCAGGATTCGAACCTGCGATAGTAGTGGTCGCGCGGTTCCAGACTGTAGCGCCTAGAACCGCTCATCCACCCCGGCCGGCTCGTTTATGTACATAATGAGATGATAAAATCATTTTCCAGCAGAAAACATTTAAATATTTAATATGGCATTCAGTGACCTAATGAATGCTGCGGACCCATCTGAACTTTTGGAATTATTAATTAAGAGCTGACGTAAAGCAGACGTCCGTGATTCCACGACAACTTTCTAAAGACAATCAATGTTGTCTTATGACTGCAATCATATTATGTGTTTGTGTCTGAAATAAAAAAGTGCCCTACACGTCAATCACCCTCCTCCATGGACAGAGCCGTCATAGATTCGGCTCAGATAGGTTAACATACAAATAGTTCAGAGCACGATACGAAGCAGCAGCGCTGTCCAGTCGTTGAGAGACTAATAATAAAAAAAAAGAGTGCTAAGCTTCCGTCTCTGCACATACTACGTCTCGAATACCCGGTCGTGTTCCTCACACTGTTTATCCCATCTGCAGAACTACCGAAGGTACACTCTGCTGCCGCACCGCTGCCTATGTGCGGGAGGAATGGTCGCTGTTGTAGTTATAATTAAACGCAGTCCTCTGAATCAACTAGCAAAATTTCCTACTTACGAATCTGCTTTCAATAAGAGTACAGAAAATATGAAGTCTGTGTGACTCCCAACGTTACAAATCCATAAGGCTAATATTAAATTAAACCAACTAAAACTGTAAATTCTGTCAGTTTAATCCCTGCAGCAGTGCTTTGTTGTTTACGCCTTACAAGCTGGCTTCCTGGAATACCACTACTGCTGGTTGGGTAGCATACCTATCAGGCTCTCTCGGACTGGTCATTAAAAAACCTGAGAGTGATCTCTTACGTAAGAGCGTAATATGTTTCGAAACTCTTTGAGCATAGGTGCGATAGATTTCAGAAATCGTTGGTGAATGGACCCTTGAAGTCCGTAACCAGTATTAATGATACCAGTAAACAAGAAGATCCTGACTGAATTCCACTGGAAAACTTTCACAGTTATCATCTGCCCCACTAGATTTATTGATTGCAGTAAAACTTGAATGTAAATCACCATCACAGCTAAAATTCAACAAATTCCACATTAGAAGGAAACTTGTTTAAAGCCATTCTCTGCATGGCAACGTATGAACCCGACGACTCAACCGTGAACTTTGGTAATAGTTTTAGGGATTTGTGACATTTGTAGTCATATAGCCCATAACTTTTTTGGCGATCGTACTGAAAGTAAACTCATAAGTTGGGAATTTTATTAGTTCATTGACAGGATTGGGTTTAATTATACCTACAAATGCGACCATTCCCACGCAAGTAGGCACCGGCGCAATAGCAAAATGTACTTCGGGAGTTCCACACATGGGATAAACAGCACTGGGAACGCTACCAGGTATCCGAGATACAGTATGCGGGATACCGAATATTAGCTCTCTGTTTCTTTATTAGTTCCTGCATTATTCGACAGCGATGCTGCTCCATACTTGCTGACTGAATTATTTCTTTCTCACGCTATCTGATCTGAATCTGTTTCTGCCGGCCGGAGTGGCCGTGCAGTTCTAGGCGCTACAATCTGGGACCGAGCCACCGCTACGGTCGCAGGTTCGAATCCTGCCTCGGACATGGATGTGTATGATGTCCTTAGGTTAGTTAGGTTTAATTAGCTCTAAGTTCTAGGCGACTGATGACCTCAGAAGTTAAGTCGTATAGTGCTCAGAGCCATTTGAACCAGCCAAGCCGGCCGCGGTGGTCTCGCGGTTCTAGGCGCGCAGTCCGGAACCGCGCGATTGCTACGGTCGCAGGTTCGACTCCTGCCTCGGGCATGGATGTGTGTGTGCTGTCCTTAGGTTAGTTAGGTTTAAGTAGTTCTAAGTTCTAGGGGACTGATGACCACAGCTGTTAAGTCCCATAGTGCTCAGAGCCATTTGAACCATTTGAACCAGCCAATCTGTTTCGTCCTTATGCTCCGATTGGCACATATATGTACATACCGCGACAACGAAAGAAGAAAGTGACTGTATAAAAAAGACAAAACGACGTTCAGTCTGTGGAGAAGGGTGAATGACGTGTAGAGCGCTTCTTTGTGTTTCAGACATATACGCATATGAGTACAGTCATAACATAATATTTATTACCTTCAGAGAGTAGTCGTGGGATCACCGATGTCTGCTTAATGCCAGCTCTTAATCATGGCGCACGGATGCGGTTCTTATATGCCACACTCCATTGATAAGTCTGGTAGGTAACAGTTAGGGCACAGTAAGCACAGCTTGCGGGCACATCTCGTTGACATTACCAGACACTCGAATGGAGATAGCAAGGCATCAACTATTTTAAATTTTTTACGTCTAAGTAAAAACCCACAGCCATAAACTTCATTGTTTTTTCCCCACCTAAGTGGGGCGTACAATGCATTTCCGTATTCTCTTTAGTTCTCGTTCAGATTGTTTTTATTTTCATTACAAGAGCATGTTCGTAAAATAAAGCTACAGAATTTGAAGAAATCTGTAGTAACTTAAAACTGCAGTAAAACAATCTTCTCTAATATAAGATGCGAAAACACTCCAGCATGTCCACATTATGCAGTAGAAAATGGAAAATTGTGGTAAGGTCTTATGGAATGAAACTGCTGAGGTAATCGGTCCCTAAGCTTACGCACTACTTAATCTAACTTAAACTAGCTTACGCCAAAGACATCACAAACGTCCATGCCAGAGGGAGGGCTCGAACCTACGACGGGGAGAGGCGCGCGGACCGTGACAATACGCCCCAGAGCGCCCGGCTACCCCGCGCGGCCATTATGCAGTATTTCTCGTAAGACTGCTTCAGTACTTCGCTTAAGATTTAATGATGTAGTAACGCTATTTGTGAACCTCGCTTTTAAAAGCCTTCCATACATAATAGTTTATTACCCTACCATGCAGCAGTTCCGAAGTACAATAGTAATCGCAGCCATGATAACGGACTTACATTTTCTACCAACAAAGCAAAAACCTGGTACCTTTAAGTCCTCTGGAGTGATATTGCATACATTCTCCATTATCCACTAGTAAGCCTAGCACCATCAGAACAGAGTTCTCCAGAGTAAATAGGTGTAGTGGGCAGACTTCTTGTTGAAACTTCCTGGCAGATTAAAACTGTGTGCCCGACCGAGACTCGAACTCGGGACCTTTGCCTTTCGCAGGAGAGCTTCTGTAAAGTTTGGAAGGTAGGAGACGAGATACTGGCAGAAGTAAAGCTGTGAGTACCGGGCGTGAGTCGTGCTTCGGTAGCTCAGATGGTAGAGCACTTGCCCGCGAAAGGCAAAGGTCCCGAGTTCGAGTCTCGGTCGGCCACACAGTTTTAATCTGCCAGGAAGTTTCATATCAGCGCACACTCCGCTGCAGAGTGAAAATCTCATTCTGGAGACTTCTTGTTGTATGTCCGTGTATAAAGTCACCTGCTCGCTTTTGCTAACCGTTACTTCGGTAGCGGAGAAGAAATGATACTAAGGAAAAAAGGGCTTCAGTGAGTTGCTACTATGAATAAGATTCCTGGGATCACAAAACTGTAGCGTGAAGAAGCAAAGTGTGAACTGCATATTAAGGACTTTGCCTTACTCGTGAATTTCGACATGGATACAATTTGAATTCCCTGTGCTTCGATCAGAATGACGGTATTAGTGTTCTACATCTACATCTACATTTATACTCCTCAAGCCACCCAACGGTGTGTGCCGGAGGGCACTTAACGTGCCACTGTCATTACCTTCCTTTCCTGTTCCAGTCGCGCATGGTTCGTGGGAAGAAAGACTGCCGGAAAGCCTCCGTGCGCGCTCGAATCTTTCTAATTTTACATTCGTGATCTTCTCCGGAGGTATAAGTAGGGGGAAGCAATATATTCGATACCGCATCCAGAAACGCACCCTCTCGAAACCTGGACAGCAAGCTACACCGCGATGCAGAGCGCCTCTCTTGCAGAGTATGCCACTTGAGTTTGCTAAACATCTCCGTAACGCTATCACGCTTACCAAATAACCCGGTGACGAAACGCGCCGCTCTTCTTTGGATCTTCTCTATCTCCTCCGCCAACCCGATCTGGTACGGATCGTTGATCAGCTTGCTGCGTCAATACTTTCTAACTTAATGGCTATAACCTGCGCGCCAACAAACAGAAATCTGCCACCGCGTTCTGATGCAGGAAGCTGTAGAGAGGCCGCACTGACACAACGGAAGTCTCCGCCCTGGTCGTAGGGGGAGACTAGTTCCTATAGTTACCAGACGGTTAGCCCCCGTCGCTGGTGGCAAGGCTGAAACACTGCTGACACAGTATAGTACGGGGACCAGATTGGAGCGGTGAACACCGCGATTACACCACGTCCGAGCTTGGCACTGCGCCGCTTCCAGAGCCTTTTTAAACAAGAGGTGGAGCCCCTCCACGCCCACACCGGCATGATGGCCAACACAAAAGGTCTACTGCCATCTCTGCATAAGGGTTAGTATTCACTAAAGTGAGGTGTCGCAGGATGTGGGTACTGCGATGTTTGCGGACGTCTGGTTAGGATTAACCATTAATACGCGCTCATCTGGAGATAGATTGGTCGAAATCTGACGAAGGGTAGCGGTTTGAAGGGCAGAGGGAAAAAAGTGCCAAAGCAAGAGCCAAGGGAAAAAAACCTCTGCGAAAGTTAGGTCGGGCGGCAATAGCAGTAGCGGTTGTCTTGCTGACTGCGATAGGTTGTGCAAGGATAGGCTTTGTTAGTAGTGGGTATCATGCATGTCGATACCTTGACGTTGTGCGTTTGTGCTGCTCGGCGGCTGGCGCTGGGTGCTGGTACAGAGCCTACGTGATCGGACATAATATCCTGTCACCACAGGGACGGCGGAGCGACCATAAATACTGCCTGCCTCGGCTAAACAGTATCTGTTATAGTCTACCGCCAGCTCCTTCAGGTACTCTACGACAGTCGTCGGCTGAGAGGGTCACTCAGCCTGTTGCTGCTAAATGCTGTTTCCGCTAGCTGTGGGACTAGGGGCTACACCAAGTTCTTAATGCAGCGGGAAGCTGGACTGATGCCCTCCAGCTGGTGGCCAACTGCTGACTGACTTCAACTGACTTTAGGGCGCCTAGCGATGGGTCTCAGATTCGCACCTGCACCTAACTGGCTGCCGAGCCATTACCTGCCCAGCATGCACGCACTCTGTTACCACATACACTGTATCACATGCTGGAATCCTTGGTTCGCCTCCACGCTTGGGTGCTCCATGCACTCAGCCCGCCCCATGCTATTAGCTGTTCATGCATCTGACGATGTGGCTGATTTACTGAGGATCCTGCAGTCACTGGGTGCCTCCCACCTACCCGGGAAGACGCAGCCTTCCACTCGATGAGCTGCTGGCATCACTCCGTCACGACTGTCGCGTGCTCGCCTTGGCGACCTCGTGAGCTGGCCGCCTCCCGGGGCTGAGTCCTGAGCTGATAACATACCACCTTCCGCCGCTGGGTGCTGACTACAGCAAGACGAAGCTTCGACTACTGTTCTACTTGTAATGATTTAATTGACTATTGTTTTCTCGCTGCTTCTATGACTTTCCGATGGCCGTCTGCAGAGCTCTATACGCCTGCTGCCTCGCCAGCCATCCTCATCATCACTGCGATCTGCAACGAAGTCAACAAATTGCTCAAGACAATCTGATGCCGCTGCAAGCTAAAGGAACAGTCAAACTATGATTTTTTTTTGCTAGATTGGAGAACTGGCCCATTATAGTGCCTCAGTTCGTTTCAGCCTAATACGAGGCGCGATGGTAATGGGGCAGAGTGGTTTCAAGTTGCGAATAAAAACGGATCAACATCGTACTTCCACTGCTTTCATACCTTGACAGCGTGGCACAGATGTAGTGTGTTAATATTATGCAACACGACATATTTCAAAGACCGACGGGAGCTCAGGTCAGTAAAGGGGGAAAGAACAATTGTGAACTGCTGTCGAACATTAGGTTCTCACCATAGTAATAAACATCAGTATAGAAGTTTTTACTTTCTTGATTATTGAAACAGAAGAATGCTAAGGATAAACTTGTTAAACGGTAACTCTTGAATAACAAGTCAAATTTACGTGACCCCATCCAAAAAGAAAGAAAAAATAGACCAACTCCACAGAGGGAACATGATTACAATATGAGCATGGACGCTGCGTGAAACATAATATGGTGAAGTTTATTTGGCAAGCTAAGCACCAATTTTAGTGAGAAGACGAGTTCCAGATACTACCATTAGGTCGCTCACGATGGCTGTGACTGAAACACGATTTATAGGGGCCCAAGCGTTATTCAAATCAGCTCAATAACCATCTACGCGTTAAAATATTAGCAAATTTGACGAACTGTGATCTCGTGACGACAGTGTGTGGTGGAGTTATTGCATTTCGCTGTTCTGAGGGAAAATTAGTTAATTTTGAACAGTACAATAATAGAAAAGTAATGGAATCCAGTATGTTGCTCTCGACGGGAAGTTTTCATCAGAGACAAGGGTATCGTCAGGAGTGCCCCAGGGAAGTGTGATAGGACCGCTGTTTTTCTCTCCATAAATAACTGATCTGGCGCACGGGGTGTCAGCAATCTGCGGTTGTTATCTGATGATGTTGTGGTGTACGGTAAGATGTGGTAGTTGAGCGACTGTAGGAAGCTACAGGATGACTTGGACAAAATTTCTAGTTGGTGTGGAGAGGTGTGATGAATGGCAGCTAGCTCTAAATGTGGGAAAATTTAAATTAATGAAGATGAGTAGGAAAAACAAACCTGTAATGTCCCGATATGGCATTAGTATCGTACTGCTTGACACAATCACGTCGTTTAAATATCTGGACTTAACGTTACAAAGCGAAGTGATGTGTAACGAGCATATGACGTCTGTGGTAGGGAAGGCGAATGGTAGACTTCGGTTTATTGGAAGACAGTGTGGTTCATCTGTAAAGGACACCGTGTATAGGACGTTGGCGCGACCTGTTATTGAATACTGCTAGAGTGCTTGGGATCTGTACCAGGTCGGATTGAAAGAGGACATCGAAGAAATTCAGAGGCGAGGTGCTAGATTTGTTACTGTTAGATTCGGACAACACGAAGATAAGATACGACAAATTAAGGCTGATACGAAGGCATATAGATAGACATTTTTCTCTCGCTCTGTTTGCAAGTGGAACTGGAAAGGAAAGGACTAGTAGTGGTACAGAGTACCCCCCGACACGCACCATACAGTGGCTTGCGTGGTATCTATATACGAGGGTTGTTCAGAAAGTAAGTTCCGATCGGTCGCGAAATGGAAACCACCAGGAAAATCCGGTAAAGCTTTGAACAGATGTGTTGGGCAGTGTCTCTAGTGTGCTCGTCGATCGTGTCGCGTCGCTCTTTTCAGTTTTGAGTGAACGGTGAACATGTAAAGATGCATAGGGAATAGCGTCTCCCGCCAAGTATGAGGCCCTGGTTAGAGATTTCGCCTGTTCCATGCAACCCACATAACACAACTGTAGAGCAGTTCCTTCTTCATGCCAATGATCGGCCGTACGCTGCAGAGGCAATGAAGACGCTCCATCAGCATTTCCGATGAGAAGTGTTTGATCACCCACAATACAGTCCGTAATTGGCCACCCCTGAGTCTCATCTCTGCTCACAAGAACCGCTGGCTATGAAGACAAAAATTTTCCACAGACAGGGAGCTGCAGACCAGTGCAGATAACTGGCATAAAACACAAGGAGCTGCTTTCTATGACGAGGACATTGGAAAGTTGGTACAACACTACGACAGCACTCGAGGTTGGAGCGGCGACTATGTACAGAAGTAGGTGGAAGGTGTACCTAACTGTTGCTAATAAAACGTTTCTGGTTTCCACTGTGGTTTCCATTTCGCGACCGATCGGAACTTACTTTCTGGACAACACTCGTATATGTAGATGTTGAACAGTACTGTCAGCGCCGCTAGGGATTAGCCGAGCGGTCTCAGGCGCTGCAGTCATAGACTGTGCGGCTGGTCCCGGCGGAGGTTCGAGTCCTCCCTCGGGCATGGGTGTGTGTGTTTGTCCTTAGGATAATTTAGGTTAAGTAGTGTGTAAGCTTAGGGACTGATGACCTTAGTCCCATAAGATTTCACACACATTTTTTAGTACTGTCAGTATAGTATGTCTTGGTTTTTAAATATATGAACAGTGTCTTCAAAAAATTGGTAGCTGTCAGTCATACTAGAAAACCCCAGACATTACTAAGTATTCATTTGGCGGTGCTGGTGAACATTATGAACACAGTAGATGGATGAAAGCCACGCGGTGTACAGGTACGTGTAACCTTGGCCCAGGTCAACAACCCGTTGTGAATCGTGTAGAGTGATGTCACGTGCCGGCTTAATTAAGGCTCCAGTATTTAGAATGGTCGTGGCCGTGAACAGTGCGAAACGCTTCTAATTGCCGGTCGTGGAGTGATGTGTCATCCGCCTATTAACATAATTGATGCGCATGACATACGTTGCGAACGAAACAGAGCGCATTATAGACATGGGTACTGCAACCCGTTATACTGCACTGACGTGCCGTGCCTCTAGTGTAGAAGGCGCTCTTGTCTCCCCCCGTTTCTTGTTTATAAATACGTTTTAGGCATCGGTGCGTCTTATTTACCGCAGCAGTACCAAGGAAACAAACCGTAAAGTTGCGCTTACTTACTCGAAACATGATTCTTCGAGAAAACTTTGTGGTTGTCAGTTGTCTGGATTCTCCCACAAACACTGTTAAGTCACGTAAATCGTGTAAAGAGAGGAGGTTGAGATCTTTCTAGCCTTAAATATCTGTTGCATTGCGGCACTGCATTAGGATGTAATATCCCAGGGGCATTATTCCTTTCCTCACACCTCCTCTGTTCTTACTTTGTCAGTTTTAAAGACAACCACGCAGATTTAGAAATTCGAGAAGTTCTTCCAATCAGCAATGATCTTGGCCCCATTCATCTTGTCCATGTTTTCGTTCAATCTATCTCTACCATAGACCTCCACCTCAAAGAGGGAGTCCTGATATACCATCACAGTCCCAAGGTCTAACCTACCAAATGACATTGTCAATACTACTGCTCCCTTAATTGTCTCCGTCACAAAGATCATCTTACAGCAGACTGTAAAAAAAAAAAACAAAAAAAAAAAACACCCGTTTGTCCAGACAGCAAAGCCTTCAATTTTCTTAAACAGTACTCTAACCCTGCTTGTTGTCCTACCTGCCACACCTGCAAAGACTCCTACCCACCTTATTCCACCTAAGCAAGAACCTACAAAGCCTGAACTCACTGTCCTAATCCATCCATCGATAACCCCATTCGCGCCACAATTCCCTTCACCAGTCACCTTCCACTGCTGAAAGTATCATAAAATTCATGACAGTTGGCCCAGACACATCCATCTGTTTCAGTGTTCACATACACTTCAACAAGTCTCCCTTGCTGCCCGCTCTGTCTTCCATCTCAACACGCAAATTACCTACTCCTACAACCAGGTCCACTACGACATCATCTGCCTTAACATTCTATTCTAAACCCCGTCTAGTCATCACCCGCACAAACTACTCATATCCTTTATAGTGGCGCGGCGACACTACAACATACTGCACCAAAATATCCGCTCGCTACCCCTCAACAAATTTCTTTTAATGTGCACCATGTCCCAACACAACGTCCATACCTTCATCCTTAATGAAATGTCCCTCCAACCCTATCACACATTCCAAACCTCTCACTATATCCTCCTCCAAGAAAGTACAAACACCGCTGTCCACCCCTGGCTCCAGCTTCCAGTGTTTGGACAACACACCACAAACAGAATGAAATACACCAAACACAATACACAACATAGAATAAGTACTCCACAAAAAACGCAACACGCCTCCTGGTCACTACAGCATTACTTACCAACATATCAAAGAATGCCCTTTCTTTTTTCTAGGCACCCTTGCAATCTTTACCCATTATCTCCTCCTTATGATGCTGACCTCAAGTATGAAAAACCTCCAGAATCATACTTTTCCTCAAACCGATTAAACCTTCTAATAATACCTCCTCCTACAGCCACATCTGCCTCGCCTAAGTGTATAGGAAGTTCTTCAGATCCATGCTCTCCTGATCTATCCATCAAATCCTGAACCAACACCACCTCCTGCCGATCAACCAGTGTGGCTTCCATTCCACCTCCTGCATCTCTCTTATCTCTTATCCCACAAGCACGATACCTGTAAATCCGCTATTCTGTCTCACTCGATCTAGAGAAAGCCGATGACTGTGTATGGGATTCCTATCTTCTTCTCAAACTCCAGACGTATGCAATTTCAGTTAAATAATGTGTATTTCGGAGGATAAGATGATCTTAAGATAAGACGAGATATAATTTTCGTCGAAGATGGATAGTTTTACCGACTGTGGTCCTTTGGTGCAGAGCCGGGTGGAGGGGCTGATTTAGAAGCTCAGGCGGTTCTGTGTCCGTGTAGGCTGCAGATTTCTTGGCTTGGGCCATCGGGTGGTGGGTTTCCCAGTTCCGCTTAATAGGTCAGGAGTCCACTACACACAGGAAGCGGCTACACGGGTAGCGGGGGCTGTGTGGAAGGGACTGGGCGGTTTTTTTAGGTTAGAGGGCTTCAGGGAATCACTGAAATGGCGTACGTCTAAAAGGGGGCAGGTAAAACACAGCAAGTTAGTTGTAGAAACGATCGGCATTGTAGTTGTAAATTGTCGTAGCTGTGTTGGGAAAGAACCAGAGCTCCAAGCCCTAATAGAAAGCACTGAAGCTCATATAGTTATAGGTACAGAAAGCTGGATAAAGCCGGAAATAAGTTCAGCAAAAAATTTTTCTAAAGATCTAACAGTGTTCAGAAAAGATAGATTAAATGAAATTGGTGGTGGAGTATTTATTGCTGTCAGAAGTGGTTTGCCTTGTAGTGAAATTGAAGTAGATAGTTCCTGCGAGGTTATACTTGACAGTCGTACTAAACTATTAATTGGGTCGTATTACTGACCCCCGACTCAGAAGATATAGTTGCCGAACAGTTCAAAGAAAACTTGAGTCCCATTTCAAATAGGTACCTCACTCATACAATTATAGTCGGTGGTGACTTTAATCTACCCTCGATATGCTGGAAAAATTATACGTTTAAAGCCGGCGACAGGCATAAAACGTCATCCGAAATTGTACTGAATGCTTTCTGAGAAAATTATTTTGAACAATTAGTTCATGAGCCCGCTCGAAGCGTAAATGGTTGCGAAAGCATACTTGACCTCTTAGCAACAAATATTCCTGGACAAATATTGAGTATCGTGAGGAATACATGGATTATCGACCACAAGGCAGTAGCTGCTAGGCTGAATACCGTAATACCCACAACCATCAAAAAGAAACGCAAAGTATATCTATTTAAAAAAGCTGATTAAAAATGCTCTTAACGCCTTTTCATGAGGCAGTCTTCACTCCTTCCGATCTGATCATGTAAGCGTAGAAAAGTTGTGGAATGATTTCAAAGAGATAGTATCGACGGCAATTGAGAGATATCTACCATATAAATTAATAAGTGATGGTACTGATCCTCCATGGTACACAAAACGGGTCAGGTCACAGTTGCAGAAGCAGCGAAAAAAGCGTGCCAGATTTAAAAGAACGTAAAGTCCCCAAGACTGTCAAAGTTTTGCAGGAGTTCGAAATATAGCGCGAACAGCAATGCGAGGTGGTTTCAATAATTTCCACAACGAAACTCTGGCAGAAAACCCAAAGAGATTCTCGTCATACGTAAAGTACACCAGTGGCAAGACGCAGTCAATACCTTCACTGCGCTATAACAACGGTGAAGTCACTGATGACAGTGCCTCTAAAGCAGAGTTATTAAACACGATTTTCCGAAACTCCTTCACCAAAGAAGGCGACGTAAATATTCCTGAATTCCAATCAAGAACAACTGCCAAGATGAGAAACATAGAAATAGATATCCTCGATTTCGCAAAGCAGCTTAAATCACTTAATGAATGCAAACCCTCCGGTCCAGACTGTATACCAGTCAGGTTCCTCTCAGAGTATGATGATACTTAGCAATTATATACAACCGCTCGCTCACAGAAAGATCCGTACCTAAAGACTGGAAAATCGCTCAAGTCACACCAATACCCGAAAAGGGTAGGAGTAATCCGCTGAATTACAGGCCTATATCACTAACGCCGATTGGAACATATACTGTGTTCGAACCTTATGAAGTACCTCGAAGAAAACGATTTATTGGCACTTAGTCAGCACGGTTTATGAAAATATCGCTCTTGCGAAACACAACTAGTTCTTTATACTCATGAGGTAATGAGTGCTATCGACAGGGGATATCAAATTGGTTCAATATCTTTAGATTTCTAGAAGGCTTTCGACACCGTTCCACACAAGCGTCTTCTAACCAAATTGCGTGCCTACGGAGTATCGCCTCAGTTGTGAGCCTCGATTCGTGATTTCCTGTCAGAAAGGCCACAGTTCGTAGTAATAGACGGAAAGTCAGAGTAAAACAAAAGTAATTTCTTGCCTTCCCAAAGGAAGTGTGATATCGCCTCAGTTGTGCGCCTCGATTCGTGATTTCCTGTCAGAAAGGCCACAGATCGTAGTAATAGACGGAAAGTCAGAGTAAAACAAAAGTAATTTCTCGCGTTCCCCAAGGAAGTGTTATAGACCCTCTATTGTTCCTTATCTATATTAACGACGTAGGAGACAACCTCAGTAGCCGTGTTAGATTGTTTGCAGATGATGCTGTCATTTACCGTCTTGTAAAGTCATCAGATGACCAAAACGAATTGCTAAATGATTTAGGTAAGATATCTGTATTGTGCGAAAAGTGGAAATTGACTCTGAATAAAAAATGTGTGAAGTTATTCACATGAGTACTAAAAGAAATGAGCTAAATTTCGATTTCGCGATAAGTCACACAAATCTGAAGGCTCTAAATTCAACTAAATACTTAGGGATTCCAATTACAAATAACCTAAATTGGAACGATTACACATAGATAATGTTGTGGGTAGAACCAACCAAAGACAGCGATTCATTGCAGAACACTTATAAGGTGCAACAGAGACGGCTTACACCACGCTTGTCCGCGCTATTCTGGAGTATTGCTGTGCAGTTTGGGATCCGCATCAGATGGGACTGATGGATGCCATCGAAAAAGTACAAAGAAGGGAAGCTCGTTTTGTATTATCGCGAAATAGGGGAGATAGTGTCACAGACATGATAGGTGAATTGGAGTGGCAATCATTAAACCAAAGGCGTTTTTCGTTGCGACGGGATCTTCTCATGAAATTTCAACCACCAGTTTTCTCCTCCGATTGCGGAAACATTCTGTTGGTAACCACCTACATAGGGAGAAATGATCGTAATGATAAAATAAGAGAAATCAGGGCTCGTACAGGAAAATTTTACTGCTCGTTTTTCCCGCGCGCCTTTCGAGAGTGGAACGGTGGAGAGACAGCTTGAAGGTGGTTCATTGAACCCTCTGCTAGCCACTTTATTGTGAATAGCAGAATAATCACGTAGATGTAGATGCCATTCCCAGAAGACGATCACCAAACTATTAGCGGCCTGCAAATTTATTTTAGAACTGTGATTATCTAGATGATAATACGCGCACGGATTTGAGTAATAAACTTGAGTATTTATTATAGCGTCGTATTGGCTACTCAGTTTTACTTACGTATCCGCTCTGTACTATTAAACAATTGTTAAAATTACACACGTCTTAAAGCAAAAACCTCGTTCAACATTGTTAATGGTTTCGCCAGTAGAAGCACGTTCCGAATAACGAATTCATATGTACAGCTAACAAGTATTGTAGGTTGCTTTGCATGTTCAAACAATTAGTACTGTAAATGTAATCAGCGTAAAATTTGTATAGTGTGTGCCTAATGATGGAACCAACAGAAACAAGAACTACAAAGCAAGATTCAAGCTGAAGGTCGTAAAACAGGCCAAAGAATCGAACAACCGTGCTACAGCAACAGTTTTCGGTATAACAAGGAAGATCGTCAGAGACTGGCAAGGAATGGCCATGCTTTTTTAAAAATGCCAATGAAAAGGTGTTCTATTAGGAGGGGAATAGCTTGCTGGCCAGATATAGAAAATAGTGTTGCAGAATGAATACAAGCCGGCCGAAGTGGCCGCGCGGTTCTGGCGCTGCAGTCTGGAACCGCGAGACCGCTACGGTCGCAGGTTCGAATCCTGCCTCGGGCATGGATGTGTGTGGTGTCCTTAGGTTAGTTAGGTTTAACTAGTTCTAAGTTCTAGGGGACTAATGACCTCAGCAGTTGAGTCCCATAGTGCTCAGAGCCATTTGAACCAATGAATACAAGAATAAAGGCAGAATTGGTATGGTGTTACAAGAAATATGATTAGGGCTTATGCATTGATGTGGACACGAGCCAGTCTTGATCATGCAAATAATTTAAAGCAATAGTAGGTTGGTGAAACCTTTTCATGAACAGAAAAAATTGGTAATACGGCAGAAAACAAAAGTAGCGCAGCAATTACCTAAAGATCTTGACCGTTAAGTTAAGAGTTTTCATATGTTTGTTATTCGTATGAGGCAAAAATACAACTTTCCAGTATCTCATATTGGAGATAGGATGAAACGCCAATGAACTTCTCTCTGCTAAACAACAGAACTGTGGAAACAAAAGGCGTAAAAACTGCTCACGTCAGAAGTACAGGCCATGAAAATACCAATTTTACAGTAATATTAACATGCATGACAGATGGAATAAAGTTAATACCTATGGTCATTTTCAAACGGATAACCATTCCTGGAACAAAATTTGCAACAGGCGCTTTTGTACATTTCCACAAAAAGGGATGGCTGAAAGAGAATGGTGTAAAATTTTTGATGAAAAATGTGTGCCAGAGGCGGCCAGGTTCTCTACGAAATCAGCCAAGTTTTTGGTGCCGTATATATTTCGCAGTCTCGCAACTGAAAATACCAAAAATCACATAGCATGAAGCAGTACTAAGATTGCTGCTACAACAGCTGTTTCACTTAGATGCTACAACTATTAGACGTGTCCCTGAATAAACCATTCAAAGACCACTTGCGTGACAATGGAATAATTGAATGACGAGTCGTATACGAATGGTAGAGCACATAATGTATTGTGTGATTTCGTGATCAAATCATGGGGAAAAGTGAGAATGGAAACAGTGATTAACTTCTTCAAGAAGTGTGCATTTACAGTGCTATGAATGGCACTGAGAACGATTTGTTATGGGATACCGATGAGGAAGCGGAAATCGGTTCTCAAGGTTGAGAATGGGACCCACATGGCGAGCTTTTCAACAAAGAACGTGAGGATGTACTTGAGGATCTGCTTTCCTTAGACAATGATTGTGAGGAGTTTGCAGCATTTTAAATGCATTGATGAGTAATTTATTATATTTTATAGTGGTTTTAATGTACACCCCTGGAAATGGAAAAAAGAACACATTGACACCGGTGTCTCAGACCCACCATACTTGCTCAGGACACTGCGAGAGGGCTGTACAAGCAATGATCACACGCACGGCACAGCGGACAAACCAGGAACCGCGGTGTTGGCCGTCGAATGGCGCTAGCTGCGCAGCATTTGTGCACCGCCGCCGTCAGTGTCAGCCAGTTTGCCGTGGCATACGGAGCTCCATCGCAGTCTTTAATACTGGTAGCATGCCGCGACAGCGTGGACGTGAACCGTATGTGCAGTTGACGGACTTTGAGCGAGGGCGTATAGTGGGCATGCGGGAGGCCGGGTGGACGTACCGCCGAATTGCTCAACACGTGGGGCGTGAGGTCTCCACAGTACATCGATGTTGTCGCCAGTAGTCGGCGGAAGGTGCACGTGCCCGTCGACGTGGGACCGGACCGCAGCGACGCACGGATGCACGCCAAGGCCGTAGGATCCTATGCAGTGCCGTAGGGGACCGCACCGCCACTTCCCAGCAAATTAGGGACACTGTTGCTCCTGGGGTATCGGCGAGGACCATTCGCAACCGTCTCCATGAAGCTGGGCTACGGTCCCGCACACCGTTAGGCCGTCTTCCGCTCACGCCCCAACATCGTGCAGCCCGCCTCCAGTGGTGTCGCGACAGGCGTGAATGGAGGGACGAATGGAGACGTGTCGTCTTCAGCGATGAGAGTCGCTTCTGCCTTGGTGCCAATGATGGTCGTATGCGTGTTTGGCGCAGTGCAGGTGAGCGCCACAATCAGGACTGCATACGACCGAGGCACACAGGGCCAACACCCGGCATCATGGTGTGGGGAGCGATCTCCTACACTGGCCGTACACCACTGGTGATCGTCGAGGGGACACTGAATAGTGCACGGTACATCCAAACCGTCATCGAACCCATCGTTCTACCATTCCTAGACCGGCAAGGGAACTTGCTGTTCCAACAGGACAATGCACGTCCGCATGTATCCCGTGCCACCCAACGTGCTCTAGAAGGTGTAAGTCAACTACCCTGGCCAGCAAGATCTCCGGATCTGTCCCCCATTGAGCATGTTTGGGACTGGATGAAGCGTCGTCTCACGCGGTCTGCACGTCCAGCACGAACGCTGGTCCAACTGAGGCGCCAGGTGGAAATGGCATGGCAAGCCGTTCCACAGGACTACATCCAGCATCTCTACGATCGTCTCCATGGGAGAATAGCAGCCTGCATTGCTGCGAAAGGTGGATATACACTGTACTAGTGCCGACATTGTGCATGCTCTGTTGCCTGTGTCTATGTGCCTGTGGTTCTGTCAGTGTGATCATGTGATGTATCTGACCCCAGGAATGTGTCAATAAAGTTTCCCCTTCCTGGGACAGTGAATTCACGGTGTTCTTATTTCAATTTCCAGGAGTGTATATAAACTTCAGTATATGTTTTATATCTGTCATTTAAGACAACCACGATTTTGGATGCCTTTTTTATGTTTCAACTATCGTCTTATCTGCTTAAGTATACGGTATGTCCACCTTATTGCATCCTTCCTATCTAATCGCCCATCATTTGTCACTATTAACAGTACCAATTCCCGTAACTTAACCTCGCACTGCTGGAGTGCCCCAAGGCTCCATACTCTCTCCTCTCCTCTCCTTTATCTCCTCTTCACAGCCCATATGCCCAAAGCACCCTTACTAGTCAACCTCCTCCAGTATGCTGATGACACCACTTTTCTTGCCCTCTCCAGAATTCCCACCAATTCCTGAAAATCCACCTCAATCAGTTTACATCATGGTGCAACCAATGGCTCTTGAAGATCAACCCCTTCAAAACTCAGGCAATAATTATCGAACGAACCAACTGTCTCCACAACTTTTACCTCGCTGTTTACGACCATCCTATGTAGTTAACTAATGCACTAAAATATCTTGGACTAACCCTCTACTGGCAACTAACAGGGACACCTCACTTACTATCCACCCAACAGAAAGCCTACAATTAGTAACTGGCCTAACTTGAGGACTACACCACTCAACCATCCCTCACACATACAAAATATTGTTCCAACTCATCCTCCGCTATGGAAGTTTGCATTGATATCAGCCCCACCAAAGTTCTATAAATCCCTCCAAATCCTTAACCGGCGTGCACTCTGTTTCACTTTCTGCATCGGCTTACCTTCTCCCACATAGATCCTTTACCATCTCATCAAACTGCGACCTCTCCCTGTCCACATTAAACGCCTCCATATCTCCTATACCACCCGAAAAACAGATTCTAATAACCCCATCGTTTCTCCTGTGATCACCAAACCCGGTATGCTACCACATCTTTACAAATAGACCCCAACATCCGCACAATTACACACACTCCGTATCCTACCCGAACACAACATCAACTGACTCCCTCTACCAGATAACAGAATCCGCTCGACATTTATTCGTGATATCAGCTATAGCTTTCCATACCTATTTCCCCTCCACAATAGGGATTTCTCTTCTCTCCTCCCTCCCCATTTCACTCTGTCCCCCTTCCTCCTGTTGCCACGGAACTGCCCACCCATCAACTCATTCTCATTCTCATTTTCTGTCTTCCCAGTATCCATCCTACCACCTATCCTCTTTCCACTGATACCACCCAATGGCTTACAAATTTACACCCACAATCAACGTTTAATATTCCCTGCAACTTCTTCTCCCGGCTCAGAGCCTTCAGCTTACTTATGAAAGTGCAGTTCTTGTTCGTAATAAATGCAGCTATTTTTAGTGTTTTTAAATGTCTACTAAGTCTCTTTTTCTTTAGGTATCAGACATTTTGTTTACTCTGCAAACTATTAACGAAGAAAACAACACTACCTATTTGTAACCTTCTCTTCATTATATTTTAAACACCATTTTAAATCTTGCGTCCATAAATGTTCTTTTTAACGTCTGCGTTCATTTTCTGTAAATGCCCTAGGATGAAGAGTGGGATATCGCACCGTGGGTAGCCCAACCCCGTCTCTATGGTGGGAGGGGTATGAAATAACATCAACGAAAAAATCGTTGTTTTTTTCCCACATATATATGGAGTATATAGTGCTTTAGGCATCACAATTATTACTATGTTGCAAGCAACTGAGGCGTGTAATTTTTAATGTATTTATATGGTTGATTTTGATGTTTTGTTTCTTATTTTTTCTTGAATCTATGATAACGTTTGGTATTGTTTTTATCCCGTGGTACAGTAACTCGACAATACTCAAGGGTGCGAAAATACTGATTCCTACGTCATGTAATAAAGTATTTGTTTCAAAATAAAAGACGTGCATATGCAGGAAAATTACTTCCCCAAGATATCTAGCGAGATGTTCGAATAACAAAAGAGAACTCCTCGATTACTCTTTGCAAAGATATAACTTCGACCACCAAAGAAGACTGTTACAAGTACTCGAGCAATTTTCGTTTTCTTACGCGCGCGCTAGAGACAGATAGAGAGAGAGAGAGAGAGAGAGAGAGAGAGAGAGAGAGAGAGAGAGAGCGCTTACAAGTTTGATGGGAGCACTGCAAATATTTTCATACACAGTGCGAATTCTTCCTTTTGTACAGTCTGGTCCTCCTTTAATTTTACAGAGTTGTACTATTCATGATCTTCGTCATAAATTATAGGATCTTATCTTAGTCATTTTATTCATAACGAAGTGTAGAGAAGCGAGACGTATGATAGTGTCCTATTATTTTTTGACCTACTTGATCACACGTACTTGTAACCATTGAAGCATTCAGCCGCAGGGGCTTAAGAATAACGAGCGAAGTTGAAGTGGTAACAAAAGGTTCGTGGAACTGTGGACAAGGTGCTAACAGACTGTTCCTTAGCTGGCTCGTCACACTTGCACAATGCCTCACTTAGCAGCCTGTGGGACGACGTTGCGAAACATTCCTTAGAGTTCTTTTTTTAAGTCGTCAGCATATTACGTAGACTTCTCATTCTTCACGACGGGGAACCACATCTTGTGGGTGATGACCTACTGAACAGGAAGACATTGCGGGCAACTCAGTCAGTTTAACGCACGTGGAACACAGGTAGCGCGGGTGAGCAGAAAGAGAAATCTGGCAAACCTGTACTGATTTGTGAAAATTGCTTCATCGTTTTGGTCCGTTTCATCGTTGTTTCAGGGGTGCTATACCAAACTTGACCAAATTTCTAATGAGAAAACGTTGAGTGTTTGTGACATAACAGGAAGAATTAAACACCGTTTCACATGTATAATATGGTAGATAGATATCAGGAAGTGGTAGATAGTCACCTGTTGTCCCGTTAACCAAAGGAGTCAATTATTCCTATGTTTTTGTTGAAAATGTAACTTCATTCGCCATGTTCGAATGAAATTAATATCTCTAAACATAGTAGCTTTTCATATCATTTAAAAAGTATCTGCAGTGGCTGTCCAAAAATTTTACAGGATATTTCGTTTGGCAAATATTCCACTCTACAAAGAAATGAGGAACTTAATGAAGAAATTTGAAAGGCTAGAGCAGAGTGCTGATCTGCGACACGAATACAGGTTGTACTTTTTAATAACGCCAAGTGACCGGCAAATTTTTTCTGAAACACTATGATTGATCCTAGAAAAAGGTAGAGATTTGCGATTTCAAATAGTTTATCGAAATATAGCTGTTATTCAGGTATAGTTTTCGACGTGGGTTTTTGATAGAACAATTGAGAAATAAAAGCGTATTCCTAGCAAAGACAAAAACAGCAATCAGTTGTGCCAAATCGGCAAATCTGATTAGTGTGTGACGTAACAGTTACTATTATTACTTTTAGTCTAACTTTTACTATATTTAGTTTCCAAGTAGGTTAATGAAAATATGAAGCCTGTTATAACTTTAAATTTGAGTCCTCGCGGAGAGTCATTTTAAAGGGAGAAGTGGAGAATTTCAGGCGTTCCTTTAGTGACTAGTTGCTATTATCCAATAAGGCAGAGCAGAGCGAGGAAACAAAAGACAACACATGGCGAGTTAAGCGTCCTGGAGCCTTTTGCTGAAGAGCCCTGGCAGAGAGGCGCAGCTAGAGAGGAAGATTCTACCAGGACAACCCCTCCGGTCGGACAAAACCATCCTGTGTCCCACAATACCCCACATACACTGATGAGCCAACATAGTACAGTCACAGCCCATCTCAAATTTGAAGGCAATGACGAATCGGAAATCGTTTCAGTGATGTTATGGACGGAATTTCGAAATTCGACTGATTGATTAACCGACTCTAACAACTAGCAGGTTCTTATGACCCGGGCTCTGGGAACGAGCATCGCAGAAAGGGCTCAGCTGGTCGGCTGCTCGCTTGCTGCTGTCGAGAGTTTCTGCTGTATGCAAAGTGGTTGAAGGACGGTGTAACAACGAGTAGGCGAGAAGGCGTTGGACGTCCACGCCTCGTCGCAGAGCGTGGAGGTCTGAGCCTTGCGCGCTCTGAAAACGGGGTAGACCGCCGTTTGTGGCAGACCTGATGACAGCGTACAATGCTGGTACAGGCCGAGGTGTTTCAGGACACACTCTTCAGCGCACATTGTCAACATGGGCATTCGCTGAATATGGCCCCTGCGCGTTTCTTTTTGGTTCAACTGCATCTTCAGTTACGTTTGTAGTGGACACAGGATCATAGAAGTTGGACTATGGATCAATCAAAACCTGTCACTTGGTTGGTTGAGCCGTCATTCAGGTGAATGGCTGCTCGAAATACACTGAAGAGCCAAAGAAACTGGTACACCTGCCTAACATTGTGTAGGGCCCCGCGAGCACGCAGAAGTGCCGTAACACGTCGTGGCATGGACTCGACTACGGTCTGAAATAGTGCTGGAGGGAATAGACACCATGAATCCTGCAGAGTACGATGGTGTGGATGGACACCTCTTCGGAACAGCGCGTTGCAAGGCATCCTAGATATGCTCAATCATGTTCAACACTGGTGGATTTCATGGCCAGCGGAAGTGTTTAAACACAAAAGAGTGTTCCTGGTGACACTCTGTAGCAATTCTGGACGTGTGGGGTGTAGAATTGTCCTGCTGAAGTTGTCCAAGTCTGTGGAAATGAATGGCTGCAGGTGATCAGACAGGATGCTTATGTACGTCTCACCAGCCAAGAATCGTATCTAGACGTATCAGGGCTCCCATATCACTTCAATTGCACACGCCCCACACCATTACAGAGCCTCCACCAGCTTGAACAGTCCCCTGCTGACATGCAGGGTCCAGTGATTCATAAGGTTCTCTCCGTACCCGTGCACGTCCATCCATTCGATGCAATTTGAAACTACGCTCTTCCGACCAGGCAACGTTCAAAATGGCTCTGAGCACTATGGGACTTAACTTCTAAGGTCATCAGTCCCATAGAACTTAGAACTACTTAAACGTAACTAACCTAAGGACATCACACACATCCATGCCCGAGGCAGGATTCGAAGCTGCGACCGTAGCGGTCTCGCGGTTCCAGACTGTAGCGCCTAGAACCACTCGGTCATCAAGGCCGGCCCAGGCAACGTGTTTCCAGTTATCAACAGTCCAATGTCGCTGTTGACGGGCCCAGTTGAGGCGTAAAGCTTCGTGTCGTGCAGTGATCAAGGGTACACGAGTGGGCCTTCGGCTCCGAAAGCCCATATTCATGATGTTTAGTTGAATGGTTTGCACCCTGACACTTGTTGATGGTCCAGCATTCAAATCTGCAGCAATCTGCGAAAGGGTTACATTCTGTCACACCGAACGATTCTCTTCAGGCGTCCTGTTCTTATAGGATTTTTTTCCGTCCGCAGCGATCTCGGAGATCAGGCATTTTGCCGGATTCCTGATATTCACGATACACTTGTGAAATGGTCATACGGGAAAATACTTCAACGCTATCTCGGAGATGCTGTGTTCCATCTCTCGTGCGCCGACTATAACACCACGTTCAAAGTCAGTTAAATCTTGATAACCTGCCATTGTAGCATCAGTAACCGATCTAACAACTCCGACAGACACTTGTTGCCTTACATAGACGTTTCCGACGGCAGCGCCGTATTCCGCTTGTTTACTTATCTCTGTACTTGAATACGCATGCCTATACCAGTTTCTTTGGCGCTTCAGTGTATGACCCTAATGTTGGGGGGGATAATATTCACCGGGGCGTCCATGGGACCTTTTGTAGTAATCGAATGCACCACGACAGCTGCGAAGTACGTGAAGAGTATTGCGGACCATCTACATCTCTTCACGCTTACTGTCTTCCTCGATAACAAAGGCATCTTCTAGCAGGATAACAGTTCGTGCCACAAGGTCATAACAGTGATACAGTGTTTTGAGGTGCGCGTTAATGAATTCACGTTGATGAGTAGGTCATCTAATTCATCCGATATGAACCCGATAGAACACTTCCTGGTTTATATCGGGCGCCACCTTCGCACCCACAAATCACTGATTCGTAATTTACGAGAAATACTTGAACTGTGCGTGGACACCTCCTGCCAAATACCTCCGAAAACCGTCCAAGGACTTGTCGAATTCATGCCACACAGAATCGCTTACTGGATTGTGTTCGAATTCAGTTGGAACAACACGATATTGTGCAGGTGCTCATAATGTTTTGGCTCATCAGTGTATTTCGTCTTATTATGGTATGATCATCAAGGAAAACGACATACTGGTTGTATTGCTATAGATAACCTCCGCGAGTATCGGATTTTAGAAACAGTATTGCATGTTAAAAAATAATAACGGAAATAAATGTCAGCATAACAACGAAACAGGTAGAAAATATACGCCAGCACATAAAGAGACGGTTGGGATATCGATCGAGGGTCGATAAAGTAGTCGCCCGTGTCACGAGCCGGCCAAAGTGGCCGAGCGGCTCTAGGCGCGGCAGTCTGGAACCGCGAGACCGCTACGGTCGCAGGTTCGAATCCTGCCTCGGGCATGGGTGTGTGTAATGTCCTTAGGTTGGTTAGGTTTAAGTAGTTCTAAGTTCTAGGGGACTAATGACCTCGGAAGTTGAGTCCCATAGTACTCAGAGCCATTTGAACCATTTGAACCCGTGTCACGTCCACGCATCCGCCGCCCCATGCCTTCAGGATAAAGTTGGGGGCGAGCACAGCTAACAGCTGGACGTCTGTCGTAGCTGCAGAGGGTCAGAAACTGCTGTTGCATTGGGTTGCAGCAATGACGGTGCCTTCCGTAATTACTTAATGGCCCAGTGGGTTCAAATGGCTCAGATGGCTCTGAGCACTATGGGACTTAACATCTGTGGTCATCAGTCCCCTAGAACCTAGAACTACTTAAACCTAACTAACCTAAGGACATCACACACATCCATGCCCGAAGCAGGACTCGAACCTGCGACCGTAGCGGTCACGCGGTTCCAGACTGAAGCGCCTAGAACCGCACGGCCACACCGGCCGGCAATGGCCGAGTGGCTAGAATATAGGGCATAGAATTCTGTGCACTTCATACAACGCTTCATTTCCAACTTCTACTTCTTTCTCATATGATAAATTAGTCCCAATGGCAGCAAGTAAATGATAGGATTCTCTTTTTTTCTAAGCATCGTGGTGTGAGCTCTCATGTCGGTCACTTTTGTACTAGTACTTGACTCACTGTGATGGACTCCACAAGTCGTCGTCAAAACTGTTTGTAATGAGTTAACTTCTAGAGAACAGATGTTCAAATACATCAAATAGGTCAATGTTGACATTTCTCCCCTCTTTGAACTACCTCCTTTGGTTAGCTTGTAAGCCTCTTTTATGAAAATGATCTGAGTACATTTTATACTGAGTATGACCCAAGAAATAATTTATAACGCATCTGACTGGGGAACATTGACATAGTCCTGTAACATCATAATCGAGATGGCATCCCTACAGATTCTGGCACAGCCTGCATCGTTGTCAGGTTCTCTTCAGCCCTGTCACAATCCGAGATGGTGGACCTAAGGATAATACCATACCCTGTACATTCCCAGATTTATCAACTCAGTGCAGTTGTCTGGATGGTTGCCAGGTCACTTGTGCTATGTATAGAAGAATCTGGTCCTAAGTTACCCGAAATTTTAAACCCAAAAGAGTAGACTTGCCTCCAGTTTAAAACTACGTGCTGTTTAAACATCTATTGTATGAGAAGATGGGAATATTTACACCACCCTGAGTCCAGTCAACTCACTCGTATTGATGCTGCCACCAGGTCAGAGGTACAAGCCTTACTCGCCTGCATGTCACACCATCATCCACAAGTGAGAACTCCAGATACAGGGGTGCAACTGTATATTTCCAATTTGACTAGCTAACACAAAGTGCAGGATGGCAGTTTCACTTTTTTTTAAAAGACAGTTGGTTCTGTGTCCTTAAAATTAGCTACATAACTTTTATGGGTGGTGTGGACAGCAATTATTAAAATGTGTAATAACATCCCTTGATCATAGCCAAAACACCGCTGGGAAACTCGTCGGTCTTATACGCATCCATCATGAATCAAGCACGTCTGACTGTCAAAAACGCTTATTTTAAGCGGCAAGTCGAACAGTAACCCTCAAAACTATCGCATATGTATAACATATATAAAAAGAGCTATATTTCGCGGTAGTAACGGTCTGTGATCTGGCAGGGCAATGTCACGTGCAGGACTCGGTGCCATCTAGTGAGGAGACGTTGAACACACTCGTTCACAATGGCGCAGTCTTTCCTGCTACCTGCGGTCCAGGAAAGAGCGTCACACTTCATAAATGCAAAGCAGTTGCATTCACCCGCACTGCCCAGCCCTCTGCTGGTGCTAGCCCTCAAGACTACTTACGTGCTAAGTGGTAGAGGTGGTGGATGACATCGCGACAACCGTCCAGCACTAACGATTTTCGGAAGGTTTTTGTGGTTGTAAGCAACCGCTGGGAGACTGATACTTCTATTAGCTAGCAAGGTGGAACATATGCAGTTTATGCAAATCATTGAATTTGTATCTCAGTTGCCTACCTAAATCACTGAAATATGTACCTTATAACACCACAACTCTGTGGATGATCGTACATTTTCTACATATTTTGCGAAGTTTGTTTTATTAGCTGTGCTGAATATTATTCTTGTAAATATGTTGTCAAGTTACAAATGCTATTTGTTATTTGAGAAAGAGGATACGCATGGAATGTTAACATTTTTTAAGTAGACACACTGGCCTAGTCAGGGAAAAGCTATTGTCAAAGAGTATAATATATTGTAAATGCATTATCGCTGGGCGTGCGAACGCGTCAAGAAAGTAGCAGTTGAGAGTCGTTAGGAGACTGTTGTTGATTGTGTGTATTTGCCGATGTGACTATGCAAAAGTGCGGAGCTAAAAAGTCTGATTCCGAAGTGCGGAACAGTAAAAACTGAAATCGTTGTTTTGGTCAATGTTTAACATGGGCAAGCTATGTCTATGGAACTTATTGGGCACAATACAAATGCAGCAAGAGTAATTCACATAACATCAAGAGTATTGTGGGCCCTTGTTATTGGCTGTGGTATGGCAAGAAGATCAACCTGTGCCCTAATTTACTGCTAAACGAAGCCGCTCGACAAACCAACGGCATCATAAAATGAAGTAAGTTCTAGACTTTTTATGACTAGAAGTGCAATAGGCTGACCAGCGTAGTTGGAATTTTGTTGCTTAAATAATATTGTTTTCGTGCATATTGTCACGTAAATAATTTTCCTAAGTCGTTATCCAAGTAGTATCCGTCCTATCCCTTTGTACGAGCCGAGATAATCAAAAAATGAAATGAAAATGAAGTGAACATTAATTTATTAGAGTATCAAAACGTAATTTTTCCAACTTTTGGACAATTACGTAATAATGAAATCTTTGGTTGAAGTATGAATAATTTCCGAAATCGAGTGACGCAAAAGCTAAAGCCAGAGTAACTTTGATAATAAAAAATTGTTATTAAAACTTAACGTAACTTGGACACTGAATTTCACTGTCAAAGTACAGTTTCTAAATTATAGCTCGCGGCATAATTTATAACTGTTACTTCGATATTTATTTGTAATAAGTGCTAGGTAAATGACAGTCCTTACTAATGAGTAAATTCAAACAATCTTTCTGCTTGCTACCATTACGACAGAAAGTATTACGGTGAGTAACGTAGCAAAAAGTTTCTCTCCACAGCCAGTGAAAAATGTTAATTTAATTGATATTTGAAAATTAAAATAATATGTTGTATGCGTTAGCTATTTGATTATTATCTGACCACTGTGATATATGTGGTGTGAAGTACTTGAAAGTTTGCGTTAGGACTACTGTTCCTACGTCATGACGCCAATAATTATTCTTACGCAAAATTGCTGACGAGTGTTAAGTTCAGTTTCAGTTTAATTATTCATGTTCCGGTGAGGAACTGGCGACCGTTGGTTATTGTCATTAATGACATGCTTTGAAAATCTTTTTTCCAAATTTTCCACTATCTACTGTTAATTAAAAATTTGTTTTCGTAATAAAAATATATAAAGCCAACCGAACTTTGTTTCTAATCGTCATTGCTAAAGTATTGAGCAGCGGCGATTCGGTTATAACTTCATCTACTTCTCTCGTTTTGCATTATTCTTCGGAATAGATGCCTTTTCCCCACAGATTAGGGACTTTAGGTACACGGTCATACAGAAAAGCTTAATTAGCCGGAGAGGTAGGAAGGTTATAACCTAAATCAAGAAATTTCGCTTAAAACCTGTTCTCTACAGTTAAACGTCTGGGCAGTACATAGCTGTTGTGATTCTTGCCGGGCGCCTCTTATTTCGTTCGACATCTGTCATCTCACTTTCTTCAAAAGCATTACAAACGAACCTCCGCAAATGATCATAGTAGACGGTTGGGTTGTTTGGGGCAAGAGACCAGACAGCGAGGTCATCGATCTCATCGGATTAGGGAAGGATGGGGAAGGAAGTCGGCCATGCCCTTTCAAAGGAACAATCCCGGAATTTGCCTTAAGGTAATTAGGAAAATCACGAAAAACCTAAATCAGCATGGCCGGACGCAGGATTGAACCGTTGTCCTCCCGAATGCGAATCCAGTGTGCTAACCACTGCGTCACCTCGCTCGATGATCATAGTTGAGTTTTCTACACTATTTGCTTACAGTATGGGGAATTTTCCGAGAACTGTTCCATTTACATTTGTGTTTCTTAATACTGATTTAACAAACTAAGCAAATGGCTTTGCATGAAGTGTTTATGAAATTTCTGTCCGAATCTGGTTCGGCAACTGCGATTGTTTTTAATCATCCTGTCAGAATGCAAAGTAACATCAAAAAGTTGAAGAATGGGTCGTAACTGAAATGCAAGTAACTCTCATAGTTCCAACATAGTCATATGGTACTGGTTGACCCACTAATGTCTCATGTTGTAACTGTTATAGGAACTGTTTATAACACACAAAGATTCAGTGATTGGTGCAGTCTGCATGGTTGTCTGATTTCATTTGTCCTATTGCGCTTTCTCATAATGTCGCAATGGAGGTAGGTCACTTTTGCTTAGTACAGTATCCAGGTTGGCCACTAAGTTTAAAATCCTAGATGGCGAACCTTTAATGTTACAACGCAAGGTGGTGGTCCAGGATATCATCGGTGACGTCAGAATCCAAGGTGGCTATGCAGGATGGCAGAACTGCGGTTATAGGCAGATCCCAGAGGAGATATTCCAATTTCTGTACCGCTGTAGTTGCTTATCCGCGCTACTCTGCCACCCCATCCACTCAGCAGGCGAAGTCAGCAGATGTATTCAGTACACTGTAGTGAAAGATTGCTCCAAAGAACTGTCATCGTAGATTGGCCACATCCAGACAGAGGAAACTGACTCACACACTTGAGTTTAATTGCTTACCACACTATGTTTATAATAATAATTATTATTACAGTTATTCATTATGTATATTTGTATGTGTTTTCAAGGTTTTTATTTATTATTTCTCCCTCAGTGCAACAGCTCCCTGACGTGTAGCAGCATTAGCAGTCAACTCAACACACAGTCAGACACCCTGATGCAGCACCTAATATGTTGAATATGTTGGAGCAGTACATAGAATTGTTTCCAGACTTCGGGTTTCCTCTATACCCAACAACTGCATCGATCATTGAGTCGCCAGCATTGTATAGTGAACTTGATGTATCAGAGCAAAAATTTAGTAAGTATGCAGAATTGTTTCCATAATTTCAGTTTCCACCATCGACATAACATAACAGGCTGAATGTGAATGACATTAAATGGGTTTTTACAGGCTTGGTATGAGATTGAGAGTTCAGTGTAGTAAATTCATGATTTAGTGACATGAAAAAAGCACTTTCAGACCACATATGCCACTAATACGAGTATATTAGCATTCGTCACAAATACCTGCAATGTTCAACTTGCTATCAATTATAATGTATTTCCACACAGTATGAATTCGCGACTGTGATAATACTATGTAGTGTACCCACTTTCAAGAACCTACTTTCACAAACTTGATGTGTGCTACCCTGGCCATTTAGTGCGCTGTGGACAAGCATCTCAGGTTACAAGCTTATGTGTAATGGATTTTATGAAAATGTCTGATCAGAACACAACTAACAGATCAGAACTAAACTGTGTTTCAGTTAATCGGAAACCTCAAACATGCTGAATTAAATATGCAATTAAGATTACTAAAGTACAAATGATAATTAGAATGAAATAAAATAATCAGCCTTCATCGTAAAAAAGTTGTTTTGTTTATGGTGACCGGTTTCAGTCTTCAAACATCATCTGTGGACCACAGGCAAACGTCTTTTCTGTCATCAAGATTGACTATTTTATTAAATCAGATTTAGATCGTTGAGTTTGCCAATTATGTTACTAAAAATTATTGACTAGTATGATTTACATGTTCAGCAATCTAGATAAAGAGGCAGTCGATATGTATCTGAAGGAGGAACTGGAAATGTTCACCTATGGGCAGGGACATGTGGTGTAACTGTAGCTCAAGTTTAAAAGAATAGTTGTCCATGCCCAGGATATATACATATTATCTAGTAAAACAATTTTTGAGGTGAGAAACATGAATTTACAGTCCAATTATTGCTATGTTGAAGGCATTCAGCAAATTTTTACATCAGATGAAACTTAACAGCTCAGCTTTTTTACTGTCAGAGAGTGAAATAGACTTAACAGTTGTAACAAAATACGTTACAGGAAAAATTGTATCAAAATACCTCATGTCTCAGGAAAAATTGTAACAAAATATCTCTCCGTTTCGTTAAATGTTAATTTTGTGATTTCTCTACAGAAAGCTAATAAGCTTTATGTAGAGAAATCTCGAAACTAACCAACTGAGATATATGAAATAGTAGGTGCGAAAGGATAAGACTACACCTGGAGAGAGATTTTCCAGTCGGAGTCATTGCTGTGTCAACAGGACTTAGAACATTTTAATTAAATTGAATCTCAGTACGTGAACTGATGCATTTTTCAGCTGTTGTTAGACGTGGTAGTTCATCATTAGAAGAGAAAAAGTGTGGAATGTGATTACTCAAAAATTGAAGTGTGAACAGGCGAAGTATACAAGACATGGGAGCGAGACTATACTTGGAAGTAGCACCCTTAAGTGTTGGACAGGACGGCATCTTACATGGATGGTATGCCATAGCCAAATGCGTTATCCAGATGGGATAGTACAGCACATTAGCCAGATGGTATAATGTAGTGTTGTACCCAAATGGGTTTGTACAGCATGTTAGTAGAATGGTATTCTGTGGCGCTGTAGGGTGGTGCTGTATCCGAAAACAGTAGAGATTTTATGCATTGTGGGACGGGGTGGCAGTCAGACCAGGACTGTGATGAAGCAAATATGCCTACTGTATGAATGGACGAGTGAAAAACCAAACCTGTACCCTGAGCACAGAGCTTGATGTACGTCACTGAACAATGGCAGTTACATTGGACGATAAGTGTAGGCACATGTAAAGGCATTAAATGCATGCCATAGTCTCACCATACTTCTCATAGTGTAAAGCCTAACTTCAATTCAAATATCACAAATAAGCAGAAAAAAGTGTCGTCTAAAAAACAACCGCATGCAGGAAAGAGAAGGAACAGCAACTGAATGCAGGATGCCAAAAGCAGAAAGAAGAATGCTTTGTCCAGCACTCAACAGGACTCACAAACATGTGACATGTCCCTCACAGGCCTGTGATTGGCTCGTAATTGCTGCCTCCAAAGTATAGGTCAGTAGACAGCTCCCCAGAACTGAACATTGGACCCATATCTGAAATTGGCTTGTATGGTATCTACAGAAGACAATGAGTGAATTAGTGAATAAATAAATTAATATACCAAAAAATGTAACTATATAAATTACTTTTAATGAGGATATTTTATTATGTGACTATAAACTATATATAAATACTGTACAGATTAACATCTATAACTTTTGCTGTCCAGACATCATGCAATATTCAGTATGTAAAACAAAATATGCAAAAATGTAATAATACCTTTCATATAATGAAGGCTACACACATGTGGCACAACAAATTGTTTGATTCAATTGTAGTTAGACAGCTATCAAATGATAAATATCAACATACAGATTATTTTTGAATTACTTGTAACGTAGTTTCAGTGTTCCAGCTCGCACAATGGGGTACTTGTCACCAGTGCATATGCCGTGGTAGTCATCGAGAGACAGGTCGGAGAAGGCGATGCCGCCCAGGCTCTTGATCTTGGCGTAGGCTGCCTTGTACTGGGCAACGTCTGGGTCCTCGTAGCCGACCCACAGGCCAGTTACCTCCCCAGAGGGCAGCCGAAAGCCGTAGGAGCCCAGACGGTCGGTGGGGTCTGTCACGCGGCTCAGCGTCGTCTTGTAGCCGGCGTTGCCTGCGTTCGGCAGCAGCATGCACACCGTCTGGAACGCCATTATGCCGGCGGTGTTGGCGATGTTGTCCGTGTCACCAGCTCCGTCTGCCTCGATTGGTGGAACTCCCGACACTCTGCTGTCATCGTCCAGTTTCCACGTGCGAGCAAAGGTCGGAATGCCGAGGACAATCTTCCTGGCTGTAAAGAGAAGACAGACCATGAAATCAGCAGTTCCTGTTTTCTTTTCTCATCTTGAGAAACAGAACAGTTACCTGCACCATTTAAGCATTTTAGGGACTTTTGCAACATGGTTCGATTCCAGAATGAGATTTTCAATCTGCAGCGGAGTGTGCGCTGATATGAAACTTCCTGGCAGATTAAAACTATGTGCCGGACCGAGACTCGAACTCGGGACCTTTGCCTTTCGCGGGCAAGTGCTCTACCAACTGAGCTACCCAAGTACGGCCCACGCCCCGTCCTCACAGCTTTACTTCTGCCAGTATCTCGTCTCCTACCTTCCAAACTTTACAGAAGCTCTCTTGCGAACTCCTTTCTTTCAGGAGTGCTAGTTCTGCAGGGTTCGCAGGAGAGCTTCTGTAAAGTGTGGAAGGTAGGAGACGAGATACTGGCAGAAGTAAAGCTGTGAGGACGGGTCGTGAGTCGTGCTTGGGTAGCTCAGTTGGTAGAGCACTTGCCCGCGAAAGGCAAAGGTCCCGAGTTCGAGTCTCGGTCCGGCACACAGTTTTAATCTGCCAGGAAGTTTCATGGTTCGATTGTTTGCCATTTCATCTGGAACAGTTCTGAAGCGAATGCCACGAAGTGGTTCCTTCATCTTCGGAATCAAATCAAAATCACAAGGGCTAAGTCTGGGAAGTATGATGGATGGTACAGTACTTCCCAGTCCCATCACCAAACAGAGCAGCCACTGCTTGTGCTGTATGTGCCCGAGCATTGTTGTGCAAAATGATGGTTGGGTTGCACAGAAAGTGTTGCCGCTTCTTTCGCAAAGCTGGTCGCATGTGTTTCTCTAAAAACGAACAGTAATACTGTGCATTGACGGTCTGCTGTGGAGGAACGTGATGTGTTATGATAACACCATCACAGTCGTACATGAGAATCACCATAACTTTAGACCACGCACCATCAACAGAACAGGCTCTGCTTATGGTATACTACGTCTTCCACATCGCTGGCAACATGTAACTCGTTTGTGTCGGTTGTGAATAAATAGTTGCCACTATTTAAGTTCCAACCCTCGTTTGTGTATGTATTGAGGTGTTTATGTGGGATCAAGCGAAAAGCACGTTATCTCACAGGACAAAATTTTAGTGACCCTGTTAAAGGAGCATACTGGGTACTTTGGTATGCTGTATGTGGTCTAGGTGGTGATTATATGACTTCCCTCTACTGACATAAGTCATGGCAGTCAAGTGATAGGTATATGCTAATCTGATGTATGGAATCATCAAAATAAATCCTGTCTGGCCCAGAGTAAGATTCACTGTAAGCTTGTGTATTGAACTGGGGACCTAGAAACAGCGTAGAGGCTTTGTCCCAGCATAGCCCTCAGTGGTCCACAACCCCACAACAGGCCACAGCAGTCCACCCACCCCACCGCCGCCCCACACCAAACCCAGGGTTCTTGTGCAGTTTCGCCCCAAATGGAGCCCCCACCCCACCGTCCTGGGAAAGTCTAATAGCAGACGAGTGTAACCCCAAATGTTTGTGTGGTAGAGTAATTATGGAGTACGTGTACATGGAGACAGTGTTTGCGTAGCAATTGCCGACATTGTAGAACTGAGGCGGAATAAGGGGAACCAGCCACCTTTTGCGGAGGCAGATGGAAAACCGTGCAGATTCGTTCCAGGGACCGGCACGCCTTCCCGCTCAGGAAGCAGCGCGTTAGACAGCGCGGCTAGCCGGGCGGGCTTCACTCTAAGCTTACTTGCTGCCTCATATGAGGTTTCCAAGCGGTTTCTGACGACTGCTAGATTGTTTCCCTCGAGAAAGCTTTGCATGTTTTTGGTGATAGCTCTGGATCTGTTTCCCTTGTAGTGTTCTCTGAATGTTGACTGTGGAAGCCAAGTAGGAGCCCTGTCAACGTCTGATATCACAGTCTAAAACCAGAGCCTCACCGCAAGTCCCACACTAGAGAGGCACTCTGCTGGAACTTAACCTCAAAGTGTCTATTAGTTACCACAGATGTCTCCAGAGTGTATTGGAGACTACTGTCTTAACTGATGCATACAGGGAAGAGGCGGTCTTCCATTTGAGAAAATTCGCAGTTAGTGCTTGAAGCGGTCATGCAACTCGCACCGGACCTCACACCTTGTGATTGGTTTGGCAGTCCCTGTAACTTTCTAGTCAGCAGTGAACTGTGATACGTAGAAAACTTACAATGAATCTTAATCGTATGAGATGGTCGTAACATTGGTCGACATAGTGACAGAATAACAGGTAGAAGCTACCGTGTCTGGACTGGCCCATGACATAGTTGCTCGATTTACTGGTCGATCAGCGCAGTCTTTGAACGTGTCTACAAGGAATGATGCACCATTCGCAGCCACGTAATATGGCCTAACAACAAGGTCCGTCAAAAGACACTAACTGAAAGGAACTGGTAACAAGTGTCCCGCCTTATCGACAGTAATAGCTTTCAAACTCAACAGGGACTGCTGCTGTCACTGAATCCAGGTCCATCTCAGTAATCTTCCGAGTGAACATTGGCAAGGCAGCTGCATGTATATTTGGAGATAGGTACCTCGCAAAGGATCATTTCTCACAGTGGCATTTTAAGCTGCGCATCGTGAATGGCGAAAGGCACAGAAACTCGTCAACTGATTGCGGGATGTAGATGGTGTGCTCTGATGCATAGCTTCCAATGTGAAGTGCTTATGGCATACAGATAAGAGTGCACCAAATTTCTTTAGACTGTGTTGCATATTCAGACAAAAGTTCGTTTACAGACAGATTTGCCCTCTATTTTAAATGACAGTAAAACGAATGTGGTAGGTATTTTTGTTCCTGATGGCCCTAGCGTGCAAAATATATCTTGTAATTATATGATTAGATAATGAAATACTCTATCTGATCAAAAGTAGCCGGACACCCCCAAAGACATACGTTTTTTGATATTAGGTGCATTGTGCTGCCACCTACTGCCAGGTACTCCATATGAGCAACCTCAGTAGTCATAAGACATCGTGAGAGAGGAGAATGGGGTGCTCCGCGGAACTCACGGACATCCAACGTGGTCACGTGATTGGGTGTAACTTGTCTCATACGTTTGTAAGCGAGATTTCCACATTCCTAAACATCCCCTGTTCATGTTCGAACGGCTGCTCTTAAGCCACACATCACGCCGGTAAATGCCAAACGACGCCTAGCTTGGTATAAGGAGCGTAAACATTGGACGATTGAACAGTGGCAAAACGTTGTGTGGAGTGACGAATCACGATACACAATGTGGCGATCCGATGGCAGGGTGTGGGTACGGTGCCAGAGTGTGTACTGCCAACGGTAAAATTCAGAGGCGGTCGTGTTTTTCATGAAGGGGGTATTGCACCCTATGTTGTTTTGCGTGGCACAATCACAGCACAACATTACATTGATGTTTTAAGTACCTTCTTGTTTCCCATTGTTGAAGAGCAATTCGGGGATGGCGATTGCACCTCTCAACACGATCAAGCACCTGTTCATAATGCACGGCCTGGGGCAGAGTGGTTACAAAGACAGTAACATCCCTGCAATGGAGTGTCCTGGACAGAGTCCTAACCTGAATCCTATGGAACACCTTTGGGATGTTTTGGAACGCCGACTTCGTGCCAGGCCTCACCGACCGACATCGATATCTCTCCTCAGTGCAGCACTCCGTGAAGAATGGGCTGCCATTCCACAAGAAACCTTCCACCACCTGCTTGAACGTATGCCTGCGAGAGTGGAAGCTGTCATCAAGGCTAAGGGTGGGCCAACACCATACTGAATTCCAGCATTGCCGATGGAGTGCGCCACAAACTTGTAAGTCATTTTCAGCCAGGTCTCGATACTTTTGGTTGGTTGGTTGGTTTGTTGGGGGAAGGAGACCAGACAGCGAGGTCATCGGTCTCATCAGATTAGGGAAGGATGGGGAAGGAAGTCGGCCGTGCCCTTTGAAAGGAACCATCCCGGCATTTGCCTGGAGCGAGTTAGGGAAATCACGGAAAACCTAAATCAGGATGGCCGGACGCGGGATTGAACCGTCGTCCTCCCGAATGCGAGTCCAGTGCCTAACCACTGCGCCACCTCGCTCGGTCGATACTTTTGATCACATGTGATCTAGTTACACTATGAGTTTTATTGTCTACATCACATTAAGTAAGCTCATTTCACAATACTCCCGTCGTCAGGTGCTGTGTAAATACATTTATAGGCAATATGCTTGATGCTGTAAACTGTAACTATGATCATAACGGTATTACACATTCGGCTAGTGTTTTTTCCTTACTTGTAATATCGGTGCTGCCATACGCTGTCTTTGTTGGAATTTGTATTTAGACATTATTTGGATGTTCGTTGTACACGTAATGTTATATGTAATGTTTACATATGGATTAGTCCGGTTTTGTGCCTTATTGTCTCTCTTGACAACTTGGATGACGGTGGATCAGCGATATTACATTTTTACATAGTTATCACTGTAAGTAGTTGATGTGGTACGACTTTTAAGTTTTTAGGAGATGTCCTACTTGTTCTAAATTTTTTAGGAGTTTTTAACAAATCAGGGTGGCTGGCTCATCCATATTTCTATAAGTGATCAGGCAGTCATATAATGCGGTGTCATTATTTTGGTTTTCCTCTTGTCTTGCATATGTTTTAATTGCTAGTTTGTTCGCCACCGTAGCTGTGGGCAGTGTGCCTGCTTGTAACGCGGGGGGCCCGGGTTCGATTCCTTGCTGGGTTGGGGATTTTCTCCGCTCAGGGACTGGGCGTTTGTGTCATCATCATCATTATCATAATCATTTCATCCTCCTAGACGCGCAAGTCACCGAAGTGGCGTCACCTCAAAAGACGTGCACTAGGCGATCGGTTCTACCGGCCGGGAGGGCCTCACTACACGACATTTCATTTCAGTTGCTAGTTTTAGAACATCTGACCAGTTTTACGCTTCTTAAAAGGTGGGAAATAGTGTGATTGCGTGGGTAATACGTCGCAACAGCAGTGTAATTGTGTCAGATTTAACTGTAACTTGCTTTATGACATTTTAGATGTTTTAACTATACTCGTTCCTATTAATTTTCGTACGGACGCGGATAACCTCGCCGTTGGGCGCCCATTAACGCCAATAATACACACACGACATTCAGCATCAGAATAATCGCAAGCATCATTTACAATATCGTTCAATTCTGTGTAATATCGTTATGAACCATCACGTTTCAGAAATATACATTATTTTTTTAACGTCAATTATTACGTTACAGTATGATAATAGAACTCGGATTATTTTACAATATGAAGTCGCTACGAGTATATGTATGCAGATCCACGAGGATCTTAGAAAAATGGACGCAAGTTCGAAAAATGTCTAGTAGGAAAAGTAAACTTCTATAATACAGTTGGTGCTGTCACTTACCGTCTAGTAAAGTTATCAGAAGATCAAAACCAACTGCAAAATGATTTAGACGAAACATCTGTGTGGTACGAAAAGTGGCAATTGACTCTAAATAATGAAAAGCGTGAAGTCATTCACATGAGTACTAAAGGGAATCTGTTAAATTTCTGTTGTTCGATAAATCACAAAAATCTTAAGACTGTCAGTACAACTAAATATCTAGGAATTACAGATACGAACAACTTAAAATGGAACAATACGTAAATAACGTCGTGGGGAAGGCAAAGCAAAGACTGCGTTTTATTGGCACAACACTTAAAAGATGCAGCAGGTCTACTAAAGAGACTGCCTGCACTATTGTTCGTTCTCTACTAGAGTACTGCTGTGCGCTATGGGATCCTTACCAGATAGGGTGGACGGAGGACATCGAAAAAGTTCAAAGAGGGGCAGCTCGTTTTGTCTCATCGCGAAACGGGGGAGAGAGGGTCACAGACATGGCACGCGAGTTGGAGTGGCAATCATTAAAACAAAGGCTTTCTGTAGTTTCAGTCTCCAACGTTCTCCTCCGAATTCTATTGACACGCACCTACGTATGGAGAAAAGACCATTGTAATAAAATAAGAGAAATCAGAGCTTCCACGGAGAGTGAACAGTAAGGAAACAGAGTGAAGGTGATTCGATGAACCCTCTGTCAGCCACTTAAGTGTGAGCTACAGGGTAGTCATGTAGATGTATGTACATGATAGTTTGAAGATTTTTTTTTAAATACATGATTCTGTTTTTGAAATTCAGAGGTCTCCCCTAAATTACTCTTCCTGAAGAATGTATTAGTTTCCTCCTTTATCTCCTGCTCCTGCGTATGACGAGGTAAAGGTCCTTCGTCTCGAAATATTGCAGACATCTTACGAGCTGAGGCGGCTGTAAACCTGGAATATTTCAAGTTGTAATACGCCGCGCAAATCTTCAAACACACAGAACATATTGTGGCAGGATTTATCATCATGTCCTTTGATACACACACACACACACACACACACACACACACACACACGCGCACACACACGTTAACGAAATGAGAACGTAAGAACTTAGAGCCTATAGTCTGCCGCTCCCTAAACGAATGTACGTACAAGGGAAGCCCCTCTCGAGGAACCACCTCACGTTGCCGTCGGCCGTGAGGTCGGGGTCTCGCTTTCCCGCAACGTACAGTGGCGCTGGGTAATCGGCTGTGTTGGGAGTCCGCTGGGGAGTGTGGTAGTCGTAGGCCAACAGGTGCAGGTGGTCCACGTGCGGCGACAGGGCTGAGCAGTCGTAGTACAGCTGCAACAAATTACAGACGCTCATTTCATATGACTCGTAGAAGTGCAGCAGTAATCGAAATAAATGCTCCAGTTCTTGTCATCTAAAGCTAAACTAGTGTAGAAAGCTAAGCATAAGCGAGACACGGTAGTATAATTTTTGAATAGCATGGTTAAAAGGTTACCCAATAAGGCAGAATGTAAACAGAACATACTGCGTACACAAAAATATTTAAAACATGAATTTACGAAAGTTCTGAAAAAAGGAAGAGGAGGAGATTAGTGTTTAACACCCCGTCGACAACGACATTTTAAGAGACAGAGCACAAACTCGGATTAGATTAGGGGAGGATGGAGAAGGAAAGCGGCCGTGCCTTTTCGAAGGCACCATCCCGGCATTTGCCTTAAGCGATTTAGGGAAATCACGGTAAACCTAAATCAGGATGCCCGGACGTGGGTTTTAAGCGTCGTCCTCCCGAATGCGAGTCAAGTGTACTAACTATTGCGCTACCCCGCTCGGTAGTTCTGGAAAACAAGAAACACTTTTCTTCTCTAACAGTGAACAGGGGATGTCGTTATATCCCCGTACAAGTTCGGCAGTAAAGTGGTTTGTTATGTGAGCGCTTCAAAGGTAGTCGATCCCCGTGCTCAGGAGATAAAACGGTGCGTAAAAATCCTATAGAAATGGAACTTATCCACGAAAGAAGTGGCTTGCAGAAGACTCGTCGACCAATACTGAAGTACAGCTCGTCAGTTTGGGCCCTTAGAATTCAGGTTTCATAGATGAATTAGGGAATATGAGATTATCCAAAGAAGAGAACCACGTTTCGTCACGGGTTTCTTTAGAAACAGCGGAAGCATCATGGAATGCTGATACTTCTCCAGAGCTAGACGCTACAATAGATGTGATCAAAATCACGGAGAGGTTTAATGTTACACGTCCGTGTCCAAGGAAAGTCAGGCAGCATAATATTACTTGTTCCCAAGCATTCCCGCAAAATAATCACTCAGGGAAAAATCAGGAAAATTCGAGCTCGTAGGGAAATGTGCCGATAACCGTTCTACCCGCGCATCAGTTTCGACTGGAACAAGAAAGTGCTTAAATCATTGTGGCACCCGAAGTACACTCCGTCACACACAGTGGAGTGGCTTTCTAATAATATGTGCAGATCTGTAAGAGTCCTTCAAGACTTCTGGTGAGCTGAAATTTTACTTCCGAGTGTATCACATACAAGCTCCATAGTTGTCGGAACTATAGTTTCGCTGGCCTGTCGATAGGGATAACATGTTCATGCGAGTAACTTACCTTCCCCCCCCCCCTTCTCTCCACCAAGAAAAATGCGGACTGCCATCATCGGCCATAGGTGATGTGTGGAACACGTCTACCGCTGAAAAATCGCACAAATGTTTGCAGTAGCTCATCGGTGTCTCCGACCATAAAAATTTCTCCCCTGAACACAAAGAAAGACCGAAGTACTGTACGGCCATCCAAATTGGTACCTCTCCTCACCTTGATCTCACGGCCATCAACATGGTCCCTGATCACGGTGCCACTATGATCGTTTTGACTACTACACTTCTTCAATCAAACGTACGGGTAAAATGTTTTTACGCTCTGAAGCGGAATTCATCTTTGAAAAGCGCATTTCTCCCACTCAATCTCGTTGTTGTTGACTCCATAACAACTGGGACAGTGTCTCTCTTGTCATATGCAGGTCAAAGACCATCAGATGTCTGACACACAATAACTAGCTCGAGGATCCGGTAGTACAGAATTTGTTGGGAGACGTTCCTCCTGAGCCATCTAGACGTCTTGCCAGTCACCACTGGATATCATAGTACATTTAAAATATCGGTCATGTTGCGCGGTTTTTCTGAAGGTTGACCTTGTACTGGTCTACGACGAACATTCCCTGGTTCCCAGGAAAGTCGCCAAAGCCTTGAAAGGGGCTTTTTGCTACGTTCAATGCCACTGGTGCTGTGGTCTGTTTACAATCAAGCTCAAGGCGTCCGAGAATTTTACCTCGCAAAACATGATCCAAATGGGGTCTTTGTGATATGTCGTTGTAACTTGAGCAAGGAGCTACACATTGCTCAGAACGAATTATATGGATAATGCGCTAATTTTCCTTGTCTTTGAATCATTCGCCTAGAGTGGCTGCACAGTTCTAGATTGTGGGACAATCAGGATCGTCATTTTTGATGATTCTCCCTCATGTCTCATTTCATGTTCCTCTTTTCTCATTACACTAGTGTGGTATACCATGTGCGACTTTACCAACAATAAACTGATGAGCCAAAACATTACGACCACCTGCTTAATAGCATGTTTATCCGTCTTTGGAACGGAACACATGACTGATTCTGCGTATCAGGAATCCGACAGTTTGTTGGTAGGTTTGTGGAGGTATGTGAGAAGTTGAGTATGTCGTATGCTGATAAAATATCGAGCTGAGTTACGCTGCTGTTGTCATTATTTCAGTATTTCAGTGTACTAGAGTAGTTAGTGCAGCGACCTGCGACCATAAGTTTACTTCAAATATCTGTGCATATTAATGAACAGGAAATCAGAACAACTAACTGCTGAAATTTCAGCTCGACCATTGAATAATATTTCAGTTAACTGAGACTTCGTTTTTTCATCATTAGTAGAAACATGAGTTAATGACGAATTGGTTGTAACTCCCGCTACGTTACTATGGGATAATTTCACTTCGGATCTGATACCTTATTCCATTCTGTAGAGACCCTTAGGAACACATGTCACTACAAACAAAGTGTAGTACGGGAGTGGGGTGTTATACATGGCGACTGTGACAGGACATCTTAAATTGTTTACTACAGTTCCGAACTTGATAAAAGCCCATTTTGAAATTTGTAGTAGTAACATAAATTTCAGTAAGCAATAGTAAAGAAGGTCGCATTCGACAACGCAGGCGTAATTAGAAACACAAAATCACATTCTGAATATAGAGATGTTTGACAATCAATTAGACATCAAAAGTGAAGCAAAGAGTACTGAGGAAATGGAAGCTATAAACAGCGTAGTAATAAAGCATGAAATTTTTGATGATAGTCTGGAAAATGTAGATGCAGATAACGCGGGATACTAAAGTCGTTTGGACGAAAGGGTAACAGAAATGAAATAAGTATTGGGACAGGAAATCATATTGGGTACAGACCATATGGATACGGTAATAGAAATGCTTAAATCGGTGATCTCTAGTTTAACTGCATTGAACAGTAAAACTGACACATCCTATCAGTCTTTGAGCACTTACACGAAGAATTCAAATCAATCTTTGAGCACTGACTTAAATAATTTGAGAACTGGGTTCAGAAATTCTAATCAGTCTTTGAATAGTAAATCTGACACGTCTATTCAGTCTTTGAAAAATAAAATAGATAAGAAATTTAGAGATGAAACGGAAACCCTGAAAAATTTGTTTACCAATGAAATAAAGAATACGAAGTTAAGTGTACAACAGGAATTGAGCGGGTTATAGAAGAGAATAACAAGTATATTGTGTCTCAGATAAATCGAAATGTAGTTACAAAGATAAAGAAGATTAATGATGTGTCCAAACAGATGTTGGTCTAAAGATAGGAACAGTCAGATCAGAGGCAAAGCAGTCAGTAAATTCTTGGCATGAGGAAACAGTTGGGGAGATGGGGTTAAAAAAGAATCGGAATCGCAATTACAAGGAGCTGTAACTGTGATGAACACAGAAACAAGCAAAATTCAGGAATGTGTTAAAACCATAGAGAGTACCATAAGTCTTACTGTAGGCCAAGTGATAGGAAGATCGTGTCAAGTTTGATGCAAAAAGGCAGAAGCCATCTGGTCGTGTTCATGGATAAGTATACATCATTGATACGGAAAGAATTTCCCTAGGAAAACCGCCTGAGAATTGTTAGAACAAGATTGAGTGGAGATGAAAGATATTTGAGCAGTTCACATTTTGAGAGGTTGCGGAATGCTAGACGAATTTTTTTAAAAGTTTGAAAAAGAATATTTGTCAGTAAGTAAGCAAGAGGAAGTGATAACAGAGTTTACTTTTGCTGTTAGGATTTCGAGTATGAAAATCAACTGCGAGGACCTGTATAGAAAACTGTCAAATGTCAAATGTGTGAAAAACGAATGCTGGGCATATTGTGAGCCAAATCACCATGAAACGTCCGAGGGTACGTTACTGGAGACTGTGATAAAATCTCGTTTTAAAAGAAAGTGGGAGACTTAGATGTGCTGTACCGTGATGATGAAAATCGGTACCACAATAATGCTAACAACCACCCAAACTGAAACAATTATAAAAACAACGCTACCAGAAGAGAAACCACAATAACGATAATGGCAATCATAATCGTCAAAATGGTAACACGATTGACTACAATGTGAGATCAGTTCAGATAGGTAGAGGGAGAAGAGGCGGAAGAGGTTTTGGTCCAGCAAGGGGAGGTCATAATTACAAATCTCGTGAAAATAGCTATGAGAGAAACGACGATTCGCATCAGTATAATGGTGTACTTCTGCGGATAGGCCCTGGCACCAACGGGAAAGAAAGCAGTTTTGCTGCAACCATAACTATGACAATGTAACTGAAAGCGAATAAGAAAACATGTTTAGGCACAGTCACGGTCGCGTAGAGGCTAGCTGGCCCGAACAACAGAACCCTAATGCCTTGTTTCAGGTACAAGGTGAGTCAGAAGTAGACGCTCGTGAAACTACGAGTGTTGTCGGAGTGAATGCTCGCGCGTGCATGAATAGCGCTGCCACATTGGTTCTAGCCCAGTGTTCGGCTGCAAATATGTAAAGTATCTCAGTAAATGAAGTCGAAACTGAATGAGGGCTTAGAATAACGGAAAAAGGGAAATAAAATAGATTTTATAGGGAATAATGATGAAACTAAGAGGAAGAGAAATGAAAGTGTACTTAATAAGAAAATGAATAATGAATATATAATGAGTAAAGCAGATGAAATTTTTAGTTTTTGTGAGAAGTGTGAAGAGTTTGGGGTATACGAGAACGATTTTGTTGATGCCATAACTGAACCGAATGATGTCAGCAGATTAGAAAGGCCCGCATCTCGTGGTCGTGCGGTAGCGTTCTCGCTTCCCACGCCCGGGTTCCCGGGTTCGATTCCCGGCGGGGTCAGGGATTTTCTCTGCCTCGTGATGGCTGGGTGTTGTGTGCTGTCCTTAGGTTAGTTAGGTTTAAGTAGTTCTAAGTTCTAGGGGACTGATGACCATAGATGTTAAGTCCCATAGTAAAAAAAAAAAAAAAGATTAGAAAGGACAGATAGAAACTGTACTATGGGGCAATCTATAGATGATTGTGGAAGATTAATAACTGAAACCGAAGATTTTAATGTATATGAAGTTACAGCCGATGTAATACGTTCAGATGAAAGTGATGGAGAGATTGTTCTTGGTGATACGATAAATAGTATAGAAATGAAGCACTTTCTGTATGAAAAGGAAGAAAGAGCCTCCGGATAAAATGCTAAAGCAGGAGGAATTTCAGTTGGTTCAAATGGCTCTGAGCACTATGCGACTTAACTTCTGAGGTCATCAGTCGCCTAGAACTTAGAACTAATTAAGCCTAACTAACCTAAGGACATCACACACATCCATGCCCGAGGCAGGATTCGAACCTGAGACCGTAGCGGTCACGCGGTTCCAGACTGAAGCGCCTTTAACCGCACGGCCACACCGGCCGGCTTTAGAAATTGAACAATATTTATTGCGGAGAGATAAAAGTAATGAAGTACGACGGTGTGAACAAATAATGATCCCAGTGAAAGTATACCATATAGAAATACAAGTGATAGTTGATAGTGGCAATGAAATTAGTGCTTTGGGTCAGTCATTTTATGGGCATATAAAAGGAAAATCATAAATAGCAGAAATTCCAGTTATGAGAGTGAAAATAATAGGTGCAATGGGTAGTTGCAGCAAACCAATTGAAGCTCAAGTCTTGTAGAATTTGGTACAGTGTCTCAATATGACTTTGTAGTGGTTCCTCAGTTGTATACTGAGGTAATTGTGGGTGTGTACTGAATGATGAAACATAAAGAAATTGTTGACTGTTATAGGGAAGTAATGGTTTGTTCAGTAGAGGACAATAAAATAGAAGAAACTGATATGAGAGAGGATGTAAATCTGAGAATTGTTACACTACCAATGTGTAGGTTTAAGTGAAGGAGCTGAGTGTTATTGCGTTAGAAATGTGAACAGAGTGAACCCATGTGAGCATGATTTAAGAGCCTGATTAGAAAGAATACCAAAGGTATCATTGGAACAGAAGAATGAGTTGAACAATATTTGGTAAGCAACAAACAATTGTTTTCAGATAAGCTTGGTTCAGTCCATGGCCTTGAATATAAAATGGAAATGGTACCTCGTGAACCATTCTTTGGGCCAGTTTACCAGACACCACTAGGTAGGAAAGAAGCAGTACAAAAAGAAGTAAATCGTCTGAAGGAATCGGGTATAATAGGAAGATCTAGGGGTCAGTATAACAATCCTGTAGATCCAGTCAACAAAAAAGATTGTGGAGTGAGGATAATGACAAATGCTCGTATCTCAGTAAAGTAGAGAAACGCGTAAGTGATAGGCCAGAAAGTCTTGATGATATGCTACAGAAATTCCATATGGTAATATATATGACGAGTCTCGATCTGACTGAGGGATGTTGGCAAATTGCTCTTGAACCAGAAGCTGCCTTTATTTCTCTTTGCAGGAAAATGTTGTTATTACAAAGTGATCTCTTTTGGATTGAACACGTCTGTGTCAGTGTTTATCCAAGTTTTGGATGATATATTAGGGAAAGAACTGAGTTGCAGGATAACCATAATTGTGGACGACTTTTTCATAGTGACATCATCATAGGAAGAATATTGTGAATTGTTAGATGAGATTTTTTGAGCGTTAAAAAGAGGTGGAATGACTTTGAAAATAAAGAAGTGTGAATTTATAAAAAAAGGAGTTGGAGTTTTTAGGCCATATTATTACGACAACTGGAATAACAGAAGATCCTAGGAAACTGGAAGCAATCAGGGAGTGTCAGCCTCCAAAGACTAGAAAACAGTTAAAATCGTTTTTGGTTCTATGTAATTTCTGCCATACATATGTAAATGAGCAAGCCTTTAATGAAACAGATTTATGTAATCTGCTGAAAAAGAATAGTTCATATCTATGCACAGAAAAATGTCAAGCTGCGTTTGACAGATTGAAACCAGAACTTACTAATAATCAAATTCTTCACCATCTAAATCTGTCTTTACCATTTCATATGGGGACTGATTCATGTGATTATGTCATCTGCAGTTCACACATGTCAGGAAATAGGAGAAGATAAAGAAAGTCTTTCAATAGCTCTTGCAAATACCTTCATAACTGACAAGCTGTTTAACTTTGGAAATATTAACAGCCAACTGTCACTAGGACTTTAGTCAGAATAAGATTCAAAAGGGATGGGTTGGGATCCAGTCACACCTTGGTTGTTGATTGAAATTAAGAGGTTGCTTGCTTTGAAGCGATCCGTATCATTGTCAGAACGGTTTCCTAATCTGTTTAACCTTTAAGCACAGGTGCGCATCTTAACCCCGAACCTTTCGACATCAGTTTCCAATTTTTTTAAAAAAATTATGAAATCTCTTTCAATAATTGAACCACTCTTGTCATCTAATTGCTTTTGGTTTTCGTGTGTTGCAGAAGGGCAGTTAATGAGACAGAATGTGTGAAGCGCGGTAGTAAACATCGCTGTTTCACCAGAAAACGGGCGGACTGCAGGTCCGGTCGCCTTGTAATTATTGTCGTGTTGTTCTTATTTTGATTTATTTTGCAAAGCTTATTCATTTCACAAATTTGTTAATTTTGTAAAGAAAACAAATTTATGATTACATATGGTTAAATCAACAGGTTGTGTGAAAAGAAAGTTAAATTGATGGGTCATCCCTTCTACGTTTTCCTTAATTCCAGAAATATCACGTCTCGATCTGATTGCGGAATCCCTGTCTGCCGTGACGTAATCTAACTGAAATCTTCCCGTATCATCCGACTGTTTCCAAGTATTCCACCTCCTCTTGTGATTCTTGAGCAGAGTATTCTCAAATACTAGCTGAAATTTATTTTAGAATTCAGTTAGTCTTTCTCCCGTCTCATTACTTGTCCCAAGCCCATGTTCTCCTGTAACCTTTCCTTCTATGCTTCCCCTACCACTGCATTCTAGTCCCCCATGACTATTAGATTTTCATTTCCCTTTACGTACTCTTTTACCCTTTCAATATCTTCATAAAATTTCTTTGTCTCCTCATCTTCAGCTTGCGGCGTCGGTATGTATATCTATAATGTCGTTGTCGGTGTTGGTTTGCTGTCGATTGTGATAAGAACAACCCTGTCATTGAACTGTGCCGGTCGCTGTGGCCCAGCGGTTCTATGCGATTCAGTCTGGAACCGCGCGACCGCTACGGTCGCAGTTTTGAATCCTGCCTCGGGCATGGATGTGTGTGATGTCCTTAGGTTAGTTAGGTTTAAGTAGTTCTAAGATCTAGGGGACTGATGAACTCGGATGTTAAGTCCCATAGTTCTGAGAGCCTTTTGAACCATTTGAACTGTTCACAGTAACACTCTCTCTGCCCTACCATTCAATTCATAACGAATCCTACTCCCGTTATACCATTTTCTGCTGCTTTTGATATTACCCTATACTCATCTGACCAGAAATCCTTGTCTTCTTTTCACTACACTTCACTGAACCCTACTATATCTAGACTGAGCCTTTACATTTCCCTTTTCAGATTTTCTAGTTTCCCTACCACGTTCAAGTTTCTGACGTTCCACTTCCCAACTCGTAGAACGTTATCCTTTCGTTGGGTTATTCAATCTTTTTCTCATGGACACCTTCCCTTCGGCAGTCCCCTCTCGGAGATCTGAATGGGGGACTATTCCGGAATCTTGTGCCAATGGACAGATAATCATGACACTTTTTCAATTACAGGTTACATATCCTATGGATACACGCTATGAGTCTTTAATGCAGTGGTTTCTATTGCCATCTGCATCCTGATGACGTTGATCATTGCTGATTCTTCCGCGTTTAGTGGCAGTTTCCCACCCCTGAAGTACTGCCCGCTCCTCCGCCCTCTTTGACAAGGCCGTTGATAGAGTAAGGGTGACTTCTTATGTCGGAAGTCTTCAGCCGCAAATGATGATTATTTATCAAAATTCAAGTGGTGGCGGGTTTAGAACCCAGGACAGAGGAAGTCTTGATTAAGTAATCAAAGACGCTAACCCTACACCACGGGTGCAACGTTTTGTTTAACAGCCTGAAAAGAAACCTTCCTTTACATGTAGCATTTCCATTTCATAGCTGTGTGAATGTATTGCGAGAAGCTGAGTAAGTTGTATGCTAATAAGAATCGAACTGAGTTACGCTCCTATTGTCATTAGTAGTAGTAGTGGTAGTAGTATTGTCGTTAGAGTAGTTCCTGCAGCGAGCTGGCGACCATAAGTATGTTTCAATTCACTGTGCAAGATAACGAACAGGAGATGAGACCAACTAACTACTGAAATTTCTAATAGACTTTTGGATAATATTTCAGTTAGCCGCGACTTTCTATCATCATTAGTTGGTTCATGACAAATCGGCTATAATACCCGCTATGTTACTAGAAGGAATTTTACCTCGGATCAGTTCCTTATTCCATATTGTAGGAATCCTTGGGAACACGGGTAATTACAAACGATGTGTAGTACAGGAGTGGGGGTGTTATAACATGTACGTACTCAAGCAAGGCCGCGGGAAAAAACTCCTCCTAAACGTCTGCATCCATTTCACCGAAACTTGGCACACACATTACTTACTATCTGAAAAGAATGCTGTGAAGGTAAGAACCACAAGTCTGCTGTTGGGGTGGGAGTGATAACTTGTTGATGGAGAGGGAATACGAGGAGGTGGAGGAAGTAGAGGGAGAACGGGAAGGAGGATGTGGAGACGGGTGTGCATGAGAAGGAAATGGACAGAGAGGGGGAGGAGGAAATTTCAGAGAAGGGGACGAGGATGAAATGGACGGAGAGAGGGGATGAAGGATACGCACAGCGGAGAGGGAGGATCAGGAGATAGACAATGAGAGGGGAGAAGGATATTACCTTAGCGGGATAAAAAGGATATTGACTTCGAGGGTGGGAGAGTAGGTGGACTTAAAGGGGGACTGAGGCGATGCATATAAAGAAGGGGAGGAGCAGATGAAAGAACAGAGGGTAGGAGCGGATTGACAGGGAGAGGGGGTAGGAGGAGATGGACTAGATTTTAGTAATTAAAGACATAAGACATTATGCACTGTGCAGTGATTTTCGTTGATTGGTCTAGACGCTGCCTAAATGATATTTAATAATTAACGTTTATCGAAATAGCATTTGGATGGGCTGACGAGTAACGAGGCAATGTTCAGAGATAGTTAAAAATGTGATTTATATGTGATAATATAAATCTTACACCTCTCTCCCATGACTTCGACCATTAGTCTTCGATATTTTTATCTTTTTTCCTAAGCAATAGTTTAATCTACGAACTGAAATCAGTGGTGTAAGGCAATAGAGTACATACCAAATTACCTTCGTTCACCGCTTTCGTGGATGAAACTTGATTTATATTGGTTCCGAATGGGTACACATCCACAACAATTTGTTTAAATGATAAAATATTCCACGCTGGTTGTTAGTGAATGGAGTAAATATTTCTGTTTACTTTATTCCTACTTGCATAGACTTAGGTGTGAGTCCGTTCTCAAATGCAGATATGTGCACAATCTTGAGCATGTTCATGATGTGCTTAGAATAAAAAACCTGACGTGTGCAGCGCAATTTCAAGCCGTCAGCTGTGTTACCAGATTCGGAGACGAAGAGATAACAGCATCTTTGTCGAATAAAGTGATTGTCCAGTTAATCCACGCAATGGTTCGTGAATGTGTGCATACGTTTGATTTTAATATGACATCATATCCCAAGCCGTCCAGTAATGCAAATTCAAATGAAATAAATAAAATTTCATTTCATTTAAATTAAGCCAGCAGTGAACAATTTTGCCATTTGAACAGAATAGGATTCGATTATTTGTAAACAGCGTTTGCAGGCAGCAAAATATTTGACATCAGTATTCAGTACACAGGGAAATGTTTTATACTCACAGTATGATTGATGTAAGGTATCACGCTCAGGGTCAGCAGTGCATTTTCAGTTTTCAAAGATGTTTTCAGTTCCTGAATCAAAGATGAGAACTCTCTGCGATGTTCGTCTGCCTTCTCATCTTTGTGGCTATGTGCGAGGCCGATTACTTTCTTGAAGCCGTGCCAGATGGATCCTGAATAAGATTAAGCACATTATAAATAACTCTTAAGGATGAAACTAAACCGGGCATAGCTACTTCCCTTTGCAAGCTAATAGCTAAGAGGTGTATATGACTGAATGGGCAGCATTATCCTCAAATAATGTAGTGCTAACATGTGAGCGTGTCATATACACTGACGAAAAAAAATCGCTACACAAAAAATGAAAAATATATGGTAACAAAATTTCGGGAATCCATTTGTCTAGGTTTAAGTGTTCTACATTGCAAGATCACAATTTAATGTAAGCACGAGTTAAGCCATTGCAAATGTGAAATGCTGGAACATTAAGGGGGGTAGGACGTCAGACGGGCCGACTTGGAGCAGGAGAGGCACCACATGACATTTTATTTTCTACTGTCTATACTTTTACAAATAAATTCATAAAACTTTGTCAGCATGACCAGGAAGGATTCAGGATTCACACTCAAAGCAGTGGAAGTGCAAAAACATTACAAAATAATTTTTTTTAGATATGAAATTTCATCATTTTTTCACTTACTCTTGGGTGCATTTGTTGCTACAGGTACGTTTTTCTTCACACGTAAGAGAGATTCTTTGATGAATTTTGCACAGCATACAAACCATACTTACAGGTGTATGAAACTCTAGAATTTTCCAAATCTATTAAAAACTGTGGTAAAAATTGAGATAATTAACTACAAAATTTGATTTTTTTCTAAACATAAAGTTTAAAATGTAACAGCACATTAATTTTTTCATAAATTAAACAATTTCTAGAGTATCGTACACCTGTAAGTATGGTTTGTATGCTGTGCAAAATTCTTCGAACAGTCTCTCTTACTTATGAACAAAAGTCTACCTATAGCAACAAATGCAGCCAATAGTAAGTGAAAAAATGGTGAAATTTCACATGTAAAAAAAAATATTTTGTTGTGTTTTTGAACTTCCGCTGCTGCGAGTGTCAATCCTGAATCCTTCCTGGTCATGCTGACAAAGTTTTATGACTTTACTCGTAAAAGTATAGACAGTGGAAATTAAAAATGTCCTGAGGTGCCTCTCCTGCTCCAAGTCGGCCCGTTTGACGTCCTACCCCCCTTGATAACCGGCATAACCGCCAGAATGTTGAATGCCAGATGCATTGTGTTGTGTAGGTGCCGACTGTCAGTTCGTCTGATGGAGTTCCATGCCTTCTGCACTTGGTCAGTCAACACAGGGACGGTCAATGCTGTTTGTGGATGACGCTGGAGTTGTCGCCCAACGATGTCCCATATGTGCCCGATTGGAAACAGATCTGCTGGACGAGCAGGCCAAGGCATGTCGACAATGTGTAGGGCATGCCGGGTTACATCAGCAATATGTGGGCGAGCGTTACCCTACTGAAAAACTCCCCCTGGAATGCTCTTCATAAGTGGCAGCACAACAAGTTCAATCACCAAGTTGACATACAATTTTCTAGTCAGGGTGCGTGGGATAACCACTAGAGTGCTCCTACTGTTATACGAAAACACATCCCATTCCGTATCTGCAGCTGTAGGTCTAGTGTGTCTAGCAGGTTGTTTGCAGGCCCCCAACTGGCCTCCTTCTAACTAAAACACAACCATCACTGGCACTGAAGTAGAACCAGAGTTCATCACACACTGCTCTACAATGAGCTCTCGCTTGCCACCTCTGAAGTCGCAAATGGTGGTGGTTTAGGGTCAGTGGAATGTACACTGTTGTCTCATTGTGGTGCCAACTACTGTTCAAAAGGCTGCTGCATATGCAATACGTTGCGCTAGAGCTATACCTCGAGCACGATGGTCTTCCCTCTCGATAGTGCCACATGGCCGGCCGGAGCCCGGTCTTCTTGCAATCGTACATTTTCATGACCACGATTGCCGGCAATCATGTACAGTGGCTACATTCCTGCCAAGTCTTTCTGCAGTATCGCAGAAGCAACGTCCAGCTTCTCATGTACCCATTATACGACCTCGTTCAAACTCAGTGAGGTGTTGATAATGGCTTCTTTTGTCACCTTAAAGGCATTCTTGTCTAACATCAACTCACCACGTCCTGTCTCAAAGGTAACCAACGCTCACGACCGTTACAGCGCACGTTTAAAGCAAACCTGATGTGCATCCTCACAGTGACGCTACTAGCATCGCTCTCACTCGACTGGCGCGAAATTTGAACAGACATCGTGTTTCAGATGTAGAAACACGCCTACCAACTTTCGTTTATGTAGCACATCTTCCTCTTGATTTTGTGATTTTTTTCCGTCAGAGCAGCAAGACTGATATTATCTAGCAAGTATTATATTTGTTTAAATATACGCTATACTGTGTAACATAAACGCCAATGAAATTGTGTGTACTTACTACAACATTTGAGGTCTGTATGTATTAGATCCATCTAATTTTTTTAGACAAGCAGTTATGTATCGTTACTGTACTTACCAAGCGTGCTTCTTTCTTTCTTTTCCTTGTTCATAGGGAATTCCCATGCTATGTCAATACCGTCAAAGTGGTATTGCTTAAGAAGGTCTTTCACAGATTTCACAAAAGTTCTTCTGTGCTCATCACTTTCAAGCTAGAAAATAAGAAATAAGGTTAAAAGTAAATACTTTTCAAAATCTAAATTATTATTTCTCTAACAACATCATCGTAGGTGTTGCATATTTAATTGTTTTATGTAACAGTACAGAACTTTACTTGTTAGAACTTCACCATTTGACGTACAGTGCAGTTTTATTTTGCTGTTTGCTGTTTTCTGACCAATACAATTTCAAATATGTTAACTGTAGTTGTTTTTTTTCGCCTTACAAGAAAGTATATTTGTTTTCTTCGTCACACTAGTACCCTGTCTGAAACTATTCAAAAATACTTCAAAAATGGACGCAAACAATCTCGACCGCAAAAACATTTATTTTGATGGTAACCTGTTTCGGTCAGTTTTTTACCATTCTCAGACCCTCATACCATGATGGTAAACGGTGACAGTTAATGGAGCGGGTGTTTTAGCTCCTCGAACATCAACTGCTACAACACCCACTCCATTCACTGCCACCGCCTACCATCATGGTATGAGGGTCTGAGGATGGTCAATAACTGACCGAAACCAGTTAACATTAAAATAAATGTTTTTGCGGTCGAGACTATTTGTGTCCCTTTTAAATTACTTTTTGTCAGACCACTTTGCTCCACGAGATAAATTCTCAAAAATTATTCAAAAATTATTTTTATTTCATGTCAAATAGGAATGTACTACTTTTTGGGGAAGAGTATGGAGATAACTTTAGACACTCTTGTTTACAGAATAACAGAAAGGTTGTGTTACATGTAACGCAATATTTCAAGACTTTTTTTTCCAGAAATAGCTATGAGTAGCAGCGTATGATTTCGATCTTCCCTGCTGGTACAGCCCTAAAATTTTAAGAAATTATTGAGAATGGCTGGACGTAGGTGCGTCATCTTATTTTCGATAACAGCATTTCAGTAATGGTCCTATTCAATTCTTGAACTTCACTGAACATTTTACAGCAAGCTAGAATTTGTCTCTAACTCTTTTTAGCCTTTCTGAGAGGTTCTTCTGTTTTCATGATAACTAAAAACCATAAGCAAAAGTATAAATGAAAAATGGCGGATACCTTTGATGTTATGACAGCAGGGCTATTGTGGTTCAAATGGCTCTGAGCACTATGGGACTTAACATCTGTGGTCATCAGTCCCCTAGAACTTAAAACTACTTAAACCTAACTAACCTAAGGACATCACACACATCCATGCCCGAGGCAGGATTCGAACCTGCGACCGTAGCAGTCCCGCGGTTCCGGACTGAGCGCCTAGAACCGCTAGACCACCGCGGCCGGCAGGGCTAGTGTGTTTTTACGGTTTGTCATGTGCGCACGTATTACCACCATAACACTGCACCGCCCATGGTTAGATGCAAGGTAAGTGGCTATAAAGGATTTGATAACAAACCACCGCAATGGGTCTAATCGGCTAGTTTTTTTACACATTTAATTATGAATAGTATTACAGCTTATATGGATTTGGAAACTTACACTAAGTTTAGCATAAAATTACCCAATGAGCAGAGGAGTGCCCGGTGGGATAAACGCTGCTGATAGGCTGTGTGCTGAATTAGGACTTGTTCGCAACCATATGCCGACCCACTTTCGAAATTTGGGTTTTTCTAAACTGATTAAACCGGACACTAGAACAGTTTCTTTGACAAGGTCACGGTCGATTTCCTTCCTCATCCTAGTCCAATCCGCGCTAGGGCTTGATTTTCAATGTCTGTAAAGCATGGAACATCTCGCTAAAATTCGATAGAGTAATTATCATCACGGTACAGAAGAAGGTTGAGTGGCTAAGTGATGGAACCAGAGGAGTGCCATCTAATATAACGTACTTGTAAATTACCCACTATAAATGTGTGACGATGAATAGAAAGAAAACTTGAAAATGCATTGGATGAACACCTATTCGACCCCAGTAACAGACCAAAGAAGTAATTTTGATTTGCATTTGGTAATATATATATTTGAGAATCAAAGAAAAACGGCACACCTCGATGAAATTTTCGACTTGGAAGACGCTTTTCATCACATAAGGTGGAATACGATGCTCATGCTTTTTGTGAAAGAGGGATGAAATACAGAGAAAGACATCTGATCTTAAGAACCTATAAAATCTAGCTGGAGTAGTAAAAGTAAAGAAACTAGAAATACGTGTTCCTATTTAAAAGATATAAAGAAGTGAAAATATTCGGCGTTGTTATGTAATTTAAAAATCAAACAGTAAATGAAAGAAGTGAAAGAGGGATAAATGTAAAAGGCAAACAGATGCCATTAAGTAGGTTTGACAATTTGGGTAAAGTAGAGAGGATCCGAAACCACTGTTACCCAACTTCCCAGGTAAAATGTAAACTTTACCAAGTGTCTCATGGTGTGAAGACATAACAGACAGTAGACTGTGTTATGTACAGCGGACTGAGATCTTAGGCTCAGTGGCAGAAGAATATATCACGGGTCGATACAGGGTTTACATTGCCATAATGGTACAAACATTCGTCACAGTTGCCCTCACGACGAGATACACATTTGATATATTGCAGTCGATGGAGAATACTACCACAGTATATGAGGAGCCTTACGAAGAACCATTGAAGTCATTGTCAACGTTCGGATTGGAAGCAATGATTTGTCAGGTAAGTAATTTCGTGGAGAATAACTGTAGCAAACTACAAACATTGAGTACTCAATGTACAGCGTTTCAGCGGTCTCTGCTAATAGAAGAACGAAACAGAAGACTTCAGATGTGCAGAAGCACAAGAAATAAACACGAACAGGTGGTTTCCGAAACTTTAATTTTAGCTGAAAATAATGAGTAGTATCTTACTAAGTTGATTAATAGGATTTCTGCCGGTTATTCGCGACTTTCCAGCACGGTATTTCAACTGCTTGACTCGCAGTCTTCTTCAAGTGTTCCCTGAGACTGATTCCAGTGTGGAACGAGTCCGGTATTTACGCCTACGTTGTGCAGGAAAGACGCGAATAACCAGCAGAAACCCGATTAATCAACATGACTACGCCTCGGCGGAAAACCCTGAAGAATTACAGGATCTTACTAGCTTATCAGGGGACACCTAAATCTCCTTTAATACTGAAACTATTTCTTGGAGTTCGACAAATTGCTGGAGAAACGCAACCGCCTGTCGTGATATTGCGCTGATCTTAATGACACAGATCGTTATGGAAAACTTCATAAACTGCTCGGGGACGCGTGTGACAGTAATAGTTCTGTTATTTCCTTCATGTGCCAGAAACTCTAGAGGACTACTGCCTAAAAGAAAAATACAGGGTGAAAATTATTTAAACCGAAAAACTCTGGGAGGTTGTAGGGGACATCAAAACAAATATTTTTCCATATTGTCATTTTTCCTATGAGGATTATTTAAATCGGTGGAGGCTGTATTACGCTCTTCAGTTGTTAGAGGCCGTGTTACGATCTTTAGTTATTAGAGGGCGTATTACGCTCTTCAGTTGTAGGCAACTGCTGTCCACCAGTGTAGTAGTGCGTTGTCTCTGTTTACTAATGGAGCGATACACCTGGAGTGAGTACACTGATGCGGTTGGTGCGTACTACGTAGCGCATCACAGCGGACGAGCCGCACAGCGGATTGATCAACAACAAGTGCGGTTCTTCGTTAATGTGTGAGTCAGTGTTGTTGGGGACTGTATAATTGGGCTGTATCTGCTACCTAGGCCATTAAATGGCAGGTACTATTACAATTTTCTCGCCAGAGCGTTTCCCGACTTGCTGGAAGACGTCCCGCTCCCTACAAGACAACGCATGTGGTTCCAACATGGCGGAGCGCCAGCACATTTCAGTCATCGTGTGCGTCGATTCCTGGACCGACGGTTCCCAAAAACGTGGATTGGCAGAGGTGGTCCTGTACCATGGCCTGCTCGATCGCCAGATATGTCCCCTCTGGACTTTTCTGTATGGGTAGAGATGCGCAACCTTGTTTACACAACTCCTGTTGCATCAAAAGAGGATCTGGTAGCCCGGATAGTAGCAGCTGCAGCAGGAACAATTCAAGCTACTCCTGGGGTTTTTGCCCGTGTCAGACAGAACATGATCCGACGGTGTGAACTTCGTTTACATGCCAATGGAGGCATTTTTGAAAATCTGCTGTAATTCAAATTGGGTTGTGTTAATATGTTGTCTCTTGGTCATAAAAAAATGGGAAAGTGTTTGTTGGTTTAATTAATTTGCCGCCAGAGAAATCTTCCTCTACCGGTTTAAATACTCCTCATAGCAAAAATTGACATTAGGGAAAAATATTTGTTTGATGTCCCCTACAACCTCCCAGAGTTTGTCGGTTTAAATACTTTTCACCCTGTAGATACGCACACGAATCTACCTATACACGAAAATAGAAACTCACACGAACCTACCTATGTACCTAGATACACACTGAAGCAAACTACAGCAGCGACTACAGCAGCGAAGTGATGACACTTTTTCGTGAACTGCCTCGGCGCTTAGAATACGGCTGGCAGTATAATGTCACACAGAAGACTACGCATCTACCGTTCTTACATAAGACTTGACAGTCACATGCCGGAAGAGCCTGTTTCGCTTTTATCTTGTTGTCGGTACCAGAGGTACCCTCCACCACACACTGTCAGGTGGCTTGTGGAGCACTGACGTAGATGCAGATGTAAGAAGGAAGATTAGAGCTTAATATCCCGTCGGTGTCAAGGCCATTAGAGGTAGAGCCCAAGTTCGGATCGGGGAAGGAAATCGGCCATGTCCTTTTCAGAGGCACCAACCAGGAATCTGCACTTAGCGATCTAGAGAAATCGTGAGTGGCCGGATGCAGATCTGAACCCGGGTCGTCTCCAATGACAGTCCGGTGTCTTATGTACGTTGCTCGATTTTTACGGCTTATAGTAACAGTGGTAATTTGGGGAAGCGAGTCTGGTGATTAAAGTCATGACTCTCCAGGTAATATACTGATCTAGCCCGTAAATTACCAGGTTCTGGAACTGTTTTCTTCCAGAGAGTATAAAAAGTATGTTTCGTCTTTCGACCACAAACACTGATCCACATTTTAATAAGTCGCAATATTAGAAGTACTGACATTATTCCTCCAAACGTTGCGTGTCTCCCAATAGTTAATGACGTCTACGGGACTTATAGAGCATGCTTTACAATCTAACGTCCTAAAGTCAGCGAGTCTCGGGCACAGTCAGTTGCACAAAATATTAAACTTATTAATCTGCCCGTCTGCCTTACCTACGACTTAAACAAAATGGCGGACACAAAGCACCAACAAAAATCCAGTGCGCGTGAAAATACACCGTAACGAGAATTATACGATTAGTATTTCTCATTTGTTGTCTCCACCAACTTACAACAGAGCTGTGAACTTTGAAGCTAATCTAGATAAAGAAAATAAAAGAAATGTCAGTATTCTGTATTCTCTGTTTGTAGACAGAGTAAGTTGGTGCAGTTACCGAGACACTGGACTCGCATTCAGGAGGCAAAAATCCACGTCTAGCCTTTCATATATAGATAGTCATTGATTTCTTTTGAAAAGGAGACGACCAGTTTCCTTCCTCGTCGTTTCCCAATCCGAAAATCTCCGTCTCTATTGATTTCCTCGCCAATGATATGTTAACCTCTAATCTTCTTGCGCATCTTCATGCAGACTCCACAAGCCATGTTACGTTGTGTGGTGCGAAGTACATTACGCAGCAGTGTCACTTTCGAAGTTCCATTTTGCAGTCGCGACTGATACGTGAGAAGAACGATTTTTGATAAATCTCCTTGTGAGGTCTAATCTCTCAAAACGTGCTCTCATTGTACTTTCCTGAGATAAGCGTAGGTGGAAGCAATATACTGGGTGGCTCATTTAGGAACGTACGCCCATGGAATTTGAACAGTAAACGACATCTCCTGTAACGTCTGCTGCTGGAGCTGGATGAGCATCTGCGAGGCACTTTCGTCCTTACTATACCAACCTGTGACAAAACTATCTGCTCTTCTTAGAAACTTCTCTGTTTCTTCTCTCAATCCTATCCGGTGTACATCCTAAACTGACGATCAATATTAAGGTATTAATCGACAGTTGTAAACTACCACTTTCGTAGGTTAAGTACACTTCCTGGGGAATCTCATGATGAATCTCTCTAGTATCTGTCTTATACACTATTAGTTTCTTGTGATAGTTCGATCTTAAAGCGCTCTACACGTATACTCCTACATATTTAATGGATGTGACTGCTTCCAGTGCTAGTTTAGCAGTTGTCTGACAATAAACACACAAAAAAGTGTTGCATCTCCTCGGTTCCGAGAGTTCCGGAACATGTACAGAAAATTGGAACAGAGATCAACATAAACATCATTTCAGCCCTTTTTATTGCTCATGAAAACCACACATTGCATGTTGTACCGCCATACAGAGAGACCTTCAGAAGTGGTGGTCGAGATTGCTGTACATATCGGCACCTCTAATACCCAGTAGCACATCCTCTTGCATTGATGCATGCCTGTATTCGTCGTGGCATACTATCCACTAGTTCATCAAGGCACTGTTGGTTCAGATTGTCCCACTCCTCAACGGCGATTCGGCGTAGATCCCTCAGAGTGGTTGGTGGGTCACGTCGCCCGGAAACAACACTTTTCAATTTATTCCAGGCATGTTCGATAGGGTTCATGTCGGAGAACATGCTGGCCACTTTAGTCGAGCGATGTAGTTATTCTGAAGGAAGTCAATTACAAGATGTGCACGATGGGGGCGCGAATTGTCATCCATGAAAAAGAATGCCTCGCCAGTATGCTGCCGATATGGTTGCACTATCGGTCAGAGGATGGCCTTCACGTATCGTAATGGCGTCTTCCATGACTACCAGCGGCGTACGTCGGCCACACTTAATGCCACTCCAAAACAGCAGGGAACCTCCACCTTGCTGCACTCGCTGGACAGTGTGTCTAAGGCGTTCAGCCTGACCGGGTTGCCTCCAAACACGTCTCCGACGATCGTCTGGTTGAAGACATATGTGACACTCATCGGTGAAGAGAATGTGATGCTAATCATGAGCGATCCAATCGTCATGTTGTTGGGCCCATCTGTACTACATGGTGTCGTGGCTGCAAAGATGGACCTCGCTATGGACGTCAAGAGTGAAGTTGCGCATCATGCAGCCTATTGCGCACAGTTTGAGTCGTAACACGACGTCCTGTGGCTGCCGGAAAGCATTATTCAACATGGTGGCGTTACTGTCAGGATTCCTCCGAGCCATAATCCGAAGATAGCGGTCATCAACTGCAGTAGTAGACCTTGGGCGGCCTGAGCGAGGCATATCATTGACAGTTCCTGTCTCTCTGTATCTCCTCCATGCCCCAACAACATCGCTTCGATTCACTCTGAGACGCCTGGACACCTCCCTTTTTGAGAGCCCTTCCTGGCACAAAGCAACAATGCGGACGCGATGGAACCGCGGTGTTGACAGTCTAGGCATGGTTGAATGACAGACAACACGAGCCGTGTACCTCCTTCCTGGTGGAATGACTGGAACTGATGGACTGTCGGACACCCTCCGTGTAGTAGGGGCTGGTCATACATGGGTTTTACATGTTTGGGTCTCTCTGAACAGTCAAAGGGTCTGTATCTGTGATACAATATCCACAGAGAACGTCTACTTTAAGGAGTTCCGGGAACCGGGATGATGCAAAACTGTTTTTTGATGTGTGTACAATAAAGTGCCTTTCTGCCTATTTATGTGCAATATGTTGCATTTGTATATGTTGGGTGTCAACTGACAATCCCTGCATGAAGTGCCGATAGCCTACAGGCCTTCGTGAGTGTCGATACAGTTTCATAACGTTGCGATTTCTGGTTATACATCAGAGTGATGGACGAACAGCGTCGTCGAGCTTCCGACACCCACGAGGCCATTTATGCACGAGGTTCGGAAATTCCCGTTACGAAATTCTAGGACTAATAGACGATAGTGAGTAATAATATTTTGAATACGAATCCATGTACAAAAACCGACAGTTTCAATTGAGGCGTGTAACGAAGCCACATCTTCTGAGGGAAAGGGAAATGTATCAGAGTTACTTGTCCTGGTATGCAATAGGGTAGATAGGATGACATGTAACACGTCAGACGGTCGCCTCATGTCACTTAACGCCTGCCTTGCTGAGAGAGAGGAAGACCTGTTGGCACGAGTTCTGGCCGCTGCACTAGAAACTGAAGACACACCAGGTGGGATGGCGAGTGAATACCAGAACATGATTCATCGGTAAAGTATCTGTAACAACGTCGGTGGTCGTCACATCGTGCCGCTGTTGGAATACATCAGTTTTGTTCTATCCATCTAGAATGCTGTGTTCTTTTTTGTTTTGGAATAACGTAAACACGTAATGTTTAAGCGTTAGTACAAATAAATGAGCTTAAGTTATAAATGGATGTTTCGTTTTGTTTTCTTTCGAATTTTTACCTAATAATTGTCCTGATTCATGCGTAATTCAGTTCCTCAAGCAGAAGTGGATGAATTAAACACTTGAACTGAAAGCGTCGTGTAATGAAAACAGTACATTTCCAGACATGGATCTCTATTCGAAATATCATGCATTCACTTCCTTCTAAAAGTCGTAGAAGTTTGTAACGAGAATTTCCGAAGACCTTATATACATTATAGGTCAATATTCATGGCTCTAGACGACGCTCTTGCAATATGCCCAAAGTTAGTTTTATGACTGAAGATTTGCTAAGAATGGTATGCAGTGTTCTGTGTCCCATGAACTCTTCACTCCAAACACAAAATGAAAATGCAAAACTTTATCGAATTCGTTCCTGGAAATCAAGAAACATGGCTTCAACCAGGGCACTGGTGTGTGTACACGCATTCCGGGCTTGTGGACGAGTAAAGTGAGCTGTGTTTCAAATGATCGTAGTTATCGAAATCAATGTGGATTCTTACAAAGAACATTATTGACCTCCAGAAATGACAAACATAAAACCGGTTCCAAAATTCTACAACAGATCAACTTCGACGTTATCGGTCTATAGATGTCTGTGTCTGCTCGAGCCCTTCTTTGTGAATGTTTGACATTACGTGCCAAGTCATAACATAGTCACAGGTCAATTCGGACGTCCGCTGTAGGTAAGTTCAATCCGCTCCAGTTGTTGACCAAAGTGAAGTGGAATGATCATATAAAATTAATTGTTGGTAAGGCGGGTGCCAGGTTGAGATGCATTGGTAGAGTCCTTAGAAAATGTAGTCCATCAAAAAAGGAGGTGGCTTACAAAACACTTGTTCGACATGTACTTGAGTATTGCTCATCAGTGTGGGATCCGTGCCAAGTCGGGTTGACAGAGGAGATAGAGAAGATCCAAAGAAGAGCGGCGCGTTTCGTCACAGGGTTATTTGGTAAGCGTGATAGCGTTACGGAAATGTTTAGCAAACTCAAGTGACAGACTCTGCAAGAGAGGCGCTCTGCATCGCGGTGTAGATTGCTGTCCAGGTTTCGAGAGGGTGCGTTTCTGGATGAGGTATCGAATATATTTCTTCCCCCTACTTATGCCTCCGGAGGAGATCACGAATATAAAATTAGATAGATTCGAGCGCCCACGGAGGCTTTCCGGCAGTCGTTCTTCCCGCGAACCATACGTGACTGGAACACGAAGCGGAGCTAATGACAGTGGCACGTTAAGTGCCCTTCGCCACACACCGTTGGGTGGCTTGCGGAGAACAAATGTAGATGTAGATGTAGCGCTCACCAGGTGCAGGTACTTCTCCCGCTGGCCAGAGTCGGCGCTCCCTCCGCCGATGGAGAGCAGCACGTTGAGCGCAGGGAAGCGCCTCTTGAGCGCCACCACGCTGGTGTAGTTGGTGCCCTCGCCCTCGTGCCGAGGCACCGCCTTGTAACTGTCCGTGTCGATGGTGGCGTAGCCGTAGATGAGGTGCGTGCAGTAGGTCAGGCTGGGCTCGATCTCCGACACAAGCATACGGTGTGGCTCTGCAACATACATCAGACTCAATAGCAGTAGTAGTAGCAGCAGTTTTATTTATCTGTTGACCACTTTAACAAGGATGTTGGACATGTCATGGCATTACAGTTGATGAACAACAAAAATAACATAATTCGTGTATACAGCCATTTAAATACACTACTGGCCGTTAAAAATGCTACACCACGAAAATGACGTGCTACATACGTGAAATTTAACCGACAGGAAGAAGATGCTGTGATATGCAAATGATTAGCTTTTCAGAGCATTCACACAAGGTTGGCGCCGGTGGCGTCACCTACAACGTGCCGACATGAGGAAAGTTACCAACCGATTTCTCATACACAAACAGCAGTCGACCGGCGTTGCCTGGTGAAACGTTGTTGTGATGCCTCGTTTAAGGAGGAGAAGTGCGTACCATCACGTTTCCGACTTTGATAAAGGTCGGATCGTAGTCTACCGCGATTGCGGTTTATTGTATCGCGACATTGCTGCTCGCGTTGGCCGAGATCCAATGACTGTTAGCAGAATATGGAATAGGTGGGTTCAGGAGGGTAATACTGGATCCCAACGGCCTCGTATCACTAGCAGTCGAGATGACAGGCATCTTATCCGCATGGCTGTAACGGATCGTGCACCCACGTCTCGATCCGTGAGTAAGCAGATGGGGACGTTTGCAAGACAACAACCATCTGCACGAACAGTTCGACGACGTTTGCAGCAGCATGTACCATCAGCTCGGAGACCGTGGCTGCGGTTACCCTCGACGCTGCATCACAGACAGGAGCGCCTGCGATGTTGTACTCAACGACGAACCTGGATGCACGAATGGCGAAACGTCATTTTTTTCGGATGAATCCAGGTTCTGTTTACAGCATCATGATGGTCGTATCCGTGTTTGGCGACATAGCGGTCAACGCACATTGGAAGCGTGTATTCGTCATCGCCATACTGGCGTATTACCCGGCGTGATGGTAAGGGGTGCCATTGGTTACAAGTCTCGGTCACCTCTTGGTCGCATTGACGGCACTTTGAACATTGGACTTTACATTTCAGATGTGTTACCACCCGCGGCTCTACCCTTCATTTGATCTCTGCGAAACCCTACATTTCAACTGGATAATCCACGACCGCATGTTGCAGGTCCTGATTCGCCTTTCTGGACACAGAAAATATTCGACTGCTGCCCTGGCCAGCACATTCTCCAGATCTCTCAGCAATTGAAAACGCCTGGTCAATGGTGGCCGTTTAAACTGGCTCTTCACAATACGCCAGTCACTACTCTTGATGAACTCTGGTATCGTGTTGAAGCTGCATGGGCAGCTGTACCTGTACACGCCATCCAAGCTCTGCTTGACTCAATGCCCAGGCGTATCAAGGCCGTTATTACGGCCAGAGGTGGTTGTTCTGGATACTGATTTCTCAGGATCTATGCACCCAAATTGCATGAAAATGTAATGACATGTCAGTTCTAGTATGATATATTTGTCCAATGAATACCTTTTTATCATCTGCATTTCTTCTTGGTGTAGCAATTTTAATGGTCAGTAGTGTACTTACGTCTCTAGTGTGCCGACAGTGGCATTATTTCGACTTAGCCTTCTAGGTTGGCACCACTTCCTCTACCTTGCCGCTGCCAATTGTGCCTTGTCTCTCTAGTTTGGGAAGTCTCTATTTGTTCACGCGCTGTGTGCTGTAGGCAGTGAACGTATCCACGAGGGCATAGGCGGTTGCTCGGTGGCCGGGACGTGAGTTGAGAACAGACTTGTTGCTATATGTTACTTTCAGCCTGTGCCCGAAACCCAGTAAATGGAGACAAAAAAGATCTGTGAGTTATGTATTTGCTGTTAGTTCGCCTATGTTCTGTGTACGTCAGACACACGATGTGTGCATAATTGATCGTGGCAAGCAAGCAACATTCAATGCTGAACAGGTAATGTAATCGGATGAATACTATAACTGCCATTACGTAACAACTGCCTATGTGTGGTGTGTCGCCAGGATGTGGTGATAATTGATTGCAAAGAGTTGGTGGCGCACAGTGGTTTATGTTTACTGTACAGTTTTACAGACCTTGAACGAGTGTATGCTGTCAGTGGACGGTTGGCTTGCTTGACTTCGTATGTTACGATTACACGTGGCTTACGATAAATACAGGCCTCAGCGCTCGTTTGTGTGACGTGAGCAATGTAGTTTTATTGCTAGCCGACACAAATGCATGAAACCTGAGGCCCGTATTACGTTGTAAAAAGTCTTTCTCAAAACTTTCGTCAAACCTCTACGACCAAGCTGTTTCACTGGAGCTATAACACTACCGTAAAATTTTTCGTCGTATTTGGTTGGTAATGGATGCCGAGCAGTTAACCGCCAGTACAACAGCATATGTTGTTGGCGAGAGCATTGCTTGAAAAGAAAGAGACATGGGAACGATGGTGGGTGAAACCATGGATAGCGAGAAGAGAAACTCAAAGTGTTCACCAGAATTTGTTTTGTGACTATAGTGCGAGGACATAAAGAACAACGAAAATTATTTATTACAGGCGAACAAACATTTCAGTTTGTGCTCATGAAAGGGGCCCTTCATATGTGTATACACGATGCTCATTTAAAACATACCAGTTTTTAATTTCATTAATAATAATCAATGTTTTTGGAAGGCCTGCAACTATGTCATTCACGTTTTAAATAATGAAACACTGTTTACGTCTTTTTTCATGCTTCATACTAAACATTTCGAGAATTTATTTTCATTATCAAGACGAAATATTTGCATACGTGTTTTATTTGGTGTTTGTATGTGTGTTGTTTTGCCTCCGTCTTTCCCCGAACTCACTGGGTAGTCAGCAGATGATACATTGTAACTTACCGGTTCAGGCCACAGTCCGTGAAATGACATTACAGGTTAAAACGCAAATGAAAACAGGACGAATAGAATTAATTTAATAAAGTGACGAATTTTTCTGTAGCGACGACTGAAACCACATTTTTAAATGTCCCTTACACCATGTTACCAGTAATATTATATCGAAAGAAATGAAATATCTAATAAGAAAAGCGAGATGCTTCCCAATTTTGGTATCCCTCCCGACAAAGAAAAGAACTCTCACGAATCAAAAGAAAGATAATGAGTCTGATATTTTATATCTCGTTCTGTAAAGTGCCAAACAACGTTGGTAAGTTTAATGTACCTACTCGTGTATTTGAGGCAAATTTTATGCTAATAATCTGCTCGACAAGTTCTTAAATTAACTCACTATAGTTAGTCCATATTACAGATCGTTCATTGTAGTAAATTTATGATTTTATTTCAGCGTTTTCCACAGGAGAATGCGAAATTTTCTGTGCGTTTAGGAATACAAGTGAATTCGGTGAGAATCGTTGTCAGCTTCATCTGGTGACTATCACATATATCGCCGAAGAGAGGAGAAGTCAATTTACAGCTGTCGCATCGTGTTTGCCACACTGAGTTTCTACGTATGCGCGACTCAATTATCCGACAAGTACAAATTATATCGCCCGCTTAGCGAGTGGCCGTGATGGTGCAGACGACGCCGCGGTGTCTGTGTATGAGTGAGCATGTATGTGTTTCGGAATAGCTAGTGCGAATCCTGGTGGTGGATAGTGTATTATCTCCAGTACTACGCCTTGGCCTATGAGAGAAGAAGAGGTGGCGACTTTAAGGAGATGATCATCAGAATAAAAACCAACGCCCTGGTCTTGTTTGTCGTAGAATGAAACAATATGAGTCTGTTGTTGGCATTCCGTCTGTCGGTCAGAGACGTTAAGTTCAGTGGCCCGTTGGAGTTATTCAGTGGGAGTGACTATTATTTTTTCGCAGTGTGTTTCACTCTCTCCATTCTCTCTTGCCGCTGCCACTAACAGAGTACGCATTATATCAGTCCAGACGGTCTCACGCCTGCCAGTGACACAGATAAGTCACTTGACTCCGCATTTATTAATCAGTCGGTAATACTAAGCAGTTACTCAACTCACTCGATAGGCACGGAGTCCGCCGAAATGACGCCCAACTGTAAGAAATGAAACATACTGGAAGCTCTTCATTATTACTGCTTAAGATATCCGACGATATTTTTTGACAATATAGTTATACATATAAAGAAAAGAACACTTTTCTAATATGTATAGACCGTGATTTTCAGCTCCCACTAGTCTTGTTTTGGGACAGGGCTACCATAGTAATGGAAATCTGGTTTATTTACGTGTAAAACTTTTTCCACGTAATTCTAAGTGCAGCTTAAGTTTTTATAGTGTGAAATTTTCCCTAACCTAACCACATTATGTCCACTGAGAATAAAAGGCCAAATGTGTCCGCTTACATGCGTGACTGGAGCATGCAATAAATAACGCATATGCTGCCTTGCATAATGTGGGCACCCCAGATATTTCGTAAAACGTTCAAGGTACCGAAATAAGTTTTACGGTAAGCGAAAGGACGCAAAGAGTCAAGTATCTTGATGTGTCTTCATGATTCAAAAGTATTTCATCTACCGAGATATTGACGCAGGCCTAGACCGCGCACGGCTACCCCGCGAGGCCGAAAGTATCTAGACACTCCTATGTAGTGCGAAATCGACCACTAGGTGTTAGGAGAGGCGAATCCCACAATACGAAGGAAGCGGGGAATATTGTGTTATCAGCAGGGAAGCAGTAAGAGCAGAATGGGTCGGTCAGCAGAGCTCAGTGACCTCGAACATGGATGTCACCTGAGTAAAAAAAATGCATATTGCTGTTGTTCTTGTTGTTGTGGTCTTCAGTCCTGAGACTGGTTTCATGCAGCTCTCCATGCTACTCTATCCTGTGCAAGCTTCTTCATCTCCCAGTACTTACTGCAACCTACATCCTTCTGAATCTGCTTAGTGTATTCATCTCTTGGTCTCCCTCTACGATTTTTACCCTCCATGCTGCTCTCCAATGCTAAATTTGTGATCCCTTGATGCCTCAGAACATTTCCTACCAACCGGTCCCTTCTTCTGGTCAAGTTGTGCCACAAACTCCTCTTCTCCCCAATTATATTCAATACCTCCCCATTAGTTATGTTATCTACCCATCTAATCTTCAGCATTCTTCTGTAGCACCACATTTCGAAAGCTTCTATTCTCTTCTTGTCCAAACAAAAAATGCATAGTGGCGTTTAAACCACTGTCATGATGTTGTGAAGTGGAAACACGAAGGAACAACCACACATAAACCGGGACCAGACAGACCTCATGTACTGATGGACATGGACCGCCGAACATCGCATGAAATAATCGGAAGGAATGACTCGTGAGTCCCAAAGTGCTAGCAGCAGTCCATCTAGTACGCTTACGGTGCGTAGCGAGTCAAAAAGAGTGGGATACAGTGGTCGAGTGGCTCCTCGTATGTCACACATTCCTGCAGAAAATGCTAAACGACGCTTGAGGAGGTGTAAGGAGCGACGCCACTGGAGAGTCGACAACTCGAGACAAGTGATTTGAAGTGATGAGTAACGCAGTGCAATGGGAGGTTTTGCGTTTGGTGAAAGGTTGGAGAGCATTACCTGCTATCACGTGTAGTGCCGACAGTAAATGGACATGTTATTACGGTATGGAGGTATTCTTCATGACCAGGGTGTCGTCTCCTTATTGCGTTTAAGAAAACACTAAAGGCAGATGGATAGCCTATGAACACACTTTACAGCACTGGCTATTGCATGTAACAGAGGAACAGTTCGGAGATGATGACTGTTTACATCAGCACGACAGTGCAGCCTGTCATAAAGCAGCATCTTTGAGATAATGGTTTGTAGAGTAATAACATCTCTGAGATGAACTCGCCTGCGCAGAGTCCAGAACTGAACCCAGCGGAATGGAACACGTGTAGGATGAGTTAGAACGTCTGCTTCGCTCCAGACCACAGCATCCAACATCGCGATCTACTTTAGCTTCGGCTCTTGATGAAAAATGGGCTGTCATTGCTCCACAGACATAGACACCTCACTGAAAGTGTCCCCAGCGGATCATCGAGGCTGCACACAAGCGATTGGAAAACTTGATGTTTGAGAAAACTCTGAAGGAAAACTCTGAAGGAAAAGTCGAAGGATTTAGCGCCTAATGGAACATCGGAAGCACTAACAGTGGGCAGATACTTTTCGTCAGATAGTGTATATTCGCTGTATAGTGTCATGTAAAGATAAAAAAAGAATGGAAAATGAGGTTTTAACGTTCCGTCGACGAAGATACTGATAGAGACGGAGCACAAGTTTGGACTGGGAAAGCAGATTTTCGAAGTTGCTGACCTAGAGCATAATTGAACGCTCTAAACTTGGCTACACGGGTTATCAGTCAACCCTCAAAAAATATTGTTCACTGGCTAAACCTGTTTCGACGCATTAGTCATTTTCAGTAGTCCTTATTACTTCTTAGCCGATGACTGCGCCAAGCGTAGTAAGAATGAGCATCCTCTCAAAGAGACTTGAGGAGTTTGTCTATCGTACTGCTCTGTTACTCACTTAAAACATCTGGTCCTGAATTGCCGAGAGAGTGGCACTCCACCGTTCGACGGTCACTATGATTAATGAACCCTGGTGTAGGGTTGAAACAGCATCTAATGATATAAACAAACCTGTTCTGCCAGCTCAGTTCGATTTGATGCCCGGTCGGGTCAGAGCCGTTGTTGCCGCCAGAGGAGGCAGATCCGAGTACTGAATTTTGCAACCCGAATTCCTCAAAATCCCCTACTAATTTATTCATGTATCTCTGCTGCTATAACGTACACACAGAGTCGATAAATTGTCTTTATTTGCCATCCATACAATTTTAATGGCCAGATGTTTCATGCGAAACCAAGGATATAGCACACTGGCAGGCGTTAAGCAGTCTGTGGGTTGGTTACTTTCGATCAAACTTGACATTCAGATGAAATCAAACTTCCTACCACGTTAAGGGTTCGAACCACCTCCCAGTCCTCGTATCGCTGGTGCTAGAGCAGTTTCATGCATAAAGCATGTAAAAATGTGAAGAAGCATCATTCTGGACTACGACGGAAAACTGAACCAGACAAATGGTATATGGACAACTTTCCAGCGTTCACCACACAAGTATCTTTGGAGGGTCCCTCAGGAATTCCAAATTCCTACGACTATCATGCAACGAGTACTCCGTAAAAATCATAGTTGTACTCCATCCGATTACAACTGCTGCAACCGCCAGGACCTGATGCGAAGCCAGAACGAATGAAGTTTGGTGTGGACATTCTTGAACGTCGAAATAGTATGGTGATTTCCTAGCAACGCTACATTTTCCACTTTTTATTAGTTAGATTCAGTGAACAGACAAATGTAACGTCAGCGGCACAACCAGTCCACTTCCTTTTACTTGATGTTTGAGCGTATTGTTGAACAGTTCATCTTTCTTCAGATAAATGTTAAATCTGTAAGTGATCATGATATGGATCTGCTATATGGTTTACCACAATAACCGGCTGTTAACCAAAAGTTGTTTTGAAACAAGATGGTTCACCGCCACACTGAGCTAAGAGTGTGCGATGCATCTGTGATCAAGCGTATCGAGAACGTCGGATGTCAAAGCTGAGCACCAAGTCACGTTGTCCATTAGGCGCTAAATCCTTCGACTTTTCCTTCAGAGTTTTCTCAGACATTAAGTTTTCCAATTGATTGTGTGTAGCCTCGACGATTCGAATACTCGAATGGCTGACACCATCGCCGCAGTTGATTACAGACGTCTCGCGCTGAATGTGGTTGATGCTGGAATAAAAAAAATTAAACGTTTTCGTGCAACTGTAGGAGCAGATATCAAAACAGATTAATAAAAAAATTTACGTTTGTGAATCACAGAATCCATAAACGTTCTTGTAAGGTCTTTAGGCCACCACGGTTTATTCTTTTCTGCTAACCTCTTTATTGCATAGTGGACCTATTGAGGTCAGACGTGATGGTAACTGCAGACGATTTATGTAAGAGGGTTTCAGCTGATTTATTTTCTTGTGCATGATAATTTGCATCCTGTCATTCTGATCTACGGCTTCCGAGGTTCGCGTAAACGACTAGCTGCCAACTGTGGGATAGTTACTGTAAGACTGTAAAAACTGGAAATCTGTGGTAAGGACTTGTGGGACCAAACTGCTGAGGTAATCGGTCCCTACGCCTACACACTACTTAATCTAACTTAAACTGAGTTACGCTATGGACAACACACACACACACACACACACACACACACACACACACACACACACCCATGCCCGAGGGAGGACTCGAACCTCCGACGTGGGGAGCCGCATGGACTGTGACAAGGCGCCCTAGACCGAGCAGCGTTTAAGACTGTGAAAATCATTCCAGTGATCTGTTCTTTCCCATTGAGACTGTTTTCTTTCTCAAACGATCTACGTCTAGATACATACTACGCAGCCACCACACGGTGCATGGCGGATGGATGCCCTGTAGTGGTAGGCATTCCCTTTCCTGTTCCACTGATAAATGGGGCAAGGGATGAAACGACTGCCCATATGCTTCCACTCGAGTAATGATTTCTCTTTTCTTCCCTGTCCTTAAGCGAGATGTGTGCTGGTAGCATTAGAATCGTTTCACAGTCCGTCGCAAATGCTGAACCTTTAAACCTTCTCAGTGGCGTTTTTCGAAAGGGAAGTCTTCTCCTCCAGGGATTCCCGTTTGAGTTCACCGTGCATATCGGTAATCTCGTGTGCTGATCCCCGTAACAAATCTAGCAGCACGCCCCTGAAGTGCTTCGATGTCTTCCGTTAATCCGACCTGTTGTGCATCCCAAACACTTGAGCAGCACTCGAGAATGGACCTCACAAGAGTTCTTATTTACCGTAGAAATGAGCTATACATTGCTAGAATTCTCCCAGTAAAATTAAATGGACAATTCATTTTCCCTACAGCCGAACTTATGTGCTCCTTGCATTTCATGTCAGTTTGCAACTTTACGTCTAGACATTTAATCGATGTGAATGTGTAACCACTTTATTCCATTACAGGGTTGTTCTTCCTAATCACCTACATTAATTTACATTTTTCCACATTTAGAGCAAGCCGCATTTCATCATATCAAATAGAAATTCTGTCCAAATCACCTGTATCCTCCTACAGTCTCTCAAAGACGACAGTGTCCGGTACACTACATCGCCGCCAGAAAACAGTCTCATATTGCTGCTCACGCTATCCGTCAGGTCGTTCATGTATACGGGGTGAAGTGAACATTAATAATGTTAAATCCTGCCTAGTCGTCAAAAGTGAGGTGTCTAGGAAACCTGCTTTCTCTTATCACTACACAACTATTGAAGCAGATCGTATTAATGAGTTTTATTACTTTGAAAATTACATAGATGTGCCGCAAGCAAAGGATGACAAGCAAAATAAACAAGCTTCTTTAATATATTCAATTCCTAATACAAGTGAAGTAATACAGTTGACGCTTCTATTCAGCTCGCTAGTCTTGAAGCATCTCTGCGACCAGTCGGGCGCGGCACTTAATTCCTCTTCGCATAGAGACCGCTGCTGTTGCGTTGTCGTCCTAGAAACGGGTCAGTCAGCTTGCAATTGGCTGACGTCTAGTTCCCGACTGGTGTGCCGGCGCTTGACTTAACGCCGTAACAAATACTCGTAAAACCGATAAACTGCAGGGACGGATTCCACACTGAAAACGGAGGAGAAAAGGTCCTACGGACATATGTCTGGAGATGCGTTGTTGCCACGCTAGACAGTGCTGACGAATGACAGTTCCTCTGACCACGAGCCATATGTTTCTCCTGTGTTGTAGGTTGTGGCCGGCCGAAGTGGCCGAGCGATTCTAGGCGCTACAGTCAGGAACCGCGCGACCGCTACGGTGGCAGGTTCGAATCCTGCTTCGAGCATGCATGTGTGTGATGTCCTTAGGTTAGTTAGGTTTAAGTAGTTCTAAGTTCTAGGGGACTGATGACCTCAGAAGTTAAGTCCCATAGTGCTCAGAGCCATTTGAACCATTTTTTGCAGGTTGTGCTAGTGACGCAGCGTACTGTAAGCAGTAGAATGGTTCAGTATTCATGCCGGAAACGAGCTGAGATATTGTTTGTGTGCGGCCAAGTAGATGGAAACAGTTGAGACACAGCACGGCTATACCAAAACAAGTACCTTCACAGACACCAACTACGCCACACAACATTCCAGGCCCTTTTTGGAACGTTTGTTTGATCATGGGTCCTTTCAGACAGATGAACGTGCAGGAAAACGGCGGACGGTGTGAACACCAGATTTGAAGGCCCGGATTCTGCAGGATATTGAGGCGAACCCTAGTAGATGCTCCAGGCAACTGGCCCTGCCAACATGGTGTAAGTCAAAGAACGATTACGTGTATCCTGCATGAAAACCGCTACTTCTCTTTCACCTACAACGACTCCAAGAATCATTAGTAGCGAATTATCCTCTACGGGAAGAATTTTGTCGATGGTTTTTGCACCAGATCATCACAGTTATGGGATTTCTATCATCAGTCCTCTTAACTGACGAAGCAACCTTTATCAGAAACTAGCATCATCGATGTGCATAATCGTCATGTATGGGCTACAGACAGGCCTCGGAGAATGGTTGAGGCGTCTCGTCAGCATCAGTTCAGCATCAACGTGTGGGCAGGGATTCTTGGCGACCATCTCGGCTTGTTCACGACATTAATACCGGACCATTCTGGTGCTTACAGTTCTCTGCGTTAATCACACAGCCTGCGACAAACAAGGAACACACGGCACATGGTCAGAGGAACTTCCATTCGTCAGCGCCATGTGCCGGGCAACGATGCATTTCCGGACACATGTTCATAGGAACCTTTTTCCTCCATTTCCTATCAGGAATTCGTCCCTGCAGTCTGTCGGTTTTATTAACGTTCGCCCTATATAGAGAACAAAAGCGCTCTTATTGCACTTCCCTGACGACCTCCTGACTATACTCTTGTATTCAATAAGACCCGCCGTCCAGGATAAAATACTGGGTTCTGTTACTTAAAAAGCCTTCGAGCAAATCACTGACCTGAGATCCTATTCCGTGTCCTCGGACCTTTGGTAACAGTCTCCTGTGTGCCACTCATCCCACTCAGGTACTAAACCCTGACAAGGTCAGTAGAAATTTCTAACACGTGCGGTATATGTGAAAGCGAATACTATGTCAACCCTTTCAGGTTTCAGCGTGTATGTTAGGCATCATAGTCATAGGGTTTCGTCGATTCAGCAAAATGCGATAGTCGTTTCTGGGTTGTTTAGACGCGTCACGTTCGATAAGCAGCTTATCTGCAGTGTTTCTGCTCCATTTACGCGACCTTCACCCGGATGTTGGCGACATACAGAAGTCTCCTAGATTTGCATCTTTTATAATATTTCCAATAGTTTATGCCAAACGTAGAGAATAATTTCATTATTGAATATGACGAAGATGGTAGCCCGCGATGGCCTTCTGTCTCGTTTCGTATAGATCGTGTGTTACACAACGGCATTTTCGTTAAACCACGGGCAGTTAAAATTATCCGAAGGTTACTTCTGTATTCGATCTTTTTTCAGAATGCCATTAAGACTCGCAAGAAAGTGCTAAGATTAAACAATTCTATAAAGTCTACTCTTGTATTCTGTTCAGGGAATATGTCACCGCTGTACAAATCTGTTGTGTGTCCATCGGGGCTGTTCATTATACAACTCTCCTATGAGCATTAATACTTTGTGTCGATAGCAAATCGCTGTGCACGGCTGCAAACAAGAAAATAAAAAGAGAGAGAGAGTGATGAGAATAACATTTAGGATATTATTATGTAATTGATTATGGATCAGTATTTTATTTCTCAACAGGTAGGTTATGTAATCTTACTCTATGTGGTTACCACTAAGTTCAACTGTAAGCGTCACCATTCGCTACACATTTTTATGCTCAGAGCGAATTTCTCTAGAAGATCTTTGACAGAACAGTGGATGGTGCATTGTGCTGCATAGTGGAAAGAACTGTTCAACGAGTTCAAAAATTAAGCAAGAAGCCATGTTAGATTATCATTCGTTTTGACAATCTGGTAGTTCTAGACTTCCTGCAGCTCCAAACGTGTCGATTGAAACTATCTTCCCTTCCACTGGTGAGGACTTGTGAGAAAGGATGCCTATTTTTGTGAGTGAAGACCTCTTGCACGCTTGGAACAATCAATGGGTAACAAGAGGGCAAAAAATAATTTAAAAAATTATTTGATAATTGGTTTCACACGATGAAGATATGTATAGTTTTAGACCAGTCAGTTGTAACTGCGGCTACAGCGTTTTCTGCATGTGTTCTCTTATCCACATGTGCTCGAATTTTAACACACTGCGATGGATTGGCCATAGTATTTTCTGGTTTGGATATTTTTATACTTTGACAGTCACGCCACGGCTGCGATGGTTATGCGTACTTTATTTCGTTACTTCGATCATGCGAAATGTGGTCGTCATTTGTTTTGCTTTTGTGGCAGCATGTTTATGTCGAGTGTGCTCAAAATTCAGATGGTTCAAATGGCTCTGAGCACTATGGGACTTAACATCTGAGGTCATCAGTCCCCTATTTGGCTTAATGTTTCTGTGTATCCCGCTCTCTCTCTCTCTCTCTCTCTCTCTCCCTCCCTCCCTCCCTCCCTCCCTCCCTCCCTCCCTCCCCCCCCTCCCCGAGAACACATGGAAATAATGTAGGAGCCATAAAACGTGGGTTCTGAAAAAGTCATTTTAAACCTGAGAACTATTTGTGATCTCGTTAAACTGATTTGTAAACTAAACCACAACTGTTAGGTGACCACTGGTGATGGTTTAAGTATGGCGAAGTGTGTGTGGTTCAAGTAAAACTTTATACAGTCGCAGAAGACTGTATAACTCTCAGATTACTTGTAAAACTGCAACAGCAGGAGAGAGGCGTCAGAAATAGGACAACAGATCCATCTGAGTTTGAGTAACAGAGACATTCACGAACGCAACACTAGAAGGAATACTGATCTTCGTTACCCTTAGGGGCATCAAAGAGTGATGTACGCAAGTATAGAAAAAATGATAATTAATTGAAACCCTCAGCTGCTGACAGGTGTTGGTGATACACCTCGAAGGGGACAGCTGAAAATGCGTGCCCCGACCGTGACTCGAACCCGGGATCTCCTGCTCACATGGCAGACGCTCTATCCATCTTTTTCTTCTTCATTTTGTTCGATATAGTTCGTTGCGTTTGGTCTGGGTGGACGTCAAAAGACATCCGTTCAAGTTGATCGTTGATTCCTTGACCCAGTTTTTTTATTACAGAGAGCACGCACCCGTCTGACCGAACACGCTGAGCTAGCGAGCCGGCTCCATCTGAGCCACCGAGGACACGGATGAATAGCGTGACTGCAGGGACTTACCCCTTGCACACCTCCAGTGAGACCCACATTCCCAACTGTCCACAATCTACAAACGTAATGTTCCTAATTGGTATTTGCCCAGTCACTATCTTCATATATAAGTATAGAAACCTTTGGAAATTTCTGGCAGATAGTAGAATTCCATTCAGATGTGGATTGAAGGTGTTCCTCTTTAACAACTACTTTTATACCGAAGAGGAATATGTGAACAGAAACACTGGCCCATTACAAATGTGTAAATGCCCAATATGTAACCATACAAATATTTTTTCGGTCCCTTTTTTCCTTTAAATGTGTTTTCTGTGTTCGTTCAGTTGACACCTTCCACATCGCAGCATTTATCGTGAGTTGTACAGAGTATCAGGGAGAGCATAAGGGAACAATTGACAGGAATGGGGGAAAGAAATACAGCAGAAGATGAATGGGTAGCTTTGAGGGATGAAGTAGTGAAGGCAGCAGAGGATCAAGTAGGTAAAAAGACGAGGGCTAGTAGAAATCCTTGGGTAACAGAAGAAATATTGAATTTAATTGATGAAAGGAGAAAATATAAAAATGCAGTAAATGAAGCAGGCAAAAAGGAATACAAACATCTCAAAACTGAGATCGACAGGAAGTGCAAAATGACTAAGCAGGGATGGCCAGAGGACAAATGTAAGGATGTAGAGGCTTATCTCACTAGGGTTAAGATAGATTCTGCCTACAGGAAAATTAAAGAGACCTTTGGAGAAAAGAGAGCCACTTGTATGAATATCAAGAGCTCAGATGGAAACCCAGTTCGAAGCAAAGAAGGGAAAGCAGAAAGATGGAAGGAGTATATAAAGGGTCTATACAAGGGCGATGTACTTGAGGACAATATTATGGAAATGGAAGAGGATATAGATGAAGATGAAATGGGAGATACGATATTGCGTGAAGAGTTTGACAGAGCACTGAAAGACCTGAGTCGAAACAAGGCCCTGGGAGTAGACAACATTCCATTAGAACTACTGACGGCCTTTGGAGAGCCAGTTCTGACAAAACTGTACCATCTGGTGAGCAAGATGTACGAGAAAGGCGAAATACCCTCAGACTTCAAGAATAATATAATAATTCCAATCCCAAAGGAAGTAGGTGTTGACAGATGTGAAAAGTACCGAACTATCAGTTTAATAAGTCACAGCTGCAAAATACTAAGGTGAATTCTTTACAGATGAATGGAAAAACTAGTAGAAGCCGACCTCGGCGAAGATCAGTTTGGATTCCACAGAAATGTTGGAACACGTGAGGCAATACTGACCCTGCGACTTATCTTAGAAAATAGATTAAGGAAAGGCAAAGCTACATTTCTAGCATTTGTAGACTCAGAGAAAGATTTTGACAATGTTGACTGGAATATACTCTTTCAAATTCTAAAGCTGGCAGGGGTAAAATACAGGGAGCGAAAGGCTACTTACAATTTGTACAGAAACCAGATGGCAGTTATGAGAGTCGAGGGGCATGAAAGGGAAGCAGCGGTTGGGAAGGCAGTGAGACAGGGTTGTAGCCTCTCCCCGATGTTATTCAATCTGTATATTGAGCAAAGAGTAAAGGAAACAAAAGAAAAATTCGGAGTAGGTATTAAAGTCCATGGAGGAGAAATAAAAACGTTGAGGTTCGCCGATGACATTGTAACTCTGTCAGAGACAGCAAAGGACTTGGACGAGCAGTTGAACGGAATGGACAGTGTCTTGAAAGGAGGATATAAGATGAACATCAACAAAAGCAAAACGAGGATAATGGAATGTAGTCGTATTAAATCGGGCGATGCTGAGGGAATTAGATTAGGAAATGAGACACTTAAAGTAGTAAAGGAGTTTTGCTATTTGGGGAGCAAAATAACTGATGATGGTCGAAGTAGAGAGGATATAAAATGTAGGCTGGCAATGGCAAGGAAAGCGTTTCTGAAGAAGAGAAATTTGTTAACATCGAGTATATATTTAAGTGTCAGGAAGTAGTTTCTGAAAGTATTTGCATGGAGAGTAGCCATGTATGGAAGTGAAACATGGACGATAAATAGTTTAGACAAGAAGAGAATAGAAGCTTTCGAAATGTGGTGCTACAGAAGAATGCTTAAGAATTAGAACTGGAATTACAATTGGGGAGAATGCTGAAGAATAGAATTGGGGAGGAGTTTGCGGCACAACTTGACAAGAAGAAGGGACCGGTTGGTAGGACATGTTCTGAGGTATCAAGGGATCACAAATTTAGCATTGTAGGGCATCGTGGAGGATAAAAATCATAGAGGGAGACCATGAGATGAATACACTTAACACATACAGACGGATGTAGGTTGCAGTAGGTACTGGGAGATGAAGAAGCTTGCACAGGATAGAGTAGCATGGAGAGCTGCATCAAACCAGTCTCAGGACTGAAGACGACAACAACAACAACAACAACAACAACAACAACATGGTGTACGGGACGCGTAACTCACCTGGTCGCCTGAGCGCTGCGCCGTCCAAGTAGCAGACGACGCGAGTGGCGCCCAAGGCGGCGGCGCTCGTCCAACAGGTGGCGGCAGCCGCGAGCAGCAGCAGCGGGACCTTCGCCATGGCCGGGAGTCGGTGTGGCACTGTGCGGGCGCAGACAGCTGTCGGCGCTCCGTCGCCTCGCCGCGGTCACCGCAGTGTCGCCGGGAGGGGGCAGTACCGCGAATCGTAACTTCTGGAGGGGACCGCTGACGTCGCTCGCTAAGTGGCCGCGCACGGCCCCGTCACACAATCCCACGACCGGCCGTGCCTCTCTGCATACGCGTCAATGTTAGGAACAGAAGCACGGGTCACACTTACGCCAAGGAGTGTAAAATTCTCTTCAACATTAGGGCTCAGCAGATCCCTGCTACAGCCTCGATTTAATGTTGACCATGTTTCTTCCCTTTTTCCTTTTTTTTTTTTTTTTTTTTCATTAACCAATCAATAAACGAATCCACAGAAAAGTTTGGGAGAGGAAGTTCCCCTATATCCACACGACTGCACTTCTATTCATTCACACTTGCGCGTTTGGTGGGCAGTTCATAGCCCTATAGTAGCTCGGTATGAGCACAACATTAAGAACTCTGCGAATTTTTTACGTCGATTAGAGGGGATGCGTTTGAATGACTCTGATATTGTACTCACAAGAGGTTCAAATAATTAAGTTCAAAGTTGATATTAATAAATGCCACCTTCAACGTCAAATGGTTCAAATGGCTCTGAGCACCATGCGACTTAACTTCTGAGGTCATCAGTCCCTTAGACTTAGAACTACTTAAACCTAACTAACCTAAGGACATCACACACATCCATGCCCGAGACAGGATTCCAACCTGCGACTGTAGCAGCCGTGTGGTTCCGGACTGAAGCGCCTAGAACCGCTCGGCCACAGAGGCCGGCAGTAGAACATTCCTCTGGCCGCGCTTCACAATGGTTTTATAGACTCGTTTTCCCTTATCAGTTGTGTCCCATTCTGTCTGCCATGTAACAATTATGCTCTTGTTTAATTCCGTCCGTCGGTTATGTCTTGTCCAGTTATTTCTCTTGTTTTGTCACGTCTTCCCCTCTTCAGCCAGTACGCAGCTGCTCTGTGGCGAATTGTAATGTCTTTACGGAAAACTCACAGTACCACTCACAGTGCCTCAATCGAGGTCCTACCGAAAACCCACGAGACGGTGAGTAGAACATTAAAAAAAAAAAGGTTCAAATGACTCTAAGCACTATGGGACCTATCATCTGAGGTCATAAGTCCCCTATACTTAGAACTACTTAAACCTAACTAACCTAATGACATCACACACATCCATTCCCGATGCAGGATTCGAACCTGCGACCGTAGCAGCAGCGCGGTTCCAGACTGAAGCGCCTAGAACCGCTTGGCGACAGCGGCCGACTCGCCATCCGGCTGAACGTGAAGGGCACATCTTACCTCGGTTTACAGTGCTCATGTCATCTCGGATCCTGACAGTTTATCAGCTGAATTAGCCCTTCTCGAAGCCACTTTCTTCAGGATGGATATAGCAACAGACAGATTACACATGCCTAACGCTATGACCAGCTTTGAGCGATAATAACACCGAGGTGGCACCAAAGTCTGCGGCCTTTTTACCTCACGCAATGAGTATTTGGAACAGGAAATATATGTGAAGTATGTTTTTCGATCACCACCTTAGGGTCCTTTTAGGTTCCCCAATGGATAATCTTGGTTTGCATAAGGCGGGTGTCTCCATGTTCCTTGCAGTTGCGGCATGTCATATGTTGGTCAGACGGAGCATTAAACATAAGCGGCAAACACGCTGACAAAATCTGAGCAAATCCGTCATTGTAGAACACTGTGTTGGCACCAGTCACCCCATGGACATAACAACACGTAGATTCTGGCATGAATTTCCAGCTATTGGAATGGCCTTATTAAGGAACCTCTTCAAGTTAAATTAGAAGGTAACCTTATAAATAGAGGTGGTGGTTTTTGTTTAAATTGTGCAGGGAATCTTGCTGTCTCCCTTGTCATGAAACAGAGGAAAAGATTTTATGTTACCTCACCCATTGATTATTAATTTCGCTATCGACAAATTTTGACGTCGGTCATCTTTGGTTTATGATGGCGCTATTATTTACAGTTTGCGCGCGGGCCTGTGTTCGGAAAGATAAGGCACACACACAAAGACATACAAACAGAGTTTCTCCGAAAACCGAAATTTTAAATTTCTTTCCACACCGCTCATTTGCTGCCGTTTTGCCTTGAAAACGGCAGGTGTGCTCCTGTCGAAATATCAGCGGTTGTCGACGACGTCACCCGGCTGCATCCCGTAAGTTATTTGAACATTAAGCTGATGAGCCTAACCGTTATGACCACAGTGCTGTGGTAGGTTTGTGCAAGTATGTGCTTATAGGTGTCTACGCACATTTCATGTCATTCACGTAAATAGCGGGCCACTGATTTGCGCACACGGTGACGCGTCCGATAACCACACATGTGGGTTGTATAGGATTTACATCAAGCGAATTTGGTCGCCGGGACAACAACACGATTTCACTGTTACGCTCTTCAAACCACTGTGGCACAGTCCTGATTCCGCGACACGGTCAATTATACTGCTGAATGATGACATCTCCGTCGGGGAAGAGATCAAGCGCGAAAGGATGTAGATGGTTCGCAGCTGTCAGCGTGTCTTCGATTACTGCTGCAGGTTCCATGAAGTGCAAGAGAATGTCTCCCACAGCATAATACAGCTCCCACCAGCCTGCGGCCGCGACGCGCTGCACGTGTCGAGCTGGCGTTTACCTCGATGACCCGGTTTGTAGGCACGACCGGCGACCTATTGTTTCGTAGGTGAATCGCCCGAAGAGTCGACACATTTCCATTGATCGACGGTCGAATCCCGACTTCCTCGTGCCCACTGAAATCGTAACTTACGATGTCGTTAGGTCAAGATATGAACACGTAGGAGTGGTCTGTTACGGAGCTCCATGTTCAACAACGTACGAAGAACGGTGTGCTCTGAAACACTTGTGCGTGCACCATGGTTGTGCTCTTTCGGCATAGATGCCACCGATCACCATCTATCCTACGTTACCAGGCAGACAGACCTCCGAACCCCACGTTCTGTGAAGAGTCGTGGACATCCAACCATTCAGCGCCTAGTGGTAGTTTCACAGTCCTTCTTCCGCTTTCCGTCGATGCTCAAATGGTTCAAATGGCTCTGAGCACTATGGGACTTAACATCAGTGGTCATCAGTCTCCTAGAACTTAGAACTACTTAAACCTAACTAACCTAAGGACATCACACACATCCATGGCCGAGGCAGGATTCGAAACTGCGACCGTAGCGGTCACGCGGTTCCAAAATGAAGCGCTTAGAACCGCACGGCCACACCGGCCGGCTCGTCGATGCTCACGACAGTAGCACGTGAACATTTGACTAGCTTCGTGGATTTGGACGTACTCGTTCACAGGCTCTGCGTAATAATAATCAGTCCTTTGTCAAAGTCGCTTATCTCATTTTCCCATTTGCAGCCCACATGTGGTCCGCTTACATACATCTGCCACCACGTCTCGTGCCCGCAGTGGGCAGTGGTCGTAATGTTTTGGCTGAGCATCAGTGTTTATAAGCCCGTTGAAACGCAGGTCTTATGTAGTTCACAAAGCTACTTTCATTTTCTCGATCTTTTCGCTCTCCTCTACCATGACCGATAAATGAACGATTGAATCTTTCCATCTGAGCTTAAGTATCTATTATTTTATTGCAATGCTTGTTTCTCCCTACGTAACTGGGAGTCAACGAAACAATTTCACATTCGGAGCAGCAAGCTGGTGATTGAAATTTCGTGAATAGGCCTCGCGGCATCGAAAAATGCCTTTGTTTTAATAATTGCCACCTCAACTCGCTTATCATATCCATGACTTTCCTCTATTTCGAAATAACAGAAAAAGAGTTGCTCTTTTTTTAACTTTTTAGATGTCCTCAGTCGATCCAATCTGTAAGTATTTCGTACCATGCAGCATTACTCCAGAGAAGGACGGACAGGAAAGTATAGGTAGTCTCTTTAGTATATTTGTTGCATCTTCGAAGTTAACCTCAACATGCTTCTAATATAACTAATATTTAACTGCATTACATTTCAGTGGGAACTATGACTCGTATTGTCAAACCCTAAACAATGAAGAGTGGGAGGTTCTCCACGTTATTACTAAAAAATTCCGTTAAATTTCAATTACACGACGAAACATACAAATTTATAGGTTGTTGATTCCAGTAACTATGTAATGTAATGAAGCCAGTGGCACATTATGAATCCTGCGATACCAGTGGATATCAGCATCTCTGTTTACATAAAGGAGAACTTATATAAAAAACTGTATCCATAAAAAATCTGTTATTTCATGCCTAACTTTTCATATAACATGTATTTAAAATAATGTTGAAATTTTAACACAAAATTTTGTAAATTCAGTTCTATTAACTCTGATGAATATCTACCACCAACTGCCTCTGACAAAGATGTAAACACTTTGCTTTGTGTAGTATCTCCGTTCATTTTCATTGTGTAGCGACTTGACGGGAAGTGGGTGTAAATGAAAACAGTGGTTTTATGGGGCTGCAGAAGGCACATGTGTTATTTGTTTCATTTGTTAAAATTGTGCCGACATAATGTGTGAAATGTTGCAGAATACGAACGTTTAAAATTTCAGCTACTTTACTTCATTTAGTTTCGGACATTGTCTCGGCTCCAAAGGAGACAATGAAGGCAACATCGAGATTATCAGCTAAGTAAAACTTCGTGTTTTGACTTGTGGATATGACCTTCGATGCAGCTCACTTCAAAATAATGATTAATGTTAGGTTTGAGGGCAAGTTATTTAATAAATAGCAGTCAAGACACACATTACACCATTTGCCATCTTCTTCTCTTTTTTAAATGCAGGTGTGAATTAACAATTCCTGCCCACCACCATTTACATATTACATGAACAGGAATTATTCTCTGGAATAAAAGGAGTTGTCAAGGAGAAACTTTTCAGTTTGTTTTAAAATTTAGCTTTTCTGTTTGTAAAACATTTTATATCATTGGGTAAGTGATCAAAAATTTTGGTGGCTCCATTACACATCTCTTTTTCTGCTAAAGAGAGTCTTAATGTGGGGGAAATAACGTAATTTTTTCTTCTGGTGTTCTAATTATGTGTATCATTGTTCCTTTTCAACGGTAGTGGGTTATTTACAACAAACTTCACTCGGGACTAGTTACAGTGTGAAGCTGTACTCAGACTGCCCAACTCTCAAACAGATTTCTACAGGATGTTTGTGGGAGAGGAGCACATATTCTTATAGCATGGTTTTGACCAATGAAGACCTTCTTCCTCAAAGATAACGTACCTCAGAACATTTTTCCCCATGTCATTATTTAATGAAAATATGTAAAATACAAGGTATATCGAAAAGATTCATACGATTTATTACGTCTGTATTTCTGAAACTATGAACCTTATATAATGAAATTTGTTTTTTGATGAACGGGAAACTCAAAAAGTTTTGTTAATATCTTTTCATAGGTGTTCAACATACCCCCCTTGAGACGCTCTGTATATGTCAGTGTGGTATTCAAATTGTTCCGACACTGCAGCAAGCATGTCTTGAGTTACAGCTTCCACAGCTGCTGTTACGCGATGTCTAATTTCATTCATTGTTGTTGGTAATGGAGGCACATAAACAGAGTCTTTTATAAACCCCCACAAGAAATAATCACATAGAGTCAGGTCAAGGCACCTTTGAGGCCAGTAATGTAAGGCTGAAGCATTTGATCCAGTGTGACCGATCCATCGTTCAGTAATCTTTTGATTTAAACATTCCCGCACTTCCAGATGCCAGTGTGGCGGTGTCCCATCCTGTTGGTAAATGAAGTCGTTTGAATCAGTCTCCAACTGTTGGAAAAGAAAATTCTCGAGAATACCGAGATATGTCCTTCCTGTAACAGTATTCTCGCGAAAGAAAAATGGACCATACACATTTTCCTGTGAAACTCACAAAACACATTAAACTTTGAAGAGCCCCTCTCATAGTATGCAAGCTCATGGAGTTGTTCCGTACGCCATATTCTCACATTATGACGGTTCACCTTCCCACTTGAATGGACTGTTGCCTCGTCACTAAACACTAAGCGTGGCATTCTCCATCTTGCCAAGAACGAAACGGCAGGACACCACACGTTGTTGTTTTTGGCCTTCACGAAGAGCTTACAGTAGCTGAATTTTGCGTGGTTTCATGTGTAAACGTCGCGGGCATGTTGAGCTGTCGAGCTGCACGGCGAACGGATTTCTTCGGACTCCTCGTGAAAGTATGGCGGATGCGTTCGACGTCCGTGTAGGATACTAGGGGACGGCCCCACGTTTTGCCTTTACACAAACAATCTGTTTCTCGGAATTGTTCATGACATCGTGTAATGCTCTGTACTGTAGCAGGATCCACATCATAGGTAGTACGAAAGTTACGCTGAACAGTTATTACTGACACGCAGTGCGCAAAACGTAGAGCACAAAACACTCTCTATTGTCCCAACCCAATTTTTACTGGAACTGAAATGGGCGCACACTGCTGCTAGCGGGAATCATGTAAAATTCGTGAGTTTGCTCTTTCCAATAGCACGTTGTTCAGACATATATATCAAATAACACAACAGTTATGAGTTTTTAAAATCGGATGATTTGTTTTTGATACAGCCTGTATATCAACTTAGTGATTTGTCTCTTCTCGAGATTTGCAGTGATCGCAAATGTAAATATGGCTGCACTAAGTTGATGTAATAGTACTGAAATATGCTTCCTACAATTTATGTTGTCATCAATGTGGAAACCTAAAAACTTTGAAGTTTCCGCCCTATCTATTATTTCCTCTCCGTGTTTTATACTTATCGTTGGCGTAATATCTCTAAATGTGCGGAACTAAGTTTTTTCAATTCTAGTGTCATCCGAAAAAAAGGCAATGGCAAACCACCTCCATTAGGACCTCGCCTAATCGGCGGTGCGGGTCTGGAGAGCATCGTCCCCTACGCTCCTCGGAGTATGGGACCTCCTCCTCCTCCTCATCGTCATCATCATATGTCCGCCCCGATAGCTGAGTGGTCAGCGTGACGGATTGCCATCCTACGGGACCGGGTTCGATTCCCGATTGGGTCGGGGATTTTCTTTGCTGAGGGACTGAGGCGTCGAATGTAATAAGACCTGCACCAAGGCGGCCGGGCCTGCCCCGCAAGGGGCCTCCCGGCAAATGACGCCAAACGCTCATTTCCGTTTTCCATGACCAGACGGCCGCCGTAGCCGAGCGGTTCTAGGCGCTTCAGTCCCGAACCGTGCGACTGCTACGGTCGCAGGTTAGAATCCAGCCTCGGGCATGGATGTATATGACGTCCTTAGGTTAGTTAGGTTTAAGTAATTCTAAGTTCTAAGGGACTGATGACCTCGTATGTTAAGTCCCGTAGTGCTCAGAGCCATTTTTTATAACCATCATATTACACGAAAGGATGTTTACATATATGAGGAACAATATTGGACCTGAGACTGGGCGTTGTGGAACACTATAAGTGATATATCCACAGTAAGAAGAAATTCCGCTGCTTACATTGTTTGAATTATTAAGCACAACTTTTTGCGTTCCTTTGATTAGATATAACATTATTCTTTGTTTGACTATCCAATTTATCCCAAAAAAACAATTTACGTATGAGGACATTGTGGTTCACAAAGTCAAATACGTAGATAGTGCGAGACCTTCCCCTTTTATTGAACTTCTGCTATCTGATCTGACCGGTTTAATTCCAGTTGCAGATCTCTCCTAAGGGTCCAGTGTTAATTACTGAAGTTACGCAACGCATTTTGGATAATGCGATATGGTGTAAGGGGCCCTGAGCTCTGTGTCCTGTGTAGGGTCTCTTTGAATCTTCTGTAAGCGTTTACTATGAAATGGGACTTACTTTCTATGAAAGCAAAGTTATACAATAAAATATGGAGAATTTACTTCATAAGCAACATTGAATTTTACAAGTATTGGACATTTATCATTCGAAATCCCATCCCAGTTAATATATGACAGTTTACATTAACAATCGTCACCGCTGGTTGGCATGCTCCAGAGAAAAGTAAGAGTGTTAGTCAGGATATGACGTGATCCTATCATGAGTATAGAAGCTCAAAGCCGTGTGGTAGGTATGAAGTGATTGCATGGCAAGAAATTGACAATGAATGAGGATACCCATCTCCAAACTGATTTCTTTAGCGCCAATTCCTGCACAAAATGTGAAACTCAGGATGAATGGCAGTATATGTTCTTCCTGCCTCCGTGAAAAAACAAAAGGGAGAAAATAGTTTCCGCTCATTTAGCATCAGCTATGAGAGCCGCCTACTTGGTAGTAGCGATACCGTAGGTGGGGTTTATTGGTCAGCTTTCTAAAGAAGTTATCACAATCTAGAGCCTGTACACCTGTACACTGAGAATAGTGTTTCCGTGAATTCTGCCACATCACTGGCATGTTTGTCTCGTACAACTGCGGATGTTCTACACAAGGGCCAGCCCAGCCACGGCATGCCAAACTTCACGTGTGCAATGTGTGCGGGCCAAGTGTGGACCAAAGACCTGCCCTGTCACTTGGCTTTGCTCGGTTCTTCTCGGAAATACCCAGAACAGCGCACCATTCCCTTTAAATTTGCAGTGTGGCGTTTTTCGGTCTGCACAACTCTCTTCAGCTCGGCAGAATGAAGGTGTCATCGCCGTTTACCCTTCGCTATTTGCTCATGGTATGAAGGACGTTCACAGGTCCAGTAGCTGTTTGAATAGAAAGAGCCAGTCTAGTCATCTGTCGTCATACACCTTTAAATGAACGGGAATGACAGAAGAGAGGGATCAGATTTCTCAATTCGCATAAGGGACAGGTACTGCATACATTCATACTATGAAATGACAATACAATACCAGGCAGAAAAAATTTAAAGATTTAGTTGACAATGAAAGGGCAAAAAATTACAATCATCGACAGACGGAGTTCATTGTCTGCCCATCAAGAAGCACTTTACGCTCAATTTCAAGGCGTGGAGCACGTGAAGAAATTGGTGGTATGAATAAAAAAAAATTTCTGGAGCTACACGCATCATTCCACTGTCATTTGCAACAGTTTTCAGTGGAACTAGACGAAGAGTATGGAGACTTCACATATTGCTGCAAAGTACGTTGATTAAGTCAAGTGGCATGCTGGGAACGATTTTTCGACTTGAAACTCGCTTTTGTTGAATTTATGAAGGAAAAAGGACTGCAGGAACGAAAATTAGAATATCTCGAATGGATTGCAGACTTCGCATTTTAAATAGACTTGACAGCACATTGCCAACAGTAAGACATTGCAAGGTCACTTGCCAGCCGGAGTGGCCGTGCGGTTCTGGGCGCTACAGTCTGGAGCCGAGCGACCGCTGCGGCGGCAGGTTCGAATCCAGCCTCGGGCATGGATGTGTATGATGTCTTTAGGTTAGTTAGGTTTAATTAGTTCTAAGTTATAGGCGACTGATGACCTCAGAAGTTGAGTCGCATAGTGCTCAGAACCATTTGAACCATTTGAACCAAGGTCACTTCTTTCTTGTTTGATGGGGATGCATTTGAAAAGGAAGTCCCGTTGTACAAGGGGCACTGACGAAGACAGTCCATTTCTCTAAGCTCACTGACATTAAAGAGAACGTGAGGTCTGAAGAATTCATTGTGACCATGAAAGAACTAAAAGGATAGTTTTATAAAGATTTTGAGGACATTTTCAATCTTCCATCTGTTTTCGAGACCGTTTGCCATTCCAGTTGAAAGCGCTCCTGTACATATGCAAATGTAACTCACTGACCTGTAAGGTAATTCCAGTTTTAATGACAAATCTTTTTATGTTAAAACAGTCCAGGATGCCCACATTGTTTTCCTCAGGAAGGGTCCATAATGAGATTGCAAAATTGCTACAATATTTCGAGCAATATATATCTGTGAAAGACCTTTTTTCGATTTTAAAACTAAATACACTATGGAGCCAAAGAAACTGGCACACCTGCCTAATATCGTGCAGCGCTCCCGCGAACACGCAGAAGTGCCGCAACACGATGCGGCATGGACTCGACTAATGTCTGAGGCAGTGCTGAATTGACTACATGAATCCTGCAGGGCTGACCAAAAATCAGTAAGAGCACGAGGGGATGGAAATCTTTTCTGAGTAGCACGTTGCAAGGTGTTCCAGATATGCTCAATAATGTTCATATTTGGGGAGATTGGTGGCCAGCGGAAGTGTTTAAACTCGGAAGAGTGTTTCTGGAGCCACTCTGTAGCAATTCTGGACGTGTGGGGTGTCGCATTGTCCTACTGGAATTGCCGAAATCTTTCGGAATGCACAACAAGCGGCTACACGGGTAGCAGGGGTTGTGTGGCGTGGGCTGGACGGTTTTTTAGGTTAGATGGCCTTGGGCAAGTACAGAAAGGGCAACAGCCTCAACGGGTGCGGGGCAAAGTTAGGACATGCGGGGACCAAGCAGCAATCGGTATTGTAATTGTCAACTGTCGAAGCTGCGTTGGTAAAGTACCAGAACTTCAAGCGCTGATAGAAAGCACCGAAGCTGAAATCGTTATAGGTACAGAAAGCTGGCTTAAGCCAGAGATAAATTCTGCCGAAATTTTTACAAAGGTACAGACGGTGTTTAGAAAGGATAGATTGCATGCAACCAGTGGTGGAGTGTTCGTCACTGTTAGTAGTAGTTTATCCTGTAGTGAAGTAGAAGTGGATAGTTCCTGTGAATTATTATGGGTGGAGGTTACACTCAACAACCGAACTAGGTTAATAATTGGCTCCTTTTACCGACCTCCCGACTCAGCAGCATTAGTGGCAGAACAACTGAGAGAAAATTTGGAATACACTTCACATAAATTTTCTCAGCATGTTATAGTCTTAGGTGGAATTTCAATTTACCAGATATAGACTGGGACACTCAGATGTTTAGGACGGGTGGTAGGGACAGAGCATCGAGTGACATTATACTGAGTGCACATCCGAAAATTACCTCGAGCAATTAAACAGAGAACCGACTCGTGGAGATAACATCTTGGACCTACTGATAACAAACAGACCCGAACTTTTCGACTCTGTATGTACAGAACAGGGAATCAGTGATCATAAGGCCGTTGCAGCATCCCTGAATATGGAAGTTAATAGGAATATAAAAAAAGGGAGGAAGGTTTATCTGTTTAGCAAGAGTAATAGAAGGCAGATTTCAGACTACCTAACAGATCAAAACGAAAATTTCTGTTCCGACACTGACAATGTTGAGTGTTTATGGAAAAAGTTCAAGGCAATCGTAAAATGCGTTTTAGACAGGTACGTGCCGAGTAAAACTGTGAGGGACGGGAAAAACCCACCGTGGTACAACAACAAAGTTAGGAAACTACTGCGAAAGCAAAGAGAGCTCCACTCCAAGTTTAAACACAGCCAAAACCTCTCAGACAAACTGAAGCTAAACGATGTCAAAGTTAGCGTAAGGAGGGCTATGCGTGAAGCGTTCATTGAATTCGAAAGTAAAATTCTATGTACCGACTTGACAGAAAATCCTAGGAAGTTCTGGTCTTACGTTAAATCAGTAAGTGGCTCGAAACAGCATATCCAGACACTACGGGATGATGATGGCATTGAAACAGAGGATGACACGCGTAAAGCTGAAATACTAAACACCTTTTTCCAAAGCTGTTTCACAGAGGAAGACCGCACTGCAGTTCCTTCTCTAAATCCTCGCACAAACGAAAAAATGGCTGACATCGAAATAAGTGTCCAAGGAATAGAAAAGCAACTGGAATCACTCAATAGAGGAAAGTCCACTGGACCTGACGGGATACCAATTCGATTCTACACAGAGTACGCGAAAGAACTTGCCCCCCTTCTAACAGCCGTGTACCGCAAGTCTCTAGAGGAACGGAGGGTTCCAAATGATTGGAAAAGAGCACAGATAGTCGCAGTCTTCAAGAAGGGTCTATAAAGGCACATTTGCATGCCGAGCGTGAGTTTCCTCGGAAACGCGAAATACTAATTAAATAAATGATCAGTGACAAATAAATAAAGCCTATGGCACACAACTGCAGCGCTGTGTCGCTGATAAAACAAAAGCACAATTACGTTACTCTTATGTTTGATTAAAAAAGAAGAGCTCTGGTAGAAGTGGTGCGAGAAGCACGTATTTTATTTTATTGTCTGGCACACCGCCATATTTCATGTTATAGAAGAATACTGCGAGTTGCAACCACACTAGGCACTCGATTCTGTAAAGAATTTATATTTATAAAAGTAAGTAGGATTATGAACTGTAGGCTTATTCATTGAATATATCTGATTTAACTAACTGTGTAACTTTTTTATGTTTAGTAGATAATCACCTCTGTACGACGTATTGGCATGGCCGGCAAATTATTGTAATATTGAGATTTAGATTATGAGTCCGCACCTACCGCAGCAGTCTTTGGAAACGGTTTAATTACGAAGTCCGATTATTCAGTTTTATTTCACGGTCAACTACGAGTAACATTGCCTTTAGGAAAAAGCCATTGTCAAGCGTCTGATTCTGAATAATTAAACGTCCACGTTCCAGATGAGCAAAATATTAATTACAATTGCAATCACAATCACCATCATACAGATAGAATAATTAATATCTAAATAATATTTTATGTATTTTATTTATTTTATATTGGCGACCGTGACAGGACTTGTTATTTTGTCATTTGTTACATTGTTCTCTTTGTTTCATGTAAAAAATCAACTTTCTGGACCTGGACGTCAATGTATGAGAGATAACAAAATCTGAAGATATTTTCCAATTCTGAAATTTTGCGGGAAGACGCAATGAAACTTCCAGCAAAATAAGGTAAGACGCAGCATCTTTGCATTAGCAGGCTTGACCAGACGTATAATTCAGTGTATTAGCTTTTCAGTAAATTCTGTAGTGTTTCTTTTCCGCATAACAGTTTCAGTGATAAATTTCATTCTCAGTACTTTTCCCTAAACAATAACGTATGCAACAATACCAATACACGAGTGTACAATATGGCCGACTTCTGTACGATATCATGTAACATGGCCAGCAGCCATTACCAATAATCTCAAATTCAGTTTATATTTTTAAATTAATAGACAGCCATTGTTGCTACGAGCGATTCATGCTCAACTACATTTTATTTTAAAATCAGTGTCAAAAATTTTCTTGAAACATATATCACGTGTGGCATGGTAATAACTAGAAAACAATACGCAAAAATGGAACAGCAAAGACGTACTATTCAGACGCAATCCGACTCGGACGAGAGACAAATGTTAGAAAATGACTTTACGACAGCAACCGGTAGTGACGATTCATCAAACATTGACGCAAGTGTTGACGAAAATTTTGACAATAGGCCGTCCACTACAAAAATTTCAAAATCTCAATCAGAGCCCATGTTAATGCATGACGTCACGTCTAATGACGCGGCGGGGGCAGAGACCTTGCAAACGGTAAACATTGCCGACATGTTACGAATGCTAATGAAACAAAACGCAGAAAATATGGCAACCATAAGGAAACAGAACGCCGAAAACATGGCAACCTTAAAGGCACAATTAGAGACACAAAATGAACAGTTAAAAACACAAAATGACGAAATCAAATCTGATCTCATAGCAATCAAGATAGGTAATGACACTTTGTGTAAACGTGTGGAACTTATAGACGCCACACTGACCAAACAGATGACCGAACTCAGTACTAAATTTTCCCAGCTCAATACGAGACAAGAAAAGACTACAACTGACGTAGCACTTTTACAGACACAAGTAAAAAACCTTAATGTCACGTGTGAAGTTCTTACTGAACAAATTCAAACATATCCTTCAGTACATGACAACCTTGAAAAACGAATTACTGACGTACAGAATAAATTTGACAATGTTGAACAACACCTGACTGACATCTTACAATCAGATGCCACAGCTCATTTTCAAAATATTAATAAAGAATTTCATGATTGGGTTGAGAACAAAGACAAACATTTTGATAGATGCTTACGTGAAAATTTACCAACAATTGTGCACGACTCCGTAGCGCAATACATTACTAATGACAAACAGCTGATCAGTGACGCAGTACAATCCGTCACTGCACCCATGAGACAATTCACCGATCAACTACAGTCTGAATGTAACGAAAATATCAGTCAAAATGTACAGTTCAGAAACCAATATACATTCGAGTATGATACACACATTCCGCACACGACAAATACACAAGAACAAAACACACCACGACTACAACACATACCACGATGTGGAAACACAAACACAAGCTATTATCATGGTAAACCACAGCAACATTATCGTAATTACTCGCCAGCTGAACATACCAGTAATTACAGTGGAATAAATCCATATCACAATGCGAAGGAAGATGAAAACTTAATGAAACACAGGCAATTTCAGATTTTTATCCCAGAAAAACGAACCATTCATCCGGTGATTTTTCTTAAATCTTTTAGTAACGCATTTCCACGCACTTGGAGTGACCGGAAAAAGATTTCATATATTGTCGGTTACATCCAAGGCGATGCAGCTGTCTGGGCATACAGTCAAGCTGACGTATGTACCACGTACAGTGAGTTTGAGCGTGCTTTTCTGAACAAATTCTGGTCGCAATCCGTCCAGGAGCGACTCAGAAGACAAATTTTAGAACCTGAAACTTTTAACAGTAAAAATGGTAACTTACGCAGATATTTTGAAAAATACTTGAACATGGGACACTTTTTAGACGAACCAGTCGCAACGCGTGATATACTCCGTGCGTTGAAGGCCAAATTGCCTTTCAACATTAAAGAAAAACTCCTACATATCCCGGATGACGATTCAGATTATTTTTTAACAGCCTTAGATTCGGTTGACATGTTACTTGAAGATCAGCGCTTCGCGCGGCAAAACAGCAGCCACAATGTTTACACTAGTGGTATGCAAAACATGCAGGCTTGCCAACACAATTCTGGCGCGCCCACAGTTGGATACGCGGTACAACAAAAACAGCAAACTCACATGCCGTCTCAGTACGGAAATCAAAATCAACACGCGTATTCCAATACAAACAATAGTTACAACAGTAATAACATTTCATGCGGCAATCCATACAAAAGGCACCGCAGTAATAACTACAACGGTAACAACGGATACAAAGGTAATAACAAAAACACAAACAGAAATAGAAATAATAGTAACTACGAGCCAAGACAGCATCAAGGTTGGACTCGTAACGATCAGTACTTTCATTCAAACTCTGCTTTACCACAGCAGCCACCAGGACAAAATTGGAGCATACCTTACGACCGACAGGTAAGTTATAATGCGCAACAGCAACAACAACCGCAAAAGTTTGGAGATCATAATAGGCAATATCCGAATGTGAATATAATAGAAATGACACCTGATGCACAACCTCAATCTGTGTCAGTACCTAGTACAAATGCTAATCCAACAAACTAGAAACAGTCACTAGTTTGCCCCAGGTCGTGGCTGAAGAATTCTTGGGGGGCGACTTCAATGTTAATCAGTTATTTGACACCACACTTGAACAACAGAATAATGATATGCCGAATAATTCTAAACAAAAACTACCTGTTTTATTTATAAGATACAACCACAATAACAATATATCAGATGAACTTTTACAAGACAGTACACAATGTCGTTTAAACACAAATGAAATTGTTTTAGCATCTACTACTGGTGTAGTAGGTGGGATTCCAACTACTATTATCCTAGATACAGGTGCAGCTGTGAGCGTTTTGTCTTTTAATTTCTATAAAAAGATGTGTGAATTGGAACCTGTGCCTGAGTTTCCTGCCCAAAACTGTAAAATAACTACTGCACTAGGTAATAAGTCATGTAGGGTTACGAAGCAAGTTTTTGTAAACGTTAAAATAGGTAATGGAACCGTACAATGGCCATTCCTGGTTGTACAAAACCTTGTGACAAATTGCATATTAGGAATAGATATTATGAGCGAGAAGGACTGCATTATAGACTTCTCCAAAGGTAAATGTATTTTAAATGATAAAAGCAGGGTAATTATTATTGATTTGGACAGGAGGACTCTAAAGCATGACAAACACTGTACAGGGTACAAGGTTCAGTTTGTACTTGACAAAGACATTCAAGACATGCAAACACACTCATCTGACACAGAGCTAATGGACTTGAAAACATTGCTTGATCATAAGATAAGTGAAGCTACAGCTCTCAGTGTACATGAACGTATAAAACTACAGGAAGTGTTATCCAAATATTTACAAGTTTTTAGCAAACGATTAGGTGTTATCAACACATATGTGTACAAGATTGAAGTTAAGCCTCACAAGATCTTCTACCATAAGACATAAAACGTACCGTTATCTCAACGACCTGCTGTGTGGCAAGAATTAAAACAAATGTTAGACTGGAAGGTCATTGAACCATCCACCTCACCTTATTGTAGTCCTCTACTTGTTGTCAAAAAATCAAATGGAAGCATTAGGTTAGTGTTAGACGCACGAGCTATTAATGAAATAATTTTACCGGTTCACACAAAACCTGAAAATTTAGAAGAGCAATTACAGAAATTTCTAGATGCAAAATATTTTTCCACAATAGATCTCGCTAATTCGTTTTGGCAGGTGGGTATCACTCCTGATTCTCGGAAATATACTGCATTTATGTTCGGGGGGCGAACCTATCAGTTTTGTGTTCTACCCTTCGGACTGAATGTCAGTTCTGGGGTATTCATTACAGCCCTGGATACCGTGCTTGGCGACGATTTAGTTGAGACAGTCACGCACTATGTAGATGATATACTGATAGCTACACAGTCTTGGAAGGAACACGTTGACACACTTCAAAGAATTTTAGAAAAATTTGCACAAGCTGGAGTCACAGCCAACCTAAGAAAATCAAAATTTGGTTGCAGTGAGATAAAATATTTAGGACATATCATTAATTCACAGGGCATACGTCCTGATCCCAGTAAATTAGATGCTATCAGAAACTTTCCTAGCCCTCGAACTAAAAAGCAGTTAAAATCATTCCTTGGGCTATGTTCATTTTTCAGACGTTTTTTGCCACAACCACTTTTGAACAGTAAACATCTGCTAAATCTACTCAGAAAGAATCAAGTTTGGATCTGGTCGGAACAGTGCCAGAATGAGTTTAATACAATTAAACATGCTTTAGTGGGTGCTAACATATTGAGCCATCCAGATTTCAATTTAGATTTTTGTATGACTTGTGACGCTTCACGTACTGGCTTGGGCTGTTGCTTATTTCAAGTTGTAAAGAATAAAGAGGAGGAACAGATAAGAATTATTGGGTTTGCGAGTCGCACTCTAACTGAATGTGAGCGTACATACTCCACTACTGAGTTAGAAACACTTTCCATAGTATGGGCATTCAAGAAATTCAATTATTATTTATTTGGAAAACATACAGTAATTTACACCCATCACCAGGCCCTGACATTTTTGTTAACTTGTAATCTTGTACATCCTAGACTATCACGATGGGCAGTCACACTTCAGAACTACGCTTTTGAAATTAAGTACATAAGAGGTAAGGACAACACCATTGCAGACACTTTGTCTAGACTTCCACAAGGTATGAATGATACCAACAGTGACTTAGAAAATATAAATGACTACAGGATTCTCTTAATGCAAGACAAGCAGTATCACCAATATTATATTGATATGTGCAGAAACATGGCTGAATTACAAAAATCTGATCCTCACTGGTATAAGATAATAACATTACTGGTAGAAAAACACAATCATCCTTTGACTAAGTATTACAAGTTACACAATGATGTGTTATTTTACCGCCGACATCCAAATGCTACTAACTGGTGTGTATGCATTCCCAAAGAGTCTGAACGTAATCTAATTTGGCACACACACTTAGTTTGGGGTCATTATGGGACGAAAAAGTGTTTGGCAAAGCTCAGTACATACTGTTATTTTAGCAATATGAGAAGAAAAATTTACAGGGAACTAAAAACATGTGTCATATGTCAAAAATCAAAACCTCAGAATTTATCCACAAAAACATATTTACATTCTATTTTACCCAGTAAACCCCTGGAAATTCTGTGTACTGACATCAGTGGACCGCATCCAGCAAGCTCTGGAGGCGTCAAATATATCTTAGCTTTTTACGATATATTTTCTAAACATGTCAAACTTTATGCTTTAAAATCCGCCACTGCAAGTGCTATAATACGAAGATTCTCAAGTGATTACCTGACGCACGTGGGAAAACCTAAAGCAATTCTATCAGATAATGCAGCATACTACTCTGGGTACAAATGGAGAAATTTCTTGAAGGACAATAACATCAAAAGTATATTTATTTCGAGGTTTAGTCCACAATGTAACGCGACTGAGAGACTTTTCCGAGAATTAAACCGTTTCATGAGGACCTATATTTCATCAAAACATACTAATTGGGTGTCCTACCTAAGCCTTTTCGAAGACGTACACAATAACTTAAATATTTACGATACGAATTACACACCTAACGAGATCATGTTCAATTGCAAACAGAACGATCAGTGGATAGAACCATTACCTAAGTTGTCAGACAAGGAAATCACACCTGAACAGAAAATAAAAGAAGTATTGACTACATTGACACATCACGCACAAATACGAAGCAAACATCACAGAAACATAATAAAAAGAAAACAAAAATTCGAGGTAGGAATGCTTGTACTACTTCGTACTCATCATAAATCTGTAGCACTCAAACGACGCAACGCTAAGTGGCGTCTGCTATATGAAGGACCTTATATAATTGTTAACATACCGCATCCTGGTGCGTATCTGTTACAACATCCTAGAAATAACAAAATTATTGGGCTATACGCACACCGAGATCTTAGAGCATTTCATGCTGAATAATGTCAAAGTCATACCCATCAAAATATTGCTAAGCAACTCGAAAAACTGTGTTGTTACAACACAGATAATAAGTAGTATAGAAATTTTCATTTCAGCGGTTCCAGTGACGCAGTTGAAGACAGAAGAACTCTTCTTTCAGCGCGCGCCTCCACCTGAAAGACGGAATATTAAAGTAAAATTTATGATTACGTAGCAGTGGATGACATATTAATTTTTCAAGGAACATTTGTTACTGAAGGTACCACTGACTTGGTGTGACACCTGACGAACTGACAGACGTCATCTGTGAAGCGATCTTTTACTTTGAGAAATAGATTAGACGCACATCTCTCAACACGAAAAGCATCTATCAGTAGTCAAGGCCACACAGACACTCTACACACACGCACAAAACGCGAGGAATCGAACATTTTCTCTCTCTTACTATTTTGAATGTTTATTGAGTAGTGAAAACACCTGGTCTTGCCTACTGATGTAATGAATGTTGTGTCTAACCTATCTTAATTTCAGATGACATCACAAAAAACATCGATAATATCCCAGCAAAACTGCTAAAGAGGATGTAAATATCGACAATTCATGTAATCAAACGTGACACAATGTAATAACCTATAGCTATGTAATGATGATGTAAACATGTTTATGTGCAACTGTATTATGTTTATGCTGAGAAAATATGTGACGTGTGTATGAATAATTACTTATTTTTTTAACTGATGTATCATGTAACTGTTACTATGTAAAAATTTGAACAAAACGAGTGCCAAAAAGACATTGCATAGTGAACCTCTGTTCACGGACATTAACGAACATTACTAACTCTGCAACTACGCAGAAACGGTTAATGCCATTCATTATGCATCGTACCTATGTAAACGCGATGAACGATTTCTTTGATTAATAACTACGAACATTTAGGTGAGCTATATTCAGCAAAAAACTGAAAATGTGAAGTACATAATTCGTGCATCGTCTAGTGACATTACTACAGTACCCAACTTCAAGATGTTAACTGCATTAAATGGACACAAAGTGCCTGTCCAGAAAACAACACGACGGGTGGAAGAATTTTGGTTGGAACTTCAGGGAATGAAATGTTCTCGAAATGTGACGGACACTCTTACCTGGACTGTCCAAGGATCGACGCCAGCTATGTGCCGTACGAGGTTCTGCAACCAAGCTTCCACGGAATGTAAAAAACGAACTGCACGTGGACCAATTACTCGACGGGTCACGTCTGATCTGTAATAAGCAATGCTTTTAGTCACAACGAACTGCATCACTACGACTATAATGGAAATGAGAAATGGACACGCTTATGTATTAATCACGTTGTTATACAACGATGTTACTGTGATCAAAAAACTTTACCACGACGATACTAACCTGTAAAAAATTATTGTGCAGCGGATGAATATGAACTGTAATAACGACACAATGTGTATAGGTCAACGCACCTGAAAAATACGGACATTTTTCTTTGAAGTATTTCAAAACAATACTATGTAATTAAGAACATTCAACAATCTAAGTTGTATTGTGTTATAACAAATATTGTAAATTTAAAACTAAGTTACCTGTCATAGAATGTAGTCTTCATATGTAATCTTGGTTGAATATTTTCTTTGTGCAACGACTGAAAAACGCGCGCACACGAACAATATGATCTGCAATACTGTGCCGCGTGATCTAACTGTACGATATAACGGCAGTGCCGCAGTTACACAGACGCTTCTGCGCATGCGCGCACTCTATCTGCCAACATAAGAACTTTTACGGCGCACCCGCGTCATTCAAATTTTGTATATAATGTGTATAATGTGTAATGTAAGTCATGTAAATAGTTGTAGATAACTTAGATTTTCTTGTGCCCTTAGGTGAATTGCTCGCCTGCAGGTGTGTCCTTTCGCCTCGCAATTCAGGGGGCAATATAAAGGCACATTTGCATGCCGAGCGTGAGTTTCCTCGGAAACGCGAAATACTAATTAAATAAATGATCAGTGACAAATAAATAAAGCCTATGGCACACAACTGCAGCGCTGTGTCGCTGATAAAACAAAAGCACAATTACGTTACTCTTATGTTTGATTAAAAAAGAAGAGCTCTGGTAGAAGTGGTGCGAGAAGCACGTATTTTATTTTATTGTCTGGCACACCGCCATATTTCATGTTATAGAAGAATACTGCGAGTTGCAACCACACTAGGCACTCGATTCTGTAAAGAATTTATATTTATAAAAGTAAGTAGGATTATGAACTGTAGGCTTATTCATTGAATATATCTGATTTAATTAACTGTGTAACTTTTTTATGTTTAGTAGATAATCACCTCTGTACGACGTATTGGCATGGCCGGCAAATTATTGTAATATTGAGATTTAGATTATGAGTCCGCACCTACCGCAGCAGTCTTTGGAAACGATTTAATTACGAAGTCCGATTATTCAGTTTTATTTCACGGTCAACTACGAGTAACATTGCCTTTACGAAAAAGCCATTGTCAAGCGTCTGATTCCGAATAATTAAACGTCCACGTTCCAGATGAGCAAAATATTAATTACAATTGCAATCACAATCACCATCATACAGATAGAATAATTAATATCTAAATAATATTTTATTTATTTTATTTATTTTATTTATTTTATAGGTCGTCGAGCAGATGCGTAAAACTATAGACCTATATCTCTGACGTCGATCTGTTGTAGAATTTTAGAACATGTTTTTTGCTCGAGTATCATGTCGATTTTGGAAACCCAGAATCTACTATGTAGGAATCAACATGGATTCCGGAAACAGCGATCGTGTGAGACCCAACTCGCTTTATTTGTTCATGAGACCCAGAAAATATTAGATACAGGCTCCCAGGTAGATGCTACACTCCTGGAAATGGAAAAAAGAACACATTGACACCGGTGTGTCAGACCCACCATACTTGCTCCGGACACTGCGAGAGGGCTGTACAAGCAATGATCACACGCACGGCACAGCGGACACACCAGGAACCGCGGTGTTGGCCGTCGAATGGCGCTAGCTGCGCAGCATTTGTGCACCGCCGCCGTCAGTGTCAGCCAGTTTGCCGTGGCATACGGAGCTCCATCGCAGTCTTTAACACTGGTAGCATGCCGCGACAGCGTGGACGTGAACCGTATGTGCAGTTGACGGACTTTGAGCGAGGGCGTATAGTGGGCATGCGGGAGGCCGGGTGGACGTACCGCCGAATTGCTCAACACGTGGGGCGTGAGGTCTCCACAGTACATCGATGTTGTCGCCAGTGGTCGGCGGAAGGTGCACGTGCCCGTCGACCTGGGACCGGACCGTAGCGTCGCACGGATGCACGCCAAGACCGTAGGATCCTACGCAGTGCCGTAGGGGACCGCACCGCCACTTCCCAGCAAATTAGGGACACTGTTGCTCCTGGGGTATCGGCGAGGACCATTCGCAACCGTCTCCATGAAGCTGGGCTACGGTCCCGCACACCGTTAGGCCGTCTTCCGCTCACGCCCCAACATCGTGCAGCCCGCCTCCAGTGGTGTCGCGACAGGCGTGAATGGAGGGACGAATGGAGACGTGTCGTCTTCAGCGATGAGAGTCGCTTCTGCCTTGGTGCCAATGATGGTCGTATGCGTGTTTGGCGCCGTGCAGGTGAGCGCCACAATCAGGACTGCATACGACCGAGGCACACAGGGCCAACACCCGGCATCATGGTGTGGGGAGCGATCTCCTACACTGGCCGTACACCACTGGTGATCGTCGAGGGGACACTGAATAGTGCACGGTACATCCAAACCGTCATCGAACCCATCGTTCTACCATTCCTAGACCGGCAAGGGAACTTGCTGTTCCAACAGGACAATGCACGTCCGCATGTATCCCGTGCCACCCAACGTGCTCTAGAAGGTGTAAGTCAACTACCCTGGCCAGCAAGATCTCCGGATCTGTCCCCCATTGAGCAAGTTTGGGACTGGATGAAGCGTCGTCTCACGCGGTCTGCGCGTCCAGCACGAACGCTGGTCCAACTGAGGCGCCAGGTGGAAATGGCATGGCAAGCCGTTCCACAGGACTACATCCAGCATTTCTACGATCGTCTCCATGGGAGAATAGCAGCCTGCATTGCTGCGAAAGGTGGATATACACTGTACTAGTGCCGACATTGTGCATGCTCTGTTGCCTGTGTCTATGTGCCTGTGGTTCTGTCAGTGTGATCATGTGATGTATCTGACCCCAGGAACGTGTCAATGAAGTTTCCCCTTCCTGGGACAATGAATTCACGGTGTTCTTATTTCAATTTCCAGGAGTGTATTTTTCTTGACTTCGGGAAGGCGTTCGATACAGTTCCGCACTGTCGCCTGATAAACAAAGTAAGAGCCTTCGGAATATCAGACCAGCTGTGTGGCTGGATTGAAGACTTTTTAGCAAACAGAACACAGCATGTTGTTATCAATGGAGAGACGTCTACAGACGTTAAAGTAACCTCTGGCGTGCCACAGGGGAGTGTTATGGGACCATTGCATTTCACAATATATATAAATGACCTAGTAGATAGTGTCGGAAGTTCCATGCGGCTTTTCGCGGATGATGCTGTAGTATACAGAGAAGTTGCAGCATTAGAAAATTGTAGCGAAATGCAGGAAGATCTGCAGCGGATAGGCACTTGGTGCAGGGAGTGGCAACTGACCCTTAACATAGACAAATGTAATGTATTGCGAATACATAGAAAGAAGGATCCTTTATTGTATGATTATATGATAGCGGAACAAACACTGGTAGCAGTTACTTCTGTAAAATATCTGGGAGTATGCGTGCGGAACGATCTGAAGTGGAATGATCATATAAAATTAATTGTTGGTAAGGCGGGTACCAGGTTGAGATTCATTGGGAGAGTGCTTAGAAAATGTAGTCCATCAACAAAGGAGGTGGCTTACAAAACACTCGTTCGACCTATACTTGAGTATTGCTCATCAGTGTGGGATCCGTACCAGATCGGTTTGACGGAGGAGATAGAGAAGATCCAAAGAAGAGCGGCGCGTTTCGTCACAGGGTTATTTGGTAACCGTGATAGCGTTACGGAGATGTTTAATAAACTCAAGTGGCAGACTCTGCAAGAGAGGCGCTCTGCATCGCGGTGTAGCTTGCTCGCCAGGTTTCGAGAGGGTGCGTTTCTGGATGAGGTATCGAATATATTGCTTCCCCCTACTTATACCTCCCGAGGAGATCACGAATGTAAAATTAGAGAGATTAGAGCGCGCACGGAGGCTTTAACACAGTCGTTCTTCCCGCGAACCATACGCGACTGGAACAGGAAAGGGAGGTAATGACAGTGGCACGTAAAGTGCCCTCCGCCACACACCGGTGGGTGGCTTGCGGAGTATAAATGTAGATGTAGATGTAGAATGGATGCAGGTGATCAGACAGGATGCTTGCGTACGTGTCACCTGTCAGAGTCAAATCTAGACGTATCAGGGGTCGCATATCCCTTCAACTGCACACGTCCCACACCATTACAGAGCCTCCACCAACTTCAACAGTCCCCTGCTGGCATGCAGGGTCCATGGAGCCATGAGGTTATTTCCATACCCGACACATCCATCCGATCGATACAATTTGAAACGAGACTCATCCGACAACGCAACATGTTTCCAATCATCAACAGTCCAATGTCGGTGTCGATGGGCCCAAGCGAGGCGTAAAGCTTTGTGTCATGCAGTCATGAAGGGCACACGAGTGGGCCTTCGGCTCCCAGAGCACCTAGCGATGATGTTTTGTTGAATAGTTCGCACGCTGACACATGCTGATGGCGCAGCACTGATAACTGCAGCAATCTGCGGAATGGTTGCACTTCTGTATCATTGAACAATTCTCTTCAGTTGTCGTTGGCCTCGTTCTTGAAGGATCTTTTTCCGGCCGCAGCGATGTCTGAGATTTAATTTTTATCAGATTCCAGATATTCACGGTACACTCCTGAAATGGTCATACGGGGCCGGCCAGGGTGGCCGAGCGATTCTAGGCGCTACAGTCTGGAACCGCGCGACTGCTAAGGTCGCAGGTACGAATCCTGCCTCGGGCATGGATGTGTGTGATGTCCTTAGGTTAGTTAGGTTTAAGTTGTTCTAAGTTCTAGGGGACTGATGACCTCATAAGTTAAGTCCCATAGTGCTCAGAGCCATTTGAACCATTTTGGTCTTATGGGAAAATCCCCATTTCATCGCTACGTCGGATATGCTGTGTCCCATAGCCCGTGCGCCGACTATAACACCACGTTCAAACTCACTTAAATCTTCGTAATGTGCCATTGTAGCAGCAGTAACAAGTCTAGCAACTGCGCTAGACATTTGCTGTCTTATATAGGCGCTGCCGACCGCAGCGCCGTATTCTGTCTGTTTACATATCTCTGCATTTGAATACGGATGCCTATACCTATTTCATTAGCGCTTCAGTGTAAGTCATGTTGGCATGGAAACTTGAGTGCGAAACTCTGTGAATTTTTCTTTGTCTACCGGTACGCCGCCAATTTGTGCAAAATAAAAGTTATATTTTGTCGTCAGTGCTTCAAAGATAATTAAATAATACTGAAATTTGTTTTGTTTGTGAACTACGTTGTTGAGAAATGTAAAATGCAAAACAAAGCCGTATGCAGTGCGACTGCACCGGCATTTGAAAGCGGCGCGTTCGCAGTTTTGCCCTGTTCCCCTATTCCTCTTCCTCACGCTCACACAGAGCGGCTTAGCGATGGGGGATATGTGCCAACCGGGCCAAGCTCTTTGCAACTTTGGCCCGGACGTGGCCTATGAGCCAAAATCTTGGCTGCCCCTGCTCTACACTGTCCGCAGACCAGCCTGACGGAAACAGTGGAGGGGCTGCAATTTTGACACCGTAAGTGTGTCCCATCACATTGTCCTTGCCTGGAAGGAACTGAGGTCTGACGCCTGGCCATTTGACTCAAAGAGCTCGGTCTGCTGCTTTCTCCCGGCTGTCAGTTCGCAGCCTAGCTATGAAATATGTATCGTTGCTTGCATCCCAAGGGAGCAGCCCCTGTGGTGGGCCTTCTGTGACTCGTTCTTGTATGTCCTGGATGGGCCTGCGTCCACGTTTTACACATCTAGATATACAGGGTGTTACAAAAACGTACGGCCAAACTTTCAGGAAACATTCCTCACACACAAATAAAGAAAAGATGTTATGTGGACATGTGTCCGGAAACGCTTAATTTCCATGTTAGAGCTCATTTTCGTTTCGTCAGTATGTACTGTACTTCCTCGATTCACCGCCAGTTGGTCCAATTGAAAGAAGGTAATGTTGACTTCGGTGCTTGTGTTGACATGCTTCTCATTGCTCTACAGTACTAGCATCAAGCACATCAGTACGTAGCATCAACAGGTTAGTGTTCATCACGAACGTGGTTTTGCAGTCAGTGCAATGTTTACAAATGCGGAGTTGGCAGATGCCCATTTGACGTATGGATTAGCACGGGGCAATAGCCGTGGCGCGTACGTTTGTATCGAGACAGATTTCCAGAACGAAGGTGTCCCGACAGGAAGACGTTCGAAGTAATTGATCGACGTCTTAGGGAGCACGTAACATTCCAGCCTATGACTCGCGACTGGGGAAGACCTAGAACGACGAGGACACCTGCAATGGACGAGGCAATTCTTCATGCAGTTGACGATAACCCTAATGTCAGCGTCAGAAAAGTTACTGCTGTATATGGTAACGTTGACCACGTCACTGTATGGAGAGTGCTACGGGAGAACCAGTTGTTTCCGTACCAGGTACAACGTGTGCAGGCACTATCAGCAGCTGATTGGCCGCCACGGGTACACTTCTGCAAATGGTTCATCCAACAATGTGTCAATCCTCATTTCAGTGCAAATGTCCTCTTTACGGATGAGGCTTCATTCCAACGGGATCAAATTGTAAATTTTCACAATCGACATGTGTGGGCTGACGAGAATCCGCACGCAATTATGCAATCACGTCATCAACACAGATTTTCTGTGAACGTTTGGGCAGGCATCGTTGGTGATGTCTTGATTGGGCCCCATGTTCTTCCACCTACGCTCAATGGAGCACGTTATCATGATTTCATATGGGATACTCTACCTGTGCTGCTAGAATATTTGCCTTTACAAGTACGACACAACATGTGGTTCATGCACGATGGAGTTCTTGCACATTTCCGTCGACGTGTTCGTACGCTTCTCAACAACAGATTCGGCGACCGATGGATTGGTAGAGGCGGACCAATTCCATGGCCTCCACGCTCTCCTGACCTCAACCCTCTTGACTTTCATTTATGAGGGCATTTGAAAGCTCTTGTCTACGAAACCCCGATACCAAATGTAGTGACTCTTCATACTCGTATTGTGGACGGCTGTGATACAATACGCCATTCTCCAGGGCTGCATCAGCGCATCAGGGATTCCATGCGACGGAGGGTGGATGCATGTATCCTCGCTAACGGAGGACATTTTTTTGAATATTTCCTGTAACAAAGTGTTTGAAGTCACGCTGGTACGTTCTGTTGCTCTGTGTTTCCATTCCATGATTAATGTAATTTGAAGAGAAGTAACAAAATTAGCTCTAACATGGAAAGTAAGCGTTTCCGGACAGATGTCCACATAACATATTTCCTTTCTTTGTGTGTGAGGAATGTTTCCTGAAAGTTTGGTCGTACCTTTTTGTAACACCCTGTAGAATCCCAATAAGGGAAGAGCAAGGTTCTGCAATCAGTGTCACATCCAAATTTATGATTCTAAGTGCGTTTGTTAGCATCTGTCTGTCATTAGCGTATTACTCCGTTCTGTCTCTGATCAAGGTTGAGAAGCGGCTAGCTGGAAAGGATAGCGACCGCTTAATACGTTAGAGAAAATTTAGATGATAATCGTTCGCTCAAGTGTAATTTTATATACACGTTTGTTGAAAGTTAGAGAAAGCTAGTGACATTATGGACTCTCCTATACAATTTAGGACAGTCTATGGGCCTCACATCATCTCTATACCCGAGAACTAGCTTATGTAGTCTCATGCTGGAATCAGTCTGGCGACCAGTGGAATCTAGGAGAGTGCACTTCCTGTTGTAATGCACGTGTTGTGTGAATTTTTGAAGTTTCTTAACTGCTCTTTCTTTTTTTTCAATATTGTGTTATTATTTTAGCACGTAAAGGCGGCCGAATGGTCTGCTTCTCTGAGAAAGCATCACAGGAGCTGTCGACTGGCTCACCATCCTACAATGTCATACAGGTGACTAGTCTGATGATCAGAAACTTTTCAATACAATCAGCTAACCCTCGGTTATTTCTGGTTTGGAAAAGGCAAGTCCTGTGGCATGGTGATGTTAAACGTGAAAGCTGGATTTTTCCGTGCATCTTGTTTTTCCGAGGTGTATCGACTTTTCCATTTAATTTCGGCTGTATACCCTTTGCAGTCTTCCGAAAGGCTTGACAGATTGATGCTGCAGCGCTCTGATCCATTATTTTAAACACGAGAACTGAATCACCTCGCTTGAGGCTTATTGACTGGCATGTTTCCTAATACATGAAAAACACCAGTTTGCTTTTGTTCTACAGTATTACTTTTATTGTGTTAACCGGTTTTCGGCTTACAAGGCCATCTTCAGACATATTTTCTATCCAACTTCTGATGGATTACATTCAATGTGAATACTTCATGTGGATTTGATAAAATTGAGGGGCTACTCGTTTGTAACATACCTATATCTACGTATACATCCATAGTCTGCGAACTACTGCGAAGTGCATGCAGAGGGTACGTCCCATTCTACCATTTGTTATGGCTTCTCCCCATTCCATCACGTACAAGACGTAGGAGTAATACTTATTTAATGCTTCTCTGCGTAGTGTAATCAATCTAATCTTGTTCTTGCGACCCTTACTGGAGCGACATGTAGGGGGTTGTACACTCCTGGAAATTGAAATAAGAACACCGTGAATTCATTGTCCCAGGAAGGGGAAACTTTATTGACACATTCCTGGGGTCAGATACATCACATGATCACACTGACAGAACCACAGGCACATAGACACAGGCAACAGAGCATGCACAATGTCGGCACTAGTAGAGTGTATATCCACCTTTCGCAGCAATGCAGGCTGCTATTCTCCCATGGAGACGATCGTAGAGATGCTGGATGTAGTCCTGTGGAACGGCTTGCCAAGCCATTTCCACCTGGCGCCTCAGTTGGACCAGCGTTCGTGCTGGACGTGCAGACCGCGTGAGACGACGCTTCATCCAGTCCCAAACATGCTCAATGGGGGACAGATCCGGAGATCTTGCTGGCCAGGGTAGTTGACTTACACCTTCTAGAGCACGTTGGGTGGCACGGGATACATGCGGACATGCATTGTCCTGTTGAACAGCAAGTTTCCTCGCCGGTCTAGGAATGGTAGAACGATGGGTTCGATGACGGTTTGGATGTACCGTGCACTATTCAGTGTCCCCTCGACGATCACCAGTGGTATACGGCCAGTGTAGGAGATCGCTCCCCACACCATGATGCCGGGTGTTGGCCCTGTGTGCCTCGGTCGTATGCAGTCCTGATTGTGGCGCTCACCTGCACGGCGCCAAACACGCATACGACCATCATTGGCACCAAGGCAGAAGCGACTCTCATCGCTGAAGACGACACGTCTCCATTCGTCCCTCCATTCACGCCTGTCGCGACACCACTGGAGGCGGGCTGCACGATGTTGGGGCGTGAGCGGAAGACGGCCTAACGGTGTGCGGGACCGTAGCCCAGCTTCATGGAGACGGTTGCGAATGGTCCTCGCCGATACCCCAGGAGCAACAGTGTCCCTAATTTGCTGGGAAGTGTCGGTGCGGTCCCCTACGGCACTGCGTAGGATCCTACGGTCTTGGCGTGCATCCGTGCGTCGCTGCGGTCCGGTCCCAGGTCGACGGGCACGTGCACCTTCCGCCGACCACTGGCGACAACATCGATGTACTGTGGAGACCTCACGCCCCACGTGTTGAGCAATTCGGCGGTACGTCCACCCGGCCTCCCGCATGCCCATTATACGCCCTCGCTCAAAGTCCGTCAACTGCACATACGGTTCACGTCCACGCTGTCGCGGCATGCTACCAGTGTTAAAGACTGCGATGGAGCTCCGTATGCCACGGCAAACTGGCTGACACTGACGGCGGCGGTGCACAAATGCTGCGCAGCTAGCGCCATTCGACGGCCAACACCGCGGTTCCTGGTGTGTCCGCTGTGCCGTGCGTGTGATCATTGCTTGTACAGCCCTCTCGCAGTGTCCGGAGCAAGTATGGTGGGTCTGACACACCGGTGTCAATGTGTTCTTTTTTCCATTTCCAGGAGTGTAGTATAAGGGGCAGTCAGACGAAAATGAGACAAATGGAAAAAAGTGAGTAAACTGTTTATTACTTCAAAAATAATAGCCATAATTGTTAATACATTTACCCCGCTATGAGAGAGGACGGTTAGTGCCTTCATGGGAAACTATTTGTGGTCATGTGCGGAACCATGATTGTACCCAGGTTTGCACCTGGTCGTGCGAAGCAAATCTATGACCACAAATGTCTTTCTTCAGGTCTCTAAAAGTATGAAAATCACATGAGGAGGGATCGGCACTTAATGAAGAATGTATAAAGGTTTCATAGCGAAACCTTTGCAGCGTACTCGAATTACCTTGGCAACGTGTGAGTCAATACGCCGCGAAATTAACTCCTTTCTTAACTCATACTTAACGAGAATAGTTTCCGCAGCGAATGGTCCCGTGTTGTTGGAAACGGGCGCAGGTCACGCCAGATCGAATGTACAGAATAATATTGTCAGGATCGTAGAGCACAGGTTGCACAGAGTCCCTCCCTGTTGCTGCCAAAGTCACCGTCACAGCCTTCGACACACGTTACGCTGCGCACTTTTTACATAGGCAGGTACATAAATGTATTTCCCTTCAGCTTATAAGTTTTGTGCTTTATGGGTGTCTCTTGTACATGCTCTAGGCACCCCGTCCCATACATCCGTTTGCAACAGCTTCGTGTCGCTTGTCAACAGCAAGGGAAATTTCCAGCGTCTTACGAAGAGCAACTAACTCATCCCGTTCCCGAGAACAACATTCGCAGTGGAGCTGCATTATGGTTACTGTAATGTTCTCCTGGGTAAAGGAGACTTTAACGCTTCGGACTCTTTTAATGTCAGTTACCTTTAATAACTTCAGCTACAACGCCAAACAAAGCGATTTTATTTTTTAGAAAGAGAAAAATTTGCGATGAAGTTTACTGATTCTCCGAAGCTAGTCGGAACTTTGTCACTAGAACTTTATTGACATTATGCTCACTAACATTCGTGTAAGTCGTAAACAGCAGAATTTAACGTGAAACGCAGGCAGTATGCACTGCTATCGAAAGGGGGGAGTTACTGCAACACAATACAGCTGATGCAATAAGTGCGTAACACACATTTGCTCTGGTACATTTGAAATCAAAAGAGGGGTGTTACGTCTGGCTCGTAAACTCTCGATTACTTCTTTAGAACTATTGGTCAGAAAACGTTTGACGTAAGTGCCTTCACTGCAGTTAAGAGGGAATGGTTTTGGAGGAAGATCTTGTGACGCGACGAATATAAAGAGATCAGAGCTGGCTGGTTTAGGTCGAGCAAGACATTTGATTCATTCAGCAATACACTTCTCAATAAAATGCCAGCAGCCACAAAAAGTTTAACTAACAATAAAGTTCAGGTTGAGAGTAGTCTGAAGGATTTATTGGTGGCCATCTCCTCCTACTCCACTGAAGAATTTCTTAGCAGAACTGATTGATGTGTGTATGTTTTAATAGTACCACATAATGTGAATATTGCATACAATCTGACTTCTGCACAAAGCGGTCGTGGTAAATATATGCTGTATTTGATGACGTGTGGCTACAAAACCCTAAGAGTTACCACATGTACGTAAGTGTACTGAACATTTAATATTTGGTGAAAACTTTTATAACATTTTTAGTGTAAATACGCCATTTTTTACCATTCCACATCTACAAGAGCAATCTCATTTGGGATCTGTCGAAGATACATTAATCTATTTGTTCTTATTTTGTAAATTTTTATTGCGCTATTTTTGTTTTCTGACATATTCCACATACCACAGGATTTCTCAGTAATGGATCATTTGGAACGAAAAGCACATCTAATCTGACTTAATTTGCACACCAAATCAACCAGGCCAGCCAGTGTGGCACTGACAGGTAGGAGGAGGCTGTGGTGTTCTCACAAGGCAAGGCACTGGGAGCACGCAGACCTACCCAGATTCGCACGGGCCCAGATGTGTCGTTCTCTGCACCAGCTGCGCGCACACAGTTACCTAGATTTAGACATGTGCAGTACAAACCATGGTACTTACAGAGAATCACTATGCGCCATTCTAGAGATGAAAGAGCGACGGCTCAACTGGTACAGAGACAGACTATGAAAGTGATGTGTGTAATTAATTCTAGAGCCCAGAAGGTTTCTGTGACGGGTTTTCGCTAAATACTTAGTAAAAAATTTAATTACGTGTCCACAAAATAGGTCGACCCATCAGATTAAACCGCTAATCGGTAAACATCGATTGACATATTTACATTCATGATTACATGATTAATATATGAGACGCAATTTAATCGGGCATGGCCGGCCGCGGTGGTCTCGCGGTTAAAGCGCTCAATCCGGAACCGCGCGACTGCTACGGTCGCGGGTTCGAATCCTGCCTCGGGCATGGATGTGTGTGATGTCCTTAGGTTAGTTAGGTTTAAGTAGTTCTAAGTTCTAGGGGACTGATGACCACAGATGTTAAGTCCTATAGTGCTCAGAGCCATTTGAACCATTTTTTTAATCGGGCATGTAATTAAAGTCAGCTTAATTAATAAACCAAAACAGATACTTGATGAGGACGGCAGGACGTGTTGCCAAAGATGTACATGGTTTGCACACAACACTTAGATTATAAGTTTTAGATGTTTAACTGTCAGATTTAATTAAATAATTTGAATTTTGTGTAGCTTCGCCAGTAGTTAATATGTCGTTAAAGATATGCGAATTTCGATTGCAGTAGTGAAAAGAGCAGTTCATTTCCTGGAAGATAAATGGGCGTCACGTGCATGTATAATAATTATTCCAGGCACAGTGCGCAAAGACTGAAAATTGAAATATGTAATCACTGGAAGTAGATTTATGAGCTAACTACTTAACATACTATTAAGTGTAATATGTCATTTTAATCAGGTTCTTAGCACGCTTCTGATAATGCATCTAGACTTGATTTCCGTATAAAAATATCTAAAAAAGACTGTTGGTTTCTCTGAGGCTTTAAATGACGTGAATTCTTCAAATTTACTGCAATAAGGAAATCAATCTAGGAATTTTATCTGTTACTACGTGACATTTTTCACCTGTGCCAGTGTTCGTTGACGGAAAAAATGACGACTTGCCCCGTGGTTGGGAATCCACGTTAAACTGTGCTCTATAAATTGCTGGATAATTCAGTTCAGAAGTCGGAGGAAGGCAACGGCGTACCATCTTCAACAGGACCTTGTCTATTAAAGAACCATAGTGTTCAAAACAATCTTCGGATTGATAACCTCTTTGCTTACTTAAGGCGACTGAACTTGTAAAAGACAGCGGCCATTCTGCTTCTGGCGCAGTTCACGCAGTTGAACAGGCAGAACCTATGCTGCTCTGAGCGATGATTTAGCCATGTGCGTTGAAGAGATTTTGTCGATGCGACGATCGTGACACTTATAAATATTGCGTGTGGTGGTTCAGTGGTCAAACACTTCGAACAATTCGTCGGAGGTTCGGCGGAATTCGTAGTTTTCGTGTGTAGGGCTGATTAGGACTAGAGTAATCTCGTAATAAGCTGAATCCTAATTCAGTCTATTTAGTGGGGACTCTGATTATTTTAGCGGTGGTCGACAATTACAATCATTTTATCCAGTGCCTGATGCATTTACATTTATAGTGTATATTGTTGATCTGAACATCGAACAATTTTGAGCCGTGAACACACGCCGTGTTGTTGGTTATTTTAAATATATAGTGGGTTTAAAAACCACTGTATTGGTTTATTTATTGTGATTTATACAAGGGGCGATCAGAAAGTTTCGTTTGAGGGCATTGCTGCACCATATATGCAACGTAGCGCGACCCAGATGCCGGTATACAAACACCGACGTGAGGCAAGTGATTAGCCTGGCATTAGCGTCTTCCCGACTTCGGTGGGGAAAATGCGGAAACCTGAACAGTGACGAATTTATCACCAAATGCGTCCAAACAGAACCAACGTCCTAATATTCTTTTGTTGGCTGCCGAAGCACAAACACCGGTAGACTTCAATCGGAGAATGAAGAATGTGTATATAGAGCAGCGTATCTGTCGAAAACGACCGTTGTGGAATGGTGCTGGTGCTTCATGATAACGCAGGCCCCCATAAGGTAAATGTCGTAAAGCAGAAGTTACGCCAACTCGAACGGGAGATACTGGAGCACCCGCCCTACGGCACTGGCCTCTCCCAATGCGATTATCATGCTTTCGGTCGCTTAAAAAAAGTCTTAAGGCTCGATGAATACTGCAGGACGACGATGTGCAGCAGGCAGTTACGGACGTCATCACGCACTAGGATACAGTGTTTTACCAAACGATTAATTTGAACCTACTGCGTCGGCGGATAATTGCGTCAATGCTTACGCTGGTTTTGCCTGACTGGCATATTTATTTTGCACTGTACTGTCTTCCAACGGAAACTTTTTGATCGCCTTTTGTACATCATCAATAATTTTTATTTAAGAGAGAGTCAGGTACTGTTACAGCATCCTCTATGTAATCGAGGACAGGGACAATTAGTTCAAAATGTTCAAATGTGTGTGAAATCTTATGGGACTTAACTGCTAAGGTCATCAGTCCCTAAGCTTACACACTACTTAACCTAAATTATCCTAAGGACAAACACACACACCCATGCCCGTGGGGGGATTCGAACCTCCGCCGGGACCAGCCGCACAGTCCATGACTGCAGCGCTAAAGACCACTCGGCTAATCCCGCGCGGCGACAATTAGTTAAATAAAACTGTACAGCCCCAATTTGTAGAACGTATAAATGTGGTTTACAACAGTTGATGTACTAAAAAACACGTTATTCACGCCATTAGTTACCTTTCGGAAACTCTCAAAAATATATCTTTAGTAACATAGGTATGGACTGAAAATAAACAGAATACTATAGTTAAAATTTGTAGAAAGCTCAGATGTAGCTTACAACTACGAATAAAGTACTAATTTTGCACGAAACTCATGAAAGTTCGACAATACGCAATATTATCACGACTCAAACAAATTTTTATCCACATTCCTTGAAAGCTAATAGCTACGAATATCACGTTTAGTTTTTATGTGCAATATAAAAATCTAGAACTCTGATGGGAATTGGATATTCATAGTCTCACTGGTACACAAAGGAAAAACTAAAGCTGGCTTGTATATGTAAATAAACTCACAGAGTGCACAGATTGTATACTTGCTTGTATAAGTGGTAACTGTTACAGTAGCATACCAAATATAAACGCTGTATAGTCAGTTTACAACACTTATTACAGAGAAAATCGTGGTTCACTATTAACAAAGTACGTCTTCCGCTTCATACGATATTGCAGTGCCTGTGTTATTCCGAATAAGATGCACAGTTTTTTTTTGTCGTCATTCCATTCTACAGCTGATGTTTACCCATATTCGCAATTGCGAATACATTTAATGTCTTTCGTTTGAGGTGGCTAACAATGCAGAGAATCCGTAGACAGTGCACAACTTGGGCCAATGAGTTGATCGCTTCCTACAAAATATGTCCCTCCATAGGTTTAAACTTCGTGCTCGAGGACACTCTTTCACTAAAACACCGCAACAAATAGTTTCTTAATTACGCCAGCAGTCTTAGCTTCTCTGTGTTGAAAGGTAATAGATGGCACATTTCAATACAATTTGCAGCGCATTAGCACCGCATATGAATTAATGCGGTACGTGGTTCGATTATAGAGTTCCACTGTGGCGTAAGACATATACGGTATCATGAAGCACAGAAAGTAAACTATCAAGGGACGAGCAAAAGATTATTGAACCCAATCATGTTTAAAAAAATTAAATGCACTAAGCACATGTTACTGGTTCTGACATTCCAACGCAACCAGTAGTACGGCACGGTGGTGTACTTCCTACGCCCACTTTGAACAAAACACAAGTTTGTTCATAAGTACCTCCAGGGTCCACATATCAGTGGACATAACATCTCTCCAGCTTTAAATTCCTAATATATCCCTTGACGTAGTTACACAAGGAGCAGGTTTGTCAGAACATGTAGACAAATCACCCGCTCCATATCGAATGGTTCACACCTGCAGATAGACAGCCCAACGAACAGATTTCCAAAGGAGCCTGCTGTCTCTCCCTCCCCGGCAATCCGCGTCTGCGACTTCAGTGAACTGCACACACTTATTGACGCTTGATGCGTCACAAATGACGCCTAGTAGCACGAGTAACGCGAGTTGAAAACTTCGAGAGGTTCACTACCCACTGATTTGTGTCAATTTTTTGTATGTCAGTGAAAATGAGACAGATGGAAAAAAGTAAGTAAAATGTTCATTATTTCGAAACTAATCGCCATAACTGTTAATACTTTCATCCAACTGTGAGACAAGATGGTCAGTGCCTTCATGGCAAAAAGGGTAGCGGTTGCATACGGAACCGTAATTGTACCCAGGCGTGGGCTTCTTCGTCCGAAGTAAATTGACGACCACGATGTCTTCCTTCAGGGCTCCAAAAATATGGAAATCACGTGGAGGGAGATCAAGACTTTGTGGAGGACGTGTATGGGCTTCCCGACGAAACTTTTGCAACGTAGTCGAATCAACCTTGGCAACACGCTGGCCTCCCTGAAGAAAAACATTTGTGGCCGTCGATTTGCTTCGAACGAAAAGTTGCACGCCTGAATACAATAATGGTTCTATAGGCAACCACAAACATTTGACCAGGAAGGCACTGACCATCTTGTCTCACAGTGGGATTAATGTATTACTAGTTGTGGCGATTACTTTTGAAATAATAAACAGTTTACATAATTTTCATCCATCTGTCTAGTTTTCATATGACAGTCCCTTGTAGTTTTCGCACAGTCACTCTTCTGAAACGCTGGAGGTACTTATGAATACTATGATGATGAGGTCCCATACACCTTGACTGAGCGTAGGGGACGATGCGGGGGACTCGCACCGCTGTACTAGGCAAGGTCCTAGGGGAGGTGGTTTGCCATTGCCTTCCTCCGACCGTAATGGGGGTGAATAACCCTGAATTATTATAGCAGTTATTGTGAAGCACCGACGTCACGTTTAAAAGTTTCCAATACTTGGCGTCGCACATTTATACAAGATTCTTGTCAAAATAGGTATAATGTACCTCAGTGCCATTTCATAAAAGTTGAAAGTGCTCTTGCCCTGAAGTAGAAGTGCCTTCGCCTTTTGTTTGCATATACTTTTTTTCACCTCCCTGTTCCAGAAAGAGCTTTACGAAGTGTGTATAATTATTTATGTAACTCTACTTTGTGTTTGATCTACAGATATTTGGCTATTATGAAGCAAACCATATTTCTGTGACAAAGGGTGACTGAAAATTTAGTGACACACAGTGTGTCATGATATGCGGTATCATATTTAGACTTAATCGGGAATACAACAGAGTTTTGTGTTTTATTGATACACATATATATCAGTTATTTTACAATTTTAATCTTTAGTGCGAAGAAATACTGTACACAACACACTTATTTACACGCTAGTGGAGAGAAGTTTTAGTGTCCCGGCACGCACAATGGGGAACTTTTCACCGGTGCACACGCCATTGTAATCGTCAAGGGACAGATCGGAGAACGCGATGCCGCCCAGACTTTTCTTCCTGGCGTAGGCCGCCTTGTACTCGGCAGAGTGCTGGTTCTCGTAGCCGACCCAGAGGCCGGAGACTTCTCTGGTAGGCAACCGGAAGCCGTAGGAACCCAGGCGGTCCGTCGGATCCGTGACGCGGCGCAGTGTTGTTCTGTAGGCAGCGTTGGCGTCGTTTGGCAGCAGCGTGCAGACCGTCTGGTAGGCGAGAAGTCCAGAAATGTTGGCTATGCTGCCAGCGACTCCAGGACCGTCGGCGTCAATCGGTGGAACGCCTGTGATTCTGCTATCTTTCGTCAGTTTCCAAGTGCGGGCGAACGTTGGTATGCCGAGGATGATCTTCCTGGCTGTAAACAGAAGAAAACAGGAATGCGAATTTCCGGTGGGGTGCAGACCGAAATATCCGCTAAAAGCGACCACTCTTTGACCATAGTTAGGAGAAACACTTCAGACAACAGGAACTATTCCCAATATTCGATCTTTTCTGGTCTCCGTTGAAATGTCGTGTGACGAGGGCCTCCCGTCGGGTAGACCGTTCGCCTGGTGCAAGTCTTTCGATTTGACACCACTTCGGCGACTTGTGCGTCGATGGGGATGAAATGATGATGATTAGGACAACACAACACCCAGTCCCGGAGTGGAGAAAATCTCCGACCCAGCCGGGAATCGAACCCGGGCGCTTTGGATTGACAGTCTGTCGCGCTGACCACTCAGCTATCGGGGCGGACTGGTCTCCGTTGACTGGGCTATTACGCCACCAGCATAATCGACTATTTCGTTAACATTATTAATCTAAACGTGCCCACGAGGATAATAAAAGAAAAACGACTTTTGTAAACATTAACCTCAAACTAATATTGCTGACAGTTCGATCCGAACTTAATCCCTACAAGCGTGTAAGTTTCATAGCCCGAAGGCCATGCGAATACAAAGAAGTAATTGTTTATTTTATGCTGTCCTTTTTAATTTAGTGAGTGACATACCACAGACAGTCAATTGAATACCAAGAAAGGTCGATATGGGAAATAATTAGTGCAGTCACAAATTCTTGTATGGCGGTAGGAGGGAGTGCCATGAACAATATACTAAAACCCCTGACCAGTGGGGGCTGAGTGTGGGAGTGGGGGTGCATTGGAAGTTCAATTTTGTACGTTTTTCTTGAATAATTCGAATAATCCGAAAATCTATCCCAGTGTACAATTTAACTACATTAAATTTCCTACGAAAAAGGCCCCCTCCCTTTTTTTTATCGCATAAAACGACAGCTGCAGTGGTAGCTGAATCAGCCTCTATATATAAAGCAGTGTGTGTGTGTGTATCTGGAATCTTCTCCCAAACACTTGGATCAATATTAAACAAATTTGGCACAGAAACAGCAGGCCTCCAGATATGAGCACTGTGGTATTCATAACCATCTAGCTCAACTAGGAGCAGAGATACAGGCAAAAAGTAGTTCTCCAGTACTGGTGTATAAGATACTCTGCACAACAAGCATGTCGTGTGGGAACAATAGGGGGCAGCCTATATGTGAGGGTCAAGAAAAGGTTTCCCAGGTCCCAACATGTTGGCTGTCCTGCATGACTGGCCTGTTATATTTGTGCAGTACTGCTGTATCAACCTGCTTTGCATGGTGGCCTATACGTGAAATGATTTTCAATTGAACTGTATTGCAAGGGCTACACATCTGTTGAGCACGGCTGGGAAAGATTGAGATGGATTGATTAGGGGATGGACACAGAGAGGGGAGGAAGAAAGGGACAGAGAGAGGGGAGGAAGGAGAGGTGGATAACGTAGACGGAAGGTGTAGATGTGTAAGGGGCAGGTGGAAAAGAAAGAGGGGGAGGCAGAAATGGAAAGAGAGGGGAAGGAGGATAAGGTCAGATGGAGGGGGAAGGAAGATATGGTAGGAGAGAGGAGTTCGCGAAAATGGACAAAGAGAGAGACAGGAGGTATGAAGAGACAGAGAGAGTAGGCATAAGGAGATAGGTAGAGGTGAGAGGATTAGGTGGACAGATGGATGGAGGAAGTGGTGGATACTGAGAGATGGATTAGGAGGTGTTCGATATATGTGTCGAATCCATACATGAGCCAAATGGAAGGGAAAGGCTAGTAAAGTAAATATATGTGACTGGCAGCAGAAACAACTATTTCACACAGTCACGATACCTAAACTTAGCTAACGTGGATATAAATAATTCTGTAGGTACTGGAAAGTTTCTCTTCAAATCGAAGTCCCTATGGTTTCTGCGTAGTGCTTAGTTAATTTCCTGCGTACTTCACCGGGAAAGTTTTTGAAGAAAGAATGGACGAAATACGGATTGAGGTTTAATATGCAGTCGAGAACAATGTGACATGGATGAGGGATTTCAATCTCAGTCTTCCCGAATGCGAATTCATTGTGTAGCCTCGCTTGGTGACGTTGCCTCATACATATAATCAGGCGTCTGTAATATTATGTTCTGTACAACACTGTTGGTCATTAAACTTGCAACATCCTGAAGGCAGCATGCAATAAACTTCAAATTGTAGGAAGCGACTACGTGCTTGAATATGCGAATGATTACCATTTTAAGGCAACTGCACAGAGCAGGTAGGCGTAACGCCAAATACATATTGTCTGCAAGAAAAGATTACGCAGTAAGTTTCTCATTCAGAAACCGCATTTGAGTGTTGGTTTCTCGTGAGAAGATCATGTTATGTCTAGTATTACAAGGAGAAACGCCTACCAACATATGACGGAATTCGACATCGGCAGGGTCGTGGCCCATCGGGACTGTGGTTTATCACTCAGCGACATTGCTGCTGCTCGTGCTGGTCGCAATCCCACCACTGTTAATACGAATGTGGAACCAACGGTTTCAGGAGCGCCACACTGAACGCCATACAGCATATCAACGGCTACATGCGATTAGCGCCCTGGAGGACAGATATCGTTCACTAGGCCGTGCAGGACAACACATCCCCGTCATATACTTTTAGTTAGTCAGGAAATGGCCCTGTTTGCTGCAAGACATCGGTACGGACGTTGCGGTAACAATTGGAGCACCACGGTCCAGCGGCACGGCGACCTTTGATGCAGCTTCTCTTCATAACGTGGTAGCAGAGAGGCGCACCAATAGTGGTGCTCCCAGGGACGTCATTGGACGCAGGAGCGCTGCCACGTCCTCTCACACGATTGCTAGTTCAGCGTACCTCATCGCGACGGATGTGGACCTCTGTGGAGGCTTCGAGGAGACTGCACGTTGCCGGATTGCATTCGTCATCGTCACATGAGTCAACAACTGGCGGGGTAGTGGAGCTGACACTAGGTACACGACAAGAACATCTCTGTTTATCAGAGCAGCCGTTACATTTATGACGTAATAAATGCGGTTCTTTGTCCTTTTCTTTTTTCGAGATCGCTGTGACGTTATAATCTACAAAATAATGCAAGGCGTGTTGTCTGACGTACCTCGATACATTTGGTATTCGACACTTATTCTGGGCACTTCAATCTCCAGACCTGTCATCCACTTATAACACATCGTCATGGATGACAAAATCTACCATATCACCAGTAGCCACCTTCAGCGTTTGATGAAATCTCTTCAGCATAGAATGATGTACCCTTATCTGTCACCCATTCTCAGTCCGCCTCGATGTCCAGCGGGATTACAGTCGTGTCTGCCAGAGGTGCCAGCTCTGTGTATTACATCTATCCTGTGTCACCAACAAATTTAATCATATGTTCTTCCCACTATACTTCCTAGTGCTGTAATTTTAACTGCCGGCGGTGTAGATATTGCGTAACACAAACGATACACTTGACAATTTTAGCAACATAGTACCGTGGAAGTTCTAACAGCCAGTAGTACTAGACCAAGCGGAAGATCAGCTGCTGCCAGTCGGGAACCGTAAACGTTTCAACTCTTGTTACTTTGACAGGAAGACAGCAATCTCGACATTCTTGTATACAACTGCGAGCGAGTTTAGCAGAAAATGATTAGAAGGGTGGAGACCGAGCTGACTTCGTCACCCTCGTAACGTTATGCTCAAGAGCCAATACTGACCTTGTCGGGTGCTACCTCGGACCACATATGCACCGATCTTAATATTAATAGGCAACCCCCATAAACTAATATGTTATGAGCCCCCAATAGACTACCTACAGTAAGGGTGCAATAGGTTTGCAGATGACCTCGAAGCACTAATCGTTAAAGGACGGCATCATTCAGAACACTTCGTGTTGCCTGTTCTCTGTTTTAGACAATTACCTCGGTCACCGACCCCAGGATTGTGATACTGTAATTGCCCGACGAAGCATTGTTGTGTTGTCCTTGTGACTTTCTTCTACTCATTGCATTGTATTACAACAGCCTCAATTTAATTTCATATTCCTTACCACAAAAGATGTATTTGTTTCGAATGCATGTTCACGAATGCATGTTACATCCGTGTCAAAATTTATACCACAGAAGCTAACCTGCACGAGTCGCGCATGCCTGTGATTTTTCAGTGCTAGAAGACAAACAATAAAACATTCGCCCCTCTCACATCCCTTAACCCCGCCGTAGCCGCGCTACTTACCTCTCTAAGCAACAAATTTCTTTTAGCTCACTGTCGACTTCGGCAACGCCAGTTAAATTTAAGCACATCTTAAAATATTACTATCTCTGTAAGGACTTTTTTTCTGAGCAAGGAGCTCTTCACGATCGTTGAAATGAACTGAAGTGCCTTCCTCGCTTCTGTCTGTAAGTACGGCGTATTCTCAGAAACTGCAGTAGGGATTTTGATCCGCTTTTGGCATTGATTCACGAGAAAGAATCCCATATATAATTTATAATTATTTTGTAGAAACTGGCTGAACTACGACGAATTAAATTCTGCCGCCCCTGCAAAAAGAGTTTCTATGCCATCCAGCGGTGCAGCCGCCGCAGCTCCTGACTGCAGCGAAGCTTCAACAGAATCCGAGTCAGGACTGGAGGTGCAGCGGATGCCTGACAATCGAAACGTCGCGGGATCGAATCCTAGCCGGACCACGGACTTCTGTCTCTGTTTTTAATCTAGCAGACACCTCTCAATGACGGTGGAGATCCGCCAGAAACGAAACGTGTTCCAGATTCCGCTTTCAGCTGTAGTTCTCCTTTTTCTGATTGGATAACTGTGCAGGGGGATGCAAATCGCTGAAGTGAGGTCCGGTTGAAATACTTACACCTGGACATTGAGTCACAGGATATTATTACTACTATTATTACCAAAATCTATACATATATAAATACACTCCTGGAAATGGAAAAAAGAACACATTGACACCGGTGTGTCAGACCCACCATACTTGCTCCGGACACTGCGAGAGGGCTGTACAAGCAATGATCACACGCACGGCACAGCGGACACACCAGGAACCGCGGTGTTGGCCGTCGAATGGCGCTAGCTGCGCAGCATTTGTGCACCGCCGCCGTCAGTGTCAGCCAGTTTGCCGTGGCATACGGAGCTCCATCGCAGTCTTTAACACTGGTAGCATGCCGCGACAGCGTGGACGTGAACCGTATGTGCAGTTGACGGACTTTGAGCGAGGGCGTATAGTGGGCATGCGGGAGGCCGGGTGGACGTACCGTCGAATTGGTCAACACGTGGGGCGTGAGGTCTCCACAGTACATCGATGTTGTCGCCAGTGGTCGGCGGAAGGTGCACGTGCCCGTCGACCTGGGACCGGACCGCAGCGACGCACGGATGCACGCCAAGACCGTAGGATCCTACGCAGTGCCGTAGGGGACCGCACCGACACTTCCCAGCAAATTAGGGACACTGTTGCTCCTGGGGTATCGGCGAGGACCATTCGCAACCGTCTCCATGAAGCTGGGCTACGGTCCCGCACACCGTTAGGCCGTCTTCTGCTCACGCCCCAACATCGTGCAGCCCGCCTCCAGTGGTGTCGCGACAGGCGTGAATGGAGGGACGAATGGAGACGTGTCGTCTTCAGTGATGAGAGTCGCTTCTGCCTTGGTGCCAATGATGGTCGTATGCGTGTTTGGCGCCGTGCAGGTGAGCGCCACAATCAGGACTGCATACGACCGAGGCACACAGGACCAACACCCGGCATCATGGTGTGGGGAGCGATCTCCTACACTGGCCGTACACCACTGGTGATCGTCGAGGGGACACTGAATAGTGCACGGTACATCCAAACCGTCATCGAACCCATCGTTCTACCATTCCTAGACCGGCAAGGGAACTTGCTGTTCCAACAGGACAATGCACGTCCGCATGTATCCCGTGCCACCCAACGTGCTCTAGAAGGTGTAAGTCAACTACCCTGGCCAGCAAGATCTCCGGATCTGTCCCCCATTGAGCATGTTTGGGACTGGATGAAGCGTCGTCTCACGCGGTCTGCACGTCCAGCACGAACGCTGGTCCAACTGAGGCGCCAGGTGGAAATGGCATGGCAAGCCGTTCCACAGGACTACATCCAGCATCTCTACGATCGTCTCCATGGGAGAATAGCAGCCTGCATTGCTGCGAAAGGTGGATATACACTGTACTAGTGCCGACATTGTGCATGCTCTGTTGCCTGTGTCTATGTGCCTGTGGTTCTGTCAGTGTGATCATGTGATGTATCTGACCCCAGGAATGTGTCAATAAAGTTTCCCCTTCCTGGGACAATGAATTCACGGTGTTCTTATTTCAATTTCCAGGAGTGTACATTCTCCCCTTATACATGTTATAAATTAAAGACTCCACCCAGTTTTTCTGTCTGTATATGTATGGCTTGGGCTACTAGTTGCTACATGCATCTCTTGTCTTCTATATATACAGGGCTATTCAAATAGAAGGAACAGATTACGAACATTTATTGCTTCCAAACTACAAAACATAGAAACACAATTCCAATGTTCCTGGAAAGAGAAAAGTTCAAATTTGTATGCATTCAATGTGAGCACCATGTGTTACCACAAAAATGAAAACGGTGTCTCATTTCCTGCACATACAAAGCAGCTGGCCTCTCGTTATCGAATTCACAGCTTCAACAACGCGATGTCGCAGATCTGGGAGGCCGGCGCCGATAAAGTTCATCTTCTGCTTCACCTCTTCCAATCCAAGGCCCTGGAATGATATCATTCCGGTAACGACGAACGTACTTAGAGAAGAGCAGAACATGAACTTCATCGACCCAGGTCTCTATACCTCAAACCTTGTGACTTTTATCTGTGGGCTCACGTAAAAAAGACCGCGTTTTTATTCCCCCTATACCTCACACTCTGTGACAACGCATTGTTGAATCTATGAATTCAATAACGAGAGGCCAGCTGCTTTGGGTGTGGCAGGAAATGAGCCATCATTTTGATATTTGTCGTTTAATACATGGTGCTTACATTGAATGCATAAAAATTTGAACTTTCCTCGTTCAAGGAGCGTTGGAATTGCGTTTCTATCACTTGCAGTTTGGAAGCAATAAATGTTTTATATCTGTTTCTTCTTTTTGAATAGCCCTGCATATAAAATTAGCTTTCCTTGTCGCTGCTCTCGGCGTGTGCGACCTACTCTCAGGGACGACTGTAGGGATGTTGAGAATCGCGGCGGACTGACGCGACCGCCCCGCCGACAAGTGAGTGGGCGGGTGGCCGCGGAGGTACGGCGCGTTTGAGGCGCGGCTTGCATTGTTAGCGGGTTCCGGTCGGGCAGTCCGCCCACGCATTTAAATCTACACTTACGTCTACATACCGCCGTGAGGTGCATGGCAGCAGGTACGTCCCATTGTACCAGTTATTAGTGTTTCTTCCTGTTCCATTCACGTATAGAGCACGGGAAGAATGATTGAATGGCTCTGTGCATGCAGTAATTAAATCTTATCCTCACGGTCCCTATGTTAGCTATGCGTACGAGCCGGTTTTTGAAACTTTGTTAATAGACTTCCTGGAGATTGTTTATGTTGTGAATTGGCAGGAGCCAATTCACGGGGTTTGGAGGAAGCCGAAAGGCACGCGTTTAAGCTCACGCAGGCTGGCGTGAGGTCTGGAACAGGTAAAGTAATTATACTATCAAGAAAAGTACGTAGCTGCTGGAATACTTAACTTTAATCCATAATTGGTGAACATCGGTCTGACTGTACATGCATCACAAGATAAATAGGAATTGACAATGGCGCCTTTCAAGGTCGTAGCAAATGACGTAGCTGAAGGCTATGCTAACTATCGTCTCGGCTAATGAGAGCGTAATTGTCAGTGAACCATCACTAGCAAAGTCGGCTGTACAACTGGGGCGAGTGCTAGGAAGTCTCTCTAGACCTGCCGTGTGGCGGCGCTCGGTCTGCAATCACTGACAGTGGCGACACGCGGGTCCGACGTATACTAACGGACCGCGGCCGATTTAAAGGCTACCACCTAGCAAGTGTGGTGTCTGGCGATGACACCACAGTTTATATCTGTCTTCAAGAGTCTTCCAGTACGGCTCCTTGAGTGTCTCTGCAACAAACCCCCGTCGATTAAAGAAACCTGTGGCCAGTCTTGCTGCCCTTCTCTGTGTACGTTCAATATCCCCTGTTAGGCCTATCTGGTACGGGTCCCACACACTGGAGCAATATTCTAGAACTGGGCGCATCAATGTCGTGTGACTAGGTTCTACCGTCGGGCAGACCGTTCGCCGGGTGCAAGTCTTTCGATTTGGCGCCACTTCGGCGGCTTGCGCGTTGATGGGCATGAAATGATGATGATTAGGACAACACAACACCCAGTCCCTGAGCGGAGAAAATCTCCGACACACCCTGGAATCGATCGTGGGACCTTAGGATTGACATTCTGTCGTGCTGACCACACAGCTACCGGGGGCGGACGTCGCATGAATGATTTGTAGGCAATCTTCTTTACAGATTGATGTACTTCCCCGGTATTCTACCAATAAATTGAAGTCTACCACCTGCTTTACCCACGACTGCCTCTATGTGATCACTCCATTTCATATCCCCACAAAGTCCTACACCAAGGTACTTTCATGAGTTTGCCGATTCCATAGTGAGGCCGAGCGGTTCTAGGCGCTTCAGTCTGGAACCGCGCTGCTGCTACGGTCGCAGGTTCGAATCCTGCCTCGGGCATGGATGTGTGTAATGTCCTTATGTTAGTTAGGTTTAAGTAGTTATAAGTTCTAGGGGACTGATGACTTCACATGTTAAGTCCCATATTGCTCAGAGCCATTTCAACCACAGTGAGTCATTGATGTTATTGCCATGGGATACCATATTTTTTCGTTTTGTGAAATACAACGTGTTATACACACGTGAAAAACAGTTTTGCATCACCTCGGTTCCGAGAGTTCCGGAACATGTACAGAAAATTGGAATAGAGATCAACATAATCATCATTTCCGCCCTTTTTATTGCTCATGAAAACCACACATTGCATGTTGTACCTCCATACAAGGAGAACTTCAAAGGTGGTAGTCCAGATTGCTGTACACACCGGTACCTCTAATACCCAGTAATACGTCCTGCTGCATTGATGCAGGCCTGTATTCGTCCTGGCATACTGTCCACCAGTTCATCAAGGCACTGTTGGTTCAGATTGTTCCACTTCTCAACGGCGATTCGCTGTAGATCCCTCAGAGTGGTTGGTGGATCACGTCGCCCACAAAAAGCCCTTTTCAGTCTATCCCAGTCATGTTAGATAGGGTTCATGTCTGTAGAACATGGTGACCACTCTAATCCAGCGATGTCGTTACGCTGGAGGAAGTCATTCACGAGATGTGCACGATGGGGGAGCGAATTGTCATCCATGAAGATGAATGCCTCGCCAGAATGCTGCCGATATGGTTGCACTAGCGGTCGGAGGATGGCATTCACGTATCGTACAGTCGTTACGGTGCCTTCCATGACCACCTCGTCACCCCAAAACAGCAGGGAACCTCCACCTTGCTGCACTCATCGGACAGTGTGTCTAAGGCGTCCAGCCTGACCGGGTTGCCTCCAAACATGTCTCCAACGGTTGTCTGGTTGAAAATATATGCGGCAGTCATTGGTGAAGAGAACGTGATGTCAATCCTGAGCGGTCCGTTCGGCAAGTCGTTGGGCCCCATATGTACCGCGCTGCCTGGTGTCTTGGTTGGAAATATGGACCTCGCCATGGACGTCGGGAGTGAAGTTGCACATCATGCAGCTTGTTGCGCACAGTTTGAGTGGTAACACGACGTCCTGTGGCTGCACGAAAAGCATTATTCAACATGGTGGCGTTGCTGGCAGGGTTCCTCCAAGCCATAATCCGTAGATAGCGGTCATCCACTGCAGTAGTAGTCCTTGGGCGGCCTGAGCGAGGCATGTCATCAGCAGTTCCTGTCTCTCTGTATCTCCTCATATGTTCGAACAACATCGATTTGGTTCCCTCCGAGACGACTGGACACGTCCCTTGTTGAGAGCCCTCACAAAGTACTGCGGACGCGATCGAACCGCGGTATTGACCGTCTGCATGGTTGAATGACAGACAACACGAGCCGTGTACCTCCTTCCTGGTAGAATGACTGGAAATGATCGGCTGTCGGACGCCCTCCGTCTAATAGGTGCTGCTCATGCATCGTTGTTTACGTCTTTGGGTGGGTTTAGAGACATCTCTGAACAGTCAAAGAGACTGTGTCTGTGGTACAATGTCCACAGTCAATGTCTATCTTCGGGAGTTCTGGGAACTGGGGTGATGCAAAACTCTTTTTTGTTGTGTGTATTTCTGAACATTTAAAGCAAGTCGCCAGCCTCTAGACCACTTTAAAATCTTACCAAGATGTGACTGAGTATTGATGCAGCTTCTTTCTGATAGTATTTCATTGTAGGTAACTGCATAATCTCCAAAAAGCCTGCTTTTACTATTAATATTGTCTGTAAGGTCATTAATATACTCGTACAAGATGAACAGCAAGGATCCCAAAACACTTTCCTGGGGCACACCCGAAGTTACTTCTACATCTGACGATTACTCTCCGTCCAAGATAACGTGCTGTGTGCTCCCTACCAGGGAGTCCTCACTCCAGCCACAAATTTCACTTGATGCCTCATAATATCGTACTTTTGATGATAAGCGTACGTGTGGCACTGAGTCAGATGCTTTTCGGAAATCGAGATATATGGTATCTACCTGACTGCGTTGATCCAAAGCTTTCAGCATGTCATGTGAGAAAAGTGCGAGTTGGGTTTCGCATGATCGATGTTTTCTAAATCCGTGCTGGTTGGTATTGAGGAGCTCATTCTGTTCAAGATACCTCATTATGTTCGAGCCCCTAATATGTTCTAATATTCTACAACAAACCGATATCAAGGATTTGGACGGTAGTTCTGTTGATCGCTTCGTCTACCCTTTTTTTAGAGTGGTGTGACCTATGCCTTTTTCCAACAACTGGAACGGATTTTTGTTCGAGGGATCTATGATTGTTTATAGTTAGAAGAGGGGCTAACTCAGCCACACTTTCAGTGTAGAATCTGACAGGAATTCCAACGGGACCTGGAGTTTTGTTCAATTTTAACGATTTCAGCTGTTTCTCAACACCGCTGACACTGATACTTATTTCACTCATCTTTTCAGGGGTAAGGGGATTAAATTGTGGCAATTCTCCTGGGTTTTCCTTCTTTAAGGAACATTTGAAAACGGAGTTAGGCATTTCAGCTTTTGCTTTGCTCCCGTCATTTTCAATTTCTGTCTCGTTCACTAGGGACTGGACACTAATTTGCATACGACAAAAATTTCTTTGGGTTCTGTGAAACAGCACTTGACAATATTCTCCTATGGTAGTCATTGAAGGCATCACGCCTTACTCTCCTGAAAGCCAAACGCGTTTCATTCACCCTATTTCTATCTATAACCCTACGTTGTGTTTTACATCTATTACGCAGTAATCTCTGTTTCTTTAGAAGTTTTTCTTTTCACAGTGACTGTATACCACGAGGTTCCCTCCCATTATGAACTGTCCTACTGGGTACATATTTATCTACTGCATGGTCAATTAATCTTTTAATCTTGTGCCAGAATTCCTCTATCGGCTCCTGCCCTGTGCTGAAAGTTTCATGTTCCTCAATGAGATACGACGATACTGATTTTTAACTGGTTTACTGGACATATATATATATTTATGCTTGTTTTAGTTGTCCTTTGTACTTTGGTAATCATAGTTGCCACACCCGCGTCATGGCCACTGATACCAGTTTCGATGTGGACATCTTCCAAGGGGTCAGGTCCGTTTGTAGCCATTAGATCCAATATATTTCCCTCATGAGAGGCGTTCCTAAGTATTAGCTATAGGTAGTGTTCAGTTTCACAGAACGCCTTATCACGCCCACCACTAACAAAATTTCAATTTTCCCAGTTAGGTGTGGGATGATTCAAGTCTCCAACGATGATTACAGTATGATTGGGGAACTTACGTGCAAGTGGACTGTGGTTTTCTCTAAAATTTCCGGGTGCATCAGGAGATGAATCTGGTGGGCGACAGAAGGATCCGATTACCATTTTATGCCCACCCCTGATACGGAGTCTTGACCAAAAAAATCTCACATGCATTTTCAATTTCTACCTCGGTGGATTTGGGTTTCTTGTCTGCTCCGATAAACAGTACACCATCCCCACTTCCCATTTGCCTATCCTTTTGATATATACTTAAATTTTCCCTGAAAACCTCACTGATGTCAACTTCAGGTTTCAACATGTTTTCTGTACCTAGTATTACGTGAGCTTCATAGATTTTCATGAGCGCTTCAAACTCTGGTATCGTTGCGAATGCTTCGGCAGTTTGCCAATACGATTTTAATACTATCACCTGTGGGAGGCGTTTCTTTCGATCTTACACTGATGCTTTACCCTTTAGGCGCTGCAGTACTCCAAGTAGCGTTTCCTGCTTTAATCGTTGAGTGTATATGAAAGTTATAATATTCAGTCACCTAAGTTCTTCTTTGATTTTTGATCATAACTCTACGCCGCTCCCTACGAACAAAATTAACGCTACGGTAGATAAATCGTGTGTCAGTAGATAGTGGGTGGTGCCTATGAGGAGCCTGGGCTGGTCGCTAGTGTTACTAGGAAGTACGGCTGAAAGTCGCTGGCCGCACAAACACTTGATTGGGGTCGCATGCGGCCCGCGGGCGTCAGTTTTACGACCGCTGACCTAGCAGATGTTTAACTGAGCAGTAAAGACACTGTAACAAACTTTTTCTGACAGTTCGAGAAGAGCAGAACCGATTGGATCATTACGAATGACGCTGAAGAGGAGAGCCTCTAGTTGACGACACAAATAGTCCACTCCCACTATCGTAAAGGACTCGATTAGTGGCATCGATGGCGTTCATGTCGTTCGCACTCGATTGTCTGGTTGCCGTATGGCAACATCTTGTTTGTGAGACCATTCTACCGTTGGTCTTACACCTGCTGCCTCACGGGAAGATCAGCTATCAGTAGCCACGGACAACAAAGTCCAGCGTCCGGTACCGAAGTCTGCACAGCAGCCAGCACTAATGGCTAGCCCAGGGGCCTACCAACACGTCTCCGGTCCAGGTAGAAGCCCGCCTTACATGAGCTACTTTCTGGTCAAAATCGACTGCTCAATGTGCGGGCATCTTTTGTGCCTGCGTGTAAATCAACCGACCGCGACGCGAGTGTGTCTGTGACGTCAACGATCTGTAGGTTGTGCCGAGTAGGGAGTTCTAAATTTTCGCGTATGATGCACTTTTCACATTCGCAGAAAAAAGGGAATTTGGCGGCGTCCGCTAAAACCTAAAGTTTATCTATCCTGGCCCTGCTCACATCTATTATAGAATCGAAGTATTACTTTCGTGTCCCTTAATTCTTCATTGTATTGTTTGCTTTTTTGTCGAGGCACTTTGAAAATATACACAGGGTCCTGAAAAATTTTCCTACTACTTACAAGATAGACGAAATATCTCAAACCAAAAAGATATTTACGTAGTACAGAAAAAAGCCTACCCTATGCAGAAATAAGAATGTAACTGGATAAAGTGTTTTGATGAAAATTATTCAACCGTGAAAAAGTCCGAGTTATTTGACGAGAAAAATAATTTCCGATGTTATTTGGCACTTAGCAAGAAAAAAGATATAAAGGATAAAGCAAGAAGACGCTGTTTACTGCGTTATGGATATCGTTTGATGCGTTTGCACTTTGCAAGTATACATTTCCTCCAGCAAATAAATGAATGTCAGTGTGTTCTGAAATGTCTGGTTGACAGTTTTCCTATTCTTTCAGTTCTCAGGCGTGTAAAAAATTTATCAGCCTACATTCGACAAGAGCTTCCACTATGAATTCTGAGATGGATATCGATAAACTTTATTATCATTGCTTTTTTAACTATTTTGTTACTATATTTGGATATTTTTGTAGAAAGGATAGTCCCTCATAACTTCACTTTCACCGTTAGGGTGCCAAACTGGGCAGCAGACAGCTCTCACAACACGTGCTATTTTGGCGCTGATGTCTAAACGAAAATGATCATTCAAGACAGACAGGACTCAGAAGGAGAGGTTCCCAGTAATGAGGTTGACTTCTTTTTGAAACCATCTATTCGGTGATCCCAGGTATCACACCCTTGTCGGCCATCGTTTGGGAGTAATTAAAATAAAAAGAATTTTGTGTGACGCTCAGTAGCATTTGAAGAAGGATCATTGGATTGACTTGTTGGATGGTGCAAAGGATAGGATAAGGCTTTCACTTGTAGAAAGTTGTGGCTTAGAATCTTGTCGATTATTTTAAATTTTATTCTTAAATTTTTATTGAAATGACTTTGATCATTGTGTTTAGTCAATTAATTGGTTTAAAAATAATTTTTATTTTCTATTCCTTTGTTACATCATTTTAATCATAACTACAATTTCATTTGCTCTCATTTTTCTTCTAATCATTCTTTTTCTGTTTGAAATCTTTGTTCACGTTAATTTAATTAATTGTGTGTATTAATTTTAATTTAATTACTTTCTGTTTATAATTTCATTTTCTCGCCCATGTTACTGTACTCATTATTTTGATTCCGCATTTTGCTTGAATTTGTTTTACTTATAATCTCTTCTTTCATTTAAATCTTCATCTGCAATATTTCGTCGATAGCTCAATAGGAATTTAGGTTACGTTTTTAAATGTCTGTATGTTTATTATTAAAAAAGTTGCACATCTTCTAACTAACAATACATTTTTGAGACCATTGCACAGTCAATATACATCGATTATTTCATCTTTTGTTTTGTAACCGCTAGCTCAGCCATTTCAAATATTAAATTATTGTAATAAATAAATATAATTAAATTCACATTCACAAAAATTCCTAGTGGAAAAAGAGTGTTATAAAGAAAAAATGAGCACAAATGAAAAAGTTCATACGATGATTAAAATGGTGTGACAAACGAAAAGAAATAAATATTTACATTTAAGCCAATTAATTGAATAGAAATAACGATCAAAGTCGTTTCTATAAAGGTTTGAAAATAAAAAGAATTATAGCACCTGGAAAGATTCGAACCCACAACCCTTTGCACGTGTAGGCCGTTCCCTATCCATTACACTATTTTCTGTCTTCCACAAAACCAGTAACAAAAGTGACTAGCTTACAATGAAATGATATAGACAAAGTGACAGCTAATTTCAGTCATCAAGTACAGCATCCATAGAATGAGGAATTATATTCAGTCCTTAACAGAAGCACATGGAAACAAATTTAACAGCGTCCTCCATTCGAGAGGCATCTTCACTGTCACCTTCAACTGGTGACATTTTAGCAATCAGATTTTCTTCTTCTGCAGCCATTCGGTATTCAAGATGTTCATCACTTCCAAATTGTTAAAAATGTAGCTTGTGTTTTTCCATCAGCTAGATCGCTGCAGTATTTTTGCCTGAGGGTAGTAGCTTTCTTCTGGTCTGTAGGAAATGTTAGTCGGTATATTGTTCACGGAAGTTCTTCTTAGTTGAGCAATTTTCTCCCTGATCCACCTAGAGTTGATAATCCAATCTACAGACCTGTACCGATGAGGCTCAGTGTCAACAAGATTGCATTTACTACAGAGGTTTGTGTCACTTAAATCGATGACAAAGAGACACTCATTAGTGCTGATGATGTTACTGACTACCTTGAACCACGCTGTTCTCACGTCAGACGGAAGAATGTTACTACTGATGTTTTTCCAGACCGCATTCCCTGCTGTTCCGGCGTATTTAGTTTCCATGTTATTTTTCCTTTCGTGTTTCCTTCTTTCTTCTAAAATCGCCTTTGCTGTAATGTTTTTGGATCTGAAAATCTTTTTGCTGAACTAGATTCGTTCAAGATAAAATTCAATAATATATTTCAGTTTAAAGCCTATTTTTTTGTATATTGATCGGCGGTTCTACACTTTCCGGTCTGACAAGTCCGTATAGTTTTGCTGTGATGGATTCTGGGTTGTTGCACATTATGCTCGATGTTCGTTTGACATATCTGATATCGGTTAATCCCATTTCTCCACAACTTGGGTCCGAAACAGTTCCCCTACCCGTAAGAAATTTGCTAGGGTGGACGTGATCGTTTCGCCATCAATGACGGGACGGGGAGTAATCATGCTATGTAGTAGGCCTTGGACAAGATATACGTGTTGGCAAACTGTATTCTGTGGAACTGGTCTGTGCTACGTTGACAACCTTCGGTCAATGCTCCCTTGATTTTCCTTACTACGTCCCGCCAATTTATTGTTGTCATTTTTAAAAGGGAAGTTGTCAATGTTATTCTAAGAGCCTTGTCTTCACTAACACGGTTCGCCCACTCAACGCGCAAGTTAGAAACATATTCAGAAATTGAATTTTATTTTCATTTACTCTGGCATATGATGCGTAACAATATTTTGCAAGTGTCATCTCTAGTTGTAGCACATCTACGTCGTCTCTGATGAGTCCTCTTAGGCACCTAGCACAGTCTTTGTTCCTTGAACGGTAATGCCTGTCAGTCTATGATGTTGCTATCTCAGGAAAGGTTCCAGCGATATAACGAACAGCAGCATTGGTAAGGCGCATCCTTGGATAACGCTTCTTTTTATTTCAGTTTGTTTTGTCAGTTATCAACTACCGGAAATTTGAGCAGTAACACCCTTCGCCATGGTTTTTGGCGGTAAGTCCATTCGTCACATAGTCTCTATCAGGTATGCGTGATTAATTTGATCAAACGATTTATGGAAGTCTATGAAAAGCAGCTTACATTTTATCTTACTCGTATGTGTTAGTTCAATGACATCTCGGTACAAAGCCGCAGTTTGTAAAGTCGTTCTTCTAAAAGCGCAGGTCTGCTGTTGGCCTATGATGTCAGTGGTGCTTGGTATAAGGCGCTTATTACTCGAGTTACAATTTTATAATACGAATTTAAAAGCGAGATCGACCGTTGGTTATTTATTTATTTACTTTGCAACCTCTGTCCCACGTAATCAATCAAAACAATAGTACTTTCTTTTTTAATGGTAGTTAGAGTCACATAGAATTTCTTTTTTTTTTTTTTTTTCATTTACTCGCAAGCGAGAGCCCACCGGGATGAACGGCTGCAGGGTGAGATAACTGGGGATCCTAACCTATATCAGCGTATAGATGGCTTCAAAAAGTCAGTCCCTCGGCTGGGGACGTCTCCTTGTCAGTACAGGAAAAAAACGCTAAGGGCGCTGCAGCAGACTCCCCTTGTCTCGAGTAGTCAACTGAGACAAGAAAAGCGGTCGTGTAAAAGGGGATTTAAATTCGAGTGTCACGCGAGTCTGACGGCCTACCGTGCCGGTGGGCCAGGATCAGCATTCAGCACTCCATCACGGCTGGATAACGCGGGCAGTGATCTGGGAGGGATTGAGTACTCCCCGAAACGGCTTGTGAATCAACACACACGTCGCGGTCACCGCCATCTCTAAGCTGAACTACCTACAGGGCGTGCCTACCTCGCCAGCGGGCGGATGACTGCCGCGCCAGGGTGTGATCGACTTCCGCTCAAAAAAAAAAAAAAAAAAAAAAGGTTCAAATGGTTCTGAGCACTATGGGACTCAACTGCTGAGATCATTAGTCCCCTAGAACTTAGAACTAGTTAAACCTAACTAACCTAACGACATCACAAACATCCATGCCCGAGGCAGGATTCGAACCTGCGACCGTAGCGGTCTTGCGGTTCCAGACTGCAGCGCCTTTAACCGCACGGCCACTTCGGCCGGCGACTTCCGCTCAGAGCTGATCCAGCGTCCTCGGTTGGTTTCAGCGGATTCCTTTATGGATTACGTAGACCTCAAGCGTCGTAAAAGAACACGGCAACGACCTGTATCATGAGTAATAAGTGGAGTAGTCTTCCGTACTGTTTTATTGCTCCTAACGATGACACCCATGTCCTCGGTCTGCATCCTGACAAAACAGCAGAGGTTTCCAGCCCGGCTGCGGGTGACCCCTACAGTATTCCAGGCGGTAGATTGTCTGCCAGGACAGTTCATGGTAGTTGCGCTGGACCACCAGAGAATCGAGAGCTTAGAACATCAAGTAAGGAAACTTCATAGAAGTCCTTGCATGAAGCTTCATCTAACAGTCTCCCAGGAACACTGAATATCAACACACTCCAGAAAATTGTCAAACTGAAACAAATAAAAATATGTGCAGAAAAGATGGCACATCTTATTGTTGGCATTGCAGAAATTTGACATTCAGAAGTAAAGGCAATGGGATTGGAAGGATATAAAATTTATAAACGGCAACTGGACATAAAAATAAATAAAAAACAACAATGTTCGGAACTACAATTTCGGTCGAACAATATCTGACAGAATTAATTAAAAATTTTATATCTCCGTCCCAACGAATCTCTCAGTTTCATTTACTCACTTTCATCAATACACACGCGTTCATCAAAACTGACAACAATTTTCCTCAAATGAAAGTGATCGTCATCTGTGTAGAGGATAGGAACAGTGCCTCTCTGTTGCTAGCTTCATAACTGGCGAGATCTTGGAAGTCCGTTAATGGGGCTGCAACGAATACTGAGAACACTGAAAAAGAAGAACCCGCGTCCTTTGAGAGGGTCTTGCATGTCGTATGAGCGTCACGTAAATCCTTGTAAATGGGCGGTGACGTGCATCAGCTCGCAGCAAGCAGCTGGCAAAGTCCCAATATGCCCCGCCTCTCGTGAAGTAGCTCACACGCGAATCGTGCAGACGAGGAACATGCAGTGACAAATTGCGACACTTACTAAGACTGGCAAAACATTCTGTTCTCGCTTACAGTAACTTATAAGAGGGTAGCCCGGTAAGTTGTGACCTATTGCTCATTCCCTCCGTACTGATCCTATGTGAGGTTTGTATCTGAGGTTGACTGGTTCCCTTGAAATCTCATATCTGTGTTGTGTCAGTACCAATCCAAACAAGTTGTTATTGTTCTCTGTGACTGTTTACACTGAACTATGTGATACAAAGTTGCGCTGCTTCTGAGGTCAGAGATGTTATTGGATTTTTGAATTCTTAGAAGTTGACCTCTGCAGAAATTTACTGCCAATTAAAGAATTGTAAGAAATATTCAATCTAAGAAGACTTTCGAAGCGGTAGCAGAGTAGCTGTTTCGATACATGCCCAATGGTCTCGATCGGTTATTATAATATTCTATTTAGCTAGTGTGTTCAGAGCGTCTACCGTACTTCTAAGTGAGAAATATTGGAAACGACCAGAAATAAGTGAATATCGGCCCGGAGCCATACCCCGTCTTCCAACTTCTGTCGAAACAACCACTCCCGTGCGCCACTGCGCTAAACTCTTCTTAGAGTAAACAATTAATATGGTGGTACTGTAATGACAGAATGAATTCTGGAATTGTGTTCTGAAACACTGAATAATGAACGAACAAACATGCCGCCGTTGGATAAGCAGCTGCAGCAGCAAGTCGTATACTCCTAGCTCACTCATTTGTTACATAGTTTAATTCTTAATTTCTTTGCGTGTTTTTGGTACTTGCATTGTTTAATTCATAAATTTCGAGCGTATTATAGTATTTGAGAGTTGTAGCATCGCGTTTTGGTACTTGAATAGTGTAAATTCGCGTAGTCGTTTGTCTACTGTTTTGTTCTGAACGGCCAGTGTCGGTTGGTCAGTCAGTGTGCTCCCTGCCGTCGTTGGATAAGCAGCTGAGCAGCAAGTCGTATACTCCTAGCTCACTCATTTGTTACATAGTTTAATTCTTAGTTTCTTTCGTGTTTTTGGTTCTTGCATTGTTTAATTCATAAATTTCGGGCGTATTATAGTATTTGAGAGTGTAGCATCGTGTTTTAGTACCTGAATAGTGTAATTTCGCTTAGTCTCCTTCCGCCGCCGAGCAGTGTCAGCAGTGCGCAAGTAGCAGCATTACTGCATTTACTAGGCAATCTTGTATTTTAATAACCGTTTAAATTTTGTCGATTTGTTTGCGCTCTCTGTAGATTAGTTCAGACGTTATTAGCAAAACAGTTTTTAGCATGGATAGGGACTGCAACTGCTGTGTTCGGATGCAGGCTGAGTTGGCATCCCTTCGCTCCCAGCTTCAGGCAGTGTTGGCTTCGGTCACACAGCTTGAGGCTGTTGCCAATGGGCATCACTGTGGGGGTCGGGATGGGGGTTTGTCGGGGACGGCCAGCGCGTCCCACGCATCCCCTGATCGGACTACGACTGTGGTTGCCCGGGATACTGCCCGCATTGAGGCTGATCCCTCACCTGTGGTAGAGTGGGAGGTCGTTTCAAGGTGTGGCAGGGGGCGAAAGACATTCCGGAGGGCTGAACGGAAAGCCTCTCCAGTTTGTCTGACGAACCGGTTTCAGGCTCTGTCTCAGGCTGATACTGATCTTCGGCCTGACATGGCTGCTTGTGCTGTTCCAGAGGTTGCCCCTCAGTCTGCAAGATCCGGGCAGTCGCAGAGGGTGGGCTTACTGGTAGTTGGGAGCTCCAACGTCAGGCGCGTAATGGGGCCCCTTAGGGAAATGGCAGCAAGAGAGGGGAAGAAAACCAATGTGCACTCCGTGTGCATACCGGGGGGAGTCATTCCAGATGTGGAAAGGGTCCTTCCGGATGCCATGAAGGGTACAGGGTGCACCCATCTGCAGGTGGTCGCTCATGTCGGCACCAATGATGTGTGTCGCTATGGATCGGAGGAAATCCTCTCTGGCTTCCGGCGGCTATCTGATTTGGTGAAGACTGCCAGTCTCGCTAGCGGGATGAAAGCAGAGCTCACCATCTGCAGCATCGTCGACAGGACTGACTGCGGACCTTTGGTACAGAGCCGAGTGGAGGGTCTGAATCAGAGGCTGAGACGGTTGTGCGACCGTGTGGGCTGCAGATTCCTCGACTTGCGCCATAGGGTGGTGGGGTTTCGGGTTCCGCTGGATCGGTCAGGAGTCCACTACACGCAACAAGCGGCTACACGGGTAGCAGGGGTTGTGTGGCGTGGGCTGGGCGGTTTTTTAGGTTAGATGGCCTTGGGCAAGTACAGAAAGGGCAACTGCCTCAACGGGTGCGGGGCTAAGTCAGGACATGTGGGGACCAAGCAGCAATCGGTATTGTAATTGTCAACTGTCGAAGCTGCGTTGGTAAAGTACCGGAACTTCAAGCGCTGATAGAAAGCACCGAAGCTGAAATCGTTATAGGTACAGAAAGCTGGCTTAAGCCAGAGATAAATTCTGCCGAAATTTTTACAAAGGTGCACACGGTGTTTAGAAAGGATAGATTGCATGCAACCGGTGGTGGAGTGTTCATCGCTGTTAGTAGTAGTTTATCCTGTAGTGAAGTAGAAGTGGATAGTTCCTGTGAATTATTATGGGTGGAGGTTACACTAAACAACCGAACTAGGTTAACAATTGGCTCCTTTTACCGACCTCCCGACTCAGCAGCATTAGTGGCAGAACAACTGAGAGAAAATTTGGAATACATTTCACATAAATTTTCTCAGCATGTTATAGTCTTAGGTGGAGATTTCAATTTACCAGATATAGACTGGCACACTCAGATGTTTAGGACGGGTGGTAGGGACAGAGCATCGAGTGACATTATACTGAGTGCACTATCCGAAAATTACCTCGAGCAATTAAACAGAGAACCGACTCGTGGAGATAACATCTGGGACCTACTGACAGCAAACAGACCCGAACTTTTCGAATCTGTATGTACAGAACAGGGAATCAGTGATCATAAGGCCGTTGCAGCATCCCTGAATATGGAAGTTAATAGGAATATAAAAAAAGGGAGGAAGGTTTATCTGTTTAGCAAGAGTAATAGAAGGCAGATTTCAGACTACCTAACAGATCAAAACGAAAATTTCTGTTCCGACACTGACAATGTTGAGTGTTTATGGAAAAAGTTCAAGGTAATCGTAAAATGCGTTTTAGACAGGTACGTGCCGAGTAAAACTGTGAGGGACGGGAAAAACCCACCGTGGTACAACAACAAAGTTAGGAAACTACTGCGAAAGCAAAGAGAGCTCCACTCCAAGTTTAAACACAGCCAAAACCTCTCAGACAAACTGAAGCTAAACGATGTCAAAGTTAGCGTAAGGAGGGCTATGCGTGAAGCGTTCATTGAATTCGAAAGTAAAATTCTATGTACCGACTTGACAGAAAATCCTAGGAAGTTCTGGTCTTACGTTAAATCAGTAAGTGGCTCGAAACAGCATATCCAGACACTACGGGATGATGATGGCATTGAAACAGAGGATGACACGCGTAAAGCTGAAATACTAAACACCTTTTTCCAAAGCTGTTTCACAGAGGAAGACCGCACTGCAGTTCCTTCTCTAAATCCTCGCACAAACGAAAAAATGGCTGACATCGAAATAAGTGTCCAAGGAATAGAAAAGCAACTGGAATCACTCAATAGAGGAAAGTCCACTGGACCTGACGGGATACCAATTCGATTCTACACAGAGTACGCGAAAGAACTTGCCCCCCTTCTAACAGTAGTGTACCGCAAGTCTCTAGAGGAACGGAGGGTTCCAAATGATTGGAAAAGAGCACAGATAGTCCCAGTCTTCAAGAAGGGTCGTCGAGCAGATGCGCAAAACTATAGACCTATATCTCTTACGTCGATCTCTTGTAGAATTTTAGAACATATTTTTTGCTCGCGTATCATGTCATTTCTGGAAACCCAGAATCTACTCTGTAGGAATCAACATGGATTCCGGAAACAGCGATCGTGTGAGACCCAACTCGCCTTATTTGTTCATGAGACCCAGAAAATATTAGATACAGGCTCCCAGGTAGATGCTATTTTTCTTGACTTCCGGAAGGCGTTCGATACAGTTCCGCACTGTCGCCTGATAAACAAAGTAAGAGCCTACGGAATATCAGACCAGCTGTGTGGCTGGATTGAAGAGTTTTTAGCAAACAGAACACAGCATGTTGTTATCAATGGAGAGACGTCTACAGACGTTAAAGTAACCTCTGGCGTGCCACAGGGGAGTGTTATGGGACCATTGCTTTTCACAATATATATAAATGACTTAGTAGATAGTGTCGGAAGTTCCATGCGGCTTTTCGCGGATGATGCTGTAGTATACAGAGAAGTTGCAGCATTAGAAAATTGTAGCGAAATGCAGGAAGATCTGCAGCGGATAGGCACTTGGTGCAGGGAGTGGCAACTGACCCTTAACATAGACAAATGTAATGTATTGCGAATACATAGAAAGAAGGATCCTTTATTGTATGATTATATGATAGCGGAACAAACACTGGTAGCAGTTACTTCTGTAAAATATCTGGGAGTATGCGTGCGGAACGATTTGAAGTGGAATGATCATATAAAATTAATTGTTGGTAAGGCGCGTACCAGGTTGAGAGTCATTGGGAGAGTCCTTAGAAAATGTAGTCCATCAACAAAGGAGGCGGCTTACAAAACACTCGTTCGACCTATACTTGAGTATTGCTCATCAGTGTGGGATCCGTACCAGATCGGGTTGACGGAGGAGATAGAGAAGATCCAAAGAAGAGCGGCGCGTTTCGTCACTGGGTTATTTGGTAAGCGTGATAGCGTTACGGAGATGTTTAATAAACTCAAGTGGCAGACTCTGCAAGAGAGGCGCTCTGCATCGCGGTGTAGCTTGCTCGCCAGGTTTCGAGAGGGTGCGTTTCTGGATGAGGTATCGAATATATTGCTTCCCCCTACTTATACTTCCCGAGGAGATCACGAATGTAAAATTAGAGAGATTAGAGCGCGCACGGAGGCTTTCAGACAGTCGTTCTTCCCGCGAACCATACGCGACTGGAACAGGACAGTGGCACGTAAAATGCCCTCCGCCACACACCGTTGGGTGGCTTGCGGAGTATCAATGTAGATGTAGATGTAGATGAACCTCATCACAGGTGATATGAAGACACAAGTACCCACCTCCCTATCCGAAGTCAATAAAGCACATCTGTGTAGATTCCATCGATCCTGAGGTGGCTGATACGAATCATGGTAGTGGGAGAAATTTTCACGACGAGCACCTGGCCGGTAAGGGAATTTTCTCATCACCAGACATTGCGCCAATGTCCTGGATGAAATTCTACACCTCTTCTCAGTGTCTCATGTAATGAGGGCGTGTGACACTGTTGTCGCATGGTGCTAAATCTGATGCGTAAGGCGGGTGTGGACAGATAGGAATCTTTCGTCGGCCAAAAACTCACGAATCAAAAGCGAGGTATGGCACGGCGACTTTAAGGAAAGTCGCGAATATTGCTGGTCTTCTACCGACTCATTTTCGCTTTTAAAACGCTCATACCACTTATAAGCAGTCTTCAGAGTTAGAGCGTTATAGCTATACACCAATTTCAACATTTCTTGAATTCCTTTGACACATTATTGCAACTTGCGCCAAAACTTCATGTTCACTCGTTGTTTGAAAGCCATGATGCACGCCAGATACGGTAAACAAAGCCTCACTGTAGCGTCTCTGGACGCTGACTGACAAAATAAGGACGTGTTCCAGCTTGACGCTGCCTCTCTCAACTGACCAGATTATTAGATAAATTATATCGAATAGTGGTAGCGTCAGCAGTTGCTGCTAAAATAATAATTGGTCGTATTTTTTGATCGATCTTCGTAAAATAGTCGGAACTATTATAAATAACCTTCGACGTACAGATGATATCGTCCTGATGGTATAAAGCGAAGAAGAGCAAAAGATCCTCCTACTAAACGTGAAAGAAGAAAGTGCAAAAGCTGGTCTAACGCTGAATATCAAGAAAATGAAAATTATGGCAACTACACCTATCACTTCATGGCATATAGGATTAGAACCAATGCAGGTAGCTTCTATATTCTATTTTCTCGGCGCTCAGATTTCGCTGATACTGACTGCAGCCACAATATCAAGAGACGATTATTACTTGGTAGAAAGGCAACGTCCAGCCTTGCCAATCTTTTAAGGAGTAGAGACAGAACTTTTTCAACCAAGGTATGTACAGTAAAGGGTAAGGCCTCTTCTATTGTGATGAATGGATGTGAGACCTGCACCATAAGAATGGTTGAACGACGTAGAATAGATGCCTGGAACGAAAAGCAAACAAGTAGGTCAGTATTAAAAGAAAAAAAGAAAAGTAATTGATTACAACCTGTAAAGTCCGCATGAGAAATTGGAGGGTAGAAGAAACTGGGATACTTTAGGTCAAGGTGTCATGGAGAATTGGAATTGACTAAATAATTTGAAAGAGAGAGAGAGAGAGAGAGAGAGAGAGAGAGAGAAGGAGAGGCAGAGGCAGAGGCAGAGGGCTGTATATGCTGGTACACCGGGCTGCACACCGTGCACATCATGCATGTACCCATTACAGTCACTTGCAGTGAACGGACACAGTTCATAATTTTAGATACAGTTTATATGGAATTATAATGTTTCCTGTGCCTTGATTGTAAACACTGTCTGCTTCGCGTTCATTTACACTGAGGTGATAAAAGAGATAGGATAACTCCTAATACCGTGTCGGACCTACTTTTTCCCGCCGCAGTGCAGCAGTTCGGCGTGGCATGGACTCGACAAGTCGTTGAAATTCCCCTTGCAGACATACTGAGTATGATGCCCCTGTAGCTATCCATAATTGTGTGCACGAACTGACCTCTCGATTATGTGTCATAAATTTTCGATGGGATTCATGTCGGGTGATGAGGATGAACAGATCATTCACTCAGATTGTCCGGAATGTTCTTCAAACCAACCGCAAACATTTGTGGCCTGGGGACATGAGATCATTGTTTGGAAACATGAAGTCCATGAATGGCTGCAAATGGTTTCCACGTAGCCGAACATAACCATTTACAGTCTACTATTGGTTCAGCCGGACCAGAGGACGCAGTCCATTCCATGTAAACACAGCCCACACCATTATGGAGCCATCAACTACTTGCGCAGTGACTTGTTGACAAGTTGGGTCGTTGGCTTCGTGTGGTCTGCGCATCACTCGAACCCTACCATCAGCTCATACCAGCTAAAATCGAGACTCATCTGACCAGGCCACGGTTTTCCAGTCGTCAAGAGTGCAATCAATGTGGTCACTAGCAAAGGAGAGGCGCTGCAGGTGATGTCGTGCTATTAGCAAATAACTCGCTTCGATCGTCTGCTGCCATATCCCATTAACACCAAATTCCGACTGCCCTGACGAATATGTTTGCCGTACGCCCCACATTGATTTCTGAGGTTATTTCACGCAGTTTTGCTTGTCTATTAGCACTGACATTTCTCGGTCTCTCGGTCGTTAAGTGATGGTCGTCGACCACTGCGTTGCCCGTAGTGAGAGGCAATGCCTGAGATTTGCTATTCTCAGCACAATTTTGACATTGTGGATCTCGGAATATTGAAATCCTTAACGATTTGCGAAATTGATGTCCCATGATCTAGCTTCAGCTACCATTCTGCATTTAAAGGCTTTTAATTCCCGTCGTGAGGGCATAATCACGTCGGGAACCTTTTTACGTGAATCACTTTCTACAAATGACAGCTCTCCAATGCATTGCCATTTTATACCTTGCATACGCGATACTACTACTATCTGTTTACATACATGATTATCACCTCAGTATAATGTTATTGCTGTTAACAATTTCAGTGCCAGCCGCTGTGGTCGAGCTGTTATAGGCGCTTCAGTCCGGAACCACGAGACTACTACGGTCGCAGGTTCGAATCCTGCCTCGGACATGGATGTGTGTGATGTCCTTTGGTTAGTTAGGCTTACGTAGTTCTAAGTCTAGGGGACTGATGACCTCAGATGTTAAGTCACATACGCCGGCCGAAGTGGCCGTGCGGTTCTAGGCGCTGCAGTCTGGAACCGCGAGACCGCTACGGTCGCAGGTTCGAATCCTGCCTCGGGCATGGATGTGTGTGATGTCCTTAGGTTAGTTAGGTTTAAATAGTTCTAAGATCTAGGGGACTAATGACCTCAGAAGTTGAGTCCCATAGTACTCAGAGCCATTTTTGTTAAGTCACATAGTGCTTAGAGCCATTTGAACGATTTTTTTTTTTTTTTTTTAAGTTTCAGTCACTAACTCTACCTCGGCCAATGTTTGAACAGCGACGTCGTGGGCTTCGAGGGGATACCAAATGTTATAAGACACACGCTGAGCAGAGATCTAGCTGTGCATACTGTAAATTTATTTGAATTCATTTTCGTATAACAATGTGCGGATAACTACCTACGTATAAAATTTTAATTGTACTTTTGCAGTTATCAGGCGGGCTAAAAATGTGGTTCGCTTTTAGCTGACAGTGCTGTAATAGCTGACCCTTCCGATAGCGACTCATGGCACCATTCAGAGTTTCATCTGACTACTACATTACTTTTCCAAACAGAATTGTGGTTTATTTTCAGGCAAGTATTTTATATTTCAGTGATTGTTACCTGATCCACAGACTAAACTCTTTAACATTGCTTTTCATATCGCTTCCACAGTGGTGAAATGAAACGGAATGAAATTTTTAAAATGATTTACATATTCTGCTAGTATATCAATAACAACATTTTCAATTTGGATTGTGTTTTGACTAGGAGAATCATTATTTTGTTTTTAGCAAGTGTTTCACATTGTAATCAGTACATACACTCCTGGAAATGGAAAAAAGAACACATTGACACCGGTGTGTCAGACCCACCATACTTGCTCCGGACACTGCGAGATGGCTGTACAAGCAATGATCACACGCACGGCACAGCGGACACACCAGGAACCGCGGTGTTGGCCGTCGAATGGCGCTAGCTGCGCAGCATTTGTGCACCGCCGCCGTCAGTGTCAGCCAGTTTGCCGTGGCATACGGAGCTCCATCGCAGTCTTTAACACTGGTAGCATGCCGCGACAGCGTGGACGTGAACCGTATGTGCAGTTGACGGACTTTGAGCGAGGGCGTATAGTGGGCATGCGGGAGGCCGGGTGGACGTACCGCCGAATTGCTCAACACGTGGGGCGTGAGGTCTCCACAGTACATCGATGTTGTCACCAGTGGTCGGCGGAAGGTGCACGTGCCCGTCGACCTGGGACCGGACCGCAGCGACACACGGATGCACGCCAAGACCGTAGGATCCTACGCAGTGCCGTAGGGGACCGCACCGCCACTTCCCAGCAAATTAGGGACACTGTTGCTCCTGGGGTATCGGCGAGGACCATTCTCAACCGTCTCCATGAAGCTGGGCTACGGTCCCGCACACCGTTAGGCCGTCTTCCGCTCACGCCCCAACATCGTGCAGCCCGCCTCCAGTGGTGTCGCGACAGGCGTGAATGGAGGGACGAATGGAGACGTGTCGTCTTCAGTGATGAGAGTCGCTTCTGCCTTGGTGCCAATGATGGTCGTATGCGTGTTTGGCGCCGTGCAGGTGAGCGCCACAATCAGGACTGCATACGACCGAGGCACACAGGGCCAACACCTGGCATCATGGTGTGGGGAGCGATCTCCTACACTGGCCGTACACCACTGGTGATCGTCGAGGGGACACTGAATAGTGCACGGTACATCCAAACCGTCATCGAACCCATCGTTCTACCATTCCTAGACCGGCAAGGGAACTTGCTGTTCCAACAGGACAATGCACGTCCGCATGTATCCCGTGCCACCCAACGTGCTCTAGAAGGTGTAAGTCAACTACCCTGGCCAGCAAGATCTCCGGATCTGTCCCCCATTGAGCATGTTTGGGACTGGATGAAGCGTCGTCTCACGCGGTCTGCACGTCCAGCACGAACGCTGGTCCAACTGAGGCGCCAGGTGGAAATGGCATGGCAAGCCGTTCCACAGGACTACATCCAGCATCTCTACGATCCTCTCCATGGGAGAATAGCAGCCTGCATTGCTGCGAAAGGTGGATATACACTGTACTAGTGCCGACATTGTGCATGCTCTGTTGCCTGTGTCTATGTGCCTGTGGTTCTGTCAGTGTGATCATGTGATGTATCTGACCCCAGGAATGTGTCAATAAAGTTTCCCCTTCCTGGGACAATGAATTCACGGTGTTCTTATTTCAATTTCCAGGAGTGTATTTCGTCATCTCATGCGTTTGTGTTTGTAATTCATTGCACCGTTTTAAAAATACCTGCAAACGACTTTTTCTCGAATTTAGGATGTGACATAATTTCTGAATGGAGGAAAAAATAGACGAACAACCTGGTCTCCAATCCTAAGGCCTACTACAAATGGCAATAGCAATTTTGCATTGCGTCTCTTCTGTTGCCCAAATATATTACTCGAAAGTGTTGAGAAAATATAATTTTTCGAAGGAAATTTGGGAACTTTCGGGTCAACAAGCGCCAAACGTGAATGAAGAAACCTGCAATACTTCGCGAAAAGCTTTCTAGAATATTACAAACCTGGTATTTATGACAGTATCGAGGAATATACATCAGCCGCCTACTAATTGCCTGGTCGGACTTCGAGGATAAAGTACCTATGTTAATAATAGCCCACACGGTCATTATTTGTACACCACTGTGTGATCGTAATTCATAATAAGTGCCCAACGCGTTATTTGTTGACTACATACCGGAAAAAGCGGTTAGGTTTCCGTTGACCTGATTCCAAGGCTTCCTCCTCGAAATGTTCGGTATGTATTTTGGCGTCAGTTGGTGAAAATGGACTCCCCATGACTACTCCAGCTGGTGATGACAGACTCCCTGTGACTACTCCAGCAGATGATAATGATCTCCCGTGACTACTCCTTCCGGCTGTTCGTACTAGCCATCGTCGGAAAGAAATTATGTCGACGACAGATAGGCCTAAAAAGGTTGGTCGTCTCTATGTCAAATCACTGGCCAGTAAGTCCCCAGGATTCTTATAAAAGCACTCTGGTGAAAAGAGAGACAACGTAAAAGATCACGAGCATGTCCCCATCATTAAGGTTAAAGTTGTTAAGGCTTCCAACAAAATCCATGGTGATGTGAATAATTCCCTACGAAAGGGCTAGTCAAATAATTCAGGTATTTCACGAGTGAGAACGCTGGGGCACCAATGTTGCTAAAATGGTACATAAGGACACCTTATCTTGTGAACATCGGAAGTTCATAAAGTCTCGGCGAAACTGGTGAACTTCTTAACAGCTTCGTCTGAGTAGCCGGTTTCTTTAATAAGCGGTATAACTTTTCTTTACTTGCTCTTGATATGATCAGGTCAATCTCCCGGTGTGTACTTTTTCTTCTGGCAGATCCTCGATCTTTTCAGTGTAATTCTGATGAGTTGCATTGCCCTTGTCGACTGGTAAGACCACAATACGTGGATCTTCTGTTAGTTCACGTGTGGCTGCCCTTTCCCTGCTAGGGACGTCCACTTTAGTAGGTTTTGTTGGCGTAAGAGCACAACCATTTTCGCGACGTATTTCTTCAGCTGATCTACATCTACATCTACATTTATACTCCGCAAGCCACCCAACGGTGTGTGGCGGAGGGCACTTTACGTGCCACTGTCATTACCTCCCTTTCCTGTTCCAGTCGCGTATGGTTCGCGGGAAGGACGACTGTCTGAAAGCCTCCGTGCGCGCTCTAATCTCTCTAATTTTACATTCGTGATCTCCTCGGGAGGTATAAGTAGGGGGAAGCAATATATTCGATACCTCATCCAGAAACGCACCCTCTCGAAACCTGGCGAGCAAGCTACACCGCGATGCAGAGCGCCTCTCTTGCAGAGTCTGCCACTTGAGTTTGTTAAACATCTCCGTAACGCTATCACGGTTACCAAATAACTCTGTGACGAAACGCGCCGCTCTTCTTTGGATCTTCTCTATCTCCTCCGTCAACCCGATCTGGTACGGATCCCACACTGATGAGCAATACTCAAGTATAGGTCGAACGAGTGTTTTGTAAGCCGCCTCCTTTGTTGATGGACTACATTTTCTAAGGACTCTCCCAATGACTCTCAACCTGGTACGCGCCTTACCAACAATTAATTTTATATGATCATTCCACTTCAAATCGTTCCGCACGCATACTCCCAGATATTTTACAGAAGTAACTGCTACCAGTGTTTGTTCCGCTATCATATAATCATACAATAAAGGATCCTTCTTTCTATGTATTCGCAATACATTACATTTGTCTATGTTAAGGGTCAGTTGCCACTCCCTGCACCAAGTGCCTATCCGCTGCAGATCTTCCTGCATTTCGCTACAATTTTCTAATGCTGCAACTTCTCTGTATACTACAGCATCATCCGCGAAAAGCCGCATGGAAGTCGTGTAGGCGGCTGTTCCGCTGCGCTGATGGTGTCCGTGGTAGGTGCAATTTTAGGAACGAGTGCAAAACTGCGTCATTTCATGAGAACTGAAACCGCTTCCTTATCCAGTTGCATGGCCGTGAGATTGATGATAATTTTGCAGAGAGCATCAGAAGGATTTCCTTCAGATGCACGATCAAATTTCCTTTACGAGGAGACAGTTGTGCCCATGACACACCATAAATCCGTTCTCACTCCACAAATTGAACTTGTTGGACAGCTGTAGATGTAATTTGAAAAATTCTTTGTTAGACAAGGCACCAGCGGGTAACGCATACTCCTTCCCGTACCATGGCTAGGCTGGGAAGTTTACTAATTTTTCTGCGTGCCCCGGAGTGGATGTGATGCCTTACTTTGACGAAGTTCGGCAAACGCACATTCTTAACGGTATCTCAAAAGGAATGCAAAGCCACTTAGCAAACGGTTTCTCCGGCGGCACAAATCATCAAGTCTTTTCATGCTGTGGCACAACTCCTTCCCATAGTGATACGAGATGTGATTCTTCCGCTTATCCTGGCATAAATAACGACGAAGTAGTTCATGGTTGTACGTCCGATGTAATTTTCCAACGGACACAAAATTTTGACAAATAACCAGTTTATCATTATCAGGTGAACTGATAAACTGATTGTTTAAGAGCCGGTGGGGTGCTTTAATCTCTTTCCCCTCTTCCCTCCCCCTCCCTCTGACCTGTCTGTACGCAGTCTGCGTTCAGTATTTACTCCCACCATCCCGCTATTGAGAAGTTGATTCATCTTCGGTTCGAGCCCAGGGACGCATGCTGGTGACACCTCAGGTGTTTCCCTGCTTTCACTTGAAGTCAGTTAATTGTGGGATACCGTCTTTCTGTTACTAATCAGATTAAATGCGTGTTCCCGTGCTCTACTAAGGATGTAATCACTGTCAGCGATTCCCTTACTCGAATGTTGGTGGTCTATTTAATGGCACAGTACCAGAAGTTAGACGTCAGTCTTAGGACCATAGTATGGTTGTAATCTATTCTGCGTATTTCCGATCATACTATGGATCTGACACAGGGGTCTAACAACTGGCACTATGTCATTAACCACTGTATCGTGTTTCGAGTGAGGGACCCGCTCGTCAGTCGTGATAGTGAGTACATCCTTAGCAACGCCTTGGAGCCCATAGTTACTGAAGGAAATATCCCACATCAAACTGACTTCGGGGTAGGCCAATAATAGCAGAGGTGTCACCAGCATGCTTCCCTGGTTGCGAACCAGAGACTCAGCAACGTATCGGCGGGAGGAGGGAAGGAAGTAATCTGGGCACAGATGGCGTATAAAATGGCAGTTCGTAGGGAAGGGAGGAAATAGAAGCACCGTGTTGACCTTGTAACGACAATTATACGTATAATAAATTTTTTTCTTTATGAATTTAGATAAATTAATAATAGCAATGTGTTGAATTTCTTTTTCGATTCTTTTCGTGTCATGTTAAAGAAACTGTGTGTAACTTTTGAAACGAATATTATTATTTCTGTTAGATTTCAAATAATGTGGTAATCAAAGGGAAGTGTATTTAGTGTTAAAACTATTGTAAGATGTGAAAATTGTAATTTATACACTTGGTCCATACGTAGGTAATGCGTTAGGATATGTGTAGTAGAAAACCTGTGGTGAATACCCTACCTGTAGGGGAGCGGGAAAAGGTGGAGGCAGGCGAGGCGGGAAAACGCACACTAGCGCGGTTCAGCACAACGGGCTCAGTAACACAGTCGGAGGCGAGCAACAGTCGGAAGTACACGTACTGTACCGAGGAGGCTACCCAGGAAAAGTGGATTCCATTGAGCCTCGGATGAACCGATTCCGACGACTACTTGGCATGGCTATATTCTGAGGCACAAAATTGGAAAAATTACGACGCTAAGAAGATGGAAAGTGCCGATGTTGTGTGAGCCTTAGCCGTGCTTGTATGTGTGCCGTGCTGCCCGCTATCTCGCTGCCCGCCATCCGCCGCACCGACTTGCACAGGTCAAACATTTATTTCATCTTTAGAAGTGTATCTGTGTGGACCAGTGTCGAAACTGTTTCTAATGGTTCAATAATAACGTGACTTTTACCAGAATTGCTTTAGCCATGACTTATCCTGATCACTGACCTAGACAGGATCCTTACCTCGTATTGTGCAATCCGAGTATCCTAAATAGAAAGTTTAATGTTTGTGTTGATGAAAATTATCAGCAGAGTAATCTATGCCATAAAGGAATCTATAGTTCTGTATGTTGTTGCAAATATTGGTAAAGACCAAAAGAGTTTTTTTTTTGAATTGAGTTAGCGATGTTATTTAATTAATTTGAAACAGAAATAATGACAGTTAAATTATTCATAAGTAAGACAAAAGAGTAGTTATCCAGAGATTGATAAATTTTGTGTGTTAATTTGCCTTCAGTACTTAACAGTTTCAGTATAACCACTATAACAGTTTCAGGGCCCCCCCCCCCTTTTTTTTCTCTTATCAATTCGTTAAAACCTTGATGTGTACTGCTCAGATTTGACCAGTAAAGCTAAATTTTATATTATACCTAAGTGTATTAGTGTTTTTCCATCTTTAATAGTAACATTGTATATGTGCTTTCAAAACTGCTAATTATAGGGTAATCTATGCCCGATGTCAGTCTGCTCAACATACAAAAATGTAGTTAGTAGTAATCATTACTGTGTGGTGTTGTGTAAATGTAGTTCGTCCAAATTAGTACAAAAAGAGCAAACTTTAGTTCAGTGGAATTTTCGGATTCCAAACTTTGCCATATACCGTATCGTTACTACGTGTTACTATGCTTGTACATGCACCCACTTGTACAAGGAAAAAACTCACTAATTGCCTAAGTAGGCTGGCGACCGAATTGTTATTTATAGGTAGCATCTACTGTGTGTACTTCTTGTCCACGCGAAAGAATAATTATACTGTACATTTGCTTGATGCGTCACTGTAGTTATTGACTGAAGATAAGTCCGATTTTGCTTCGATTAGGTACACGCGGTCAACTAATGTACTAAAAATCCTTGTTTATAAGGTGAAGCCCGTGAACTTATTACAGTACAGGCTTTATAGAGCTAACCTACGTCCGAGCAGGGCGGTAGTGTTACAAGTGGCTTCCCGGTGACAGGACATCCATCTGTTGTCGGTTACAAATTAATGTAAATACCGAACAGTGGATGTTCAGTGGCACGAATTGCAATAAAGTTTAGCAAAATAAACTGCAGTGTGAGTCAAGTATAATAGTGTGGTATAGTTGGCATTCAATATGGACAGGAACGTAGGCAGGGTAGATGCGCCAAGTGAAATGGAGAATGCGGCTGGCAGTAGCCGGAGTTTACGCGGCCAGATAACAGATGGCGTTAGCGAAAGACAGTTGGCGTACATACAATACCACGAACATGTCAATGAACAGATTGAAAGGTTGAGATCGCCTCGAACACAACAAGGGACAAAACAGGAAGCAGAGGGTGACTTTGTAGATGATAGTGGGTATGTGAACGAATCCACTGACATATTTGATTCACCACAGATAAAGAAAGAACCGAAAGAAACTTCTGAAGTAGAATCGGAACACATCGATCCTGTAGAACAAAACAGTATAAAAATTTTAAGTATGAACGACTTATTTGAACAATTAACCAAACAAATTGCAGGACAGAATGAGCAACTTCAAAATCAAGTCGGCAATCAGGTTAATCAGCTTAAAACACATGTTGATCAGCAGCTCAAAACGCAGAATGAACAGCTCAAAACACACGTTAACGAGCAACTCAAAACACAGGTGGATCAAATTAAAGCCCAGGTGGAAGGACAGGGAATTAAAATTAGTAAACAGATAGAACAGGTAGAACAAAAAGTGGGTAATTTAAGTTCTGTGGTAAATACTCTGAAATTTGAAATTGATACCATTAACAAAAATATGGATACTATGCAGGAGGAAATTGGAAACATTAATAGTAGATTTGATGTTGAAATTCTCAACATCCAAGAGAAAGTAGAACCTTTGGTTGAAACTAAGGTAGACGAAAAAGTTTTCGGTCTTAAAACTGAGATCGTAAACGAATGTCAACACGGGATATCGCAATTGAAAAAGGTAGTTTCAGACACTGAAAGTGATTTAAGTAAAAAAGTAACCGGATGTGTTCACAATTGTGAACAAAATACTACGAAAATTCAGGGCAAAATTTTCGATCTGGAGAGCAAAATTAAAGATAGGCCTGGTGTTGTCTGTAATGGCACACCAATTACGAAGCTGTTAGAAGGCGAGGAACGCTTCGATCCGGCCAAGAAACATAACGGGTGGCATCCGTTAGATTTTATCAAAAATTGCGAGAGAGTATTTCCTGAGCACTTGTCTGATCAGGAAAAGATAAACGTAGTAATTAGCGCCTTAGCAGGTGACGCTAAGCGCTGGGGAATAAATTTAAATACCGAACGAATGACTTTCGAAGAATTCAGGCAAAGATTTACGGAAGAATATTGGTCTGAACAAAAGCAGGACCATTTATGGCGCGAGTTTATCATGGCCAAACAGCATGATAACCGGGGCAGAAATTCTTTGAAAGATTTCTGTGAGTATTGGTACCGGAAATTGACACACCTAAGAGGTAGAAGATCAGATTCGGAAATTATCTGGGAGCTATATAAAAAGCTTCCGGAGGATTCAAAAAGGTATGTAGGAAGCAATCATCGCAGCTTCCAAGCATTTCTCGAAAGAGTCGAAGACGAAGATCATTGGCGCGAAAGTCGTGCCAATTATCAAAGTTTTGGTAACCGTAATAACCGACACAATGACGAACGAAATGACGGCGATGGATTTCGCGTCAATGTAATACAGAGAGGAAGAGGCAGAGGAAGAGGTAGAGGAAATAATCCAGGTCGCGGTAGAGGGTATACCGCGCAAAATAATAACGACGCGGGAAACTAATTTCCGCGAACGTTGCGGGCCAAACGGAAGCGGACAATATATACCGGCCCCGATTCAAGAAAAGATACCGGACCGACCGTAATGTAATAAGACAGGCTAGGGACGAGCGTGGAACGCCGCGACGTGTTGTGGCGAAACAAGCGTCAGGTGCGAGCCAGAATGAATCATCGCTGCCGCACAGAGCGCTACATGTTAACAGGCGAGTGGAGCATCAGAGGGCAACGGCCCAGCCTAGCCGAACATCTGTTCGGAAAGAAGCCGCTAGCAATACGGCAGCAGTAGATACGAACATAGCCGTCAGAGCTAAAGAAAATTTTACGAGTGATAATTCCGTGGCAAAGGAAACAATAATTGAAACTGTAAATACACAGAGAGGTGCGGTTAGCAGTGTTTGCAATGAGATAAAAGGCGAGGATGAACTAGCAGAAGTAACTGATTGGCGTGTGCAGATCGATGATCTGTACAAGGGCCTAAAGCAATGTGAGTGGGAGGATTTTAAGAAGGAGTATGAGGCGAAGAAATTAGTTGGTGGAAAGAGAGATAGTAGGGACGTCCATAAAGTGACGTGGCCCAAATTTGAAGAGGGGAGAATAAATAGCGCCGCGCAAAGTACGCGTGCTGCCAATAGGATGAAGGTTAATGATAGGAAGGATTTGGAGGATGAAATCCTCCGCATTGATGAAGAAATAACTTCTGCTAACAGTCCGCCAATAGTACAAGCTGCTACCGAGAGGCACCGTGGAGAAGGGGTAGATGATTACCTGAAAGTAATTAAAGTCCACGAGGATTACACCAAATATGAAGTCACAGTGGATGTGAATAAAGCTGAGGATGAGGCCGTTTTGCCAAAAGAGGAGATTGAATTAAAATCTAAGCCTGACGACAATACAGAGGAAGAACTTAGTGCCTGTCTCAGAAAAGCTTTTATGTTAGAACCTGAAAGCGATCCGGAATGGTCGGATTCCGACGATAGTTCGGATGATGAAAGATACATAAATATAGACGAAAATGAATGTACTAACGCTCCCTATTGTGCAAAAGTAGCGTACTTAAGTGAATCTGATGTTGAGGAAGAGAGTAGTGATGACTCTAGTGAAGATGAATTTTCAGGTGTAAAGGAAAATGAATATACTTTTACTGAAAGAGGGTATGAGAAAATCAGTGAAAAGAGTAGGGATGCAGTTAATTGCGGTATTGTACCTAATGATGAAGAAACTTCAAAGCAAAATCCAGACGTTGAAACAGAACAAAGAAAGAAAGAGCCACCGGACGACTCAGTGTTTATTTTGCGAAGAGTTCAAGTAAGCAAAGACTTTGAACTCCAGAAGCCTAAGAAGCCACCAGACTTAAGTGACTGTTTTATGAACCAGAAAAGACTGCCTTGTTAATAAAGAGATTAGGGGGCAGGATGTTGTATTTTTATATATTATTAATATTATGCATGACTTTATTATTACTGTAACTCAGTTTTATCTGAAAGTGAATTATTGTTTGTTGAATTAGAGCCTGGGGCAGATTTATATCGGAATTTGAGAATGTCATGAACACCTTACATCATGAAACTACAGGATTTCCACCGGAAGAAATTTTGTTAGGCAGAAGTAGTAAAAGTTTAATTGAAGAAAAACTAGAGTTTCCACCTAGTACAAGTTTGGGATTGGATCAAAAGAAAGAATTGGTGATAAAAAGGGCAAAGCAAAAAGCTGAATCTAGATCTAAAAGACACAATAAAAATTTAAAAGTTTCAAAATTTAAAATTGGAGATTATGTTCTTTTAAAAACCCACGAAAAGTCTAGTGAACTAAACCATGAAATTTCAAAATTTAAGTATATTTATAATGGACCATATGTAATACAGAATATTCCACACGACAATGCTTACTACCTGATCTACCCAAAATCCAAAAGACCTTTAGGCGTAAGAAATATTGTGGACCTAAAATTGTATGTACCTAGGAACGAGTAAATGTGCTGTATCTTATGCTGAACCCAAATTATTCTAAATGTATCTAATCTTTGTAAATGTCTGTATACCCTTGAAAGTGTGCTAATGTAGTTATGTGAGTTTCAGATTACCAATTGTACTGTAACTGTAAAAATGTATGGAGAAAAGGACTGAAAAGAAAGGATAAATGCTATCAGTCAGATAAAAGATGGGACTGTCAAAATGAAAATGGGCAGTGTATGAACCATAATATGAAGGACTGCCAAATACCAATGAGGGCAGATAAATAATCGATGGAAAATTGTAAATGTGATCCAGGAGATGTCACCATATGAAGTGAAAAGGACTGCCCAAATCCGCATAATAGGCAGCAAATATGTGTAGTTAATTTTCTGAATATATGTGTGTGTGTTTTGTTTAGTAAGTAAGAAAATGGACTGCTATTCAAAGCATGCAGCGATAAATTATTTTATAGTGTATACAAAATATGCAATTGTTTTTATAGTTAAATGTTTGTATTCCAGAATTTTAAATTATTTCTTTGAGAAATTCAGAAAAAATGAGTAAATTGCTATTTTAGTGAGGTTATGATGGGAAGTTGGACTGTGCAAAAGGCACTTGAGTAAATGACAAGTAATTATTCTAGAAGTATTAAAAAAGTGTAAACCTATATACAGTGAGCAAAAGGAAATATGTAGTGTAAATCTTTTTGAACAATTAAGTAAAGACTCGGAACCACTGTATAATTGTAAGATTTATTAGTGTTCCCATAAAATTTAGACTTAAGAAAATTTTCTGGAAACAGGGGCATGTGTAACGACAATTATACGTATAATAAATTTTTTTCTTTATGAATTTAGATAAATTAATAATAGCAATGTGTTGAATTTCTTTTTCGATTCTTTTCGTGTCATGTTAAAGAAACTGTGTGTAACTTTTGAAACGAATATTATTATTTCTGTTAGATTTCAAATAATGTGGTAATCAAAGGGAAGTGTATTTAGTGTTAAAACTATTGTAAGATGTGAAAATTGTAATTTATACACTTGGTCCATACGTAGGTAATGCGTTAGGATATGTGTAGTAGAAAACCTGTGGTGAATACCCTACCTGTAGGGGAGCGGGAAAAGGTGGAGGCAGGCGAGGCGGGAAAACGCACACTAGCGCGGTTCTGCACAACGGGCTCAGTAACACAGTCGGAGGCGAGCAACAGTCGGAAGTACACGTACTGTACCGAGGAGGCTACCCAGGAAAAGTGGATTCCATTGAGCCTCGGATGAACCGATTCCGACGACTACTTGGCATGGCTATATTCTGAGGCACAAAATTGGAAAAATTACGACGCTAAGAAGATGGAAAGTGCCGATGTTGTGTGAGCCTTAGCCGTGCTTGTATGTGTGCCGTGCTGCCCGCTATCTCGCTGCCCGCCATCCGCCGCACCGACTTGCACAGGTCAAACATTTATTTCATCTTTAGAAGTGTATCTGTGTGGACCAGTGTCGAAACTGTTTCTAATGGTTCAATAATAACGTGACTTTTACCAGAATTGCTTTAGCCATGACTTATCCTGATCACTGACCTAGACAGGATCCTTACCTCGTATTGTGCAATCCGAGTATCCTAAATAGAAAGTTTAATGTTTGTGTTGATGAAAATTATCAGCAGAGTAATCTATGCCATAAAGGAATCTATAGTTCTGTATGTTGTTGCAAATATTGGTAAAGACCAAAAGAGTTTTTTTTTTTGAATTGAGTTAGCGATGTTATTTAATTAATTTGAAACAGAAATAATGACAGTTAAATTATTCATAAGTAAGACAAAAGAGTAGTTATCCAGAGATTGATAAATTTTGTGTGTTAATTTGCCTTCAGTACTTAACAGTTTCAGTATAACCACTATAACAGTTTCAGGGCCCCCCCCCCTTTTTTTTCTCTTATCAATTCGTTAAAACCTTGATGTGTACTGCTCAGATTTGACCAGTAAAGCTAAATTTTATATTATACCTAAGTGTATTAGTGTTTTTCCATCTTTAATAGTAACATTGTATATGTGCTTTCAAAACTGCTAATTATAGGGTAATCTATGCCCGATGTCAGTCTGCTCAACATACAAAAATGTAGTTAGTAGTAATCATTACTGTGTGGTGTTGTGTAAATGTAGTTCGTCCAAATTAGTACAAAAAGAGCAAACTTTAGTTCAGTGGAATTTTCGGATTCCAAACTTTGCCATATACCGTATCGTTACTACGTGTTACTATGCTTGTACATGCACCCACTTGTACAAGGAAAAAACTCACTAATTGCCTAAGTAGGCTGGCGACCGAATTGTTATTTATAGGTAGCATCTACTGTGTGTACTTCTTGTCCACGCGAAAGAATAATTATACTGTACATTTGCTTGATGCGTCACTGTAGTTATTGACTGAAGATAAGTCCGATTTTGCTTCGATTAGGTACACGCGGTCAACTAATGTACTAAAAATCCTTGTTTATAAGGTGAAGCCCGTGAACTTATTACAGTACAGGCTTTATAGAGCTAACCTACGTCCGAGCAGGGCGGTAGTGTTACAACCTCTAAGGTCAGTTAATGAGTTCACCTGACAATGGCAATTTGGTCCTTGCCGAAATATTGTGCGCGTTGGACACTGACATCCGGCCGTTGATCCATGCATGAACTGTTTCGTCGAATGTAAACATTGTTACGAACTGCTCAATAATGTGCCGATCAACATTTGAAACGCAATGCAGCAGTGTTTCTGCGTAGTATCGATTCGACAAGTCCTTGGAATGTTTCCTGAGGTCAGTGGCACTACACGCATACCACGCAGTTCCCGAAAATTACAAGCCGATTGTTTGCGGATGCAAAGCTGGTGCTCAGTAGCGTCCCAGATGTTCTCCATCGAGTTCAAATCAGACGAATTTGGTGGGGAAACGATGAACGTTAGCTCGTTAACGTACTCTTCAAATAAGTTAACACAATTCGGACCTAGTGATGGGTACAGTTATCGACCTGCAACATGCCATTGTCATCGGGGAAGACATCAAAAATGAAATGGAGCAAGCGGTTCGCAATAATGTTCATGTTCACGTAATTCTCAGCTGTCGCGGTGCCTTCGATTACTACCACAAGTCACTTGGAAGCTCAGGTGAAAGTCCCCCATTGCATAAAATTGCAACGTCACACTTTGAGTGTTTCGAGTAGCGGTTCCTTTGGGCGAGGGCCCATCCAGAAATGATCATCGAGCTGATGTAAAAGGAAACGTAGTCATCCGACAAGTAGACACGATTCCATTGATCCACGGTCCATCCTCCTTGATCCTGTGCCCACTGCAGTAGTAACTGACGATATCGGTGGTTCAACGTGGGAACACTTACGCATCGCCTGCTGCGATGCCCCGCGATCGAAATATGCACTGAACAATGTGCTCCAAAACACTTGTGCTTGCACCAGCGTTGTACTACGTCGTCAGATCTGCTGCAGATCGCCACCTACACAATGTGATCAAAAGTATCCGGTCCCCTGGCTGAAAATGACTTACAAGTTCCATCGGTAATGCTGGAATTCGATATGGTGTTGGCCCACCCTTAGCCTCGATGACAGCTTCCACTCTCGCAGGCATACGTTCAGTCAGGTGCTGGGGAATGGCAGCCCATTCTTCACGGAGTGTTGCACTGCGGAGAGGTATCGGATGTCGGTCGGTGAGGCCTGGCACGAAGTCGGTGTTCCAAAACATCCCAAAGGTCTTCTACAGGATTCAGGTCAGGACTCTGTGCAGGCCAGTCCATTACAGGAACGTTATTGTCGTGTAACCACTCCGCCACAGGCCCTGCATTATGACCAGGTGCTCGATCGTGTAGAAAGATACAATCACCATCCCCGAATTGCTTTTCAACAGTGGGAAGCAAGAAGGTGCTTAAAACATCAATGTAGGCCTGTGCAGCGGTAGAGCCACGCAAAACCCCCTCCATGAAAAACACGCCCACATCATACCACCCTTTTACTGTTGGCACTACATACGCTGGCAGATGACGTTCGCCGGGCATTTGCCATACCCCCACCCTGCCATCGGCACATTGTGTACCGTGATTCGCCACTCCACTTTTTTGCACTATTCAATCGTCCAATGTTTACGCTCCTCACACCAAGCGAGGCGTCGTTTGTCATTTAGCGGCGTGATGTGTGGCTTATGAGCAGCCGCTCGACCATGAAATCCAAGTTTTCTCACTTCCCGCCTAACTGTCGTACTATTTGCAGTGGATCCCGATGCAGTTTGGAATTCCCGTTTGATGTTCTGGATAGATGTGTGTCTATTACACATTACGACCCTCTTCAACTGTCGACGGTCTCAATCAGTCAACAGACCTGGTCGGCCTGTACGGTTTTGCGTTGCACGTGTCCCTTCACGTTTCCACTTCACTATCACATCGGAGACAATGGATCTATGGATGTCTAGGAGTGATGAAATCTCGCGTATAGACGTATGACACAAGTGACACCCAATCACCTGACCACGTTCGAAGGTGAGGTCCGCGGAGCGCCCCATTCTGCTCTCTCACGATGTCTAATGACTTGTGAGATCGCTGATATGGAGTACCTGGCAGTAGGTGGCAGCACAATGCACCTAATATGATAAACGTATGTTTCTGGGGGTGTCGGGACACTTTTGATCACATAGTGTATCTTGCTTAAAAGAACGGGCAAGGATTCGTTTTCCACGTTTTGTGATAACGTCTAAATTCTTGTCGTTACTAGTGCTTCCACCACCCCTCAACTACTTGCCGTAGATGGTTACAACAGCCGACCAGCTCCGCCGTTTCCGGGGTGCTAGATCCCGGGCGCCGGGTGACAACAATCTGCTGTTTGTACTAGTCACTTATGTGAATGGATTTGCGCATTTTTGGCCCGTATCATCACTGGTATGATTACCTATTGGTCTCTGCTCTGCTGTTCTTAACGCGTCATACTTACACAACGCCATCGGGCGGCTCAAGTCCCGCAGTTGGACAGTGGTTATATAACAGGTGCGGCAGTGAAACGGACTATTTTGAAACCTCCACCAGCGATACAAATTTATTCACAGCGACATAAAACACATGAAACATGAATGTACAATGCTTGCAATTTGTATTTCCCATCACGAAGGTGACCGCCAGTTTCCTTCACACAAATTTCAAGACGTTTACGTCACATCTTGTACGACTGACTCTGGAATTCAATTAACTTCCTTCCTAATTTGATCCTTCATTTCCTAGATAGTGTGTCGTGGATCACACCGGAAGACATAAGGTTTCCAATGACCCCAAAGCAAGAAATCATACGTTGAAAGATCGGTGGATGTTGGCGGCCAGGATACGTCCCCGTTCTTGGAGGTGTACTATAGCGCGTCAATGGAATGCCGCGAAGTATGTATGGTATGTGGTCATGTCTTCTTGGAAGAATGTGTTTGCATACACTGGAAGATCGGCAACATGTTTCAACATGTGAGCATAGTGTTCTATGTTCACGTAACGGCATTGCCACAATCGCCTTCAAGAAAATAAGGACCTATAATTCCAAACAATCATAAACCGTACCACTTCCTGTATGTGATGAAGCGTTTCGTGAAGCATTTCAGGATTTTCACGTGACCAGCATCTGAACTTCTGCTTCTTAACACAGACTGACGCATAAAAATTGGCGTCATAGCTCATGATCGGATTGCGCACAGGCCTGGATTGTCGTTCATAAGTTCCAGCAATTCCCTGAAAAAGGATAGTTTCTTTAGGAGATCATCTGCATTAAGGTTTTGCACTATCATATGGATGATATTGAAGCTCCTTGCTCCGTACACTACGATCGAATATTTTAAGTGCCAGCTCACGCTTACTTGCACAGCGCCTGGGACTTCAGATGAAGGCTTCTTCCACTCTCGTGACATTCTCTGATGTGCACATGCGTTTTGCACTTCCACCGTCTTTCGAGCCGTATCACCCGTTTCCTCCAAGCTCTGTATTCATACTTCGATAGCAGGTGCCGACGGGACTGGGGCATGACGTGCAAGATTGTGATAAGCACGAAGAACACGCTGCGCGGCCACGTGGCTGTCGTCGTTATTCATGGCAACACCGCGTTCACTGGTCCTCGACGCCATCTCGACTGAACATCGATATGGGGGTCAACTGAAAGAGGTTGTTGTCCACATGGCTTACTCTCCTTTTCTGATTCATAACATAACGTTCTGTTCCCAGGGCTGTCAAATCGCTCGTTTTACTGCCGCACCTGTCGTTAGCTCGTCAGTGTAAATCTAAGTGCACGTACACCTATCGAGCCCTTCAGGAAAAGTTGCAGCACACAAGTATTGCTTTGAGGTCTGTACTCTACAGTTCAGTGAACAGTACGATGCACAGCTTGATCTTCAAACTGCATTATTTACCATGTCATGTCCACACTCACACACACACACACACACACACACACACACACACACACACACACACACACACACACACGCTTTGATGAACGTACGAGAACTTCTGTTTGTTATTTGGCAGTTGGTAATGAATGTACTTACAGGGGAACCCTTTCTCCAGGAACCACCTCACATTACCGTCGACTGTGAGGTCTGCACAACGTTCCCCAGCTCGATAAAGCGGCGCAGGGTAGTCGGCCTTCTTTGGGGTACGCGTTGGGCTGTGGTAGTCGTAAGCCAGTAGGTGTAGTTGGTCGATTTCTGGCGAGAGAGCCGCGCAGTCGTAGTACAACTGAAACACATTTCGACCGATCAGTAGTTTTCATCTGACTATCAAACGTCAGTTGTAGAAAAGAATGTGTCACTAAAATTAGAGCCACAGGGCGATATCTCATTCGGAGAGAGACTCTCCGTGCTTCGCGGGTACACGGCTGCTTCATAAAACAATCTTTCCCACTTCTGGTATCAATAAATATCCGCAGTAAATTTACACCACCTTTGATACGCAATGGAGATGCTGATAACCGCGACTATACTGAACAAACCATGGTAAATAATGTCGTCTTCAGTCTCAAAAACATTTCATTTCCTGCACACATAGGCCGGCCGAAGTGGCCGTGCGGTTAAAGGCGCTGCAGTCTGGAACCGCAAGACCGCTACGGTCGTAGGTTCGAATCCTGCCTCGGGCATGGATGTTTGTGATGTCCTTAGGTTAGTTAGGTTTAACTAGTTCTAAGTTCTAGGGGACTAATGACCTCAGCAGTTGAGTCCCATAGTGCTCAGAGCCATTTTTGAACCTGCACACATAATTTCATACCCTATGAAAGCATGTTCAAGAGGTGGTTAATCAATTTCCGAAGATGGATAGCTACTGTCTGAAACACATCGTGCGCAGTTGAAAAAAAAAAAAAAAATCATTTGGCTACAATATAGCAGGTCAACAACTGGAAGCAGTTAATTCCATAAATTATCTGGGAGTACGCATTAGCAGTGATTTAAAATGGAATGATCATATAAAGCTGATCGTCGGTAAAGCAGATGCCAGACTGAGATTCATTGGAAGAATCCTGAGGAAATGCAATCCGAAAACAAAGGAAGTAGGTTACAGTACGCTTGTTCGCCCACTGCTTGAATACTGCTCAGCAGTGTTGGATCCGTACTAGATATGGTTGATAGAAGAGATACAGAAGATCCAACGGAGAGCAGCGCGCTTCGTTGCAGGATCATTTAGTAATCGCGATAGCGTTACGGAGATGATAGATAAACTCCAGTGGAAGACTCTGCAGGAGAGACGCTCAGTAGCTCGGTACGGGCTTTTGTTGAAGTTTCGAGAACATACCTTCACCGAGGAGTCAAGCAGTATATTGCTCCCTCCTACGTATACCTCGCGAAGAGAGCATGAGGATAAAATCAGAGAGATTAGAGCCCACACAGAGGCATACCGACATTCCTTCTTTCCACGAACAATACGAGACTGGAATAGAAGGGAGAACCGATAGAGGTACTCAAGGTACCCTCCGCCACACACCGTCAGGTGGCTTGCGGAGTATGGATGTAGATATAGATGTAACTGGTGATGGCGTTAACTATCACTCAGTTAATAACAGTGATCTTTAAGATTACCCTGCAGTTCACGCTTAACTGTTTGGCAGAGGTTTCACAGAATCACTTTCAAACTGTTCCTCCACCGTTCCACTCTCGAACGGCACGTGAGAAAAGTAAACACCTTAATCTTTCCGTGGATGCTCTGATTTCTCGTGTTTCATTACGATGATCAGTTCTCCCTATGTAGATAGGAGTTGACAAAACATTTTGGCGTTCGGAAGATAAAGTTAGTTTTAATGATTGACTCTCAAACTCTCTTGTCATATCAGTGACACTGTCTCCTCTATTTCTCGATAAAATAAAACGAGCGGTCCACCTTTGAATTTTCTCAATGTCCTCCGTAAGTACTACTTGGTAAGGATCGCGTACCACGTAGCAATTGTTCAGATGAGGATGGACATGCATAGTGCAGGCAGTCTCCTTAGTAGAGTTGCCTCATCTTTCAAGCGTTCTGACAACGAAACACAATCCATTGTACACCTTCTCCACAATATTTGCATCCAATGAAAGTTGCTCGAACCCCTAGGTATTTTTTTGAATATAGAGCCTTTAAATTCGGAGCATTTATCAGCACATTATTTTGGTTTCACTTGCGGTTTTCGCGCCATACTGATATCCTGTCTAAATCTTTTTGCATTTCGTTTTTTCCATCTGAGGACTTTGCTACGATTAAATGGCAGCATAATCTGCAAAAAACGTAAGAGTGCTGCTCCGATTATCTTCTAAATCATTCATATATATTAAGAACAGCAGATGGTCCGTAATACTTCCTTGGGGAACCTAAGATATCACATCGGTTTCACAACACGATTTCCTATCAGTTACTACTGTTGTTGGTGTTAGGACAGCAACCAGCCACAAATTTACTTTGAGTTCCTTTATTCAAAGGAAACCGTTATCGGTTTCGAATCGTTGCGATTCGTCATCAGACGGTTTACACGCTTTCTTTCTGACATTTGGTGTGTTTTTATAGATTAATTGTCGTGAAACGTCGGTACTACGACAATTAATCTATAAAAACACACCAAATGTCAGAAAGAAAGCGTGTAAACCGTCTGATGATGAATCGCAACGATTCGAATCCGGTAACGGTTTCCTTTGAATAAAGGAACTCAAAGTAAATTTGTGGCTGGTTGCTGTCCTATCACAAACAACATTTGTCTTCAAAAACAGCCACGGTCTCCAACATGTCATCATATGACAAAATTGCAGGTTACTACTGTGACTTTTCTGACAGTAAATCGTGAATATAGCCTCACAACTAAGAGAATGCTGCCGGCCGAAGTGGCCGTGCGGTTAAAGGCGCTGCAGTCTGGAACCGCAAGATCGCTACGGTCGCAGCTTCGAATCCTGCCTCGGGCATGGATGTGTGTGATGTCCTTAGGTTAGTTAGGTTTAACTAGTTCTAAGTTCTAGGGGACTAATGACCTCAGCAGTTGAGTCCCATAGTGCTCAGAGCCATTTGAACCATTTTTTTAAACATTTTTCACAAAATGTTTCCATAGGAGTTCGTGAATAAAACAAGTTTAAATATTGAAATTATGACCGCAGATACCAGCTTCACATCGAAAGTTTTTTGACGGAGACAAACTGTAACTATTTAGGAAACTTTTGCGATAGGTGCTGCAAATCTAGTTTGTTGTTGTTTTTGTGGTCTTCAGTCCTGAGACTGGTTTGATGCAGCTCTCCATGCTACTCTATCCTATGCAAGCTTCTTCAGCTCCCAGTACCTATTACTGCCTACATCCTTCTGAATCTGTTTAGTGTATTCATCTCTTGGTCTCCCTCTACGATTTTTACCCTCCGCGCTGCCCTCCATACTAAATTGGTGATCCCTTGATGCCTCAGAACATGTCCTACCAACCGATCCCTTCTTCTAGTCAAGTTGTGCCACAAACTCCTCTTCTCCCCAATCCTATTCAATACCTCCTCATTATTTATGTGATCTACCCATCTAATCTTCAGCATTCTTCTGAAGCACCACATTTCGAAAGCTTCTATTCTCTTCTTGTCCAAACTATTTATCGTCCATGTCTCACTTCCATACATGTCTACACTCCATACAAATACTTTCAGAAACCACTTCCTGACACTTAAATCAATACTTGATGTTAACAAATTTCTCTTCTTCAGAAACGCTTTCCTTGCCATTGCCAGTCTACATGTTATATCCTCTCTACTTCCACCATCATCAGTTATTTTGCTCCCCAAATAGCAAAACTCCTTTACTACTTTAAGTGTCTCATTTCCTAATCTAATTCCCTCAGCATCGCCCGATTTAATTCGACTACATTCCATTATCCGCGTTTTGCCTTTGTTGATGTTCATCTTATACCCTCCTTTCAAGACACTGTCCATACCGTTCAACTGCTCTTCCAAGTCCTTTGCTCTCTCTGACAGAATCACAATGTCATCGGCGAACCGCAAAGTTTTTATTTTTTCTCCATGGATTTTAATACCTACTCCGAACTTTTCTTTTGTTTCCTTTACTGCTTGCTCAATATACAGATTCAATAGCATCGGGGAGAGGCTACAACCCTGTCTCACTCCCTTCCCAACCACTGCTTCCCATTCATGTCCCTCGACTCTTATAACTGCCATCTGGTTACTGTACAAATTGTAAATAGCCTTTCACTCCCTGTATTTTACCCCTGCCACCTTTAGAATTTGAAAGAGAGTATTCCAGTCAACATTGTCAAAATCTTTCTCTAAGTCTACAAATGCTAGAAACGTAGGTTTGCCTTTCCTTAATCTTTCTTCTAAGATAAGTCATAGGGTCAGTATTGCCTCACGTGTTCCAACACTTCTGTGGAATCCAAACTAATCTTCCCGAGGTCGGCTTCTACTAGTTTTTCCATTCGTCTGTAAAGAATTCGCGTTAGTATTTTGCAGCTGTGACTTATTAAACTGATAGTTCGGTAATTTTCACATCTGTCAACACCTGCTTTCTTTGAGATTGGAATTATTATATTCTTCTTGAAATCTGAGGGTATTTCGCCTGTCTCATACATCTTGCTCACCAGATGGTAGAGTTTTGTCAGGACTGGCTCTCACAAGGCTGTCAGTAGTTCTAATGGAATGTTGTCTACTGCCGGGGCCTTGTTTCGGCTTAGGTCTTTCAGTACTCTGTCAAACTCTTCATGCAGTATCATAGCTTCCATTTCATCTTCATCTACCTCCTTTTCCATTTCCATAATATTGTCCTCAAGAACATCGCCCCTCTGTAGACCCTCTATATACTCCTTCCACCTTTCTGCTTTCCCTTCTTTGCTTAGAACTGGGTTTCCATCAACGCTCTTGATATTCATGCAAGTGGTTCTCTTTTCTCCAAAGGTCTCTTTAATTTTCCTGTAGGCAGTATCTATCTTACCCCTTAGTGAGATAAGCCTCTACATCCTTACATTTGTCCTCTAGCCATCCCTGCTTAGCCATTTTGCACTTCCTGTCGATCTCATTTTTGAGACGTTTGTATTTCTTTTTGCCTGCTTCACTTTCTGCATTTTTGTATTTTCTCCTTTCATCAATTAAATTCAGTATCTCTTCTGTTACCCAAGGATTTCTACTAACCCTCTTCTTTTTACCTACTTGATCGTCTGCTGCCTTCACTACTTCATCCCTCAGAGCTATCCATTCTTCTTCTACTGTATTTCTTTCCTCCATTCCTATCAATTGTTCCCTTATGCTCTCCCTGAAGCTCTGTACAATCTCTGGTTCTTTCAGTTTATCCAGGTCCCATCTCCTTAAATTCCCACCTTTTTGCAGTTTCTTCAGTTTTAATCTACAGTTCATAACCAATAGATTGTGGTCAGAGTCCACATCTGCCCCTGGAAATGTCTTATAATTTAAAATCTGGTTCCTAAAACTCTGTCTTACCATTATATAATCTGTCTGAAACCTTTTAGTATCTCCAGGATTCTTCCATATATACAACCTTCTTTCATAATTCTTGAACCAAGTGTTAGCTATGATTAAGTTAAGCTCTGTGCAAAATTCTACCAGGCGGCTTCCTCTTTCATTTCATACTACGTTTCCTTCTCTTCCTTTTCCTACTGTCGCGTTCCAGTCACCCATAACTATTAAATTTTCATCTCCCTTCGCTACCTGAATAATTTCTTTTATCTCATCATACATTTCATCAATTTCATCATCATCTGCAGAGCTAGTTGGCATATAAACTTGTACTGCTGTAGCAGGCGTGGGCTTCGTGTCTATCTTGGCCACAATAATGCGTTCACTATGCTGTTTGTAGTAGCTTACCCGCACTCCTATTTTTTATTCATTATTAAACCTACTCTTGCATAATCGCTATTTGATTTTGTACTTATAACCCTGTATTCACCTGACCAAAAGTGTTGTTCCTCCTGTCACCGAACTTCACTAATTCCCACTATATCTAACTTTAACCTATCCATTTCCCTTTATCTAGTTTATACTGCAGAAAACTAACCATTATATAGAAAACTCAAAAAGGTATACTCATACTGTACTGAGCTATGTGATTTTTTTGTTTAGTGATAAAAATTTGAAATTTGAGGGAATAAGCATTCACTATTTTAATGCTGGAATATTATGTTACATAAGTGAAAATGATAAGATGCTGAAACAAAAAACGAGCTTAAGATATTTTGAAAAAATGTAATTGACTCTGTTCCAAAGTTGAGACATGCAGACTGAAAAGAATTGTGGTTTCTAAAAGTAGGTTTAAATTGTTTTGTTACTTGCTGTGGACAAAAAGAAATGAAACATCCAAGATCAGTACGACTTGTTGCGTAGAAGCAGCGCTTTGCACCTGGAAAACTATCAAGCTTGTTTAGAAGGTATTTTACACTTGGAAATTAAGCCACTGTAAATTAATTGCGTATACACTTTCTGACATACTGTTCCTACCGCATGAAAATAATCTTGGTGGGATGGAATAAAGCAGTTTTATTGAAAGAGACATACTGATTTCAAGTTTAATGTTGTGGTTCTTCTATGCTATGCAAGGCAAAGTGAAATTTGGAATAATTCTGAACTGGAATTAATGTCATTATCAGTGTCATGTAAAAAGAATGTGTGTTCTGTCCTCATAGCTGTTATGGAAGACTTTCTGGAGAATAAGAAGTGACTGTATGGTCTCTCAGGCTGATTTCTATCGTGATTCTGTGTTTCATTAAAAGTGAAGAGAAAAATTAACAGCATATTTAAAATTTCAGTGAATCAATTCAAAGTCCATACAAAAGCATTTACAGGGAAAAAAATAATTATTAAAAAAAGGCAGTGAATTGGCAGCAATTCCAAGGAAAAAAGTAAGACATTAATGTTTTATAATTTTTAAATCCCATGAAGTATTCACACAGGAAGAAATAAAAAGGGTTGAATATTTAATAATTTACACAAACTATACAGATCTTCGGATTAAGACACTTGTTATTTGTATGCAGGAGTATAAAGCACATACTTATCAATTGCTAAGACATACTGAGAAAGTAACTAGCTTATGTGAGTGAAACACCAATGTTCAGAAAACAAAGAGGAGTTTTTCATCAAATAATAATTGCTATGACGTTCTTATTTTGTACGTTGATACCAACAGGGAAAATTATGAAGGAATTTCATTTTAAAACAGAAAAAACTTACATCACAATCTCTAGTCTTGTTTGAGCAAGTAAATTTAGTAAACGTAAGAAACTTGTACTGCAAGTGAAACAACTGCATCTGATATCAGGATGGAATAGAAGTATTTTATACTCACGCTATGATTGATGTAGGGTATTACACTCAGAGTCAGCAATGCATTTTGAGTTTTTAGAGATGATTTCAGTTCACGAATTAAAGCTGAAAATTGCCTGCGATGTTCATCTGGATTCTCATCTCTATGACTATGAGCATAGCCTAATACTTTCTTGACACCATGCCAAACATTTCCTGAAGAAGACAATTGAGTCTGGTTTTAGTTGCCAGTGAAAATCAAGAAGTATAATTGAATAGCTTCTACTGCAAGTTAACAACAAGAGAAATATCAGTCTGAATTACAAACTGCTCAATATATATAAGGTTATTAAAACAATAATAAAGTTTGCTTTTGAATTTAACACTTAGCCAACTAATGTGATGAAGCTGATATACTGTGCATTAATGTTGCTTTTGAGGAGTGAATACCTGTACATATATGAGAAATACTGCATCATTTAATAATAAATAAAATGTAATACATGCATGTGTTTAAGAGCTTGAACTAATTTACATATTTCGTATTCACCAAGTGCACCTCGGTCCTTCTTTTCCTTGCTGAATGGGAATTCCCAAGCTATATCAATGCCATCAAATCTGTTTTGTTGAAGAAGTTCTTTTACTGAGTCCACGAATGTTCGTCTGTGTTCATCACTTTCAAGCTGTAAAATAAATAAAGGTTTAATTAAGTTTCCTGCACTTCAGTTAGTTTTTTTTTTTTTTACATCTGAAGAATATTTATCTTGTTTTGTGCATCTGAACACCATAGAATACTACGTCCAGATAATATACACGAAATATATTTTGTGAGATGCCCGAGATGGAGGTAGGATGTTACTGACCGTTTATTTACGTAATCTGTCACTGGACTGCCCTCTCGAAACACTCCACCCTCAAGAAACCCTACTTTTATTGTACACAAAGCATTGATGACGCAAATTAATGTGAATGAGCCCTAGAAAATAAAGATGGCATTAAGGACAGAATTTATGATGGATAAGTGTAGTACTACAACGACTGATGGTTGGAATATAACAATAGATTTATTGCAAAACAACATAAACTGAATTGATATTAAACACTGGGGTGTAAATAAGCATATATGAAGTCAAATCTATCTCTATTTTCTAACACAGCACAGATTGATAGGCAAATTAGATTCGAGGGGTATGGAAATACTGTTCATGAGACCCAGAAAATATTAGATATGGGCTCCCAGGTAGATGCTATTTACCTTGACTTCCGGAAGGCGTTCGATACAGTTTCGCCTGTCGCCTAATAAACAAAGTAAGAGCCTACGGAATATCAGACCAGCTGTGTGGCTAGATTGAAGAGTTTTTAGCAAACAGAACACAGCATGTTGTTCTCAATGGAGAGACGTCTACAGACGTTAAAGTAACCTCTGGCGTGCCACAGGGGAGTGTTATGGGACCATTGCTTTTCGCAATATATATAAATGGCCTAGTAGACAGTGTCGGAAGTTCCATGCGGCTTTTCGCGGATGATGCTGTAGTATACAGAGAAGTTGCAGCATTAGAAAATTGCAGCGAAATGCAGGCAGGATCCTTTATTGTATGATTATATGATAGCGGAACAGACACTGGTAGCAGTTATTTCTGTAAAATATCTGGGAGTTTGCGTATGGAACGATTTGAAGTGGAATGATCACATAAAATTAATTGTTGGTAAGGCGGGTGCCAGGTTGAGATCCATTGCGAGAGTCCTTAGAAAATGCAGTCCATCAACAAAGGAGGTGGCTTGCAAAACACTGGTTCGACCTATACTTGAGTATTGCTCATCACTGTGGGATCCGTATCAGGGCGGGTTGACAGAGGAGATAGAGAAGATCCAAAGAAGAGTGGCGCGTTTCGTCACAGGGTTATTTGGTAAGCGTGATAGCGTTACGGAGATATTTAGCAAACTCAAGTGGCAGACTCTGCAAGAGAGGCGCTCTGCATCGCGGTGTAGCTTGGCGTCCAGGTTTCTAGAGGGTGCGTTTCTGGATGAGGTATCGAATATTGCTTTCCCCTACTTATACCTCCCGTGGAGATCACGAATGTAAAATTAGAGAGATTCGAGTGCGCACGGAGGCTTTCCGGCAGTCGTTCTTCTTGCGAACCATAGGCGACTGGATCAGGAAAGGGAGGTAATGACAGTGGCACGTAAAGTGCCCTCCGCCACACTCCGTTGTGTGGCTTGCGGAGTATAAATGTAGGTGTAGATGCAGATGTAACTATTCCGTTCAACTGTTGTGAGCAGAACGACAGCTGACCTATTGGGTGTATTGCATTGTCGCGTCACAGTCAGTGGGCACCTGGCCGAATTACACTCCTGGAAATTGAAATAAGAACACCGTGAATTCATTGTCCCAGGAAGGGGAAACTTTATTGACACATTCCTGGGGTCAGATACATCACATGATCACACTGACAGAACCACAGGCACATAGACACAGGCAACAGAGCATGCACAATGTCGGCACTAGTACAGTGTATATCCACCTTTCGCAGCAATGCAGGCTGCTATCCTCCCATGGAGACGATCGTAGAGATGCTGGATGTAGTCCTGTGGAACGGCTTGCCATGCCATTTCCACCTGGCGCCTCAGTTGGACCAGCGTTCGTGCTGGACGTGCAGACCGCGTGAGACGACGCTTCATCCAGTCCCAAACATGCTCAGTGGGGGACAGATCCGGAGATCTTGCTGGCCAGGGTAGTTGACTTACACCTTCTAGAGCACGTTGGGTGGCACGGGATACATGCGGACGTGCATTGTCCTGTTGGAACAGCAAGTTCCCTTGCCGGTCTAGGAATGGTAGAACGATGGGTTCGATGACGTTTTGGATGTACCGTGCACTATTCAGTGTCCCCTCGACCATCACCAGTGGTGTACGGCCAGTGTAGGAGATCGCTCCCCACACCATGATGCCGGGTGTTGGCCCTGTGTGCCTCGGTCGTATGCAGTCCTGATTGTGGCGCTCACCTGCACGGCGCCAAACACGCATACGACCATCATTGGCACCAAGGCAGAAGCGACTCTCATCGCTGAAGACGACACGTCTCCATTCGTCCCTCCATCCACGCCTGTCGCGACACCACTGGAAGCGGGCTGCACGATGTTGGGGCGTGAGCGGAAGACGGCCTAACGGTGTGCGGGACCGTAGCCCAGCTTCATGGAGACGGTTGCGAATGGTCCTCGCCGATACCCCAGGAGCAACAGTGTCCCTAATTTGCTGGGAAGTGGCGGTGCGGTCCCCTACGGCACTGCGTAGGATCCTACGGTCTTGGCGTGCATCCGTGCGTCGCTGCGGTCCGGTCCCAGGTCGACGGGCACGTGCACCTTCCGCCGACCACTGGCGACAACATCGATGTACTGTGGAGACCTCACGCCCCACTTGTTGAGCAATTCGGCGGTACGTCCACCCGGCCTCCCGCATGCCCACTATACGCCCTCGCTCAAAGTCCGTCAACTGCACATACGGTTCACGTCCACGCTGTCGCGGCATGCTACCAGTGTTAAAGACTGCGATGGAGCTCCGTATGCCACGGCAAACTGGCTGACACTGACGGCGGTGGTGCACAAATGCTGCGCAGCTAGCGCCATTCGACGGCCAACACCGCGGTTCCTGGTGTGTCCGCTGTGCCGTGCGTGTGATCATTGCTTGTACGGCCCTCTCGCAGTGTCCGGAGCAAGTATGGTGGGTCTGACACACCGGTGTCAATGTGTTCTTTTTTCCATTTCCAGGAGTGTATTCAACCGTTCATGTAACTAGTGACTGCTGTTGCCACAACACGGATACTCTCACTGCTGAGGGTGTCAGTGCAAATCGATTAAGTCCCTACCGAGTCGGAGCTGCCAATTACACTACCACAGTCAGCTGCTGGCGCCCGTCGTCGACAGCTAGACAATGAAGTGCTGCTCGTTGGCGATGTGCAACTGCTTTACCGTCTCTTCAGATGTGGACTCCGACAGAAGAGGCCGCGAGTTTCTCGTCTCAGGAAGTACTCTTAAGTTTTCGAGAACGCGAAACACTAACAAGACTGTCCAAGATACCGAGACAGCAACACTTGTCCCTCTAGCGGTCCGGAATGGAATCTCTCCAACATTCCACCGCGCAGCGATCCCTGAGAACCTGGGGCATTTGATGGTACCAGCTGACTAGATTTCTAGTCACAAACTCCGGCGGAAAACGGTACACCAATCGACTGGCTTCTCGCCACTTTACATCATCAGCCTTCGGCCTGTGATCATGCTCGCCTATGGCGTGCGCGGGAAAACTGCAGGCGAGCCAACGCCCTCGCACCGTGGGCACCTGTTCGTCACACTCCCCGCTGCGCCAAATGTGCCATCCCAGGAAGAGGCGCACAAACAGAACCCACAGAATAATATACGATCCCCAAAGCTCGCTTCTTCCGTTGTGAAGCGACTGCGGCGGTGCCAGTGCCTTGCGTTGACCCGTACTCTGAACAGGGTAGTGGACCTGGACGCCAGACGCACATCGGCGACCTCCTCCCCGGCTTTTGTGCCCAGCCCCATCTACTGTGTCGGAGCGGAACATTCGCAGAATCGCGACAGTTCGCTGGCGAGAGCTTTTCCCTCAGCTGTCCCAAATGGCAGTGAACAGTTCACTGAGAATTGCAGCCAAGTAGTTTCAGCTTCGAAATCGCATAACTGTCTGACGTTCGGCAGTCAATCGCCGATGTTATCAGATCAGTAACAGCTTAATCTCGCTGATTACACCGCGAGTGTGTGTAATAAAAGGAACAAATAAATAAATGAAAGAAAGATTCACCGTCACCTCACCTGGATCCCTCATCTCCGCTCCATCCACTCCGAAGCCCACAACCGCCTCCGACTCCTCAAACTCCTCTCTGGACGGACATGGGGTTGCACCCCTCTACCATCCTCCACACCTACAAATCATTAATCCGTCCCATCCTCTGTTATGCCAGTCCCGCCTGGATATCCGCCCCCCCACACAAATTCTATAAGTCCCTCCAGATCCTCGAATGCCATGCACTCCGCCTCACCTTCCGTATACGCCTCCCGTCTCCCACCCGGATCAACTATGACCTCATTCCTTTCCCCCATCTGCTCCTATTCCTCGAACATATCCACATACTCTCTGCCTCCCGCCGCCTCGATCCCCCTCACCCCCTTGTTGCTCCTCTCCTCTCCAATCCCTGCCCTCTGCCACGAGTTTAATGTTGTGTCCCCCTACCCTCCATCTCTACACCCTTCATCTCCTTTCCCAAGGTGGCTTCCGTAAACTCCCTCTCCTGGATGATGCCCTCTGTCCCTCCATTTATCCCTCCTATCAACTCTGATTCTCACCCCTCCCTCCTTTCCTCTGTCCTTCCCCAGGCTCCCTCTTCCCCCCCTTCCATCCTGTTTTCACCCTACCTAACCTCTCTGTCTCCCCTCTCCCACCCTGCTTTTTTGTATACCCCTCCTCTGCCTTTCCCCACTCCTTGTCGTGTCTGCCCAGCACCCCCCCCCCCCCTCTTATGGGTCCTTGTCCTCCATCGGCTCCTTTCCCCCCTCCCCCCCACTTCGTTTTTCCTCTCCTCCCCTCCTTCCCCCCTTTCCTTTCCCATCATCTGTCCAGGTTCCCCCCATCTGTCCTCGGCTCTGGTATATCATATTTGTGCCAATTTTTTAGTGCAGTGTTCAAGTTAATGTTCAGTGTTGTTAGTCTTTCCAAAGTGTTGCGAACAGAAACCATGCTGTCGCTGGGTGTAAATTTTATATCGCGTGCGAACAGAAACCAGACTGTCGCCGTGTTTTTTAATTGTCTGTCTTGTTTTATGTTCCACGATTTCCGCCATTTTACCATTTAAGTCACCGATTTTATCGCCTGCTTTTATTATTTATTATCTTCATCTTTTTAAAACAAATTCTGTAGGCTGAAGAGTGACGTACTAAGCTGCTGCCAGCCCGCCCCCTTCAGGGGGAATCGAAACTCAATAAAGGAAAAAAAAAGGCTGCTTCACAACTCTCTGATCTCTGCCGAACTTCAGGTCCTCCGGATCACTGAACACATCAGCAAAGGCTTCAACGCTGCCAAGTCGACAGCTGCGGTTTTTCTGGACTTGCAGAACGCCTACAATAAGATCTGGACCGACAACCTCGTGCGCAAGATGCTGATGCAGACACCAATACCGGACATCTATGTCAAGATTGTGGGTGACTTCCTCCGTGGTAGGACTTTCCTCGTGGCTCACAGGGGAATGCGTTCTGGCATTCGCCCATTGACAGTTGGCACTTCTAACAATACCACCACTTGCAAAGTAGGTTAGAAATCAGATTAATAATGTTGCTGACGCAGCATATGTTCGCTTTATCGGGCAACAACAAAGTTATTGACTGTGGATGGTATCATCAGAATGGAAATAATGAAGTCACTGTAAAAAAGTAATTAATTTTGGCACTTATCTTGAACGGATTCCCACGTCGATTTCGTCGAAGTTGTTATGGGTAATTTTGTTGATTCTAGGGTGATTCCACTTTGACTGCTAGAAGATCCAGATCTGTATTTTAGCAATATTTGAAGATCTAACAAATGCGTTTTTCAGGAAATTCTTAATGATCAAACAATCCCAGATCAGAACAATGGTGTGGCAAAAATAATTTTTGACTTGGTGTTCACGATCCACATTTTTATTAAACTTATTGTAAATTCACACGTACTTCTTCTTAATTGGCACATCACCAAGAAAACAGTTTTGTATCAATCTTCATATATTTGATTTCCACTTTAACCAAACACAAGACTTGACTGTTCTTTTACAAAGCGAAATAACAACTTAACTTCTGCAAAATGAAACAAAGACTGCTCTGTGCGCAATCGCGCCAAAACGGTTACAAGTAAGTCAAAGATTATGACAGTCTCACAGAAATGAATACACACATGAACCATATCACTGTAATATATCGATACATCGGAGTACCTATACATTAATAAAACGAAATGTGAATATTGTCACAAAAATACGTCTCTTACTTCGCAGAAAAGTAGTACGACATTACTGGTATCGAGAATTGGGGTTGGAGTGCCGTAATGGTCACGTAAATAAAGAACCATGACACACTCCACAGGGATCCGTGCTATCTCCCATTCTTTTTAACATTTACGTGAATGATATGCCGGTCATCCCCGAGTGCCAAGTGGCACAATATGCTGATGACACAGCACTCTATACCACTGGACGTATCACTGACGCCGTGCCGCGCGGGATTAGCCGAGCGATCTGGGGCGCTGCAGTCATGGACTGTGCGGCTGGTCCCGGCGGAGGTTCGAGTCCTCCCTCGGGCATGGGTGTGTGTGTTTTTCCTTAGGATAATTTAGGTTAAGTAGTGTGTAAGCTCTGGGACTGATGACCTTAGCTGTTAAGTCCCATAAGATTTCACCCACATTTGAACTGACGCGGTCATCGCCCGCCTCCAACGACAGGTGGACGCCACCATCACGTTGTGCCAGACAAACAAAATCGCTCTTCATGCCACCAAAACTACGGCGGTCTACTTCACGAAACGGCGCCCAATACTCCGCCGCAATATTTCGATTGCAGGCGTGCAGGTGCCCTGATCCCCGACGACCACCTATCTCGGGGTCCAGATGGACCACAAGCTGCTGTTCCACTGCCATGCAGAGTATGTCGCCAACAAGGGGCAAAAGCTGACCAGGACCTTGTGCCCCCTCTTCCGCAGTAGGGAACTTAACCTGCCTACCAAGCTCCGTATCTACCGGGCCGCTATCCTGCCTGCCCTCACGTATGGCTCCACTGCATGGGCCACGATTAGTGTCACAGGATGCGGACGTTGCAGCGCCTGCAGAACAAGGTTCTCAGGTGGAGCCTGCACGCCCCGCACTCACGCGGATTGTGACTCTGCATGAGGAAGCAGATATCGCCCCCCTCAAGGAGACTATACGCAACAACGCGCTGCGGTTCTATGAGAAAGTGGCTGCCCTACGGGACACTGTCCATGGGCTACGCCACGTTGGGACTACACATCCACCTCGCTGGCATCGCCAACCGGTTCCGCTGACCATCTTCGAGGAATCGGCATCCGAACAGGACTAGCGCTGGGCCTGGCACGCCCACCACGGCTGCCTCCTTTGCCAGGACTAGCCCTCCATTCCACGTCCACGACTTTCCACTCTTACCTGCCCATGTTGGACTACGTTTTTATGGCGTACTGTCACCGTTGCAGGGTGGTATGGGACTCCAAGTCCCACCGCCACACCTCCAAAGTGTATTGCAGTGTCACAATGTTTCGTGATGAGCAGTCAATCAGCAGATTAAAAAGAAAAATAGAGCTTTCTCATTGTATTGTTAACCTGACTTTCTCGTACTGAATTGTATTAGTCTTTTTCCAGTTCTTCTTTTTCCGTCATGTTCCTCTTGCTCCACGTATCGGGTTTTGTAGCCCGCTACGATTTATTATGAGTGATGCACGTCTTTTCTTATTCAGCCTCGTTGTATTTACCTCTTTGTCTGATACATATACGTCTTTTTTTTAAATAAATCTGTGGACTATGTGCCTAAAGTATTTATTAATTTCGTCCTATTCGTAATTTTATAATTTTGTGTTTGCAATTACATTCTTATTCTAAACTTCTTTTGCGGTCTCTGCTTATGACCCCCTATTCCTCTCAGAAATATGTCAGTTCTGCAGTTTGTAATATTCTTCCTTTTTCAGTAGAGTACAGGCGCAGTGACACTGTGTTGTAATATTTAATTATGCTATGTGTTTTGTTTTATTTAATTTCTAATAGTGCACAACCAATTAAGTACTCTTATTTTCTCTGTACTGTCCACTTGTTCTACAAATGATGTTTATCGCTAAATGTCGAATAAATTTACCCTTTATATTTGTTTATTATCAGTTACTGGTTACACCTGATAGATTCTAGCCGAAACACTACCTAATGAGTGAAGTTCATAGGCGAACAATTAAACACAAGCACACACACACACACACACACACACACACACACATACACACACACAAAAGCACACACACACACTCTCACACACACAGTCTGAGACAAAGAGATAATTATGTATTGAGAACTTTCTCCATAGGGCATTACCTTTAAAAATTACGTTATTGTCAGTCAGCATATTCATTTCTCTTCTCAGATGTAAAAGTTGTTTGAGTATTTGAGAGCTTAATTGGCTGCTGTGTTCCAAAGACGTTTTTTTCCATTCCTTGGAGTTGGGCAGGCTGTTGTAGAATAAAGTCTTGTTCTTTTCAATCAAGAGTCCTAGCTGGCTGCAACTGGTGCAGAATGGATGTGCTGTCCATCTCTACAGCCAAACTTAAAGGAATTACTGTCGTCTGTGAGATTGTTACAGACAAATATTGTCATAGCACTGATGCCTATCCTGTAGAAGTTGCTTTTTTCTAGACATACCTAGGTAACAGCAACACATTACTCTTTTATGTATCTTTTTTCTCTATTATGTTCATGTTAACTTTCAGTCAATAAGGCTAGCCAAAGTACACACAAGAAACAAAATATTTACAGGTTAAATTGTCCTCTTGGAATCCAAAGAGACCAGTGTCACTTTCGTTTGAAATGCTGTCTGTTTCTGCCATTCCCAAAATTACTTTAAGGATAAACTATACCAAAGTACCTGTAAAGCACATGAATCTTTCAGCTCGTTCATTAGCTTATGACAAACCCCATTTCGAAAGATCAGACTGAAACATCATACGCTTGTTTCATCGGCGCAGTTTTACCGCGAATACGGTAGAAAATTTCTCTTGGTTTTGATTTTCCATTCACTTTTGTCCGCGTCTTTCCAGCAAATGCGCCGTCCATTCGTACTTTTTTTAGCCACATAACTTTTAATGCCTTTTCAGTTGTAACTGACTCTAAACGCTTATCTAAACTCCGTTTCAAGATTTATCTTTGATCATTATTAGCACCTGTCCAATGCGTTTCTCCACAAGTACAAATTTCAGAACTTATTCTTCCGTCCTAGGACATTATCAGAATTAAACTTGTTATTCAACGAAATACTCTTTCGTGTGACCGGTATTACATCTGATTTCTTCCTTGCTTAGCCATCTCGTTTTGCTTCACAGGTACCATCATTCTTTCACGTTAGTTGATACTTCGAGCGATTCTTCTTAGCACAACTTCGTATGTAAGGGTGAAAATCTTATAAAGAACGTTTAGTTCCACTAATATTTGTCTATTATTACTCAATTTTTGCTTATTAGGCCATCGTTAGGTGACAATTATGTAGTGTCCTCGAAAACACTAATGCCCAAGAAAGCTTCGACAAATAGTTATTTTCTTCTCTACTTCCTTTTATTTCCTTTTATCTAACGTATTCTGTGTTAGTCTTTCCGTTCTTTTAAGCTTTCTGCTTTGTGCTGGAATGACCAATTTTCTTCAGTTTTCCTTTCACTAAAAGATGTAAAATCATATTTGTTACTCGATTATTTTGCCATCTCCTTCAACATCCCTTCAGTGTTTCACTCGCTTCTTCGAAGTGTTATTCTAATGAAGAACTGGTATGTATGCGATATTCATCGTGCTTGTGCTTATTGTTCTATGAAAAGTTAACAGTTTTTAGCAGCTGATGTTACACGTCGTGTACTCCTTATGTCGGGGACAGAAGATCGAACTCGTATTATTCTAATCCCGCAGTTCATGTCTGACATCAGCTACTGTGAAGTTATTTCATTAACTAGCGCTGCCATGCTTGAGTTTAATTTTCATTAAATGTCCCATAATACCCCGATATTAACACTGAGTTCTCTTTTTGCTCCACACCCACTTCTTTGTTCTTTTCTAACAGTACTGCACAGCTTTACCTGTCTCTGTTCTGCCTCTTTGTCTCTCTTTCAGACACACACACACACACACACACACACACACACACACACACGCACTCACTCACTCACTCACTCACTTCGTGCTTTCGAGCGTTTGTTTATGCCGTCATCAGATCAAAACCTCTTACCCTCACTGTATGGTCTAAGTAGTTCTCTTCTATGTCAATCTATTATTACGACACTAACCAGCTCAAAGTACTTCTTCCGCTGGTCTGCATCGGCGCCTCCACCACCGATGGACAGAAGCACCTTCAGTGAGGGGAAGCGCTCCTTGAGCGCCACCAGACTGGTGTACTTGGAGGTGTCGTCCTGGTATCGCGGCACCGCCTTGTAACTGTCCGTGTCGATGGTGGCGTAGCCGTAGATGAGGTGTGTGCAGTAGGTCAGGCTGGGCTCTATCTCCGACACGAGCATACGCTTCGGATCTGCAACAGTTGTTACGTTCTCAAGCAAGTAGGATGTAAAGATTGAGGAGATAATCTTTCTCAGCACGTGTCGTCTTTTAGCAGTAAACCGTGACTAACGCGAATTAAAAAATTTCCTCGATAACTGAACTTTAAAAGAAGTTTAGGGCTTCCAGCCGCTCTTCGTTTACTACACCCCAAAATATTTCGACAGGGTGCCTGTCAGTCATCCTCAGGAGAGCCATCAAACACTGACGAAGTCTTCGCCCATCCTGAAACTTATAACCGCAATGAGTTTATGTTTCGCACATGCATCAATATTGTGGTGACAGACTAGCAAAACATCTTGCCAATAGGTAATTTTGAAAGGCATGAATACAGTAAGCAGGTCCAAATGAATGCATGTTGCAGTAGTTATTCACGGATGAAAACACTTGCACGTGATAGAGCGAATTGGGGGACTACATCAAAACCGTCTTCTGGCGATAGACTATATCGACAACCATGTCCACTTCTTCTTCGTCTATTCCGGTATATCCTCGAATTTCGAATGAATTTTTCTTCTATATGTTCATTATCAGTTACTATTTTACTTCTAATAGTCAAACCGCTAAGGCTGTTCTCTGTAGCTATTATGTGCAATTCATTGACAAGTCATCGAAATGGTTCCTATACCACCAGTTATATTTTATTATCAAAAATTTACTGCTAAGTGACAAACACACACGCACACGCACACACACGCGCGCACATAGATGCATAATGTAGTCTGAGATAGAGACACAATTTCTTATTCAAATTTCTTTTGACGAACAGAGAAAGTTGCAAACATAAAAGATTTCATTTTGTCTTTAAAAAGTTCTTTATTGTCTATACGTACATTTAATCCACTTCGCAGAGGTAAAAGGTAATTCAACGTGCCATTTTCTTCTACGTTCCAAAGAAAAATGTATGTGTTTGCCATCTTGATTTGTAAAGATCCCACTGTTAGAGTTCGTTAACAACAAAAATCAGGGGGCTGTTCCTATTTCACACACACACACACACACACACACACACACACACACACACACACTATATATATTTCGCAACTGATTAGATTATCAGTTGACGACATGAACATTTTAAATGACAGGCGAAGTACTCTTAAAGTTCAGTGACTAATAATGTTTTGTAATTACAGTGAATAAAATAGAAACAGTAAATTAATAAACTTATAAGACATGATATGATGCTTGTTAAACTGACCATAGCGCGCGCGCGTGTGTGTTTGTGTGTGTGTGTGTGTGTGTGTGTGTGTGTGTGTGTGTGTGTATTTCTCTGTCTGTATCGTGTTGGGACCCGGCGAGCACGCAGTAGTGCCTAATCCAATGTCTGAAGTAGTGGTGGAGGAAACTGGCGCCATGAATCCTGCAGGACTGTCCATAAATCCGTAATAGTACGAGGGCTTGGAAATTTATTCTTAATAGCACGTTGCAAGACATACCAGATATGCTCAATAATGTTCTTGTGTGGGGACACTGGTGGCCAGCGAAAGTGTTCAAACTCAGAAGAGTGCTCCTGGGGCCACTCTGGCTATTCTGGACGTGTGGGGTGTCGCATTGTCCTGCTGAAATAGCCCAAGTCCGTCGGAACGCACAGTGGACGTGAATGGATGCAGGTGATCGACAGGATGCTTACGTACCTGCCGAGAGTCGTGTCTAGACGTATAAGGGTTCCGTATCACTCCAATTGCACGCACCCCACACCATTACAGAGCCTCCACCAGCTGGAGCAGTCCCCTGCTGACAGGCAGGGTCCATGGATTCATGAGATTGTCTCCATATACATACACGTCCATCCGCTCGATACAATTGAAACGAGACTCGTCCGACCAGGCAACATGTTTCCAGTCATCAACAGTCCAATGTCGGTGCTGACGGGCCCAGGCGAGGCGTAAAACTTTGTATCGTGCAGTCATGAAGGGTACATGAGTGGGCCTTCGGCTCCGAAAGCACATATCCATGATGTTTCGTTGAATGGTTCGCACACTGACACTTGAAGATGGCCCAGCATCGAAATATGCAAAAATTTGCGGAAGGGTTGTTGCACTTGTGTCACGTTGAACGATTCTCTTCAGTCGTCGTTGGTCCAGTTCTTGCAGGATCCTTTTCCGGCGTCAGCGATGTCGGAGATCTGATGTGTTACCGGATTCCTGATGTTCGCGGTGCACTTAATCGCTAAGATGTTGTGTCCCATCGCTCGTGCGCCGACTATAACACCACGTTCAAACTCACTTAAATCTTGATAATCTGCCATTGTAGCAATAGTAATCGATGAAACAACTGCTCCAGACACTTGTCTTATATAGGCGTTGCCGAGCCAACTGCTGCGCCGTATTCTGCCTGTTTTCATGTCTCGGTATTTGAATTAGCATACCTCTACTAGTTTCTTTGGCGCTTCAGTGCGTAACTATGGCGACAGTACCGCATACACCAGGTATAAAAGGGCAGTGCATTGGCGGAGCTGTCATTTATGCTCAGATGGTTCACGTGAAAAGGTCTCCGACACAATTCTGGCCGCACGACGAGAATTAACAGACTCTGAACGCGGAATGTTAGATGGAGCTAGACGCATGGGACATTCGATTTCAGAAATCGTAAGGAAATTCTATATTCCGAGATCCACAGTGAGAAGAGTGTGCCCAGAATACTATACTTCAGGCCTTAACTATTCGGAAAGCAAGTTCCGATCGGTCAAGAAATGGAAACCACTGTGAATATCTAATAAAGCTATGCACATATGTGTTTAACAGTGTCTCTAGTATCCCTGTCGGTTGCATCACTTCGCTCTTTTCAGTTCTGAGAGCATGGTGAGCACATAAAGTTGCGTAGAAAATAGTGTCTCCCGCAAAGTATGAGGCCCTGGTGAGACATTTCGCCTGATCTTATGCAGCCCAGAACTGTTATACGGTTCCTAGTTCGTGACAATTATCGGTCACAATCTGCAGGGGCAATGAAAATGCTCCTGCAGCATTTTCGATGGGAAGTGTTTGATCACCCGCACTGCAGCCGGTAATTGGATCACGCTGTGTCTCATCTCTGCTCGCATTAACTACTGGCTATTAAGATAACAATTTCGCACAGACAACGAGCTCTAGTTGAGCGGAGAGAATTGGCGGGAAGCATAGGCGGCTGCCTTCTATGACGAGGCTATTGGGAAGTTAGTATAACGGTGCGACAGATGTCCTAGTTGAAGCGGCGACTACGTAGCGAAGTAGCTGGAAGGTGGAGCCAGCAGTCGCAAATAAAACATTTCTGATTTTCAATGTAGTTTCCATTTCACGGCTGTTCGGAACTTATTTTCTGGACAAGCCTTGTATCGTCACGGACACCGCAGTGGCCGACGGCCTTCGTTTAACGACCTAGAGTAGCGGCGTTGGCGTAGGGTTATCAGTGCTAACAGACAAGCAACACAACTTGAAATAACCACAGACTATGATGAACGTAACCGTTAGAACAGTGCGGCGAAATTAGGTGTTAATGGGCTACGGCAGCAGACGATCGACGCGAGTTCCTTTGCTAACAGCATGAGATCACCTGCAGCGCCTATCCTGTGCTCGTGACCATATCGTTGGACCATAGATGACTGGAAAACCGATGGGTAGCAGTTGGTAAGAGCTGACCGTAGGGTTCGAGTGTGGACCCAAGTTGTCAACAAGACACTGTGCAAGGTGGTGTTAGCTCCGCGTTGGTGGGAGCTGTGTTTACTTGGAAATGGACCGTGTCCTCTGGTCCAACTGAACTGATCATTGACCATTTACAGCCATTCATGGACTTCATGTTCCCAAACAACGATGGAATTTTTAGAGATGGCAATAAATAATGTCACCGGACTGTAATTCTTCACGACTGGTGCGAAGAACATTATGAATTATTCGAAAGAATGATTTGGCCACCCAGATCACCTAACATGAATCCCAGCGAACGTTTGTGGAACATGATCGAGAGATCAGTTAGTGCACAATATCCTGCACCGGCAACACTTTCGCAATTATGGACGATATAGAGGCACCATGGATCAATATTTCTGCAGGGGACTTGGAACATTTTGTTGAGGCCATGGCACGTCGAGTTGCTCCACTACACCGGCTGAAAGTAGTTCCGATGTGATATTAGGAGGTATCCCACGACTTTTGTCGCCACAGTGTACATCCAGGATGTATTCTATGCATTCTTCTACGTATTTTCCCACGTATCCCGCTTACTAGTAGGGTGCGTTAATCACTGAGCCGCGCCGGCACAGCGCCTCACGCAACTGCACTGATTATACTGGCATGTCTCCCTCCTCGATCCACATTCTCACTGCCGCCCCAATTTACTTTTAAATTTCACCTTACTAGATTCACAGTCTTGGAACAGATTTTCACTGGCCGCTTCAATCTATACACCGGGTGATCAAAAAGTCAGTATAAATTTGAAAACTTAATAAACCACGGAATAATGTAGATAGAGAGGTAAAAATTGACATACATGCTTGGAATGGCATGGGGATTTTTAGAACAAAAAAAAACAAAGTTCACAAAATGTCCGACAGATGTCACTGGACAGCAAAACGTCAGTGACTGCGCATGACAATTGTGTATAAAAGGTGCTGTAATGAGAGAGAGAATCAGATGCGCCAGCAGTAGCACTATGTTGACATTACCTGAAAAGGGGCTTTTAGTGAAGCTGTATTATCAGAATGGGGAACGTGCTAGTTCAGCGTTACGATCCTATCGCCATAGGAAGGAGATTCGAACGGGTAAAGGTCCGTTGAGAAATGCAGCTGTGGCAAGAATGATTTCGAAGCCACGGGTTGTTTAGACGATAGACCCCGTAGTGGCCGACCGAGCACAAGGCGTAATGCTACTGAGACAGTTCAGGAAGAAATAGAGACTGTAGCGGGTTCGTCTGTGCACGGGGAAGTCAGCGCTCGTGCAGTCGCACTTCGCACCAGCATTCCGTACACTACTGGTTGGCACTGAGGCGTACCGTCCGATGCTATCCGTACAAAATCCATCGGCATCATGAACTGTTACATGGCGATTTAGTGAAGCGGAGGGCATTTGCGGTGTGGGTGTTTCAAAAGATGGCGGAAGATGACGATTGGTTGAGTAACGTGTTGTGGACCGACGAAGCTCATTTCACGCTCTGAGGGTCTATCAACGCCCACAACTGCTGAATTTGGGCTACCGAAAATCCAAGAACTGTCGTGGAAACTCCATTGCACGACGAGAAAGTCACAGTATGTGTTGGATTTACCACATCTACCGTTATCGGGCCTTTTTCCTTGAGGAAATGAGTTATTCTGGTTTTGTAACTGCTACCGTGACGGGTGAGAGGTACGCCGATATGTTACAGAATCGCATCATCCCCAGTCTGGCTGATAAACACCTGCTGGAACGTACGATGTTTATGCAGGATGGCGCTCCACCCCATACTGCTAGACGCGTGAAAGATCTCTTGCGCGCGTCGTTTGGTGATGATCGTGTGCTCATGCGCCACTTTCGTCATGCTTGGCCTCCCAGGTCCCCAAACCTCAGTCCGTGCGATTATTGGCTTTGGGGTTACCTGAAGTGGCAAGTGTATCGTGATTGAGGGACATCTCTAGGGAGATTCTCTGTAAAGAATATCATCTTTGCTTTGTCTTACTTTGTTATGCTAATTATTGCTATTCTGATCAGACGAAGCGCCATCTGTCGGACATTTTTTGAATTTTGTATTTTTTTGGTTCTAATAAAACCCCATGTCATTCCAAGCATGTGTGTCAATATGTACCTGTCTATCTACATTATTCCGTGATTTATTCAGTTTTCAAATTTGTACTGACTTTTTGATCACCCGGTACATAAAGTCATATCTGTATAAGACCAGTAAAATCTCTGAAATTGTGAAATTTCATTTGTATGAAGATGGATTCTGTTGGAGATTCAGAGGCTAGAAATGGAGCCCACTACGAGGGAGTGCTGACAATAAATGCGTCCGAATTTTTTATTCTGTTTTCAATATCACCTGAGGTATTACGTATCATAGATGTTACTCGAGCGACTTCCGCGTTTTGTTGGCGGAAGTTACGGCCCTCTGCCATCAGAACGGCACGAAATTGTAGCGTGTAACATGGAAGTGTGCAACGTAACTATATGGGTACGTGAGAAACAGCCTGCTCTAATCGAGTTTCTAACCGCAAGGAACACGCTCTCCTTCAGCATGACTATACCAGACTATTCAAGAACACTGTGACATCTGCAACAATCCGGGTTCACAGTCTCGGTCATCCTCCGTACAGCCCCTACTTCAACCATCCGATTTTCGTCTGTTTCCAAAACATAAATAAAACCTTCGAGGACTTCACTTTGATAGTGATGAAGCGGTGCAAGCAGAGGTGAGGTTGTGGCTGCGTCAACCAAGTCAAACATTCTACAGAGCCGGCCACTGTGGGCGAGCGGTTCTAGGTGCTTCTGTCCGGAACCGCACGACTGGTACGATCGCAGGTTCGAATCCTGCCTCGGGCATGGATGTGTGTGATGTCCTTATGTTGGTTAGGTTTAAGTAGTTCTAAGTTCTAGGAGAATGATGACCTCAGGTGTTAAGTCCCATAGTGCTCAGAGCCATTTTGAACCATTCTACAGAGACGGTATCAACAAACTGGTCTCTCGTTGGGAGAAATGTGTTCGCCGCCAGGGTGACTGTGTTGAGAAATGATCATGTAGACACGAAAAATAAAGATGCAGAGTGTTAATTAAGTTCGTTTCAATTAGACAAAAAATGTTCAAATGTGTGTGAAATCTTATGGGACTTAACTGCTAAGGTCATCAGTCCCTAAGCTTACGCACTACTTAACCTAAATTATCCTAAAGACAAACACACACACCCATGCCCGAGGGCCGGCCGAAGTGGCCGTGCGGTTCTAGGCGCTGCAGTCTGGAACCGCGAGACCGCTACGGTCGCAGGTTCGAATCCTGCCTCGGGCATGGATGTGCGTGATGTCCTTAGGTTAGTTAGGTTTAACTAGTTCTAAGTTATAGGGGACTAATGACCTCAGTAGTTGAGTCCCATAGTGCTCAGAGCCATTTGAACCACCATGCCCGAGGGAGGACTCGAACCTCCGCCGGGACCAGCCGCACAGTCCATGACTGCAGCGCGTTAGACCGCTCTGCTAATTCCGCGTGGCCTTCAATTAGACCGCTTTAAGAGTTTTGAGATAAAAAGTCAGAGGCGTAAATTCACTGCATGCTCTCGTGCAATCATAAATCATGAATAATAATTACTAAATCAACCATTTTGAGGTAATCGCCTCGAGCGAAAACACAGATACTTCTCGTAGTAAATGGATCCAGAAACGTTTTGATATCAGTTGTTTTTGTGAGATATGTTTAAACGAAATTACTTAGATGTGAGTTCTTACGTTAAACTGGCACACATTGTTATTTTGACCATTGTTTTTACTAGTGCTGTAAATGTCTTACGTACGGATTTAAGAAAGCCGACGACCTGTGAATTAAACATGATTCATTACTTAGGGGCTCCTTCAGCAGCCATCCTGAGGGAACCCAAGTGGCGCAACGCTTCCACTGCTGAGGATCGCTACAAGACAGAGCAGCCGTGGGACTGGACTGCCGCAAGTGGGCCAGTGGATCCCCGCCACGTCACTGCCCTGACCTCAAGACTGTTGTTCAAGGCCTTACACTGAGTTCTCTGCCAGGTAGCCAAGCGTAGCAACCTTGTACTGCGCAAGAGAGGTAGCTCGTTCCAATTCAGCGCAGCTACACGAACAAAACAACTTTCTCTGGGAAATGTGAGGTGACGTGACAGTGTTTTACTGTGCTGGAAGGCCCTTGCCGATTCCAGAATTGTCCAGTGAACGCAGCAGGATTAAACTCAGTTACAGGCAAGAACGACACATAGCGGAAGGCTGAAGATGTCGACAACGCTTAGAAATTGGAATAGAAGCGTTAGTTGAGTGTTTGCAGTTGTGCTATTTAGTCTGTAGATTGGTTTGATGCAGCTCTCCAAGCTAGTCTGTCCTGTGCGGTCTCTTCATCTCTGCAAAACTACTGCAACCTACATCCTTTTGAATCTACAATTTTTGGTCACCACATTTCCTTCCATTTTGGAACTCATGATCCATTCGCCATATGTCCTAGCTTTCGATGTCTTCTGTAGTCAAGTCGTGCAATAAATTTCTTTCTTCCACAATGCGCTTCAGTACCTTTCCATTAGTTATTCAATTAGCCCACCTAATCTTCAGCATTCGCCCTTAGCATCACATTTCGACAGTTTCAATTCGCTTTTTGCCGTTAGTGTTTACTGTCCACATTTCACTTCCATACAAGGCTACGACACAGTCAAATATCTTCTGAAATGACGTCCTAACATTTAAATTTAGATTAGATGTCAACAAATTCCTCTTTTTGCGTATGCTGTTCTTGTTACCACCAGTCTCCATTTTCATATCCTCGCTGCTTCGGCCATCATCAGTTATTTTGCTACCGAAATAGCAAAATTTGTCTACTACTTTTACTGTCTCATCTCCTAATCCAATTCCATCAGCATCCCCCGATTTTATTCCACTACATTTTATTATTATTGTTTTACTTTTGTTGATGTTCATCACATAATCTCTTTTCAAGACACAACCCATTCCGTTCAGCTGCTCATCTAAGTCCTTTGCCATATCTGACTGAGTTACAGTATCATCAGCAAATCTCAAAATATTTATGTTTTGTAGTATTTTGCATAAAAATGTTATTTTCATGCTGCACATTAATTTTTTGTTTTACTTATGCACCCACAGTCATTTCGCCTAAAAAAAAGCATTTTCAGTGGGTGTCTTGGAATATTACATGATTTTCCCGTTGTCACACATAAGTTATAGTGTTAAAACAGGTCATGGAAGTATTTTGTATAATGAAATGGAGAAGTACTTACAGGTCAGTGTTTAATTCTGTAGTTATAAAGCAAGCAGCATTCCTCAAATGAAAACTGGTTGAAAGCTTCCACTTTTTCTAGTACCCATTGTGTTTTCGTGAGATAACACTTTAACTTTCTTTTTTCTCTGTGTAGAGTCTCATTCGTTTTCGTAAGTGTTGCCAACTTTCGTGGTCTTTACTTCCAGCTGTTTTCGTTTGACTGTATATGTGGCAATGTAAGTTTTGTGTCTCATTTGTGTCTCAGCATCTCTCTCTCTCTCTCTCTCTCTCTCTCTCTCTGTGTGTGTGTGTGTGTGTGTGTGTGTGTGTGTGTGTGCGTGTGTGTTTGTGTCTATACAGTTGTTTCCAATTATGTTCTTAGGACAGGAATGTCATTTGTGATCATCTATTGGAATGTTTGTCTGTTATATGATCAGTTAGTGTAAACAATGAATGTCATATTCACTTGGTCATTTAGTAGTAGCTTCTTTCTGCCTTTATTTTGTATATATGATCATTTTCTTGTAAAGTTAGCAGGTGTGTTCCATTATTTATTCTATTTTCATACCTTTATCTCTTGTAGTGTGCTTGTGACTCATTTCCTTGAACGTTATGCAACAATTGAGTGGATGTTCTCATATTTCCATTCTCTGATATTCTTTGTATGGGGTGTCGAGTGTTCTGCTGGTGTTTCTTACTTACCTTGAATGACATGTGTTGCATAGTAGTTGATATATTGCTGCCTTCTGGCAGATGTCTTTGTCATTTGCTACGTTAGATGTTAGCTGTTTGTCTGAATGCTGTAGTTATGGCTTGTTTTTTTAATGTTTGTTATTGTATGTGCGTGTTTCCGATTGTATGCAATTGTGAATGACCTAGAATCTTCGGTCGTGTTTTCTTGTATTCTTTATGTTGTTGTTCTGTCACTGTGTGTGTTTGTTTGTGTGGGCTTTGTTATGTTGTTGTTTGTAGCTCTGTGAGTGTATTGCGTTTACATGCATTTGTTGTGACTAGACTGCATGTGTACCCTTTGTTTTTTGCTATTTATTTGACGATTTTGTTTCTGGAAATTTTCTCTGCTGAGTGGTAATGTGTTGACCCTGCAAACTATGTATATAAGAATTGCTTGATTCCGTGAGTGTGGATAATTTGAAGTTTGATGTATGATTGTGCCAGATGTTGTAGGATTACACTAAATTTCAAAGCCGTGGTGTTTGTTTTGTTTTTTGTTATATCTAAGAAGTTCATTTTGTTGTCATACTCCCTTTCCATTGTGTATCTTATCTTTTTGTGTATTGTGTTTATATCTGCATGTAAATTACCCATTTGTTTCTGGTTCATTAATTAAACAAGGGATCATCTGTCTATCTGACTCAGTGTAGTATGTTGTACCTCTTTGTGATAAAGATTTTCTTCGTTGTTTATGAAAATGTTTGCTAGGGAACCTGACACTGGTGATCCTACTGGTAGCTTAGCTTCTTGTAAATAGTATTCATTATTAAACTGAAAGTAGTTTTGTTCCATTATCAGTTATAGAGACTTGTTTATTTCTTTGGTATATTCATAAGGAATTTGGTTGTTATCTTTCAGGTTTTATTCTGTGACGTGCATTTTTTATTACTCTTATGCATGAAAACGTATTTTCTGTGTAAGAGAGAGGAGGGTAGTTGTGACTAGGACTTTTATATTTTTTATAAGTCATATTAACTGCGAAGTGTTCCTTATAGTTCTATCATCTTCTATTTTATACTTTTAAAAAGTAATTTCAACAAGAGTCCTACGAATCTGGAAGTGGTAACTTTCTTGAATTTTATAATGGATATTACTGGGATATTTGGTGTATGGACTTTTAGTTGGCATCGGAGGGTGGGTACACTGAGAATACTCTGTATTAATTTTCCTTTTTTCTATCTTCTAATGTGTAGTCTACATTTTAAGACACTTTTTATCTTGAAACTTCCTGGCAGATTAAAACTGTGTTCCGGACCGAGACTCGAACTCGGGACCTATGCCTTTCGCGGGCAAGTGCTCTACCAACTGAGCTACCTAATCACGACTCACGCCCCGTCCTCACAGCTTTACTTCCGCCAGTGTCTCGGTCCGGCACACAGTTTTAATCTGCCAGGAAGTTTCATATCAGCGCACACTCCGCTGCAGAGTGAAAATCTCGTTCTGGACTTTTTATCTTATTCAAAAATCTATTTGTTTGGATCAGATCTGGGTGCATGAGTAAAATAAAAAATTAATATGGAGCAGGCAAAAGGCATTTTTTCTGTACTCTGCTGCAACTGTTTTTATTTCTTCTCTCTGTACTTTAATTCCCTTTCTAAATTATTTGTTGCTTTTCTTTATTGCTTGCTCTGCGTACAGATTGAATAACTTGATGGACAGGCTACAATCCTGTCTCACTCCCTTCTCAACTACTGCTTCCTTTTCATGTGCTTTTACTTGTATAATTGTAATCTGCTTTCTGTACATGTTGTAAATAAGCTTTCACTCTCTACATTTTACCCCTGCTACTTTGAAAATTTCAATGACTGTAGTCCCGACGGTATTGTCAACAGATTTCTCTAAATATACAAATGCTGTAAATATATGTTTCCCTTTTTTCAGCCTATCTTCTAAGATAAGTGATAGGATCAATATTGCCTTGTGTGTTACTACATTTCTGTGGAATTCAAACTGATCTTCCCCAAGGCCAGTCTCTAGCAGGTTTTTTTTTCCGTTTTCCGTCAATATTTTACAATCATACTTATTAAACTGATGGTTCGGTAGTATTCACACTTCTTAGCACCACCCATTCATTGTTATTGAGATTACTGTATAGTTCTTGAAATCAGAAGGTATTTCGCCTGTCGCATATACCTTGCAAACCACGTGGAATAAAACTTCCTCGCCGATTAAAACTGTGTGTCGGACCGAGACTCGAATTCGGCTCCGTCGCCTTTCGCGGGCAAGTGCTCTACCAACTGAACTACCCAAGAACGACTCACGACCCGTCCTCACAGCTTTAATTCCGCCAGTACCTCGTCTCCTACCTTCCAAACTTCACAGAATCTCTCCTGCGAACCTTGCAGATCTAGAACTCCTGAAAGAAAGGATGTTGCTGAGACATGGATTAGCCAAAATCTGGGAGATGTTTCCAGAATGAAATTTTCACTGTGTAGCGGAGTGTACGCTGTTATGAAACTTCCTGGAAGATTAAAACTATGTACCGGACCGAGAATCGAACTCGGGACCTTTGCGTTTCATGGTACACACTCCGCTAGAGTGAAAATTTCATTCATGTGGAATAGTTTTATCATGACTGGCTCTCTAAAGAGTCTCAATAATTATGAGGGAATGGCACCCACTTTTCGGGCTTGTTTCTGCTTAGGTATTTCAGTGCTCTGTCAAATTATTCTCGCCGTATCATATTTTCAAACTCATTTTCACTTACTTTCTGTTCTGTTTCTACAATATTGTTTTCAAGTTTGTTTTCCCTGTATAGATCCCCTACATAGTACGTCCATCTTTCGTCTTTCTTTTCTTGCGTAGAACTTTCGTTCCATCTGAGCTCTTGGTATTCATGCCACTGCTTCTCATATCTCCAAAGGCCTCTTAAATTTTTCTCCAGGTAGCTTCAATCACTACCCTAGTAATACATGTTTCTACAACCGAGCTTTTGTTTTCTAGCAATTTTTACTTTTCATTTGGCATTTTTTATCAGTTTCATTTTCCAAACATATATACTCCGTTTCACGTACTTCACTTGCTGCATTTTTATATTGCTCTCCTTTCGTAATCAATTTTATATGTGAATATCGGTTCAAATCAGTTCTTCCGAAGCTGAAGATTTGAATAACGCTTATTGGACGAACAAGAAATTTCGTAATTAGATGATGTGGTTTTCAATTTGATAGAGAGAGAATAACTTTTTATAACAATTTAGGTTTTGAGTATACTTCATCACATGCTTACCGCCTTTTCTAAGTACACTTCAGCTAGTTCCCACGCGCTCTAAATATCCTGAAGTATCTTTGGATTTGGGAGCACTGTGCTTTGAAAATTCGGTCTTTCATATCGTATCTCTTTACTGATCTCTTTGGAATGCCCCCATCACTCCGCCTGTAGAAACAAATATATAATCAATGGAACCATATCGACCAATCGAAAGACCACGAAAAATGTGATTTTAAATATTCCTGGTATCATAAAAACATAGTACTCTCCCTGCCGCCATTGACAAGCAGCTGCCAGCAGCAAGTCGTATACTCTTAGCTCACTTATTTGTTACATAGTTTAATTCTTAATTTCTTTGCGTGTTTTTGGGTACTTGCATTGTTTAATTCATAAATTTCTGGCGTATTATAGTATTTGAGAGTTGTAGCATCGCGCTTTCGTACCTGAATAGTGTAAAATCGCGTAGTCTCTTTCTGCCACCAAGCAGTGTGTCAGCAGTGCGCAAGTAACAGCATTACTGAATTTACTAGGCAATCTTGTATTTTAATAACCGTTTAAATTTTGTGTTGAATTGTTTATGCTCTCTGTAGATTAGTTCAGACGTTCTTTGCACAATAGTTTTTAGCATGGATAGGGACTGCGACTGCTGTGTTCGGACGCGGGCTGAGTTGGCAGCCCTTCGCTCCCAGCTTCAGGCAGTGCTGGCTTCGGTCACACAGCTTGAGGCTGTTGCCAATGGGCATCACTGTGGGGGTCCGAATGGGGGTTTGTCGGGGATGGCCAGCTCGTCCCACGCATCCCCCGATCGGACTACGGCTGTGGCTGCCCGGGATACTGCCTACATTGAGGCCAACCCCTCACCCATGGTAGAGTGGGAGGTCGTCTCGAGGTGTGGCAGGGGGCGAAAGACATTCCGGAGGGCTGAAGAGAAGGCCTCTCCAGTTTGTCTGACCAACCGGTTTCAGGCTCTGTCTCTGTCTGATCCTGATCTTCGGCCGGACATGGCTGCTTGTCCTGTTCCAGAGGTTGCCTGTCAGTCTGCAAGATCTGGGCGGTGGCAAAGGGTGGGCTTACTGGTAGTTGGGAGTTCCAACGTCAGGCGCGTAATGGGGGCCCTTAGGGATATGGCAGCAAGAGAGTGGAAGAAAACCAATGTGCACTCTGTGTGCATACCGGGGGGAGTCATTCCAGATGTGGAAAGGGTCCTTCCGGATGCCATGAAGGGTACAGGGTGCACCCATCTGCAGGTGGTCGCTCATGTCGGCACCAATGATGTGTGTCGCTATGAGTCGGAGGAAATCCTCTCTGTCTTCCGGCGGCTACCTGATTTGGTGAACACTGCCAGTCTGGCTAGCGGGATGAAAGTAGAGCTCACCATCTGCAGCATCGTCGACAGGACTGACTGCGGACCTTTGGTACAGAGCCGAGTGGAGGGTCTGAATCAGAGGCTGAGACGGTTCTGCGACCGTGTGGGCTGCAGATTCCTCGACTTGCGCCATAGGGTGGTGGGGTTTCGGGTTCCGCTGGATAGGTCAGGAGTCCACTACACACAGCAGGCGGCTACACGGGTAGCAGGGGTTGTGTGGCGTGGACTGGGCGGTTTTTTAGGTTAGATGGCCTCGGGAAAGTACAGAAAGTGCAACAGCCTCAAAGGGTGCGGGGCAAAGTCAGGACATGCGGAGACCAAGCAGCAATCGGTATTGTAATTGTAAACTGTCGAAGCTGCATTGGTAAAGTACCGGAACTTCAAGCGCTGATAGAAAGCACCAAAGCTGAAATCGTTGTAGGTACGGAAAGCTGGCTGAAGCCAGAGATAAATTCTGCCGAAATTTTTACAAAGGCACAGACGGTGTTTAGAAAGGATAGATTGCATGCAACCGGAGGTGGCGTGTTTGTCGCTGTTAGTGGTAGTTTATCCTGTAGTGAAGTAGAAGTGGATAGTTCCTGTGAATTATTATGGGTGGAGGTTACACTCAACAACCGAGCTAGGTTAATAATTCGCTCCTTTTACCGACCTCCCGACTTAGCGGCATTAGTGGCAGAACAACTGAGAGAAAATCTGGAATATATTTCACATAAATTTCCTCAACATGTTATAGCCTTAGGTGGAGATTTCAATTTACCAGATATAGACTGGGACACTCAGATGTTTAGGACGGGTGGTAGGGACAGAGCATCGAGCGACATTATACTGAGTGCACTATCCGAAAGTTACCTCGAGCAATTAAACAGAGAACCGACTCGTGGAGATAACATCTGGGACCTACTGACAGCAAACAGAACCTAACTTTTCGACTCTGTAAATGCAGAACAGGGAATCAGTGATCATAAGGCCGTTGCAGCATCCCTGAATATGGAAGTAAATAGGAATCTAAAAAAAGGGAGGAAGGTTTATCTGTTTAGCAAGAGTAACAGAAGGCAGATTTCAGACTACCTAACAGATCAAAACGAAAATTTCTGTTCCGACATTGACAATGTTGAGTGTTTATGGAAAAAGTTCAAGGCAATCGTAAAATGCGTTTTAGACAGGTACGTGCCGAGTAAAACTGTGAGGGACGGGAAAAATCCACCGTGGTTCAACAACAAAGTTAGGAAACTACTGCGAAAGCAAAGAGAGCTTCACTGCAAGTTTAAACGCAGCCAAAACTTCTCAGACAAACAGAAGCTAAACGATGTCAAAGTTAGCGTAAGGAGGGCTATGCGTGAAGCGTTCAGTGAATTCGAAAGTAAAATTCTATGTACCGACCTGACAGAAAATCCTAGGAATTTCTGGTCTTACGTTAAATCAGTAAGTGGATCGAAACAGCATATCCAGACACTCTGGGATGATAATGGCATTGAAACAGAGGATGACACGCGTAAAGGTGAATTACTAAACACCTTTTTCCAAAGCTGTTTCACAGAGGAAGGCCGCACTGCGGTTCCTTCTCTAAATCCTCGCACAACGAAAAAATGGCTGACATAGAAATAAGTGTCCAAGGAATAGAAAAGCAACTGAAATCACTCAACAGAGGAAAGTCCACTGGACCTGACGGGATACCATTTCGATTCTACACAGAGTACGCGAAAGAACTTGCCCCCTTCCAACAGCCGTGTACCGCAAGTCTCTAGAGAAACGGAAGGTTCCAAGTGATTGGAAAAGAGCACAGGTAGTCCCAGTCTTCAAGAAGGGTCGTCGAGCAGATGCGCAAAACTATAGACCTATATCTCTGACGTCGATCTGTTGTAGAATTTTAGAACATGTTTTTTGCTCGCGTATCATGTCGTTTCTGGAAACCCAGAATGTACTCTGTATGAATCAACATGGATTCCGGAAACAGCGATCGTGTGAGACCCAACTGGCTTTATTTGTTCATGAGATCCAGAAAATATTACATACAAGCTCCCAGGTAGATGCCATTTTCCTTGACTTCCGGAAGGCGTTCGATACAGTTCCGCACTGTCGCTTGATAAACAAAGTAAGAGCCTACGGAATATCAGACCAGCTGTGTGGCTGGGATGAAGAGTTTTTAGCAAACAGAACACAGCATGTTGTTATCAATGGAGAGACGTCTACAGACGTTAAAGTAACCTCTGGCGTGCCACAGGGGAGTGTTATGTGACCGTTGCTTTTCACAATATATACAGGGTGGTCCCGAATTCATGGTACAAACTTTAATGGTAGGTGCAGGACATTGTAACAAGGATATATTGTATAGGAATGTATAGTCCCAGGTGACGCGGTGAGGCGTAAACAGGGGAAATAACGGCCGAAAGGAAAACGAAAGATTTTATTGAAATCGTTGTTGACAAGTGTCATGTTTACAGTAAGTGTTCAAAATTGCGTCCACCATGAGCGATACATGCTTGACAGCGTCGGTGCAGCGATTGGCGTACACGTTCAAAGATGCCTGGTATTTCACGCACACCTGCAGCAGCTACAGATATGCGAGCAACGAGATCCTCATCTGAGTCAACTGGAGTCTCATAAACAAGACTCTTAAGATGTCCCCATAAAAAGTAATCGAGGCAAGAGAAATCAGGAGATCGGGGTGGCCAAGGGACTGGTCCACCACGCCCAATCCATCTAGCACCAAACGTGGCATTCAGGTAATTCCGTACAGCAGTGCTGAAGTGTGCTGGCGCTCCATCGTGCTGAAACCACATGCGGTTACGAATGGCGAGCGGAACATCTTGCAGCAGTTCTGGTAACACTTCTTGCAGAAAAATAAGATAGCTTTCGCCACAGAGTCGCGTGGGTAGTAAGTATGGCCCAATCAAAAAGTCGTTCACAATACCAGCCCACACATTAATACCGAAACGTTGTTGATACGCATGTGGACGCGTTGCATGTGGATTATCTGTTGCCCACACATGGGAATTGTGCGCATTAAAGACACCCTCGCGTGAAAATGTCGCTTCATCTGTAAATAGCACATGACCTACGAAATCCGGCTGCAACGCACATTGCTGCAACAACCACTGGCAGAAGTTCACGCGAAGAGGATAATCTGCCGGATTCAATGCTTGTACTTTTTGAAAATGGAAGGGGTGTAAGCGATTTTCATTTAACACTCTGCATACAGTCTGATGACTCACATGTACGTCACGCGCAACAGTTCTTGTGCTTGACTCGGGTCTATCAGCCACTATGTTCAAGATGCGTTCTTCCAGTCTTGGAGTGCGTACAGCTCTTACTCGACCAGCGTCATGTCTGTTGACGTCGAACGTACCTGTTTCACAAAGTTGACGATGTAACCGTTGAAAAATTCTATGATCCGGCATTCGTCGATTAGGATACTCCGCGCGATACATTCGTAACGCAGCTCTGGCGTTACCATTTGCACGGCCGTACATGTAATGCATGTCTGCTTTTTCTGCATACGTAAAGTCACCCATCGTCTACGGCAGCACAATTGTGAATGGCGCTTGTCCCTACTGCGATACATCATGTTCATCTACTGCCCTCTACCGGCAGTGACACCAACCGATCACTCCATTTCTCTTTCCCCTGTTTACGCCTCACCGCGTCACCTGCGACTATACATTCCTATACAATAAATCCTTGTTACAATGTCCTATACCTACCATTAAAGTTTGTACCATGAATTCGGGACCACCCTGTATAAATGACCTAGTAGATAGTGTTGGAAGTTCCATGCGCCTTTTCGCGGATGATACTGTAGTATACAGAGAAGTTGCAGCGTAAGAAAATTGCAGCGAAATGCAGGAAGATCTGTAGCGGATAGGCACTTGGTGCAGGGAGTGGCAACTGACAAATGTAATGTATTACGAATACATAGAAAGAAGAATCCTTTATTGTATGATTATATGATAGCGGAACAAACACTGGTAGCAGTTACTTCTGTAAAATATCTGGGAGTATACGTTACGGAACGATTTGAAGTGGAATGATCATATAAAATTAATTGTTGGGAAGGCGGGTGCCACGTGGAGATTCATTGGGAGAGTCCTTAGAAAATGTAGTCGATCAACAAAAGAGGTGGCTTACAAAACACTCGTTCGGCCTATACTTGAGTATTGCTCATCAGTGTGGGATCCGTACCAGATCGGGTTGACGGAGGAGATAGAGAAGATCCAAAGAAGAGCGTCGCGTTTCGTCACAGGGTTATTTGGTAAGCGTGATAGCGTTACGGAGATGTTTAGCAAACTCAAGTGGCAGTCTCTGCAAGAGAGGCGCTCTGCATCGCGGTGTAGCTTGCTCGCCAGGTTTCGAGAGGGTGCGTTTCTGGATGAGGCATCGAATGTATTACTTCCCCCTACTTATACCTCCCGAGGAGATCACGAATGTAAAATTAGAGAGATTCGGGCACGCACGGAGGCTTTCCGGCAGTCGTTCTTCCCGCGAACCATACGCGATTGGAACAGGAAAGGGAGGTAATGACAGTGGCACGTAAAGTGCCCTCCGCCACACTCTGTTGGGTGGCTTGCGGAGTATAAATGTAGATGTAGATATCTTACTGTAAGAACGGTTAATCTAAGAAAAAGGTGCAGTTTTTAATGTTGCAGTGTAAATAATAACCATAATTATAATGAAATATCATCTAGCAATTCATTCAATGCATGATGGAAAATTAGGAGTGTTTCCTGATATTTAGCTTGCGGCATTCATAAAATAATAAGATCTGCAAGTTGATCGTCGATGGATCTACGCTAGTTTATCTTCTAGTGACTTTACTCTTCTGCTCTAAAGCATTGTGGATGTTTACTTAGTCGTTTGATTTGAATGTGGCCTCATCAGCCCACAGACAAAAGTCGGTAAATCTAGACTTTAAATTAGGAACCGGGTGTTAGAGGTGATTCTGGCATGGAAATTATCTTGTCTAAAGTCTGATGAACAAGACTGTGAAACATCATCATATAGAATTCTGCAGACGGTACTTGTTTCCACTCGGGAAGTCTGTGCTAGTCTTCGTGTGGAAAGAAATGGGTCACAATTTATTGTAACGAGAATCTTTGAACTTTTGCCGTCGGAACACATCTGCCGTTGTTGTTATGACGGTGAGTCATTTCTACTGTTCATGGCCATGATTGTGATTCCGAGTCTCCAATAGGCGAGAAACATACTCGTATCTTTACCGGCGTGAACGGTCTTGATATTTCTCTGCATAACGTGTTCACCTTGTCGTTAATTCTGGGAACATTTCCGAATAGCATAAACATGTCAAATACCTCTCCTTCAGAATGCGTCCTTACCGAACAAATAACGTAAGCACAGTAAAAGTCGCAACAGAGAAGCGAAGAACAGGTTACGCTACCTACTGTCAACAGTACGCACTCACTTAAGCTGCGCTGAGAAGTTATGCCACAGGTCGCTGTCAAAATGCTGTCGAATTGGCCCAAAATACAGAAAGACTTTTTAGACAAAAGATGTTTAGTTTTCAGTGCTCTATTAATTGGTACGAATATTGTGCCATATTGCCATTTAAAATTATGAAGCTTTGTGGGAATTTAAGTTGCACCCTGCAATTCACCCTGTTGGTTTGCCAAAGTGCACGATTCGTATAAACTTGAGCAGTCGTCCGATATAGGCCATCTCTATAGAAAACAAATGCAGTTTACCAGGATCCTACCAGCGATCGAGTCCTGTCATTTCCTTTGCCTTCCGTTGAATGTACAAAGGACAGGCAAATGAAAATGAGGCACATGGAAGAAAAGTAAATAAACTGTTTATTATTTCAAAAGTAATCGCCATAATTGTTAACACATTTATCCAACTGTAATACAAGACGGTCAGTGTCTTTATAGAAAACCGAGCGAGGTGGCGCAGTTGTTAGCACACTGGACTCGCATTCGGAAGGACGACGGTTCAATCCCGCGTCCTGCCATCCTGATTTAGGTTTTCCGTGATTTCCCTAAATCGCTCCAGGCAAATGTCAGGATGGTCCCTTTGAAAGGGCACGGCCGACTTCCTTCCCTAATCCTATGAGACCGATAACCTCGCTGTTTGGTCTCTTCCCCCAAACAACCAACCAACCAATCTTTATGGAAAAATGTTTGCAGTAGTCTTCGGAATCATGACTGTACCAAGGCTTGAGCCTCTTTGTTTGAAGCATATCTACGGCCACGAACGTCTTCCTTCACGTTCAATAAATGTGGATGTTGCATGGAGAGAGATCAGGACAGTATGAGTGACGCGTAAAGGCTTCGCAGCGAAACGTCTGCAGCGTAGTCGAAACAACTTTGGGAACATGTGGGCCCACCCTTTCTTCGACGAAGTCATCAACCATCTTGTCTCACAGTGGGATAAACGTATTAACAAATCTGGTAATTAATTTTGAAATAATTAACATACGTCTTTCCCAGCTGCCTCGTTTCCATTTGACTGCTTCTTATACAGGGTGGTTATAATTAAACTTTCAAAACGCTGTATAAATAACACCACTGGTCAGAACGACGTCAAATTGCAACGGAATATTATCGAAGAAGGGGGAAATCATAAGGCAGAAGAAAAAATAGTGTGAAAATTGATCAATAGATGGCACTGTACGTGTATAACACGTAAATAAAAATACACGACCCACCGAAGTTGGTATAAACGCGCCGGGTACACGGTTTTTCCTCCTTTCGAGTCTGCGACGTCCGCCGTGGCTGTCTCAATGCAAGATCGCGCTCTGCTTGAAAAGCTGTATTACAAGAATGATGACCCTGCGCACGTCGCTCTGCAGAAATTCCGGACACTGAACGGTTTGAAAAAAGGCGTTGGTGCGATGACTGCTGTGGGTCTGGAGAAACTGATTCGGAAATTCGAAAAGACGAGTTCTTTTGGTGTGCAACCTGGTAGAGGGAGGAAAAGAATTGCTTTGACGTCAGTGGAAGTAGTGGCCACAGCAATGCAGGAGGAGAGGAGTGGTGGTGCAGGAACATTCGACATACCAGTGAGCACGGTGCGTAAAATCCTACGAAACATCCTTCTTTGCTAGCCGTTCAAAATTACCCATGTGCACGAGTTGCTTCCTGTTGACCTGCCAGCAACAGAGGCCTTTGCTTTAGAATTTCTTGCTCGCTTGGAAGTGGACAATGATTGGCCGTAGAGATTTTGTGGATAGACGAAGCCCATTTCCATCAGACAGAATTGTCGAATATGGGCAACGGAAAATCCACACGCAAATCAACCAGTACCACTTCATCCTGAAAAGGCCACTGTGTGGTTGCGGGTTTACGACATCATTTATCATAGGGCCATATTTTTTCGAAGAGACAAGCGCTTCCCGTCCTGTTACCTGTACCGTCACTGGTAAGCGCTATGAGTGTCTTTTGCACAATCACATCATTCCAGCTCTCCAACAGCGTGGATGTGCGGATGGGATCATTTTTATGCAAGATGGCGCACCTCCGAATATTTCAAATCCAGTTAAGCAGCTGCTGAAGCGCCATTTCGGAAATGCTAGAATTACTAGCCGCCATTTCTCTACAGCCTGGCCGTCCCTATCACCTGATCTTAATCTGTGTGACTTCTGGCTTTGGGACTGTCTGAAAGATGTGTTCAGTGCTCCGATTGCAAACGTAGCTGCATTGAAGGCACGCATTGTGCAACACATTCTGAACGTTACCCCACACTCTCTCCCCTACTACGTGATAATACAAAACGAGCTGCCCTTTTTTGCACCCTTTCGATGTCCTCCGTCAATCCCACCTGTTGAGGATCCCACACCGCGCAGCAATATTCTAACAGAGGACGAACGAGTGTAGTGTAAGCTGTCTCTTTAGTGGACTTGTTGCATCTTCTAAGTGTCCTGCCAATGAAACGCAACCTTTGGCTCGCCTTCCCCACAATATTATCTATGTGGTCTTTCCAACTGAAGTTGTTCGTAATTTTAACACCCAGGTACTTAGTTGAATTGACAGCCTTGAGAATTGTACTACTGTATTTATCGAGTAATCGAATTCCAACGGATTTCTTTTGGACCTCATGTGGATCACCTCACACTTTTCGTTATTTAGCGTCAACTACCACCTGCCACACCATACAGCAATCTTTTCTAAATCGCTTTGCTTTGGTCTTCGGATGACCTTACTAGACGGTAAATTACAGTATCATCTGCGAACAACCTAAGAGAACTGCTCAGATTGTCACCCAGGTCATTTATATGGATCAGGAACAGCAGAGGTCCCAGGACGCTTCCCTGGGGAACACCTGATATCACTTCAGTTTCATTCGCTGATTTGCCGTCTATTACTACGAACTGCGACCTTCCTGACAGGAAATCACGAATCCAGTCGCACAACTGAGACGATACCCCATAGGCCCGTAGCTTGATTAGAAGTCGCTTGTGAGGAACGGTGTCAAAAGCTTTCCGTAAATCCAGAAATACGGAATCAACTTGAGATCCCTTGTCGACAGCGGCCATTACTTCGTGCGAATAAAGAGCTAGCTGCGTTGCACAAGAACGATGTTTTCTGAAACCATGCTGATTACGTATCAATAGATCGTTCCCTTCGAGGTGATTCATAATGTTTGAATACAGTATATGCTCCAAAACCCTACTGCAAACCGACGTCAATGATATAGGTCTGTAGTTAGATGGATTACTCCTACTACCCTTCTTAAACACTGGTGCGACCTGCGCAATTTTCCAATCTGTAGGTACAGATCTATCGGTGAGCGAGCGGTTGTATATGAGTGCTAAGTAAGGAGCTATTGTATCAGCTTAATCTGAAAGGAACCTAATCGGTATACAATCTGGACCTGAAGACTTGCCCGTATCAAGCGATTTGAGTTGCTTCGCAACCCCTAAGGTATCTACTTCTAAGAAACTCATGCAAGCAGCTGTTCGTGTTTCAAATTCTGGAATATTCCATTCATCTTCCCTGGTGAAGGAATTTCGGAAAACTGCGTTCAATAACTCCGCTTGAGCGGCACAGTCGCCGGTAACAGTACCATCGGCACTGCGCAGCGAAGGTATTGACTGCGTCTTGCCGCTTGTGTACTTTACATACGACCAGAATTTCTTCGGATTTTCTACCAAATTTCGAGGCAGTGTTTCGTTGTGGAACCTATTAAAGGCATCTCGCATTGAAGTCCGTGCCAAATTTCGCGTGTCTGTAAATTTTAGCCAATCTTCGGGATTTCGCGTTCTTCTGAACTTCGCATGCTTTTTCCGTTGCCTCTGCAACAGAGTTCGGACCTGTTTTGTGTACCACGGGGGATCAGTTCCATCTCTTACCAGTTTATGAGGTATGAATCTCTCAATTGCTGTTGCTACTATATCTTTGAACTTGAGCCACATCTCGTCTACATTTGCATAGTCAGTTCGGAAGAAATGGAGATTGTCTCTTAGGAAGGCTTCTAGTGACACTTTATCCGCTTTTTTAAATAAAATTATTTTGCGTTTGTTTCTGGTGGATTTGGAAGAAACGGTATTGAGCCTAGCTACAACGACCTTGTGATCACTAATCCCTGTATCAGTCATGATGCTCTCTATCAGCTCTGGATTGTTTGTGGCTAGCAATGGACAGGAGGTATTTCTCTTTGGCAGTCAGCAAGTGCTGAACAGCTACCTGCCTTAGCACACAGCCAAGTATACAGTTTTTTGTTTAATCCTCAGTTGTGACAGATTAAAATCTATTCATAACTACAAGATTCTAAAACTGACTCATTAACATTGTAGTTCCTTGAAACACTGAACTACAGTTTTCTTGGCACTTACAAGGGAACCTCCCCATCGCACCCCCCTCAGATTTAGTTATAAGTTCGCACAGTGGATAGGCCTTGAAAAACTGAACACAGATAAAGCGACAAAACAGGAAGAAGTTGTGTAGAACTATGAAAAGATAAGCAAAATATACGAAGTGAGTAGTCCATGTGCGACATATGCAACATCAAGGAAAACGTGAGCTCAGGAGCTCCGTGGTCCCGTGGTCAGCGTGAGCAGCTGCGAAACGAGTGGTCCTTGGTTCAGATCTTCCCTTGAGTGAAAAATTTATTTTCTTTATTTTCGCAAAGTTAAGATCTCTCCATTCGTTCATTGACGTCTCTGTTCAATGTAATACGTGTAGTGTCTGTGTTTTGCGACCGCACCGCAAAACGGTGCGATTAGTAGACGAAAGGACGTGCCTCTCCAATGGGAACCGAAAACATTTGATCGCAAGGTCATGGGTCAACCGATTCCTCCACAGGAAAACACGTCTGATATATTCTATACGACACTGGTGACAGATAGTAATTGAAAATAAAAAATTAAACTCTTCACTGAAGGGAAGACTTGAACCCAGGACCTCTCGTTCCACAGCTGCTCACGCTAACCACGGGACCACGACGTTCCTGAGCTCGCACCTTCCTTGATGTTGCCTGTCTTGCACATGGACTACTCAGTTTGTATATTTTGCTTATTTTTTTCATAGGTCCACACAATTTCTTCCTGTTTTCTCGATTGATCTGTGTTCAATTTTTCATGGCCTATCCACAGTGCCAACTTATAACTAAATCTGAGGGGGGTGCGATGGGGAGGTTCCCTCGTTAGAGGTAACTGTATTTGCAAAAGATTAATATACTGTCGAGATATGAATTGTGCATAGTGGGCAGTCAGAGTGAGCCTATTATCGAGAAGATTGAGGGATTTTTCGAAATTTTTATTTCAGTATATTTTATTTTTGTGACCCTTTTACTGCGTGTAAGGATGGAAAAGCTGTAGCGCCTGGGCTGGTGAGGCACCAGATGTTTCGAAATACGCACCTACCCAGTCTCAGTTCACTTGTGCAGCGTTCCGACATCTGCTGAGCAGTGGACGCTATTTCAAAAGCATTGCTGGCAAATGGATGCGTTGAGTTGCCCCTCTGCCAGCCAGACGGAGGGCTGGAAACGGTCAAGCAGGGCAACGGCAAAGGTAAACAAAGCAAACATTCCGTTACATTTACAACAACAGTTCCCGATGTTGACATTTCGTCAGAACGGAACTCAAGTATGATGAGGTTGTTTTCTGTTCTTGTGATTCAGATAACCATTTTGTATTTGGCATTTCACATGTGGAGATGATTTACCCCATATGGGAATCAATCGCGCCATATTACTAAACAGCTGCCAGGGCACAGTTATTATGGTATGTAGCCACATTTAACATGCAATTATCGTTACCTGTAACTTGTGCAAATTGTGAATTCGAATGTTACCATCCTCAGTCCATCCAGTAGGTTGTGCGGCAGCCCAGAAACACATCATTTGGCAAATCAAGTATATTTTAATGGTTAGTAAAAACCATCAAGGGGCGACGGCGTTGCCGCAGTGGATACACCGGTTGCCATGAGATCACCGAAGTTAAGCGCTGTTGGGCGTGGCGGGCACTTGGATGGGTGACCATCCAGCCGCCATGCGCCGTTGCCATTTTTCAGGGTGCACTCAGCCTCGTGATGCCAATTGATTAGCTACTCGACCGAATAGTAGCGGCTTCAGTCAAGAATACCACCATAACTACCGGGAGAGTGGTGTGCTGACCCCGCGCCCCTCCTATCTGCATCCTCCTCGGAGAATGACACGGCGGTCGGATGGTTCCGGTAGGCCACTCGTGGCCTGAAGACGAAGTAAAGACCATCAAATGCATTCAGGTATGCCATTTGATGGCTTTCAATCCTGCATCCACACCCTTACCACTTAGGATTTGGGCGAGTGGCTGTGACATCGCACTATTTCTAGAGAAAACTAAAACGCCTTCTTCCCTTCGTTCTGTTGTTGCGACACATGAATCCTGGTTCGTCCCTTTCAGAAACAGTATAGCATACTCTGTACCACATCCCTTTATGGTGGTTCAGCTTTGCTACAATCATGCATTTGTCTCTCAGACCTATTGGATAGCTTTGGATGACAGTGGAGTTCTTTTTAACTGTTCCTCTCTGATGTAGTGACACCCACTGTCAAACTGTCTGCCCGTCTAACACACGCACACAGTGCTTGTATCAAATCTTTTTACTCTACCTGCCTGAAGCTTCGTGGTGTTGCATTAGCCTGACAACCTGCCTGTATTGCCAAATAACACCAAGGTTCGTCTCTTGAAGTATGTCGATTTGTTACCTTGGAAACAAGGGCAGATTACTCTTGATCGTGCGACTGCTCACATTGTTGTCTGGAACACTAAGGATTATCTAACTCTGTGATATTCCTAATGCTACATCGCTTACTGTAACTGTGATCATTATCTGTTTTGTTATATGGATTCTATATACGCAAGGTCACTGTACACATTGTAGATCACAACTGCCAGCACTACCTGATTAGCAGCCATCAGGCAAATATCGTGATTGAAGCACTGTGGAACATTTTACACTCAAGCATGACCTTCCATCCTAGATTAAGACTTAGGAATTATGTGTTCACGACAATTAGTTGTTTTCCTTAAGCGAAGCGTTTACATTTTGATGTATCTCATACTATAGAAATAATTTAACTAAATGTAATAGGAAGGCAGTAACATGGGATTACTGTTCTCCATTTGATCAGCCCCCAAAATTGGATGTGGGATTCTGAAGATACCTTCTTAAAGATATATACCATTGAAATATATAGGAAATAATACAGGTTTTTACGCTTATAAATGTTTGTCATTGATTGTCTTGCTTGTTATGTGTAAACATACTACTGCTATGAACAGTTTGTACCACTTTAACCCGTAACATCCCCTACCCCTCATATTGACACCTAAATATGAGCCTCCATTACTGTGTCCCCGTAAGTGTGTGTTGCAGTCTCATGTAAGCTGCAAGGCCGATCACTGTGACTGCTGACCTTCCTTTGAAAGTGTCAACACTGTCTGTTTTGAGCACAATCCTTCATCGCTTAGCTCAGACATTGTCAGTGTGCCAGCCCAGCTGCTGCCCAGCTGACACTTCTATGCCGCCGCCCTCATCAGCTCCATCCACCATCATCACCCGCAGTTCGTCTCCAGGCTGACCACATCACATCAGCGATCTAAACCAAAAGAACCATTTCCTCCATATTCTTTTCATTCTCGCACAGCTAAAATGACTTACTGTACAAAAACTGAGTAATAATTATTGCTTCGAAACTATTGACACTGTAACCATTGCTCTTTTGCCACTTTAAAACTTTTTTACAATTTGGGAACCACCCACCAATAGAATAAGTCCCCTACTAAATGTCGGCACAAGATATCCTAGGAATCCATAAATTCTTGCTATCTATTGCGACTGTTACCTCATTTTCAAACCCACACATGACTCCTGTGGAAGAGGGACGGTTGTGTGCGATGAGCAGTCATGCAGAGTGGATTATCAAGAAGATTGAGGGATTTTTCTAATTTTTTTCAGTTGATTTTATTCTTGGGTCTATGATGGAACAGGGACTGCAACTGGGCTGGTATGGCACTGAATGTTGATAGATACTCATCTACCCAGGCTCAGTTCACGAGGGCAGCATTGCCACATGGAGTACTGCTGAGCACGGGACGCTGTTGAAGAAGTATTGGTGACAGAGGGACGCACTGAGGTCCCCTCTGCCAGCCAGTTGGTGGGTTGGCAATGGTCATGTGGGGAATGAAGAGTAGGCTTACAAGCCTGTGCCGTAGGGTCGCTCTCTAGCCTTCCAGTTCCCCTCCCTACTAAACACCTTTCCTGGTTCCTCTCCTTGGATAAGATGTCCTCTGTCTATCAGGGCAACCTCTTGTCGCTGCAGATCGCATCTCCTCTGTATCTACTATCAGTACGATTTGGAGCCAATAAACTAAAGTAGTAACAGCAAGATGAGAAACGTTGCCAATTTATGTGCTGTTTTTCATATTTTTATTAATTTAAAACTATGCTTTTAAGTGCCTTACAGAGTATTGAATCGACAGGTTACGCAGATTTGTTATGGCTTAGTCGAGGCTGAGCGACAAGGCAGATCTCGCAGGGGGCAGTCACCAGTGGCATGCTCTCGGCCGTCGGATAAATATCTTTACAATGCAGAGGCGACTCCGCCCGCTGGGACACACACTATTGTTTCGCAAGGGGCCATAGCATATGTGCAGCTGCATGTAGAAAGTCGATTTTGCCTCCGAAGTATACAATAGGCCTCAGGCCCTGAAAAAACTCAGAAAAAGCTTTCTAGTTGCAATTTTAATGCACTACAGGGTGGAAAGAGTGTTCCACACCCCACAATGGACAGGCGGCTCTCTTGGAACTTAGACAGTCTTAGAATTTCAGCCAAAGGACAATGGAATACGTTCCACAACCACTGCTGTTTTTAGAGAAACTGTAAACTGTGCGTGAGAAAACTGTAACTTTAGCAATGTGTAGAGAGAGAAATGTTGACTGGATTAAGCATGACGTCAGAGGGGCGTTGGGAGGCGCTTTCCTGACAAACAACAGACAAAAAATTTTCTCGTTTGAAATAGAGATGCTCTGCTCTGTCCTTTGATAGGCAAAGGCATGCAAGAAATGATAGTAGGAGGGGTATGTGAAGCTTTGTAATTCCAGTGTGAGAATCTGGCGTCATTCTGTTTCCCGATTTTCTGCGTTCAAGTTCACTGATTTACAAGATTAAAAGTCGTCTCTATGTCTGGCTGTCCTAGCAATGGACAGGAGGTATTTCTCTTTGGCAGTCAGCAAGTGCTGACCAGCTACCGGCCTTAGCACACAGCCAAGTATACAGTTTTTTGTTTAATCCTCAGTTGTGACAGATTAAAATCTATTCATAACTACAAGATGTGATAGGCTTCTGGTTATGAACATGGAAACTGGAAAGGACTTTGTTTTAAATTCTGCACAAATTTAGAGATAGGTTTTGGCTCTTGCTTTGGACGCATACTGTTATCCTCTTTGACGTAAATTTTGTAAGGATCTTTCGAAAAATTAATTCAGCATAGGGTAGGTTTAGACGTGATTCAACCACTGCCAGACTACTCTGTAAACACAGGCCCGGTATGCAGAGGACATCCGACCACCACCAGTCATCACAACCATGATGCCACAATCATTCAACTATGATAAAGTACTGATCAGCTCTAGCATGGTACAGAAGTCATGTGGCAAGATTCAGCATAATTTCTTTCTGTTCGACAGTTATTTTTCTTTTCTGTTTAATGCATGTACAATTTTTGATAACATCTGTCATGCACATTCATTCGGGAAGGACAATTTGTCTTGTGAAGGAGAAGTAGGAAGTCCGTTGGTTTCTATTTACCTTTATCCTGTATCCTAAGTCACGTCACCTAATTCAGTTAAACTCATTCTTGTTTTTCTAATTGACCTTATGGGTCATGTTTAAGGTGATCAGTAGCTGTTGAAATCATGTTCAATGTCGATTTTTATATGGTGAAAATAAATGCTATTCATCTTTGCTTCAAGTAGTAGCACTAGTCATCTTAAAAAAATTTTTATGCTATGCATACAGATTGAAACAAGCACTAAATTTAAGTTCATGTAAGTCAGATGTTTATTACAAACAGTTAGAATCAGCAGTAATTTGTGCTAAATGCCAGACCTTGAACTAAATATCACAGGGCTAAATTCATTCCTTTAGATGCGGTTTTTCAGAATCTTGGGCGGGTTTATTAAACATTGAACTTGAGTGGAGTAATGCGGCATTTCACATGCACACACATGAGTCAAAGGACAGTTAATAAAAAAATAACTTCAACCAGTACTTCGCAAAGTCTTATGGTCATGGATTTTTCCTGAGAACTTTCCTGACAAGTCCGGACGCCCATATCCCGTCTCCGTCCTAACTCGACTGTACCTGCACAGAAAGATTATTAATAAACTTCCCTTTTCTTCAAACTTCCTCACAGATAACTATGTATTCTGCTATTGCAACTAATACTATTTGCTAATATACTCTCTCCAATTAGTAAAAAATAATATAGCAGTGACCTCATCACACATGCAACTGATACTTCCGAGGTTACTTCTGCGTCCTTACATGAGCATTTGCGTAGTACAACGAGCCACTGTCTGTCTCTGAAGACGTCCTGTGACTAGTACAGTACTGAAAGCGTCCTACTCCTTTTTAAACATAGTCTGAATACAAATTGGTATGACTGCAGTATCAGTTCCCTGAAAACATTCCCCTTGTTTACATGATTTTCACCCATGAATGAATATTTAAGCGATCTGGCTTCTTTTTATGAGATATTGGGAGATACGAAAGACTTTGATACGGCAACGATAAAGATAGGGGATGCTGAACACTAGCACCAACACACTCAAAGCTGGTAACACAACTTGAAATATACTGCATCCACCATTACAAGGAGGCCGCTTGTATAACGTCACGCCTACTTGTAAAACGCCATTACTCACAACAGTTGCTCTCAAGGTACTAAGGATTAGCACGTGGCTCGTTCTTAGCTCAGACATACCTTATACTCGCTGTGACTTGCATGAGAAAAAATAATTACATAATGTGTTGGTAAAAGCTTTTCTAAATAACGATTTCACTGAAGGCAGAACGTATTCAGTTAAGCGTGTTCACGTCATTTACTGACTATAGACAAAAATTAAATGAGCACGTGGAAGCTGACTAGGAAAGCATGACAAATTATAAATGGTTTCTGGATGAGAAACTCTTGAAGATAAATGGGAATAATTATTGATTATTATTGAAGAAAACCAACATGATAGATCAGCAATGAAATTACAGACGTTCTCCGTGGGATCACGTGGAACACAATAATCACAAATCATCAAAGTAAGAACAAAAGGAACACTACATAATTTCTGATAGGGGAATACGAATAACTAATGAAGAGTTGATCATTATGTACCCCGTGTATAGTTCCACTGCACACAATGGAGAAACGGCATGGCGACGCTATGGTCAGTAGTACCCGCAGTAACAGCAACTACATCTCAATAATTTTGCATTCGTTCATAGGCGCCCACGAATAACTGGATCCTTTCTTTCTTGTCCCTAGGTTTTGGTGACTGTATTTCCACCGTTCTGAAAAGATTTCACTGAAACTAAAATAATTCTGGTAAGAAAGCCGACTAAATCTTAATTAAATTATTACTCCGTAACGACCTATTGAATATCAGTCCCTTGAATCAAAATACTCAAAAAACATCTCTGAACAACCTCCGAAATTTCGTTGGAAGGGGTTCTGGTTGACCCTGTGTATCCGTAGGATTTTTATCCATGCTAGGAAAGCATCTCGCTACATGGTAGCACCAGACGTCCAAAACTGCATATTACTTTAGAGGGACATAAGTACCTATGAACCAAGTAAGGGTTAAGAGGATAATTGATAGTTTTTTGTGATGTGATTCGCACTATATTTTTGAGCCCTTTGCTGGAAAGTATAAAGCCTAAGCATGAACTTTACTAGAATTATTTCCATTCATTCGTGGCATATACACTTTGTCATGACTACCGGTTTTGGGGCTAGCCATCTTCAGTCTGCTAAAGTAAATATACACTCCTGGAAATGGAAAAAAGAACACCTTGACACCGGTGTGTCAGACCCACCATACTTGCTCTGGACACTGCGAGAGGGCTGTACAAGCAATGATCACACGCACGGCACAGCGGACACACCAGGAACCGCGGTGTTGGCCGTCGAATGCCGCTAGCTGCGCAGCATTTGTGCACCGCCGCCGTCAGTGTCAGCCAGTTTGCCGTGGCATACGGAGCTCCATCGCAGTCTTTAACACTGGTAGCATGCCGCGACAGCGTGGACGTGAACAGTATGTGCAGTTGACGGACTTTGAGCGAGGGCGTATAGTGGGCATGCGGGAGGCCGGGTGGACGTACCGCCGAATTGCTCAACACGTGGGGCGTGAGGTCTCCACAGTACATCGATGTTGTCGCCAGTGGTCTGCGGAAGGTGCACGTGCCCGTCGACCTGGGACCGGACCGCAGCGACGCACGGATGCACGCCAAGACCGTAGGATCCTACGCAGTGCCGTAGGGGACCGCACCGCCACTTCCCAGCAAATTAGGGACACTGTTGCTCCTGGGGTATCGGCGAGGACCATTCGCAACCGTCTCCATGAAGCTGGGCTATGGTCCCGCACACCGTTAGGCCGTCTTCCGCTCAAGCCCCAACATCGTGCAGCCCGCCTCCAGTGGTGTCGCGACAGGCGTGAATGGAGGGACGAATGGAGACGTGTCGTCTTCAGCAATGAGAGTCGCTTCTGCCTTGGTGCCAATGATTGTCGTATGCGTGTTTGGCGCCGTGCAGGTGAGCGCCACAATCAGGACTGCATACGACCGAGGCACACAGGGCCGACACCCGGCATCATGGTGTGGGGAGCGATCTCCTACACTGGCCGTACACCACTGGTGATCGTCGAGGGGACACTGAATAGTGCACGGTACATCCAAACCGTCATCGAACCCATCGTTCTACCATTCCTAGACCGGCAAGGGAACTTGCTGTTCCAACAGGACAATGCACGTCCGCATGTATCCCGTGCCACCCAACGTGCTCTAGAAGGTGTAAGTCAACTACCCTGGCCAGCAAGATCTCCGGATCTGTCCCCCATTGAGCATGTTTGGGACTGGATGAAGCGTCGTCTCACGTGGTCTGCACGTCCAGCACGAACGCTGGTCCAACTGAGGCGCCAGGTGGAAATGGCATGGCAAGCCGTTCCACAGGACTACATCCAGCATCTCTACGATCGTCTCCATGGGAGAATAGCAGCCTGCATTGCTGCGAAAGGTGGATATACACTGTACTAGTGCCGACATTGTGCATGCTCTGTTGCCTGTGTCTATGTGCCTGTGGTTCTGTCAGTGTGATCATGTGATGTATCTGACCCCAGGAATGTGTCAATAAAGTTTTCCCTTAATGGGACAATGAATTCACGGTGTTCTTATTTCAATTTCCAGGAGTGTATAAGAAAAACCACAGATAACAACTGAATTACACCAAAGATAATGACCTACAGTTCACATTAATATTACAAGTAACATAGGTATGACGTGCAAACATACCATTTTTTGCTACTGCAAAGTACAAAATGTATCTTCTTGTAAATGTGCTCTGCATGTACATGTCATTATTCTGAAAGTGCTGCAAATGCATAGTTTTAGCATATTTATACAATCATATATAGGTAAAATAGAAGGTGTACTTCATTATGTCTGTTATCCTGAATAGCATACTTTTAACGCAAGCAGTTATAAAGAAAACACATGAGTGTACATTAAAAAATGAACTGACAATTCATTAAGGTTTTACAACTCGTCTCATTTTTCTACACAATACTGATTCATTTTTGGTATCATTTCATAATTAACTTTATTTAGGGCGCACTTGGTACTTGTGTTATGAGAAAAACTTCGTATTTTCTCATTAGAGAGGCATTTTCCTTGTGTGGTCTCTGGGACGCTCTTTGTCGGCAGGAGGCGATCAGTGAATATCGTTAGGAAGACGGAAAGTCCCTTGGGTGTTGGGCTGTTTTTGCGGAAGTACTGCAATCATGCGGCCTACTTTGCGCCTTTGTCCGCCGAGCCAGTGGCTCTTCTAGCCTTGAGCGAAGGGCACCGTGCCGTCACTGCCATCCCCTGAGAATGATTGAGCACGGCATTTTTGCCTGTTCTTTTCGGACATGAGAGGACGAGAAGCCGAGACGCCACCCTACCAGTGTGGGAAGGGCCATTGTTTTCACTCCAAAATTTGATGCACCCAGTCAAATTGAGTCGCCCTGCCAATGTGCTTGGTGAGAAGAAGCCGACCGATCGATTTGACCCTGCTTCATCCCACTACGAACCCATTACTTGTTAGTATGTGTTTTGTATGCCAAAAGCGGGATGTTTCAGCAGCGCCTCCCGCTTTTTCATGAAACTGACAATGGTACAGAGTCGTCCTGCCCACACAAGGTTTGTTTTTTTATGGTCCTCATCTCGCAGCCGACCTTTGGCGCTGATGGGCACAAGGTTTACTGATTTCGAGGAAATGTAAGTGTTGCAGTTCTGGTAGTTCGATCCATATTCTGAGCAGCTCGCAACTTGCTTACATTACATGCAGCTTGTGTTGCTTAGTTTGATTATAATTTGTGGCATATTGTTCTATCGTTAACATTGATTTCGCGAGCTGCTCAGATTAGCATATCCTGTTACTTGCTCTCCATACACTTTTCCACACTTTTTGGTACCTTCTCATGGTGTTAGTGTCATTTTGTAATTGATCTCAGTTTTAGAGAATTTCATTCTCTCTAAATTTTTATTGCGATTTCTGTCAGTCATTGGAGCAAATAAATATTTGTTAATAAGATCCCTTACACTGTACTGCAACTTTTCCATGGTTAAGTGACCCTCTAATAATAGAGATAAGCTGGTGCATACCTAAGTACGTTGTTCGCACTGTGACGGCATTATCGATGAGTACTGTGGCCAAACTCAACGATCAGTTAGATCAAGAATTCAGAGAAAAGAGCGAGCATTCACCCCCGCTCGTCTTGTATGATCAAAGATTTGTTTTTAACTAGCTTTGCACTTGACACCCCGGCCTCCATACAAAATAGGATCCCAACGTTCAAACTATGAACATAATAAAACTAAAAGGAAATTGAATATGTATCCTAACTTGTTCTCATTAAAATAAGAAACATACTAGATGAAACGAGCTATACGGTCCACATTTGATTCAGGCATATATAATTGATATTTTTTGGAGTCATTAACCTTCTCATTAGTTCGATGTGCCCCGCCATCTGTTCCCCTCTTGAATCAATCTCTTTATCTCAGAGTAACACTTGCACCCTACGTCCTTCATTACTTGTTGGACGTTTTCTAGTCTGTCTCCCCCTACAGTTTTTTACCCTCTACAGTTCCCTCTAGTATCACGGAATTTATTTACTGATGTCGAAACACGCGTACTATTGTCCTCTCCCTTCTTCTTGTCAGTGTTTTCCATATGTTGACTTCTTCACAGATTCTGCGAATGGCCTCTTCATTCCTTACGTTAACAGTCCACCTAATTTTCCACATCCTTTTACAACACCACTCTACTCAATGCATAGTGTGCACTCATTATACTGTTCATTCAATTCAACAGATGCTACAATTATTCTCCTCTTTGGCTGAGGATAGAAATGTCATTAGCGCATCTTATCACTGATATCCTTTCATTATGAATTATGACTAATAAGCTTTCTCATATTTCCGTGATTGCTTCTTCGATGTAAAGATTGAACTGTAGGGGTGAGAGACCACCCTTTCGAGTCCCAACTCTTCATTCTTGATCTTCCTCTCTTATTTTTCTTTCTTAATTCTTGTACGTATTGATTATTACCCGTTTTTCACTGTAGCTTACATTTATTTGTCTCAAAATTTCGAACTGCTTGCACCATTTTACGTTGTCAACGCTTTTCCTAGGTCGATAAATCCTATGGACGTGTCTTGAATTTCCTAAATTATTACTCCCATTATTAAGCGCAATGTAAGAACTGCGTCTCTGGTGCCGCCATTTTTTCTAAAGTGGAACTGGTACTCATTTAACACATCCTCAGTTTTATCTTCTGCTACTTTCGTTAAGCTTGGAGACTACGAGTACGATGTGAATCTGCCACCGACCAAACGGTAGAAGCATAAAGCGATCAAAAAGGGCGTGGGCCGAAGGGCCTGAAGGGGCGGAAGAGTGCCAAATCCGTGAACAGGATGATGACGTCGAAACGTAGCAACTTAAGGAAACAATGAAACAACCTACGAACTACAGAGAGGTTTGCGGAAAGACAATGAGTCACCCGGTGCTACATTCAGAAGCTGATGTAAATGCTTATAGAAACACATACAGTACATAGCATCAAATATAACCTCGCCTATTACGGTGATATACGTCAATCGTTGAACGAGACTTCTAATCGAGAAACCACTTGAAGCCGGCCGGAGTGGCCGAGCGGTTCTAGTCGCTGCAGTCTGGAACCGCGCGACCGCTACGGTCGCAGGTTCGAATCCTGCCTCGGGCATGGATGTCTGTGATGTCCTTAGGTTAGTTAGGTTTAAGTAGTTCTAAGTTCTAGGCGACTGATGACCTCAGATGTTTAGTCCCATAGTGCTCAGAGCCATTTGAACCATTTTTAAATCACTTGACAGGTGGGTGGGATCTGTATGACAGCGTGATGGAACTCTAAGCAATTCAGCGTCATGAGTACACGAGACACGTAACACCAGCATGTCAGGATGTCCTGGCAGTAATTTATTCTATCGGCACATTTCCATTTTGTAGTTCATCGAGAAAGTTTTACATGTAGCTCTTTTCTTTCTTTTTTTCTTTTTTTCAAACAAAGCATACCTATTTAGCTCTATGAGTATAGACATAGTTAACTTTCATTTTAATTTGCTTTCCACAAAATACGAGGGCATGCTGAGAAGTAATGCCTCCGGTATTCTTATGTCAAAACTCTTAAAGCTTTTTTAAATAAAAGAAACTTTATCAACATTCTACAGTTCGGTCTTCACGACTATATATATATATTTCTCAACATAGTCACCCCTGCTACGAACACATATCTCCCAATGAGAGGCCAGTTTGTTGATACCGTCACTAAAGACTTGTTAACGAAACCACAGTGTCGCCTCTGTTAGCACTACTTCATCACTATCAATGCGAAGTCCTCGAAGATGTTCTTCCAGTTTTGGACACAGATGAAAATGTAGTATGAAGTATGGAGGATGATCGATGACACGGTGAACACAACCCGTCGGATTGTTGCAGACGTGGCAGCGCTCTTGTGTATTCTGGCATTGTCATGTTGAAGAGAGGGTGGTCTGTGTGTGGAAGCTCTTCGAATTCGTGCTTTCTGTTTTCTCACGCACCAATATAGATAAGTTACACACTGCCATGTTACACGCTATAATTCGGTGCCCTCTAGCGAAGCGGGAAATTCGACCGTATAACATGTATACCACGTAATATCTCAACCGATATTGAGAACAGAATTAAAAATTCTGGGCCATTACCTTTCAGCACACTCTTGTGTATTCTCCTGAACACTATGTTCGATTCGCATTAGCAAACTTACATTCCTTAGCACACAGGTACTTAAAAAGTATCCCATTTTCTTAGAGGAGATGATTTTAGAGAAGAATAGAAAAAGTTCTGTGAACAGATGGCCGGAAATCAAAACCTTTTCGAAATATGTTACATTCTGTCTCACGACCACCATATCTCTGTTTTCACTACAAGAGTTACCGACTTGTTTTTCACTCATTTTTCCTCGTTCTTCGAATTTGACAAACACAGCGGACATGGAATGGACAACAAACTCTAATAAGGAGAGAGTACTAAATACCGAACATTCTCGATACAAATAATCAAGACTGATGAGCAAAAACAGTGTGTCCACTTGTTGAAACATTGCCTATATACTTCTGTCTGACGTTTTAAGGATGACATTTGTTTGACGATTTTTCTGACGTTTCGCCAGCACTAGAGGCTGGCACTGTCAAAACTTCACCTTCCATTCTCACCAGCAATGGAGGGTGAAGTTTTGACAATGCCGATCATTTTTGCTAACGAAACTTCACAAAATTCGTCAAACTGACGTCGGCCGAAGGACACGAGACAGGAGGGCAATAATTCAACAAGTGTCACGAAAGGTTCAAAATGGTTCAAATGGCTCTGAGCACTATGGGACTTAACATCTTAGGTCATCAGTCCCCTAGAACTTAGAACTACTTAAACCTAACCAACCTAAGGACATCACATACGCCCATACCCGTGGCAGGATTCGAACCTGCGACCGTAGCGATCGCGCGGTTCCAGACTGAAGCGCCTAGAACCGCTCGGCCACACCGGCCGGCTGTCACGAAAGCTTCAACAGTTTTGTGTCATCACCATTGTCCACCACGAGATTGAATGGGGCCTGATTGTGTTGTGGTCACGTGACGTGGCGAGGAAAAGAATTTAAGCGGAGCAGAGACCAACGAGGCATCCTTCTAGTGACGATATGAGCGGCAGATAGCGCAATTCACTCACATAACAACTCTGACAAAGACAGAATCTTACGGCCGGTCATCTCGTACGCAACGGAGATGGATGGCTGCTCGCATGCTGATGTACTGTTCGTGAAGAACTGTGAAACCAAGAGGAGGCAACAATTTGGTGGACGTCCGTGTCTCGCCAAAGAACACAGAGGTTTTAGGCTTGCCCACTCTCTAAAGCAGAATAAACGGCGATCTGTGGCACATCTGACGACAGAGTACAGTGCTGGTGCGGGAACACGGGTTTCGGAGCACACAGTTCAGCGCGCATTATTGAACGTTATCGTCAGTTATAATAGTAGTGCGCACCGGATCATAGAGATTCAACCATGGGTGAATAGGAACATGTCGTCTGGTCCCGTGTTTCGATATGTCATCATCAAGGCGAATGGCTGCTCAAAACATGCACCACATCACGGATGCAGACCGGTGGAGGCAGTATTGTGCTGTGGGGGACATTAATCTGGCCTTCCTGGGCCCTGTCGTAGTAGATATCATGACAACTGTGGACTATGTGAAAATAATTGTAGACCACTTGCATCCCTTCATGCTTGATATGTTCCCCGACGGCGATGGCATTTTTCAGCAAACCAACTCTTCATGTCACAAGGCCAGAATCATACTATTGTGCTTTAAGGAACATGATAGCGAACTCACGTTGGTGCCTTGGCCACCAAATTTACCTGATCTGAACCTGAGGGAAGACATCTGGAACGCTATTTCACGTCACCTCCATGCTCACAAACCACTCTCCCTTAGCTTATGGGAACTGTGTAACTTGTACATAGACGTCCGGTGCCACATATCTCAGGAATCTACCAAAGACAAGTCTAACCCATGCCAAGCAGAGCAGCTGCTGTACTGAGTGCAGAGGAGATCGAACACGTTATTAAGCAATGGTCATAATTTTTAGGGTCATCAGTGTGTATCTCACAAGGTATTTGATTTTCGGTTCTCTCCATGAATCAAGGACCTTGCCAAGAGATGGTGGCTCGCTTTCCGTAGTTGCAGGGGCAAAATTTTGGACGAATGACTGATTAGCCTTGTAAGATTAGCCAACATGACCTTGTTATATTGGTACTGTGAATGGCTGAATGCAAGAGCATGCAGCTCTACTACAGGACTTAATGGTGATGACATCCTCTTGGGTAAAATATACCTGAGATGAAATAGTCCCCATTTGGATGTCTGGGAACTACTCTGGAGGATGTCGTCACCACAAAACTCAACACGAGCATTTTTTTGGTCAGAGCGTGGGATATAAGACCCATTAAATCGGTAGGAAGGTTAAAGAATTTAAAGAGTGGAATGAATATGTTGAAGTTGGATACAGTGGGAATCAGTGTTTTACAAAACAATTTAGACGTGAAAATATCTGATTTAAAGGTTTACTGTTTCTTACACCAAGTGTGATGCAGAGATGATTGCATGTTACACCCTTTATGAAATGGCGCAAATTTCAGATCGTTTAGATACATTTGAGTATGGGACCGTAATGGCGACTATCAGAAGTGACAGAGTTCCGTCTTCTTTGAATTTTTTTTTTAATTTTAAATTTTTTTATTTCCGACCATCACACTAGTTTCGTTCCACCGTTTTGCATTTTTAAATTTACTATCACCATCATGTTGCATATTTAAGCTTCTCATGAGCTCCACCTTTGATTTCGCCATCTTGGTTCGTGACTTTAGATGGGGCTTGGCTCCTCTCGGAACTAACCATATGGGAAGTGCACCAGGTTAGTCGTAGCTATAGTACTATTGTGATTCTCTTAAAGGCGGCACACGCCTTGGAAGAGCAGTTGACCGGAATGAATAGCGTCTTGAAAAAGATACTATAAGATCAAAATCAACAATATTAAGGCAAGGGTAATGGATTATCAAATTAGATCAGGTGTTGCTGAGGGAACTAGATTAGGACATGAGACAACGTGAGTATTCGATGAGTGGTGTTATTTGGACAGCAAAAGAACTGACGATAGCCGAAGCAGAGAGGATATAAAATGCAGACTTGCAATATCTAGAAAATCATTTCTGAAAAAGAGGAATTTGTTAATGCCTAATATAAATTTTAAGTGCTAGGAAGTGTTTTCTGAAGAAATTTCTCTGGCGCGAACTTGGGAGATAAACAGTATAGACAAGAAGAGAATAGAAGATCTTGAAATGAGGTGCTGCAGAAGAATGCCGAAAATTAAATGAGTAGATATAATTTAAAAAGTGGACATATTGAACCGATTTGTGGAAAGAAAAATTATTTAATAACTTGATTAAAGAAGAAATCGATAGACAGGACACATCATCGTCAGTTTGGTAGTGGAGGGAAGTCTGAGTTGGGGGTGGGGGTTGGATTAGAAGTTGTAGAGGGAGGCTTAGGCTTGAATATAGTAAGCAGATTGAAATGGATGTAGGCTGCGGTAGCTGAGCAGAGGCGAAGAGGCTTGGTGAACATAGACTAGCATGGAGAGCTACATCAAACCAATCTTCGAAATGTACAGCACAACAACAGTAATAACGTTTGAATTCTGGACATACTTCTGTAGCTCTTTTTCTAGCGCCCATCAACACTGACTTCTGTGAGAACATAAAACACTTCTTCAAACATCCTGTGTATTGACTAGCATCTACGTGTAGTATCTCTTCGCAAAACCATTATTTTTCAGATAATAAAATACAGTAAATGAGGTTTGTTATGTCTTTGTTATATCTGTTGTACCCAAGCAGTATTACAACAATTCCATACTGGGATGCTATTGAGCCTGACACGTGTGTGTTTGTTTTCTAAACATCTCATTTTTGCCCGATGTATCACGAGTTCCTCAGACTCATTACGTATGTTATGAATTTCTTCTGGCTGATAATGCTCTACTGCGTATAAAGTTTTCAGTACTAGACTAATTTCATAATGTGCTTCTGAAGATCATGTGTTATCGCTTACGTGACCGGTTGCTGACCTCTACGAACGCACAGTTCCGTGAATGTTCTGGGAGATCAGCGTAGCGTAACACGCGATAAAGAACGCGACTGATCAATTTCCAAAAGTCTTTTGCACTAGCTTTCCTGAGTACAAAAATGTTATTCCTCACGTCGTAAACATCACCTGTACAAGGTGTTTTTAAATTGTGGGCTACTAACATTGCTAAGACGAGGTACTAATAGTCTGTGAAGAATTGAGCCGGTGAACTACATCATTGTTTTGACTTAAAGTAAGAGTCGAGAGCCTTCTACACTTTTGGCTGTTATGGGACACTTGTTCCGTTCCTACATATACACTACGCCCAACGTTCTCTACACGCCATGCTATTACTCCCATTTTTGTATGCCTGTTAATTTTTCCTCTCTGCAGCTCTATCCAGTGCTAAGATAATTACTCCAAAATGTCTCTCAGCAGTTTCTCGTGGTAAAGCCTTTCATAACCCTGTTTGCTTATTAAAGGAAAAAAAATATCGTGACAGATAAGCTACAGCAGTTTATACTGGGTGGAGACCCATCCTACTTGTAATAAAGTAGTTACAGTTAATATTATACATGAACGGCTATTAATAATTTAGCGAGTGGTACCTTTGCAATATTTGACTATTTCTAGAACAAAGTAAATTCTGTCCGACAAAAATGTTAGTAATATCCAGTAAGATCTCAACAAAGTATCAAACTGACGTGAAGTCCATCAGTTAGTCTTTAATACAGAGGAATTCAAACTTGAGCTCTTCATGAAACATGGCATACTTCGAGTACGGGATTAATGAGTAACAAGTAGTCAGTCATGCCATACAGACAGTTGGGAACAATAGTGTGTAGAGATATGAAGGAGAGCCATCATAAGATAAAGAAAATGGCAGGCTACGACTCATTGGCGTGATACAAGTAAGCGCCTCGTAGGAGATCAAGTTCACAACGAAAATCCCAAGAAACCTCACAGTTTCACACTATGGGTCTAAACACTGTGGGACTTATCATCTGAGATCATCAGTCCCCTAGACTTAGAACTACTTAAACCTAACTAACCTAAGGGCATCACATACATCAATGCCCGAGGCAGGATTCGAACCTGCGACCGTAGCAGCAGCGCGGTTCCGGACTGAAACGCCTAGAACCACTCGGCCACAGCAGACGGCCCTCACAATTTTCGGCCTTATTTCAGTTTTTTGCTTTTATTTCGGAAACTATGCGTTCTTCGAAGAAATTGATTGGTTCTCATTACTGCACTGAAACCCGCGGCTCCTGGCTTCTGTGGCAAGGTCGGTGTGGGTGTAGGCCGGCAGGACTGTTCTGCATGAAACTTTGCCAGCAATGTGCAGGGCCGTGCTCCAACGTTGACGACAGTTTTCATATAGGAGACGAAGACGAGCTGGAAGAGTCCTGTGCAGTGCAACTGTCTAAGCAGCTGAGGCGGCAGAAGGTAGTGTAATACCTCGCAGAATTATACATATTTACTGATTAATTTTTCTATATGATATTAATCATTCAATAACAGTTTTTTCGGCTGAAAAACAGCAATTACTCGCGGTTCAGCCTTGACGTTCTACTGCCCCTTATACTTTTCTTGGACCTTCTATTGTCCGAGAGCCTTCTAAATGACTTCGGTATAGGCATTTTTCTCCATACATCGACAGTTCACATCACAACTTATCTGTCTTTTGTACCCATATTCTATCACTAAATGCCTTCTTTCTTTTCACTTGAAGTGATGATCCAATCCTGGGCTCGACATTCACTCATTTCAAGCCACATGTATTACCTATAGATTCCGTATTCATTGTTCTATTCATTGCGATGTACCTAATTTTTGGGGATATAGCTTGTTAATGTTTTCATCAAACATGCTTACGTATTTACATTATTCCAAAAAAAAAAAAAAACATACTGTACGCACGGACATGTTTAAGTATTAATACAAACTAATGTGCTTAAGTGATAAAAGGATGTTTCGCTGTGTTTCCTTTCGAATTGCTGCCTAATAATTGCACTGCATCGCACCTAAATTAATTCCTCAAGCGGAAGTGGATGAGTTAAACATTTGAACTGAAACCGTCGTACATTTCTGGACATAGGTTCCTATTCAAAATATTATGTACTCACTCCCCTCTACAGGTTCTAGAAGTATATAACGGGAATTTCCGAATACACTGTATACAAAGAAGGACGGTACGAATAATCGCAGACGTTTGACGGGTGAGAGGAAAAAATGTAGAGTCATATTAACTGGCAGATACTGAAAGCCAACGTACATCTTGCAAGAACCTACTTAGAAATCGTCCTTTTTCGTAAGTGCTGCCATGCAGAGGACCGGGATTCGGTTCCCGATACTGCCATGGATTTTTCCTTGGTGAGAGGACTGGTACGGGGTATATTCGGCCTCGTAAATCCAATTGAGAAACAAACCTGATGGAGAGGTAGCGGCTTCACGGTCTAAATGTCGACAATGGTCGGAAGTGTGGTGGCCTGACCCCGTGCTCCTCCTTATGGCATCCACATGACGCCGCATGGTGGTAAATGACATGGCGGCCGATGAACAAGGCGTGGTCTTCAGGGTCTGTTCGCGTGGTTTGTTTTCTATTTTTCCAACTTAGAAATCGGCAAGGACCTTCTTTCGGGACAGAAATTACAAATATTCTTTAGCCCCTTAACAATCTATCTGGTAGAGGCAGTACACATGAAATTAAGCTAACAACATCTCACAAAGATGCATACAATCAGTCACTGATCCTGCACTCCATCCATAAACAAAACGACAAAATAGCCTGATGAGTCAAAACATTATGACCACTACCCAAAGGAGGCGTCGCGGTCACGTGACGCGGTACGGAAAGTATAGCGGAGCAGAGACGAAAGGGAAATTATTCTAGCAACAAGTGCTGGACACAGGGAAAAGGGTAGACTGCTATCGGCGCCAGGGAGAGTGCATCACGGAAGCGGCAGAGCTGGTCAGCTGTCCTTGTGCCATTGTCACGATCACATATGGAAGGTGGTTGAAGGGCGATGAAGCCACGAGTAGGCGACAAGATGTTTGACGTGTACGTCCCATCATGAAAACTGCTTGCCCGCTCCGTAAAATAGGATAGACGGCGATCCGTTTAAGATCTGACGACAGAGCAGATTGTTGGTGCAGGCGCAAGTGTTTTGGAGCGCATCGTTAAACGCAGGGCTCCACAGCAGTCAGTCCCTACGTATATGTAAACTGACACCATCAGTTACAAATGGCAGGGCATCGTCGAATTTGGTCCATGGACACACAGAAATGCGTCGTCTGGTTGGATGAATCACGTTTCTTAATACACCAGGTCGATGGTAGTGTCCGGATACACCGCACCAGGGACGTATGGCGGTTGGGTCAAAATTATAGTATGTGGGCCATTCATACGCTCCTACATGAGACATGTGGCAGTAATCGAAAGCACAATGACAGATGTGGACTACGTGAACGCTGCTTTTACGGAGCACCTACATCCCCTCATGCCTGACGTCTTCAAGACGCCGATGGCACTTTCCAACAGGATAACTGTGTCACGTAGTCATAATCGTGATACCGTGGTTTGAGGAGTACAGCAGTGAACTTAGGCTGATATCTTGGTGACGAAATTCGTCTGATTCCAATCCAATTGAACGCATGTCGCACGCGCCCACAAAACACCGGCCCGTAATCAGATGTACTTCCAAGGCAGTATCTAGTTCCATGAGGCCGCATCGTAATTCAGGCCCATGAGTGCAAATGAATTCTCTTTCTCAAAGTAATCTCCTGTGATGACCGTACGTGGCAAACCTGAGTCCCACATCGGAATTCGAAGCCAGGTCCCTGTCTTGCACAGGCAGGCCTTGCCATGTACATCATCCGAGATTTCTTCACAGACTGGCTCAAAGCTTCAGCTTAGACCCATAAGAAAACTTGAGAGCAAGTCTATATTATTAACTATCGGCAAACAGTGTGCTTAATATGCAACAAAATCAACGGCTCTGTTACTGTTGCCGCAATCGTTAATCAGTATATCTACGAGGCCGAGTCAAATGAAAACCTTAAATTTGTAACAAGAAATCGAAATTTCGCGCCGTTATCGTGGAAGTTGGTAAGCGTGCTACAAACAGCGTGCAGAATGGCCTGTAGGTGGCAGCATAGTGGAGATGCACACATACCGTCGCAGTATCAGTGTAAAGATGGACGCCACACTTGTGACTTGCACCAGGGAAGAACTGCGTTCGGTTATTCGGTTTTTGCGTAGTGAAGGTGTGAAACCTATTGAAATTCATCGACGATTGAAGGTTCAGTACGGTGATGCATGTTTGTGACAGCAGCAAGTCTACGAGTGGAGTAAGAAGTTAGCAAATGGTGTGACTTCAGTGGAAGATGCTCCTCGTCCAGGTCAGGTGCAACGAGTTGTGACTCCACAGGACGTTGCATCAGTTGAAGCCATAGTGAAGGAAAACCGCCGAGTGAAACTGAATGACATTGCAGCATGTTTACAGATTAGTCATGGGTCAGCACACCACATTGTGCATGATGTGCGCCAGTTTCACAAAGTGTCTACAAGATGGGTGCCACGGCAGCTGACTCCTGAAATGAGACAACGACATGTTGATGCTTGTGAAGAACTTCTTCGGCGCTTTGAACGAGAAGGTGATGGCTTCCTTGCAAGAATCGTTACTGGGGACGAAACCTGGGTTCACTTCCACCAACCGGAAACGAAGAGAGCGAGCAAAGAACGGCGCCATTCCTCATCACCAATTGATTTCCATATGTTTGGACCACTCAAAGGCGAAATGGGAGGAAAGAAGTTCCGTTCTGATGAAGAGGTACGCCACGCAGTGCATGAGTGGTTGCGCGAACTAACAAAAGAATTTTTTTCTAAAGGAATTTATGCACTTTGTAAGCGCTGAAGAACTTGCATTGAGCTTGGAGGAGATTATGTTGAAAAGTGATACAGCTTCGTACCACTTCTGCACAATAAATAATATTTAAAAAAATATTTAAGGTTTTCATTTGACTTACCCTCGTACTTGCGATGTGCAACAATAGCTCTTTACGTCCTATTCGGTCCGCAACCCTATAGTTATCACAGTCAGCGGCTTCCTGACAGCGCATGTGATGAGAAGATAACGGTCATATAGGAAAGCGATTGCAACTTCGCCGCCGGTCAGTCAGAAACCACTGCACCGAGAAGGTGCGATGCGGGTTTAATGACACTGGGTTCAGCCTACGAGAGGTCGATTAAACTTCTTTTTTTCTTTAATGAACACGAATTCTAGAGTGTGGTACTGCAAAGAGACAATTTTTGACGTTTTATTAATTTTTGTTTTTCATTCGTAACTTTCGGACATGACCTACTCAGCCAGCCTCCAATACGTGACACGCTGTCGAGTCACATTAAGGTGCCCACCTGTCAGAAGCCAGGATAACCACCTTCAGGAGCGCGGACTGGCAGGAAGCGAGTCAGTGAGGTTCGGGAAGATACCGGCGGGGATGTGGAGCCATGCCGACTCCAGTGGCGTGGCCAGCTCCGATAGGTTCCTCGGTTTAGGATCCATGGTGCGAACAGCCCCATCGAAGTAGTCCCACAGATTCTCGATTAGGTTTAAATCCGGGGAGTTTGGTGACCAGGGAAGTACGATAAACTCATCCTGGTGCTCTTCGAACCAAGCATGTACATTGCGAGCCCTGTGACACATTGCATTGTCCTGCTGGTAGATGTCGTCGTGCCGAGGAAATACAAACTGCATATACATAGGAGTGTACACGGTCCCGAAGGATGGATGCATACTAGTGTCGATTCATTGTGTCTTCCATAATGACGAGATCACCCAGGTAGTGCCACGGAAATGTTCTCCACACCATAACGCTCCCTCTGTCGGCCTGACCCTTTCTTAAGATTATTGCAGTGTGTTTGGAGCATAAAACGTACTTCACCTGAAGAGGCCAACTATCTTCACTCATTGGAGGTACATTTTGGATATAGATGTGCAAATTCCAGCCTTCGTCACCGACGAACAGCGGTCAGCGTGAGTGTATGAATCAGGACCTGCTGCGGAGGCCCATCTGCAGCAACGTTCACAGAACAGTCGTTGAGGATACACTGTAGTTGGCCCCTTGGTTCATCTGGGCGGTCAGTTGCTCAACAGCTGTACCTCTATTCCCTCGTACACATCTCCGCAGCTGCCGTTCGCCTCTGTGATATATGGCTCGTGGTGAACCACTGTTGCCTCGGCGGTGGTTTCACATAGCGTCGTCTTGCCATACACGATATTCTTTAACCACCGTGTCACGCGAACAGTTTTCAAACTTAGTCGTTTTGGAAATGCTTCCACCGTTGGTCCGAAAGCCAATGATCGTGCCCCTTTGGTCGTCAGATAAATCGCCCAGCTTCCACATTGACAAAGGTTGCATTGTTTTTCCTGTGTTCCCACCCCCCACCCCCACCCCTTCCCTCCCTCCCCTCCCCTCCCCCGATCGCGCTTTATATACCCTCTAATGCTACTGCCACCACCTGCCGTCTGTGAGTGCTTACTGTACGTCGACGTCGAATATAAGCGGTGGTCACATTAATGTGACTGGACGGTATATGTTCAAATTAAAAGGCATATTCAATGACACACATCATACCACACACAATAATTTACGTTTGTTGTACTCATAAAAATTAAATAGTGCTGCGTTTATCCGCCGAAAAGTTATGTATATTTAATTAAGTAGGCCGGATATTATTGAACCAATTGACGTCACATAAACAATAGTCACGACATACAAAAAGTAGTCACGTTGACAAATGCTATGTTTCATATTAGACGAAACATCGGCTTTTATTATTGATTGGAATATTCTCGCAGTGTGGCAAATGCCACATCGCTGTCCGAATTAACATTTCTGCATTTTATGTAATAGACTATTTCATGTATACCACCAAAAAGACTGTTCAAAAATGGCTCTGAGCACTATGGGACTTAACTTCTGAGGTCATCAGTCCCCTAGAACTTAGTACTTAAACCCAACTAACCTAAGGACATCACACACATCCATGCCTGAGGCAGTATTCAAACCTGCGACCGTAACGGCCGCGCGGTTCCAGACTGTAGCGCCTAGAACCGCACGGCCACTCCGGCCGGCAAAAAGACTGTCATAAAACTTTATTCTCCTGGAACTAGTTCCGTCCATTTACGTCATCATCCGGTAGGCTTTAATGCCTGAACTGATATGTACAGTATAGCAGGTGTCCATTATTTCAAGATATATACAGTGTGTTTTTTTCAACCTGAGACGACTAAATTTCTTGACGCATCGTATGACAAAAATGTTGTACGTGATAAATTAACATTGGTAAAGAGGACACCTGTCTGTGCTATAGTCGCTTGCTAACCGCCACTTCTGCGTGGGCGGTATCAACGTTGTATTTTCAAATGAGCTCCTCTCCCCCCGTATTTTTATTGCCTATTCGGATTCTACGCACAAAAAATACATACGGTTTATTTAAACCGTTGTTTCCCATTCGTGGACAATGGCGCAGTGATCGATAAATATCATGTGTCCTTGTTTTTGCAAGTAAGAACCGACGTATTCGAGTCTACATTTCACTTAGGATGTATGCAAACCTTTGCTTCCTTATGGTTCATATTTATGTCCAAAATTTACTTTAGTGTTGTAAATTTGATTGTACGGTACACTATTATTACGTTTCAATGTCTGGTTAGAAACTACGTTAAGCGTCATCGAGAAACACTAACGCAATAACGTGGATGTAATAATTTTCTATTCCCATCGGGGTGTTTGTTTTTTGGTGAGTCCCATTGCTTCTCGCCGTTGGGTTGCTTGATTAGTCCTCTTGGCTCTCACCTGAGGAGTACTTGATTTCGGAGAGTACCCTTGGCAAGTGCGCCTCTCACTATCAGTTCTGGTCATTTAACCTTATTGCAATGGTTGCGGGTCACATTCCTCCGGTAGCCGCACAGCGGCCAGTGCGTGAGTTAACGGCGGTTGGATCGAAACACACACCGAAATCAGTCACACCGATGGCGGAGTTCGAGGACAGCCACCGAAATCAAGCATTCCGACGGTTTGGAGTCTCATCACAATCAAACTCGTAGGGAACAGAAAACTACGTTACCATACAAGTAGCTTTTTTTTACCAGAAATGTCGATCTCTAGCACTATTATCTGTACTGTACAATCACATTTGCAACACTCAAGTAACGTTTGAACATCAGTATTCACCGCTAGAGCACAAACGTTTACATTTACCTCGTAAATGAAATGTGGAATCAAATGCGTCTCTTCTTAACTGCAAAGACAGGCGCACACAATATTTGTCGATTATAGCGCTTTCTACCACAAATCGAAAACAATGATTTGAGTAAACCATACGTATTTTTGGCGTAGAATCCAAACATGCAATACAATGGGAGGTTCCCATTTGAAAATACAAAGTTAATCCTGCCCAAGCAGGAGCGGTAGTTCGGAGGTGGCCAATTATAAGCACAGACAGATATCCCCGTATTTAAGATATACTTTTCACCTAGAACGTTTTTTCATACGACACTTCGGTTCCGAGATGTTTAGTTGTCTCAAGGCAAAACAAACACCCTTCATATGTTAATGCTATGTAACATATCTTGCAATAATGGACATTTGATATACAGCATTATAAGTTTAATGCTTGATGACGTAAATTGCGGAAACAAGTTGCAGCGCATTAAAGCTTTATACCGGCTTTTTGGTGTAAGATATTAAAACTTCTGTTATTAGACTTGTTGACTCACCTACCTCTATCTGTTCATTACGAAACGTCTGACGTCATCATACTCTAGTATGACATCACATCCGTCACAGTCGTCCTTCGCTCCACGCTCCCTTCCCTAGACAACATGGACGTCACAAAACATAAAACACTCTGGAGGTTACCTGGTCGTCTGAGGGCAGCACCATCGAAGTAACAGACGATGCGGCGGTTGGAGGCGACGACGGCGTGGGCGGCGGACCAGAACGTGGCCACAGCCACCAGAAGCAGCAGGGTCTTCGCCATGGCGGGGAATACCACACTGTGCGATGTGTTGCGGTGCAGACACCAGCTGTTTACCAGCGATGGCGGGGGGCACGGGTCGGGAGGGGAGTTGTGACGTCACTTCAAGGTGGCTCCGTCGCATCCGCCAGCGCACTTCTTCCTCCTACCGATCGTGAAAGCAATTTCAATGTTCTGCGGAACTGGAGCTCTACAAAAGTTTACCCTTCAGGGTGAAAACTAGGGGTCAGTCAGATCGTAATATCCTGTTGAAATTGATGTCCTTAGAGATTACACTGGACTAAAACGAATACGAAATCTATGGAGACCATATTCCAGCATACATTGCATTTAATTTTCAGAAGATGGTTCTGACTTTACGCTGTAAGATCATAGACAGATTGGATAGCGCCTCCTTCAGAACGTGACAGAAGGCGGAAGAAAAGTGAGAAATTCTTGTCGACATTGTGATTTTCCGACGCGACGAGAACTTGGCGATAAAACTGAATATTTTTGACCTTGCTGATATAACTGTCCTAAATTTCAGATGAAACAATCTGACGTAAACTGCGTAAGTCCAAAATGTGCATCATCAGATGAAAATTTCAGTCCCAGTCAGTCCAGGCAGCGAGAACACACAACAACACAACTTCCAATGCTACTCGTACATACAACCTGTGTCAGTGTAATGATTGTCAATGTTGTGTTTGCAATGGAATTGTCACGCCTAACGGTGAATTAAATTAGCCCTGCTATTGTCAACCTGCAACCGGGAATAACATGGGAATAAATCCCTAAATTAGGACAATACTCTTATTTAATCAGGATCGCTATTTGGACTCTAATCCCAGAAAAAGTAGAACAGTTGGCGACAGTGGAGTTTTTATTACAAAAAACAAAACCAAAAAATGCAAAGTGAACAGGTGTTGACATAGAACATTAGCTCCTACTCATTAATCTAAATTTGAGATCGGTGAAGCATTTATGACTTCACACGAAATCGCGCCCCCGTTTATTCAACTGGAAAACTAAGTGGTTGATACCAATTAGCATCGAAGTTAAGAAAGCATCAAAAATGTTCAGATGTGTGTGAAATACTAAGGGACCAAACTGCTGATGTCGCCGGTCCTTAGACTTACACACTACTTAAACTAACTTGCGCTAAGAACAACACACACAGACCCATGCCCAAGTGAGGACTCGAAACTCCGGAGGGAGGGGCCGCGTAATCAGTGATATGGCGTCTCAAATCGCGCCGCCACTCCTCACCTAAGAAAGCCTCCATCCTGACTAACACTGACAGTAAAGAGCTCAGAGATCAAGCAAATGGAACTTAACACGTCTGCTACTAAAGATGCCCTGTCTGCCGATGCATGGTGCTTGTCACCAAATTCAGTGCTGCTGGCAGTCGCGCATTCAAGGTGCGTTGCGTAGCTGTAAATTCTGACAATAGAGTGGATCTGAACTAGCATTTGCAAACTCCTAGGGTCGAAAACTACACTCATGCTCATAAATTAAGGATAATTGCAGACTGTGGTGCCACACAACGTAGCACTACACAAAACTGGCACTAATAGCATAGGCAAACAGGGAACACACACGACACAGATCTGTAAGTCCACGGTATTGGTGATAAGTTGACAAAACCGTCCCGAAACACATGTGCTACAAAACGACACTGATTTCTGCCCATGTACGTCGACATCAATATGGGATATGATCACCATGGACGCGTACACAGGCCGCACAATGGGTTGGCATACTCTGGATCAGGTGATCGAGCAGCTGCTGGGGTATAGCCTTCCATTCTTGAACCAGTGCCTGTCGGAACTCCTGAAGTGTCGTAGAGGTTTGAAGATGTGCAGCGGTACATCGACCGAGAGCATCCCAGATGTGCTCAATGGGGTTTAGGTCTGGAGAACAGGCAGGCCACTCCATTAACCTGATATCTTCTGTTTCAAGGTACTCCTCCACGATGGCAGCTCGGTGGGGCCTTGCGTTATCATCCATCAGGAGGAAGGTGGGACCCACTGCATCCCTGGAAAGGCGGACATACTGATGCAAAATGACGTCCCGATACACATGACCTCTTACAGTTCCTCTGTCAAAGAGATGCAGAGGTGTACGTGCACCAATCATAATCCCACCCCACACCATCAAACCACGACCTCCTTACAGGTCCCTTTGAGGACATTAAGAGGTTGGTACTTTGTTCCTGGTTTACGCCGGATGAAAACCCGGCGAGAATCACTGTTCAGATTGTAACTGGACTGGTCCGTGAACATAACCTGGTACCACTGTTCCAATGACCACGTACTGTGTTCTTGACACCAGGCTTTACGGGCTCTCCTGTGACCAGGAGCAGTGGAATGCACCTTGCAGGTCTCCGGGCGAATAAAGCATGCCTGTTCAGCCGTCTGTAGACTGTGTGTCTGGAGACAACTGTTGCAGTGGCTGCGGTAAGGTCCTGAGCAAGGCTACCTGCAGTACTCCGTTGCCGTCTGCGGGCACTGATGGTGAGATATCGGTCTTCTTGTGGTGTTTTACACTGTGGTCGTCCCGTACTGTAGCGCCTGGACACGTTTCCTGTCTGCTGGAATCGTTGCTATAATCTTGAGATCACACTTTAAGGCACACGGAGGGCCCGAGCTACGACCTGCTTTGTTTGACCAGCCTCCAGTCACCCTAGTGTTCTACCCCTCATAACTTCATCAATATGGGTTCTTTGAGCCATTTTCAACACAAATTCACCATTAGCACGTCTGAAAACGTCTGCACACTTACTCCCTGCATCGTACTCTGACGTGCACCAGCACACCTCTGTGTATGTGGACTGCTGCCAGCGCCACCGAGCGACGACCGCAGGTCAAATGCACCGCATGGTCATACCCCGAGATGATTTAAACCCGCAAACTGCCCATCAGAGCGTAGTTTCACCATGTATCAGCATTATCCATAATTTATGAGCATGAGTGTACTTCAGTGCAATGCTAGGCACGAATCAAGGCTTCTGCGTGCTCATAATTCAGGAGTGTGTGGTCGTAAACAAGGGCTTTGCAGTGCTTCTGTCTCCGCAAAGAAGCATAGACTCGTTTCACTGCTCACATGAAATGAGTGATTCCACTCCTAGCGACGAAATCAGCACTTTATGAAAACTAATACTGAGACTGTTCACTGGCTCCTTAACAGAAATATCTCAAAATACTCTCCAGTGATGTGTGTCTTGTCGGCACGCCCTAGGCCTAGAGAATCCCGACACGCGGAACTCCAGTTTACAGCACACCTCACGTCATTGGCATGCACACGCCATGTGGCCAATCTTTGCGCCCATTACAGACGGAATGCCTCCCATGCTACGAGTCATGAAGCTGTCAGCCAACTCATACGCAGTTCGCTAAAACTTTTTAGAGCATTCCGTCTACTCCTGTGGCTAAAAGTTCAGTCAGATTCGTTTCTCTTCCTTGTGGCTGGAATACGTCATGGTGTCTTGTGTGAGAATTCCCACGGCTATTAGCTCGCATCTGCATTAGGCGCCTCTCGCACATTCCTTCATGTGCGTCGTTATCTCTACGATCTTAAACTTTCAGCTATCGCCTCGCTCTCAACCCCTTTTAGCACTGACATGCACCTGTTCTCCTATTCTCTTCAGAGGCATAAAAACTGTCCTACCTCCAGCGCCATTTCCCTCGGCCTGTGTCTCTCTTTGATGGCGAAGGACCGCGACTTCTCGCTGCTGTCAGAACCAGTTACTTTCCAAGGGTGCAACTCTACAGAAATGTCAGTATGAGGCTACCCAGTATCAAGCAGTAAATAGTTAATAATTCGATTACACCACCTAAAACGCGATCCCATACTAAGTAAATATGAAATATACATCCTCAAAATTGTCGCCTTACAAAGTTCCTGCACCTGAAGAAGACAACTGTGTCGGTCGTCGAAATGTTAAACATAAAATAGAAACAACAACTCGGCTGAACAACAGTAAGTACATCATTACACAATGAGTCTGAAAAAACCGGAGAGATGGTTTCGTTGCAGTTTACTGGGATGGGTGGGGTATGGTAGTTGGGCCTGCTTGTTGGGGGATATCTATGGCTGTTGGTTCGAACATCGATCCTCAGGTTCATATCATGTCTCCCTTCATTTCAACATGACTAAGGCAGTCCATATCTTCGATAATCTGCTTTGAATACCTACACCTACACATGCTGTTCCTGTGATTCATTCCTTCAACATACCTGCAAATTCAGTTTTCAGCAGTGACTCATTTGATATGTGCCCAAACATTCCAGAATGCTGACCGTTGAAACTGTAGCAAACATCAATTTGGGGTGATATTTAGAACAACTTGAATATGCAAATGACTGCCATTTCAGTGCAACTGTACAAAGGTGGTTGGAACTTAGCGATCTGCCTTCAGTGGCTCGGTGGCTTAGTATTGATGTACAGCACTACAAATCCAAAGGTCTCAAGTTCGATCCCCAATCAGTCCTGTGGCTTTTGTCTGTCAATTATCACTTCTTTCGCCTCTGGGAATGTTTGTTGATATGTTAAATTACAGAGCTGCACCATGGCTCAGACTCCAAGTTAAACTGCAGCTCCTTCTATCACTGGCTGGGTAAGTCAGTCCAGAGATTGGAGGAAGGCAATGGCATAGTACTCCTAACAGGATCATGCATATTAAAGCATTATGATGTCTAGACCAACAATCGGATTGATGACAGCCTTACTTTACACTCTGTAAGTAGCGCTTTGCCATTCAGATACCGCCTTGGAATAGTGCTTGTTTGTGGGAAGGCTGACTTATCTCTTGTGTAACAAGGAGAAACGTGCACCAGTGGTTAACACTGTCGTTTGTCGTTCCGCTGTGTTACTGACCCCGCTAGAGTGTGTCCCACTACTGCCATACGAACATAAAATCTCTGGGTGCAGGAGGGCCAAACTCAACGCACTGGAGGATATCAGCAAACCGTACAACTAGCGCTCAAGAGGGCAGACGTGCTCAAATGATTTGCTCGGCCATGCAGGATAACGTGACCATGTCAGGGTACTTCGAATCAGAAATGGTTTAGTTAGCAGCAAGACAAGTGTCAACACAGACAGTGCAACGACGCCTGGAGCATCACGAGATATCAGTACAACGACCATTGATGTAGATTCCGTTGATACGGCAGCAGAGAGAGCGAGGTGATGTGCTTAATGGCAGCACTGGGAACAGGAATGTCACCGCATCGCCTTTTCAGACTTGTTTCTGCATAAGGCATTACCGATTCCCATATCTGTGTATGGAAGCTCTGCGGATAAAGAACGCTGATGGACTGAACTCGTAATCCTCATATAGGCCCAGCACGGAGTGTGGTGAAGCTATTTGCAGACTATGCGTTTGTTTATAGGAAGGTATCAACATAATAAAAACTGCAGTAAGATTTGCAGAGGATTGATGGATCGTGCAGTGACTGGAAGCTGGCCCTGAACGTAAATAAATGTAACATATTGCGCATACATATGAAAAGTAATCCACTACTGTGTGATTACACTACTTTGGAAACAGTAACTTCCATAAAATACCTAGAAGTAACCACCTGGAGCCACCTAAATTGGAGTGATCACATAAAACAAACTGTAGGAGTAGGAGAGGCAAAGCTGAGATTCATAGGAAGAATCTTAAGGAAATGTAATTCATCCACGGAAGAGTTTGACAAAGGGCCCCGCCATAGACTGTTGACGAAAGACCGGGCTTACGGATTAGGTTCCCAGAGACTCGAAAACTTCTTAAGAGTCGTGAAGTAAGTTGTCCTCAACGAAGAGTCTTCAGCAGAAACAACGGTATCGTCAGGAGTACGCCTGGGAACTGAAATCGGGCAACTCTTTTTCTCTATACACGAAGATGATCTGATGGACAGGATGAGCAGCAATTTATGGCGGTTTGTTGATGACACTAAGGTGTATGGAAAGGTGTCATCGTTGTGTGACTGTAGGAATATAAAGGATGAATTAGACAGAATTTCTACTTGGTGTGATGAATGGCAGCTCGTTCTAAATGTAGAAAAATGCAAGTTAATGCGCATAATTAGGAAAAATAACCATCATTATTAGTGTGCGGTCCGACACAGTCACATAGATAAATATCTAGCCGTAACGTTGGGAAGGGATATGAGATGGATCGAGAAGGTCACATTGGTAGAAGAGAAGGATAATGGTCGACTTCGTTTTGTTGTGGCAACTTTGGGAAAGTATAGCTCATCTGTAAAGAATACGGCGTATAGAACACTAATGCGACCCATGCTGGGTACTACTCGAATGTTTAGGATCCCCACCATGTCGGATTCAGCGAAGACGCCGAAGCAATTCAGAGAGGTGCTGCTAGATTTGAACGATAGGTTCGATTAGTAGGAAAGTATTACAGAGATTCTTTGTGAACACGTATAGGAATCCCTGGCGGCAAGACGACGTTCTTTTCGCGACGCACAACCGAGGAAATTTAGGGAACCGCGTTTGACACCGTCTGTGGAACGATTCTACTGCCGCCAACGAATATTTCACGAAGGACGACAAACATAAGATGAGAGAAATTAGGGGTGATGCGAGTGGAAAAGCAAAAAAAAAAAAAAAAAATGACCAGTTGTGGTACTTGGTACTCTCTGCCATGGACCCTACATGGGCTTGCCGAGTATGTACACTGACGAAAAAATCTCAACACCAAAAAACAAATAATGGAGAGTAATGAAATTTGGGGAATACATTTGTCTACGTAACATCCCCCCCCCCCCCCGCCCCATGAACCATGGACCTTGCCGTTGGTGGGGAGGCTTGCGTGCCTCAGCGATACAGATAGCCGTACCGTAGGTGCAACCACAACGGAGGGGTATCTGTTGAGAGGCCAGACAAAGGTGTGGTTCCTGAAGAGGGGCAGCAGCCTTTTCAGTAGTTGCAAGGGCAACAGTCTGGATGATTGACTGATGTGGCCTTGTAACAATAACCAAAACGGCCTTGCTGTGCTGGTACTGCGAACGGCTGAAAGCAAGGGGAAACTACAGCCGTAATTTTTCCCGAGGGCATGCAGCTTTACTGTATGATTAAATGATGATGGCGTCCTCTTGGGTAAAATATTCCGGAGGTGAAATAGTCCCCCATTCGGATCTCCGGGCGGGGACTACTCAAGAGGATGTCGTTATCAGGAGAAAGAAAACTGGCGTTCTATGGATCGGAGCGTGGAATGTCAGATCCCTTAATCGGGCAGGTAGGTTAGAAAATTTAAAAAGGGAAATGGATAGGTTAAAGTTAGATATAGTGGGAATTAGTGAAGTTCGGTGGCAGGAGGAACAAGATTTCTGGTCAGGTGACTACCGGGTTATAAACACAAAATCAAATAGGGGTAATGCAGGAGTAGGTTTAATAATGAATAGGAATATAGGAATGCGGGTAAGCTACTACAAACAGCATAGTGAACGCATTATTGTGGCCAAGATAGATGCGAAGCCCACAGCTACTACAGTAGTACAAGTTTATATGCCAACTAGCTCTGCAGATGACGAAGAAATTGAAGAAATGTATGATGAAATAAAAGAAATTATTCAGATTGTGAAGGGAGACGAAAATTTAAGTCATGGGTGACTGTAATTCGAGTGTAGGAAAAGGGAGAGAAGGAAACATAGTAGATGAATATGGATTGGGGCTAGGAAATGAAAGAGGAAGCCGACTGGTAGAATTTTGTACAGAGCACAACATAATCATAACTAACACTTGGTTTAAGAATCATGAAAGAAGGTTGTATACATGGAAGAACACTGGAGATACTAAAAGGTATCAGATAGATTATATAATGGTAAGACAGAGATTTAGGAACCAGATTTTAAATTGTAAGACATTTCCAGGGGCAGATGTGGACTCTGACCACAATCTATTGGTTATGACCTGTAGATTAAAACTGAAGAAACTGCAAAAAGGTGGGAATTTAAGGAGATGGGACCTGGATAAACTGAAAGAACCAGAGGTTGTACAGAGTTTCAGGGAGAGCATAAGGGAACAATTGACAGGAATGGGGGAAAGAAATACAGTAGAAGAAGAATGGGTAGCTTTGAGGGATGAAGTAGCGAAGGCAGCAGAGGATCAAGTAGGTAAAAAGCTGAGGGCTAGTAGAAATCCTTGGGTAACAGAAGAAATATTGAATTTAATTGATGAAAGGAGAAAATATAAAAATGCAGTAAATGAAGCAGGCAAAAAGGAATACAAACGTCTCAAAAATGACATCGACAGGAAGTGCAAAATGGCTAAGCAGGGATGGCTAGAGGACAAATGTAAGGATTTAGTGGCCTATCTCACTAGGGGTAAGATAGATACTGCCTACAGGAAAATTAAAGAGACCTTTGGAGATAAGAGAACGACTTGTATGAATATCAAGAGCTTAGATGGAAACCCAGTTCTAAGCGAAGAAGGGAAAGCAGAAAGGTGGAAGGAGTATATAGAGGGTTTATACAAGGGCGATGTACTTGAGGACAATATTATGGAAATGGAAGAGGATGTGGATGAAGATGAAATGGGAGATGTGATACTGCGTGAAGAGTTTGACAGAGCACTGAAAGACCTGAGTCGAAACAAGGACCCCGAAGTAGACAACATTCCATTGGAACTACTGACGGCCTTGGGAGAGCCAGTCCTGACAGAACTCTACCATCTGGTGAGCAAGATGTATGAAACAGGCGAAATACCCTCAGACTTCAAGAAGAATATAATAATTCCAATCCCAAAGAAAGCAGGTGTTGACAGATGTGAAAATTACCGAACTATCAGTTTAATAAGTCACAGCTGCAAAATACTAACACGAATTCTTTACAGACGAATGGAAAAACTAGTAGAAGACGACCTCGGGGAAGATCAGTTTGGATTCCGTAGAAATACTTGAACACGTGAGGCAATACTGACCCTACGACTTATCTTAGAAGAAAGATTAAGGAAAGGCAAACCTACGTTTCTAGCATTTGTAGACTTAGAGAAAGCTTTTGACAATGTTGACTGGAATACTCTCTTTCAAATTCTAAAGGTGGCAGGGGTAAAATACAGGGAGCGATAGGGTATTTACAATTTGTACAGAAAGCAGATGGCAGTTATAAGAGTCGAGGGACATGAATGGGAAGCAGTGGTTCAATCTGTATATTGAGCAAGCAGTGAAGGCAACAAAAGAATAATTCGGAGTAGGTATTAAAATTCATTGGGAAGAAGTAAAAACTTTGAGGTTCGCCGATGACATTGTAATTCTGTCAGAGACAGCAAAGGACTTGGAAGAGCAGTTGAATGGAATGGCCAGTGTCTTGAAAGGAGGATATAAGATGAACATCAACAAAAGCAAAACAAGGATAATCGAATGTAGTCTAATTAAGTCGGGTGATGCTGAGGGAATTAGATTAGGAAATGAGGCACTTAAAGTAGTAAAGGAGTTTTGCTATTTGGGGAGCAAAATAACTGATGATGGTCGAAGTAGAAAGGATATAAAATGTAGGCTGGCAATAGCAAGGAAAGCGTTTCTGAAGAAGAGAAATTTGTTAACATCCAGTATTGATTTAAGTGTCAGGAAGTCGTTTCTGAAAGTATTCGTATGGAGTGTAGCCATGTATGGAAGTGAACATGGACGATAAATAGTTTGGACAAGAAGAGAATAGAAGCTTTCGAAATGTGATGCTACAGAAGAATGCTCAAGATTAGATGGGTAGATCACATGACTAATGAGGAAGTATTGAATAGGATTGGGGAGAAGAGAAGTTTGTGGCACAACTTGACCAGAAGAAGGGATCGGTTGGTAGGACATGTTCTGAGGCATCAAGGGATCACCAATTTAGTATTGGAGGGCAGCGTGGAGGGTAAAAATCGTAGAGGGAGACCAAGAGATGAATACACTAAACAGAATCAGAAGGATGTAGGTTGCAGTAGGTACTGGGAGATGAAAAAGCTTGCACAGGATAGAGTAGCATGGAGAGGTGCATCAAACCAGTCTCTGGACTGAAGACCACAACAACAACAACAACGTAACATATTTAAGTGATTAACATTGAAAGATCGCAGGTTAATGCAAGTGCGAGATAAGATATTGTAAACGTGAAATGTTTGTACATTAACAAGTGGTGTAAACGTCAGAATGTTCAATTCAAGCATGCAGAAGTACATATATTGTGTTATACAGATGCCGGATGTTAGTTTGTGGAATGAAGTTCCATATCTGTTGCCCTTATTCGAATAATAGAGGGACGGTTAATGCTATTTGTGAATGACGCTGGAGTTATCATCCAGTGATATCCTATATGTGCTCAGTTGGGGACATGTCTGGTGATCGAGTAGGTCAAGGCAACGTGTCGACACTCTTTAGAGCATGTTGGGTTACAATTGTGGTATGCGGGCGTTGTCCTGTTGGAATACTGCTCATGAACGGCAGCACAACATCTCGAGTCATCAGATGGATGCACGAATTTGCTCCCATAATGCATGGGATAACCGCGAGAGTGCTCCTGCTGTCATACAAAAAATCACTGCAGACCATAACTCCAGGTGTAGGTCCTGTGTGTCCAGCACGCAGACAGGTTGGTTGCTGGCCCTCAACTGGCCTCCTTCTAATCAATATGAGGCCAACCCTGGTACCTAGACGGAACTAGCTTTCATCAGAAAACACAAGACTTCCATCCCACTCTCCACTGAGCTCTCGCTGGACACCACTAAAATCGCAAATGGCGGTGCTTTGAAGTCAGTGGAATGGAATCTGGCTCGGAGCTGTCCTTCACGTAATCTATTTGTAAAATTTCTTCTTGTCGCTATGGTGCCAACTGCTGCTGAAATAGCTGGTGCAGATACAGATGGATGCGCCAGAGCCGTACACTGAACATGATTCCTGTGACTGTACATTCTCGTGACCACCGTTGCTAGCAGTTATGCACAGTGACTACAGGCCTGCCAAGTCTTTCTGCGATATCGCAGAAGGAACATCCAGCTTCTCCGTATCTCTATCACACTACCCCTTTCAAATCCAATGAGATGTTGATAATGGTGTATTTATCTCCTTACAGGCATTCTTGACTAACATCAATTCACCATGTCCAATACCAAAGACAACTAACGCTCACGGCCGTTACAGACTGCATTAGAAGCAAACCTAATGTGCATCCTCATAGTGGCGCTACTAGCACCAATCTCTTCCGACTGGTGCGAATTTTGGATATACACTCCTGGAAATTGAAATAAGAACACCGTGAATTCATTGTCCCAGGAAGGGGAAACTTTATTGACACATTCCTGGGGACAGATACATCACATGATCACACTGACAGAACCACAGGCACATAGACACAGGCAACAGAGCATGCACAATGTCGGCACTAGTACAGTGTATATCCACCTTTCGCAGCAATGCAGGCTGCTATTCCCCCATGGAGACGATCGTAGAGATGCTGGATGTAGTCCTGTGGAACGGCTTGCCGTGCCATTTCCACCTGGCGCCTCAGTTGGACCAGCGTTCGTGCTGGACGTGCAGACCGCGTGAGACGACGCTTCATCCAGTCCCAAACATGCTCAATGGGGGACAGATCCGGAGATCTTGCTGGCCAGGGTAGTTGACTTACACCTTCTAGAGCACGTTGGGTGGCACGGGATACATGCGGACGTGCATTGTCCTGTTGGAACAGCAAGTTCCCTTGCCGGTCTAGGAATGGTAGAACGATGGGTTCGATGACGGTTTGGATGTACCGTGCACTATTCAGTGTCCCCTCGACGATCACCAGTGGTGTACGGCCAGTGTAGGAGATCGCTCCCCACACCATGATGCCGGGTGTTGGCCCTGTGTGCCTCGGTCGTATGCAGTCCTGATTGTGGCGCTCACCTGCACGGCGCCAAACACGCATACGACCATCATTGGCACCAAGGCAGAAGCGACTCTCATCGCTGAAGACGACACGTCTCCATTCGTCCCTCCATTCACGCCTGTCGCGACACCACTGGAGGTGGGCTGCACGATGTTGGGGCGTGAGCGGAAGACGGCCTAACGGTGTGCGGGACCGTAGCCCAGCTTCATGGAGACGGTTGCGAATGGTCCTTGTCGATACCCCAGGAGCAACAGTGTCCCTAATTTGCTGGGAAGTGGCGGTGCGGTCCCCTACGGCACTGCGTAGGATCCTACGGTCTTGGCGTGCATCCGTGCGTCGCTGCGGTCCGGTCCCAGGTCGACGGGCACGTGCACCTTCCGCCGACCACTGGCGACAACATCGATGTACTGTGGAGACCTCACGCCCCACGTGTTGAGCAATTCGGCGGTACGTCCACCCGGCCTCCCGCATGCCCACTATACGCCCTCGCCCAAAGTCCGTCAACTGCACATACGGTTCACGTCCACGCTGTCGTGGCATGCTACCAGTGTTAAAGGCTGCGATGGAGCTCCGTATGCCACGGCAAACTGGCTGACACTGACGGCGGCGGTGCACAAATGCTGCGCAGCTAGCGGCATTCGACGGCCAACACCGCGGTTCCTGGTGTGTCCGCTGTGCCGTCCGTGTGATCATTGCTTGTACAGCCCTCTCGCAGTGTCCGGAGCAAGTATGGTGGGTCTGACACACCGGTGTCAATGTGTTCTTTTTTCCATTTCCAGGAGTGTACAAGGTGTCCCAAAAAGAATGACTCGATTTTAACTTGTAATAATATTGAGACAAATGTTACTAGGTAACTGAAACAGCGCTAGATGTAATTGGCATGGTATAGAGTTTCAGAAAAAATCCGCTAGATGTCAAAAAAAATGGTTCAAAGGGCTCTGAGCACTATGGGACTTAACATCTGTGGTCATCAGTTCCCTAGAACTTAGAACTACTTAAACCTAACTAACCTAAGGACATCACACACATCCATGCCCGAGGCAGGATTCGAACCTGCGACCGTAGCGGTCACGCGGTTCCAAACTGAAGCGCTTAGAGCCGCACGGCCACACCGGCCGGCCCGCTAGATGTCGCTACGAGCGCTGACCTGGAGTGTGTTACTGCATTTAGTCGTACTCAATCAGTGATCGCAGTTCAGCGGGCATTTCATATTCGATATGTTAAACAGTGTGTTGACATTCCTCCCTTACCTCGTGACATTGAGGAACTAAAAACCAGAATATCAGCTGCTGTAGCTTCAGTGACAGAAAACACCATATGCTCAGTTTGGGATGAAGTCGGCTATCGGCTAGATGTCGTCCGTGCAGCCAGTTGAGGACATATTGAACATTTATGATGGATTTTTATAATGTTCTGTCTTTTCTGAGTAATTTACTATGCAACTTGATGGTGTTAAGCCCTTCTTCCTAGTAAATAATTCTGTTTAAATTCGGATCATTCTTTTTGGGACACTCTGTACATACATCTTCCAGATTTTGAAATACGGCTGTCAACTTTCGTTTACGCCGCACAACTCCTTCTTGGTGTCGCGATTTCTTCCGTCAGTATACGTAAATGCAGAAGTACCTATAAGGCACCTGTTCGGCCGATTAGTGAGTAGTGCTCATCAGTCTGGGACCTTTAGTACTTTGGATTAATAGAAGACATACACAAGGTCCAACGAAGAGCGGCACGTTTTGTCGCGGGTTCATTTAGTCGGTGCTAGAGCGTTATCGAGATGCTCAACGAACTACAGTGGCAGACGTTACAAGAGAGTCTGTGTGCATCACTGAGACGTTTACTATTGAAATTCCGTGAGAACACGTTCCGTGAAGAGTCGGGCAGCTTACTTGTTCCTTCCATACGCCATTCGAGAAACGGTCACAACGAGAAACTGGAGAAATCAGGGCTAATGCGAAGGTCCACGATATCATTCTTCCCCCCGAACCGTTCGCGAATACAACAGGCAAGGGAGAATCAGGTAGTGGCGCCAGAAGTACCCTCCACCATACACCGTCAGGTGGGGTGGGGAGTATAGAAGCCGCCCGCGGTGGCCGAGCGGTTCTAGGCACTTCAGTCCGGAACCGCGCTGGTGCTACGGTCGCAGGTCCGAATCCTGCCTCGGGCATGGATGTGTGTGATGTCCTTAGGTTATTTAGGTTTAAGTAGGTCTAAGTGTAGGGGACTGATGACCTCAGATGTTAAGTCCCATAGTGCTTAGAGCCATTTGAACCATTTGGGTACAGATATAAATATATATGTATACTACGTCAGGTGCCACTCGGTCACATCTTCTTAGCAGAGCTGGTAATTTGGGCAGTAGCCATTACGTTTCAGATGTCATGATAAGGCTGATGGCTGTGCCATATTTTCGACGTCGTTCAGCAAGATAACGCACGATAGCGCGGTGCCAGTACTGTCCTGACCTACCTCGTTACGGATCGTGTTTGATTATTTCCCTGATCAGCACGTTCTCCAGATCTCTCTCGTCTGTTCATAGATTGCGAGAGACTGGCGCACCACTATTTCCTCACTAATACGTTGCGGGATGTCTTCATTACTTACTCATTCAATCCATTTGATAAACAACAGTTTTCAGTAACACTGTATTTCGAAGACTTCTCATCGTTCCATTCCTGTTTTCGAAACTGTGTGTATTCTGTACCCATACGCAGCTGTGTTCCAAACATAGATTTTCATTAATCCTTTTTTGGTGTCAAGATACATATTTTTGAATGTTTCCAGCTTCTTCTTCTAATATACCACCCTTCACTTTGTGAAAAAAAAGGTTCAAAGGGCTCTGAGCACTATGGGACTTAACATCTGAGGTCATCAGTCCCCTAGAACTTAGAACTACTTAAACGTAACTAACCTAAGGACATCACACAGATCCATGCCCGAGGCAGGATTCGAACCTGCGACCGTAGCGGTCGTGCGGTTCCAGACTGTAGCGTCTAAAACCGTTTGGCCTCACCGGCCGGCTCACCTTGTGGAAACCTTGGTATTATGTCTTTCTTCCAGCTTGCTTGAGTATCGACCCTACTTCGGACATAGCAAAGTTCTACCGTCCTTTCAATGATCATTCCTTCAAATTTAACCGTTAGTCATCCAGCACGCCCGCTTCCTGCGCACATCATTAACCTTTTTTTTTCTTTTTTTTTTCTTTCCGTTTATGCCCATAAGGTAAGCCTCACACCATTAAACACTCGATGGTAAGCCTCAACCATTAAGCACCCGACTGAGTACCCTTTCTCCTTCGACGATTATCGTGTGCGAACTGCGTTGTGCTGATTCGCGGTCTGTGACAAGCAGTTCCCATATTGAGGTAATCTTTTTGTCTCTTCAACATTCAAATGAAATGTTAGTGGCTACAATGAGCAAGTCTGTCTTACATACATTCAAAAAAGAACAGTGAATAATGCTTCATTGATGACTGGCGCCCGCATCTCGTGGTCGTGCGGTAGCGTTCTCGCTTCCCACGCCCGGGTTCCCGGGTTCGATTCCCGGCGGGGTCAGGGATTTTCTCTGCCTCGTGATGGCTGGGTGTTGTGTGCTGTCCTTAGGTTAGTTAGGTTTAAGTAGTTCTAAGTTGTAGAGGACTTATGACCATAGCTGTTAAGTCCCATAGTGCTCAGAGCCATTTGAACCATTTTTTTGATGACTGGCTTCTGTAGGAAGCACCATTCTCAAGTCAACGTAAAAATGGAATATAACAAAAACGGCCTGGTTGAATGGGTAACGCGTAGAACAGTTGTCTTTGCCGAGAAAATTTACGTCAAAAATTCCTTTACTGCTAACATATGTTCTCCAGGTGCCGAGATTAACAGCAGCACTCTCATCGTGTCTGGTACTGGAGTTTTATAAGCATCTTCATGACGTTGCTGCGCTTATTAAACGTTAAACGAGCCCGGGGTGAAACTGGTTGCTCTTCGTCTTTTCTATTAATCCTACTCCTTAAGAGCTTAGGGCCACCGAATATTTAGAATCGGTCGGAAAAGGATTTTGTAATTTTTTTTTTTGTGAATCACATTTTCTTAGAATTTTGCCAGTGAATTTCAGTTAGGCATCTGCTTTCCCTTCAGTGAGCTACTTATGGTTGTTCCACTTTAGTAAATCCGGTTATACACTCATAGATATTTTACAGCCTTTTACCGTGATTAGTAATTCATAACCAATAACATAATCAAAGAGTAATGAGTTTTTCTGGACGATTTTGCGAAAAAGGTTACATTTATATTGAGTCTCAGTTGGCCCCCGCAAAGAGCCTCACTTAGTTTCTGATGCTGTTCGCTACATCATTTATTTGTACTACATGAACAGTAACGCCTCTCTGACACTTCCTTTGGGAATTCAGAAGTTACTTTTGTAGCTGAAGATTTCACACCGTTAAGAATGACGTCTTGAGTTCCATCTGCAAGGAAGGAAACCAGCCAGAAACGTGGTAGGAGTTTCCGTAAGCTTTTATTTTGTTCACTGACGCCGTTACCGACTAGACGTTAAACTCTGACCTCCCTTCCTTCACTATAGTTTTCTGTCTGTCTTCTTACGTTTCTGTCCAGGTGAGATTTCAGACTGTCATAAGGATTATCTCGATATAACTGATTACGTCAGACTATATCTCAGTATTTTGTGTTGGATCGGAAGAGAGTATTTCACTTTCGAATCACTGAGCGCTTGTTACATTTCTCTCCCTACATTCATTATGGCTTCTTTCAGCTTTTGGTTCGTCGACAACGCTTCGAATTCTTCTAAGTCTGTTGCGAAGATCTCGTTGCTGCCATGTGTCCGCAGCTCGTGGTCGTGCGGTAGCGTTCTCGCTTCCCGCGCCCGGGTTCCCGGGTTCGATTCGCGGTGGGGTCAGGGATTTTCTCTGCCTAGTGATGACTGGGTGTTGTGTGATGTCAGTAGGTTAGTTAGGTTTAAGTAGTTCTAAGTTCTAGGGTACTGATGACCATAGATGTTAAGTCCCATAGTGCTCAGAGCCATTCGTTGCTGCCGAAGGAAATAACATTCCGAGTGAACAACTACAGTCTTTCTCAATTTTCACAACCTTGCCTAAAGAACACTTGGACACTTGCAACACTTCTTTCTTCATATTCATGTGTTACTCAAAGGAGCAAGCCTCCGTCTTTTGTGTCACCACTCGTGCCCTCAAACATCTTATGCCGCTATTATTCCATGCTTCTAAGCACGTCACACGGCAGAGACTTCCTCTTTTGCAACAGTGGGTTTCTGGGAAGACGCTAAGAGCAGTAGAGCGAAGTACTACTCTCTCATCAAATACTTGATGAGTTCATGGAACTCGGTGTTCATTTGAAGAGCGCATTATTTGACGAAGTTACACGACGTTACAGTCTCCACCGCTTTCAGGACACAAAAAAATATAATTCAGTAATATGAGGTTTGTATTCATTCTTTTCATCCATTTGCCCGGTATCAGTGAAGGACTAAGACGTTGATCTAAACGTCAGTCTCTCACTGCCTTTGGAGTGTATCAGTAAGTTTCCTGTGAACGTGGGTCAATAGGAACAAAACAACGTTTGCAAGGCTAGCGGGTCTTAAGTTTATCACTTGCTCCGGATCACTGGAAATGTGGTGACGTACACCCAACTGAGCTTCTATCGAAACTCGTTAGAGGAGGAGGACGAATAAGTGTAGTAGGAGGTCAACTGTTCCGTAAACATCTAAGGAATGGGACAAGATGAAAAAATATCGTTGATAAGGTTGAATAAATAAATAAACAACAACAGAAAACCAAAATGTGAACGGCCGGACGGCGATTAGAACACTGCTCCTCGCAAGCTCTGCCACAGTCTCAACCATTGCGCCGTGTTGCTGGTCGCTAGAGCCTAGTTTCTGCTCACGATGAACAAATAAATGTATTCTTTTCACTGCACTATGGCCATTTCATTGTTGTAAACGATGCCCGCCGAAGAAATCCTAAGAAACGAAAAACTGAAAAACGCAGAGAAATTGTTTAAGAACAATGGATTCCTCTGTGTACTATCAAAGCAGTCTTTTCGCACATGTTTTTGTTGTTTTCGAATTTATCATGTTGCAACATAAAAAACCTTTGCAATATGAAAGTTAAACCAAGCACTTGATGCCTTTAGAAGTGGTCCAACTCTGAAATCTGGTCTGTCCACTGACCTGGAATGTTTTCATTACGACGTCCTAGACAAGGCGGTGAATGCAGTGCGCTGTAGCCCTCCTTCACCGTGAGCTAACGTACTTCTTGTGATAATAGGGTAATGGCACATGACGGCGTGGTCACTGGCACTCTTGCGCGTTTCAATGGTACACCATTCTAGGTGAATTAAATACGAATTTTACTACTGCAAGTCGTTTTAGGAAGTACTGTAAACACCTACAGTGATAAGCCAAAACATTATGACCACGTGCTTAATAACGTGTTGATACACCTTTGAGCTCCAATACAGCAATGATCATGCGAGCATGGATTCGGCTAGTCCTTGGAAGGTTTCCAGAAGCATGTGGCGCCTAGAAGCACAGTTCACGCAACTCCTTAAATTACGTGCCTGTGGTTTGCGCACCTAACGGCCATAAACGTTCCACATGTATTTCATTGGGTTCATATCAGACAAATTTGGCCGCCAAGACCTCAACTGACTTTAGTATAATGCTCGTCAACCACTGCAACACGATTCTGGCCTTGCGAGTCGGACAGTTATCCCTTATGGAAGTAGCCACGGCTGTTGGGATTAAGTTTGCATGTTGTCCACGTAGTCCACAGCTGTTACGGTGCCTCCAGTTACTACACCAAATACCGTGGAAGCCGAAGTGAATGTCAGTGATTGTTTCGAGCACCTGTTCGTCTGGATGACGGCGTACCCATCCAAGCGACACGTTTCCATTGATCCATGGTTCACTCTCAATCGAACCCATGAATATTGAAATCATAATTGAGGATGTCGTTGAGTCAATATGAGAACACTTAGGGGTCGTCTGCTGCTAAGTTCCATGTTCAGCAGTGTGCGCTCAGCAGAGAGCCCCAAAACATGTGCCTGCACAAGCATTGTACTAAATTAGAATTTTATATTAGTACCTTCATCTGCTGACGGTCATTGATATATATCAAAGGGGACAGGTGAAAATGTGTGCCACGACCGGGACTCTAACCCAGGATCTCCTGCTTACAAGGCAGACGCTCTATCCATCTTCTTTTTTTTAAATTTTATTCGATATAGTTCGTTGCATGTGGTCTCGGCGGACGTCACGAGACATCTGTTCAAGTTGATCGTTGATCCCTTGACTCACTTTTTTTTATTACAGAGAATCCATCTGAGCCACCGAGGGCACAGAGGATAGTGCGACTGCAGGGACTATCTCGCGCACGCCTCCAGCGAGACCCACATTCTCACCTTATATGTCCGCACACTACATTTGTAGTGTCCCTACCCAACACACTCATTACTCGTGGAAGACATTCTTACCAAGTCCCGTAAGAGCTCGCGTAATATGTGTGCATCAGCACAGGAGAGGAAGGACATGGGCGGTATTTCCAGAACTGTATACTTAAATGGATATGGTGTCTGTTCTTTCGGACATGTCTTTCGGACATATCCATATAAGTATGTAGCAATGTACTATGTCGTCAGATTCGTCATGAATCGCGGCCTGTCCTGCTTTACAGAGCGGATAAGAGCTTGACCTTCACATTCTTAGATTACAATTAATGTAAAGCATCTTGTCGCCTCCTCATGGTGTCACCCTCCCTCAAGCACGCTACTAACCTATCAGCTTTGCCTTTTCAGAGAAGCTTGTTCCCAGGCATCGTGTCTTAACGATCCGCCCGCTGCCAAAACCGGTTGTGTCAATGAATATCCGCGTTTGTGGTCCGTTTCGTCGATTCGTGTGATTCCCTATTCGTCTTTCCTCCGCTTGCATGCTTCCCTTACCGCATCACGTGGGCGCAAGGCCACCAGACAGCAATCCGCCTCGAGGTGGACAGTGGTCATTATATTTTGGCTGATCACTGTATAAAAATACTGATACCACCATTCACTCTGAGCGAATTAGAATTTCAGCTAGAATATAGATAATCTCTTATCTCTAAAATTATGTGGGTATTAGAAGAGAAATTTGTATAGGCTCATTGTTGTTAGGCAACATTGATGGTATGTCTGCATTCAAACCTGACCTCTCATTAGGAAACATCGCATATTGTCACACTAATTGGCGTAATCTGTCAACCACACTGGTGAATTTTCCCTCTAAAGAAGAACTAAATGCATCAATGGACGATGTAAAGCAGTGTTAGGAGGATCTCGTATGGTCTCAGTGGCTAAAAGGAGCCAGTTCATATATTTCATCGAATGCCACTTAATCATTCACTTTCAGCAACTATTCCTCCCAGATACACATGATCCTGCGCGCCAACAACTAAGTTATGGCACGCAGTGGGATCGCTCATGGTGTGCGCTTGAAAGATGGCGGTGCCTTCCAGGCAGGCCACTGACGTGGTAATGTCCATCAGAGACTTCCCCTTTCATTTTGTTTCGGTGATTATCATGCAATTTCATTCGCCTTTGGTTTATCTAAATTTTCCCTGATTGATATTAAACTGATGTACTATTAGGGATACAGTAAACCACTGATTGATCTCACAGTACTTGGATGACTTGAGTAGCAGTAAGAGAATTAAACTCGGCTGTAGAGACAGATTTTTGGACGCTGTAGATGACTATTGCATTAGGGGCAGCTTTAGAACTTTCCCGAAAAAGCGGCAAGTTCTCGGCACCTTCTCAATGCTATCCTTTGTAGTCACCGAAACTGGTCGTGGGCACTGCAGGGCAGTTGTTTATGGGCTGCCATAATGGCGGTCCGCCTTGTTTCACTGGCGGCCAAGCAAGAATATGAGAATGCCGTGGCTAAATGCGAAATGAAACTGCTTTAGAAACCGGTGGCGCCGGGCATCCTCGCGCCGGCCTAACCGCTTTATTACCGATTGGACTTGGTGTGGGAGTCTGGACTCCTTATCGCGTGTGCAGGTCCAGGTAAAGCGGCGTCGGGCTGGCACTCATCTAATACATTACTGGCCATTAAAATTGCTACACCACGAAGATGACCTGCTACAGACGCAAAAATTTAACCGACAGGAAGAAGATGCTGTCATATGCAAATGATTAGCTTTTCAGAGCATTCACACAAAGTTGGCGCCGGTGGCGAAACCAACAACGTGCTGACATGAGGAAAGTTTCCAACCGATTTCTCATACACAAACAGCAGTTGACCCGCATTGCCTTGTGAAACGTTGTTGTGATGCCTCGTGTAAGGAGGAGAAATGCGTACCATCACGTTTCCGACTTTGATAAAGGTCGGATTGTAGCATATCGCGATTGCGGTTTATCGTATCGCGACATTGCTGCTCGCGTTGGTCGAGATCCAATGACTGTTAGCAGAATATGGAATCGGTGGGTCCAGGAGGGTAATACGGAACGCCGTGCTGGATCCCAACGGCCTCGTGTCACTAGCAGTCGAGATGACAGGCATCTTATCCGCATGTCTGTAACGGATCGTGCAGCCACGTCTCGGTCCCTGAGTCAACAGATGGGGACGTTTGCAAGAGAACAACCATCTGCACGAACAGTTCGACGACGTTTGCAGCAGCATGGACTAGCAGCTCGGAGAGCATGGCTGCGGTTGCCCTTGACGCTGCATCACAGGCAGGAGCGCCTGCGATGGTGTACTCAACGACGAACTGGGTGCACGAATGGCAAAACGTCATTTTTTCGAATGAATCCAGGTTCTGTTTACAGCATCATGATGGCCGCATCCGTGTTTGGCGACATCGCGGTGTACGCACATTGGAAGCGTGTATTCGTCATCGCCATATTTGCGTATCACCCGGAGTGATGGTATGGGGACACCTCTTGTTGGCATTGACGCACTTTGAACAGTGGACGTTACATTTCAAATGTGTTACGACCCGTGGCTCTACCTTCATTCGATCCCTGCGAAAACCTACATTTCAGCAGGATAATGCACGACCGCATGTTGCAGGTCCTGTACGGGCCTTTCTGGATACAGAAAATGTTCTACTGCTACACTGGCCAGCACATTCTCTAGATCTCTCGCCAACTGAAAACGTCTGGTCAATGGTGGCCGAGCAACTGGCTCGTGACAATACGCCAGTCACTACTCTTGATGAACTGTGGTATCGTGTTGAAGCTGCATGGGCAGCTGTACCTGTACACGCCATCCAAGCTCTGTTTGACTCAATGCCCAGGCGTATCAAGGCCGTTATTATGGCCAGAGGTGGTTGTTCTGGATACTGATTTCTCAGGGTCTATGCACCCAAATCGCGTGAAAATGTAATCACATGTCAGTTCTAGTATAATATATTTGTCCAATGAATACCCGTTTATCATCTGCATTTCTTCTTGGTGTAGCAATTTTAATGGCCAGTAGTGTACGTTTATTACAGGAACAGCGTACCCTGTGAGAAGGGACGACGAATTTCTCCAGATGTCGCGTTTCTTAGATGCCGTCGCGCCTCGGCAAAACGGCGCCAGCTAAATCTTTTTATGGACGAGACGGAACGTTTTTTCACTAGGAAGCTTCCCTCATCTTGTAAAATGCGCCGGGGATTTGGCTGCAGGACCTTAAGGCATTGTGTGTAGTGTTTTTGGAGAACAGAATATATACTGCATTGCAGTGATTGGTTGAGGAGGATTGGATCTCCTTGTTAGAAAACAGATAGGCAGAGTAACCACAGCTGGGCCATGATAGGTTTATTCAAGAGCATTGGGGGAACGACTGTTTTCTGGAATGTTTTGAGCAACGGGAGAGGCAGGTGTCTTGCTTCACGACCGTCGCAGAGTACAGTCGCTAGAGATCTTCCTTTTCTATAGAGAGAGCAATTTGTTGTAAACACGTCTGGACACCCGGGCGAAACTGCAGATTTTTGGGGACGTGAGACAATCACCGACGGACATGGAGTAATCTCTCACAGTACGATGCGCCAACGAACCTAGCGGCTTCGGCAGCAGACAACAGCACCTCGTCTTTCACGGCTACATCGGTAACGTTGTGCACCTTCGGCAAATTCAAAACCTTAGCAATCGTTTTCATGGCCATCTTTTTTTTTATATAGCAGCCTTGTATTGGCAGCAATCACTCCCAGTGTCCATTTAATGCTTAACTATAATTTGATGTGAGTGACCAATCAGTGGAACGATACAATAGAGTGTGCTAGCCTAGATTGGCATTCTTCCACTCACAGTAGTCAGTCTCATCTACACCTAGATTCCACTTAGTTTCCCCAGGTCTATTGCCAATCAACCAGTCAATGAAATTTTATAAAGTTGAAGTGTCTGTTTATATGTTTGTTCTCCCTTGACCTTGATATTAGTTAATAAGTTTCTATGCCATACCCCAGGACCTTGTTATTAATTTTTTCAACCACACCCATTCTCATTCCCTATGATATCATTTATTTTGTTGTGGGTTTGAAAGAATTAAATTAATTTCATGTCAAGTTAGCCAACTCTTTAGGTGACCCACACAGGGACCACTATTGAATGAATATCAGATATTCCTGTGCTATTGATAAATGTGGCACCTCTTGGGTTTGGTGTTTACAACTTTTTAGTTGTTTGGCAGATGGAGAACTGCCGCCACCAAAAAATGGTTCAAATGGCTCTGAGCACTATGGGGCTTAACATCTGAGGTCATCAGTCCCCTAGAACTTAGAACTACTTAAACCTAACTAACCTAAGGACATCACACACACCCATGCCCGAGGCAGGATTCCAATCTGCGACCGTAGCAGTCACGCGGTTCCATACTGAAGCGCCTAGAACCACTCGGCCACCACCGCCGGCGCCGCCACTACAGGCTAGCTTGCACCGTTGTACCATGGTATAAAGCCCGCGTATTGACATTGCCATCTACACAACGTGTAAGGAAAATGGGCTATCTTGAAAGCACTCAATTTGTTTCTGTGCTGAGAGCAGGTGCTGAATCGACTGAAATTGATTTAGGTAGCAATAGAGAAATGTTTTGAAGTGGTGACCTGAGGACTGTATGCAGCTCGGTACTATCGATTTCTGTAGTGAGTGAAACTTGAGGGCGCATCGGGTAATACAGAGTAGCAGTCTACGAAATTATCATGTTTAGATCGATTACTGTATACACCGACGTGATTGGTGTACTCAATTATAAGGTTACACACGGGCGAATAATTTATTCAGATATATTTTTATTTACGAGGGCAGTTCAATAAGTAATGCAACACATTTTTTTTCTGAAACAGGGGTTGTTTTATTCAGCATTGAAATACACCAGGTTATTCCCCAATCTTTTAGCTACACAACACTATTTTTCAACGTAATCTCCATTCAATGCTACGGCCTTACGCCACCTTGAAATGAGGGCCTGTATGCCTGCACGGTACCATTCCACTGGTCGATGTCGGAGCCAACGTCGTACTGCATCAATAACTTCTTCATCATCCGCGTAGTGCCTCCCACGTATTGCGTCCTTCATTGGGACAAACATATGGAAATCCGACGGTGCGAGATCGGGGCTGTAGGGTGCATGAGGAAGAACAGTCCACGGAAGTTTTGTGAGCTCCTCTCGGGTGCGAAGACTTGTGTGAGGTCTTGCGTTGTCATGAAGAAGGAGAAGTTCGTTCAGATTTTTGTGCCTACGAACACGCTGAAATCGTTTCTTCAATTTCTGAAGAGTAGCACAATACACTTCAGAGTTGATCGTTTGACCATGGGGAAGGACATCGAACAGAATAACCCCTTCAGCGTCCCAGAAGACTGTAACCATGACTTTACCGGCTGAGGGTATGACTTTAAACTTTTTCTTGGTAGGGGAGTGGGTGTGGCGCCACTCCATTGATTGCCGTTTCGTTTCAGGTTCGAAGTGATGAACCCATGTTTCATCGCCTGTAACAATCTTTGACAAGAAATTGTCACCCTCAGCCACATGACGAGCAAGCAATTCCGCACAGATGGTTCTCCTTTGCTCTTTATGGTGTTCGATTAGACAACGAGGGACCCAGCGGGAACAAACCTTTTAATATCCCAACTGGTGAACAATTGTGACAGTACTACCAACAGAGATGTCAAGTTGAGCACTGAGTTGTTTGATGGTGATCCGTCAATCATCTCGAACGAGTGTGTTCGCACGCTCCGCCATTGCAGGAGTCACAGCTGTGCACGGCCGGCCCGCACGCGGGAGATCAAACAGTCTTGCTTGACCTTGCGGCGATGATGACACACGCTTTGCCCAACGACTCACCGTGCTTTTGTCCACTGCCAGATCACCGTAGACATTCTGCAAGCGCCTATGAATATCTGAGATGCCCTGGTTTTCCGCCAAAAGAAACTCGATCACTGCCCGTTGTTTGCAACGCACATCCGTTACAGACGCCATTTTAAACAGCTCCGTACAGCGCCGCCACCTGTCGGAAGTGAATGAAACTATACGAGACGAAGCGGGAATGTTTGAAAACATTCCACAAGAAATTTCCGGTTTTTTCAACCAAAATTGGCCGAGAAAAAAAATGTGTTGCATTACTTATTGAACTGCCCTCGTATGTAGTAATTCAAATTTAAGAAATGACTTGGCCGCCTCAACTGACAATGTGATAAACGCCTTACCCACATTTAAGAAATACAATTTGTCCACTGCTGATGATGTTTTTATGATCTCCATTGTTCATCGATGACTTTCTTGCGGTTAAGTTATTGGAAGACAAGCAACAACACACAAGGCATGTAGTTTGGAAGACAAGAGGGTTGTGTTAGTCTGCCACACCATGAGGAGACGGCACCTGTTGACAAGTGCTGGTCCACCTCCCGGTGAACACAATCGATAATTATTAGAAAGGTTTTCCGAGCTGAAGCACAATCTGAGCACCCATAATCAAGTCGGGATCTCCTGTAAGCTTTGTGGAAGTAATCGGACAAATTCGGTCTGACGTCCCCTTTAAGTCCATGATCTGTAGCTGGGGCGCTATAAGATTTTCAGTGCTTTACGAACTTTTGCATTCAGCTGCAGTAACCATATGCCCTCCACAGAAAAAAAATTGGGCAGGAAATTCGAACCATTTGGCAACATAATAACCTGCTCACGGTGTGACGACAGAAAAAGGAAGTGAGTCATTGCTACAGAAAAGATACGCGATGTACACTGTAATCACCTGTACCTGGTGTGCTAAGGATTGGTTACTACTCTGGCTACACAGCTTCGAATCACAGCAACATAACACTTGCACATATGAGACATCGAAGCTGTAAAATCTTGAGGGTGCCCTATTTAGGCTTAACTGTTTAACTGGAATTAATTAAGAATGAAAATCCCATTATACTTACATGTTTTTTTCTGACAACTCGTATTTTTTAAACTGAAAATAAGTTTCCATGTTTCGGAGTAAAGAATGATGTCACAAAATTACCTACCACGATCGTATGGCGTAATGGATTGGGGAGCGGAAGGATAATATGAAAATACAGCATTCGTAACTCCATGCTCTAATTTATAAGGAACGTTCAAAAAGTTTCCGTTCGAGAGTCGTACTATAAAAAGTCTGCATGCCAATCAGGCAAAATCACCGAGGGCACTGAGGCAATCGCCTCACCGACGCACCAGGTTGAAGTTACCTTTTTGGTAAAACATCGTGTCCTGCTGTGTGAAGAAGTCCGTAACTGCCTGCTACACATCATCGTCCGACAGGAACTGTCGACCCATCAAGGCCTTTTTTAATGAAGCAAAGGCGCGATAATCGCATGGGGGAGATCAGGACTATAGGGCGAGTGCTCGAGTGTCTCCTACTTGTGTTGCCTAACTGCCGCGTTACGAAATTTGCGATATGAGGATGTGGGTAGCAGCAGCACCCACTGTTGCGCATCATTCAACAACGGCGGTTTCCGACAGCCGTGCTGTTCCATACACATTCTTCAGTATCCGATTAATGCCTATCGGTGTTTGCCCTTCGGCAGCCAATAAAAAAAAAAAAAAAAAAAAAAAAAAAAAAAAAAAAAAAAAAAAACACGTTCCCGTATTTACGCCACGCACTTCGGTGGCACGTATACCACACTGATGCCTTGCCTACATATTAGTGCTCGCTCATATATTTGCATCCTTGTTTCGACGTAAGACCTCAATAGAAAGAAAACGACGGCGAAATTTTGCAGAATGTTTAGTTAAGTTATGCAGTCAAGTGTAAGAGTAGCGAATTAGTGACTGCTTTCTTCCCGCGAAACCGGCTGAGGATACGGTGCCTTACATCAGAGAGGGAAATTTTCAGTGCATGGTTCTTAAAAGAAATAACAGAATGTGAAAATCATTTCCTCTTCAGTGTATAAAATGTTACCAATTCGTACAGTGACAACAAACACTTATTCTACTTAAGTGTTTAGATGCACTATTTACATTTTACCAATAAATTAACGACAGGGTACTTGACCAACAGCGTACGAGTAAGAATATAAGAAATACTTGTGCACCTACAAGAAGCCATTAAAGCTATCATGAATGAGCAGTATTATCAGAATAGTATCATTACATTACTGGGTCACATACTTCGCAGGAAAATTTAACTGTAATATATAAAAGTCTATTACGGACTTCTGGAAATGAATTATACATGCAATACAGAGTTTCACGGAGAAGTCAGAAGTGAGACTGTAAGCTGGAGAGTATTCTGAAACGCATAAGGCACGTGGAGAAGCCTCAGCAGCTGTTAACTCCGTTCTTCTTACAAAGAACGAGAGTTGAATTAAATAAAAATTTTGGCCTCCTATTGCTTAGGTAACCATGAAATCAGTTATACTCGTTACAGGCCTTTAAATAAATTAATTAAAAAGTATAAATCAGTCAATTTATGCATCAAAATCAATTTTCCTCTTCCAGTTGAAACCACGGATGCCTTACTTGTGTGTAGGAGCAATGAATGGTGGAGCCAAGCAGTTTTAATGCTCGCCAGTCAATTAATTCACAATATTCACAAGAGCGCGAAAATCTGTAAAGTCCAGGGTCGTTAGTTTCAAGTTCTAGCTGCAGCCACACCGATGCTGAAGGGCACTACCGCCACAGAACTGGTGCCACCACTCGGTGCAAAGAGGTCAAGGTGCCCCTACGATCAAAAGCAGCCGCAACCATATGTATTGCCACTGCCCACTCGAGTTGGTTATAGGGACTTTCTGCTATTGGAGTGTTACAAAACTACGGTGAGATTGCTTCCCAACCCTATTGGTTCAAATGGCTCTGAGCACTATGGGACTCAACTGCTGAGGTCATTAGTCCCCTAGAACTTAGAACTAGTTAAACCTAACTAACCTAAGGACATCACAAACATCCATGCCCAAGGCAGGATTCGAACCTGCGACCGTAGCGGTCTTGCGGTTCCAGACTGCAGTGCCTTTAACCGCACGGCCACTTCGGCCCAACCCTATTGTTTGGCTGCGTTTCGTTGTTAGTAGTTGTTCAGGAATTGCTGCTACATATTGTACATGTGTTGTCTTCCACCACTTTGGAAGCAACCAAGTGGAGATTCAGTCAGTTTTAGTCAAGATGTTTCAGAGTAGAATGCTCGTAGCAGCTTTGGCCAATGAACCGCGCACATTACGTCATTAGGATTCAAGGTAAAATGTGCCCTGTAGTCGCTATATCTTTAGTACCGGTTCACAATATTAGCCCTGTTGTCTTGAGACACAATCAGCTCTTGGACACGAATTCTGGGTCACTGTATGTCGTGTGGTACAAAAGAAAAATTTTTGCGGACGAATTCATGCAGTCATCATGGTAACAATGGTACAGAGCAGTGTCAGAATTCGGGAGAAGCTTTTGAACAATAGCGGAACACTAACGGCTAGCAACAAACATAAGAAAGTAACGAAGACAAACAGAAAAATGCAAACATGGATGTCATTACCGACGCGCTGGGTTCAGCTCGAACCGGCGACATCTAGTTATATTCGTGGTGCTGACAGAGGATCCGCAAGAAGTACTGAACTATAGGGCATGTAAGATACTTGTCCCTTGTTAAGTGACGCTGAGGTAAGCACAACGTTCGGCGAATACAGCAGCATTGTGATCAATTTAGCATTCTGTTATTGCATGGGGTGGGAGGCGGGGGAGGGTTGTAAGAGTCCTTTAAGACATTATCTTTTTCTAAATTTAGCGAAATGAGACTGACTGGTAATTTTTGATGTCTGTTTGTGTATCCTTTGCATATCTGCCATACGTGAACCGTGTTTTATAATTCTCCGATTCTCTCTAACAGAAATAGTGTTACCTTCTATTGTTTCTGTCATCGTCTCTCTGTTAGCAAAAAATTCTATATTTTCGTTCGAGTTGTCTGACTGAACGTGATAAGCATAATCGTGGACATTTTTACAGCTTTTCTTAATATGGTACAGCACTTACAATATGGAAAGAATTACTCATAACGTCAAACATCTTGTTCGTCCTGGTCATTTTGTATACTTGCTTTTTTCATTATGAAAACATTTTGATACTTAACATAATCCAATGTTTCTTTGATGACCTCCTGACAGCTATTGCAGAACTAAAACCCGTCTAGGGTCTGGGGAGCTGAGCAGGAAAAGCTTTAATCTCTCTGAGTATTCTTCAAACTGCAGTTCTCGATGGCCGAAATTTGAAGGCCACGTAGCAAAATTTTCTTTATGTAATAAAGAGGGAAAAGTAAATTTTTATCAAGTGTGTCTGTTCTACTGCTGGCTTGTAATGAACAAACCTTATGCCAAATGAAGCCTCCTGAAAGCTCACTCAGAACAGACATTCACCATTTCAGTGAAAGAGCCGATTACTGCTTCTATCAGATTCGTTTAAGAACTGTACTTGTAAATCTCCTTAAATTAGTAATCCTTTATTTTAGTCTTACAGACGGCACTAATACTTTCAGTTAACTCAGTTGATCATCGATCAGCTACTGTTCCTTTCAATGATGAGCAAACCATAGATATGGCATCTCTTGCTTTCACTTCCACATGTCATCCTGGGCTCAGTGTGAATTATATTATTCTCCTTCGTTCCGCTGAGATACTCTGTGTAGTAGAACAGCAGATGTGTGTTTCAGATTTCACTGTCTTGAAATCCAATTCTATTTGACTACCTTAATCAAGCAGAATTAGCATTATGCTGGACATCTGTTTACTCTTATTGGTTTTCTTTGGTATATTCGGTGTCTTGATGAGTATATACTTTGTTCTTCATACGCACCTCAGTGGTTTCAGAAGATGGCTGCACAAAAATTAGAAGACTTACAGGAAAATGACGCATATGATTGAAAAGAGCATATGTCCCAGTTTCGATTCGCAATACGCGCAGTAGCTTAGTTGCACTGGGGCGAAGACATGTCGAAATATGAAGACAAATTGTGTTTGTGCCTGTAGATAGGCAACACAATGACCAGATTTCCAAACTGAGCAGCTGCCACTCCTTTGCACGCACATATTGATGTTCGTCGCATCACGGATGGTGCCTATATCGAACACCAGTAACGTGAGTTAAAAATATGCAGAGATGCTCTATCCACTGGTAAGCGCTAGTTTACTCTATGTCTTGTAGTCCTTGCACAGTCGTCTTCTGAAACCCTTGAGGTAGTTATGAGTGATCCTGTATAAGCAATGTTGTGTTGCGAGAGTTTTTATACCGAATGATTGATAACAAGAGGCAGAAACTCTACTCCAATACATGTAAAAACTATTGCAGATAGAAAACTGGCTGTAAAGAAACTTAGTGGAAAACAATAAGAGTGGTATGTCGAAAACCGTGCGTCTCGTATAGGTGTGAACCTGGACGATCTGGTAGTAACTGTTATGTAAAAGAAAAATACAAGGTTTTATGTTTGGAAAGAAGATCTTTATTTCTATCGCTTTGTGTAGCACAGTCATAGACCTCACTGTTAAAATGTGAATTTCGTTCGTATTCATTGTAATTCTTCCACTGTGATTATAAAATCTGGTTTTGTGCCACGAGCTCGAAAAGCACGTTCGATGTAGAGTGCTCTGTGGAGCAATAAAATAAAAAATATTACTGGCTCTGTTTGAAACGTATTTGATGAGAGCATATCAGTACATTATTTTAAAATACGGATGTAAATGTGTGTTCGTTGCGAGAATACTGAAATTGTTACGAACTACGGTGAACGAAGTTTCAGCGTTCCAGCCCGAACAATGGGGAACTTCTCGCCAGTGCAGATGCCGTTGTAATCGTCCAGGGTGAGGTCGGAGAAGGCGATGCCGGCCAGACTCTTGGTCTTGGCGTAGGCTGCCTTGTAGGCGGCGACGTCCGGGTCCTCGAAGCCCACCCACAGGCCGTTGACGTCCCCGGAGGGCAGCCGGAAGCCGTAGGAGCCGAGCCGGTTGGAGGGGTCGTTGACGCGGCGCAGCGTCGTCGGCTTGTCCTTGTTGGAGGGGTTGGGCAGCAGGGTGCACACCGACTGGTAGGCCAGCAGGCCCGGCGTCTGCACGATCGCGTCCTGGTCGCCGGGGCCGTCCGTCTCTATGGGCGGCGCGCCGGACACCTTGCTGTCCTCCGTCAGCTTCCACGTGCGGGCGAACGTCGGGATGCCGAGCACCAGCTTGCTAGCTGTACGCAAAAGAAAACGAGACACTTTAAAATCTTTTTCTTCGTATTACTTCATCTTGCTGCACAACATATTGTCTTGATCTGCGCCTACAGCTGGCAGCGTTAATATGAGAGAAACTGAGAGAAGGGAAAATTGATACGGATGAACAAACAGTAGAAACACAAAAGCTCTTGTTGCAGGTCCCACCCATTTCAATCCTCTCTCTCCCATGAGCTACTAGGCCCTGGCGGTGCGGCTGAGAACAGCCGCTACCTTAAACTATGGACCTCTGTTAGTCGCGAAGAGGTTTCCAGTGACACAGTTAGACAAGGCTTGCTGTAAGCACTCTGTTGCTAGCTTCCGTTCGAGTGAACTCATAAACCAGTAATCTGGTATAGCTGGGACGCTGAGCAAAAGAATTCAAGTAGGGGTCCCCACTCTGGCAAAGAGGAAGTAACAGCCAGCTCCCGTCTCCACCAACGCCGCACAGGCGACTATTGTTATTATTATTTATACCAAGAAACCCAAGGAATCATCACTCGCGGTGACACACGAAAGGACACGACAACACTTTAGACAGCTCCGTAATGGTTCAAATGGTTCTGAGCACTACGGGGCTTAACATCTGAGGTCATCAGTCGCCTAGAACTTAGAACAACTTAAACCTAACTAACCTAAGGACATCACACACATCCATGCTCGAGGCAGGATTCGAACCTGCGACCGTAGCAGTCGCGCGGTTCCGGACTGAAGCACCTAGAACCGCTCGGCCACCGCGGCAGGCAGCTCCGTAATGCTCTGTGAAATTTGTCACGACTCGCCATTTTATCTTATTTACAACTTTTTGTGACGTCGCCTTTCCGGCTTAGATTTTTTAGAATGTGACTTGTAATGTACTGCATCTCTTTCCAGTCGGTACACACTTGTTTTAGAACAGTTAGTTTAATTCTGAAGACGACGCTCATAGTAGCGTCGAAACTGGTCAATTTTGACTTAATATTTGTGGCCGAGGGCTTATTTGTTCTAATATAATCCTGACACGGTCACTGAACCTTAGCAGCTATGTTCAAAGTTTTACATGTCCCAAAGTTTCCCGCTTCATGGTGAGGTGAAGAAGAAATATGCAAGCCTGTAAAACCTAACTTTTTTAATTTTTTTATATTTTTGTAATAAGCTATTACCTTGACTCCAGTCTTAGGTGCACAGAACCTGTGACCGTCGATTTCCAAACAGTGATGTAGAGGTTCGCTTTTTCGCGTCTCACCTCACCACAGTTAACCACTGGCAGTACTATATCCTTCGTATGACACTATTTTTTTGTGCTGTTCCTCTTCCCCATCTAAGAATTTCTTGTATGGTTGCTTATACTCAACGACAGAGCATACGTACATGGGACGTCCTAATGAAAATGACAAAGATGGAAACAAGTAAGTAAACTGTTTATTATTTCATAAATAATCGCGACAATTGTTAATACGTTTGTCCCACTGGGAGACTAGACGGTCAGAGCTTTCATGGAAAAACGTTTGTGGTTGTCTATGGAACCAAGACTGTACCCAGGGCTGCACCTCTTCATCCGAAGCAAACCGACGGCCACGGATATCTCTCTTCTTGGCTTCAAAAATATGGAAACCGTATGGGGAGAAATCGGGACTGTATGGAGAATGCGTCAGGATTTCCCACCGAAACTTCTGCAGCTAGCCGAAACAACAGGCATGCCAGCTCCGGAGAAGTCATGATGGACTGTGACTGCTAGGGTTCGTTGCTCAATAACTTTCTCGAAGAGGGAGCCATAACTAACGCAGAACGCGCCATAAAGGCCAAACGCCCAGAAATATTGACAGACAGTATCATTCTGTTGGAGGATAATGCCCGCCCACATGTTGCCGAGGTTGTTTCGATTACGTTGGAGAAGTTTAGGTGGGAAGCCCTTACACATCCTCCATACCGTGCTGATCTCCTCCCATCCGATTTCCACGTTTTTTAGGCCCTGAAGAAAGACATTCGTGGCCGTCGAATTGTTTCGGATGAAGAGGTGCGCGCCTGGATACAAACGCGGTTCCATAGGATACCGCAAACATTTTTCCATAAAGGCGTTGGCCGTCTTGTCTCACAATGCAATAAATGTATTAACAGCTATGGCGATTACTTTTGTAATAATAAATAAATAGTTTGCTTCCTTTTTTATCTGTCTCTTTCTCTATGAGTGCCCCTTATAATTACTGAACTTCAATGTTAGTTTCTTGAGATTTCCCTTTTTCCGAAGATTTCCTCAATTAGCTGAGTCCAAGAGAGATGTCCCTAGCACAGGACACATCCGCCCAATCTTCCATCGTTAATCGTACAGGAGGTAGGAGTTGTGCGCTCGCAATGCTTATAATCGTACAGCAGGTAGGAGTTGGACGCTCGCAACACCATGAAGAACTGCTGCGCGAAGGAGTTAGCACTTAATACTGATTCAAAGGGTAGGGATCGGCAACTGTAGGCAGTAGTTGTTTCCCTGCTCTTGCCGGATAAGTATTGATGATGAAATATCAGAATTACGACGATCTTCCTCTAGTTCGAGCACCATCACGCTAGAGGCCAATAATTACTGCGTGCTGGATAATATAAAATTTCTATTTAAAAAAACTAATTGTGACACTAGTAAACAAATGAATCTTACAAAAATGCAACTACAGGTAACCTAAAATCGAATCAAGAAAGAGTAAACTGTTGCGGCATCGCAAAGTGCAGTATCGGATTTTTTATGTGAAGGCATAAATTCTGGGTGAAGTGTTACGCTTTTCATAAAAACAATTTCGATCCGTTAGTCTGTAATAGTAGCTGACTTTCCTAGGACGCTGCCAAAGCCCAGCTGTTCCACTAGGTCGATTTTCGGTTCCATAAGACGTTGGGATACCTTTCTCGATGGCTTTCCGTGCAGTAATTGTAGCAGCTTTGTTATCTTCTTTAGTGGAAAATAATGAATTTCCAGATATTCAGATTATGGAATGTTACATGACTGAAAGACAAGTTGCTAGAAATGAGTTATCCAACCCCGCGTGTAAGTAATCACAAACGAACACAGATTCATAACCGAGTAACTCTTATGACCCCTGATTCCCCAGAAGAAGCTGCCGTACTGAATCGATGAGTATAACAGACTGATGCGTTTCTTCTCGGAGAATACTGTCTCAGACTATCGTCTCCACTTCCGCATCCGCTCGCCAGCGCAGTGGCGATCGACTCGGAGGCAGCTGGCTCGGATACTGGTGGTGGAAGAAATTTTAATCGCCAATGTTTTCCTTGTAAGACTTGGAAAGATGGACGCGGTACAGTTAATGATAACTACACTTTGAGCCAACGTCTTACGTTAGAGGCCAAACATCTTCGCAGTATCTCGTGTAGTGAGGGCATGAGACACAGCTGACGGTGATCAGTCCACATAATACATCGTTAGGCTCAGCAGCCCCCTAAGTGTTATTCAACAAGAATTTCGGTATCGGATTTCAACCTCTTCTTTTTCTGTCTCTCTCTCTCTCTCTCTCTCTCTCTCTCTCTCTCCCTCTCTCTCCCTCTCTCTCTCTCTCTCTCTCGTCAAACAGGACACTAAACTCTACATCGCAACCCCGCTAATTACAGTCTCATACATTGGATATTTACATTTAAGAAGCCACACTCACAATTCGCAAAGGTGCCACACTCACAATTCGCAAAGGCAAGCTTGCATTGTATGCGAGGTAAGAAATCCTTTGTAAGTAGGATGCAGAACAATCTCTCGGGATCTTCCATCCATTAATTCCAAACAACTAGCACACAAAAATTATTTTGTACTTTTACTTTGTCTAATGACTATCGGTCACGGTACCAAACACCATCATCAGGCCCGCCTACAATCATAAAATGCTCTGTGATAACTAACGTATGGTATAAAGTGCAACCTGAAGCTGCAGGGAGCTCCTTACCCCTGATACGCAGAGGTAAGATGATAAGGGCTGATTTTTCAACTACCATGATGTGTAAATGCACTCGACGTGCAGTTTTAAGTTGCAGGTGCACGAGGAAATTTTGGACGTAGTCTGTTCTCATCGATAACAGCTACACAGTACCATCGAGATAGGGACATAAGCATTGGATTTTAATGTCGGAATGTTACTACATTAACAACATAGTTGCATGGGTTAGTGTTGTGGTCTTCTCCTAATACAGAGACCCATCGGTGTAGCGTCTTACAACTACAAGTAGCATTTGACGAACCGTCATCACGGCCGTGGGGCTTTAGTGAACTGCGATATGGTGTGCAGGAAACGTGATGCCGCGCCGCCGAACACACAGACAAAAAAATGGCTCTGAGCACATCTACATCTACATCTACATCTATACTCCGCGAGCCACCTCACGGTGTGTGGCGGAGGGTACTTATTGTACCACTATCTGATCCCCCCTTCCCTGTTCCATTCACGAATTGTGCGTGGAAAGAACGACTGCTTGTAAGTCTCCGTATTTGCTCTAATTTCTCGGATCTTTTCGTTGTGATCATTACGCGAGATATATGTGGGCGGTAGTAATATGTTGCCCATCTCTTCCCGGAATGTGCTCTCTCGTAATTTCGATAATAAACCTCTCCGTATTGCGTAACGACTTTCTTGAAGTGTCCGCCACTGGAGCTTGTTCAGCATCTCCGTAACGCTCTCGCGCTGACTAAATGTCCCCATGACGAATCGCGCTGCTTTTCGCTGGATCATGTCTATCTCTTCTATTAATCCAACCTGGTAAGGGTCCCATACTGATGAGCAATACTCAAGAATCGGACGAACAAGCGTTTTGTAAGCTACTTCTTTCGTCGTTGAGTCACATTTTCTTAGAATTCTTCCTATGAATCTCAACCTGGCGCCTGCTTTTCCCACTATTTGTTTTATGTGATCATTCCACTTCAGATCGCTCCGGATAGTAACTCCTAAGTATTTTACGGTCGTTACCGCTTCCAATGATTTACCACCTATGGCATAATCGTACTGGAATGGATTTCTGCCCCTATGTATGCGCATTATATTACATTTATCTACGTTTAGGGAAAGCTGCCAGCTGTCGCACCATGCATTAATCCTCTGCAGGTCCTCCTGGAGTACGTACGAGTCTTCTGATGTTGCTACTTTCTTGTAGACAACCGTGTCATCTGCAAATAGCCTCACGGAGCTACCGATGTTGTCAACTAAGTCATTTATGTATATTGTAAACAATAAAGGTCCTATCACGCTTCCCTGCGGTACTCCCGAAATTACCTCTACATCTGCAGATTTTGAACCGTTAAGAATGACATGTTGTGTTCTTTCTTCTAGGAAGTCCTGAATCCAATCACAAACCTGGTCCGATATTCCGTAAGCTCGTATTTTTTTCACTAAACGTAAGTGCGGAACCGTATCAAATGCCTTCCTGAAGTCCAGGAATACGGCATCAATCTGCTCGCCAGTGTCTACGGCACTGTGAATTTCTTGGGCAAATAGGGCGAGCTGAGTTTCACATGATCTCTGTTTGCGGAATCCATGTTGGTTATGATGAAGGAGATTTGTATTATCTAAGAACGTCATAATACGAGAACACACGAGAACAGCACTATGGGACTTAACATCTGAGGTCATCAGTCCCCTAGAACTTAGAACTACATAAACCTAACTAACCTAAGGACATCACACACATCCATGCCCGAGGCAGGATTCGAACCTGCGACCGTAGCGGTCGCGCGGTTCCAGACTGAAGCGCCTAGAACCGCTTGGCCACCATCGGCCGGCAGCAGTTCTTCCCAGACAGTAAGTGGTATGTGTACCAGGTTTGATCGAATTTGACCCAATGGTTTAGGAGAAGATGTGGAAAACGCATACATACATCCATTTTTATAATACATACAGAAGTTAGCTATCAGAGAAAAAAATTGAAACTGTTTCTTATAGAATATTTTAATTACATACTTTGGTTTTTTGATCATAGAATAGCCTCATGATGGTACTTGGTACGGGAACCTGTAGCCATTGGACAAAATAAACGTGGAACAACAGACTAAAGCATTTTTTGTTTTCTGTTTTGGTCGCTCTTGGACAGTACGTCGGTAGTAATATGAACTGAATAGAAAGTGTATAGTAAGATCTTGTTCGCTTCCGATCCGGAGCAGCAGCAGCGGGCGTACTGACCTGGGAATGAGTTCTCGAGGAACCAGCGGATGTTTCCGTCGACCGAGAGGTCAGAGTCCCTCTGTCCGGCTGGGTAGAGCGGCGCAGGGTAGTCGGCCTCCTTGGGGTCACGCTCCGGGTTGCGGTAGTCGAAGGCCAGCACGTGCAGCTGGTCGATCTGCTGGTTCAGCGCCGTCGGGTCGTAGTACAGCTGCAACACCAGCGATCTCAGCGTTAGGCAAACGGCGAAATACTGCAACTGCAGAGGGCATCATTCCTAAAGATAGTTCCGTGTGGCTCAACAGCTTGGTGCAAGTTTTCAGTTGGACACCACTTCAGCGACTTCCGTGTCCCTAACCTGGAATACATTGAGGAGTTGTACGCCGGAACACCGCTTTCCGAAGAAGTTCAAATGTTCAAATGTGTGTGAATTCCCAAGGTACCAAACTGCTTAGGTCATCGGTTCCTAGACTTACACACCACTTAAACTAACTTATGCTAAGAACAACGCACACAGCCATGCCCGAGGAAGGACTCGGACGTCCGGCGGGAGGGGCCGCGCAGTCCGTGACACGACACCTCAAACCGCGCGGCCACTCCGCGCGGCTCCGGGGAAGTAATATAAAGAGAAAAGCAAGTAGACCAAGATGACGGGGGAAATGGCATTCTGCAAGAAGAATTTGACAAAGCTCTAAAAGAACTACGGGACAACAAAGCAATGGGCATTGATGACATCCTTGCAAAACTAATAAAGTACACTAGTGACAGCATGAAAATGATGCTGCTTGAACTTATTAGGTCCATCTACAACACATGAGAGATACCGACAGACATCCAGAAATGCATCATTGTTCCTATACCAAAGGAGGCAGCAACTACAAAATGTGAACAGTACCGAACTTTCAGCCTACTCTCACATGAATCAAAAATTCTCGTAAAAATAATTCTGAAGTGAATTGAAGAGAAGGTGGAGGATATGCTGAGTGAAGATCAGTTTGGTTTCAGAAGGAGGTTAGGAACAAGAGAAGCGATTCTGGCGCTGAGACTCCCTATCGAAAAGCAATTACAGAAAAATAAACCAACTTATATTGCCTTTGAAGACCTGATAACGTTATCTGGCAAGAGGTGTTCAGAGTGCTGAGGAACAGTGGAATGAAGTACAAAGACATCCGCGTGATGCTCAGTTTCCACAAGAATGTGGCGGAAGCGATTAGGAACTGTCACCAAGAAAAGAAGCGAATATTGGAAAAGGGGTAAGACAAGGACGTGCTCTCTGCCCTCTTATATTCAGTGCTTACATCCAGGAAGCTACAGACCAAGTTCGAGGAACTAATGAGGTGAGGATCAAAATTGGTAGACAGAAGATAGACATGCTATGTTATGCACATGATGTTGTTATAGTCACGGAGACAAAAGAAGATCTAGATGAAGTCCTCAGAACAATGGAAAGGATTCTATGCAATCAGTATGGAATGAGAATAAAGAAGAAAAAGACTAAAGTGATGGTATGCAGCTCTGAAGCAGAATATGAACCTCTGAGAACGTGAATTGGAAGCGAGGAAGTGGAAGTGATAGAGGAATTTACCTACCTGGGAAGCAAAATCACAAAGGATGGTAGAAGCCGGAAAGAAATTGTGAGCAGAATACAACAGGCCAAATTTTCATTTAATCTGAGAAGGAACTTACCAGCAAGAACATCAGTCTGAAAATAAGGAAACGTATCATGAAAGCTTTCGTTTGGAGTGTGGCCCTATACGGATGTGACACTTGGACAAGGGGAAGAGAAGAGAGAAGACGGCTAGGGGCCCTGGAAATGGTGGTGCTATAGATGCTATACAAGGATGACGAAGATCAGCTGGAGAGACTAAGCAGCAAATGTGCTTAGGAGAGTGCAGGAAACCAGATCTCTGTGGAGGCACATCCAAACAAGAAGAGACAAACTTGTAGAGCACATCATAAGACACAACAATGTCATTGGAACAATAGCAAAAGGAGCTACTGAGGGAAGGAATCGGCGGGGGCGACGAAGGATATCACACAAGCAACAGATCATGAATGATGGTGGATGTAACACGTATGTGGAAATGAAGAGGAAAGCAGACAGAAGAGAGGAATGGCGCTCTGCTGCAAACCAACCTCAGGGTTGAACACTAAAAAGAAGAAGAAAGAACCTGCCCCAGTGGTACTACCAGGGGACGGGCACCCACAGTTTAACGAGGAATCTGAACGATGTGTCGTCCCTGGCATACATTCACATCATTGAGGGGTGAAGGTTAGGTTAAAGGCAGACTGAAATATTCAATGGTCCGACCATGATTCGAACCCGCGACCTTAGTGCTAAAGCCTGGCTTCCTTTTCCAATTTTCTCTAGATTTGTTTATCGAATGCTGTACTAAAGTAGTACTATCGCTTGCTTGCTATCTATTGGCTTCAGAGGAATGCTGCTTGCAAAATGTATGGTGAGTTCAAAAAGTGAGTGACTGCTCTGTGTCAATCTCAGTCGGCCAACATAATTGGTTTCACAAGCTGCAACATTGCGAATGGAACAGCGACCCGAAAATGTAAAATACATTTCTTTCATTTCTCCTCTATAGTCACAAACCTGTAAGTCCTCAGACTACCGGTTTCGGTCAGCAACGACAATCTTGAAATCTGTTTTATAGAAAATATGTCCTAATATACTGGGGCAATAGTCACATCGTGAGATCTGAAGATGGTCATTGCTGACCGAAACTCGTAGTCTGAGGACCTAAAGTTTGTGGCCATAGAAGTTAAATAAAAGAAATTTATTCTACATAATTGGTTATAGATCATGAGAGTGCATGGATGATCTCATGTTCTGCTTGGATCATCATCGATGAGAGCTTTTAATGTTGTTTGTGGGTATTTTTTACAGGACATCATATTTGTCGTTGACCGTGCAAATTATTTATTTCACAGTTGCAATTTCGGCAGGACCATTATCAAGTCGTACCGCAAAAGATATAAGAATACAAAAACGTGAAGGAGGTTAACACTGTATACAATTCAAGTAATTTACTTTATTTCGCGTTGCACAGGGCTTCGCGCTCGTCTGATGTTATTGTATTCCTAAAGTGAAAATGCTTAGTTTTGACGACGACTTGTATACATTTTGGAGGATTTTAAAGTCTGACCTGTGCAAAAGCATAATGTAAGTGGTGGCCTGGCACGAAGTCGGCGTTCCAAAATATCACAAAGTTGTTCTGTACGATTCAGGTAAGGACTCTGTGCAGGGCAGTCCATTACAGGGATGTTATTGTCGTGTAACCACTCAGCCACAGGCGTTGCATTACGGAAAGGTACTCTATCGTGTTGAAAACGCAATCGCCATCCCCGAACTGCCCTTCAACAGTGGGAAGTAAGACAGTGCTTAAAACATCAATGTAGGCCTGTGCTGTGATAGTTCCACGCAAAACAACAAGCCCCCTCCCTGAAAAACACACCGCCGCTTCGGAGATTTACTGTTGGCACTACACATTCTGGCAGATGACGTTACCGGGCATACGCCATACCCACACCCTGCCATCGGATCGCCACATCGTGTACCGTGATTCGTACTCCACACAACATTTTTCCACTGTTCAGTCGTGCTATGTTTACGCTCCTTACACCAAGCGAGGCGTCGTTTGGCATTTACTGGCGTGATGTGTGGCTTAGGAGCAACCGCTCTACCAGAAATCCAAGTTTTCTCACCTCCCGTATAACCGTCATAGTACTTGCAGTGGATCCTGATGCAGTTTGGAATTCCTGTGTGATGGTCTGCCTATTACACATTACGATCCTCTTCAACTGTCGGCGGTCTCTGTCAGTCAACAGACGAGGTTGGCCCGTACGCTTTTGTGCTGTACGTGTCCCTTCACGTTTCTACTTCACTATCACATCGGAAACAGTGGACCTAGGAATGTTTAGCAGTGTGGAAATCTCGCGTACAGACGTATGTCACAAGTGACACCCAATCACCTGTCCACGTTCGAAGTCCGTGAATTCTCGCAGAGCGCCCCATTCTGCTCCCTCAGGATGTCTAATGACTACTGAGATCGCTGACATGGAATACCCGGCAACAAGTGGCAGTCTAATGCACCTAATATGAAAAACGTATGTTTTGGGGGGAGTTCGGATACTTTTGATCACATAGTGTATCATCAATATTGAAATGGTTCAGCAATACCTATGAGATTCTGAGGCGAATTGAAGCATTATGGCACGCCATGACTGCAACGCGCTTTAAATGCGTCCTTGAATCACCGTAGTGAAGTGTTATTATAAATACCAATTTAAATGTACGTAGTTAACGATGACACCACCATTTGTTGCTTGTTGCCGACAATGCTTTTGATTGACCCATCTGCAAATCATATACTTCAATGACATCTATGTTCATTATATGTGCCATTAATTTCAAGTTTTGCTGGTGATTCGTATGTTTACGTATTCGTGGGTGCAATATATTATAAGAACCTGCGATTCTGAACGGTTCGCGATACATAAACATGGTTTTCACGTATCACAGTTAATTAAAGAGTAGGTACCTTAAGATATGATTAATATTTCTTCATTTACATAAGTGGTAAAGCAATTGTGGTTCTTTTACAAGAAACAAAATACTTTTTATCGACTTTCGGAAGCTACTGAAAGTAGGAGCAGAGCGACGTAATGTGCTCTAACAGTCTGATTCTTAGAGGTGTATAAAGAACAGTGCGAAATGCACGGAGGAGATACTGCTTCTTGCCATGTAAACTCGCATAACGGCGGTGAAACTGCACGTGATGACGGACTTTCTGTACGTGTCTTAGGTTCATTCCTAATATTAGCATGCCGTATTTCACTGTTTTTTTCCAAAACTACGGTAACCTTTTGAAGAAAAACGCATCTTTATAATGTTGTTGTTGTTGTTGTTGTGGTCTTCAGTCCTGAGACTGGTTTGATGCAGCTCTCCATGCTACTCTATCCTGTGCAAGCTTCTTCATCTCCCAGTACCTACCGCAACCTACATCCTTCTGAATCTGCTTAGTGTATTCATCTCTTGGTCTCCCTCTACGATTTTTACCCTCCACGCTGCCCTCCAATACTAAATTGGTGATCCCTCGATGCCTCAGAACTTGTCCTACCAACCGATCCCCTCTTCTAGTCAAGTTGTGACACAAACTTCTGTTCTCCCCTATTCTATTCAGTACTTCCACATTAGTTATGTGATCTACCTATCTAATCTTGAGCATTCTTCTGTAGCGCCACATTTCAAAAGCTTCTATTCTCTTCTTGTCCAAACTATTTATCGTCCATGTTTCACTTCCAGATATGGCTACACTCCATACAAATACTTTCAGAAACGACTTCCTGACAGTTAAATCTATACTCGATGTTAACAAATTTCTCTTCTTCAGAAACGCTTTCCTTGCCGTTGCCAGTCTACACTTTATATCGTCTCTACTTCTACCATCATCAGTTATTTTGCTCCCCAAATAGCAAAATGCCTTTACTACTTTGTCTCATTTCCTAATCTAATTCCCTCAGCATCACCCGACTTAATTCGACTACATTCCATTATCCTCGTTTTGCTTTTGTTGATGTTCATCTTATATCTTCCTTTCAAGACACTGTCCATTCCGTTCAACTGCTCTTCCAAGTCCTTTGCTGTCTCTGACAGAATTACAATGTCATCGGCGAACCTCAAAGTTTTTATTTCTTCTCCATGGATTTTAATACCTACCCCGAATTTTTGTTTTGTTTCCTTCACTGCTTGCTCAATATACGATTCAATAACATCGGCAAGAGACTACAACCCTGTCTCATTCCCTTCCCAACCACTGCTTCCCTTTCATGTCCCTCCACTCTTATAACTGCCATCTGGTTTCTGTACAAATTGTAAATAGCCTTTCGCTCCCTGTATTTTACCCTTACCACCTTTAGAATTTGAAAGAGAGTATTCCAGTCAACATTGTAAAAGCTTTGTCTAAGTCTAGAAATGCTAGAAACGTAGGTTTCCCTTTCCTTAATCTTTCTTATAGGATAAGTCGTAGGGTCAGTATTGCCTCACGTGTTCCAACATTTCTACGGAATCCAAACTGATCTTCCCCGAGGTCGGCTTCTATCAGTTTTTCCATTCGTCTGCAAATAATTCGCGTTAGTATTTTGCAGCTGTGACTTATTAAACTGATAGTTCGGTAATTTTCACATCTGTCAACACCTGCTTTCTTTGGGATTGGAATTTTTATATTCTTATCTTTATAATATAAGTAAAAAATCTCTATTTTTAGTAATATACTAAAATACCTACTTCTGTGGGTGTTATCACGTGTTTCAGTATTTTGAAACATTTATAAAATTTGACCGATGTCCGTGATTTAAGTATCAGGGTAGATGCACCTCCCCTGTAATGGGAGCGTTAAAAACACAATATAATTCAAAATTCCTAATTATGGCATCTAAAAAGAAAGCGCCTAATACTCACCGACTGATTGATGTATGGGATGACGCTGAGAGTCAGGAGGGCATTTTCGTTCCTCAGCGACGTCCTCAGTTCGCGGATGAGGGCCGAGAACTGGCTCTTGTGCTCGTCTGCTTTCTCGTCCGTGTGGCTGTGGGCCGCGCCGACCGCCTTCTTGATCCCGTGCCATATGGAGCCTGATAACGACAAAACATGTGCAGAAATACTGGCAAGAGTATATATTTATTTATTTATTTATTTATTGTAGGGGGAGGGTTACTCAACGATACAACTGGTTAAATGCAGCCCACAACGAAATCCTTCCTTGCCCCAACCTCTTCATTTAAGAGTACTGCGTGCACCCTACTTCCTGAATTATTTGTTCGATGTATTCGAATCTCTCTTTCTCTCTACAGCTTCCTCCAGTACTATGGATGTCTCAGCACATGCCCTATCATCACGTCCCTTCTTCTTGGCCGCGCGGGGTAGCCGTGCGGTCTTGGACGTTTTGTCACGGTTCGCGCGTAAGCCTAGGGACCGATGACCTGAGCAGTTTGGTGCCATAGTCCTTACCACAAATATCGATTTCCTCCTTCTTGTTTATGTTTCCCCCATATTATTTTCCTCGCCGATTCAGTGGGGAATTGCCTCATTTCTTATCTTATCGGCCCACCTAACCTTCAACATCCTTCTATAGCACCACACGTTAAATGCTTCCAATTCTCTTATTTTCTTGTTTCCTCACAGTCTGTGATTCACTATCATGCAATGCTGTGCTGCAGACGTGCATCCTCAGAATTCTCTTTCTCAAATTAAGGTATCGTTTAATATTAGCAGACTTCTTTTGGGCAGGAATGCACTCTTCGCCTGCGCTAGTATGTTTTTTATGCCCTCTTTGCATCGACCGTCATGTGTTATTTTGATTCCTAGGTAACAGAATTCCTCCACTTCGCCTTCTTCGCGGTCCTCAGTTTGGATGGTAAATTTTTCACTAACCTCTGCTAGCTCTCATTACTTTTGTCTTTCATCGGTTTACTCTCAGTTCTTGTTCTCTGCTCAGTAGCCCGTTCATTCCATTTGTGTGTCTGTAATTCTCCTTCGCTTTCCTTGAGTATAGCACTTTCATCAGCAGTCTTATCACTGATATCTTTTTACCCTTAATTTGATTGCATTCCTGAACCCATCTTTTATTTATGCCATTGTTTCTTCGACAGAAAGAACAGTAGGAGAAAAAGACTTCGGACTTCTGACATTCCACTCTCCGACTCGTATAATATTATTCTTCCTTTGCTTATTCATTCTTTTTGTCTTGGTCACCTTCTTGACAGTCCCCTCCCGGAAATCCGGATGGAGAAATAATTCGGAATCTTTTGCCAATGAATAGGTCTTCCTGTTACAGGTCACATGTGCTGTGGATGCAACTTAAGTGTCTCTAACGCTGTGGTTTCCACTTCCTTCTTGAAGACACAAAAACAATTTCCGAGTCTGTCATTGCTTCTTCTTATAGTGTGAGGGCATTCTAATTTCGTGTGTGTCTCCATTTATTAGTTTACTAACGGACGACTTGAGCTTAATATCTGAATTTCTATGCTTTCTTTGGCAAAATTCTTTGATTGTTCTAAGAAAAGCATTTTTAATGTTTGAATGTGACTTTTTTGCATTTGTTTGTTTGTTTCTGTACCATCGTGCTTAGAGACTAATTAAATCACTGCGGTGTTTTACTCAGAAGATTGTATGGAAGATGAAGAACAGGATAGTGAGAGTGGCACCTGAGAAACTTCTGGTAGAGAAGCAACCGCTTCAATAGTGGCCTGTTACCTGTGGTAGCTGAGTAGCTGAGTGGTCAGCGCGACAGACTGCCAATCCTAAGGGCCCGGGTCCGATTCTCGGCTGGGTCGGAAATTTTCTCCGCTCAGGGACTGGGTGTTGTGTTGTCCTAATCATCATCATTTCATCCCCATCGACACGCAGGTCGCCGAAGTGGCGTCAAATCGAAAGACCTGCACCAGGCGAACGGTCTACCCGACGGGAGGCCCTAGCCACACGACATTTCCATTTATTTATACCTGTGGACAGTGTGACGCATGCTCCTAGCGACTTCATCTCGTCATTGTTTCGCTCGTGACACAGGAAGAAAAAAGCTACCAGAAATTTTATGTGTTTTTCGTAGAAAATACGTTTCAAAGTAAACAGTTAGAAATTAGAGTCAGTATTTCCCACATCTGTTTCCGTGTTAACAATTATCCGCGTTTACACTGTCTGTCGAGGCCTCACTGTACTGAGTTAATGCCACATCTGAATAATACTCCAAAAACCAGGCGATCGGAAAGTCTTCCATAGAGAAATCAGCACCAACATTCTCTTCAACCATTTATTGACTTCCCTTCTTTAATTTTTGCAATAATATCAACTTTTCCATGTACGTTATATCTTTTGCATAATTATAAAAGTCTACTTATATTATATTCAATTTTTTGTTTTTCAGACAAATTGTGGTTTAACATCAACATGTTTTTTTCATTAAATTATAATATATGTTTCATTTGAAGATAATTTATTACGATGTACCAAAATAGTGGAATTTTAACTTATTCTTTGTTCAAAGCCTTTACAATATCAAAGTGGAAATTCTTGCCTACAAGATATGCAGCTTTTGACAATCTTGCAAAAGTGAAATATAAGTGGGAAAGTGTTTTTTTTTCCAATCCTCTAATAGCAAAAATCGGAATAACAACGATCAGAGTAGAACGCAAGTACACCTAACGAGCAGTTTATCGTAAATGCACAACTCGCGAAGTGTAGCGGCTAAACGAAATTGTTATTCTACACAGAGCAGCTGCAACATCCAGTTTGCTGTCGATGTTTTAACGATGTACTTACTTAGTGCTCAAATGTGTATTACATCAACTGAAGATGGGTAAAAGCCCGAAACGTGTATTGCAATAAATAAAAATACATAAAAATGACTGGTTGCTGCATATGTTAAAATAGAATAAAAAATTAAAGTTCTTCGGTAAGAAATCCTTAAATTAATTGCTAATATTTATTTTATGGGGTAAGGCAGCAGTCCGAGGTATAATTCTGTGCCCTGGTCCACGGCCTTATACCCAGAAAACTAATATTTAAAATTACGCAAGTACAGTTCGTGGAGGTCTGCACCCTATGATTAAATACTTAAACTGTTCATTAAGTATCGCATGCGCATCTCTCTTACGTAACTTGCTGTGCATTAACTGTGGTATGTATGGCTTTATGTGTTAAAGCAACGTTATCATCTAGGCTAATTTCCAGGAGTTTCATACAGTCCTTCTAATTGATAAATCTTTACATGCATCTGTTGTGCCAACGTGTGAATATTGTAATTTTTGCCTCTCACCAAAAGTGCCACGGTCCTTCTTTGCTTTGTTCTTGGGGAACTCCCAGGCGATGTCAATGCCATCAAATCCGTGTTGCTTCAGTAGGCTCTTTGCCGAACTTACGAAAGTCGTTCGGTGTTCATCACTTTCAAGCTGTAAAAGAAGACAACATATTTCTCACTACCGTACTCTATTAATGTCCTCATCATTAAAAAAACAATTGTAACATAAAATAAATTATGATTATATAGTTTAGGTAGCACTTGCATTAATAACCTACATTCAGTCTTTTAGTTTCACAGGCCTTCTTTAAGTGATTCGTATTTTATTTTCAGTAATAATAGCAATTCTATAGCCTTTATGAAAGTTTATTTTGCTACACTATCCATGGTACGTTGAAAGCATGGAGGTCAGTTGCTTGGTCCCGCAATATGCCACTGATCATTAGTCGCTGTACCAAGAACGATACTTAGTAGCTCACACAAAGAGAAAAGATCTGGTGACATGGAGGCCACTGAAAAGATAATGAGTGTGATAAAAAGAAATAGATCTGAAGGATTGTAGCGTCCCCTTAAAGAAAACGAGAACGAAGTAGATTGCAAATTAAGAAGAAGTAAAACATCAGTAGACGGCATGAAGAAGGAAATAAGTATCCCTGAGTAAACACTGTTGCTACTGACAGGGACTGGTGAATATCGAAATATGAGCGACTGGTTAATTTTCTTTAGAATTTTCAGGGATTCCTAATGTCTGGGGGGAGTTTTCTAAGTACAAAACGCAACTCCGGTTACTAGAACAGAATAACAGATCTAAAGGTAAATTATTTAGCTATCACATTGTGGTTGTGTAAATCGTAGTCTTTTGAAAGGTGATTTTTATTGGCTCTCATGTGTATCAGAATATTAAAAATTTGAAAAGGTTTCGTAAAGGTGTAAAGTTAGCTTATTTATGTGATATTTTTTCCTGGCTTTTGCAAGACAAATTTTTATTATCTTTTGGTGAATTACATCAAGAGATAATCAACTTAGGTCACTACTAGGTGAAAATAGTTCGCGTTTTTAGATAGTGAACATGAATATGGACCAATATGAAATCGCTGCTTCATAAGGTGCGGGTCTCCCGCATCGTCCCCTACGCTCTTTTACAGAGTATGGGACATCATCATCATCATAAAATGCCTTATAAAAGCAAATCTTGCATAAGTATCACACACAATTACAACAAGTGAGCTAATAAGCTATTGTAAAACATTGCTTTGCCACAGGTCATTCTAATGAATATAAAAACGCAGAATGGACTTCTATCTACTGGGATAGTGCTATTAACGAGGAGTTGAGATTAAAGTTAGCAAGTAACCTTGTAATGCAGATGCAGTTGTTTGCTTAAATTCTGCTTGGAATGCTGCACTCTCCTTGGTCGGAAAACAGAGGAACAGAGAGAACGTCATTTGTACGTAATTGATATTCAATATCGATGAATTCTGACGTTGGTTGCATGGTGGCGCTAAGGAAAATGACAAGCTGTGTACTTTCAAATTATCGGCGATTGTCGAAGAAGTCACCAGGGTTCAATCCCGAGAGTTGATTGAATATTTTATTCGCTGAGAGAGACTTAAATTTTACATTTTCCATAAGTTTCGAAGTAAAAAACATTGATGAGCTCTAAAGCGTATCTCATCATTTCTTATTGGCGTGTTCTGTAAAATTAACCCTTCATCTTTTCGAAACCGCAAACTGGAGCGGAGCATATGCTTTTCTACTGAGGAACCATATTTTTGACAATTTTCTGCGTACATTTACGTAGGTCTTTGCTAGAAGAAACCGTAACGGTGGGTAAGCAATGATGGGTTAAACACATGATAGGGACCACAATTCGAGTTACGCGGAACGGTTTGGGTCCGATCCTCTTGAGAGAAGGCAGAGAAGTACAATGTTATTACCATACAGAACACTCTGTCTGATCTCCCTGGACAATCATTCCTCCCTGTACTGACAGATATAGGTGGTTTCTGATCATGGCGTATGCTTTGTTCATAATATAGCATGCACTGTGCTTTGCACAAACTTACTAGTGGCTCGTCTGCCACGAAATGTAGCCTGTCGTCGGTGGAGCTGTTAAAAATAAAGATCGTTTATCACTTACTAAACGTTTTCACGTAAATATGACTTGGAACAACCAAAGAAATCTCATTTATAATACTAGAATCAAATTGCAGTACTAGTGTTTTTTATGGATTTTTGCAGAGTTTACATTCGACTACACTGCCTCTTAACTCAGGTTGGTACGAACAAGTTTTGCGCAGAAAGTAAAGCGGAGGTAACTCTTCGCGCTATGTCGTGCTCGAGAGTAACAAAAGAATGACACATGACACATGACTCAATGAGAGCCATGTGGTGTTATGTAGTGACCTGCCCGTGCTGCGGATCGTCTGTCAACGTCGTTACTTGCAAGGCCAGAGGCGAATGCTCAAGTACTTAATGACGGGTAGCGCCCACGTGTGCTATTAAGGTCAATGGGCCCAATGGACGACTGCTGCGCTGTGTCTGATATTTAGAGGTCGTTTCAACTGTGTGGAGTCCACAGGAACATTCAAATTATGGCAGTCATATTCTGTACCAGATCATTGTATGGATTATTGTTTGCAGGTTTCGCCTTGTAGTTTACACCATCTCACCATCTATCAAAATACTACTAAAAACAGTTATAATCTGCAATGTTGCAACAGTCATTTACGCTGTTGGTGGTTACTTCTGCGTCGCTTCCTTGGCCTTGTCCTGTTCTAGCTTTTTCGGATGTCCATCTGTACAGAGCTCATATGGATAGGACGCTCAAGAAGTACTCAGCAGTACCACGAGACTCTGCCACCCCCCCCCCCCCCCACCCGCACACACACACACACACACATCACTTGGCTTGGCCGGCCGAAGTGGCCGTGCGGTTAAAGGCGCTGCAGTCTGGAACTGCAAGACCGCTACGGTCGCAGGTTCGAATCCTGCCTCGGGCATGGCTGTTTGTGATGTCCTTAGGTTAGTTAGGTTTAACTAGTTCTAAGTTCTAGGGGACTAATGACCTCAGCAGTTGAGTCCCATAGTGCTCAGAGCCATTTTGAACACATCACTTGCCATGTGCCGCCTAATTTCGGAGTAGCAGCATCTCGCCGAAAGGGACTATCTTCTGCTTCAGCAAAATGTTCGTCAGCAAATCATATCCATCCGCTGATAGTGTTGCCACATGCCACAGAGATGGCTCTCAATTGGGAACTACTTTGATTCCACAGAATACGGACACAGGTTGAGATCACTCCCCCAACAGGGACACCCGTTAGTTGCGCCACATCTCTGTGACAGATTACACTATGGACCACTGTTTTGGCAGCCTCATTCTGAGACTGCTACAGTCCCATCTCTTCTACAGACAGTTACGAAGTTCTACAATGACTAATGTTTCGACGTGGGAGTCTTTATTTAAGGGAGCAATGGTAACAGTTAACGTCATGTGCCTGCAAATTACTTTCAGCCATAGTGACTAAATCACGGGCTGCCAAGTGACAGCACAGTTATTAACGTTCAGTCATTTTAGGTATAGGACTCAAATGCCAAGCATGCAACTAGTAAGAAAGTTAAGTACATTTACCGTAAATATTCAGTGTTAAGAAATGAAACTTATGATTTTAAATTGTGTTGCCACATTTATGTTCTAATGCCACCCAATTTTTGCAGTGTATGTTTAGATTTTTGTTAGCATGTATAGACTGCCACCTTATAGAGAAAAATAGTAGAAATTTGATTCTTTGCCACTGTGGATTTTTGGGCTGAATTGATGGCAACACTCAGTTAGAACATCGCGACGTAGATCTACATCTGTACCTCACATGCCACCTAATGATGGATGGTGGAGAATACTTCGTGCACCACTTACAAATGGTGCGTGGGAAGAATGGTTGTTGGCAGACATCCGTATAAGCTCGAATCTTTCCAATTTTACCTTCAAGGTGATTTAGAAAGCTGGTGGTAGTTTGTGTTCCAAAAATGAACAGCATAGAGACAGAAGTGATGACACTTTTTGTAGGAGCTGCCCATCATTTTGCAGGACAATGTTCAAGCACGTACAGTGCAAGCTGTTATTGATTTGTTTGACTGATGGGGCTGCTAAGAGCTATACCACCTACTGCACTCCCCTGACTTAAGCCCTCGTGAGTTCAACTCGATTTCTAAACTGAAGGGAACACTTCTGGGCATTCGCTTCAGAACTGCTACAGATTCGTCGGGCAATAGACCGCGTTCCCGTGCCCGGGTTCCCGGGTTCGATTCCCGGCGGGGTCAGGGATTTTCTCTGCCTCGTGATGACTGGGTGTTGTGTGATGTCCTTAGGTTAGTTAGGATTAAGTAGTTCTAAGTTCTAGGGGACTGATGACCATAGATGTTAAGTCCCATAGTGCTCAGAGCCATTTGAACCAATAGACCGCGCCGCTCGAACACAACTGGCACTGCGAAGAGTATCCTACGACTTCCACATCGCTGGAAACAGGTTATACACAATGCTGGTGACTACTTTGAAGGTCAGTAAAACTTTGAAACACGTATCTATTTTGTACGAGCTCTAAATAAATAGTTGCCGCTATTAAAGTTTCAACCCTCGTATTTTTTTTGAATTTATTGGATTTCGGGAAGTGCCCACACAGTCACCTCATTAATGGAATGTCAATCACGACGATACGAACGTTAAGACAATGAAATACCCAGTCCATGAGCGGAGACAATCTTCGACTTGACCGGATTTCAAATGGTTCAAATGGCTCTGAGCACTATGGGACTTAACATCTGTGGTCATCAGTCCCCTAGAACTTAGAACTACTTAAACCTAACTAACCTAAGGACATCACACACATCCACGCCCAAGGCAGGATTCGAACCTGCGACCGTAGCGGTCACGCGGTTCCAGACTGAAGCGCCTAGAACCGCACGGCCACACCGGCCGGCTGACCGGATATCAAACCCGGGTTTGGCTTATTGCTAGCTATTTCCACTAATCTCAAAATAATTTACCACACGATATGCACAGCGAGACAGCTGCTTCAAAAGTGAGGTCAAATGTGACAAACTTGGCCAGCACGTGTGTGCGGCTGTTTGACACAGTCGTGGATATGAAGCATCGAATATGACAAACAAGTTTGATAGTTACCAAGGGCTTTTAGTGTAACGCTTTGATAATGCTTGTACGCAGCAATGTGTGAAAGCGCTCCACGTGTCAACTGACCAGCTCGAAGAACTTCTCCCTGCTGTCGGTGTCCGCGGCGCCTCCGCCGATCGACAGCAGGATCTTGAGGCTGGGGAAGCGCCTCCTGAGCGCCACGATGTTGGTGTACGTGGTGTGCTCGTCTTCGCTCGGCGGCACCGCCTTGTACGTCTCCGTGTTGATCGTGGCGTAGCCCACGACCAGGTGCGTGCAGTACGAGAAGCTGGGCTCGATCTGCGACAGCAGAATGCGGCTCGACTCTGCAACAGACGTCGCCTGCGTATGAGCGCACCGAATACACGCCAGTTGACACAGGAGCGACGTACTTCAGTTTATACATCTCATCAGTTTAGTTCTGCTAATGGGCCATTCACGTGAGGTGTCGGTCCTCAGAGGTCTTATTACTTAATTAGTTTATCCATAGTACGTATTTGTAATAAACGTGTCAACAGAACAAACATAGGAACAACACACACACACACACACACACACACACACACACACACACACACACACACACAGGGCTGTGGTCATGTGTGTGTGACTTGCGCCTATCTGTGACTCAGCATCTCCGCAATATGATGAATAGCAGTCTATCCTTTTCATATACAGGGTGATTCAAAAAGAATACCACAATTTTAGGAATTTAAAACTCTGCAACGACAAAAGGCAGAGCTAAGCACTATCTGTCGGCGAATTAAGGGAGCTATAAAGCTTCATTGAGTTGTACATTTGTTCGCTTGAGGCGCTGTTGACTAGGCGTCAGCGTCAGTTGATGCTAAGATGGCGACCGCTCAACAGAAAGCTTTTTGTGTTATTGAGTACGGCAGAAGTGAATCGACGACAGTTGTTCAGCGTGCATTTCGAACGAAGTATGGTGTTAAACCTCCTGATAGGTGGTGTATTAAACGTTGGTATAAACAGTTTACAGAGAATAGGTGTTTCTGCAAAGGGAAAAGTTCTGGACGGCCGAGAACGAGTGATGAAAATGTAGCACGCATCCAGCAAGCATTTGTTCGCAGCCCAGGAAAATCGACTCGCAGAGCTAGCAGAGAGCTGCAAATTCCACAATCAACTTTATGGAGAGTCCTACGAAAAAGGTTAGTTATGAAACCTTATCGTCTGAAATTGGTTCAAGCACTGTCTGCAGCTGATAAGATTAAAAGAATCGATTTCTGTGATTTTATCCTTGCTCAAATGGAAACAGATGAATCTTTCGTTTCAAAGATTGTGTTTAGTGATGAAGCAACTTTCCACACTAACGGAAAAGTCAACCGTCACAATGTCTGTATATGGGGCACTGAGAATCCGCGGGAAACAACTCAGTATGAACGTGACTCGCCTGAGGTGAACGTTTTCTGTGCCATTTCAGCCAATAAAGTTTTTGGTCCCTTTTTCTTCGAAGGTGCTACTGTAACTGGACTACAGTATCTGGAGATGTTAGAGAATTGGCTGCTCCCTCAGCTCGAACAAGAAGCACAACAATTCATATTTCAGCAGGATGGAGCGCCACCACATTGGCACTTATCTGTCCGTAACTACCTGAACGTCAACTACCCGAGGCGATGGATCGGCTGCCAGGCAGCCCGTGACAGAGCACTTCATCACTGGGTCTCCAGCCATCCTGATTTAGGTTTTCCGTGATTTCCCTAAATCGTTTCAGGCAAATGCCGGGATGGTTCCTTTGAAAGGGCACGGCCGATTTCCTTCCCAGTCCTTCCCTAACCCGAGCTTGCGCTCCGTCTCTAATGACCTCGTTGTCGACGGGACGTTAAACACTAACAACCACCACCACTTCATCACTGGCCTCCAAGAAGCCCTGATCTTACCCCCTGCGATTTTTTCTTATGGGGGTATGTTAAGGATATGGTGTTTCGGCCACCTCTCCCAGCCACCATTGATGATTTGAAACGAGAAATAACAGCAGCTATCCAAACTGTTACGCCTGATATGCTACAGAGAGTGTGGAACGAGTTGGAGTATCGGGTTGATATTGCTCGAGTGTCTGGAGGGGGCCATATTGAACATCTCTGAACTTGTTTTTGAGTGAAAAAAAACCGTTTTAAATACTCTTTGTAATGATGTATAACAGAAGGTTATATTATGTTTCTTTCATTAAATACACATTTTTAAAGTTGTATTCTTTTTGAATCACCCTGTATATAATGTTGTTACGGGTATAAGTACATGTACGTAAATAATTGGTACCTTAATACAGTCAATCCCACAAGAAAGTGTACGCCACAATGTTAGATGTAATGTCCGCCGCGACATCCCTGTTAGTGATCTCGAATCTGTACACAGTGCGCTTTTGCACAGTGTTTGTACATAAACAGTGTGAGATTTAAATGTTTCGTTTCATCGGTTGCAGTTTCAAATGATTGCAAAATTGGTGAGTGCTGACAAAATGTGCAGTGTTTATCAAAAATGCCTTCTGAGGTCCGTTAAGAAGGTATTTGTTTCGAACGAGGCAAGCTGGGTGCCTCAAGAGGATAATGATCCAAAACATCGCAGCCGTCTCTGTGCAGCGTGGAAACAAGACAATGGGACGTCCACGATGGATTTGCCTGCAATGTCTCCGGATGGAAATCCGATCGAAAATGTTTGGTCGTATATTAAGATGAAACTTAAAGGAGAGCCAGTGTATACTTTGAAGCAGATGTCGTATAAAATCAGGACGATATAGAGATCTCGTGAAAAGTGTGCCAAAAATGTGCCAAGCTGTAACCGATCATGGCAACATCTATTTTCATGTAAACGTATATTTATAACACTGTCTTTTTTTCATACAGATAACGGTGTAAACTTTCTTGTGGAACTGACATTATATACCCAATTCAGAGTGTTTGTTGTAATTTTCTCTACATTTAACAGTCTCCCCACAACCACAGAACATAATTTGCTGCATGATGTTTTCTGCACGGTCGTAACGGTGCATTAAATGGGTTATACCTCTCAGTGTGGACTATTCGTTTTTCGTCCACATATTCACACTCAGTACCTGACCTTCTGCCCTGGTGAAAATAAATGGCTTGCTTGTGACACCCAAATTGGATGTACTAAGCAACCTACAAACATATTTCTACACACACTGTACAGACGTTTTGGTGAGCTGCTTTGGGCTGGGTGTCAATGGACACTGGCCAGCTGTTCTTATTGCTGCCCAATTTATAAAGATACTCCTTTTAAAGGGTTTAACCTAGAGTAGAATAATTTTTCTCGGCTAGTGTGTGTACGTACATAGTGGTGTGCATCTGTAGATTTTCCTATACACACACTGATCGACTTTCGACGGTAGGGTCTTTCCGATCCAAACTGTTCACCTTCTATATACAGATACAGACCAAGTATGACCCAACAAAACACCGAAAAGAAAGTAAATTGCATTTAATTACTAGACATCTTAAATATCTAACTTCAGGCATTATTACGAGGGCAATTTCATTACCCAAGAAAACTTTTATAATAGAAAATTTTGTTGAAGCAAGTCACTGTTGGTAAGCACCATTCCAATAATGCTTTTGTTGAATATATGATGGGCATACAATGGTTTTTGATTGCCACCCCGAAAGGCCAATAACAAGTGAGCGTACAAAACGGTTAAAAAAATACTTGTTGGATGTTAATAAATATTTTCATGTGAAAGGATGAACACTTGCACAAATAGCAACCGAACTGGGTGGAGACTCTCAAACCTCACTGAAGATCGTTTGTTAATGTTGTTAACGAAATAAATGTGGTCACAGAAGCGCTGTAAACATAGCCAAATGAAGGCAACACACTAGAAGTCGTAGGATAAGTTCATGATATGGAAAAAAGAAAGACTGCAGACTGCTGCACTTCCGCCAGCAATCAAACGGGAGCTATTCGTGACAAGTTTACGGGGGAGCAAATATTCAAAGAAGCCGCAATTGCCTCACACAGAATTTTATCCCAGAACTCTTTAAAAAGAGGATAGGCTTCGTCGAAGACTCACCTTTGTCGGCTTCACACTTTAAGAGATGGTCACGAATGCCTACTAATTGATGAAACATCTGTAATCAGGTCTTCGTTGATTAGCATCCTGCTGACGATACAATACCCGCCTAGATCGCACCTTCAGCTTCTTTCATTCAAATTACGTTGCTTGTTTCGGCGTACACTAATCATCAGATAAAAAAATATACGTTCGCCACGAGCTGGGATCAGATACCTGTTTGGCTATACCGATTTTGATTTTTTATGGTTTTCCTAAAGAGATTGAGACAAATGGTTGCTTGAAACGGACATAGCTAACTTCTTTTCCCGTCTGACGGAAGGAAGGAAGGCTACTTTTTCACGTCCAGCCGACATCGATGACATAAGAGACGGAGCACACGCTTGGAATGTGTGAAGGGCAAGGAAATCGACGGTGCGCTTTCAAAGGAACCATCCCGGCATTGCTGGAGCGATTTAGAAAAATTATGGAAAATCTCAGCCAGGATGGCTCGACAAGGATTCGAACTGTCGTCCTCCCGAATGCGAGCCCAGTGTGCTTACCAATGTGCTACCTCGCTCAGTCTTGCCATCCATTTCTAGCAGATCCGTCGGCGATAGGACAATAAACTCGTCATTTTCTCTTTCTTTTATTTAGTTAATATTGAGAAATGAGTTATAAATGCCTTAACAATAAAACGTGATGTCTGAAAATGAGCGTCAAAAATGGAAATAATAGGAAAAAGGTCTTGGTCTTGTGATTGATTGTAACAGCTATTGAAACAACAACTTATATTATTTATTGTTTCATCAATATTTTCGTTGGTGAAACTGCAATTGCTCCAGCTTCTTAACGTGCTTATATTATTTATTGTTTTGTCAACTCGGTTAAGTGAGTCTATTTCATTGATGGAACTGCAATTACTCCAGCTTCTTAACGCGGCTCATGACTTGTGTAATTGTTTTGAGGGTATTAAATCACACTATACACTGAAAAATTAACAATACTACAGAAGCAGACAATATAGCTACTGTGCAGTTAGGGTAAGGCTGATGTAATGGCACAGCAGTGTCTGTACAAACTGCAATGACATTCTAGCTTGTCTTTCCACGACCTGCATTGTGCACCTGAAAATTATCCTGCACACCTCCTACCAGCAACGACGGAACAACACGATCTCGTCGTCTTAGGCTGGCTGCCTTTCACAGTTGCTCCCCGTTTTCCTCGGCTGCTACACAGGCCAGGCATTCCGTTCCCCTCTCATATGGAATAATAAGCGCCACTCTCGACCTCCCACTGGAGCCGCCTCCACCTATTAGGCGTTACACTTCTCAGAACTCCTACTTCTCTGAAGCTGCCCTTCACCAGCGACACGACCGCTGTTCTTCAGTGCGAGGTCAAGCAGTGACGTACGTTTTTCTTACTTGTTAGAGAGAACGAGTGCTGTGTGACCTGGGAGCAAGGCTGTAAATCTGTATTCATGTCGAATGTCACTCTAAATCCTGTCCGGCCACGTGGACACTAATTTTGGGGAATTGCAGCGTTCAGGAATGTGGGTCATTGTGGCAGAGGGACCTGATGAATTTGCTGTCACCGCAAAGGGGGATCCTGCGCACCTTAGCCGTTGCCAACAGGCATATACGCCGAGTTTACACTCATAGACCATACTCCTGCGATGTAATAAAAATAAATCTGAAAATTTCAATCTGAATGTCAGTGAACTAAGACATTTGTTATTATCCCAATGCGCTGGCGTTTCAGAAAAACACCGGCCTGCACAGTAGCGAAATTCTTTAGGAATACGAAATATCAGACGAAACTCATACAACTGCGCTACTACCCAAGACAATTTTACAACTCTTTTAAACTGAGCCATAATTACGAGGGCCGTGGCTCCATGAAGCTCCGCCAACAGAAAGCAGACATTCGAGATCCGGCTAACACGTTACGATTATCCGCTCATAACTCATTGGCTAGTATTAAGTTCCATCCCAATGTACGAAGGAACGTCAAACAGTTAGACACACTTCCCTGTAACTCGGTACTAGCATCAGAGGTAGAAGCCTAGATCCTTTACAATAAAATACATACCTGATATTTGTTCCCTATTGAGTCAAGTAATTTTGTTGCCCGTAAGTGTAACGAACAATGTGAAAGAATAATATTGATCGCCACCGGACAATCTGAAGCATATATTACGGCTATAAAGTCCAGGTGTCCACTTAAGAGACTTCTAGGTCTATCATACGAGGCGTGTTTTTTAAGTAAGTGCCGTTTTGAAATTAAAAAAGACGTGCTAAGATAACTCAATAATTTTATTTTTACATGAAAGCCTGTACCTTAATCTACTTTTCTACATAATTTCCGTCAATGTTGTGGCACTTGTCATAACGTAGTACCAGTTTTTAATACCCTCCTCATAGAAGTCTGCCGCCTGACTTGTTAACCACTGCATCACCGCTGTTTTGACTTCGTCTGCAGTTCCAAACATGTACGCCTGGGTCGCTGCTGCATAGGTGTGCACCTTAGGTGTATCTTGCAATAGGGACTTGACTTTCATAATGTTGCAAGACGACCCTAAATAAATACTACTACACTCGTACGGAAATAAAGGCGAATAACTAAATAGCTAAAATTTTAACAACTTGAACAACTTTTTGCGAGGTCAGCTGTCACCGACGGCGCCGGCGCCAAATGCCGCCACTGTCCCTAATCGTAAACTCGACTGCGTAAACTAGATGCCCAGCGGCGCGAGAAATTTTCTGTCGTTTTATCTATCTTTATACCTTTCACCATTATGACAGGTGAACAAAGTGGACACCGGGAAATGCAGACAATGCAACGAACCGTCAATTTCTCACAACAGTTGGCAGCAGCTGCGGTTTGGCGCCGGTCACAAATGTTCCCAAGGTCGTCCTCCTCAAGCTGGAAACAATACCTTGGCCCCCTTGGCTCCGAGCTGGTCACTCTTAGCGCTCCACTCCTCAGGACTAGTGTAGAATGTTCGCTCTGTTTATCTGAGCCAAGGGAAACCACCGAGTAATTGTATCCCGTTTGAATTCTTACTTCCATTTATCTTTGTATCTCTGTCGTACTAATAATAAATGCACAGCAGTGCGAATGACAGCGGGACGTGTTGTGTGTCTTGTTACATTCATTCACGGTACTTGCTGTTGAAAACAGTTGTAAGGAAGCTGTGGTTATGCTCATAGTGAATTCTTGGACGTTCACGCTCAGTCACTGTGTTTCTGACTTGACATAACCCTCGATAATTACCTTTCACAACGAATTGTTATATACAGCGCCATTACATGTAACTACCTCACCTTAGGTTGTGATCAAATTGAACTCAGTCTACGACGTACATGAATTGTTAGGCTCTGAAAACGTACAAAACATAACAGAAAACTGTAATGTGACAGGATTTCCCCTTGTAGGATTCGTCATTTCAAAAAAGCACATTTGGGTGCAATATATGTAATACGCGAACTAATATAAATATAACGAAAAGCAGACAATAGGGGATACGCCAGTGACTGCAAGATATAAGCGTATTAATTAACCTTTTGATGACAAATGGCTGGATTCTGATTCAAAGAAATGTACTGCCCGCGGTACCGGATGCACTGCACGTCGACTTACTTGTGACGCTGAAAATTACAGCTGATCAAAAGAATAATCTACCCAACTACTGTCTCAAGATGTCTGGAGAGGGAAGTACAGTTATACAGGATCATACGCATAGCACACGTGTTTCAGGCTTATGAAGGCCTGTGCGCTGTATTATAAGGAGGGTAGAAGAAAATTACAGACCAATATCATCCGTTTGCTACAGAATTCTTGAACATAATTTGAGTTACAATGTAATAAATTACCTTCAGACGGGAATAATCGCTCGCGTGAAAATCGGTTTGCCCTCTTGTCACATGATATCCTGCGAACCATGGATGAAGGCAACAGGGAGGTTCCATATTTCCAGAAAGCTAGGTGTGTAGTGTCGTTCGACTAGTTGCGATTTTACCTCTCCTCAAATGATGGAAGAAGTCGAGAACACGGACGGCCCAATGAGGCGTTTAAACAGCAGTGTGCGGAGGGTTAGCTAAGGCTAGAGGTGGTTCAGTGTTGTTCTGGGCGTATTCCTACTACCATGACTTAGGCCCACTCACTGTCAGCACGTACCAGGACATTTATTTCAACATTCGTGGTGATCAGTTGTTGTCCTTTTCTCTGCATCTTTAAAATAAATATACGCTGGACACTCCCGTCTTCCAAGTAGACAACAGCCGGCTTCACATCGCTGCACGCATAGTGTCCTGGTTTGACGAATACTCGGGCATCCTATCGTTCCTCGACAGGCCCGTTAAATTTCCCGATTTTAATTCCACATTTGTAAGCTTAGAGAAAGCTATTGACAATGTAAACTGGAATTCTGAAGGCTGAAGGGAGGGAAAAGCTACTTACAACTTGTACCGATACCAGAAGGCGTTTATAGGATTCTAGGGGGATGAAAGGCAAGCAGTGGTTGAGAAGGGAGTTATTGAGTCCGTACCTTCAGCAGGCAATAAAGAAAACCAAAGAAAAATTTGGCGTAGGAATTATTCAGGGAGAAGAAATAAAACTTTGAGGTTTGCGGATGGCATTGTAATTCTGTCAGAGACAGACACAGAACAGAGTCAGACTTGTAAGAGGAGCTGATGGAATGAACAATTTAGTGAATGGGAAGCAAGGGTACTGATGGAATGAACAATTTAGTGAATGGGAAGCAAGGGTACTGGAACGCAGCTCGAATTAAATCAGATGGTGCTGAGGGAATCAGGTCAGGAAACGAGACACTAAAGTAGTAGATAGTTTTGCCATTTGGGTCGTACAACAACTGATGATGTTCGAAGTAGAGAGGATATAAAATGTAGACTGGCAATGGGAAAGAAAATGTTTCAGAAGGAGAGAAATTTGTTAACATCGAACATAGATTTAACTGCTAGGAAATCTTTTTGGACGGTATTTGTCTGGTGCGTAGTCTTGTGCGGAAGTAGTGCACATATTGAATGAAATGTAGGGCTATGGAAGAATACTGAAAATTTAATCGGTACATCATGTAACCAATGTGGAAGTACTAAATAGAACTGGGGAGAAAAGAAATTTATGGCATACCTTGATTAAAAGAAGGGATCGGTTGATAGGCCTCGTTTTGAGACATCAAAAAATCGCCAGTTTAATATGAGAGAAGTGTGTGTGTGTGTGGGGGGGGGGGGGGGGGGAAATCGTAGAGGGAGACCATGAGACGAATACATCTATATCTACATGGATACTCGGCAAATCACATTTAAGTGCCTGGCAGTAACCAGTTTCAAAATGAGGTAGATTGCACTAGTTATTCGGAGAAGAAGAGGTTTGCACAGGATAGAGTAGCATGGAGAGCTGCATCAAACCAATCTTCGGATTGAAGACCACAACAACAACAATCCCACAGCAAATTTCTGAGAACAGCAGGTGAAACGTAGCAGTCAGTATTCCCGAAAGTTCGCAGCTCTACAGTCTACGGCAAGGGTTCCCAACAAAATTTTCTCGAGGACCCCCTCATCGAACATGATTGGTACCTTGTCGTATTACAGTATCAAGTACCCAAAAAATCCAAATTAAGAGTCTTTTTATACGTTTTCTATTTTTGGTACTAGGAAAAACATTGACATATTCATTATTGAAAAAATTTTGAGCGGCCATAACAAAAATCTGTTATCATACGAAATATATTTAATATATTTTTTTATTCTAATAGTATCTTGCGGACCCCTCTGGCATAGCTCGTGGACCCCTGCGGGTCCGCTCGACCACCTGTTGGGAAGCACTGGTCTACGGGATCAGGTCCTTAATGAGCTGGGTACGACGAATCTAAAGGAACTTGTGGAGTTTCTTCCTAGCCGCAGTGGGGCTGTTATCATGGCTGCAGGCAGTGATTGCGTGATGTCTCCTGGGGGTAAGCAAAACTTGTCCAGCATACTTAGCTCATACAGTAGTTACACACCTCCGTAATGATGGACTCGACTTAAAATTGAAATGCTCAGCAGACGAAATACTAAAACAGTTACAGTAAGTTTGTATTCCTGGTGTTGCAGTCCTACTATGTTAACGAAGGAAAACTTCCACATTCGAATCACATTATGAGAATTGTGAGGAGTCTGGACTTCTTGCTGTGTTAATGGAATACTACACTACTGGCCTTTAAAATTGCTACACCAAGAAGAAATGCAGATGATAAACGGGTATTCATTGGACAAATATATTATACTAGAACTGACATGTGATTACATTTTCACGCAATTTGGGTGTATAGATCCTGAGAAATCAGTACCCAGAACAACCTCCTCTGGCCATAATAACGGCCTTGGTACGCCTGGCCATTGAGTCAAACAGAGCTTGGATGGCGTGTACAGGTATAGCTGCCCATGGAGCTTCAACACGATACCACAGTTCATCAAGATCAGTGACTGGCGTATTATGACGAGCCAGTTGCTCGGCCACCATTGACCAGACGTTTTCAGTTGGTGAGAGATCTGGAGAATGTGCTGGCCAGGGCAGCAGTCGAACATTATCTGTATCCAGAAAGGCACGTGCAGGACCTGCAACGGGCGGTCGTGCATTGTCCTGCTGAAATGTAGGATTTCGCAGGGATCGAATGAAGGGTAGAGCCACGGGTCGTAACACATCTGAAATGTAACGTCCAATGTACAAAGTGCCGTCAATGCCAACAAAAGGTGACGGAGACGTGTAACCAATGGCACCCCATACCATCACGCCGGGTGATACGCCAGTATGGCAATGAAGAATATACGCTTCCAATGTGCGTGCACCGCGAGGTCGCCAAACACGGATGCGACCATCATGATGCTGTAAACAGAACCTGGATTTATCCGAAAAAATGACGTTTTGCCGTTCGTGCACCCAGGTTCGTCTTTGAGTACACAATCGCAGACGCTCCTGTCTGTGATGCAGCATCAAGGGTAACCGCAGCCGTGGTCTCCGAGCTGACAGTCCATGCTGCTGCAAACGTTGTCGAACTATTCGTGCAGATGGCTGTTGTCTTGCAAACGTCCCCATCTGTTGACTCAGGGATCGAGACGTGGCTGCACGATGCCTGTCATCTCGACTGCTAGTGATACGAGGCCGTTGGGATCCAGCACGGCGTTCCGTAATACCCTCCCGAACCCACCGATTCCACATTCTGCTAACAGTCATTGGATCTCGACCAACGCGAGCAGCAATGTCGCGATACGATAAACCGCAATCGCGATAGGCTACAATCCGAACTTTATCAAAGTCGGAAACGTGATGGTACGCATTTCTCCTCCTTACACGAGGCATGACAACAACGTTTCACCAGGCAACACCAGTCAGCTACTGTTTGTGTATGAGAAATCGGTTGCAAACTTTCCTCATGTGAGCATGTTGTAGGTGTAGCCAGCGGCGCCAACCTTGTGTGAATGCTCTGAGAAGCTAATCATTTGCATATCACAGCATCTTCTTCCTGTCGGTTAAATTTCGCGTCTGTAGCACGTCATCTTCGTGGTGTAGCAATTTTAATGGCCAGTAGTGTAGATCAGCGGTCCTTTCGTTCATTTTAGTATCACGTATATAGCAACCCTGTGATAATAGCTACTAGCACAACTGTGTTTTATTGCGATCTGTTGACGCGGACTGGTTGGCAGATGTGCCGATAGCCACTTCACAGCAGGTGAGTCCCCCGATGACGTTGGCCGCCGCGTTGCGCAATGGTAGCCAGTAGCCAGTGAGCCAACACTGTTCTCCATTCTCACGCAGCCGCTGCTCTGTCAGCCGCTGACTTACAGGAAGGACGCACAGCTGATGTCATCCTGCGCCAGCAGCTTGCAAAGGCGGCGTCACGGAAAGAATGTTTGTTCCACGCTCGTCAGCTGTCTGGTAACCACACTAACAACTTGAGGTTTCAGCTGGTGGCACGACTTGCCCATGTCGTTCTTGTAACTGTTGCTGCAACGAATGTAATAAACTTCTCTGCAGATTTATTACTTCTTTATTTGAATTGAAGTAATCCCCCCCCCCCCCCACCCCCTCGCATCTACAGATATGATCATTAGCTTTGGTTTTAATCATGCTGAGGCGTAGCGCCGTATACCGATCCTACCTTGGAGGCGGTTAAGTGGGAGATGTGTCTCAGAGCTGGATAGTGACAGATAGTGACGCGAGACTGGACGCGCACGTAGTTTATGTATCAGCCAATAGAGGACAGTATTGGATAGGGGACTGTGATTTAGTTTCGGTTGTGCCCACTAGAGTGCACTAACGTAATAGAATCTTTTTCATGAAGTATTTTCGTAAAGTGTTATTACGTCTTTTTGAGTATGAAAAATGTTATAAATGTGTTTTAGCAATATGAATGATGCTTGAGTGTGGTTTAAGGTTAATATGAAGATAATTGTTTAACGAGTTATGTAGTGGGATTCAGCGTGGGAACATTTTGAAGAAGTATGGATGTGGACAAAGGGGATTTTTGTAGAATAGATTTGTAAAGTAAGTTTATGGTAAAGGGAAAGTTAATTCAGGTAAATATAACAATAGTAAATAACTTTATGCATGATCAAAGCTTCAGCATATTAGATAATTGCGTCCGGAAAAAGTGCAGTCGTTCGGTTTACTATTTTGCGATTGGTTATTGATGAAAAGCGCCGACTGACGCGGAAGAATGTTGTTTTGCTATTGGCTGTTGAGTGAACTGACCGATGGTAAAGCAATATTCTTCGCGCGCCTTTCTCTGCTGGTAGAGAAGACTTATAGTATTCTAGAGAGGAGTCGGGACCTAGCCATGAACCAGTTCGGACGTGTGTAGTAGTAGTTCCGATGGATATGATAAGTTGCCGGATCTAGCAGTGTTTCATATATCAAAAGTGTTGTAAAGTGACGGTATAATTATTCCAATGAAGTGAATTTTGTGACGAGAAAAGACATAAATGCCGCATGGCGTATTCAGCAGGTCGGTAGCTAAAAACTGTGACTGCATTAGGTACCGACAAACTTAATATTTGGCGAGCATTCTCAATCAAAAACAATCCGTATTTTTGTAGCTATTACGTTTTCGGGAAATGCAACACCATAAACTTGCTAACGTGAGAGAAAGGGATTGTGAGTGACATTGTTAAGACTAGCACGGGCTTGGCAGTGATACTTGTTCACCTAAGTTTCAGAATATGTTAATTAAGGGCAAAATTTCCAGCCTTTCATTTCGTGTGAAAACTTTCTCCCGAAACGTAGATTAGTGACTTTAATTGCAGCCCGGTTCACGTCCAAGTACAGTAGGTTTCGCTCGGCTTCCCTACTGATGATCTGCTGAGACAATGTTCACAGGTATGTGCAGGTTCGTCGTAAAGGGACATAAGGAACCGCGCCGTCGCAATGCCTGTTTCGATGTAGTGAAACATTGTTTTATTACTGGGATGAAAAGCGTATCTTGTGCATCACCATTGTTAAGCGAACGATCGGAAACAGATGTCCGCACTTATTTCCAGTTTATATCCGAAGTAAGATTTCTGCAAACCGAGCGAGGTGGCGCATTGGTTAGCACACTGGACTCGCTTTCAGGAGGACGACACTTCAAAAGCCACGTCCGGCCATCATGATTTAGGTTCTCCGTGATTTCCCTAAATCGCTCCCGTCAAATGCTGGGATGGTTCGTTTGAAAGGGCACAACCGACTTCCTTCCCCATCCTTCCGGAACTTGATTGGACTGATGACCTCGCCGTCTGGCCCCCTCCCCCAATTCAAGCAAACAACCTAAGATTTCCGCAAGTGACGAGAGATTGAAAATTCGCCAAATCGTAACGCAACCAGTCACCCAACAACGCATCAACAGCGATTTCCGAACTCTGCAGCTCAACTCAACGTAAATAAAGTAAAGTGACTGTCGAACTACTACACTGCAACTTTCTAAGACGTATGGGTCCTTGGATATGAAGAATCTTGGACGATATGTAATCAGATCAGCAGACAACGAACAAGCAGAAACAAATGGGCATGCTGGAGAAGGGTTGCGAAGAGCGCAAAACAGCGACTGACATTATGAAACGTCTGTTGCATCCACATACTGGAACATGACTAGACATAGAACTGACTAGTACCAGTGATATTATCACATCCGAATTTCTGAGTGATTCTGTGTGACAGTCATGTAACTTTCAATACAAGTGAGCCTTTCTTTCGCTCCCGTCGTATTATTTGAATGGGATATCATACTACGAAACATTCTTACAATTTCGTCTGTTGAAGTGGGCCGGCCGTAGTGGCCGTGGTGGCCGTGCGGTTCTAGGCGCTACAGTCTGGAACCGAGCGACCACTACGGTCGCAGGTTCGAATCCTGCCTCGGGCATGGATGTTCTTAGGTTAGTTAGGTTTAATTAGTTCTAATTTCTAGGCGACCGATGACCTCAGAAGTTAAGTCGCATAGTGCTCCGAGCTATTTGAATTTTGTTGAAGTGGATCTAAAACTCTTTCTGTCGAAATTTTCATGTACTATAATGCAGCATTTTTCTCTCTCTAAACTTTTACAGGTGTCATTCTGAAAGGTGTTATTTTAATTTTGTGTCGAGATGTCTAAGAAGCAATGACAAATTCTGTTACGGTTTCCCATTACTGATTACATATACGGGTCACTGTTTTTTCGCGACAGTGTCGCAGCTTGTGGAAATTATGTTACTGTCATTGGTTACCTTAATGAGTTTTCCTGACAGCAATAGGGAAAAGTCATAGTTTTGTTACAGTACTGAATATTGGTTACACTGTTTAAGTAATAATTAGAAAGTCTTTATTTGTTATGCACTGAAACGAGCATTTGAATGCAGAGAACATTGAAGTGTACATAGTTTTCCACCGTCTTCCTCCTTCGGCTGGTCCCGACGGAGGTTCGAGTCCTCCATCGAGCATGGGTGTGTGTGTGTTTGTCCTTAGGATAATTTAAGTTAAGTAGTGTGTAAGATTAGGGACTGATGACCTTAGCAGTTAAGTCCCGTAAGATTTCACACACATTTGAACATTTTCTTCTTCCTCCTTGCTCCCGTGAATGGTGATCAGATGAGTATCTTCGCAACAAACTCGTAGTTGATTGTAATGATTTTCTATCAAGCGGCATTCTGTATTGCTAAAAGTGAGTATAGGATGTAACGATGACAAGTGTAGAATTCCGATGCTACTACGATACGTACATCCCCCTAACAACATCGCCGTAACTGAGCGACCTCAAAATGGTTCAAATGGCTCTGAGCACTATGGGACTTAACGTCTGAGGTCATCAGTCCCCTAGACTTAGATCTTCGTAAACCTAACTAACCTAAGGACATCACACACATCCATACCCTAGACAGGAATCGAACCTGTGACCGTAGCAACCGCGTGGTTCCGGACTGAAGCGCCTAGAACCGCTCGGCCAAGCGACCTCAGGTAATGCTGCCGGTCTCTCTGGTTTATCCTGGCTGGAATATTTATAACGACGTTGACACTGCTATGAGCATCTCGACTCCAGAAAATTTACGCCAAGGAGCCAAAACATTGTGACCTCTGCCCAACGCTCTGAGGGCACGCGGCACGGTACGAGAAGTATATGAGCGGAGCAGAGACGAATGGGGTATCATTCTAGCGACGATAAGCAGCTCAAATGACGAAGTCCGTCGACTTAAGCGACTTTACCAAAAGCCAGATTGTTGTGGCCCAGTGCCTGGGAGCGAGCGTCTCTGAAACGGCGAAGCTGGTCGGCTGTTCGTGTGCCAGTATCGTGAGCATCTATCGAAAGTGGTTGAAGAAAGCTGAAACCACGAGTCTGAGATTAGAAGTTGGGCGTCCATACCTCCTCACAGAACATAGGAATCGGAGGCTTGCCCGCTCTCTAATGCAGGATAGGCGGCGTTCTGAGGGAGATGTGACTATGAGTGCAGTGCTGGCGCAGGGTCAAGTGTTTTGGAGCACTCCGTTCAGCGCACAGTGCTGAACATGGCCTTCTGCAGCAGGGGACCCCTGAAGTGTTCCCACGTTGGCCCAACGACGTCGTCAATTATGTTTACAGTGGGCACGAGTTCATCGAGATTTGACCGCGGGTCAGCAGAATCGTGTCGCATGATCGGATGAAACCCGTTTATTGTTAAAAAAAAGATCGATGGTCATGTCCAGATACGCCGTCATTTAAGCTCGGAAATTGCAGCGCACCATGGACGCAGACTGGTGGGAGCGGTATTATGTTATGGGGGGGGGGGTCATTCACTTCGGGTTCTATGGGACCTGCTGAAGTAATCGAAGGCACCGTGATAGCTGTGGACTATGTGAACATTATTAAAGACCTCTTATGATTGATGTCTTCCTCAACAGCGATGTCATCTTCCAACAGGATAACTGTCAGTGTCACAAGGCCAGAATCGTTCTGCAGTGGTTTGAAGCATAATATTGAACCCACGTTGATGTATCGGCCGTCAAATTCAGATTATCTTAATCCAATGAAACCCAACTGGGACGATATCTGGCGCCAGCTCTGCTCCCACAAATCATTCGTCCGTAAATTGCGGTAAGTGTATGGCCTGGGCGTGGCAAACTGGTGGCACAACCCTCTGCAAACCTGCCAAGTACTTATAGAATCCAGGACACGCAGAATCACAGCTGAACTGCGCTCCAGAAGTCGACAAACACGCTTTTCAGTAGGTAGTCTTAATGTTTTGGCTCATAAGTATATTAACCACTAAAATGGCTATTGAGGACCTCTGTAATCTTTACTCTGCACGACAAACAAGAAAGATACACAATGCATGGAAGGTATTCCAGGAGGAATGGTCAGGGATACGACAGGAATGATCATTCGAAGCAAAAAAGTCCAGTAAACATAGACTCTAAAATGAATACCTTAATAAACAGGAGTACTTCTTCATCTTCGATTCTGTGAAACACATCTCTATCTACTGCAACCTCTTTGCTTTGCACATTGTGGGATGACGTAGTATGGCACACAAACACGAAAAAATTGTCTAGTAAACATGGACTCTACAATGTGTACCTTATGTGATATGAGGACTTGTTCAGCTTCGGTACTGTAAAACACATCTCTTTTACTGAATACGTCCAATTTCACACATATTTGTGGCAATTTTTGTTTACCCACTTTCCAAAATTTACTTACCGTTCGAGGTGGTGGAGTGCACATCCAGACTTGGGAATCTCTGGTTTCCTTTAAACGCTGAAGGCAAATGCCAGGATGATTCTTTTAAAAACGGTATGGCCAATTCTTTCTTTCTTTCTTGCTTGCTCTCTTCCTTCCTTTCATGAACAAACTGGTTATGTTCATACATTGCACCAGGCATTGACCCAAAAGTGGTAACGGATTTCACCGAACTACAACACACCATGTTACATAGACAGATGAGGTACCAATTAAAATGCACTCACATAGCCTGCATCGACGCTTCAACAGTAAGGTGTCGAGATGTGCAAAAAGAAAAAACACGTCCCAGAAGTTCATGTGAGGAGTAAGGTGGGTCACTGACGTCACATTCGCACCAGGTTTCACCAAATTCTTCCCAACGACACAATAAACATAACACACCAAGGGAACAGGCCGTCACATCTCTCTGTACCCACATCTCACCCCTTCCCTTGATGCCTCTGCAACAGAGGTCAGATCCACAACACCCACCGTTGAGATAATGCGATTTTGTTATGGGTGGGTGAAGAAAACATTTCGAACGCACCGCTGCTGTGAATCGTCAAGAAAAGGCCTCAGGAGGTGTCATAAGGGATTTGAATGAAATTAGCTCTTCCCTTGACCTGTTAATTTTCACAGACATCACAGTCGAAAACGACAGTTTACAGAGCATTGTGCAACAGGACGATATTTTTGACAACCTTTGACGCTAGTTACGCATATACCCCAGACGATTCAGTCCTTCTCTAAGGAAATGACAGGGCTCTAACTCCATTGAAAATAATCTCGCAATCTTTGCTCTGATATAAAGACTGGAACCGCTTGGAACCGTTCAAAACCATTCAAGGAAATCTGAACACGATCCAAAGCAGAAAAGAGTGTTTGTGGTTTTTGTCCCTCCTTTTTTGCAACCTCCTATGGTGTGATCCCAGAGGGTTGCTTTATTGAAATGTGCATAATAAAATGGCAAAGGATCCCTCAAAGACCCGCACCCGCCCTCCCTCCAGTTTAGCAACACCCTCAGTGCCACCTGCACATCTTTCTTGAGCGCTTTAAAAGTGTACCTGTTCAGATAAAACGCTTGACTAGTTACTAGATGCCTGTGGGCAGAAAACTCCTTCGACACCCTACAGCTCTAGTGCCTGCTTGGGGCCATGCGGTATCTGAGAGGTGTCAAGAGGGTTGCCTACCTGCAGGTGCCAAGAAATCGGTCAAGGGTGTCTTAGTACAGGTACATTTTTAAAGTACTCAGTGAAGGTATGCAGGTGGAATTGATGGAGTTGACGAACTGCGGTATTCATTGCTGTTTTATTCGCCCACGTGTCAATGTCACATCCCCTCCCCTCCGATGCACACGGCACTGAAGGGCACCAAAAAGGAGGGATCACGTCCAGACTTCGTCGCATTGCGGCCACGCTACACTAAAAGGACTTAGATCACGTTCAGTAAGGTGCAGTCTCGTGATGTCCTTAGAGAAAGGATGAATCGTCCGGGCGATGTTGGAAGTGTCAAAGGTTGTCAAGAATGTCGCCCTGTTGCACATTGGACTGCAAACTGTCATCTTCTGCCGCGAAAACTGTGAAAATGAACGCCACAGGGGATGGGGTTACTTCATTCAACTCCAGAAACCTTCTCGTGCCGATTGTGAACAGCGCAGCGGAGTGTCCGAAATTTTTTCCTCGGCAACCGATAAGAACAACCGCGCTATTTCAAAGCTGGACGTCGCTGTCCAGACCTCCGTCACAAAGGAGTCAAGAGAAAGGGTGGGCTGTTTGTCACAGGAGGTATGACGACCTACCTGTGGTGTGTTACGTCCACGGTGTCGTCTGGCCGAGCGGTTCTAGGCGCTTCAGTCCGGAACCACGTGGCTGCCACGGTCGCAGGTTCTAATCCTTCCTCGGGCATGGATGTGTGTGATGTCCTTAACTTAGTTAGGTTTAATTAGTTCTAAGTATACGGGACTGATGACTTCAGATGTTAAGTCCCATAGTGCTCAGAGCCATTTGAACCACGGTGTCGTCTGGCAGACTTGTGGTGAAATTTGGTATCTACGTGGCACCAAGAACCCACCTTACAGCTCACAGGGACTTCTGACCACCAGCCTTTTTTGCAAGCGTCGACACCTTGCTGCAGGAAGACTCGCCGATACCGATAGTGACGTCACAAGAGGCTGCGCTTTTGCACTTATTCGTGTCTCGATAATCAAGATCCGTATCTGCAAACCACTGAAGTAAATGGATTTGGGTACTTCCCATTCTGGTTTTTTTCTCATTCCATTCGGGTGTGGAGCGCAGAAAGACAGACTGCTTTAACACCTCTGAGTGCGCTGTAATTAGTCTTGTCTTGTCTTCGCTGTCCCTCTAGGAGTTAAGGGTTATATCAGTGAATGACAGTGAAGTTCTTTTAATAAAATAAGTTATATTTGATATTTAGTGTCTCCTGTTTCACATGATAAAACGATCTGTCTCTGCAATACGTAAACGGCACGTTTGTGCATCCTTATAGGAATCCAAGGTACAGCGTAGTGGAAAGCAAAGAACTATGATGTATCTTTGCAAAGTTAAACACCCTCTAGTCTTTGTCGAACGTAATCTCAACCACAAAGTTTCAACCAAATTACCTACATCAGCGAGAATTAGCAAATATTTTGCTATGTGATACATACAGGTACTACCAACGTTATTTATATACTGATCTTCGCAAACTTGCTTTTGCATCGCTGTTGTGACGCTTTTTTTGCTGTTGCTTTCATCTGTTCGCAGTTCCATATTTCTTCTCATATCAGCTAACGATTCTGCTTTTGAGTTCTTCAGTCGTCGATTTTTTCACGTTGCCTTTAAACATCGGCGTCAGAGTTCAACTGTTATCGTGGTTCGCGACCGTAGATAAACGTTAGCAACCGCTGACACTACATCCAAACAAGCTGGTCTGTCGCTAAGTCACACAAACGAAAAAATGCTCTAGAAACAGGCACACACGTTCATGAAGAGAGTTCACAATAAAGTGGCGGTACTTACTCACAGGTGACGTATGGCTTGTTCCTATGCCAATTAAGACAGGAAATCAGTCTTCAGGAGCTGTATTTTTTTTTTTTTTATTTCAACGATTCTAACAGGCCTCTCTTTGCAAAGCGATCTTTGAGAATCATTGAACTCTTCGGAGACTCATCTTGGAAACAAAACACCATCACAGAGCCGATTTCAGTGGCTCATGGAATATTACATATTAGTTCTCATTTTCTTGTGATTCCATTTTCGTGACAAAATTGCGGAAATAGACCAATCTATCACTTTCATAAATGTTTATCACTGCAAGTGCGGCGAAACAAGAAGTGATCTGTGTATCGGAAGTTCCATTTCAGATACATCATGCACGTTTAAAACCTTATTATATTTACCGCGTACTTAAAAACTAAAGAACCTGAATAATAGATTGTTTCGAAACGGGAAGCATTGGGATCAAAGCAGTAAGATTTGTACTCGTCAGCAATCGATTCTGAGTTCGGAAAACGTAATTGTCCCTTGAAGAATGTGGGGAATATTGTCTGTAAAGTACAGCATCGTTTCTTTCGCAATGACGCCAAAGTTGCAGTAAATTGAAAATGAAATGTGAAGTAATGACTCTTGAGGCAGTCATGTCATTTGCTTTCACAGATCGGGAAACTCCAGTAGCGGTACAGTGAAGTTAGTTTGGCAGAACTGTGGCTGCACCTGTCTTTACAGAATAGGACAGATATCTGGTTATGGGTGACGTATGTTGCTGAGATAGTATTTGCGGCACATGGTCGTCAGATCTTCCTGGAATACCTCTGCAATTATGCGTAGGTGAGAGTTTTGTACCAGCAACGAAGAACGAGCGTCATCACACAGAACTTTCTAACGCAACCGGTTTGAGAAGGCAACGAACTCGATACTCTCGCAACTGGTAGGCCAAGGGAGCCTAGTGTGTCACTTGCCATAAAGTTTCTTATCTGCACTTATCTGCACTTAAGCTGATTCTAGTCACAGACCTAACGCCCAAGTGCTGGTAATAAACTCAGGAATAGCACAAAACAGGAAACAGTGTATATAATAGCTGCTGACGCATTACACAATACTTAGACTTATTTCCTCCAGTGCTAGGGACTATATAGGGCAACAAGTTTCCTCCCGCGAACTCTGTCAGCTGCAAGGTTTCCAGCTTCCTCCAAGTTCATATCCATGCGGTTAAGACCCTTTGCAAAAGATCGTTCTCAGATGTTACGACCTCTTACTCTAGTTCTGCCTCCACCCTTGTTTGGCACTACAGTGCTGATTTGGAGATTCTTCCGTGCGTACATGTCCTCCAAGCTTCAGACTCCTTTCAGCAACGATTTTGTGCAGGCTGTGTTGACCATTTCCTCTCATTACTTTGTTATTTGAAACACGCTCGCATTAACTAATTTTACTATTTTTACAACTTGTAATTTATCATTTTTATTCGGTGCGCTTCTTTGTTGAAGGTCTGAAGAGATCTCTTCCATTGTACATGAATAAATTTGTCTAAACAACGCTGCTATCACAATTGACCTACAACTACGCATAGACGAAACCTCAAATATATCTAACCAATTTTAATTAGTTTCCTTGAAGATTGCTGGGTAGAGATCGGGAGATGTGGAAGTCTGAGGGTGTATTATCGGAAAAAGAGGTGAAGTTGGAATTATACCCCAATGAAGATTCACCATGAGCTATTTTATCGCGTTGCACTTGAGCTGCCCGCAATAAATGCCAGCATTTATATTTGTATTTTTCTAAATCAGTAGTGCTCAGTGCTTTCTTTGTCCCACTTGCACATAACATTACTCTTTATGGATAGTTTGCAAACTTTCGTGCGGATTTAGATTTCGAATAGCGCTCGTAGTTACTTGCTTTTTCTTTCATCTTTGCATAAAGGCACAGGCAAGTATCTTGGATACGAACGTTCGTTATCGTTAATGAGATAACTAATGACAACCATACTTTCACTCTCTGATTTTTGTAGTTTTCACGTAAGATCCACTGGGTGTAAATGCTGCTGGGTTGTCGTGAGGTCACATTTATCCATACGTACCAACACTGATGCCGACTGACTTGATCCATTTAGCTTTAAGACGTTCAGATACTGCTGTTCAAAAACTGATGGTCTTACTGGAAGTGGCGAATTTTTCTTGTCCAAACTGCTACTTCCGAAATAACAGAACCATTGTCTTTCTGCAATACTATTCTCCCTAAGACACTTCTCCTCACTTGGCTCTTCCCGTTAACTCCAAACTAAGATGATTTTCTCTGAGCACAGTTGCTATGAAATATTCGAATGTTTCCATAGAGTATTAATTTTTATGTTGTTCTCGAACTGTTCTATTATTTCAGCCTTAGGCCGTTCTCAAGTACCTAAATATATTTGTTGGTTCTCTGATCATAACAATATCTGCGGTACTGGCTACGTTCCCCATGGTAAATATTTTTATGATCACATAACTGAAACCGTATTCAGCTACTTAAAAGTGGTGTAAACCGAAATTGTACAACTGCACGAAAATTTAAAAAAAAAAAAGGGGCAAGCATCATAGAATCATGAGAAATGAATATAAATTTTTTCTCCCACTGTATACTCTACCTTAGTTAGTTCAAAAATGGCGCTAAGTCTCTTCGGATAAGGCGAATTCAAGGCATCTTTACAAACACAACATACCACATAAGGAATGACAACGATGAACCATGCTATTACCAGCGCTTTGTTGTAGTAAAGAACAAAAGCACAAGGAAATTACAGTATATATCAACCGCATATTAGTGAACTACCAGTATGTGATATTAAACATTTGACGAAAGCTGAAGTAAGTTACCAACTATTTTTCTGGAAACCAGTACTGTTTTTTGAAATCATAACAAAAAAATCGGATGGGTACGGAGATATTATTAAAGAAATCGTTCATTTCTCTTAGGTTGCCACTCTAATGTAGCCAGTCTCCTTGTTTTATTGTACGGAAAATGATGTACAGTTCTCAACAACTCCGTCTGATTCGACTTAAGTCTTTGCCAGCCCACTTCCCCAGAATGATAGACAGGAGAAAAGAAGTCTTTGTCAAGAATTAGAGTTCTCTACGAGGTCCATATCGACCTCGGCTCCACTTCGGCAGTAAATGACAGATTCCTGCAATGCTCAACGAACTGTACGTAACGGTACATAAAGACAGACATTTTCCCATTTTTCCATATGCGAATGGAATACGATAGGGAATGTCTAATATCGTTACGAAGTATTTTGCACCACGCACTGTGAAGTGCCTTACTAGGCATATACGTAGATGCAAAGGCACGCGTTACCAGCGAATTTAGCGCGTCTGTGTTAGGTCAACGCACTCGCACAAGGTGAAGCTCTTTCTCAATAAGGGGGGAGGGCGAGAAGCCATTGTCTCAGCAGCGCTATAGACCAGCGTTCATCAACTTTTCTTGCAATATCTGATTCAGAAATTCCTCTGACTTCAAAAAGAGAATAAGCATGTGCGACACATTGCATCAACAAACTATAGAATTCTTTATTTCTGTTTTAAGACATTTATTATAATTTTGGCTTAACAATACCATCTGAACTATAGTACTACAGGTCTTCAAATAACTCACACATAATTATCCCTAGAAAGTATCCTTCTAGTGCGAGTTCATTGTCAAATATATTCATTTATAGCCATTATTATGGAATACTCATACACATTTAGTTTAAGCTTAAACTCATCATGTTGTATCGAATACAGTCTCATGACTTTTTGCGTTAATGTACATGTAACTGTAAACCACATGATCATGGCAGCACGCTGCTGAAACATGTCCTACTAATAAGTATTAGTAAAACGTGATTCAAGCAGTAAAAAATATTTCATAAATATGTTTAATTTGATTTCACGATCTTGTACTGTCTTCAATCGAAAGTAATTCGACTTTGAGAAAATATAATGAATAAAATTTGTTGTCTACTTTCACGATTTTGGCGTAAAGCACGCACAAGAAACTGTCTGCACATTAACATCTTGGAAAAGGCTCAAATTGTGTTGTTTCCGGTACTTCAAGCACAAGCAGAGATCATAAAATGAGAATTCTGAGGTTGGTAATTCGTACAGTAAAAGCAACGTTATGGAGAAACATACTAAAGAAGCCTTCTACTGAATTTTGTAACATGTTACATGCTAGCTTTCCTCAATGGTAGCGAATAAAGGTAGGAACGGGCTTACGTTTCGTCGAATGGGAGGCCATTAAAGGCAGAATACAAGTTCTGACTGGGCAATGATTTCGTGCAAATAATCCGGTCCTGTTGAACGAAACAGTCCTGCATTCGCATAAAATGATGTAGCGAAATTAAAAAGAAAACGCTAAACTAGAGTGTCCAGGAAGGGAACTGAAACACTTTCAGCTCGATTTTAAATTTAAGTGTGTGCGGTAGTGAGTCACAAGTAATGAGAAAGCGTTACAAAGAAATCTAAAAAGTAGACGAAGCTTGTGAGGATCACAGAATATCAATACCCTCGCTCACAGTGTGAATCAGTGCGCGCTACTGTGTTGTTGTGGTCTTCAGTCCAAGGACTGGTTTGTTGCAGTTACCCAATTAGCCTATCCTATGCAAGCCTCTTCATTTACGAATAACAATTGCAACCCATATCCATTTGAACTTACTTACTGCGTCAAGCCATGGTCTCTCTCCTCTACAAATTTTACCTCCCCCCCCCCCCCTCCAAAAACACACACTTCTTTCCTTACCAAACTGACGAATCCTTGATGCCTCAGGATGGTGACTTATTAATAGGTCCCTTCTTTTAGTTAAGTTATGCCATAAACTTCTTTTCTCCCCAATTCGATTCATTATCTACTCGTTAGTTATTGTGTCTATTCATCTAATTTTCAACGTCGTCTGTAGTCCCACATTTCAAACGCTTTTATTCGCTTCTTATTTGAACTATTTACTGACCACCTTTCACTTCCGTATTCCATGAAAATACCTTCAGATGAACGCACGACTGCAAACAGAAGTAATACCCTGTATTTATGTTGTGGGCCGCAGCACAGCAGTATGTCGGCAGATCCAATAAGATTCGGAGGCTATGGCGCACATCGAGACCTTACCACTTAAATCTGAAAAGAAGTAAGTTCCTAAGTGCTAAACTCCTAAATGTTGTAGTAATTATCGATTATACTTTGGTCGACATGCACCACATTGTCCTCGGCTATGAAACCCGTTCGTTGTTTAGTACGAAACAAAAGTAGTGCGGAATACATTAATACGTTAGTAGCTACTAAAAAAGAAACTATAGTGCATAGCGTGAAAGATGCTTAACCGTGATGGTGATGGTAGTCATTGTAATAACAAGCATTTCATTAACGAGATTCTAAAAATTTATGGACATCCACAACAACCTGTAGTAATTTGACAAACTCAGTAACTAAGTGTATGAAATGTTTCAAGAACAACTCCAGAGACCGAAAGAGTTTACATGATAATTGTGAGAAATGTCCACCAATGAAAAGTAAACCTACATTTTAATTGTAGCAACATACGACACAGGGATTGGTTTATGCATCGTGATGTAGGAAGCATTATCGACAGTTAGCCAGCGGAAAAAATCCACCCGCTGAGGAACAGTTTATTTTGACGAGACAGTATATGTAAGTAAGAGAGGAAACGACGCATTTTCTTGTGCCTATGCAAGATCCATAACATCAACCGTGAAATTACAGCAATTGCGCGTAATGCTTTTCCCAGACGTCCAGCCTTGGCCGGATGCAATAATGGAAGAGAACCTGACAGTGTTCGCGGTGTGGCTCCTACCTTCTTTCTGGCTTGGTTGTGAAAAGCAATAATATCTATTTTCAACATTCTTAATATACCCTTACTTAAGATTTTCCCCCGCAGTAACATTTACGGAGACAGCATTCCAGGTCTCGAGATCTTAGTCGTCGAAAAAATCTGTTACACACCGCTCGGTTTAATGCGTTTGTGTCGTCCGACAGAGTGCTGTGGGGGAGAAACTGCAAAGGTAGACAACGATTCGATTAGATGATTGGGGGCGGGTATGAAAGGTTTTCTAAGATGAAGAGCCAATCATAAGGCAAAAGAAACTGTGCACCATACTCTCTTCTGGATGTCTGAGCTTAGCACTGACATTCGAGTAAGGGCGACTCGCGCAGTCTAATCAATACAAGCATTAATGTGTATTCTAGCACTGCCGATGAAACTGATATTAATAACTGTATATTATTAATACCTGTAAAAACACATAAGTAATTTGCAAATAGAACTGACCTGTGCAAATAACAGTCTTACAAATGCTTCATTATCTGTTGGAGGTGTGGGAGCAATTAAGTCGCTCTATATTATTTGACATAGCTTCCTTTGAAATAATTTATTTCAGTTTGTCAATGGCGAAAGTGGTCTTTAAACTTATTTTATACCCATCACTAGCGACAAATTGCATGTCCGACTGTTCTCTTGAAAATACTTCTCTTATAGTTTCTGGGAGTGCCACACTGGGGTTCCCAATTGGGAATATTTGTGAGGAGATTTTCAGTTCTGGTATTCACCTGATAATCCACAGGCAACCTCTCAAAAATATTGCTTGCAACCACTGTGACGGAACTGCTTTCTTTCAGGGACGACGTTGTCCATACTCCCAGACAAAAGGTAAAAATTTCCGCTGACTTGGGGTATCAGTTGCGTGATCACGCACTGGTCGAGACGTAGTTACCTGATCGTTTCATTCCACTGGTGTTGTTGTAACAGTAGACTGGGAGTGCCACAGAGGGGTTCCCAAATGGGAATATTTGGGAAGAGAGTTTCAGTACTGATAACAAAAGGAAACCTCCGGAAAACATTGACTGGAACCTAGGAGCTGGAACTGCACTATTTCTGGGGCAACGTTGTCCATTGAGCCAGACAACAGTTACAAAATAACGCTGCATTGGGGTACAAGTTCCACGATCACGCACGACTGTGCTCGTCGTTACCTGGCCTCTTGATGACACTGGTTCAAAATGGCTCTGAGCACTATGGGGCTTAACATCTATGGTCATCAGTCCCCTAGAACTTAGAACTACTTAAACCTAACTAACCTAAGGACATCACACAACACCCAGTCATCACGAGGCAGAGAAAATCCCTGACCCCGCCGGGAATCGAACCCGGGAACCCGGGCGTGGGAAGCGAGAACGCTACCGCACGACCACGAGCTGCGGACTGATGGCACTGGAATTGTAGTAACAGTAGACTGGGAAGTGCTACAGAGGGGTTCCCAATTGGAAATATTGTGGAGGGGAGTTTCAGTCCCGGTGCTCATGTGATAACAAAAGAAAACCCCTCCACAACCTTGGTTGGGACCCAGGGATTCGTACTAAACTAATTTATTTCTGAGTCAGCGTTGCCCATTGTCCCAGACAACAGTTAAAATTCGTCTACCGCACACGTGTGTATGCGTCGTTACCTGGTCGTTTGAGCGCGCTGGTGTTGAAGTAGCAGATGACCTTGGTGGTCGCGGCCAGCGCCGCTGACCAGCAGCAGGCCGACAACAGCAGGAACCTGGCGAAGCTCTGCATCGCGAGGAACAGTCACACTGGACGAGAGCAGCCCGGCCCGCAGACTTTTACGCGGAGGAACGGCCGTGGGCTGGTCGCGGTCGGAGGGGAGGGCACAGTGGCCGCGTGGTGGTGAAGGGGGGCGGGGGGACGGGGGCGAGGAGCATGACATCATCCGCAGCAGTGGCTCAGCGCGTCCAAGGACTCCCGTGGGGAGTCAACCGACAGCAGGTGGGCTACGATTCTGCGAAGCGCTCTTTGCCAGCTCTCCGCTTACAGCCTGTTGCTTCTCCGAATGGAAATATGAACTCCTGTTTGTGGACTGGCCGTTCCTGTAGTCAACAGCCGTCTAAAGACACCAGGGTCCGAAGAAAATGGACTGCTTCTTCTGAGGTTTTAGATGAGTCGTCCAACCATTATGTGTAATGTCTTCGTTTAAATTGCGTAATTATGTCAAGTAACTTCACGAGTAACCCAGGCAAGTGAGTTATGACCCTTGCTGTTCATATTGTATATTAATGACCTGCAGACTTTCTGCAAATGGTTCAGTCATTTGTAACGAAGAAATATCTGAAATAGCTGCAGAAATATCCAGTCATATCTTGATAAGATCTTACTTTGGTAAAAAGACAACTTGTTATAAATCATTACAAATCTAGAACTGTGCACTTTACGACACGTAGAAAAGTCAACGGCGCACAAATAGAATTAGTGTACTCGCACCATAAATATTGACCATCAGTACTGATAGCTCTCAAGATATTATCAGTACTGTCAATGTGCACAAAGCCTGTGAAGTCCAGAATTGACGTTTTGACAGGATGCTCTTTTTAAATGGTGTCAGAGCTTCATGAACCGGTCACACGGAGTTAGTGTGCACCGTTTGTGTTTGTAGGTCGTCTTTGTTCCTTTCGATAGATATTCACAGCCGGCCGGTGTGGCCAAGCGGTTCTAGGCGCTGCAGTCTGGAACCGCGCGACCACTACGGTCGCAGGTTCGAATCCTGCCTTGGGCATGGATGTGTGTGATGTCCTTAGGTTAGTTAGGTTTAAGTAGTTCTAAATCCTAGGGGACTGATGAACTCAGATATTAAGTCCTATAGTGCTCAGAGCCATTTGAACCATTTTGAGATATTCACAGTTCCCTGCTCTACTTTCTAAAACGTACAAAGAAATAAAAGAAAAAAAAAATGCCCTGAAGACCACGCTACAGCCCAGCGACCGCTTATCATTCTCAGTCATTCACCGTCAGATGCGGTATGGAGGGGCATCGAGTCAGCACATCGCACTCTAGGCCATTGTCGACGTCCCGACCTTGGAACTGCTACTTCTCACTCAGGTAGTTCCTCAATTGGCATCACGAGGCTGAGTGCGCCGCGGTCCAGTTCTTCCACCAAGGAAAAATCGCTGCAGTACGGGGACTCGAACCCGGGTCTCCTGCATGAAGGTCTGTCACGTAGACCACTCGGTTATGGAGGCGGGCGAAGAAAGAAATAATGATTGAATTTATCGACTGCAACAGGAAAACAATCTCCAAAAGAATATCCGGACGATTTAAAAGAATCGCCTATAAAGAATTATTAAACATACATACAAAACAGTTTTATAGACCAACGTATTTTCAACTTTAGGATGGTCACTGGAGGATTCGCTATGTCACTGCTTTTTTTATGAATCTGAAGACATAGTATCCGTTTTTTTTTAATTACCCATCAGTGTGGGAAAACGCTTCTACTTCGAAAAATACATCATACATATGTAATAAATACTAAGAGGTCTGTAAAATGCGTGTCATTCTCACTAAATTGTAACAGACAGTAAAAAAATGTTTCACGTTAATTACCTCACTCTGTGTTTGCAAGGCAGATGTAATTGAGGAGCTGAGCGTACAAGTGACATTCACAAGCACACATTTGTCAAATCGAGCGAGGTGGCGCAGTGGTTAGCACACTGGACTCACATTCAGGAGGACGACGGTTCAAACCTACGTCCGGCTATAGTGATTTAGATCTTCCTTGATTTCCCTAAGTCGCTTCAGTCAAATGCCGGAATGATTCCTTTGAAAGGGCTCGGGCGAATTCCTTCCCCATCCTTTCCTAATCCGATGGAACCGTTGATCTCTCTGTTTTGTTCCCTCCCCGAATCAACCAACCAACCATACTCGTCAAGCTAAAGTTTGTATCTCTTGAAAATAAAAGAAGTACAAGCGATTGCTTGCACAATTATGCACTCTGTGATAATAAAGTTTAGGCTTCATGCCAGTGGCTGCACTGCATTTGTTCCCCAAGACAGGATGGGCGCAGTGAAGAATGTCAGCCGGCCGAAGTGGCCGTGCGGTTAAAGGCGCTGCAGTCTGGAACCGCAAGACCGCTACGGTCGCAGGTTCGAATCCTGCCTCGGGCATGGATGTTTGTGGTGTCCTTAGGTTAGTTAGGTTTAACTAGTTCTAAGTTCTAGGGGACTAATGACCTCAGCAGTTGAGTCCCATAGTGCTCAGAGCCATTTGAAGAATGTCAGCCTATTGTTTTTCGTAGTAGAAATGAAAACGGAAAACTTTTGTTCGATTAAAGCCATGGATTCCGTAGCAAAGGACGAAGTTCCTAATATTAGTAGGATCAGAATCAGCAAAGAATATCTTCTAACAAAGCAATTCAAGAACCCACTAGAACGTGATCTTCAGTTTATCGATGCGAATCTTAGGACGCACAATACTGGCCGCTCATCAACATTTCTCCTGCTGGTTTTGTATCAAGGGGTAAAGTTCTTTAGGAAATAAAGTACTACATCACTTCAGTTTATCGTGGATTCTGTAACAATGTATCCCATTTCCAGATTGCAGTTACCATGAATGTAAGAAGAGGGAGTGGAAAAAGAAGAGGTGTGGTCAAAGAAGTGGATAGGCCAGGCTGAAAACTGTACCAATGCAATGACAGCATGACTAATGATGTCCCAGGGAGGACATTCTTCAAGAGACACGACAGGAGTAAATGATTCAGATTCTATATTAAGGCACTGGCTGTAAGGATATTAAAGAAATCAAAATGAATAATCTCTCACGTGTGTTGGAGCCACACCAGTACATTTTCGTTTAAGTATTTTTAGTTCATTTGCTGGTTACCTATTGTTTGTCAGGTTGTTACATTACTTTTTCATTAATTACGCACATATTCTTGTTTTATAACGAGCATGTACAACGAGGGTAATGAGTGTTGTACCAAAAACAAAAATCTTCAGAATGAAGCACACTAAAGAAAATGTTTTTGCACTTGTACCTGTTTTACTCTATAAAATTTTAAGATGCCCCAGGAGTATAAGCATTTTAAGTATACTATACAAAATTGTGCATAAGCCTTACAATCTCGAAACAGGCATACTGCTATACGGGACTAACTGACCATTAAAAGAAAATATCTGATATTTCGATAGTAATTCGCATAATTTTTAAACAGTCGTTTAACTTTGGTATCCATTTACTCAGTTTGTCTCAGCAAACGCATGTACCGCTTATACCCTCAGACCCTCAATTGTCTGATAGGTTTCCGTAACAGTTTTGCTGATTGTATTTACTTATTTTACAGCACTAAGCTTCAAGCATTCTAATGACCCGAAAGTGGCCAGAAACCTCAAACTTCCTCTTAATCTCTCATCGATTGCGACTGCCTCTCTCATTAACATATTTTGCTGCTCTGTTTTATGTCATGCCAACATTAATAATTTGTCGTATGATGCAGGAGTCATCCGAAAATAGTGTATGAAGTCTTTAGAGTCTGTGGTTGTGATTTCAGTCAATAAATTAACATGCAACATGCAACTTTTTCGTTGTTTCCTGCTGTTCCTTTCTAGTTATAGTTAATATAATTGCCGCACCCGCGTTCTTCTGGGTATTCGACGTCGTATCCTTGTGAAATAGCATTGTCAAATGACAATACTCGTATTATTGCTGGTGGTGTGAGGGTCACTTCATTACATGAAAGGTCTGAGAAACAAGTGTTGTCAATTAATGTGTAATGAACGCGTGCAGGCCGCTGAAGACACCCCATTCGACAAGCATCACAGAGTATCGTTACTGGATCTTTTCTTGTTTAGGTATAGCACTGATGCACTGACAGAGGGACGTCATCTTTGACCGAAATCACTGCCAGTATGCGAGGGAGAAGTGAAACCTCTTTACGTAAAACGGAAGCTCTTTCTGCCTACGCCGTCAATTTTACACGCAATTTCCACGCAAATAAGAAACAGACATAAATGATACTGCTAATTATGAAAATAAATCGATTTTATACTGATTTGAAGTCAAACTTTCACTATAGGTAATTTTCACAATGAAATTGTCTCTCATGTTTTTCTCTACAGCTGCCATAGGTATAATATAACACACCTGTGTCCAAAATTAAAGCACCAAATCGCTGTTTTCCGTTCCTGTATCTAATTCACGATATAATCATACAAACTGTCATCAGATGCCCGGTCGATCGTGTTCTGCACGGATGATGGCATTCCGATCAACGGCAACCACGCCAGCACTGACGTCAGGGCACCTATCAGGCGGTGTGGTATTTAACGGATAGTCCCAGGTTCAAAATCGCTGTAGATACAGTCACAGACGGTACAATGTGTCACGGAGAAGACACCTACCAGACTCTCTGCGGTGGAGGGGTGTAGAAAGAATGAAAGAACAACAGTCGCAAATTGATGTGGTCCGATGGCTTAATGTGAATCGTTCTGTTATTTCTCGGATGTGGCGACAGTTTATAGAGGCCGAAACTGTATCCCCAAGACCAGGGCTTGGTCGACCACGCCTGGCCTCAGACAGAGAAGACCGTTATTTTCCCGTAAGGGCACGACAGTACTGCCTTAATACTGCACGGCAACTGGCATCTGACTTTGCAGCATCCGCTCGACATCTTGTATCGAGGCAAACGGTGTGCAGAAGGTTTCGGCAGAGAGGCTTCTATTGTCGGAGATCTGCTGTATGTGCACCACTGAAGCGTCTTCACCGAAGGGAATGTCTAGAGTGGAGAAGTCAACATGCCACCTGGGTGGTCGAATAGTGGGCCAATGTTCTTTTCACAGATGAGTCCCGATTTGGCATGGAAAGTGATTGTCGACGGATTCGCATCTGGAGGGAATTTGGAACACGATTTTGGGACTCAAGCGTTGTGGAAACAGAACGATATGGAGAAGGATCCCTAATGATGTGGGCAGCGATTACGTTGACCCCTAGAACACCTCTTCATGAAATTGCACGGGTGAATCGGCAAGATTGAACTGCTATCAGGTATCGTGACGGAATCTTGGGACCTCATGTGTGGTTGTTGCGAGGTTCTGACGGCCCAGACTTCATATTCATGGGCGATAATGCTCGACCTCATAGAGCACACGTGACTGACGTTTTCTAGGAAACGGAAGATATTGCACACATGGCGTGTCCTACTCGCTCTCCCGAGTTCAGTCCCATAGAGCGTTTCTGGGATGCACTAGGGAGACGGGTTGCATCCCGTCAGCATCCACCAACCACTCTCCAAGACTTACGAGCAGCTCTGGAAGAATAATGGGCATTATTGCCTCAACATGGGATTGATGACATTCACAGGATGCCTCGTAGTTGTCATGCCTGTATTGGTGCCAGAGGTGGTCACCCCTTATACTGAGCACATTAACCAGTTCTCGGAATGTATGTGCAAATCTGCTGAGTTGGAAAAAAAAAACCCTAGGACATTTTTGTCTACCTTTGAAGTTGTTTACTTTGTGTATTCTTTAAATTGTTCCTACTTTACTATCACCTGTTTATACGAGGTTTGTCCGGAAAATACGTATAAAAGTTGAATAATGTCTTTATGTTACAAGTTGCAGTCACCGCCAGGTGGGACTACTGCTGTAATCAATCCCATCAACGCTCAGTTCGAGTCAGAGCACTCTGCGTGAAGGTGGGAGTGTGCGGCAGCTTGTTGACTGTTACCCTTTTTCACCTGCCGTCGACATGGAGCTCTCTCTGATTGAGGAACAGCGCGTCAACATCAAGTTTCTTGCAAAGCTAGACAAGAATGGCCGTGAGATTTATGAGTGTTTGAAACAGGTTTACGGAGACAATTCTCTGAAGAAACCAACCGTGAGCAAGTGGTTAAAAAGGTTCCGGGCTGGCTGAGAAGAAGTGAACGATGACCCTCGCCCGGGACGCCCGTCGACATCGAGATCCGATGCAAATGTTGAACGAATTCGGGCTTTTGTTCTTAAAGACCGTAGGTTGACAGTGAGAAAGATTGCTGGGGAGCTGTCAATCCCCAAAACAGTCGTTCACGAAATCCTGGCACAAAAACTTGAAATGAAGAAATTGTGTGCGAAAATCGTACCGAAGCTCTTGACGCCAGAACAGAAAGCAAAGAGGGTTGAGTGCTGTGAGGATTGGTTGGAAGCAGAGGAACGAGGGGACTTTCTCAACCGAGTCATCACTGGAGACGAGCCCTGGTTTTACGAATTCGATGTGGAGCTCAAATCTAAAAGCAAGGAATGGAAATTAGCAGGAGAACCGAGAACAAAAAAGTCGCGAAAATCAAGGTCCAATGTGAAGACAATGTTGATTGTTTTCTTTGATTCTAGGGGCATTGGTCACAAGGAATTTGTCCCTCCCGGCCACAGAGTGAACGGAAATTTTTACGTTGAAGTTCTGACACGTCTCAGAGCTCGTGTGGCCCGAGTTCGACCGGAGTTGGCAAAGGGGGGCAGGTGGATCCTTCATCACGACAATACGGCCGCTCACATGTCGCTCGATGTACGCGAGTTTTTGGCCCGAAGCTCAATCACCGTGGCAGACCACCCGCCTTATTCACCCGATTTAACCCCGTGTGACTTCTTCATGTTCCCGAAATGCAAAATGGTGCTTCGGGGGCGGCACTTGGAGATGTGGAAGTCATCAAGGCGGAAACGACAAGGCATCTGAACAACATCACAACTGAACACTTTCAGCAATGTCATCAACAATGGAAACGGCGTTGGCAGAAGTGTATCGCGTCTCAGGGCGAGTACTTTGAAGGAGACCATATTGTAATACCTGAATAATTGTAAAATAAAGTTATTATTCAACTTTTATACGTATTTTCCGGACAAACCTCGTACTGTCTTGTTGTAAAATAAACGCAACCCTGCAAAATCTTCGTTTGTTGCTTTAATTTTTGACAGCAGTGTATATAATACCAAAGGCATCCAGTTAATTAGAAGCGAATTATGTGACTACAGTGGAGCCTTTCTTTGCCGCGACACTGGGAGGCTGCGGATCTCGTTACCACCGCCCCGACCGCATTTGCCCTCGAGAAAGGTCACCGCTACTCATCTGATAGCAGGCTGAGTTGATCTGAGGCCGCCCTGGAGGCACTGGAAGGATGAGAAATCAGCCACCCTGTCCGAGATTGAATCCTGGACCTCCAGGGCAAGAATTTATTGCTCTGTCCCCTAGACCGCCATGGCTTCTAATTATGTAACTAGCAGCTAAAATTTTACTGTTTCAAATACAACCATATTTGGAACAATAATTTTTCGCTGCCATTAGTTAAGAAATAGTAGTCTAGAGGGAGCTATAGTTTCACATCGTACCAGGCGGAATAGTGCCAGAAGCAATTGCCTGTTTAGCAACTTAATTATATTCTCTCACCACTACTTTCTGCAATGCAACATATTTTTGTATTTTCCAGGTTTAAGTAGCCGTCTTAGATCCAGAAAAGGCATTGTATGGTCAGAGAATGGCGACGCTTGCACCTAAAAAAGAGAAGAAAACACTGAATGTTCATAAAAGAACACAATAATTCGAGTTCGATATGTTAAATGTGATTTTAAACTACCATTGAAGATTCACAGAAACCAAGAACAGATTTCACGGTACCTCGAACTTTCTGCAACAGGAATATACGACCTCAGGTTTTCTTAGCAGGTATTTAATACCTAGCTTAGCCAGACGTAATTCGGATGTAACTCACCCACTGCGCTCGCGTTTCATCAAATACTTACAGCCACTATTTACCATACGGACAATAGCCTATAGAAGGTCGTTAACTCGTTAACCACTGTATGTTTGACCGATTACTGCTGTTTTCAGAACCGATATCACTGACCTCTGACATTTCATCGTTGTGTCGGGACACTTCGTTTCACAAGTGCTTTCGCTTACAAGACGCGTTCATCATGGGCAAAGCAGCACATTTCCTCGAACTAAAAGAAAAGAATGAACCAAAATGGCAGCGCTTCAGTGTCACCACGAATACACGCAATAATACAGACGTATCTATGGAAACCACCATCTGTTTAGTTAGTACACGGAACGCTGAAATCCTTGATGTTGCAGATTGTTAATGCTCTTTAGGTAAGTGAGTCGAACAGAAACAAACTTGTCTGATATTATAACGTATCAGTGATTATTTGCTGCTTTACATCACAAAATTACGCGAGATGTATCAAAAATATGTACTTCTTAAAATCGCTTTTGCAGATTTTTTTTATCATAGCTTGACAAAGCCAAAACAACTATCATTTCTATGCGCTTATGAGCTAAAAAATATCTACCTATTCTGTAGACAACTTCCAGAATTTTCACCAACAGTTAGGAATAGACGGATATGTACTATAAAGGAAAGATGAAATGTGAACAAAATCAAAATTATGTTTGTTTTAGAAAAGATTCTTGACGTTTTGAAATTCTTTCACCCGTTTGAAGAAAAAATCAGTGTAACGAATATTATTACGTTATTCTGTTTGTATATAATGCAAAATTTTGTGAGGCAACAGAACTCTTCGCTAAGCTATTACGTTAGGGTATAAGTTTTAGCCAATATGAAAGTGAATGGCTATATACAATTTTTAATATTGCTAATCAGCCAGACGCAAACATCAGTGGATGCTTTAAATATTATTATTTCACTTTCACACTTCTAATATTTTACCTATTGAGTATTGTGAAATTCTGAAAGAGTAAGGGTAAGTGGATGACTGTTTGCGAGTTTTAAAATCAGTGGTGAATAAGTCACAGTGTCTAATATTTTTGTTTTATTGCTGTACTTTAATATTTCTTCGTGTGACTGTTACTGTCGCTTCGACACAATACCTTTACATACCTTTTAAGGGATTATAGGGGCAAGAGTGTGGACAGTGTATTACAGTTGACGTTTCATAGCTCGTCTAGTAAGCCTAATACATATCCTGAGGAAAGCCACTTTGCAGTAACTCTGAAAGTTCGTTCATCATTTTTAGCGTGACGTAGTCTATAGCCAATAAGAACTTTATGAAAACATTTTTTATCGCCGGCCGGAGTGTCCGTGCGGTTCTAGGCGCTGCAGTCTGGAGCCGGGCGACCGCTACGGTCGCAGGTTCGAATCCTGCCTCGGGCATGGATGTGTGTGATGTCCTTAGGTTAGTTAGGTTTAATTAGTTCTACGTTCTAGGCGACTGATGACCTGAGAAGTTAAGTCGCATAGTGCTCAGAGCCATTTGAACCATTTTTTATCATTTTTAAAGGGAATTCGATCATGATGATGTTTTAGGGCTCTAATAACCATGATGTTGAGCGTCCAACAACAATATAATGCAAAAAACTGGTGCTACTGAGATCGGCTCTACGAACACACCAGCACTAGGGTACACGTCATATGTATTTACATATATAGTTCAACTGCTGGTTAGTTCTGATGACTCTTGAAATTTTTAAGAAGACTGTCTGATTTTGCTACGCCATGATTAGCAATTCTCCATGTTCATGTTACACAGGCACTTCAAGTTTTTTTATATGAATTTAGTAAATTTGTTTTTTTTTTTTTTTTTTTAATTTGGAACTGAGCAATTCCCTTATTACGAAAGGATAGAAGATAAGTTTTTAAAGTCACTCTCTCCGTCTGTTTCGAACCCAGACCCCAAAGAAGTGAACCAGTCGAAAAGCTGAACACTGCTCAACCTCACTAAGGGTTTAGTGTTCTAAGAATTGAGCCATCCCTCTCATCTCTTCTATTCTTACACGTTCTTGTTCAAAAATGTTCAAATGTGTGTGAAACCTTATGGGACTTAACTGCTAAGGCCATCAGTCCCTAAGCCTACACACTACTTAACCTAAATTATCCTAAGGACAAACACACACACCCATGCCCGAGGGAGGACTCGAACCTCCGCCGGGACCAGCCGTACAGTCCACGACTGCAGCGCCTGAGACCGCTCGGCTAATCCAGCGCGACTTACACGTTCTTAGATATCTCACCTGACTGCTACGTACTAAAATATTTCAGATTTAGTATCAAGAAGCTCTATATGTGAATCTCGAAACACTTATATAGCAGTCAAATCATTAGTTCAAAAACGACTGCTGTGAACCACTTTCATGGATATTAGTGGGACCTACTGGAATACTGTAGCTGTTGCCGTCTGATGTTTGTCAAACGTATGTGTCTCGTTTGAGTGAATATAATAGCTGACTGTACAGCGAGTGTTATGTTTGTGTCCCTGGTGAAGAATATGTGATGAAAGGACGGGAGTGCTAATGCATACTGTTCCAGTCGAATAGTTGTAGCACATAATATTCCAGTCGAATAGCTCGAAAAGGGTCAGCCGAGTTTAAGACCGTCATCTGTCGGAGGAATCATCAGCCGTGTCACATACCATCATTTTGTGAGCGGAGGGGCCGAAACCAAGATGATTTGCTGGCCAGACATTGGGACTTCCTCCACTACCAGTATTAGAACAGGCTACCAGTGGGACCAGGGTAAGGGCTGGTACTTTCCGAGTACTGTAGCGAGCGCTGCTGTTAACGCGCATCTCTAAATCTTACCTTTGGAAATACTTACCCATAGTCCATCTATCCTCAAATGGCTCTGAGGACTATGGAACTCAACATCTGCGGTCATCAGTCCTCCGATCTATCCTCGAACAAAAGGAGCCGTTTCCCCTTTGAACTCAGATCGTTACAACAGTTAATTCGAAGTCAGGAATATACGGGGAGAAAGTAATATTTTCCTCCATCGTAAATGTGTCGAACCTACTTCAGAGGAGACGTTTCTGGGTTACGAATATGGCGTACACAGAGTAACCCGGGTTACAGAAGATTGTATAAATACATAACCATTGAGAGGCACCCACGTGCCTTGCTCATACTGTGGCATCAAGCAGTCAGGCCTGCAAGATGAGTGGTCTGCCAAGCGAGTGGATTCATTCTTATTGTCCGCAGCTCGTGGTCGTGCGGTAGCGTTCTCGCTTCCCACGCCCGGGTTCGATTCCCGGCGGGGTCAGAGATTTTCTCTGCCTCGTGATGACTGGGTGTTGCGTGATGTCCTTAGGTTAGTTAGGTTTAAGTAGTTCTAAGTTCTAGGGTACTGATGACCATAGCTGTTAAGTCCCATAGTGCTCAGAGCCATTTGAACCATTTTTTTTTTCATTCTTATTTATCGAGTAACATGAGCTCTAGTACTCACACTTAAGTTACAAATTATTCTCCTGTATGAATATTAGGCAACGGAAACGGAAACTCACATCTGACTATTAGTAATTTACACAACTCTGGCTGTTCACTATGCACTGGCAATACCACATTTTCTTTCTTATTTAACGGCTTTGATCAACACGTGGCCATCGCACTGAATATGACTGGCGCACACCTTATAAATTCTTGGATATCATGACAACATACAATTCGAAGGAAAAGGCCACCAATCTTTTTCTTTTTACTATCTTTTTTTATTCCGATAAATTCTATAACCTAAGCACACAAATTCTATAACCTACAACAATAACACATGAGAAATTCCGCCCAGTGGGCATGGCTTTACATTGGTGACTCTCTATCTTATGGTCTCGTAATTATTTAACGCTACAGTGCACTTTCTGGATAGGATGGTGGATCTTTTTCTATATCTCACACTTCAACTCTCACAACAATCATCACGAAACTTTCCTCCAGACCGCGCGGTACAAAAAGGAACATGCATAACCCACTGCCTATGAAACTATCTTGTTACTCTTCCATGCCAACCACACATACTTAAATTTCATGAAATACATCACACTGGCAACATACAATACAAAGAATAGTCACAACGTTATAATTACATCACTTTCATCTTTCCCACTTCAATTCGTATTCATCCCAGTTTCACACGACACTGCCCCACTTCGTAACTTTTCTTTCCTACTATGAACTCTGGAGGATATATGCGCGTCTTCCTGTGCAATGCAAGCCAAGTGGCGTTGCTGGATAGACGGCTGACTCACCTTGCTTGACTCTCAGAGTATTATGGTGTGAATCAAGCGCCACACAGAAACATAACACGCAAAGTAATATTAAGAACATATTCGTCACACACGCGAGTCCTCAACTGATACCATGGACGAGTACTTCTCTTTATCCTTTATCTCATACACAGATTGAGACTCACTCAGTACTCACCACGTGGAAGTACTCGTGCCTAATTTCAAGTTCTGCACACGCCATTTCTTAAATATTTCCAACTTATAATACACACGCTAGTAATTCAGCTTAACTTAAGCACTCGGAAGTATTTCAACTTATTGCTACACGTGGTTTCATTGTGACCGTTGGTCACTTCAGAAGATTACTACGATACCCTTAATATTACCTGCCTGACATTTGATTCTCCCCACAAAAGTTCCTGAAATAGAGAAATTATTATTCCAAACTACTCTTAAGTATTTCACATGCATACCATGTCTCCACTATTTTGTCTTTACGGAGCACACCTAAGACAGGTCTTACCAACACTAGATCCAGCGGCAGAGTGCTGAAACATGGCCGATCTCGCACCTCCGCCAAGGTGGGGGAGCACCATGCTACCGTATTGGTCAGCCACATTTCAGGCAGCTCAAAGCTCAGGTAAATTTCATCTCTTTTGTTCCACCAAAGCTGACCAAAGGCCCGTCTCAAAGATGATCATATATTGCACATTCACTATCTGTGGTTAGCAGACGACCATACATTCACTCATTTTGCAGATCTCACCAAATTGGATGTAGCGATTTATTTTGTGGGAGTGCACATGTGATCAATTAAATAAATAAATTGTCATTCTTTCCCACACTGGTATCCGGCTTCGGTGTATTAAGTGAAATTGAGTTATTATTACAAATAATGTGTTGTTATGACAGGAATAACGAAGAATGTTGTACCTATTTTCAATGTCGGGCGGTACTGTACCCTTTCACCATCAGCACGCACACACGCCAGCGGAAGAATACGTTTAACCACTTGAAGTGCGTACGTCACGTGCTGAGAATAAATGCTTATCAAGTCATACAAGTTGCATTTACGTGCTATTACATTTCGGGCCATTGGCGGCAAGTAAGGCCTGACGCAGGCCTTTACACCCTCAAGCAATCTGGCCACGCTGACTCACTCATAATATACAACGATTGGGTCGAAGTGGTGTGCATGCCTCGTCCTCTTACATCACTGAGACTTTCGGCTCCACTCTTGTGAGAGGCCCTCCTCCAAACAGTACCAAGTTTTCCTACCTTTGGCAGCTTCAATCAAATATTCTAGCGATCGCTCAGCCCTCTATTTATTAGTTCCTGTAAAAAATGTTCTTTAACTCATCCTTATCAGCATCAGGTTTCAAATATTGTTCGTACAAAATACCACAGCGTCACTTATCACACTGTCATTGTCACATGAAGTCTTCGCGACGCGGAATGTCAACGGACATACTTCTTTCACAGATATCTCGTCACTAACGTAAGATTTGATATCATACTCATAAGAAAATGACAAGCAGTGAGTGTACTTCTATTACAGCAGCAACTTAGTGATATTGCACACCAGTTCTATTGAAGGTACCACTCTTTGTACAACTTAACTTGCTCACGTTCGCGCCTATCAGCTACTCTATCCCGTACAATCCTCTTCATCTGCGTATAACTGCTGCAATCTACATCCATTTTAACCTGCTTACTGCATTAGTCTTTTGGTCCTCCTCTGCAATTTTTACATCCCCACACATCCCCCCAACGCTAGATTGATTATTTCTTGATGTCTCAAAACGTGTCTTATCAGAAGATCCCTTCCTTTAGTCAAGTTGTAGCACAAATTTCTTTCCTCTCCTATTCTGTTCAGTACCGGTGACAAGATGTATGGGACAGGCGAAATACCGTTAGACTTCAAGAAGAATATAACAATATCAATTCCCAAAAATAGCGTGTGTTGACAGATGTGAAAATTACCGAACTAATAGTTTATTAAGTTCAAAATGGTTCAAATGGCTCTGAGCATGGGACTAAACTTCTGAGGTCATCAGTCACCTAGAACTTAGAACTACTTAAACCTAACTAACCTAAGGACATCACAAACATCCATGCCAGAGGCAGGATTCGAACCTGCGACCGTAGCGGTCGCGCGGTTCCAGACTGTAGCGCCTAGAGACGATCGGCCACCCCGACCGGGGTTTAATAAGTCATGGCTGCAAAATACTAACGCGAATTCTTTACAGACGAATGGAAAAACTGATAGAAGCCGACCTCGGGGAAGATCAGTTTGGATTGCGTAAAAATATTGGAACACGTGAGGCAATACTGACCCTACGACTTATCTTAGAAGATAGATTAAGGAAAGGCAAACCTACATTTCTACTATTGTAGACTTAGAGAAAGCTTTTGACAATGTTGACTGGAATACTCTCTTTCAAATTCTTAAGGTGGCAGGGATAAAATACAGAGAGCGAAAGGCTATTTACAATTTTTACAGAAACCAGATGGCAGTTATAAGAGTCGAGGGTCGTGAAAGGGAAGCAATGGTTGGAAAGGGAGTGAGACAGGGTTGTAGCCTCTCCCCGATGTTATTCAATCTTTATACTGAGGAAGCAGTTAAGGAAACAAAAGAAAAGTTCGGAGTAGGTATTAAAATCCATGGAGAAGAAATAAAAACTTTAAGGTTTGCCGATGACATTGTAATTCTGTCAGAGACAGCAAGGAACTTGGAAGAGCAGTTGAACGGAATGGGCAATGTCTTGAAAGGAGGATATAAGAAGAACGTCCACAAAAGCAAAACGAGGATAATGGAATGTAGTCGAATTAAGTCGGGTGATGCTGAGGGAATCAGATTAGGAAATGAGACACTTAAAGTAGTAAAGGAGTTTTGCTATTTGGGGAGCAAAATAACTGATGATGATCGAAGTAGAGAGGATATAGAATATAGATAGGCAATGGCAAGGATAGCGTTTCTGAAGAAGAGAAATTTGTCAACATCGAGTATAGATTTAAGTGTAAGGAAGTCGTTTCTGAAAGTATTTGCATGGGGTGTAGCCACGTATGGAAGTGAAACATGGACGATAAATAGTTTGGACAAGAAGAGAATAAAAGCTTTCGAAATGTGGTGCAACAGAAGAATGCTGAAGATTAGTTGCGTAGATCACATAACTAAAGGTATTGAATAGAATTGGGGAGAAGAGGAGTTTTTGGCACAACTTGACTAGAAGAAGTGATCGGTTGGTAGGACATGTTCTGAGGCATCAAGGGATCACCAATTTAGTATTGGAGGGCAGCGTGGAGGATGAAAATCGTAGAGGGAGACCAAGAGATGAATACACTAAGCAGATTCAGAAGGATGTAGGTTGCAGTAGGTACTGGGAGATGAAGAAGCTTGCACAGGATAGAGTAGCATGGAGAGCTGCATCAAACCAGTCTCTGGACTGAAGACCACAACAACAGCAACCTCCTCATTCGTTCCGCGACTGTACGTCTAATTTTCAGCATTTTTCTGTAGCACCACGTTTCAAAAACTTTTATTCTCATGTTATCTGTACTCCTTATCTCCCACGTTTCACTTCCCTAAAAGGCTACACTCTAGCAAATACTTTCTTTTCGAATATTTTACGTTTCTGTCTCGTTTTACTCGAGCCAGTGATGCTCCATGTACGCGAATCATTCTTGGCAGTTACAGTTGTGAAGATGAGCATGTGTCTTCCAACAATACCGATAGTGACGCCATTAATTTCTTTAGTATATAGGCAGCAGGAGGAAGGAGGATGGGGTGGGAGATGATCGTGAGATCTCCTTACTCTGCAAGGCCGGAATGGCGACCTACAAACCTCCGTGGTGAAGCAACCGAAAGATGTACGGCGCGGTTACTCGCACGTAGAATCCTCAACGTTCACGTGAGCCAGATGAAACTGTGGCACACAGGCCTCTGCTTGTAAAATGTGTTAACCTTCATAGTGAGTAATGTACACCTGCAAAGTCTTTACGATGTGGAAACTTCTGCACGAATTGGACAGCGAAAAAAGAATAAATGCCGAATACCTCTAAAAGACAATTTATTTTTATCGCACTAACATCTATGAAAATTTCTCAAGACGAAGGATAAATTAGGCAAAAAAGGCAGATGATAGTACAGAAATACGAGAGGCGTTCAGTAGGTAACACAGCACATGTTTTCTCGGCCAGTTTCGGTTGAAAAACAAGCGGAACTTATTGTGGGAGTTTGCGGAATATTTCCTCTTCAGCCCCTATACACTGAGAGGATAAGATTCATTGGATAGCGATATACAGATATACAGTACTGTGTACACATGATATAAGAGAGCAGTGCATTGACGGAACTGTCATTTGTACCCATGTGATTCCCATGAAAGGGTTTCCCATGTTATTACGACCTCACGACTGGAATTAACAGACTTTGAACGCGGAATGGTAGTTGGAGCTAGAGGCATGAGACATTCCATTTCAGTAATCGCTAGGGAATTCAGTATTTCGAGTTCCACAGGGTCAAGAATGTGCTGAGAATACCAAATTTCAGGTGTTGCCTCTTACCACGGACAACGCAGTGCCCGATGGCCTTCACTTAACGACAGAGAGCAGTGGCGTTTACGCAGAGTTATCAGTCTAACAGACAAACAATACTACGTGAAATAACCGCAGATATCAATGTGGGACTTACAACGAACGAATCCGTTGGCACAGCGCGGCGCAATTTGACGTTAATGGCCTATGGCAGCAGACGACCGATGCGAGTGCCTTTGATAACAGCGCGACATCGCCTGCAGCGACTGTCCTGGCCTAATGACGATATTGCTTGGACTCTAGACGACTGGAAAACCGTGACCTGGACAGATGAATCCCGATTTCAGTTGTTAAGAGCAGATGCTAGAGTTCGGGTGTGGCACAGACCCCACGAAGCTATGGATCCATGTTGTCAACAAGGCACTGTGGAAACTGAAGGTGGCTCCATAACGGTGTGGCCTGTGTTTACGTGGAGAGGACTGGCTCCTGTGGTATAACTGAACCGATCATCGACTAAAAACGGTTATGTTCGGCTACTAGGAGACCATTTGCAGCGAAACAACGATGGAATTTTTATGGATGAAAATGCGCCTAGTCACCGACCTACAATCTTTCGTGGTTGGTTTGAAGAACATTCTGGACGATTCGAGCGAATGACTTGGCCACCCAGATCGCCCGACATGAATCCCATCGAACATTAGAAGGACATAAAGGGGAGGTCAGTTCGTGCACAAAATCTTGCACCGGCAACACTTGCGCAATTGTGGTCTGCTATATAGGCAACATGGCTCAATATCTCTGAAGAGGACTTGCAACAACTTGTGGAGTCCATGCCACGTCGGGCTACCCAACTATGCTGGGAAAAAGAATGATGGCGCTATATATAACCTTCAAAACGGCATCTGTCACACAGGTGCGTTCGAAGCAGAGAGCTGTCATTGAGTTTCTTTTCTTGGGAAACCAGGATATCACAGATATTGATAGTCAGTTGTAGAATGTCTACGGGCACCTATCAGAGAACAACAGCACGGGGAGTCGTTGGGCGAGGCGTCTGGCGTCATCACATCAAGGTTACGAGAACCTGTCCGATCTCCCTCGTGCCGGCCTGCCGCACACTTTGTGCGTACACTCATATTCGAAGTGACCACAATCAAACAAATCGCTGCTGAACTGGACGTCTCTGTTGGCAGTGCTAACACACATCTCCACGAATTGGGGTGCTCAAAGAAGTGTGCCTCGCCGCCTAACAAAAGACAATAAAGAGCAACGGAGGGCCATCACTGCGGAATTGCTTTCCCGTTACGAGGCTGATGGTGACAATTTCTTGTCGAAAATCGCCACAGGGGTTCATCACATCGAACCATAAACAAACAGCGATCTATGGAATGGCGCCACACTACCTTTCCTCCGAAAAAAAGTTCAAAGCCGTACTCTCACTCGGCAAAGCTATGACGACAGTCTTCTGGGACTCTGAAGGTGTTATTCTGTTCTATGTCCTTCCGCATGATGCAACGATCAACTTTGAAGTGTATTGTGATACCCTCAGGACATTGAAGAAACGACTTCAGTGTGCTCGACGCCACAGAAATGCATAAGAATTTGTCATTCTTCATAACAATGCAAGGCCTTACGCAAGTTTATGCATCTGAGAGGATTTCAGGAATCTTTATTCGATTGTTCTTCCTCATCCACGCCGGCCACAGTGGCCGTGCTGTTCTAGGCGCTACAGTCTGGAACCGAGCGACCGCTACGGTCGCGGGTTCGAATCCTGCCTCGGACATGGATGAGTGTGATGTCCTTAGGTTAGTTAGGTTTAATTAGTTCTAAGCTCTAGGGGACTGATGACCTCAGATGTTAAGTCCCATAATGCCCAGAGCCATTTGAACCATTTGAACCTCATCCACCTTACTGCCCGGATCTCGCAACTGCCAACTTCTATCGGCCCAATGAATGATGCACCCAGCAAGAAGCAGTACGTGAATGATGGGGAAGTTATCGATCCAGCAAGACGTCCGCGCAGTAGAGTGGTACCATTCCGACATACAGGCCCTCCTAGTAAGGTGGTGTAAGGCCGTCGCATTAAATGAAGGTTATGTTGAAAAATAAGGTTTTGTAGCCAAAAGAGTGGAAAATAATATGGTGTATTGGGATCCTGAATAAAACCAAGCAGCTTTCAGAAAAAAAGGTGTTGCATTATTTACTGAACACCTCTCCATTATACACTACACATGATCTCTGACTTCGCCGGCCGCTGTGGCCTTGCGGCTCTAGGCACTTCAGTCCGGAAGCGCGCTGCTGCTGCGGTCCCAGGTTCGAATCCTGTGTGGGCCGTTGTTGTGTGTGATGTCCTTAGGTTAGTTAGGTTTAAGTAGTTCTAAGTCTAGGGGACTGATGACCTCAGATGTTAAGTCCCATAGTGCTTAGAGCCATTTGACCCATTATCTACTTAAAAGACGACGTGGGTGGCTTTGGAGTGTTGTAGATAATGTAGAACTGGTACCAGGCAATCACGAAGTCTTTCACTGCTGACGTAAGTGATAGCACTGAAGTATATATTTATGCTATTAAGTTGCATGCAAACAGCGCTATAAGACTGGTTGCCGTGGAGACGTGACAGAATGGCAGGAAAGAGGTGTCGTGTTTGGACGCGCACTTGGCCACACCATGGTTGAGGTTGTCTGACTTGTCTGTACTACGGGACCTTTGCCTTTCGCGGGCGAGTGCTCTACCATCTGAGCTACCCAAGCACGACTCACGACCCGTCCTCACAGCTTCAATTCTGCCAGTAGCTCGTCTCCTATCTTCCAAACTTCACAGAAGTTCTTCCGGGAGTGCTAGTTCTGCTAGGCTCGCAGAAGAGCTTCTGTGAAGTTTGGAAGGTAGGAGACGAGCTACTGGCAGAACTGAATCTGTGAGGACGGGTCGTGAGTCGTGCTTGGGTAGCTCATATGGTAGAGTACTTGCCCGCGAAAGGCAAAGGTCCCGATTTCGAGTCTCGGTCCGTCACACAGTTTTAATCTGCCAGTAAGTTTCATATCAACGAACACTCCGCTGCAGAGTGAAAATCTTATTCTTGTCTGTACTACATCGTACACAACGGTAAGAAGAGGTGGGCTACAGAGTGGTGTAGCAGCTGTCGTCATAGGGAAGATGTACAGGAGCAGAGATGATTAGCGAACGTGTAAATACAGTAAGCAGAAGTTTAACTCAAGTTACAGATTTCTCCAAGCGTTGCGACGAAACTTTACAAAAGAACAAACAGCAATAAAGTCCAGTTACTACTAGAAGCAACTACAGAGGGTCCTGCAGTGTGAGGTTTCTGCTGCTAATGCACGAGCGAACTGTCGGAGGCTGACTAACACTGAAGACAGTTGAAGATTGTTGACTAACACCGAGGCTTTTAGATGCTGTAGGGCATCCATTATCGCGGCGGCAGAGGGCGCTGGTAGGCGGAGCCGCTGTGAGTGTGGCTCATTGTCAGTGGGAGCGCGTCGTTGTTTCTGCTGGGTCCCTGCATGACCACCATTAGCAGTTATGGCGGAAACATGTGTTTCCATTGCCATCTGTGGTCTATGAAACCACAGTCCTGCATAAAGGCAGGCAGGCAGTCAAACACGTCGACAATGAATGCTACGCACTCGTAGGCATGTAACATGGCTGAATAACAGAGGTCATAAAAGTATTCAAACCGAAGGGGACTAGAGACGAATGTCACGCCTTATCAATGACAATCGGTTTCAAACCTGACAGGAATTACTTCTGTCAGTGAATGCATGACCATGTCAACCAATTTCCAAGAGAACATTGTGGAGGGAACACTGCAGTGGACTTTTGGGTACCTCTCACAAGCTCATTACAAACAGCATCATGTAGATTTGTACTTAATTCAGTGGGCCGAAAAAATGGAAAGTTGACTGTAGATGACTGAAGACGAGTAGTGTGAGCCGACGAGCTGCGACTTTGGCTCTTTCCAAATGATGCAAAGGATCGAGTGCACCGGCATCCCAATGCGACGTTTAATTCACTGTGTGTGCAGAGTGGTGTCAATGCCAGAGGTGGTTCTATGACATTTTTCGTACTAAGACTTGGGCCCACTCCGTCGGGTTTACCGTGACATGAACCAGGTTGGCAATTTTTTGTCCAGTATGCTTATGTTACAGGGAATCTCCCTCCAGGACACGTGCGTTGCGTGTGGTGTCACACAAAACTATGGTACCCATCGCTCTTACATATGTCACCTGGAGATGCCTGAAGGAGGGAGGTGCTTCAAATTCTAAAAACTACATCACGCAACAGTCGCTGTTCTTATTGCCTGTAGTACGTAGAAGTAAAGATCATCAACATGGCTACGTTAGTGCTTGGAAAGCTAATGCGTGTGGAGGAGGGTACATCGTGTACAAATCATATCCCACCTGTCTTTTTCATTCGCAGACAGTGCACAAGAAGAAAAAATTGTTTTTGTTCCTCTGCATATTCCCCAATTTATCTAATATTCCTCTCGTGGCTATAATGGGAGGTTTAGTGGCAGGCAGTAACGTGTTACTTATCTCGTAGGGCAAAGTGGATTCTCGGAATTTCGAGAGGAAGGCGCTACATGATGCATAATACTCTTCTTATCTGACGGGAATTTGTTAGGAATTCCCGTGGCGCTATCACACAGACTAAGTAAACACGTGACGAAGCGCGTACCTTTGTTTTCTTCTTTTCTATGTGCTCTTTTGGTAGAAATTGGTAAAGGACGGATAATACACAAGAACTGGTATTACGACGGGTTTGTACTTGAAATGTTACAGGCGTGAATAATACATTCCACGCGTTCTACTGTGAAATCTCATTTTCACTTCCGCCTTTCACATAGACAGATTTATACGGTTTTTCTATTGTAAGGAAGGAAAACTGGGATTAACGTCCCGTCGGCATCGAGGTCATTAGAGACGCAGCAAAAGCTCGGATCGTGTGAGAGATGGGGAAGGAAATCGGTCATAGTGTTTCAAAAGAACTATCCCGGCATTTGCCTGGAGCAATTTAGAAAAATCAAGGAAAACCTAAATCTGGATGGCCGGCCAGGCGCTAATTTGAACCGTCGTCTCCCAAATGCGAGTCCAGTGTTCTAACCACTGCGCCACATCACTCGGTTGCTCTGTTGTAAGTCACTCCGGACAGATGCTGCTAGGTAATTTGTAAGACGACATCTTTGTTTGAAACTGGATTACTAGTACAAGTACATCCCAACGTGTCCTGATTTGGAAAAGCTACGCCCTATTATAGACGAAGTTATGACCCAAGTAACTAATTAACGAACGAAATCTGACTACAGCATGGCAGATGACAGTTACGTGAACAGTTCACACTTTTGCAGCGCAACGGTAAATACTTGTAAACATAACTGAATTTTAAAGGCCTTCTCTAAGATTCCAGCAATAATAAATACGATTTAGTAACTCGACTAATAGTCAGTCACTGCTCATTGGGGATATGGACACTGATTTGAAATTATTACGGTCAAATATGTAACCTAGAACATATACACTTGTGTAGAATAAAGAGCCAATGGCCTTGCCGCAGTGGTAACACCGGTTCCCGGCAGATCACCGAAGTTAAGCGCTGTCGGGCTGGGGTAGCACTTGGATGGGTGACCATTCGGTCTGCCGAGCGCTGTTGGAAAGCGGGGTGCATTCACTTCTTGTGAGGCAAACTGAGGAGCAGCTGCTTGATTGGGAAGTAGCAGCTCCGGTCTCGTAAACTGACATACGGCTGGGAGAGTGGTGTGCTAACCACATACCCCTCCATATTCGCATCCAGTGGCACCTCTGGGCTGAGGAAGACAGGGTGGTCGGTCGTTACCTTTGGACCTTCATGGCCTGTGCGGGAGGAGTTTAGTTTTTAGTTTAGTTTAGAATAAAGTACCACGTCTCTGCAAGTTGTCTCTTTGAAGTGAAAACACTATGTAATAACTATAGAATGAGTCAATCGGCGCAGCCAGAGGTTATGTATTTCACTGTGCGATAGGACAATGGGTGGAAAGTATCATTCTTCCAAATGCAATTAAATAAATAAACGACCACGGAAATCGAAATGAGAGGAAGTATTTATATACCACTTTATATAACTGACCTGAGAAATCAAATAACAGAATAACACATGCCCTCTGAGTGTACAAACGACACATGTTAGGCAAAATGCAAATACGTACTCATCTTCTGAACATAGTTTCCATACACAACACAAAGCATTTAATAAGATAAACTGATGGGGAGAGTGACTGAATTGACTGAAACGCTCTTCGGATCAAGTGACTAAAGTTGGATTCTATACCAAGTCTCATAGGTACTGACCTCACAAAGACAGGGAAAGTCTGTAACTGCACGTGGGACTAAGTCCGCTCCCGCTGATAATAGGAGCTTCAAAGAGTGATTTAGGTAATTAACGAAATAATTTATCAGCTCTGTAATGCCTACGGATAACCCCAATAACTATCTAAAGGAGCAGCATTCCATCAGTAAGCGGCTTTCAACATATAGAACCCTCCCCCTCCTCACCCCCCCCCCTTCCCAACCACCCTCCCTCGCTCCTCTCCACACCAGAGTAGGTTATTCGTCAGCTATATTCCAGTGCGGTTTGTGTGCGCGGAACAGTCTCATCGTCCGCAAACCTTATACAGAAGACCTCTCAGAGTTACAGGTCGATACTGCCTACAGAATCATCTTTGCATTACTGCTGCGACGACTATTCTGTAATGAAAATATAGACGTTATTGTCTGCCGTTTTTCACTTTGCGTTCTGTTCTGGCGGAGGCTATTTGCTCTTTTTTCCTCTTTACTACTGTGTGACAAGTACGTAAACTGTGATTCATCAGTGTGTGAGCGACGTTGTTTGGGAGTCCTTGTCGTTGATTAGCTTTTGTATGACATTGTCGTCTATCGGTGTACGAGCGGCGGTGTTTTAACTCGTCTTTTCTGTTTATTACGGCGTTGTTGTTTTAGTCGTGTCTTTCCGTCATGTTTGTTTCATGTGTTGCGTCGCTTAGTGTTACCTCCTAGCATGAGACTTTGCTTTATTAAAGTATATATACGAGGGCAGTTCAATAAGTAATGCAACACATTTTTTTTCTGAAACAGGGGTTGTTTTATTCAGCATTGAAATACGCCAGGCTATTCCCCAATCTTTTAGCTACACAACACTATTTTTCAACGTAATCTTCATTCAATGCTACGGCCTTACGCCACCTTGAAATGAGGGCCTGTATGCCTGCACGGTACCATTCCACTGGTCGATGTCGGAGCCAACGTCGTACTGCATCAATAACTTCTTCATCATCCGCGTAGTGCCTCCCACGGATTGCGTCCTTCATTGGGCCAAACATATGGAAATCCGACGGTCCGAGATCGGGGCTGTAGGGTGCATGAGGAAGAACAGTCCACTGAAGTTTTGTGAGCTCCTCTCGGGTGTGAAGACTTGTGTGAGGTCTTGCGTTGTCATGAAGAAGGAGAAGTTCGTTCAGATTTTTGTGCCTACGAACACGCTGAAGTCGTTTCTTCACTTTCTGAAGAGTAGCACAATACACTTCAGAGTTGATCGTTTGACCATGGGGAAGGACATCGAACAGAATAACCCCTTCAGCGTCCCAGAAGACTGTAACCATGACTTTACCGGCTGAGCGTATGGCTTTAAACTTTTTCTTGGTAGGGGAGTGGGTGTGGCGCCACTCCATTGATTGCCGTTTTGTTTCAGGTTCGAAGTGATGAACCCATGTTTCATCGCCTGTAACAATCTTTGACAAGAAATTGTCACCCTCAGCCACATGACGAGCAAGCAATTCCGCACAGATGGTTCTCCTTTGCTCTTTATGGTGTTCGGTTAGACAACGAGGGACCCAGCGGGAACAAACCTTTGAATATCCCAACTGGTGAACAATTGTGACAGCACTACCAACAGAGATGTCAAGTTGAGCACTGAGTTGTTTGATGGTGATCCGTCGATCATCTCGAACGAGTGTGTTCGCACGCTCCGCCATTGCAGGAGTCAGCTGTGCACGGCCGGCCCGCACGCGGGAGATCAGAAAGTCTTGCTTGACCTTGCGGCGATGATGACACACGCTTTGACCAACGACTCACCGTGCTTTTGTCCACTGCCAGATCACCGTAGACATTCTGCAAGCGCCTATGAATATCTGAGATGCCCTGGTTTTCCGCCAAAAGAAACTCGATCACTGCCCGTTGTTTGCAACGCACATCAGTTACAGACGCCATTTTAACAGCTCCGTACAGCGCTGCCACCTGTCGGAAGTCAATGAAACAATACGAGACGAAGCGGGAATGTTTGAAAATATTCCACAAGAAATTTCTGGTTTTTTCAACCAAAATTGGCCGAGAAAAAAAAGTGTTGCATTACTTATTGAACTGCCCTCGTATTAGTGTATTTGTCTTAAGTACAAGTGAGGGGTTTTCAGTTCTAAGATTATTTCTTGTTCGTGCCCTCTTCACAATAAGGATAAGTTTGGCATTTATAATTTGTGATATACGTTGTAGTCTTGTGCCTTTTAAATAATTTAGAAAATGTGATGTTTGACAAACTTATTTTGTGAAAGTCGTCACCATTCGCTTGCTTTTAATTATTTACGGGTCTGGTAGCGCCGACATCGTATGACATGTGGTGGAATGTATATGAGAGCCATTTATGCAAGGATGCCTGCACTTAACTGTGTTATGGCGTAGTGCGCTAATTGCACTAAGGCTATCTAAAGCTTTTGACATTTTTAAAGTCAATTGATATATGTTTATTATGTATGTTTTTAAAGTTGTGTGTCGATGAGTGTTTTAAAAGAAATCTGAATCTAACTTGTAAATAATTTTAGTGATTTGCAAATGGAAAAGTTTTTTTTTTTTTCTGTCGGTAAACGTGATGAAATTCAGCTGCTTTCCAAACTGTCATATGATCAACGACCGTACTTGCTCTTACCACGATGTGAAATTTATGCTAATTGTCTGTTTATCAAGAAATAAATACCACTAGCACCCTCCACTCCCCTACCCAATCTCTTATCGTATCAGAGTGGTTCCAGTGATTGAACATCAATCACGTAGTCAAATGTAGTCAAACTGAATACAATTTTTTACTCTTTTATGCGCACAACATGAGATTTACTTCGTTGAGTGTCCTTACACCTATCACCAACCCTCTTCATGCCTTAAAGAATTTCGTAACAATGTCCTAGCTTCAGGACTTTACTGTATCCAATTGCATCGTCAGCGAACAGTCTTAGAGAGCTAAATATGTTGCCTGTTGTGGCGTTTTAGGGGTGGAGAACAATGAGGGTCCTCTCACACTTCCCTCGGATACACCAGACGCCATTTCGCTTCTGACGGTGTCTCTCCATGAAGAACTACGTTCTGGTTTCTCTTAGCTGTAGAGCCTTCAGTCCATTTGCGAAACTTTCCTGTTATTCGATAAAGACAAGTTTTATTTTATATCCGCGGGTGCAGAACTGAATCGCAGGTTTCTCGGAAGTCAAAAAACATGGCGACCAACCAGGGCTCTGCCATCTTCAGCCTTCTGATCGCTCAACGAACAGAGCGAAGTAAGTTTTGCATAATCGAAGCTTGGGAAATCTCTAAACAGCACTTTGTATCCAACAGTCCTTATCCCATTTGACATTAGTCCGCAATATCGCTCAACAGCCCAAATGCTCCATCGCGTTCACCATAGAAGAGTGATACATGCATGTGACTATATTTGACACGAGACGATGGGTAATGCCATAATCTGTTAACAATGCCCTAAGTGTTCCATAGTATCAAGAGAGAGTACACAACGTGTTTAGGGGAGAGTGGGGTAAGACGGGATAGTTAATATATTTGGGGCCATAAAATCAACAATCATAGTCAGAAAATTTTGAAAAAATTATGGTGTAATTGTACATTATTATAGCTGAGAATTAAGTATAAACAAATTTGTTTTGACTTTTCAATTTGCAATATAAAACTGTCCTTGTACACTCCTGGAAATGGAAAAAAGAACACATTGACACCGGTGTGTCAGACCCACCATACTTGCTCCGGACACTGCGAGAGGGCTGTACAAGCAATGATCACACGCACGGCACAGCGGACACACCAGGAACCGCAGTGTTGGCCGTCGAATGGCGCTAGCTGCGCAGCGTTTGTGCACCGCCGCCGTCAGTGTCAGCCAGTTTGCCGTGGCATACGGACCTCCATCGCAGTCTTTAACACTGGTAGCATGCCGCGACAGCGTGAACGTGAACCGTATGTGCAGTTGACGGACTTTGAGCGAGGGCGTATAGTGGGCATGCGGGAGGCCGGGTGGACGTACCGCCGAATTGCTCAACACGTGGGGCGTGAGGTCTCCACAGCACATCGATGTTGTCGCCAGTGGTCGGCGGAAGGTGCACGTGCCCGTCGACCTGGGACCGGACCGCAGCGACGCACGGATGCACGCCAAGACCGTAGGATCCTACGCAGTGCCGTAGGGGACCGCACCGCCACTTCCCAGCAAATTAGGGACACTGTTGCTCCTGGGGTATCGGCGAGGACCATTCGCAACCGTCTCCATGAAGCTGGGCTACGGTCCCGCACACCGTTAGGCCGTCTTCCGCTCACGCCCCAACATCGTGCAGCCCGCCTCCAGTGGTGCGACAGGCGTGAATGGAGGGACGAATGGAGACGTGTCGTCTTCAGCGATGAGAGTCGCTTCTGCCTTGGTGCCAATGATGGTCGTATGCGTGTTTGGCGCCGTGCAGGTAAGCGCCACAATCAGGACTGCATACGACCGAGGCACACAGGGCCAACACCCGGCATCATGGTGTGGGGAGCGATCTCCTACACTGGCCGTACACCACTGGTGATCGTCGAGGGGACACTGAATAGTGCACGGTACATCCAAACCGTCATCGAACCCATCGTTCTACCATTCCTAGACCGGCAAGGGAACTTGCTGTTCCAACAGGACAATGCACGTCCTCATGTATCCCGTGCCACCCAACGTGCTCTAGAAGGTGTAAGTCAACTACCCTGGCCAGCAAGATCTCCGGATCTGTCCCCCATTGAGCATGTTTGGGACTGGATGAAGCGTCGTCTCACGCGGTCTGCACGTCCAGCACGAACGCTGGTCCAACTGAGGCGCCAGGTGGAAATGGCATGGCAAGCCGTTCCACAGGACTACATCCAGCATCTCTACGATCGTCTCCATGGGAGAATAGCAGCCTGCATTGCTGCGAAAGGTGGCTATACACTGTACTAGTGCCGACATTGTGCATGCTCTGTTGCCTGTGTCTATGTGCCTGTGGTTCTGTCAGTGTGACCATGTGATGTATCTGACCCCAGGAATGTGTCAATAAAGTTTCCCCTTCCTGGGACAATGAATTCACGGTGTTCTTATTTCAATTTCCAGGAGTGTAGTACAATGACAAGTGTCCATCTTGCCCCATCTAGTGGGAGAAGATGGGGTTACTAGTAGGGCATGATGGGGTCAGTCTTTTCACAGTGCACAAACATGAACTGCTTCATCGTCTTCATCATCTTCTCCTGCACAGGAACAATGAGCCCATCTTTTGCATATAAAACACCGAATCCACCCTTCAGTAGACTGTGAGTACAAGCATCCACAGTAAAGGCACTCAGCGTCAGAAAATTCTGATGAAGAGGAACTTATCTGCTTACGTTTTAAGTTGGTTTCTTTGCCTTGCTTTTGTATTTTCTTCTTACTACTCGACTTCTTTAGCAATACTTGGTTAGTGATGGTTGTCTTTTTCTTAGTTCGACCAAATCTCTTTGTTAAGATTTTCCTAGTTTGTCCCGTTTGCTTCATTTCTTTTTCTCTTTTTAAATTTATTTCTGCTTGTAAATCATTTTTGTAGGGTGATTCAGTCAAAACTGCTGGTTTACCATGCTTTCGGCACTTCTTTTTTGAATGGAGGCCACTGCAAGAGGGAACCGGTACAATGTCTTCTGGTGTTGGACATTGTGGAATGGTTGCAGCCTTTCCAGCAGTAGTAGTAACATTAATTTGACTTGAAACAGGTTGAATATTTTCAATTGGAGCAGCAACGTCAAGTATTTCATATGCAACATCAGCCTGGAGAGTGTCGGAGAGAACAGCTGGAGTTGACATATCCGATTTAGCAGCAGGCTGATGTGGGCTGGAGACACCAGAAAGTTGAGGTAGGCCTAAATAGGTGAAGCAGCAGGCTGAGGTGAGTTGAAAGCAGCAGAAAGCTGGTTGGTGTTTGTAGCCCTGTGGGTTGAGGGTTCATTATCTGTGACATCTGGCCTAGGCCTATCTATAGTCTCAGATGGGGCATAATCATGTCACTGAAAACGTCTTGGTTGGTAGGCCAAATTCCAGTTTTGTGAAATCCATTAATTGCTGTGGACACAGTTGCTGCCTTTACAAAAGCCCTTCCATACAGCTTATAGATTTGGAACAAAGAGACAACACGTCCTGGATTCGACCTGAGCCAGCATGAAACTTCCTGGTCATAAAGAACACTCAAAGGCTTCATGAAGCTTACATCGAGAGGCTGTAAGAGATGAGTGCAATGTTGTAGGAAGCACAACAACAATACGCCATTTTTCCTTGCAAAGTCAATAACATCCATGTTTTTGGTGTGGGCAAAATGTCCATTGAGAATCAGGAGAACTGGCCTCTCCTTAGTAGCTCGGCTCCAGTCAACAAATTTCTTAAACTACTGAAAAAAAATATCGGATTGAATCCAACCACTTGGGTGGTATGCTGCCCAGGCTCCAGGAGGGCAATCATTCATTAACTGATCGTTAGCTCGAACCCTTGGAAAAATAAAAAGAAGAGGTATATATGAACCAGCTGCATTGCAACATACTTCTATTGTGAGAGTGTTGCTTCTTTCAGCAGAAGATAACACACCAACTTGTTTTCTACCTTTTAGAGACAGAATTTTTGACCTATTCTTTGGTAGTACAGTTACTCCAATCTCATCATAATTATAGATTCTATCAGGGGTAAATTTATGTGTATTAATAAGTCGAGTTAACAAACCAAAAAATTTAGTTATGTTCAGTTTGTTGAATGCTGCAGCTCGTGCTGCACTTGTGTGCTCTGGTTTTCTGAGGGTTATCTAGAATGCCTGCGTTTGAAACCAATGAACCAGTTTTTGCCAGCTACTTGTTTTTCTTGAGAAAATGTGTGCTTTTTACACAGATTCTCTTCCCATTGAAAGGCAAGTTTTCTGAGGTCATATGCTGTCAGACCAAATAATCTTTCCTCCATTTTTAGTACGTATTCCACCAACATATTCTCTTCCTCTGGAGTAAAAACGATTTTAATTGGCCCTAGACTCTTGACCAAAATTGGAATTGTTTTATTTGAATACACGTCCACTCGAATATATTTTCCGATTTTTCTGTCTTCTTTCTAGAGTTGTTTGCGGAACACGAAAAGTGTCAGCTGCTCTTTTATATCCAATTTCACCTGTGATAACGGCTTCAATAGCTGATTTCGTTGCGTCTAGAGACCATCCACCTCGATCAGTCTTCCTCTTGTATGTCCTTACCATCTTAGAAACCCTGTACAAACAAAAGACGAAATTGTAAAATCTGTGGGGTAAGATGGGGTAGTTCCCCATCATGCCCCATAGAAAAATCCCGTCTTGCCCCACTGATACAGTGTGGAATATTTATCGCTAGTTTTAGGTTAGGTTTCGACTAAAAGTATTTATAATATACGTAATATAATGTCCAAAAATAACAGTTTCCACCAATATATACAGTGCTTCAGTTAATGAATATATTTTACCTGTATTCAGCACCAAACTTCAACTTCGCTAAGAAACTTTCCAGCAAAAATCGCGCCAATCGAGGGAAACGGACTTACACAAGGCAAAATAACAGTTCAGAATGGCTGCCGCTTACACGTGTTCTTTTTCTCCATCCCTGCTAGCAGTATAAACGTTTTCCGCTAGATTGCAGCACTAACTGAGCCGTAAAGCCAAGTACCCCTTTTTACCCCGCAGGCCGAAACCACATTATACTTGGGCCGGACGTTCCCACGTTCGTGCCTACACAGCCCCGACACAGGCCAGACGTGTTAGGCATAGCCCTCATAAAGGGCATGACATGCACACTCAACCTTACGGTTGAAAACGATCTGGACTCAGACCACATGCCTGTAATACTGCACACGGAAGAAACACTGCAGGACATCGAACCACGCAGGATACTTAACTACAAGCGTGCGAGTTGGACACTGTTCAAGGAAACGCTTGATAGTCGTATTCCTGACACCCACGAAATTAACAACACGCAGCAAATCGATGAGGCTGTGGAGGCTCTCACAACTGCCGTCCAAGACGCAATGACTGACGCCACTCCATATAAAACACCAAAACAACACTCGACGGCCCTGCCCCAGGAGATCCTGGGCCTTATCTCAATGAGGAAACGCCTCAGGAGATACTGGCAGCGTACCAGGTGTCCGTTCTATAAACTGCACGTAAACAGGCTCCAGGGCATAATACGGGGTAAAATACAAAAATTCAAAAACGAACAATGGGGACAGAAACTCGCTGGGCTGGATACCACACGTCCTGGCGTGTGGAAGCTAGCCAGACACTTCACCAGGGAGAAACATTACATTCCCACGCTACAAGGACCAGACGGCCCAGCCTACTCCGCAATGGAGAAGGCAGAGCTTATGGCCACAACACTTTCAGCGTCTTTCATGCCGAATTTGCTTCCCTCAGACCCAGCGTTCACACTTAAAACGGACCAGGGTGTTACATGACTTGTAGCCCAGCCCTCGCGCAACGAAATTAGACGCACTAGCACAAATGAAATCACATGGGCTATCAAGCACACCAACGCTAGGAAAGCCCCTAGGCCTGATGGCATTCAAAACCGTGTCCCCCAGGAGCTCACGGATAAAGCCGTAGAATACCTTACACACTTAACGAATGCCATCCTGAAACATCAACACTTCCCTGACTTTTGGAAGGCGGCCAAGGCCCTGATGTTCAGGATGCCAAGGAAAGACCACTGCCTCCCACAAAATTATCGACCCACCAGTCTGCTGTGTTCGCTCAGCAAGATTGTTGAGAACGTAATATTAAAACGTATCACTAGGCACTGTATCGCCAATGACACCCTAAGACTGGAGCAATTCGGCTTTAGGAATCACCACTCGATAACACAACAACTCCTCCGCGTGGTCGAACATGTAACACATGGCTACAACATGAACAAAGCCACAGGGTCCGTGTTCCTGGACATCAAAAAGGCTTTCGACCGTCTCTGGCACAACGGCCTCATACGCAAACTAAGCGAAGCTAGTTTGCTGGACGGACTCGTACGTCCCATACACTCATATCTCACGAATAGGTGTTTCAACACTAACGTGCAGGATAAACAATCAACACAACATGGTATCCAAGCTGGAGTACCCCAAGGAAGCATCCTAGGGCCCATCTTGTTCAACCTGTACATTAACGACTTCCCAGCAACACAAAACACAACGTTAGCCATCTACGCGGATGACACCGCCATCCTTGCGCAAGATCGGAAGCCGTCGAACATTAATTCACGAATATAGACAGCACTCAGAACAGCTGAGCCTTGGTTGGAGCAATGGCGTATTAAAGTAAACGTCGACAAGTGCAAAGCAGTTCTGTTCACACGTAGACCGAAACTACTGCGCAAACATCAACACAATAGACCGATAACACTACATACAAGCCCAATACGTTTCCGAGAGAAAGTCAGATACCTAGGTGTCTGGCTGGACTGGAAACTTACATGGGGGGACCACATCGAGTATGTTGCCAACAGAGCGCACGCGAGGCTCAAACAGCTCTACCCAATGCTCAACAGGGAAAGCACACTGAATAGGAGGGTGTCGAGGTCCATATACGTGACACTGATTAGACCTCTGATGACGTACGCAGCTCCCGTATGGGGATATGCAGCTCCTACACGGCTGCGCCGCCTGCAGATCATACAGAACAAAGTGCTACGAATCATTAGCAACGCTCCACGCTGCACACGCACCGTGGATCTTCACCAAGAATACCGCTTTGATACCCTCAAGGAAGTATTCAAAAAACGCGCCACACGACTATACAGGAACTCGAGACACTCGAACAATCATTTCATCCTCACTCTGGGAACCTACGATCACAACCATAGGTGGAAGCACAAGCTGCCAAAGACACTACTAGCTAGGGCATAGCCACCTATGGTAAACTAACATACACTAACAAGCGACAAACGTCGGCAAGCCACTGCATGTCAGCAACACTGATTGATAACTACCAGCTGCTATTAGAGCCGACCAACAGGCCACAGCAGGGACACCGACGAGCTCGCCCACTGACGCACAAACAATTCGCCAACATCACCCTTCACTGTGCATCCGATATATAGCCTATCGGCCACAAAAACGATAATAAACCTAACTGTTGCAGGTTGCTGACGCTGAACGAGAGCTCTACACCGGCACCCAGCGGCAGCCTCCGAGTAACAGCACCGCACAACGTCAGAGGTATCGACATGCATGATACCCACTACTAACAAAGCCTACCCTTGCACGACCTATCGCAGGCAGCAAGACATCCGCTACTGCTCTTACCACCCGACCTAACTATCGCAGAGGTTTTTTTCCCTAGGCACTTGCATTGGCACTTTTATCCTCTGCCCTTCAAACCGCTACCCTTCGTTCTACTTCGACCCAATCTATCTCCAGATGAGTGCATATTAATGGTTAACCTTAGCCAGACGTACGCAAACCTCGCAGTACTCACATCCTGCGACACCTCACTTTAGTGAAAACTAACCCTTATGCAGAGATGGCAGTAGACCTATTGAGTTGACCATCATGCCGGTGTGGGCGTGGAGGGGCTCCACCTAAAAAAAATAAAAAATAAAAATAAAAAAATAATAAAAAACTTAGCCATGCGGTTTCAACCCATGCTGTTGCTAGGAAACGAGTCGTGAGACTGAAGGAAAAAGTAGCTTCTAGGACCAATTTGAATATTTACCATTGAGACGTATACTGGCCTTTTATTTCAAGCTACGTGCAGTAAGAGACAGTGTTCACAGTTATAAATCTATGGTTATTTCGAATGGAACACTGAAATCACGAAATTGGAATGTCAATGAAATATCTTGGACAGCTTTACGTGAAATAAACACAGTTATCGGCTGACATAATGAGGAATAATGCAAAAAACATTGTCCGACTTTCACGAAATACGCCATCGATAACGCCCTCAGAAAAGATGTACGAAGGATATTTACGTTCCGCAATCCTCGACATGAAGCTTAAAATCTTTTAGCGCAGGCTGAGAGCGTAGCGGTGCCACTATTTAGTTTTGCATGGGCCACTTTCAAAGGAAGGAACTTCATGTACCTCAAACACTGCTGGGAGGTATGTAGGAACGCTGAGGGACAACAGGGTATTTCAATACAGCCAGCGTACTTTCAACGGCTGCCTCAGCAGGAATAGCAATGACTGTCGACGCGTGCGATAGCATATTCCTCCAGTCTGCGAAGGTTGTCATGGCAAACAGCAACTGTATTACGAGAAGCCAGCCTACAATGAAGAAATTTCCAATATTCGAATGTGAGTTGAGGACAACACAGAAATTCGCTGTAATGTCTTGGGAAAATTTAACAGGTTTGCCGTAGCATTTCACGAATCTGGCGATTAGGTGTTTCGAAATTCGTGGTAAGGTCTTATGGGACCAAACTGCTGAGGTCATTGGTCCCTAAGCTTACGCACTACTTAATCCAACTTACGCTAAGGACAACACACACCCATGCCCGAGGGAGGACTCGAACCTCCGACTGTGACAAGGCGCCTCAGACCGCTCGGCGATGAGGTGTCATGTGGTTATCTCCATAGTGGTTATTATGAGAAGAATTTAATGTGAGGGACGGAAATGTGGAATCTGTGGATGGTGCATCACTCCTCGCGAAGAGCTGTAAGGTGTAGGGTGTGGAGTATGTGCACTGAGTAAGCAAACCTTTACGACCAACCATGTAATACCTCTTTGGTCCACATATGAAACTCGCTAGAAACTGCAGTTGTTCGCAACACTGATGTTGTCAGTCCTTGATACGGCGGTGCACCATACACCAACAAAGTGCTGCGCAAATATTTGTACTACTGTTGACGAGAAGACTGTTTGTGATTTCTGCAAGGGACGTCGATCACATCAACTCCTTGCCAGGTTCAGTATCAGGACCATGACAAGAATTATTCAAAAAACCCATAAAACCACTGTAGCGCGATTTTGATGCATGCGCCATAATCGATTTTTCTGGAAGAGCCTGTAGTGAGTGTCCAATGCGAGAAACTGCAGCCAGGGATGGAAGCTGTAGGCGTATAGTGTCACTCGACCTTCATACTCTTTGGACCGAGCGGGATCATGGACGTCTCTGCTGGTCATTGGGTTTCAGTTCGGATTGTGACTTGTCACTGAAGTCTCTACGACTCCAGTCAAAGAGATTCCAGGCAGGAGAATGTCTAGAGACGGTCCAGACAGCAGTGGGATAACAACCTGACTGTCGCCCACCATGAGGCTCGACATCCAGGAGTGACGGTCTTTCATTTCATAACAAGACCCCTTTGGTTGTCATTCGTGGCAGCCTTCCAGCACAGCGGTACGTAGACGATATTTTATGCGCCGTTTTGTTGACCTTCATGGCAAGCCGTCCCCGGCTTACATTTCACCAAGATAATGCCCGCCCGCACACGGAAAGAGTTTCTACAGCTTGTCTTCGTGATTGCTAAACCCTAGCTTGGCCAACAAGGTCGTAGGATCTTTCCCCAATTGAGTAAGCTTGGAACATTATGTCCAGGGCCCTCCAACCGGTTCGGGATTTTGACGATCTAAGCGCCAATTGGACATAATTTGCATAATATGCCTCAGGAGGACATCCAACAACTCTATCAATCAATGCCAAGCCGAATAACTGCTTGCATGAGGGTCAGACGTAGACCAACGCGTTATCGACTCGCCTAGTTTGTGAAGTTCTTTCTCTGGAATAAATCCTCCAATCTTTTGAAATTGTAATCATATGTTTGTCAGTTCACGTATATCACATCTACCCATTTCCGTCCCATGCGGATAATTCATTCGCGGTGCGTCGTTTTTTTTTTAAGTTAATTGCACTGCTTTATGAACTTTTACACTCATGAGTAGGACCTTGTAAGTTGAACCTGTGGCGCGAGTGTTACCTTGGGAAAAACCTAAAAAAAATATTCAGATTAATTTTCGAATTAAAAGTCTGTATTGTAGGTTTATTATTTAGTTGTATAAGAAAGTGCTATACAATTTGAAATGCGTCCGCCAATTTTCTGGCTGATTCGTTTCCTCTTATACTAAATTCTGTCAGTTTCATAAAATATGAACAAGAAACAATAACAGAAATAATTGTAATGACGAGTAATTAGCTTCCTGATATCTCATACACTTCTTAGCAGTTAAGTATATCTCTTGCACAGGCAACGTTTCAGCAAATTTTTTAAAAAGGTCCTGCCATCTAGCGACGACAGGTATTTGTCTTCGTCTTTGGTCTGTCATTTCAAATCTTCCTGGGAAGAAGGTTCATATGGTGGCAACCAGTCACGTTAGGTGCGCTTTTTTCGTGTAAGTGCCGAGAGGACATAAAGGCTGAGTATTTTGTCACTCTGGACGTTTTGTTGGTGGAGTTCATACTCAGCCATTATTGATTTCGCTCTGACAGTTGACTTGAAACATAATCGAAAAGATGCAGTTCCAGTCAGGCTTCGGTTGAACTTTAGAGTCTTTACAGTGGTATCTCATTTGATTAGCTGTGCAATATTAATTTTTGGCAATTTGCGAGGGAATTTCTAGATCAGTCTTTGTGCATATGCTTCCATGTAACAGGGTGAATTTGTGTAGTCATTTGTAATGACACGTTTGAAGGAGTGTTTCACACAAGGTGTTTGTCATCGGATTAATGTATCTATTTTACTTTAAACTGATTCATTTGTTGTATTTTTATCTGGTATTATATTTTCCTTTCTGATGATGGTGCATGTATGCAATGTAGGGTTTTCAAAGTTTCTCTCAGATATACCGTTTTAGTTCAACTTTAAATTCTTTTTGGTGGATGGTATCCCCTCCAGGATTTTTTTTACGGATAAACTGAAATTTAATTGCACTTTCTTCGTTATCCATGAGTGACTGTCGCTGGAGAAAGTTTCACAGTCGTTCACATCTCTCTATAAGTTCCGTCACTGCTTTCTTACTTCTAAAGTGAATTATTCTCGCACTTCATTCTTTCTGCGATCTATTTGGAAGACTTTCCTTTGATTTCCTTGTGCATCTGCAAAACGTGAACCAAGCTGCACTGTTGGATTCAATAACATGTGGAGATAGATGGTTATTATATAACAGTTTTCAAAATTGTTATTGTGTCTGTAGAGATTACTTACACGAATTCGGAAACTGTTTAATGTGCAGTAAGATTTTCCATTGTTGTTACGGTGTGACTAACCTACGTTGGTTGGTCGAAGTGATTGCTCATTATGTTGCCAGTAGCATACTATTAACTTCTTTTTCATGCCTCTTTCACACCCATAGCATTTTCGATGCAGTTTTTGTGTAGATGAATGGAAAATCACTGGCTGTGCTGTGTGCAGTCTGTGGCTGGTTGGCATTGTTGGAACATTCGCTATTGTAGTGTTGGGCAGTTGGACGTGAAAAGCGCGTAGCGTAGCGCATTTGGAGGTGAGCCGCCAACAGTGGTGGATGTGGGGAGTGAGATGGTCGAGTTTTGAGAGCGGATGATCTGGACGTGTGTCCATCAGAGAGAGTAAATTTGTAAGACTGGATGTCATGAACTGATATATATATATATATATATATATATATATATATATATATATATATATATATATTATGACTTTTGAACACCATTAAGGTAAATACATTGTTTGTTCTCTATCAAAATCTTTCATTTGCTAACTATGCCTATCAGTAGTTAGTGCCTTCAGTAGTTTGAATCTTTTATTTAGCTGGCAGTAGTGGCGCTCGCTGTATTGCAGTAGTTCGAGTAACGAAGATTTTTGTGAGGTAAGTGATTTGTGAAACGTATAGGTTAATTTAGTCAGGGCCATTCTTTTGTAGGGATTATTGAAAGTCAGACTGCGTTGCGCTAAAAATATTGTGTGTCAGTTTAGTGTTGATCTGAATAAGCAAAAAGAGAAATGTCTTGAGTACGTTCAGTTTTGCTCAGCTGTTTGAAAATCAAATAACGTAAGGGGTTTACCAGCACAGTAATTCATTAATTTTTCGAAGGGGACGTTCCAACCAGTGGAACCAATAAACTGGGGATTAACTGGACCTTTTGCTGTTCAAACTGGAGTTATGTAATTAATTATATAATTAATTTTGCAAAGCTGGTAGCGATTATTTACTTATGGGGGCCTCTTCCTTTTCGATAGGTCGTGCATTTGTTCATTTTAAATTATGTATCTGAATGAGTCGAGAACATCCCGATTGCCGGGAGGTCCAACCGCCATCGGACACTAAAGACAAGTTCTCTCAGCTTTCACATTACGTTGCAAGTTTATGAGTTGATTTACTTATAAGATTAAAAAACTGAGAGAATGAAATCATTAAGATACTCAACATGTTTTATTGACATCTCTATGAACAATTATGTCTTTCAAGAAAGGGACAAAAAGTTGAGTTTCACGTTGACGAAAAAAATCAGTACTCCAATTTTGAAAATAACATATTGTAGCTACTAGTAACCATGTATGCTAAACAAGTGCAAGGTAATGAAGAGACTGTAGCTCCAAGCTAGTTTCATCTGTATTTCATTCAAACACAATTCTATCTCAAATAGTCTGCCTTAAAATGCAAATTGGAAATAATCTTATTGGCTAACCTGTTTGCACTCACCCTTCGTACTAATGAAGGAGGTTATTTATATTACTCAATCTATCTTACAACATTACTTCCAGTTCTGAGCGGAGCCAAAAGACTGAGCCTACCTTATAATACAGCGGTGTGAACTTTGTCTTTAAGCAACCTCTAATTTGAAAGTGTCATGTTGGCGCTGCTATTAGTGACCGTAAGTGACAGGTGTATTCGAAGGGTGACCTCGACACTAGGAAAACTTTCTTCGACATGTTATGGGTGTTGGTTTGGATGAAAGGAGACATGAAACAAATCAGTTTTCCCCGAAAATGATTACTTCGGATTGTCAAAACTTCGTTAGTCATTCTTTCAAAAGTCTTAGAGATTTTTCCAACTAAAGTCCCACGCTTTTGATCGGGCGCCCCTGGGAACTAAACGCAAAGTGCGAGCTTTGAGATATGAATTCTGTCATAATTCTCGTCAACTGTCCACAGAAAAAATTAGCCAAATAAGCTCTTACGAAATGATTAGGTCAATGTATTTTCCCACTCCACCGTATTAAGAAAAAAGAATGTTGTAATATTAGTTTTTCTATGGTGCGGGTCTCTTTGTGGAGTTGCAGCCTCATGCGCGTAAACGAGGACCTGTTCAGATGGCAGCGAGCTTGCAGAATAAATCAAAGGTGTGATCTGAGGAATCAAAAATGTAATGTCTGTGTCACACAGCAGTGACCGGGCTACTGCAATTACTGCGGCCGTTATACGCCACGGTATGAGGAGGAGAGGGTTGGGGGCCCATCGTTCCGGCCACCTTTTACTCACAGAAACATCTCTGGTAATCATTTGACAGCAGGCTGTGGGGGGGACTGGAACGAGGAAGAATGCTCGGCTCCCTCCGGGTTTGAACCCGAGACCTCCAAGGCCTAGGGTCACCACGGCCACTTGAAACTCCGTCTGCTGGCCCTGTGACGTAATTCAGTACCGACTGGCCGCCGCGTCGTCCTCAGCCATTGGCGTCATTTGGGCGCGGTATGGAGGGCCGTGGGCTAATACACCGCTCTCTCGCGACCGTTCTCAGCTTCCCAGAACTTGGAGCGGCCACTTCTCACTCAAGTGGCTCCCCAACTGACTCCACGAGGCTGAGTGCGCCCCGTTACGGTCCTTCTGCCAACGCGGAAAATCCCTGGCAATACGAGGAATCGAAGCCAGAAGCTCCGGACAGCAGAGAGGCGTACTGACCCTTGAGAAAAGTACGCAGGTGGCCTTACATAGCGCACAGTACTAATATTCACGTACCATGCAACTTTTGTCGTATCATCTTCAACAATCTCAAGGAAGGAAGAAAGGAAGGCAAGAGTTTAACGTCCCTTTGACAACGAGATCATTAGAGTCGGAGCACAAGCTCGGATTAGGAAAGGATGGGAATGGAAATCAGGTGTTCCCTTTCAAAGAAACCAACCCGGCATTTATCTTAAGCAACTGAATGAAATCACGGGAAACCTAAATCTGAATAGTCAGACAGGGATCTGAACCGTGGTCCTCCCGAATTCGAGTCCAGTTTGCTAACCACTGCGCCACCTCGCTCACTGACTGTAGCAAGACCTAGAAATGTCTTGCTTTGCATCGGCGTGCGTAAGTAATTTTTAGAGGCCACCTGCTTCATGTACTGTTGTGGCAGTATGGTTCTAGGAGAAGAGAACATCGCGTGTGCATTTCCTGATCTTGTTATGGTAACGACAGGAGATTTCAAATTACCAACTGCAGATTGGGCGACTGACACTAGCAGAAAAATCCCGGCAAAAATAATGTTACGTATGGAATCAGTCTGAGACAGAACCGATTCGTCAGAATAACATTCTCAGTCTGTAATTTTTAATTCAGATTCTTAACAAAAGGAATCTGTGATCACGATAGTATCAAAAGAAATGCTAAGAAACGTAAGAAATATTTCCACACAGCAAGTAAGAAACAAATTTCGGATCACCTGAACGGTCAATATCGGACGTTCATCTTGTGATATAGCTCCATAGTCGATTACCGATTATTGAAGCAAGGTCGATCGCGCTCCTAGCAACAGACTCTTTGACCACATCCTAAACAGATACTATAAAATTCTATTTTCTTATACTTAACACATGTTTGTAACACTAGCATTCGTCATTTGCTTGCTGATTCCACACATACAATAAATCCTTCAGAAATTGTATTTTAGGATTCCTGCAAGCAATCCATGTTTCAAATGTTGAAACCAGTTAAATTCATTACCCCATATTATGTCACCATGAATTGAGGATTTGTAACAGCCGGCCGGTGTGGCCGAGCGGTTCTAGGCGCTTCAGTCTGGAACCGCGCGACCGCTACGGCCGCAGGTTCGAATCCTGCCTCAGGCATGGATGTGTGTGATGTCCTTAGGTTAGTTAGGTTTAAGTAGTTCTAAGTTCTAGGGGACTGATGACCTCAGAAGTTAAGTCCCATGGTGCTCAAAGCCATTTGAGAATTTGTAACAACTCAAAATGATAATAGGATGACAGGTTTCATGCGGGACTTTCTCACTGAGCAAATTCCAAAATTTTGTCACATATTAACGTGAGATGCTATGAAGCAATATCGAAATTCAGTTAGACGACTGTTTTTGAAAGTAACGTACGCTCAGCTGATGCTAAACAATAAAATATCATATTTTACACATACAGCTGTAATCCAGACCTAGAGGTGAATTAATATTAATAAGAAATTAATCATAATATTAAATCCTCTATAACTTAGGAAATACTCCAGGTCAAAAAATCTAAGATCAGTTCTGCGATTAGCACAGAAAATTCCTTTATGATGAGGAATTTCCCATATTATTTCACAAACGTTTTAAAGTTCGTAAGCATTTTGCTAAGATTACAGAACCCGTTGTGGAAGGAATAACTGCCTCAGCATTCTAACAATATAACTGCTTCCAGAATGATATTTTCACTCTGCAGCGGAGTGTGCGCTGATGTGAAACTTCCTGGCAGATTAAAACTGTGTGCCGGACCGAGACTCGGACTCGGGACCTTTGCCTCTCGCGGGCAAGTGCTCTACCAACTGAGCTACCCAAGCACGACTAACGCCCCCGTCCTCACAGCTTTACTTCACCAGTATCTCGCCTCCTACCTTTCAAACTTTACAGAAGCTCTCCTGCGAACCTTGCAGAACTAGCACTCCTGAAAGAAAGGATATTGCGGAGACATGGCTTAGCCACAGCCTGGGGGATGTTTCCAGAATGAGATTTTCACTCTGCAGCGGAGTGTGCGCTGATATGAAACTTCCTGGCAGATTAAAACTGTGTGCTGGACAGAGACTCGGACTCGGGACCTTTGCCTTTAATATAACTGCTACCATATAAATGTACATGATAAATTTAATATATAAAGGAAAACCCCTAATGATAAAATAAATAAAACAACTGATGGCAACCGAACAGCTTAATTCTGCTGTGAAGTACACATTTATATTCTATTTTTGTGACTTTAAATGCCTTAAACTGGTGGGGAGGAACATGTCTACATACATACTTTAAAGACATTCCAAAATCGAGATCGTACAAGATCCCATACCTAGTTCTCTTTTTTCTGGCTTCTAAACGTAAAATTTAAAATGTGTGTCTTTAGAAAGAGGACCGAAGAGTCCGCTAGTGATATGTAACGTACCGTAACAAGATCGCCTGTAAATAAAGCAAAGCGCAGCCTTCACTTCTGTTTCAGAGCAGTGAGGAGAAGGCTTGCTGTTTCGCGCCATCTTTCTTGCTCCAGCTATCACCGTGTAAGCTTCAATAGATTATTTTCTCTTTGAGTATAAATATAATGAATTCGTTCAACATTTAACTGGTCAATTTATTTGAAAGCCAGACCGTCTCCTTCTATATTAATGCTATGTAATTATCAGCTTTTGATTTACAAGTAGTGATCAACTCACAGACGTTAGACGACAGATACTTTGGTTTTATGCTAGCCTTCCTAAGTTAGGTTGACAGCACTGGCAAAACGTTACCATTGACTATTGTTAGCGCCGGCCGCTGTGGCCGAGCGGTTCTAGGCGCTTCAGTCCGGAACCGCGCTGCTGCTACGGTCGCAGGTTCGAATCCTGCCTCGGCCATCGATGTGTGTGATGTCCTTAGGTTAGTTTAAGTAGTTCTAAGTCTAGGGGATGACCTCAGATGTTAAGTCCCATAGTGCTTTGAGCCATTTTTTTGACTATTGTTATTGTGAACTCTGTGAAGTGTGTTTACTAATAAACATCTTACTATGAATCAGTTCTTTAACTTATTATTTGGTACATGTAAATAATAATTGGTACATAGGAAGACCAAACTCATGAAATGGACTGCAGCCAGTTTAATTAATCCATCATTGATTGTCGATGAAATTAGAAAATTGAATTTGTGGGGTTGAATAGGGGCTAGGAAGTTAATCGTTTATTGATCGTCTCTTTAAAAAAACGCCATAGTCTCTTGGGCTGAAAGTGTAAAGGATCAACGGCAATAGTATTGTGCTACACACAGTAGCTTTGTGCACAGTAAACTTGTGAGGGAAAGAGAAGATCTGCTATGAATCAACAGCTGTACTAACGAAGTCAAAACAAACGCAGGGAAACTACCGATAAGTGCTCGACAAATTCAAAAACAATGTCTTATCTGCAAAACTGTTGAAGAACTCTGAGAAATTTTGCTGTTATCTAAAGTTAGCGAATGGTTTCAAACCACTATCCATTGATTCACTAAATATTCGCGCAGATGCGGTGGAAGACAGAGAATGCCAAAATACGGTTTCGCGATAAATCTCAATTCGGTTCCTCTTTTGCCTCGCCGCACGAGTGCTGAAATGCTTCGTATAGACAACGCCTTGAAAAGCATCTAAAATCACGCTGTAAATGGAAGGCCACTGAAAATAACGAAATATTTGGAAGGCAGAGCGTTTTCCAGCGAAAGACAAAACCCACAAATCGTATGTTAAATCCAACTATAATACTGGAGAACAAATAATACACAGTAGGTAATGTGGCCATATTATTTACGGCGTGGCTGCATTACGTACTGGCTACTGCATGTATTGTACTATACATATACCACGAAACTAGTTGTTTAATAAAGAGAGAATGTAGCTCTGTGTAAATGATGATTTCCGAAAAACCATGAGTATAGATAAGTGTATGATGCAGAGATTATGAAAATATGCAGTGTGCATGATACGTAAGAAAATCTTAATACGTACACGGTCAAGTCATATCGATGCGACCACCGCCTATGTTCGACGTCAACTTGCAATGACTACTCATAGACGGCAGATGGCAGCACTAGCTATGGAGGGTTAGAGAGCCGGTATACAGAGAGAGTGGCCATAGGTGAAGTTTCCCGTGATTGGTTGGTTAGCTTTGGCGCCATTTTTCTGCCAAACGTCTCTCGCGCTTCCTATGTTCGCCGTGCTTTCGAGTTGAATTGAAGTTCAGAGGACTTTTGGAAACGGTTAAAAGGTATTTGAATTATTGAGAGACTTGTTATGCGTTGTGCATGCGTGTACGATTTAGTTGTATATCGTTTTTAGTACGTAATTAGCGTTTGAGATCTTAAATACGAGTCGAAATAATGAAGCGTTTTGTGATGAAGTCGGTAGGCCTACATGTTTGAAGTAAACACATTAGCAATTGTACAGTATTGTTTTTGACATATGTAATTCGTTCTGCAGACTTTCGTAAACGATGCCAGGTTGTGCTGCATTTGGTTGTTCCAATAGAGGCGAAGGTGGATTTCGCATGTTAGCATTTCCACGCAATGAAGAAAGACGAAAGCAGCGGGCAGTCGCAGTCAACAGGGCTGACATAAATCAAACAGGAGCCTTGTGGAAACCAACCAAGTACTCTTATCTATGCGAAGTAAGAGGCATTATTTCGGTTTCAGTATTATTACCTGACTGTTGACGCAGGCAAGTTGTAAGCACGTTTTCCGCAGTTGTCGTGGTCGCTGAAACATTATTCGTAGTAAATAATTGTAGGCACTCTTGAAGACAGTTTTTAATAGACCTACTTACTGTGGGGTAGAAGGGATACGGTAGTTTTCTTGTTATATTTGGTCGTTATTAAAGTAACCTACATTTAACATTACCTGCTTTTTGTAATCTTTTTCCTTTGTTATCTACGAGATGTATTCATATATATATATATATATATATATATATATATATATATATATATGGAAGAAAGTCGTAAGCAGTTGTTTACTTGTGACATGCAAAAAGTTTGAAGACGTGACGAGAAGTACTGATACGACTCACACTTTGTGCATGTCACAAGTAAACAACTGCTTACGACTTTCATTCAGCTGACGTAATACAGGTACGTTATATCTTTAGCGTTATGCACTTCCGATACAAAACAAATGCTATACAGTATATTTTTTTTATTTACGTTACTTTCATTGCAATACGTCTAGTAAACGAACTTTAAAGGAGGTAAATGCAAGTAACGAATAATTTTTACAGCCACTGTATCAAATTTTCCTGTGCTGTACGTAGTAGGCTACTATGAGTATATTATAGCTGTAAAGAAAGGCATTTAACGAATGATTTCGCCATATTGTCTTGTGCTTTTGATTCGGTGAGTGTGTACTCCACTACTGGCCATTGAAAAGTCCCGCCCGCAGTTTGGCAGAAAAATGGCCGCCGTATTGTCCGGTTGGCCACTCTCTCCCTATACAGGCTCTCTATGGACGGTATACACAGCATGTCGAGCGACGCGGAAAACAGTGCAGTCGTTTTCGTAATGTGGAAATGGAGAGATGTATCTGATGTCCAAAAGGCTGGAAGCATTTCCGAAACAGCTAACTTAGTAACGTTTGCCGACGTTAAAATATATTGTACAAGGCAAAATGGCGCTATCGAAAACAGGCGCCGAGGAAACTATGGAGCACGACGGGCCATAGATAACGGGCGAATAAATGTGGAAGTCTTGAGAAACTGACCGTCCAGATGACCCAACGCGCTACCAACAGTGTCTCCTCAACGAGCGTCCAGCGAATGTTGCTGCGTATGGGCCTCTGCTGCAGGCGTTTGGTTCACACACTCATGCTGACTGTTGCTTATCGGCGACGCAGTCCGCCCCGATAGCTGAATGGTCAGCGTGACGGACTGCCGTCCTAAGGCGCACGGGTTCGATTCCCGGCTCAGGGACTGTGTGTGGTGTTGTCTTCATCATCATTTCATCCCCATCCGGCGCGCAGGTCGCTTAATATGGCGTCGAATGTAATTAGACCTGCACCAAGGCAGCCGTACCTGCCCCGTGAGGGGCCTCCCGACCAATTACGCCAAACGCTCGTTTCCATTACCATCGGCGACGAAGGCTGGAATTTGCACGCCAATACTGCTACTGGAGCTCTACTGCGAGGCGATAGGTGGACTTCTCAGGTGAATCACTTCTTTGCTCCAACGGCTGATAGCCGTTGGCGCGTACGGATGAAAAATGTGAGAGCAAAAACCCTGCAGCAGTCGTCACAAGGCTTCTAGCCGGGCGAGGGAGGCTTTTGGCTTGGGGACAGTTTTGAACACATTCCTGCGCGGTCTCGTCATTCTGGAATATACAGCATCTACCATGTCACTCCTACATACAGTTTGTTTTTCTTCGTCACAATGGCATCTACCAGCAGGACAAAATGGTTCAAATGGCTCTGAGCACTATGGGACTTAACTGCTGTGGTCATCAGTCCCCTAGAACTTAGAACTACTTAAACCTAACTAACCTAAGGACATCACACACACCCATGCCCGAGACAGGATTCCAGACTGTAGCGCCTAGAACCGCTCGGCCACCCGGCCGGCCTACCAGCAGCACAGTGGATCGTGTCACACAGGTAGAAGGGTATGGGCGTGGTTCGAATACTTCCAGGATGTGTTTACCAGATTCCCCTGGCCACCGAACTCTCTGGATTTATACCCAGTCGAGAATCTGTGCGACCACCTCTATCGGGCTGTTATTGCCATGGACCCTCCACCGAGAGCTAGGGCACCTGGCGACGGCACTGGAGTGAGCATGGCTCCACCTCCGTCTCGTCACCTTCCAGAACCTCACTGACTCTCTTCTTGCACTTCGCGAAGCGGTATGCGCTGCAAAAGGTGGTTATTCATTCTTGTGACGGGTGGTCACATCAGTGTAACTGACCAGTCAAAAGCCATTGCTTCAACACGTTTATCTTTCATGTTGTACTACATCTGGAAGTGTAAGCTCAGAGTATTATATCCGAATCAGTTACCGGGCGTTATGGCCACTTCGCAAAAGACTCATTTTCAGATACATGTTTACAGGAATGTTTTTGCTTCTGCTATTGCATATTTTTACATTTGTAGTTACTTAATGAAATTTCCGGAATACATTTGTCTAGGAAACATATTTCAGGGGTTAATATTGCAAGATCACAGGTTAATGTAAGCGCTAGATAAGCCATTAAAAATGTGAAATGCTGATACATTAAAGACCGTTGTAACCGCCAGAATGTTGAATGCAAGCGTGCAAACGTGCGTTCATTTTTTTTACAGGTGCCGGATGTCAGTTTTTTCTATTCCTGTTGCAGTTGGTCGGTCAATATAGTGACGGTTAATGCCGATTCTAATTGACGCTGATGTTTTCGACCGATGACGTCCTACATGTGCTCGATTGGAGACGAATCTGGTGATTGAGTATGCCAGGGCAACAAGTCTACACACGGCATAGCGTGTTGCTTTGCAACAGCAGCATGTGAGCGAGCGTTATCCCGTTGGAAAACACCCCATGGAATGATGTTAATGAACGGCAGCACAAGATCTCCAACACTAGACTGACGTACAGTTTCGCATTCGGAGTGCGTGGGATAACCATGACAGTACTCCTGCTATCATACGAAATCGTACCCCAGACAATAAGTCCAGGTGTGGGTCCAGTGTGTTTAACTCAACTGGGCCGGCCGCGGTGGCCGAAGTCATTAAACATCTTGTCTCACAGTGGGATAAATGTATTAATAGATCTGGTGATTAATTTTGGCCGGCCGGTGTGGCCGAGTAGTTCTAGGCGCTTCAGTCCGGAACCGCGCTGTTGTTACGGTCGCAGGCTCGAATCCTGCCTCGGGCATGAATGTGTGTGATATCTTTAGGTTAGTTAGGTTTAAGTAGTTCTAAGTCTAAGAGACTGATGACAGATTTTAAGTCCCATAGTGCTCAGAGACATTTGAACCGTATCAGTTAAAAGTTTTACGTAACATAATGTACTATTTTCCTACTAATCCACTATTTTCCTATTAATCCTCTTATTGTTGTGACCAGTGAAGGCAGACAATTATGTCCTCATCTTCAGTACATTCTTTCCAGTCTTGTTTTTTCGCATCCGCGATGTGTCGTTGTTCACAGGATAGCAAAAGAATCAGAGAGGGCTGCTGTAAGGAAGAAAATGGTGGGCAGCAGCTCGACCTCGTAAGTGATTCTGCAGCTGACTGATGACTGATGAGGCGAGGTTAGCATCCATTACTGCTAGAGGACGTGCGTAGCATGCGGAGGCGACTGCCTCGACGTCATATCCTGCGCCACTGCGGCAAGGTAATGACCCTCTGCTGCGCATATCGCTCTATAAACTGAGCCGGCCATTCTGAGCGAGACGTGTGAGTCAGGCGTTTCGTTATGTAAGAACCTCTCAATTCCAGACATGTGACAGTTCTTATTTGGCTTCAATGTACCATGCCGAGGGTTCTGAAACGCTACGTCCGCGAGAACCAAAATTTTTTAAAATCCATCTGCGTCTACATTGCTTGCCAAAAAAGCTTGAATCAGCCAGTAGGGAGAAAGGGGGGGGGGGGGGGAAGGGGAGGAAAGAAAATGCTTCACTTGCGGGAAGGGTAGGTGTTGTTATTTCACTCATTAGAATGAGTCAAGTTTACGAAGAACTTGGCAGTATGAGCCCACATATCGGTATGACGTTGCACCCCCATCAGCATTGATGGATGCGCGTATTCAGTCGTTTGAAAAGGTGTCAAAAAGCCGTCGTATCCTCTGCTAAGACAAGCTGGCTCACAAATGTTGTAACTATATGAAGATGACATGTCCGAAATGACAAATACCATTGGTGATCTTGCGGCTCTCGAAGAATGAAATTACAATGAAATCCGACCACTAGCTGCCTACAGGCGTTGATAAATATCCACGGGGACAGTTGACTAAACAATTTTTTTTTCATTCAAAACCAGTACAAGGAAACACGACGGCGATACCTTAAAACACGCCGACGTTCTTACACGTAGGAAGAAAGATTATGGCAAAACAAAAATCCAAGCAGACAAATACAAAACTGTGTCAGACACAGCTCTCTCGACCAACATGATTACAGATTCCGCCACTAAGTGGACATCTAATTAACAGTGCTACTTCCAATCTCAATTTAGTAACTGGTATTGCGCTCAGTACACTCATGCACCATACTTTCCAGTCCCCTCTCTGGAACATACAAATTATTTCTCGTCAGGAAACACTACTTGAGTCCTATCACTAAGACACTGAATCAACCAGATTTCGAACAGTACCTACACAGTTTTAACCCAAGTTAATACAACACCACAGACAGCCAAATTATACGGCACTATCTCTCACCTGGTTGAACTAGAAAGCACACGTGATACATGTGTGCCTCATTACCGATCACATGTCACAGTGGAACCACTCACAGTGGAGCTATAACCGTTTCCAGAACGTGCAGCCCCAACAAACGAGAACACACAAGCCAATGACACGACAAACCGGCTCTGACAACTTGTGGGTGCCTACCGCAGGAAGAATTTTAACCGTTGGACTACCAACGCTTACCCGACTTGCGTAACTAATCCCTGCTCGCACTTCACACTGCAACCATTCCCCATGCAGCCATACTCGATTCCCGAACGCATAATACAGTACATACCAGGAACATATAAGCCTTTTACTCTTCCTGACAAATCACACCGACCATTGTGTATGAGTTTGCCACTACACAGCACCAAGTCAACAAGTAACGTCACAACAGACAGAACAATTCGAAATGACTTCCACTTTCAACAGTAACGTAGCCTTCTTGGCTAAAAACACTCTTAAGACAGAAAGTATAAACAAAGTCCAAGCAAATACTTCAAACACCTCAAGGTAAGTTCAAATGGTTCAAATGGCTCTGAGCACTATGGGACTTAACTTCTGAGGTCATCAGTCCCCTAGAACTTAGAACTACTTAAACCTAACTATCCTAAGGACATCACACAAATCCATACCCGAGGTAGGATTCGAACCTGTGACCGTAGCGGTCGCGCGGTTCCAGACTGTAGCGCCTAGAACCGCTCGGCCACACCGACCGGCCTTCAAGGTAAGAAACGCGACTGGAGAACTGAACAAACTCTTCGCTGACTGAAGCTTGTAACAAGAATACTAAACGGTACACAAGTCCACTGCATTTCCCATAGCATCATGATTTGATTCCTGTCTCATGAGCAGCTAAATACATCAGTACTGCCTCGGCGACACAATGAGGAAAACATGATCGGGACCGTACGAGGGGCCAAGAATACCATCTAGTTCTGTACTGGCCATCGAAGACACAGAAGATAATGCGACTGCAGGGACTTATCTCTGGTGCGCTCCCTGTGAGACCCACATTTCCCATTTACTGTCCACACACTACATTTCTGGTGCCCCTACCAACTATACTCATTACTCGCGGCAGTCAATGTACTGATTCCTGTCAGAGTTTAAGCAATGTGAGTGCATCTGCAATGAAGAAGATCATAGTCGGGACACACATTTGATATTCATCAACGTCCGTAAGTAGCTAATGGTCTGGATTTCATTGTAATTTCATTCTTCGAGTGCTGCAAGATCGCCAATGGTATCTGTTCCTTAGGACATGTCCGAAAGAACAGATACCATCTTCATATAGATAAGGCTTTCTGGCCAACGATCTTCTTCAGCGCGGATCCACTCACATTGCTCGAACTCTTACGGGAATCGGTAGATTGACTGCCGCGAGTAATGAGTATAGTGGGCAGGGACGCTAAAAATGTAGTGTGTCGACAGTAAGCTGGAAATGTGGATCTCACGGGGAGCGTACCCGAGATAAAACCCTGCAGTGGCACTATCCTCTGTGTGCTTGATGGCTCAGTCGGTTAGAGCGTCTGCCATGTAAGCAGGAGATCCCGAGTTCGAGTCCCGGTTGGGGCACACATTTACAGCTCTCCCCGTTGATATTTATCAACACCTATACGCAGCTGATGGTCTGGATTTCATTGTAATTTCATCGATGTAATTGTTCCCCTATATCAGGGATTCTGGCACTGGGACTGAGTTGACGTTCGAGCTGATCTCACACACGTTCTATCGGGGACAGACCAATCGATCTTGCTGCCTACAGGGATACATCAACATCAGGCAAACAGTTCACAGAGGACCGATGACCTTTGCAGTCCAGTCCCTTCAACCCCACAAACCATCCAGTTCACAGAGACAGTGCCGTATGTGCAGGACCATTCTTCTGTTGAAAATTGGCACGGCGATACTGTCACATGAGAGGTGACACACTGACCTGAAGTCTTACCCGATAGCTTCCCACAACATGACCCCAGGAGTAACACCGCTTCGTCTCTCCTAAACGTTGGAAGAGTGGGACGAAGTCGCTGCCATATTCGCCGACATTGGTCATCAAGGTAGTGCAGAACCGCGATTCATTACTGAACACAGTGGTGTGAGATGACACAGAACGTTGCGGAGAGTCCATACCTTGTACTCTTATGGTGGGAGTTACGATGTGCTCGGTGCACAATAAAGTGATCCTCCCTTGTGGCGGCCAGACGTAGTCGAACGGAACTTTGAGGGCGAGTGTGCCTGCCGATGCAGTCCAACATCAGACCACTGTCACATCGGAATGCACCGCGAATCTGCGTGCTGTACGATTCGACCAGCCGGTGTAATGGAGATCGATAAAGAGGCCCCTTTTTAACTGTCAGCCGTCGATAACACTGTTTCCTACGCCGCTAAGCGTGTACGCCCCCTTCACGGTGATTACTCAACATCTGTCGCTGTTCACGTATATCTTATACCCCGTATACCAGGGATAGTAAGAACATTAAAAACGAACAACACTAATGCGCTCTGGTGGGCGTTTACCTATCACAGATCATTGCACCTCTCATCATTTACATACCCGTCGATCGTGTGTACGTGTACCAAGTTACATTGACATCCACCTACGATTCCTGGGTGATTCACTTCTTTTGTCAGCCAGTATACATCTCCACTTCGCAAGCAACTTAATGGGTTGTGGAGGAGGGGCGTGAGAAGAATGGTTATCGGTTAACACCCGTATTACTTCTAATTTCTCGAATTTTCTCGTCGTGCTCATTTTAAGAGACGTATTTGAGAGAAAGTAATATGTTGTCCAATTCTTTCCGGGACGTGCTCTCAGAATGTCGGTAGTAAACCTCTCCTTGGCGCACAACTTCTCTGGTGCAGCGACTGCCACTGGACTTTGTTAAGCTTCTCCTTAATGCTACGGCGCCGACTAAACAATCCCGTGACGTAAAGCACACCCTTGATTGGATCTCGTCTGTCTCTTCTATTAACGCAACCTGGTAAGAGTCCCAGACCGATGACCAATAATCATAAATTGGTCGAACAAGTGTCTTGTAAACCACATTTCCTTAAGATTCTTCCTATGAATCTCAGTCCCCGCAGCAATCATCGATCCTCTGCGTTTCTTTTGATTTCTTCTGGCACTGCCCCCATTTTGTAGACAACCGCATCGACTGGTTAATTTTAGCCTCATATTACTACCTACATTCAATCTACTCCTGTATATATTTTTCAAAGAAAGTGCAGTTGAAAAGGCTTGTGCGGATTGTAGAAAAACTCATCAAGTGTATCAACGAGTAGTTATTCAGCAATATCTCCATGGGGACTGCGGGAAGTGGTGTCCTGCCTAATGCTTTCAGCTCACATTCGAGACATCCGGGTTCAGTTCCCCGGTCGGCCATCCAGATAACAGTTTTCTGCAGTCACCCACGTCACTCGATGCAAATGCCGGGATGGTTGCTTCCTCCACCTCAGCTCGTAAGAAATACAATCAAAGTTCTCTCTCTCATAATCTTAGCCGCGGGCGGGACGTAAAGGACCTTCTTGTATCGGAATATTAAATTACTAAAAATCAAACGAGTCGTTCTTCTGAAGAATTGTGTCCGATGAGCTACCAGCTCGACAAATTACGATAGAATTGTGGCACGTTATGGGTTTACACCACAAGTAGCCAGCCGAGGCGGCACGCCAGCAAATGGCTCTAAGCACTATGGGATTTAACATCTGAGGCCATCAGTCCCCTAAACTTAGAACTACTTAAACTTGACTAAGTTATGGACATCACACACATCCATGGCCGAGGCAGGATTCGAACCTGCGACCGTAGCAGCCGCGTGGTTCCGGACTGAAGTGCCTAGAACCGCTCGGTCACAGTGGCCGGCGGCACGCCAGCCCTGAAGCGCAATCTGTAGGGGTGTACAGTTCTAGCTGCCTAACATAAAAAAAGAAACTGGCAAGCATTTCAACTCTTTATTTCATTCTGTACTCGCTCACCTTAACAAATAGAGTGTGAAACTCCTGAAGCTCCCAAAAACTTTAATCTTGTCTTGAACTCTCAACCGGCACTCGACGCCCAGTGCCACACTCCCCACGGCCCACAAATGGGCTGCGGCCCCTGGGTTGGGGACCGGTGCACTAGATCATTTATATACGCCGGTTCGCAGAACTTAAGGACGGAAGTAACTTTCCCATGATTTTTCAATGTCAAGTAACAAAACTCGATGAAACTTGGACCATACATGGAAAGAGCTGCTACAGTATACTACACAAGGCAATTGAAAGAATGAGGCGAACAGAAATGACACTTTTATTCAAAGCAAATAATTACATTGAAGCCATTGAGATTACTGATGGTCCTCTGGACATTACAAAAGGCGGGACATGGTTCGTAATAGGGTGTGTGAACTGCAGTGACAGCAACCCATGCTCTGCCGCGTACTCTCATGCTGGTCTCAAGCCTGGTAAGAAATTCTTGTGGTAGGACGTTCCATTTCTCCATCAGCGGGGCTGACAACTCCTGGACGGTCGTCGGTAGTTGTGAAAGTGCTGCAATACGTGTCCCCAACGCAACCGACACGTGCTGTATTTGATTTAGGTTTGGGGAACAGGCAGGTCAGTCCATTTGTCGAATATCCTCTCGTTCCAAGAGTTCCTCCACCGCATTGTCATCCATAAAAATGAAGTCAGGGCTGACTATACTACTGAAAAGGTGGGCGTGGGAAATCTGGAATGTCTCACAATAGCGTTGATCATTCAAAGATCTCGAGGTCAGTACGTCCATGCTGCTTTGTCGTGTCCCCCCCCCCTCTCCACACACACACACACACATACTATAATATGTGGTCTATCGAAACGATAGTGTTCGACAACGTTGCTGGAACTCTTACGCGTTTCCACCTCTCGTCATATGAGGTCACGTCCAGAACTACAGCTTAGACTGAATCTGCTCTCATCCGCGAAGTGCACGCGACCCCACCCCTCGTTGGTCCAGCCCCTATGCTCTTGGCACCATCGCAAATGGTGCCGCCTATGTACAGGAGTCTACGGAACACAGCGTACTGGTCATCGGACAAAGAGACCACCGCATGCTGTCACCGTGCCGCTGTGGAGCGTGATGTACCGTGCCTTGCAAGCCATGTTAAATGGGGTTGCAATTGCACCGACTCTTCAATCTGGGTCCCTCTTGCCTATACACAATGTAGCGATCGTCTGCTGCTGTAGTTGATTGTGGTCGACCACGCCCTCTCTTTCGGGCAGCAGTGCCTCTGCACGTGAAACAGTGTTGTGAGCAATACCGAACTCATCGGTTACACTTATCGTAATTCGCCCTTCTTCCAGTTTCCCGATGATTCTTCCCCGTTTGAAATCATCCAGATGTAATCTCCGGGCCATGTTGTAATGAATGTGCACCGTAACTGCTTGCTGATTGACACACACTGTTTTCTCTTTCTTTCAGCTGCGCCGTGTTGCAGGACCAGCCCCATTCGACGCTATAGTCAAGCTACTTTACTTACATCGTCCTTCAGACCTTCAGTTTTGCAGAGCAATGGGTATCGTACACAGTAATGGTCCTTTCATGTTCTGCCGACCCTGCGAACACTACGGGACAGGGCACAAAAGAAAGAAAGAAAGAAGGAAAGAAAGGTAAGAGACGAGGTACTGGCAGGTGTAAAGCTGTGAGGACGGGGTGTGAGTCGCCCTTGGGTAGCTAAGATGGTAGAGCACTTGCTCGCGAAAGGCAAAGGTCCCGAGTTCGGGTCTCGGTCTGGCACACAGTTTTAATCTGCCAGGAAGTTTCAAGAATGGTCCTTCCATGTTGATTTCAGAGGGTAAATGCGGTCTTGATAAGCAATTTACTTTCGTTCAGCGAAACTGCTTATTTGATTAGTACTGTGCCAGAATAAATTAGACATGTTTAGTTGTATCATAAAGAAACATCTGCTGCTATTAGAGACTAGAAGATTAGATTTTAACTTCCCATCGATTAAAACGTCAATAGAGACAAAACACAAGATCGAATAGACGAACGATGGGAACGTAAATCGACCATGTCTTTTCCAAAGGACCCCCTGCGGGTTCGGGGGTTAGAATAGGCCCGCGGTATTCCTGCCTGTCGTAAGAGGCGACTAAAAGGAGTCTCAAACGTTTCGGCCTTATGTGATGGTCCCCTCTCGGGTTTGACCTCCATCTCTCCAAATTATTCCGAAGAGCGAGCCAATTGGGGAAGGGCACCTTACATGGTGCACTGTATCCTTCGTGCAATTAGACCTATTGCCGTCTTTCTCGTCGTTGCGATGGTGTCCCGCTCGTTTTCGATCTCATGGGCGATAACCACGCTGCACTCTGCAGTGTTTCTTTTAACTGTGACGACGACCTTGGCCATTTTTGCACCTAAGATCCAGCACGGTAGCCAGTCCGTTGTGGTGGGGTCGCCATGTACCCTCTTGGTTGTAGCCCCCTGACAACACAGGGATCGCTCTACTGATGCCTGCGCCGTTCACTCCCCACGTATGCCAAGGAGTAGATGCCCATCTCCCTGGGGCATCGGGACTCCCGGCAATGGCCATCCTGCCAGGTGGCCTTTGCTGTGGCTGGGTGGCGCCCGTGGGGAGGGCCCTTGGTCGGAGTAGGTGGCATCAGGGCGGATGACCCGCAATGAAGCGTGGTACATCATCTCTTGCTGGCGGCCAGCCGTCAGCAGTCTCTAAGCGTTCCAAGGCTCAATTCAAGGCTAATGTGTATGACCCCAAATCGTTCCCCTCCCTGGCCACACCATGGGAGGAATGAAGGGCTATGAATGAGAGCGAAAGATACTCGCCCCGGTATCTCGTCTGTACCAGAGCTGACGGGGAATCTTTTATGTCCGTGAAGCCTCAGTTCTTTGTAGAGCATTTAGACGACAAGTTTGGGGAGGTGGAGGGCTTGTCTAAAATGCGCTCTGGGTCAGTACTGATACAAACGGCACCCTCCGCCCAGTCCCGCAGGTTACTTGCTTGTGACAAGTTGGGGGATGTTAACGTTTCTATTACGCCACATAAGAGTTTAAATATGGTCCAGGGTGTTATTTTCCATAGGGATCTCCTTTTGCAGTCTGATGACGAGCTGCGCGCCAACTTAGAACGTAGAGGTGTTCATTTCGTCCGGCGCGTTCATCGGGGTCCGAGGGACAATCAGGTTGCTACCGGTGCCTTCATCTTGGCCTTCGAGGGTGATACGTTACCGGAAAAGGTCAAGGTGATGGTCTACCGGTGTGACGTCAAGCCCTATATCCCTCCCCCGATGCGGTGCTTCAAGTGCTGGAAGTTCGGCCATATGTCTTCCCGCTGCACTTCCAGCCTCACATGTCGAGATTGCGGACGCCCGTCTCATCCTGATACTCCATGTGCCCCGCCTCCCATCTGCGTCAACTGCGGGGAGCACCATTCACCTTGCTCGCCTGACTGCACAGTCTTTCAGAAAGAGCGCAAAATCATGGAATATAAGACCCTGGACCGGCTGACCTATACTGAGGCCAAACGGAAATATGACAGACTCCATCCTGTGAGAATGACATCTTCGTATGCAGCTGCTACAACAACTGTGCTAGCTCCATCAGTTGCGAGACTTCCAGCCAGCTCGATAAGCAGTACGACTCCTTCTGCCCCCTTGCCCGTGGGGGGCTCTCCCCAACCGGTTGCTCCTGCACCACCTACCTCAGGAGCAACCTCCTCCCACCCGTCAGGGACGTCCGTCCCCGCTTCTCAGCCGGAGAAGCGCCTAACTTCTTCGGCTACTCTCGCCCGTAAGAGTTCCCTTGGGACGCTCCCTTCCCAGGGTTCCCCCAGCGGGAAGGATGACGGCCACCAGTGGCATAAGTCCTCACCAGCAGCCGGGCGTAGGGCTTCACGATCCTCCTCTGTCCCGGAGACTGAATCGGTGAAGCCTTCCCAGCCGGTGAAACCCAAGGTTCAGCGAGAGAAGTCCAAGAGAAAGACCTCTAAGGCTAAAGAACTTGTGGTGGCACCAACCCCACCGCACCTTTCGCGCTCTGCGTCTGAGGATGAAGTCGAGATTCTAGCGTCCGCTGAGGACCTTGATCTCGCTGGTCCCTCAGACGTCATGGATGCCTCTCGTCCGGGTACTGAATCGGTGGCAGTGAGTGAACAAGCGGCGTAAATTGCCTTCCCAGTCCTTTCACGCCTTTCTCAGCCATGGACAATACCATCCTCCAGTGTAACTGCGGCGGTTTTTTCCACCATTTAGCTGAGCTCCGCCAACTTCTCAGCCTTCGCCCTTTCTTCTGCATTGCTCTCCAGGAAACTTGGTTTCCGGCGATGCGAACCCCCGCCCTCCGTGGCTATCGGGGTTATTACAAGAACCGAGCAGTTTATGAAAGGGTGTCTGGTGGCGTCTGCATTTATGTCCTTCACACTCTGCACAGCGAGTCTGTCCCTCTCCAGACGCCTTTAGAGGCTGTCGCTGTACGCGTGTGGACGCCACAGGCTGTTACCGTCTGCAGTCTTTACATTCCACCGGATGGTGATGTCTCGCAGCATGCCCTGGCTGCACTGGTCGCCCAATTGCCGCCACCTTTCTTGCTATTGGGCGACTTCAACGCTCATAACCCTCTGTGGGGTGGGTCAGTGGCAACAGGTCGAGGCGCCATCATTGAGCATTTATTGTCGCAGCTCGATCTCTCGCTGTTAAATGATGGTGCCTTCACACACTTCAGTGTGGCGCATGGCACCTACTCCGCCATTGACCTTTCAATCTGTAGCCATAGCCTCTTACCGTCTGTCCAATGGAGTGTGCATGACGACCTGTGTGGTAGTGACCATTTTCCGATCTTTTTGTCACTACCACAGCGCCACTCTTCTGGGCGCCCTAGCAGATGGGCTATGAATAAGGCTGACTGGGACTTGTTCTCCTCCACTGCCGCTTTTGAGCCTCTCTCTACCGATGACATTGATGCAGTGGTTCAATCGGTCACCACCGGCATCGTTACTGCCGCCGAATCTGCCATTCCCCATTCCTGTGGGTCCCCTCGGCGGAAGGCTGTGCCTTGGTGGTCGCCTGAGATCGCTGAAGCGATTAAAGATCGCCGGCGGGCGCTCCAGCGTCACAAGCGACACCCCTCCCTCGACCACCTTATCGCCTTCAAACGGCTGCGTGCGCGGGCCCGCCTCCTTATCCGCCAAGGCAAGAAGGAGTGCTGGGAGCGGTATGTGTCCACCATTGGCCTCCATGTCACTCCCTCGCAGGTCTGGGCCAAGATTAGACGCGTCTACGGCTATCGGCCACCTGCCAGCGTACCTGCGCTCTCACTGAATGGAGCAGTTTGTACTGACTCCGACGTCATTGCCAATCGCTTAGCAGAGCATTTTGCTATGAGTTCCGCTTCTGCGAATTACCCCCAGGCCTTCCGCTCCATTAAAGAGCGGATGGAACGTCGGAGCCTTTCGTCTCGCACCAACCACCCAGAATCTTACAATGCTCCATTTAGTGAGTGGGAATTTCGCAGTGCCCTCGCTGCTTGCCCTGATACCGCTCCTGGGCCAGATGGCATCCACTGTCAGATGCTGAAACACCTTTCAGTGGACTGCCAGCGGCGCCTTCTCGATCTTTACAACCGTCTTTGGGTCGAGGGGGAGTTTCCGTCGCAATGGCGGGCAGGCATTGTCATCCCCGTTTTGAAACCTGGAAAGAACCCTCTGGAGGTGGACAGCTACCGTCCCATTAGCCTCACCAACGTTCTTTGCAAGTTGCTTGAACGGATGGTGAGCCGGCGCTTGCATTGGGTACTGGAGTCTCGGGGCCTTCTGGCTCCGTCTCAGGGTGGGTTCCGTAAAGGCCGCTCCGCCACCGACAATCTGGTGAGCCTGGAGTCGGCCATCCGTACTGCCTTTTCCCGCCGTCAGCACCTGGTCGCTGTCTTTTTCGACATGCGGAAGGCGTACGATACGACGTGGCGTCATCACATTCTTTCTACGCTCCATGGATGGGGTCTTCGGGGTCCTCTGCCGATTTTTATCCGCAATTTTCTGTCGTGTCGTACCTTCCGCGTGCAAGTCGCGGCCTCGTATAGTTCCTCCCACGTCCAGGAGAACGGTGTGCCACAGGGCTCTGTTTTAAGTGTCTGTCTGTTTTTAATAGCCATTAACGGGCTTGCTGCGGCCGTGGGAAATTCTGTCTCCGCTTCCCTGTATGCTGACGACTTCTGCCTTTATTACAGCTCTACTGGCATTGCAGCTGTTGAACGTCAGCTACAGGGCGCTATCCGTAAGGCGCAGTCTTGGGCTGTAGCCCATGGGTTTCAGTTTTCGGCAGCCAAGACCTGCGTTATGCATTTCTGCCGGCGCCGAACAGTCCATCCTGAGCCGCGGCTTTATCTTGCCGACGAACTCCTTGCTGTGGTGGAGACCCACAGGTTTTTGGGGGTGGTTTTCGATGCCCGGTTGACTTGGCTGCCTCATATCCGGCAGCTGAAACAGACGTGTTGGCGGCATCTAAACGCTCTGAGATGCTTGAGCAACACCCGCTGGGGCGCCGACCGCTCTACACTGTTGCGGCTCTACCAGGCGTTAATCCAGTCCCGTCTGGATTATGGGAGCCTGGCTTATGGCTCAGCATCCCCATCTGCGTTACGGGTGCTGGACCCGATTCTCCACAGTGGGATACGCCTTGCCACTGGTGCTTTCCGCACCAGCCCTGTGGACAGCGTACTAGTGGAGGCAGGTGTACCTCCACTGCGGTTCCGACGCCAACGTTTGCTGGCCGCTTATGCTGCCCATGTTCTCAGCTCGCCCGGGCATCCAAACTATCGCCTCCTGTTCCCGCGGTCGGTCGTCCGTATGCCAGAACGTCGGCCCCGGTCTGGTTGTACCATAGCGGTCCGCGTCAAAGAGCTTCTCTCTGGGCTCCAGGGTTTCACTGTTCCACCTCCTTTCCGGGCTACTTTGCATACACCCCCATGGTGTGTTCGTCGCCCTAGCCTTCGGCTCGACTTGGCACAGGGCCCTAAGGACTCAGTCCCTCCAGAGGCCTTCCGGCGCCGCTTTTATTCCATCCTGGCCACGTATCAGGGCTCTGGTGTTGTTTACACTGACGGTTCGATGGTTGCTGGTCGTGTCGGATATGCGCTCACTCTAGGGGACCTTTCCGAACAACGTTCCTTGCCGGATGGCTGCAGCGTTTACACTGCTGAACTGGTCGCCATCTTTCGTGCCCTAGAGTATATCCGCTCCTGCTCAGGTGAGTCCTTCGTTATCTGTAGCGATTCCCTGAGCGGTTTACGAGCTCTCGACCAGTGTTTCCCTCGTTCTCGTTTGGTGATGGCTATCCACGAGTCTCTGCATACTCTCGCCTGTTGCGGCCGCTCTGTGGTCTTTGTGTGGACCTCCGGTCATGTCGGTATCCCGGGTAACGAACATGTTGACCGCCTGGCGAAAGAGGCCACCAGCAAGCCATCTCTGGACGTTGGCCTCCCGGAGACTGATTTGCGGGCAGTCTTCCGCCGCAAAATCTTGGCGCTATGGGACGATGAATGGCGCGAACTGACACTGCGCAATAAACTCCGTGCTATCAAGGAGACGACGGCTGTGTGGCGGTCATCCCTGCGAGCCACTCGCAGGGACTCAGTAGTTCTTTGCCGGCTCCGCATTGGCCACTCCCGGCTGACACACAGTTATTTACTGCGCCGGGAGGACCCTCCTCTATGTCGCTGTGGGGCAGCTTTGACAGTGGCCCACATTTTGCTGGCCTGCCCCCTTTTAGCTGTGGTCCGGCAGACATTTGCGCTGCCTGCTACGCTCCCTGCCCTTTTAACAGACGACTCCACTATGGCTGACTTAGTTTTACGTTTTATTCGGGCAGGGGGATTTTATCATTTACTCTGAGTGTTTCTGTTTTATTTTATTGTTTTGTGTTGATTCTGGCCATTGGCCTATGCTTTTACACTGATTTTTTAATGTGTTTCTAAGTGGTTGGCCTTTCCTTTTTTATGTCTATGGTCGGCCAACCACCGTCACACTCTGTGTGGTTTTAGTTTGTTTTGTCTTGTCTTTGTCTCAGTATCTCTTGTTCTGTCTCGTCTGTGATCTCTTCTGTTCCTTGTTTTTATTCTCAGTGGGTGTTCTTTGTCTTTGGAAAAAGGGACCGATGACCATAGCAGTCTGGTCCCTTTAATCCCCCAACCCAACCAACCAATCTTTTCCAAAGGAACCACGTGAAATTCAAATCTGAATAGTGAAATGGTAAGTCGAACCACCGCCTTCTCGAATGCGAGTCTACCTCAGTCAATCCCCTGTTTAAGATGCACCATGTTCCTCCTTTTCGTTTCTAACGGATTATTGTGTTAGTCCCTTCATCTACCCCATTTTTAAAGGCTACAGATTATTTATCACAAATTTCCCAATTTTTCGTTACTTTCGATGTAATTTAAACTTTTCCATGTGGTTAGTTATAACCGAATGCAAGTTTCTGGAAAAAGAAATGTCACAATTCCCGAAAATGCCTTAGACAGGTCACAAAAAAGTAGGCAGTGCTGAACTTTTGTGAATGAGCAACTAGCATGATTGGTTGAGAAATCCTTCTGAAGTTCACACTGGAGTTTATAGAGATGTCGCAGAGCACATTACTTCCTCAAACATTTTCGAACTCGTGTCATGGAGGAAACAAGTCTGTAATTATTGAAGTCTTTCTTGCTAGTATCTCAGAACAGTATCCTGGGTTAATGATGCCTTAAGCCTTTCAGTTAAGTCGTTACTTTTTGTTTGTGTATCTCTGTAATGTGCTATTGGAAGTCTAATTAACAACACATTAAGTTGTGTTTTTGAAACAAACTCCAAATTTTTTAATTTCAAATGAGATTGCCGGATGCAATGAAATTTCGTATATTTACCATATTACGCACTGTGTTCCTCATTAGTGGCAAGTCATACACAATGGTGCGACCTGAGAAAATAATGTTTTTTACCACTTGTGTCAGCTGTAATTTTATCTACCAAGTAAGCTCTGCTAGCCGTGAGGTAGTTTCCCAACTTGATAGACCACAAGTGTCCCGTATCAAACTGTTCGTCTCAACTTGCTACGTCAATGTGCTACAAAAACTACGTAAGCTACAGCGCATGCGCGTCGAGCGAGTTATTCAACAATCTCACGCTCTCTTCGCACAAACCATTAGTTCTAGAAAAAAATGAATAGGACCTTTTTTGTAGGAAATTTAATACAGTTTAATTTTGTACTGCGACACGTTTTCGCTGGAAGGTGCGGTTTTCGAGTTATTCAATAATAACGTACAATAGTGATATTAAATGTGATCTATCTCGGAAACCATTCGGAGTAGGACGTCCGTCCATGTGAAGTTTTTTGTTCAGAATCACTAATACTAACACCCCTCAAAGCAAGTACCTTCCCTCCTGACTCACCCTGTATGTACGAGTCAAATGTGTTATGGCAAGGCAAAATTAGCTTCTTCCTCAGAAACTGCAAATTTTTAAAATACGTTATAGTTTTGGAAATTTGTGGTAAGATCCTATGGGACCAAACTGCTGAGGCCATCGGTCCTTAAGCTTACACACTACTAAATCTAACTTAAACTAACTCACGCTAAGGACAACACACACACCCATGCCTGAGGGAGGACTCGAACCTCCGATGGGGCCCGTACAAGGCGTCACAGACGTTATAGTGTTGTAATCTTACCCTTCCACATATCACTATTAATATTTTCTGTCCTTGCACAAATTTTGAAAGCTTCGAGAGGCTTAAGATATACAATAGATTAAGTTTTTACTTATCTTCATTATCTCTTTCCTGTTGTTAATCGCTCAAAGTCTTGTCTTGGGGTATATTCTTGCAGCTGAGATTTCGATTTAGTAGGTTCTTGATGATTTGTCACATCTTCCAACATCATACCGTTTTTACATTTTCCACATTAAAAAAAAAAAAAAAAGAAATCAATAATAACATAGTTGTTGACAAACTTAAAAAACGTCTACTTCCATCAGAGGCATGCCCACCACTACTTATATTCTGCGATATTCACATTATTCCAAAGAGTTTACAAAGCAAAAGAGTTTACAGACTTTCTTTACCAGAGAAGAATCTTCATCAAATTATATCATTATTTATTAAATAAACCCAGAAATAAATTTATTAATTAAAGTTGCATTGTACAATTAATAATATGAATTTTAAGTACACCAGAAATCTCGTAATTTAAAATATTTTTGAATAATTTTAACTGTTAGTACATATCGATTATAGCACATTAATTTCTTTTTTATACATTTTAGCCAGAAAAATAATACATAATGTACAAAATCATATGAATTCTTTTAATGAAACAGCTGAGAAATTTTAACGTATGCAAGAATCGATAGTATGGTATCCGTCATCTCCATAAAAAAAAAGGGTAATGGTAGAGGAGGGTGATTCATTATAGTGTGCTGTAACAGAATCGTTTATTCAAACACAGTGAAACTTGATATTCTGACATAGAGAACGTGACTCGAAGTGAAATAAAAGTGGAAGATGCATCTTTTAAAAAAAGTTGATTATCCTGGAGGTAAGAATATAACGAAGTGGACGAAAGTAAGTACTGCACCGCTTTGTCGAACCGAATAAAACGCTACAGTTCCTATCCAGTAGTTTTATCCTGCCATTATGTCCAACGACATCTAACTGTACTAACATAAGTACGAGTACCGTCCCTGTTGCCACCGAAACTGGAACAGTTAAGCGTGGCATGTTTCTGTGATGACGTCAGATCTCGACGTCACCGCCTGAGCGGCAATCGCACAGAGGGTCGACAAGGCTAATACCTCAGCTCATTTTATCGCAGCCAATATTCTGACTCGATCCACAACTTGGAAGTCGTTCAGGCACTGGCCTTCTCGAGGCCACTATGTCAAGGTGTACCATAATCTCCTCGAGCAGACGGACCTGCCTTATGGCCAATGAAATGCAGGCGACAGGAGTCACTGCTGTCTAACTTTTATTGCTCCTGTGAGTAGGAGCGACACACTGCAGTAGTCCACTAAAAGGTCTGACGCTTCACAACAACGTATGGTCGTTACCACACCATCTGAGTGGACGGAGGATGGTAGCTAGTACTAACAAATACATGCAATGAATTCTGCGAGTACTTTTACTAGACGTTATATAGTGCAACCTGATAAAGCATTCATTTACCTAACGAGGAATAATTTCAGGTCATCGTTCCTGTTAGACGCTTTTCTATTCTGAAAAATGCTACCTCTATTAAACCGAGTTCTCAAAGACGGAACAAACTAGTTTCATCATTTTTAAATGAGTTGTAACTCTAACACTGAGAAAAAAAACTTAGCTGAAATGAGGCGCTTCGCTACGCGTTACGTTTGAGTTTTCCGATTAAATAGCGATCTGTCTGTAGTTTCAAAAACATAATGGTATTTGTTTCTTCTATTACGCTGTTACGGGTTCAGGTACACTATATTAAGTACGCAATTATATAGTGTGGGTGCCCAAGTAGGTATAGATTACATATTGTTATATTTACTATTATTATCATACACTGAAGCGACAAAGAAACTGGTGTAGGCATGCATATTCAAATACAGAGATACGTAAACAGGCACAACACAACGTTGCGGGCAGGAACGCCTATATGAGACGACAAGTCTCTGGTGCAGTTGTCAGATCGGTTACTGCTGCTACAATGGCTGATTATTAAGATCTCAGTGAGTTTCAACGTGGTGTTACAGTCGGCGCACGAGTGATGGGACACAGCATCTCCGACGTAGCCATGAAGCGGGGATTTTCCCACACGAACATTTCACGAGTGTACCGTGAATATCAGGAATCCGGTAAAACATCAAATCTCCGACATCGCTGTGGGCGGAAAAAGACCCTGTAAGAACGGGACGAACGACGACTGAAGGAAATCGGTCAACGTGACACAAGTGCAACCGTTCCACGAGTTGTTCTAGAGTTCAGTGCTGGTCAATCAACAAGCGTCAGCGTGCGAACCATTCAACGAAACACCATCGACATGGGCTTTCGGAGCCGAGGGCCCACTCGTGTACCCTTGATGACTGCACGACACAAGCTTTACGCCTCGCCTAGGCCCGTCAACACTGACATTGTACTGTTGATGATTGAAAACTTGTTGCCTGGTCGGACGAGTCTCGTTTCAAATTGAATTGAGCGGATTGACGTGTACGGGTATGGAACAACCTCATGGGTCCATAGATCCTGCATGTCGGCAGGGGACTGTTCAAGCTGGTGGAGGCTCTGTAATGGTGTGGGGCGTGTGCAGTTGGAGTGATATGGGATATACGTCTAGATACGACTCTGATAGATGACACGTACGTAAGCATCCTGTCTCATCACCTGCATCCATTCATGTCCATTGTGCATTCCAGCAGGACAACGCGACACACCACACGTCCTGAATTGCTAAAGAGTGGCTGCAGGAACACTCTTCTGAGTTTAAACCGTTCCGCTGGCCACCAAACTCCCCAGACATGAACATTATTGAGCATATCTGGAATGCCTTGCAACGTGCTGTTCAGAAGAGATCTCCACCCCTTTGTACTCTTACAAATCTATGGACAGCCCTGCAGGATTCATGGTGTCAGTTCCCTCCAGCACTACTTCAGACATTAGTCGAGTCCATGCCACGTCGTGTTGCGGCACTTCTGCGTGCTTAGAACGGGGCGGGGGGGGGGGGGGGCTACACGACATTATGCAGGTGTACCAGTAGACACGTTGATAATAAAATGAGAATGAATTTTTTTTTACAGAAAACTACAGAAAATAGGTTTATGAAGACAAAAAATGGTTCAAATGGCTCTGAGCACTGTGGGACTTAACTTCTGAGGTCATCAGTCCCCTAGACCGTAGAACTACTTAAACCTAACTAACCTAAGGACATCACACACATCCATGCCCGAGGCAGGATTCGAACCTGCGACCGTAGCGGTCGCGTGGTTTCAGACTGTAGCGTCTCGAATCGCTAGGCCACTCTGGCCGGTTTTATGAAGACACAATTAGTGGAATGTCTTCAGTGTTCAAATTGGCGAATTCAGCATGTAAACATACCTGTAGTCTGTACACTAAGCTAGTTTTCGCACAGGATTCTTTATTGTTATGAAGTCCTGATATGCTTCTCTTATGAATTAACACATGCCATCAACAGTGCGTCGTCTTCTTGCAAAGTATTTATCTTTGATACCCGCAAAAGAAAAAGGCCATTGGAGTAAGGTCCAGTGATCGTGGTGGCCATTCAGTTGGTTCTCGTCGGCCTGTCCAAGTGTGGGGTAATTCGTTGTCAAAAAACCCACCCAGTGTTAAAGCATAGTGGGAAGGGGCTCCATCTTGCTGTAAGAAGAACTCTCCATCATCCTGTTGCATACATAATTGTGAAATACCAGTATCCCGCGGCATGTTGTCATAGGCGACGTGGGTAATAGTTGAATGGAAAAACAGTCCCACTGATCCATTGACCTGAAAGATACGCCCAGACTGTGACCCCAGCTTGATTCACCTGTTTTTCCGTTATAGTGTGAGGGGTTTTCAGTGGCATAGTACACACAGTAGTGCCTATTAATAGCACTTCGCCAGACCAACAAATGTTTCGAATTACACCGTTTTTTTGCAATGCTTCTATGAAAGAATCTCGCAGAATTCTAAACGGCAATCTGTATTATCCTCTAGTAATCCATGAGGTAATCTTGACCGATATTCTTGCAAACTCAAACATTTTATTAGGCGGCTCAAGACTACAGGGAATTTTCAGCTCAACACAGGCTGTCCTTTTGGATTTCTTGGGCTTTGGATAAAATACCTACGCACCATTTCATTTTCATGGGTGGTAATACTCGACTGGTCGACCACTCTTTGGCGCATTACAGATAGAGCCAATTCGATGAAATTTGTCGAGCACTGTGAAAATTGGTAGCCTGCTTGGTGGTGGTGTATTGAATTATTCTGTCCATTTCTGTCGAACCTGTTCAGTATTCTATATCCCACACAGTATTGTTTAACTATCCACTTCCGTTGGTCTTGGCTTAAATTATAATCCATGACTATCGTAAAATCTGAAAATAATAGAGAAACGGTATAACAACAGATAAAGATATAGTATACCTACTGTACACCTACTTATGCCCTCCGGTATATTGAACCTAGTCAAAATTTAATCATAACGGTTTTGCCGTGGCACCAAATGTTAACATTTTCAAATATTTCACGTTTTACCCTTTCAGTAAGACAAGAGCTTTTCCTTCTTTATTTGCTTACTTATATTCTCTGTAAAAAGAAAAAATCATTTTCTGATATGAAATTGAAATATCATAAACGTATATTGCACTGTTCTCCATATTATCTGATTGCTTCAAATTCAGTCCCTTAGTCGTCTTGTGCTGAACATTAATCTAATAGCTGCTGCTTTCTATCATACGGACAGTACGAAAACCATAAATACACATTGTCGATTACTGGATAATATTTTAATTTTCGTTTAGGCGTACAGTGTTTCTCACAGTCAACAGTCTTAACTAAATCCAAAATATTCACGTTGATAATGATTTCTAATTTGCTGGTTCTGCTATATTAACTGTCAAAATAAATACAGAATGTTCAGTTGGCAATCATTTCCAAAATCCAAACTGTTACTGAGAGGCAAGTTTTTTCTTCTGTGGTAACGTTTTTCTCTTTCCCTTTTTAATTTCATGTTGTACATGACGCTTATAAATCGCTTTTAAATTGCTGGAAACAATAGGATGGGTCAGTGGTTCTTTCAGTTTTCAAAATTCAAGTTGTTACTCTGTGAACAAGATTCTATTTAGTAGAATTTTTAGAATATTTTACACACGACCTTCACAAAAAATTTTAAACTGGTGGAAACCATAGAACGGGCCAATGGTTGTTTGCTATTGTTTCACCTCCTTTCTTGTGAAGAGGCTTGACAACATCTTATTTAAGTCTGTCTGAGAAATTACCTGTATGAATTCCCAAGAACCTTATCCCAGCACTGTTCTCATGAAGGTCGTACTACCAGAAAAGGGAGGATCGTGCGACTGGAAACGTGTCCACACCTGAAATGTCGCGAATCAAAGTAGCTTCTCTTTTTTTTGCGGGATACGTGTCTCGACTATATTTTCCCTCATCGAAATGAAAGGTTAAATTAAATTTTAAATTAAACAAAACATAGAAGACAGTATTAGAAAAGCTTCCGTAAAAAGCAATCTAGCAGCATTGCTAAAAGATTTATGCATAGTGAATGAAAGCGGAAATCTCTCTATACGAGGAGCTGACCTGCAAAAGGATAATGAGTTACGTATGCCGTCAACTTCAAGTTTCACAAATACAACATCTAGAAGTAACGGGTATTTCCTGGAAGTACGCCAAGGCTCTGAATCATTTGTCAGGTAAGAAGTTTCTGTGCCCGCCTGTAACACATGGAGAAACAGCTTGGATATAAGTCACGCTGGTTACATCTCACTACAGTTACATTTTCTCTTATGAAGAAACTAGCTGCTTCTGTACACAACAGGTCTCGATCTGATTAGTTCCTTGAATATTGTTTACAAATGACGTAAAGAAATATTTACGCAAGTAAAAACTGCCAAAGACCCAACAGTTTTTAAAAAATTGTTCAAGTGGCTCTGAGCACTATGGGACTTAACATCTGAGGTCATCAGTCCCCTAGAACTTAGAACAACTTAAACGTAACAAACCTAAGGACATCACACTCATCCATTCCCGAGGCAGAATTCGAACCTGCGACCGTAGCGGTCACGCGGTTCCAGACTGAAGCGCCAAGAACCGCTCGGCCACAGTGGCCGGTACAGTTTTAAAATACTCCGTGCAAATGTGGTAAATAGAACACTATTCGAAATACGCTTGTTAATTAGAATAGCCATCGATGATGCCTGTATAAAATTAAAATTCATTAATAATTTCTCAAACTTTTTTATATATTTTAATGATATGATTTGGACAAAAACATTTATTTATTCGTTGTCCGACCGCTAAATAACGACTGTAGTATCAATAATTCTAGTTTAAAGATGAAAAACAAATTTTGATTTCTTCTATCAACAGTTTATTCCCAAAAGGTTTTCAACTTATTACGTCTTCGTTCGGTAACAACTAACTAGCTGCGGCGCCTTCGTTCGGTAACAACTAACTAGTGTCGACAAACGCACTAGTATGAAGAAACAAAATTAGAGATTACTGAACCAAATTTTGAAAACTAGCGATATTTACAAGTGTGAAGACTCTCTAATGGTGACATTACGCAGGAAATACCAGAGTGATAATAATTTGTATTATTTGTCAAATACATTACATCCAGTTAGTAACTTGCCTTATAGTAGTGTTTTACATTATAACGAAACGAAGTTATGTCTAGATATAAGATCACAGAGAAAGTAGTGGTCACTGTACGTGGGACACTCTTCGGTACAAACATTACATGGATTCTAATTTCCACACAACGCACACATTGACCTAAAACTATTATTTTTCTCGTTTTCATATCGCACAAGGGTTGTGTTTGAAATGTGTTCTGAAGAAGACTCCTCCCTGACATTGTTTGTAAAAGTGAGCTTCTCTTGGATATTATCAGCACCCTCAAGCAGTCTTCTGGTGAAAAATGATGATCTGTAAACGCATTCCTGTTCACAGGCAAAATTCCTACTGGGCGGAAGATACTCTCTTCTGTACCAGCTGTTGTTGCTTCGTTCAAACTGTTTTATAGTTGTAACTGCAACCATTTGTCCTCGACTTAAATGAAATAGGTTTGAAGATGTGCTAAAAACGAAACATCAAAAGGTGGCAATCTATGGGCAGTGCAGAGAGATAAATTCAACACGATTAATACCATTATTATGGGCGTACTCGACAGCCACTACATTTCTACTGCTTGTTGTATGGCCATCAAGTATCTGGAACACGTGAGTCCTTGATACAGTTCACACGATTTTTGAAGTGTTTGAGCAACGATACAAACACCTCAGAAATCACGTAGCCAGTGTCTGAGATGTCAACTACGCTTCCATTGGGGTACCAATTTCAGGATCTCCCTGTCTCCTCATACACTTGAAAATAATCATAGATGGAACAAAATATCCAGCTGCATTGACAGCACAAACAACTGCGGTGTTAACCCCTCGCTCCCCGCTTGTGATGGATCCCACTTGCTGTTTGCCTTTTTTGCGATGACATTTTGTTGTTTTCTTGAACTATTGTAAATCCAGATGCGTCGATGTTGAATATAGTCTTAGCAGTAATTTTATTCTCTCGACAGTTTTCTCAAAGAGGTCGAAGAATTGGCTCACATTCTCCCTATTTAACCAGCTAACTTTACCGCTGATTCCTTCTGGCTGGCGGAGGGAAAGATATGGATTTTGTATCATGAGAGCATAAAACCACTGTTTCCCCGCCATTTTCTTCCCTCTGTTGAAACAATGAGGAAACTCATGCTTCTCTGCCATGTCGAATGCAGGTTTGCGAGCATCTTGGATGTCAAATCCGAAAAACCTCTCTTCGAACAAGAGGAGGTGGTGTTCTAGAAATTTTTCTGTCTCAGCCGTAAATGTTGATTGACTTCAGAGTGACTCAACTTCAGTTGAGAAAATATTTTTGCTGTCAGCATGTCTCTTTATTGTAGCTTTGGGTACTCCACACACAAGAGCACACAGATGAAGTCCATAGTTCCGTGCTCCCACTGCAACCGTCAGCTCGTCTTCTGTCTATTTCCTGTACATTCCCCTTTTTCATCTTCAAAGCCTAAAAACATTACTCCTGCCTACTCCTTATTGTAAAGATGTATTTAATTATAAATCGTTATGAGTATCGCCTAAAATTGACCGGTCTAAATTAGGAAACAAGCAGTGGCCCGACTTCGGCAACTGGACGCCACATAAGAAAAGATAATGTTACAGGACACACAAAATTAAATTGTAGTTTTGCTATGTCTAGTTATTAACTAAAGAATGACACCTAAGAAGTGTACTGTAGATAATTTATTTTCTTACTCCTACTGTATACAGATGCTTAAGATTTGTGGCGCAACACTTACAAGGAAAACGAAGAGAATACTACAATGACAACTACTCTCGTTTCAATGACTACAGTCGACCATGAAAACATTTCTAACCAGTAGAGCCAGCTTGAAGGTTTAAGTTACGGATACATAGCGAAATACTAAAGTGGTCCATCTCAGGCTACGGTCCAACTTCGAGAACTGCCCTCTATATTTTATGCGAATGAAATCTTGCTAGTCTGGTGGCCAAGACATCGACGTAAATTTACTGTCATACTGTTCGCCCCGCTAGGTGAGTGGTCAGCTTGACGGATTGCCGTCCTCCGGACCCGGGTTCGATTCCCGGCTGGGTCGGGGATTTTCTCCGCTCAGGGACTGGGTGTTGTGCTGTCTTCATCATCATTTCAACCCCATCCGGCGCGCAGGTCGCCCAATGTGGCGTCGAAGAAGACCTGCACCACGGCGGCCGGACCTGCCCCGCAAGAGGCCTGCCGGCTAATGACGCCAAACGCTCATTTCCACTATCATGCTCCTCAAACCATTGTAGCACCTTTGTGGGCTTATGACAAGTACAATTATCGTGCTGGAAGGTGTCACCGCCATCGGGAAAGACATCAAACATAAAGAAATGCACATGGTCCGCTATAATGGTCTCGTAGTCCATAACTGTCATAGTAACTTCGATCAATACCACGGGTTGTGTGGAACCAAGGGTGAACGTTACCCATAGCACAAGAGTGGCGCGATGTACATTTCGAGCAATCATTTGCCTCGATGACAGCGTATCCGGACACGACGGTGGAACTGCTGTGACAACAAACGTGATTGTTCCGACCAGGCGACGCGTCTTATTGATCCTTTATCCAATGCCGATGATCCTGTTTCCAATGCACTCGTAATTCACAGTGCAGTTGGATCAACATGGGAGCACGTAAGAGTCCAGTGCTGCGGAAACCTGTGTTCAACAGTGTGGGCCGAAAGGTGTGCTCCGAAACATTTGTGGCTGAACCAGCATCATGTCGTCAGATTTACCACAGATTGCCCACTATCCTGCATTACAGCGTGAGAAAGCCTCGACCTCCACGTCCTGTGATGAGGAGTGGATGTCCAACACACTGTCTTCTACTCGTTTCTTCACCGTCCTTTAACCACATGCCTCAGAAGCTAACGACAGTAGCACGGGAACAACCGACCAGCTTCGCCTGGAAGATGTTCGTTCCCAGGCACCCGGCCGCAACAATCTGCCCTTTGTCAAAATCACTTATGACAAACTATTTCCCCGTTTGCGGCCCGTATCGTCGCTACAATGATGCCCCATTCGCATCTGCTGCGTCTATGTACTTTCCTTACCGCATCACGTGCCTAGAAGACTATTAGGAGACATACGGTCTCGCGGTGGACAATGATCATAATGTTTCGTCTCATCAGCGTATATTATGCAGGATGATGCAAAATATACATGAGTTTAAATTACAATTTACAGAAGGAATGGTACCAAAGAACTAGAAAATGAATACATGCTATGTTAAATACAAATGTTTTAGGACTATGGTATTAAAAAGCCTACATTTTGTATTGAAGGAAGAAAGTACAAGAAGCAGAACTCTAGCATCCAACGATTTCTTTTTCCGATATAAATATGAAATCATTCTACAAAGGAGCGACGAAAGAATCCATTAACAGTCATTCAAGGCTGAAGGACGGCGCTGTATTTCGTACTTTTGAGTACTGAGTCGTTGTACTACATGATAAACAGCATAATTTACATAGAAAATCAAACTAATTATAAGATACTGTATCAAGCTCATTAGTTTAGCTACAGAATTTCTAAGGAAATCAGATTTGTTATTAAATACGATTCTTTGTCTTCTAGCTGAGCAGGGATAGCGCAAGAGGATATGAGACAGGAAAGATAAGAAATGGGCAGAGTGAACTTTCTGCGAATAAAGTAGCAGTCCTGAGAGAAAACTTCAAAGGACTCCAGCTATTTAAAAATTATATTGGGGCTTTAAAGCTATGTAATATTTATTAAATTTGAACAAATTGGCAAACGATAAATGCAATGAAAAGTCTACCAAACAATTTTCATTACAAGTGCTCATTTCTGAAAAGTATTGCTTGATCTCTGCGTTGCGGAAGTCCGAACTACTAGAAGATTAAATCGCAATATCACTTCATTATGAACTGGTGTATTCATACAATTATTTAAGTTTTCCTCGTTATTCTAAAAGATTTGTATTTGCTTGCAGTAATCACGATGTGGTAATACCATCTTGCCCGTAATTTCTTTTTCTTTTAACGTCACATATATCAATCGTGTGATAAGATGCAATTAAGTAGTTAATCTACGAAGCGTCTAGCCGAAAGACAAATTTTTCACGTTTCTTGATTAGTGTATCTGCAGAAATTTGCTGCTTCTTCTCTGTTTCTCATGTTGGGTAGCTTAGCACATACATACGATACTTTATCAATCCACAAAGGACAAAAAAGCATGGCGTTAAGTCGGATGAGGGTGGAGGATACGACAAGACTTGCCATCCAGCTCATGGCAAACAAACCATGGTGGAACTAAGTCATTTAATGAATCTAGTACAGAGTTATGCCTGTGGGGAGTCACACCATCACATTACTAAATAACACCCTGTTTCACCTGGCGGATGAGCGGAAGTCATAGATGTAACATGTAAACAAATGTAGTTTCAATCGCACCTGCTGCAGCAAAAAAGAATGGGCCATAAATTTTCCCAGTGAATATTAGCATCAAAAACTTTCATTTTTCGTGGTTTTATTCGCAACCAATATCTCTTTCGAATGACCAACAGATAGCGCACGTTATGAATGTTCAGCTTTTAGCCGAATTGAAATGTTGTTTAAACACTGAAGAGGTCTCCATAAAGTCGCCTTGATTTACCAACATTTCATTTACTAACTGAACGAGCAAAATGTGTCGTCTTGTAGGCTTTCGAGTTTGTAACAACCGTAAACTATAGAGCACACAGTAGCAAACATTTCATTCAAAATCTCCATAGAGACACGACAGGAAATGCTAATGCAAGGCTATCCTTCTTAAGAGATTCCTTAAATCTCTGCATGCAAGACTGAGTCATAGATACAACATTCATGATGAAAGATAGTCACCGATTTTAAAATGACCACACCATCTATGGCGATTATTAATCTCGGATGGTCCTAATCCTTATACCTTAATACAGAAAGGAGGTTCAAGTTTAATTAAAAATTCACCCTTTTCGAACACCACAACAAGAGAGACTTTCTGCTCGTAAGTCAGCATCTTCTCTACTAGGACATTAAAATGGGCAATTGAGGACAGAGGTAGGAACTTGCGCTCATCCTTTACCATTGTTCCAGAACAGAATTTGATTGCACATGTCCTTACGACTCACCACACTGTTAACTAGTTACGCCAGTAAAAGTGAACAGTTTAAAACAGGTCAAATGTCCCCCGTAAAATTCAACAGTGCTATTGGAAGGTGAAATGGCGTCTAGAGTAGCAGATGCACACAAAAATCTTGCATTCTTTAACATATAATTTTAAACTGCATGTTAAATGTATGAAAAGTTTATAAAAGAGTCTGCAAGTTGAATTGGGTTGATCTGGTGGGAGAGACGAAACGGCGAGGTTATGGGTCTCATCGGATTAGGGAATGATCGGGAAGGAAGTTGGGCGTGCCCTTTCAAACGAACCATCCCGGTATTTGCCTGAAGCGTTTGAGGGAAATCACGGAAAACCTAAATCAGTGTGCTAACCACTGCGCCATCTCGCTCAGTCTGCAAGTTGAATTTAAGGTGTTGTTACTGAGATGCACACTGCCTGAAAAATCAAGTAAAGCTCCCAAAAGACATGGTCGATGCCGTTGTAACTTCGTACACGTAAACACCATCTGCGGATATGTAAATGATTATATGTGACTGATAGACCGTCCACCAGAGTGCATTACTGTAGTTCGTGTTTTGTGTTACGAGAATTGGTAGTGTATATACGTAGCGTGAATTGCGTCAGACGTTCAGTGGTTACTGTGAAGGACGCGGAGATGCCAAATGCACAGGTGAGACAGCGTTATCAGCACCAGACACAATTGGAAAGGCGCCTCATACTGGGTCCCCATTTGGCCAGCTGCTCGGTCACGCACTATCCAGATTTGTGAGGCATTTGGATGCGACAGCAGTCCGATGTTGGAAACCACGGGAACAGGTTGGCAGTCATGTCCACCGTCAAGGATTCTGTCGACCACGTCTGATTACCACAAGGAAGGACTGCCGTGCTGTGCATCAAGAACATCGTAATTCCGTCACCTCCGCGCCTGCCATCCAAGAAGATGTAGTGGGCTTCCTGCAACTTTCTGTGCCATCCCGCATCATTGATCGGAGACTGGCAGCAGCCGGCCTAAGGATATACAGTTCCATGCGTGGCCTGCCGTTAACATCACAACACAAGTGGGTGTGTTTGGAGTGGTGTCGTGACGGGGAAGCATGGGCTACTGATGAATGGCATCGCATGGTGTTCAGCGACGAATCGTGGTTGTGCACTTCCCACGGTGACCATCGTCGGCGAGTACGACTGCGACCTCGAGAGAGAGCCCATTCTCCCAATCTTCTGGAGAGGTACAGCTATGTACTCTTTGCGTCATAGAGTGGGTAACCATCCGGTATGACTTCAGTAAGCGACTGTTAGTGATTGAAAACAACTCTGACAGCACCACAGTACGTCACGGATATCCTGCGACCTCACGTGTTCTCTTTTATGCGACACTGTCGTGTTGCCGTTTTTCATCAGGACAATACTCGTTCAAACGTGGAACGTGTCTCTATGAACTGCCTGTGTGATGCTGAGGTACACTTGTGTACATGAAGACTTCCAGATCTATCCCCAAGAGAACTGCCTCAGCGCCAAGTACAACAGTTGTCGGCCAGCTTGCCCGAGGAGTGGATACAACACATATATGAGACCATTACAGACTGTATCAGTGCATGCATCCAAACCAGATCTTGCATCAGTAAGCTTTGAAATAAGATCACATGTCCTCTCAAGATGTGAAGTGCCATTGACTTTCCTCTTCCCCTTCTGGATGCTTCGCTTTTTTGTCAGGTAGTGTACAGCAGATGTAATATATAAAAATGTGAGTTCATATATTCCATGCAGCACTTGCCAGTCAGTGTACATAGGACAAACATGCAGAAACTTCAAAACAAGGTATTCAGAACATCTCAGAGCTTTAAAAAGCAACAGCTCCCATAGCACATTTGCTGACCACATTGTAGCCAACAGTCACCACCCAACCACAATAGAAACAGACCTAAGGGTACCAAAACCCAGCCACAGCCTAACACAGCAAACTGACCATTGAGGAAAACTTCCATATGCAGATGGCAATAGTAGAAGGAAAACAGGTCTAAAACGAATACACTACACTCTGCAAGGGCACACTATTTAACACATTAAAGGAACTTTACAAATAAAAACAGCACAAACGGGTAAAGGCTACACTCACACACACACACACACACACACACACACACACACACACACACACAGGAAAAATAAAATAAAATCTACAAAGACGCACCATTTACACATAAAAGGAATAAAATATAAAAATCAACACAAACAGCTAAGAAGCGCACAGAAAACACACACACACGCACACACACACACACACACACACACACACACACACACATACACACACAGATAAAATGCAAACAAAATTCAAAATTGGCGCCGAACTCTCTGGTGAACAAATGAACACTATCGGGATTGGGACACATAACAAACCACAATCACACTGTGTTCTGGTGAAGTGAAAAGTGTTTTACTACGTTATTTGTGAAGAATACTTGTTATAGTTATGTGTGCATCACAACATCTCAGCATTATGCGGAGAATGGAAGTACCTGTCATATGAAAACGTAAGTAAAACCGAATATAGGTGCAAAAACATCACGAAAAACTGAATTACAATCTAGAAGGTAGGTTAACTCCCAGCAAAAAATTTTCTCATCTACGTCGTTTGGTTGCAGATGTCAAGCTACCTGTAGTAATTAACACACAAGTGATCCAGAAAATTCATGCGCACCAAATGTAAAGGTACTCGTATTTACAAAAAGAAACGATCTGTTGTTTGAACTAAAAATGCACATAATTTTATAATCATTTAACAAAATGTTCACATTGCAGAATAAATAAAAACGAAACCCCACTGATGATGGCACAGTGGTGTCGAAACATGTTTGGGTACTGACAAGGGAACCTTCCCATCGCACCCCCCTCAGATTTAGTTATAAGTTGTCACAGTGGATAGACCTTGAAAAACTGAACACAGATCAATCGAGAAAACAGGAAGAAGTTGTGTGGAACTATGAAAAAAATAAGCAAAATATAGAAACTGAGCAGTCCATGCGCAAGATAGGCATCATCGAGGATAGTATGAGCTCAGGAGCGCCGTGGTACCGTGGTTAGCGTGAGCAGCTGCGGAGCGAGCGGTCCTTGGTTCAAGTCTTCCCTCATGTGAAAAGTTTAATTTTTTATTTTCAGACAGTTATTGTCTGACGTGTTTTCCTGTGGAGGAATCGGTTGACCCATGACCTTGCGATCAAATCTTTTCGGTTCCCATTGGAGAGGCACGTACTTTCGTCTACTAATCGCACGGTTTTGCGGTGCTGTCGCAAAACACAGACACTAAACTTATTACAGTGAACAGAGACGCAACGAACGAACGGACAGATCATAACTTTACAAATATAAAAAAGTAAACTTTTCACTCTAGGGAAGACTCGAACCAAGGACCTCTAGTTCCGCAGCTGCTCACGATAACCACGGGACCACGGCGCTCCTGAGCTCACGCTATCCTTGATGTTGCATATCTTGCGCATGGACTACTCAGTTTGTATATTTTGCTTATTTTTTCATAGTTCCACATAATTTCTTCCTGTTTTCTCGATTGATCTGTGTTCAGTTTTTCAAGGCCTATCCACTGTGCCAACTTATAACTAAATCTGAGGGGGGTGCGATGGGGAGGTTCACTTGTGAGAAAAATGGTGTCTTGCATAACTGGCGGACCTCACATCCAACAATAGTTAGATATAATCCTTATTTCTTAAACAGTGCTCATGTTAGATATCTTGTAATGTTTATGCAAGTCGTAACGAATTATCAATATATAGTCTATGAAACAAGCAATAAAGTAAACTACACTAATAGCCCAAACAATGAAGACGAAAAAAGGTCGAATGGGAGAAAAATTGCGTTTAGTTGCAAATTTTTGTGCAATGAGCTTGGGGATGAGGGGAAATCTATAGGTCACCATTTATATTCCTCATGAACAGCTCGAAAACCGCAGTTGCTAGTGAAAATGTTTCCCGTACCAATTTAAAGTAAATTAAATTTCCTACAAATAGACCCTACTTACTTTTCCTGTAGGACTAATAATTCCCGCGAATATTATCAAAAATAGTGTAATATTGTTTTAATGGTATTTCGTTTGTTGTACTATATAGGTCACTGACAGTATCACACAAATTACACGCTTCTTAGAGATTGTTTATGGCAACGTATTTCACATAAACGCTCACTTAGCATTTTCAAATAAGTCTAAATTGAAAATAACCCTACTATACAAACACGAGCTCATTGAAGTAATTTTGTCTACTTGCATTAGACAACGGGACAGGAAATGCTGGGCAGGTAGAGTCAGTCTGAAAATTGAAAATCGAGCAGCGCCCGTGGTGGAGGAGGTTACCTTTCAGATGCGTTTATTATTATTAGTAACTCAAATCTGTATTCCATGTAGTGTTAACGCACTTTTGGGAAAATAAACAGCCGCTGGACACGCCTGCTCATTGCGCTACGAGTGATTCATAAGTCCCGCCGTTGACGGGTCATCATGACTTTATGAAACGCTACATATACATCTACGTCTACATCTACATCATACTCCGCAAGCCAACTAATGGTGTGTGGTGGAGGGTTCTTCCGGTGCCATTATCCGATTCCTCCAACTGTGTTCCACTCGCGAATAGTACGTGGGAAGAATGATTGTCGGTAATCCTCTGTATTGGCCCCAATTTATTGTATTTTCTCCTCGTGGCCAATATGCGAGATGTATGCGGGGGGAATTAATATATTGTCCGACTCTTCCTGAAAAGTGCTGTCCCGATATTTCAATAGTAAATCTCTCCGTGACGCACAACGTCTCTCTCCCAACACCTGCCAGTGGAGTTTGTTTATCATCTCCGTAACGCTCTCTGGGCCGTTAAACGATCCCGTGACGAAACGCGCCAATCTTCGTTGGATCTTCTCCATCCCATCTATCATTCCTACCTGATAGGGATCCCAGATAGATGAACAATAATCAAGTATCGGGTGAACAAGCGCCTTATCCGTGGATGAGTTACATTTCCGTAAGATTCTTCCGACGAATCTGATTCTGGTGTTTGCTTTTCCCACTATCTGTTTTATGTGGTCATTCCACTTAAAGTCGCTCTGGAGAGTTACACCTAAATATTTTACGGCAGATGTTGCCTCGAGCTGTTTGTCATCAATAGTGCAGCTGTACAGTAGTCGAATCTTTTCCTATGTATGCGCAATATGTTATATTTATTTACGCTCAGGTTCAACTGCCAGAGCCTGCACCATTCGTCAATTTTCTGCAGGTCTTTCTACAAATTCTTCTTGTCTTCTGCCGTTGATACTTTTGTATAGAGGACTGCATCATCTTCGAAAAGCCTTAAAGAGCATCCGACGCTTTCTACTAGAACATTTATATATATTGTCCACAGCAACGGTCCTATCACACTTCCCTGTGGTACTCCGGATATTACCTTTACATCTGTCGATTTAGTTCCGTTAAGAGCGACGTGTTGTATTCTATATGCAAGAATGTCTTGAATCCAATCTCAAGTCTGCTCCGCCGGCCGGAGTGGCCGAGCGGTTAAAGGCGCTACAGTCTGGAACCGCACGACCGCTACGGTCGCAGGTTCGAATCCTGCCTCGGGCATGGATGTGTGTGATGTCCTTAGGTTAGTTAGGGTTAACAGCAGTTGAGTCCCAGTGCTCAGAGCCATTTGAACCAAGTCTGCTCCGATACTCCGTAAGCTCGTATTTTTTCCATTAAACGGCGATGCGGGACGGTGTCAAATGCGTTACTGAAGTCAAGGAACACGGCATCAGCGTGAGCGCCGTTGTCCACTGCGCTGTGGACCTCATGGAGGAACAGAGCGAGCTGAGTTTCGCAGGATCTCTGTTTGAGGAATCCATGTTGATTTTTATAGAGGAGATGTTCATTTTCCAAAAACGTCATAATTCTTGAGCGTAAAACATGTTGCATAATTCTACAACTGTGGTTGCGCCTTGTGACGTAGTGATGAAGAGAGAGAGGGGATTCGTCTGTCCATTCTTCAGTTGGCAGACCTACGAAGCGCATGACCGCAAACTGATGACGTGCCTTCCCTCACACGTCTACTTTTCACCTCTCCTACTGATCCTGTCACACCGCCCTTGCACACTATTTACCACTGGTACATGCGTTTAATATTTTTGATCTCCAGTTAACGTTAAACATTAATTTTATATCATTAAAATACTATTTTTCATCAAGTGCATCTTTCATACTCTCTGCAACGTTTTCTGTAGGAAATGTAATGTAGTTTAATTTGATACAGGAAACATTTTCACTAGAAAACTAGGTTTTTGATTTGTTCTTGAGAAACGTAAAATAGTAGCCTATAAATGGCACCCCCTCCCCCTCCCCACGCAACACACACACACACACACACACACACACACACGTACCAATAATCGGAGTTTTTTAATGTGTTGTTCACAGCATTATCTCCTACCACTGCAGAAGAATTTATGACTGCACGAAATTTTCCCCTGATTTTCCTTCGTTGACTGGACTATAAACATCACTGGGAACAAAACTGTCTAGCCGGGCAGAATGCTCCCATAACTTACACATCCCGTCATCAGTAATAGCAAAGAAACCCAATTATTCGCTTTCAGCGTGTGCGATAAGACTCATTTCAAGGCGTAACGGTGAAATAAAAACTATTTGTTGTGACTGTCTACAGTAGAATGGCATTTAGATATCAACAGACGGGTGTCTTCAGCTTGTGCGAGATTTACGGGAGGTGGAAATGAAGCTTGTTTGTAATAGGTCGCGCAGCTCAGTGGCTTTTGAAACATATAGGAGAGCCAGGAACAGATTGAATCGATGTGCCAGATAACAGAGAGTTGATCGTTTAGACCATCCAATCTGTGCCTGGTTTTTGGTAATTTTTCAAAACGACGTAGACAAAAGACGGACTTGTGACACACATCCGTATCAAAACATTGCACACAATACCGGATAACGAACACAACATAGTTTAAACTGTTCACAGACAGACACTGTATACTACTTTCCTTTCATCTTACATTAGATTAAGGAAAACATGGGAATGGTTTTAGACTCAGTTATAACATTACGGCAAATCGAAAATGAACGAATGCCCAACCGACTCAGCGGGAACAACACATGTGAGTTTTCTGTCAATTTCTTTTACCCATTGGAATTTGAACTGTAAAATTTCTGAAACATATTCTCGGTACTGGATTTTTGCAGATTTGTGTTGTTTAATTTGTGAAGCCGTGACTAATGGAGAGCGATTAGCGGCATGTGTTCAAATGTTCGAATGTGTGTGTATTCCTAAGGGACCAAACTGCTGGAGTCATGGATCCCTATACTTACACACTACTTAAATTAACTTAAACTAACTTATGCTAAGAACAACACGCACACCCACGCTCAAGGGAAGATTAGAACCTCCGGCGGGAGGGATTTCAATCAGTGACACGGCGCCTTTTATTTCACGCAGTATAAAATATAGGCTGCGTAGTAAAAGCAAGAAAACGTCTGCAGCCGTCCGTCAGTCAGTTGATCAGTCTCCAGTGATATCCATTCGCAAAGCAGCAGCTGAACTTCAAGTATTGGCTCAACAATGCATGACGATATTAAAAAATATTTGGAAATGAGAAGACTAAGAGTTGTGTTTATGAATTATCTGACAGTGACAGGGAACAGCTAGATGCAGCATGCTGTGATTTGTTGGTACAATTTCCGAATGTCGTGTCTTGCTGAAGGGTCCTCTCTTCTGATGAGTATGCGATATATCGTACAGAACAAACAAGGTTTTCTGGCCTAAAGGAAAATGCCTATTTGTGCAAGAATTAGACATGAATCCACCTCATGTTGTGATACGGGACAGTCTCTCATTTAGCTACCGCTTAACACATTTTTAAATAGGTGGGTTGACAAAAATAATAATTTTTCATGTTGCAAACATGTTTAATACTTCAGATCGAGGCCAACGGAATTATTAATAATGTGTGGTTATAGCAGGATGGAGCTGCAGCCCGATTCAGGCGCATGTGTTCCTTGAGAAACAACTTAGAGACTTCTCGATTGGGCGTGGTTCAGAACTTCTCCGTTCACATAGAGAAGTGTCCGTTCGAAGGCCGCACGGTCCGGACTCGCTATGCGAATCAGACAAAATCGCCATGAGCATTGAGGCAGTCATCCCACCGACGCACCAGATTCAAGATACACATTTGGTAAAACACCGTATCCTGCTGCATGAAGAAGTCGGTAACCGCGTGCTACACATTCTCGTCCAACAGGAAATATCGATCCTTCAAAATGTTTTTTAAGGGACCGAATCCATGATAATCGCATGAGGAGAGATGAAGGCTGTAGGGCGGGTGCTCAAGTGTCTTCCACTTGAATTGGCGCAGCTTCTACGTTACGAAAGTTTCGATACGAGGACGCGCGTCATCATGAAGCAGCAGTACCCCTTGTCACAGTTTTCCAGGACACACCACTCCACAGCGGAGGTTTCCGACAGACATGCTGTCTCACACACGTTCTTCATTCTCCGATGGATTTCTACCGGTGTTCGTCATTCGGCGACCAATGAAAGAATAATAGCACATTGGACCTGTTTCAACGCTTGTGATAATAACGCAGCCATAAACCACTTTCCGACATTTACAGCACGCACGTCGAATGACACGAATGTCACGCTAATCCCTTGTCTACATGTCGTTGCTTATACACTACTGCCCATTAAAATTGCTGCACCACGAAGATGACGTGCTACAGACGCGAAATGTAACCGACAGGAAGAAGATGCTGTGATATGTAAATGATTAGCTTTTCAGAGCATTCACACAAGGTTGGCGCCGGTGTCGACACCTACAACGCACTGACATGAGGAAAGTTTCCAACCGACTTCTCATACACAAACAGCAGTTGACCGGCGTTTCCTGGTGAAACGTCGTTGTCATGCCTCGTGTAAGGAGGAGAAATGCGTACCATCACGTTTCTGGCTTTGATAAAGGTCGCATTGTAGCCTATCGTGATTGCGGTTTATCGTATCGCGACATTGCTGCTCGCGTTGGTCGACATCCAATGACTGTTAGCAGAATATGGAATCGGTGCGTTCAGGAGGGTAATACGGAACGCCGTGCTGGATTCCAACGGCCTCGTATCACTAGCAGTCGAGATGACAGACATCTTATCCGCATGGGTGTAACGGATCATGTAGCCATGTCACGATCCCTCAGTCAACAGATGGGGACGTTTGCAAGACAACAACCATCTGCACAAACAGTTCGACAACGTTTGCAGCAGCATGGACTAAAAGCTCGGAGACCGTGGTTGCGGTTACCCTTGACGCTGCATCACAGACAGGAGCGCCTGCGATGGCGTACTCAACGATGAACCTGGGTGCACGAATGTCAAAACGTCATTTTTTCGGATGAATTCAGGTTCTGTGTACAGCATCATGATGGTCGCATCCGTGTTTGGCGACATCGCGGTGAACGCACATTGGAAGCGTGTATTCGTCATCGCCTTACTGGCGTTATCACCCGGTGTGATGGAATGGGGTGCCATTGGTTACACGTCTCGGTCACCTCTTGTTCGCATTGACGGCACTTTGAACAGTGGACGTTACATTTCAGATGTATTAAGACCCGTGGCTCTACCCTTCATTCGATCCCTGCGAAATCCTACATTTCAGCAGGATAATGCACGACCGCATGTTGCAGGTCCTGTACGGGCCTTTCTGGATACAGAAAATGTTCGACTGCTGCCCTCGTCAGCACATTCTCCAGATCTCTCACCAATTGAAAACGTCTGGTCAATGGTGGCCGAGCAACTGGCTCTTCGCAATACGCCAGTCACTACTCTTGATGAACTGTGGTATCGTGTTGAAGTTGCATGGGCAGCTATACCTGTACACGCCATGCAAGCTCTGTTTGACTCAATGCCCAGGCGTATCAAGGCCGTTATTACGGCCAGAGGTGGCTGTTCTGGGTACTGATTTCTCAGCATCTATGCACTCAAATTGCGTGAAAATATAATCAGATGTCAGTTCTGCTGTAATATATTTGTCCAATGAATACCCGTTTATCATCTGCATTTCTTCTTGGTGTACCAATTCTAATGGCCAGTAGTGTATAACCACATTTGAGTCGCGCTACGTTGGATATACACTTACAGCAAGGCCCACAAACGCAAACTTATATTACAACAACACGTCGAAAATGGACCGAGCAATAAACGGAATTAAAAGTTTTCAGAAGTTTTGGAAACTTCATGCCGCCCTCTTTTAACGTGATACGTTTGCACTGGCCAGCCTATGACTGAAGACGTAACCCTAACTTGAACTTTGCACCACTGCTGAGACATGGATTCGAATGTCGAACGACACTGATTTATATTTTAGCTGTGAGGTTAAAACACCAACGATAAACTCGAGAGGGTCAAATCAGAGATTCTCTAGAAACATTATTTTTCGTTCCCCTTTCCCCGAATGAAATACAGCTCGTATCGCAGGTCAAAAGGTTGCTGTGATTTTCCGTTTAGATATGAAAGTGCTGCGCGCGTGGCGTCTCATTTGCTTGCACCAAATAGAAAGCACGTTAGCGGCGATTCTGCAGATGAAACTGAAGCTGCGAAAGCAGAATGACGTCACAAATTGGTGAAAGCGACTCGTTTCCTGACTGGATCACTTTCTACGCCTGCAACTACAGTCCGAACCCGCAATTTGCACAGAACTGGATTGATGTGTCTGTTGAACATCGGTGACGGTGAAGAGGTACTGTTTAGAGTACTGGACCAGTGTTCGACAACACCACTGTAATATCTACCATGTATATGACGCTGTCTGGTTTCCTGTCAAAAAACACTAATGAGAAATGACTCTAAATTAACAGCGGTTATGCATAGATAACACTTTCTCCACATTTAGTAATCTGAGCTTTACTTCCTCGCCTTGTTGTCCCCAGGAAGGAACACGTTGACGTCCCAGTTTCTCTTTAATCCCATTAACCTCGTTAGGGAATACGTTGACGTCCCAGTTTCTCTTTAATCCCCTTAACCTCGTTAAGTCTCTTGAATTTCTACACTTATTTTTTCTATTAACAAAATACTTCCCAACCATTCGTAATGCGATGAAAGATATGGTATTGATCACTTCACGTAAGATAAACAACTGTGTTCTCTGAAATAAACTAGCTTTCTTTCACAGAAGAAACGCAAACAGTAGCTTCTTCATTCACAGAAGAGAGATTTTCCCTATTGACGTACGAAATTTATTCAAAAAGTAACGGGAATTTTGTTATTTCGTTTTTAAAAAGTCTCTGTACTGTGTTGAACATATGGGATATTTAGTTATCAATTATCAAATGAGTTAGTCTACATTAATAGTAGTACTGATGATTATTTATTTTGCATGACAATACATCACAGTATTTGCATTAAATATTGCTATGAGAACCGAATAAAGTGCAACAAAGTGTTAAAAATATTAATTTTACTTTTTGTTGTGTGTGATATAAGTGAGACAAGAGTTTACGAGTGGTACAAGCGTTCCGAAGAAGGCTGTAAAAACGTTGAAAATGAAGAGCACCTTCGACGCCTCAGCACATCATCAACCGATGAAATCTCGGAGAAAGTGAAAGAAATGAGTATGAGCGACCGCCGAACCGCCGTCAGAGAAATCGCCGATGGTGCTAGTGTACAAAGCGGCGCACTCTATAAAATTCTCCCATGTGACATCAAAATTTGTTCCAAAATTGAACGTCGTACAAAAAGGGCGGCGAATGCAGATTTCTCAGTAGTCGCTTTATGAAATGAACCAGAAAGCAGAATTACTGAAATGCGTCGTAATAGATAATGAAAGATGATTTTACGTATACGACATTGAAACTAAGGTTCAGTCGTCTCAGTAAAGCATTCCCTATCGCCAAAAAAACGTGAGGTTATGCTCAGTGTGTTCTCCGAATTTAGTGTACCAAGAGTTCTTGCACAAGCACAAGGTCGAACGAACGATAAGGAGAACTACTTACAAGTTAAAATCCGTCTGTGTAAAGCAGTCCGAAAAAAGCTCCTGGACTGTAGCAGATTTACAACCTGTGTCATCGTTAGTGTAATAAGTGATGAATATTGGCTGTAGCGTCGGCGCTAGCTGATACGCCTACAAGCTGCTGCAACTTCTCCTGGATCGCGTATTACAGGGATCACAGACGCACACAATGTTTTCAGGACTCTTCCAACGGCTAAGAGGAACGCAGTTAGCGGTACTACAATACATCGACCGAGAAGGACGATCAACTGTAGAGACTCTCGACTTCCACGACACAACGCTTGCTCCACTGCATGAATGGTCTTCAATCAGCACAGTAATATGTGGAAACTAATTCAGAAATATCATCTGCAGACCTTGCCACTCACAGAAACTGCAAGCTATAGCTGCTGCTGACAGAACCTCTGGTCGTGTTGGGCCAGTGGGTGCTGCAGCCATGTATGGTGTACTGTCTCTTCTTTGCGTATGTACTTTTCGTTAATGAAGCCTGTTTCACTAGAGACGGAGTGCTCAATATCGCAGTAGTTTTGTATGAGCATTTGAGAGTTCCCACTCTACAGTTTTGAAGAGACATCAGTACTGATTCGCACTGAACGTTTAGGCGAGAATAGTTAAGTGTTTCATGGTTAACAGACCCGCCCTTCCTGCTTTCCCGCTTAAAGTATATGGCTCGAACATGGAGCCCCATCTCATTTTACTTCTCTTGCTCGCAAACACCTGTGCCAGAGGATCCCTGAAAAGTGAACTGGTAAAGGTGATCCTGTTGCGTGGTCAATTCGCTCACCTGAGTCCTGATAGGACTGCAATGACTTGTTGGAACGGGAACGACAGCACTCTGTGCGATGGTACAGAACTTCACACAAGCCGTGGGACGTCACTTTGAACAGCTGTTCTGAATGTAGCATCTTTTGTAACTAGTACAGAGAAATAAAATATTTGCAAAAAATATCTACTTACCCGACCTCGACAGGAGAACAAAGATAAATTAGGCATTTTCTGATTTTCTTTATAACTTCCGACTCATCATTTCGTTCTAGCCGCGCGGGGACTGACGACCTAAGCAGTTTGGTCCCATCAGATCGTACCGCAAATTTACAAAAATTTTTTTTCGTTCTAAGTTTCGACTTATCATTTTCGCGTAAGAGATCCTACTTCGAACTTTTTTCGTCTGCCCTTTTCCGTCAAGCCTGAAAATCACCACGGAAAGCCCTTTGTAGAGAGCCGAACGCTGTGGCTGAGTGGTTCTAGGCGCTTCAGTCCGGAACCGCGCGACTGTTACCGTCGCAGGTTCGACTCCTGCCTCTGGCATGGATGTGTGTTATGTCCTTAGGTTAGTTAGGTTTAAGTAGTTCTAAGTCTAGGGGACTGATGACCTCAGATGTTAAGTCCCATAGCGCTCAGAGCCATTTGAATTCAGTAAAGAGAAACAAAACAAAAAAAAAAGAACAGAGTTCGAGCGCAGTACATGAAATACAATACAGAAAACGCACTTGCTCGTTTGTTCAATCTAGAACTCACAGAAATTCTTCGAAGTTACACTGATTTATTGTATTCTGTAGCACACTGACATTTTGTGCATCATACTGAAATGGTTTTATATGATCAAAAAATGACCAATATAGAGATCTAAATTAGCTCTTTGATTTGACTACGACCGTTCGACGCGCAACGTTTTCACTTTCCGAAAGCTGCTGTTCGTTGCCCCTCGAATGCAAGGGTAGTCCGGCTACTAGTTTAGACAATGTTCTGTAAACGGCACTGACCCAGTTTTCTGTTTTTTAGCGCCTTGACCTTCTTTTGCACAACAGAGCACAATAAACCTTTTTATGACAATGACAACAAAAGGTAATCTTTTTTATGCGGCGCACTTGTAACCTCGATAGTCATCCGGTGGTTAGAACGGCTAAGGCATTTTCTTCTGTCGCATTGCAAATGACAGTACATTACACCGACGGTCTTAGCAGTCCATGATCTTCACTCTCGTGGTCTGATGATCGCTACAGCTTATTACTGTACATTGACGGACATCCATTTTAGAGCAAAGGAACAAACACCGCGCAAGATATGAATAACTGAAAGAACTTTATACGTCGAGGACAAGTGAAACTCTTGGTAGTCTTATAGCAAAAACAACTTTTTCCCATCACCTGTACGGAATATTGTGAGACAAAAATGGCGGCGTTTGAACAGGGCTGCTCTCACTTTACGAGCATTATATGCTTACTAAGAAAGTTTGTGTAAACGTTTCTGTAAGATAGTGGTAAATATTGTTAAGCTGCACCGGTGCTGATAAACCGATTATTGTAACGCACTAGTTGAAACTATGTCGTCTGTGTGTGACAGCAGTCTCAAGTGACTAAACCATCTAATGTGACTTGGATGGCGTATGGCGGACAAAATTGAGGAAAACGTGACTTGTGTTGTTAATAACGCCATTCATTTAAAGGGCTCGACAGATGTACAGATCAAAAGAGAAGTGTTCTAAATTTGTGCCCTCTCTGCGTTAATTAGTTTAAATGTGGTCGTTGAAACGATGGGCGACCGCAGAAATGTATGAATGTGGGGATGGGAGGGGGGGGGGGGGGGGGGGACAACAGTACAAAATTGCCACGGAGACATGGAGATATGTTATGCAATAATTGCTAAAGCCGCACTATTGACTCAATCCGATTATCTGATAATAATACAATTGTCTAAATGACCGGTTTAGCGAAAAGACGGGAAATCAGTTTTAGAAGTGGATCAGAATTCTACGCCTCTGGATGAAACTTGGATTTACCATCACACTGCTGAGTCCAAGTAACAAAACCAAAGGAATAGTCTCAGCATGGAAAAAGGTGACGACTTTTTTGTCGGGAACGATAGGTAATCAGCGTTCCATGATTCCTAAATTGTGTTACTGGTAGACAGCTCAAAGACAGATGTTTACCTAGTTCCTGTTGGTTAAATTTGAAATATATTTCATACTACTCTAACGTATACATCAAACAGATGTAATTTTTTTGTCTACAAATATATATTCCTTGATATTTTGCTCAAGGTCGATATTACTTCAGAGATCTCAACGAAATTTTTCAACCGCTCTTTGCCTTGACGTCTCATGAAACCAAGAATACAGTGACGTAAATGACAAAACGATAAAAGCAATTTTTAATTGAGTCTACGGTATAATTTAGCTTTCAGTGATTTTAGAGCGACAAACTGACAGTGTAACTATCACAATGTCTCTGCGATAGTCAACAGACTACAGTAATATTCACACGAACAGAAAGCAAAACTGAAAAGTTACTGAAAAAAGGTCAAATAGCTTGATCCGGAATAAAAACAATAAAGAAATATTCGCAGCACTTTAGAATCTTCAGAGAGTCTTCAACAATGCAGAGTGGAATGAAATGTTCGAAACGTTGAAAACATTGGTGATAAATCACATAAAAATTAAAAAGGGGCAATGAAAGTGGAACACCAAGATTTTTAAGTGTGCGTTAGGAAGCCAAAACGTAGCTTGGACGCCTCAACCCAGAAGTCTTCAATCCAGTTATGTGCCAACTGAAATGCTTTCTGGGAATCCATAGACACCGCAGTTGGAAGATACCCCCTAACCTTCCAGCAACCTGATGATATCACCAATGCCACAGTCTTCCTCCAACAGACTTGGTCAGATGCCATCTCCGTATATATCGCTATTAAAGCCATATATCCTCAACACTCCATTCTCCCACCACAAGCTGTCTTCCTTCTCTATGAATCCCGTATCTTGTATCACTTCTTCTTTTGGGCTCATGACAGGATACACTTAAACGCCGCCAGCAATTACAGGGACACACCAGAAATTTACTCAATGCCACCAAACGCCGGGTCTGGAGCCAGACATGCAATAGACTCAATGCTACACTGTCATTTAACTCTCTCAAGTACTGGAGAGCATTCCACTGAATTACTGGCACCCATGCCCTCCCTCAGTACCCGATCCTTCACAACTATCTTCCCTTAGTTGACGACCTGAGCGAAGCCAATCACTTTGCACCCTATCTCTCTTGACATCTTCACTATCCCTGACGACCCCCACTTTAACTACTCCCAATTCCCTGCTGTCCATAAACACACAGATATCACAGATATTTGGTACTTGAATAACGCATCAGAAAGAGAATTAAAAACCTCAATCACAGCACAGGACATAAAAGAAGTACTTCACAGAAAATGGAAGTACTTGTCAGAAAATGCAACACATCCCCTGATCATCGCCGTCTATCGCCATCTCAAAGAATGCCCTATCTCCTTTCTCATCACCCCTGCAGCCCTGTATAACACTATCCTCTCCATCAGCTGCTATCTTGACCTGTGGAAAATCTCCAAAATCCTGCTTTTACGCAAACCAAACAAAGCGCCCACTGATACCTCTCCATACCGCTCCATCTGCATCACCTCAGTGTTTAGCAAGATCTTTCAATCGATCCTCTCTTGTCGCATCTGTTGCCTTCTGCAACAACCACCGATTCCTATTACCTAGTGTCACTTCTGTTCCTCCTTCTCTGTTGATGATCAACTCTTGAATCTCACCCACATCCTATCCCAACAGCTCAATTGCCAATGTGCCATCTTTGTCTCCCTTAACCTAGCGAAAGCATATGACTGCGTACGGCATTCCGCCCTCCTTTCCAAATTCGACTTCTGCACTTCCCATCAAGTGTGCCTCTCTTATGGCGTCCTTCCTCTCCAGTCGCCCATCTTACGTCATTATTAACAACACCAATTCCCTCACCTTCCACACCACTGCAGAAGTGCCCCAAAGTTGCATTCTCTCCCCTTTCTTAACCTTTTATACACTGCTAATATGTCCAGACCACCTCCTCCCATCCACCTCCTTCAGTATACTGATGATACCACTTTCCACACTTTCTATTCTATGCTCCTTAAATCCCAACGATCCGTCCAAAAATTCATCTTAATCGGTTTACCCCTCGGTGCTGCGAGTAGCTTCCTAAAATTAACCTTTCCAAAACACAGGCAATATTTATCAGATGCAACCACTCGCATCTTCTCTCTATGACTTCTACCTCACCATTTACTGCCGCCACAATCAGCTAACTAACACACTAAAATATCTTGGACTAACCTTCGACCAGCGACTAACGTGAAAACCTCACCCAGTAACCATCCAACAAAAAGCCCACAACAGACTAAAACAACTAAAACTATTAATTGGCCGAAACTGGAACTTCACCCATCCATTGTCCTTTACACATGCAAATCCCTGATCCACCCCATCCTTTGCTACGAAAATGTTGCGTGGATCTCCTACCCTCCAAAGTTCTATAAGTCCATTTGGACCCTCGAACATAATGCTCTCCACATCACTTTCTGCATCTGCTTTCCTTCCGCCAGGGAGATCCTTTACGAACTCATCAAATTCCCGCATTTCCTCGCTCACATTGAACACCTCCGCATAACCTACACCATCTGTACACTTGATTCAATTAGTCATATTGTGTCCCGTCTACTTTCTGATCCTATTGTGCAGGTGCGTCTCTATCTGCACATTCCACCAAACCTACACCTGCATACCCTCCGCATCCTCTCCCAAAAGTAATTTCAACCATCTCCCTCTCGCAGACCACGAGGTCGGCCCCAACATATACCTGTCCTACCAACTCTGAGTCCAATTTCCCCTCCCTGGCCGCCCTAAGGGCTCCTGCCTCCTCCTCTCCCCGTTCCATACCTCCTCTCTTCCCTTCCCATTTGCCCCCATCTCCTTTTCCTCTCAAATCTACGAGGGTTGTCCAGAAAGTAAGTTCCGATCGGTCGCGAAATGGAAACCACAGTGAAAAACAGAAACGTTTTCAGAATGAGATTTTCATCTGCAGCGGGGTGTGCGCTGATATGAAACTTCCTGGCAGATTAAAACTGTGTGCCGGACCGAGAATCGAACTCGGGACCGTTGCAGGAGAGCTTCTGTAAAGTTTGGAAGGTAGGAGACGAGGTACTGGCAGACGTAAAGCTGTGAGGACGGGGCGTGAGTCGTGCTTGGGTAGCTCAGTTGGTAGAGCACTTGCTCGCGAAAGGCAAAGTTCCCGAGTTCGAGTCTCGGTCCGGCACACAGTTTTGATCTGTCAGGAAGTTTCATGTCAGCGCACACACCGCTGCAGAGTGAAAATCTCATTCTGGAAACATCCCCCAGGCTGTGGCTAAGCCATGTCTCCGCAATATCCTTTCTTTCAGGAGTGCTAGTTCTGCAAGGTTCGCAGTAGAGCTTCTGTAAAGTTTGGAAGGTTGGAGACGAGGTACTGGCAGACGTAAAACTGTGAGGACGGGGCGTGAGTCGTGCTTGGGTAGCTCTGTTGGTAGAGCACTTGCCCGCGAGAGGCAAAGTTCCCGAGTTCGAGTCTCGGTCCGGCACACAGTTTTAATCTGCCAGGAAGTTTCAGAAACGTTTTGTTTGCAACAGTTAGGTACACCTTCGACCTACGTCTCTACATAGTCACCGGTCCAACTTCGAGTTTTGACATGGAGTTGTATCAACTTTCCAATATCATCGTCATAGAAAGCAGCCGCCTGTGCTTTCGGCCAGTTATCTGCACTGGTCTGCAGCTCGTTGTCTGTGGAAAAATTTTGTCTTCATAGCCAGCCGTTCTTGTGAGCAGAGATGAGACTCAGGGGGAGCCAGTTACTGACTCTATTGGGGTGATCAAACACTTCTCATCAGGAAGGCTGCAGGAGCGTTTCATTGCCCCTGCAGTGCGCGGGCGAGAATTGGCATGAGGAAGGAACTGCTCGACAGTTGTGTTATGTGGGCTGCATGATACAGGCGAAATCTCTAACCAGGCCCTCATACTTGGCGGAAGACGCTACTCCCTACGCATCTTTACTTGCTCACTGTTCACTCAAAACTGAAAAGAGCGACGCGACACGATCGACGGGCATACTAGAGACACTGCCCAACACATCTGTGCAAAGCTCTACCGGATTTTCCCAGTGGTTTTCATTTCGCGACCGATCGGAACTTACTTTCTGGACAACCCTCGTATAAAGCCCAATGCCAGCTGGCCCTCTCTCCTTGTTCTCGCCAGTTCTCATTCCTCATCACCACCACTCTTCATTCTCCCTCTGTACCCGCCCTTTCTTTCCCCTACAGCCTATTGTCTGAGGGCAGAGACAGTTTTAGTCAAAGTGAACAGTGCTGCGTTTTTAATAGTCGGTGTATCTTCTATCATGTTCAGCGTTTCATTTTCAACTGGCTTTTCTTCAAGTGTTAAGTGTTCTTAAAGTGTTTCTGAAGTGATTTTAACTATGTTCTCTGTCCACACTTTTATCACTATTTTCAAACATTTCATCAAGACCGCTTTATATTACTTATTTTCTCCAGTTAACTTCGCCTTTTAAAACGATTTTAATTCACAGTACTGATGTCTTCTCGCTTTGCTTTTGTTTTATCATCTACGTAAGAGACGTATTTAACTGGCTGCAAGAGCAAGTTGTTTGTACCGCTCCTAGCCCCTCGCCCCCCCCCCCCTCCACTTCGCCAACATGGGGCGAGTGGGGATGAAATAACAGAATAAATGAGCTAGGAAAAACGAATTTATTGAGTCTGCTTTGTGATTCTCTGATAAGGATTTGTCGAATACATGTCACGCAAAAGCGTTACTGTATTGCGTTCCAAAGCTTAATCGACATCATAATGTTTTGGCTCATCAGTGTATATCGGCGGTGATTTTTAAAGGAATTTCCTGGTATTCAACTGAAAAAAACCTGGAAAACCATGGAACATACAGGGAAGGGAAAAAATCGCAGCAGCAAGAAGAAGCTGTGCAACGTAAACGAAAGTTGGTAGGCGTCTTTCTACACATGAAAGACGGCGTCTATTCAATTTTCGCAACAAACGTGGAACAGTGGCGTTAGTAGACCGCTTTGAGGATGCAAATCAGCTTTGCTTTAAATAATCGCTATAACGGTCCTGAACGTTACTTACCTTTGAGATTGGACGTGATGAGTTGACGTTAGTCTAGAATGCCTTTAAGGAGACGAAGGCGCCATTATCAACACCTCACTGAATTTGAACGAGATACTGTAGCAAGACTACGAGAAGCTGGATGTTCTTTCTGCGATACTGCAGAAAACATTGGCAGAAATGTTACCACTCTACGTGATTGCTGGCAGCACAAGTTGCACGGTCGCAAGCAGACCGGGTTCACAATGGTCACGTGGCACTACCATCGTGTTCGGCGTATAGCTCTTTCTTATCATACTGCATCTGCAGCAGCATTAAAGCAGTCATAGGCACCACAGTGACACAACGAACTGTTAAAAATCGAGTACTTCGAGGACAGCTCCGAACCAGATGCCCCTTACCATGCATTCCACCGACCCCAAACTACCACCATTTGTTACTTCAGTGGTGTCGAGTGAGAGCTCATTGGAGGTCAGGGTGGATGTCCGTTGTGTTTTCTGATGAAAGCTGGTTCTGCCTCAGTGCCAGTGATGGCCTTGTGTTGAGTAGAAGAAGGCTAGTTTAGGGCCTGCAACCAACCTGTCTACATGCTAGACACACTCGATCTAAACCTTGAGTTATGATCTGGAGTGCAGTTTCGTATGACAGCAAGAGCATTCTCGTGGTTATCGCACGCGCCAGCCGCTGTGGTCGAGTGGTTCTAGGCGCTTGTGTCCGCAACCGCGCTGCTGCTAGGGTCGCAGATTCGAATCCTGCCTCGGGCATGGATGTGTGTGATGTCTTAGGTTAGTTAGGTTTACGCAGTTCTAAGTCTAGGGGACTGAAGACCTCAAATGTTAAATCCCATAGTGCTTACAGCCATTTGACTCATTTTTTATCGCACGCACGCAGACTGCAAATTTGTACGTCAGTCTGGTGATTCGACCTGTTCTGTTCCCATTCACGAACAGCATTCCAGGGGGTGTTTCTACAATAAGATAACGCTCGCTCACATTCTGCTGTTGTAACCCAACCTGCTCTACAGATTGGCGACATATTGCCTTGTCCTGCTCAATCACCAGATCTGTCTCCTGTAGAGAACGTACTAGACACTACGGAACGATAACTCCAGCGTCATCCAGAACGTGCATTAACCGTCCCTATATAGACCGACCAAGTGCAACTGACATGGAACTCCATCCCACAAACTGACATCCGTCATCTGTACAACACAATGGATGCACGTTTGCATGCTTGCATTCAACAGAGGCAAGTCAACAGAGGAAAGTCCACTGAACCTGACGGGATACCAATTCGATTCTACACAGAGTACGCGAAAGAACTTGCCCCCCTTCTAACAGCCGTGTACCGCAAGTCTCTAGAGGAACGGAAGGTTCCAAATGATTGGAAAAGAGCACAGGTAGTCCCAGTCTTCAAGAAGGGTCGTCGAGCAGATGCGCAAAACTATAGGCCTATATCTCTGACGTCGATCTGTTGTAGAATTTTAGAACATGTTTTTCGCTCGAGTATCATGTCGTTTTTGGAAACCCAGAATGTACTACGTAGGAATCAACATGGATTCCGGAAACAGCGATCGTGTGCGACCCAACTCGCTTTATTTGTTCATGAGACCCAGAAAATATTAGATACAGGCTCCCAGGTAGATGCTATTTTTCTTGACTTCCGGAAGGCGTTCGATACAGTTCCGCACTGTCACCTGATAAACAAAGTAAGAGCCTACGGAATATCAGACCAGCTGTGTGGCTGGGATGAAGAGTTTTTAGCAAACAGAACACAGCATGTTGTTCTCAATGCAGAGACGTCTACAGACGTTAAAGTAACATCTGGCGTGCCACAGGGGAGTGTTATGGGACCATTGCTTTTCACAATATATATAAATGACCTAGTAGATAGTGTCGGAAGTCCCATGCGGCTTTTCGCGGATGATGCTGTAGTATACAGAGAAGTTGCAGCATTAGAAAATTGTAGCGAAATGCAGGAAGATCTGCAGCGGATAGGCACTTGGTGCAGGGAGTGGCAACTGTCCCTTAACATAGACAAATGTAATGTATTGCGAATACATAGAAAGAAGGATCCTTTATTGTATGATTATATGATAGCGGAACAAACACTGGCAGCAGTTACTTCTGTAAAATATCTGGGAGTATGCGTGCGGATCGATTTGAAGTGGAATGATCATATAAAATTAATTGTTGGTAAGGCGGGTACCAGGTTGAGATTCATTGGGAGAGTCCTTAGAAAATGTAGTCCATCAACAAAGGAGGTGGCTTACAAAACACTCGTTCGACCTATACTTGAGTATTGCTCATCAGTGTGGGATCCGTACCAGATCGGGTTGACGGAGGAGCTAGAGGAGATCCAAAGAAGAGCGGCGCGTTTCGTCACAGGGTTATTTGGTAACCGTGATAGCGTTACGGAGATGTTTAACGAACTCAAGTGGCAGACTCTGCAAGAGAGGCGCTCTGCATCGCGGTGTAGCTTGCTCGCCAGGTTTCGAGAGGGTGCGTTTCTGGATGAGGTATCGAATATATTGCTTCCCCCTACTTATACCTCCCGAGGAGATCACGAATATAAAATTAGAGAGATTAGAGCGCGCACGGAGGCTTTCAGACAGTCGTTCTTCCCGCGAACCATACGCGACTGGAACAGGAAAGGGAGGTAATGACAGTGGCGCGTAAAGTGCCCTCCGCCACACACCGTTGGGTGGCTTGCGGAGTATAAATGTAGATGTAGATGTAGAACATTCTGGCGGTTACACCGATTGTGAATGTACCAATATTTCACATTTGCAATGCCTTCTCTCGCACTTTTATTAACCCGTAATCTTGCAGCGTTAATTACTTAAATGTTATCTAGACTCATGTATTTCCGATATTTCATTACTCTAAATTAATTATTTTTTGACGTTGTGATTCTTTTCCTTCAGTCTACAAGTAAGGTCGGTTGGTTGTGGATGGAACCACATTCTCCATCTACACCTATACACTGGCTGCTGCAGTGCAGTACATGGAAGAGAGTACTTCCCATTGTACCACTTATTAGGACTCCTCCACGTTTCATCCGTTTATGAAGCGCGGGAAGAATTATTGCTTATAATTGCTTGTCTTCAGGGTCTGTATAGGAGCGATACGTAGGGTATTGTAGCACTTTCGAAGAGTCCTACGATTACAAGACTCCATTTACATTGCATCCACTTCTTGTGAATACACAAGTTGTGAAATTTCTCTCATTCTGCAACGTGAGCGAGGGAGGAAGTATCAGACTCCTCCACTCTCTGCGCGGTTGTTTTCTAATGATAACGAAACGACGACATAGGCGACCCGTGGAGGGCAGCTAAAAGTTATCGCGAAATATTGTTTGCTCTAGAAATCAGTGACTTTTTAGAACAGCTACGGACACTAGTGGGCGTGATTTTCTCGGTTGAATGAATGAAGATCTTTTCATTCGATTCCTAAATAATGAAAAACACTGTTTTTTGGTGTCAACCCGATCAATAATTTCTGTTTTATGCACATTATAACAATAAAGAGCTGCTAGCGGTGTCTTTAACATGTGCTCGCTGCCTGGGCAGTCAACTACATTTCACTTACGGTTACCGACAAGGTCAGTTGACAAAACAGAGGATGTTTCAAAAAGATTCATCCGATTTCACTAGACTATATCTTGTACATCAATGAAGGTGGAAACATGAGGTGAATTTCTACTTACTCATGAAAACCGAAAGTTTACTTTGCGGCCTGCTATGAGCTGCTGGTTCATATGTTTGCCGGCAGAGGTCTCCCTGGTGTCGCAGTACTCAGTTTCAATACATTGTTTATTCGTATAAGAAGAAATCTACTGGTCATTCCCGTGTTTTCATTCAAGACATTGAGCGAACGCAACGAATCTTTGCTTGTAGTTCACAGAAGTCCACTCATCGCACTATGCGAGCGGTATCCATTTGTCCTGCAAGGTAAGGTCTTGGGTCCTCTGCTGTTCTTAATATATGTTAATGACTTGCCACTCTATATTCACGAAGATACAAAGCTGGTACTCTTTGCCGATAATACAAGTATAGCTATCACACCCAACAGACAAAAATTAACTGGTGAAATTGTAAACGATGTTTTTGAGAAAATCATTAAGTGGTTCTCTGCAAATGGGCTCTCATTGAACTTTGACAAAACACAGTACATACAGTTCCACACAGTAAACGGAATGACACCGTTAATAAATATAGCCTTCTATCAGAAATCGGTAGCTAAGGTAGAATATTCAAAATTTCTAGGTGTATGCATTGATGGGGGGTTGAACTGGAAAAAACACACTGAAGATCTGCTGAAACGTTTGAGTTCAGCTACATATGCTATTAGGATCATTGCAAATTTTGGTGATATACATCTCAGTAAATTAGCTTACCACGCCTATTTTCATTCTCTGCTTTCGTATGGCATCATATTCTGGCGTAACTCATCATTGAGTAAAAGAGTGTTCATTGCACAAAAGCGTGTAATCAGATAAATTTCTGGAGCTCATCCAAGATCATCCTGCAGATACTTATTTAAAACCGAGCGAGGTGGCGCAGTGGTTAGCACACTGGACTCGCATTCGGGAGGACGACGGTTCAATCCCGTCTCCAGCCATCCTGATTTAGGTTTTCCGTGATTTCCGTAAATCGTTTCAGGCAAATGCCGGGATGGTTCCTTTGAAATGGCACGGCCGATTTCCTTCCCAATCCTTCCTTAACCCGAGCATGCGCTCCGTCTCTAATGACCTCGTTGTCGACGGGACGTTAAACACTAACCACCACCACCACTTATTTAAAGAGCTAGAGATCTTCACTGTAGCCTCACAATATATATATTCACTTATGAAATTTGTTATTAACAATCCAAACGAATTCAAAAGTAATTGCAGTGTACATGGCCACAATACTAAGAGAAAGGATGATCTTCACTAATCAAGGTTAACTCTAACTTCGGCTCAGAAGGGAGTAAATTATGCTGCCACAAACGTCTTTGGTCACTTACCTAATAGCATCAAAAGTCTGACAGATAGCCATATAGCATTTAAAAGGAAAGTAAAAGAATTTATTAATGGCAACTCCTTCTACTCATTAGATGAATTTTTGGATATAGTAAGTGGGTAATCTCCCAAAGCCCAACAAAAAAATTGTCATGTAATATTTTGTGTAGTGTAATATCTAGTATAGACAGCTTTTATTAACCAGACACGTTCCACATCGTTACGAAGTGTCGTATTCGTGATCTATGGAACAAGTACTAACCTAACCTAATCTAATCTCTAATCCTGCGTCTGTTTCGCATGTTTTGCGGCGACGCGACGTTTGTGTTTCAAATCATATAGCGTTCATTTCCCTCATGCCGTTCATAATGGTGATAAACAACAACGCTTAGTGCGCACTTTAACAGACAGTTACAGGAATCACGTACCTCAATATGCTGGAGATCTGGCTTTTTCCACAATTGCGACAACATGTCGTAAATGTCATTTTTCAATAGAACAGAAGTGCCATCGTACTGGCACCATCATGTAAGTGCATTTTTTAAATATTAGCTGCCTCAACGATGGATCGTCTGTTGATATACCATTCTGGTCTACGAATCTCAGTGAGTACTCCTTTTTTCACATTTCCAACAATCAAAATGCCGAGGCACGGATTAAATATATTCTCCTGTGAAGAGCTGTGTAAGTGTCACAATTGTATATTTTTAATGTACATTAACTCAAATTATAAATATAATTATTTACAGTCAAAGCATTGTTCCTTTGTCAGTTTGCACAGGGCCGGATCGATATAACATTTTTCCACACAAGCGGCTTATCACTCCCCCCCCCAACCAGCCACACAATTTTACCGGTGTTATTCTTCGCTACTATTTGTGATACGTGTTTTATACAAACCTTCTCGCCTTAAACCGGTCTTGTGAGATTATTCATGAGTGTTGATGCTGAGCCAGTATATTCATGATGATGAAGGAGCGTAGGGGACGATGCAGGAGAACCGCACCGCTGTACTAGGCAAGGTGATGAAGACGACACAAGAACACCTAGTCATCTCGAAGCAGAGAAAATCCCTGATACCGCCAGGAATCGAAGGCGAGACCACGTGCGCGGGAAGCGAGAACGCTACCGCAAGACCACGAGCTGCGGGCAGTATACTACATTTTGAATTTTTATGTTAAAACGCGGTGAGATGTGTGAAGCAGGTTGCTTCGAATCTCAGATGTTGACCATACTGTTTGAGTGTAATTTGTAAAGTATTTGAAAAATATTAGTTGGAGAGCTGAGTACCGATTACAAGGTGTGGGTTTCTCCGAGGTGGTGAATAGACGGAATACGATGCACGTATTGGTTCCACGAAATGTAACGACTTTATTAAACGTGAATGATCGCAGGAGACGAGACACATGGGTTATCCCAGGCAATTCAAAACGACCTAGCCAAGACCAGGAATAAAACAAAAGGCAATAAACACACATAATATTCTTAGTGCTCTATTTTGCTTGCAAGTCGATATGGCTACAAAGGCAACATCTGAAAAGGGAAAAATCTAATTTTTGTTATTGTACTTGTAAAACTCACGAAGTCATATAGGAGTTGCTCTGATTTTTGTTTTATTCCTTTTGAGTAAATAGTGTAGGTTGGAGATGGCTAGCGCATTGGTGGGGTTTTAAGATTTGATGGTATGACGCAACCTAATTTTGACCGATTTTGTATCTGTATCGATATTTCTATGTAAATTTCTAGCATTGCTTATGTATAATGTTGTATCTGTCATGGAAATTCTTTGACTATGCATACATGTTTCAGTTAGGTGAATTTTTGAAAGATTTTTTTTTTAATTATGCTTGTGAATTTAAATGACTACTGAAATGATTGTTATGTAATGTACTATAAATGACTTGGTCCATAAGTAGGGAACGTTGGGTTACATGTAAAAGACGTGGGGCAGCTCCGCAGCCACGGGAGTAGCCTGGTGTAGTGAAAAAGGTGTGGTTGGCGTGCAAGTGGCAACTCGTCCTTCGTGGCGGGTAATGAGTCTGTGCTGAGCAGTGCTGTGGTTAACACCTCGCTAGCAGCAGCGGATCATAGTGGCTCATATTCCAGGAGTTCTGAGGCCAGCAGAGCTTAAGGGTAGTATTCGGATGCTGAATTTCGTGATACCTTTATCATGGCATGCTTTTTTGGACCTATAAAAATATTATTTCGACACCGAGAACATCAGTAATAAGGGCGACTGCGTCGCCGCCAGGTTAATAGCCACTGCAAATTACGCACCAGTACCACCAGCCTTCCACTAAACAGTATTGTATTTGGCACTCTGTAAATGGACCAGATATTTGTGAAAGTTCCTTGATGTTGATAATAGTCGTGGTGTTACTAAAAACTCTATGTTACACCCGTGATTATCCCAAATCACAAGCCTGGAGAGGATGCTATCCTAGTGAATTTAATTCAGAGTGTCCTAATTTATTAAGAAAAAGTGGCTGAACTTGAATTTAGCGTTGTGCTGTCATTTGCACCGCCAATAATTCTGAGCAGGTCAAAAGACTGCTTATGAAATCACATTTGTTATTTAAAGAGTTGTAGTTTGTTGTGCTTCACTTAACTAATAATTAAAAATAAGAATACTTACATTTTTTCAAGCACATTCGTGTAGTCTTGTTAATGAGCATGATTCTTCCAACCATGAAAGTTTAAGGGTCCTCATGTACAGTCTTAGACATAAAAACTGACCGTCGGCCGGCCGCCACAGAGACTAAGTCTGAGTGGTTCACTTAAGGTGGCCAATAAAACTGACTGCCCCTGACAACTCTAAGTCCGGCCATCTGCACAATCTGGCAACACTGTAAGATGCGTAAGTGTTAGGAGGAATTGGTGTCTACTTCCGAGATGTCCTCGAGCTGTGTGAACCCGTGGTCTAGTGGTTCATGTTCAGAACAGAGAGAAGGCCCTGTTCGTCAGCTGTCACCTGCAACTGTGGCGACGAAGTCCGACGTGCCTCACAAGTTTCTAACTGGAAGCCTTACGACCAATCTCACTCGCACCCCCTGTGACGATATCGGATATCCCAGCACCTTTCTTCTACATTAGCCAATTCTTCCTTGAATTAAGCTACATCCGCACCGCACTACTACCCACACGCTTGATGATGACGAGGGCGATATATGCTGCCATGCAAATGAACAGGACGCCTAATGTGATTGAAAGCAAACATCCCATTACAAAGTGGCGCGCTGTGTGGCAGGCAGTGAATGCCACCACCCTTGATACTGACGTGCAATCTGCATGGTACGTAACTGTTAATGGGAAACAGTTGTGCCAGTCCCGCCTACATCACATCCACCTCGCTGATGCATTGCTGATGACATAATGACAATAATAATAATAATAATAATGATAATAATAATAAAAATCCCTTGTGGCCGATAGGGGAAACCCTCCCCCATATGGGTGGTTCCGAGGAAATCAAATACTTGGGGTGAACTAAATACTAACACAATCCTGAACGGCTACTCAATCTGCTGAACCCAAAATCCGGACATGTCTGAGTGAAAATCACCGTTACTCCGGTCACCGTCTGTTAGCTCAATGAGCTCGGCTGAAATATTTGCTTCCAAAGGCTTCAACATCCTCTGGTCCTGTCCGGTCCTGGAATCACCCTGGCCAAACCAATGAAACATAAGCAAACATGAACTGTGCAAGCAAAGTCAGCTTTACTCCAGGTGGTACACAACCCGCCTGTCGACAGTCGGCAGTTGGATTTTCGAATCCTGGGGAGTCCAGGTTAGCACGGCAGAGAAAATCGAAGATCTCTGGTAAATTTCCCTACAAGCAGAAAACATGCACTTGAAAACTAAACATCGATACACTGATCCAAACATGAAAACTAAATAATCTCACAAAAGAAATCGACCGACAAAAATTTCTCATCCTTGCTCTTCAAGAACCATGACCAATTGGCAATGATACCTTGCATTACGGAAACCATTGAATCTTCAAGAGAAAAATACAACAAAAGGTAGCGAAAGACGTACCAATCTTCGGCATTGCATTTCTCGAACACAGATCTATCATCAGCTCTGTCAAAGAAATCACGCCCATCAACAATCGACTTATGAATATGCTCATCCAGAGCCCCAGTAAAAAATATACACTCATCAATGCACATGCCCCCACCAACATCGAAAATAAGAAAAATTCCGAAAATGTCCAAAAACTCTGGAAGACACTCGAAAATACTATGAGCAAAATTCTCCAAGATGACGTGAAAATACTAATAGGAGACTTCAGCTCTCTATTTGGGACAGAAAAAACCTGTAGAAAAATCATTGGTACAAATTCAACACACCGAAACGCTTAGACCAACGGCATACGTCTGAATGACATTTGCCAACAATTCAACCACAAAAGGATGTCTTCCCACTTTAGGAAAAAACCAGTTCCCAGGTAACAAGCATGCTTGGCTACCAGGTGCAAGCTGCTTTCGTTCGGCTTTCGAGACTCGCTGAAAGCCAGATTTTTAATTCTTTTGTAGCAGAGCTACAAGCAGGCAGACACAAACTCAATAAGGGAATCGTAAGACAACGCTCAAGCAAAATTCGTCTTGCTACTTTCAGTAACCCTTAGTGTCAGAGTGAAAACCTTACGGTACTGCCAAATTCATAATGCCACTTTTGTTTTCTGCCGACATCGGTAATATCCTACTAATTCGTGTTAAAATAGGCTCAATCGTCTTACAGACACTTAATGCTTCATTAAGATAGACTGCCGTCGTGATGTTTCTGTAGTAGGCTAATTTGTATTAGTACAGTGAATATTTTAATTGTATTTTCCATTAGTTTATTAAAAGCAACATTAATTATCAAAGAGAAGTTAATCAGCAGCAGAATTTTCTTTCACGGTATCTAAAGCGATCTGACAATGCTTAAGTTGTTTACAAATTCTATACCAGTGGAAACCTACTGGTTCTAACGATGTCGTTAAACCAGAGTAGTTTTATTAGTATTTTCGTCTAGAAATGAATTGCCTTGACGGTTGATCGATCAAGAGCGGGAAAGGTAAAATTTTACGAATATTTGACGAGAGGGACAAGTGCTTGAGAGAGGATTTTCCTATCAATACAAGCGCCTGAGAGACGACTTTCCTATCAATCTCCTGGATAGTTTTGTTTCTCGAATCAACAGAGTGCGTTATCATGCAGTATCACAGGTGATGTAGTTTTGTTGCTCGAGTTTCTTACACTGCGACGGAAAGGTGTCTCAGTTGTTGGCAACAAATTCTAGGTGTGTTGCACACACCCCTTGGGGCAGAATTCGTAGCCCAAAACACACTTTTGGAGTTATCAGATGTTCAAAAATGGTTCAAATGGCTCTGAGCACTATGGGACTTAACATCTGTGGTCATCAGTCCCCTAGAACTTAGAACTACTTAAACCTAACTAACCTAAGGACATCACACACGTCCATGCCCGAGGCAGGATTCGAACCTGCGACCGTAGCAGTCGCGCGGTTCCGGACTGAGCGCCTAGAACCGCTAGACCACCGCGGCCGGCAGTTATCAGATGTAAAATATTATGTTGACACTACTCTTTGCTCGAGTTTACGTCTTTTGGTGGGGCTCAGCCTTTCATTTCTTCTTAGAAGTTAACGATAAAGGCATCATAACACGTCACCAGTAACAGTACTGCATAGGAATGCTCAATGAGCGACCTGATGACGTTCAATAGTAGTCACTCCGTTGAATTTTGTTGTTTCGAATTAGAGCATGCAGTACTCCTACACCAGACTTCTGAACTTTGCCTGTTGAATGGAAATGTCGCATGATGGTAAAATGGTAATCTATCACATATATCAGTAGTCGAGACTTCATTAATGTGGAAAATCATTCATGCCAGAACGATCCTTGTTGAAACAAGAATATCTTTTTCTGGCACTCGCTCCACACACAGTTCAAATCTTTCTAGCTGCCTCCTCTGCATTCACCCCTCTGTTATAATAAAAGTAAACTTTGTGTTGCAGATGTTACGCCTTTTTCCACTTGCGACTCAATTTTACAATGCTTAACTGTAGTTCATGATTTTCAAGTATGCAAAATGCAAGTATGCTTAACGGCAAGATGATAACTAGAACTTCAAATTCGAAAATGACAGTTGATACATACACTGACAGCGTGGCGCCGCGTTCACCTGGGCGGCGCCGGATTTCAGGCGGCGGGTGGCGTCTGGCCGGTGGCCGGTAGCCGCTGCAGCGCGAGGAAACGCTCGAGCGTAAGCTGTTATGATCGCGACGCAGCCACGAGATGTCCTGCGGACTTGTTTCTGGAATACTTGTTATTGCTGGTGGGTAGAATGTTAAGCGAATTATCTTCGATGTTCAACCAGACTCATATCTTTAGACCGAAATGTGGTAAAAAAATAAATAAATAAACTTGGACGCGAACACGTTACTATAGGTTTAGAATGCACGACAATTACCACTTTTTTTAAATTTATAATATTTTTTTAACTAGTGAATGAAACCAGAAAGTTGAAATAGTTGCAACTTTCTCAAGTTATGGTTTAATTAGCATGTCGACATGTTCAAAACCTACACTAATTTAAATAACAAAATGCGTACGTAACACAAATGGGCATTTTCTTAAAAGCCATCTATCCTAGCCACTTTTTTAACAAAAATGAAAAAAAGAAAAAAGGATTTTGGAAGGTTTGTTTTTCTGCTTTTTTTATTTTTATTTTATTTTATACAAATGGATAAAAGGAAGGCCGTTCCTCTTCTGCTACATAAAAAGAATAATAGGAATTCGTCCCGTTAGGACAAAGGATGCTCCATACTATAAGGCTGGGAATTTTTCGATGACTGTCGTCTCGTTACTGTGTTGTTTCCGTTGTTTGTTCAATCTCATAAAAAAAAAAAAAAAGGAACTGGGAAGAGGTGCTATGGCTATCTTCTCATGTCATCGATAATCCAGCTACGAGGCGAATTATGGAATGCGCTCCAAAGAAAATTTAAAAAATATTGCCTATATTTAGGGTTCTTCACGATCGCACAATGTCGTTCGTTGAGGTAAGACCAAAAATCTGATACTGTCTTTTCGCCATTACCGAATAGGTAGTGAACAGCGTGGCCGCTGATCCACGTCACAGAGTTCGTTTTTGCTCTTGGGAAATAAATCTTATCGAGGAAAAGAAGTGATCGGGTAATTATCCTGACGGGAGTCGTGAGTGTGAGAAAAACCAATATCTGGCGCACCAAATACCAAACGTCCTTTGCCGACCCGCATTCGAAACGATGTTCATCCGTGTCAATCACTTGGCATGTGGCATACAAAAGTGAATCAGCGAGGTGGATGTAATGTAGGCGGGACTGGCACAACTGTTTCCCATTAACAGTTACGTACCATGCAGACTGCACGTCAGTATCAAGGGTGGTGGCATTCACTGCCTGCCACACAGCGCGCCACTTTGCAGTGGGGTGTTTGCTTTCAATCACATTAGGCGTCCTGTTCATTTGCATGGCAGCATATATCGCCCTCGTCATTATCAAGCGTGTGGGTAGTAGTGCGGTGCGGATGTAGCTTAATTCAAGGAAGAATTGGCTAATGTAGAAGAAAGGTGCTGGGATGTCCGATATCGTCACAGGGGGTGCGAGTGAGATTGGTCGTAAGGCTTCCAGTAAGAGACTTGTGAGGTACGTCGGACTTCGTCGCCACGGTTGCAGGTGACAGCTGACGAACAGGGCCTTCTCTCTGTTCTGAACATGACAAAAGCCTAAACCCCTCTGCTCCTCGGGAGGGTTAGGGACTAGTAACGAATCTTAAATAACATGCCCATATTAACAAAGGGTCCCAAAACCGCCAACATGCGTTGAGCCAGGGTAGGTGGTATCGGAAGTATCTGTTGTTGTATACCAGTCGTTCACTATTCCATTCTCAGGAGCGTAAAATATGCAGAGTGATTCAGAGTACCCGAAAGAAACTCAGTGAAGCCGAGTCCGTTTTATATTTACGTTAGCATTTGAAATCAAGTTTCTATGATTTTAATACTACCCCAGATCGTTGTAGGTTTCCAGTATTACGTAAATACTCAAAGCGACTGTAGATGACATAACACCGGAAACCGAAACCGATTTGTGAGGAACTATTGTCACGGTGAATAGAGGGAAGGATGTAGAATGATTGGATGCTAAACAGCGTGATCGTCAGCACCCTTTAACTCGTGTTAAAACGAACAGCCAAGGCCATACGACTACAACCAAAGCAATAAAAAATTTCACATATGTTCTCCAGTAAATAATATCCGTTCATAGTGCTGTCATACGTTACTAGTATTAGTAAAATAGTAGATGGCATAGTTACGGGCGGCTGATGGCGAAACTAATAGGATGAACCAGCCACCCAGAAAACACATTAAAATCTTCCTTCAGTTAAATAGCCACACAAAATGTCAATAGTTTTTTGCTATTGCTTCCTCAGAGCCCAAGATTAAGGGTAAGTCTCGCGATAGACCAGTAACTTTCCTCCTATCGGCATACAAAGTATGCGACGCCACAAACACTGCATACCGGCGGATCTTTATGCAGCAAGAGCTATGGATTTGTCATTGAGTGTTGTCCGATACGAAAGCGAGTGAGGACCACTTCGTCCTTCTTTAAGTTCGAAAGAAAGTCTGCCGTGGTCGACACGATCGCCTCAGGGGGATGTGGTGGGCGGGGTGGCGGTGCGGTGGAGGGGGGGGGGGGGCATTATTAAACTTAACTGTGGCGTTTCTGGTAGGCTTCTTCAGCTGCTCTGACAATTTCCTCTTTCCCGAATTGTTGCTCCATTTATGATGGTCATAGTAACTCATGTCGGATTTTTTCCACACTTAACCTGCCGACTCCTCGGTTTTCTGTTGAAGTTCAATGTTTTGCATCTCTGTACCATATTTTGCGAAACTGAGCGGTAGTGCTTTGTTTCATACTGTCGTATTTCTTCCCTCCACTCTTAGAACATCTTCTGAAGCGTTTACCACGACGGATAATCTTTTTTTTTTTTCAGCCTGTAGTAGTACCTTTTGATGTGAGCTTTTGGAAGACTGGCCAATTGACTTCGTATTCGTTTACATTTACGTTAACAATTCAAAACCAAAATGGTTCAAATGGCTCTAAGCACTATGGGACTTAACATCTGTGGTCATCAGTCCCCTAGAACTTAGAACTACTTAAACCTAACTAACCTAAGGACATCACACACGTCCATGCCCGAGGCAGGATTCGAACCTGCGACCGTAGCAGTCGCGCAATTTAAAACCAGGTGATTACACTTTTTCGTGGCCACTACGAATATACATGAAGAACACCGCCTTCGAGTGATGTAGAGGTAAAGCAGGGAGTAGAATGCCGGCGGAGCAAGACCTTTCCACGGCCAGGACAAGAACACATTTCAACTCCGCTCCAAATGTTCGAAAGAGTTGAGTAATTTGACTCGCGCTAGTGTAACCAGGTTCGGGATAAACACCTTGAACAGTCCAGTAACTGAAGTAAGCTTGAGGAATCAACACGAAAACCATTTCATTCAGTTACGTTCGTAACCCCTGTTTATTGATCTGTACTGGACGTGCCGGCGAAATGAGTCAGGCACTGCATTGGTATTTGGTAGAGCGGGTTTGAAAACCCGGAGAAGGTTGTCCGTAGTTTCCGAGGTTCACTTCAAATGATTGTTTCCAAAAGTGTCGCCGTTGATTTACAGCCTATTCTTGTCCAGCCAAATCGTACGTTTCGACCGTAATGATGTCGTCGTCGACGTTGGTGAAACTGGAGCTCAGATATACGTGGACTGAATCGAAAAGTTTACATTTCAAATGCATTTTTAGTAACTAGGATAATTTTTTCACTTCCAACCCCGTAGCCGTGTTGTCTGATTCTGGAACGCATTTGCTTCTTCTGTCGTATATTTTCACCTGCATCATTTTTCGCAATTCATTATGAAACCCGGATATATATATTCCGCTGGCCATTAAACTTGCAACACCGAGAAGGATAGTAGGTAGCGAAATTAAGCTTATTGTGCGTTCAGAGTAGGGTAGGAAGATGGACTGCATCCGTGTGGTACAGGGGTAGCGTTTCCGACTAGTAATGGAAACGCCATGGGTGGCGGTTTAGGACCTAGTCACTGCTTAAATTCTGAATTAAAATCATCAGCAATGCCGGCTGAAGACTTCCGCCATTAGACGTCACCCTCATTCTGCCAAAGGCCTTGTCAAAGAGGGCGGAGGAGTGGACAGAGGTTCAGGTCACTCTCTTGCGCTTGGGGTGGGGAACTGCTCCTAAACGACGGAAGAATCAGCAAAGATCAATGGCATGAGGATGCAGAAGGCAGTGGAAACCACTCCATCAGAGACACATAAGATGAATTCAAATAACACGTGGCCTATAATTGCACAAGTGTGATGATGATCTCTTCGTTGGCAGAAGATAACGGACTAGTGCACCATTCGGACCTCCGGGAGACGACTGCCAGTTAAGATGACCACAAGAGTAACACTGAATAACCAACGACAGAATAATGTTTTACGAGCCGGAGCTTGGAATATCAAAAGTTTGAACGTGGTAGGGTAGCTAGAAAATATGAAAAGGGAAATGTTAATGCTAAATCTAGATGTAATGATGGTCAGTAACTGAAATCAAAAGAAGACAAGGATTTCTGCTGAGACGCTCGTAGGGTAATATAAAAGCAGCAGAAAGTGATATAACGGGAATAGGATTCGTTATCAATATGAAGGTATGGTAGAGACTGGTTTACAGAGAACGGTTCTGTGAAAGGGTTGTCCTGATCAGAATGGACAGCAAACTAACACCAACATCAACAGTTAAGGTATACATACCTACGTCGCAAGCAGAAGAGAAGAGATAGATAAAGCATGGGAGGATATTGAAATGGTAATACAGTACGTAAAGAGAGATAAAAATGTAGTAGCCACGGGGGACTGGAATGCGGTTGTAGGGGAAGGAGTAGAAGAAATCATTACGGGAGAATATGGGCTCGTAATAGGAATGAGAGATGAAGAAGACTAATTGATTTCCGCAGTAAATTTCAGTTTGTAACAGTGAATACTCTGTTCAAGAATTACAAGAGGAGGTATACAAGGAAAAGGCCGGGAGGTGCGGGAAAATTTCTGTTACATTACAGATTCTGAAACCAGATACTGTATTGTAAGGTATACCCCCCCCCCCCCCCCCCCCCCCCACGAAACATGGACCTTGACGTTGGTGGGGAAGCTTGCGTGCCTCAGCGATACAGATAGCCGTACCGTAGGTGCCACCACAATGGAGGAGTATCTCTTGAGAGGCCAGACAAACGTGTGGTTCCTGAAGAGGGGCAGTAGCCTTTTCAGTAGTTGCAGGGGCAACAGTCTGGATGATTGACTGATCTGGCCTTGTAACACTAACCAAAACGGCCTTGCTGTGCTGGTACTGCGAATGGCTGAAAGCAAGGGGAAACTACAGCCGTAATTTTTCCCGAGAGCATGCAGCTTTACTGTATGGTTTAATGATGATGGCGTCCTCTTGGGTAAAATATTCCGGAGCTAAAATAGTCCCCCATTCGGATCTCCAGGCGGGGACTACTCAGGAGGACATCGTTGTCAGGAGAAAGAAAACGCGTTCTACGGATCGGAGCGTGGAATGTCAGATCCCTTAATCGAGCATGTAGGTTAGAAAATTTAAAAAGGGAAATGGATAGATTAAAGTTAGATATAGTAGGAATTAGTGAAGTTCTCTGGCAGGAGGAACAAGACTTTTGGTCAGCGAATACAGGGTTATAAATACAAAATCAAATAGGGGTAATGCAGGAGTCGGTTTAATAATGAATAAAAAAATAGGAGTGCGGGTAAGCTACTACAAACAGCATAGTGAACGCATTATTCTGACCAAGATAGACACGAAGCCAACGCCTACTACAGTAGTACAAGTTTATATGCCAACTAGCTCTGCAGATGACGAAGAAATTGATGAAATGTATGATGAAATAAGAGAAATTATTCAGATAGTGAAGGGAGACGAAAATTTAATAGCCATGGGTGACTTGAATTCTGTAGTAGGAAAAGGGAGAGAAGGAAACGTAGTAGGTGAATATGGATTGGGGCTAAGAAACGAAAGAGGAAGCCGCCTGATAGAATAATGCACAGAGCACAACTTAATCATAGCTAACACTTGGTTCAAGAATCATAAAAGAAGGTTGTATGCATGGAAGAAGCCTGGAGATACTGATAGGTTTCAGATAGATTACATAATGGTAAGACAGAGATTTAGGAACTAGGTTTTAAATTGTAAGACATTTCCAGGGGCAGGTGTGGACTCTGATCACAATCTATTGGTTATGAACTGTAGATTAAAACTGAAGAAACTGCAAAAAGGTGGGAATTTAAGGAGATGGGACCTGGATAAACTGATTAAACCAGAGGTTGTACAGAGTTTCAGGGAGAGCATAAGGGAACAATTGACAAGAATGGGGGGAAAGAAATACAGTAGAAGAAGAATGGGTAGCTTTGAGAGATGAAATAGTGAAGGCAGCAGAGGATCACTTAGGTAAAAAGACGAGGGCTAGTAGAAATCCATGGGTAACAGAAGAAATATTGAATTTAATTGATGAAAAGAGAAAATATAAAAATGCAGTAAGTGAAGCAGGCAAAAAGGAATACAAATGTCTCAAAAATGAGATCGACAGGAAGCGCAAAATGGCTAAGCAGGGATGGTTAGAGGACAAATGTAAGGATGTAGAAGCTTATCTCACTAGGGGTAAGATAGATACTGCCTACAGGAAAATTAAAGAGACCTTTGGAGAAAAGAGCTTTGGAGAAAAGAGAACCACTTGTATGAATATCAAGAGCTCAGATGGAAACCCAGTTCTATGCAAAGAAGGGAAAGCAGAAAGGTGGAGGGTGTATATAGAGGGTCTATACAAGGGCGATGTACTTGAGGACAATATTATGGAAGTGGAAGAGGATGTAGATGAAGATGAAATGGGAGATACGATACTGCGTGAAGAGTTTGACAGAGCACTGAAGGACCTGAGTCGAAACAAGGCCCTGGGTATAGACAACATTCCATTAGAACTACTGACGGCCTTGGGAGAGCCAGTCCTGACAAAACTGTACCATCTGGTGAGCAAGATGTATGAGACAGGCGAAATACCCTCAGACTTCAAGAAGAATGTAATAATCCCAATCCGAAAGAAAGAAGGTGCTGACAGATGTGAAAACTACCGAACAATCAGTTTAGTAAGTCACGGATGCAAAATACTAACGCGAATTCTCTACAGACGAATGGAAAAACTGGTAGAAGTCGACCTCAGGGAAGATCAGTTTGGATTCCGTAGAAATATTGGAACACGTGAGGCAATACTGACCTTACGACTTATCTTAGAAGCTAGATTAAGGAAAGGTATACCTACGTTTCTAGCATTCGTAGACTTAGAGAAAGCTTTTGACAATGTTGACTGGAATACTCTCTTTCAAATTCTGAAGGTAGCGGGGGTAAAATACAGGGAGCGAAAGGCTATTTACAATTTGTACAGAAGCCAGATGGCAGTTATAAGAGTTGAGGGGAATGAAAGAGAAGCAGTGGTTGGGAAGGGAGTGAGACAGGGTTGTAGCCTATCCCCGATGTTATTCAATCTGTATATTGAGCAAGCAGTGAAGGAAACAAAAGAAAAATTCGGAGTAGGTATTAAAATCCATGGAGAAGAAATAAAAACTTTGAGGTTCGCCGATGACATTGTAATTCTGTCAGAGACAGAAAAGGACTTGGAAGAGCAACTGAACGGAATGGATAGTGTCTTGAAAGGAGGGTATAAGATAAACATCAACAAAAGGAAAACGAGGATAATGGAATGTAGTCGAATTAAGTCGGGTGATGCTGAGGGAATTAGATTAGGAAATGAGACACTTAAAGTAGTAAAGGAGTTTTGCTATTTGGGGAGCAAAATAACTGATGATGGTCGAAGTAGAGAGGATATGAAATGTAGACTGGCAATGGTAAGGAAAGCGTTTCTGAAGAAGAGAAATTTGATAACATCGAGTATAGATTTAAGTGTCAGGAAGCCGTTTCTGAAAGTATTTGTATGGAGCGTAGCCATGTATGGAAGAGAAACATGGACGATAGGACAAGAAGAGAATAGAAGCTTTCGAAATGTGGTGCTATAGAAGAATGCTGAACATTAGATGGGTAGATCACATAACTAACGAGGAGGTATTCAAAAAATGGTTCAAATGGCTCTGAGCACTATGGGACTCAACTTCTGAGGTCATTAGTCCCCTAGAACTTAGAACTAGTTAAACCTAACTAACCTAAAGACATCACAAACATCCATGCCCGAGGCAGGATTCGAACCCGCGACCGTAGCGGTCTTGCCGTTACAGACTGCAGCGCCTTTAACCGCACGGCCACTTCGGCCGGCGAGAAGGTATTGAATAGGATTGGGGAGAAGAGAAGTTTGTGGCACAACTTGACTAGAAGGTTGGTAGGACATGTTCTGAGGCATCAAGGGATCACCAGTTTAGTTTTGGAGGGTAGCGGGGAGGGTAAAAATCGTAGAGGGAGTCAAGAGATGAATACACTAAGCAGATTCAGAAGGATGTAGGTTGCAGTAGGTACTGGGAGATGAAGAAGCTTGCACAGGATAGAGTAGCATGGAGACCTGCATCAAACCAGTCTCAGGACTGAAGACCACAACAACAACAACAACAACAACTAGGAACATATAAAGACTCAGATCTCAATTTAGTAATCAGAGTAAGCTGAAATTTAAGAGACTAGGTAGGAAGAAATATGCACAAAGAAGTGGGATACGTGTGTACTACGGAATGAAGAGAGCGCTTGAAGTTCGATAAGGCTGTAAATACTACGATAATAAATAGTCATTATGAAGTTCAGTTGAAGAGGAATGGACATCTCTAAAATCATAGAAGTTGGAAAGAAAAGAATAGGTACAAGGTAGATTACAGCAAATAAACCAAGGGTAAGAAATAAAAATACTTCAGCTGGTCGACGAAAGTAGGAAAATGGCTAGACAATTCAGTAAAACAGAAACACAAGTTGCTGAGGAATGAAATAACTAGGACGTGCCGGGAAGTTAAGAGGAAGTAGCTGCATGCAAAATGTGAATGATTCAGAAAAGATATGACTGTCGAAAAATTAAAACAACCTTCGCTGTAACTAGAGGCAAGGGCGGTAACATTAGGAGTGCAATGGGAATGCCGCTGTTAAATGCAGAGGAGAGAACGGATAGGCGGAAAGAATACACTTTAGACCTCCATTAAGGGAGGACCTGCCTGACGACGTGATAGAAGAAGAAATAGGGGTCGATATAGAAGAGATAAGGGATCCAGTATTAGAATCAGAATTTAAAAGAGCTCTGGAAGGCTTAAAATAAAATAAGGGAAAAGCGATAGATAATACTCCATCAGAGTTTCTAAAATCATTGGGGGAAATGCCATCAAAACGACTATTCACGTCGGTGTGTAGAAGGTATGAGACTGAAGATATACCATCAGACTTTCGGAAAAACATTATCCACATAATTTAGAAGATAGCAAGAGCCGATACATGCGACAATTATCGCACAATCAGCGTAACACCTCATCCGTCCAGATCACTGGCAAGAAAGATACACAGAAGCATAGAAAAGAAAATTGAGGATCTGTTAGATGACGATCGCTTTGGCTTTAGGAAAGGTAAGGAAACTAGCGAGAAGTGCTCACGTTGCTCCTGATTCAGGAAGCAAGATTGAAGGAAAATCAAGACACATTCGTAGGATTTATCGACCGGTAAAAAGGGTGCAAGATATTCGAAATTCTGAGAAAAATGGAGGTAAGATGTAGCGAAAGTCAGGTAATATACAATCTATTCAAGAATCAACAGGGAACAGTAACACTGGAAAACCAAGAATGAAGTGCTCAGTTTGAAAGTGGCGTCTTTTCCCAATGCTGTTCAACTATAGATAGAAGAAACAATGGCGGAAAAAAGGAAGGTTCAAGAGTGGAATTAAAATTCCAGGTGAAAGGATATCAGTGATAAGATTCGCTGATGACATTGCTTTCCCCAGTGAAAGTGTAGAAGAATTACAGGACCTGTTGAATGGAATCAACAGTCTAATCAGTGCAAAATGTGAATTGAGAGCAAACCGAAGAAAGGCGGAAGTGTTGAGAAGTAGTAGAAATGTGAATAGCGAGGAACTTAGCATGATCACGAAGTAGTTGAAATTAAGGAATTCTGGTTCCTAGGTAGCAAAATAACTCAATACAGACTGAGCAAGGGTGACGTAAAAAGCAGACTAGCGTTGGCAAAAAGGGCATTTCTGGTCAAGGGAAGTCTAGTAATATCAAACACCAGTCTGATGCTACCTGTAGCTCGACATATACGAGCAGCTCGTAGTGGCTTGCTTTCCACGCATTCTACTTAAAAACTGTGAATAAAGCTTTTGCGCTTAGTATTTATTTTATGCGTGACGTGTAAGTACTGCTTACTGTTAATCCGTTTTCAGTCTTCAAACTGTATTTCTGTGCTTTTACATAAGTAAAAAGTTGCCATGTCTGTTGCTGTCAAATAAAACTTCGCCTGTTAGTTCATGTACTAAACACTGTTCATCTTAACAATCAGCTATCTATATTTTAAATGTTAAGTAGCCTACTTATATTTACGGCTACTAGATGGCACTCTTGGTGTAATGTCCAGCTACCCGCACTTGCTAACGCGGGCGCCTCAGTCTGTTGTTCAAATGGCTCTGAGCACTATGGGACTTAACATCTGAGGTCATCAGTCCCCTAGAACTTAGAACTACTTAAACCTGACTAACCTAAAGACATCACACACATCCATGCCCGAGGCAGGATTCGAACCTGCGACCGTAGCAGTCGCGCGGTTCCGGACTGAAGCGCCTAGAACCGCTTGGCCACCGCGGCCGGCCAGCCTGTTGTTACCTGTGGTTTTATAGGCATATGGAGCCCATAATGGCTCGCCTTTCATGTATTCTTTTTAAAAAAATTTGTGACTAAAGCCTTTCTGCCCTGAAATTTATCTTATGCGTGACATGTAAGTACTGTTTCTTTCTTGCACTGTTAATCAGTACTTACACTTTTATATAAAAATTTTTCCCATGAATCTGTACTTAATGTTATCGCCACTTTCTGACGAAGGCACTCATAGAAGTGTTGAAACCTGATCAAAAGACTAAAAATTGTGACCGAGGACTTATTTAGTTTAACTTTAATTGCATTTCAACAAATTAAATATATCAAATCACCACACTCTTTCAGGATACTCATACTTTCGGAATAATACCAACCACCACTCCATTTGTGTAGACTGTTGTACAATTAGTTTACTAATGCTGATCATATGTATGCGACCACTGAAATGCTTTTCCTCGTCACGACGAGCCGATTAAACATTGTTATTCGTGAGGGCTTCTTGACTGTTTCTAGCTTGCAGTGGAAATGTGATGTCCACATTTAAGTATTATAATGTCCCTTGTTACATCCGTATCCAAGTAATGACAGTGGAACTTATGTACTTCATATCTTGGACGCTTTTTGGCAGGAGCACAAAGGGCTCACACCTGTGGAAATTATGTCTTTTCGACTTTTTGTAACAGATCGTAGAGATACGTCAGCACAACAGGCACAGATAGATAACCTTGTTTTACTTTCCTGCCTTGCTTATAGAGCACATGATTTTATAATATTCCTTACATCCTTATTCAATACCCTCACGATGAATCGTCAGTCCCTTCTTACGATCTGAGGCAGAAGATATGATCCTAGTGGCTTATAGCTCACCAGTTATTGAATTGCGCATTGTTTTTGACTAAAGAATAAACAAAACAAAAAACTGTACAGATATATATGTAACTGAAAAGTATTAGTAGTAACGAAAAGAGATGGAGCGCTTAAAGGGCAAAAAACGAAACACTACTCAGTGAACAATAAAATTCAATGTACAGCAAGGCTGTACGTATTTTTCGGATGGGCAATGCTTCCACTGCCCATATGCGCTGTGTCAAAGGCAGTACTGCCTTCCCGCTTCCCGCTTTTGACTTGTGTAAGCGACTCTGATCTTCCATTTGTTAGCACAGACGTATCTTCCGACAAATAAACATAGTCTGGAGCCGTGACCATCTTCAGTGAGATTATTCCACAGGCCTTGAAGCTAACTTTAATTGCGTTCCATCTCTCCCACATTAAAACAAGTGGACCACCTCTCCCAAATAACGTAGGTCCGTCTCTCCCGGCCGTCCAGGGTGGCCGAGCGATTCTAGGCGCTACAGTCTGGAGCTGCGCGACCGCTACGGTTGCAGGTTCGAATCCTGCCTCGGGTATGGATGTGTGTGATGTCCTTAGGTTAGTTAGGTTTAAGTAGTTCTAAGTTCTATGGGACTGATGACCTCAGAAGTTAAGTCCCATAGTGCTCAGAGCCATTTGAACCATTCGTCTCTTCCGACTGTCTGGAAGAGATAGACCACAGCGACTGCTATCTGCAGGTAGCGAATTCGATGGCCGTTTGTTTCATGCGTACCTTTTTGTGAAGCTTGCAGTAAAAAAAAGAAACTGCAAAAAAATGGCTCTGAGCACTATGGGACTCAACTGCTGAGGTCATTAGTCCCCTAGAACTTAGAACTAGTTAAACCTAACTAACCTAAGGACATCACAAACATCCATGCCCGAGGCAGGATTCGAACCTGCGACCGTAGCGGTCCTGCGGTTCCAGACTGCAGCGCCTTTAACCGCACGGCCACTTCGGCCGGCAAGAAACTGCATTAATATTGTGCAAACTAGGGCCTTGATACAAAAATTATGTAACTACACGATAAAACTTTTCGGCCTACCAGAACAGAGAAAGTGATTTATCTCTCGAGCTAACACAAAAATAACAACAACAAATTTGCACCACATTTTTTCTCGAAAGAGCTTCCTCGCAAGTAGCGGGAGATGCTCTCTAGCGGCGCGTTTGTGAAATACGCCACCGATCTCTCACCCAGTGGTCCAGCTCTCCCAGATTTGCCCTATGTTTTTATTTGCAGTTCCCATTTTAATAATTGTGTGGACCTCAACTACAGTAATCTCAGTACATTTTAGCACAGTCACTAAAACCTTGACGTAGTGCAACTACACAACCATATCTTCATCATCAGCCAGCTACGTGTCATGAAAACGAAATTGCAAACATCTGCCGAATCGACAAAACGCGCCTTAGGAAGGACACCCAGTATGCATATGCTGAGGGAAAAAAAAAGCCGGCCTCAGTGGCCGAGCGGTTCTAGGCGCTTCAGTGTGGCACCGCGCGACCGCTACGGCCGCAGGTTCGAATCCTGCCTCGGGCATGGATGTGTCTGATGTTCAAATTGCTCTGAGCACTATGGGACTTAACTTCTGAGGTCATCAATCCCCTAGAACTTAGAACTAATTAAACCTAACCAACCTAAGAACATCACACACATCCATGCCCGAGGCAGGATTCGAACCTGCGACCTTAGCGGTCTACATCTACATCTACATTTATACTCCGCAAGCCACCCAACGGTGTGTGGCGGAGGGCACTTCACGTGCCACTGTCATTACCTCCCTTTCCTGTTCCAGTCGCGTATGGTTCGCGGGAAGAAGGACTGTCTGAAAGCCTCCGTGCGCGCTCTAATCTCTCTAATTTTACATTCGTGATCTCCTCGGGAGGTATAAGTAGGGGGAAGCAATATATTCGATACCTCATCCAAAAACGCACCCTCTCGAAACCTGGCGAGCAAGCTACACCGCGATGCAGAGCGCCTCTCTTGCAGAGTCTGCCACTTGAGTATATTAAACATCTCCGTAACGCTATCACGGTTACCAAATAACCCTGTGACGAAACGCGCCGCTCTTCTTTGGATCTTCTCTATCTCCTCCGTCAGACCGATCTGGTACGGATCCCACACTGATGAGCAGTACTCAAGTATAGGTCGAACGAGTGTTTTGTAAGCCACCTCCTTTGTTGATGGACTACATTTTCTAAGCACTCTCCCAATGAATCTCAACCTGGTACCCGCCTTACCAACAATTAATTTTATATGATCATTCCACTTCAAATCGTTCCGCACGCATACTCCCAGATATTTTACAGAAGTAACTGCTACCAGTGTTTGTTCCGCTATCATATAATCATACAATAAAGGATCCTTCTTTCTATGTATTCGCAATACATTACATTTGTATATGTTAAGGGTCAGTTGCCACTCCCTGCACCAAGTGCCTATCCGCTGCAGATCTTCCTGCATTTCGCTACAATTTTCTAATGCTGCAACTTCTCTGTATACTACAGCATCATCCGCGAAAAGCCGCATGGAACTTCCGACACTATCTACTAGGTCATTTATATATATTGTGAAAAGCAATGGTCCCATAACACTCCCCTGTGGCACGCCAGAGGTTACTTTAACGTCTGTAGACGTCTCTCCATTGATAACAACATGCTGTGTTCTGTTTGCTAAAAACTCTTCAATCCAGCCACACAGCTGGTCTGATATTCCGTAGGCTCTTACTTTGTTTATCAGGCGACAGTGCGGAACTGTATCGAACGCCGTCCGGAAGTCAAGAAAAATAGCATCTACCTGGGAGCCTGTATCTAATATTTTCTGGGTCTCATGAACAAATAAAGCGAGTTGAGTCTCACACGATCGCTGCTTCCGGAATCCATGCTGATTCCTACATAGTAGATTCTGGGTTTCCAAAAACGACATGATACTCGAGCAAAAAACATGGTTGGTTGGTTGGTTTGGGGAAGGAGACCAGACAGCGTGGTCATCGGTCTCATCGGATTAGGGAGGGATTGGGAAGGAAGTCGGCCGTGCCCTTTCAGAGGAGCCATCCCGGCATTTGCTTGGAGTGATTTAGGGAAATCACGGAAAACCTAAATCAGGATGGCCGGACGCGGGATTGAACCGTCGTCCTCCCGAATGCGAGTCCAGTGCCTAACCACTGCGCCACCCCGCTCGGTCGCAAAAAACATGTTCTAAAATTCTACAACAGATCGACGTCAGAGATATAGGTCTATAGTTTTGCGCATCTGCTCGACGACCCTTCTTGAAGACTGGAACTATCTGTGCTCTTTTCCAATCATTTGGAACCCTCCGTTCCTCTAGAGACTTGCGGTACACGGCTGTTAGAAGGGGGGCAAGTTCTTTCGCGTACTCTGTGTAGAATCGAATTGGTATCCCGTCAGGTCCAGTGGACTTTCCTCTATTGAGTGATTCCAGTTGCTTTTCTATTCCTTGGACACTTATTTCGATGTCAGCCATTTTTTCGTTTGTGCGAGGATTTAGAGAAGGAACTGCAGTGCGGTCTTCCTCTGTGAAACAGCTTTGGAAAAAGGTGTCTAGTATTTCAGCTTTACGCGTGTCATCCTCTGTTTCAATGCCATCATCATCCCGTAGTGTCTGGATATGCTGTTTCGAGCCACTTACTGATTTAACGTAAGACCAGAACTTCCTAGGATTTTCTGTCAAGTCGGTACATAGAATTTTACTTTCGAATTCACTGAACGCTTCACGCATAGCCCTCCTTACGCTAACTTTGACATCGTTTAGCTTCTGTTTGTCTGAGAGGTTTTGGCTGCGTTTAAACTTGGAGTGGAGCTCTCTTTGCTTTCGCAGTAGTTTCCTAACTTTGTTGTTGAACCACGGTGGGTTTCTCCCGTCCCTCACAGTTTTACTCGGCACGTACCTGTCTAAAACGCATTTTACGATTGCCTTGAACTTTTTCCATAAACACTCAACATTGTCAGTGTCGGAACAGAAATTTTCGTTTTGATCTGTTAGGTAGTCTGAAATCTGCCTTCTATTACTCTTGCTAAACAGATAAACCTTCCTCCCTTTTTTTATATTCCTAGTAACTTCCATATTCAGGGATGCTGCAACGGCCTTATGATCACTGATTCCCTGTTCTGTACACACAGAGTCGAAAAGTTCGGGTCTGTTTGTTATCAGTAGGTCCAAGATATTATCTCCACGAGTCGGTTCTCTGTTTAATTGCTCGAGGTAATTTTCGGATAATGCACTCAGTATAATGTCACTCGATGCTCTGTCCCTACCACCCGTCCTAAACATCTGAGTGTCCCAGTCTATATCTGGTAAATTGAAATCTCCACCTAAGACTATAACATGCTGAGAAAATTTATGTGAAATGTATTCCAAATTTTCTCTCAGTTGTTCTGCCACTAATGCTGCTGAGTCGGGAGGTCGGTAAAAGTAGCCAATTATTAACCTAGTTCGGTTGTTGAGTGTAACCTCCACCCATAATAATTCACAGGAACTATCCACTTCTACTTCAATACAGGATAAACTACTACTAACAGCGACGAACACTCCACCACCGGTTGCATGCAATCTATCCTTTCTAAACACCGTCTGTACCTTTGTAAAAATTTCGGCAGAATTTATCTCTGGCTTAAGCCAGCTTTCTGTACCTATAACGATTTCAGCTACGGTGCTTTCTATCAGCGCTTGAAGTTCTGGTACTTTACCAACGCAGCTTCGGCAGTTGACAATTACAATATCGATTGCTGCTTGGTCCCCGCATGTCCTGACTTTGCCCCGCACCCGTTGAGGCTGTTGCCCTTTCTGTTCTTGCCCAAGGCCATCTAACCTAAAAAACCGCCCAGCCCACGCCACACAACCCCTGCTACCCGTGTAGCCGCTTGTTCCGTGTAGTGGACTCCTGACCTATCCAGCGGAACCCGAAAGCCCACCACCCTATGGCGCAAGTCGAGGAATCTGCAGCCCACACGGTCGCAGAACCATCTCAGCCTCTGATTCAGACCCTCCACTCGGCTCTGTACCAAATGTCCGCAGTCAGTCCTGTCGACGATGCTGCAGATGGTGAGCTCTGCTTTCATCCCGCTAGCGAGACTGGCAGTCTTCACCAAATCAGATAGCCGCCGGAAGCCAGAGAGGATTTCCTCCGATCCATAGCGACACACATCATTGGTGCCGACATGAGCGACCACCTGCAGATGGGTGCACCCTGTACCCTTCATGGCATCCGGAAGGACCCTTTCCACATCTGGAATGACTTCCCCCGGTATGCACACGGAGTGCACATTGGCTTTCTTCCCCTCTCTTGCTGCCATTTCCCTAAGGGGCCCCATTACGCGCCTGACGATGGAGCTCCCAACTACCAGTAAGCCCACCCTCTGCGACTGCCCGGATCTTGCAGACTGAGGGGCAACCTCTGGAACAGGACAAGCAGCCATGTCAGGCCGAAGATCAGTATCAGCCTGAGACAGAGCCTGAAACCGATTCGTCAGACAAACTGGAGAGGCTTTCCGTTCAGCCCTCCGGAATGTCTTTCGCCCCCTGCCACACCTTTAGACGACCTCCCACTCTACCACAGGTGAGGGATCAGCCTCAATGCGGGCAGTATCCCGGGCAACCACAGTCGTAGACCGATCAGGGGATGCGTGGGACGAGCTGGCCGTCCCCGACAAACCCCCATCCGGACCCCCACAGTGATGCCCATTGGCAACAGCCTCAAGCTGTGTGACTTAAGCCAACACTGCCTGAAGCTGGGAGCGAAGGGATGCCAACTCAGCCTGCATCCGAACACAGCAGTTGTAGTCCCTATCCATGCTAAAAACTGTTTTGCAAAGAACGTCTGAACTAATCTACAGAGAGCGCAAACAAATCAACAAAATTTAAACGGTTATTAAATTACAAGATTGCCTAGTAAATGCAGTAATGCTGCTACTTGTGCACTGCTGACACTGCTCGGCGGCGGAAGGAGACTACGCGAATTTACACTATTCAGGTACTAAAACGCGATGCTACACTCTCAAATACTATAATACGCCCGAAATTTATGAAATAAACAATGCAAGAACCAAAAACACGCAAAGAAATTAAGAATTAAACTATGTAACAAATGAGTGAGCTAGGAGTATACGACTTGCTGCTCAGCTGCTTATCCAACGGTGGCCGAGCGGTTGTAGGCGCTTCAGTCTGGAACCGCGCGACCGCTACGGTCGCAGGTTCGAACCCTGCCTCGGGCATGGATATGTGTGATGTCCTTAGGTTAGTTAGGTTTAAGCAGTTCTAAGTTCTAGGGGACTGATGACCTGAGAGGTTAAGTTCAATAATGCTCAGAGCCATTCAGCATTTTGGTGTTTACACTGGTTATTAGTGAACCAACATTTCACATTTGCAATGTCGCGCGGTTCCAGACTGTAGCGCCTAGAACCGCTCGGCCACTCCGACCAGCGTGTGTGATGTCCTTAGGTTAGTTAGGTTTAAGTAGTTCTAGGGGACTGATGACCTCAGATGTTAAGTCCTATAGTGCTCAGAGCCATTTTTGGAAAAAAAAAAAAATGTAACACCAAGGAGTCGTGCGACGTAAACGGAAGTTGGTAGGCGTTGTTCTAGATATGAGTGGCGCCGGTAGATGAAATCAAGTTTGCGTTATATACACGCGCTAACGGTCGTGAGCGTCAGTTACCTTTGAGATTGGACATGGTGAGCTGTGATAGTCAAGAAAGCCTTTAAGGCGACAAAAACAGCACCTCACTGAGTTTGAGCGAGGTCATGTAATAGAGCTACGAGAAGCTGGATGTTCCTTCTACGATACTGTAGGAGGACTTGGCAAGAATATAGCCACTGTGCATGAGTCCTGGCAGCGGTGGTCATGAGAATGTACAGTCGCAGGAAGACAGAGCTTCAGACAGGCACGTGGCACTACTGACAGGGAAGCCCATCGTGTTTGACGTATGGCTCTGGCGCATCTTACTGAATCTGCAGCAAGAATTTGAGCAGCAGTTCGCAGCTCAGTGACACAACGAACTGTTGCTATTCGGTTACTTCGAGAACAGCTGCGAGGTAGATGCCCGGTAACGCACATTTCACTGGCCCCAAACTATCGCCATTTGCGACTTCAGTGGTACCTAGCGAGAGCTCGACGGAAGACAGGGTGGAGGTCTGTTGTGTTTTCTGATGAAAACTGGTTCTGCCTCAGTGCAAGTGGTGGCTATCGGTTCGTTCAAAGCAGGCCAGTTGGAGGTCCTGCAACCATCATGTCTACGCACTAGACACAATGGACCTACAACTGGACGTATGGTCTGGGATGTAGTTTTGCATGACAGCAGGAGCACTCTCGTGGTTAGTCCATACACCCTGACTGCAGATTTGTACGCAAATCTGGTGAATAAACCTGTTCTGCTGCCATTCATGAACAGCATTCCAGGGGGTGTTTTCCAACAGCATAGCGCTCGCCCACATACCGCTGTCCTCAAAGAGCAGTAACAATCGATGTATTGACTGACCAAGTGCAACAGGCATGGACCTCCATCTCACAAACTGACATCTGGCACCTGCACAAAACTACGCATGCACGTTTCCATGCTTGCATTCAGCATTTTGCCGGCCGCTGGTGGCCGAGCGGTTCTAGGCGCTTCAGTCTGGAACCGCGCGACCGCTACGGTCGCAGGTTCGAACCCTGCCTCGGGCATGGATATGTGTGATGTCCTTAGGTTAGTTAGCTTTAAGCAGTTCTAAGTTCTAGGGGACTGATGACCTGAGAGGTTAAGTTCCATAATGCTCAGAGCCATTCAGCATTTTGGTGTTTACACTGGTTATTAGTGAACCAACATTTCACATTTGCAATCCCGTATCTCGCGCTTACATTAAACTGTGATCTTGTAATGTTAACCACTTAAAAGCGTTATCTAGACAATTACATTCCCGAAGTTTCATTATTCTACATTAATTATTGTTGTGATTTTTTTTCTGTCAGGTATTTTCGATCAAGGGTCATATATATATTATATATATGGCCCTTGACCGAAAATACCTGTTGTTGTGGGTACTGATGCTTTCTGTACCATCCCGATAAGTCTGTTGCAAATCCACTATCACAAAAAGGTATATTTTAATATTTTATCCTTTACTTAACTGTCCCACAAGGAAACTGTCCAAACCAACATATCCAAACCTGAATGAGATTTTCACACTGCAGCAGAGTGTGCGCTGACATGAAACTTCCTGACAGATTAAAACTGTGTGCCGGACCGAGACTCAAACTCGGGACCTTTCCCTTTAGCGGGCAAGTGCACTTGCCCGCAAAAGGCAAAGGTCCCGAGTCCGAGTCGCTCTACCATGGTGTTCTACCATGGTAGAGCACTTGCCCACGAAAGGCAAAGGTCCCGTGTTCGAGTCTCGGTCCGGCACACAGTTTCAATCTGTCAGGAAGTTTCATGTCAGCGCACACTCCGCTGCAGAGTGAAAATCTCATTCTGGAAACAACCCTCAGACTGTGGCTAAGCCATGTCCCCACAATATCCTTTCTTCCAGGAGAGCTTGTTGTGCAAGGTTCGCAGAAGGGCTTCTGTGAAGTTTGGATGGTAGGAGGCGAGGTACTGCCAAATTGAAGCTGTGAGGAGGCGTCGTGAGTCGTGCTTGGGTAGCTCAGAGGGAGCCGGCACGGTAACTCAGAGTGTTCGGTCAAAGGGTTGGCTGCCCTCTGTAATAAAAAAAACTGAGTTAATCGATCAACGACGAACTGACACGGGTATCTTGCGACGTCCGCACCGATCAGATACAACGAACAAAAACGAACAAAATGAGACTACAAAAAAAAAAAATTAATTAAAGATGGTAGAGCACTTGTCCATGAAAGGCAAAGGTCCCGAGTTCGAGGCTCGGTCCGGCACACAATTTTAATCTATCAGGAAGTTTCATATCCAAACCAGCTGGGAAATTTTTTACACAGGAAGAATACACCGAAAGAAGCACAATGTCAGAATTTTACCTGATAAAGACACGCTGCAAGCAATGAAAAAAAATGTTGTAGTTTGCCAAATTCATAGCTCACCAGGAAGCTGGTGAGGTGTATACCATTGCCGTAGTTGCAGCAGTGCATGTGCGACATCGTGGGCACATACACTTGGTTGATAGCACATCGGGAAACAGATAACTCGTCACAGTGTGATCGTAGTCTGTAAAGAAAATTCCAGTTTCTGTTGACAGGTTCTCCAACACCTACTATTAGTTCGAATTTGCAACTCATGAAGTTACCCTATTCATCTGCAGTGGCTGATAGCAGCATCTGTCTCTGTGCAGGTCCCAGGATGTCACAGTAATGGGGAAAGCAATTAATGTTTTCAACCTTGCAAAGATGAAATATGAAGAACATCGCATGCAGTCGAAATCACACACTTCTGAAGACCTACATACGTGTTATTTACAACTTCCATGGGTATTCATTCAATTAATATAGACATTTGAATAGGAATTGTGGAAACATTTAAAGAAACAGGGAATAATTCAGATCATTGCATGAATTATGGTTCAAACGATGATTATTGTGCTAATTAAAGTCCAGAACAAAAATATAGTGCCTTCCAAGCCCAAAGAAAACATGTGCGATAATGTCTTTCAGTGACAAAGAATGGGCTGTAAGTTTTTTAGTTACACAGAGGAGGGAGAAAGCGGTTAATCTTAAGCAGTGCACGAAGTCGGATTTGTTTCATAAAATCTGAACGTGAATTATATAACTCGAAGAAAGTTTACGCAAAGTATGAAATACGTGCCAAAATGAAACCCGCAAAGAGTGTGAAAGGAAAACTATTCGAATGTTTTTTGTTCCAGTCTTTGATCACAGTATCAGTTCTTGAGACGATGACCGGTTTCAGTCATCAACCATGGTGTAAAAAAGATCTGAGGATGGTCATTACGGACTGAAACCGGTCATCGTCTAAAGAATTGATATTGTGATCAAAGACTGGAATAAAACACATTTGACAGTATTGGATCAGTGTTTGTATACGCGACTATGTCGCAGTTGGTGAAAAAACTATTCGAAAGATTTAGAGTTGCTAGTGAGATGAACATTACCGGTTTCCAGGCGTCTTCGACCTATTTAACAGATTCAGGAAATTATATGGAAAAGGAAGTCGCAAAATTACGAAGTTTACCCCAAGCAAACATTATAGGAGATGTCATTAACAGGTAATAATACAGGGAAATTCATAGCTGACGTTATCCCCAAAAGTGCTGTGTATAAAGCCCATCAGTCACGTTTCATGCAAGAACTGTGTGCAGACCTTATTTTATCAGTTCAACGAAAAACCGAGGGAGTCGCTTGTGCAATCAACGAATGCTATGACACATTCTTATACGACAATTACTGTGATAAATATCAGTGGATTATTGTTGGGCACAGCTTTATACCTGTATTCAGGAATATCACAGTAAATTAGGACCACAGATTTTTTTGAAAGCGCTATTTGCTTGCAAATACCTTTTAATCTGCGTAGTAAACTCTGGAAAAATGGGAGAGGATAATTTTCAATACTACATACAAGGCGTCTTCTTACCATTTGCAGAAAATAATCCATTGCTTTTGTTTGACTTTTGACCCGGGCATAACGACACCTCTCTCTTTAGGAAGGTGACGAAGAAACTTAACATAATTCAGTTTTCACCTGGTATGAATTGTGTGATTCTGCCTCTTTATAACAAATTTTTCAACAGTGTAAAGCAATTTTCAGAAAATTGTCGGACAAAATAATTTCTGATAGCTCTTTCTCTTTTCAGGTTTATCAGCGAAACAGTATTGTTAAACTTCAGTCATTTCTGCATTGTCAGTTTGCATCGCCACATTGTACGAATTTGATCAATTACGCCTGATACGCAGTAAAATATGCAGATCACAAACATTTCCTACTCCATTCAGTTTTCTATAAATAAAACTAGTAATAAATGTGAATTGCCATAATTTTTCTTTTGTCAGTTGTGCCTTGTGAAAGGAAAATGTTTGTCTTTATCATCTAATAGACATTTCGCGTGTTTGTGAACAGTACAGGGAATAAACAAGGAACTGTTTTATTGTTAGCCATACATACATTTTTCAAAAATTATCATAGGAACTGTGCAACAGGAATATTTATAAAATATTTAATGTCAACAAATTAAAGTCTCAATTGATGGAAGTCGTCTGTAATGCAAGATTAGATTAGATTAGATTAGATTAGTTTTTCGTTCCATAGATCCGTGCTGAGGAGATCCTCGTGGATGTGGAACATGCCAAACCTTTTTTTTAGCTGAAATAACAATACTAATAGTATGGGTATATACAATACATCATTTTTAAGCTGAAATAACAATACTGATAGAATGAGTATATACAATACATCATTTGTTTCTATTAAAAAATTCCTCAATGGAGTAGAAGAAGTTGGCCACTAGTGTTTCAGCCTCCTTTTAAACTGATCTTTATTTGTAACTAAATTTTTTATGTTTGCTGGCAAATTATTGAAGATGAGTGTTCCTGATTAGTGGACCCCTTTTTAAACTAAAGTACGTGCTTTTAAGTCCTTGTGCAGATCATTTTTGTTCCTGGTATTGTAGGTATGAACTGAGCTGTTTGTTGGAAAAAGATATATATTCTTTAGGACAAATTTCGTTAAGGAGTAAATATACTGAGAGGCAGTAGTTAGTATACCCATTTCTTTGAAGAGGTTTCTACAGGACGTCCGTGAATTTACTCCACAAATAATACGTATTACACGCTTTTGTTATGCATCTATGCTGCCTCGAGTTTTTTTTTCTCCGTTTGTTACTTGGTTATCAATTACGCCTGCAACAACTGTCGAAATGAACAGCAAATTATTCAAAAAATTAATGATCTGAGACATTTGCGGCATGGTTTAAGTGCTTAAAATTCGTATGGTTTAAGTGCTTAAAATTCGTGTGTATGGACTTTGGACTTTTCGCGCTTAGCGCGCTACAGTTCACTTGTCATTGCTGCGTCTGGTTGTTCGCCAATACGCGAGCTAGTTCTTCGTGCTGCGAAAATGAATAAGCTAACTTTATTCTTATATTTTAAACATACTTGCAGCGCGCCTATGCAGCTAAAATTTTGACGGTGCATTTCTTTTGGTGTATTCTTCTTGTGCGAAACATTTCAGGCTAAGTTACGTCATGTCGGATTGGACCATTCCCTTATCAATTGGACATCACTATTTCCTAACTAGTTTCGATATATATTTGATCATCTTCTCATCAGTGCAGCTGCGGAAGTAATATATCATGTCCATATGAAACTACAAATCGCAGTCTCACACACAAATTTTCTTAGTCTGAATGGAAGAGTGGAGCGTAGTTGAACTTTATGTGTGTCGTCGTAATTGAATTTCTATGCAGAGATAAGGGGTAGCTTACGCAAGTACGCAGATCTGAAGACAACCAAATATTTGTCGCAACTAGCCATCATAAAAATAAATATGTACTTGGTATGGTGAAGTGAAGGATAAAATAGAAAAAAGACATATTTTTCATTATAGTGGGTTTGCAGCAGCCTTGGCGGGACCGCAGAAAGCATCAATACTCAGAATAACGGGTAGAGTCAACACCAAACTGTAACGGTTTCGCAGTTCTCAACAATAAAGGGGATGCTGCAGCGACCGACGCCGTTGCTTAGCATCAGTTTGAGACGAGTCGAATGGCAATCAGCGTGACAGTTTACATCCACCGTCGGCAAAACCTTAAACAAACAGTGAAAAGCAGTAAGAACAAGGAGTAACATAAGCTGTCAGATGGCGAGCCGTCAACAAACATCTGATTTCTGCCTATTCGTGACCGAAACATGATTGCGTTCCTCTGTAGATGCTCAACATAAAATCTCAAAGGCCAGTATGTTTATTGAGTCGCTTAACACAGCATATAGTAACAGTATTTCAGAATAACATTTAAATGTAAATCTTCTGTTGTGTTTCAGTATAGAATCACTTGGCAGTATTGCAGTGGGTAGCGTGATGGAAACGGACAACTTTGCCAACGTAAAGACTGTAATCATGTCAAGTTTTTTCAGATCGAGAATTTTTCGTTTTGTTTTGCATGTTGTTGTTAATAAAATACCAAGACGCATTAGGACCTAGCTCCGAGGCCACAGGTATCATAATTATGACGGTATTAACGTTGCAGTTAGCAATCTCTGCCGTAGTAAATGAACTTTGGAAAAGCAGCTGAAAGGTACAATATTCCACTTATATCAACTGAAAAAGTAACTTCATTCAAAAGGCAAGAGTGCCAGTCTGCCTTGGACAATGATGAGGAAGAATAGAGTAACAAATCCTTATTGGTTCTGTGGAGAGGTTTTAATAACCTAAATTAATGACAGAAGGAAATGCTTTTACTTTCCAAACAAATCCAATGATCTGACCCCCACTTCAATAAAATATATATGGAAAATTAACCTTTTCTGATGAAAAATCCAGAATTTTTTTAAGCTCAAAGTTGCCTACTTTAATGTTTTGAATATTTAGAAGTGCACTGTTTTCCAATAAATAATTTTAGTAGTTTAAACTATGTTTTCTCTCCTATTGTTGGGTTATTTCTAGACAACTAAAATTTGGTCAAAAATGTTATGTTTTGATACATTACCTCTGTGGCACACCCAATTGGCAGATTTTCCTCATTCTGAGATAACTTCAACATCACTTTTTGTAATTTTTTAACGTTTATACGTTTTCTTAGTTTATAATTTTTCCGCAAATCATAAAACCGGACTCAAGAGTTACTAGAATTTTTTGTACATATCAGGCAACAGTCCAGTTTAAAAGTTGCACCTGATCTCAGAAATAAGTGCCTCAAATACTTGATTGATAATGAATTGGTGGACACGAGCACAAAATTCAGAATCAAGCAACGATTTTTGAAAGGGTCCAGTTTCATGCTGAATCACATGTGATTTAATTGGTTAGTGTGTCTAAGGTAACTGAAAAATATATTACCCCTCCCTGATGCCAATCAGCACATCAGTCATGCAAAACTGAACTTTACTTTTCTCACGTGACATCATTCCATCTTGGTACACCCAGGCACTCATATGAGTTTGGCTCCAATTACAAATCTTTGATACTCTAGTTATTGGATAATCCTTTTCTTGTTTTTTTTCTGCATTATTTTACATTTCTGAATATTTAAATCAAGTTGTCAGTCTTTGCACAACCTGGTTTAAGATAAATCTCAGATTAAACAGAGTTTGAAAGACTGTTTGGTAGTCAATTACTTCTATTCTATACATGAATGTCTTAACGGGGACTGTTTCACTAAAAATGTGTGTTAGATATAAATTTTGACAGGACTCAGTCACAACAGTCAAGATTAGGGATCCCATGAATGACAAAGTAACTAAAAGTGTATAACTATGCTTCAATCTGCCAGTGTATTAAGTCTAAATATTAGCTGTTTAAGTTTACTATAATGTTTTCATATATTTTGACAAGTTCCTGACAAATGATCGGGGAACTGAGTATTATATTCAAATGTTCTATGTTTTTTATGTTGTACTTTTTAACATGTTCCATACCCATGAGAATCATCTCATTTTTGGGACCATGGAATGAAAACTGAATCTAATCTAACCTAATCTTTTGAAATCTTATCGAGATATGAGTGAATATGTGTGTAGCTTTTCTTTTTTTCAGACAGTACTTCACTGTAAATAAATGCATTATGAGCAAAATATTTGAGTTTATGATTGATTTGTGATGTGTTTATGCAATTGCATAAGCTTCCACGGCCAAAGTCAGTGGACTTAAAAGTTTTCTGAATATCGTACCACACCATAATGAAAAAGAAAAACTATACTGGAGAAACCAAAATTTCGACCATGGTCACAGTGGTCTTCTTCTTTGTCTACTGATGTGCTTTAGCTGAGTGGAATCCACATATTTTGTGATTGCTACTTACAGTGCATGATGTTTGTCACAATATTAAAAAGGTCAATGTTTTGACTGGTCACATGGTGGAAGGAGTGGGAATTCCACACAGCTAAAGCACATCAGTATACCCAGAAAAAGGCCACTGTAACCACGGATGAAACATTGGCTCCTCCAATATAGCTTTTTTTTTTAAATTTTTTTATGACCCAGTATGATACTTACAAGGGAACCTCCCCATTGCCCCCCCCCTCAGATTTAGTTATAAGTTAGCACAGTGGATAGGCCTTGAAAAACTGAACACAGATAAATCGAGAAAACAGGAAGAAGTTGTGTGGAACTATGAAAAAAATTAGTAAAATATACAAACTGGGTAGTCCATGCAATGATAGGCAACATCAAGGACTATGGGAGTCAAGGAGCGCCGTGGTCCCATGGTTAGCGAGAGCAGCTACGGAACGAAAGGTCCTAGGTTCAAGTCTTCCCTCGAGTGAAAAGTTTAATTTTTTATTTTCAGTTTATGTGACAAACTCTTATGTTTTCATCACTTTTTTGGGACTGATTATCACATCCAAAAGAAAACCTATATTGGGCAGGTTAGAAGAATCTTTTTACCCCTTCGCCAAGTTTACAAGTTAGGTGGGTCAACAACATATTCCTGTCGTGTGACGCACATGTCGTCACCAGTGTCGTATAAAATATATCAGACGTGTTTTCCTGTGGAGCAATCGGTTGACCTATGACCTTGCGATCAAATATTTTCGGTTCCCATTGGAGAGGCACGTCCTTTCGTCTACTAATCACACGGTTTTGCGGTACGGTCGCAAAACACAGACACTAAACTTACTACAGTGAACAGAGACGTCAATGAACGAACGTACAGATAATATATTTGCGAAAATAAAGAAAGTAAAAGTAAACTTTTCACTCGAGGGAAGACTTGAACCAAGGACCTCTCGTTCCGCAGATGCTCACGCTAACCACGGGACCACGGCGCTCCTGAGCTCATATTGCCCTTGATGTTGCCTATCTTGCGCATGGATTACTCAGTTTGTATATTTTGATTATTTTTTCATAGTTCCACACAACTTCTTCCTGTTTTCTTGATTGATCTGTGTTCAGTTTTTCAAGGCCTATCCACTGTGCCAACTTATAACTAAATCTGAGGGGGGTGCGATGGGGAGGTTCCCTTGTTAGTAAGCTTTTCTCTTTTTGATACATTTGTTTCTGTGGTCTGTGTGCCAGACAACTAAAATTCCAGCAAAAATGGTTCTATTTTGATACATAACTTCACTGGCACAACCATCAAAGTGACCTCATCACATTCAGGTTAATTCAATCTACATGTACCAGTAATGAACCTGAAAATGGCAGCATACTGCCAAAATGCATCATGCTAATTAACATTAGTTAAAAGTGAGTAAGGCAACAGAACTTATTTCATAAAATTACAATACAGGTCCAGACCTCAAACATTTCCATATAACATTGATAAATTTAAGTTCATTTAAAACTTCATTTGGTTGTAGTTTCATTCATAACTGTTCATGTGGAACTGAGTGAAAAGCTTCTTGGAAGTCAAGAAATACTGTGTCTTCCAGACTGTATTAATCCATGGCTTTCTGGATACTGTATGAAAAAGTGAGATTTGTGTTTTGTGTGACCAATCTATTCAGAACCCATGCTGGTTAGCATGGGGATCATTCCTGTTTGAGCTCAGAACTTATTCTAAGAGTCTGCAACAGATGTACATCAATGATGCAGGAGGATTGCTTTTTGGATCACTTCTGTTACCCTCTCCTTGCTTGTGATCCGTGTTTTCTCTCAACTCCTTGTTCTAAGGCTCTGCCATATATTATAGTTAAATGGAGCATGGAATATGGAAGTACAATCAATTCTGAAACCTAGTGGGAGACATTATGAGAAGAGAAAAGAGCCACTTAAAACACACAACACACTATCTTCACTACCTGTGGTGTTCTTTTGCACTGCAATCCTTTGCAACGCTGTAATCAGCAAAGATAAGACTTGTTGCATGATGTCAAAGAGGGCTTTTTGACATTTGTCCTTTAATTGGAAAGGTATTCTGTCTTGTGCAGTACACCGTTTGCTTAGTTTTTCTTTGCCCTTTAGGCTGTATTTGGTTCCAAGTGATTGCCATTACTTCTTGTACATGAAAAAGTCAATTAGTTCTCAACATTTTGACTCCAACTCCCTACAGCAGATATCATGGCAGAGATCTTGACTGTAGATGTACGTTTTGGCTGTATAGGAAATATTCCAACCAAAAATTACCTCATCATGATTGTAGAAATACCTGCCACACCATGATAATCTTCATCTGAGGAAAGAAATAGAAGTCATTGGGCATCATACCACATGGAATGTGAGGCATAATTTGACAACACAAAAAGCAGCGTTTATGACTGTGCCCTGTGCAGAATGAGCCTGGTGATTGTCAAAGAGCAGAGAACACCAAGGAACTACTTCTCATGATGGTTCATCTTGATGGTCCCCAGTAACCTCGTCACGAGATTTTGGTTGTACGTCCATGTGACAGTTTCCTTCTTATGAGCATAATCTGTTAGCACTATACTATGGAGTCACAAAAAACTCAACATCACCTTACATATTGCAAAATGATGGTTGGGTCTTTGCCTTTTTTTTGTAGTAGTGGACCCTTTTGTTTCCTCCGCTTGCTTTTCTGCTTTGTCTCATAGTCTGTGATATATCCAGCACTAGTCTCTGAGAATTAAGTGGCTAAAGAAGATGTCTGATTTTAACTGATGCAGTTACAACATTTCTTCTGTTGTCTTAGTTTAAAAGGCTTTTTGAATGGATGCTAAGTCACGGAAACCAACTGAAAGTGCCCTTTGTCATCTTCAAAACTGAATAATGATCTGTGACACCCAATGTTGCAAAGATTGTGATTCACTGGTTAATAGCCTCCATTTCATTTGCAGTTCCCATTTCTTGACAGAGAAATAGTCTGCCACTTAGTTCTTCTTCATTCAGACTTGTTTGACCACGCTGGAAACATCTGCACTGCTTAACTAGTGCGTCATATGATGGGGCATTGATGCCATACACTTTGACCCACTCACCATAGATTGTTGCTGTGTCATTCCCCTTCAAATGCAAAAAGTGAATTACCACATAATTCTCTACTGTATCAGCATGCTGCATCATTTTGTTGTGGTACTTGTGGTACAATGGTACAGGGATTATACTGTGTACCTGGATTGCAGACATGTAGCTCCCACCAATAAAAAAAGGTATGTGACATTATTTTTTCAAGACAGAAATTAAAATTTTTGACTACCCATCATGAAATTGGCCTCTGTCACGCTCTCCTTAGTTAAAGGTGACAGTTTCAGAATATTAATCTTCCATCTTCAGGTATTTGACTTTGGACAATTACAGCCACATGGTATTGTGTAAGTTACTGATCTCTAGTTATGCAGTCCATGATACCAGGAAGAGTGTTATGAGATCAAATACGTGTAGCATTATAGCCATTCAGACCAATAACTCGACCTGTTCTTGCCAATTGTGCTATTTCAGCTTTTTCAAAGCAACTTTTTCAATGTAGTGGCTCTGTTGTTAATTTTACTGTGTTAATTTTATCTTAGGGTCATAACAAACAGTTTACAGCCATTTCATTGTGCTAAGTTACATGCACTTCTAACAGTTTAATCACTTTCTCAGTGCACATGTTTACTTTTTCTATGTTGCTGGAGAATTTCCTTCATTATGGGTTCCAAAGAAGTTTATGGGATCAGACTAGTTGCTTTTACAACCACTCAAATGTGAAAATAAGTAGCTAAGTGTAACATCCCATGATCCTTGGTAATTGCTGATGCCACTACAGCTTCATATTCACTTATTACAGAGGTGACATACATGAACAAAATTGAATCTAAATCTACTTGTAGCTAGGTTATTGAATGTAACATTATATGAATGTCTGAAGTTCTGTGCCAGTCTGGGGCTCACTTAAGCCTCATGTTCTGCAAATCCCCTTCAGCAACGTAGAAGAAGGCAGGTCATGCGTTATTTTATGTATTTATTTTATTTATGTGTGTTCCATGGATTCATGCTGCAGTGAGCTTCTTCTGAATATAGAACATGCCAGGATTATGTTTATATACATTCAATTACAATTTAGTACTCAACAGAATTACAAACAGATGCTACATTATTACAAATAAAAAAATTATGATCTTTGCACTTCAATGGTGACATTTTCAGAACTGTTTCACAGAGACAGTTGTTGTTATACTACTGTTCAATCAGGCCAGCACTATGTATACAATAAAATTATATTTTCATATTGTACACTGACTGAATGAAAATAACATGATCAACATAGAATATATGTATTAACATAAGACAACCATGAAACTGATAACTTACATCTTTCTTTTAGTAATCTCTTATTCACAGGTTCCTCAACAGAATGGAGTGAGTGATTCAAGTACTACTTGCATATTATAGTTTCGAAAGGGATTCTCTACTCCTTAATTTTTATGCTGAGTGAGAAGAACGTTGAAAATTTCAGCACCTAGTACCTCTCTGCACCAAGGACAGATTTCTTAATTGGTGGTGTATGCTGTTCTTATGTCTAGCATTATGTTTATGGATTGCTAAGTTGCTTTAAAAGAGAGTACTGGGTTCTTTATAATGGAGCACAAAGGTGAGAAAATGTAGTGAGAATCTGTGGTAAGTATTCCCAGCTAGCTAAACAGTGTGTGACAGGAGGTTCTTGGAATTACTCTGACAGTTATTCTAATCACTCTTTTCTGTGCAGTGAAGATTTTTTTGAGCAAGAGGAGAGTTCCTCCACAGATAACTCCATATGACAAGATGGAGTGTGCATAAGCAAAATAGGCTGCCTTTGTGATCGTTTGATATCCAGAAGCAGAGAGTACTCATAATGCAAAAGTAGCAGATCTCAATTTTTTCTCAGTTTGAAGTACATGGTGTTTCCAATATAGTTTGTAGTACAGGTGAAGACTGAGAAACTTGGTGCTATGAACCCTCAGAGCATGCTTCAAAGATAGACCCACACTCCATCACGTCATTGAAGTCAGTTCAAAACTGAGGAAGATTCTTATACGGACAGGTCAAGCCTACATTGGATTTCGATCACTTGTTATCAAAGACTATTTAACAGTACAGACATTTGTGAACTGTAGAGATTATGCACATACAGCTAAATTCTGTACAGGTATGGAAAAGGCATTCCCTCATCAGGAGGAGAAGGGTCATGTAAAAAAGAACTGCAGCAAGAATGGAGCTTCTGTAGTTCATATTCCTTGCAAATAAAGGCATGCAGAATGCGCAAAACCTGGAAAATAGTGTAATACCTATCAAACACAATTAAAGAGAGAAATATTACGAATGGATTATATGTTAAGACACAAATGAATGATAATTGCATGCGTGTACAAAGACAGGTAGTAATACAAATTACTGGTAGTAGATTTGATAGTTTACTTCAAGATTTATTTAATTTAAATGTTAATCAGTGCAAGAAAATAGTAAAATCTGAAGCAAGGAAACAAAGGAATTGATTAAGGGCAATGATATGGAGAAAGAAAATAAAGTTACCTACATTGTACAAAAAAGAGTTGGATGAGAGATGTGAACCAGAAGAGAGTAGGAAAAAGAAGAAATCACCACCTAAAATCAGAAAAAAACTGGAATAAATCACGAGTCAAAGCTAAACCTGCTGTGACCAGAGGAGATTAGTTTAGAAGTGCAAACAGTAAATCCAAAGCTCAACACTACATATGGCTTTCTTGTTTAGTGTAGAGGAGCAGCTTGTCAAGCAGCAGACTGGAAGAAGGAAGTAAAACTCAGGAAGACAGATGGACAATGAGGTTCTACATGAAAATGCGGATCTAAAGAAAATTTACAAATACATTGACGACATCATTCGGAACCATAGATGAAATGGATATTTTTCTTATTGCACTAAAATGCTGTGGGATTAGGTCATCCTAAAGGCAGGGCAGTTAATTTTTTAGTACCAGAGGTGGCAGACCAGATTCATTTATTAGTTTCTCCAAGTGCAGAGGGTTCCTTTTCCACAACTTAATGTACAATTAATAAAATGTCACTTTAGTTGCTAATAAGAATCAGCTCCATCCACATATGGGCACCATGTCCACAACAACTATTTCATACTTTTATTAAATCTAACAATTAATTTTACCATTTGAATGGTAAAGCATTTATTTTGGAATTTTGAACACATCAGACTATCTCTCTTGTTAAAGCTAAAATATGCTAATACTTTTACTGTATCAAATTGAACACCTTTTATGACCATGACACACCCCTTGTTCTCACATTGTCATTACACACATAAGGTTTTAAAATCATCTAACTTTTATTTTTTTATCATTTAACATTGCGTCTCAAGAGTATAATATGTTCTTACTGTATGTATACTGTACATATGAAATGTATGAATGCAGAGTCTTGCGGTGATAACATTGAATAAAATGTTCTCGGGTTTCCAACCGCGTCAATTGGTTAAAACTACACAAGCTTTCGGCCAAGCACTCCTTGGCCATTGTCAAGTGTTATGACTGCCAGTGGGCTATTGGTGTGCCCTTATATATGCTAGCTGCCAGCTGTGACGTCACTGGTGCCTGTGACATTGCCATATATGGGCATGTTTTGAGTCGGCGTTCAGATTCAGATTCAGATTCTTTATTAGTCATTCAGCATTGTTACATGCAATAGACTTTGTCAGTTCACTTAACCTATTAATTTTACAAAAAAAAAATTTTTACACATTTAAGTTGATATTAGGCATTTCTAAAAATTCTTCTAATGAATAGAATGGATTGGTTAACAAGAAGTTATGAACATTGTCTTTAAATAATTTGTCAGGCTTGATTGACCCATTTTTAGACAATTTGTTATATATTTTAATTGCCATATACTTATGACTATTGTTAGTTTTGGCTAATCTATTTTGTGGCAACAGCAGAGAAGTACACGTTCTTGTATAGTAGCCATGTCTTTCATTTGTTACACTTAAATTAGGTAGTTCAGCAAGTATGTAGTTAACACTGTCAAGAATATATAAATTAATTACTGTTAAAATTCTATATTTAGTGAACAATGGTTTACAGTGTGTTCTATTATCTACCCTAGCCATTACTCTGATTGCTTTCTTCTGGATCACCATAATTTCATTTATTTTTCTGCTGTTTCCCCAGAGTATTAACCCATACCTTAAAACAGATTGAAAAAAGGCAAAGTACGCTGTCCTTACATACTCAAATGTCACACAACACATCAGTCTCTTCAACAAATATATAACTCTTGAGAACCTAACCACTATGTGATCAACATGAGAGTTCCATGTTAGACTGTTGTCAAGTACAATACCTAAAAACTTAGCTTTTTGTTTTTCTATTTTTGTAGTCTTTGATAGACTGAACCACATATTCTGGGTCTTTTCCTCATTTAATAGCAGACCATTGGCATTAAACCATGATGTTGCATTTTCTTTTGCCAATTTCATATCACTTACAAGGTTATCAAGTACATGGTTTACAGATAGAAAAGTTGTGTCATCTGCATACATATATGTCTTTACATCTATATTTCCTGGTAAGTCATTTATGTGTACAAGGAAAAGAAGTGGTCCCAATTTAGATCCCTGTGGCACTCCATGTTGAACCTCGAGTATGTTTGACAGATTACTTCCTGAACTCACCACCTGGTTCCTTTTATTGAGGTATGATTTGATGAGTTTTAAACTTTTATCACATATTCCATAGTACTCAAGTTTAGAGAGCAGAAGTGAGTGGTCAACACAGTCAAAAGCTTTGCTCAGATCGCATAAGGTTACCTGTGTGTGCGCATGGTCCTCAAATGCTGCTAGAATGTCTCTGCTCTATGGCATGTATAGCTGACCTTCCTTTTCTGTAACCAAACTGTGATGCACTTAACATACCATTTAGTTCTAGGTACTCATACATCTGCTTATTATATATTATGCCTTCAAAGACTTTTCCTAGTACTGGAATTAGTGAAATTGGTCTGTAGTTTGCAGGATCTGATTTGACACCCTTCTTAAAGACTGGAGTTACCTTGGATAGTTTGAGAGGATCAGGAAAAAACCCTTCTATGAGACACAGGTTTATAGAATATGTTAATGGTGCTGCAATGTAATGTATGATTTCTTTCAATAGATTGTTTGACATATTAAAAATATCTGTACTGTATGAATTTTTCATTTCTTTGACTATTTTAAGAACTTCATGTTGGCATACCTCTCTGAAGTGTTTCAATTATGATCCAGCCCTATTATGATTTAGGTTTGCTCTCTTCAGATAATCTATATATGTTACATTGGGTTTACTGATCAGCTTTTTGATATCATCAGCACAGCTTACAAAATATTTATTGAATGTATCTGCTGGTATTGGGACTGTCTTGTCGAAGTTTCTGACTTCACCTTTAACAGTATTAATTACTGACCAGGCTGTTTTGCATTGGTTTTTACTATTTTTTATGAAATTTGTGTTGTATCTTAGTTTCGCTAATTGCAACTCTTTCTTATACGGTTTCTTAGTGATTTTTTCAAGATCCTTAATTTCATTAGAATTGTTTACTTTGGCAAGGCGCTTCAACAGCAGTAGCTTATTTTTTAGATTCTCCAGTTCTTTGGTGTACCAAAATTTACCTTTTCTTGTTTTATGGTATTTCTTTTGAACAAGATGGGCTTTTAAAGTACCTGTTAAGTAATTGTGGAATGTTTCATAAACTGTTTGGGCACTGGAATCACAGTTTTGAAATAATTTGTCCCAGTTTGTTATGCTCAACTGGTGTGTTAGTTTTATGAGATTGTGTTTTGTTAATATTAAGGTATTAGATTTTGTTAACTTTTTTCCAGCCTTGCTCTCATCTCCTTTTATAAAATGTCTTAACTTTACTGTTAACATGGAGTGGTCTGAGAAAACAAACTCCTTTACCTTGGTGGAGTACATATCACGAGCACAGTTGACAAAAGCATTATCCAAGCACGCTTGTAGTCTTGTTGGTTCTGAATTTACATGATGGAAGTTGTGCTGCCTCAGCATATTCGGTAACTTATTTACACTGGGTTTGTTACATGTTACATCAAAGCTTGAATTAAAGTCTCCCCCAATTACAGTTACATACTGTTTCCATTTCGTTATGTAGCAGAGTACACTGTCTAAATTATCTAAAAAAGTTTTATCATCTGAGTCAGGGGAATGGTAGATACATACTATGATAAGTTTCATTATATCACATATGATCCCGGTAATTTCAAAGTGTTTCTCTACACATGCCCAACCAAGATCTAGTTCTCTACACTCTATTTCATTTGAAACATAGATAACAGTACCACCATTACGGTACTGAGATCTGCAAAAACTGTTTCCATATTTATAACCTTCTGGTACATAGTATTGTATTTGTTCTGGTTTAAGCCAATGTTCTGATATACATAAGAAAGAATATTATTCTGTGGCAATGACTCATCCAGAATTTCAACTTTATTTTCAAGACCCTGAATGTTTAAAAATAGGATGTTGTTGTGACTTATCTGTGAGTTAGCAGGCTGGTTTTTCACATTTTTATTTTCTTCTTGGCTTGAAACCATAAAAAATTATCACTGAATGACACAGACGTATTTTTCCTTTGGCTCCTCCTTAAGCATTGCTGTGTTGCTGCTCCAGTCGTTGTTGGTTCTGTTACTGCTGCTGCTTCTGCTGATAATGATGGTGCTGCTGCTGTTTCACTTATTTCTGGAGTTTGTTGTTCCATAACTGCTGTGCCTTTCTGTGAATTATTAACATTTGGGGTGTTCACTTGCATTAATAAAATTTCACATTTGTCTTGGAGAGGTGTAGCTTCACTGATAGCAGATTTCACATTGGATTCTACAGGATACACACACTTCCTGTCCATGAGAGGTATGACTTTTCTATCATCACACTGCACATTTGAGATTTTATTTACAAGTTCTAAAATTTTGGTTACTATTACGTTTTTTCCCAGTACATTTAGATGGGAACCATGTGTTGTGTGAAATCTTTTCCCTAAGTTGCTGATGTTCACAAATGTTACATTTTCAAACCGCTTGCAAATATTTTGCATCTCTTTATTTGCAGTTTCAATTTCTTTATTTACACAGGACCATTCTATCAAGTCGTAACTGTGTGGCACTGAAAAAACAATAACATTTGTTCCTCTCAGCTCATACAGTTTTCTTTTTAGCGAGATTAAGAGATCGTTTTTTTTGTTCCTAGCTATATCATTTGATCCCGCCAGGAAGATGGAAAAGTCCTTTTTGCTCAATGAGGAAATTTTTTCTTGACTCATTGACGTAGCAGCACTGAATTTTGCTCCTGGTTTTATTGTACAGTTAAAACTAAAATTCTGACTACTTGTACGCCGAAATTCAGCGGCTGTATTTCGTCCTTGGCTGTCGGCATACAGTTCAATTTTACCGGTACTTGCTGTTCCAAGATTGCCTGTTTTCTGCCTATCTTTGCAGTAAGCGAAGTCTTGTTTGGCACTATTTATTGTGTCTTTCTTGCTAACACATGTCGATATTGTCTCAGTAGAGCAGCTTAGCGGTGGAAGATTTTTCGTGAGCACTTTCGCATATGATCTTTTACTTAACTACTGCTGAAATATTCCATGTTTTACCTTATTCACAAAGTCGTTTGATTTTCCACATGGTACACTCGCACCGTTAACTTCACTTTCACAATCCGTAGTCGAAAGAGCTTGAAAGTAATTTTCGTTCACTATATTTATGTTTCTTTCGCCGTTTTCTGTATCTTGTATTATCTGTTTGCGTCTTTTGTACTTCACTTCCGTCCAATTCTCCGACATATTCGTACTTTCATGGCGCGAGTTTTTCATGTTCCGTTCACTTTTTTCTTCTTTAAGTTTCTTGATAACCATCTTCAAGGAACTGATAATAAATTGTAAACTAGACACCCGTTCGCTGAGCTTTGTAATTTCATCCTTACAACTGTCACAATTTTTCTTTTTCATGGCAAAATTCACACTTTTTCTCGGACACGCACAACGAATTTTTACACTAGCCGCCATCTTACTAGTTGCCCTCTTCAACCGCGCGATCGCTGGATCCCACGCAGCGCTGAGCTGTAAGCCACCGTCTCTATTCAGGGTGTTTGTGGTAATTTTTATTTTAATAGCTTCCTGTATTAAACTGTCCCAGAAGTCGTTAGTGCGAGCCACGACAGAGGTATCGTCAAATTTTATGTGGTGACCGTTTTCTAATGCAAGCTCAGCTAATGCAGATTTCTCTGAATAGCATAGGCGATAATACCTCTCATGTTCTTTCCTGCATTGTTCCACAGTGCACACTGTTTGCCCGATGTACTTCTGGCCACACTCACAAGGTATTTCATAAACTCCAGGTGTTCTGAGACCTACAGCATCTTTAACTGGTCTCAGTAATTGACGGATTTTCGTTGGAGGCCTGAAGATCGATTTGATCTTGTGTCTTTTCAACAGGCGGACTATCTTGCCCAACACAGAGCCACAGAATGGCAGCAAAGCAAGTTTCTTTTCCTGCTCTTCGTTGCTGGTCTTATTCTGATATTTCCCAGAAATCACTTCTTTCACTTGATGGGTGCTGTAGCCGTTATTCCTGAAAACCTTGTGTAGGTGGCTCAGTTCGTGGGGCAGGTTGTCGTCGTCTGATATTATTCTTGCACGATGCATCAATGTTTGCAATACTGTGTGCTTCTGTGCTGGATGATGATGGCTGGTAGCGTGCAGGTACAGGTCTGTGTGGGTGGGTTTTCTGTAGACACTGTGGCCAAGGCACCTATTTTGTTTACGGTGGATAAGGACGTCGAGGAAGTTCAATGCATTATCTTTTTCCTCCTCCATGGTGAACTGGATATTACTGTTGATGCCATTGAGGTGTTCCAAAAACTCGTCTAATTTCTCGCATCCGTGTGGCCAAATGATGAACGTGTCATCAACGTATCAAAAGAAACACTTAGGCTTCAATGGCGCAGTATCTATGGCAATATCCTCAAAATTCTCCATGAAGAGGTTTGCAACAGCTGGAGCCAACGGACTAACCATTGCTACGCCGTCTGTCTGATCGTAATACTGGCCGTTGTACACGAAGTAGGATGACGTAAGAGTGTGCCTAAATAGCTCAACCACGTCACTTACAAAGTACTGCGAAATTAGATCCAGAGAATCTTTGATAGGCACATTCGAAAAAGCACCACTACATCAAAACTGACCATAATATCATCCTCACTAAGGCGTAGACGGTTGATTCTGCTGATAAAATCTGCATGTGGGACACTGCGAACATCATATAAAAAACTCAGCGAAAGAAGTGATTTCTGGGAAATATCAGAATAAGACCAGCAACGGAGAGCAGGAAAAGAAACTTGCTTTGCTGCCATTCTGTGGCTCTGTGTCGGGCAGGATAAGCCGCCTGTTGAAAAGACACAAGATCAAATCGATCTTCAGGCCTCCAACGAAAATCCGTCAATTACTGAGACCAGTTAAAGATGCTGTAGGTCTCAGAACACCTGGAGTTTACGAAATACCTTGTGAGTGTGGCCAGAAGTACATCGGACAAACAGTGCGCACTGTGGAACAACGCTATCCAGAGAAATCTGCGTTAGCTGAGCATGCGTTAGAAAATGGTCACCACATAAAATTTGACGATACCTCTGTCGTGACTCACACTAACGGCTTCTGGGACAGTTTAATACAGGAAGCTATTAAAGTAAAAATTACCACAAACACCCTGAATAGAGGCGGTGGCTTACAGCCCAGTGCTGCGTGGGATCCAGCGATCCTGGAGTGACATTTCATTAATAATATTGGATTCAGTTATGCAGAAAAATCTTACCTCAGGATGTGAAAGCGCTTTTTGGTCTTCTGTGAAGAGCATTCACAAAAGGAAGTGGTGCATTTGATCTGGATGGGATATATAGATATCATGTTACAGGCTCACTGCATTTGACATATGATGTACCTCAAGTGATTACAAAGGGGAAGCTGCATTTGTGCTTCATGGCTAATAGTCTGAAGCATATGCTTATAATGCACTTAAATGCCCTAAGGAGCACTGTGGTTATAAGTGAACTACCTTGATGTACCTGTTTCCAGGAGTCCTGTATTATCATCATCATCATCATCATCATCATCATTCAAAACTGATTATGCCTTTCAGCGTTCAGTCTGGAGCATAGCCCCCTTATAAAATTCCTCCATGATCCCCTATCCGGTGCTAACATTGGTGCCTCTTCTGATGTTAAACCGATTACTTCAAAATCATTCTTAACCGAATCCAGGTACCTTCTCCTTGGTCTGCCCCAACTCCTCCTACCCTCTATTGCTGAACCCATGAGTCTCTTGGGTAACCTTGCTTCTCCCATGCGTGTAACATGACCCCACCATCTAAGCCTGTTCGCCCTGACTGCTACATCTATAGAGTTCATTCCCAGTTTTTCTTTGATTTCCTCATTGTGGACACCCTCCTGCCATTGTTCCCATCTACTAGTACCTGCAATCATCCTAGCTACTTTCATATCCGTAACCTCAACCTTGTTGATAAGGTAACCTGAATCCACCCAGCTTTCGCTCCCATACAACAAAGTTGGTCGAAAGATTGAACGGTGCACAGATAACTTAGTATTGGTGCTGACTTCCTTTTTGCAGAAGAGAGTAGATCGTAGCTGAGCGCTCACTGCATTAGCTTTGCTACACCTTGCTTCCAGTTCTTTCACTATGTTGCCATCCTGTGAGAATATGCATCCAAAGTACTTGAAACCGCCCACCTGTTCTAACTTTGTTCCTCCTATTTGGCACTCCATCCGTTTATATTTCTTTCTCACTGACATTACTTTCGTTTTGGAGATGCTAATCTTCATACCATAGTCCTTACATTTCTGATCTAGCTCTGAAATATTACTTTGCAAACTTTCAATCGAATCTGCCATCACAACTAAGTCATCCGCATATGCAAGACTGCTTATTTTGTGTTCACATATCTTAATCTCACCCCACCAGTCTATTGTTTTCAACATATGATCCATAAATAATATGAACAACAGTGGAGACAGGTTGTCTTACCCCTGAAACTACTCTGAACCATGAACTCAATTTACCGTCAACTCTAACTGCTGCCTGACTATCCATGTAAAGACCTTTAATTGCTTGCAAAAGTTTGCCTCCTATTCCATAATCTCGTAGAACAGACAATAACTTCCTCCTGTATTAGAAACAGCAAAATTGTACATCTACCTAATAAAGCAAAAGTTCTACTGGAAGATAAGGACTCCAGGGTAGCCATAATATTTTAACAAAAATCTGATGGTTTTTTAAGTTTGGTCAGGTTCATAATGAGCAAGTGGGTTTATAATGAGCAAGAACTTAGCGTGGAAGTTCTTAGCATATCTGCAGGACTGGTAGTAGCGAGTATTTATTTTCATTATAAAGATGATATAAGAGGGTACTCTAGCCATGTCAAGACTGCAGCCTTGGTGGCAGCCAGAAGAAAATGTGTAACAACTATGGACACCAACCCGAGTTCTGTATTGTGGAACTCTGACTGCATTGATGCTAGGGAACTAGACCTAATGGAAACAAACAATTAATTAACCACTGACGTATTAGAATAGAGCAGGAGCTAGTTACATTATTGACACTGAGGATGTCAAAGAATGATGGGTAGATGATTAATCAATTATAAGTGATCACAACACTATAGCCCCCCCCCCCCCCATTCCCATGAACCATGGACCTTGCCGTTGGTGGGGAGGCTTGTGTGCCTCAACGATACAGATAGCCGTACCGTAGGTGCAACCACAACGGAGAGGTATCTGTTGAGAGGCCAGACAAACGTGTGGTTGCTGAAGAGGGGCAGCAGCCTTTTCAGTAGTTGCAGGGGCAACAGTCTGGATGATTGACTGATCTGGCCTTGTAACACTAACCAAAACGGCCTTGCTGTGCTGGTACTGCGAACGGCTGAAAGCAAGGGGAAACTACAGCCGTAATTTTTCCCTGAGGGTATGCAGCTTTACCTAATGATTAAATGATGATGGCGTCCTCTTGGGTAAAATATTCCGGAGGTAAAATAGTCCCCCATTCGGATCTCCGGGCGGGGACTACTCAAGAGGACGTCGTTATCAGGAGAAAGAAAACTGACATTCTACGGATCGGAGCGTGGAATGTCAGATCCCTTAATCAGGCAGGTAGGTTAGAAAATTTAAAAAGGGAAATGGATACGTTAAAGTTAGATATAGTGGGAATTTTTGAAGTTCGGTGGCAGGAGGAACAAGACTTCTGGTCAGGTGAATACAGGGTTATAAATACAAAATCAAAATAGGGATAATGCAGGAGTAGGTTTAATAATGAATAAAAAAATAGGAGTGCGGGTAAGCTACTACAAACAGAATAGTGAACATATTATAGTGGCCAAGATAGACACAAAACCCATGCCTACTACATTAGTACAAGTTTATATGCCAAATAGCTCTGCAGATGACGAAGAAATTGAAGAAATGTATGATGAGATAAAAGATATTATTCAGATAATTAAGGGAGACGAAAATTTAATAGTCATGGGTGACTGGAATTCGAGAGTAGGAAAAGGGAGAGAAGGAAACATAGTAGGTAAATATGGATTGGGGGTAAGAAATGAAAGAGGAAGCCATCTGGTAGAATTTTGCACAGAGCATAACTTAATCATAGCTAACACTTGGTTCAAGAATCATAAAAGAAGGTTGTATACACGGAAGAATCCTGGAGATACTGAAAGGTATCAGATAGATTATATAATGGTAAGACAGAGATTTAGGAACGAGGTTTTAAATTGTAATACATTTCCAGGGGCAGATGTGAACTCTGACAACAATCTATTGGTTATGAACTGTAGATTAAAACTGAAGAAATTGCAAAAAGGTGGGAATTTAAGGAGATGAGACCTGGATAAACTGACTAAACCAGATGTTGTACAGAGTTTCAGGGAGAGCATAAGGGAGCAATTGACAGGAATGGGGGAAAGATATACAGTAGAAGAAGAATGGATAGCTCTGAGGGATGAAGTAGTGAAGGCAGCAGAGGATCAAGTAGGTAAAAAGATGAGGGCTAGTAGAAATCCTTGGGTAACAGAAGAAATATTGAATTTAATTGATGAAAGGAGAAAATATAAAAATGCAGTAAATGAAGCAGGCAAAAAGGAATACAAACGTCTCAAAAATGAGATCGCCAGGAAGTGCAAAATGACTAAGCAGGCATGGCTAGAGGACAAATGTAAGGATGTAGAGGGTTATCTCACTAGGGGTAAGATAGATACTGCCTACAGGAAAATTAAAGAGACCTTTGGAGAAAAGAGAGCCACTTGTATGAATATCAAGAGCTCAGATGGGAACCCAGTTCTACGCAAAGAAGGTAAACCAGAAAGGTGGAAGGAGTATATAGAGGGTCTATACAAGGGCGATGTACTTGAGGACAATATTATGGAAATGGAAGAGGATGTAGATGAAGATGAAATGGGAGGTATGATACTGCGTGAAGAGTTTGACAGAGCACTGAAAGACCTGAGTCGAAACAAGGCCCCGGGAGTAGACAACATTCCATTAGAACTACTGACGGCCTTGGGAGAGCCAGTCCTGACAAAACTCTACCATCTGGTGAGCAAGATGTACAAGACAGGCGAAATACCGTCAGACTTCAAGAAGAATATAATAATTCCAATCCCAAAGAAAGCAGGTGTTGACAGATGTGAAAATTACCGAACTATCAGTTTAATAAGTCACAGCTGCAAAATATTAACGCAAATTATTTACAGACGAATGGAAAAACTTATAGAAGCCGACCTCGGGGAAGGTCAGTTTGGATTCCATAGAAATGTTGGAACACGTGAGGCAATACTGACCCTACGACTTATCTTAGAAGAAAGATTAAGGAAAGGCAAACCTACGTTTCTAGCATTTGTAGACTTAGAGAAAGCTTTTGACAATGTTGGCTGGAATACTCTCTTTCAAATTCTAAAGGTGGCAGGGGTAAAATACAGGGAGCGAAAGGCTATTTACAATTTGTACAGAAACCAGATGGCAGTTATAAGAGTCGAGGGGCACGAAAGGGAAGCAGTGGTTGGGAAGGGAGTGAGACAGGGTTGTAGCTTTTCTCCGATGTTATTCAATCTGTATATTGAGCAAGCAGTAAAGGAAACAAAAGAAAAATTTGGAGTAGGTATTAAAATCCATGGAGAAGAAATAAATACTTTGAGGTTCGCCGATGACATTGTAATTCTGTCAGAGACAGCAAAGGACTTGGAAGAGCAGTTGAACGGAATGGACAGTGTCTTGAAAGGAGGATGTAAGATGAACATCAACAAAAGCAAAACGAGGATAATGGAATGTAGTTGAATTAAGTCAGGTGATGCTGAGGGAATTAGATTAGGAAATGAGACACTTAAAGTAGTAAAGGAGTTTTGCTATTTGGGGAGCAAAATAACTGATGATGGTAGAAGTAGAGAGGATATAAAATGTAGACTGGCAAAGGCAAGGAAAGAGTTTCTGAAGAAGAGAAATTTGTAAAAATCGAGTATAGATTTAAGTGTCAGGAAGTCGTTTCTGAAAGTATTTGTATGGAGCGTAGCCATGTATGGAAGTGAAACATGGACGATAACTAGTTTGGACAAGAAGAGAATAGAAGCTTTCGAAACGTGGTGCTACAGAAGAATGCTGAAGATTAGATGGGTAGATCACATAACTAACGAGGAGGTATTGAATAGGATTGGGGAGAAGAGAAGTTTGTGGCACAACTTGACAAGAAGAAGGGATCGGTTGGTAGGACATGTCCTGAGGCATCAAGGGATCACAAATTTAGCATTGGAGGGCAGCGTGGAGGGTAAGAATCGTAGAGGGAAACCAAGAGATGAATACACTAAGCAGATTCAGAAGGATAATGGTTGCAGTAGGTACTGGGAGATGAAGGAGCTTGCACAGGATAGAGTAGCATGGAGAGGTGCATCAAACCAGTCTCAGGACTGAAGGCCACAACAACAACAACAACAACAACAACAACACTATAAAATTAGCTGTGGAGCATAAGCAGGTCACAAGAACACAGAAGTGTGTGACTCATCATTACAATATTCAAAGAGTTGACTGGTCACTTTTAAGGCAAGGTTTTAACTTTCCAGAAGGATAACATATTATCTCTTCCTCTACAAGAGAGCAATCAATTCAGGAAAAGCAATATAACTGGCAATGGGAAGTGTTAGGTTAACTGTCAGAAACAAACAGCTACAATGGAGGGCACCTTGGATTGCAGAACTAGTTAACTTGAGAAAGGAGTTCTGCATGTATCAGCAAGCCCTACAGTGGAAGGGAGAGGGGCAGAGAAGATAGCTAGATAGAGAGAGAGAGACAGACAGACAGAGACAGAGACTGAGATAGTCAGACATGAATGCTGAAAAGTTATAGAGAAAACTGACTGGAATACAAAGGGAAAAAATATTTAAGTTTATAACAGTTGGTAGGCGAATTAGGTTTCAAGTGCACTGATTCTAAATCCTTGGGGTACACCTTAAAGGCATTTTGTGACTGCCTGAGGAAATTGGACTGCCCATGAGTGGCATAATCCTGTTTTAAGAAATACTTTCAAAACAGAGAAGAAACTTTGCTAGGGCAGCAGAGACCCTTACAAAAGAAAGTTTGAAAGGATCCCACAGGGATCCATTGGTGGCTATGCCTTCTGGAATCTGGTACTCTACTCGATATTGGGAAAGCTGCAGGATAATGAAGCAGTTGTAGGAGTGGGAACATATGCCAACAACATGATGAATTTTGTGAAGGGAAGTTCCAGAAGTAACCTGGTGGAAGGATGTAACAGGCATCAAGAATTTAACAGTGGTTCCAGTGAGTTAAAGTGTCTGATGGCCTGAAAAGATCCAGTCATCAAATTAAGCAACATATCCACAAAGAGGAAGTCTGTCACCAGATACTGAGGTTTTCTTTTGGATGAGCAGTAAAGTTATATAGGGATATGATGAACAAAATTATTAGTCTAGTTACTTACAACTGTAAACTACCAACGCAAACAATAAGAATGTACCATAATGCTTCCCTAACTGTGGTCACGGTATGCAGTGTGAATGCTTGGATGCACAGGCATCTCCTCATAACATCAACACAGGCAGTTAACGGCATGCAATGCACAGTACTTCTTCAGCAGGAGGGAGCTTTTGGTGCTGTATTAACTGAGACATTGCAGGTAATATTTGAGACATGTATACACACTCTCCAAATATGAAAAAACTGGCACTGTATTTCCCCAAGAAAGAATATTGTAAGGTGCAGAATTTAATAGGAATGTGGGCCACAAGCAAGCATAAAATTTAAAAATTCACAACAGCCTGTGGCAGAAACAATAGGAAAATGCCCAAACAGTGAGAAACATCTGTAGTTTTCTCTCAGACATGAACAGAGACTGAGAATGAGGCCCCTGAATTCCTCAGAAGACCTGATACACATCTTGATGAGTCATGGGCCTTACACCACCTACTAGCATTAAAATTGGCAAAGAAAAGCCTCCAAATATGCCTCTGGTGAAGAAGACATGTCAGAACGTACTGTCTAGGGATTTCCTCTCTAAGCTTATGTTGTTCATACCAGTCAACAGCAACTGAATTGGCATGGAACACTAGATTTCAGGAAGATACTGTAGTATGAGACAATGTAGCAGATTTTGGGCAGTATCACCAATGCTTTTTCAAGAAAGGCTTGAGTAGCATATCACCTTATCAATTAACACCTGTCTGCTGCATTTCCAGTGACTATTGTGGAAGATCAAGAAGCAGAAGTCAAAAGTTGTGGCAAATGAACAATCAGTAGTGTAGTCATGGTGATCATAACTAACAACACCAGACTGGAAGTATAGCTGTGGGCTGGGTGACTCGACAGAAGGAAATAGATGGGGATGATGTGATCTAGCATGTGGCTGTACTCCCCACCAGCAACAATGACGCTCCCTTGGAACAAGAGAATTTTCTCTTGCAACCAGCAGATAGTGGAGAGGCAGAACCTACCGTAACACCCTCTGCATCATCCAAGGAACCAGCAGGGGATGCCCACAGACTAGGGTGTGATGGGATGCATTGTGGAATGTAGCAGACAAAAAACTTGTGTCACTACTACTTGACCTATTTCAGATAGTTATATTTACGGACTGTCACATTTAAAGCACCTTTAGAAGAATACCAAACAATCAGATCAGACAAAGTACATCTTCGAACATAAAAGTAGAAGAAACCATAAATTGCATGTATGAATGTGTTTGTACTTTTCTGTCCATGAGAAAGAACTTTGTCCAATAGCTTAGTCTTCTTTTAAATGTACAGGGTGACCCAAAAGTCCATTAACATTTGAAAATTCAATACTTCATGAGATAATGTAAATAGAGAGTTAAAAAGTAACAGAAATGCTTGAAAGTACGTGGGATTTTATTGAAACCAAAAACGTGCACAAACCAACGTGTTGGCCATCATTCATCAACAATACATGTAGTCAAGGAACAATGCTATGCACAGCATTGTACAGCATAACAGTAGGCATGGAGAACAATTGTCATTGGATGTTCTCTTTTAGCATCTCTAAAACCCCATAACCAATAATTACACAGATTGAGGTCGGGTGATGCAAGAGGTAGGAATGTTGATATTTTTAGAAATATCGGGCATCCAATATATCAGTATTTAAAAAAAAATTCATTATTGGCCCTCAATGTATTAAAAACAATTATCTGTATATTGATGGGAAAAATATCAACGTACTGACCAAAAAAATATTGGCTGCACATTGTAAATACACTGTCAGTTTGAGAGGTGTATTTTTAAGTATTTATTTATTATTAGATATTCTGTACATCAACAAGCTAGCAACCTGCATATCCCTTTCAGTGCAAGAATTGAAAGCAACATGATGCACATCCACACTTGTCGATAACCAATTCACTACCTATGGTAACTGCAAGTAAGTCGAACAATAAAAGGTATACAATTGGTCCGTCGTCTGGTTTCGTCACATATTGGATTTATCAGGAACACTTCATGTTGACTTCCTTGTCTTTTTCATTTCTGCAAATGCCAGTGACCTAGCAGCTGTTGTGTCAAAATTGCGTGGTGAAATTAAATGACACAGTTTCTGTTGGTAGCACCAAGTGCCGATTTTGTCAGCATTTCTCCTCACATGTCTCCATCCAGTCTTGACGTTTAGATTTTTCTTCATCAGTGCCTGCAGCTGTTTTTGAAGAATGCTGGTGTGAAGAAATAGCACCCCAGTTGTATTAAAAACTGTTTTTAATGCAACTGGTGTGCTATTTCTTCACATTGGATATCTCGTTAGTCCACTTCCTACACCACTCCCCAGTACAATTGGACTTCCTTGTGCCCTCTATACTTGGATCGCACAGTGGACATGATGAAAGCTCAAAAAGTAGTAAGACTCTTTCACACAGTAAAAGTAAAAATATTGGCACTTGGTATTTGCCATTTTGATATCAGTATATTGGTGAAAAAAAAAATATTGGCACTGTATACAGATATTTTTTGGAAAAAATATCGATTTCACATACACGCAATAGTGTGTATGTGAAAGGGGAAGTCGCCAGGTATAATTTTGTGCAGAGAATAACTTAATCATAGTTAATAATTGGTTTAAGAATCATGAAAGAAGACTGTATACATGGAAGAGGCCTGGAGACCCTGTGAGGTTTCAGATAGATTATATAATGGTAAGACAGAGATTTAGGAACCCTGTAAGGTTTCAGATAGATTATATAATGGTAAGTCAGAGATTTAGGAACCAGGTTTTAAATTGTAAGACATTTCCAGGGACAGATGTGGACTCTGACCACAATTTATTGGTTATGAACTGTAGATCGAAAGTGAAGAAACTTTAAAAAGGTTGGAATTTAAGAAGATGGGACCTGGATAAACTGAAGGAATCAGAGGTTATAGAGAGTTTCAGAGAGAGTATTAGGGAACGATTGACAAGAACAGGGGAAAGAAATGCAGTAGAAGAAGAATGGGTAGCTTTGAGATATGACATAGTGAAGGCAACAGAGCATCAAGTACATAAAAAGAAGAGGGCTAGTAGAAATCCCTGGGTAACAGAAGAGATATTGAATTTAATTGATGAAAGGAGAAAATATAAAAATGCAGTAAATGAAGCAGGCAAAAAGGACTACAAATTTCTCAAAAATGAGACTGACAGGAAGTGCAAAATGGCTAAGCAGGGATGGCTAGAGGACCAATGTAAGGATGTAGAAGCATGTATCACTAGAGGTAAGATAGATACCACCTACAGGAAAATTAAAGAGACCTTTGGATAAAAGAGAACCACCTGTATGAATATCAAGAGCTCAGAAGGAAAACCCATCTAAAGCAAAGAAGGGAAAGCAGAAAGGTGGCAGGAGTATACAGAGTATACAAGGGCGATGTACTTGAGGGCAATATTATGGAAATGGAAGAGGATGTAGATGAAGATGAAATGGAGAATATGATACTTCATGAAGAATTTGACAGAATGCTGAAAGACCCATGTTGAAACAAGGTCCCGGAAATAGACAACATTCCATTAGAACTACTGATAGCCTTGGGAGAGGCAGCCATAACAAAACTCTTCCATCTAGTGAGAAAGATGTATGAGACAGACAAAATACCTTCAGACTTCAAAAAGAATATAATAATTCCAGTCCCAAAGAAAACAGGTGTTGACAGGTGTGAAAATTACCGAATTATCAGTTTAATAAGTCACGGTTGCAAAATACTAACAAGAATTCTTTACAGACAAATGGAAGAACTGGTAGAAGTTGACCCTGGGGAAGATCACTTAGAATTTTGTAGAAATGTTGGAACATGCAAGGCAATACTGACCCTACGACTTATCTTAGAAGATAGGTTAAGGAAAGGCAAACCTATGTTTCTAGTGTTTGTAGACTTAGAGAAAGCTTTTGACAGTGTTGATAAGAATACTCTGTTTCAGGTTCCGAAGGTGGCATGGGTAAAATACAGGGAGCAAAAGGCTATTTATAATTTGTAGAGAAACCAGATGGCAGTCAGAAGAGTCTGAGGGCATGAAAGGGAAGCAGTGGTTGAGAAGAGAGAGAGAGAGAGAGTTGTAGCCTGTCCCCAATGTTACTCTGTATATTGAGCAAGCAGTAACGAAAACAAAAGAAAAATTAAGAGTAGGAATTAAAATCCACGGAGAAGAAACAAAAACTTTGAGGTCTGCCGATGACATTGAAATTCTGCCAGAGACAGCAAACGACCTGGAAGAGCAGCTGAATGGAATGGACAGTGTCTTGAAATGAGGATATAAGATGAACATCAACAAAAGCAAAATGAGGATAATGGAATGTAGTCTCTTTAAAACAGGTGATGCTGAAGGTATTAGATTAGGAAACGAGACACTTAAAGTAGTAAATGAGTTTTGTTATTTGGGGAGCAAAATAGCTGATGATGGTCAGAGTAGAGAGGATACAAAATGTAGACTGGCTATGGCAAGGAAACTGTTTCTATGAAGATAAATTTTGTTAAAGTTGAGTATAGATTTAAGTGTCAGGAAGTATTTGTGTAGAGTGTAGCCATGTATGGGAGTGAAAGATGATGATAAACAGTTCAGACAAGAAGAGAATAGAAGCTTTTGAAATGTGGTGCAACAGAAGAATGCTCAAGATTAGTTGGGTAGACCACATAACTAATGAGCAGGTACTGAATAGAATTGGGGAGAAGAGGAATTTGTGGCACAAGTTGACAAGAAGAAGGGGTCAGTTGGTAGGACATGTTCTGAAGCATCAAGGGATCACCAGTTTAGTACTGGAGAGAAGTGCGGATGGTAAAAATTGTAGTGGGAGACTAAGAGCTGAATATGCTAAGCAGATTCAAAAGGATGTAAGTTGCAGTAGTTATTCTGAGATGTAGTGGGTGGCACAGGATAGAGTAGCATGGAGAGCTGCATCAAACCAGTCTCTGGACTGAAGACTGTAACAACATACTGTGTTCCAGTGACAGATGGAAGGCAAACTAGCTGTAAGGCAACTAGTGGTATACATAGTCTAATATCATAGTTGGCATCATCCTCATTAACAGTAGAAATAGTTACGGTGATGGGTGGTAGTATTGTGTTAGTTGTAAGAGCGCATTTTGTGTCATTTATTTTTGATCTGTAGTGAAAAAATTTGATTGTCCCACAAAATATACTCTTTCTTTTTTTCGGATTTACATCCATATTCATTCCCTGCGTGACTCCATTAAGAGTTCTGCCTGGATTACATTTTTTAGTGTGTCTGTTACAGTTTCTGTGCATTTCTTCTTTCTTAATTTTGTCTGTGTCTTCAGAAAAAGGGATGTAAATTCCAAAATTTCAGAATTTTTTGTACTATATATAACCAAATTATCCAGACATGTATGCTCTTTTCCTCCATTTACATACATTGTATAATCAAAAGACTTGTAATGGCCATTGCTGTTTGTCTCCAAGATGTCAGCTATGTAATTAATAGGGTGTAGAATCTCCATTTGGTACTGTTAAGTAATAGTACACCTGGGGAATTGTTACCACCAATATCTAACAAAGTGAAAAACTTCCACTCTTGTTGAAACAACTTATGGGATAAATGGGAAAACTGATCTGTTCACAACTGATGTTTTAATTCATCATAAAGGTGTTCTACAGTGTTGAGGTTTGGGCTCTGAGCATACCAATATTCATATCTACTTGATATTGTTTGAGTCAAATGCAGTGGCCCTTATTTAACTTGTATTATCAGAGTGATAGAGAAAAGCCACATCCCAGACTTGTTTTACAGTTTAGATTAGGTAGCTCATTATTTGCTTATTCCATGGACCATAATGATAATTTCATGCTATGTTTTGTAGCACTTCATGTTTGACACTTAATCAGAGTAAAACAGTGCTAAGGCATTACATGAAATCTCTCACTATTGCCGTAATACATTAAGGTAATTACCATTTGCTAGGTATATAGTGACATTATGGTCTAGGGACAGACTGGTAATCAAAATGTCTTGGTTCACAGGTTTGATGCTAACCACTGCTTGCATTTAGAAAAAAATCATCACCAATGGCAGCCAAAGTCTTTCATCTTCTTGTATAAGAAGTCACCTTCATTCTGCCAACAACCTTGTGAAGGAGGACTGAGGAGTAGACAGAGGTTCAGAGCACTCTCTTTCCCTTGGAATGGAAATTTTCCACTAAAAGGCAAAAGAATTAGCAATGATCAGTGGCATGAGGAAGTATAAAAAAGTTAAAAGACACAAAATCTATACCTACAGGACATATTGCCTGTAACTGAAAAAGTGTCATCATGATCTCTCCACTGACCAAAGATTCCCGATTGGTACCCTGTTTTGATATGTGCAAGGAGACTGCCAAGGGAGAGGTGACCACAAGAAAAAGGTTGAATAATAAATGAAAGTGTAATATTCTACAAGTCAGAGCATGAAATATCAGAAGTTTGAATGTGGTAGGGAAGCTAGAAAGTCTGAAAAGTGAAAAGCCTCAGTCTAGGTATAGTGGTGTCAGTGAAGTGAAATGAAAAGGAGAAAAGGATTTCTGGTCAGCTGAATACAGTGTATTAAAAATAGCAGAAAATAATTGCATAACAGGTTTAGCATTCATCAAGAACAGGAAGGTAGGACAGAGAATGAGTTAGTGTGAACAGTTTAGTGATAGGACTGTTCTCATCAGACAACAGCAAACAAATGCCAACACAATAGTTCAGGTATACTTGCCGATGTCATGAGGAGAATTTGAAGATGTAGAGAAAGTGTATGAGGATAGTTAACATGTAATCCAGTGTGTAAAGGGAGATGAAAATCTAATATTTGGGAGGACTGGAATGTTGTAGTAGGGGAAGGAGTATAAGACAAAAATGAGAGAATGTGGGCTTGGTAGTAGGAATGAGAGAGGGGAAAGACTGATTGAGTTTTCCAATAAATTTCAGCTAGTAATAAAAGATACACAATTCAAAAATCGCAAGGGAAGGGGGTGTACTTGGAAAAGGCCTGGAGACATGGGAAGATGCAGCCTGTTTACATCATGGTTAGAGAGAGATTCTGAAATCAGATATTGGATTGTAGTGTACCCAGATACAGATACAGACTGAGATCACAATTTAGTATTGATTAGGAGCAGACTGAAGGTTATAGAGAATCATTGAAAATAGTCAGTGTGGAAAGAAGTGAGTTACTGAAGTACTGAGGAATAATGAGGTGCATTTGAAGTTATCTAATACTGCAATAAGGAATACCACGATAGGCAGCTATGTGGAGAATGAATGGATATATTTGAAAAGGGTAATCACAGAAATTGTACAGACAAATATAGCTTAGATTAGATTAGGAAGGCAATTGTGAAGAAACTTTGGGCAGCAGAAGGAATACCTCAGTTAATTGATGAAAAAAGGAAGTACAAAAAAGTCCAGGAAAAGGCAGGAATACAGCAATATAAGTCACTTACAAACAAAAGAAATGAAAAGTACAATGAAGCCAAGGCAAAATAGCTGCAGGAAAAATGCAAAGAAATCAAAAAAGAAATGTTTGTTGGAAGGATTGATTCAGCATACATGAAAGTCAAAAGAATTGTTGGTGAATTTGAAAGTAAAGGCATTAACATTAAGAGTGCAACAGGAATTTCACAATTAAATGCAAAGGAAAGAGCAGAAATATGGAAAGAGTAACTTAAAGGTCTCCACAAAGAGGAGGAACTGTTTGAGGACATGATAGAAGAAGAAATCGGAGTTGATATGGAAGAGTAGGTGAACCAGTATTAGGCAGATTTTAATAGAGCTTTGAAAGAGTGATCAAATAAAGCTGAAAGCACAGATAACATTCCTTTGGAATTTCTCAGATCATTGCGGAAGTGATAACCAAACAACTATTCAGGCTGACTTGTAGGATCTGAATCTCAAGCCATACCATCATACTTTTGGAAAAATATAATCCACACAATCAAGAAGACAGCAAGGGCAGATAAGTGCAAGAACTATCACACAGTCAGCATAATGGCTCATGTGTTCAAGTTGTTGACAAGAATAATATACAGAAGAATGGAAATGAAAATGGAGGCTTCATTAAATGATGCTCAGTTTGGATTTAGAAAAGGTGAAGGTACAAGAGAGGCAGTTCTCACATTGCACTTGATGATGGAAGAAAGACTTCAGGACAATCAAGACATCTTCATATGAGTCACTAACTTAGAAAAAAAGGTGTTTAACAATGTCAAATGGTGCAAGATGCTCAAAATTATCAGGAAAACAAGTGGGGAAAGGTGGGTAATACACAATATGTATAAGGACTAGGAAGGAATAATAAGAATGGAAGATCAAGACTTAAGTATTCAGATTTGGAAGGGTATAAAACAGAGATGTGGTCTTTTGTCCCTTACTGTTCAATTCATACCTTAAAAAACCATCGTTAGAAATCAAAGAAAACTTCAGGAATGGGATTAAAAGTCAGGGTGAAATGACATCAGTGATAAGATTTGCTGATGACACTGCTATCCTCAGTGAAAGTGAAGAAGACCTACAGGACATGTTGGATGGAATGAATAGCCTAAATAACCACAGAATATAGATTGAGAGTAAACCAAAGAAAGATGATAATAGTGACAAATAGCAAAAATGAGATAGCAGTAAACTTAACAACAAATTGGGGACTGTCAAGTATGTGAACTGAAGGAATTCTGCTATCTTGGAAGCAAAATTATGCATGACAGAGAAGGCAAGGAAGTCTTAAGAAGCGGACTGGCACAGGCAAAATGAGAATTCCTGGCTAAGAATTGCAGAGAGTTTAAACTGTAGGTGAAGACAGATTTTGAAATATAAGTAACAATAGTTGTGTGTGCAAGTGTTGCTCTTAAATGAAGAAGATGGCACAGGAGAGAGATTCATGTCAGGCTAGATCAAACCAGAGTATCTTCCAGGTTGGCATAGCAAATGTTTCTGAATTCATTGATTTCTAGACAGTAGCATGATTCTAGCTTGTCATCTGTACTTGAGCTGAAGTAACATTTCTTATCTACAGTGGTTTTCAAGGATGTGTAGTGATTATTTCATACACTATGCTTTCAGGTTTGTTGAATACCCTGTGAGTTTGGCTCTTAACAGTAACAGCTGTCATTTGCAAAATCATTAGTTTCAGAAATAGAAATCAATATCTTAAAATATTTAGTAAATTTCCACTAACTGATGTCATATAGCATTATTTTTTAGATAATTTCTCACTTAAAAAGGAGGTATTAATTGCATGAAAGCAATCAGTGAGAATAGCACATGGGTGTACAACCATGGTCATCTTGGTAGGTGCCTCTCCAAGCAGTTACACATTCTAACTAACTTCATCTTTATATATATTCACCAATGAAATTTGTTAGGAATAATTCATCATAAAAAAAATAAAAAAATAAAAAAATTTAAAGTCACAACACTAGAAGAAAAGATGGCCTTCATTTCTCATTACTGAAGCTGTAAGTGGCACAATACTGTGTTAAAGTATAACCACACAAGTATTTCACAACTTGCCCAAAAATGCATTACATTAAAGTCTGAGAGGTAGGAAAGTGGGTTTTACATCTAATTTTAAACCATTTTTTCCGGATATCTCCTCCTGTTCTGTACACAGACTTGTAATTAAAAGCTAGTAGCATGTATAACAACTGAAACAAAAATGTTTACAATTGTTGTTAAATTTAAGTATTATCCATTACTAACTTGAGCAGTATCAAAGACTATCAAGTAATGGTCAAGATGTAGTCATACACAGAAATAAATCATATATACATAGACTGTAAACTGACTCACCCTAATAAAGTGTTACGCTTACAACTCTGCTTCCATCATTTTGCAATAAATGGCAGTAGCAGGTGGTACACTGCAAGGATTATACATTAGGCTTAGGTAGTTGTAAACATAATGCCATTAAAACATGAGGCAGTTTGCAATTGCATGAAAGTTAATCTTGATTGAGTATGTCCACTTATAAACCCAATTCTCTTCATTTGTGGGAAGTTTTAATTTTCTCTTTTAACATTGAGAAATCTGCAGCTGATGCTCTTCACGCTTGAGCAGGCATGCCGTTTCTCAAAACATGAGTGGGTGCATGACATACTTTGTTCTCATGTAAAGAATAGTGGTCTTTATGTTACCAAGGTAAATATATATGAGCAAAATCGCAGTTTAATTAAACAACTATAAAATAAACTTACACAATATGAGCTACAGCACTGTTTAGTTAAATAATATGAAATAAACATTCACTCTGTTGCCACAGACAGGTGTAATGGCTCACTTGAAGAATTAAGCAATGCAGTTTCATCAGGTCCCAGCCAACAGCTTATTTGATTACTAATTATCTTGTACACATTTGCCTTATTGTCAAATTGTGCTGCTAGTTCCTAATCTGGGACACTTTCTTGCATGGAACACACATTTTTTCTCACCTTCAATGTTTATTTTATAGTACTGTTTCACAACACAGTTAATCCCTTTGCTAGCTGAAGCAACAATTAAGAATAAGCATACTCATAATTATGAAACAACAATGGAATGGTGCAAAAAAATATTATTTCCAGTTGGCGCACTTTATACATAGGATTAAAATTCTGGGTAAGACCTATTATGAGGAGGTGAGTCACCTATTGGTGAAAGCACACACAGAGAATAGTTTCAGTGCTTCAAGAATGGTGAGTCTGGTGTCAAAGACCAGCATGGCGGTGGAAGAGAGGAGGTTTTCAAAGCTACTGAAACTAATGGAAATAATAACAGTAGATGATTATCAAAAGCAGTTGAGCTGAACACTAAAAGACAAATGGCCACAATGCAGTAATAGACATGAAAGGTGATTTTGCAGCATGGCAACGCTCAACCTCATGTCACAATACTCATCAAAACATTCTTGGAAATGTTGGAATGGGAAATTTTACCCCACCCACCATATTCTCCAGACATTGCTCCCTTTAGCTACCACCTTTTTTGATCAACTGCATGCAGCCTGGCTGACCAGCACTTTCAGTCATATGAACAAGGGCAAAATGGATCAATTCATGGATCTTCTCAGAAGATACCCAGGTCTTCCGCCATGGGAAGAAAGGTGGGAGAAAGTAGTGGCCAATGATGGTCAGTACTTTGAATCATAAATCTTCTATAAGTTTTTCACAATAAAGCTTCAAACCTTGAGAAAAAACAGCTGAAGCAAATTTGTAGACCTAATAAAGTTGTATAACATGAATGGCTGGGAGACCCAAAGGACATGTTCAGCCGCTTAATTGGAAGTTTTTATTATCCTACATGACCTCAGGCACTTTTTCTTCTTGAGGTATGAGAGCTATGTGTGTGTAAGTGTATCTGTTAAGTGTAGGTCGCTGTAATGGGTGTGTGTAATGTAGTGTCACATTCATGTTAGAGATGATGAGAGAAGGGAGAGGGTGAAAAACCAGCACCAGCATATGGGCTACTCCTGTTAAAAAGCACTAAGGTGGATGTTGAATTTAATGTCCCCATCCAACTCACTCTAATTATTTCAATAGAAATTGTGCTTATACTCTATGGAATGTGGAGTTAGCTTATGTATTGATGCATGCATCATTCAGTGAGGTATGAGGGACTTTAAATGATATAATTTGTTTCTAACAATATTTCTGGTAATACTGACAATTTAAGCAAATAAAGTAAATTTAAAATATACCCCATAATATGTGTTCATTACCACAAGTAAATAAATAAATAAACCATAATATACTGGAGTGCAGCTGATATTTTTTGTTGAAACACAATGACAGACATTATAAATTTTGAATACAGTCTGTTTCATTCAGGGTAAGTAACTACAGTGAGTCTAGTTTTCACTGTCTCAGCTATGAATGTTGGCATAACAGGAATGTACAATTAATACTTGAATTTGTCAGTTGTAAATCATCAGCATAGAATTACAAAATGTAAGAATGTAAAATAAAACTTTAATTGTCATAATAAGTTACATGTTTACAAACTTTTATCCAATAGATCATGTGTACATACAATCTTATTATAAACAGTCTTTTTCCATTTGCTGTTGAAAAAGTTCAATCACTTGCATAAATGCATTCCAGCATACAAAATTTTAAATGATTAACAATAAATGGAATATATTTCCAATTAATTGCAGTAGATAACATATTGTTCATGATGATTACATAATTATTGTTTTGAATGAAAACATGATACAGATCATACGAGTAAATACTGAGCTAAATTTTTACAAGCTGGTTTGATGGTTTATTTGCTGTTCATCTTGTTAAGTACTTCTAAAATTTTATCTGTATTTCTCTCAGCTCTGAGAGCAGCATTTTCCACATTCCTGAGCTTAAATTCAAGTTCCTCAACTTTTATACGATATTCTTCCATTTGCTCACAATACAGCATTACGTTTTGACACTTTCTAATCATTTCCTTAAATATTTCCATCTCTGACTGGTGGCCCTTCTGCAGTAAGAGGTTCTTTGCAGACTTAATTATTTCTTCCTCTAGCTTATATGCAGCACAGTTCCCCAAACAGTTTGTAGTGCTCTCATTAATTTTGGTCTGGTCATGCTGCTGCAATAAAATTCTGCATTCTTGATTTGGGAGTACTCGTATCTTCTTTTCAGTCAACACACCAGAGAACAGCCTTACCATCTGCATCAACCATGGTATCTGGGTAAACCTGAAGGGTCTAGTGCAGAAAGCTGGTAAGCAACAACAGTTGCAGCAGCAGCAACACTTTCTTGGTGTCTGGCACCAAAGTGGGTGGCCCAAGAGCATGCTCTCTGTGTAGGATATAAGCTTCACACGTGAGACATAACCTACAAGTTCAGCATTGTCTTTTATAGATTGTGTGTCACTGACTGCAAGACCATTGAGCAAATTGAACAATACAATTGCTACCAAAAACACAAACAAGATGAATACAAGATGACTGGTTCCGGGGAAGAGAACAAAAGGAATATCTGAAGCATCAAACTCCCCTGTTACCATAACAACAGTTTTGAAAAATGATGAACCAGGATTGAGAAAAAAGTTGTCATCTTCTTGGCTGCTCTTAAACAAAGTGAAGAAACTTAGAGCAAAAGCCAAGATCAAAAATGAATACCATGCTAAAAACTGTAGGAAGTTCCATGATACTGTCTTCAGCATTTCAATGTTTGTGGATAAGCTAGGGTGCCGTCCTATCAGGAGAACTAATTCTGCCCAAGAAAGTAAAATGGTCAAGGCTGATAAATGGGGCCTCAGATTCATGTCTTGTACATTACCAAACAAAACCATACTACTGAAGATTATGAGCAGTATTTCTAAATAATTTTCCCAGTTGCATATGTATCTTTTGGGCCACATAACAAATTGAAAGAGTTCCCTGACTATCAGCACAATGAGAAGTACTGATAGTATAATGGATATAATTACAGGTGATTGTGATTCATCTATGTTATTGTCTTGTGCTTCAGCCTTCTGAACTTTATTACTGCTATTTACAATAGCATTAGAGGTAGTGGGTGCAGGAATTGGACCATCAGATGTATTTTCTGATGCTTCATCAGAATAATCATAGAATACCAAAATGTAAACTGTCATTAGCATAACAAAAAGAAAATAGAAGAAAAGATTTACATAAAACATGGGGCGAATTGAATACCATTTTAATGTTAGGAAACTAGTGAAGATTGGGTGCTTCAGCAAATGCCTCAGATCCTTTGATCTGCTGATGTACAACAATGGATTTGATTCAGGAACAGGAGAAATGTGGCCAGAAGTGTTGGCACTATGCATTGGTCGCTCACAGTCTGAATATGTTGAATCCTGATCTACATCAACATCCACCTGGTCAGCAGGTGGTACAAGAAACTGATAATCAAACTGTATCTCATACTTATCAACTCGTGGAAACTCTCCATTGCTTGTAACACACTCATCCAAGTAATGTTCAAGAATAGCAGCTGAGATATTGGCAATAGGTGGTTCACCAAACTTATTCTCTGTGCCTATGTAAGCACCTGCTCTTAGCAGTGAGAGGATGTAGTGTTCATCACCAGAATAGGCAGCAAGATGCAATGGTGTATCACCATTGTTATCAGGGGCATTAATGTCAATGATTCCATAGTTTTTCTCTATGTACTGCATAAGCAGATCAAAGCAACCATGACGATCTGAGTTCTCTGGGTTCCAATGCAAATCTTTTAGTACAGCATGCAGAGCATTGTCACCACCATTCCGTGGTGCTAAGAGTGTTCCTTTACGCTTCAGTAGTAAATGCAAGATGTCAATATAGCCACTTGCAGCAGCTGCAATAGACGGAAGTTGAGCCCTGCGTGACCTGGAAGTGGCATTAGGATCAGCACCTTCCAGCAGGAGCTTCTGCACTACCTCAGTCATGCCAAAGTTGCATGCATATTGTAGAAGTGTCCACATGCCATCATCTGAATTTAGGAACTTTTCTTTTTCTTCTGTTGAAAGAACAGGGTCTTTCTCAAGAGCTGCATCAAGTTTCTGTATGAAACCATCAACTTCACGATTGTAGAGAAGGCGAAACAATGAAATTGTGGTATCCTCAGTCTTTTGGACACTTCCAGCAGCTGGTAGCACTAGATCTGGAAAGCATCGTTTGATGAGATCACGAGCTGTCTCCTTGTCTCTTAGTGCTGGTACATCAACATCAAATCTTCCAGTGTCCAACATTGTTGCCAACACTGTCAAATTTTTCTGCAAGAACCAGAAAGAGCAGAGACAATTAGTGTTACATAGACATGCTGCTATGAAAGTATGAATAAATAACAGAGAACTGAGTTTTCACTGTGCTGTTGGAGATGCTATGTCATGGATTGCACGGTCCCTCCCGCCAGAAGCTTGAGTCCTCCCTCATGGGTGTGTGTGTTGTTTTTAGAATAAGTTAGTTTAAGTAGTGTGTGAGTCTAGGAACCGATGACATCAGCAGTTAGGTCCCTTAGGAATACACTCACACGTGGGCGCACGCACACACACACACACACACACACACACACACACACACACACGCATGCACGCACACTTACACACACACAGAGTTTTCAATGAAATAAACACATTTCACTATTTGTACAATACTACAGATATATTTATGTGAGGAATATTAATATATTAATGTTCATAAACGTAATCTTTAGTTTTATATGCAGTAAAACCTGTCTGTGGCTACAGTAGAGATCACTGGAAAGTATCATGGTGTTGAATGATTAGCTTTATATGGGAAAATTTAAAATAATAATAGTAATAATAATAATAATAATATTGAAAATCCAGAATGGAATACAAATGTATGCTGGATGATAAACTCTATTAATTGTATAGAAGCAGCATTTAGCATTTGGTGGAGAGAAGGTGCCAATGGACAAGGGCTGTGGGATGAATGGGGTGAGGGAAGGCACAAGAGTGCACTGAAGATGAATGGATACATGCAGCAGTCACTAAAATTTACCCAACAGGACTTCACAAGAACTATATCTACACTCTTTTAAAGATTAAATCAAATGGTCACAATTGGGCATTGGTACCCAGAGACATAAATGGCTTGTTTGAATGTGTGTATATATTGTTGTCTTCATATGATGAAGGACTTAGTCTAATAGCAGCCTTTTGCACTGGGCCTGCCTGCCACTCAATGCCACTCCTGTGGTGAGTAGAAGCCTATCCTTTTCATACTGCTGTTCGTTGAAGGTTCCCATTTATGTTTCCTGGGCATCTGTATTAAATTTTTGCATGATCTTACTAATCTCTAAAAATATTAGCACGGCATCTGAATTAATTTAATGTCTGCTGCCATACCTATTCAATGAAGGGCTTTGAATGCTGGGGAAATACTCTTGAATTTGCCACTCTGCCCCTCTTGTATATAATTTCCTTTACTTATGCTCTGTACTCCTCTGAATACTACCACCAAATGTAAGTTTTTCATTTACCTTGTCTACTTATGGTTTTACATATTTGTCCCATTTTTTATCACTTTTTAGTAGAAAAGTATATCATTTATTTTCTATGTGGATGCTACCAGATTATTTCTCATGTTATGGACAGTATTTTTATCCACATTTTAAGAGAAATGCTATACATTAAAACAATTGGAGAAAACTAAGATGGTGCATAAAGTGGTGATATTTTCCTGTAGATTACAGCATTATCAGTGCTGTGGAGATTATTTGACACACCATTTATGTAAACTGAATGCATTTACGGTTGTATTACACTTCCTTGAAGCACATTAAGTGTTACTTTTGTTTCTATTGAAGATTCACTGTCAAATTATGCCCTGCATTCTATCAGGAAAAAAAAATTAAAGCTAATCAGATATTTGTGAAGACATTCCATCTTTCCCTCTTCATCTTTTGTGATAAAGGAAGAATACATTCATTTACTCTACACCAGGTCCTGCAAATCTCATAATGAACAACAGCATACGTGAAGGAATGTGGAGTAGGCTAACTTACACATTAACAGGCAACATCTGTCACTGCAGCGAACTTCTGTAAAGTAAACTAACAACAAATTGTGATTAGTGCTGTCTACTCTTAATGATAATGACAGGAATTATTTCTAAATTATTTTCCACATATTTATGTATTAGGAGAAAAAAAGTGTTACTGCTCCTCCTCTTTTACAGAGCACCTGCTGTTCTTATCTCAAACTTCAAACAACTCATTTCTATTTCTTTACGCATACAACTATCATCTGTCTATAGTCCAAATATTCTGATAAATAATTGGAGGAGTGGCTAATGAGGTAACATTTTAAAATTATGGCTCTGGAAGTTGGAGGTAAAGAAAATTTAAACAGTAGTTTAGGGAGCAGATTTGTACTTAGTAGGCTGGGAACAATGGGTATGGCGAGGATGGTAGGTTACTGTGGAGACAAGGAACTGGTGAGCTAGATTCAATGTGGATAAAGGTACTTGTATGGACATCATATGACAGACTATCACTGACCAGTTATGGCAGCATGGAGTGAAGTGCCTGTACTCAAAACAGTTAGTTTGGACCAAGCGATTGTGACTGTAAGATGTTTGTGCATCATACTGTGTAAAAAAAAGGCTATATCTTGAGATTCTACATCTCTGTCTATCGATGGGTCATTCCTTGTCTATGCTACAGCCAAAACTGCCCACACTGGTGACCCCAACTGTGAAAGCATTATGATTACAATGATATTCCACATCAAAGTGATTTTTTTTTTAGTGCCAACAATGCAACCAACAGATACTTCATGCCCACTGGCCACTTTATGAGGTTTAACGACTTCAGTTATATCAGGTATTAATGGTATGATTACCCACAGTAATTGCAATAACAAATGGTGTGCATGCAGATTAAAACAGGATGTGAGTGCCAACATTGTTGTGCAGAACACAGTGAGTGCAATGTCACCTTTAACAATGAAATGGTGCTCCAAACTTAATGCTGTAAATTTTAGTGATCCCTCATAACCTACAGTCTGATTTTACACCATCTGCACCTACTGCAACATGTACACAGACTTTCAGTACAACTGCTCCATACTCACATTTACTGTGCAACACCAATGCAGTATCAGTGAAAATACAAATTTACCGTTTGCGATGACAAATAACATTTTGACTGTGCATCCTGTACCTGCTGTAACATATGAGCCTAGCACAACACTGATGCCTTGTGCAGCAAAATGACAAATTTAGTCTTTGTGAGGACACACAACATTTTGACTGCGCATGCTGTACCTACTGCAACTTGCATGCCTACTGTGTCTGCCATACTATGATAACAAACTTTCAAAAAGACCACTCTGGTCACCAAGGAACAATAGTACTACAATGATTGATCTGACAACTATGCCATGACTACCAACAGATGTCACAATAGTGCCTTACTATCTGGGCCTCACAAAGCTGGAACTGGTGGACTATATCACACAATGACGAGTAGAAAAGCAACCTCAAATCCCTCTGTTAAGAAATGATTGGTTAACTTTGTGTTTCACAATGATGGAGTGTATTTTACAAAGTTAGAAACTGTGGACAGTAACTCAAAATTTGCTAGCTAATATGCCATCTCGCTGAGCACACAGTGTTATTCAGTGATCTTATATTTGTCCTGCCTGCCAGCAACAAATACAACATAATGAAGGCAGCACTCTTGCAAGAATTTTTTGTGCATCGGAGAAATAAGTGCGGCAAGTGATGTACAAAGAAACATTTACCAGATGGCACAACCTCTCAGATGTGGCACCACCTACAGTCACTAGTGGATCACATCCTGATGACAGACCCGACCATCTTGATACTATGAATTGTGAAACTGCATCAGCATCTGCATCTGACAATGATTCCCCACAAAAACGATTTGTTGGGCAGGAAATTGTCTCTTGCAGAGAGAGTTTTTTAGTTATGGAACACAGGCAGTGCATCTGAATGAACAAGCCTACTTCATCTTCCTGTCCGACCGGCCAGCACATATGAATGAAGCTGACACTGTCTGGCAATAAGCAAAGATGATGTCATAGCACCCTGCCCAACTGATGGCGCTTGGAGTGGGCACAATAGAACACTACCAACTAACAACACTGGATCATCTGATTCTGCCACTTTGTTGCCTCCCCACTGTTGGCACAATCAGCGTTTCGGCAATGCTCCTCTCAAATGTTAATAGCCTGCTCACACCCAAAACTTCAAGCACAAGCCATTGTAGGCACTCCAGCCCATCCAGAATTGACAAATCACCTCTCCCCCTCAATGACAACCAAATCCTGGAAGCCACATATGCATCTGGGATGCATCCACCAATACAGCCCTTCTGATCGACACAGGCTCAGAAGTATGTACAGTACCACAACACAAGACATACTCAAACATTGCTACAAGGCTCTGGGTGTGCAACTCCACATGGAAAATAATGCCAAGATCCATGTGCATCCAAAGTAGAACATACTGCACAACTCAAGGACGAGTTATATCGTCATTGGACGTTCTATGTCGCCATCATACAGAACTAATCCTGGGCTTCCAATTCCTTAGAATCTTCTATCTCTCCCTTGACCTTGACCAGACCACTCTATTTCATCATTCAATGCAACATTTCATCGCCAGGCTCTTCATCTTGAATCTGAGGTAGGCTCTGAGACAACATCCATGTCTGTTCACATCTGACCACACAAAGGCCAACAACTTAACTCCAGTACTACTCGAATGAGTCAAGACAGCATATGCTTTCTCTGCTGTCCAGGCTCTTCTTGACCTGGGATGACTCTCATTACCTATATTATGACATTGACAGATTACACCAGGAAATACAGTAGGTGTTGCTCACCCTCTCACACACATGTGAGCAGCTAAGGGACCTAACATATGTCATGGTGGCTGCAAATGATACAGCCAAGGATGCCGTGCAGCCACAGTGGCTGCAAAAGACGCAGCCTCACCTCCAGCATCCAACAACACCCCTCTGTAACATGCTGAGAAGGACATGCAGTCCGACCTGCTACAACCACAACAAACACAAGTCACAGCAACTGTGAACGATGCAGCTGCATCTCTGTCAGATGTCCACACCCTTTTGTCACATCTGGAGATACTGCACCACCTCAACACTACACAAACAGTTCTCTCATATCAGTAAAGCGCATATCACAGCATCTCTCGCATCTTCCCAAAAACACTCTGAACCCATCAGTGTGTATTTAAAAATGCTATGATACACCACATAAATACAACAACAGGCTCACCTTTCAGCACAAAGCATGCTGCCTTACCCTCACCTTCCTGCAGGGAGATAAGGTGACAGTGAATGATGTGTTGCACATGGGCATTGTACAACCATCAGACAACATGTGGGCATCTCCCATTAAATTAGTAGCAAAGACAGATGGTTCTATTTCACTATGTCAAGATTACAGAACACTTAACTCATACATGATTTATGACAGTTACCCTATACCAAACATATGGGACTTTACCCATACACTGAAGGGGCAACTGTTTTTTCATGATTGATGCAGCAAGATCTTGTTGCTAAAATGGCCATCATTATGCCATTTGGCTTATTTGAGTTTCTGGTGATGCCATATGGCCTCAAGAATGTAGTGGGGTATTGTTTAAACTGACCTGCTGTTTTGCATGTTTAGATGACATTCTAATTTTTTCCCATGGTCATCGGAACCACAAAGGTCACCTATAATGCTTCCTCACTGGCCTCTATGACACAGGGATGACCATAAACAAAGATAAATCACAATTACATAAAAATTAGTCATGTTTCTTGGATATATACTCAATGTGGAAGGGTGAAGCTCACTATAGACTGCACTCAACTAGTTCAACAGCTGCCACCTCATCCCACATATCCCAACCTTCGGTAATTCTTGGGAATCCTTAACTTTATACATGACATTTCCCACGTGCTGCACAGGTTCAAGCACCACTGGTGAATGCCCTCATATGCATGGCAATACTAAACCACACTGAAGCACCAAAGAAATTGGTACAGGCATGCGTATTCAAATACAGCGATATGTAAACAGGCAGAATACAGCACTGCAGTCAGCAATGTGTAAAAAAGACAGCAAGTGTCTGGCACCGTTCCTGGATTGATTACTGCTACTGCAATGGCAGGTTATCAAGATTTATGTGAGTTTGAACGTGGTGTTACAGTTGGCACATGAGTGATGGGACACAACATCTCTGAGGTAGCAATGAAGTGGTGATTTTTCCATGTGACCATTTCATGAGTGTGCTGTGAATATCAGAAATCTGCTAAAACATCAAATCTCAGACAGACACCATTGGGGCCAGAAAAAGATCCTGCAAGAATGGGACCAATGATGACCCAAGAGAATCATTCAACATGACAGACGTGCAATCTTTCCACAAATTGCTGCAAATTTTAATACTGGGCTATCAAAAAGTGTCAGCGTGTGAACCATTCAATCAAACATGGTCGGTATGGGCTTTCTGAGCTGAAGGCCCACTAGTCTCCCTTGATGACTGCACAACACAAAGCTTTACATATTTCCTGGGCCTGTCAGCACTGACGATGGACTGTTGATGACTGGAAACATGTTGCCTGGTCTCATTTCAAATTGTATCGAGTGGATGGAAGTGTATGGGTATGGAGACAATCTCATGAATCCATGGATCCTGCATGTCAACAGGGGACTGTTCAAACTGATGGAGGCTCTGTAATGGTGTGGGTTATGTGCAGTTGGAGTGATATGGGGCCCCTGATATGTCTAGATACAACTCTGACATGTGACACATATGTAAGCATCCTGGCTGATCACCTGCATCCATTAATGTCCATTGTGCATTCCTATGGACTTGGGCAGTTCCAACAGGACAATGTGACACCCAATAAGTCCAGAATTGCTACAGTGTGGCTCCAGGAACACACATCTGAGTTCAAACATTTCCGCTAGACACCAAAGTCCCCAGACATGAACATTATTGAGTGTATCTGGGAAAGGTTGCAATACGCTGATCAGAAGAGATCTCCATCACCTTGTACTCTTACGGATTTATGGACAACTCTGCAGGATTCATGTTATCAGTTCCCTCCAGCACTACTTCAAACATTAGTCAAGTCCATGCCACATCGTGTTGCGGCACTTCTGCGTGCTCGCGGGGACTCTACGTGATATTAGGCCGATGTACCAGTTTTTTTTTAGGCTCTTCATTGTATAATGGACACCAGAAATGCAAGCAACAGTTGCACATTTGAAGGAGTGCTTGGAAGATGTGGTTGCTCTGGTGCACCCAGTAATGGCTTCACAGCTTACAATTATAATGGATGCAAGCAATGCAGCCATAGGCACATCCTCCTGCAGGAAGCAGCAGGTGACATACAACCTCTACAATTTTTCTTCAGAAAGCTTACAGCCTTAAAGACAAAATAGTTGGCTTTTGCCTATGAACTACTCATGGTTTATGAGGTCTTATGCTGTTTTCATGTGAATACTGGGACTCTTCATGTTCTTCATGTTATTACTTACACATATCACAAACCTCTGGTGGATGCCATCCAACACTCGTCTTTATGGTCAACCCAAGAGAATTTCATCACATTTATCTGATCGCATAGTATGCTACGGATGTTCACCACCTCCATGAGGGAGATAGCATCAATATACATACACACACATTCATGGATTTCCTGTCGAGAGTCAGCACCATCTCCCTCATTCGTGACTTCAACAAAGTTGTGGGAGAACAGGAATGCGATTAGACAATTGTTACATTGCTTGAGGATGCATTAACTAACCTCATGTTTGATTGCAGACCAATCCCAGAAATTAACACATTATACAACTTGTGCAGAGTCACTTGCCATTGTTCCATGGCCTCATGGAACAATGGAGCTGAACAATAAAAACAACACCTGTGTGCCACAGGGGTGAATGGATGAAGACCCTCACACGGCCACTCCAGAGAGTCTGCATGGCACACAAGAATGATTTAAAAGCACTAGCAGAGATTCTAGATGGGGAGACACTGACATTGCCAGCAGAATTTGTGCTGCATGTACTCACTCCCGGCTCATCTGACCCACTGGTCAAAACACATACATGAAACTCAAGTGTACCTCCTCCATCAGCACATATGGTACAGACACTTTTCCTTCATAAAGGGCTCACTGACTATGACTGTGTAATGATTTGAGATGCTACTGTATGGCCAGTACTGCAGCCACCTTATAATGGACCATTTAATGAGCTGCAATGGCATAGCCACATGTTTGGTGTAGACTTAAATGGCAAGATAATAACAGTGTCTGTCAACAGACTAGAGCCAGCATGAATTCTTCACTTGGACAATGTGAGCCATCTCCAACAAAGTAACACCTCAGGCGATGTGCCTGCCACTAGCTCTCTGCTGGCACAAGCAGCAGATATCATCATAGATGTTACCAGAGATTTTCAGCCTGAAGAAGTAGCAATAAAACTATTTGACAATCATCTCTCTATAGAAGCAACACACATGGCATTGGATTCTATGACTACACCCATCACTACAAAATTTATCCATACTTTTCACTTGCCAAACACAGTGGACTTTGCACCAATGTCACAACTTCTCTTGGAGACAGGCTGGCTAACAGTCTTCCTGTCAACTATTGCCACCACCAGCAACATAGTTGTGACTTCAAAAACCCAATAGCTTTTTTATGTAGCTGAAATATCACATTCTCAGGCAGATGAGGAAGCACGATTAGCCTCCACCACATCACGTTACAGCCGACTGCTATGTCTTCCACCACAGCTTGCTCCCTACCTTCTTTATGCTGTCTCCAACCAACAACCACCTATGAAGTCAATTGGTCCTCTCCTACCAACAGCATCTGCAACACTCCAATCCACAAGAGATGACACATTCATGTCACGTGAAAGTGCTGACCAAGGCATGTCCTGTCACACAATCCTGCACAGCACCCACTACTACAAGAGATGGGACTGATCCACCATGGTACACAAAAACATCAGAACACTGTTGTAGAAGCAATGAAAAAAGCACACCAAATTCAGAAGAACACAAAATCCACAAGACTGGCTAAGTTTCATGGAAGCTCAAAATTTAGTGTGGGGGGTCAATGCGAGATGCTTTTAATAGTTTCCACAATGAAACATTGTCTCAAAATATGGTAGAAAACCCAAAGAGATTCTGGTCGTATGTGAAGTACACCAATGGCAAAAAACAATCAATACCGTCACTGCGCGATAGCGATGGAAATGTTACCGATGATGGTGCCACTAATGCAGAGTTACTAAATACAGACTTCCGTAATTCCTTCACAAATGGAGATCAAGTAAATATTCCAGAATTTGAAACCAGAACAGCTGTTAGCATGAGTGACATAAAAGTGGATATCTTAGGTGTTGCAAAACAACTCAAATCGCTTAAGAAAGGCAAGTCTTCTGGTCCAGATGGTATACCAATCAGGTTCCTTTCAGAGTATGCAGACACAACAGCGCCTTTCTTAGCAATGATATACAACTGCTCACTTGACGAAAGGTCTGTTCCTAAAGACTGGAAAGTAGCACAGGTCACACCAATATTTAAGAAAGGAAATAGGAGTAACCCACTGAATTACAGACTCATATCACTGACCTCAATTTGCAGTAGGATTTTGGAGCATATACTATACTCAAACATTGTGAATTACCTTGAAGAAAATGACTTATTGATACATAACCAACACGGATTCATAAAATATCGTTCTTGTGCAACACAGCTAGCTCTTTATACCCATGAAGTAATGAGTGCTGTCGACAAGGGATCTCAGATCGATTCCATATTCCTAGTTTTCCAGAAGGCTTTTGATACCATTCCTCACAATCGACTATTAATCAAATTGCATGCATATGGAGTATCATCTCAGTTGTGTGACTGGATTCATGATTTCCTCTCAGAGAGGCCACAGTTCATGGTGATAGATGGTAAATCATCGAGTAGAACAGAAGTGATATCTGGCGTTCTGCAAGGTAGTGTCATAGGCTCTCTGCTGATCCTGATATACATAAATGATCTAGGTAATAATCTGAGCAGCCCCCTTAGATTGTTTGCAGATGATGCTGTAATTTACTGTCTAGTAAACTCATCAGACGATCAATTCCAATTACAAAATGATCTAGAGAGAATTTCTGTATGGTGCGAAAAGTGGCTGTTGGCACTAAACAAAGAAAAGTGCGAAGTCATCCACATGGGTACTAAAAGAAATCCAATAAATTTTGGGTATACGATAAATCACACAAATCAAAGGACTGTTATTTCAAATAAATAGCTAGGAATTACAATTACAAGCAACTTAAATCGGAAAGACCACATAGATAATATTGCCAGGAAGGCGAAACAAAAACTGCGCTTTGTTGGCAGAACACTTAGAAGATGTGACAAATCCACTAAAGAGACAGCCTACATTACACTTGTCCGTCCTCTGCAGGAATAGTGCTGCATGGTGTGGGACCCTTACCAGGTAGGATTGACGGAGGTCATTGAAAAAGTGCAAAGAAGGGCAGCCCCTTTCATGTTATCGTGCAATAGGGGTGAGTGTGTCACTGATACGATACGAGGGTTGGAGTGGCAGTCACTGAAACAAAGACAGTTTTCTTTGTGGCAAGATCTATTTACGAAATTTCAATCACCAGCTTTCTCTTCTGAATGCTAAAATATTTTGTTGACACCCACCTACATAGGGAGAAATGATCATCATAATAAAATAAGAGAAATAAGAGCTCAAACAGAAAGATTTAGGTGTTCCTTTTTCCCATATGCGATTTGAGAGTGGAATGGTAAAGAAGTAGTATGAAAATGGTTCAATGAACCCTCTGCCAGGCACTTAAGTGTGAATTGCAGAGTAACCATGCAGATGCAGATGCAGATGTAGATGTAGATGTAACAGCACTGCCTGTTGGTTGTTGACAAACCTTCCTCCCTTCTTCTGTGTTACACGCTCTGGGGGGGGGGGGGGAGAGGGGGGGGGGACGACAGTGCCCCAAAGACTATCACTAACCAGTGATGGCAACGCAAAGTGAAGTATATGTGTGCAAAACAGTTTGGGCCAAGCGACAGTGATTGATGTTTGTGTACTATACTGTGTTAAATAAAGGGTATATTTTGAGATTCTACATTTCTGTATATCATTGGGTCATTCCTTGTTTACGCCATGGAGGAAACTACTGATGTACCTATACCTGAAGTGGAGGAAGGTGGTTTGTTGGGCTGGGGAAGATAAGATGAAACAAATGGGGAGAAGGAGTTGAGGTCCTAGACGAACGTGGGTAGGATGTCATCAGGTCACGAAGACATCGTCAATGAATTTTGACCAGGTGAAGTGCTTGGTGTCCTGAGTGATTAGGATGAATTCCTCTAGGCTCATGAATAGGTAACCACAAAATGGTGCAATGGGCATCTGCATGGCACCATCCTATACTAACCTGTTCATGGGCTATCTAGAGGAATCCTTCACAATAAGCCTTCAGCTGATTCATTGTGTTGCTGAAAAGCAATGGCTCATCTTCGTGTGTATAGCAAAATACTGCAATAGTTTACTGATTTAATGTGAAATCTGTAGTTTCTTTTGGCTGTAAGTAAAATTTTTATTTGGGATGTTATCTGTATTATACAGAAATTACTCACTAATACTATGTAATCTATCAGAAACAATCAAAAAGTTTCCATTTGATGGCTGTACGATCCTGAACTGGTATACCATCAGCCAAAATTGCCATGAGCATTGAGCCAATCATCCTACTGACACACCAGGTTGAAGATACCCATTTCGTAAAACACCATGTCCCACAGTGTGAAGAAGTGAAGCTTACCGAGCGAGGTGGCACAGTGGTTAGCACACTGGACTCGCATTCGGGAGGACGACGGTTCAATCCCGTCTCCGGCCATCCTGATTTAGGTTTTCCGTGATTTCCCTAAATCGCTTCAGGCAAATGCCGGGATGGTTCCTTTGAAAGGGCACGGCCGATTTCCTTCCCCATCCTTCCCTCACCCGAGCTTGTGCTCCGTCTCTAATGACCTCGTTGTCGACGGGACGTTAAACACTAATCTCCTCCTCCTCCTCTACCACTGCTTGCTGCACATCCTCATTCAACAGGAATCATGGACCCTTCACGGGCATTTTTTAAGGGGCTGAAAATGTGATAATAGCCTGGGGCGAGATCAGGACTATGTGACAGATGCTCAAGCGTCTCCCACTTGCCCATTATGGTTGAGGCTGGCCTTCCAGATCAACCTGCATCATGTCATACCAGCACAGAAAATGGCATACTACTCCACAACAGTAGTTTTCAACAGACATACTGCCCCATACACATTCTCCGCGTGGGTGTCTACTGCAGTTTGTCCTTCGGCAGTCAGGAAGAGATGGACAGAACGTTGGTCCTCTTTGGATGCATTTGGTAATAATGTTGCCATAGTTCATGTCGTGCATTTACTGCACACACATTTGAAAGACGCAAACACTGCACTAATTCCTTGCCTACTTGTCAGTGTTTATATATTCACAGGAGAATCACACTATGTTGCATATATGTTACAGCAATGCCCTCAAATGGAAACATTTTGATTGCCCCTAATATACTACATGACTTTGTCTCAATAACTCAACCATTTCTTCGATCTATGTCTGAAGAAACCTATGGGTTTGGAATTGGAAAAGTTGTCAGATGCTGAGATTTCCAGTACCTCAATTTTACATATTGTGTTTGTTCATTATAATATCCCACATTTGCTTCATTATTAAAGACAATCTACTCCACTCTGCAAAACTTAAGGGCAAGGCAGAAAAACTAACGTAATGTAGTAACAATTCAGTGGAAATGAATGAAAGAGTGGGAGCATGTTTCCAAAGGTCTCCCAGTCATGCACAGAAAGCTGGATGTAACATGATGTGGGGTCAGCTTTACTAGAGTGCAAGGGAAAGCTGGTCACAACATGAGGCAGCTGAAAGGATGGGAAAAGTCAGTATGTTTCAATAAGCAAGCAGTTATGGATCACTGTGGTGGTTTTTCTTCATTACATCGTGACCCAGAGACAACATTTGGATGACTTCACATGGAGCAGAATCATTGTGGAAGTGGAAGGAGGACAAAGTTTGCCGAGTATAGGCCAGGAGTTTGGTAGGGCTCACAGCATTGTTTCATGTGCATGGGGAGCATTCCAAGCCACGAACACTGCTGCCCAAAGGAGATGAGGCCACTGATCACAGTCAGCTGCCCATTCTGCAACAGGCAAGGAGAGACCTATGACAAACAGCACATGCAATTGTAGCCACATTTAACAGAACTGCAAGGCATGCAATTGCATGCTCTACAGTGACACAGTGACTGCATGGGGATGGTCTCTGCCTGATGAGCAGTATGTTGTGTTCCACAGATATCTCCACATTGATGGCGCCATTTGCAATGGTCCCAGATGCATAGGGTCCAGACCAATGAGGAGTGGGGTCGCATGCTTTTCTTTGATGAGAGCAGATTCAGTCTGAGTAGTGATGCTGGACAAACCTTCATGTGGCAAGATGTAAGAACATGTAATGCACACAGAAACATTTTCAAACAGAGTAGTTCTGGTGGTCCAGATGTTATTGTGTGGGGAGCCATGATGTTGACCGAGACTGCAATTTTATGGATGACAATGTGAGCTCGCATTGAACAGTGCAGGTGCAGGAATTGGAATGAGAGGATATACAGCAAATGGGATAGCCTCTCTGTTCCTCCTACTTCAATCCCATTGAACTCATTTGGAATCCATTGGGACGGCTTAATGCAGCATGTCCACATGCACCAACAACCGACCACCAGTTGTCAAGTATAATGGTGGAGGAATGGAATGCTCTACCACAAGAACTTTTTACCAACCTTGTGGCCAGCATGGGAGGATACTGCAGAGCCATTAGTGGTGATCATACACCCAGTTAAGAACCATGTCCCACCTTTTGCAATGTCCAGGGGACCATCATAAATCACAGTGACTTCAGTGTAATTATTGTCTTTGTATAAAAGTTTCATTGCATATTTATTTCAAATACTTTTGGTACTGTTGTGTAGCTGTTCTCCCTAGGTATGGTCCAAGTTTCAGCAAGATATGTTACTTGAAAGTGACACATAATACAAAAGTTAGTTTCATACACACATTTTGCACTTCAATGTCTGTTAAAACGTGTCTTCTGTATCCTGTTGCACTTGCATAGCATACTCAGAGAACTTTGTTCTTGTACATTAGAGCTTGCTGTTGCAAGAGGTAAAGTTTCTGCTTAGCCATTTCCCTAAGATCTTCTGACCAATGGAATGTTCTTCTAACATTTTGCTGAACTGGATAGTTTCTATGACGTATGTACCAAAAGTTCTTTCAGTCACAGATTGATGATTCAGCAATTTCCACATAGAAAGCGACCTATTGACAATGACTATGCAAACTATCACTCAGTGTAAATGACACCCACTGAAGATTGTCAAAACCACATTCTGAAGTGTCTCATGCTGTTGTAATAGACAAATGTGAATGAAATTCCAGCACAATGTAGCCTTTCTAAGTGTCCGTTGCCATATTTATTACCTGCTAACTACTGCAGTATCGTGGAAGAACATGCAACAAAACAAAACTTTTTGAGCTTCTTAGTATTGTATTGTATGGTAGTGAACTGTGGACCTAGAAACAATGGGGAGGCTTTGTCCCCACCATAGACCACAGTGGTACACAACCCCACAACAGGCTACAGCAGTCCACTCACCCCACTGCCGCCCCACACCTAACCTAGGGTTATTGTGCATATGAGTGTAACCCCAATGTTTGCATGGTAGAGTAATGATGGTGTACGCATATGTGGAGACAGTGTTCATGCAGCAATTGCCAACATAGTGTAAGCACATAGTGCTTCTTGTTCATTTGATAAATATGTTTTCAGTGTTGACTTCTGTCTTTCACTGACAACTGTGATTTCGTGTTTGATTTGCAACTCTTGATATCCACCTGACAGCACTGAACAAAATGAAAAATTTACTCTTACTTTTCAGAAATGTTTTCTTCCACTTTGATAATTGTCTTCAGCAGTAAAATTTGTACACATTTTTAAAATTACAAGTTTTTTTTTCTTTCTGTAGCTTGCTTTTCTTATTTTGCTTTTTATATTTTGCTGATATAAGTTATAGATGCTGAATGTCCTTTGTCATAAAAGTAGATTGTCTGTGTGGCGCTCTTTAAATCTGTATCTTTCTAGAATTTTTTTTCTGTTTTGTGTACAGGATGCAAAGGCATACATATTGAATTTCATTTTTTGTGACAGATTGTGTTGTATATATTGCAATATATCTCATTTTACTATATGAGTGATGAAATAATTGGGAACAACAGGCAAAGAGTTCTAACAAGGTGGTTTGAGTATTTTTTGCAGGTAGCTCCTTTTGGAAGAGCATCCACAGAAACTCTCAGAGAAACTGGGCTAGAGGACTTGCTGATGTTACAGCTGGCACTGTGTAACAGCTTAAAAGTTTGTGGAAGTCAAACATAACAACTAGTAACCTGGATATTATGCCAGTGGCAGCAGGTGAATTTTCCTACCACAGTGACAAACTGATGATTGAGAGGAACTGCACAAGACAATAGTCACGAGATGGCCCAACATTGGTTACTTGAAACATTTGCAGAGAAGGAGATCATGTACACCAATCCTAGAATATTGTTATTAACAATTCTGAGGTAGCCAATTGGGAGGGTATACTGTATGGATCAGTAAGAAGATGACTATTCAAGGAGACAGGAAAAAGGACCAAGAGTTGAGAAAGAGACTTGAAAAAGACACTGAAGTTGGCAGGAGTCTATTGAGTATGTTGGTGACAAGAGAACCAGAGATGACGTAGGTACAACGGTGAACAAATGTAACCATGAATGGTGAGCAGCCAATCAGCTCAAGAAATGGTAAGACATTACACCACTTCAAATGAATTAGATGTGTGTGATTTGTGGAAAATATTGTGAAGCTTTCTGGTTTAGGTGTAGATGTAGTAATAAGGAAGTGAATGGCAGGCTTCTATGGAAATAGCCTTCTGGTCTTTTGACTGCTGACTGTAGGTCGAGCTATCACTTAAATAAGTTTCCAGTGTTTGGAAAGTATTTGTAAGCACAGCAAAAACTAGATTAATTATATTTTCCAAATTTGACACGAAATGCATTTAAATGGAATTGATTAAATGTTACTTTGTATTTCTATTTCTGTTTGTGTGTTTCTTTCTCTGTAACTTGTTTACCACTATGGTAGCTTTAAGGCACAGTTCACACTGAGGATAGGATGTGCAATATGATAGATTCCAATAAGCATCACAGGACACGGCACTTATCAGTACAATAGTTGTGTTTCCACTGGGATAATATGATAACCATGATGCAACTTGGCACAGCACAATGCAAATCATGTTCCTGTTTCAGTTGCAGTCATGAGCTCATCTGAAGAGGATGTTATTGAGACTTATTATTACTTAAAGCTCAAAAAACTGAAAAAGGAAAGGAAGTACTGGATGCACCCATACAAGTTATAAGGGGCAGTCAAATACGAGACAGATGGAAGAAAGTGAGTAAATTGTTTATTATTTCAAAAGTAATCACCATAGCTATTAATGTTGTCAAGATTGTTTTGATTACACTGTGCAAGTTCACTGGAAAGCCCTTACACATCCTCCATACATTCCCAAACTCTTCCCAAACAATTCCCATATTTTTGGAGCCCTGAAGAAAGACATTAATGGCTGCCAATTTGCTTCGGATGTGTAAAACCAAGGTTCCATAGTTAACATTTTTTCATGAAGGCATTGACGTATTACACAGTTACTTTTGAAATCATAAACAGTTTACTTACTTTTTTCCATCTATCTCGTTTTCATTTGACCACCTCTTATGCAACTGTTAACATAATTTGTCTGCAGTTTTATCGTCAGATCTCTCAGCATGATATAGTCCATGATTTCTACAGAATGAACTTTCTGGAGCAACTACTATCAGCTACTCTGGTAAGGCAGAACACAAATTTTTGACTTACTATTTCTAGAAAAATTCATGGAGAAGAAAAATGCCCCCATGAAAAGTTTATTTTTTGTAAGACCATCTAGTATGGATCCTTATTCAGTATGGTATGTACACCAATATGGTTAAAAGTTAATTAACTCAGTACAACATTTCTACAACTGTTCAACTTCGCGAAGTCGTATGTGACTCAGCCTGAGAAACATTCAGAAGAAACGTTGCTGGATTAAAAGTGAGATCAGTCACCATCAATAGTGTAGCATTGGGGAAGGGGGGGGGGGGGGGGGGGAACTCTGCATAGAGATAGGCAATATCTGTGAAGAAATGGAAGAAGCAAAGCTTGAGTTCTCCAACCTCCTGCCTACGAGATGAAGCCTTACAATGGGCCTGCGACTGCAAAAACATGTTGTTGTCACAGTGTCATTTTGTCCAAGCAGTAACACGAAGAAACGACTACAGTTGACTCAGCATAAGAAGATCTGTGAGACTTAGCAGTGTCTGTGATAGCTTTCAGATGCAAAGCACTAATGGCTGCAGGCCGTTCAACGCTTCTTCTTTATCTGTCCATAACATACAGCTATCGCCAACATGATTTAAGTGGCAACAGTGTGCAGTATTTGGTTCACATAATAGTCGCCTATGCAGCTCATTCATACTCAACATTACTGATTTCTTTGATTGATTGATTTAAATGAAAGCTCACGATTTGTACTGACTGATGACTAAAGCAAGATGCGACAGTGGAGGAAGCAAGCAGGAAAGGGGGAGGGGGAATATGTAGTTTACTAAACCCTCCAGTCAGTACATTTGCTCTAAAACTGGACCTCATCCCAACGTATCAAATGTTCAAATAACTTTTGAGAATAAACCAGATAATGTCCTCAACAATCAGCAATATTTCGACAGGTGAGCTCCCATAATTTTCAAGGCACAAAAGATAAGACAGATTGTGCATGGCAGACGATACCAGTAATGCTTTTCAATAACGCTTCATTTTGATAAATAAATGTTGTGAGACTAGGGCCTCCCGTCAGGTAGACTGTTGACCGGGTGCAAGTCTTTCAATCTGACGCCACTTCGGTGACTTGCGCATTGATGGGGATGAAATGATGATGATTAGGACAACCCAACACCCAATCCCTGAGTGGAGAAAATCTCCAACCCAGCTGGGAATCGAACCCGGGCCCTTAGGATTGACATTTTGTTGCGCTGACCACTCAGCTACCGGGGCCGGACTTTCATTTTGATTAAACCCACTTACAAAATAAAATTTGCTAAATCTGTAGGGAAAATTACTGAAACGTAGTATTACAGGATGGGAAAGGGGAGGACACAGCTTAGGCACTGCTGCCAGGGGTGCATTGAGCATTTCGGTACGACTCTGCAAGTATGCAGTACTGACCGATACTGCAGTTAATTTAGAGAGCGAAAAGAAGAAACTGTACTGAAACAGTTGGTTATTTCACGGTATTTTTGGTACTTAGATAATAGCTGCACAGCAACTTCTTTTTCTTCAGGGTGGAAACTGGTATGCAATATTTTAGAAGTGGTGTATGTTGACAGCCAACGACCTTGCTGCAGTGCTAACACAGCTTGCCATCAGATCACCGACGTTAAGTGCTGTGGACAGGGACCACCTGAGTCTCCTGAGTGAGTGCTGTTGACAAGCGGAGTGCTTTCAGCCCTTGTGAGACAAACTGAGAAGTAGCGGCTCCGGTTGCGGAAACTGACCATGGCCATTAGAACAGTTTGCTAGCCACATGCCCCTCCATATCCGTGTCCAGTGACGCCTAACGGCTGAGGAGGACACTGCGGTCGGCTGGTAGCGTTGGGCATTATGAGGCCTGTTCGGAAGGACGGAGTAGGTTGACAAACATCACTGTCAGCAAGCTAATAAAATAAGATGGCAGTAGCTTGACGAGTATTTTGCAGAACTAAAATATGATATGCAAGTTGTTTTATTACACAGATGTCAGTTTAAGTCATTATGCCAATCTTGTCACAATGACTAAACAACCGTGTCTTTCAGAAAGACAATAAGTTGTCGGGTGTCCAATCGGGTTTATAGTTCTGTTCAGGGGCGATTCTAGAAGTTGGTCGGGGGAGGGGGGGGGGGGTACTAATGGGGGGAGGGGGTTTGGGGGAATGGAATATCGCTTAACAAAAGGAGAGCTGGAGTCCTCTACTGACAAATTAGTAAAATTTGGCGTTGCTTAAAGTAGCTTTTGGCAACTGTTTTGGAGTTCAGGGTAAAAAATGTGCATTAATAAATAATAAGACGCCCATTTTAAGTTAAATGATATTTATTGGTTTAGATAGTAAGCTATTTGCCGCTGTTATTCCTTTGTTAAAATTGTTTGAAATACATTGCAACTTATATTGCTTCAAAATTATTAAAAAAATGATTGAATCTGTTGGAGTAATATATTCACTGATTTCTGAAGTCGTTATATCCAGTGTAATATGATACTCCATTGTGTGTGTGTGTGTGGGGGGGGGGGGGGGGCTACAGCCCACCCCCTCTCTTGCCACCGCCCCTATATGATACTCCATTGTGTGTGTGTGTGTGGGGGGGGGGGGGGGGGAGGGGGCTACAGACGCCCCCCCGAAAACACCAAAAACCTCATAAATCACAACCATTGACAAGAATGTCAACTAATTTTACCCACGGAAATGTGAAAACGATTCGGTATTAATGATAAACTACCAGATATCGGCAGCTACATATTTCAATCTGACGCTCTGACCATAATTTAACATATGAACTAAAACTGGTTTTAAAACAACGTTTAGCGTAATGTTTACCTTCAACGCAGCATTCAGTATTGCTGTTCTGTTCTGGCGGCTCGGCCTGTTTACGTCGAGTTTGGGATCCTCTAAGAGAAATTCGAGGCACTCCTTCAGCTTGGTCTTCTCACTGCAGGTCTCTGGCTCAGGCCTGTTGGCCAAGGCGTGCAGCACGGTCTCCCCTCGGCTGTTGAGTGCGTTGACTTCAGTCCTGCCGTCTCTCAACAGTGTCATGACTGCACTGAAGTTCCCGGCTTCTGCGGCGATGTGCAGAGCCGTACACCCATCCCGTATCTCATTTGGCTTGTTCGGGTCAGCTCCAGCATCCAGCAGAATCTGAATACACGACTCTTCATTCACTACGTCATGTTTTAATCTGGAACAAACATGACCATCATGCACAATGGAGAACTCTCTCGCAGAATTCAAATATTTTGCAATTGGCATGTTACTGGGGTTCGGGTACACATGTATTAAAAATGACAAAATATATACATATAATATGGGTGTCAAAATATAAAATATGGACACAAAAACTACTATTTTCAAATAAACCACACTTTATTACACCAAAAACAAAGAGTTTTATGCGTCTTCACTGTCACTGGCATTATTTGTATTGTGATAGTCCACTTTTCGGTGCTTTATGTGTTCAAAAAATGGTTCAAATGGCTCTAAGCGTTATGGGACTTAACATCTGAGGTCATCAGCCCCCTAGACTTAGAACTACTTAAACCTAACTAACCTAACGACATCACACATATCCATGCCAGAGGCAAGATCCGAACCTGCGACCGTAGCAGCAGCGTGGTTCCGAACTGAAGCGCCTAGAACCACTCTTCCACAGCGCCCGGCGTGCGAAATGTGTCGTGAATACAGCTCGTAGCAAAGAAATAATAAATATACAAATCACGCATGATGCAGTAGTTTTTCACGCATCTCAGTGTTTCTAAAATAATGAGTCCAGAACTATGTACCTTACAATGAAACAATTTTGTAAGTACATTCAGTGGTATATGTAATCACAATCTGCGAAATTTGTCGTGAATACAGTTTGTAGTACAGAAATAATAAGTTGAGTTAAATGTGATGGAAATGGAAACGTCGTGTGGCTAGGGCCTCCCGTCGGGTAGATCGTTCGCCTGGTGCAGGTCTTTCGATTTGACGCCACTTCGGCGACCTGCGCGTCGATGGGGATGAAATGATGATGATTAGGACAACACAACACCCAGTCCCTGAGCGGAGAAAATTTCCGACCCAGCCGGGTTCGGATACTGTTTTACTGCATGAACAACGGAAATATAATATGCAATAAACCTTTTCCCATTCATCAAATTGCGCGGGTTGACAAGAGAGAAATGGTTTCGTGAAGGTACGAAGTTATGTGTAAAGCTTGTTTCAAGTCATTATGCGCTCTCATTCTCAAACACTGGATGAATAAAATCCGGGCGTTCGCGTGTCGTGGGCTACACATCTTTTTCATCCCCACCCTTTTTATACGCAGGTGGTTCTTATCCTCATAGCGATTATTTCTAGACAGTAAGCGATATGGGTAGCAATCCTGGCTGAAATCGTTCTGGTGGCTTGGGAGGAGATGTGGAGCATTCACACATTCATTTCTGTAATAGGTGTGGAATTGTCGACCTGACTAAGACTGAAACTGATGGAAAACGTTAAACATTGTTGATTTAATAGTTTTTGGCTGATTTAAGATTTATTTTCTGAATCATTTAAGAGCTGTCGAGCACTGCTGTAGAAACTATGTTGAAAGACACACTAAATAATTTTGTTGCTGGGTTCTTCAAGACAAGATACGATACACACAACGATATACTGGAAGATACGGGAACATATGAGGCGTGTTCAAAACGCAGTGGGTAATTTGTAATTTCGCGTGTTATTTAGTCCGATTCGCGCTGCTATTTTGTTCCTGTGTTGGTGAACATGCCTGACAAATATCTGTACAGTGTCTAGTGTTAGCCGTATCGGATTTTATTCTGTTGTCAGCTGTCAAAAAGGTTACATGCCGTCTGGTAGTATCAGCGGTTATTTATTTTGCATGAAAATCGATGAGAGAATTTGTATCAAATTTTGCTGCTGGAACGGAATAAAGTGCAGTAAACGTTTACAGATGTAAAATACTGCTTTTGTTGAATCCGCTATGAGTAAAACAATGGTTAACGAGGTGTGTTAACGTTTCGAATAAAGCTGTAAAGACGTACAGACGACGATCGCCCTGGACGACCCAGTACATTATCAGATTATCAAATCGTAGCAAAAACGGAAGAAATAATTATGAACTATCGCCGAATCACAATCAGAGTAGTCGATGAAGATGTTGGCATATCATTTGTCTCATTCCATGAAACTTTTCGGATGTTTTAGGTACGAAACGTGTGACAGCAAAATTTGTTACAAATTGTTGAATTTCTAACAAAAAGAGCAGTGATTGCAAGTTGTTCAGGAGTCGATTGATGAAAATCAATAACATAGTATGAAGGCTTTCACGACCGGGTGACATATCTTGTGGTAAACCTTCCGGGATGTAAGGTCGTGGTCCATGAAACTCTTCAGCTCCTAACGTTTCGTCCAGAGCTGCGCTGGACCTTACATCCCGGAAGGTTTACCAGAAGATAAAATCAATAACGATGCACAACTAGCGAAGCATACTGTAACAGGCGTTGAAATTTCTTTTCTCCCACTCTGCAATATGTGTAATAGCACTGACCTGCGTCTCCCTTTGATTCCTTAGCATTCAGTAGGTTAACAGGAAGGTGATCAGGTCGCGACGACCCAGGTGTACCTTTAGTAAAAGCTGTTTGTTCTTGGATAAGAAGAATGAACAGGGTTACTGTTATGGAACTATATGAAATAAGATCGTCATAACTTCTGTACGGTTTGCGTTAGAACGTTCAAACTGCACGATTGGCCGCGAGGCATGATGGGAATTAGTATGCGCAATACGGTTTGGTTTAGCGAAGAAGCCCATTTAAACTGGATGTGTTCATCGAGAGCAAAATTGGCGCATTTGGGCACTTAGAACCAGCATTTCGCGATAGAGAAGTCTCTTCACACTCAACAGGTGACTGTGTGGTGTGCAATGTCCAGTGACGGAATAATCTGGTGCGATATTCCTTGATGGCACGGTGACTACAGAACGGTACGTGAAGGTTTTGGACAACGATTTCATCTTCATTATCCAAAGCGACACTGATTTCGACAAGATGTGGTTCATTCAAGACGAATCTCGACCCCATTGAAGCAGGAGAGTGTTCGATGTCCTGGAGGATCACTTTTGGGACCGCATTCTGGCTCTGGGGTACCCAGAGGCTACGGGCATGGGCCTCGATTGGCCGCCATATTCTCCGGATCTGAACACATGGGACTTGGGAGTATAAATGTAGATGTAGACGTGTAGTGCTTACTTGCAGGCGAGCTGCAGTGGCGTGACGAGGTGTGGCGCCGGCAGCTCCATGTCGATGGAAATGTCGGCCGCCTGCAGGAGCTCCCGCAGGGCCTGCGCGTCGTTCCTCTGGAGGGCGTCCACCAGCTGCTGCCACGGCGGGTAGCAGCCGCTCAGCATGCGCCGCACGCTCGGTCTCATCTGCAATCACACCCAACAACGACACGTAAGAGAAGTTCTCTCAAGAGTACCACTGTCTATGGGTAAGCACTTTAAGTTTTTCTATGTCGACTGTCTTGTACAGGGTCGCGCACGAAATGTGTTACCAATTGTTTCTTTCACAATTTACGACGCACATTAGATATCCCGCTGGGATCTGTACAGCAGTACCAGCAGAGCTTGGAAAAACAAATGAGTTACGAAATGACGTGTAATTCACGATACTGTCGCTAGGAGACTAGTAAGCAGCAATGGCTGACAATGGAAGACTGACGACACAGCAACGACCGGCAATTGTTTTACTTTTTCATGAAACGAAAAGCCTTGTTGTGACTCAGAGGCGTTTTCGACAACAGTTTAACACACGATGGGTCCCTTGCAAGAAGACCATCCACAGGCTGTACGATAAATTTGTCCAGGAAGGAACAGTATTGGAAGCGACGCGACCTCGGCCGAAGCCTGTTTGTTCGCCGGAGAATACTGAAGCGGTACGAGCTGCTGTACAGAGAAGTCCCGGGAAATCGTGTAGAAAGGCAGCAGTGCAACTGGGAATATCCAGACGCTCCGTTCAACGCATTCTTAAAAGTGACCTCCATATGTACCCATACAAGATGGCCTGTGCACAGAAGCTCACTGAAGAACACAGGCAGCAGAGACTACTGTTTGCTCAATGGGCGGAGGATAGGGAAGAAACTCTCAACAACTCAACAACGTTTGGTTTTCAGATGAGGCGCATTGTCATTTAGACGGTGTGCTTAACAAACAAAATGTACACTTTTGGGCCACTGCAAACGCACAAGTGCTTCATGAACGACAACTTTATGCTCCGAGGATTACAGCGTGGGCAGCAATTTCCAGTCATGGACTTATTGGACCCTTTTTCTTTGAAGAAACTATGAACAGCGGGAGTTATTTGAGCATGCTTCGCAGTAGCTCCATTCCACAGCTTCTTGCTACTGCCTTGCCCTTCAACACGCACAGGTTCGTGTAAGATGGAGCAAGGCCACATACTGCAAACACTGTGTTGGAGATTTTACACGAGCATTTCGACATGCGGATCATTTCACTCAGGTTTCCAGGTCGCTTCAATGACGGACAAAATTGGCCCCCCAATAGCCCAGACCTCAATCCATGTGACTTTTTTCTTTGGGGGTACCTAAATGAAAAAATTTTCCCGAAACGTCCACGTGATTTAATGGAGCTCAGAAGACTTATTCTTCAAGCTTGCAGTGAAATTACGGAAGACATGTGCCGTAGGGTAATCACTAACTTCAGTGTTCGTTTGAAGGAAGTTAGGAAACGAAACGGTGCACATATTGAGCATGTGCTGAGTTAGAACAAATCTCCATGGACAGCTCTTCATTGTAGTATATGTTCCTTTCTGATTGTATTGACAATAAAGTTTATATTCAAAAACAACATGGTAAGACATTTCGTGCGCCACCCTGTATCTTTGCCGTCGATGGACGAAGGCATATCGGTGACAGAGACCATGGACACCGGGAGTTTAGCGGCACCGCCACAAGCGGCTGTAACTACGACACGCAAAGTGGCCGCCTGGGGAACTACGAAAATGACCATATAACCGGCTGCAGAGCAGACTGGAGTCTGCAGGCTGCTCCAGTGCGCCGTGAAGTATAAGACGTCATAGTGTTAGAAGGCGGCGCAAGACCAAGGAAGCTGATTGGAACACCAACATCGACGCCGCGCTACGAGAGGCTGAAGCCCGCTTCAGGATGACACCCCGCACAGAAATGGAAGCTGCCCGCCTCCTGTTACAGGAGGTCTACCATCGAAGACCAGAGACAGAAATCCGAGCGTCGCAGATCAGTGTGCAGTCGAATACGACGATGACGACCGGACAAACTGAGGACCACTATCAGCAACGACGTGCAACCCAGACGCATGAACCTCAGCCACGCCCAAAGTCAGTGGTATACAGAGCAGTGCGAACGACGAAAATCACCGAAGAAGACGGACTTAATAAAAGGGTGACGCTGCCACGGCGAGCACACCGACTGGTCCTGACCAACCAAACAGTGCAGACCTACGAGATTATCAGGGCCAACCGTACGCTGGTAAATCAAAAAGTAGTCGCTCGAATGGAAAGGCAGAGCGAGGACAACAACGAAGACGAAGGGGAGGCAGAAGAAACTCCGAGCACGAAGAAGAAGACCAATACTACACACTTTACTGGAAAGACCCAGAATTCATATCAAACGCCTCACCATGACAGAAGAAAAGAAAGAAAATATAAATTTTAAGAAACACAAATGTAATTTGATAATGGTAATTTAAAATATCAAAATAAATATGTAACTCCATTAGTGAAAAAAAAACGAGAAGTCTGTTCTTCGGGCAACCACCTCAAGCCGATCATTGTCAGCTATGCTGAGCCACCATCTTCATACCGCCTCTGCCGCTGAACTCAAAGTATAACATCGGTCCTCTCATTTCAAGTGTTCAAATGGTTCTGAGCACTACGGGACTTAACATCTGAGGTCATCAGTCCCCTAGACTCAGAACTACTTAAACCTAACTAACCTAAGGACATCACACACATCCATGCCTGAGGCAGGATTCGAATCTGCGACCGTAGCAGCAGCGCGGTTCCGGACTGAAGCGCCTAGAACCGCTCGGCCGCATGGGCTGGCAGACTTGCTCACGGTGATGTCAAGTGTCAGTGGTTGCACCCTGTGACAGACGCTTCACTTCAGGAACTCTAAGTGTCCGGCGATTATAGTTGTGTTAATATTGGCGTCCAGTAAATATTGTAACTGTAAAAGGGTTTATTTATCGCTGCGTGTTACAAAAATTTGGAAATTTGTGATCAGTTCCTATGGCACCAAACTGCTGAGGTCATCGGAACCTAAGCTTACACACTACTTAGTCTAACTTAAACTAACTTACTTAGTCTAACGTAAAGTAACTTAACCTAAGGACAACACACACACACACACCCATACCCGAGGGAGGACTCGAACCTCCGCGAACCGTGGCAAGGCGCCCAAGACCTCTCGGCTACCACGCGCGGCTCTGTGGGTTACAGCAGACTGCATTTGGTGGCAAACTGTCATTGGCTAACCATTATCCAAATGCATAACGACATAAAGATCAGACGTTTCCTGTAGTAAAATCTGTAGTGCCATCTTCCAGTCACGAGGACTACAGGAACCATTTTCTATCGGAGGAAGCGCACAGTCGTGCGGTGTCCGAGGTAACAGACCTACTGAGAGACACCTTCTCACTCTTCGTTGCAGTTCTTGGTTCACATCACTTCGTGAGCATCGGTGCTTTAATTGCTGCCGTTTTCGCAATACGTGTGTTGCTTTCCACCGCCTCGGAGACAACTGGTATTGTCAAGCCATTCGCGGTACTACGCTCACAGCAAACTCGTTCATGATTAAGATACTGATCTGCACCGCAAGAAATCAGCATTTCCGTGTCATCAATATTGTATTGTATTGTATTGTATTGTATGTTGACCGGGGACCCAGAAACGACGGAGAGGTTCCGTCCCCGCCGCAGCCGCAGTGGTCCACAACCCCACGACGACTATCATAGTCCACTTCACCCCTCAGCCGCCCCACACTGAACCCAGGGTTATCAACAAAACGTAATGGCCACCTAAACGAGTATGCGTAGACTCGAGGATTGCCGAGGCATGTACGTATCAGTCAGGGTAATATACATTGAAGCTCCAAAGAAACTGACAGAGGCATTCGTATTCAAATACAGGGATATGTAAACGGCCGAATACGGCCCTGCGGTCGGCAATTCCTATATAGGACATGTGTCTGGTACGGTTGTTAGATCGGTTACTGCTGCTACAATGGCAAGTTATCAAGATTTAAGTGTGTTCGAACGTGTGTTATAGTAGGTGCACGAGGGATGGGACACAGCATCTCCGAGGTAGCGATGAAGCGTAGATTTTCCCGTGTGGCCGTGTCACGAGTGTACCGTGAATATCAGGAATCCTATAAAATATCAAATCTCCGACATCGCTGTGGCCGGAAAAATGTCCTGCAAGAACGGGACCAACGACGACTGAAGAGAATCGTTCATCGTGACAGAAGTGCAACCCTTCCGTAAATTGCTGCAGATTTCAATGCCGGGTCATCAACAACTGTCAGCGTACGAATCATTCAACGAAACATCATCGATATGGGCTCGTGTACGCTTGATGACTGCACGACACAAATCTTTACGCCTCGCCTGGGTCCGTCAACACCGATCGTGGACTGTTGATGACTGGAAACTTGTTGCCTGGTCGTACGAGTCTCGTTTCAAATTGCTGCGAGCGGATAGACGTGTACAGGTATGGACACAACCTCATAAATCCATGGACCCTGCATGTCAGCAGTGGGTTGTTCAAGCTGGTGGAGACTCTATAATATTGTGGGGCGTGTGCAGTTGGAGTGATAAGGGACCCCTGATACGTGTAGATACGACTCTGACAGGTGACACACACGTAAACATCCTGTCTGATCACCTGCATCCATTCATGCCCATTGGCCAATACCACCAGGACAATGCGACACCCCACAAGTCCAGAATTGCTACAGAGGAATATTCTTCTGAGTGGTCTCGGCAGCCAGAGGCAATGGCCATGTCTGTATGAGTTGCGTTTCCATGAATGTTGTGTTGTTGTTGTTGTGGTCTTCAGTCCTCAGACTGGTTTGATGCAGCTCTCCATGCTACTCCATCCTGTGCAAGCTGCTTCATCTCCCAGTACGTACTGCAGCCTACATCCTTCTGAATTTGCTTAGTGTATTCATATCTTGGTCTCCCTCTACGATTTTTACCCTCCACGCTGCCCTCCAATACTAAATTGGTGATCCCTTGATGCCTCAGAACATGTCCTACCAACCGATCCCTTCTTCTAGTCAAGTTGTGCCACAACTCCTCTTCTCTGCAATTCTATTCCATACCTTCTCATTAGTTATGTGATCTACCCATCTAATCTTCAGCATTCTTCTGTAGCACCACATTTCAAAAGCTTCTATTCTCTTCTTGTCCAAACTATTTATCGAATGTTGTGTATATTGTCTAATTCAGAAGAAGGCCTTATGGCCTAAAAGCTTTCTTGTTTAGCAGTCTTTTTGTAGTGCCTGTCTGCGACTCAACGTCTCCACTATATGGTGGGTAGCAATATGTCCTTTTCACAATATTAAAATAAAGCATAGTGTTTGATTATGATTATTGAATACCAGCTGAGCACCCGCTGCTTTGCTCAAGTAGATTGTATGATCTGCACAGATTTTTTTTGTTTTTCCTTAATCGAATTTTTGATGTTGTTCTCAAATTGCAACACCTTCTGAACTTTTCACACTACTTAGGCAATAGAAGCATGGCCTTTCCCAAAGGTACTTCTGACAAAAGCGATCCGATAGCTGGAGTCCAAAGTTTTTTTAATTGTGCCTTTTGCGTTCTTGTTTTGACATTTCTCTAGGAACTTTCATCCATTAGCGCATATTTCTTCACATCTGAACGAGAAGTGAAATACCAATTTTCATAGATTTAGCTTTAAAATTGTGTAATATAACGAAATATTTTCTTAAAAATTCTCATCCCCAATTTCACTCCCCTAGGAGTTGTATTTGCAAAAGTTTTAGAACATGTATTTTTTTATTTCTAAACCGAGAATTCAAATACCAGTTTTTGTAGGTGTAGCTTTAATAATACCTTAGTAGTTCTTTGATAAAAATTTATTTAAGACAAAATTAACCCACTCTTACACACCCAAAGTGGTTAAGTTTCCAAAAATACTGAAACACGTATTTATTTATTTCTGACAGAGAAACCAAATGCCAGTTTTCGTAGGTATGGCTTCAAAATTGCTTTAATAGCGACATATTTTCAAAGAACCTTTCATCCCCTGTATCACCCCCAATATGGGTGGAATTTCGAAAAATCCCTTTTTAGACGACGCCTCAAGTATAAGATCAAAATCCTTGCTAAATTTTAAATTTCTGTCATTAGCAGTTTGTGCTGGACGATAATGGATCAGCCAGTCCGGACATTGCCTTCATATACACTCAAGAGCCAAAGGAACTGGTACACCTGTCTCATATCGTGTAGGGCCCTCGTGAGCACGCTGAAGTGCAGCAACACGACACGGAATGGGCTCAACTAATGTCTGAAGTAGCGCTTGCGGGCTTTCACATTAAAATATGAAATGATGGTGTGGTGAGGCCCTCAACTCCGTAAAATCCGACTCAGAGTCGAAATATTGAAAGTTTCGGCTGGTTTCGTCGTCTATGGGCTGGGATACGTAGTTGCCGCATTACAGAATATTGCTGAGTCTACAGTAAACAATATGAATATACACATGAATCGAATGGTCGAAGGTTCCTATCACTCTGCAATTGCGAATGTAACGTAGAAATTTATAAATGAAAGATTGCAATTATATAAAATCTGCAGGCTCTATCTTAACGACTTTAAATGATGAGTACAATAGCAGAAGTACTTTTGACAATGCGGTGTATTTCTGCCAAACACTTATTGGTGTCGATGGTTCGGCAATTAAATAAAATATGAGTTGAATAACAGGGAACCAATAGATTCCTACTTTACGCAATTAGTTATGAACAACAACATAGCTTGCGAGTTATTCACTTCCAAACGCGTACATCTTCACTGCAGAAGCCACAGAAATCTCACAAGCACACAAGTCGGAAATCCGAAGTATTTCTATCTCTCGTGGTCACGCGCCAACCGCTCCACTTTCTAAGTCCTTCCTGCGACTGTGCATCCGTCGCGCCATCGCATCCAGCACTTCCCTTGTAATGTGCCCGTTTTTTCGTGTAACTGTGGAGTTCTTGTGGCCTGACGTGATCGATAGTAATCCGCCACTTTGACCTCCAATAATTCACGTACTATTCAAGTTAAATGACTGTAATTTATACCAATTTAGGTTTACACTAAAAGCTTTCTAAACACACGTCGATCGACGAAATCGGATGAAGCGTTTAGATTTTAGAATCTCGTTGCTGGGTGTTACTTGTATAAAATTTACTGTCAGATACTAAACTTTAAATTAATAAAGATACTGAAAATCTGATTGCACCATCAGAATATTCGTGCAAATAATAGTTACGTACATGTTTCTTTTTGAGGTATCATGATTCATTTGGCTACTATTAATTTCCATACGAACTGTGAAATGTCTGCAACGATAGTTTCACAAAGTCCGCCATCTTTGGCACTCTCAGCATAAAAGTCTCTTTCATCAACACAGTGTCACCATGGAATTCCCAGCCATGTGGTCGGCTGGACCATACGCTGGGGCTGCCCCCCTTGCTCAGCTAACGTTCGGCACCATGTGGTTTTGCTGGGCCGTGGCCCACTGAGAGGCCCCGCCCCCGCGTGGCCACGCTAACTCCGAACTCAGAATATTTTCAGTGCACCACACTCGCCCATTACAGCACATGCTGGAGGGAATTGAGACCATTAATTCTGCAGAGCTGTCCATAAATCCTTAAGAGGACGAGAAGGCGGAGATCTCTTTTGAATAGCCGGCCGGCCCAGTCATCAACAGTACAACGTCGGTGTTGAGCTTAAAGGTTTGTGTTGTAAAGTCATCAAGGGTACACGAGTGGGCCTTCGGCTTCGAAATTCCATATCGACGATGTTTCATTGAATAGTTCGCATGCTGGTACTTGTTGATGGCCTAGCACTGAAATCTGCATCAATTTGCAGAAGGGTTGCATTTTTTCCAGCTGCATCGATGTCGGAGATTCGATGTTTTACCGTTTTCCTAATATTCACGGTGCACTCAATTATATAGTCTTACGGGAAAATCCACACTTCATCGCTACCTCGGAGATACTTTGTCCCATCGCTCCTGCGCCGAATGTAACACCACGTTCAAATTCATTTAAATCTTGATAAGCTGCCATTGTAGCAACAGTAATCGATCTAACAACTGCACCAGATACTTGTCTGTATATTGATGAACGACTTGTGGATAAGCTTAAAATTACGTTTATAAGAGTCAGTCAGAAGAAAACGAGACATACTGATAAAAGTAAGTAAATGGTTTATTATTTCAAAAGTAATCACCATATCTCTTAGCGTATTTATTCCACTGCGACACGAGACGGTCAGCGCCTTCATGCAAAAACGTTCGTACCCAGGCGTGCACCTTTTCGTCCGAAGCAAACAGAAGGCTGTGAATGTCTTTCTTCAGGGCTTCAAAAATATTAAAATCACATGGGGAGAGATCTGGATTGTGTGGAGGATGTATAAGGGCTTCCCAGCGAAACTTCTGCAGCGTAGTTTAAACAACATTGGCAACAAGTGGGCCCGGCCGGATTCCGTAGGAAACCGCAAACATTTTTCCATGAAGACATTGAGCAATTTGTCTCAGAGTGGGGTAAATGTATTAACAGATAAGGGGAACAATTTTGGAACAATAAACTGTTACTTACTTTTTCCCATCTGTCTCCTTTTCATCTATTGTCCCTTACAGTAACTAGGAAACTTTTTCTTACACTTCAAAATTTAACTGAATACACTGGTTGGCATTTTGAAAGTAAAAAGTTCATGGATCTCAAAACAAAGTAATCTGTTTGTTTAGAGACTATTCAGAAAAAAAAACATTTGTATGAAACTTTCTGGCAGATGAAACTGTGTGCTGGATCGGTACTTAAAAAACCTTACCTGTAGTAGGCGGTGCTTTCATCGATTGAGCTATCCAGGTACAGTTCATTCTCTAGCCTCAAAGCGTCAATTATGCCAGTAGATCTGCTTTAATTTCCGAATTTCATAAAAGCTCTCGTGCATACTTCGCCACATTAGCACTCCTGGAGGAAAGGAGTAAGCGCTTTTCAGGAAGATATAGTCTTTGAGGGCAAATGCTAAAGAGAAGAAATTTTACCCTAAAACACCGTCCTGAGAGAGGATACAAGGCGCAGAAGAAGGGTCTGAATTGACAATGTTACTTCAGCGTTACTCCCACGTGTTTCAAGAATCTGAACGTTAGCTACAGACCACCATTTACATCGCATGCTTTCTATCTTGTGAACTGACAGGCTTCTCCCTGTACAAAATTCGTTTACTTTTCTGTACTGCCATTTTAAGTCTTGATTATCAAAATGTTATCAGGTATTTGTGTGTCTGTAAAGTCTGTCCCACTTGTTTATGCCTTATTTTTTGGAAACAATAGGCTCTTCAGACAGTGATAGCATAAACTGTCATACTGCTACCACACCTGTACCCCGAAAGCCACATTAGGGTGCTTGGCGCAGGGTACTTTGTGTATCACTGTCCCTTTTCTCCATTCCTGCTCCAGTCGAAGGAAGAACAATTGTTGGCAAATCTCCGTCTGAGCTCGGATGTGTCTAATTTCACTTTCATAGCCTTTTCACGACATATAACTTACGTAGAAGAAAGCTATAAATCGTGTGACTCTTCTGGAAACGCATTTTTAACAGTAAACTATACCAGGACGCCTCTCTTGTAACAGTGGAGATTCACGTTCATCTACGAGCCGCTTTCGCGCTTTTTAAACGAATCCTTAACGAAACGGGTTGCTCTGTTTGGGCTTTTCTCTACTTCCTCCATCAATCCTATCTGATTATGGTTCACGACTGGCCAGAAGTACTCAAGTATCCGTCGAAAGAACGTTTTGTAAGTTACCTCCTTCGAGGCGGACTATAGTTCCAACGAATCTCAACCTGGCATCTGCCTTTTGTACAGTTAGTTCTCCGAGTCTGTTCCACTTTAAATTTCTGCAAACGCACTGGATGTCTCTGCTTCCAGTGACTGTTCGTAAATCGTGTAGTCACACAATAACTGATTTTTCCGCTTATTTATGCGCAGTATGGTGCATTTCATGGTCAACAGCCGCTCCCTGCACCAAGTGTCGATCCTCTCCGACCCTTTGCGACTTCTCTAGTACAGCAGCATCATCCGCGAACGGCCACACGGAACTTTAATGACGTTTTACAGTAGGTCTTTCATACTATATACTGTGAACAGTAATGATCCTATAAGACTACCTAGGAGTTACTTTTAGTTTTCAAGATTCCTCTCCGTTACGACTGACACATTGTGTTCTGTTTGCTACAAGCTCTTCAGTCCAATCACAAAGCTGGTCTGATATTCTCTACGCTCATATTTCATTCATCAGGTTCCAGTGCGAGAGGGTATACGACACAAGTCACAGAACATGGAATCAACCTGGTTATCGGTATATAATGTATTCTGAGTCTCGTGGACGAACAAAGTGAGTTGGTCTTCACATGATCGCTACTTGTGCAATCCAATGTTGATTCCTACAGAAGAAATCAGTTTCCACAAAGTTCATAATATGCGAGCATAAAATATTTTCCATAATTCAAAAACAGGCTGACATCGCCGACATAGGTCGATGATCTTTCTCGAAAACGGGAATGACCTTCGCATTTTTCCTATCACTTGGAACGCTTTGTTCCTCCAGCGTCCTGCTGAAAGATGCTATAGCCGACAGTGAAGTTATCAAGCACGAGGTGATGTAGGATGCTGGAAGAGGGCCAAGTTCTTTACGTGGAGAGGAAATATTCCAATGAGATCCGAAATCGCAACGAAACGTGATAGAGACATAGAGGAATTAAAACCATTAGCTGCCAACAGGAACAGATTTATATCAAAGGCACGAGTTAAAATTTTGAGCCGGACCGGGGTTCGAACCTGGGTCTCCTGCTTACCAGCCAGATGCGCTGACTTATACACAATGCAAGCACAGTGGTCACCATAACTGTACGGACTACCCTAGCTCGGTTCCTGTAAAACCCAAATTCTCAACTTACACCAACACTACCGATGTAGTGCCCCTGCTTATCAGCCACATAATTCGCGGTATCTCGCCGATTTCCGTAAGAATTGAACTTGACGTGCATCTGCATTGTACACGTGAGAATTGGCTTGGGGACCGTGCCGGGTTTTCCCTCAGGCAGCGCTAACGCCACCTGCTGTCACGATTTATCGGCGCTGTTGCGAGCGCCCGCCCCCCTTCCCCGCCCCGGCAAGGCCTCTTATCCATTGCGATCCTCCGCAGGTCCTTGACGCATCTCAAGAGGCTCTCGACTACCCCTCTGCTGAAAGCCGTTCCCTGTCTTGCCAGGTCCAGCCTCTCCCAGTTCCTAGCAGTTGCCTTCTTTTCGTCTTCAGGCGTTGGTTTCTGACAGCTGAACGTTACTTCCTCTTTTCTCGAAGAACTCTACTTGACATTCTGTTTGCCATATGTACTGACAAGCAAAAACATTATGACCATCTGCTTATTAGCCTATTCCTCCACTTTTGGAACACAATATAGTAGTTATTTTACGTTGCAAAGATTTGTCAAAGGTCTGACAGATTTGCACAGATATGTGGCTCCAGATGTTTAGGCACATGTAGTGCACTTCCCGTAAATTACAGTGCGGTGGATCGTAGGCGCGAAGCTGGCGCTCCATAGCGTCCTAGATCTGTCTCATCGGCTTTGGTGGGCAAAGCATCAACGCGAGTGCAGCAACACGCTCCTCTAAGCACTACAGAACGATCCTGGCATTGTGACACGGACAACTGTCCTGCTGAAAGATGCAATCGCCGACAGAGAAAGTATCAAGCATGAGGTGATGTAGGAGGATGCAGGTGGTCCGTAATAATGTTCACGTAGTTGTTCAGGCTTCCCTGTAAAGGCGGTCAGGTTTTAGTGGACAACCGGTGGAATGGGTGGTACAAATAACCAAGGCATGGCTGCAAGCTGAAAGCTGACTGGTCTGTCAGTTTTATTGCTAAAAATAAGGGATAAATCAGAGCGTATGGAGGCTACCGACAGACTGAATGGAAACGGCATTGAGAGGATCAGGAGGGTGTATCGCATCAGGACGAAAGCTGACTGCCAAGAGAGGACGAGAGCTGTGCTCAAGGTGCTTCCCAATTCACTCTACGGTCCTCACAAGACACTTTGTAACCCTCTGATTGACGGGCCGACACCAAAAACGCTGTTTCTAAACCCGTCACTTCGTAGAAATGCCGACCGTGAGTGTGGTGTTTACCAAGGAGCATGTGACCAGGCCGTTCGGTTGGTGTTGGTAAGGTGCCAACTAGCCCAGGCCCAGCCACAGTTCACAGGAAAAGCGTAGTTACATCGAGTAGTGAATAAAGAATCTGGCGTAAAATATTTGTCTCCCATACAGTCTGCCGGTCCACCTGTACATAGTCCAAAGCTGTCAAGGTGCCTTCGATTGCGTGGAACTGGGGACCTAGAAACGACAGAGAGGTTTCGTCCACGCCGTAGCCCACAGTGGTACACAACCCCACACAGGCTACAGAAGTCCACTCACCCCACCGCCGCCGCACACCGAACCGAGGGTTATCGTGCGGCTCCGCCCCCAGTGGACTGCCCTGGAAACGTCTCACACCAGATGAGTGTAACCCCAAATGTTTGCGTGGTAGAGTAACTACGGTGTGCGCGTACGTGGAGACAGTGTGTGCGCAGCAATCGCCGACATAGTGTAACTGAGGCGGAATAAGGGGAACCAGCCCGCATTCTCCGAGGCAGATGGAAAACCGCCCTAAAGAGCATCCACAGACTGGCCGGCACGCCGCAACTAGACACGAATCCGCCGGGCGGTTGCGTGCCGGAGATCGGCACGCCTTCCCGCTCGGGAAGCAGTGCGTTAGACCGCACGGCTAACAGGGCGGGCTGCCTTCGATTACTAACAACGGTCCATTGAAGCCCAGTTGAATATCCCCCACAGTACAATACTGCCCGGATCCACACGCGTACATGGCGAGAGTGCATGAATTCAACCCGCGTTTCGCCTGGATGACTACTTATCCGGACACCAACATCGACCTGGTGTAACAACAAACGTGATTCAACCTCCCAGGCGACACGTTTACACTGATCCAAGGTCCAATCTCGATGATCCTCTGCCCACTGCCATCGTAATTGACGGCGTCGCAGAGTCAGCATAGGAACACTTAGGGGCTGTCTTCTGCGGACCCCTTGTTCAACAATGTGCAGTGAACGGTGTGCTCCGAAACACCTGTGCCTGCACCACTATTACACCCTCTCGTCAGATCTGCCACAGATCGCCGCTCCAGCTTTACACTGAGGTGACACTTTCCACAGAGCCTCACTCGAACAGTTGACCAGCTTCGCTGTCTCTGAGACGCTCGTTCCCAGGCGTTGGGCATAAGAATGATTCCCATTTGTCTGTTTTCCTCTTACAGAACTTACGTCTTACCGCTTAATGCGCCAGCAACGCCACCTGCCGGCATACAGTTTTCGCGGTGGGCAGTGATCATAATGTTTTGTGCCATCAGTGTAGTTTGCTTGCCGTACAAATGTTTCGTCTCCAATAATCATTTCTTCTCGCTCTAATTAATAATGACACTGTGGCACGTGCCGTGATGAAACAACCGTACGCCGTTGAATGATTCTGGTTGATTTTTACGGTTCCGTATCTCATTCGGTAAAAACTGAACCCTTATACAATCGCTTTGTTGTCCGTCTGTCTATCTGTCTGTCCGATTGTTAAGTCCCTTTCTTCTCAGGAACAGGTAGAGGATCAAGTAGAAATTTATGTCATATACCGAGGTCTGCGGTCCCATGCCGGTGTAAAAAATTCAAGTAATCAAAAGATGCGGCCTTGTATGTCACATATTTCTATGCTCGAAAATTCACTCATCAAAAGCTGTATGGTACTTCCCATTGAGCTAGAATTATTGAATTTGGCAAGATGCAAGGTTTCACTGTGCAGGTGAAGAAAAAAAATCAGACAATTGTTAATTTGTTACTGTCTCTCATAAAGAAATTCTTGCCATTTGTTGTCAGTCTGTCTGTCCCTCCGTTAAGACCCCTATTTCTCAAGAACGGGTAGAGGTATCAAGCTGAAATTTATGTCAAACACTAAGGTCTACCGTCCCTTCGCTATGTAAAAACTTTAGGATTCTAAGTCAGTGCAATCAAAAGATACTGTAGTCTGTAAAGACCGCTTTTTCTCAGGTACGGGTACAGGTCTCAAGCTGAAATTAATGTCAGATACTAAAGTCTACGGTCCCTCGGCGGTAAAAATAATTTAAGCTTTTAAGTCAATGCAGCCAAAAGGTACGGCCATATATGCCACGTAGTCGGAAACTGACTCATCAAAAACCAAAGACGAACTATCTATTCAAATGTCGGGCATGGTGATCCAACGTTTCATTTCCACTTCTTGCGTCAGGCGAGAAGGTTCTGTCTGTTTCCGCCTCTTCCTAATTTCCCTTCACTGTCGTGCGAGTCCTTGTGCTTCTCGGCGTCTCGTGTCTGTGAATCAATTTTGACGCGGCGTTGTTTTGCGCCATGATTCGTCCATGGCTCCTAGGGACATTCCACGTGCATGTATCGTCAGTTTTAGTTTTGACAAGTCCATGCGGCATGTGCGGCTAGATTCGATACAAATTTACAGTTGACTTGTTGACACAATCACGGTAGGCCTAATTTCAAAAAAGGTTCACACGTCCTGTTTTGATTCTGATCCGTGTGTGTTTTATGTCAAGTTTCTAGATCCACTTCAGGCTGACAGGCTCCTTCTGCAGCACGGACGACAAAGCTCTATCACTCATCGCTGTCGTTCTAATAGTATGGTTATTCTGGCCAACGCGGAGGTGGAATATACGAATGTCAGGCTGTTTAAGCTCCCTCTCGACGTTGATGACAGTTTCCTCAAGACCGTCCTGCTTCCGTTTGAGGACATACGGAACATATGGCAACAACGCTGGTCCGTTCAACAGCGTTTACAAGTTTGTAGTGGCGTTCGATGCATGGACATGGTAGTAAAACGGATTATCCCCTCTCATTTGCAGGTGTGTGGGTACCGAGTACAGAGAATTTACACAGGACAAGTAGGGACTCGGTTTATATTTAATAAGAGTGGACAATTCCACGCAGATTGCCCTCGTCGAGCCGCGGTCTTAAAATCTACTTATGAACGCCGTTAAAGGCCAACTTTATCAGACCTCATTCCCCGAGGGACAGCCATTGTGCATAACCAAGTTCCTGAGGGACAACGCGAGCCATTGTTTCATGGTCCTAGAGAATTTCCGCCGTTAACTACGCTTAGGGACCTCCCCGCTGTCGCTTCCGCGTCGCCGCCACTTTCACTTCAAAACAAGCGTAAACGGAAGCAAGATAGGAGTCAGATGAGTCCTCTTCCATTCTCCGCTCTCCTGAAAAGATTCCGATGCCTCTCCTTTCACCGACTTCAGACCGAACGATATCAGCTGCTGTTCAAAGTTCGAAAGCGTGCAGCACTCCTTCCGATGAATCTCCCGAAATCGACACCGCCTCTTCGGGATCGCATGAGGACCGCCTCTTCGGGATCGCATGAGGATGGACGTGTTTTGGAACTCCGTACTATAATCGACAGACTTTCCGGGCATCCACGAGTCTGTAACGTATTCCCACCCTTCTGCTGCACCCATGGATGGGAAAAGCATGCCACAGGCCGCTGTTGATCACATCCAGATCGGCAAAAGTGCGCCAGTGCAACACGTGGTGAAGACAAAAGACATTCCGCCAGTTTTCGTTTTCGTTGATTATCAGGAGCGCACCGCCCATATGTTTGTCGTCTCTCTCTCTCTCTCTCTCTCTCTCGTTTTATAATAGGTGTCGGTTTGTTCCATACAGAACCCTGGATGAAAATATTTATAAGTCGTGAAGGTCGGGGATATTTCGCACATTCGTAGTAGCGGCTAAAATATGCGCTAACAATAACCAATGTTGCTATCTCGGCAAATAATTCTGAGTAAATGTACTAGTTTGGGCTGCACCAGTTTAGTTATGTTGTCAACACACGCGGTTAGCTCAAAAAGACGGATTGTTTGTTTAAAACCATATAGTTAATGCCCGACAAATAATTATTCTAGCAGAGATAGACACGATATAATCACCTACGTAGATGCACTATTATTCTCAATGTTACGTATATTATTTGTTAAGGACTGACCTTTTATAATGCTAATTATGGTGTGAATAATATTTACGGCATTGAAGACAAGATTTTTACCAGTCAGCGATTTACTCATAAGCAAGCCTGAGCCTCATATTATTATTTATTATATTCGCGCTCGTCGTCTGTATTTAATGAAAACTTTTCTGAAAACAATATTTTCATTTTCTGATGGAAAAATATTTAAAGTACTTTTTCTTGTTATCTTTTGTGTGATACCCGAAAATCATGTGATTAATTATATTTCACATAATGGTTGCCAATGCTCCATTACGGCAATAGAACGGCACATGGCCTGTGATAAAACTTGAATTCTATCGATATTTATTTCCATTGCATTATATTCACAGGTAAGAAATGAGATTAAATGGACAAATACCTTCATACATATATTGTGAAAAAAGTTACGTACAAGTAACAAAATCGCGCATGGAAAAGAAACCTCGTACAAAAGCGTCTAATAAATTCGACAGCTGACACCAGAGTGATCATTTTATTAATCCAAGACTTTACCCACAATTGTTTAGAATTTCCATGACATGATTTACTCATAGTCTTTGTTATTCTTAGTATTTGTTACACAGGAATACATTTTTAATAATATTTTTATGTTCAAAACATGTAAATGTGGATCGTTTTCTCGTTACAAAATAATATTTCATCTTTGATAGTAGATTCACATACATAGTTTTATTCGTTACTGACACAGTTCACTTATGGTTATCGTAACATTTTACTGCAGGTCTTAGAAGGCTTTCCAGGAGAAGGTACACTGTGGAGGAGTCGGGTGTGTCCTTTGTGCCTGAAACTGAGTGTCCGCAGTTCCTATGGAAAAGGCATATTTGGCCGACTCCGGTATGAAGCGGCAGCGTGGTACCGTTCACTTGGAGGATTGGAAATTCCCAAATTCAAAGAAAGGTTTCATTACTACTTATGCGCGCTAACGTTTTAACGTGTACTCGAGCTACTCATTGCATTACATCTCGCTTATTTAGGGGTCTTCGACCGGTTAGTCTGACTCCCCCCTCCTGTACATGTTGGCCGGATCAACTCTAAATAGCGGCACACACTTGAATTTTATATTATAATAAGTTTTCTAGGAGCCGACATTTTATCAGTGACACAACTTGCCACCAGATCTTTGCTTAACCTTTGGGGAGTATAATCATCCGTCTTCTCTGTTGAAATGGCTGCGTCATTGGTAAACTGGAAAACATGGTGGATTCACGTTAGTCTTCCTATCCTGGAGATGGAAGTCGCCTCATCGTGGTATAGGGTCATTCCTAATTTGATTCTGTGGAACGAATGCCTCCACCGTAGTGGTCTTCGTCCGACTGGTTTTTGTGACACATGTCATCAACATGATACATTACCACACAGGCTTGTCTCTTGCTGACGAGAACATGGCCAGTGGATTTGCGAAGAACTGGCTTTCCTTTACCGATCAGCTGAAGCTGCTTTCTCAGTTGAACTTTTTCTCCGTCCGGACGTTTCCGTTTTCTCTTGGACGAAGATTAATACGATCGTATGGCTCCTCGGGCACGACGTCCACGGTGTAGTCGGCCGTGACAACGGTCCAGACGCAGTGCTTTTCGCCAACATTTGGTGAACGCGCATTGGAAATGGCAGAGGCTTCCAAGTTATCATGCTTTATTTGCAAATATGTTGCACCTTGTCTTTAATCGTCAAGATATTGTATATTTTTCCCGATTTTCTGGAGCCTTCTCTATTTGCATTCTTCCTAGAGAAAAAAAATTCTTTTGAGTCTCGGAACTGTGGAATTTTTCTCTACCAAGATTTACAAAAAAAGAAAGAAACCACCAGGTCACACCCTTCCTTCATGGTGTGGGGGTTCATCAATTACAACTCGCGGTCAAATTTGATGTTTCTGCAGGATATAGTAAGCAATATCTGCTACAGTGACGGTATGGGGTGTCACTGGTTACACGTCTCGGTCATCTCTTGTTCGCATTGACGGCACTTTGAATAGTGGACGTTATATTTCAGATGTGTTACAATCCGTGTCTCTACCCTTCCTTCGACAGGAAGGTGATGTGCTTTTTCAGCAGGACAATGCACGTCCACATACGGCTGCCGGGACGCAACGTGCTCCTCGTAATGAAAAACAACCTTCCTGGCCAGCAAGATCTCAAAATGTCTCTCAGTTGAACAAGTATGGAATACGGCGAACCCTGAACTTACTCGTTCTTCAGCTCCTACAAAAAATCATTGCCTATTTTCAACAAAAAGTGCAAGATGCTTGGGACAGTCTACCGCAGGATGCCGTTCGTCACCTTTATTATCGTTCGCGTACGAAAATAAATGCCTGCGTTTGCCACCAGAGAGGTTGTACATTGTGTACTGATACGACTGTTTGGACACCCTTTACTATGAGCTGCATGTTTCATTTGGTCTGACTTTGTTACCATATACTCCTACACTGGCGAAATACTTGTCACGTCACTTATCAATAAAATGACCTTGTCCTCGAGGGTTTTGCATTGTTTTTCCGGCAGTGCTTTTTATTTATTCCTGGGATAACGTTCTCCACTGTCGCAGACAAATAACAAAATGTAGATCTGAATTGCATCTTGTGTGATCTGTACGACTGTGTGTATCACTGTAGCGAGTGGCGTCTACGGAGTGATGAGTCATGGACTGTTATCAAATTGGATTAGCGTTAATAAATGCAAGGAACGCTGATTTTGTTCTGTTCAAAAAATGTTAGAGCTTTGTAGCACTGCCTAAAATTTGCCGGGGGAGAGGTGGGGCGGAAGTGGAAACTACAGTAAACATGTTATACGTCACATAAAAGTTGTATTTCTCAAGAACGGACGATCCGATGCACGTCAAAAGACGGTCTCTTTCTCATACGTACGGGAGATAGGAAGAAAATTATGAGCATGGTGGTTAAATACTATTTTTGTGTGGTCACAAATGTATTTTTTTTAGGACTTACAAGCGCCTTATGTAAGTAAATATACTCTTCCAATGTTTTCCAGAGTGTGGGTTCATTCCACAAGGGCCATTTTGTTTAATTTTTATTGAGGCTACCCCATTTAGATGAATGCTAGGCGGTTGCGTAAGAAACTCTGGTCGATTTACATTACTGGCCATTAAAATTGTTACACCACGAAGGTGACGTGCTACAGACGCGAAATTTAACCGACAAGAAGAAGATGCTGTGATATGCAAATGATTAGCTTTTCAGAGCATTCACATAAGGTTGTGCCGGGGCGACAACTACAACGTGCTGACATGAGGGAAGTTTCCAACCGATTTCTCATACACAAACAGCAGTTGACCGGCGTTGCCTGGTGAAACGTTGTTGTGATGCCTCGTGTAATGAGGAGAAATGCGTACCATCACTTTTTCAACATTGATAAAGGTCGGATTGCAGCCTATCACCATTGCGGTTTATCGTATCGCGACATTGCTGCTTGCGTTGGTCGAGATCCAATGACTGTTGGCAGAATATGGAATCAGAGGCTTCATAAGAGTCATACGAAACGCCGTGCTGGATCCCAACGGCCTCGTATCACTAGCAGTCGAGATGACAGGTATCTTATCCGCATGGCTGTAACGGATCGTGCAGCCACGTCTCGGTCCCTGAGTCAACAGATGGGGACGTTTGCAAGACGACAACCATCTGCACAAACAGTTCGACGACGTTTGCAGCAGCATGGTCTATCACCTCGTAGACCATGGCTGCGGTTACCCTTGACGCTGCACCACAGACAGGAGCGCCTGCGATAGTGTACTCGACGACGAACCTGGTTGCACGAATGGCAAAACGTCATTTTTTCGGATGAACCCAGGTTCTGTTTGCAGCATCGTGATGGTCGCTTCCGTGTTTGGCGACATCACGGTGAATGCACGTTGGAAGTGTGTACTCATCAACGCCATACTGGCGTATCACCCGGTGTGAAGGTATGGGGTGTCATTGGTTACACGTCTCGGTCATCTCTTGTTCGCATTGACGGCACTTTGAATAGTGGACGTTATATTCCAGATGTGTTACGACCCGTGTCTCTACCCTTCATTCGATCCCTGCGTAACCCTACATTTCAGCAGGATAATGCACGACCGCATTTTGCAGGTCCTGTACAGGCCTTTCTGGACAGAAAATGTTCGACTGCTGCCCTGGCCGGACATTCTCCAGATCTCTCACCAATTGAAAACGTTTGGTCAATGGTGGCCGAGCAACTGGCTCGTCGCAATACGACAGTCACTATTCTTGACGAACTGTGGTATCGTGTTGAAGCTGCATGGACAGCTGTACCTGTACGCGCCATCCAAGCTCTGTTTGACTCAATGCCCAGGCGTATCAAGGCGGTTATTACGGCCAGAGGTGGCTGTTCTGGTTACTAATTTCTCAGAATCTATGCACCCAAATTGCATGAAAATGTATTCACATGTCAGTTCTAGTATAATATATTTGTCCAATGAATATCCATTTATCATCTGCATTTCTTCTTGGTGTAGCAATTTTAATGGCCAGTAGTGTATTACCCCATTCCTATCCAACTACCCTACTGCTTCGTTTCTAATGACGAATAGACGTTGATTTCCAGCCTACCACCCTAAAGAGCTTTGACGTCGAATTAGGACTGCTTTAGCTCGTGCTGTAGAGTGTACACGTTCATTATCTACGTGTCAGAATTGTACCAATGAGAGAGCTTCGTGATCTTGCCCATTGTTTTTGAAGGAGAATTTTATTTTTGGGTCAGAAACTAAGAGTAAATACCACTTCCTCACTTACATTTTCCTGTTTATATTTTTATTCATTTATGTCCCATCCTTTTCTTGTAACCAGTCAAGCTGTCAAGCTGGGACTGGACATTGTCAGCAGCCGTAGGCTAATATATTCCCAGAAAAAAGAGCTGCAGCCCAGCCGAATTGTGATGAGGTACTGCTAGCAGCACTGTGTCTCCATTATTAAGGAATGTCATAATTTTTCCTTATCTAGCCGGCCGAAGTGGCCGTGCGGTTAAAGGCGCTGCAGTCTGGAACCGCAAGACCGCTACGGTCGCAGGTTCGAATCCTGCCTCGGGCATGGATGTTTGTGATGTCCTTAGGTTAGTTAGGTTTAACTAGTTCTAAGTCCTAGGGGACTAATGACCTCAGCAGTTGAGTCCCATAGTGCTCAGAGCCATTTGAACCATTTTTTTCCTTATCTCCTCCATTACTTAAAAGGGAAAAATTTTTATGGGCCCGTAGATGATAATATATTTTCTGGAAGAAGCAGTTTGTGATATACAGGGTGAGTCAGCTGCTACTTTTTGTAGTAAATTTGATGTATATAAATTTTGTACTTGGATATGTTTTTGCTGGAGGCCACAGTTTTCGAATTATTCAATAAAAAACGCACTTGAAGGTAATTTTTGCGCGTTTTTCTTGAATAATTCGAAAGCTACGGCCTCTAATGGAAAAATATCCTAGTAGAAAATTTAACTACAGTGCAGACTCGATTATCCGGACCTCAGTTATAGTGATTATCCGGACCGCCAGCCGCAAGCAAATATCTTTGTAATCTAGCCCGTGTCTGCACGGACATGTTGCGCTCCACATTGCTTAAAGATACAGTAGACGTTACTGATTTCTTAAAAAAAAATTAAAAAGAAGGGGGAGAAACTTGTAAGTTAACCGATAAGTTGGTACCTCTGGTACTTCTGTTATAAGTGACATTAAGAAAATTATCGATTCAGTTCTGAAGTACATTTCCAAACTTCATAGTGAATGTGGGCGTAAATATCGAAAAATGATGAAAAAATTGAAAAATGAACTTTTGGAAGAAGTTTTGTAATGTTGGTTTTTATAAAAACGATCAACTGGGCAACCGATATCTGGTCCCTTACTCTCCGAAAAGGCATTACTGTTAAGTAAAAAAAATGGGGTGCATTACAGTTAAATTAAAAACTGGAGATGAATCGTTTGTGGAAAGTAACAGATGGTTATAAATTTAAATCTCGTCATGGAATTAGCGAATTCGAAATACATGGTCAAACACTGTCAGCTGATGAAGCAGAGGATACTTTTAAAGATGGTTTTAAAAAACATTTGACGAAAATGACTAGTACTTTAATCTCGTTCACAGCGCTGATGAAACCGGACTAAACTGGAGTTCATTACCGTCGAAATCTTCACACTTCCTCGGCGGGAAAGTTCACCTCAAGATATAAAACTTGTAACGAGCTAATAACAATATTAGTTTGCGTAAACGGTACCCAGATTAATAAAATGCTCTTGCTCCTAATCGGAAAATGCATAGACCCCAGATACTTCAAAAGCTTTATGGTCTACTTAACTCATAAAAACTAAAAATGTGCATGGATGAAGAGCCAAATATTCATTTACTGGCATGACAACACTTTTACCCCAAAGCAAAAAAACTTTTCAAAACGAATTTGGTAGAGTCCTACTTCCGCTGGATAATGCGTCACGCCATCCATCGACTGAATTATTAGAGAGAGAGAAAATGGAATGTTTATTGTGAAATTTTTACCTCCTAATGGGACATCCTTGATACAACAAATTCATCGAAGTGTTATTCAAACATTAACACTATTTTAAGAAAAAAAACTTTTACCTGTTTTGTTATCTGTTGATGAAGGAGGGTTGAAGTCGTTTCGTAATTTTTCAAGCGAATGAATTCGATGCAGTTTACTACACGGTTGTAGGTTTGTGGGATTCGACTGAAAGGAAGACTTAGAACAAAGCTTGGACCAGAAAACCAAAATGTGAGCACTAAAATTCAATAACCAATACGGATGATTCTGTTTTCGAGAGTATAAATGAGCTAATGACAAACAGACAAATATGTCAGGAATATGATGCCGATGATATGAAAGAATGGCTTAGTTGTAACAGTAATGATTAACGTTTTCAGATCATGTCGAATGACGAAATTGTTGAAAACATATTGCAGGAAACGAACATTAGGAATTGCAAGAAAATGTAACAGAAGGAAATGTAGATGCAGATAATGATGCAGTACCACTTCATACGGAAACATTTCAATCGTCGTAAATGCTTTCAAATTGTTCGAAAAACAAGCAGAGTGTGATACACTGAGTTTACTACAGTTAAAATGAATTCGTGATGCTGCAACAACGAAGAAAAAAAATTGTTTATGTTAAATGATAATTACCAAATAATTTAAACAAAATTGAACTAGTGTGACTGCTCTGTCACTTTTGTTAGGTATTTCATGATTTAGACTACAGTATTTCAGTAATTTGAAGAGAATATGTGAATATGTACTAATCTGTCTTTAACTCTTAATAAGTAAACACTTATTCTTGCTAATTTTATAAGATAAATTTATTTTTGGGGTTTTCAACAAGTATCAAACATTATATATTAATCCTAGAAAGATAGACAAATTACAAGATACCTGAACGATAATAATATGCAGAAGACATAAGTTATCTTTCTAGAGATAATAGCACAAAAATCGCTTCTCTCCATTCATTCAATTATCCAATTAACTTACTTTAACAAATAGTGCAGTCAATCGAATCTTCACTGTGCAGTAAATCTCTTACAAAAAGGTTCTGTTTATTTCTTCTGTAGGACCAACAAATTGCACGTAGTGAATGAGAGAATATGAAAATCTTGCGCATGGTACTTATTTGAAGGCGTCGCGGATTGCATAAAACACATCATTAGGGGCAACTGAATCACCATATACAGGGTGGTCCATTGATAGTGACCGGGCCAAACATCTCACGAAATAAGCATCAAACGAAAAAACTACAAAGAACGAAACTCGTATAGCTTCAAGGGGGGAAACCAGATGGCGCTATGGTTGGCCCGCTAGATGACGCTGACATAGGTCAAACGGATATCAACTCCGTTTTCTTAAATAGGAACCCCCATTTTTTATTACATATTCGTGTAGTACGTAAAGAAATATGAATGTTTTAGTTGGACCACTTTTTTCGCTTTGTGATGGATGGCGCTGTAATAGTCACAAACGTATAAGTACGTGGTATCACGTAACATTCCGGCAGTGCGGACGGTATTTGCATCGTGATACATTTCCCGTGTTAAAATGGACCGTTTACCAATTGCGGAAAAGGTCGATATCGTGTTGATGTATGGCTATTGTGATCAAAATGCCCAACGGGCCTGTGCTATGTATGCTGCTCGGTATCCTGGACGACATCATCCAAGTGTCCGGACCGTTCGCCGGATAGTTACGTTATTTAAGGTAACAGGAAGTGTTCAGCCACATGTGAAACGTCAACCACGACCTGCAACAAATGATGATACCCAGGAAGGTGTTTTAGCTGCTGACGCGGGTAATCCGCACATCAGTAGCAGACAAATTGCGCGATAATCGGGAATCTCAAAAACGTCGGTGTTGAGAATGCTACATCAACATCGATTGCACCCGCACTATATTTCTATGCACCAGGAATTGCATGGCGAAGACTTTGAACGTCGTGTACAGTCCTGTCACTGGGCACAAGAGAAATTACGGGACGATGAAAGATTTTTTTGCACGTGTTCTATTTAGCGACGAAGCGTCATTCATCAACAGCGGTAACGTAAACCGGCATAATATGCACTATCGACCAACGGAAAATCCACGATGGCTGCGACAAGTGGAACATCAGCGACCTTGGCGGGTTCATGTACGGTGCGGCATTATGGGAGGAAGGATAATTGGCGCCCACTTTATCGATGGCAATCTAAATGGTGCAATGTATGCTGATTTCCTACGTAATGTTCTACCGATGTTACTGCAAGATGTTTCACTGCATGACAGAATGGCGATGTACTTCCAACATGATGGATGTCCGGCACATATCACGCGTGCGGTTGAAGCGGTATTGAATAGCATATTTCATGACAGGTGGATTGGTCGTCGAAGCACCATACCATGGCCCGAACGTTCACCGGATCTGATGTCCCTGGATTGCTTTCTGTGGGGAAAGTTGAAGGATATTTGCTATTGTGATCTACCGACAACGCCTGACAACATGCGTCAGCGCATTGTCAATGCATATGCAAACTTTACGGAAGGCGAACTACTCGCTGTTTAGAGGAATGTCGTTACACGTATTGACAAATGCATTGAGGTTGACGGACATCATTTTAGCATTTATTGCATTAATGTGGTATTTACAGGTAATCACGCTGTAACAGCATGCGTTCTCAGAAATGATAAGTTCATAAAGGTACATGTATCACAATGGAACAACCGAAATAAAATGTTCAAGCGTGTGGTGTCACCGCCAGACACCACACTTGCTAGGTGGTAGCCTTTAAATCGGCCGTGGTCCGTTAGTATACGTCGGACCCGCGTGTCGCCAGTATCAGTGATTGCAGACCGAGCGCCGCCACACGGCAGGTCTAGAGAGACTTCCTACTACTCGCCCCAGTTGTACAACCGACTTTGCTAGCGATGGTTCACTGACAAAATACGCTCTTATTTGCCGAGACGATAGTTAGCATAGCCTTCAGCTACGTAATTTGCTACGACCTAGCAAGGCGCCATTACCAGTTACTATTGATACTGAATCATGTACAGTCAAGAGCGACGCTCATCATTAATGGATTAAAGTTAAGTATTCCACCAGCTACGTCCGTTTTTCTAAATTCTAATTTCCTTGACCTTTTCCAGACCTCACGCCAGCCTGCGTGAGCTAAAACGCGTGCCTTTCGGCTTCCTCTAGTAAACCGGTGTTGGCTCTCCTGCCAACCCACAACAAAGCGTACCTACGTTCTGTATTTTAATTTAAAAAACCTACCTGTTACCAACTGTTCGTTTAAAATTGTGAGCCATATGTTTGTGACTATTACAGCGCTATCTGTCACAAAGCGAAAAAAGTGGTCCAACAAAAAGTTTATATTTTTTTACGTACTACACGAATATGTAATAAAAATGTGGGTTCCTATTTTTAAAAAAAACCCAGTTGATATCCGTTTGACCTATGGCAGCGCCATCTAGAGGGCCAACCTATAGCATCATCGGGTTTCCCCCTTCAAGCTAGACAAATTTCCGTCTTTGTATTTTTTTCGTTTGACGCTTATTTCGTGAGATATTTGGCCTGGTCACGATCAATGGAGCACCCTGTATATAGTGAGTGAGTGAATGAGTGTGTGTGTGTGTGTGTGTGTGTGTGTGTGTGTGTGTGTGTATCCTCAGCGACGGCTGTCTCTCCGTTTCGCGCGAATTTATGTTGTTCCATAACGGTATTTTTCGGGTAGTGTCTCAGAATTTGTATTGCAGCTGACGCATCATCAGGGGCAGCTGCATGTGTGTGTGTGTGTGTGTGTGTGTGTGTGTGTGTGTGTCCTCAGCAACGGCTGTCTCTCCGGATCGCGGGAAATATCGTTGTTTCATTACGTTACTTTTCGGGGTAGCGTCTCTGAGAAATTGTATCACTGCTACCGCTTTCTTCTTCTGTCTGACGGAATGAGATAGTCGTCTTTCGTTTTCTGAACGTCATACAAGAAGTTCTACACTCCTTCCCCCCTCTCCACCCACCACCGACCCCCTTACCTCTACCAATAGCTGCAAAGTGTGTCGCCCTGAAACACTTAACAGCGCACACATCCCTTAGTAGCTACAACTGTCTTCTGAATTCTGTCGCTGGCTGTCGTCACAGCCAGTCACGGGCAGCCCGACGGCCGACGCACTCATGCGCTTCTGTACTGCCGAGGTCCCCGTAGCGGAGAGCCCTAAGCTGAAAGCCGTCCCGTGTCCTTCTGTCTCGCCCGCCCCATAAACTGCCAGTCCTTCCCGCCAGTAGTTCTTCCATTAAATTAAGGGCGACGGCAGCGGCGGCGGCGCTTTCCTGCTGTTAACTCCGCTGTCACCCGCTGGGCCGTGAGCGATGTGGCGACGTCTTGAATATTGCGGTCGCCGCCAGCAGCGGAATGCCGCGGCATTACTCACTGGCCAGACACGATGACGCCGCGATGCTGGGGCTGCTGGCTGATGCGTCCGCCGCAGTAAAGCGCCACCACATTCTTCCAGCAACGCGCAAATTGAGTCGCGCTCCGTCGCTTCTGTGCTGTCGCTCATTACTCTGCTCTCGACCACTGTAGTGAAGCACAGGAACGTTTAATGCTGCAATTACGGAGGCGGGGCATGAGCATCGAGGCACTGCGCTGTCAGGATAATAGATTTTTCGGTCTTTGCAGCACTGCACCTTTATATACATGGCCACTGCTGGTTGGCGATACAAAATTTTACTGTTTTATCCGTAGGTAGGGCTCAATTCAGTTGGTATCTGACGTTTAACATACGGCCGGCCGCTGTGGCCGAGCGATTCGAGGCGCTTCAGTCTGGAACCGCGCTGCTGCTACGGTCGCAGGTTCGAATCCTGCCTCGAGCATGGATGTGTGTGATGTCCTTAGGTTAGTTAGGTTTAAGTAGTTCTAAGTTCTAAGGGACTGATGGCCTTAGAAGTTAACTCCCATAGTGCTCAGAGCCATTTGAACCATTTTGAATCCATCCTCTCTCTCTCTCTTCTGTATTTAACAGTGGAATTCCCATGTTACTCTTAATGTTAGTACCACATTGTGTGCCGAAGTACTCCCTGTACACACACACACATGAAAACGGGTCTGGAAAACGATCGAGGCATTCAGTAGGGAAATGCTTGCGTGTGCGACTTGTTCTCCAGACTCCGGCCTGTCATCATCTATTTGCATCACTGACACACGCCCTCGCTGAACAACACTTCAGTTGGTATGAGAAATGTACGAAAATGGCTCCCTGACTGGTTCGCTTCAAAAGAAGAGAAGAGCTGTTTTTTGGTGTGGCCTACATAGCCTGCGGGACAGCTGGGACAAATGTATAAATAGCAATGGAGATTATTTTGAATAAAATACTGTTTATCAGTTTCAAACAACAGACGCATAATTATTGCAACCAAATTCCGGTTTCATAGTTCTGCACCTGGTATGTTGCCAGTAGAGACGCAGCAACAGCTGAATTGGTCGGTTAGGAGAGCTCAATGACTTCGAACATGGACCAGTCAGTGAATTTCATCAGATAAACCAGGACCAGATACACCTCATGTATTTACTGACAGAGAGCACTGCGAAGGGTGATCAAAAAATCGCATGAAATCAGCGAGAGGAATCAGTCATGGGACCCAAAGTGTGACCAGCAGTTCAGCTAGCACAGTGACTTTTTTAACTAAAAAGAGTGGCACACAATGCTCGGGCACCTCCTCATAAGCCATATGTTTCTGTAGTCGATGCTAAGCGATACTTGACGTGGTGTAAACAGCGAGACCACTGGACAGTGGATGACTGCAAACGAGTGATTTGGGGAGATGAACCACGCTATACCCCGTGCCAATCCAGTGGAAGGATTTGATTTGGCGACTGCCTGAAGAACGGTACCTGACGTCACATTTAATGCCAGGAGTGAAGTACGGAAGCTCGTGTCGCGTAATTGAGTCGTTTTTCGTGGTTAGAGTGTGAGCCCCTGGTGTACTTAAGAAAACGCGAGAAACGGAAGGATATGAATACATTTCACAGTATTGTGTACTGCGTATGGTAGAGGAACGGTTGGGAGAGATTACTGTTGTATCAGCATGACGATGCCTCCTCTCATAAAACAGCATCTGTTGGGCGATAGTTTGTCGACAGCAACATTCCTGAAATGGACTTGCCTGCCCAGAGTCCCGTCCTGAAACGAGTGGGACGCCTTTGGGATGGGTTAGAAAGTCCACTCCACTCCAGACCGTCTAACATCACTACCTTCTCTGCTTTAAGCTCTTGAGGAAGAATGGGCTGCCATTTCTCCACAGACATTCGGACACCTGATTGAAAGCGTCTCCATCAGAGTTCAGGGCCTAGGACAGGCGAAAGGTGGACGGACTCCTTATTAATGTCCACTAATAGGTATCCGGATACTTTTGGTCAGGTAGAGTACACCAGTGGGAGCTTACCGCCATTGCTGGCTCCAACAGTGTTGCTGCTTCCCCTACATAGTGAGCTGAACCTGCCCAGTTTTCCAGATACGAAACTGTCGTCCATTTCAAGAAACAGAATAACTCTGGCTCAATTTAGAATAGGTGTTCGTGTTGTGTGCCAACGGCCTTACCGCAGTGGTAACACCGGTTCCCGTCAGATCAACGAAGTTAAGCGCTGTCGGGCTTGGCTAGCACTTGGGTTGATGACCCTCCGGTCTGCCTAGCGCTGTTGGCAAGCGGGGGGCACTCAGCCTTTGTGAGGCAAACTGAGGAGCTACTTGATTGAGAAGTAGCGGCTTCGGTCTCGTAAACTGACATACGGCCGGGAGTGTGGTGTGCTGACCACATGCCCCTCCATATGCGCATCCGGTGACGGCTGTGGGCTGAGGATGACACGGCAGCCGATCGGTACCGCTGGGCCTTTTAAAACCTGTTCGGACGCAGTTTAGTTTTTAGCTTTATTCGTGAGGTGTAGAAACAATAGAGACATCTATACCATAGGCGGATTTCAGGTTTTTTATACAATTTTTGTAGGAGGTTAAAGCGATTTTCTGTCGCCACGGAGGGCTGTGTGCTGTACAGGGAGTACTTCGGCACACAATGTGGCAACTTTGTCTGTTAAAAAGTGGTTCAAATGGTACTAACATTAAGAGTAACATGGGAATTCCACTGTTAAATACAGAAGAGAGAGAGAGGATGGATTCAAAATGGTTCAAATGGCTCTGAGCACTATGGGAGTTAACTTCTAAGGCCATCAGTCCCTTAGAACTTAGAACTACTTAAACCTAACTAACCTAAGGACATCACACACATCCATGCCCGAGGCAGGATTCGAACCTGCGACCATAGCAGCAGCGCGGTTCCAGACTGAAGCGCCTCGAATCGCTCGGCCACAGCGGCCGGCCGTATGTTAAACGTCAGATACCAACTGAATTGAGCCCTACCTACGGATAAAACAGTAAAATTTTGTATCTCCAACCAGCAGTGGCCATGTATATAAAGGTGCAGTGCTGCAAAGACCGAAAAATCTATTTCCTGACAGCGCAGTGCTTCGATCCTCATGCCCCGCCTCCGTAATTGCAGCATTAAACGTTCCTCTGCTCCACTGGAATGGTCGAGAGCAGAGTAATGAGCGACAGCACAGAAGCGACATCACACACATCCATGCCCGAGGCAGGATTCGAACCTGCCACCGTAGCAGCAGCGCGGTTCCGGACTGAAGCGCCTAGAAGGCTCAGCCACAACGGCCAGTTGACTCTCAGAGACCGCCGACAGTTGAAGAGGGCTGTAATGTGTAATAGGAGGACATCTATCCAGACCATCACACAGGCATTCCAAACTGCATCGGAATCCACTGCAAGTACTATGACAGTTAGGCGGGAGGTGAGAAAATTTGGATTTCATAGTCATGCGGCTGCTCATAAGCCACACATCACGCCGGTAAATGCCAAACGACGCCTCGCTTGGTGTAAGGAGCGTAAACATTGGACGATTGAACAGTGGAAAACGTTGTGTGGAGTGACGAATCACGGTACACAATGTGGCGATCCGATGACAGGTGTGGGTATGGCGAATACGCGGTGGACGTCATCTGCCAACGTGTGTAGTGCCAACAGTAAAATTCGTAGGCGGTGGTGTTATGGTGTGCTCGTGTTTTTCATGGAGGGGGCTTGCACCCCTTGTTGGTTTGCTTGGCACTATCACAGCACAGCCTTACATTGATGTTTTAAGTACCCTCTTATTTCGCATTGTTGAAGAGCAATTCGGGGACGGCGATTGCATCTTTCAAGACGATTGGGCACCTGTTAATAATGCACGGCCTGTGACGGAGTGGTTACACGGCAATAACACCCCTGTATTGGACTGGCCTGCACAGGGTCCTGACCTGAATCCTATAGAACACCGTTGGGATGTTTTGGTGAAGAATGGGCTGCCATTCCCCAATAAACCTTCCAGCACCTGATTGGACATATGCCTGCGGTGTGGAAGCTGTCTTCAAGGCTAAGGGTGGGCCAACACCATACTGAATTCCAGCATTACTGATGGTTGGTGTCACGAACTTGTAAGTCATTTTCAGCCAGGTGTCCGAATACTTTCGATGACATAGTGTATTTTGAGCTCGAGTATACACGAGCCAGTCACATTAATCTGACCACCGCCTATTTTCGACATTGAAATGCAATAACCACTCACAGACTACAGATGGCAGCATTAGCAGTGGATGGCATATAAAGCGTGTCGGGGGGAGCGGGACGCGCAAAACAGTGCAGTCGTGGTCGTAACGCGGAAACGGAGCGATTTACCTGACTTCCAAAAGGGCATGACCATTGCCTTTCCGGCCACGAGCGGATTAATTTCCGAAACGGCTAAGTTTGTAGACTGCTCGCGTACCGCTTTGATTAAAGAATACATGGCAAAATGGCGCTATCCAGAACCGGTGCTGAAGCAACAGTGTTGCACCCACCGGCCGTGGATGGCAGGGGAGAATGACGGGCTGTGGAGATGCGTACGAACAAATAGAACTGATACTGCTAAGCAGCTGACCGCCCAGATGAACCGACGGGCTACCAACACTGTCTCAACGACATTTCAGCGAAAGTTGCTGCGTGCGGGCCTCCGCAGCAGGCGCCTAGTAAATAAAGAAATATTTACGCAAATATGACTTTGCAAACTTTTTTCCAAGGAAGACAGGTTGCTCCTTCTGATTTCTCAACATGAGAATATTCCGTCGAATTGAAGACGATTTTCTCAATAAAATTGTGTTCAGTGATAAGGCGACCTTCCATACTTGCGGTAAAGTGAATTCGAATAATGTTCGGATACAGGGTGAGCTGAAACCACGTCTTGATATCGAACAGGCGCAGGGCTGGGCTAAGATAAATGTTTCTTACGCTGTAAACTGTAACCAGATTTACCGTCCTTTCTTCTTTGCCTAGTCAATCCTAACTGACATATCGTACCTATCGTCTCATTTACAACGGGATAGGTACAAAGAATTTATTTTCTAGTAAGGTGGTGCACCATCAGATTATCATCGTTAAGTTGTCACGTACCTCCATAGGGTTGTGCCCACTTGGATTGGACATAGTGGAACAATATCCCGGCCACCACCATCATCTGATTTAACTCCAGTGAACTACTGTGTATGGAATTACATTAAAGACAGAGTATTTGTTCCTCCTCTTCTGGGAAACGTCGACGAACTACGACAACGAGTAACATAAGCAGTTGCCACCATACATAAAACTTGCTTCATGGGATCTGGCATCAAACTGCTTACAGGTGGGACATTTGTCGTTTTGCAAAACGTAGCCACACTGAACACTTGTAAATAAAATATGAAGACATACTGCATTCAGTACTGTATCAAACATTTCTGTAAGTTATTTACTTTTTCATAATTGGAGATTACTTTTGTATACCTATTTTTTAAACACCCTGTATTGCTCAATATTGATCGAGCGTGAATATTTTTAAAGCTCTGCCGCCTCCTTCAATATACTGCGCACATCGCCAACACAGCTCTCAGACGGTCGATATTACTGCGCAGTACTCAGTTACTGCTCAATAAATATTACGCGACTGAGCGCCCTTTTAGCATGACAGGACATGGGTAGCTTAACTTTGTGAAGTCGTTACGTAGCTTTGTGGAGTGGTTTTGGAGCTCTCGAAATCGGGAGTCAGCCGGCAATCCTTTGTGGCACAGCTGGACACAGTAACCTAAAAGGCCGTTTTTGAAGTCATTTGTTTGTCATTTTGAATTAACAAGCAAGTTATTTTTCCAGTACGGAAAACTTACAACAGTCTAAAGTGCTTGCCTTTGAGTGGGCGTGAAAGTGCCCGGCAGGCAGTGCCTTCACGTGAAGCCGCGGAGCCAGTAAGCCAGCTGGAACGACGCGCACTTAGCGAGGTGGAGCAGACGCCAATAAATTATACTTGTTACGTGTGGAAAATTGGGAGTGATGTTTCTGTGTGCCTTTTTCCCTTATTGGCGTTGAAGTACGTTGAAGAGCCAAAGTATCCGGCCGTGGTAGCCGAGCGGTTCTAGGCGCTTCAGTCCGGGACCACGCGGCTGCTGCCTCCGGCATGGATGTGTGTGATGTCCTTACGTTAGTTAGGTTTACGTAGTTCTAAGTCTCAGCTGTTAAGTCCCACAGTCTTTAGAGCCATTTGAACCATTTGAAGAGCCAAAGTACAGGGCTATTACAAATGATTGAAGCGATTTCATAAATTCACTGTAGCTCCATTCATTGACATATGGTCACGACACACTACAGATACGTAGAAAAACGCATAAAGTTTTGTTCAGCTGAAGCCGCACTTCAGGTTTCTGCCGCCAGAGCGCTCGAGAGCGCAGTGAGACAAAATGGCGACAGGAGCCGAGAAAGCGTATGTCGTGCTTGAAATGCACTCACATCAGTCAGTCATAACAGTGCAACGACACTTCAGGATGAAGTTCAACAAAGATCCACCAACTGCTAACTCCATTCGGCGATGGTATGCGCAGTTTAAAGCTTATGGATGCCTCTGTAAGGGGAAATCAACGGGTCGGCCTGCAGTAAGCGAAGAAACGGTTGAACGCGTGCAGGCAAGTTTCACGCGTAGCCCGCGGAAGTCGACGAATAAAGCAAGCAGGGAGCTAAACATACCACAGCCGACGGTTTGGAAAATCTTACGGAAAAGGCTAAAGCAGAAGCCTTACCGTTTACAATTGCTACAAGCCCCGACACCCGATGACAAAGTGAAACGCTTTGAATTTTCGGCGCGGTTGCAACAGCTCATGGAAGAGGATGCGTTCAGTGCGAAACTTGTTTTCAGTGATGAAGCAACATTTTTTCTTAATGGTGAAGTGAACAGACACAATGTGCGAATCTGGGCGGTAGAGAATCCTCACGCATTCGTGCAGCAAATTCGCAATTCATCAAAAGTTAACATGTTTTGTGCAATCTCACGTTTTAAAGTTTACGGCCCCTTTTTCTTCTGCGAAAAAAACGTTACAGGACACGTGTATCTGGACATGCTGGAAAATTGGCTCATGCCACAACTGGAGACCGACAGCGCCGACTTCATCTTTCAACAGGATGGTGCTCCACCGCACTTCCATCATGATGTTCGGCATTTCTTAAACAGGAGATTGGAAAACCGATGGATCGGTCGTGGTGGAGATCATGATCAGCAATTCATGTCATGGCCTCCACACTCTCCCGGCTTAACCCCATGCGATTTCTTTCTGTGGGGTTATGTGAAAGATTCAGTGTTTAAACCTCCTCTACCAAGAAACGTGCCAGAACTGCGAGCTCGCATCAACGATGCTTTCGAACTCATTGATGGGGACATGCTGCGCCGAGTGTGGGAGGAACTTGATTATCGGCTTGATGTCTGCCGAATCACTGAAGGGGCACATATCGAACATTTGCGAATGCCTAAAAAAAACTTTTTGAGTTTTTGTATGTGTGTGCAAAGCATTGTGAAAATATCTCTAATAATAAATAGCTGTGAAATCGCTTCAATCATTTGTAATAACCCTGTAATTTGAACATCTGCCTAAAATCGTGTAGGGCCCCGGGGAGCACACAGAAGTGCCGCAACACAACGTGCCATGGACTCGACTAATGTCTGAAGTTGTGCTGGAGGGAACTGACACTATGAATCCTGCGGGCCGCCCATAAATCCGGACGAGTACAACGGGGTGGAAATCTCTTCTGAACAGCAGATCTGATCTCAGATACTCTCAATAATGTTCATGTCTGGGGAGTTTGGTGGCCAGCCGGTTTAAACTCAGAAGAGTGTTCTTAGAGCCACTCTGTAGCAATTCTGGAAATGTGCGGTGTCGTATTGTCCTGCTGGAAATGCCCCAGTTCGTCGGAATGCACAATGGACATGAATAGATGAAGGAGATCAGACAGGATCCTTGCGTACGCGTCACCTGTCAGAGTCGTAACTAGACGTATCAGGGATCCCACATCTTTCCAACTGCACACGCTCCATACCATTACAGAGCCTCCACTAGCTTGAATAGCCCCCTGCTGACATGCACAGTCCATGGATTCATGAGGTTGTCTCTATACCCGTTACACGTCCATCCACTCAATACAATTTGAAACGATAGTCGTTCGACCAGGCAACACGTTTCCAGTCATCAACTGCCCATTGCCGGTGTTGACGGGTCCAGGGGAGGCGTAAAGCTTTGTGTCGTGCAGTCATCAAGGGCAGATTAGTGGGCTTTGGCTCCGAAAGCCCATACCGATAGTCTTTTGTTAAATGGTTCACACGCTGACACTTGTTGATGGCCCAGCATTAAAATCTGCAGCAGTCCCCGAGCAGAGAAAATCCCATTTTTAGCAAACCAAATATAGAAAAACATACGATTATCAGTGATACGATGCGTAACTTCAACCAAGCACCAGACAGATGGTGTAATGAAGATATTTAGTATACAATGGCCTTAAGACCCCCGAGGACAAATAACTTAACTTTTGTAAATTCAGAGCAGAGAGAGTCAATAACAAAAAGGTGGAACTCCCAGAATTTCTTAAGTAAAACGCAATGTGGATATATTGTTTCTAACGGAGGCGCATCTTGGACCACCGCAACCTTTTCGTATCCCAAATATGACAGTGTATGAAACCGACAGAGTGGCACTGCGATATTCTTGCAGAACACACACACCTATTCGCTTGAAAAGTTGCCTCCCGTGAACACGTTAAAGGCAACAGCTGTCCACAACGTATGGAAAGTTAACAATGGTTACAGCCTATTCTCGACCAAATGATCCACTGGACGAGAACGATCTTCTTGCAGTCTTCAATACATTTGACAAGGTTATACCATGCGGGGACTTGGTCGCCAAGTACTTCGCGTGGGGCTCGAAGCATAATAATCCGAATGGAGCCAGATTATAAGAATTGGAAAAGAGGCTCCAGTCAATCACAAATGGACCAGAAGAACCCACACATGTTCCACGAAATAGCAACCACCAAATGGATGTTATAGTCACTACAATTCTAGAAAACTTGAGATTTAATCCGCATAGCAAGGCCGTAAAGGGTGGCTTCGTTTCAGAGACCCATATGACAAAAGGGATCTGCAACGCCTCACAAGAGAACTACACAGACGAGCCCTGGAGTGGAGAAAGGAGAAGTGGGAGTAACGGATGGAGACCGTTCTCCTACAAACAGAGGACAACTGGAAGAAAGCTAACGAGGTCACTAAGGCAACCAAATCCGGCGAAGACGGCCTTATTGGGCCCTACAGGCTTAGCATTCGACACCTGCACAAAGCGAAGTTTTTTTCACGACGTATGAAGGGCAAAGTACGTTAAGTTCGTTGGTTTAAATGAAGGGGGGGGGGGGGGCAAACTGCGATGTCATCGGTCCCTTGTTCCTAGTACAATAATTACACAACGGAAAGATGGAAAGAAAGGAGACGTACAGCACAATAACCAGAGAAAGAAAGAACCAGAAGAACGACAGAAGGACAACCAACACTACTATGGACAAAAACAGGAAAAGAAAACCATAGAGAGAAGCAAAAGCACGATTAGTCCGCAAGATTTCGGACTAGGGGAGGACGAAGTTCGCAGAATAACTCAAGACAAACAGCAAATTAGATTAGCACGCCGAACTGTAAAACCGGACATCACTACACCTGTAAAAGTGCGCAGAACAATGAGAAATTTAGGCATTAATTCGGCCCCCGTTTCTGATGGGATTTCCAGTGAGCAGTTAAAACATTTAAAAAGGAATCCCATCGTGTTATTGACGAGATCTTCAATAGCTGCTTCCTCATAAACTACTTCCCCACATCTTTGAAATTATCCCGAGTATTTAAAATAATGGAAACAATCATTCAACCACAGGCCGGTTACCTAAATGACCACTGTGCCAAAAAATATATGAACGAATAATTCTACACAGACTAAGACGGCCACTGGCAGAAAATGGCATAATACGACCAGAGAAGTTTGCAATTCAGACGCACATGTCCTCAAAACTACAACTACTGAAGGTGACTGAATTTACTGCATATAACATGAACCGTGCCTACGACACAACATGGCTCTTTCTTGACACCTAGAAGGCGTACGATAAAGTGTTGAAAGATAAACCTTTAACAAAAATGAACGCCATCGGCGAAATACAAGACTACCTGCTAAAAATAATCGGCTGCTTTCTCACAGAATGAAGGTTCTTTGTAAGAACTGATAACCATCGATCTAGTACAAAATATTTTGACCAAGTGAGTCCTCAAGGAACAGTCCTATTACCAACCTTGTTCATATTCTACGTCAATGATCAGCCAACATTGCCACAGACAGTAGCATCTGAATTCACGGTTAATACAGCTCTATTTACCAGCAGCTGTTGAGTAAATGTGGCAATTATCCGCCTGCAGAGACAGTTGACGACCACGGAACAGTAGGCGAAGAACAACATGATTAAGCTAAACGCAGACTAAACTCGTGCCATACTGTTCACCCTGTAAAAGACCTGATCTGCGAGATCGGTTGTCCCTGATCCGCGAGAGCGATTGTCACTTTAAAACACAGAGATCTAGTGGACCAACTATGTCAGATACCTGGAAACTGCCCCCGGCATCAGATTCATCTTTAAGAGTCATACCGCCGGACGGTGTGGCCGAGCGGTTCTAGGCGTTTCAGTCTGGAACCGCGCGACCGCTACGGTCGCAGGTTCGAATTCTGCCTCGGGCATGGATGTGTGTGATGTCATTAGGTTAGTTAGGTTTAACTAGTTCTAAGCTCTAGGGGACTGATGACCTCAGATGTTAAGTCCCATAGTGCTCAGAGCCATTTTTTTAAGAGTCATACCCAAATACAGGAGAAGATGATCCGATTAATATACGCCTTATATCCACTGCTATCAAGCACAGACATGAACTTCACCACCAAACTTAGATTTTATACGGCGCTTAAGGTACTTGCAATGAGATATGCCAGTTCGTATTGGAGCACAGCATCCCAGTCGAATATTAAAATTTTACAAACAATTCACAAAAGGTGTTCACGACGACTAGTACTGATAGTGCTCCGTTGGGCAAGGGCAAGAACTAAACATCGTTACAATCAGCGAGATGGTCAAAATTCACACCAAGAAACTGCTAGAGAAGACTGAAAATCTGAGACCGACAACGCGACACATAGACTAGACATGAACCGTTAACGCAGATAGATGGCACCATGTGAAAATGTCACTTTGAATCATTGAGGACCCCTTATGGGCAATAAAGTGAAACCAGTACCTGAACTTGGCAATAGGGCTAGAGCCCAAATGTTCTGCTAAAGTAGACTAATGTCAAAATGGTCATAACAGCTTACAGAAAGAAATTCAGCCTTCAGAGAAGGCAGCGCTTTTGAATGAGGTAAGAAAAGAGTGACAGAGCTGAGAATTAATCTAGGGCCACGAATAAACCTTCTCGATTCAACGCGCAGAACACTGCGCTATACAATTCGTTTCACGTGATGCACAACGCGAGTGTGTCTTCGCGCGAGCCGGCCGGAGTGGCCGAGCGGTTCTAGGCGCTACAGTCTGGTTCGAATGCTGCCTCGGGCAAGGATGTTTGTGATGTCCTTAGGTTGGTTAGGTTTAAGTAGTTCAAAGTTCTAAGGGACTGATGACCTCAGAAGTTAAGTCTTACATTGATGTTTTAAGTACCCTCTTATTTCCCATTGTTGAAGAGCAATTCGGGGACGGCGATTGCATCTTTCAAGACGATTGGGCACCTGTTAATAATGCACGGCCTGTGACGGAGTGGTTACACGGCAATAACACACCTGTATTGGACTGGCCTGCACAGGGTCCTGACCTGAATCCTATACAACACCGTTGGGATGTTTTGGAACGCCAACGTGCCAGGCCTCACCGACCGACATCGATACCTCTCCTCAGTGCAACACTCCGTGAAGAATGGGCTGCCATTCCCCAATAAACCTTCCAGCACCTGATTGGACATATGCCTGCGGTGTGGAAGCTGTCTTCAAGGCTAGTGCTCAGAGCCATTTGAACCAATCTTCGTGCGACGCCACAGAAGCTCCGAGGCACTGACGCAAGTACGTTTCATATACACTGATACATTACGGCCACTGCCCACCGCGACGCTGGAAGTCGCCTGGTGGCGTTGCGTGCATGTGACGCGGTAACAAAAGTATCTACGCGGAGCAAACATGGGCGGGGGATTACTCTAATGAAGATACGGGCTGCAAATGGGGAAATCCACTGAGGCAAGCGACTTCGACAAAGGGAGCCTGTGAACGAATATCTCGATAACGGGAAACTGGTCGAATGTTCACGTGCGACTGTCGTGCGCATCTATGGAAAGAAGTAGAAAAATGGTTCAAATGACTCTGAGCACTATGGGACTTAACCACTGAGGTTATCAGTCCCCTAGGACTTAGAACTATCTAAACCTGACTAACCTAAGGACATCACACACACCCATGCCCGAAGCAGGATTCGAACCTGCGACCGTAGCTGTCGCGCGGTTCCAGACTGTAGCGCCTAGAACCGCTCGGCCACCCTGGCCGGCAAAGAAGTAGAAGCACTGTGAAACTACCAATAGACGCTAAATGGTTGGACTTTCACAGCCCTTCGCAGTAGGTGGGGCTCGCAGTCTTGGCGGGTCTGTAAAGTAGTATAGGTGGTGATCTGTAGCATCTCTGCCGAAAGAGCACAATGCTTGTACACGCACAAGTGTTTCGGAGCACATCGTTCATCGTACATTGTTGAACATGGAGTTCCCAGCAGACCATCCCTACGTGTTCACATGTTGACCCAACGACATCGTCAATTACGATTGCAGTGGGCACGGAACCATCGGGATTCGACCGTCGATCAACGGAAACCTTTCGGCTCTTCGGGTGAATCACATTTTTGCCACACTAGATCGATGGTAGTCCCCACAAAGAAACGTGCAATGCACCACGGATACAGGCTGGTGGGAGCAGTATTACACTATGGCAAATATTCTCTTGCGCTTGCTCGGGACTTGTGGTAGCAATCGAAGGCACTCTGACAGCTGCGAACCACCTACACCCCTTCATGCTTGATCTCTTCCCCGACGGTTATGTTATCTTTCAGCAACATAACTGTCCGTGTCTCGGAACCAGGACCATGCTACAGTAGTTTAAGTCGGCAGCTCGTGGTCTTGCGGTAGCGCTCTCGATCCCGCGCACGGGGTCCCGGGTTCGATTCCCGGCGGGGTCAGAGATTTTTCCCGCCTCGAGATAACTGGGTGTTGTTGCGTCGTCTTCATCATCATCATTCATCCCCATTACGGTCGTAGGAAGGCAAAGGTAAACCACTTCCGCTAGGACCTTGCCTAGTATGACGGTGCGGGTCTCCCGCATCATCCCCTACGCTCCTCGGAGTATGGTACCTCATCATCGTCACAGTGGCTTAAGGAGCACTATAGTGAACTCACGTTGATGTCTCGGCGACCAGATTCGTCTGATGAAAAGCCTATGGAACCCATTTGGGCCGCTATCGGGCGTGTACGCAAATCAGCGGCTCATTATTTATGCAAGTTACATGACCTGTGGATACACATTCAGTGCCACATACCTCCACAAACCTACCAACAAACTGTCAGTGCTGATCCCGGCGGAGGTTCGAGTCCTCCCTTGGGCATGGGTGTGTGTGATTGTCTTTGGATAATTTAGGTTAAGTAATGTGTAAGCTTAGGGACTGATGACCTTAGCAGTTAAGTCCCATAAGGTAAAAAAAACTGTCATTTCCCTGATACGTAGAATTAGTATTGTACTTAGTTCCAGAGAAAGACAAACAAGCTATTAAAGCAGGTGGTCACAATGTTTTGGCTCATCAGTATGTAAGACCTGGGATACTGACTTCACGAAAGAGCGTGGGTTTAAATTTACCTACATTTGTATCAACTCGCCCGTCAGCACACTTGTCAACGGTACAACTGATATTAGTAAAGATTCGCTCTGATAACTTTCCGTAAAATAGGTAATACTACCATCCAGGAGAGGTCTGTGGTTGCAGACCATTGGTCACACTCGGAGCTACTTTTTCGTGAACGTCGGCGGATCTGTAAAGTATGATGTCGGAGAGCTGCACCTCGCGTAGACAGCTGAGTGCCTTGTTCAGCGGAGCAGCGACTGTGAAACGAGGGCGGACACCTGAGCCGAGCGGAGCGTGCTGTGGTGACGGTGGCGGGACCTGCCGCAACGTGAGAGCGGCGTGTCGGCAGCTGCCGCTCTGTGGGTAGCTGTCAAGTGACCTTGGGGCGGCCGCTGTGCGTGTAGGGGGAGCCACGCGTGGACACACGGGGCTGCATCTCTCAGCCGGGCAGTCCCTGTAGAACGAAACGTCTGCGGACCGTCTAGTATTACCCATGTCCCGTCTTAAGCTTACCCTAATTAATTAATAGTTTCTCCAGACGCCTTTCGCTGTTATTTATGAAGCGTCTTCCGCGGTCATTCTTGAAATATATTTACACACGGTGAACCACCTGAAACATGGACCGCGAATATTTCGGAAATGGAACGTGCTACTGATGTGCAGCTTTCAAGGAATGTATTGGTAGTCAGGGGCTCGTATTGTTTGCCAATCAACAGATCGTAACAATATTCTTAAAGTGTATTTTTTGAGAAAACACACACTTTTTAAATGGAACAATGTCTGTTGACATTAACAAACTAAAAGTAGGGTAAATCAGTATCCCAGTGGTGTTTGTTATTCTCGTGCGAGTCGCTTACGAGATATCGAATACAACCGACCATTCAAATTGCTACACCACGAAGATGACGTGCTACAGACGCGAAATTTAACCGACAGGAAAAAGATGCTGTGATATGCAAATGAGTAGCGTTTCAGAGCATTCACACAAGGTTGGCGCCGGTGGCGACACCTACAACTTGCTGACATGAGGAAAGTTTCCAACCGATTTATCATACACAAACAGCTGTTGACTGGAGTTCCCTGGTGAAGCGTTGTTGTGATGCCTCGTGTGAGAAATGCGTACCATCACGTTTTCGACTTTGATAAAGGTCAGATTGTAGCCTATCGCGATTGCGGTTTATCGTATCGCGACATTGCTGCTCGCGGTGGTCGAGATCAAATGACTGTTAGCAGAATATGGAATCGGTGGGTTCAGGAGGGTAATACGGAACGCCGTGCTGGATCCCAACGGCCTCGTATCACCAGCAGTCGAGATGACAGGCATTTTATCCACATGGCTATAACGGATCGTGCAGCCACGTCTCGGTCCCTGAGTCAACAGATGAGGACGTTTGCAAGACAACAACCATCTGCACGAACAGTTCGACGACGTTTGCAGCTGCATGGACTATCAGCTCGGAGACCATGGCTGCGGTTACCCATGAAGCTGCATCACAGACAGGAGCGCCTGCGATGGTGTACTCAACGACGAACCTGGGTGCACGAATGGCAAAACGTCATTTTTTCGAATGAATCCAGGTTTTGTTTACAGCATCATGATGGTCGCATCCGTGTTTGGCGATATCGCGGTGATCGCACGTTGGAAGCGTGTTTTCTTCATCGCCATTCTGGTGAATCACCCGGCGTGATTGTATGGGGTGCCATTGGTTACACGTCTTGGTCACCTCTTTTTCGCATTGACGACATTTTGAACAGTGGATGTTACATTTCAGATGTGTTACGACCAGTGGCTCTACCCTTCATTCGATCCCTGCGAAACCCTACATTTCAGCAGGATAATGCACGACCGCATGTTGTAGGTCCTGTACGGGTCTTTCTGGATACAGAAAATGTTCGACTGCTGCCCTGGCCCGGACATTCTCCAGATCTCTCACCAATTGAAAACGTCTGGTCAATGGTGGCCGAGCAACTGGCTCGTCACAATACGCCAGTCACTACGCTTGATGAACGGTGGTATCGTGTTGAAGCTGCATGGGCAGCTGTACCTGTACACGCCATCGAAGCTCTGTTTGACTCAATGCCCAGGAGTATCAAGGCCGTTATTACGGCCAGAGGTGGTTGTTCTGGGTACTGATTTCTCAGGATCTATGCACCCAAATTGCGTGAAAATGTAATAACAGGTCAGTTGTAGTATAATATATTTGTCCAATGAATACCCGTTTATCATCTGCATTTCTCCTTGGTGTAGCCATTTTAATGGCCAGTAGTGTATTTTGAAAAGTTTCCACACCGACACTTATTTGTGCCATTCAACATGCGTAGTTGCTAGGTACGATGTTTTCATCTTTGCATGATGTGTGCTTGTGTGTTACTTGACTGCACTCTTCTTGCTAGTCAGTTAGTGTATGCCAGTCCAATCAATACGTCGTGAGTGGGTGATGGGATTTACGAATGCACCAAAAACCAGCACGCTCATGGTGTACGGAGAGTGTAGTGAAAATGTAATTCGCTCTTGTACATTGTATGCACAAGATATCCCGATAGACGTCAACCATTTCTGCAATTATTTATCTACCTCTTCAACCAATTACGTGAAAGTGGTAGTGTGACATCTAGACAACTTAACAGAAGGAAAACAGTGACAACGGAAGAGGGGGAAATTAATGTTCATGCTTGCTGCTGTTGATCCGCAGCCGCGCGAGGTAGCCGTGCGGTCTAGGGCACCTTGTCATAATCGCGCGGCTCCCCCGTCGGAGGTTCGAGTCCTCCCTCGGGCAAGGGTGTGTGTGCTGTCCTTCGCATAAGTTAGTTTAAGCTAGATTAATTAGTTTGTAAGCCTAGGGACGGATGACCTCGGCAGTTTGGTCCCATAGCACCTTACCACAAATTTAATTTTGTTGATCCGCACGTTAGCTCCTGCGCAATCGCACGAGAAAGTGTCGTAAGTCAGGCAAGTGTCCTACGCTCTCTCCATCGACGTAGGTTCCATTGCCATCACGTCTCTCTTCATCAAAAGTTGCATGGAAATGACTATGAGAATCGTGTTAACTTCTGTACATAGGTCCTGAGACAGGATACTCCTGATGTATCATGTTTATTTTTTAGTGATTGATGAAGACACATTTACCAATCATGGCCAGATAAACCGCAGAAACATGCACTATTGGTCTGTTGACGATCCCCACTGGCTTCGTCAGGCGGCATGTGAGCGTCCATGGAGTGTGAAAATATGCTGTGGGGTAGTGAATCACCAGCTCATAGGCCCGTTTTTCACAGATGGAACATTGAAAGCGCACAATTATCGAAGCCTCCCCCTAACAGAGCATCTTCTATGGCTGCTTGCCCATTAAAACTGCTACACCAAGAAGAAATGCAGATGATAAACGGCTATTCATTGGATAAATATATTATATTAGAAGTGACATATGATTACATTTTCACGCAATTTGGGTGCATAGATCCTGAGAAATCAGTGCCCAGAACAACCACCTCTGGCCGTAATAACGGCCTTGATGCGCCTGGGCATTGAGTCAAACGGAGCTTGGATGGCGTGTACAGGTACAGCTGCCCATGCAGCTTCAACACGATACCACAGTTCATCAAGAGTAGTGACTGGCGTATTGTGACGAGCCAATTGCTCGGCCATCATTGACCAGACGTTTTCAATTGGTGAGAGACCTGGAGAATGTGCTGGCCAGGGCAGCAGTCGAACATTTTCTGTATCCAGAAAGGCCCGTACAGGACCTACAACATGCGGTCGTGCATTATCCTGCTGAAATGTAGGGTTTCGCAGGGATCGAATGAAGGGTAAAGCCACGGGTCGTATCACATCTGAAATGTAACATCCACTGTTTAAAGTGCCGTCAATGCGAACAAGAGGTGACCGAGACGTGTAACCAATGGCACCCTATACCATCACGCCGGGTGATACGCCAGTATGGCGATGACGAATATACGCTTCCAGTGTGCGTTCACGGCGATGTCGCCAAACACGGATGCGATAATCATGATGCTGTAAATAGAACCTGGATTCATCCGAAAAAATGACGTTTTGTCATTCGTGCACCCAGGCTCGTCGTTGAGTACACCATCGGAGCCGCTCCTGTCTGTGATGCACAGTCAAGGGTAACCGCAGCCACGGTCTCCGAGCTGATAGTCCATGCTGTTGCAAACGTCGTCGAACTGTTCGTGCAGATGGTTGTTGTCTTGCAAACGACCCCATCTGTTGACTCAGGGACCGAGACGTGGCTGCACGATCCGTTACAGCCATGTGGATAAGATGCCTGTCATCTCGACTGCTAGTGATACGAGGCCGTTCGAATCCAGCACGGCGTTCCGTATTACCCTCCTGAACCCACCGATTCCATATTCTGCTAACAGTCATTCGATCTCGACCACCGCGAGCAGTAATGTCGCGATACGATAAACCGCAATCGTGATAGGCTACAATCCGACCTTTATCAAAGTCGGAAACGTGATGGTACGTATTTCTCCTTCTTACACGAGGCATCACAACGTTTCACCAGGCAACGCCGGTCAACTGCTGTTTGTGTATGATAAATCGGTTGGAAACTTTCCTCGTGTCAGCACGTTGTAGGTGTCGCCACCGGCGCCAACCTTGTGTGAATTCTCTGAAACGCTACTCATTTGCATATCACAGCACCTTTTTCCTGACGGTTAAATTTCGCGTCTGTAGCACGTCATCTTCGTGGTGTAGCAGTTTGAATGGCCAGTAGTGTAGTTTCTTTCAAGTGATTGTTTAACTCCCCTATAATTGAACGATGTGCAAATACTTTTCGGCATGAAACTGCATGGTTCAATGATACCGATATCACTGCTTCATACCGTTTTAAAAATACCTATGATTTCAGTACATAATTGCTACGAGAAAAGGAAATCTGTAGTCTGGGAAAAGATTTCAATGAAAAGAAGACGATAAAAAATATGGAATTTGCGACATGTCAGCCTTACAGCTATTCACGAAAGTTGATTAGAACTCTAGTGTCAGTGGGTGAAAAAACCCTTCCGCTACACGATTTGTCTTCAAGACGTATATCTGGGAGTTTCTAAGCAATTCAAATGTCCTAAATATCTTAGAATCCTCACAACATTGTGCGTGGGGAGATATGTTCGCAGGAGGGTCGTTACGGATCAACTAGGTTTGCGCAACGCTATCAGCGACGCTACATTTCCTCTGATGGTGGGCTACATAAATAGAAGTGTATGATTGTCTGCACTCTAGCAACCGAATAAGATGAAGACCCTTAGCTATGACGTAAGATAAAGTCATTTCTGTGCTTATAATGATTTGAAAATGACATATAATTTTATCTCTGGTAAGTGACAACAGCAAATGTGATCTAGATCTGTGAGCCGCCGTTGTTGCGTGGTTCTTAATTTTGTACCCACTCATTTGCTAAACTTGTCATCATGATGGAATGGCGGAATGTAGTCGTGTGATGAGTTGAAACGATAAAGATATTAACCTCTGGCTGCAAGGATGATTTTCAATTTCTTTATTCCCTTATCGATCTTCCGAATACCAGCTTCATTCTGAGATGCATTGTGTATATAAGCTTCTAATCGATATTAGGTGCTACTTCGTGGGTATCACAGTTCACTGTCATCATCGATCAACGATACGTGTAAAAAAAAAAAAAAAAAGGAAATAAATGTTTCTTTGTGTGGTGTTGTGTGTTGAGAATTGTTCGTCATATGGACCAATGACAGATAGGATTAATAGAGGCGAAAAGAGAAGATTCAAAGAAGGGGTGCGCGTTCCTTCACGGATTCGTTTAGTCAGCGTGATTGCGTCACAGAAAAGCGCCACACGCTACAAGACAGCCGTTCTTCATTATGGAGAGGGCCAGTATTAAACTTCCGAGCTCTCACGTTATTTGGACAGAAATGTAAATGTAGGAGAGAGTTCTGTGATAGCATTTTTGTTGTAATATATTTGTTCTGCTGTTATTAACTTAAGATGAATTACAGCCAAAAATTGTTGGACATCGTACATGATTATTGCATCCTGTGGTACAGATATTCTCACCTATTAAGGTTTACGTCGTGCAATGCAGATATTGTGTTCGTATGTGTTTCAAGAAATGAGTGGGTGGATTATAAGTCTCAGATCCGCCCAATCACTTTGCTTTAAGATTATCACAAAACTGTTGTCCGCGTTACAGCATAAGATTCAGTTAGTGTCTCTGTCCTCATTATCTCCATTCATTTCGTGTTTCTGTCATTATCTCTAATGGAGCAACGTGTCTTGCAGTATGCAGATTGGTCCATTCGATCATAAATCACTGTATACCATCCTGAACGTTATCTAACACAGTATAAATCACGCCAGTAAAGCGATTCCATCATTTTGTTAACAATCTATATTCAGTTCAGAAGTTGGTATAACTGTTTTGCCGCGAGCTACTGAGATGCTGTACTCGCATGCGCAGCACTTTCTCCGTGACTCCGCGACATTGGAATCTCGCCATCGGAACAGGTTTCGTTTCGTCACCGCGTAGGCTGCACGAACTTGCTAGACATCACGCAGCAGCCTCTTTCCTATTTAGGCGCCGCTGAATTGTCACATGGATTCTCAAAATGACCTCTAAGAATGAAAAATATACGACAGCAAGAACGAGACGACAACACCAGAGATGTGAAAGTGGAAGCAGCAAAGTAGTATCTACATTTATATTATGTAATTCAAATCAAATAAGTTAGGCGTGCGACCTAGACGGAAAATGGAATAAAGAATAGAAACGCAATAGTAGAGTACACTGTGGAATTTGTTTCCCTGATTGCCAAGCGAAATACTGAATTAGAGGATCACCTGACGGAGTTTTTTGGACCACGAAGTTTACGGAACTTGCAACGATATTAGTCAAATCTGTCACATTTCGTTCCATTCATCTAATAGAAAGTTATCTCAGATAACACAAGCCTGCATTTTTAAAACTTGTATTGGACGGTTTTCCCAAAACAGGTGTTCTTGAACTGATTTGTAATGGTGATTATGAAAATTACTTTAATTTTGTTCTTTCACTTCACGATTTTTCACAAAATAAAATCTCATGTTTTAAAGATTTAAGTGACTGAATCGCAAATATTAAAATAAAATATCAGTCTAGGTCTATATTTTTACAATCACTCTTTTGTCTGTTGGGCATACGCTGAAAGTTCTACAAACAGTTGTCTTATAAACATTATGAGTGCTCTGTTGCATGTAGAGTGCAAACTTATTTACTTTTATTTCTCTCATAGAAGTTTCATATCCACTTTGTTTTCAACATCCAACAAGAGACGGCCATGATGCTTTATTCTATCTCCCATGGTACCTCTTATCCATTCCTTTAACGTTCTGGACGAAGCGTTCTTGTTCGTCACTAGAATGTCCCACATTTTCATGGAAGTATCAGATGGTTAGTGTAGGGTGTAACTGTTTGCAGTCTTTGTACAAACCAACTACTTGAAATTGTCCAACATAGTTCTGACAATGTTCTTGTAATCTGGATGTTTTTTATTTGTTAGAGACGTTTCAGTAACAGACCTGAAGACAATCCATGTAACGTTTTCTCTAACATACATTGTATTCTGAAATTCGCAATCCTTCATCAGTCTGTGAATTTGAGAAGCGTCAGAAATTCCAGCTTACAGTTTTTCTTGACCAGTATGGTGCCTGAATCAGGCTCTGAATTTTGGAAGGGCCCTAACAAATTTCTTCATCAAGCCCAGTTTGAAGCAATATTTTTTGTGGTCTGTAAGCAGTTCGTGGAAAATGTTTTCTGCCCCAGGCACAAAACGTCCCAGATTTGGCCAACCCTTTGCACTCCAACGGTCCTGCTTTGACTGGCTACCTCATTCATATAAAAAAGGAGAGCATTTTCATACATTCAGTTTGCTGTTCTAATAAAATAAATATAACTAAAAATTAAGCAAAATTTATTTCGTTACGAAGAAAACTCAACGTGATAAAGTAAAAGTAAGAATAGTTCTGGAATCAGTTAAGAAAAGTTAGTTAAGAACACCCATTTATTTTCAGTCATTTTATATCATTCTGATCTGCGCCATCTTATAGACAGCAACTGCAAGTGTAAGACTTTAACAACTGTAGTGCTAGTGGATACGCAGTTTGTGTCACACAGATAAACAGTGCCTGGTGCTGAGAAAGATAACACCGAATCGCTGAGGACATGATTTTTTTTCTGTTTACTTTTTATTCTCTAAGTTACCTGGTTATGTAACAGGCTCTTAGTAGTGGGGATGAGGCGGTGGGGCGCGGGGGGAGGGGGGGGGGGGAGAAATCCCAATTGTGAATATTCGAGAAAGGGTTTCCAGGTTTAGTCACTTGCTTTACAGCCAAACAAAACCATCCGAAGACCCTGGTCAGAATTGGGGGTGGAAAGTACTTGTAATTTAATTCTGGGACAGCACTTCCCAAATTGTAAGCCAAGTGCATGTAAACGTGTGTTTGTTTATATGTATACAGAGTAAAGTAGAAGACTTTCTCGACATTTTGCTCTTTTGTGAGCATTATGAAAAGTCTCCGCAATGCAGCGGTTACCAACCTGAGGGTAATTAATCCGTTGAGGAGTAAAATGAAATTTTCAGAGAGATAAAATCTATGAAACTAAATTATTTCTGAAAGATCATTACTATTATCACTATTTCGTAAGACTGTGACATTAAAATTGAGATATATGCATAACATACACTTAAAAATCTCATGAAACAGTCGTCTCCGAGTTGTAGGCAGTGGCCGAAAAGGACTAGCAATTGCTTCATTACTCACTTCATAACAACTGCACGAATTAATAGTTAGTGGTCAACAGCACAATTGCTGTACACTGCGGTAGAGCATGAACAGTATTATTATTATTATTATTATTATTATTATTATTATTATAACTATTGTTAGTGGCAGTGGTCACACACAAAACATTGACAGTCTGAAGTCTTCCAGTGTCTGTCAGCATAGAAGTAAGGAGTCCAGCAATCAAGTGCTTTACAAACATTAAGAATAGTGCAAACGTTTTAACTTGGTTTATTTTAAATGAGGGTGCAGGGTGTGGGTGACCCAAGTGTCGCTAGGGAGAGGACTGGTGCAAAGGAAGTTTGTTTTGTAACAAGTGTTCACCCTCAAAGTGGATACCCAGCTTTCTTTTCTGAGAAGGATTTGTCGGTAACACTGGCAATAGACTGAGATCTACTTCGTCATTCTACAGGGTGAGTCACTAACTATTGCCACCAGGAATAACTCCGAAAGTATGATAGGAACTAAAAAGTTTGTGGGACAAAAGTTGCATATGAAGGTCAATTTTTTTTTTTTTATGGGATGCTATAGTTTGGTACTTATTTTCTGATAGCGAATTCAATTATGTGTAACAGTGAGGTCTTTGAAGGTTAACGTAGGTGAAAGGTGAAAAAGGTAGCATGATCGTCCATTTACAGTGTTCGAAGTGATGACCATTGATATCAATGCAGTGCTGCAATCTTCTTATCATGGACTGAGTGGTATTCCTTATCACATCGGCACTTATCGAAGCACATGCTCTGACGGCTGTCTCGCATATTTTCAGGTGTAGTTGGAACGTCTTTATAAACCATGTGTTTTACGAATCCCCACAAGAAAAAATCCAGAGGCGTCAAGTCTGGCGAACGAGTCGGCCACGACACATCTCCTTCGCGTCCAATCCAGTCATCTGGGAATTGTCTCTGCAACTCATCTCTAGCCATCAGCGAAAACTGTGCCGGATACGCATCGTGTTGATACCACATTCTGTTCCTTGTTCTTGAAGGTACTTCTTCCAATAACAGACTCAATGTTTCTCGGAGGAATGTGGTGTACTTCCTCCGATTAAGATTTCCTTCGATGAAATAGGGGCTTATAATTCTGTCTTCCAGATTCTCACACCATACTTTCGCCGACCACGGTTTTTGGTGTGCAACTTGGCGCAGCCAACACAGATTTTCAGTTGCCCAATAATACATGTTATGCAAATTAACATTTCTAAGGATCGTGAATGTAGCCTCGTCAGTAAATAAAATCAAATTAATAAATCTGTCATCCCTCTGAATATGAAGTTGAGCCTATCGGCAGAATTCAATGCGATGCATACAATCCGTAACAGTTAATTCTTGATGGAACTGATTCGGTAAGGATTGTACTTATGCGATACAGAACACGGACAACACTACTCTGGCTCATGCCAGATTCCCTTGCGATTAGAGGCGAACTAACACAAGGATGTCGAACCACAGTGGCAACAGTACCAATTTCCGTTTACTCGTAAGAAGCTTTCCTTTTCCGGGTATGTTTCCGATGCGTTAAAGATCCAGTTCAAATGGCTCTGAGCACTATGGGACTTAACATCTATGGTCATCAGTCCCATAGAACTTAGAACTACTTAAACCTAACTAACCTAAGGACATCAAACAACACCCAGTCGTCACGAGGCAGAGAAAATCCCTGACCCCGCCGGGAATCGAACCCGGGAACCCGGGCGCGGGAAGCGAGAACGCTACCGCACGACCACGAGTTGCGGACAAAGATCCAGTTGTTCTCAATTTATCATACACATATTTAAATGTACAACGTGTAAGGTGAGTACGTTGAGGATATATATTGCACCGTATAAGTCTCTAGCACTCACTGAATTTCGTTGGCATTCTCCGTAAATGAGAAGCATATCGACTAGTTCTTCTAAGAAATGCACCATTCACATTCTTTAGATTCGTCGATACTAGTCTTACCGTTACTATTAGTGTTGTACTGCGAAACTGTCGAATGGTGTTTACATGTCGCCGGCCGCGGTGGTATAGCGGTTCTAGGCGTTCAGTCCGGAACCTCACGACTGCTACGGTCGCAGGTTCGAATCCTGCCTCGGGCATGGATGTGTGTGATGTCCTTAGGTTTAAGTAGTTCTAAGTTCTAGGGGACTGATGACCAGAGATGTTTAGTCCCATAGTGCTCAGAGCCATTTGAACCATTTGTTTACATGTCAATCGCACATTAGACGGATACGCCGTATTCGGCGAATATTTACTATTTGCAAGATATGCGAGAGAGAATTGTCAGAGCACGTGCTTCGATAAATGCCGAAGTGATAAGGAACGCCACTCAATCTATGATAAGAAGATTGAAGCACTGCAATGACATAAATGGCAATCACTTCGAACACCTTCTGTAAATGGACGTTCATGCCACCTTTTTCACCTTCATTCGTCTCGATAACCGCTATCAGAAAAAAGTACCAAATTATAGCATCCCACTAAAAAAAACAAAGTTGACCTTCACATCTCTGACGCGACCCTATCTAGCAACAAAAAACAAATGTCATATTACGGCCCCAATTGTCCCATGCAATAGTTGTTCCACAAACTTTGCAGCTACTATCATACTTTCGGAGTTATTCTAGGAGGCAATAGTTAGTGACTCACCCTGCACAAGAATAGACTGTTAGGAGTAAGCAGTACTGGTTGTCTCATTGACTCATTAGTTCGTTGTTTAAGAAAATCACCAGAAAAGCTAAATTTCATTTATGTTTTGTCATTTTATAAATAAAAGCGTTAAAAAAATTCGTTTTCGTTGTAAAGCTTAGTTAGAGTCTAGTGGCGGTGGAGGGGGACAGTACTATCCAATCTCTGATTACATTCAGGGGTAATGGTCTCAGACAGGTATGGAACCACTGCCCCAGTGTCTGTGACCTCAGCTGGCAGAAACAAAGCTGGGAGTGTGTAGACCCGACCGTTACAGGGCTCATAGCGGGCGGGGAGAGCGCGGCAGCCACTGAGCACCTGCTGCGCCTGCTGGGTTCACGCGGGAGCGCCGCTGAATACCGCCGTTCCGGCCCACCTGGCAGCGCCTATGAGCCAGCGGGATCTCTCGACCGTAGCGACTCGCGCTTTGTTTTACAATCTCTCCACTGTTTCTGTTTCCTCTCGCTATTCTGTTTGCCAACTCCGTTGCTGAAACTGGGAACTATAGAGTTGTCTCCATTAAATAACGCCTCCGCTCCATTCGAAACTAAGTTCGTCGGACAAAATATTAGTGATCCCATTCAAAGAACTCACTGCCGCCTTTGCAGCGCTGTTGATGGTGTTCCTCCAGCGCTGATGTAAATTGTGGCTGTGGTGCGGTGTGTCCGTGCCTGCCGGCCGCGGTGGCCGTGCGGTTCTAGGCGCTCCAGTCCGGAGCCGCGCTGCTGCTACGGTCGCAGGTTCGAATCCTGCCTCGGGCATGGGTGTGTGTGATGTCCTTAGGTTAGTTAGGTTTAAGTAGTTCTAAGTTCTAGGGGACTGATGACCACAGCAGTTGAGTCCCATAGTGCTCAGAGCCATTTGAACCATTTTTGTCCGTGCCTCTCGGTTGTGTGGAACAAGCGCAGTGGAGATGCGACAGAGTTGCAGAATGTAAGTGTCGTGCTTGGGTGTAACTACGACGACACCGCGAACAAAGTTGCCCAATTTGTTGGTGCATCAACGCGGACTGCCTACCAGGAATGAACGCCATTCGCAGCGACGTAACATTGCGCACGAACGGCATTCGTAAAATAATTACAATTGACAACGAGCCGAGTGGAGTGGCAGCGCAGTTAGAGGTGCCATGTCACTGATTGCGCGGCCCCTCCCGCCGGAGGTTCGAGTCCTCCCTCCGGCTTAGCATAAGTTAGTTTAAGTAGTGTCTACGTCTACTAGTTTTTCCATTCGTCTGTAAAGAATTCGTGTTAGTATTTTGCAGCCGTGGCTTATTAAACTGATTGTTCGGTAATTTTCACGTCTGTCAACACCTGTTTTCTTTGGGATTGGAATTATTATATTCTTCTTGAACTCTGAGGGTATTTCGCCTGTTTCATACATCTTGCTCACCAGATGGTAGAGTTTTGTCAGGATTGGCTCTCCCAAGGCCGTCAGTAGTTCCAATGGAATGTTGTCTACTCCAGGGGCCTTGTTTCGACTCAGGTCTTTCAGTGCTCTGTCAAACTCTTCACGCGGTATCGTATCTCCCATTTCATCTTCATCTACATCCTCTTCCATTTCCATAATATTGTCCTCAAGTACATAGCCCTTGTATAGACCCTCTATATACTCCTTCCACCTTTCTACTTTCCCTTCTTTGCTTAGAACTGGGTTTCCATCTGAGCTCTTGAAGTTCATACAAGTGGTTCTCTTATCTCCAAAGGTCTCTTTAATTTTCCTGTAGGCAGTATCTATCTTACCCCTAGTGAGAGAAGCCTCTACATACTTACATTTGTCCTCTAGCCATCCCTGCTTAGCCATTTTGCACTTCCTGTCGATCTCATTTTTGAGACGTTTGTATTCCTTTTTTCCTGCTACATTTACTGCATTTTTATATTCTCTCCTTTCATCAATTAAATTCAATATTTCTTCTGTTATCCAAGGATTTCTACTAGCCCTCGTCTTTTTACCTACTTGATCCTCTGCTGCCTTCACTACTTCATCCCTCAAAGCTACCCATTCTTCTTCCACTGTATTTCTTTCCCTCATTCCTGTCAATTTTTCCCTTACGCTCTCCCTGAAACTCTGTACAACCTCTGGTTCTTTCAGTTTATCCAGGTCCCATCTCCTTAAATTCCCACCTTTTTGCAGTTCTTCTGTTTTAATCTACAGGTCATAACCAATAGATTGTGGTCAGAGTCCACATCTGCCCCTGGAAATGTCTTACAATTTAAAATCTGGTTCCTAAATCTCTGTCTTACCATTATATAATCTATCTGATACCTTTTAGTATCTCCAGGGTTCTTCCATGTATACAACCTTCTATCATGATTCTTAAACCAAGTGTTAGCTATGATTAAGTCGTGCTCTGTGCAAAATTCTACCAGGCGGCTTCCTCTTTCGTTTCTTAGCCCCAATCCATATTCACCTACTACGTTTCCTTCTCTCCCTTTTCCTACACTCGAATTCGAGTCACCCATGACTATTAAATTTTCATCTCCCTTCACTATCTGAATAATTTCTTTTATTTCATCATACATTTCTTCAATTTCTTCGTCATCTGCAGAGCTAGTTGGCATATAAACTTGTACTACTGAAGTAGGTGTGGGCTTCGTATCTATCTTGGCCACAATAATGCGTTCACTATGCTGTTTGTAGTAGCTTACCCGCATTCCTATTTTCCTATTCATTATTAAACCTACTCCTGCATTATCCCTATTTGACTTTGTGTTTATAACCCTGTAACACTAATAATAATAATAATAATAATAACCCTGTGTTCGCCCGACCAAAAGTCTTGTTCCTCCTGCCACCGAACTTCACTAATTCCCACTATATCTAACTTTAACCTATCCATTTCCCTTTTTAAATTTTCTAACCTACCTGCCTGATTAAGGGATCTGACATTCCACGCTCCGATCCGTAGAACGCCAGTTTTCTTTCCCCTGATAACGACATCCTCTTGAGTAGTCCCCGCCAGGAGATCCGAATGGGGGACTATTTTACCTCCGGAATATTTTACCCAAGAGGAAAAGAAATAAAAACTTTGAGGTTCGCTGATGACATTGTAATTCTGTCAGAGACTGCAAAGGACTTGGAATTGCAGTTGAACGGAATGGATGGTGTCTTGAAGGGAGGATATAAGATGAACATCAACAAAAGCAAAACGAGGATAATGGAATGTAGTCGAATTAAGTCGGGTGATGTTGAGGGTATTAGATTAGGAAATGAGACACTTAGTAGTAAAGGAGTTTTGCTATTTGGGGAGCAAAATAACTGATGATGGTCGAAGTAGAGAGGATATAAAATGTAGACTGGCAATGGCAAGGAAAGCGTTTCTGAAGAAGATAAATTTCCTATCATCGAGTATAGATTTAAGTGTCAGGAAGTCATTTCTGAAAGTATTTGTATGGAGTGTATCCGTGTATGGAAGTGAAACATGGACGGTAAATAGTTTGGACAAGAAGAGAATAGAAGCTTTCGAAATGTGGTGCTACAGAAGAATGCTGAAGATTAGATGGGTAGATCACATAACTAATGAGGAAGTATTGAATAGGATTGGGGAGAAGAGAAGTTTGTGGCACAACTTGACCAGAAGAAGGGATCGGTTGGTAGGACATGTTCTGAGGCATCAAGGGATCACCAATTTAGTATTGGAGGGCAGCGTGGAGGGTAAAAATCGTAGGGGGAGACCAAGAGATGAATACACTAAGCAGATTCAGAAGGATGTAGGTTGCAGTAAGTACTGGGAGATGAAGAGGCTTGCACAGGATAAAGTAGCATGGAGAGCTGCATCAAACCAGTCTCAGGACTGAAGACCACAATAAAAACAACAACGTCTAGGGACCGACGACGTCAGCAGTTTGGTCCCTAACGAATTCACACACACACCGACAGCGACCATTCAAAGATAACGGAAATAAGAGCTCGTACTGAGGCGTTCAGACAGTCGTTTTACCCTTGCGCGATCCGCGAGTGGAACAGAGGGGGGGAAATATGACTTTGGCGCGAATTGTGCCCTCCGTCACACATCGCTTGGTGGCTAGCGGAGTATATATGTAGATGCAGAAGACGAAAGTCATCCTTATCAATAACAATAGGTTTCAAACTCTACAATAACTGCTGGTGTTAGTGAATGCACATTCATCTCAACAAGTTTCTGAAGCGATCATTATTAATAGCAGAACAATATCTACCACGCAAGAAAAAATAGTAGAAAATCATATGATAAGTGGGAATGGAAAACGTTCGAAACGCCAACTCTCACATTTGTCAAGGGAATGAAAAAACAATGTATCTCTCTACGGTCGTAACTGATTTGTATCCAAAAAATTGAGAAGGTATTCTGGGACTACGGAATTATGCTTCTCACGGCATCACGACAAAAAATTAATCAGACAAATTAGAAAGTAGATATATTTTGAGAACGTTCTAAGTGCCGTACTAGGAGATCGACCGGGTCTAATTGTGAATAAGAAAGTTTTTGCTCCAAGTGCCATTAATAATGAGGTACTACGTTTTATTTGTCATAATACAAGTACAGAAATACAGCAATAAGTTTCTGACTAGTAGACCTTTATTCAACAAAAACCAGTTTCTCAGATCTTTCAGATATTCCAGCTCCAGAGGGAAGCACTGCTTGGCACAATGACCATGCGCCATCTACTAAAGAATGTTTGCAACACTTTCCCCATGACTGGCACCTGGATCAGCTCTAGCGAGACTACCGAGATGCCGGCCGCGGTGGTCTAGCGGTTCTAGGCGCTCAGTTCGGAACCGTGGGACAGCTACGGTCGCAGGTTCGAATCCTGCCTCGAGCATGGATGTGTGTGATGTCCTTAGGTTAGTTAGGTTTAAGTAGTTCTAAGTTCTAGGCGATGATGACCTCAGAAGTTAAGCCGCATAGTGCTCAGAGCCATTTGAACCAGTACCGAGATCTCAATAGCACAACGCGTTTTGTGAAAAAATTATATTTAGAACGCTTTGCATTTCCAGTATTCAAATACACTAATGCACAACTGAATTAAAAAATCAGGAACATAATTATTCCATTTCCAAAGAAAGCAGGTGCTGACAGGTGTGAATATTACTGTACTATTAGTTTAGTAAGTCATGGCTGCAAAATGCTAACACGAATTCTTTGCAGAAGAATGGAAGGACAGGTAAAAGCCAACCATGGTGAAGATCAGTTTAGATTCCAGAGATATATTGACCTACGACTTATCTTAGAAGCTAGGTTAGGAAAAGGCTAAGCTACGTTTATAGCATTTATAGACTTAGAGAAAGCTTTTGACAACGTTGACTGGAATACTCTCTTTCAAATTCTGATGGTAACAGGGTAAAATACAGAGAGCGAAAGGTATTTACAACTTGTACAGAAATCAGACGGCAGTTGTAAGAGTGGAAGGGCACGAAAGGAGAGCAGGGGTTGACAAGGGAGCGAGACAGACTTATACCCTGTTGCCGATGTTATTCAATCCGTACATTGAGCAAGCAGTAAAGGAAACGAAAGAAAAATTTGGAGGCTAAACTGAAGTTGAGGGAACAGAAATAAAAACTCTGAGGTTTCCCGATGACATTATAATTCTGTACAGACAGGAAACGTTTGGAAGAGCAGCTGAACGCAATGGACAGTGCCTTGAAAGGAGGCTATAAGATAAACACCAACAAGGTCAAAACGAGCATAAGGCAATGTAGTCGAATTAAATCACTTGATGCACAGGAAATTAAATGAGTTTTGCTACTTGGGCAGCAAAATAACTGATGATTGTTCAAGTAGAGAGAATATAGACTGTAGACTGGCGATGGTAAGAAAAGCGTTCCTGAAGAAGAGAAATTTACAAGTATCCAATATAGATTTAAGTGTTTTAGGAAGTCTTTCCTGAAACTATATGTGTGGAGCGTAGCCATGTCCGGAAGTGAAACATGGGCGATAAAAAATTTAGACAAGAAGAGAATGGAAATTTTTGAAATGTGGTGCTGCAGAAGAATACTGAAGATTAGGAGGGTAGATGAGGTAACTAGTGAGGAGGTACTGAACAGTATTGGAGAGAAAAGAAATTTGTGGCAGAACCTTACTAGAAGGAGGGATCGGTTGATAATACATATTCTGAGACGTCTAGGAATTACCAGTTAGGAAAATTCGGGAGCTAAAAATTGTAAAAGGATACCAAGAGATGAACACAGCAAGCAGATCCAAATGGATGAAGTTGCACCAGTTATTTCGAGACGAATAGGCTTGCATGCGATAGAGTAACAGGGAGAGCTGCATCAAACCAGCCGTCAGACTGAAGACGACAACAATAACAACATCAACACATAACGCACTTTAGTCCCCCTTAAACATCCCAACAACCACCAACACATAACGCACTCTTTATAAAAATTATCTAAAAGTGTAGATTAAGGGACTGAAAAGTTCTGCTGCTACATGGCAAGAAGTAGTTGTCGTTGCAAAGCTGCATGACATAATGTATTGTAAACAGGGCTCAGTATTTCCTTTATAAAATACCGTTATCGTCAAGTAAATATTAAGCTGATAAGATCAAAAAAGCAGCAGCCCCATAGTATAGCTGAGAGGGTACCAAACCTTTTCAAAGCAGCAGCTTACTTTATAATTTACTCGATTACATTTAGATGCCGTAAACGTGAGTGGCATTTAGTAATTTAGTGATCGTATTTTGTAAATAAGTATACAGGTTAAGTTTCAATGATTTCCTTCTCTTTCGTTGTAATACTTGATTTGTACCACATCCCTGAAGGTTCTCCTTCTTGGTGATGTCTATAGAATACGATGAACGAGCAACTAAACAGAGTCAGAAAACGCGACCGTCCTCAGGATCAAAAGAAAGTAATTACCAAATTATGAACAGGTGGTCGCTCATAACACGAAGGACAAAGTGAGGGAAGAGAAGAAAATTGGATCGCCTTACCAAAGAGGCAACAACTATTATTTTTACAAACGTTTGTCATTGATAAAAGGCTAATCAGAAGAGCTGACTGTACTGAATAATTTAGTATGAATGTAAAGTAAAATGGCCGGTTCCCGTCAGATCATCGAAGTTAAGCGGTGTCGGGTTGGGCTAGCACTTGGATGGGTGACTGTCCAGTCTGCCGAGCGCTGTTAGCAAGCGGGGTGCACTCAGCCCTTGTGAAGAAAATTGAGGAGCTACCTGATAGGGACGTAGCGGCTCCGGTCTCGTAAACTGACATACGGTCGGGAGAGCGGTGTGCTGACCACATGCCCCTCCATATTTCACCCAGTGACGCATGTGAGCTGAGGATGACACGGCGGCCGGTCTGTATCATTGGTCCTTTATGGCCTATTCGGGCGGAGTTTTTTTTTTCTAGTAAAGTAAAATGATGTCAGTTACTCATGTTTTGTATGGCAGTTTGAGATTTGAATGAGACCTTCATGTACATCAACACACATTGAATGCTAATGTGGGAAGGAACACTTGATTTCAGACACATCAGAACAATAAACCGTTTCATAATCGAACAACTGCGGCACTGTCCTTCATATTACCTCGCGACTATTTTGCTTTCCTTCCGTTTTAATTATCAACCTCAGTCCCTCTTTTGTAGCTCTCCTTGCGATCTCTCAGACGCATGTGTACCAGAAATCTGGCAACTACGCGGCACAGCTTCTGCATACCCTCACTCACCTCTTCTGCTTCCTGACATTTTACGCAGCCATTTTCGAATTTTGCAACCTTATATAAGGCAGCTATTAAAATTCTAACATCAGGAGGGCAGCACGCAAAAAATCGTCAAACCGGCGGGAACTCTTCTACATGCTTGGATATGCGAATGGTTTATGAGCGAAACCACTCGAAGTAGGAACCAGTAAAGCCATCTATGTTCTGTCCGCAGTGGGCTTTTCATTCATAAATCACATTTGAATCCTGGTTATTTGTGAGAAGATCTTCTAATGCCGCGAGTAAAAGGGAGAATCGTCTTCCTGTAAGTGACGGAATTCCACAGCAGCACATCGTGCCCTGTCCAGACGGCGGTTCGTCTTCCACGATATATATGCCCTCTAGTATTATGGTTAACTCTAAGATATTTCCGTTTGCTGATGACACTAGATTGGTAGTGAAGGGTGTTGTGTGCAACACTGGCCCGGTTTCAAATAGTGCTGTTCATGATCTAAGTTCATGGCTTATAGAAAGTAAACTAACGCTAAATCACAGTAAGGCTCAAATGGTTCAAATGGCTCTGAGCACTATGGAACTTAACGTCTGAGGTCATCAGTCCCCTAGAACTTAGAACTACTTAAACCTAACTAACCTAAGGACATCACAAACATCCATGCCCTAGGCAGGATTCGAACCTGCGACCGTAGCGGTCGCGCGGTTGCAGACTGTAGCGCCTAGCACCGCTCGGCCACTCTGGCCGGCGTAAGGCTCAGTTTTTACAGTTTGTAATACTCAATTCAACAAAACCTGACGTTTTAATTTCACAGAATGGGCATATGATTAGTGAAACTGAACAATTCAAATGTCTAGGTACTCAGATAGATAGTAAACTGTCGTGGAAAGCCCACGTTCAGGATCTTGTTCAAAGACTTAATGCTGCCATTTTTACTATTCGAACGGTATCTGAAGTGAGTGATCGTTCGACACGAAAATTAGGTGTGCACTATACTGCTGCATCCATTTTCAATAAGCTACCGCTCGAATTGAAAAATCTTAACAGTAATACACGCGCTTTCAAATCGAAATTGAAGAGTTTCCTCATGGGCCACTCCTTCTATTCTGCAGAGGAGTTCCTTGAAAAATTAAACTGATTCTTGTACTGTTGATTGCTTTTACTCAAACTTATGGATTGTGTTTTTTTCGGGTTAATAAACATTTTATTTTTATCTGTTATTACTTTTATGTTGTAATTTCAGGTAATGACATGTTCCATGACCTTGGAGATTTACTCTTCAATTTGGTCCTACGGAATTTGAGGTGTAAATAAAATAAATGAATTTTGCATCCAACAAGCGACTCCCTGCTATGTGACTTAACATCTGTGGTCATCAGTCCCCTAGAACTTAGAACTACTTAAACCTAACTAACCTAAGGACATCACACACATCCATACCCGAGGTAGGATTCGAACCTGCGACCGTAGCGGTCACGCGGTTCCAGACTGAAGCGCCTAGAACCGCACTGCCACACCGGCCGGCAAAACTACTGAGGTCATCGGTCCCTAGACTTACACACTATGTAAACTAACTTACGCTAAGAACAACACACACATCCATGCCCGAGGGAGGACTCGAACCTCCAGCGAGAGGACCGTCCAATCCGTGACATGGCGCCTCAAACCACGCTGCCACTCCAGCGGCATATAGTAAGTAAGAGTTCCAACTCCTCTGCAAGGCTGAACCTATTATATACAGCACGTTTCCTGCGCGCCACAATTCGTAGGACGCCGAAAGCTTATGAAGGTTGCGGTCGCTAGACGTCTGGAAATATAGACCAGTATGTGCGGGATTACGGTGAGTGCAATGCTCGAATGAGTCATCCTTTCAGACTGACTAAGACGTCTAGAAACGGTAGACAGTCATCTTTTTCCTTTCCCATAGTGAATTGGATATTCTTGTGGATTGGATTTATATGTAAAAAACTTAACACCTTTTACTTACCGTGTTCCCCACACAGCGCCAGAAGGAGATTTATGTTTTACGTGCCCTTGGCTCGTGTGTCGAAAACGCCGTCGGTTAGTGCAAAATATTCACTACTGAATAAAAAATAAGCTGAGAGTGGGGCACGATGGAACAAAGTTGTTATGTCGGCTTTAGACATACTGTCGATTAGTCCTAGCGAATCTCAGAGTGAAAAATGAGACATAAAAACTTACTAATACGTCCGATTCACTGAATAGTAGATACTTCAGTCTAAAGACGGCTTAATTTATACATATGATGTTGGTCTATGTCCACAAAATGTTTCGGTGACAAAGCGAGATGTTCTGGTAAGTGGGAGTGGCGATGTTCAAAATGGCTCTGAGCACTATGGGACTCAACTGCTGAGGTCATTAGTCCCCTAGAACTTAGAACTAGTTAAACCTAACTAACCTAAGGACATCACAAACATCCATGCCCGAGGCAGGATTCGAACCTGCGACCGTAGCGGTCTTGCGGTTCCAGACTGCAGCGCCTTTAACCGCACGGCCACTTCGGCCGGCGTGGCGATGTTGTTCATCCGGCTTGTGAGGTTACCGTTGCTGTGTATCGATGGATACACGAACAAGTACAACCTCTGTGAGACGCGACAGCGGGTGGCAAAGTATCTCCTGATTCGACAATAAGCTTTGCGGTTGTTTGGCTTTGAGATCGCGTCAGGGCGGCAATCGTTAAAGGGGAGTCTACAGATGCGGGCGGTCGCGATAAGTCGGTTGGAGGAAGTAGTCGAATTACAACCGAGGAGTGTACCGAGTTTTGTAAGTAGCTCGCCTGGTGAAATGTAATAATAATAATAATATAGAACAATGATTCGTAAGTAATGAATGTCGTCCAGGACTGAAACGATGGTGGCAAAATTAGGAAGTTTGTGGTAAGTTCCTATGGGACCAAACCGCTGAGTTCATCGGTCCCTAGGCTTACACACTACTTAATCTAACTTAAACTTACGCTAAGGACAACATACACACCCATGTCCGAGGGAGGACTCGAACCTCCGACGTGGGGAGCTGCACGAACCGTGGCAAGGCGCCGCACACCACGCGGCTACACCGCGCGGCCTCTCAAGGAACACACAGACACACTGTATGCAAACATAACGACACCATACCTAGCATATGCGCATGATGAACGGCACAAACAGGTGTCTGTGTGGAAACTTTTCAAAATACGATATCTCGTAAAGATTCGCATTAGGATCTTGCAACAAACACCACTGACATACTGACTTATCCTGCTTTTAGTTTCTTAATGTCAACAGGAATTATTCCATTAAAGAGTGTATGTTTTCTCAAAAAATGCAATTTGAAAACATTGTTACGATCTGTTGGTTGCCCCTGATTGCCAATTCATTCTGTGAAAACTGCACATCATCAGCAGCTTCCATTTCCGTATTATTTGCGGTCCAAAGTTTCAGGTGGTTCACTCTGTATAAATGCCAGAATTTACACACACATTACGGATCGATATTTCCAGAATTACTATGGAAGATGCTTCATAAATAAAAGTGAAACGTCTCTAGAGAAACTATTCTTAAATTAAAGTAAGCCTAAGACGGGAAATCAGTAATAACTGATGCCCTCAGACCTTGTGTCCTACAGAGACTGCCAGGCTGAGAGATGCAGCCCCGTGTGTCCGCACCAGATTATTCCTTTGACGGTCAGCATTTATTTGTAACCTGGCGACATTTTGTGCCGCTTGAAACTGCATCTTGCGTCTCTCTTGGTCTGCGCGCGTTACGTCAGATGGTCCTCGTGGCCCCGGCAGCAAGCCACGCCTCCTTCCATCGATTTCCACCACCCACTGCGCTGCTGAGTGCTCGCCTGCCACCCCCACCACAGGGAGGTTGCAAGGCGGTTACCAACCATACTGCCTTCTGACACGTGGGTGCGTGTAAAGAACTTTTGCTGCGAGATGGAACGCAGTGTTGGCTTCCATGCACCAGGTGTGAAACCTGAGTCCACTATCACCATCCAAAAACGAGAAGGGCGAGTAGGGAAGTGCGACATTTTTCATCACTCGAATCAGCAATATTCCAAACACAGCCATCCATCATCAGTATAGGTTATGCTCACTCTGTTGCTCTTGTTGTTGTGGTCTTCAGTCCAAAGACTGGACTGATGCAGCTCTCCACTCCAGTGTATCCTGTACAGGCCTCTTCATTTCTACATATCTACCGCAACTTACACCCATTTGAATCTGATCGTCGTATTCACACGTTGGACTCCCTCGACATGTTTTATCCTACGCTTCCCACCATCACCAATTGATCATTAGTCCTAGACTCATGATGCGCCTATCCACCGGTCACTTCTTTAATTCAAGTTGTGCCATAAATTTCTTTTTACCCTAATCCGATTCAGTAACTGCTCATTAGTTAGTCGATCTACCCATCTAACCACATGTAGAAAGCTTCTATTCTCTTCTTATCCGAACTGCTTATCAACCACATTTCACTTCCGCAAAAAGCTATACTCACTTAAATATCCAGTAAAGGCTTCCTAACGCCTGACTTTATAATAGATGTTAACAAATTCCACTTTTTCAGATGCCTTTCTTGCTATGTCCACTCTGCATTCATGTCCCCTCTACTTCGGCTTTCATCAGTCATTTTGCTACCTAAATAGCAAAACTCATCTATGATTTTTAGCCCCTATTTTCCAAATCTAAATCCCTCATCACTGTCTGATTTAATTCGACTACATTCCATTTCCTTTACTTTACTTTTCTTGATATTCATTTTATAAACTCTTTTCACGATACTACCGAACCATCAACTCCTCTTCCACGGCCACTATCGTGTCTGAAGGAAAATTTCCCTGAACTTTGGCTGTATCCTGTACAGGCCTCTTCATTTCTACATATCTACCGCAACTTACAGCCATTTGAATCTGATCGTCGTACTAGACTTAGCACTATGGGACTCAACATCTGAGGTCATCAGTCCCCTAGACTTAGAACTACTTAAACCTAACTAACCTAAGGACATCACACACATCCATGCCCGAGGCAGGATTCGAACCTGCGACCGTAGCAGCAGCGCGGTCCCGGACTGAAGGGCCTAGAACCGCTCGGTCACAGCGGCCGGCTCTCTGAACTTTAATTCCCTTTCCAAATTTATCCTTGGTTTCATGTACTGCTTGCTCAATGCACATATTGAATAACATCGAGGATAGGCTACAACCCTGTCTCACCTTCTTCTCAATTACTGCTTCCCTTTCATGCCCCTCGATTCTTATAACTGCAGTCTGGTTTCCGCACAAGTTGCAAATAACCCTGACACCCTGTATTTTAGCCCTCCTACCTTCAGAATTTGATAGAGTATATTCCAGTCAACTACTTTCAGTGAGCCTACAAATGCTATAAAAGTTGGCTGGTCTTTAAATAACTTACTCTCTAACATCAACTGTAAGATCAGTATTGCATCACGGGTTCCAATGGGAACGGAAAAGTCCTCATCATGGATCGATTAAAGTCCCGTGAAGCCATTATCACTAGTGTATCACACTCAGACCGCCCTGAAAACCATTCTCGGTTTGCAGTCTGCAGACGTTGACTGCATTCTGATAGTGTTTTGTTGCAATGTGATAATACACGGTCTCAAATGGCCGGTGCAAAGTTGCGGCATCACAGACCTACAGTATCTTCCGCATCCACCATACTACATTCATCGCGATTTCCATATGATTCGACTGCTCAAAAAAAGGGGCACTGGTCGGTAAAAGTTTCCGTGATAACAACAAATATTTTAAAACATACTTATGGTGTCATTTCACTCCCTTACACAACATATGAGGGTTGGAACTTAAATAGTGGCAGCTATTTATTCACAACCGATACAAAAGAGTTACATGTTTGCACCTGTTACTGTCCTTCAAAGTAATCACCAACGTTGTGTAGAACCAGTTGCCAACGATGTGGAACGCGTAGTATACCGTTAGCCGAGCCTGTTCTGTTGATGGTCCGAATGGAGCGGTCTACTGTCTGTCGAATCTCTGGAATAGTTCTGAAGCGAATGCCATGAAGCCAAAACTGAAACGCCAGTCCAACGAAAGGCGTCATTATGGGTCGCCATGAAAGTCGAAAGTGCGTCAGAGCCCCAGTATGGTGAAAGTTATGGTGACTCTCGTGTACGACTGTGACGGTGTTATCCTAACGCATTACGTTCCTTCACGGCAGGTCGTCAGTGCACAGTATTACTGTTCGTTTTTGGAGCATCACCTGCGACCAAATTGCGAAAGAAGTGGCGCCACTTTCTGTGCGACCCACCCATCATTTTGCACGACAATTCGCGGGCGCGTACAGCGCAAACTGGCTGCTCTGTTCGGTCGATTGGACTGGGAAGTACTGTACCATCCACCATACTCCCCGGGCTTAAGTCCTTGTGACTTTGATTTGATTCCGAAGATGAAGGAAGCACTTCGTGGCATTCGCTTCAGAACTGTTCCAGCAGATTCGACAGGCAGTAGACCACTCCATTCGCACTATCAAAAGAAAAGGCTCTGCTAACGGTATACTACTCGTTCCACATCGCTGGCAACGGGTTCTACACAACGCTGGTGATTGCTTTGAAGGACAGTAACAGGTGCAAACATGTAACTCTTTTGTATGGGTTGTGAATAAATAGTTGCCACTATTTAAGTTCCAACCCTCGTATTATTATTAGTTTCAGTAAATTATTACCAGCTTCAGATAGCCACTATTACGACAATGTAGAAGAGCAGCACGGCGTCAAAGCAGTCTCTATTACGACAACGTAATACAGTAGCGCCCGCATCTCGTGGTCGTGCGGTAGCGTTCTCGCTTCCCACGCCCGGGTTCCCGGGTTCGATTCCCGGCGGGGTCAGGGATTTTCTCTGCCTCGTGATGGCTGGGTGTTCTGTGCTGTCCTTAGGTTAGTTAGGTTTAAGTAGTTCTAAGTTCTAGGGGACTTATGACCACAGCAGTTGAGTCCCATAGTGCTCAGAGCCATTTGAACCATTTTTAATACAGTAGCACATCGTCTAGTGTTTACAGAAAGTATGTTTTGACATCACAGGAATATGTGTAAACGTTTGACGTTCTCAGAATGTTGCGGAAGTAAAGCTGTGAGGACGGCGCGTGAGTCGTGCTTGGGTAGCTCAGATGGTAGAGCACTTGCCCGCGAAAGACTAAGGTCCCGAGTTCGAGTCTCGGTCCGGCACACAGTTTTAATCTGCCAGGAAGTTTCTTTTGGCGTTCTGCTGGCGTATTAATTCTTCTTAGTACAGATACTGTCTGTAGTGCACAACGTTTTACTGAATATCATGCTGTATGCATCAAGCAAAAGTGCCTTGCGAGTAAGTATTCTGATCTGATCTCGGTTGTCATACTTCATAATTCTATAGCTGAGTGAGGTTCAGGTAGAATTAAAGCAGCGTCTGTATACAGGTAGGTCAGGACAGCACAAGCATTACGCTGTCTTTCGTTGTCTCGTTCAACATACTGTCCCGGGACAGCATTGCACTACGATGGGGCACGGATACCGGCCTGCTGTCTAAATTAGCGGCTGTAACGCGGTCGTGTTGTGTTCCAAATGACACATATATCTTCACGTCAAATGTAGGGGTTAAGCTGCAATCGTTGCATAAAGCTATCGATCGTCCACCGTTTGCATCGCGTTCGTTTCTTCGACGTGCAAACGGTGACGGTTGCCGCGGCGGATATCTACAAAGTGTCAGAGCTGGACGATATACACTGACAGAAAAAAAGTCGCATCACCAAAAAGGAGTTGTACGACATAAACGAAACTTGGCAGCCATGTTTCTCAATATGAAAGATGATGACTATTAAAATACCTTGCCAGTCATATAAGAATGGCGCTAGTAGCGTCATTATCAGGACGAAAATCAGTTTTGCTTTAAATACACGCTGTAACGATCAGGCGCGTTATTTACCTCTGAGACCGGCCGAGATGACGTGATGTTAGTCAAGAATGCCTTTAAGGTGACTAAGGCTCCATTATCATCACGAGAAACTGGCGACTGTTCCTTCTGCGATATTTCGGGAAGACTCGATAGAAATGTAGCCACTGTACAAGACTGCTGGCAGCGGTGGTCACGAGAATGTACGCTCGCAAGGAAACCGGCCTCCAGACGGACACGTGGCACTACCGAGAGTGACGACCATTGTGTTCGGTGTATGGCTCTGGCGCCTTGTACTGTACCCGCAGCATCAATTTGAGCAGCAGTTTACACCACAGTAACACAACGGACTGTTACAAATCGGTTACTTCAAGGAAAGCTCTGAGCCAGATGCCCCATAGCGTGCATTCCACTGAGACACGCGACCTCAGTGGCCGTCAAACGAGGGCTCATTGTAGAGCGGGGTGGAGGTAGGTCAGGTTTTCTGATGAAAATTGGTTCTCTCTCGGTGTCAGGGGTGAACGTCTGTCGGTTAGGAGGAGGCTAGTTGATGGCCTGCAACCAATCTGTCTGCTTGTTAGACACACCAGCAGGAGCACTCTCGTGCTCATCCCACGAACCCTGGCTTTCGTGGTGATCCCACGCACCCTGACTGCAAATCTGTTCGTCGATCTGGTGATTCGATCTGCTGTGCTGCCATTCATGGACAGCATTCCAGGGGGTGTTATCCAAAAGGATAGCGCTCGTCCACAAACTACTGTTGAATCCAACACGCTCTACAGAGTGTCTACGTGTTGCCTTGACCTGCTCGATCACCAGATCTGTGTCCAATCGAGCACGCAAACGGACATCATTGAACGACAACTCCAGCGTCATCCGTAAACAGCATTAACCGTCCACGTATTGACCAACCAAGTGCACCAGGCATGCAACTCCATCCCACAAACTGACATTCGGCACCTGTACAACACAATGCATGCACGTTTGCATGCTTGCATTCAACATTCTGGCCATTACACCAGTTATCAACGTGCCAGAATTAACATTTTCAGTGGCTTATGTCACTCGTACATTAACCTATCATCTTGCAATGTTTATCACTTAAATTCGTTATCTAGACAAAAGGTATTCCCGAACTTTCATTACTCTACATTTTGGTGTTGCGATTTTTTGCGTCAGCGTCATGTCGGAGGTCGGTACCCCATAATCCAGAGGCAGCAGCGCTAACTACTTATTTGGTGGTGTGCATATGTAGGTGCCACGTAAATATGCAAACGACAAACTTCAGTGCACAACTATTTAAGACAGTTTGCTCATGTCGTACTTATAGTCGTATACATATGGCGCGCTACGCTGATTGAGTAATGTGTTTGATCACTGATCTGTATCATAAGAATTAACTGTGAAAACATCGTGCTGTGTATTAGACACTGATACTGAACTTATCATTACGATATTTAGAAACGAATTAAGTGATTATCGGAATACGAGGTCATTTGATAATACTTACGAGAACTCATTCGATAGTGTCGATTTGCCGCAAAACTGATTCCGATTTTAGTACCAGAACAGCGTCTCAACAGCCCTACGAGCACTAAATTTTGAGAATAGAGTTGATATCATCAGAATTATGTTACTTTAACTGGTATGGTAACACCCATTCCATCTGTGTCGAAATTTTGCACTGTGCTGGGACATTTCGGCATTTCTGCGAACGACATTTCCACGGAGAGAGGACCAGCCCGCAATGAAACTTCTGGTAGGTGGTTTAGATGATTTTAGTTTGTGGGGCACTCAACGGCCTGGTTACGTGCGCCCGTACAAATTCCCAATTTTTCCATATTCCAGTCTCGCCATTTCCTGAATGATGATGAAATGATGAGGACAACACCATCACCAGTCCGTGGGCGGAGAAAATCCCTGAACCGGCCAAAGAACCCGGTACCCCATGATCCAGAGGCAGCAGCACTAACCACTAAACCAACAGGTGCGGACTAGGTGGTTCAGGCCATGGTCGTTATACAAGCTTCCCTGGGCACTATCGAGAGGAAGTGTAGCAGGGAAGAGATTAAAGTAATAGAAACAGTCGCCTAGTATTTTTTGAGTTGTGCCACCTACAGCCCGTATGGCGATGACAAAAGCAATCTGTTATTCGTCGTGGTCGGGCCTCCACATACGGATATGTCCACCGTGGTGCTGTACGCAAAACCGGAACCCGTCTGAAAAGACGACGTGGCGCGACTACTTTGCGGAGCCTTGTTGCTGGGCGCGCTGCTGTCAGCGCGACTGTCTCAGCTGCAGTGTCCAGGAAAGCCGTTGCTGACAGTCGGTAGTGATCCACACGACTTCGCACTGTTTGCGTTGATAGTTGGCATCCTGTAGACAAGTCTTCCTCAATGTACGTGGCTTGTCTGCACTGCCAAGCGAACTGTATGTCTGTCCTTTCTAGAGCCAGTCATGTGGAACCGTAGACATCCCACAGGACGTTAGGAAAGACCATTGTGAACCCATTAATTCAAAATCGTCATAACAGTCGTGAGATCCAGACCAAAGTGAGCAAGAATGGGGCGGAGTAACAGCAGTTTCTAGAGACCACGGTTATGCTCTAATCTTCGTTCCTTCGTTCCTTCCTCTGATAGACTATGAACTTGCGACAGTCAAATTCCGATAAGGGCTGGCAGACCTTTGTTCTTCGTAGAAGAAGAGCAACACCGTCTTCACACAAAACCTCTGAAAAGCGATTTCTAAAAAAGAAAGCCTGTGCGTAATCTTCCCTTGTGTACGGAATATACACTGAGGCGACAAGAGCCATGGGATACCTCCTGATATCGTGTCGGATCTCATTTTGCCGGGCTTAGAGCAGCAACTAGGTATGGCGTGGACTCAAAAAGTCGTTGGAAGTTATCTGCAGAAGTATTGAGCCATGCCGCCTCTACAGTGTTGGCGGTGCAGGATTTTGTGCACAAACTGACCTCTCGATTATGTCCCATAAGTGTTCGATGGGTGGCCAAAGCATTCGCTGGAATTATCCAGGATGTTCTTCAAACTAATCGTGAGCAGTTGTGGCCCAGTGACGGGGCACATTGCCACCCATAAAAAATCCATGGTTATTTGGGAACATGAAATGCATGAACGGCTGCAAATGGTCTCCAAGTAACAATAATGATCCATGTAAACACAGCACACACTATTATGGAGCCACGACCAGTTTGGACAGTGCCTTCTTAACAACTTGCATCCATGGCTTTGTGGAGTTTGCGCCACACTCGCATCCTACTACACTCCTGGAAATGGAAAAAAGAACACATTGACACCGGTGTGTCAGACCCACCATACTTGCTCCGGACACTGCGAGAGGGCTGTACAAGCAATGATCACACGCACGGCACAGCGGACACACCAGGAACCGCGGTGTTGGCCGTCGAATGGCGCTAGCTGCGCAGCATTTGTGCACCGCCGCCGTCAGTGTCAGCCAGTTTGCCGTGGCATACGGAGCTCCATCGCAGTCTTTAACACTGGTAGCATGCCGCGACAGCGTGGACGTGAACCGTATGTGCAGTTGACGGACTTTGAGCGAGGGCGTATAGTGGGCATGCGGGAGGCCGGGTGGACGTACCGCCGAATTGCTCAACACGTGGGGCGTGAGGTCTCCACAGTACATCGATGTTGTCGCCAGTGGTCGGCGGAAGGTGCACGTGCCCGTCGACCTGGGACCGGACCGCAGCGACGCACGGATGCACGCCAAGACCGTAGGATCCTACGCAGTGCCGTAGGGGACCGCACCGCCACTTCCCAGCAAATTAGGGACACTGTTGCTCCTGGGGTATCGGCGAGGACCATTCGCAACCGTCTCCATGAAGCTGGGCTACGGTCCCGCACACCGTTAGGCCGTCTTCCGCTCACGCCCCAACATCGTGCAGCCCGCCTCCAGTGGTGTCGCGACAGGCGTGAATGGAGGGACGAATGGAGACGTGTCGTCTTCAGCGATGAGAGTCGCTTCTGCCTTGGTGCCAATGATGGTCGTATGCGTGTTTGGCGCCGTGCAGGTGAGCGCCACAATCAGGACTGCATACGACCGAGGCACACAGGGCCAACACCCGGCATCATGGTGTGGGGAGCGATCTCCTACACTGGCCGTACACCACTGGTGATCGTCGAGGGGACACTGAATAGTGCGTCATCGAACCCATCGTTCTACCATTCCTAGACCGGCAAGGGGAACTTGCTGTTCCAACAGGACAATGCACGTCCGCATGTATCCCGTGCCACCCAACGTGCTCTAGAAGGTGTAAGTCAACTACCCTGGCCAGCAAGATCTCCGGATCTGTCCCCCATTGAGCATGTTTGGGACTGGATGAAGCGTCGTCTCACGCGGTCTGCACGTCCAGCACGAACGCTGGTCCAACTGAGGCGCCAGGTGGAAATGGCATGGCAAGCCGTTCCACAGGACTACATCCAGCATCTCTACGATCGTCTCCATGGGAGAATAGCAGCCTGCATTGCTGCGAAAGGTGGATATACACTGTACTAGTGCCGACATTGTGCATGCTCTGTTGCCTGTGTCTATGTGCCTGTGGTTCTGTCAGTGTGATCATGTGATGTATCTGACCCCAGGAATGTGTCAATAAAGTTTACCCTTCCTGGGACAATGAATTCACGGTGTTCTTATTTCAATTTCCAGGAGTGTATAAGCTCTTACCAAACGAAATTGGGACTCATTTGTCCAGGCCGTGGTTTTACAGTCGTCTAGGGTCCACGCGATACCGTAACGAGTCCAGGAGAGGCGCTACAGGCGATGTCGTCCTGTTAACAAACGCACGAGCGTCGGTCGTCTGTTGCCATACCCCATTAAAGCCAGATTTCACCGCACTGTCCTAACGGATAAGTTCATCGTACGTCCCAAATTGATTTCTCCCGGTTATTTCACCTATTGTTGCTTGTCTGTTAGCACTGACAACTTTATGCAAACGCCGCTGCTCTCGGTCGTTAAGTGAACGCTGTCGGCCTCTGCGTTGTTCGTGGAGAGAGATGTGCCTGACATTTGGTATTCTCTGCACACACTTGACACTGTGGATCTGGGAATGTCCCATGCATCTGGCTCCGTGTTCAAAATCTGACACCCTTTCACATGGATCACCTGAGTACAAACGACACTATCCTTTTATACCTTATGTGCGCGATACTACAGCCATGTGTATATGAGCATTTCGCTATCCGATGACTTGTCACCTCAGTGTGTCACAATTGGAGGTGTAGTCCCCGTCTGAGGTTCTTTCGTGATCTTTTGTTAAGATGGGGGAATGGGAGAGAGGTGCTGGTAGATTTAAAGCTGCGAAAGCGCACTGCAAATCGTGTCTGAAGGATCACTCGCTGATAGCATTACCTGTGACGGCAAGGTTATGACTTCGAGTACAGTTTTAATCAACAAGGAGCTTATGGTTCAAATGGCTCTGAGCACTATGGGACTTAACATCTGACGTCTTCAGTCCGCTAGACTTAGAACTACTTAAACCTAACTAACCTAAGGACATCACACACATCCATGCACCAGGCAGGATACGAACCTGCGAACGTAGCAGCAGCGCGGTTCCAGACTGAAGCGCCTAGAACCCCTCGGCCACAGCGGCCGGCAACAAGGAGCTTAGTTTTCCAGAACTTGTTGTTAAGAGTTTTCCAACAGAGCGTACACAGTAATTTACTTTGCGAAACTTATTCGTGGACCCACTGCACCTCCGCAGACAGGACGGCGCGGCATTAGCATGTCATCTGCAAGACAAGAGCGGGCCAGGTCGCGCCACAGACATCTGGCTGCGAGCGACGCCTCCATCCCACGCACCGCGCACGCCAATTGCGCAACCTGTGACGTCACCATCATCCTCCCCCCTCCGTTCCTGCTCTGGGGCAGCTCGTGGCCCTGGGATGCTGTGTGGCGGCAGCAACCTGTTGGATCGCTCTGCTTTCTCGATGAGGCGCTAGCGTTTACGAAACACCATCACGTAATGACCGTCTGCCCTGTTCGAATGAATCAGTTTCTGGCCACGGTTCCTATTTAATTTATTTTTCAGTTCAGCGCGATATGTTAATTGTTCTGTGGTTGTAGGAAAGGTGAGTTTCCCCCGACGGAGGTTCGAGTCCTCCCCCGGGCCTGGGTGTGTGTGCTGTCCTTAGCGTAAGTTAGTTTAAGTTAGATTAAGTAGTGAGTAAGCTTACGGACTGATGACCTCGGCAGTTTTGTCCCATACGATCTTACGCCAAAATTTTAAAAAGAGGCGAGTTTTATATGTCAACAAAAGCGAGGTAATTAGAGATGGAATGCTAGTGGCGTACGAAAAGGGTAGAGAAACGAGATTACCGCGGCCTTGTTAATAACGCCAACCCTGCAGTTGTGTCAAGAGTTTTAGGGAAACCCGGAAAGCTAAAGTCAGGATGGATGAACGGACGTGAACTTGAACTCCCACATTTCCGAACAGCAGCCACGCGCCTTAACTATTGTATCACTTCTGTTGCTAGAATGTATACCTTTCTGTTTTCTTGGTAAACCGCCTCAGGAGATGCCTTGCTCGTATCCACGTTAACTGTATCATGTAGATGCCTGCATATGCAATATGCAGACGACTCCTGCGTAGTTTTTCAGCAAAAAAGCAGAAATTGAGGAAAACCAAAATAAAAATCAGTAGCCAGCAACACTTTTTTTTAATTTCACTTCAACAATTTCAACAGATTGATCTGTCGTCTTCAAGTTTGATAGAGGCTTACTCCTCGGACTCTGTTTAATGCTGGTTAGTAGATTTATTATTTTGTAGTCTAGTTAACAAAGCTGTCGCCACCCATAGGAATGTTAAACAGAATCGAACTACTAAGCCTGTATCAAATTTCTGAGGATGACAAATTAGTTGAAACTGATAAAATGAAAATAAAGACTTTTTTGTGCAGCTGACGATTCATTTTTATTTTGGTGAAAGGAATACACACCATAGCTGTGGACAACAGCTATGAACAAAAGAAGGAAATGATTTAGCGTGATAGATAGTAAGAAATACTCCCCCAAATCAACCAACCAACCATAGTAAGAAATACGATTATTCGTGATGGCGACAATGTAAACGAGACAAAATTACTGATGGTTTGCTTGTTCTGTGTGGTAGTAAAAACTGACTATGTTTACTCTGTAGTTATGGTGACTCTTGTACGTTTTTAGTAATAATAAGGAAATGAATAAGACAGCGAGGGGGCAGTAAGACATGCCATGGCCATCGCAGCTACCGATATCATAATAATCGTGGACTCACTCAGTGCAAGCACTGAAATTAGTTAGTAAAGACAAAGGGGGTTGTTATACATCATACTGAAAAGCTGCCGGCCGGTGTGGCCGAGAGGTTCTAGGCACTTCAGTCCGGAACCGCGCTCCTGATACGGTCGCAGGTTCGAATCATGCCTCGGGCATGGATGTGTGTGATTGAAGTTAAAATCTTCTGGGTTATTAGGCCGCGTCATGTTTCTTCTAAAATGTGTGCGATGTCCTTAGGTTGGTTAGGTTTAAGTAGTTCTAAGTCTAGAGGACTGATGACCTCAGATGTTAAGTCCCACAGAGCTCAGAACCATTTGAACTGAAAAGCTGCTGCTGTATCAGAGCTGCACAGAACAGTTACGGAGGTATTATTTGTGTGGATCGACGGTCATGCTGGGATTGTGCGGTATGAGAAAGCTGACCAATTGGGTAAGGACGCAACAACGAACTGAATACAATAGCGATGTATTCCAGCTGATGATCTCATTGATGTAGTTACAGACATAGACAAAATCAACGTGGGAGACCGAATATATGCAAAAGGACGCTTGGCACAACCAAATCACGTCCATTTACCGAAGACCCAATGTAATTCTGAAAAGTGGGCTCTGAAATGCAATTCATTCGGCGTAGGGAGCGATATACAGAAAGAGTGGCAGGTTGTAAGGATAATTGCCAAGTCGAAATTCAACTACATCTGCTACCTATAACACCTCTACATGCTTTACACCACAACGGCACTGCGAAAATGGGAGATCCAGGACGCCATACCCAATTACTTTGGCTGCTTTCGTTTTGTTTTCTTTTTTGAGTCATCAGTCTTCTGACTGGTTTGATACGGCCCGCCACATATTCCTCTCTGTGCCAACCTTTTCATCTCAGAGTAGTGCTTGCAACATACATCCTCAATTATTTGCTGGATGCATTCCAATCTCTGTCTTCCTCTACAGTTTTCGCTCTCTACTGAGACCTTCACACCTGTCCTGTCAGCCCGCCTCTTCTTCTTATCAGTGTCTTCCAAATATTTCTTACCGCGCCGATTCTGCAATGAACCTCCCCGTTCCTTGTCTTATTCGTCTGTTCCGGTTTTTCTACAGTCCGCGTTTCACTATCGTCCAATGCTGTGCTCCAAACGTACATTCTCAGAAATGTTTCCCCAAATTAAGGCCTATGTTTGTTCCTAGTAGTTTTCTCTTAGCCAGTAATGCCCTTGTTGCCAGTGCTAGTCTGCTTTTTACGTCCTTACTCCGTCCATCATTGGTTATTTTGCAGAATGGCCTAACTTCGTCTACATCGTGATCCCCAATGCTGATGTTAAAGTGTCTCACTGTTCTCATTTCTGATATTTCTCGCTACTTTTGTCTTTCTTCGAATCGATCTCGATCCATATTCTGTACTGAGTAGCCCGTTCATTACATTCAACACATTTCGTAATTCTTCTTCACTTTCACTCAGGATCGCAATATCATCGTGAATGTTTCATTGAGTCTGTTCATCTTGAATTTTAATCCAAGTCTTGAACCTTTGTTTTATTTCCGTGATTTCTTTTTCGACGTATAGATTGAACAGAAGGGGACGAAAGACTACATCTCTGTCTTACACTCTATTTAATCCGATCACTTCGTTTTTGGTCTTCCAGTCTTAAAGTTGCCTCTTTGTACTTGTGCATACTGTACATTACCCGTCTTACCCTATAGCTTACACCTCTTCTTCTCAGAATTTCGAATGTCTTGCACCAATCTATACTGGAGAACACTTTTTTCAGGTCGACAAATCCAATGAACGTTTCTTGGTGTTTCTTTAGTCTAGCTTCCATTATCAACCGCAACGTCAGGATTGCTTCTTTTGTACCTTTACCTTACCTAAAGCTAAACTGATCGTCATCTAACATATCTCTGTTCCATTCCTCTGTCACAAACTTCGATGGATGAGCTCTTAAGTTGACAGTGTTATGATTCTCGCACTTATCGGCTATCGCTGTCTTCGGAATTATGTGGATGATGTTTTTTTTTTTTTTCGAAAGTCTGACGGTATATCGCCAGTCTCATACATTCTACACACGAACTTGAATAGTCGTTTTGTTACCACTTCCCCAAATAATTTTAGAAATTCCGATGGAATGTTATCTACCCCTTCTACGTTATTTGATCTTAAGCGTCTCAAAACGCTTTTAAATTCTAATATTGGCCCCCCATCTTTTCCCTATCGACTCCTGTTTCTTCTTCTTCTGCCACGCCATCAGACAAATTCCCCCCCCCCTCCCCCCCTCTCTCTTCTGTATTTAACAGTGGAATTCCCATGGTACTCTTAATGTTACCGCCCTTGTTTCTAACTTCACCGAAGGTTGTTTTCACTTATCTGTATGCCGTGTCAGGCTTTCCTACAGTCATTTATTTTCAGATTTCTTCACATTTTTCACGCAGTAATTTCGCCTTAGCTACCATGCACTTACATATACATGTATATGGACACTCTGCAAGTCATACTCTAGTGCCCAGCAGAGGGTTCACCGAACCACCTTCATAATAGTTGTCTACTATTCCACTCTCTAACAGCGCGCTTAAGTGAGTTGTATTTCTCTATTCGTGAATTTCCGTGAACATTTCTGTGCTTCCTTCTTTCGTAGGTCAACTGAAATACTTCTTCAGTTACCCGTGGTTTCTTGGCAGCTACCTTTCTTATACCTAGGCTTTTATTTCCAAGTTCTGTGATTGCACTTCTTATAGATGTCCAGTCCTCTTCAACTGAACTGCCTACTCGATTCAAAAAAGAATCAGACTAGCTGTTTACGGAGTTTGTCTAGATGAATCAAGAATTTTCTTCGAATGTGTTAACACTCTTCACTTCAGTGGGTATAGAAATTTGTAAATCGCTTGTGGAATTCGTGTTAGAGGTTGGGATCAGACTATAACCGTTACATTTGCGTGCAGTTTACTAGAAATCTGTTGTTTAACCTAAGAGGCCACTGCGTTTAGCTTTGTGTTATTCAGCCTGTCAGTGAAATTTGTTTTAAATTTCCCGGAAGTTCTAGAAACAATAGATTCATGTCTTCAGAAGAGAGACAGCACTGTAACTTTGGATTGGCTCTATCGGTATAACCAAAGAACAACAAAACAATAAAAAAAAGAACACCGGGGAATCCTGGCCCAAAAACCGTGCACTTGAAGTAAGATTCTTCCGCCTATACAGTCGGATATGCTGACAGATGCGACACATCATTTAATAGTTAACTGCAGGGGGGAGAGGGAGGGGAGATGTAAGTGTTGTAATGGAGCTGCAACAAGGAAATCGCGAGAGGATTTTGTAGGACAATTTGCATCGTACTGTAACAGACGAGTGCGATTGAATGAAGAAATACAACCAGTGAAAGATTTTTGGGTTGGACACTGAAGGAGGGGACCCCGATGTGCTGTAAAAAAAGGAATCGTTTGGAATAGAGAGAAAGGATATTCTGTGTGTCCCGAGTAGCCAGACAAACAACAATATTTCACAAACTACTGAAGATTCCGTAACAATGTTATAAAACACTATGGTGTGAGTAGTCTAACTGTGATGTCTACTGATGTATACACTGCAACGCCATTATGATTGCAACGCCACGAAGGTGGCAGACAACAAATGCAAAATTGACATGGACTGTAGTAACGTGCTTGGATGCTCAAGTAACTAGCATTTCTGATTTTCGGCGCAACCGTACTGTGTATTTAGGAGTGGCGCTAACTATATTCTGTATATGAGGAAAGATTACGCAGCGGGTTTCTCGTCCAGAAAAAACATATGAGTGTTGTCATGTTAGGCCTCGCGTAAGAGGCAGAAACGTCTACCGGAACATATCGGAATATGACAGTGGCAGGACCGCGTTCTCTCAACACTGTGGTCATTCACTCTGCGATGTTGCTGCTACTCGCGTCGGTCGGAATCCAGCGACTGTCATGAAATATGGAAATGATAGGCTCAGGAGCGTCTTACTCAGTGCAGTACAGGATCTGCATAGGCCAAAGCGTCTAGCGCCCGAGGATATCCTTTGCAAACACCAAGCTGAAGAGTTCTCAGCCAAGCTATCTACAATGCTCTTACCTTTAGATCTCATCTCCTTTTAGGTCCATGTATTTTGTCCAAAATTTGGCCAATGAGAAGATTCCAACACCGAAATCAGTTCCGTATTCGACAGTGAAACAAACGGTTTCCCAATTCCGGCTATTTCGAAAGCCAATTCCGTTTCCAGCAATAGTCTAGTAATCAAAGGAAATATGCCGAAAATTTCCATCTGAGCAAACGCTTTGGAAAAATTTCCAGTTTGCAAGTGTGCAGGGCGGGCTGTTTTGTGGTACAGGATTTTTTTTCCCCAGTTGAATGCCTCAAGAACGGTTTCCCAGTTGCGACTACGTCAGAACCAATTCCATTTCCAACATTCGACATCTATGAAAGGTAACCTTCCTAAACCCTATTTCGAAATCGGGGGATTGTATTTGTAATCTGTTTCTGGGCCAACGATTTATATTATATTCTCGATAGTGTAAAACTGTGTTGTAAGGAAATGTTGATACTAACGCCAAATGGTAAAAATGTCAAAAAGTGAACAGTCCGAACAGCGAAGTATGAATGATGGTCTCGTATAGTATGGGCGAACCACCAGCAACACACCGAGCGAGGTGGCGCAGTGGTTAGCACACTGGACTCGCATTCGGGAGGACGACGGTTCAATCCCGTCTCCGGACATCCTGATTTAGGTTTTCCGTGATTTCCCTAAATCGTTTCAGGCGAATGCCGAGATGGTTCCTTTGAAAGGGCACGGCCGATTTCCTTCCCAATCCTTCCCTAACCCGAGCTTGCGCTCCGTCTCTAATGACGTCGTTGTCGACGGGACGTTAAACACTAACCGCCACCACCAGCAGCAGCAACAGTTGCTCGTGTCGTACGTGTTTCGAATATACTGCGTGAACTGTGTTTCGTAAACCATGAAGTACGCCGCTACCACTCTCCACGTCACCCCACAGCACGCGTATTCACACACGGCGATCATCTGTGGTACCGGTGTTGTTAGTGACCATTACGGCAAAGAAAGAAGCATTTTTTGTTTGTTCTTTCAGCCTTGTTCTCTTTTCATTTGCGTTCAGCCTTGGCCCTACATTTGCGAGCACTTCGTTTGGATCTCTCAAACGCCTACCGAGCGTTGCTCCGCTTGTAACGGAGCTCGTGTTGGAAAATGATGAAATAGCTCTTGGAAAATGATGAAATAGTTCCGAACAGACGCACGTGAAAGGTTGGTTTGTAGATGAAAGGAACTAAATGCAAGCTTATCAGCCGCAAGAAAAAGAACTGCTCGCAATTAACGAAGTGTGGTCGGTTTACTCCTATTTCGTACATTAGGAATTAAACAGAAGTTGATCTACCTGTGTCAGAGGCATGTTAACTCGCTGGCAAGCTTCAACTGCAGGTCATGTTCCACTCTTAGCTTCAGAGCAATGAGGTTGATGCGGTGTAAATAGGAAACTGATGGAGCGTAACAGCACAGAAGGTTTTCCTACAGTCGTGGTACGCTGTATAGTTCCAGAGAAAACTTCCGGCCGGACGCTGAGGCAGCTACAAAAACACCGTCTACTCAATTAACGCCCTGTTAGGCCCCGCTGATAGAGCAAAAACACAGCCACTTTACTGTGCGACCGTGCGATCCTCGCATTTTGTATCCTGAACATTTACCAAAAATATATCTTTACCAGGAGTACCGTTGCTACTAAAATTCCTCAATGATCTCTTGCCGGGCGCTGCAGCTTTTGCTTTATACTACCATACATTAGTTTCTCCACAAACCAGTCACTGGAAAGAGTTTACTACAACTTTTTCTTCGACAGTGCTGTCTAATAGCCCTTTATTTATGGTCTTTTTTAAAATAAATTGTAGGAGCTTTTATTTGACTACCACGTCTGGTTTTTATGCTTCCTCTATAGTTAGAACATATCGGTGTAACTTCTTCAATTACTCTATCGCATCACACCACACATTTCCCTTCTATGCTGGTTGCTGTTCTTTCTTTTTGGATATCATTCTTGCAAATGCTTTTATATCGTCTAGTGTCTCTTCATATTCAATGGTAACCCATACTTCTTGGATTCCTACTGCCTTCAGCGTTCGCGGTAATCTGTTTTAGAAACTGTAGTCTTCCTCTGTCTTCAATAATCACCCTTTTCAGCTCCTTCAATGCTCCTGGGTGTCTGTCATAGGATATGTGCTTCTAACACTGTTCATTTCCCTGGTAGTCTTTCTAGTATTTTCTCTATTTCGAACTGCTATTATACAGGGTGTTACAAAAAGGTACGGCCAAACTTTCAGGAAACATTCCTCACACACAAATAAAGAAAAGGTGTTATGTGTACATGTGTCCCGAAACGCTTAATTTCCATGTTAGAGCTCATTTTAGTTTCATCAGTATGTACTGTACTTCCTTGATTCACCGCCAGTTGGCCCAACTGAAGGAAGGTAATGTTGACTTCGATGCTTGTGTTGACATGCGACTCATTGCTCTACAGTACTAGCATTGTTGGTGATGTCTTGATTGGGCCCCATGTTCTTCCACCTACGCTCAATGGAGCACGTTATCATGATTTCATACGGGATACTCTACCTGTGCTGCTAGAACATGTGCCTTTACAAGTACGACACAACATGTGGTTCATGCACGATGGAGCTCCTGCACATTTCAGTCGAAGTGTTCGTACGCTTCTCAACAACAGATTCGGTGACCGATGGATTGGTAGAGGCGGACCAATTCCATGGCCTCCACGCTCTCCTGACCTCTACCCTCTTGACTTTCATTTATGGGGGCATTTGAAAGCTCTTGTCTACGCAACCCCGGTACCAAATGTAGAGACTCTTCGTGCTCGTATTGTGGACGGCTGTGATACAATACGCCATTCTCCAGTGCTGCATCAGCGCATCAGGCATTCCATGCGACGGAGGGTGGATGCATGTATCCTCGCTAACGGAGGACATTTTGAACATTTCCTGTAACAAAGTGTTTGAAGTCACGCTGGTACGTTCTGTTTCTGTGTGTTTCCATTCCATGATTAATGTGATTTGAAGTAATAAAATGAGCTCTAACATGGAAAGTAAGCGTTTCCGGACACATGTCCACATAACATATTTTCTTTCTTTGTGTGTGAGGAATGTTTCCTGAAAGTTTGGCCGTACCTTTTTGTAACACCCTGTATACCTAATTTTTGACATTGTTTTACGAAATATCGCTTCATATACCGCCGTTTCTTATAATTTCTCCGCGGCTCACATCTCACTGGAACACAAGGCAATGCCGAAATAGTAAATTTTTAGAAGAATTCTCTCAATGCTACAATATGCCAATTTTTATACTAGTTAACTTCAAATGGTTCAAATGGCTCTGAGCACTATGGGACTTAACTTCAGACGTCGTCAGTCGCCTAGAACTTAGAACTACTTAAACGTAACTAACCTAAGGACATCACACACATCCATGCCCGACGCAGGATTCGAACCTGCGACCGTAACGGCCGCGCGGTTCCGGACTGTAGCGCCTCGAACCGCTCGGCCACCACGGCCGGCACTAGTTAACTTCCGTTAGAGGAAGTTTCTTTACTTGCGCCATTGTGTTTTCGACATTTCGCTTGCTTCGGCTATCTGGTGTAATTCACTTCCAAGATAATATACCGGTCTCAATTTTCTGTTGTCTATTTCCCAAATATATGTTTAGACGGTCGACATCGTCCATTCCGCGGCTCAACATTACTTTCACTTTTTGAAGGTGTCGCTGTGGTTAAGACCTCAGGCTCGCATTTTTTACTAAGGTTGACGCCAACTTCGGGATGATCCCTTTGAAAAAGTCGCAGCTGATTACATTCTCCCTCAATGGTATTCTGAGATTTTACGAAGTAACTATTTATTCTGTTGAAAAGTTCTTGAAATCGAGTTTCCTTTCTGCTCGATGATATGCCGTCTGGCAATATTAGCATTAGAATGCATTCAGCTTCCGGGCTAGCCGAAGCTGCTAACCCCGGTTGGGAGATGGCGCTCGACACGAGGTAACCGGTTCGCGTCCTGGGAGTGGAAGAAGTGCTCAATGCCGGTATGTGGACGACAGAAAGGTGGGGGTGGGGGGTGTAAATTTCATGACGAGACTTTGCTCAAATGCGTTGGATTAAACTGGAAATCTCTTCGTAGTGACACATCGTGTTTAATGAACAAAGTAAGAGCATATGGACTATCAGGCCAATTGTGTGATTGGATTGAAGAGTTCCTAGATAACAGAACGCAGCATGTCATTCTCAATGGAGAGAAGTCTTCCGAACTAAGAGTGATTTCAGGTGTGCCGCAGGGGAGTGTCGTAGGACCGTTGCTAATCACAATATACATAAATGACCTCGTCGATAGCATCGGAAGTTCACTGAGGCTTCTTGCGGATGATGCTGTAGTATACCGAGAGGCTGTAACAATGGAAAATTGTACTGAAATGCAGGAGGATCTGCAGCGAATTGACGCATGGAGCAGGGAATGGCAATTGAATCTCAATGTAGATAAGTGTAATGTGCTGCGAATACATAGAAAGAAAGATCCTTTACCATTTAGCTACAATATAGCAGGTCAGCAACTGGAAGCAGTTAATTTCATAAATTATCTGGGAGTAGGCATTAGGAGTGATTTAAAATGGAATGATCATATAAAGTTGATCGTCGGTAAAGGACATGCCAGACAGATTCATTGGAAGAATCCTAAGGAAATGCAATCCGAAAACAAAGGAAGTAGTTTACAGTACACTTGTTCGCCCACTGCTTGAATATTGTTCACTAGTGTGGGATCCGTACCAGATAGGGTTGATAGAAGAGATAGAGAAGATCCAACGGAGAGCAGCGCGCTTCGTTACAGGATCATTTAGTAATCACGAAAGCGTTACGGAGATGATAGATAAACTCCAGTGGAAGACTCTACAGGAGAGACGCTCAGTTGTTGAAGTTTCGAGAACATACCTTCACCGAGGAGTCAAGCAGTATATTGCTCCCTCCTACGTATATCTCGCGAAGAGACCACGAGGATAAAATCAGAGAGATTAGAGCCCACACAGAGGCATACCGACAATCTTTCTTTCCACGAACAATACGAGACTGGAATAGAAAGGAGAACCGATAGAGGTACTCAAAAGGACCCTCCGCCACACACCGTCAGGTGGCTTGCGGGGTATGGATGCAGATGTAGAGGGCATGCCACGCTGTTGACGGTAACCGTCCAGCCAATGGGGCTCGAGCGTGGAAGAAGTCCATCTGAGAGTTGCGCAGTGCGACGCCACGGTTGTTTCCGGCGAGCTTATCGGAAGCAGACAGCACGCACCCTTCCTATCCTCGCTGACACGGCCACAGCCGTGTTACGTCAGCGCGTGTCAGGATCGAGGAACACCGAGTCAGTGCAAACACTCCAGTCCTCCACTTCCAGCGCCAGTGTCAGCTACATTCCAGGTTGCACAGACTGTGGAAGGGCAGTATAGTTAACGACTGACAAAGTTTTTCTTTGGGGTGGTGGATAGAGCCACGTACTGGGCGTGCAAATGATGAGCAAACTACTTGATGAAAGTATGCTCTCTTGTTTCAGGTAACGATCTGGGTTTGTAACATCGAAGACGTGCCAGAACGGCACCGAGAAGCCACGATTCCTGAAATTCACTACATTTCAGTTACGTCGTATCGTATAACAGGGAGAAACTGGATGTTTCTTTTGAAAAGCTGCCCAGCACGTCGGAAGTGAGAGGCCAAGTGTGATTCTGTGTTAGTATACTGCCTTCAGTCCTTGGAAGGCGCACATGCTCGCCATTCTGGCTCCAGGGGGGGGGGGGGGGGAATACTCGTAGATTCACACAGTGTAACTTGCTGCCTAGGTTTCGAGCGGGTGCATTTCTGGATGAGGTATCAAATATATTGCTTCCCCCTACTTATACCTCCCGAGGAGATCACGAATGTAAAATTAGAGAGATTCGAGCGCGCACCGAGGTTTTCCAGCAGTCGTTCTTCCCGCGAACCATACGCGACTGGAACAGGAAAGGGAGGTAATGACAGTGGCACGTAAAGTGCCCTCCGCCACACACCGTTGGGTGGCTTGCGGAGTATGAATGTAGATGTAGATCGGCAACAATTGCTAATTGCAAGGCGTCTGCAGTACAAAAAATAAGTAAAGCATCATTCACAAAGACAGCTAGGATCAACAGGAACAGTTTGACGGAAGGGCGACCTTTTTTTGTAGGCGATTGTCAACAGCTGTTATATATTTTAGGAAGTGCGTGACTCGCAGCTATCTATATTTTATTATTACAACTGCTTTCGGTTATCAACAATCTTCATGGTATAAAAAAATCATACATTAGTAACGCATCATGTGCTAGGTTGACATGAAAGGTAACTGATATATGATTTTTATACCGTGATGACAATTAATAGAAGCCCAGATACGAGGATGTCTTTCTTACACCAGCCTCCGATGGTTTAATGAAGCAAGTAACGGGAAGGATGATTGACGCAAAGATGTGTTTAGTGATAAGAGAAGATTCTGTCTTGCCGACACGGGTGGTTGATTCCGACTGCGGCGTTGACCAGGAGAGCTAAAGGTACACACTTGTATTTGGCACCGTCATATAGAGCATCTTCGGACATCACGGTATGGAGAGCCGCAGCCTGTAATGACAGATCACCTGTTATACTTGTTGAAGGAACCTGGAACTGCCGGCCGGGGTGGCCAAGCGGTTCTAGGCGCTACAGTCTGGAACCGCGCGACCGCTACGGTCTCAGGTCCGAATCCTGCCTCGGGCATGGATGTGTGTGATTTCCTTAGGTTAGTTAGGTTTAAGTAGTTCTAAGTTCTAGGGGACTGATGACCACAGAAGTTAAGTCCCACAGTACTCAGAACCATTTGTTTTTGTTGGGTAGGGTGAGCAGCACTCTGCGACTGTTTGCAGATAACGCTGTAGTGCAAGGGGTGATTTCATCGTTGAGTGAATGGCTTAAACAGAATTTCTGTGTCGTGTGATGAATAACAGTTTGCTCTAAATTTTGAAAAAATGTAAGTTAATGTAGATGAGTAAGGAAAATTATCCTGTAATGTTTGAATACAGTATTAGTGGTGTGCCGCTTGAGATAGTCACGTCGATTGAATACCTAGGCGTAACGTTGCAACGCGACTTGTATGAAACGAGCATGTAATGTTGTTGAAGGAAGGCGAATGGTAGATTTCGGTTTATTGTGAGAATTCTCGGAAAGTATAGCTGATCTATAAAGAAGAACGTGTACACACTACTTGCACGACCCGTTCTTGAGTGCTGCTCCAGGGCATGGAATCCGCAAGAGGTCGGTTTAAAAGGAAGACATTGAACCCATTCAGATGTGTAGTATAAATTCGTCATCGGTAGGTTCAGTCAAAAAGTGAGTGTTAGTATTTCGGAAATGCTCCTGAAACTCAAAATGGTGCCCTTGGTTGGAAAAAGTCTGTCTTTTTCTTGAACACTATTGAGAAAGTTTAGAAAACCGGCGTTTGCGACTAACATACATCTCACGCAAGGAGCGCGAAGACAAGATAAGACAAATGAGAAATCGTATGGAAGCTTAGAGCCTATAGACACTCCATTTTCCCTACTTCCATTTGCGAGGAGAACACAAAAGTGATTGAACAGTAATAGTACAGGGTACTTTCGGCCTTGCATGGTAGCTTGCGCAGTATATATATATATATTAGCCGGCCGAAGTGGCCATGCGGTTAAAGGCGCTGCAGTCTGGAACCGCAAGACCGCTACGGTCGCAGGTTCGAATCCTGCCTCGGGCATGGATGTTTGTGATGTCCTTAGGTTAGTTAGGTTTAACTAGTTCTAAGTTCTCGGGGACTAATGACCTCAGCAGTTGAGTCCCATAGTGCTCAGAGCCATTTGAACCATTTTATATATATATATATATATATATATATATATATATATATGTGTGTGTGTGTGTGTGTGTGGTGTGTAGAGCATTTCTGGATAAGAACGGTAGTGTGTTAAATTGTCGTTTTACTAATTTATGTAGCAAATGTAAATGACTTACGGAATTAACGATTAAAATATATAATACAAGTACTTGTACTGAAAATAAAGAAAATGGTATCCACTTAAACAATAGCATGGTATAACAAATTATACCAAGCGTTTAAGTCCGACACCACGAAATTAAAGGCGAAGTCTTGACGGACGATTTCAGGAATAAACTTGGGATTTTTTTATTATTTAGGGTCAACGCATCTTATTTTTGATTTCTCATGAAAGCCTTGTTGAAAGTTACGTACTGTTTAGTTGTTCGAACTGTGACTAAAGTGTAGGATCTTTAAGTAACGCTTCTCTCAAGTTCGAGTATCCCGCATTGTTCATGTTTAACAGCGTGTAACGATTATAAATTTTCTTTTACTGAAGTAACTGAATCTCTTTTTCATGACTAGTCCTGCAGATTTAACACTTCGCAGCACTTCCGCCGACTTCATTGAAGTAATTTCAGTTTAGATTTTTCTTAGGCAACATTACGATTATTTTTCAGGCTCAGGAGCGGTGATAAAGGCAGAACGCCTCACACACGGGAAGCGGTAAGAATATTATTCTCTGTTGCAGAAGTCTCTTGTAAACTCTGAGGCGCTTTGTAAACAGCGACAGTCTTTCGTGGTGGTCCGAGGCGGCTTCAGAGATAGTAACGTGCCTGACGACTGGCGTTATTATAGCTGCTACTTGACTTTTTGGTTTTTGAAGTTCAGAATTTGAGCCTTTGTATTTGGTGGTACTTCTTTTTCAAAACTGTCGGAACCGGAGTCGGAGGTGCAGTTCCAATTGGACATTCGTAGCCGGAGACGAAGTTCAGTTAAATTACTGCAGTGAGCAATGTAGGAAACGTCCAGAACATGTTTTGGCCTATTTGCGACCGTTGCCAGAGACACGTGTTGTTCTAGCTACACTATTCCGTGCACATACTTTTCGCTTTTCTCAACGTTGTCTCTTAAGTATTTCGTCAACTCGGACGCTCCATATCGAGACATTACATCGTGATGGGAGCAACGACACTGCAGACGCTATTACCGACGTAATCCCTAGACTCAAGGAAATCTCAATATCATTTACATACGGCAAAAGCACGAGTTTGTTTTGCAGTAGCATCGTTCTAAGTTTTTTCTGTACGGGACAAGCTGGGCAGCGCTACAAATTAGGTAGTATGGGTAGCATTCTGGTTGGCTGCACCATGTTTCACTTAAACGTGAGCAAAACTCTAATAAGTCACAGTTTTATATTAAAAAGTGGAAGATTTACAGGGTGACAACTAACAGATGTGAGGGGAGTAAGAACGAATTTGAATTTTGCGGAATTTTATCATATGACGGTTGGCAGCCGTAGTTTTTTCATGTTTATTTTCTGCGATTCTTCCCATTAATAGCCCGATAGCTTTTCTGTAGTGAGTATTGTTGTTTGATGTTTATTTTCGTCATGGAGCAAATGACAACTGCGCAACGTATCAAATGGTTGAAATGGCTCTGAGCACTGTGGGACTTAACTTCTAAGGTCATCAGTCCGCTAGAACTTAGTACCCTAGAACCTAACTAACCTAAGGACATCACACACATCCATGCCCGAGGCAGGAATCGAACCTGCGACCGTAGCGGTCGCGCGGTTCCAGACGCAACGTACCCAAGTGATAAAAAATTGTTACAGAAACAGTGAAAGCCCCACGGTAATCGTTCGCGACACTCAGGTGTAATGCTGCTCTAGTCGAATCATCACTTCGGAAGCTGATACGGAAGTTTGCGACCACGGGCTCTGTTTCAAAAGCTAAGAAAACAGGACTACCGCGTTCTGATCGAACACAAGAAAACATTGGTGTGGTGCGTGACCATGTGACCGTAAGCCCCAGAAAATCGGTTCGCAGACAAACTCAGCAACTGAATTTATCACCAAGTTCACCGCATGAAATCCTTTCAAAAGATCTTAAAATGCAAGCGTACAAGATTCTACTTACACAATAGCTGAAGCCTGCGGATCATGACAAGGGGCATAGATTTGCGCAATGGGCCTTGGTTCGACAGGCGGAGAACGAGAACTTCACAAAAAGAATAATTTTCTCAGATGAGGCGCACTTCCACCTCTGTGGTACGTAAATAAGCAGAGCTGCAGAATTTGCGGTAGCGAAAATCCGCGAGTGACTGTGGAAGATGAGACGCCTCCACAGCACACGACTGTGCGGTATGAGTACTGGGCAGGAGCGATCGGCCGGTACTTTATTGAAAATGATGAGGGAGCTGCCGTCACTTTACCGAAACATACTTTCTGATTGGTTTTTCTCTCTTCTTGATGAAAATGACAATTTTTGGTTTCAACAAGGTGGTGTGACATGTCACACATCCAATGAAACGATTGCTCTTCTGAATGAAAAGTTTCCTCAAAAAATTATCTTTTTGCGTGGCAACCAGGAATGGCTTGCCACATCATGTGATCTTACGCCTTGTGACTTTTTTGTAGGGATTTGTGAAATCAAAAGTGTACTAGAACAACCCACAAACAATACAACAAATCAAAAATGAAATTATAAGGGTTATTGACGGCACCTCACCAGATGTTTGTCAACTCATCGTCGAGAACTTCAGTGAACGCATTGCTCGTTGCTGCGCAGCCTTGGGTGGTTATACGGAGGATGTAATTTTTCATACATAAATGGGACAAGTTACTTAATGTGTTTGTTAAAAAAATTACATTTTCAATAAATTTTGTATGTTTTATAGCACTTTAATCTTCGTCCCTACTTCCTAGACACCGTCTATGTAATGCCAACCGTATGCTTTCGGCAAAAGGTTTTCATGTTTACGTTCGTAGGCCTGAGTCGTCTCGGGGAGAAACGCGAATAAAAGAACGGATACGTAGGACACTGGACAGTGCATTAGCTAATTATAACAATCTTTTAAATAACTTCATATCCATCTCTGACAGTGCTATTTATTGCAAAATTCACTTTTGCAATTTCAACCCTAAGGAATTTTTAGCTGACTGCAGATATTGAAAACTCAGCAGTAAAATGACCGGAGGTCGAAACTGCGGCAGTGGATATTGTAATAAACAGTCCGAGTAAAGACAATGGCGAATATAAAGTCGTTTAAAAATTCTGTGTGATTGTGAACCCGCAATAAATTCAGTTGTGTAATTATTAGACTGCTACAAAGTATGCATGTCTTCTGCTTTTAATATGTTTTACTAAGGAATGTTGGGAAACGGAAATTCGGCGATTGCTGAAAATCAATTAAAGTACTGTACGGCTCCTGAACCATGAACACTTAAAAGACTGAATTTCACTGACCGGAAGTAACAGTCAAAGATAAAAATAAATAAGATATAAAAGCGAAAGAGAAAATAAATATACTTACAGCGTTACTAATTACGAGAGTCTTTGCATTTAATTTGTTTCAAATTTTGAGAAAACTGTATTCCAACGAACGCAATAGACGCTGCAGAAGTACCAGATTATGAATATTTGTGTTCATATATCACTGTGGCAGCAGGCTGACGCAGTTTGAGAAAACTAGTGCGGTTAGAGGTCAATAAAACGGCTTTTCGCCCCCGTTTAAAGTTAAGTGACAGTACCCTACTCTCCGTGTTCAAAATGATAAAGAGCCTTAGTCGCGACAAACCTGAGATGCATGGAAATATCTGTTATTCATTGCCATGTCCTCTTCTGTGACTCCGTCGGCGAGAGCGTCATTTACTGTCCACGAAAAGCCATTTTTTATGATTATACTGTATGTCAGTGCCTTAGATCACCTTCATCTACAGAATACCTTCATCTATAGCAAATTTCCTTTCTTGATGTATCCACAGCAACCTATCCACGGCAGATCAGGATTCAACATCACATCGACGACGGGTTCGTTAGAAACATAGCAGGAATTAGGATTGGATAATGATGGGACATTAAATCGGCATTTTCCTTTTCAAAATAACCATTGCGCCATTCACCTTAGACGGGTTCGGGAAACCACGCAAAAGCTAAAGCTGGGTAATCGTACGGGAGTTTGATTCGCTGTCCCCTCGTATGCCAGTTCAATCTCTTACCACTGCGCAGTCTCACTAATTCGGACTGCGCGAGTACAAAAAAAGTGGTCTACGACTGTCAGAACCATCAATTTGCTTTCATCTTTAATGATTTCCAGGTGGTCCAGACGTCACTCGCAGGCGCGCTACTCCTGTACTCTGATTCACCGATCGCTGACAAATTACTAACACATGCACGTGACTGAAGAAGCATGAGTAAGATACACGTGATGAAGGTACAGCACGCCACTGGATCCTAAGTTGAAAGTAATGTTGTATTGATAGATTAAGAATGTGCTTATGCGCAATCTAAGAAGCACACTTAATACACAGCCAATTGCAGTTATTCCAATACACACAGACCACCACTGTATGCAGGGTGGTCCATTGATCGTGACCGGCCGAAATATCACACGAAATAAGCATCAAACGAAAAAACTACAAACAACCAAACTTGTCTAGCTTGAAAGGGGAAACCAGATGGCGTTATGGTTGGCCTGCTAGATGGCGCTGCCATAGGTCAAACGGATATTAACTGCGCTTTTTTTTTTTAATAGGAACCCCCATTTTTTATTACATATTCGTGTAGTACGTAAAGGAATATGAATGTTTAAGTGGACCACTTTTTTCGCTTTGTGATAGATGGCGCTGTAATAGTCACAAACATATGGCTCACAATTTTAGACGAACAGTTGGTAACAGGTAGATTTTTTAAATTAAAATACAGAACGTAGATACGTTTGAACATTTTATTTCGGTTGTTCCAATGTGATACATGTATCTTTGTTACAGCGTGATTACCTGTAAGTACCACATTAATGTAATAAATGCTCAAAATGATTTCCATCAACCTCCATGAATTTGGCAACACGTGTAACGACATTCCTCTCAACAGCGAGTAGTTCGCCTTCCGTAATGTTCGCACATGCTTTGACAATGCGCTGGCTGACGCATGTTGTCAGGCGTTGTCGGTGGATCACGTTAGCAAATATCCTTCAACTTTCCCCACAGAAAGAAATCCGGGGACGTCAGATCCGGTGAACGTGCGGGCCATGGTATGGTGCTTCGACGACCAATCCACCTGTCACGAAATATGCTGTTCAATACCGCTTCAACCGCACGCGAGCTATGTGCTGGACATACATCATGTTGAAAGTACATCGCCATTCCGTCATGCAGTGAAACCTCTTGTAGTAACATCGGTAGAACATTACGTAGGAAATCACTATACATTGCACCATTTAGTTTGCCGTCGATAAAATGGGGCCAATTATCCTTTCTCCCATAATGCCGCACCATACATTAACCCGCCAAGGTCGCTGATGTTCCACTTGTCGTGGATTTTCCGTTGTCCAATAGTGCATATTATGCCGGTTTACGTTACCGCTGTTGGTGAATGACGATTCGTCGCTAAATAGAACGCGTGCAAAAAATCTGTCATCGTCCCGTAATTTCTCTTGTGCCCAGTGGCAGAACTGTACACGACGTTCAAAAACGGCGCCATGCAATTCCTGGTGCATAAAAATATAGTACGGGTGCAATCGATGTTGATGTTCATTCTCAATACCGACGTTTTTGAGATTCCCGATTCTCGCGCAATTTGTCTGCTACTGATGTGCGGTTTATCCGCGACAGAAGCTAAAACACCTACATGGGCATCATCATTTGTCGCAGGTCGTCGTTGACGTTTCACATGTGGCTGAACACTTCCTGTTTCGTTAAATAAAGTAACTATTCGGCGAACGGTCTGGACAGTTGGATGATGTCCAGGATACCGAGCAGCGCCCGTTGGGCATTTTGATCACAATAGCCATACATCAACACGATATCGACCTTTTCCGCAATTGGAAAACGGTCCATTTTAACACGGGTAATGTATCACGAAGCAAATACCGTCCGCACTGGAGGAATGTTACGTGATACCACGTACTTATACGTTTGTGACTATTACAGCGCCATCTATCACAAATCGCGAAAAAGTGGTCCAACTAAAACATTCATATTTGTTTACGTACTACACGAATATGTAATAAAAAATGGGGATTCCTATTTTAAATAAACGAAGTTGATATCCGTTTGTCCTATGGCAGCGCCATCTAGCGGGCCAACCATAGCGCCATCTGGTTTCCCACTTCAAGCTAGACGAGTTTCGTTCTTTGTAGTTTTTTCGTTTGATGCTTATTTCGTGAGATATTTGTCCGGTCACTATCAATGGACCACCCTGTATAGACCACTGTTCTACATAAAATGGAATTGTACTCACACAAAATTCTTGGAAACAATATTCCAAGAGGTACAAGTCACCTTGCGCATAAATAACTTTCCATCTATTTGCAATGCTCTGAGAACTTTCAAACAATTTAGGTGAATGTAGTACTGTTGTTGTTGTTGTTGTTGTTGTGGTCTTCAGTCCTGAGACTGGTTTGATGCAGCTCTCCATGCTACCCTATCCAGTGCAAGCTTCTTCATCTCCCAGTACTTACTGCAACCCACATCCTTCTGAATCTGCTTAGTGTATTCATCTCTTGGTCTCCCTCTACGATTTTTACCCTCCACGCTGCCCTCCAATGCTAAATTTGTGATCCTTTCATGCCTCAGAACATGTCCTACTAACCGGTCCCTTCTTTTTGTCTAGTTGTGCCACATACTCCTCTTCTCCCCAATTCTATTCAATTCTTCATCATTAGTTATGTGATCTACCCATCTAATCTTCAGCATTCTTCTGTAGCACCACATTTCGAAAGCTTCTATTCTCTTCTTGTCCAAACTATTTATGTTTCACTTCCATACATGGCTACACTCCATACAAATACTTTCGGAAACGACTTCCTGACTGAATGTAGTACTAGAAATGCGAAATACGTTTTCAGCTGATGAGATGTATATTTAAAACTTGATTAATATTTTAGTTCTGCTCTTTCCGCAACTTACACGCACAGGAGATGAAATGAGAACAAAATTTCTTGTTAACGAAAAAGAACTGCAACAAGAAACCTTATGTCTTTCCTACATTGCACAAACTATATGGCAAATACATATTTCGTAACTAACCGCAACGATTAGTTACAATAACTGAATGTTACTTCTCTGCATCTCGTGGCGGCTTAAATGATACGCATCGCTGATACAGAAATCATACCATTCTAACACAACAACTGAGTTTCTCTATAATTTTTCAACTGAAAGTTTACCAAAGCTGTGAACAACAGAATAGCAGTTAATTTTTTTGCCCGATGGGCCTAGTCAGAACTTCAGTTTTTATCGTATGGGAAGGTAATCGTGTAATTAGGAAAAAAAAATTCAGAAATAGCAACTAGCAATATATGCAAAGTCACTCACACATAATTCGAGGAGGAAAAAGGGATTCCTGGCCCCTGATAACGATTTTCGCCACCCCTCCTCCCCTCCCCCTCCAAACACTGATTATGTGAGTGCTTCAGTATAAAGCAAGACTCCCCTATCGAAAAGATGGCTCATAATACAGTATTATGAAAAATTTATCGGTAGGAAACAGACAGTTCTACGCTTTACTTCTTATGGTTCTGAATTTTGAAACATCAGTTTGAGGAGCATTAGTGTTTTCCCGTTGAGCAACTTTTAAAATTACTTGCTTCCAGTCAATCTACGTGCAACAAGCGATCATGCAACGTGAATAAATGACAAGCGCCACAGAAAAGTCGTTCCAAACAGGAAGAATGAATAGCTGCTCGATTTCAGAGGCATCGCGGGGTAGCCGTGCGGTCGTCGGAGGTTCGTGTCCTCCCTTGGGCATGTGTGTGTGTGTGTTGTCCTTAGCATAAGTTAGTTTAAGTTAGATTAAGTAGTGTGAAAGTCTAAGGACCGATAACCTCAGCAGTTTGGTCCCACAGAACTGACCACAAATTTCCAAATTTTTTCAATTTCAGACAGTCCGTTTAACAAGTGTCTTTAGCTTCGTACAGTTCCTAAAAATGAAATTTGATAAGTATGGTTAGTCATATTTTTTAAGCATCCTCCATTTCGTTTCAACTCTAGTCCAAAAGAACGCCACTTTGCTTCTGTAAAACACAATTCAATACAAGAAGTGCTTTTTCCTGGGTTCATAAATTAATTATTGTAATGAGACGTCTTTAATATCAGAAGCTCTAAATGTTTACATGTAGTTAGAAATTAACACGTTCGGCTTATTCTAACATAGAGTTAAAAAATCTACCTTCTTTAACGAATCGATATTGGCTTGACAAACAAAGGCAGCGAAAAATGTATATGCTATTTGTTTTTATTTAACCTTTTCCTGTATCAGAGCAAAACCTCCATCTTCAATCATTTAAAGATTTTAATGAGGCTTCTGCACATATCGTGTTCCACAGCTGCTGAGTAATTCATAAGGAAACTCATTTTTAGTATGATAATGATGATGTATTGTGGGTTAGGGCGCAAGAACATCGGCACCCTTTCTCGATTTAGGTAAAGGCGAGTGTGGTAAAAACGTATTAAAAATAACAACAAATCCGAATACTAAGTTGTAGCCACACACTAGAATTGACAAGATAACACTGTTACGGCGGGCATCATAAAAAACCGTCACTAAAAGTCACAGTTGCTAATAAAGTGTTTCATTCTTCTACCGCCAACGGTGACAGGTGTGCGACGGAATGTTGTATGGCGTTACAAGCAACAGGAAAATATTCGCAATGGACTCATTACACAGTTTCATCACACAATACGGTTAGCACCGTTACCGTTGGCCTAAGGGCTCGAAATGGCTAGTATATCTGTACGGGACATAATGAGGTGGCGTCTGCTCCTATTTGCATTTCTGTCACCATCCACTGTGTAGTGGTATGACCAGGTAGAAGTTCCGTGGAAAATTAAATCTCTAAGCGGCATCCGACCCGTCTATGTTAGTCTCTACCTGAGCAGTGATGTTCTAATCTGACAGTAACATGAAATATCTAATAGGTAGCAAAACATGAATGTGCTCTGAAAACCGTTCCTCTAGTCAGCTCATTCTATTCTCTAGAATAGACCGTTGGGTGGCTTGCGGAGTATCAATGTAGATGTAGATGTAGAACGATATTTGGTTCAAATGGCTCTGAGCACTATGGGACTTAACATCTGTGGTCATCAGTCCCCTAGAACTTAGAACTACTTAAACCTAACTAACCTAAGGACATCACACACATCCATGCCCGAGGCAGGATTCGAACCTGCGACCGTAGCAGGCGCGCGGTTCCGGACTGAGCGCCTGGAACCGCTAGACCACCGCGGCCGGGGATATTTGGTTAAACACCGGTAGCATGAGTAGTGTAGTAGACAAAACTGTGTATCTTGGATTTAGATTTGACAAATTTTAAATACAATATGTGTAAAAGCGTCAGTTAAAATCGGTGAGTTAATGAATATGGAGGTTTTACTCGGAAATACGATAAGATACATAAAAACCTATTTTATATTTGACGGTCTTAGACTAATGAAACATGGCTCTATTTGTCATTCCAGTATTGACCTAATTTAATCTGTTAAAGCCACACATACGCAGAAGCAAAATGACACGTTCTACGTCATGACGATAAATTTTGTTACGTGTAACTAACAGTTTCTTGTTTGGAACACACTCAGTTTTTACACAAACTTTTAATGACAGTATGCAGTAACAACAGAAAATTGGGTCTTGTGTTAGCCAGATAGACCGTTAACTTGGGAAGTCCAATATACGAGGTGTGTAATGAGACTGAGGTCACTGTGCATAGTCTGGTAATGTTGTCTTGTTCTATTTGTGTAGACCGGTGTATTCATCACTTCCAGATGCCCAGTCCGAGTTTCAGCTCATCACACCCATCATGTGATTTTTGAGAGCGTCATCAGCGAAGCTGTGTTTTTGTTGTGTGCTACGAAAATTGAACTGCGAAATTTAGAGCAACGTTGCGCCATCAGTTTTTAGTTAAACTTGGGGAATCCGCGAGAGGGAACTTTGGAAAGTTGAAAGAGGCGTATGGAGAACATTCCATATTAAGAGTACAAGTTTTTCGCTAGCACAAGTCATTTTTGGTAGGCCGAGAACACGTTGAAGATGACCCTCGCTCAGGTACACCGGTACACCTTCGACTTCAAAACCCGACGAAAACGTCGAACGTGTGCGTGCGCTTGTGAGATCAGATCGACGTTTAATAATAAGGATGGTGGGTGACCTATTAAACATAAACGCTTTCACCGTAACACTTTGACCTAAGTTTTACACCGGTGAAAAGTTTGTACCAAAATAGTGCTGAAAAACCTAACAATTGACTAGAAGGACAGTCGAAGAAATATGTGCGTTGGTCTTCTTAAGAGTATTGCCATATGACCACAAATAGTTCGGTCGTGCATTTTTGAGTACGATCCTGCGGCAAAGAGAGGAGTGGCACAGTGAAACATCTCGATCGAAAAAAGCTCGAAGGAGCAAATCGAAGATCAAAAAAATGCTGATTTTTTGTTTTGACAGGAGGGGTATCGCGCATAAAAAGTTTGTTCCTCCAGGACAAATAGTCAACCAAGTGTTCTACAAAGATGTCCTTGAAAGGCTCAGGGAAAGGGTGAATGGAGTGAGACCAGACGTTGCAGACAAGTGGATGCTGATCAAGACAACGAACGCCCCATGTCACACCATAACTTCCATCTAGGAATTTTTGACCTCAAAACGCATTCCTGCTGTTCCACAGCTCCCTTATTCACCTAATCTCAATCTACGTGACTTTTTTACTTTCTAGAAATTGACAAATGTCTTAAAAAGACATCACTTAATGGCTGTGGAGAACATTCAGAAAGAAAGTGGCCGATATGTTAACCGCCCTAGCAACTGTAGCCTTTCAGCTCTGCTACCAACACTGGGAACAATGACTCCGCCGGTGTACAACTGCTGAAGGAAACTGCTTTCAAGGGAAAAATATTGTTCCTTAAAATAATGAACTTTGGTTGATAAAAGATCAGTCTCATTACTATTCTCACACACCTCGGAGTTAAATGTGGAGACCGAGAACCACAGTTTTACTTATGGAAACTGAAAACGTACGTACATACACATACACACACACACACATACACACACACACACACACACACACACACACACACACACACACACACAACAAAACGAGGCTGAAGTAAAGGTTGCGTTTACCAAAAAGGAACATCAAAAGGAAATCACCCAAAACGTACGTACACACACACACACACACACACACACACAACAACAACAACAACAACAAAACGAGTCTGAAGTAAAGGTTGCGTTTACCAAAAAGGAACATCAAAAGGAAAGCACCCGCACATAGAAGAGACAAGAACATAAATCGAGAGAGGAAAATGAAAATATTCCAAGTGCCAATCTCACATTTGTCAGAAGAATCAAAAAACACCGTATCTCCTTTTGTACATTACTTATTTATATCCAAAAAACTGAGAAGGTACACTAATATCACAGAATTATGCTGCTCACTTCATCACTGCAAAAAATAATGAATCAAATGAGGAATTTATTAAGAATGTTCTAAATGCCATTCCAGGAAATTGACTGGTTCTAGGTGCAAATAAGAACATTTTTGTTTCAAATGCTATTAATACTGAGGCACAACGTTTTATACATGATAATACAAGCGCATAGAAATACAGCAGTAATATATTAACTATCAAAACAGAAATAAGTGGACTCTAAAATGTACTCTCACGTAAAACGTAGGAGAATTTGAAATAATGTAGTTCAGAAAGCTTTATAGGGAGGACTTGTTGTGGCGTCAGGTGTTCGTTAGTATACCTGCTTCCGTGACTCACGTAGTATCGCATATTCATTTGCCGGTCTACCGTGACGTCCACGGTGTGCTGAAACACATTCTCCTGTCTAGCGAATGCCAGGCTGAGTCGTAAGAATATACAAATAATTGTAGGTGAATAGATGTTGCATCATGTTTTCTTTTTTTGTCCAGAATTATCTATGGATAAACTGACTGCTACTTTCTGGACTTCCTGTCTGCACGTGATTTGTTTCCCATTCTTGTGTTATAAAACAAAAACAGATTGACATAGTGTGTGTTGGAGACCAGTGCTATAATTTATTACATTATTAGAACAAAATTTATTGTCCGCCTCGGTCACAAATTTAGAATATCTGACGAAAGATTTCCACTGAGAAAAGCTGTCATTAAATATTATTACGATGGTTACGCGAGTAACGTGTCAGTTTCAATCAGCCTGCAACTATTATATGCTTCGTAAATTCTAAGTAAGTGCGTATTACACAAATACTCAACTTGAACTGGCGAAGAATAAAGTAGGGAGAATGAAATTTTCACTCTGCAGCGGAGTGTGCGCTGGTACGAAATTTCTTGGCAGATTAAAACTGTGTGCCGGACCGAGATTCGAACTCGGGACCTTTGCCTATGCAGGAGAGCTTCTGCGAACTTTGGAAGGTAGGAGACGAGGTAGTGGCGGAATTAAAGCTCTGAGGACGGGGCGTGAGTCGTGCTTGGGTAGCTCATTTGGTAGAGCATTTGCCCGCGTAGGGCAAAGGTCCCGAGTTGGGCACACAGTTTTAATCTGCCAGGAAGTTTCAATAAAGTAGGTAGTTTGAGGTTACATATTACATAAGTAAGTACTGTAATGCAAAATTGATACCTTAGAGGGACAATATTTTTGTTTTGTTGCCCAAGTGCGCATTTAACTAACAAAATATGTGCCTCTAGAAGGAATCTTTCTCTCTATGTATATGGGTGTGCGCTGCTGTCAAAGTTCTTGACAGACTGAGATCATGTGTCGGGCTGGAACGCGAGCCTATAACACATTTCTGTCTTTCGGAACAGAAAGCAGGAAAGCAGTGGCGGATTTAAGCTGTAAGTTGGGTCATGAGGTATGTATGGATAGATCAAATGGTAAAACAGGAAAAAGAGTCAAGATCTTGGATTCGAATGCTGGTGCGATTGACAGTTATAATCAGCTAGGAAGTCTCTAAATGTGAATAGACAAGACCAGTCGTCTTCAAACAGAAAAGTAGATAGGAAAGAATGAACAGGTACTGTTCTTGCATTTATGTAAGAAGTAAGACAACTGCAACCACTCATTCACCTGTCGTGGGCATCGTATTAGGTCTTTTTATCTCACGTATAATGTACTTGGTCCAGAGACACATTTTTAGTGTATACGAATTTCTTACCGAACAGTTTCCTAAACACAGTGATAACGTTTCGCAATTACTCGCGTTTTCTAAGGAAGTTTCATCACAGAATCAGCACGAATGTCAACATTGTGACCTGATGCACCCCATATAAACCACTGTGAAGGTTCTTTAGACCGTCCACAATTTCACATTTACGGACGTTGCAGGAATTACCATTACTTCAACAGGCAGCTTATACGAAGAATACATATACGTGAGTAATATGCTGATTGCTCTGAAAGAAAGCTGTAAGTACCCAATAATAGTAACAAGGAAGCAGCAAATAAAGGGCTTGATGCTTCTCGGTTTTATTTTATTTATTTTTTTTTTTCACTGAAGGTGGTAATAATTTGTAGCGACTGGTATTAAAGAGAGAATTATTACGAGTATAATTAAGAGTATTCTGTCCGATTAATAACTCCATGACTAACGATGAAATTGAACGTATACAGTGGTCGGAGAAAAATACGGAAACATCAAAAACACCCTACTTTACGATGCCTAAAACGGCGTGCAAAACTCGTCGGTTTTTTCAAACAGGTTGTAGTGGTCTTAGACTCATTAAATACTGGTCCTGTATGGTTTTCAAGAGAATGTTATACCGTTCCTTCTGCCAAATAGTGGCAAGTTCAGGTAACGAAGATGGAAGTGGGTAGTGATTACGCACTTTTCCCTCGAAAGCAGACCAGGAAGTCTCAATAAATTGAGATCTGATGATTATGGTGGCCCGGGGAGACGCCACAATTCGTCCTCGTGACCTTGCAGAGTAAGCGTGGGGGCCTTGCACTACCACAATATGGATCTACATCTACATCTACGTGATTACTCTGCTATTCACAATAAAATGCCTGGCAGAGGATTCAATGAACCACCTTCAAGTTGTCTCTCTACCGTTCCACTCTCGAACCGCACGCGGGAAAAACGAGCAGTTAAATTTTTCTGTGCGAGTCCTGATTTCTCTTATTTTATCGTGATGAGCATTTCTCCCTATGTAGGTGGGTGGCAACAGAATGTTTTCGCAATCGGAGGAGAAAGCTGGTGATTGAAATTTCATGAGAAGATCCCGTCGCAACGAAAAACGCCTTTGTTTTAATGATTGCCACTCTAATTCACGTATCATGTCTGTGACACTATCTCCCCTATTTCGCGATAATACAAAACGAGCTGCCCTTCTTTGTACTTTTTCGATGTCATCCGCCAGTCCCACCTGATGCGGATCCCACACCACACAGCAGTACTCCAGAATAGGGCGGACAAGCGTAGTGTAAGCAATCTCTTTGGTAGACCTGTTGCACCTTCTAAGTGTTCTGCCAATGAATCGCAGTCTTTGGTTTGCTCTACCCACAGTATTATCTATATGATCGTTCCAATTTAGGTTATTTGTAATTGTAATCCCTAAGTATTTAGTTGAATTTACAGCTCTCAGATTTGTGTGACTTATCGCGTAATCGAAATTTAGCTGATTTCTTTTAGTACTCACGTGAATAACTTCACACTTTTCTTTATTCAGGGTCAGTTTTTTCGCACATACAGATACCTTATCTAAATCATTTAGCAAGTCGTTTTGGTCATCTGATGACTTTTCAAGACGGTAAATGACAGCATCATCTGCAAACAATCTAAGACGGCTACTCAAGATTGTCTTCTATGTCGTTAATATAGATCAGGAACAATAGAGGGCCTATAACACTTCCCTGGGGAACGCCGGATATTACCCGATGACTTTCCGTCTATTACTACTAGGGTTTTATTCATGTGGATGCCCAAATTATCACCGAACCCCTCCATGATTCACTCCCGGAACCTAAACTCGCCCATAAGTTGGAAACAATGTGCTATATGACCCATCCGACGCAACGAATTCTTCTATTGCTGCATAGTCCAAGTTTTATGGCTTGGGTACCATTCTTCCTTGTTATGGGCATTTGCATCATTGATGACTGTATTTGGAATTCCAGCTGCCCCTGCAATCCTCAGCTTCTGGAGCTCTCTACGTGTTGTTTTCGTGCTGACATGGCTCACTAGCGCGACCTTCAGTTTTGCAGCCGTCGTCCTCTTATTTTCCGTTACAATCCTCTTCAATGATCGTCCGTCACGATCACTCAACACACACTTTTGTTTATGTTATGATTTAACGAATGATGTTTTCCCGCTTTTCCTGTATTGGGTCCGAATCAACGATAGGACCACTTGAAATATCGACCAATAGTTTGCCCATGTTCTAATACAGTCAGCTGCAACATAATGCGCTCAGAGCTACAGAGAACACTGTTCTAACCACGACTAATACTTACAACGCATTGAGGAAATTGCACAGGTCAAATACAACACCGCAATCTGGAGGCTTGGCTGGCATCTACATTTATGTTCAAGCACAGATTTCGATAGTTTTGTTCAGTCCTTGTAATACCTTTACTTTTAATAATATTACGCTCCGGGAAAACGTCTTGCATGTTACACATTCAAAACGACTTATGATGGATCAACACAGTCTTCTAAAACAACTCAGACCTTCAGCTTTACTAGGGTTTTATTCATGTGGCACATGCATGATTAATGGAAATATGACACCGCAGAAAACGGTTTCCAACATATTTCATCGAATGCATAATAACGATTTAGCAGCAGCCGGAAACAGGATTTTAATGTACGGGAGAGGAGAAGGAATTCGTGGCTCGAAATTCGGTAGCGCTTTCGGTGATGATTCACAGCGGCATAGTTTAACAACGTGAGAAGACAAATCGTACTTCGGTTGTCGTCCAGTGACATGGAATGTAAAGTTCTTTATTTTTCATACGTGAATATCGCATCAGCGTACGTAGCCGCGAGGAAACGTGTGCACTACAAGAACTCGAATTTCCGCTGACGAAGGGGCGTTTCCGGAGTTTAACCCACTAAGCGAGACCTTCGAACGCGCTCACAATTAAAGGTGGTATACAGTCCTTTTCTATACTAATAAGTTATAAGTATGTGTGTAAGCTTGAGTTTCATATCTACATAAAGCATATACAACAACTCAGTTTTCCGCTGCTGAAGGAGCATTTCCAACATTTAAAATGTAAGCGAGGTTGTCGTATACGCTCGGAATTTCCGTACTTGAGCGATTTACAGCTACGTTTCCCGCTAATAAGTATTTACATGAGGTTTAATACCAGCCTTTTATATTGTGTAAATTGCTAACGATACTATTGTTTCTTTTTGCTTCTGAATAGTATAGTATCTAGAACTTGTCATCTCCTGTCTTTCTGGCAGTTTAAAACACATTTGTTTACAGTTGTAACCATTTTCAAAAACCACATAAACAGGTGAAATATTAAAAATAGAACAATGTTCAGCAACGGACACAATATACAAAGTTATTAATTCGTCGTAATCGATTGCTGTGTGAATCTCTGAGTAATTACTAACGCAATCGGGTGAAATGTTTCACGTTTCATATTTTAAAAAATTGTGTTAGTGGCAATCCAATACATTTTCGCCTGTGAGCCGTGTGACCGAAAGGGCAAGTGAGACAATAAGGTGAACTAGTAAATGGCTCTGAGCACTATGGGACTTTACAGCTGAGGTCATCAGTCCTCTAGAACTACTTAAACCTAACTAACCTAAGGACATCACACACATCCATGCCCGAGGCAGGATTCGAACCTGCGACCGCAGTGGTCGCGCGGTTCCAGACTGAAGCGCCTACAACCGCTCGGCCAGTGAACTAGTATTTGGTTCCTTTATTTAATGAACTTGTTTGTATTACTGGTGTCATAATACAAAACAATATGTAAATTATGAAGTTGGTAATATTGATACGACGCGAAATCTCTGACGTAACTCTCTTTTGCGGCCAGGTTCACTGTAAAAGATTGAGAATACCGTTAATCGCTTTGCAATAATATAGTTAGTGGTTCTCATAACATACAGTTTTCGGTTTTATTGTATCATTGTTGACATTGCTACGAGTCCGCTTGTACCTCAAGAATACCTCCTTACTGAACGTACACGATACAGCTTACAATGCTATTTTTCTTTTTTTTATTTCGCAGTAAGTAAATGCTCTGCCTACGTTGCCAATAACTTATATTTGTGATATGCCATCTACCACGCAGAGAGTAGGTGGGACTTGGATGGTACTGACAGATGGTGCAGCGTAATGACAGGACTGCCGCTTCCGCCTTACCGGCTGCAACTATTTCGCAAGCGGTGAGGTGTGGTGTGCAGGCGGAAACGCGCGCTTCGGCCAAGGCGGGGCAGCCAGCAGCCGCAGACTCACTCACCTCGCAGCCCTGGTCGCCGCTGTCCAGCCGCCTGTGGCGACCCACACCCTTCCTCAGCGCCTGCATCTCCAGCACTGCCGGCCGCGGCTCCCGTGCGCCCACTGCGCCACTGTTGCCAACCTAACGCGCTCCGCCCATTTTCGCCGCTGCCAACTCCTCAGTCAAGACTGTATACTCTGTTGTGAGCACTTCTGCGCGTCTTGCACGTGTGTGCTGCTTGTGAATACACTTGTGTATCGGCATAAAGTGGCATATCACCTTAAAATGAATTCCAGACTCTTCGGATATCGTACAATGTGTAACTGCTGTACAGCATAGGTCAGGGGTGAACAAAACTGGCTTTGACCAAATATCATACAGACCGCGCATGACATTATATAGAATTTCTCGTGGGCTTCGATTGAAAGCAACATTTCTGTTAGTCGACTGATGGCAAGATCTATCTGCAGGCTAAGTCCATAATGCTGTTCAATTTATCTTTATCTTAATCATAGTATTAGCAATAAGGTTCTAGTGGTGAAATTTTGTGTAGTGTTTGGTTGCGCCGAAAGATAGGTTCTCAGGAAGTAACAGATACTATATTGGTTCACAGATAAAGTTGTTTTAAATATCGAAAAAAATTTGCAAGCATATTTTTGCGAGTACATCTCTGAATTTACAGGCCGAGCCTAAAAAGTGATGATTATTACCAATCAGAAACGAGTGGCTTTGTACTTGAGACTATTTATGGATGTCTAAGTATTCCGAATTGAGTTATAAGGATCATTATACACTACTGGCCATTAAAATTGCTACACCACGAAGATGCTGTCATATGCAAATGACTAGCTTTTCAGAGCATTCACACAAGGTTGGCGCCGGTGGCGACACCTACAACGTGCTGACATGAGGAAAGTTTCCAACCGATTTCTCATACACAAACTGCAGTTGACCGGCGTTACCCTGTGAAACGTTGGTGTGATGCCTCGTGTAAGGAGGAGAAACGCGTACCATCACGTTTCCGACTTTGATAGAGGTCGACTGTAGCCTATCGCGATTGCGGTTTATCGTATCGCGACATTGCTGCTCGCGTTGGTCGAGATCCAACGACTGTTAGCAGAATATAGAATCGGTGGGTTCAGGAGGGTAATACGGAACGCCGTGCTGGATCCCAACGGCCTCGTATCACTAGCATTCGAGATGACTGGCACCTTATCCGCATGGCTGTAACGGATCGTGCAGCCACGTCTCGATCTCCGAGTCAACAGATGGAGCCGTTTGCAAGACAACAACCATCTGCACGAACAGTTCGATGACCTTTCCAGGAGGCAAGATTGAGAATATGGCTGCGCTTACCCTTGACGCTGCATCACAGACAGGAGCGCCTGCGATGGTGTATTCAACGACGAACCTGGATGCACGAATGGCAAAACGTCATTTCTTCGGATGAATCCAGGTTCTGTTTACAGAATCATGATGGTCGCATCCGTGTTTGGCGACATCGCGGTGAACGCACATTGGAAGCGTGTATTCGTCATCGCCATACTGGCGTATCATCTGGTTTGATGGTAGGGGGTGCCATTGGTTACACGTCTCGGTCACCTCTTGTTCGCATTGACTGCACTTTGAACAGTGGACGTTACATTTCAGATGTGTTGCGACCCGTAGCTCTACCCTTCATTCGATCCCTGTGAAACCCTACATTTCAGCAGGATAATGCACGACCGCATGTTGCAGGTCCTGTACGGGCCTTTTTGGATACAGAATATGTTCGACTGCTGCCCTGGCCAGCACATTCTCCAGATCTCTCACCAACTGAAAACGTCTGGTCAATGCTGGCCAAGCAACTGGCTCGTCACAATACTCCAGTCATTACTCTTGATGAACTGTGGTATCGTGTTGAAGCTGCATGGGCAGCTGTACCTGTACACGCCATCCAAGCTCTGTTTGACTCAATGCCCAGGCGTATCAAGGCCTTTATTACGGCCAGAGGTGGTTGTTCTGGGTACTGATTTCTCAGGATCTATGCACCCAAATTGCGTGAAAATGTAATCACATGTCAGTTATAGTATGATGTATTTGTCCAATGAATACCAGTTTATCATCTGCATTTCTTCTTGGTGTAGCAATTTTAATGGCCAGTAGTGTACATCCATCTCCGTAAAAATATGTGCGAAATTTATGATATATTAATTAGAAGATTTTTCTTTTCTTCTGTTTTCTATTTGCCTTCATAGTTTGTTTCTAGGTAATCTCAAAACAGGTTATAACTTTTCTACTGATGTACGAAGAACCCTTGTTTTGAAGATGGAGAATTTTAATTCAAAATACTGCACAAGACTGTGCTGCAAAAATAGCAGCAGTAGCATTTTGGAACATATACTGTGGTCGAACATTATGGGTTACCTCGAACAAAGCGATTTATTGACAAACATCCAACACAGTTTCAGAAAATATCATTCTTGTTAGCGCTTTATTCTCAGGAAGTACTGGGTGCTGTCGACAGGGGATATTAAATTGATTCCATATTTTTAGATTTCCGGAAGGCTTTCGACACCGTTCCTCACAGACGACTTCCAACCAAACTGCGTGCCTATGAAATATGTCTCAGTTGTGCGACTAGATTTCCTGTCAGAAAGGTCACAGTTCGTAGTAATCGACGGACAGTCATCATTAAAACAGAAGTCATATCTGCCATTCTCCAAACAATTATTATAGGTTCAAATGGATCTGAGCACTATGGGACTTAACATCTGAGGTCATCATCCCCTAGAACTCAGAACTACTTAAACCTAACTAACCTAAGGACATCACACACATCCATGCCCGAGGCAGGATTCGAACTTGCGACCGTAGCGGTCGCGCGGTTCCAGACTAAAGCGCCTAGAGCCGCTCGACCACTCCGGCCGGCCATTATAGGTCCCCTGCTGTTCCTCATCTACATAAACGATTTAGGAGACAATTTGAGCAGCCCTCTTAGACTGTTTGTAGATGATGCTGTCATTTGCCTTCTTAAAAAGTTATCAGATGATCAAAACAAATGCCAAAACGATTTAGACAAGATATCTATATTGTGCGAAAAGTGGCAATTGACTCTAAATAATGGAAAGTGTGAAGACGTTCACATGGGTACTAACAAGAATACGTTAAATTTCAGTTGCAGCATAAAGCACAAAAATCTAAATGCTGTAAATTCAGTTATACTTAGGGATTATAGTTACGAATAGTTTAAATTGGAAAGATCACACAGGTAATAATGTGGAAAGAGCCAACCATAACTGCCGTTTAGTGGCAGAACACTTAGAAAATGCAACAGGTCTACTAAAGAGACTGCTTACGCTACGCATGTCCGCCCTCTTCTGGAGTATTGCTGTGCGGTGTGGAATACGCGTCATATAGGGTTGACGGAGGTCATCGAAAAAGTTCAAAGAAAGGCAGCTCGTTTTGTATTATCGCGAAATAGGGGAGCGAGTGCCACGGATTGATACGCGAATTGGGGTGGAAATCACTAAAACAAAGGTGATTTTCGTTGCGGCAGGATCTTCTCGTAAAATATCAGTCACCAACTTTGTCCCCAGAGTGTGAAGATATTTTCTTGGCACACACCTACGTATGGAAGAATGATCATCATAGCGACATAAGAGAAATCAGAGCTCGGTCGGAAAGATTTAAGTGTTACTTTTTCCCGCGCGGTATTCGAGTCTGGAACGATAGAGAAACAGCTTGAAGGTGATTCATGAACCCTCTGCCAGGCACATTGTGAATTTCAGAGTAGTCATGTAGATGCAGCTTTCATAATCCTAGAAAAGATGTTTCCATGAGTTGAAAGTTACGGTATATTTGGTTGTCAGATATAAAATGCGGTAAATGAAGAAGATTTTGAGAGGATATAATGTTGATACACAATGTGATCAAAAGTATCCGGACACCTGGATGAAAATTACTTACAAGTTCGTGGCACCCTCCATCGGTAATGCTGGAATTCAATATGGTGTTGGCCCACCCATAGCCTTGATGACAGCTTCCACTCTCGCAGGCATACGTTTAATCAGGTGCTGGAAGGTTTCTTGGGAAATGGCAGCCCATTCTTCACGGAGTGCTGCACTGAGGAGAGGTATCGATGCCGGCCGGTGAGGCTTGGCAAGACGTTCCAAAACATCCCAAAGGTGTTCTGTACGATTCAAGTTCAGGTCAGGACTCTGTGCAGGCCAGTCCATTACAGGGATGTTATCGTCGTGTAACCACTCAGCTACAGGCCGTGCGTTATGAACAGGCGTTCGATCGTGTTGAAAGATGCAATCGCCGTCCCCAAATTGCCCCTCAACAGTGGTAAGCAAGATGGTGCTTAAAACATAAATGTAGGCCTGTGCTATGATAGTGCCACGCAAAATAACAAGCGACGCAAGCCCCCTCCATGAAAAATACGACTACACGATAACGCCACCCCCTTCGAATTTAACTATTGGCACTACACACGCTGGCAAATGATGTTCACCGGCATTCGCCATACCCACACCCTGTCATCGGATCGCCACATTGTGTACCGTGATTCGTTACGCCACACAACGTTTTTCCACTGTTCAATCGTCCAATGTTTACGCTGCTTACACCAAGCGAGGCGTCGTTTGGCAGTTACCGGCGTGATGTGTGGCTTATGAGCAGCCGCTCGACCATCAAATCCAACTTTTCTCACCTCCCGCCTAACTGTCATAGTACTTGCAGTGGTTCCTGATGCAATCTGGAATTCCTATGTGATGGTCTGGATAGATGTCTGCCTATTACACATTACGACCCTCTTCAACAGTCAGTGAACAGACGAGGACGGCCTGTACGCTTTTGTACTGTACGTGCCCCTTCAAGTTTCCACTTCACTATCACATCGGACAAACATTGGATCTAGGAATCTTTAGGAGTGTGAAAATCTCGCGTAGAGACGTGTGACACAAATGACACCCGATCACCTGATGACGTTCGAAATCCGTGAGTTCCGTGGAGCGCCCCATTCTGCTCTCTCACAATGCCTAATGACTACTGAGGTCGTCGATATAGAGTACCTGACAGTAGGTGGCAGCACAATGCACCTAACACGAAAAACTATGTTTTTGGGGGTGTCCGGATACTTTCGATCACATACTGTATCTAGCTCAATGCAAGAGTTTTCTCTACAACCACAGTTTTAAAATTCATTATGCTTCTTGATATTTTTCGGTATTTGAACGAGATCAAAGAAAACTCGTAGAACATAAACGCTTATTTTGTGTGAAAAACCGGACGATATGGACGGAAGTGGATGTCATTTATCATAAACGTACAACATTATACACGTGTTCTTGAGGACTCATTAGCAAAATAAGTGCTTCCTGGCAGACTAATATTTTGTGTTCAGCTCCTATGAAAGCGGTGAACTAAAATACTCTCAGTGCAACAAACCAGTAATTCACTGAAGAACTGTAATTATGTCGTTTGTAAAAAGTGAGAATTATCAATACAATGTATCAAACTGTTTACCTATCCTCTCGTCAAATATAAAGAAGTTATAATCCTCGCATTAATACAGAGAATTTTGGAGAAACAGTGATAATTGTGCTATTGCATGTGTAATAGTATCAAAGGAAGCCGTTAAATTGTTAAAAATCAATGCTTAATTTCAGCTATAAATGAGAAAAACAGTAACTGGCTGCTCCACTTCTTATAGTGCTACAATAACAGAGACTCTGGTTCTTGCCCTCCGTAACACCGTGACACGGCTTTGATAAGGAGTGTCCAACATTTTAGCTTACCTAGGCCACAATGGAAGAAGACGAATATTTTTGGGCCGCACATTCATACCTAACACTAACAATCGTTGAGCAAAAAAGTAGATGGAAGGATGGACGAATGGGAGAATAGTATCGCGTGCCAGGAGTTTCAAATTGAAAATATCCAGTTTATCATAAATTTATTCGTGCGGTAGATCCTCACTTCTTAGGCAGCACTCATAGTTGCTTTGGACCGCGTGTTGGGCTTCCCTGGCTTAGATGTTGGTTTCAAAACCTAACAGAGTAGAGATAGGGGTTTGCGAAATTTAAATGTATCTATGATCTAAGGACTTGCTTATGGATGCAGCTTCTGTCCTGCCGCCACTGACAGACTGACCCCCGAACACCTTTGGGACAATCTATTTGCAAAATGTGGAGTATAATTTCTTCCTTTGCTGTAGGTCGAGGTGTGCATCTCCTTTCTGTACGTTTTCTTTTAACACCTACACAGTCCACTGAATACATTACAAGCATGATTTTAACGCAAACAGAACCGGCAATCTACGGCATACTGAAAATTGGGCTTCAGTCTCATTGGTAATTGTACAGATAATCATTTGATTCAAAAGAGACTCCGTAATCCTAACGTTGGGATTAATTAAAACTATAAGAATGACGTCACAAGCAGCCATAATAAACAGACGCCGTCTCAGGTGAAGGTGACAGCTGAGGAAAGATCTGGAGAGTATTCAGTGAAGCCGGCCGGAGAGGCCGAGCGGTTAAAGGCGCTACAGTCTGGAACCGCACGACAGCTACGGTCGCAGGTTCGAATCCTGCCTCGGGCATGGATGTGTGTGATGTCCTTAGGTTAGTTAGGTTTAAGTAGTTCTAAGTTCTATGGGACTGATGACCACAGCAGTTGAGTCCCATAGTGCTCAGAGCCATTTGAACCATTTTATTCAGTGAATTAGGACTGTTACTTCTCTTAAATAGTATAATCATAGCTAACACTGGGTTCAAGAATCATGAAAGAAGGGTGTATACATGGAAGAACCCTGGAGATACTAGAAGGTTTCAGATAGATTATATAATGGTAAGACAGAGATTTAGGAACCAGGTTTTAAATTGTAAGACGTTTCCAGGACAGATGTGGACTCTGACCACAGTCTATTGTTTATGAACTGTAGATTAAAACTGAAGAAACAGCAAAAAGGTGGGAATTTAAGGAGATGGGACCTGGATAAACTGACTAAACCAGAGGTTGTACAGAGTTTCAGGGAGAGCATAAGGGAACAATTGATAGGAATGTGGGAAGGAAATACAATAGAAGAAGAATGGGTAGCTTTGAGGGATGAAGTAGTGAAGGGAGCAGAGGATCAAGTAGGTAAAAAGATGAGCGCTACTAGAAATCCTTGGGTAACTGATGAAATATTGAATTTAATTGATGAAAGGAGAAAATATAAAAATGCAGTAAATGAAGCAGGCAAAACGGAATACAAACGTCTCAAAAATGAGATTGACAGGAAGTGCAAAATGGCTAAGCAGGGATGGCTAGAGGACAAATGTAGGGATGTAGAGGCTTATCTCGCTAGGGGTAATACAGATACTGCCTACAGGAAAATTAGAGAGACCTTTGGAGAAAAGAGAACCACTTGCATGGATATCAAGAGCTCAGATTGAAACCCAGATCTAAGCAAAGAAGGGAAAGCAGAAAGGTGGAAGGAGTATATAGAGGGTCTATACAAGGGCGATGTACTTGAGGACAATATTATGAAAATGGAAGAGGATGTAAATAGAGATGAAATGGGAGATATGATACTGCGTGAAGAGTTTGACAGAGCACTGAAAGACCTAAGTCGAAACAAGGCCCCGGGAATAGACAACATTCCATTAGAACTACTGACAGCCTTGGGAGAGCCAGTCCTGACAAAACTCTACCATCTGGTGACAAGATGTATGAGACAGGCGAAATTCCCCCAGACTTCAAGAAGAATATAATAATTCCAATCCCAAAGAAAGCAGGTGTTGACAGATGTGAAAATTACCGAACTATCAGTTTAATAAGTCACAGCTGCAAAATACTATCTCGAATTCTTTACAGATGAATGGAAAAACTGGTAGAAGCCGACCTCGGGGAAGATCAGTTTGGATTCCGCAGAAATGTTGGAACACGTGACTTATCTTAGAAGAAAGATTAAGGAAAGGGAAACCTACGTTTCTAGCATTTGTTGACTTAGAGAAAGCTTTTGACAATGTTGACTGGAATACGCTCTTTCAAATTCCGAAGGTGGCAGGGGTAAAATACAGGGAGCGAAAGGCTATTTTCAATTTGTACAGAAACCAGATGGCAGTTATAAGACTCGAGGGACATGAAAGGGAAGCAGTGGTTGGGAAGGGAGTGAGACATGGTTGTAGCCTCTCCCCGATGCTGTATATTGAGCAAGCAGTGAAGGAAACGAAAGAAAAATTCGGAGTAGGAATTAAATCCATGGAGAAGAAATAAAAACTTTGAGGTTCGCCGATGACATTGTAATTCTATCAGAGACAGAAAAGGACTTGGAAGAGCAGTTGAACGGAATGGATAGTGTCTTGAAAGGAGGGTATAAGATGAACATCAACAAAAGCAAAACGAGGATAATGGAATGTAGTCGAATTAAATTGGGTATGCTGAGGGAACTAGATTAGGAAATGAGACACTTAAAGTAGTAAAGGAGTTTTGCTATTTGGGGAGCAAAATAACTGATGATGGTGGAAGTAGAGAGGATATAAAATGTAGACTGGCAATGGCAAAGAAAGCGTTTCTGAAGAAGAGAAATTTGTTAACATCGAGTATTGATTTAAGTGTCAGGAAGTCGTTTCTGAAAGTATTTGTATGGAGTGCAGCCATGTATGGAAGTGAAACATGGACGATAAATAGTTTAGACAAGAAGAGAATAGAAGCTTTCGAAATCTGGTGCTACAGAAGAATTCTGGAGATTAGGTGTGTAGATCACATAACTAAGGAGGAAGTACTGAATAGAATTGGGGGAAGAGGAATTTGTGGCACAACTTGACTAGAAGAAGGGACTGGTTAGTAGGACATATTCTGAGGCATCAAGGTATCACCAATTTAGTACTGGAGGGCAGCGTGGAGGGTAAAAATCGTAGAGGGAGACCAAGAGATGAATACACTAAGCAGATTCAGAAGGATGTATGCTGCAATAGGTACTGGAAGATGAAGCTTGCACAGGACAGAGTAGCATGGAGAGCTGCATCGAACCAGTCTCAGGATTGACGACCACAACATAATAGCATGGAAGTTGTTTCCGTGTGTTTTAACATTTGTCCTATCATCTCTTACCGTCGTCTGCTAAGTGTTTTCCGTATGATCATTTCTTCGTCGATTCGTTATCTTAACAGTCCACCTAACTTCCAAATCTTTCACTAGCACCTCATCTCGAACGTTATCTTAACAGTCCACCTAACTTTCAAATCTTTCACTAGCACCTCATCTCAAACGCTTCGATTTTCTTCTTTTCCGGTGTTCCCACAGTCCTTGATGCACTACCGTACGATACTGTGCTCCAAATGTGCTGTCTCACCATTTTCTTCCTCAAATTAAGGTGTATGTTTGATATCAGTGAACTTCTGATGGTCAGGAATGCTCTACTGTGCTAGTCTGTTTTTTATGACCTTCCTGCGCCATCCGTCGTGTGTCACTTTGCTTCCGAGGTAGCAGAATTCTTGAACTTCGTCTGCTTTGTGGTCCCCAAGTTTGATGTTAAAGTTTATCGTTAATCTCATTTTTGCCACTCCTCATTAGTTTCGCCTTTCTTCGGTAGATGTGGATATTTACCCTCAACCCGTATTAGTGCTCATTAAGCTGTTCATTCAGGTCAATATTTCCTCTAATTCTTCATCTCTTGCACCGACAATACAATGTCATCAGCGAATCGTATGATTAATTTCCGTTCACCTTGAATTTTAGTCCTACTCTTGAACCTTCCTTTTTATTTCCCTCATTGCTTCTTCGATGAATAGAGTGAAGAGTAGTGATTGTGTCCTGTCTTACACCCTTTTCAATCTGAGCAGTTCGTTCGTGACCTTCCATCTGCTCCCTCTACTTTCTTGTACACATAGTATATTTAACCGAGTTTTCATAGAGCTAACTCCTGTTTTTTTCGGAATTTCGAAAGTATTACAGTATTTCATATTGTCAAACGCTTTTTCTAGGTAGACAAATCCAATGAACCTATCTGGATTTTTCTTAAGTCTTGCTTCCCTCAAAACTGCCTTCCTCATTCCTTTTCCTTTTCCTTTTCTAAAGCCAAAAGAAATTTTTATTTAACAGCTCCTAGATTTTCTTTTCCATTCTTTTGTGTACTATTCTTGTCAACAACTTGGACGCATGTGAAGTTAAGCTGACTGTGCGACAGTAATCGCAACTTATCTGCTTTCGGTATTGCGTGGATGATATTTTTACGTATGTCTGATGGTATGCCTCCAGACTCGAGAGATTCTACAGGCCAATTTGAATAGTCGCTTGGTTGCCACCTCCACCAATGATTTTATTGTATGCCGAAGGATTGTTATATGCCACTTTGCATTATTTGATCACACGTCTTTCAGGACTCTGTTGAACTCTGACTGTGGTACTGGATCCCGTGGCGTTGTATTCAGGAGGGTGGAATCTCCAGTCTTCATCCGGCCATCCTGATTAAGCTTTTCCGTGGTTTCGCTAAAAATGCTTCAGGGAAATGCCAGGATGGTTCCCACTGTAAGGCCGCGGCCGTGTAGCTCTCGCGTCCTTATCAAAGTAGACCTATGTATATGAATTAAGTTATTTACGTTATTTTTAAATTGTAACAGCACACCATGTCGAATATCCTTGTAAAAGTGATCTATGGATGAATAAAACGACCGTAACTATTACTGCTACAATATGTCTTCTACACAGACTCCCATTTCTTGTTATATCAGTCTACAGACAACTCCTCCCCCTTTAATGTGGTCCTTCCATCTATCTGATTTCTCCTCTGCCTTTGACAATGGAATTCCCGTTGCACTCTTAATGTTGACTCCCTGCTTCTAATTTCACTAATAGTTGTTTTGAGTTTTCTACATGCTGAACAGTCGTTCCGATGACCATTTCTTTTCCTATTTTATCGCTTTTTCTTGTAGTCATTTTGCCTTGCTTCAGTCCGCTTCTTGTCTGTTTCATTCCCAATAGGGTTATATTGGTGTGTTGCTGTCATTTCCCCACGTAATATCTCAAAACAATTTTACGTTATTTGTAAGGCAAAGTAGCTGTTGTGTGAGAGGCTGCAGTAAACTTGACAGTAAAGAGTGCTGTGAGGTTATTGTTATTGCTGATACACTTCAATTGTTCCATAATTTCTTACCAAAAAAGGAAAATGTTGAGAGATTCGTCTGATTTTACATTCAGATGGAGATAGCTATATCACGAGAGTCTGATTCAGCGATTTATGTTGATTGATGATGATTGAAGATTACGACAAATAAAGCGGGGAGACTGTTCCACGTAATTATTGGTTTTCTGAAATTAATTAATCAGTATATTAATCCTTTTTCTGATGAAACTGCGCCGCTATATGCACATTACACAGCAGTCATTCTTATCCAGCCACCAAGCATAATAAGATCTGCTCTCATAATCATAATAATAAAAATAATTGAAATTCATATCTTTGATTCGCACGTTTTCAGTGAGAGAAATCAATTGAAGTGGTTCTTCTGCTACCCAAGATTCTTGTACCTATCTTTGTCTTTCCAGCTTCTGTGATTGGACTTTTTGTAGGTGACCTTTTTTTTCATTCGAACTGTCTACTGTGGTTTTCAGTATCGTATTTTTCACAGCGTCAATAATTTAGTATACCACTTGTTTGTGCATTGATTCTTCCAGACGACTCTCTTAAACTTAAAGTCACCTCTTGATCAATACTAAATCCTGTCCAAATTTATGCTGCTCTTGCGTACGATCTACTGTCCGCTTGTATATAGTTTTGGCAAAATAAAACTTCCCCGGAAAGTACTGATGAGACCGACGGGAAGATGGCACTTGTTAATGAACAGGAGATTTGTCCGTCGCAGAAACTGCAGGAAACAGTGATTTTGATGCGTCAATCGGTGCTGTCACATGTCTTCATATGCTCAACTCCTGCATGCTCTGTCATGAGTACTTCTCTGGGTCATTACAACTGATTGAGTGAAAGGAGCAGATGTGTTTAGTGGCCAGTTGACTTCAAGACAAACGAGTTTATTGTCGAGTGTTACGAGAGGCAAATTTCGTTGAAAATGTGTGCAGAATCTTTACGCAAGAGTTTCAGACTGGAAGTGATTTGGCAGAGTCTCCAGCAAAGTGCGCACTGCAAATCTTAGTCGTAAAATATCCCGAAAAGGGCTGTGCAGCGAATAAAATCCGTAGCTGTCCGAAAAAGAGTTCGAACACCACGAAACATTGGTCGAGTGCAGGAAAGCCTGGAACAAAATCTGTCGAAATCTCAACGCCGTTTACCTGAGCAAATGGAATTTAAGATATCATCATGACGAAAAATTATTAAAAAAGACCTTTGTCTGAATCCTTACAACTTTATTGTTGCGCATGAGTTGAAGCGTCCAAACGAACGTTCGCGTGTTGAATACTGGTTTCAGAGTGGAGTGGTATCGAGAATTTTGGATCCTCAGTTTCTCGTTTCTTCAGATGAAGCCTTGTTCAGCCTGTAGAGGTACTTAGGGGGAGAGGTGAGAACATGCGACATTATGTATCCGGAAAACCCCAACAGTAACTTGAAGAGCCGTTGTGTAACGTCAAGACTGTAGCATGATGCTTTCACCAAGCTGTTAATGTTAACCGTTATGTCCAGAAATCGTTTAATCCATATGTGGATCAACTCACAGAAGATAAACAACTAAATGGATATTTTCAGAAAGACAGAGCAACAGAACACACTGTCTTCAGAATCTTGTTAGTAGCGCATGAGGTGCTCGGTGCGGAGAGGACAATCAGCATGTGTAGTGCAAGCTTCTGGTCACTTTGATCGCCTGGTCTCTCTCCCTGTGATTTTGACCTGCGGGGAAAATTGAAGGGTGGGATGTGCTCAGATAGCCCTCACACACTGGAAGAGCTACAGCAGAACATTGGAAACGCTACGCTGTTGTGCTTCAGGCACAGCTGGTACGCGGGCCTCACACGTTGATAAATCAAGCACAGCGCTGCATCGGCATCGACAGTGCCCATTTCCAGCCTCTTGTTTGATATTCATTAACGAGGGTCAATACCGTGTCAGTCTTACTGTAAGTATTTTCTCAGATAGTTTTATATTACCCACCTTGTATTAGTCGACCACAATATTATTGAACCTGGGAGTGAGGGCGGTTATCGTCAGTTTTTGTCCTGATACTTCACGAAGACAGGCGGAACCACTTGACAGTATGTGCACATCTGTCTTGAAATCATCCACAGTGTGATGCACTTTCCTTGGTCACCACGGCATTTGTTTACCTTAACGTTACCGCATGTTTCCGATAGTTGGCATGGGAATCCAAGTGCAGTAATATCGAGGTCGGACAATACGTTCTTCATCGCGTCACGTACCTGCAACGGCACCAGGTGCCATTCATTCTCGCGGTGGACAGTGGTCATAAAGTTTTGGTTCATCAGTGTGTGTGGTATGTATATATATGTGTGTGTGTCTGTGTGTGTGTGTGTGTGTGTGTGTGTGTGTGTTCCATGTTCGTGTAAACATTTTATGTATATATCAATACTGCAGTAGTATCAATGTGCATATAGGATAAAATAACATGATAATAATATAAAGCAAATTGCTATTTTACTGGTAGCTAACACATTCTCCTGAGTCGGCCACAAAACAGTTCAGACCACAGACTCTGGCGCAAAATCTTTAAGTTTGCTTCAGCAAAGCAGTGGAAAGAAGTAAGGATGAAAGTTAACTTACAGGCACGTGGTTCTTCATTAACTCATTACTGTCCCCAGCTCGTGGTCTAGTGGTACAGTCCGCCTTCGGCACTGTAGCGGCTCGGATGTGCCTAGCGCTCTGCCAGTGCTACATTAACACGAGCTTTGTTTACGTTTGTAAGGCTTCGCATAGCGGTGTGTTGCTCACTACAGATCATGATGCCTCTTTCCTACCGGAAGGCGACAATCAATTTCACGTCCGACGCACAATATACAAGGCCGAAAGCGCACGAAATCGAACGTTTCATGCGAGATGTGGTGAATATAGATCCACGGGAGCTGATAGGAAAACCACCTGTCCATAGTGTCCAGTACTATACTTCAAACTTATAGACAAATCAGCGTGCAACAGACCCATTCGTCGATCCGCTGATAGTTATCATTTTTGCCACACCAGAACATATGTGTTGTTTCAGTTTATCATACCGGTCTCGGAGTTAGAGCGTTACTTCTATTCAAAGCTCCTGCGGACGGAGTAATCATACTGCGGAGAAATAGACCAGCTTCGAGACGTATCCCGTCCTCAGTGGGGTGCGCCAAATAAGGATTGAACTCTGGAAGCACATGCTGTAAGGTGGTGTGGTCTCCTGACCTTAATTTCTTACATATTCCGTCCTGACTATCGTATTCTGCACATCAAGACGCTTCATTCGAACCCAAACTCGATAAGGTAGGGTCAATTTTGTATGAATTCATGTAATCGATATGCAGATCTAATAAGTAAATCGCAAGTGCGCACCGAGGTTGAAAAAGTTGAGGCTGGCATAAACAACATGACGGCCACAGGAATTTCCGTTCTAAAGAGACAACCAGCCCGCTGGGAGGCCTGTCCCTACAGAGGGGTGAATCAATACACACCTAGTTCAGCTGGAGCGACTGCCCAGAGAGAGGAAAGCTTTTGCCAGAGCAAAGGGATAACGACCCCCATGTTCGACTTAGCAAATTCCGCTACATTGTGTGGGAGCGCCCAGAAGACGCATTTTTTGATGGACTGACTGTGTAGCTATAGAGTTCCCACAGGAGGACAGTACACACCTAACGGAGATGCTACATTATTTCCACATTGATCGACTTAAACGAAACGTCATTCTCCCGTTCAAAACAGCAGTGCTGATTGGCGGAATATTTCTGATGCAAAGAGCCAGAGGAGTGAGGGAAGACAGCAAATGATATACCCTTGCAACTTTTCCTGAAAAAGGGGCCAATCCGTTGTCACTCTTGGAGTGGGAACACATAACGAGAGCGAGTGCGCTCGTACATGTACGCAAAAAGTGAGGAACAAAGTCTCTCTTCAGTACTTCACTGGGAGAGAACCTCTGTCATAAGCGAATCAGAGTGATACTCTATATTGAGTCGCTCACGATTAAGCATTGTTCACTGTGTTGGCCGCCACACTTATTGTGCAGTGTGAACATGGACAGAGTAGTAGTTAAATGCCTGCGAGCAAATATTGAGTGGCATTGCGGTGGACTGGTTATCTGACCGGTGTACCTCGCCAGTAGTTAGACTAGGGGCAGAAAGAAGTCCTTGACTTCATCAAGGCATAGGGAGAGTTTGACTGGCGAAGGTCAATCCAGATAGAAAGGGATAGTTATGTTATTTGTCAGCAGCGAGCGACGCAAGCAGCAGTTGTCGCAGCTCCTGGTATTGCGTGCCACAGCGTATGCGAGCCCCATCTTTCCTCCCTAACAGTACACTCCACTACTTTTCTCACACGACAGCCTTGACCATACCTAGAAAGGTTATTTAAGTTGTGTAGGCGCGGCTCTCAGCCATTCTGCCGAGTAAATAACATTCTTAACGGAAAGGGAGAAAAGAACCTTTCCATAGTTTGTAAAATAATAGCATTCCTATCCATAAGAGGCAATCCACTGTTCCGAAAAGAACCCAGATATTTATTAATTTATAAGAAAAAGTTTCACTTGATTTCTCAGAATTTTTTTGCAATAAATAATATTTTTCGTTCGTTTAATGTGTTTCTTACACTAACCAGCAATACTCCAGTACCCAAGTATTCCACTAGTTACGTAAGAATATAGAACATTTTTGTGTCTTTTCCTTACAGCAGACGACTCCAGAAGATATTTGTGGCTGAATGTTTTTCAAGCAGTTCTTGTTGGTACATTAGGAGCGTCTGTCTGACTTCTGTAGTAGTGTGAGGTGGAAATTGTTTCTTGCAGGAGCCAAAGGGTACTTGTTGGATCAATCCATTGTGCAACTTGACAAAATAAAACACACACTCACAATACTATCTTACATGTCAGCAGGAGATTGTCGTGCCATCGTAATTTACTGTGATCAGCGGAGGGCATGCTCTGACTACAGGCAGGAAGGTCACGTCCAAACAAACTGTCTTCAACGACGTCCAGTACGCCTACCACGGGAACCTAGCACCCACCGCAGCAGATGACGTCGCTGTGTGGAAGCGCTCCGGAACGACGTGGGCGACGTGACAAGCAGTTGCCCACGGAGTCTACGAGTGTCGCCCCCGATCCCACCTCATCGACGGTGCAGATGAACTTGTCACGCCATCAGCGAGACACCTTACTACACCTGCCGAGTCCTTCCTGCGCTCCCGTCGAACTCCTCTTCAGATATGGAAGCGGATCCCTCTGCAGAAGTGGAGGCGCGACTACGAAAACAGCGGTCTCCGAAGAAGCGGCGGCTGTCAACAGAAGATGAGCAGCACAACCCAGGCGACGAACAAGATCACGATGCGTCTCTACCGACTGGCAAGGACGATATCCCACCCACAGCATCTTCGCTACAGACTGCATAGGAGCCACAATTCCAAGGAAAGGTGTTGGAGACAGCTATACAACAGGATACCGTTCCACCTGTTAATAGCACAGCTAATGTCTCCATCAGTTCTTTGAGAGACTGGGGACAAAAAATGGACCTAACTGACGAGACGTAGGAGGTGGGTGTTCAGTCACTGGCTCCCAACGGCAGTGACTCGGGAGGGATCCTTGTCGACGGCGGCCAATTAGCCTATGTCTTATGGTCCCCGTCCATGAAAAATGCTCCGTTGTCAGACTGTCCGTTGGTGGAAACCTTGTAGCAGTGCTTGTCTACCGTATTGGCACAGTTAACATCAACGGTATTAGCACCCCAGTAAAGATACATATGCTGCGAGACATGCTACGGGCAGCGAACATCGACATAGCTGCTTTGCAGGAGGTATGAAACGATACCTCTATAGAGTTTTATGGTTAGGACGTATATCGTTTAAAAGGGCGCCGACGGTAGCGGTGGCACAACCATACTGTTCCGAGAAGGAATAGTGGCGGAGGATGTGTAATACTTATTATCGACGCGTGGTGTTGCCCTAAGTGTAGCGGACGTCCGCTTGATGAATGTTTACGCGCCGTCTTGCTCGACGAAGAGATACAAGCTCACAACTTTTTATTGAGAGGAAGTGACACCGCGCTTCCGAGGACGTCAAGAGAATTACATGCCCACACTTCGTCCCCTGCCCTACGTTACAAACGCTGGTCTGGGACCTTGCACTGATTGATACCTGGGAAGTGAATACGGAGACAGCTGCGGATATATGTCCCTTACGACCGTTTGGCCAGTCGACTAGACAGGGCGTATGTCTCGTGGGCTACGCACAGCGACAATTGACGCTGAGATGTGGCCTACGCCATTTACAGACCACCAGGCTTACATGTGTCACGACAAAGAACATGGCGCAGCAGGGGTCCATGGAAGCTCAACGTTATCCATCTACAAGATGAGAACTGTGTCCCGGAGACTGAAGACACACGGCGTCAGTGAAAGCGGCGTCAACACACGTACGATTGAACGCTTAAATGGTGGCTCTACAGTGTCAAAGCAGCTTTACGCAGAACGCTCACATCATACAGCCAAGTCAATTTGACAACGGACGACTTCCGAATTTTATTTCACAGCTCTATGTGAGCTGGCACCACAACCACCGTCCCCCGGACGTCAGCGGGCTGTTCAACGTATCAAAGAAAACTGTCGCGTCTTATGGCGGTGCAGATGGAAGGAGTTAAAGTACATGCAAGGATACAGGATGGATTACGAAACGAACGACCGTCATTACTCTATATAGTGAGACAAAGGCGGCAGCGGCGACATACACTTATACGTGATGAAATGGGCGATGGATCGCGGGCCGTGTTACAGAAAGATATTGCATGTGCTTTTGCTCACCGCTGTCGCAGTTTCTATGACGAGGACCAACTTGACAGAGCATGACTCAATGACGTGCGTCGAGAAATACCTTCGGCCGAACATTCTACAGAAGAGGACGATCTTATAGCTGAAGTTATATAGACTGTCTGAATGCAGCCTTGAAGTGTGGTGCGTTAAACAAATCTGGTGGACTGGGTTAACTCTATCTTGAATTCTTCTGCTCCTCTGATGGGACCGACGTGGATACAGATGTACAACGAACTCTTAACACCTTATAGTCCCCTACCGTGTTCACAGAGGGCATAATGATAACCACTCCAAAACCAAGTGGTAATCACAGACCACAAGAGCAGGCCGCTGTGGCAGAGCGGCTCTAGGCGCTTCAGTCCGGAACCGCGCTGCTGCTACGGTCGCAGGTTCGAATCCTACCTCGGGCATGGATGTGTGTGATGTCCCTAGGTTAGTTAGGTTTAAGTAGTTCTAAGTCTAGGGGACTGATGACCTCAGATGTTATGTCCCATAGTGCTCAGAGCTATTTGAACAATCAGAGACCACAAGATTACCGGCCTTTGACATTATTGAATGCAGATTACAAAATCTTTGTACTTATCCTTCATGCCCACCTTCAAGCGACAGTAAAGGACAGGATACATTTTGATCAAGATATTGAAATATTACTGTATCTCATTGTTACCTATCAGAACCAGTCCTAACTGTCCAATGTGAATAACTAAATAACTGTTTCAAGTGCAGTCATTTCGACATAAAGAACAAAATGTAAAGCGACCTGTTTCCAAAATACCTACAAAAATAACCACTATTTCAGTATATATATAATTCGAAAACGATGCTTTGCTGAAGCCATATGTGTAAAAGCCATCGTGTGTATTTTGAATGTGCCAAAAGCATTTAACATTGTTCTTATATGAGAAACTCACTATAAATGTGAAATTAATACTGTAACTAATCGAAAGAAATCGAGCACATGGCCAGGACGTACCAGTAAACCTATAACTATAAAATTACTACAGCAAACTAAATAGAACATTTAAATAAAGCACGTTAATTGTATCTCCGATATATGTTAGCACTAAAATTCAGGCACTAGTTGATTTGTTATAAACAAATTTAGAAGTGTAATTGTTACCCGTAACATAATTGGTCAGAAAATGTTATATTAACTCGTAACTAAGTTGAAAATAGGTTCACCTTGTTCAGCACTGAGATTGTAAATTTTTAGCAATGTGTATCTCATATTCTGTTTAACTTCTAATTGTGATTTTACATAAAACCGCAATTTTCATTGTATGCAATTGTTAACAAAAGTATAAATAGAGGTCGTGCAGGCGCCTTGGGGCACTCGTTTTTTGAGTATGGTTGCGAGCACATGTATTGGAGGCTGATTCGTTTGTTGATTTTTGTTGCGTGAACTCTGTGTCGTTTGATGTCAACTTTATGTACATGTGATGTAACCGGTACAGTTCACCAGGCTCGGACACCAGAGTCCTGGAAATATATTGGTATTAAAACTGCACTGCGCTTTGGAATTTATTTGGGAGTCTTCCGCAATCCTTTTCATAGGCTGCAGATCGACGAGACATGAATCCATGAATTTTACAATACCCCGAGAACTAAATAACTCTCAATGTTGGTAGAATTGGCGTGAAAACAACAGCGCATCAAGTGGGCATTTCACTCAAAACATTTGCAACGCAGAGGTGGATCAGCTGGACTGTGAAATCGACAACGACGCGGAGGTGAAAAATAAACATCTCAGTATCTAGGAGGGAAGAGCAACATACGCACAGCACTAAGGGCATACTGGGATGTCAGACCACTGATGTCGGGCGTGCAGGTTACGAGGAGCCCTAGTGGCAGTGGATTTCGATTACGCTTTCGGCCGATGAACCATGTGTTTCTACGAGCGGTCACGGAACTTATTGGAATCTTGCGGTTGACTCACGGCGCCCACGCGAGAGTCTTGTTGAATGATACTAGTTTTGAACCTATCACGATCCAGCGCTCTAAGCGGCAGAGTTACCTCCTATCGGCCATCTTATTATCGCTCTTGAGGCAGTTGTACACGGCCTTCGACGACGCATTAGATGTGTCCAACTACGGACCGCATGTTTCCGATGCCGCGCATATGCCGACTACGTTGTTTTTTTGGTCAAGTCAGGAGACGAAGTCCAGGCGGCGCTGGGATGGTTTCAGCAGCATGGAACGGTGACGGGTAGTGTCACTAACACAAAAAAGACCCGATGTATGGAAGTGGGCAAGAAGGCTGCCACCAGGCACATTAGTGCCCATTGCCAAGGTCCCCACTCTCAAGTGGTTGGGAGTGGTGTTCAGTTGAAAGATACGACGTACAGCGGTGGATAATTATCGACGGCTACTGCGGCAGATTCGTCTGATAGTACGACAACACGCACTGCGTGCATCAGATACTTGCCAGCTCGCACAGTACATCAGCTTCTATTTGGCCCCAAAAATAGTTTATTTGGCGTACATACTGCCGTTGCCCACCACGATCACGACAGAGTTACTGCCAGCCTTTGGACATTGTTGACCGCCTCCTTAAAATCCCCTACGATACCTTGAAGCTGCCACCAAGGGAAGGACGAATCGGACTCATAAACGTGAGGAAAAGGACGCGCACGATATTTCTTAGTACAATGCAACGATTTTGGAGAGCCGAGCACGTCCTCTTACCGGTCACTGTGATCAACGAAGTGGCTCCCCCTTTTACCCCGTCCACCAGACAATGTTGGTCTCATTACGGCACCACTAGCACACTCCGGAACTTCTTCGCTGATTACAGTTACATTCAGGACGGTTTTTCGGAGATCAGGCCGCCCACAACGAAAGATGTTTATCAACGCTTCCCCCAACGACTCCCTCGCAATGTTGTCGAACAAAAAATGGTTCAAATGGCTCCAAGCACTATGGGACTTAACATTTGAGGTCATCAGTCCCTTAGAACTAATTAAACCTAACTAACCTAAGGACATCACACACATCCATGCCCAAGGCAGACCTGCGACAGTAGCAGCGGCGCGGTTCTGGACTGAAGCGCCTAGAATCGCTCGGCCACAGCCGCCGGGTGTCAAACAAAAGTACGCGCCTGTACAATAGCAGGGAATATGGAGAGCAGTTCATCCCCTTTCTTTCCATACGGAGGTAGCTGCGCCGTAATATGTAGCGGTGGACGGCAAATTCCCGTACCGTCAACGACTGCACTCTATTCACCTGGTCGACACACCGATATACTCCCACTGCGCGTTCGTCGACTTAACTAGCATCGTTTGGTATGTGACGCAGCAGTCGAATGGTAGATGCTCACGAAGAAAATGTTGGCCCTTTTACCGCGTACAGCGCACACGGCAGTCAAAGCTGACGACCTGCTCTTCCACGACGGAATCTACTTTTCCACCTCCCGGACAAACGCCACCAACTGGGTAAAGGAGATGGCGATGTATTATCTGTATCGTGCCGACGACAGGGATGTCCTGGAGTTTTAGTACATACTGCAAGACTAACGTATGATTTTACGGCCACGTGAAAATATAGAACATATTTTGCCAACTACTTGGGTTCTTTATTTACGGATCTTCTGGTTAGCTGGGGTGTTCCGGGTGCAAGAAGTGAGTGAGATGATAGATCGTGGTTCAGGACATTATGTTCATGCCTTATGTATTCGGGAGACTACATATTAGCGAGAAGCAAATCTGAATACGCGCCAACTGTTCCGTTGCAGTGTCTCGTTTTCTTTTGATAATGAGTTCGTTACACCTAGGCTGCATGGGGAGCTGTTTTGCGTTTGGATATGTCGACTAGCACCTTCGGTTTCTTTATGTCTAATTTTTTTCCCTATAAATCGCATCAGACGTGAACAAATAAGAAATTAAAAAAATGAAATAAGCGCAACCATTTCATCCCTTTGCTCACATCCACAGGAACGGGAGGGAGGGGACATCGTGGCTAGGCCTTGGGTTGCGACGCCTGCCCACCCTGTCTCGGTCAACCCACAATCTGATCCGTTAAACTGCTAGTAAAAAAAAAAGAGAAAAAGGTGGTTAGCGTCGCTGATTCTAGATAGCGGGGTCCCCACTTCGATTTTCGGTTGTGTCAGAGATTTTCTTCGCTGAAATCTTCATGGACAATTTTGAAAAACAGTTTTTGGAAAATAATCCACCATCTTCCAAGGTTGGGTACTTGTGTAGGTATGTTGATGTGTCGTGGTTCTGGACAGGTACTACCAGACAACGTCAGAAATTTCTCAAGCATCTAAATTCTTAACACAACAATATAAAATTGACAATGGAGTTTGGGGGCGTCTGCATAAATTATTTAATCTAACGATAGACGTAAGTGATCACATTCATACTTTCAAGCTTTATAGGAAATCTACCACCACACACATAGCAACACCTCAGTGACCCATAAACATGCTGCCTTTCATTCAGTGATACATCGCCTAATATTCATCCCCAAGTATAAAGACAACTTCCAAATGGAATTAAATGCACTCAAACAAATAGCATGAAGCAATGGCTACACTTCTACCTTGGTAGATTCTATAACGGACAAAAAGCAGAAACAACAGATGTATTCCCTTCTTTACCATGTTTTCGACCCACCGCCTCAAGAGCGCAAGAACTGGTACACAGTTCCATAAATAAAAGTCTCATTGAATATAGCCAGAAAGCTTAAATCCAGGAACTTAAAAACATCATTTTATGTGCACAACACTATTGGACAGTTTTTGGCGAATGGCAAAGACAGCCCCCCAGTTTTGGAAAAGAGTGGAATATATGCACTTACTTAGAATTGTGGCAAATTCTATGTATGTCAGACTTGCAGAGCAAAATACTCCCGCTTGAAGGTGGACTTCGTTGGAAACTTGGAAAATTTTTGCAGATCACCTGCTAAAAAAAGGCCATAGCTACAAGGTGCGACATGAAATATGTCACATCCATAAAGGAAGCAAGACGAACTACCTTGACATAATGGAAATTAATAAACATATGTCCATTTGCCCAAGCTTAGTACAGAATGACCAGATACGGTTCCCTTACTCGCCACTTCTAACTGCAGATACTACTCATAAGCCCACCCAGACCATGCTGTAAATTACCCCTCTTACTCAGATACCCCATTTGCCTTTATTTCATTTCCTGCAATTTCTCTTATCGTAGAAAAAAAATTGCTTTGTATAATCACAGCTGCCTGACTCACCTGCTCTATCTCACCAGCATATCTTATCCGTCTGTAATTTAGGATCTACTAAAGACAGGAATGGTTTATTCAGCCACACTTTTGGAACATGCCACCGAAGTTTATTGTTCGACTTATTTTCTTGTGTGGGTAACTGTTGTAATATGTATGTAGTTCATTAGTTAATGTGTCAGGTATTTTATCTTAGTTAAATATTCTTACATCGCACCTTCACTGAAATAATTAGTCTCGTTTGTTCCTAAATCTAACATTAATCCTTTTTATATACGGAAAAGGACGTACCCTGTAGGTGCACTAGTTAAAAATCTTTGATCCTACAAAATTTCACAGCAGCACATATTTACCTTTCTACTTGATGATGACGTAACAGCCGAAAATCGGTTTGTGAAACGAATAATAAATACTGTAGAATATTACAGCGGTGCTGTGCGTGTTTTCATTCATAATGTATAAAATTTTCTACCAAGAACCGAAGGAATAGGCAGTCAATGCAGTTAAAAGCACATGTAAATGTTTCACCTTTCAATTGTTCTATTTCGATTTTAAACATTTTGGCTGAAGAACGGGATGTCTGTACCACCAACAGCGTCCACTCCCCTTTTCCTCTCCTCCCGCTGCCCAATGGGGTGAGAAATATATTAAAAATAAAAAGAGCAAAATTTCGGAACCGCCTAATGATCCAGTCAACAAGTCAGGCGCTTACAGCACTAGAACAAGTTGCGGATAATTGATCACTGGAAGTGAAGAGGGGGCAGAGTGCGTGCTTGTGCCACTAGAACTAGTCGAGAGTAATAACTGATGGTATGGAACGGGAGAGGCGGATAATTTGCGGGCCTACGAGCAGGAACGAAGCAGCTCGCGATGTAAGTTTCACAACTTAGGTTCTGTTGTCTGTTGAGTCAGCGCAACAGTACGCAAAACAAAATTGAGCGAAAACATGAAACGATATGGGCAGAAAAATTTGGCCTTATCAGAGCAGTGTTTCTAGATAAGTATTTACTTTAATTTTCTTGGTTCAAATGGTTGAAATGGCTCTGAGCACTATGGGACTTAACTGCTGAGGTCATCAGTCCCCTATAACTTATAAATACTTAAACCTAACTAAGCTAAGGACATCACACACATCCATGCCCGAGGCAGAATTCGAACCTGCGACCGTAGCGGTAGCGCGGTTCCAGACTGTAGCGCCTAGAACCGCTCGGCCACTTCGGCCGGCTAATTTTCTTGATCCAGCCGTTGGAACGATGGAAGAATACAACAGGGTAAGCCGACGGAAACTAATATTTGTACACCGGCTCTCAGCTACGTGTTTGCATGTTCTGTCTGCAGCTGAACAATGAACTAGACAATATGAAAAGTCGTTTGCATTCGGCCAAAATTGTTTTGCAACACTGCTTAACGATCTTAATTTGTCCTTTTCTCTGGTTCTGTGTTATTCACTTGAGTACGACGAGACAGTTAAACCCAACCCTGAAAAATCAGTCTACTGTTAATTCCCACTGGCATTTTTTGCCAACACTGCCGCGTCATGTTTGCAAGAAATACAGATCACTTGTTACATAAAAGTCTCACTTCAAACGTCTTATCAAAGAACTCTGAAATATTACCAATGATAGGAAGAGTACTGAGATACTGGAACGCCTTTATTTAACGACAAAAACTCTTTTATCATATCTAAAGAGGAAGAAGTTAAAAGTTTGCTGAGGTATTTTTGCAGAAATAATCTCTGTAGGAAACAAACTCGAGGGAGTTTATCCACCTTCAAATACAGAGCAATGATATGTTATCGATAAATTCTAGATGTGGTTGCTGAGAAAGTGAACGGAACGAGACAACCACGAAGTATCAGAAAAAAATAAAATAATCACAAATGGATGGTAAATAGATGTCAGTGATATCATAGAAGGTACCAGAGAAAAAGGTTAGGTAAATTGTGTAGAGCACTGTGTATGATAGTAATAAAATAATGAAATGAAAAGCAGGTACCTGTCTTCTTTGTTTTTAATCTTTGACCTAATAAATGTTAAGGCTTGAGTCGCGTAAGATTATCGAACAGATGCGAAATGGACATCATTGCTGCATAGAGAATATTGTACTACTGCTCACATTCACGTATGTAGTTTAGGATTGTTGTCATCATGCAGCAGGTACCGATTAATGGTATTTTGGTTGACGACTTCAGAGGAAATCCGTATCTAAAGTCTTATGTATTTAATTTTTTGGGGTGGAGCTCTTCAGCAAGTTTACAGCTTATGAAATTATCGTATTTCTGATAAACTGCCATGTCTCGTTAGTTGTAACATCTTCAACGGCAAATATGGGATGTTTTAGGAGGAATAACAAATACGAGGTATAGATTAATACCAATAAGATATTGTATATTACGTATCGGCATAGTGGATTGATTAGCAGCAGGGTAGGCAGTGAAATCTGAGTGACTGGTAGTTCTGGAGGGGGCATAAATATACAGGGTGTTTCACAGTTTCTATTACGAGCTTCTAGTGTTGTAAGGTGGCAACGGTCTTGCACCTTACATGAGTCCATTTAACGAGACATTTTAGGTTTTGTTGGAGTAATACTCTATATTACGGTGTAGGAAATTTATGTGGAAACGCATCGGCACGCGAGATTTCCGCGATTTTGTAACTATAAGATTTTGCGGAAAGGCAGTACGCAACACAGAGCTCACCTACGTCCCCGCCTAGCCGCCGAAGGCCACAGCCTGATGGTATGAATGGTAAACTGGGGGGATTTCTGTAATCCGTTAAGAGAGGCCACAGCGGCCGCCAACCTCTGAGGTGCGCGCAGCTGCAGGTGTTCAAGTGTTTACCAAAACAGAGCAGTGATAGCTGGATGAGCTTTCCTGTGCGTGCTCTCGCCTATGTCCCACTAATTTTACACCTTCGAGTAACTCAAGTGGGGCAGGCCAGGAGTTCCAAATAACAAACTTTCAACGCAAGAATCTGTGTTTGCTACGACAGGGAATCTCGAGTGGCCTCTTGGGAGCAAACTTCCAGTAAACATGTTATTGCCCACAGCTGTGGTTCTTCCCAGCCGGCGAGGGCGGAGTTTACTTGTTAAATTCTGTAGAAATAAAAGAATTGTGGAAAAGAGTTCTATTCCCAGGCCATACATTTGTTGGCACTGGCAAACTGGGTATTATCAGAGCTTCTAGTGATGTGATTCGCTCGTTAAGACTTGAGGTGAGGAAACAAAGGTGAAGAGCGATCTTGCTGGACTCTCGGTAGAGGTCTTCCGTTCTGGGCTCTCGTACTGAGAGGACGTTAGCCAAGTCATCTCCCCTCTTGGTCTTTCGTTCTGAGAGGACGTTAGCCGCGCCACCTCATTCCTGACAGAAACATTGTCGCAATTAGAGAAGTTTACGGACAGCAGTCCGGTGTTCGAATATTGTAGGATTGTACTTTCCGAGACGCCACACGCCGACCGCACGGCCGTGCCATCGCCGTCGGAGACCGCCGCTACAACAGGAATATTACGATGAGATCGTTCCCGCTTCGGCCTGTGTTAGGAGTAACGTTAAATAGTTGGATCAGTTGCATTTGCTGTTTCCACAGAGGTTTCACGGTACTTTGCAGTGTAGTGGTTCTTCGTATATATGTTATAAGAGATCGCGTTTTGGACCGATTTTAACACAGCTACTGCCAATGCCAGTTAGGAGGATAATTTGTAAATCGTTCATTGTGTTTTGTTCATTATTGATCTGAAGGTTATAATAAAATTATTGTGATTTAGTAGAGTCTTTACTTTCAGTAGTTGATCCTGAATTCACCCTTTTGCTTTATTTCATTTTTGTGTATGTGTTTGGTGTCATTGAACACCCTAAGTGTTCGTGATCGTTCATGTTTGGAAGTAAAAATAGGTGTGATTTATCGTCAACACTACCACCGCAGATTAATTAGGGTTGACAGGGATACATTTAAATCTAGTGTTATCTGTTTTCGCGTACAGTTCCACTCCCAGTTTCTCTGGAAGTTCTTCGTCAGGGGCGAACACACGCACAAATCGGACAAGCAACGGGTGGGGTGTTACAGTGTTTGTGGAGGGGACTGTTTAGATAAAGTTTTGATAACGAACCTATGTCCAGAAATGTATCGTTCGGGTGTGAATTAAGTTTGAAGGTCGGATTACTTTCAATCTCCCGTTTCATGGTACTAACACAGCTCTGGCCTGAGTGGTCCACGGCAGCCCATGACACAGACCAAGCTTCGAGTACTCGTCGTCGGGTTCGGTTCTACGTGATGAAGGACGCCCACTTCAAAGTCAAGAGTGCGGGCGTCCGTGGGACCGCCATAGTCAACCCTCATATACAGGTGCGAACGTACCATTTTGTCGTAGCTCCAGTTGTAATCGTACAAAAATGGTATCTGATGTCGTAATTATAACAGGTACTGACGACGTCTCTTTCCTCTCAGTTTGTGTGTGTACCGGGAGGAGGGAGATGTGGATGTGATTCGATCTTCGAACTTATTTTATATCCATTTCTGGACACCGGTTCCTCATCAGAACTGTTACGGCACAGAATATTAGGGGCTATAAACTAGAAAAATTTTAGTAATACTCACTCACATTTCACACAGGCAAAATAAAATAATACCAGAGACAGAGGTGGAAGCGAGCAGGTCTGTTGCAAGGGGGTCAGGTCGTCGGTACATTACGACACCGTCTATAAAACGAGCATATGCATTCAGCAGAAAGGAGACTGTGACAGAAAACCAGAGAAAGCGAGACAAACTATTCGTTATCGGGTAAGACATGTTACAAGAAACTGCATCGTTCTCGCAAGAGGACATAGGGAGGAACTGACACAGGAGTTAGCAGCCTGTTATGTAAATATAGCAGAATAAGGACGATACTTGCTGTCATTACGAACCGCATCATGCATCATAGCCTCGCGCTAGCTCCTTTTAAATACCCTCGCTCTCAAGCTCTCGTCCTGTGTTGGTCATTGCGATCGACGGCATTCACATTATTAGCACTCGATTCTATGATTACAATGCAGTTGTGAATCCATGTCCTAGATGCTCCAGCACAGTCTGTGTACTAGCTGAAGATGCACTCGAGATGATGACGTTCACCTGACGAACTTCATGATGCTCGCCGCCTGTCATTCTGATGGAGAAACCGACAACACCACGTCGCACGGTGCCGCCAGCAGTGAACTTCGATGCAGAAGCCAGCAACAATGCGTCTTGGGGTTCACATTCCTTGTCAGCACTCAGGCTGCTCCGGGTGCTGAAACCTAGGGAGGACCACACCAGGTACATCGCGGATAGGTCATAATGGGTCACCCTAGAGTTCGGAGCGCGACCGAGGACATGCCAACACCGTTGTAACGTCCCCTTAGAATGAAAAGCATGACAGCGCTGGAAAAACTCTTACGTTATTAGATTTTCAAACAGCTGAGCAAAACTGAACGTACTCAAGACATTTCTCTCTTTACTTATTCTGATCAACACTAAACTGACACACAATATTTTTAGCGCAACACAATCTGACTTTCAATAATCCCTACAAAAGAATGGCCCTGACTAACAATAACCTGTACCTTTCATAGATCACTTACCTCACAAAAATCTTCGTTACTCGAACTACTGCAATACAGCGAGCGCCAATACTGCCAGCTAAATAAAAGATTCTAACTACTGATGGCTCTAACTATTGATAGGCATAGTTAGCAAATGAAAGATTTTGACGGAGAACAAACAATGTATTTACCTTAATAGTGTTCAAAAGTCATTATATACATATATACACACACACACACACACACACACACACACACATATATATATATATATATATATATATATATATATATATACACCAGTTCATGACATCCAGTCTTACAAATTTCCCTTTTCTGACGGACACATGTCCAAATTGTCCGCTCTTAAAACACTGCCATCTCTCTCCCCACATCCACCACTACTGGTGGCTCACCTGCGCTGTTCACATCCAACTGCCCAACACTACAATAGTGAATATTCCGACAATGCCAACCATCCACAGACTGCACACAGCACAGCCACCGATTTTCATACAGAGCACTCTAGCCCCCATGCTCCCCACAAAAAATTTTACAAATTGTTTTGGGCAGTGGCCAATACTTATTTGCTAAAATTTTTTATATTAACGATAGCAAATATATCAAATGCACACACTTATTGATACACTGTTGGTTAAAAGCAAAAATTATCCTCACAGTCCACAAAGAGAGTCCTGATCATTTATCACCGTAGTAATTGCAATTTTATGCACAAAGTCTGAGCAGTAAAAGAAAATGCACATGGAAGTAGTGGATTTCCATGCAGTCTTGAAGAAGAAATGTTGTCCTTCCAACGGAAAGACAATACTGAATCTTGACATGTAGATAGGTAATGGGCCACAACAGAGCAAACCCACAGCAGAGTCAGTTGAAGTTTTGAAGAAGTAGGTGTAGAACCAGCGGTGTTGTTAACCAGTCCCTTGCTGAATTATCAACACACATGCAAACGCTAACAGTCCCCTTTATTTTAACTTCTCACATATTATGCATATACTATGACCAACAGAAATGTGTGCAGTGAAATGAAACTTAATTTGAACAACTGGTGTCTATACGATTATAAATTTACAAAATGATAATACAATTACAAAGGTACAAAATACATCATTAAAGAACATAATAATACAGATAACATTTGTAGTAATACAGGCTTTACAAAAGAATAGAAATAAACATATACATCAGTGTTACAGGAATTATGACATAAGTAAATACATAAAAGATCAGAATAGCTTTCGAAACATCAACTTCACACATGAGTATTAAAACAAAACAGAATAAATAATGTCTAAACATCTTCACAAAGTAAATAACATATTATTAGAAAAATTCTACAAGATAATTCTTATCAGATAAACACATAAAGATAGGAAGAACACAAATACACAAGTGTACGCAAACACATAGTGGGATAACACAAAAGGAAAGGACAGGGTTCGTTTTCAGTATGACATTTGGCACTGCAGCATTTCTCGCATTTGATTTGCAAACAAAACGTTCTTTACTTCTTGGAGATCTCCCTTAGTTCACCATTATTCCCAAAAAGTCCTATCTACACCAGTTGCCCTAAACCCTACTGTTTTGTTCATACCCTCTTTCAAAATAATTATTTCTCATTGTACAATACGCATTTTTCATATAACTTCTCAATGCATTCTTTCCTTATTCTTCATAGTTAGTTTCTTATATAGCATCCCCCCCTCTCTTAAGCTAACTGAAATCTACTGAGCTCAGATGCATCAACTAAGGGACGGGGCAATGCAACAGCACAAAACAATTAACACAAACAGCAATGACAAAAAATGCAAACTGGTAAAGCAAGCAGCAGTATATCTAAAGTAACAAAGCAAATACAACATTACAACTAATATGAGCCAATGTGCAGCAACAAAAAAAAATCAGTAGTAAAACTGGCTTAGCAGAGTAACACAAAGTAAAATTCAGTAGCCCTGTGCCTGGAAAACAACAGCAGCAAATGCATTAACTTATATATAAACATGACAAAGTTCAAGCAGAAAAAATATTACAGTGAAGATAAGAAATGTCTAATACCTATGTCAGATCTTAACACTAGAGTGATGCATCACAAAAACTTACTCTGCCAAAAAAGTTACCAAATCGTTGAAAAAATTATATATGCAATTTCTGTGAAGGGAAATGTCTATTTGTGCTCCCTTTTTTAAGAAATTAGATCATAAAATTATTATATACTGGGTCTGTAGGCAGAAAACATTTCTATTAGCACATCTATTAAATTTTATTTTAACCAATGGTGCAGTGCAGCTAGAAACTAGATATTAAACAAAATGAGCAAATAACTATATAAACCAAAGCATGAAATGTCATTCACTAGTCATATGGCATCTCCTAAGGCAGTAAAATATCTTTCAACTAGAAAGACATTAGTCATAATCCGGTGTATAGACATATAATATTTGTCACAATTTTATAGGCATTTCCAGAAATATCAGAAAGTACGAGCTCCAAAGTGTAATCATATGTTTCCAAGTTTGAGCGTGTCGTATTTGCGATGCTTTCTACAAAGAAATATCAATAGCGAAGTTAATGGCCTCTTTTTCTCCACCTAATGGCCTTTTTTTTTTCAGGCGACTGTTGCGCAGCTGGGTGCCCACAGTGCAATACATCAAGGTCACTTATGTTCCTTAATGAAATATTTACGACAGTAGTTTCTGCTACAGGGACAGTGTGATACAAATAAAATTTCTGTTAATCAGACGCCATTACTGGTCATCCAGCTGGAACACACTTGCCGAATAACTGGAACCACGCAGGGAAACCGTACCGTACACTGCATGCAGACAAGCTCCACACACACCCCACACAGTGAGATTATCTATGGCCGATCTCCCACTATTATATAACGATCTTGATTGTTCCAGGAATGCAGCGGCTGCAACAAACTGGGATACATCACCATCGCTTCACATGGTAATGATGCACGATACCCATACCAACAAATCCAACCTTGCATGAACTATCGTAGCTAGTAAGCCACTACTGCTCTTACTACCCATCTCACTGTCGCAGAGGTTTTTTTCCCACGGCACGAGCCTTGGCTCTTTATTTCTCTCTGCTCTTCAAATTGCTACCCTCATTCATGTTTTGTTCAGTATCTATCACCTGATGGACCGTGTTAATGCATAGTCTTACCTAGACACACGGATAACATCACAGCCCAGCATCCTGTGATCCACTTATTAGATAACTAACATGTTGACGGAGCTGACAGTAGAACTTTTGGTCTGGTCACCACATTGGTGTGGGTGTGGAGGGGCCCCATCTCTATTTTTAGGTCGAGAAATTACAGTAGAAATGTGTAGAAACGAAATCTCATGAATAGCAGTGTTGTGATACATTCACACATGTACACCCATTTCATAACTCTTAAAGTACGATTCTTGGCTTCCAACATCGCTTTTCACAAATAAGAGTCCCTAACCTATTACACGTACATATTCGTCGACACTTCTTCAATATTTCATCATAATACATATGTAGCATAATCAAATTCCTCATACAGCATCAGCTTATTGATCATAAACATACCTCTATAGCACAAAACACATCATCATCCTAATAACATCATCACAGCTTCTTTCAATAATATCAAAACCTACAAAAAATTCTCTGCTAATTTAAATAATGTCATCTATCTCAAACGTACTTTAAAAATCATGATCCCATACCAAATACATCATTCAAAGCTCTCATAGTATCACAATGGTTCCGAAAAAATATGAAGAGTTCACAAAGTACAGACAAATTACAATTTCATAAGTGTGAAGTTATCCAACTGTGTAACTGCGTGAACATGTGTCACTGACGTAGTAAAAAAATGTTTCTCTCTCTTAGTTAAATGGTCAGATAGCTGTTTAATCCTGTGTTACCGAAATATGGTACCGATGTGTAAAGTTGTATAAGCAAATACCATATTAGCTAGTGCTCCCAGCGCTTTCCACATGCTAAGTTCACAAAGAACACGAAGTAAGTTCTTGAGTGGATACTTAACTTTAAAATATTGTTGCATGTTAACAGTGTCTAAGTGTGACAAAGCGTACTAATAATGTGAAGTGAAAGATATTATGGCAAAGACTAAGTTAAAAAGCAGATTCTCTCTCAATAAATGACTTTACATATGAAATGTGGTGTACTTTACTCTTCCTGGTATGCAGAGCTTCAGCTTCAACGCAATTATTCTGTGGTATACATCGGTATAGAACGCTTAGATTTTTCTCTAGGTTAGCGTCTATGTTATTTTTCTCTGAGCCAGCCGGCGCACGTGGCTGCCTGTTGTCGAGTCACTGTCTGTTACCTTTGTTGTTGTGCGTTGTTACTGGGATTTGGAGTTCTAACTTCTACAAATTCACCTTGTCTAGAGGGCCCTGCCCTGTTTGAATCCCGCTAGTTCTGATGAAATTCAGGTCTGTTGTCAAGATTATATCGTCTGTCGTCATGTTGGTAGTTTCTGTAATTTCTTTCTTGTCGGTCATGTGGTGGAGAACTTCTCCCCGAGTCATAACTGCGTGGTGGACCGTTGCGTCTGAAGTTATTCTGTCTCCCTTGATAATAATTATTTTGGTTCCCATATTGTCTGTTTCTCTGAGTGTCTCTGCCAGTCATTATCGTGGAGAGGTGATCTTTCACTGTAATCATTACTACTCTGCCAACAGTTGTCATGCGGATGGTGTCTGTTTAGGTCATGATTTGCGTTGTAAGAATAGCCTTGTCGTGTCCAGTTATTCTTTCTGTCATCGCGGAATTGTGACTGATGTGACCTGTAACTGCTGTGTTACTGTTTTCGCATCCCGCGATTGTCAGTGTCAATTTCCAATTCTTGTAACAATCCCCAAAAAGCTTCAATGTCGTCTTTGCAACGTCATGCCAAAATAATATATCATAAATGTTCAGGAAATTTGATTAAGCAAATGCGAATAAGTTCTGAGGGGCTGTATGGGTTTCACAGATACCGATTCTTATGCAACATGTCTTCAAAATATTTGACAAGACTGGAAAGTTCAGATTGTTCGAAATGTTTCATCATTATGATGCTATGTTTTACGCGATCTTGATTAGCTTGAGACCAATATGCTGAGAGGAAGGCATGATAAAATTCTCCTTCACTGTGACAATCGTGGATGACCGATCGCATTCTTACAGTTAGTTTATTCTCTAAGTAGCGACACATAAATTCTAATCTGTGCTCCACTGACCAGTTGGGAGGAAAACAATGAGGGAATTGATGAAGCCATGCTTGTGGATGAATATCGTTGCTGGAATTCTTAAATGTTTTGAATTTACGTGTATTAATGAACAGCCTATAGTCAAGGTCATCTTGTCAGAGAGTCGCATAACGGTCATTGTTACGTCGTGTCAGTGGTTTCACCTCAGAATTCGGAGCACCATGCCAATTTCTTTCATGATTTCCGAAATTCCCTGTGTTATTATTTTGTGGCTTTTCCGTATTTCTAAGTCCCTCTTCCCGTGTTGGAGCGCGAGTCTCCTCTGAAATATGTAATTCTTGTATTACCTGTGTGAACTGATCTTGTGTACTTCCCGGATTTCTCTTTTTACTGTGTACTGATTTGATTCTGATTTTGTTTAAAATTCGTAATTTGTTCATAATCTTCTGTGTCAGTGAAGGCTACCGGCCTAGTGTCATTCAGATCATTGTCTACCTTCGTATATAAATTATTTAACTGATGGGAATGTTCGACTACTTTTCCAATAATGTGCTGATTTCCTCTGTGTGTTTTTCTGAACCAAGTTTTAGAGTATCTATTTGTGCTGAAAGCGTATCTATTGCGTCCTTTAATTTTTCTTGAGTATTTGCAAGTTGTGTAACCGAAACGGTAAATGCAACTTAGTAAATTTTAGCTTGCAAGGTGTTGCGATTTTCATGAGCAATAGTTTGCAGTTATTTTATGGCTGCTTCGTGATTCTGTAATGCCTTTTCATGCAGCGAAAAAATAGGTTGAAAATGCTCACAAATTTGTGTTTTTACGTCATTATAGACCTTCTGACATTTAGATTCGATGTTATGTAACTCCGTAGTTCAACCTTCGTGTGTTTGTTCAAGCATTGTGTCTAACTTTTGAAGATTTTGTTCCACTACGTCTAGCTTTGAGCTTTTGTCACATTTTTTGCATTAATTGTAATAACAATGCGCTTGCGTCTGAAACGGTAGTGCATTTGCACCGGCAACATTCACATTTTGAAAAGCAGAAAATGTGAGGACGCAAAACCTGAATCAACGGTATTAGCAAGATTGTGTCCTGTCATTTCGGGTTCCTGGGGCGAGCTGTTGCGACCGATCTATCGACAATACTACCCTGTTCACCAGTTGTTTCACTGTCTACACGATTTTTTATTGCCTGGTCCATTCCCTTATGCACATTACCAAATTACTGTATTGAACATTAGTTAATTCATTAGACGGTGGCACTAACACATTACTCTCGTCTTCACTGTCCTTTCTCAGTTTATTTTGGAGCCTAGTATTACTTTTTTCACACACCATAATAGTCACAATATTTCACACGGTAACACAGAAAAGCACAATTTGAAGAGTAAAATAAGAAAACACATTGAAATAGCACTGAAAATAATATGTAATTAATTGCAAGCACGGCTGCGAAGTTTTTGGTGCAAATCTACATGCATGCCACAACTTTTTTACAGTACAACAATGGACAACTAGAACTACAAAGAAGATTCTCTCTATAATATCGCGCTGGCAATAAACAATAGCTACACTAATTACACAAACTACAAGAAAAAAATCAGAAGATTCCAGTGGGGTATCCTCGGCTAAGGGTCGACCTAGGTAACACCTCCTTATAATGTGAAGTATGACAGTGCTGGAAGAACTCTTACGTTGTTAGATTTTGAAACAGCTGAGCAAAACTGAACGTACTCAAGACATTTCTCTCTTTACTTATTCTGATCAACACTAAACTGACACACAATATTTTTAGCGCAACACAATCTGACTTTCAATCATCCCTACAAAAGAATGGCCCTGACTAACAATAACCTGTACCTTTCATGGATCACTTACCTCACAAAAATCTTCGTTACTCGAACTACTGCAATACAGCGAGCGCCAATACTGCCAGCTAAAATAATAAAGGAATCTAACTACTGAAGGCACTAACTACAGACAGGCATTGTTAGCAAATGAGAGATTTTGATGGAGAACAAACAATGTATTTACCTTAACAGTGTTCAAAAGTCATAATATATATATATATATATATATATATATATATATATATATATATATATCAGTTCATGACATCCAGTCTTACAAATTTACTGTCTCTGATGGACACACGTCCAGATCATCCGCTCTCTAAACTCCACCATCTCGCTCCCCACATCCACCACTGCTGGCGGGTCACCTCCAACTGCGCAACGCTACGCGCTGTTCACATCCAACTGCCAAACACTACAATATATTCCAACAATGCCAACCAGCCACAGACTGCACATAGCACGGACAGTGATTTTCATACAGAGCGCTACGTGGCGGTGGCGTTACCAGTATAAGAACCTAAACAGCCTACTTACAGTGTGCCAGACACCACTATGCTCTCCGGCAGTCTGTCGGGCTGCCAGGGTCGTTAAACCTCGCCTGTGCGAGCTGGCTGGACAGATGTCATCTATAATCCTTCACAAAGCTGAAAGAGCAACAGCTGAGGCTGGTGCGGAAGAACGACGACTTGTAAACACTGAGAATAAGTGATTGAATTATATTAATGCTTCAGTAACGTCGTGTGCAGTTCACAGGCTCCCAACAGCATCCTGATTTCACACAGACGTGTCCCCGCTCGATCATCTGTAGGACTTTATCTACTAAGTTCACTTTTCATCCCTAGAGGCCTGTAAGAGGACTTGTGAAACGCTCTGCATATAGGTATCTAGGTACCCTTTTTATTACAAAAAGAGATAGAATAATAAACAGAACTGATTTATAAAGAGAAAGGTACTTGGTATTAAGAAATAGTAACAAAATATATTGAAGAGCCAAAGAAACTAGTACACCTGCCTAATATCGTGTAGGCCCCCACGAGCAGGCAAAAGTGCCGCAACACGATGTGGCATGGACTGGACTAATATCTGAAGTAGTGCTGTGGGAATTTACACCATGAATCTTGCACGGCTCTCCATAAGTCCGTAAGAATACAAGGGGGTGGGCATCTCTTCTGACCAGCATGTTGCACGGCATCACAGATAAGCTCAATAATGTTCATACCTGGGGAGTTTGGTGGCCATTGGAATGTTTAAACTCAGAAGAGTGTTCCTGGAGTCATTCTGTAGCAATTCTGGACGTGTGGGGTCTCGCATTGTCCTGCTGAATTTGTCCAATTCTGTCGGAATACACAATGGACACGAATGAGTGCAGGTGATCAGACAGGATGATTATTTACGTGTCACCTGTCAGAGTCGTATCTAGATGTATCACACCATTACAGAGCCTCCACCAGTTTGAGCAGTCTCTTGCTGACATGCACTGACCATGGATTCGTGAGGTTGTCTCCATACCCGTACACGTCCATCTGCTCGATACAATTTTAAGCGAGACTCCTCCGACCAGGCTACATGCTTCCAGGCAACAACAGTCCAATGTCGGTGTTGACGGGCCCAGGCGTGGCGTAAAGCTTTGTGTCGTGTAGTCATCAAGCGTACACGAAGGGACCTTCGAATCCTAAAGCCCATATCGATAATGTTTCATTGAATGGTTCGCACGCTGACACTTTGGGATGGCCCAGCACTGAAATCTGCAGCAATCTGCGGAAGGGGTACGCTTCTGTCACGTTGACCGATTCTCTTCAGTCGTCGTTGGTCAAGTTCTTGCAGGATCTTTTACCGACCGCAGCGACGTCTGAGAGTTGATGTTTTAACTGATTCCTGATATTCACTGTACACTGGTGAAATGGTCTTTCGGGAAAATCCCCATTTCATCGCTACCTCGGAGATGCTGTATCCCATCGCTCGAACGCCGACTATAACACCACATTCAGACTCATTTATGTCTTGATAATCTGCCTTTGTAGCAGCAGTAACCGATCTAACAACTGCGCCAGATACTTGTTGTCTTATATAGGCGTTGCTGACCGTAGCGCCGTATTCTGCCCGGTTAGATGACTCCGTATTTGAATTGCATGGCTATAACATTTGTAAATTTGTGGTAAGGTCTTGTGGGACCAAACTACATAGGTCATCGGTCCCTAAGCTTACACACTACTTAATCAAACTTAAAACTAACTTAACCTATGGACAACACAGACACCCATGCCCGAGGGAGGAGTCGAACCTCCGACGAGGAGTGCCGCGCGGACCGTGACAAGGCACCTCAGACCGCGTGGCTACCCCGCACGGCGGTTGTAAGTTTCTTTGCCGCTTCAGTGTAAAGCATATATTTTCAAAGGCTTATATGCAAGATATGTGACTGGCGTTAAGAAACAACAATAAAATGAAAATAAAATAGGCTCACAGGTCTATACACAAGAACTGCTATGACTAAACAACAAAAATATAATAATGTATGCACTCAGGTAAGTGCACTATATAGCGTCCCCAGCGAAATAATAAGAAAAGACTTAAAAACAGTATTTATAAAGAAGAGACATTTTAAAATTGAATAATACATATTTTTCTCATGTACCCGTATTATAATAACTTCTATGTGTAAGTTTCGAGGGCAAAGAAATGTAACAAAATGATCTAAAGAGACGACAAGATACGCTCTTTTGTTAATTTTTTAGCCGTCTTCTCTTGTCTTGGTTGCGTGTAGACGGACATCTTGCGAGTGCTGGCAAATTTAAGCATATTTGTACTAATTAAGCAGATAATATATTCATTTATTATTATTACACTCTTTTAATTTGTAAGAGGTGATCCCGATTTCATGTCCGCCTTCCTTGAATTAACCTGCATTCGAGCAATTTACAGTTCAACAATCGCAGCGGCCGATGCAGCCTACGACGCCATTACCTGGCGATATTATAAAATTTAGCGAAAAACTCGCCCGCTATTAACATAATATACATTTTTCTCCACTGCCACCCGACGTTGCAGAAAATATGTAGCTTTAAGGTTCTTATTTTCAGTATCACAGCCGAGAGCCAGAGCCAGGAATCCGACTACAATGCAACAGTTAACGGAGGTAAGAAGAAATACTCTCGCTCGTGTGTGTAATTAATAACTAAAGATTTTTTGCTTTAAAGTGAACTGATTAGCCGAGGCAATTAATATGAAAAATTTATTCCATTGTTTAACTTAATATGCTCATGTTTTAGGATTCAGCGAGTCCAACATTCATTAACGTAAGAAATTATTTAAGATTAATATTGTTAAAAAGGAGAATTTCACAAGAGCATTTAATTGTAAATCAAAATTGAATGAAATATCTTGATTAAGGCCCACCACATAAGTCGGCAACAATAAACATTACCAATAAATAATAAACTAAATTACGACGGCCGACGGACGCGAGATTCACTGGCAAAAGAAATTGAAGCAGCATTTTCAGTAACATCAACAGGAAATCAGCTCTACACTAGAAACGCATAGCATTTGAGGAGTAAGGTACATAACATTCCTCTTTCACTGCCACATCGCGTATTCAATCAGTTCTGTTGAACTTCAGTAAAATAGGAAGATGTTTCAATTGGGTACTCTAGTAGAGGGCACAGGGTACAAGGTACAAGCAGTTTCCTTGCACTACAACAGCAAGGCATCGGGCACTAGGTGACCCGCTCGTTCCATTATTTCCGGCCAGACAGACCACCGTCTTTCCGCTCTGGTCGCCACGTAGTGAACACCGGTAGCTCTGGCGGCAGCCTGCTCTGATGATACCAGCGCCGTCCAGTCAACAGGGAGAAAACTGTCCACAGCTGTGGACCGGCTGCTGAGATACACCAGCGACCCCCGTGCACGACGTCCACCTGCAAGAACAGGAAGCCGTCGTTACAGCAGAATGGACTGCTTTTCGTACTGCGCCTGTGCAGAGCGCCCACAACTCACCACAGCAGCATAGAACCGTAAAATTATCCGGAAGACTCGGAATAACGCACCAGGCAACGACTCCATACGCAACACCGATTTGAAGCAGTTGCCCAGGAAGCCAACTGTGCTCCTTACCCGAATTTTCAACAGCTGTCTTCTGCAGTGATATTTTCCTACGGCATGGAAGACGGCTCGAATAGTTCTACTACTAAAGCCACGTAAAGACCTAGCAGAACCCAACAGTTACCGGCCAATTAGCCTCTTGCCGACCCTTGGCAAGGGGCTCGAGAGAGTGCTGTTGAAGAGGCTCCATGAGACGCTTACAGCGTATGATGTTATACGACCCGAACAATTCGGTTTCATGGACAAGTTATCCGCCGAACTTCAACTTCTACGGATCACCGAACGGATACAAGAAGGATACAACAAGCAGCACTTCACGATTGGTGTATTCTATGACATCGAAAAAGCATACGATAAGGTGTGGCGGTCCAACCTTATCGTCAAACTGCATCGCACTACCCCTATTGCGGATTGTTACATTGCACTCATAGACAGCTTTCTGCAGGACAGGAAACTGTATGTCAGAGTCGATGATAAAAACTCCGAAATGAAACTGATCTCCGCAGGAATTCCGCAGGGCTCTGTCATTTCGCCTCTGCTTTTCAACTTATATATTGTATCCCAACAGTCCCCCTTCTTACGGCGAGTTTTGATGCGGATGATATGGCCTTTCTGACGACTGGACGACAGCTGGACAAGCTAATCGCTAGGATGCAACGGCAACTTGCTGTAATGGAACGCTGGGCGCTGCAAAATAAGATGACGATCAACCCGACGAAGACGGCAGCCGTTATGTTCACACGGAGGAAACCAGTTCTGAACTACAGACTCCAAATAGCTGATCAATTTATCTCATGGTCGCCGGGAGTGAAGTACCTCGGTGTCTACCTTGACAAAAAATTACTCTTTACGCAGCATATTGACGACAAGAAGACGGCAGCCCAGAAGATGGCCAGGTCATTGATTCCGTTCCTGAAGAGTAAGGATCTCAACCCTAAGACTAAACACCAACTGTATAAGGCAACGGTGGAACCCACAATGTTCTATGGCTCCACCTCGTGGGGAACTACGTGCGTCTCCAACTACAACAAACTCCAAGCGGTGCAAAACATTTGCTATCGATGGATTACAGGAGCTCCACGGTGGACAAGAAACGTCGACATCCGCACCGCACTCCACGAGACCACTATACAAGAGAAGGTCCATGACAAGGGTCTACGAGTTTTTTGACAAGATCGATGCCCTTAGGGACGAAGTTCGACAATTAGAATAGGTAGGAACGGTAAACCCTGCAAGATGGTACAAGTATCGAGTACCGAAGTCAATAACGCTTCAACCCCATAGGCACTCTGTCATAACACGAGGAAGCAGTCACACATAACAAATGGTTCAAATGGCTCTGGGCACTATGGGACTTAACATCTATGGTCATCAGTCCCCTAGAACTTAGAACTACTTAAACCTAACTAACCTAAGGACATCACACACATCCATGCCCGAGGCAGGACTCGAACCTGCGACCGTAGCAGTCGCGCGGCTCCGGACTGAGCGCCTAGAACCGCTAGACCACCGCGGCCGGCCACACATAACAGCCTAGACACATCTCACCCTCCACAGCAGATAGAAATCACCAAAGACAGCAGGCTAAAGGATCCATTGAGTGCTCAAGCCTAACTGAATGTGTAATAAATAAAATGCTTTCCTTTTATCCTTACATCCTATCCTAGAAGAGTAAGTCATCAAGGATGATCTCTTCAGCCCACACTTAAAAAAAAAAAAAGAAAAAAAGGCTGCTGAGCGGTGGGACGGGACCTCAAATGTGGTGCGGTCCGCGGTACTTGCGCGGTCAGCACGGCGGGTTGTATGTGAAGAAGCCCGGCTTCGATTCCCGCTCGTGTCGAATATTGTCTCCGCTCGGGGCCTGGGTGTTGTGTTGTCGTTGCGTTCGTATCGTCATAACTGACTTTTCACAGTTAAGATGGCTGTGTGGGCAAGTCCCGAAAGTCAATTTTTATTGGTACAAAGACAGAGCTGTTAGAATGTAATCCAAACAAATACATACAGAAGGTGTTAAGCAAACACAAATGATTAACTTAGAAGTTGATTTTGATAAATTCCACCGCCGGCTTTAATGCGCTTTCGACTTCGCCTTACAGTATAACGAACAGCTCTTCGCAAGTCATCTTGGCGTGTTTTCAAGAGGACAGCACTGTTCATAATCCGAACCATCTATTCGATTTTTGTGTTTAGGTTTTTCTTTGTAGGTTTTATCTTTCAACCATCCGCACAGGCAATATAAAGGGGGCAAGTACGGGGACCCTAGTGGCAAAGAAAGGGGACCATTTATACTGACATCTTATTTCTGGAATGTTAGCAATGAGAATTTACCTTTCTAACCAATAAAAGTTGGAGATACGTTCGTAGCTTCCTCGTTTCTTTCGGCTTAAGAGGGATAAAAATGAAATAAATAAATGCGTTGTTCGTATCACCGTCTTCCCTACCACAGTATCAGAAGAACCTCACCTGCTGATCTGCTGTTTTCCGGACCATGATGTCCGATTCTTCCCCACGTATTGCAGGACTTCGATTGCTGACTGAAATTAACTGATTAATGGAGAGAACAGGGGGAGACTACAGATCACTGACAGCTTAAAGAAAAGCTTATACATCCTCGTGAACACATTGGAATGAGATGCAGTGTCTATACACATAGGCAGTGAATAGCCAGTTCACAATTTTATGACTACACAAGCGATCATCGGGCTAAGTGTGGGCAATATAGTACATACATGGAACGACACAAAATATTAATGAAGATAACGATAACCCTCCCAGTCGACAGAGAGAGTTTTGATGCGGCTTGACAAAGACGAAATCAGGATTCGAATCACGAGTTATATAAAGAGCACACGAACAGGGGCAACACGACAAAGACTACCGAATTGACACTGATAAACCGGGAGGCTGATCTCTCTCCGGCCAAACCGAATACTTACGTCTTAAACACGGTCGGTGTTGCGATGATCATTGTACCGCGAACGACTTGATTAAAACTGAGCGTAGTGGTTCCTGGCTACTTCCATGGCGATGGAAACGAACACTTGCAGCACAAAATGGCAGATACTGTGACACGTTTGCTGGTCATGAAATAAAGCCTACAACGTCCTGCCACGAACTGATCCTGCCGATCACTACAACGAAATGAGCCCAAGAGTTCGACTCTCAGAGGTTTTGTAAACTCGTGTCCTCCAAGAGAAAAAGGTCCCTGCTTCCAACATGAGAGGGGGCGGGAAAGCAGACGGTCGCTTAGACGTCCAGCCGAGTGGCTGCTCGGACCGCCCACGCACAGGTTGGCGTTACCGGGGCGGCGCCAGGCCTCTGGCCGTCGGGGAGGCCGGTGTCCGGCCGCGCAACCGTCGCCTTGACGAGGACATTTGATGTCCATTATAATTATCCGGGCTGTTATGCCGTGGTCGGTTGATGAATTCTGTGTCAACGTTTCGTCTCCGACTGAGGGAGACATCTTCAAGGGGGTCAGTAGCTCGATGGAAGGTCCAACACACCCACTGGCTCGCTACTGACTGCCGCTAAATTCCGTGTCCGCGCCCTCCCGCGCCGCGGCGTGACGTCACGTGGTTTGAAAACGTCATCGCAATTGGCCGCTGTCCGTCGCCGTCGATCGCCGTTGCCATCACCCAGTAGTGGACGGGTGGTACACATCTTCTTTAACACCGGCATCCATATACCGTTTAATTTCACGCCCTCTCCTTTCGATTGAAATTATTAGGGTGTTTAGCGATTTAGAATGCCTCCCTGTAGAGCCTTTCGTAATATCCGATTGTGGCCGCTAGTACTTACGTCTCCTCGATACGAATATTGTGGTTCCCTGGCTGGAAAGCATGCTCCGCAACAGCTGATCGTTTCGTTTCCCCTCTTCTACAATTGCCCTTGTGCTCTTCCAAACGTTTAGAAACAGTTCTTTTGGTGGTACCCACTAGAAGAGGGGAAACGGAACGATCAGCTGTTGCGGAGCATGCCTTCCAGCCAGGGAACCACAATATTCGTTTCGATGCGACGAGAGTACTAGCGGCCACAAGCGGATATTACGAAAGGCTCTACAGGGAGGCATTCTAAATCGCTAAACACCCTAATAATTTCAGTCGAAAGGAGGAGGGCGTGAAATTAAATGGTATATGGATGCCGGTGTTAAAGAAGATGTGTACCACCCGTCCACTACTGGGTGATGGCAACGGCGATCGACGGCGACGAACAGCGGCCAATTGCACTGACGTTTTCAAAACACGTGACGTCACGCCGCGGGAGCGCGCGGACACGGAATTTAGCGGCAGTCAGTAGCAAGCCAGTGGGTGTGTTGGACCTTCCATCGAGCTACGGACCCCATTGAAGGTGTCTCCTGCAGTCTGAGACGAAACGTTGGGAACTGACACAGAATTCATCAACCGACCACGTAATAACAGCCCGGATAATTATAATGGAATGATATTTCCGGCCGTGAAAGTCTACATTTTAGTATCAGAGGACATTTGAAACCATTGACCACCAGATATTCTGCACCTCTACGACATTTTGACGAATTTATGAATTAAGTCATTAGTGAACTCAGAAAATTTGGTAGTACTTTAACCAGGCAAGCTATGAGAGTTATTCGGAAAGTAAGGAACGATCGGTCGCGAAATGGAAACCACAATGAAAATCCGATGAAGTGTTACCCAGCTGTGTTGGGCAGTGTCTCTAGTATGCCCGTCGATCTCGTTACATCGTTCTTTTTAATTCTGAGCACACAGGGAGCACTTAAAGATACCTAGAACGATAGTGTCTCCCGCCAAGTACTAGGGCCTGGAGAGAAATTTCGCCTGAAGCTATGCAACCAGCACGACATAACTGTCGTGCGTTTTCTTCATCACGACAATTCTCAGCCGCATTCTGCAGGGTCAATGAAGATGCTCTTGCATCATTTTCAGTTGGAAATGACTAATTACCCACAATACAGCCCCCCCAATTGTCTATTTCTGAGTTTCTCCTCTGCTCACATGAACCACTAGCTATGAAGACATTTTGGCGAGCTGTAGGCCCGCATAGAGAATTGGTGGAAAGCACTGGCGGCTGCTTTCTAGAACGATGGTGTTGCAAAGTTGGTACAACGCTACGACAAACGTCTAAGTCGGATCGGCGACTATGGAGATAAGTAGCTGGAAGCTAACTGTTGCAAATAAAACAGTTTTGATTTTCACTGTGGTTTCCATTTCGCGACCTATCATTCCGTGCTTTCCGAATAGCCCTCGTATCTATCTTTACAGCTGGCTTGAGAAAATGCATAATTAAGCGAATTAAGTTCATCGTCTTTTTAAGGAAGGGGTGTGTAGCCCCTTGACTACCACCATTGAAGTCATAATTGTATTAGGAACCAGAAGCTGTGATTGAAACAGCAATTCTAATTTTATCTTACCTCCTATCTTTGTAAAGGAACTGGACTGGACCACTATAGAGACTTTGACACATGCTCTAAGCGTCTCTGGAAAGGCTCTGGCCGGCCGGAGTGGCCGAGCGGTTCTAGGCGCTTCGTTCTGGAACCGCGCGACCGCTACGGTCGTAGGTTCGAATCCTGTCTCGGGCATGGATGTGTGTGATGTCCTTAGGTTAGTTAGGTTTAAGTAATTCTAAGTTCTAGGGGACTGATGACCTCAGCTGTTAAGTCCCGTAGTGCTCAGGGCCACTTGAACCATTTTTTGAAAGGCTCTGTGTTACATGTTATACGGAATATTTTATTCGAATTAGTCTACACTACTACCTCCTAAAATGTTTACTGCTCATCCTGAAACACCATTTATTTTAGCCTATGGAGCCCATGAAGGAAGCTCACTTTTCCAACCCGAAATCCTTAGTTCATCTATCCATTGCTCTCGGAGGATGTGTTGGTGCTCACAATCATCCTTCCGAGCCCCTTAACACGCCGAGCATTTTTGCATTAAGCCCAGAATTCGCTTACTATGGAGTTCATAGACCCTCCAGACGGTACCACAAATCCCTATAAGTCACGCTCTTTTGCTGCTTGGGGTAAGAAAACATTGTGCAGATGTTACATATGACTTACAAAACTGACTCATCCATCTTGTACATAACAAACATTTATTAAAGTCAACCATAAATTTCTTGTCCGTAATTATGTCGCATCACACGTTACACAGTGAGACTACGTTTAGTTAAAGTCGAGAAAAGGGGAGGAAGATTAGTGTATAAGGTCCAGTAGACGAGGAGGTGGTTAGAGGCGAAGCACAAGCTCGTAACGGACAAGGGTGCTCAAGAAAATATATTAAATGGTTGAGGGAAGCCACGGAGAACCGGGATGCTGGGACTGGAGTTTGAACCCTGCTCCCCCCTCGCTCCGAAAATGTCGATCAGATGAAACACAACTCGGACTTTTTCACATCGTAGCCTGAAAACCACGGATCAAGGCAGTCAGGTGGCTGCAGTGAATCATGACTACCAAAAATAATTTAACTAAGTACCACTCGTACACTTATTATGGCCACTAGAATCGTATGAGGTATTAAGCGAAATTTGTGACTGGATTGAGGATTTATTAGTAGGAAGGACGCAGCATGCTTTTTTGGATAGAAAGTCATCGACCAATGTGATAGAAAGTCATAGACCAGTGTAGGAGTAACTTCAAGTGGGTCCTAGGGAAGTATGTTGGGACCCTGGCTGTTCATTTTGTATATTAATGATCTGGTAGACATTACTAACAATAACCTCAGATTTTTTGCAGATGATTCACTTACATGTAATGAAGCACTCTAGAAAAAGCTGTACAAATATTCAGTCAGATTTTAATAAGACAGCACAGCGGTGCAAAGACTGGCAACTTGCTTCAAATGTTCAGAGATAAAAAATTGTGCGCTTCACAAAACGAAATAACGCCGTATCTTAAGACTACAGAAACATTGTGTCAAGGTTTGTGTTCCTGAGGGCCCGCAGCGCGATATATGTCTTGCAGAGACATTAAAAGTAGAGAAATCAAATCGCTGCTATGTTTAAAGCACATAGTGCTTCACTGGTTTGCGATGGGCCTATTTCGGCTAAACTGATATTTTCTAGCTGCCTGTAAATAATACATGATGTCATCAACCTTTTTCCTATTCCTATGTATAATACTGACAGTATTCCAAAGATTATACAATAGAACTTACGTCTAGCATCCACAAAACATCGATTGGTGCTGTCACTGCTATTTGGTTGTTGTGTCTTATATGTGGAGTTATGAGTGTAAAAACTATACAGTCATATGTTGGTCGTTAATGGTGTTATAGAGGAGATTTTCTGTTGGCTGTTCCTTCTTGTTCTGGTTACATGTTTTCTGCTCTTTGGATAACCTTATGTGACAGAACAACAGCAATGTTATATCGTTACAATTTTGTTTTCAATTAATAATCTTCGAATTCCTGTGAGTTATTGATTTAATCTTTACTGTAAACTCCATCTTTGCATGTAAAATGTTACTGGTTGTGTATGTTTAAAATTGAGCGATCACGAGGGTGTTCAATGACATCAAACACAGACAAAAATAAAATAAAGCAAAAGGTTGAATTCAGGATCAACTACTGAAAGTGAAGGCTCTACTGAATCAATAATTTTATTATAACCTTCAGATCAATGCTGAATAAAACACAATGAACAATTTACAAATTATCCTCCTAACTCGCATTGGCAGTATCTGTGTTAAAATCGGTCCCAAACGCTATCTCTTATAACATATATACGAAGAACCACTACACTCCAAAGTACTGTGAAACCTCTGTGGAAACAGCAATTGCAATTGATCCAACTATTTAACGTTACTCCTAACACAACCGAAGCGGGAGCGATCTAAATGGCTCTGAGCACTATGGGACTTAACATCTGTGGTCATCAGTCCCCTAGAACTTAGAACTACTTAAACCTAACTAACCTAAGGACATCACACACATCCATGCACGTTGCAGGATTCGAACCTGCGACCGTAGCAGTCGCGCGGTTCCGGACTGAGCGCCTAGAACCGCTAGACCACCGCGGCCGGCCGGGAGCGATCTCACCGTGATATTCCTGTTGTAGCGGAGGTCTCCGACGGCGACGGCGCGGCCGCGCGATCGGCGTGTGGCGTCTCAGAAAGTACAATCCTACAGCATTCGAACACCAGACTGCTCTCCGCAAACTTCTCTAATTACCACAATGTTTCCGTCAGCAATGAGCTCGCGCTGCTAACGTCCTCTCAGGTGGTGGGGGGGGGGGAGAGAGACCAAGGGGGTGGGGGAAGAGGAGAGAGAGAGAGAGAGAGAGAGAGAGAGAGAGAGAGAGAGAGAGAGAGAGAGAGATGCCGAGGGGAAGAGAGGACGAAGGGGTGGCAGACCAAGGGAGGAGGGGGGGGGCAGACCAAGGGAGGAAGGGGGGGCAGACCAAGGGAGGAGGGGGGGGGGCAGACCAAGGGAGGAGGGGGGGGCAGACCAAGGGAGGAGGGGGGGGGGGCAGACCAAGGGAGGAGGGGGGGCAGACCAAGGGAGGAGGGGGGGGCAGACCAAGGGAGGAGGGGGGGGGCAGACAAAGGGGGGCGGCTAGGCGGGGATGTAGCCGAGCTCTGCCTCACGTATTGCCTTTCCGCAAAATCTTATAGTTGCAAAATTGCGGAATTCTCACGTGCCGATGCGTTTCCACATAGATTTCCTACACCGTAATTTAGAGTATTACTCCAAAAAAACCTAAAGTGTCACGTTAAATGAACTCATGTAAGGTGCAAAGCCGTTGCCACTTTACAATGCCCCCTCCTTCAGGACAATTTTGGAGTACAGGCGATGACTCATTTTGTGTCATCTCCTGTATTTCAAAACTAGTATTTTTATCATTTTAACGATTCATAACCGTTTCGAGAGTGTTATTCACGGACAATTAACTGCCAGCTGCCCTTTCTCAATCATTCTTTCACTTATCCCTGGGATAATGCCTTCATTGATGGAATTTACATTTATTGACGTGGTCATCACTTTTATTGTTGACTAATTTCTCTGGCAAGTATGGACAATTCATGGCCAAAGTAGAAAGGAAATGTAAGATACAAGGACTCACGTCGCAAAGTCAGTGCTTTTCATGATTTTGACTGAAGGTCCATTGAAAGCTCAAACATCTTTCCCTATACAATTTGAAATAAATAAAAAATTTTATAACCTAATGTAAATCAGTGACTAATGTCATGGTCGTTCTTTTTACAGTTAAGGTGAGGCAAATAGCCATTAGTACAGTCTGTAAACACACTATGTGTCACTGTTGCTGGACATTTATTTGTTTGTGGTGTAAATGTCTTAATTATACAGTCTTAGCAATGTCTGCCCAAGTCCAGTGCTTGGCTGGTGTACAATTGTGTAAATCCACATAGAAGCAAAATTGACAAGTTCTCTTTATATTTATGTAATAAGGAATGACCACGTTAAGTACTTTGTGTATTAACCTAACATAGGCATTCAAAACATGACAATATGGATGAAATGTACAAGTGTAATAAAATGATAATTAAAATCACACTGAAGACATAATACATAGATTGTCTCAGATTATCAAACACAAAAGTTTTAAAAAATATATAAGTCATTTCAGGATTGTCTGACTGTCGGGGTTAATTTAAATTTTTTTCTTCATATTTATGAGGGACAACTTCACTGCATTGGTGTCCAATTGTTTGTAGCTACACGCACACCCTTATTTGTAATGTTTATGTGGCAGGAACAGGAGGAACGATGAAACTGGTTATCATGAGCAGGAGCACGCGAGAGCCCAGTGGTAGCAAGATGTCGGCTTGGCGACCCATATCTTCTTGATGCGGAGGCAACAGTACCGACTGTGTGGATCACAGTGCTGCTGCGCGTAGTGAGGTCCTTTCTGGCCCAACAGCTGGAAGGACCGCTCCCTCATTAGAGCTCGGCTTCGATGTCCCTCACATGATAGACTGATGATCCTCTGATTTGTCCTCATCTGCAGAGACCTGATGCAGACATGCAGCAAGACGGAACTCCTCCTTTGGCTAGTGGTGGGTATGGTTGATATACCATAAGACGTGAGCTGTTGCCTGGCTCAGGTCCTAAGTGAAGCTGCCATAAGACACACAGAGGTTCTGCAGTAATGCTGCACCGCCAGACATGGTGAGCAACAAATGGAAGTTACCGATGATGCTTCTTCGAACTGGCCTCCCAACCACCACGTGCATCCCAGCTGCACGTCATGGACCTCTGCATGTCAGCTTTCAGTGAGTGGTCGGTGTACCACACCCTCCATCATTGCAGGAGTTGGTCTGCATTCCATCGGCCAGCTGTTCTCTCATCTCCTGATTGCCACCGTCCTTGTTCCTGTGCCATCGAAAGTGTGGTGCGCCAATTTCCATGTCGCCTCACTTTACCCCCTCTGAATTCTCTGCTGACACATTTACATAATGACATTACATAAGGAACTTATTTTTCTACAATAAGGGATGACCACAATTTCCATATTCGTCATTTACAAAATTTTACATACATTAACTAATTTTCACTATATATTAATTCATTTCATCAAACATATACACGGAAAACATAACATTAGACAAAATGAAATCTCCTTATAATAATAAATCGTCTGAGTATCATTTTTTTTTTATCAGACTTGAGTGGAAAGGGAATCTCTGTATTCAGGGGATCGGGATTCCATCACCTTTCTAACTACCACAGAGATGGCCATCTCTACAAGCTATGTAGATTTTAAAAATGTTTTATATACCACCCGGTATTAGTCGATGCATTCCGGGGTTTTACTCCAGGTCTGATGTCCCTCCAGCAGTCCCTGTGAATCAAGCAGATACAACAAATTTCTTATCTTACCCAATGATCCAGGCTTGTTCGGTATAGTTACGTCTTTCGAATTCTCTTGCTCTTCTTCTGTTAGCCCTTGCCCATATTATGGTCTCTTTATACCTGTTGACAGGAATTTTATTAGTGTAATACAACCACAAAAGGAAACAAACAACCCACTGTTCGCACACGCAGTTGTTCAGAAAACTTAAATTTCTCGACAAGTATTCTTAAAACCGTTATTAATGCCCGCTATTTCCGCGACTTCAACACGCTATTCTCACAGAACTGTGTGTACTAAGTTGCGCTACGTACGCCACTGCACATAGCTGGCCACCTCAAAACCACTTGTACACTCTGTCAGGAGTAAATGCAATGGTGCGTCCCCACAACGGCAGGCGAGACAGGCCCCTCAAGTTTCAGCTGTCTCCTTTGACGGAGATATGAATTCTGAGATCTCTTTTACCGCCTTTCAACAGAGAGCCACCAACTGGTGCAGCCTCCTCAGAACGTATATCTACCTCTCATCTAAACAGTGTTTGTCAGGAATACTTGTCGATTACTTACTTCTAAAATACGACACAGACTTAATTTATTTAATCTAAATATCTTCTTCTAATTCTAAGTTTACTATTTGCAATTATTTACACGTTGTCCATTATTCCACGAATGGTTTGATGTGGGAAATGGGGTGCACCCCAAGTGACTTTCCCGTTTTGACGGACTCTACCTCCAGTGCGTTCGCGTTTGCTATTCTCCGAGCGCGTACAGGCCCGCTGTACGCTGCGAAGAACTTGTGGCACTGTTTTTTTGTTTGTTGGACAAACGATGCGTCTTAACCAGTACCTCCTCTCCAACAACAAATTGGCATACACGTGTCCCTTTATCTGCGAATGCTTTTCGCCTTTCCCCTGCGAGACAAATGTTGCGCAGAGCTTCCTCAACGATGGCTCGATGTTGTCGATGAGTCCTCGGAGGAGGGCCGGCCGAAGTGGCCGTGCGGTTAAAGGCGCTGCAGTCTGGAACCGCAAGACCGCTACGGTCGCAGGTTCGAATCCTGCCTCGGGCATGGATGTTTGTGATGTCCTTAGGTTAGTTAGGTTTAACTAGCTCTAAGTTCTAGGGGACTAATGACCTCAGCAGTTGAGTCCCATAGTGCTCAGAGACATTTGAGTCCTCGGAGGGAACTCGACCAGTTGTCGAAGCCTATCTGTTCGGTCTCTATTTTTTAGTACCGTGATAGGAGCCAATAACGTGGTACTGTGGGGTAGCTCGTGCATGACATCCTGATAGTCTTTTAGGAAGACATCCCAGGTGGCATGCTTCTTGCTGCAGTACAGCCTACACAGGTTTCTTAGATCTTTCATCATCCTTTCAGACGGGTTCATACATGACCACTGGCTTAAGGGGCTCCGGAAAGGCTCAAAATCATGAAAAGTTCAATTTTTACTTTTTTGCGTTTTCTGAATCTGCAGACTATTACCTTTTAATAGATATATAATTTATTCAATTCCGAAGACTACAACTATTTTTAAATTTGTTTTGAAATGTGTTCTACATGGGCGTGACCCACTGTGGCGCTGTTAAACTGCTGTCAAATGGTATTATTAACGTCCGTGTTCATCAGGTACATTTTAGTGATGTGAGATACAGTATGTGTTGTGGCTAACCTGTGATGGTTGAATATATATCGCTGGTGTGATTGTCGATTGTTTCATGTTTATTTACTCTGTCGTTATCTCGAAAATATTCGTAATTAATTCTGTTTCTTGAGTCTCTGTTTTGTTGAAGTATAATAATGAGTAAAAGTAAAGTTATTAGAAATCCTCTGAAGGCTTTTAAGGAAAGGAGAAATGTTGGAAAGCCAAAGGTATGTGTTATTACTGTAAACAATAAAGACGATAACCAAGTGAGTGAACCTAACCTCTCAAGTATACCTGCCCATAGCAGTCAAAGTGGGAAAGAAAATACTTCACAGAAGAAGCTTGGTTCAATGAGTGAAAACTATGAATGTTATGGGCGAATCGGATGTGAATGAAATATTTGATATGTCGGTTCTCAAAGGAATTTTTTCAAACTGTAAGATGTATTCATTGTAGTGAAGTTGGTCTGGAACTCTCCATAATAATGCACGTAGGACTTGCTAGTGAAATACAACTGAAATGTGATAAGTGTTCATACATGACCACCTTTTGGAACAGTGTTGCAGTAACTGCAACTGAAGAAAATGGTAGCAAAATCTACGAACACAACAACGAGCGATGCTTGCTTTAGACAAGGAACGCCTTCGGGCTGCAGACAGGGCTGTAAAGAGTCTAGAAATAGAAGCAAGAGTAAACAGGAGGAGGAACAAGAGGAAGCTGGAGGAGGAGTTTGCAGAGGATGAAGATAATCCATCCTATGGACCTGGAATGCACTAAAAAGTTAATCCAATCTTTGTCGCTCGATTCCCAAAACTTTTATTTTCTCATACTAATTACATGTTTTCTAAGGATCTTCCAAACATATTTGTTTCAAACTTTCAGTAAATGTTACACAGTACCTTCTGCATAATTTAACACAGCCTTTTTACAAAAAACTGTATATTTTTGAATATATAAATAAAAAATTGCAAAAAAATGTTGTGAATTTTCATTACAATTGAAAAAGATCATCTTTAATAACTGAACTAAAATTTTGTAAAATCCCTGTGTTAAGTTGTAGCCCATATTCCAATAAATAATCTGTAAAAAGTTCAACTTCCTACCTCAAATACTTTGTGAGGAAAGATATAATTTATAAGCGTTATTTTAACATTGCAAGTATAGGGCGTTCCGGAGCCCCTTAATCATGTGCTTCTCCAGTGTTCTCTTCCACATCACCGACTTGTATTGCGGCCCGTTATCCGATAGAATACAGTCCACAGGTCCTACCTGCGTGAGGAAATCTCTGGAAAGCGCTCGACTCACTGTTCTCCCAGTCGCTCTCTTTAACTGAGTCAGAGTCACGAATTGGAGGTTAACTCGAGGACCACCATATTATATCTATACCCCCTTTGTGTCGTCGGTAAAGGTCCCATCAAGTCTGTTGCCACTGTCTGTCGTAATTTCTGTGGTACTATAGGGTACAGCGATATTTGCATTGCCACTGTACTTGTCTTCGCCTTCTGGCATTTCTTACACACCGACAGAACCCTGCGGATTCTTCTCCCAATTTTGCTGAAGTGGCAGACGTTCCTTAATTTCAGGAAGCATTTCTGGGGTCCGAAATGAGCGTAGCTGAGGTGTGTATACCAATTTAGCTTTTTGCTTACCTCATCCGGTACACACACTACCCACAACGACTCACCAGGGTTTCTCCGGTAAAAGAGTATCCCTTTCCGTAAAAGGTAGTGCTGCCTGATTTTGGTTTGGGTCCTATCTTTCCACTTCTCTTTTATCCCTAGTAGTACGGGATCTTTGTCCTGTTCGTTCTTGATGTCACACATTGTGACGGAGATATAATTTTCAAGCGCCACTTTCTGCAGGTAGAACAGAGAAAAATGCTCCTGTTCGAGTTCTTCTGCCACAGGTTCTGTTATCCCCAGAGGGGAACGGGATAGAGCGTCCGCAATGACATTCGTTGGACCTGGGACGTAGATCGTCGTAAAGTCATACTCCTGGAGAACAGCGACCCACCTTGCTAGTCTTCCATGAGTTAGTTTTGCCGTTAGGAGGAACTCCAGAGCTCCGTGATCTGTGTAGACCCGCATTTTTCGTCCAAACAGAAAATACTTAAACTTCTGGAATCCCCAGACCACAGCTAGGGCCTCAAGTTCTTTGTTAACACCCTACTGCCGAACTCAATTTTTTTATGTATCTTCTTCCCGTCTTCTTCGTATTCCTGAAATACCATGACCCCCAGCCCAGTTTTTGCGCTGTCTGTGGCCATACAGGAATCCTGTGACAAATCAGGATGTGACAACATCGGGGCTTTCACGAGAGCTGACATGAGAACATTGACTTTTCTATATGCCTCTTCGGCCATACCCAGGGCGTGTTCTTTCTCGGCAACTGACAAAGTCGCGGGGTCGCCAATGCCGATACGTATATAAATTTTTTGTAAAAATTGATAACGCCAAGAAATCCTCTTAACTGCTTTCTGGTCATCGGCGTTGCAAAATCTGCAATTGCGGTTATCTGCTCTGGATTGGGTGTGATTCCCTCCCCTGAGATGACATGTCCCAGAAAACGTACCTTTCTTTCTCCGAAACACGACTTATTTATGTCCACGGTCACCCCACGTTTTCTCAGCTTGGATAAAACTTGTCCTAGGAGAGCGTTGTGTGATTCCCAGGTATTCTCCGCTATGAGAATGTCATCTACATAACATGTAATTTTATCCCTCAGTTTGTCATCAAGAATTGTTCCGAGACCCCTAATAAAAGCCGCTGACGAAATGCTTAACCCAAGGAGGAGTCTTGAATTGGTAGCACCCACCAAACGCAATAAATGCTGTGTATTTTCGGCAATCAGGGTCTAATACACTTCGCCAAAAGTTCGATCGCATATCGAGGGAAGAGAACACCGAAACTCCGTGGAACTTCTGAAGTAGCTCGTCGAGCCTCTCCGGTCTGTCAGTTCCAGGTACAATAATCGTATTAATTTGTCTAGAATCTAACACGAGCCGAATCTCTCCGTTCTTCTGGTCCACAATCCGCAAGGAGCTGTTATACTGAGATTTCGTGTGTTCAATGTCATCCTCCTATAACATTCTCTCCAGTTCAGCCAAAACGCGATCTCGGTATGACCAGGGAATGGCGTATGGTGGTACCCGGAAAGGTTTGTGCTTTCTCACTTCGAATCTGTATTGGTAACCTTGGATCGAACCCGTCTTCAGAAGAAAGACTCTGACATTGTTCCTCAACACGTCCTTGTCAGTGTACCTTATGTCTTTTATTTCTTCTAATTTTGTATTAATTTCCCTGTGGATTTACTTCAACTGCGCTTCAATGGATTCGCCCTCTCTTCTACTCTTTCCATCATGCGATTCATTTCTCAGATCCGCCTGATTTGAGGATTGCAGCCTCAGGCAGCTCTTATGAATTTGACCTGGGGTTGCTTGCTCATCGAACCGAATATGAATTTTATCGTCTTCTCCTAGCGTCAACTAGTCCCAAATCGAGTATCGCTTTCTTCATAGACAGGAAGTCCATTCCGATGATGACATCAATTGAAAGCTTGGGGATTACACACAAATTCGCCGTTAATTTATGCCCTTGACATTCGAACTCCAACCGTGTCTGTGGTGAAATATCCATACTTTATCCTAGGAGCGCACCCCTGACTTTGGTCTTTTGTATTCCTAGAGTCGGTGGATTCCGCGTATTTTTGCATTTCCTGAACGCTTCCTCGGAAATTCCATAAAGTTGACTTCCACTGTCAATTATTGCTGCCAGTAACAAATCTCCTATCTTAATTTGAACTACCGGATAAACTTTTTTTTTCTGTCGCCCCTCCTTTTCTTCTAATAGTATGTAAGGTGTCAGGCAAATCCAACACCTTCCATGAAAACCCTGACATGATAAGCAAATCCAGTAGTATGTCACATAGCTCCGAATAAATCGTGACATTAAATTAACCAAAGTAATACGAATAACGAGTGAGCAAATGGAATACCACAGACTAACGCAAGAGTGCCTAAATGCATGTCATACAGACCTACCGTGAGACAGACGTAGTTCTTAGGGGAGAAACGAGAACAGAAGCCGAGAGCAGAACCGTGTTAAGCTAGAAGGCTCTACGATAAGAGACGGAACCCACGTCGCCAGCTAACCACCAGGACCACCCCCCCAGCCCGGGTTAAAAGATAGAGCCCTCCGGAAGAACAGTATAGATTTTACAATAACACTAAAAGGGCCACACCAGCTGCAAGTTTTAGCGTGAGACTTTTTCGCGTATCTGTTACGTTTCAAACTTTAAAAACATTGCCCCACCACAAAAAGTATAACGTTTCTCATTGGATAGACTGAATTTTAGTAGGCGGAGCTTAAGGTTAACATTGAGGCCCTGATTGGTCAGATGAAAACACAGCCAGATAGTTTTTTTTAAACCAACTTCGGTAAATTGTAGTAAGGAGAAGTTAGGAGAGAGTTGCTTCTGAGACGGCGAGCTGTATGGAGCTACACCGGCCGCCGCCCCCTGATGAACACCGACAAGGTAATGAACGCACACGATGCCGCATTTTTTGAGCGCAGAAGGCTTCACTCAGAACTGCAGAAGTCTCATCTGTTACATCCCCTTTTTACGCAATACTAGTGTCGATCGTCAATTGAAGCTCATGGTACTCACATTTGCTACGTAAGTTAAAATCTGAAACGCGATGATTTTTCTGTTATATAATTATTGAGAAGCCACATCAGCCACTGTAATTTACGACAAGTTAGATAAGTAATTAAAGATAATTGAGGGTCACTGTAGACCATTTTGATAGTTTTCTCTTTTGTGAAACTTAATTTAAACCTAGATTATATATGTGATATGGCATAGGTCATCCTTCGATCCATTGTAGAACTTGGAAACCCTTTCAGGGAATATTCGTTCACATTTTTGTTGAACGCAGTTGGTTTTTATCATCCCGTATTAAAACACTTCCTTTTATCAATAGTGCACTTTATAAACAATGTTTTGTGAGTAGAATAAAATTTCCAATGGTAAACTTAACTGCTTTTTCGACGTTATTTTACCAGCTAACTAAAAATAGGAACGCCTTGAACCCCTTCCACAAAATTTAGTTAGTATTAAGATTCTTTTACTGGGAGTGCAATGGAGCTGACGCTGAAATCATTAAGTATTTGGTTATATCATCGCTAGTCTCACTGAACTCTTCTGAACTCTACATGTCATGTGTGGTCTGGCGTCTCCTTACCAGCAACAGGTCCCAGGTTCAAACTAGTCAATTCCCTAAAAAACACACTCAGAGCGTCGTTGCGCGAAAGTGGTAGGGAGACATGACTTAGAACAACAGACACCACGCAGAATGTTAGAGAATGGCGACCCTGCCAGGATGGTAAAATACCATGATTGAAGGTCGACCAAATGCCTAACCAGGTCAGAAAAATATCATGTTGAAAAATTTTCGTAGTAAAACTTTTTTTCCTAAAGTTATAAATAGTCAAAAACAGTAGCTGCAGCGATAGATCGTAAGAAAGTATTCAATAGAACGTGAGACATTCTAGCAGAGACAATAGCATAATTAAGTTATGAATTTTAATATTGTTAGAATTAAGTTCTCTCTCCAATGCAAGCGCACAGGTGGCGGATACATCGTTGACAAGTTGGTTCTGACCCAACATGCAAGTAAATGGATTGTCAAGTCGTGTGTGCAAAAAGTTTATGAAACGCGTGAGATCGTATGAGCGCATGTTGACGCGAAGTAGGACGCGTGAATTGCTTTTAAAACAGAAAATAAGGGATTCGGAAAGATTAGCAATGGCATATCGAGACCTTGACCGAATTGAGGTAGAGACCCAGCATGAAGATGGACAGAGAATAGAGGACAGTACAACAGACGATACAGTATCGCGAGAAATAGGACAAATAACGCACCATAACGAGGATAATGTACGCCAAGGCACAGAAACCCTGGGTCAGCATACGACAGAGGAGCAGGAAAGTAGAGAGACAGCCGATGAGGATTCTAACTTGCGTCTTGAATACGTAGAACCCATAGTACAAGTAATCAGAGCTCCCTCACCACAGAGTACAAGGAATTCGAGCAGAAACGTGTCACCGCACAGTTCAATGCAATCGGTTGCAAACCAACACTTGCGCGAAAACACAGAGCGTAGGACGTCGGAAGAAAACGCAATAGGACCCACCAATCTGGCAGAATTTTTACAATTAATGACGGAAACCATGACAAGACAAAATAAAGAAATTGCGAACCAAATTAAATTCAGAATGCAGAAACGACGAACCAAATTGCAGAAATCACGAGACAAATGCGTGAGATTAAAGAACAAAACAAAAAAAATTCAGTTACACCTAAATAATATTGAAGACGAGGCAAAAGAATCTCGAGAAGTGATAGGAAACTTAGTAACAGGTCACAATCAATTGAAAAATGGTTCAAATGGCTCTGAGCACTATGGGACTCAACTGCTGAGGTCATTAGTCCCCTAGAACTTAGAACTAGTTAAACCTAACTAACCTAAGGACATCACAAACATCCATGCCCGAGGCAGGATTCGAACCTGCGACACAATCAATTGAGAACAGACATTGACAAGGTACAAGCGGACGTACAAACATTGCGTAATGACACTCAGGACGAGATCAAAACATTACGTAACAACACCCAGGGAGAAGTCAAGAAACTAGAGAAACAGATAAACGTACTTACTAGACAAGCAGCAGGTACAGCGCGTGAAATTGTTGAAAACATTGTGTTACTCAAACGTATCACAAAAGCAACGCTGAAAAGATATGTTAACCGCATAGTCGAAATAGAAGCGCAAACGAAGCAACAATTTCAGAAATTGCGAACAGAGCTGTTGCAAACTATTGAAGAGCGTAGTGAACAGGATCGAAAAAGCACTGAGTCAGCAACCACATCCGTATCTGTAACAGCACCGGAAAAACAAGCAATTAACGAGGATATCATGCGTTTTCGATTCCAATCACAGGCGGAAAGTAACATACCTGAAATCAGACAGCCTGCACAGCAACAAACACATTTCGAAATTCTTGATGAACAAATGGCACCACAAACACATGCAGAACCACAAATGTATGTGTCAAGACAGTTTGGATCGTGCAATGAAGCGGCAAGGTTAGCCAGACAAGATACCGAACCAATACATGACAATGGAAAGCCAGGTCGCGAAGAGAACAGTGCAATGCATTCAGCTACACGTTAACAACCGACTGAAGAAAATTATTGCGTACCACTCCAACGATACTACGCAAGGGTAAGCGAAAGTTACAGTGGACCATATCCAATGGATCTACCACAACCGGAAAGAACGACGGGAGAAATGATCAGAAACAAAAGTGGCGAAGAATTGCGAATTTCATATGGAACTACGACGAAGTACGACAACGATCATTTCCTCACAGTCAGAAAATTTCACCACTTTCAGAGAAGGAAACTCATTACATCCACGAACTTTTATTGATCAATTCCGAGTAGGATTACCAGAACACTGGACGCTAGCACACAAATTAGACTTTATATGTGCACATATGTCAGGAACAGTCGCAGAAACCATGCAAAATGTTGCAGCGACATGCCGATCGTACGAAGATTTCAGAGAAAAGTTTCTCTCACGATATTGGTCCAGCGAAGCACAGAACAGAGTGAAGTACGAATTATTACAGAACCCATATTTTGAGAATTCAGGAGAGAAGAGTCCCGTGAAATTTTTCGAATTAATGGCAAAGAAAAATCAATGCTTAGATGTACCATACAATGACGGAGAGTATGCGCGATGAAGTTACCACTGAAATACCAGCAATCATTAGTAGGTCGCGGAGGCAATGACGTCGAGGCATTTAAAGGTATTCTAAGGGAACTAGAGTTTATATTTTCGGAAGATGACGCAAGAAAAAGACGAAGCGCACGTGAGAACAAAAGCAAAAAGCAGTGGAATCCACAAGACACAGTACGAAGAAACTATAATTACGAACCATGTGATAACTTCGCACCAAGAAACGACAATGGATTTCAACAAAGAACCGGTTATGAATTTAGAAGATAATATGGCAATAACTATAATTCACCCAGGAACGGTAACAACTATTACAGAGGGAATAACGAAAACCGGAACGTGTATTGGAGTGCCAATAGACAGACAAATTATCAACAAAGAAACCAATATCAACAAGCGGAGCAAGAAAAGAGAATACAGATAGAAGAGGTGGGGGTAAGACCACCAAACCCCGATAAACGTTCGAATTGACAGCGAAGCGCCCATGCCAAAGGGAATGACGCACCGACCCAGGACAATTGCAGCACCTTGAACAGAGAAATAAATACCTTATCACGAGAAGAGAAGAAGGAAGAAACAAATCCGCAGGGACCAGATGAAAACGAAGACAGGAAAATAACAATATCGTGTTGGGACGAAATGAATTGGGAGAATACTGATGTGGAAGATAAATTATCAGAGGGATGTACAACGAATGTAGGAGGAAAGGACGAAGAAATGAGTATTGCAGAGCTATTTGAGATGGAAACCAGGGAAAGCGAATTCAATGAGGATAATGCGCAGTCGACAGAAGTTGAAAATAAGTTACTAGTGGGCACACAACCCAACGTATATAATGAAGGAAGTTATGAAGCGATAATTAGAGCATTTAGATGCGATTATGTGGAAGCAGCAACGAAGAAGGAGAAGATATACGAGGATGAGGAAAAAGTAGAGGATGTTTAAGAAAGCGTAAATGAAGGAAAAAATAGAGAAGAGGAAATAAAAGAGAGAGAAGTAGCAGTCGAAGCTTATCCTACAGAAAGTTCGAATTCACAAGGGAAATTCCTGAAAAGACTCATGTATGATTCAGTGGAGGATTCGTTGATTCAAGAAGAAGAAGAACAGAACCAACCCTTTCAAATTCAACCAATTGTGAAGGCCATGGTAAAGCATATCCCAGTCAATATTGTAATTGATAGCGGAAGTGAACTGACTGCGATCACAGAAAATTTATTCATGCAGTGTAATGCCAATGAGGACTTGCCAGTTCTGAAAACAAGTAAGATTAAAGTAAAAGGTCCTATTACAAACAATGCTGCGGAAGTTAGGAGACAAACAAGGTTAACTCTTTCGTGTCAAGGTCAAAAGATCGAAGCCAACTTCGTGATTACACCGAAACTGTAGATTTGATTACAGGTGCAGATTTTTTAAATGAGAGACGAGCGATAATAGATATGGGGAAAGGTAGCGTAACATTCGGGAATGTCACACTTCTCTTTGAGCAAAAGCTAATATTAGAAGAAATACCAGTTATAAACAACAAAGAATGACGCGAGATAAAGAGGTTGAAGAAATAGAATGGTATGCACAAAAGGGGGAATCGCCTCAACTCATGTTTGAAGTCCATAAAGAAATCGACGAAAAATTGCAAGAAGTTCAAGGTATTTCGGAACACAGTAAAAGAGAATTAGAGGGTATTTTACGAGATAAAGCAGAGGTATTTTTACCTAAGACTGGCAGTATTAAACACTTTCACTACAAGTTTGAAGTAAAACAGCACAAACCATTTAGAGTGCCACCCTATACAATCCCATTAAGCTATAGGAATAAAGTATTCCAGGAGATATCTAAAATGTTAGATGATGATATTATTGAACCAGCTACCTCCACATATAACAGCCCACTCCATATTGTACAAAAAAAGAGATGGGAGCATCAGGTTAGTGCTTCATTCCAGACAGATCAACACAATCATAATCACTGAGACAGATCGTCCAGAAAAATTAAAGGAATTAATACAAAACTTCCACGGTGCGAAGATATTTTCATCAATTGATTTACAGAGTAGCTTCTAGCAAATAGAATTGGCCCCAGAATGTAGAAAATTTACAGCATTTATCGTATTCGGTAGATGTTACCAGTTTAAACGATTGCCACTGGGTTTAAACATATCATCAGCAGCGTTTATTAGGGGATTTAATACTATACTCAGTCCTGAAATTTTACGAAGAATTACTTGTTATGTTGATGATGTGATTACAGCAGAACCCTCGTGGGAACATCACAACGACACATATAATCAGTTTTTACAGATCATGAAAGAGCATGGGGTCACAGTAAATATAACAAAATCCAAATTTGGAAGGCGAGAGGTCAAATTTCTAGGACACATAATTTCAGAGAAAGGGGTAATGCCCGACCCAGAAAAACTAACGGCAATCAAAGAATTCTGTACTCCATACAACAAGAAAACTCTCGGAGGATTTCTAGGTCTCACCAGATTCTATAAAAAATTTATTTCGATCGACTCTCTCGCAACACCACGCCTATGTGCATTGACTGGAAAAAACACGCCATGGGTATGGGATCAACAAGCCAATGAAGAATTTTTAAAAGTGAAAAACGCACTAACAACAGCACCGATTTTAGCACATCCTGATCTAACACAAAATTTTTGTACGGCCACTGATAGTGCGAAAACAGGTTTAGGAGTTGTTTTATTCCAAGAATACGAACAGACAGGGCTAAGATCATATAGAACAATTGCATTTGCCAGTCGTGTACTCACAAAAAGCGAGAAAAACTATTCAGTCACGAAGCTGGAAGCATTGGCCATTGTATGGGGCTTCCAACGTTTTCGATACTTCCTATTCGGAAGAAAAACAAAAGTATACACTGACCACAAAGCATTAGAATTTCTGTTATCCGCCAAACTAACTCATGGGAGGTTAGCCAGATGAATGTTAATATTAAAAGAATTTGACTTCACTATTACACACATACCAGAATCAGCGAATGTATTAGCAGATGTTTTATCACGATGTCCACAGGGTCCATCCTGTAACATAGGTTTGGAAGCAGCAGAAGACCAGTTTACAATGTACTATATGAAACGAGTACCTTTCGGAAACGACATTACGACAGCATTGAAAAACATAGGCAAAGAACAGGACAAGGATCTCGAAATACTAGGAATCAAACACAAGTGGAGAAGTAAGGATTTTCCAGACATTCGACAGCACTATCTCGTAAAAAACAATGTTTTATTTTTTAGACGAAATGTTGCAACGAATGAATGGTTAATTTATATCCCAGATGAACTAATTAATAAGTACATATGGTATACACATTTAAGTAATGGCCACTTTTGACCAAAGAAATGTTTTTTAAAAATAAAACAAACAGGCCGTTTTCCTAATATGGAAAGACGAATTACAACAGTGCTAGTCAAATGCAAAAAATGTATGGGGGCTAAACATGTCACTTTCCAAACCAAACCACCTACGTTTCCAATAATCCCTAAAAAATTAAAACAAATAGCTGCAACAGATTTGATGGGGCCCCTCCCACGCACAAAAAATGGATATATTTTCATATTTGTCGTTTTGGAATTTACTTCTAAATATGTTACCTTGACACCTTTAAAACGGGCAACAGGGCTTACTATAAGTAAAGCATTTAGACAAGATTTTCTCAGACAGGTAGGTCGAGTGGAACGAATAATTTCGGACAATGGCCAACAATACAAATCAGTGCAATGGCAGAACACTTTAAAACAACACAAAATAAAACCCATCTACATATCTAAGTACAAACCTAGCGTAAATCCAGCAGAACGATCTATGAAGGACATAGGCACTTCATGCCAATTATATGCAGGCAAAAGACACAACACTTGGGATTTATACCTTAAAGATTTTCAAGAAGTAATAAATGAAATGGCACATAGCACTACACTACTACCTCCATTTACTGTACTTAAAAATACTGAAACCCCAAACATAACCAGAGAAAATGTTAGATTTCCTATTGTACCACATAGACAGCACAAACAAGTCATAGCAACAGCACTCTCCAACATCAGAAAGGCCGCCATTAAACGAAAAGAAAGAGGAGATAGAACAGCAATTAAAAGAACATTCTCAGTAGGCCAGAAAATATTTGCAAAAACACACCATCTCTCCAGCAAACAGAAACACAAAATACATAAGTTTTATGCTGCATACAAAGGACCTGTCATAATTAGCTGAATTGCTCATGATAATGCTGTGGAACTAATGAACCCAAAAACAGGCAAAACCTTAGGACTTCACCATGTGAGCCATATCAAAAAGTTTGAAGATTAATTTTATTACTGGTAAATAATCAGCACAATATTTCAAGATTATATTGCAGATAAGATCGTCAGGAGAAAGAAGAATGAAGAAAGAGGAAGGTGGGAAAAAGAAAGTAGTTTCAATAAAAACAAAAATAACACCAATAGTACCATAGATTAAGGTGAAGGGATAAAGTGTAGATAGTCTAACAGCATGAAATACTAAAATGCTATACACCACAACACTACACAAAAATAAAAAACGAATTTGAGGATTCTTGTAGAAGTTAAGACTCAAAATATCTTAGAATTGTAACATGGAAAGGGTGCCGAAATTTGTAAAGCTTTTTAAGAAGGCGTAAAACAATGTAGGTACTAGACATATGTTAGATGATTAGAAGTAAAACTTTTTGTAAGAACCATTGTAAAAACTCCAGCAAAGACCAGATTCAACGACCCACAAGTTGCAGCGCGAGAAGTATCAAGAAAGAAAAGGACGTAATTAGCAAGACACGACTCCTACAAGGCAGAAGCGTCGAGAGAAGGGAAAGGACAGTGAGACCAACAGAGGGGCCTTGTAGCCGAACTGAACCACAGGGTGGCGGAACCCTGCTGGGACAGAACACGGAACCACAGAGTGGCGGAACACGGAAGGCCAAGAGGGTCTTGGAACGCCCGCACTCAGCAGAGTGAGCAAAGAACGGCCCGATGAGAAGACTGCTTGGGCAAGTCACGACTGGCAAAAAAGTATGTGTGAAAGTCACACTACTGCTTTCAAACAGCGCGCTGATGCACTAAACTGAAGAAAACTTCCACAAAGTAAAAATGACACGCCCAAACAATTTATCAAACTGTTACTAAGAGTAGGACTTCAAAGCGACTAGTTATCAATAAATATTTCCATATCCTGCCCAGAGAAGAACCAAGAAGCAAGTAAGAAGCAGAGAAAAAGCAGGAAGAACAGAAGTTGAAGATTCGCAAGATTGAGACCAAGAAAGAAGATGGATGAAGAATAGACGACATACCTTCCCAAATCCCTATCCTATTGTAAACTAGTCGTCTGCGAAGTATTACAACGAAAAACGACCGCTTTCAGCGACACATAACGATGACTTTCATGCATACAAAGCCAGTAAACCACGAGATTCTGCATTCACAGCTCCATTCCATTATGGGAGCTCCACAACAGCAACACACACTTGCAAAGCCAACGAGGAAAGACGAACGAAGCTGTACATCAAATACTTGCCCACATCCATCTCGCTCAAGTTCATCACCTTCGTGCAAAAACATTTGCTAACCTCATGCTTAAACATTCATAGGATTGTGTGAATGTGTGAAATCAAATTGTGTGATATAGGAATCGTGCAAAAGGAATGCGTGAAAAACTAAATAAGTTAAGCACACCAAACAGCTAATAAACTACAAAATAACAGTCATTGACTATGGACTTATGTAAAAAATAGACTATCGATAAAAATAAGTCATTAGTTCTGAAATGGACAGTATATAAAGAACAAAAGTGAGGCATAATAAACACTAAAACTATACGCCACTTATTTTCTCCTCATAAAAATAAAAGAATAACTATATTTTACTTATTTTCTCGTTATAAAAACAAAGAATAAACAATTATCTTGTTGGATGTTTTCCCTTTTATTTAACATTTGTACCATTTGTTAGGATAATATCTCAATACTTGTGTATGTATATTTCTTTGCAATACTTGTGTGTGTATATTTCTTTGTCAAAGCAATTCTTGGAAATAATTCTTATTTGTTAGTGTAACAATGTTGAAATGAGTGTCAAGAAACAAAAACATTTTACTTGTACATGATATTTAGAAAATGTGTTAGGAATAGATTTTACTTAATTACTACATTTATAAAAAAAAATATCTCTAAGAAAATCGATGTGAAAGACTCCTCACTTTCGATAACAAACTTCTTAAAAAAACAAACTTCACACTTAAATAAAGAAAGAAACCAATTAAAAATTAATAATAATAATAGCATAAAAATATTCTTCTCTTATCAATATAAACACATTTCTGCGAATAATGTGGAAGAATATAAAAATATAAATTAGTAATACAAACTAGCATAGAACCAGAATAACGTGGCTGAACAGTAGGCAACAAAATTTAGATAAAGGAATAATTTTTGACTGATTTAGACAACGATTCAATCATTGCCTAACTTCAGTGCAAAAACTAAGTTCGAAGGGTGGTGATATGTACGGCAGGCAAATCCAACACCTTCCATGAAAACCCTGACATGATAAGCAAATCCAGTAGTATGTCACATAGCTCCAAACAATCGTGACATTAAATTAACCAAAGTAATACGAGTAACGAGTGAGCAAATGGAATACCACGGACTAACACAAAAGTGCCTAAATGCATGTCATACCTTCCCACCATGAGACAGACACAGTTGCAAGGGAAGAAACGAGAACAGAAGCCGAGAGCAGAACCGTGTTAAGCTAGAAGGCTCTACGATAAGAGACGGACACCTACGTCGCCAGCTAACCACCAGGACCACCCCCCAGCCCATGTTAAAAGATAGAGCCCTCCGGAAGAACAGTATAGATTTTACAATAACACTAAAAGGGCCACACCAGCTGCAAGTTTTAGCGTGAGACTTTTTCGTGTCTCTGTTACGTTGCAAACTTTAAAAACCTTGCCCCACCACAAAAAGTATAACGTTTCTCATTGGATAGACTGAATTTTAGTAGGCGGAGCTTAAGGTTAACATTGAGACCCTGATTGGTCAGATGAAAAAACAGCCAGATAGTTTTTTTTTTAAACCAACTTCGGTAAATTGTAGTAAGGAGAAGTTAGGAGAGAGTTGCTTCTGAGACGGCGAGCTGTATGGAGCTGCACCGGCCGCCGCCCCCTGATGAACACCGACAAGGTAATTAACGCACACGATGCCGCATTTTTTGAGCGCATAAGGCTTCACTCAGAACTGCAGAAGTCTCATCAGTTACATCCCCTTTGCCGGCCGGAGTGGCCGAGCGGTTCAAGGCGCTACAGTCTGGAACCGCACGAGCGCTACGGTCGCAGGTTCGAATCCTGCCTCGGGCATGGATGTGTGTGTTGTCCTTAGGTTAGTTAGGTTTAAGTAGTTCTAAGTTATAGGGGACTTATGACCTCAGCAGTTGAGTCCCATAGTGCTCAGAGCCATTTGAACCATTTGAACATCCCCTTTTTACGTAATACTAGTGTCGATCGTCAATTGAAGCTCATGGTACTCACATTTGCTACGTAAGTTAAAATCTGAAACGCGATGATTTTTCTGTTATATAATTATTGAGAAGCCACATCAGCCACTGTAATTTACGACAAGTTAGATAAGTAATTAAAGATAATTGAGGGTCACTGTAGACCATTTTGATAGTTTTCTCTTTTGTGAAACTTAATTTAAACCTAGATTATGTATGTGATATGGCATAGGTCATCCTTCGATCCATTGTAGAACTTGGAAACCCATTCAGGGAATATTCGTTCACATTTTTGTTGAACGCAGTTGGTTTTTATCATCCCGTATTAAAACACTTCCTTTTATCAATAGTGCACTTTATAAACAATGTTTTGTGAGTAGAATAAAATTTCCAATGGTAAACTTAACTGCTTTTTCGACGTTATTTTACCAGCTAACTAAAAATAGGAAAGCCTTGAACCCCTTCCACTAAATTTAGTTAGTATTAAGATTCTTTTACTGGGAGTGCAATGGAGCTGACGCTGAAATCATTAAGTATTTGGTTATATCATCGCTAGTCTCACTGAACTCTTCTGAACTCTACATGTCATGTGTGGTCTGGCGTCTCCTTACCAGCAACAGGTCCCAGGTTCAAACTAGTCAATTCCCTAAAAAACACACTCAGAGCGTCGTTGCGCGAAAGTGGTAGGGAGACATGACTTAGAACAACAGACACCACGCATAATGTTAGAAGTAATTCTGTCACATCACCGTACTCCACGATGTTTATGTGACTGGCTTTGACTGAGGACACCGACGCATTAAGGGTCGTGTCCGTTCCACGTCCTAGTCAATTATGTTCCACATCAATAACGCGAGATGGCCCAGGTTTTGGTGGTTGAGTTTCTACTTCTTCTATGGCATTGTTTCTATTACCACCTTGCCAACCCTGATTCGGTTGCTGACCTCTTCCCCACGTCTTATTCCGCTTGTTACTGTCGGGAGACGCCTATTCCCAGGCTTACTGTTACTCTTATCCTGACCAAATCCGTTGTGCTTATGCACCTGTTTGTTCTCCCACTGTGAGCCGTTATTTCGTCGATCGTTTTGCCATTCCCGCTGTCGGCCTTTCTCACGGGCCTGCTCCTCGTTAAATGCGAACTCGAGTTCCCTCAATATTCCTTTGAATACTTCTATGTCGCTTCCACATCTTCCGGCAAGTGTTTGCTGGTAGGCAATTGGTAGCTTCAGATAACACAGGCGTATAATTTCAGCTGCGCTACACGGATTGTCGAGATACTGGTTCCTCGTTGTCATATTCTCGAAGAATTTTACAGGACTTCGGTAACCTGCGCCTTCCATATCCCTAGACATCATTAATTCTTGCTTAATGAGTTCCTGTGTTTCTTTTGACCAGAATTTGCCCAAGAAGGCATTCCGGAACGCCTCATACGAGTTGCAAGTCCTGTCAAAGTTCCTCATATATTCCGCTGTGGCTCCCTGCATCAGTTCAAATTGGCCTATAAATGTTTTGGGATAAGGACTATTGCCTTCATCTCTGTAATGTTGAAACCTCCTCACCGAGATGAAGTGTTTAAAATCAAATCTATCTTCGCCATGATAGTATTGATTTCTTTCTACATTTTACGAAGACAGTAACTTGTTTTCGAAAGAACAGTTACTGTTGATGACCATGCAGCTTTTCCCTGGAATAACATTTTCAGCTGTCCACATCGAGGTATATCAACAACACCTGTCGGCAGCTGAGGTTGTCAGTCATCATTCCTACATTTTGTTGAAGCGGTATCTCAGGGTGCAAACTTCCTTGTTCAGAAACTCTGTCTTCCTCTCTGTCAATGTGGGTACTCGACAAATGTTCCGTACTACGTACTAGGCGACAGCAATTGTGCCCCGTCGACGTATGCGTGCCCACCGAGTTTTCTACAGGCGTCGGCGCGGCGTTACGGTATGCTCCACTGCTACCCGCTTCCGCCGTGTTACTCGAGCCGTCCAAATTACCGGACAGAGAAGTCGGTTTACGCGCTGATAGAACTATTTGTTCAGCACGCACTATCTCCCTGTTGCTATCATTACCAGCTATTTCGCCAGGATGGCTACCTTGAGTTGGTACTGTGGTTTTCCCGATAATGCGTATAACTTCATTCTCTAGGTTTCGTTTTAATTTAGAGACTTCATCTCTTAGTGCGTCCCCAGGCGCCACGTCCGGTTGTTGCTGTTGCTTACCCTCAATTCGCTTAATGCGACTCTGCCAATTGGATAAGACAGCCTTCCCTACTTTCGCGGTACTCTGTGTCAAGCCGCGAGTTTCCTTCACAATTTTCTTTGCCCCCTTTGCTATCAGCTTCGCTTCATTGGCTGTACTTTTAATTATAGCTACCTCCTTTTCTAACTTTGCACCTAGGATCTTTACCTCCTCTTTCATTTCACTCACCATTTTCGAGCTCGTCGTCTAGCAGTTCGATAATTTTGTATTAACATCGACGTGAAGCGAGGTGTTGTCATTTTTTATTTCTGCCGGCATTCCTTTCAAAATTTCTATAATGTTCTCTAGACTTGGCCCATTTTGAATTTCTGTCCCCTGTGAACTACAAAGAGCACCGTTTCCCATTTTCCTGTTAACCTTTCTGTGTCTAGAAACGTAATGTTTCCGGGCACCAGTCGGGTCACTCCGGACTGAACCACTCGACGGGGGTCGCAAATAATTCGTTTCAGCGGCACTATGGCTCCGTGGGCTGTATCCTCCATAATTATGGATTACGACATCAGCCTCCACGTGCCTCCGTTCCTTAGCGTCGCTGTTGGACTCTTAGATTCTACTACCCACTGGGCTGAACCTATCCTTATCACCATCCGGCATCTGCAATTCACGCTCGTCACTTTCGCTTGCAGCACCCTCGCGACTGTCACCCATTTTATCACTATTACAGACGAGATTCTGCTCTGCTGTGGCCCTGGCTTTCGCTCTAGTCAACGTGTGTACTTTAATGTGAATCGTACACTCGACAACAACATATATTTTAGTCTTAACAATAAAAAGGAACAAAATACAAATCACAAAACAAAATGCTAAACTGGGTTTGCGCAGTGAACAGAAATGTCACCAACTTATACTTGCTAGTAGGATTGACACACAAACGGTTGTGCACTTACTGTTTAGCATTTGCTGAGAACACACAACAAAAGAACAACGCACTTACAGCATAGAAGCAAGAAACGCACAATTAATGCTACTTATTTTTATCCGTGATTCTACTATCAAAATGATCAGACAAGTTGCATCACAATGAAAAACAAAACTGAGGTTTCTCCTAACTGCATCTCAGGCAGATCCCAAAATTACTAACCCTAGGCATGGGTCAGCCATATGTAACACCCCACCCGTTGCTTGTCCGATTTTTGCGAGTGTTCGCCCCTGACAAACAACTTACAGAGAAATTGGGAGTGGAACTGTACGCAAAAACGGATAACGCTAGATTTAGATGTGGCACTGTCACCCCTAATTAATCTGCGGTGGTGGTGTTGACGATAAATCACACCTATTTTTACTTCCAAACGTGAACGATCACGAACACTCGGTGTTCAATGACATCAAACACATACACAAAAGTAAAATAAAGCAAAAGGGTCAATTCAGGATCAACTACTGAAGGAAAGGCTCTATTCAATCACAATAATTTTATTATAACCTTCAGATCAATGCTGAATGAAACACAATGAACAATTTACAAATTATCCCCCTAACTGGCATTGGCAGTAACTTGCGTTAAAATCGGTCCAAAACGCGATCTCTTATAACGAAGAACCACTACACTCCAAAGTACCGTGAAACCTCTGTGGAAACAGCAAATGCAATTGATCCAACTATTTAACGTTACTTTTAACACAGGCCGAAGCGGGAACGATCTCACCGTAATATTCCTGTTGTAGCGGCGGTGTCCGACGGCGACGGCGCGGCCGTGCGATCGACGTTTGGCGTCTCGGAAAGTACAATTCTACAGTATTCGAACACCAGACTGCTGTCCGTAAACTTCTCTAATTGCCACAATGTTTCCGTCAGCAATGAGCTCGCGCGGCTAACGTCCTCTCTTAACGAAAGACCAAGAGGGGAGACGACTTAGCTAACGTCTTCTCAGTACGAGAGCCCAGAACGGAAGCCCCCGACCGAGAGTCCAGCAAGATCGCTCTTCACCTTTCTTTTCTCACCCAAACTTTTACCGAGGGGATCACATCAGTAGAAGCTCTCAAAATACCCAGTTTGCCACTGCCGACCAATGTACGGCCTGGGAATAGAACTCTCTTCCACAATTCTTTTAGTTCTATAAAATTTCACAAGTAAACTACGCCCTCGCCGGGTGGGAAGAACCACAGCTGTGGGCAATAACACGTTTACTGGAAGTTTTCTCCCAAGAGACCATTCGAGAGCCGGCCGGGGTGGCCGAGCGGTTCTACGCGATACAGTCTGGAACCGCACAACCGCTACTGTCGCAGGTTCGAATCCTGCCTCGGGTATGGATGTATGTGATGTCCTTAGATTAGTTAGGTTTAATTAGTTCTAAGTTCTAAGGGATTGATGACGTTAGAAGTTAAGTCCCATAGTGCTCAGAGGCATTTGAACCATTTTGATTTAGACTACTCGAGATTTTCCCGGCAAGATTCCCCGTCGTAGGGAACACAGATTCTTGCATTGAAAGTTTGTTATTCAGAACTCCTGGCCTTCCCACTTGAGTTACTCGAAGGCGTAAAATGAGTGGGACATAGACGAGAGCACGCCCAGGAAAGCCCGTCCAGCTATCCACTGCTCTGTTTTGGTAAACACTTGAACACCTGCAGCTGCACATCTCTCAGAGGTTGGCGATCGCTGTGGCGACCTCTCGAAAAAAAATCGCCCCCTCGAAATATATCGCCCCCTCGAAATATATCGCCCCCTCGAAATATATCGATTTTTTTCCAGAGGTTGGATTTTTCCAGTGGTCGGTACTTTTCGCTCTCGTGCTAGAGCATCCACATGACCAAAGCCACAAGAAAATTATCTAAAATTGCCAATACTGAGGACAACATGATCGTCACAAGTGGAGGCTGCGACAACAAATTACCACTTGACCTTTGTCACCGACGATAGAAACGCTTGCCCTCCCGGAAAGTACCAACGTCCTGGAAAAATATCGAACCCGTCGGACGATACCGACCCCCCGAAAAATACCGACTCTCAGCTTTATCAGGCTCTTTGAGCAATAGCCTTTTGCGAGGTACACAGTCGCGTGCATTTCCTTTCCCAATTCTCACTGGCTGAAACAGACCTGCATTTATAGGCAGCAGCATTCGTAACATACAGAAACATCCTAAGTACGCCATGTGCAGCGACGAGTGCGTGGGCGGCGTCACTAGTTCGCAAACGAAGGATCAGTCGAGAAGTATCAAACGAAATCAGTTTAGTTGCGGTACCGCACATTTCCTGTCTGGTTTGAAACCGGTTGTCCGTGATAACGCTTGAGATACTAGAACGCGGCCTGTGACAAGTAGGACCCTTTTACAGCGATTATTCTTAGGGCATGTTAGGTGGCTTTCTTGTGGCACACCATTGCTGTATAAACATGTTGGACAATCCGCTTTGATGTGCCAATAAATCAGGCAAAGTCTTTGATGGTTGTGGTCATGAACTTGTCACCTCTTGTTCGCATTGTCACCACTTTGAACAGTGGACGTTACATTTCATATGTGTTACGACTAGTGGCTCTACCCTTCATTCGATCCCTGCAAAACCCTAAATTTCAGCAGGATAATGCACGACAGCATGTTGCAGGTCCCGTACGGGTCTTTCTAGATACAGAAGATGTTCGACTGCTGCCCTTGCTAGATCTCTCACAAACTGAAAACGTGTGGTCAATGGTGGCCGAGCAACTGGCTCGTCACAATACGCCAGTGACTACGCTTGATGAACTGTGGTATCGTGTTGAAGCAGCTGTCAGAGGTCTCAGGATCTATGCACCCAAATTGCGTGAAAATGTGATCACATGTCAGTTCTAGTGTAATATATTTGTCCAATGAATAGCCGTTTATCATCTGCATTTCTTCTTGGTGTAGCAATTTTAATGGCCAGTAGTGTAGCTCCTTTCCCCTATTTTCTGCGCCAAGTTCGTACACCCAACTGGCGCGTACATACCAGTGACATGACTTAATGTCAGAAGTGCAATGTCACATTATCGCCTAGTACCAGTTCCATACTGCCTGAAGCGCTCCATAGCTGCCACTGTGCTCTTTCAAGGACTTGACTAACATTATGCGCAGTGAGCTTCATTAAACTCTGCTCCACGCTGTAGGTGGGGGTACGCACTTGTCGGACGTCATATACTGTGCAGGGATGCCGACGGCTGGCCCACACTGGCGGCACCTTTGGACGACAAGCCGTTCCGGGAAGCGCCGCAGCAGTAAAACCGCTGCCCACGGCGGCCCCTGAAACAGGGGGCGGTGTGCCTTCTGCAGGTGTGCCTCGCCAGGCGCCGCGCTTCCTGTGAAGGCAACACTCACATCCGCTGTGCCAAAACATCGTGCAAAGCATACAAGGAGAGCGATAACGAGTCTACACTCAAGAGAAACTGCGAGGGGTGGTCCATTTGCAATCTCCGTTAGGGTCAGGAAGTAATATAGTTGAAACATTCCTGCTCGTCTTACGGAGCGAGGTGGCACAATGTTTAGCACACTGGACTCTCATTCGGGAGGACGACGGTACAAACCCGCGTCCGACCATCCTGCTTTAGAGCTTCCGTGATTTCCCTAAATCGCTTCAGGCAAATGCCGGGATGGTTCTGCTGAAAGAGCATTCCGACATCCTTCCAGATCCTTGCCTACTCCGATGTGTCCGATGACCTCGCTGTTTCGTTCCCTCCCAGAAAAACCAACCAACCTGCCCTTCTTTCGTTTCGGAGCTTCCGCATCATCATGTGATGTCGCACTCCTGCCGTGGTCACAGTCCACACTCTCTAAGCCGTCATCACACGGGACGAGGCAGCTAACGTTGACGTTCACACAGACGGGTATCCAACGTCACAAAAGAGAACATGGGACAAGCTCACTGTGTGCTCTCAGCGCTCTCCAGCGGGAATTGTCGACGTTATTTGTGTTGCCAACTATACAGTTTGTTTACAAAAATCGACCGGCGTAAAACTCTTACATTAGCTGTATTAAAACGCACATTTCCTCCCTTGCCCATCTGCTACTCATTTTGCTCTGTCTGTGGTACACAGAAATAAGAACTTAAATATCAGTGAACATGTAATGAACCAACAAGAAAAGATAAATTTTCAGTCAGTAAGCACATCAGTTCATAGAAGTACACCAAATCGAATAAACTCTCTGCTGAGAGAGCGCTCTTATAGTTACATAAGATCAAAAATGTTACAGAAATTATTTCTATTAGTAGCCGACCACAACCTTACTGCACCTGCAAGTACGGGCGCTTCGGTTTTTATCGTGATATTTCACGAAGACACATTGAAGCACTTGACAGTATATGCACAACTGTCTTGAAATCATTCACAATGCGATGCACTTTGCTTACTCACCGCGGGAAGCCAAGTACAATAATATTGTGGACAGGTCCTATACGATTTTAAAAAAAGGCGACGGTGAAAAAAATTTGGATAAGTGGAACGTGAGCCCTCTGCCAGCGTACCTTCTGTTCCGTAATGTAGAGCCTCTACTAACTGCATTACGCTGGAAGTCTGCAACTAATGACGTATTTTATGTTGCGGTCTTGTAAAGGTTACAATCGCCAAAATATTATAATCGAAGTTCGATTATAACTAATACTGACAATAACGACACCCTTTCTCATGAATCTTCAGTGTGCGGTTACCTTAAAATGCCTTACTTTCGTAACACACGTGTTGTTGTCGTCTTCAGTCCTGAGACTGGTTTGATGCAGCTCTCCATGCTACCCTATCCTGTGCAAGCTTCTTCCTCTCCCAGTACGTACTGCAGCCTAAATCCTTCTGAATCTGCTTAGTGTATTCATCTCTTGGTCTCCCTCTACGATTTTTGCCCTCCACGCTGTCTTCCAATACTAAATTGGTGATCCCTTGATGCCTCAGAACATGTCCTACCAACCGGTCCCTTCTTCCAGTCAAGTTGTGCCACAAACTCTTCTCCCCAATTTTATTCAATTCCTCCTCATTAGTTATGTGATCTACCCATCTAATCTTCAGCATTCTTCTGCAGCACCACATTTCGAAAGCTTCTATTCTCTTTTTGTCCAAATTATTTATCGTCCATGTTTCACTACCATACATGGCTAGACTCCATAGAAATACTTTCAGAAACGACTTCCTGACACTTACATCTATACTCGATGTTAACAAATTTCTCTTCTTCAGAAACGTTTTCTTGCCATTGCCAGTCTACATTTTATATCCTCTCTACTTTGACCATCATCAGTTATTTTGCTCCCCAAATAGCGAAACTCATTTACTGCGTTAAGCGTCTCATTTCCTAATCTAATTCCAGCAGCATCACCCGATTTATTTCGACTACATTCCATTATCCTCGTTTGGCTTTTGTTGATATTCATCTTACGTCCTCCTTTCAAGACACTGTCCATTCCGTTCAGCTGCTCTTCCAGGTCCTTTGCTATCTGACAGAATTACAATGTCATCGGCGAACCTTAAAGTTTTTATTTCTTCTCCATAGTTTTTAATTCGTACTCTGAATTTTTCTTTTGTTTCCTTTACTGCTTGCTCAACGTACAGATTGAATAACGTCGGGGAGAGGCTACAACCCTGTCTCACTCCCTTCCCAACCACTGCTTCCCTTTCATGCCTCTTTACTCTTATAACTACCATAACGCGAAACTAGCTAAATACGAAAATTCTTTAACTACCAATACGACGGTTCCCGTCGTTTTGTTACAACAAATAGTATCAACAAAGATTCGTTCTCGAGACACTCACTGTGTTGGTGCTTAGAAACAACATATATTCATAGGGTATAAGGTACGATATAAAACGCACCTATTATGGGTTTCTATCTAGTGCACATCGAAAAATATATTAAGCCCCGCTTTCTGGTTGTGATGTACAGAGCGCTTTTGCTTCCTACTGGTTCTACTTGACGTGGCACGTTGCCGAAATACCGCACAACTTATTTTATGTTTCATATCACGAAATGGATGCTCAACGTGAAACAACCACGTAAACTTTAGCTAACTGGTTCCTTGTTACGAGGGCCTTAGCGCCGTGTGGTGCGCGAGACAAACCACGCGACGTATTACTCCACATACTTCCTCCGAAACGTTTGTTGGCGGACCTGAGTTACTTCTCTGCATCGCAACACTATCCAGTCAGTTTAAGTAATCCTCATCAGCCTCGCTTTAACCTGCGAGACAGGGTTAAACTTCCCATTACTCCAACATCAATAATTAAAAGCACTGTACCAATCCAACCACTTTCACAAAGAGTCACAAATCCGACGACAGCACTGGAATACGTACACGGCTAACAGTTCACACGCCGCTTCCAACTCACTCGCAGTAATTTCAGCTCTGTGTCTATTGAGCCTCTGAACACTAGTTAAACGGCGACACTAGCCTAGAAATAGTTCAACAGCGCACGATAACGCACTTGCGGCGTCTCTGTTTTCTGCTTTGTAGGGAATAAATCTGTTCAACATAGAGGACCACTTCCTCCCGACTTCAGTAATACCCAACGCAAGACACCACCTCTGCCCCAGAGGGCACACGACTTCTACACCGGCCGATGGTTATCGACCGACTGGTGAATTTCGCGAGCTCCAAACCGCTCCAAGGAATTATTTAATGTTTGGGCCTTTCGATCACTCAGAATCAGCAGAACTTAGCCATTCTCATTGTTCATTTCCTGCTGCTGCTGCTGCTGCTAATAGCTTATGTAAGGTGCTGCCTCCTGGTAGGACCTTTTCAACTTTTTCTTTTACCGGTGGCGGGAAAGACCCGTCCATTAGGGAGGTTGTGCTAGAGGAAACCTCCTTCTCCCAGACACTGACTCGGATGTATGCAATAGCTACCTGACGACCACTCAGGCGCGGCCGGGAAGTAACGTGTTTTAAAATGTAATAACCAACACGAATTTACTGACTGGGGTACTATGCATACAACTGTGGCGATACCTAACAATGCGGGTGTAAATGCTGTAAGAGATGCTTACGCTCAGTAATAGAAGAAATTCTAGGAAACTTGTTAGTGTGTGAGCTCTTTGCAACTCAACTATCCTGCTGGTTGACGCCAAAAGAAATTACCTTGCTTGGAGAATAACTGTTCTAAGACAGCGTCTTTGTCTCGCACCGAGACAAATATTTTTGGTAATTTACTAAACAAGATTAGAAGTAGGAACTGACAATGAGAGCAGGGATATCAGCCACAAACAAACTGGAATAGTAAGCTTGCTCTTCGAATCTAGTTACACGCACTTTTTCCGCACGGCAAGCTATAGTGATAAACAGTAAATGCTCATTATTTTGAAAATAGAAGGGTAGGGATGATACAACGTGGTTTTGCTTGCCACCTGATACAGGGACGATACAAACTCTTGAGCGTTCGTGTGTGTGTGTGTGTGTGTGTGTGTGTGTGTGTGTGTGCGTGTGCGTGTGCGTGTGCGTGTGTGTTTCATAGAGAGAGAGAGAGAGAGAGAGAGAGAGAGAGAGAGAGAGAGAGAGAGAGAGAGAGAGCGAGAGGGGGGGGGGGGGACAAGGAGCACTTCAGTGTTCGAGTGTTATCAATTGTATGTAATTTTTATCCATGAGCTATTACTCCATCAGCTTGCAACCCGTGGATACTGAATAACGTTATGTTAAACATGTCAGCATAATCGCACCATTGAGCTATTGCTGGCTGAAGCCACGACGGCACCTCCGGAAACAGCGATCGTGTGAGACCCAACTCGCTTTATTTGTTCATGAGACCCAGAAAATATTAGATACAGGCTCCCAAGTAGATGCTGTTTTCCTTGACTTCCGGAAGGCATTCGATACAGTTCCGCACTGTCGCCTGATGAACAAAGTAAGAGCCTACGGAATATCAGACCAGCTGTGTTGCAGGATTGAAGAGTTTTTAGCAAACAGAACATAGCATGTTGTTATCAATGGAGAGACGTCTACAGACGTTAAGGTAAGCTCTGGCGTGCCACAGGGGAGTGTTATGGGACCATTGCTTTTCACAATATATATAAATGACCTAGTAGATAGTGTCGGAAGTTCCATGCGGCTTTTCGCGGATGATGCTGTAGTATACAGAGAAGTTGCAGCATTAGAAAATTGTAGCGAAATGCAGGAAGATCTGCAGCGGATAGGCACTTGGAGCAGGGAGTGGCAACTGACCCTTAACATAGATAAATGTAATGTATTGCGAATACATAGAAAGAAGGATCCTTTATTGCATGATTATACTGTATGATAGCGGGACAAAGACTGGTAGCAGTTACTTCTGTAAAATATCTGGGAGTATGCGTGCGGAACGATTTGAAGTGGAATGATCACATAAAATTAATTGTTGGTAAGGCGGGTACCAGGTTGAGATTCATTGGGAGAGTCCTTAGAAAATGTAGTCCATCAACAAAGGAGGTGGCTTACAAAACACTCGTTCGGCCTATACTTGAGTATTGCTCATCTGTGTGGGATCCGCACCGGTCGGGTTGACAGAGGAGATAGAGAAGATCCAAAGAAGAGCGGCGCGTTTCGTCACAGGGTTATTTGGTAACCGTGATAGCGTTACGGAGATATTTAGCTAACTCAAGTGGCAGACTCTGCAAGAGAGGCGCTCTGCATCGCGGTGTAGCTTGCTCGCCAGGTTTCGAGAGGGTGCGTTTCTGGATGAGGTATCGAATATATTGCTTCCCCCTACTTATACCTCCCGAGGATATCACGAATGTAAAATTAGAGAGATTAGAGCGCGCACGGAGGCTTTCGGACAGTCGTTCTTCCCGCGAACCATACGCGACTGGAACAGAAAAGGGAGGTAATGACAGTGGCACGTAATGTGCCCTCCGCCACACACCGTTGGGTGGCTTGCGGAGTGTAGATGTAGATGAAATCCGTCTGTAAATGCCTCCAGCTAGACAGACAGTGGGATTGCGAAATAGTCTCTTTAAATTCTTCTAAAATACTTGAGACTACGCACGGTTCGTGGTGCTGGGACCAGAAAATAATCTAAGTTTTGGTACAGACTTTACACAAGCGAACTGGGCACTATTTTTATTTATTTAGTGCCCGCCGCAGATGATGACTTAAATAATATACTACAACCCTCTTCGTATCATTCACGTAGATGAATAAGGACAAGATTAGAATAAATACAGCATACACGGAGACATTCACACAGTCATTGTTTCCGGGGCTCCATACGTAAATGGAACTAGAAGAAACCCTGATAACTGATACGGTCGCAGGTTCGAATCCTGCCTCGGGCATGGATGTGTGTGATGTCCTTAGGTTAGTTAGGTTAGTTAGGTTTAAGTAGTTCTAAGTTCTAGGGGACTGATGACCACAGTAGTTAAGTTAAATAGTGCTCAGAGCCATTTGAACCATTTGATAACTGATAGAATGGAGTATCTTCTGTCATGCACTTCACTGTGGTTTGCAGAGTATGGCTCTAGATGTAAATGAAGAGGTAGATCTCACCACTATAATGAATAAATATTATCCGAAAACAGAGCAGCAGTAAAAATTTACGAGTAAATCTGGTCCGTAAGCCAACCACAACAGATATCAGCCCTCAGCTGATCGAGATGTTAGTTTCTATGTAATTTCAAGCGATGTCTGTGTTATCTATAAGGTCAGGATTACTCATTCTAAAACGAGTCCGAAAAGTCTTTAGTTGTTTAGTTATTAATGGAATTTTAATTACGTTCAACACATTTTAAGGTAGAATGAATGAGCAATTAAGCAGCCGATAATTAAAGTCGTGTGATATTATCGATATAAGTCCATTTGCCGATGCACTCATATCTTTGATGCTGACGTAACATAGTTGCCTAAATTACGGCTATGCAGCAGCGTTCACCCAAGCAAGCTATGTGATGTAATATTTAAATATGTTTATTGACACTTCGGTTTCTTTATTCTTGTCTGCTAACGTTAATTTGTTCTAAGTATTACGGGAGACTAACACTCTGTGAAGGAAATAATTATTTCGTGAATCTTTGCCATTCCAGCCACGGCGGGCCGGGTGTGTGCAGACTACAGCTCTGCCTCACTGGGATTTGCTCGTTCCTTCCCTTCATCACGGCGCAACATTTCATTTCGTATTACGGTGTGGCATTTTTCGGTCGGCACAATTCTCTTCATTTCGGTTGAATCGTGATGTCAGCACTGTTTACCCTCCGCTATTTGTTCAAGGTGTCAAGGATGTTCACAGGTCCAGTGGATTTTCGCACATAAAGAAGCAGTCTAGCGATCTAACGTCACAAGCCTTTAAAAATGAATGGGAGTGAGTTGCAAAGTGACGTGTACTGCAAAAATTTTGCTATGACACGATAGCACAGTACCATGCACAAAGAATTTAAAGATTTAGCTGACAATGAAAGAGGGAAAGATTAATGGTCAACAGACGAGCTTCATTGTTCAGTACATCAAGGAGTACTTAGTGCTAAATTTGCAGGCATGCAGCACGTGAAGAAACCGGTGGCATGAATAGTAAAACTTCTGAAGTCGCACACATTATTCCACTGTCAGTTGCAAAAGTTCTCGGTGGGACTGAACGAGGAATATGGAGGCTTCATATACCACTGTAAAATACGTTTTCCAAGTCAAGGGGCATACCTGGAACGAGTTTCCAATTTAAAGCTCGCTATTGTTGAATTTATGAAGGAACAGGAGTGCAGGAACAAAAATTAGAAAATCCCGAGTTGATTGCACGCCTCGCATTTTATTTTTGATTTGATGGGGACACATTTAAAAATATAATCTCATTCTAGGAGGGACACAAACAGACAAAAACAGTCTATTTCCTAAGATCACTGTCGTCTGATGACGTCATTGTGGCTTTGAAAGAATTACAAAGATAGTTTTCTAAACACTTTGAGGCCACTTTATTCTTACATGTTTTCTAGCCGTTTTTGAGACCTTTTGCCATTTCTGTTGAAAGTGTCCCCGTACATGTGCAGATGTAGCTGATTGCAAGGCAAGTAGCAAAACCAAGTCATATGCAGTGCGACTACTTTTGCAGTTCCAGGGGAAGATGTGGACTCTGACCTCAATTTATTTGGTATGAAGTGTCGATTAAAACTGAAGACACCGCCAAAAAAGTTGGAGTTTAAGGAGATGGGACCTCGGTAAACTGAAAGAACCAGAGATTTAGAGTTTCAGAGGGCGCATTAGGGAACGATTGACAAGAACAGGGTAAAGGAATAAAGTAGAAGACGAATATGTAGCTTTAAAACATGAAATAGTGCAGGCAGCAGAGGATCAAACAGGGCTAGTAGAAATCCCTGGGTAACAAGATATATTGAGTTTAACTGACGACAGAGGAAAATACAACAATACAATAATCAAAGCAGGCGAAAGAGAACACAAAGGTTTAAAAAATTAGATTGACAGGAAGTGCGAAATGTCTAAGCAGGAATGTCTAGAGGGCAAATGTAATAGTTTAAATCATATTCCACTAAGGAAAGATAGATTACGCCTACAGGAAAATTAAAGAGAGCCACCTGTGTGAATATCAATAGCTCAGATGGAAAACCAGTCCTATGCAAAGAAGGAAAAGCTGATAGATAGATATACAGAGGGTCTATACAATGAAGATGTACTTGAGGGCAGTATTATGGAAATGGCAGAGGACGTAGATGACGATGAGATGGTAGATATGACACCGTTTGAGGAATTTTACAGGGCACTGAAAGACCTAAGTCGAACAAGGCCCAGGGAGTAGACAACAGTTTGTTAGAACTACTGACAACACCCTTAGGAGAGCCAGACATGACGAAATTATTCCATCTGGTGTGCAGGATATATGAGACAGGCGAAATACCCGCATTCTTCTTGAAGAATGTAATAACTGCAATTTCAAAGAGAGTAGGTGCTGACAGGTGTGTATATTGCTGTACCATTAGTTTAATAAGTCGTGGTTTCAGAATGCTAACACGAATTCTTTACAGAAGAATGGAAAAACTGGTAAAAGCCGATATCGGGGAAGATCAGTTTGGATCTGGAAAAATTTAGGAACATTTGAGGCAATAGAATTCCTACAACTTCTCATAGAAGACATATTAAGGAAAGTAAACCTACGTTTATAGAAAGCTTTTGACAATGTAGGCTGGAATCCTCTCTTTGAGCTTCTGAAGGTAGCAGGGGTGAGATACAGGAAGCGAAAGGCTATTTACAATTTTTACAGCTATCAGGCGGCAGTTGTAAGAGTCGAATGCCCTGAAAGGGAAGCAGTGGTTGAGAAGGGAGTGAGACAGGGTTGTAGCCTATCCCTGATGTTATTCAATCTGTATACTGGGCAAGCAGTATAGAAAACAAAAGAAAAATTTTGTGGAGGAATTAAAGTCCAGAGACAAGGAATAAAAACTTTTGAGGTTTGCCGATGATAGTGTAATTCTGTCAGAGACAGCAAAATATTTGAGAGAGCAATAGAACAGAATGGACAGTGTCTTGAAAGGAGGATGACAATTATTAAAAAATGCAAAGCGCGGATAATGGAATGCAGTCGAAGTAAATCACTTGATGCTGATGGAGTCAGTTTAGGAAATGAGACATTAAAGTAGTAGACGAGTTTTGCTATATGGGTAACCAACTGGTGATGGTCAAAGTAGGGAGGATATAAAATGTAGATTGGCAATAGCAAAAACAGAGTTTATGAAGAAGAGAAATTTGTTAACATTGAGTATAGATTTAAGTGTCAGGGAGTATTTTCTGAAAGTATTTGTATGGAGTGAAACCATGTATGGAAGTGAAACGTTTATAAGAATTTTTCTTTTTAAAATTCAGTCTTGATTGCACCACGTATGCTACAAGAACATAGGTGACCGGTTTCAGTCATATCACATGACCATCATCAGACCTGTAATTTAATTTAGAAAGTAATCGAAACCTTACTAGATTGAGAATAAAATATGACAAAATGCTTATAAGGATGAAATACAATAAGACATTTTATACCCATGGCATCCTTCGAAAATGGTAGGTGGAGCAATCTTCTCAGCTGCTGTGATATCAACTGGTGCCAGCAAGTGACGGGCACACGCTTAAATACGAAGATGCTCCGCCTACCTCTTCTCCCTCTACCTCACGTCAACCAGTCAGTGTAAAACGGGTTCACGTAATCGTCAAAACGTAAAAAAACGAAGTACAATAATAACATCAAAATAGTTATGTATAAAATATCTCTTTACAACCATGGAATTACTTAAATATTGTATAAAATATCAATTAAAAGCTTTAAAATAACTGTACCTACGATGTATACTCAGTGTGCCCTCTAAGGGCTAAGGTGGTACTACCACAATGGTTTCAAAGTCAGCGATGTTGTGAAGGTCTTTGGCATCATATCGATATGTGAGTTGTGATTCGACTGCAAGTATACACCTGTGCTAGATTCAGTCTGTCTGTCTTATATTAACTTTATTTGCCACTGGTGATATATGCAATAATGGAATGATCAGCTGCAGAGTGCTATGATATTATTACGTGCACTTTTTAAAATGCCATAAAACTGATTTATTAAAAATGGAGTCATATTTCGTTATATTTCTGGTTGGAAGTTTAAGATTGTGATATAAATATTTATGTACTGTTCTAAGGTACATTTCTGCCATGGATACAACTGGATCCTATGATTTTCTGAACAAAAGAGTACATGCATGTTCGTAGAATTTCCAAAGAGATCATAAAAATGCTTTTCACGAAAATCCAACTGTTCGTTGAGAAGCACTGGCGGTTCATCTCTATAATGGGCATATATCTCGATCTCCTCCAAAATATTTAATAATAAACCTTTATTAGTCTAATGAAGGACTTGCAAATTCTGTTGTACCATCCCTTCAGCATGCTTATTAAAATTTATGTGATGGCCGAAGACCGATTTTGCTCGTGCGGTACCTGATGTATGTTCTTTGTATCGTATAGTAAAGCTCCGGCCTGTTTGGTCAATGTATATTTTTCTACAATCACCACATTGGATCTTGTAAACCCCTGATCTAAGAAATCTATCGTTATCATTACCTACAGTATGTCTTAATACTTTGCAAAGTATTGTTGGTTTCAAATGCTATTGTTATTTCGGAATTCTTAAGTAAATTACTGATCCTGTCTGATATGTTCCCCATGTACGTCATTTTTGTGTATTTATGAGCTCCTATTAGTGGTGTACTTTGTTATTGTTGCGTTTTATTAAACATAATGCCAACTTGACGCGCATTTGATACCTAAAGTGGTTGGTATATGCAGCGAACTTTCTTAATTTGGGGGGGGGGGGGGGAGCTGTTGATTATATGTCATAGTAGCGTGCAGAACTATTCGACACCGTCCATGCGAGTCTGAAAGGATGCAATCTTCCACAATACGAGGAGGGCACGCAGCTGTAGGAACCCTGAGAACAATCTTAACATCTGTCATGAGTTTATGCCTAGAAAATTTTGTAAAATGAGGAAATAAAAAAAAATTGTAGTAGGAGAGAAGTCAAGGAGGAGAATCCTAAGAAATAGACGGCACTTGGGAAAACTGCTGAAAAAGATAGCTTGCAAACATGGAGGCCTACGACCTGCTTTCCTCCTCGCTGGGATAGAATTTCAAAACTCTCCCTCGCTCTATGATGAGAAATGTACGGCTTGGAAGTCCCTGAACAGACTGAGGTCTCAAGTCTGCTGATCGAAGGTTAATTTGGCGAGAGGTGGCTACATTGATCTAGATGATATTCAGTGCGACCGTGCAGAAGACCGGACTCTTCATCGTATGTTTCAATGTCGATTGTGTCTAGTCTCCTGCACAGAACATGAACTTCGTCAGGGAGCAGAAAATGCATTGGAAGTGGCCAAGGTTTGGGCAAAAGTAATATAGTCATAACTGTATACATAATACAGGGTGTCCGAAAGTCTTTCCCTGATTACATAAATTGCTAACTCACGCTAGAAGTGAGATGTTGTTTTTGTTGTGGTCTTCAGTCCTGAGATTGGTTTGATGCAGCTCTACATGCAACTCTAACCAGTGCAAGCTACTTCATCTCCCAGTACCTACTGCAACCTACATCCTTCTGAATCTGCTTAGTGTATTCATCCCTTGGTCTCCCTCTACGATTTTTACCCTCCACGCTGCCCTCCAATACGAAATTGGTGATCCCTTGATGCCTCAACACATGTCCTACCAACCGATCCCTTCTTCTAGTCAAGTTGTGCCACAAACTTCTCTTCTCCCCAATCTTATTCAATACTTCCTCATTAGTTATGTGATCTACCCATCTAATCTTCAGCATTCTTCTGTAGCACCACATTTCAAAAACTTCTATTCTCTTCTTGTCCAAACTATTTATCGTCCATGTTTCACTTCCATACATGGCTACACTCCATACAAATACTTTCAGAAATGACTTCCTGACACTTAAATCTATACTCGATGTTAACAAATTTCTCTTCTTCAGAAACGCTTTCCTTGGCATTGCCAGTCTACATTTTATATCCTCTCGACTTCGACCATCATCAGTTATTTGTCCCCAAATAGCAAAATTCCTTTACTACTTTAAGTGTCTCATTTCCTAATCTAATTCCCTCAGCATCACCTGATTTAATTCGACTACATTCCATTATCCTCGTTTTGCTTTTTTTGATGTTCATCTTATATCCTCCATTCAGGACACTATCCATTCCATTCAACTGCTCTTCCAAGTCCTTTGCTGTCTCGGACAGAATTACAATGTCATCGGGGAACCTCAAAGTTTTTATTTCTTCTCCACGGATTTTAATACCTACTCCGAATTTTTCTTTTGTTTCCTTCACTGCTTGCTCAATATACAGATTGAATAACATCGGGGAGAGACTACAACCATATCTCACTCCCTTCCCAACCACTGCTTCCCTTTCATGTCCCTCGACTCTTATAACTGCCATCTGGTTTCTGTACAAATTGTAAACAGCCTTTCGCTCCCTGTATTTCACCCCTGCCACCTTCAGAATTTGAAAGAGCGTATTCCAGTCAACATTGTCAAAAGCTTTCTCTAAGTCTACAAATGCTAGAAACGTATGTTTGCCTTTCCTTAATCTAGATTATAAGATAAGTCGTAGGGCCAGTATTGCCTCACGTGTCCCAACATTTCTACGGAATCCAAACCGATCTTCCCCGAGGTCGGCTTCTACTAGTTTTTCCATTCGTCTGTAAAGAATCCGCGTTAGTATTTTGCAGCCGTGACTTATTAAACTGATAGTTCGGTAATTTTCACATTTGTCAACACCTGCTTTCTTTGGGGTTGGAATTATTATAATTCTTCTTGAAGTCTGAGGGTATTTCGCCTGTTTCATACATCTTGCTCACCAGATAGTAGAGTTTCGTCAGGACTGGCTCTCCAAAGGCTGTCAGTAGTTCTAATGGAATGTTGTCTACTACCGGGGCCTTGTTTCGACTCAGGTCTTTCAGTGCTCTGTCAAACTCTTCACGCAGTATTATATCTCCCATTTGATCTTCATCTACATCCTCTTCCATTTCCATAATGTTGCCCTCAAGTACATCGCCCTTGTATAGACCCTCTATATACTCCTTCCACCTTTCTGCTTTCCCTTCTTTGCTTAGAACTGGGTTTCCATCTGAGCTTTTGATATTCATACAAGTGGTTCTCTTTTTTCTGAAGGTCTCTTTAATTTTCCTGTAGGCTATATCTACCTTACCCCTAGTGAGATAAGTCTCTACATCCTTACATTTGTCCTCTAGCCATGCCTGCTTAGCCATTTTGCACTTTCTGTCGATCTCATTTTTGAGACGTTTGTATTCCATTTTGCCTACTGCATTTACTGCATTTTTATATTTTCCCCTTTCGTCAATTAAATTCGGTATTTCTTCTGCCACCCAAGGATTTCTACTAGCCCTCGTCTTTTTACCTACTTGATACTCTGCTGCCTTCACTAGTACATCCCTCAAAGCTACCCATTCTTCTTCTACTGTATTTCTTTCCCCCATTCCTGTCAATTGTTCCCTTATGCTCTCCCTGGAACTCTGTACAACCTCTGGTTTAGTCAGTTTATCCAGGTCCCATGTCCTTAAATTCCCACCTTTTTGTAGTTTCTTCAGTTTTAATCTACAGTTCATAACCAATAGATTGTGATCGAATCCACATCTGCCCCTGGAAATGTCTTACAATTTAAAACCTGGTTCCTAAATCTATGCCTTACCATTATATAATCTATCTGAAATCTGTCAATATCTTCCATGTATAAAACCTTCTTTCATGATTCTTGAACCAAGTGTTAGCTATGATTAAGTTGTGCTCTGTGCAAAATTCTACCAGGCGGCTTCCTCTTTCATTTCTTACCCCCAATCCATATTCACCTACTACGTTTCCTTCTCTCCCTTTTCCTTCTGCCGAATTCCAGTCACCCATGTCTATTAAAGTTTCGTCTCACTTCACAATCTGAATAATTTTTTTTATTTCATCATACATTTCTTCAATTTCTTCGTCATCTGCAGAGCTAGTTGGCATATAAACTTGTACTACTGTAGTAGGCGTGGGCTTCGTATCTATCTTGGGCACAATAATGCTTTCACTATGCTGTTTTTAGTAGCTTACCCGCATTCCTATTTTCCTATTCATTATTAAACCTACTCCTGCATTACCCCTATTTGATTTAGTATTTATAATCCTGTATTCACCTGACCAAAAGTCTTGTTCCTCCTTCCACCGAACTTCACTAATTCCCACTATATCTAACTTTAACCTATCCATTTCCCTTTTTAAAGTTTCTAACCTACCTGCCCGATTAAGGGATCTGACATTCCACGCTCCGATCCGTAGAACGCCAGTTTTATTTCTCCTGATAACGACATTCTCCTGAGTAGTCCCCGCCCGGAGATCCGAATGGGGGACTATTTTACATCCGGAATATTTTACCCAAGAGGACGCCATCATCATTTAACCATACAATAAAGCTGCATGCCCTCGGGAAAAATTACGGTCGTAGTTTCCTCTTGCTTTCAGCCGTTCGCAGTACCAGCACAGCAAGGCCGTTTTGGCTAGTGTTACAAGGCCAGATCAGTCAATCATCCAGACTGTTGCCCTTGCAACTACTGAAAAGGCTGCTGCCCCTCTTCAGGAACCACACGTTTGTCTGGCCTCTCAACAGATACCCCCCCATTGTGGTTGCACCTACGGTACGGCTATCTGCATCGCTGAGGCACGCAAGCCTCCCCACCAATGGCAAGGTCCATGGTTAATGGGGGGAGGTAAGTAAGATACAAATATGAAACTTGTGTCGAATTGTTTACAACTATAAAGTTTTTTTTCTGTTTTAGGTTCGCAGTCCGTAAGTAGTGGATGAGGCGCAGTGCCCAAGAAGCCATGTTACCCAATCAGGAGAAGGCACAGTGTGTCCTTTGGTACCATGAGACACGATCGCCAACCACAGTGCAGAGACACTTCCAGACAGCATTTGGAAGGAATCCACCTGATGTCAAGACCATTAAAGCCTGGTATGAGAGGTCGACCAAGAACCTCAGCAGACAGGGTGGAAGCTGTAAGGCATTCTTTTCTGCGAAGTCCGAAGAAATCGGTGCGCAGGGCCTCACATGACATTTTACATAAACGTTTATTGTTTCGTGCATACAAAGTGCAAATCGTTCAGGCCTTGTTGCCCAATGACAGTACTCATCGATATCACTTTGCGGTCGAAATGCTATCACGTATTGAGGACGATGATGATTATCTCAGACGAATTGCCTTTTCCGACGAAGCGACCTTTTTTGTCAGTGGAGCAGTGAATCGCCATAATGTGCGTATTTGGGGTTCACAACCCCCTGGCGAGGTCATGGAGTGCACAAGAGGCAGTAGAGGTGCGCACTATTGCACGATCGAATTATCGGGCCAGTCTTCTTCGCTGACGTTTCCATCACATCTGCAGTGTATCTGGACATGTTGCAACTGTATGCTCTTCCTCAGCTGCTTCAGTATCACCCCGACGTCTTGTTTCAGCAAGGCGGTGCACCGCCTCATTGGGGTTTGGACGTCCGTGCCTATCTCGATATGACCTTTCCTGGGCGATGGATTGGTCGTGATGGGCCAATGGTTTGGCCTCCACGCTCTCCTGACGTAACCCCATTAGACTTCTTTTCATGGGGTTATGTCAAGGACGACGTCTACCGAACACGTGTACCAGATCTTGAAACCCTGCGGCAACGGATAACCACAGTCGTTGAATCGATCCCTCCAGTGATGTTGGCTAATGTGTGGACGGAAATTGAATATCGCCTAGATGTGCTACGTGCTACCAAGGGTGCTCATGTGGAAGTTTACTGATGTGTGAAAAAAAACTTTGATAGTTTGTAAACAATTAGACACCAGTTTCATATTTGTATCTTACTTCTTGCCTGAGTTATCAATTTATGTAATCAGGGAAAGAATTTTGGGACACCCTGTATGTATGTTTCTGATACGAAAATAAAAGTTTTTTATACACAGTTTTTTCCTTGTTTTGGCATGTGGAATCTGCCCCTACAAGTTTGCAAAAGCGTTAATGGTATACCCAGTGTACTGTTCACATAGACTGTAGAGAAACTCCAAGTTCTTCGTATCTTCAATCAAAGTATTCACTTGAACCTTGTGGTAGGCTACTGTGTTGTTCACAAAAACGTCTGGTGTTGAAGTGAAGTACACGTGTATCGTCGTTAAATTATTAATAATTTTCGCATAGACCAAATTTTGGGATGCTAAGCACAAGTCTTTAGAAACATTCTTGGGAAATTTAAATGGGGGTATAGAAGAACTTGAGATGTTACTCGTACCACATAGTGTTCAAAATCTTAATCGAGATGTGTAAAACAGACTATGCAAACTTTTTCATCATCGAATTATGGATGATGTTCATTGCTGTTGACCTGTCAGAACTTGATTTAGTAGCATTGTGAAGCTTCTCCATTCAAAATCGTCTACAGACGACTGGCGTGCCTTGGAATATTGCTCTAAAAATATTCCATGGTTATTGATTGCAGCTGGAGGCGCAATTTTATGAACTAAGTCATTTATCCCTGAGGATGCACTGTTTACAGCCATGTCTACATATCTGCTCCAGAACATCTTAAGTGTACGGAAAACGTCGCTAATGGTTCGCCTCCTACTCCTCGTCAGCTGTTGTTGTTTTGTGGTTTAAGCAGCTCTTCCCTCTCCTCTGCAAGCCTCAAAATCGCAGCATGACAGCTGCAACCTATTTATTGTTTTCGTGCCTTATTCTCCCTCTGCATTTATCACCCACACTTTCCTGCCTCAGGATGTGTCCTATTAACCGAACCCTGCTTTCAATCCAGTTGCTCCACCAATTTCTTTTCTTTCTATTTTGATTCAATACATCCTCATTAGCTATTCAATCTACCTTACATCTTCAGAAAAGACATCTTAACACTTAAATTTATTATTTATTTAATTTTCTGTCACAGTGGCATACATATTCCTGGATGGTGACTAGTTTCGAGTGAGTACGTTCATTTTTGTACCATTGCCTTTGTCTTCTCATGGGATTGTAAAATAATTCCAGTGTGAGGAGTTCGCAAAGATTTTTGCTAATTATTTTCATCATGGCAGAAACACCAGCAACCGTTACGAAATTGTTTCGAATGATGAACAGCCCACAGTTGAACTAATTATGTTTGTACTACATCTTGACCATGGTTTCAACTATAATAATATAGCCTTATTCAGAAGTCATAAGCCTTTAAAAATGAAAAACGTCTTAGCCCAGCGGATTTTGACGATGGTGCGCCTAGTATAACAGTTGTAGTGGCGGAGGACATACGGTGCCATATATAGTTTTACTTATGATCGAAACAGGCTTATGTCTCCAGTTAAAATTTCCGGGCTGAGAGGCCATGGCCGATGTATAAAATTTTCACCTAACGTTTCGTCTCCATCTGCGGGATGGACCTCAGAAGATGTCTCCCGCAGATGGAGACGAAACGTTAGGTGAAAATTTTATACATCGACCACGGCCTCTCAGCCCGGAAGTTTCAACTGAAGACAACACCGGCCGTAAAAGCCTACATTGTATGAGGCTTATGTCCGTTGAAGTTATTTTATTTTATTGATCGTGACGCAGCCTCTGGGCTAAGACATTTCTCATTTTTAAAAGCTTATGACTTCTGAAGAAGGCTATATTATTATATTTCAAACCTTGGTCAAGATGTAGTATAAATATAATTAGGGCAACTGTGGGCTGTTTATCATTCGAAACAATTTTTGCTAAGTTGACCTAGTGTATGGAAGTCAACTGAGCGAAGAACAGACAGTTCGAATGTAACCTGTACTATAAGAACAGAAATAAACTTCTATAATTACACTGGAAATATACTGACGGGAACCGGTTGTACCACTGTGGCAAGGCCGTGGATGACTCTCACTCACTTTGTTGTTTTACTTATACCATCGTAACTGTGTATCAGGACCTGGTGGCTATTGTACATCGTCATTGTTTGAAACCGTTGACCGTGAAAATATTTTATATTGATACCCACGCACAAGGTGGCAACAAGTATGAATTCGACTTCGTAGACAAATAATGCAAGGGTTCGACTTTGTGTGGACATAATAGTGAAACGACACGACGTGATAAGCTATCGGCCGTTCCGCTTCCAAACAATGTATGCACGGTCCTGACACATATCCCTGAAACGTTCAAACGCATAAAGCACATCAGCCGATGTGATCGTAAGGAATTCTACAAATGAGTGGAGAGACATTTATAAGAAAATGAACTTATTATTCAAGAATAATCCCAAATTAGCAATTACACATACCTCAGTTCACTAAGTAAACACAAGAAGAAGTGAAGTTAACATCAGAAGGTCAAGACTTCACTTCTTTTGTGTGAAAAGGTGAATAATCTTTGCTGGTTTTCGCTACACACAATCTGTGATTTAAATCTACTCGCTTCTGAACAGCGTTACATTTATTTTTTAAGACATAGCTCTCATATAGCATGAGCTAGACGCAAGGGACATCCGGTTCGGAAATCGTGAGGGGTTCAATATTCCGAGATCCGCAGTGTCAAGAGTCTGCGGAGAATACCAGATTTCAGTCATTACCTCTCAGCATGGACAACGCAGTGGCCAACCAAGAGTAGCGGCGTTTGGGTAGAGTTGTTAGTGATAACAAACAAGCAACATTGCGTGAAATAATCACTGAAATCATTGTGGGACGCTCGATGAACGTATCCGTTAGGACACCGCAGCGAAATTTGGCAGTAATGGATCGTGGCAGCAGGCGACCGACGCAAGTGCCTTAGCTGGCATCTCGACATCACCGAGCGCGGGGACGCAGTGGTTAGCACACTGGACTCGCATTCGGGAGGACGTTTGTTCAAACCTGCGTCCGGCCATCCGGATTTAGGTTTACCGTGATTTCCCAATATTGCTCCAGACAAATGCGAGATGGTTCCTTCGAAAGGCCACGGCCGATTTTTTTCCACATGCCTGACATAATCCGAGCCTGTGGTCTGCCTCTATGTCGACCGGTCGTTAAATACAATCTTTCTTCAGCAGGAAATCGGCTGAAGTGCCTCTTCTAGGCTCGTGACCGTATCGGTAGGACCCTAGGCGACTGGAAAACCGTAGTCCCGGTTTCAGTTGGTAAGAGGTGATGGTAGGGTTCGAATGTGGCTCATACCCTATGAAGCCATAGACCCAAGTTGTCAAGAAGGCACAGTGCACGCTGGAGGTGACTCCATAATGGTGTGTGCCGTCTTTGTACGGAATAGACTAGGTCACTAACTGGAAATACATTACTGGCCATTAAAATTGCTACAGCACGAAGATGACGTGCTTCAGACGCGAAATTTAACCGACAGGAAGAAGATGGTGTGATACGCAAACGATTAGGTTTTCAGAGCACTCATACAAGGTTGGCGCCGGTGGCAACACCTACAACGTGCTGACATGAGGAAAGTTTCCAACCGATTTCTCATACACAAACAGCAGTTGACCGGCGTTGCCTGGTCAAACGTTGTTGTGATGCCTCGTGTAAGGAGGAAAAATGCGCACAATCACGTACCGACTTTGATAAATTCGGATTGTAGCCTATCGCGGTTTATCGTATCGCGACAATGCTGCTCGCGTTGGTCGAGATCAAATGACTGTTAGCAGAATATGGAATCGGTGGGTTCAGGAGGGGAATACGGAACGACGTGCTGGATCTCAACGGCCTCGTATCACTAGCAGTCGAGATGACAGGCATCTTTTCCGCATGGCTGTAATGAATCGTGCAGCCACGTCTCGATCCCTGGGTCAACAGAAGTAGTCCAGTAAAACTGTCAGAAAAAAAGCCTGTTCCTTGCAAAAGGTGGCGTAGAAGATTTTATTTTTTTAACTCGTTCATATTGTTGGAAAGGTTACTAAACCAAGTTTTGCCAACAAAATTTCTCTTGGGAAAACTTTCTGCAGTTAAAAAACTTCGAAAATTACGGACTTTTTTCTGTTTTTTCAAAATTTCTCAGTTTCATTTGCTCCTATCGCTTTAACGTCTAGTTTCTTTTTTAAAGAGCACAAAATTATCTACAAATTTGATTCTTACCATTTTTTTCTACTCCCAGTATCTAAGGCGCTACAGCGCGTCAAAAAATACCAATTTTTCAAATTTCGAGCAAAGTGGCAAATTACCTAATTTTTGAACACTGTTATCTAAGTTTCTATTTGTGTAGTATAAACATATTACTCATCATGTTATTCACTGGAATTTATCATCTCACCCTGCTGCAGGGCCAGGACAAACAGCATCATATTCAGTAACTACGAACACATTCACGTCGGATTGCGTGAAGTTTATTTATGTTACAATATGTAATACGATTGCATGCAGGTGGCGTACATTTTCTACAGTTGATTGACGTTAATGATCAGTTATAAGAAAAAGTATGTAGGAATTGTTCTTTAGCGGACAAAAGCGTATTTATTCCTTGGCGGGCGGAAGGCGATTATCTCTGGTGATTGTTCACAGCGCGCTGACAGGTATTAGCACACAACAATAAGGGTCCTACAGTTTGGAGTCGCTTCCATTCAGTATATGTTGTGGTGCTGAAAATGAGTATGTCTGACATGAATTTGTGTTTCATTTGCGAAAAAACTGTGGTGAGTGGTGGACGCAATGTGAAAAAGAAGCCGGCCGGTGTGGCCGTGCGGTTCTAGGCGCTTCAGTCTGGAACCGCGAGACCGCTACGGTCGCAGGTTCGAATCATGCCTCAGGCATGGATGTGTGTGATGTCCTTAGGTTAGTTAGGTTTAAGTAGTTCTAAGTTCTAGGGGACTGATGACCATAGATATTAAGTCCCATAGTGCTCAGAGCCATTTGAACCATTTGTCAAAAAGAAAGGACTGAGCACACTTATCGATTGTAGTGCTAAACGCAGGGAGTCTGCCCACACCCGTTTCTGAAAACGCTCAGTGAAGTGATGTTGCGTGAAGCATGCTACAAGTACATTAATGAGAGAATGATAGCAGCTAGCCTTCTACGAGGTGCATTCAAGTTCTAAGGCCTCCGATTATTTTTCTCCGGTCTGTAAAGAGATAGAAACATGCGCATTGTTTTAAAATGAGGCAGCGTTCATTGTCAATACGTCCCAGAGATGGCAGCACTGTACGGCAGATGGAATTTTACCGCCAGCGGCGAGAATGAGAACTGTTTGAAATACTTAAAATGGCGACGTTTTCCTTACCTGAACAACGTGCAATCATTCGTTTTCTGAATTTGCGTGGTGTGAAACCAATTGAAATTCATCGACAGTTGAAGGAGACATGTGGTGATGGAGTTATGGATGTGTCGAAAGTGCGTTCATGGGTGCGACAGCTTAATGAAGGCAGAACATCGTGTGCCAACAAACCGAAACAACCTCGGGCTCGCACAAGCCGGTCTGACGACATGACCGAGAAAGTGGAGAGAATTGTTTTGGGGGATCGCCGAATGATTGTTGAACAGATCGCCTTCAGAGTTGGCATTTCTGTGGGTTCTGTGCACACAATCCTGTATGACGACCTGAAAATGCGAAAAGTGTCATCCAGGTGGGTGCCACGAATGCTGACGGACGACCACATGGCTGCCCGTGTGGCATGTTGCCAAGCAATGGTGACGCGCAATGACAGCATGAATGGGACTTTCTTTTCATCGCTTGTGACAATGGATGAGATGTGGATGCCATTTTTCAATCCAGAAACAAAGTGCCAGTCAGCTCAATGAAAGCACACAGATTCACCGCCACCAAAAAAATTTCGGGTAACCGCCAGTGCTGAAAAAATGATGGTGTCCATGTTCTGGGACAGAGAGGGCGTAATCCTTACCCATTGGGTTCCAAAGGGCACTACAGTAACAGGTGCACCCTACGAAAATGTTTTGAAGAACAAATTCCTTCCTGCACTGCAACAAAAACGTCCAGGAAGGGCTGCACGTGTGCTGTTTCACCAAGACAACGCACCCGCACATCGAGCTAACGTTACGCAACAGTTTCTTCGTGATAACAACTTTGAAGTGATTCCTCATGCTCCCTACTCACCTGACCTGGCTCCTAGTGACTTTTGGCTTTTTCCAACAATGAAAGACACTCTCCGTGGTCGCACATTCACCAGCCGTGCTGCTATTGCCTCAGCGATTTTCCAGTGGTCAAAACAGACTCCTAAAGAAGCCTTCGCCGCTGCAATGGAATCATGGCGTCAGTGTTGTGAAAAATGTGTACGTCTGCAGGGCGATTACGTCGAGAAGTAACACCAGTTTCATCGATTTCGGGTGAGTAGTTAATTAGAAAAAATCGGAGGCCTTAGAACTTGAATGCACCTCGTACATCCTCAGGAACCAACAGGCGTGCTACGTCGGTCGCAGGAAAAAGGTCAGTTCAATTTCAAAGAGAAATGCTTCTTATTTGCAAAAGGGAATTCTGATGACTTTTTAACCAAGCAGTTAAGATTGCCATATGCCAAACGAAATTTTGTTTACAAAGTAATGAAATTGGAAGTGCAATCGACAGTATTAGAACAGGCTAAACGACGTGGTGATGAATTTGGCCAACAAGTGATAGAGCGGATTCAAAATGTAAATGATTTGGTTGCTGTAGATGGGCGATACCACAGATTTTGCTACAGAAAGTTCTTTCACCGTGTTTCAGCTACTGGACAGAATGGAGGTTACCGACCTGCAACAGAAGTAGATGAAGGCGTGGAGGCTATATTTGCCTACCTGGAAACCAATACGGAAGAATGTCAGTTTTCTATGGACGATATGTTAGAGCAAACACCCACATCATCTCGTCCTGATATTCGAACTGTCAAGGCTCACCTTTTCCAGAAATATGGTGACGATGTGGTGATAGCTGAAACAGCTTCAAAGCCAGGCACAAGAAGATGCTGACGTTATGGTTGTAACATCTGCCATTTCAAGAACCAAAGATTTTGGAAGTGTTGTCATCGTAGGAGATGATGTTGATCTACTTTTGCTCATGACTGGTTTGGGGCAAGGCATTGAAAACTTATTTTTCTTAAAGCCAGGAAGAGGAAATGCACAAGACAAGTGGTTTTCCACTGCATCTTACAAGTTTGGCAGTGAATATTTTCTGTTCACTCACGTTTGGTCAAGGAAAAATTAAGTGCTGCAATATTGTTGCGAAAAATGAACGCCTAACCTCAGCACTTTGCACGTTCAATAAACCACATGCTACCAGTGAAGAAATAATAACAGCAGGAGAACAGGTTACTATCGCATTGTATAGTGGAGGTGTCAGCAGTTCCCACACACTAGACCATTTGCGGTACCAGCTATTCACCAAGTCTGCCACAAAAAGCAAACTGAATCTTGCACGGTTGCCACCTACACAAGATGCTGCGCAACATCATTCGTTGCGGACTTGCCAACAAGTCCAAAGTTGGATGGGAAACTGGAAACCTCCTGAGAAATGGGGCTGGAATCACAGTGACCACGGTCCAATATTCGTTATAATGCGCCAAGATCCAGCACCTGAAGCACTTCTTCACATTGTTTCGTGCTCATGCAAGCTGAACTGTGGCGAAGCGTGCTCCTGCAGAAAAGCGGGTTTGAAATCTTTTTCAATTTACAAGAAATGTATTGTGGTCCACTGTGAAAACGTGCCAAAATTTTTATATGAAGACAGTGAAGAAGATGTTATGGAGGATGTTGAGGAAACCGCTGACGAAATCAACGAACTTGCTGAGGCTGACTCGCTGTTTAAAGAAGAGGTCAATCTGGGATCAACTCTATGTACAGACCCTGAATCCGTAACTCAAAGTATTTCTGGTGACACTGAGGAACCTGGCCCATCAAAACGTTGGAAGTGATGCTCATATCTGTGTCAAGTGCGCTAAAGTGCGATATTACAAGTATTACAAACCCAGAACTGTCAACATTTTTTAGTAACTGACAATGCATTTTAATTGTAATAAAGCTACTTATTTTTAATGTCAACTGTGTGGCCATTTTAATTGTAGTAAAGCTACTTATTCTTAATGTCAACTGTGTGGCCTTTATACACAAGAATAATTACCTACCTAATTATGTTGCCTATTGCACTAATAATAGTTCAGTTTCCTGAGACAATTTACTTTGTGTGTGTGTGTGTGTGTGTGTATGTGTGTGTGTGTGTGTGTGTGTGTGTGTGTGTCTTAATGATGCATTTTTATATTTATAGATTTACAAATACCAGGGCTGAGGTGGCCCATAGTGAACTTCAGGTAATGATGTAAGAATCACAATAGTTGGTTGCCCAGCAATCCTCATGTTGTATACAGAGAAATTGAATACCTGAAAGTGAGGTGATAAATTGCAACATATAGCATGATGTATAATGTATTTATACTACACACACAAAAACTGAAAAAATAGTGTTCAAAAATAAGGTATCTTGCCACTATGCTCAAAATTTGAAAAATTGGTATTTTTTGACGCGCTGTAGCGCCTTAGATACTGGGAGCAGACAAAAATGGAAATAATCAAATTTGTAGAGAATTTTGTGCTCTTTAAAAAAGAAAATAGACGTTAAAGGGATAGGAGCAAACGAAACTGAGATATTTTGAAAAAACTGAAAAAAGTTCGAAATATTCGAAGTTTTTTGACTGCAGAAAGTTTTCCCAAGAGAAATTTTGTTGGAAAAACTTGGTTTTGTAACCTTTCCAACAATATGAACGAGTTAAAAAAATAAAATCTTCTACCCCACCTTTTGCAAGGTATATCTGCAATTTGACTGGACTAAAGGGGACGTTTGCAGGAAAACATCCATCTGCACGAACAGTTCTACGACGTTTGCAGCAGCATGGGCTATCAGCTCGGATACCATGGCTGCGGTTACCCTTGACACTGCATCACAGACAGGAGCGCCTGCGATGGTGTACTCAGCGACGAACCTGGGTTACGAATGGCAAAACTTCATTTTTTTCGGATGAATCCAGGTTCTGTTTACAGCATCATGATGATCGCATCCGTGTTTGGCGACATCGCGGTGAACACACATTGGAAGCGTGTATTCGTCATCGCCATACTGGCGTATCACCCGGCGTGATGCTATGGGGTGCCATTGGTTACACGTCTCGGTCATCTCTCGTTCGCATTGACGGCCCTATGAACAGCGGAAGTTACATTTCAGATGTGTTACGACCCGTGGCTCTACCTTTCATTCGATCCCTGCGAAACCCTACATTTCAGCAGGATAATGCACGACCGCATGTTGCAGGTCCTGTACGGGCCTTTCTGGATACAGAAAATGTTACATTTCAGATGTGTTACGAACCGTGGCTCTACCCTTCATTCGATCCCTGCGAAACCCTACATTTCAGCAGGATAATGCACGACCGCATGTTGCAGGTCCTGTACGGGCCTTTCTGGATACAGAAAATGTTCGACTGTTGCCCTGGCTAGCACATTCTCCTGATCTCTCACCAATTGAAAACGTCTTGTTCACTGGTTGCCCAGCAAATGGCTCGTCACAATACGCCAGTCACTAATCTTGAACTGTAGTATCGTGTTGAAGCTGCATGGGCAACTGTACCTGTACACGCCATCCAAGCTCTGTTTGGCTCAATGCCCAAGCGTTCTGGGTACTGATTTCTCAGGATCTATGCACCCAAATTGCGTGAAAATGTATATCTGTCCAATGAATACCAGTTTATGATCTGCATTTCTTCTTGGTGTAGCAATTTTAATGGCCAGTAGTGTAGTTGTGTTCGGATCATTTGCAGCCACTCATGGACTTCATGTTCCAAAAAAACGAGGAAATTTTCATGAATGACAATGGGCTATGTCACCGGATCATAACTGTTCGCAATTGATTTGGAGAACATTCTGGATAATTCGAGCAAATGAGTTGGCCACCCTGATCGCCCTACATGAATCTCGTCGAACATTTCGGAGACGTAATCGATAGGTCTGTTCGTGCACGAAACCGTGTACCAGCAATGCTTCAATTATGGGTGCCACAGCATGGCTCAGTGTTTCTGCAGAGGACTTCTAACGACTTGTTGAATCGAGATGCTGCACCACTCCGGATAGAAGGTAGTCCGACACGACATTACCAGCGTCGATCATAAATGAAATTTAGTACATTTTTATATTTGCAGGATTCGCTTCAGTACTACCTTCAAAGAGTTTATTCCAGCCAACGTTGTCAAAAGATTCTCCCAATTATACGTATGCTAGGAACATAGCTCTGCATCGTTTATCATAGCCGGCCGGAGTGGCCTTGCGGTTCTAGGCGCTGCAGTCTGGAACGGTCGCAGGTTAGAATCCTGCCTCGGGCATGGATGTGTGTGATGTCCTTAGGTTAGTTAGGTTTAATTAGTTCTAAGTTCTAGGCGACTGATGACCTCAGAAGTTAAGTCGCATAGTGCTCAGAGCCATTTGAACCAATGGATCAGTATTATCTTGCATGTTGCTGCATTTCTGGAGGTCGCCATCTCAAAAAAAAAAAAAAAAAAAAAAAAAAAAAAAAAAAAAAAAAAAAAAAAAAAAAAAAAAAAAAAAAATTAAATAAATAAGCAGGGTGTCTACATGGACAAGGAAAATAATTCCCGGATTTTTCCCGGTTGAAAATACACTTTCTCCAGGGTGAAAATACACTTTTTCCGTGTTAAGGGGCTCCGGAAAGGCTCAAAATCATGAAAAGTTCAATTTTTACCTTTTTGCGTTTTCTGAATCTGCAGACTATTACCTTTTAATAGATATATAATTTATTCAATTCCGAAGACTACAACTATTTTTAATTTTTTTTTAAATGTGTTCTACATGGGCGTGACCCACTGTGGCGCTGTTAAACTGCTGTCAAATGGTGTTATTATTAACGTCCGTGTTCATCAGGTACATTTTGGTGATGTGAGATAAAGTATGTGTTGTGGCTAACCTGTAATGGTTCAATATATATCGCTGGTGTGATTGTCGATTGTTTCATGTTTATTTACTCTGTCGTTATCTCGAAAATATTCGTAATTAATTCTGTTTCTTGAGTCTCTGTTTTGTTGAAGTATAATAATGAGTAAAAGTAAAGTTATTAGAAATCCTCTGAAGGCTTTTAAGAAAAGGAGAAATGTTGGAAAGCCAAAGGTATGTGTTATTACTGTAAACAATAAAGACGATAATCAAGTGAGTGAACCTAACCTCTCAAGTACACCTGCCCATAGCAGTCAAAGTGGGAAACAAAATACTTCACAGAAGAAGCTTGGTTCAATGAGTGAAAACTTTGAATGTTTTATGGGCGAATCGGATGTGAATGAAATATTTGATATGTCGGTTCTCAAAGGAATTTTTTCAAACTGTGTAAGATGTATTCATTGTAGTGAATACATAATAAAGCACGTAGTACTTGCTAGTGAAATACAACTGAAATGTGATAAGTGTTCATACATGACCACCTTTTGGAACAGTGTTGCAGTAACTGCAACTGAAGAAAATGGTAGCAAAATCTACGAACACAACAACGAGCGATGCTTGCTTTAGACAAGGAACGCCTTCGGGCTGCAGACAGGGCTGTAAAGAGTCTAGAAATAGAAGCAAGAGTAAACAGGAGGAGGAACAAGAGGAAGCTGGAGGAGGAGTTTGCAGAGGATGAAGATAATCCATCCTATGGACCTGGAATGCACTAAAAAGTTAATCCAATCTTTGTCGCTCGATTCCCAAAACTTTTATTTTCTCATACTAATTACATGTTTTCTAAGGATCTTCCAAACATATTTGTTTCAAACTTTCAGTAAATGTTACACAGTACCTTCTGCATAATTTAACACAGCCTTTTTCCAAAAAACTGTATATTTTTGAATATATAAATAAAAAATTGCAAAAAAATGTTGTGAATTTTCATTACAATTGAAAAAAATCATCTTTAATAACTGAACTAAAATTTTGTAAAATCCCTGTGTTAAGTTGTAGCCCATATTCCAATAAATAATCTGTAAAAAGTCCAACTTCCTACCTCAAATACTTTGTGAGGAAAGATGTAATTTATAAGCGTTATTTTAACATTGCAAGTATAGGGCGTTCCGGAGCCCCTTAAGTGACAGAATGCTTTTTCTCGGCACTTATCAATCCTTTTATGGTTTATGTTTTTATACACCGGCGTAGAATTTCCCGGCACTTCAGAAAATGAAACTGAGGGGGGAGAAAACACGTTTTCGAAAGATCCTTGATGTGCAGCAACATGTACACTGCATATTTCCGTGTTACGAAGGTATAAATTCGAATTCCACCAAACACCACATGTTACTTTCCAAAGCATTAAAATCGAGATTGCGACGCGCTTTTGTAAGCCAGTCAGCTCATGTGACATGATCTCGCCAGCTGATGACAGCATTTGACATGTGATGTAGTCAGCCAATAGCAAGATCACTCTTAAGCAGCGCGAACACACAAATAAGAAAAATTAATGGCGTAAATTAATGTACAATTGTTGCTACAAGAAAAACAAAGCTTTCAAATATAATATTGGTCTCTAAGATTAATAAGCTGCAACAGAAGCTAAGCTTCCACATATACAGTAGAGCGTCGATTATCCGAAGTAATTGGGGGAAAACTGGTTTGTTTGGATAATCGAACTGTAATTGTCGACTTCCCCACCTTGTACTAATTGGATAAAGTGGTTGTAGATTCACCTTCTTCTAATCTTTTAATAATCTCGTACTTGTCCCTCATAGAAAGGACAACACGTTTACGTTTAAGCATTTTGTATCGTCAAGTTCACTTCTTCACGCAGCAGCACACAAGTGGTCGTAACAGAGAACAGAAGGTGACTGCACCGTGAGAAGCTCTTCTTGGGGGCGCGCAATCCTTCAAACTGCGCGGAGCGGCACGCCTCAACTCTAAGCTGGCGCAGCTGTTGCTGTGAACAGCTTTGATACTGCCGCTACTTCTACTGCCAGTGCCAAGCCGACAGAAGTGTGCTGATTGCTGAAACACAGCGACTGGCGGCTTGGCCGATCAGCAGCGCCTTTCGGTTGACCGACGTTCGGATAATCGACGCTCTACTGTATTGTTGATCCTTTTTGCGCGTCATACATCACATAAATGTGCCAGTAAAATTTTTAATAACGACATAAATGTCTCATCTTCTGGGCTCGAAATTCTTCACGTGGTCGTCCCCAAAGAGTTGATATTTAAATGAGATCCAAACGCTCTGTGATTTAAGAAATTCGTCATACACTCTCTCACATAGTTTATCTTACATAAAAGGAAATTTACTTTACGCTTTTCAAAGCAATATTCGCAATATTTTTCCGTGACCTATTAGAAAGGTACGTTTCAGAAGTTGCCAGAGAGCGCCAGATAACAGGCGTCACTGCACTTGCGCAGCTACGGTGAAACAGGAAGCCCGCATGTTCGTGCGTGTGAAACATTAAAAGATCTTGCATTAAAACGATTCTAATGTAAAAAAAACTGTCGCGTCACGCTCATTGGACGCAGTTTGTTATTAAGAAGCACTGCACAGTCTTTCCAAAGCCTTTGACACACTTTGCTGTTGGCAGACGCTTGTATGAGCACTGTGTTTTGTTGTTGTATAGGGCGCATTTTCGTTGCCACTTTATTTTCGTTCTTTTCTCTCGTTCATGTTTTGTTGCTGCAGTATTATTCTGCAGAAGCGGGATACAGTAAATTTTTTTGTCAGTGTATTGGCTCTTACCAGTCAAAATCACAAAAATTTAACTGACAACTAAAACAATGAAAAATTCCCGGAATTCAAAAGGATTCCCGGGGTTTTTCCCCGGATGATAAAATTCCCGAGTTTTTCCCGGATCTGCCGGGTCGTAGACACCCTGATAAGAACAGGATAACGGCATAGAACTACAACTGACCCGAATATAGCCCACAGCAGACCGCCGCCACAGCCTGTGTTGGCGTGAGGCGGTGCTGAGCCAGCTTTCTCTAGGCTGCTGTCCTCGGCGACATCCGTGGCCCGCGGCAGCCACAGTGGCGCGCGGAACGCCAGCTTTCCTGAAAGCCAGCGGGCACGAACGCGCTGCGCTGCCGCCCGTGTTTTCGCCGCTGCGATAACGAGCCCACGCCTCGCCTCTTGCCCCGCTACTCGCAGCGTCCACTCCGAAAGAGAGCCTTCCAGCCATCGGTCGCCCCACGTGGCAGTCAGCAGAGCTGCACACGACCGGCCGCTTTCTGAGAAACGCTGGGCGGTGACGCTGAGGGTGTCGCCAGTTCTCATACCACCGTCGAAGCCGTGAGACTCCCTTCCCGCCTATTTCTGGGCTTGTTGCGTCATGGAAAGTGTGGTGTCACCACCAGACATCACACTTCCTAGGTTGTTGTCGAGGTTGTTGTGGTCTTCAGTCCTGAGACTGGTTTGATGCAGCTCTCCATGCTACTCTATCCTGTGGAAGCTTCTTCATCTCCCAGTACCTACTGCAATCTACATCCTTCTGAATCTGCTTAGTGTATTCATCTCTTGGTCTCCCTCTACGATTTTTACCCTCCACGCTACCCTCCAATAGGAAATTGGTGATCCCTTGATGCCTCAGAACATGTCCTACCAACCGATCCCGTCTTCTGGTCAAGTTGTGCCACAAACTTCTCTTCTCCCCAATCCTATTCAATACCTCCTCATTAGTTATGTGATCTACCCATCTAATCTTCAGCATTCTTCTGTAGCACCACATTTCGAATGCTTCTATTCTCTTCTTGTCCAAACTATTTATCGTCCATGTTTCACTTCCATACATGGCTACACTCCATACAAATGCTTTCAGAAATGACTTCCTGACACTTAAATCTATACTCGATGATAGGAAATTTTTCTTCTTCAGAAAAGCTTTCCTTGCGATTGCCAGTCTACATTTTATATCCTCTCTACTTCGACCATCATCAGTTGTTTTGCTCCCCAAATAGCAAAACTCCTTTACTACTTGAAGTGTCTCATTTCCTAATCTAATTCCCGCAGCATCACCCGACTTAATTCGACTACATTCCATTATCTTCGTTTTACTTTTGTTGATGTTCATCTTATACCCTCCTTTCAAGACACTGTCCATTCCATTCAACTGCTCTTCCAAGTCCTTTGCTGTCTCTGACAGAATTACAATGTCATCAGCGAAACTCAAAGTTTTTATTTCTTCTCCATGGATTTTAATACCTACTCCGAATTTTTCTTTTGTTTCCTTTACTGCTTGCTCAATATACAGATTGAACAACATCGGGGAGAGGCTACAACCCTGTCTTACTCCCTTCCCAACCACTGCTTTCCTTTCATACCCCTCGACTCTTATAGCTGCCATCTGGTTTCTGTACAAATTGTAAATAGCCTGTCGCTCCCTGTATTTTACCCCTGCCACCTTTAGAATTTGAAAGAGAGTATTCCAGTCAACATTGTCAAAAGCTTTCTCTAAGTCTACAAATGCTAGAAACTTCCTAGGTGGTAGCCTTTAAATCGGCCGCGGTCCGCTAGTATACGTCGGGCCCGCGTGTCGCCACTATCAGTGATTGCAGACCGAGCGCCGCCACACGGCAGGTCTAGTCTAGAGAGACTCCCTAGCACTCGCCCCAGTTGTACAGACGATTTTGCTAGCGATTATTCACTGACTAGATACGCTCTCATTTGCAGAGACGACAGTTTAGCATAGCCTTCAGCTACGTCATTTGCTACGACCTAGCAAGGCGCCATATTCTTCAAGAATGTATTCTGAACTATTAATATTGTGAATCATGTACCGTCAAGAGCGACGTTCATCATTAATGGATTAAAGTTAAGTATCAAACTACTTCCGTCCGCTTTCTGATTCTAATTCCTTGTCATGTTCCAGACCTCACGTCAGTATAGTCCTCCCCTCCTCACGCCAGCCTGCGTGAGCTAAAACGCGTGCATTTCGGCCTCCATTATTAACACGGTGTTGGCTCTTCTGCCAACACAACAGAAAGGGAGGCAGAAGCCACGAATTCGAGACTCTTGGAGCAGAAAAACGATTTAGTCTGGGTGGTGTTTATTGGAAGGACTGCAGCGCTGTAAGATATGATGAGAATTACTTAACTGAATCAACCATCCAGCTTGATACTTTAACGCTACTGGAGAGTTAAATTGACTATGAATTTAAAATCTACAGTTCGCACGAAATATTATATAGGGTGGCGCACGAAATGTCTTACCATTTTGTTTTTGAATATAAACTTTATTGTCAATACAATCTAAAAAGGAACATATACTACAGTGAAGAGCCGTCCATGGAGATTTGTTTTATATCAGCACATGCTCAATATGTCCACCATTTCGTTTCCTAACTTCCTTCAAACGAAAACTGAAGTTAGTGCTTACCCTACGGCACATCTCTTCCGTAATTTCACTGCAAGCTTGAAGAATAAGTCTTCTGAGCTCCATTAAATTCCACAGCTTCTTGCTACTGCCTTGCCCTACAACACGCAGTGGTTCATGCAAGATGGAGCAAGGCCACATACTGCAAACACTGTGTTGGAGTTTTTACACGAGCATTTCGACATGCGGATCATTTCACTCAGGTTTCCAGGTCGCTTCAATGACGTACAAAATTGGCCCCCCAATAGTCCAGACCTCAATCCATGTGACTTTTTTCTTTGGGGGTACCTGAAGGAAAAATTTTTCCCGTAACGTCCACGTGATTTAATGGAGCTCAGAAGACTTATTCTTCAAGCTTGCAGTGAAATTACGGGACATGTCCGTAGGGTAATCACTAACTTCAGCGTTCGTTTGAAGGAAGTTAGGAAACGAAATAGTGGACATATTGAGCATGTGCTGATATAGAACAAATCTCCATGGACGGCTCTTCATTGTAGTATATGTTACTTTCAGATTGTATTGACAATAAAGTTTATATTCAAATACAAAATGGTAACACATTTCGTGCGCCATCCTGTATGTTTCTGGAATAATTGGCTTGTTTTCTTACTTTTCACGACCGTACAGCTTTGGATGTCTCAAATTCGCCAATGTTGTTCGCACCAGCAAATTGGACTTCCAAAATTGAATAACAATCGGGTCCTAAACAATTGCTACAAGTCGTGGCGATCTCAGTGAGATAGCGGTAATGACGACAAAACAGAGATTGTCCAAGGCGGCTATTCGCATTCATTCAACAAGACTCACCACGTTTGCACTTGAAACGTGAGTCAATAACATATCACAGAGATACAGGTAATAAATAAGACATTCACCAGTAGGTTGGTTGTTTTGGGGGAGAGGAGCAAGCCGCGAGATCATCGGACCCATCGGCGTAGGCAAGAATGGGGAAGCAAGTCGGCCGTGCCCTTTCAAAGGAACCATTCCAGCATGTGCCTGAAGCAATTTAGGGAAATCACGAAAAACCTAAATCACGATGGCTGGACGCAGGTTTGAACCGTCGTCCTCGCGAAAGTGACTCCACTACGCCACTTCGCTCGGTAATGCGCCAGTATCTGAACGAAAATAGTTATTCTCACTCATATGAGCTTACAATGATATATACATCTTAACAGACCAAGGCCAGGAGGACAAAAGGTGAAGGGGGAAGTAACAGGTGAACAAAAGATGAATACCAGTTTTACAGACATGGTCCTTTCGCCCACTCCATTCCGCCAATGTTTAACTGATACAAACTATGTGTTTTGGACCCATACGTTCTTTTCTTATCTGCTCTAAAAAGAAATAAATTTCATTTAAACAAGAAAGTAAAGAAAGATACTATCGTGTCTCTATAAACACCTGTTCCTTATTAGCATATTAAAGAGATCTAACCTGCAGATCTTATGTCCCTTGACAGTGAAGAAGTCGGAATTGTATCCTACTGCCGGTGTTTCTGTCATCAGACAAATATAATAAATTTAAATTTATCCGTGTTATACGTACCGTTTTCACGTCTGTGTTATAAATTGTTGAAATAATATTACTCTTTTTTTTTTATTGGGACTTAACTTCTGAGGTCATCAGTCCCCTAGAACTTAGAACTACTTAAACTTAACTAACCCAAGGACATCACACACACCCATGCCCGAGGCAGGATTAGAACCTGCGACCACAGTGGCCGCGCGGTTCCTGACTGCACCGCCTACAACCGCTCGGCCACTCCGGCCGGCAAATAATATTACTATTTCTGCACTTCTTACTAAGTTGTAATCGTCATGACGCATTTTGGCACCATGCTACCATCATCAGGTGCATTTCAGTTACGTAACTGTGTATTAGACTCAACACAGTCGCAAACCTAAAAACATTCCATATAACATGGGTAAATTTAGCATGCGAAGTGAGGGAAAGAGGCCTTTATTGCAGTGGACCTGATTCCAGAAAACTGTGACACGCATTGTGCTACTTAAATTTTAGAAAATTGTGACTGAAGCAGTAGAAATAATTTCATAAACAATATAATAAGGGAAAGGAGAAGGATACAAACGAGTGACAGACCAGCAGCAAATTACTGGGATAAATGCATGAACTGACCGTTAGGGAGCAAAATCGAATGTCAAGTACTCTGGATTACGTAGTGCAAATGATATTTTTTTTTATGTCATCGATGTTCACGTCAGAGACAGAGCAAGTTACGTTACTGTAAAACAATCTTTGGTCTTGTCGTGGCACAGTCTTTGCCCCTACGCAGTCTGATACACTCTTAGCTGAAGTGCGGTAGATAATGGACGTGTTTACTAGTACTTGTGATTATATCTATTAGGTGAAGAAAGGGCAGATGAATATAATAAATACATTGAAAGCTGAAAGGAATATATATTTTGAACACTGTTATTATTTTTGTAGAGAAGCCAAGTTTGAGATGAGAGTGCAGCATTACGCAGTTAGGAAAGATTGTCAGCTAGTTAATTTCCTCAGAGCTGAGAGAAAGACCACCCCACTTCCCTGAGTCATGGATTTGCATATTAATTGATTAAGCTGTTGGTTTTTTTATAGAAATTCACTGTTAACTTTGTACCTTTTTAAAGATCATTCTTCACTTTAACCATAGTATTATTCAGACCCATGTCGTGCGTGAAGATCACGCGAAGTATCACTGTTTGCTTTTGAATACATTTCATTCTAAAATCGTTGTCTGGGAATATCATTTCATAGGAATAGTTACTCTAGCCACTGCACTGTAGCCGGCCGGTGTGGGCGTGCGGTTCTAGGCGCTTCAGTCTGGAACCGCGTGACCGATACGGTCGCAGGTTCGAATCCTGCCTCGGGCATGGATGTGTGTGATGTCCTTAAGTTAGTTTCGAGGTAAGTGAATATTTTGGAGCCAGATAATTGCTTTTCTTCCTTTGCGCATTTAATACAAAGTCAAGCTGTATTCAGTTCAGTTACAATTCAGTTCATATTAGGTTCTGTAAAGCTGAACTAAATTCCAGACAGAAACAAATATAGAGAGCTACATACAATGGTTTATTTTTACAATGTCTGTTCCTTCAGACAAGCATGCATGTCATTGTAAAAATTGTAGACGGGCAAAATGGCGATAATAATAAAGCTGTTGTCTCTTTCTTCCTATTTCGGGAATCCATGTACTGTTGCGAGAATTAGGGGATGTAGTCAATGTGGTATATCGAGATTCCCATCGAGAAGTCTTCCGAAGTAAGTGTGATTTCAGGTGTGCCGCAGGGGAGTGTCATAGGACCGTGTGCTATTCACAATATACATAAATGACCTTGTGGATGACATCGGAAGTTCACTGAGGCTTTTTGCGGATGATGCTGTGGTATATAGAGAGGTTGTAACAATGGAAAATTGTACTGAAATGCAGGAGGATCTGCAGCGAATTGACGCATGGTGCACGGAATGGCTATTGAATCTCATTGTAGACAAGTGTAACGTGCTGCGAATACACAGAAAGAAAGTTCCTTTATCATTTAGCTACAATGTAGCAGGTCAGCAACTGGAAGCAGTTAATTCCGTAAATTATCTGGGAGTAAGCATTAGGAGTGATTTAAAATGGAATGATCATATAAAGTTGATCGTCGGTAAAGCAAATGCCAGACTGAGATTCATTGGAAGAATCCTAGGGAAATGCAATCCGAAAACTAAGGAAGTAGGTTACAGTACACTTGTTCGCCAACTGCTTGAATATTGCTCACCAGTGTGGGATCAGTACCAGATAGGGTTGATAGAAGAGATAGAGAAGATCCAACGGAGAACAGCGCGCTTCGTTACAGGATCATTTAGTAATCGCGAAAGCGTTACAGAGATGATAGATAAACTCCAGTGGAAGACTCTGCAGCAGAGACGCTCAGCAGCTCGCTACGGGTTTTTGTTGAAGTTTCGAGAACATACTTTCACCGAGGAGTCAAGCAGTATATTGCTCCCTCCTACGTGTATCTCACGAAGAGGCCATGAGGATAAAATCCGAGAGATTACAGCCCACACAGAAGCACACCGACAATCTTTCTTTCCACGAACAATACGAGACTGGAATAGAAGGGAGAACCGATAGAGGTACTCAAAGTACCCTCCGCCACACACCGTCAGGTGGCTTGTGGAGTATGAATGTAGATGTAGATGTAGATCCGGGAAGCACGCATATATAGCCGAAAGGGTTACGGCGACCGCTTGCGATATGCGGGAAATGCGGGTCCGAGTCCCAGCACGGCAAAAATTTTCATGTGTAGTTAGAATCTCTCAACCTAATACAGCTGATTTCAAATAAATTGCAATCAGCGAGTAAGTTTCGTAAAATTCTGTGTTACTCGTCGATAAGTCGGCCTTTCACAAGAAATACAAATATAATATGAGGGACAGTCAAACGAGAAACGAACGTCCGCCACTATAGGCCCTAGGAATAGGTCCACTCAAAAGTAATTACCACACATGCTAACACATTTATCCCACTGGGATACGAGATGATCAATTCCTGTTTCGTACAACGCGATCGGCCGTTGGTGGGTCCACAACCGCACCCCTCTTGCACTTTCTCGTCGGGCTGAAATTGCGTCCACGCATGCCTTTCTTCAGTTTGCCAGAGATGTAAAAAAACACACGGTGAAAGATCCAGGCTGTGCAGAGCACGTCGGAATGTTTTCCAGCCAAATCGCTGGGCGTAGCCTCCGTCCGATTAGCAGCGTGAAGGTGGGTGTTATTGCGCAAGAGGATGATTCCGTTCAATAGCATTCCTGGTCGTTTGACATCATGACATCATGAAAGTAAGATCGTGGTTGGCCGTAACACATATGATATTGCAAAGGAATTATATAATTTTTTTATGAAGACACTAGTTCAACTACCAGAGATTACTGCATAAAGCATTTGCTAAACAAAAGAAAGTTTACGCTCTTCGTTTATTAGTTTTAGAATAAGTTACTCTTCGCTGTTATCCTGTCCTAGTGTTAAGACGTGTTGTTCCATTTCTTACTGATAAAATTGGGTTAAACAATGAAAGTGATTTTGAAGCAGAGCGATTTCGTCTTTTGTGATACCGTGGGTATCCGGAAATTCTGGAAAATTATTACTATTATTTTAATTTTATGCAGAGAATTTAGATGGAGGCGACGATCTTCACTCCGACGTTGCTCAACAATAGAGGTACGTGAATGTGTTCATCTTTCTCCTTTCGTGCCGCGCGGGATTAGCCGAGCGGCCTAAGGCGCTGCAGTCATGGACTGTGCGGCTGGTCCCGGCGGAGGTTCGAGTCCTCCCTCGGGCATGGGTGTGTGTGTTTGTCCTTAGGATAATTTAGGTTCAGTAGTGTGTAAGCGTAGGGACTGATGACCTTTAGCAGTTAAGTCCCATAAGATTTGACACACATTTGAACACTTTTTTCCTTTCGTGGCAGCTACCGTCAATTTCAATATATTTGCCGCGACATTAAGAACCTGTAGTTTTTCTTTTCATTTAATTTCGAAGTCCACGCATTTACGTTCTAAGATGAATAAATGCATTTAACTGTAATTCTTTTTATCCAGGCCACGGGGGATGATTGCATTCAAAATGTACGTGCCTCTATCCCGTTCGTATGTTCGTATACATTTGAGTGTGTACAAGCGTAACTATATTTAAGACTAATTTCCTACACAGTATTAACGCATTTTTTTACCACTCATTGGCGGAAGTACGTGCCCTCTTATTTGATGTAGTCAGTCGGTCGTATTCTTTCATAACATTATTTGTAATATTCAGTGGCTTATTTTCCACAATTGATCTTTGTCTGTGTCGCAACAGCGCTTCACGCGAAATATTTATTACGCGACATCCACAATAACTTTTATTTCAAAATTACGACGACCGACTGAATAAAGATTTTTCTAACAATAACAATAGCAAAACATAATAATATAAGAGGACACGTTACAAATGGCGACCGAGTGCCGTGACGTTTGTTAATTTTCAGAAAACTTTAGTACAAATTTTAAGTGGAAATATTGAAGTAATTTTTCCCATCCATTATTGCGACTATAACCAATTGTTTCTCTTACATGTTACGCTAACTGCGTATAAGATCACCAAATTTACTAATGAAATCAGCCCATAAAATTCACATATATCCATAAAATAAAAATTTTGAAAAAAAGGAGGAACTTCTGGAACATCAAATTTTTAACCGACTACTAAGAAAACGACCGGCAAAAGAATACACGTAAGGTAAGAGCAACAGCACTACTACGCTTTTAGTTGACCGTAAATGTGGGACTGAATAGCATTTTTCCGACACCCACAGCGTAGCACGCATTTTTTTCAAAATTTCAATTATTTTAGATGTTTTGTAGATTGCTGCTAGTAAAATATACGTGAATGCGTCGCAAGGTGGCGGATCATTTTCATTGGTTGCGGCGTAAAAGTCATTTATCAATCTACTGTTTTACCAGAGACATATTTTACTACATTGAATTACGCGAAAGAGCGCGACGTCATCTGTGATTTGTTTACGTGTGGTACGAGCCGCAATAGTAGTGAAGTTCGGCTGCACGCTGGTTTAAGATTACATACAGCTATGGTGAAATTAAGATCACAAACCAAAATGATGGATAATTCGTCAGATAAGGAATCTGTTGCTCAACCTATACCTGACACAGAGATAGAAAACAGTGCAGATACAGATACCGGAGTCGCAGCCAGTAGTGGTACTCAGTCGCAAGCGACAGACGAAAATATGTCGACTCTAGAAACTGTTCCGGATTCCGCAGATGTACCAGATCCAGCAGAGCCACGCATTATGCAGATGTTAAGAATAATAATAACACAGTTAGGGAATGTACCAGTCCAAATGAATACACAGATAGAAAATGTCACAGCACAAATAGGGAATGTAGCAGCCCAAATCAATGCACAGGCCGAAAGCACACAATGCAGATAGAAAATGTCACAGCACAGATAGGGAATGTAACAGACCAAATGAAAAAGCTAGACAGTGATGTAAAAACCCTTGCTGAAATGCACAATAACCTGACGACACAGCTGCCACAACTAAAAAGAGAGTTAGCGGATAAGGTAATAGAAGTGTTGCGCGAGGATCTAAACTATATGAATCAGGATATTGATAATTTGAAAACCACTGTTAAGGATGTGCCAAATCAGATAAGTAAGTTAACTGAAAATTTCATTGCCGTAAAATGTAAATCAAGTTGAGGACTTGACAAAACAGCAGAAACAGCAGTTCGAGGACTTTTTAGAAGAAAAACACACAAACCGTATTCTAGAAACAGAGCTACAAAAAGCAATAAGTAACCCAATGGAGCAAGTATACACTACACAAAATATATCTGTATTTAATCTGCAAACTGACATAGGCCACATACAGAAAAAACAGATCTACAAAAAGCAATAAGTAACACAATGGAGCAAGTATACACTACACAAAACACATCTGTAGTTAAACTGCAAACTGACATAGGGCAGATATAGAAAAAACAGAGCTACAAAAAGCAGTAAGTAACACAATGGAGCAAGTATACACAACACAAAACACATCTGTAGTTAAGTTGCAAACTGACCTAGGCCAGATAGAGAAAACTTTTTCACAGGACTTACCAGGTGGCAGAATCAAATAGTCGAGTTACTAAAAAGGAAACTTGGTACAATGAAAGAACGAAACCAACACGCAGCAGAAGAACTTGACAACATACCAACAGGTAACAATTTCAAGTGTTTATCCAGGAAAAAAATTCGTGCGTCCGGTAACTTTTATAAAGTCATTCAAAAATGTATTGCCTAAAACATGGCCGGAACAGCAAAAGTTACAATATGTTACAGGTTATATCCAAGGCGATGGAGCGTTATGGGCGATGGAAATATCAGAAACTTGTCAGACATTAGAACAGTTTGAAAACGCGTTTCTTTCAAAGTATTGGTCACATGGCGTGCAAGAGAGATTAAGAAAAGCCTTATTCAACCCTGAACAATATAATCCAAAATTTGGATCACTCCGAGAGTACTTTGAGAAATATTTAAATAAAACAAGATTCTCGGATGAACCAGTGTCACACACGGACGTCCTACGCATTCTGAAAGCTAAACCACCGCTAAATATTCGGGAAAAGCTAGTACAAGTACCCGAAAGCAATTTGGAGTATTTTCTATCTGTCTTGGACTCTACTGACTTAATTAATGAAGATGCAAGACAAAGCCACACCAATCAAAATAATTTCCGTAGCAGCGGTGGCAACTAGCCTCCACACCGCCAGCCGCAGTACGGCGTCAACAACGTAGCGTGCGCGGCTGAGTCACGACCGGCTTTTGTCGATTCCGCCGCAGAAGCGCATATGCCAGGCCCGAATTCGGGAGGCAATTTCAATAACAACTACAATCAAAATTTTAATCCAGAATTTAAAAGAAAAAGAAGAAAATGGGGACAGAAACTACTCTGGCTATTCCGGTAACCGGAAGCGAAACTGGAATAGGAACGATAATGGAAATCAGTGGGGTAATGCTCAAAGTAATTTTCAGCCTCAATTTAGCAAAAACACGGCTAACCCACGAAATGTGCAATAGCAGTACCCGATTAGCAATCAACACTATCAGTCCCAAGCTCAAAGTAACATTACGCCTGTAAACTCAGGGCAAAATCATGATCGCAATGTGCAATGGTGTGACAACACGTCAGGGGTGAATATTATAGAAGTGACGAACGAAACACCTACAAACAGTAATAATGGGGCGTTAAACTAAACGTGGCCTCATTATGCTCCCCAATGTTGGCCATGAATTGTCGTGAGGGCGATCCATGCTACCATGGTAATAACTTGCTAAGATATCAAGATGAAACGGATATGCGTGATTTGTTAACCAATGAGGGAGAACAGTTGTATGAAGCGGATGGTATAGTACAATCTAGCATACAGACTATGGTAGGAAAATTACCCACTCATATCCTTGTGGATATTGGCGCAAAAATTGGTGTTATGTCGAAGGCATTGTTTAAAGAGATTGACAGCCACAAAGCTTTACCGACCTATCCAGTGCAGAACTGCAGGATATCAGCAGCCATATGTGGAAAATCTAAATTAATTAAGGTACAAACCATAGTAGAAATACAAATTGAAGATATTGTTTTTCAGGCAATTTTTCTGGTAGTGGAAGGACAGACGGTACGGTGAACTTTTGGCATGGGTTTCTTAAGGGAAAAATGTGCAAACATTCACCTAAAAGCTGGGAAGTGTCATCTGTTTATAAACGGGAAGAACTGTACTGTAGATTTTATAAAAGTCAAAAGTAGCAACGCCAAGCCTTGTCAAGCCACACCCATCCAAATTTTAAAAGTCAACAACTTTCGACGCCATGACTCGAACGAAATCTGATGTCAGCAAGTAGAGCAGCACGAATTTGAGGATAAAATATCAGAATACACAGGAATCTCTCAGCAGCAAAAGGACGACCTCAGGAGTGTATTGTTACGTTATGTACGCGTATTCGACAAGAAACCTGGAGTTATTAGAACGTACCAATATCGCACGGATGTCAGGCCCACGACACGTTCTGCAAAAACACTCTGATGTGCATAGATGCTATGGGTCCTTTACCCTCTGCAAGAGGAGGGGTGAAATATATAACTGGTGTATACGATGTACAGGGTTATTACAAATGATTGAAGCGATTTCACAGCTCTACAATAACTTTATTATTTGAGATATTTTCACAATGCTTTGCACACACATACAACAGCTAAACATTCGTACTCGTTTATGCAATCAGGTGAAATGTTAAAATGGTTTAAACTTCATACTTGCTAATAACAATTAGGTAAAATGTTATAGGCTTCAATTACAATGATCATATTGGCTACAGCAGTAAAATCATACATAGATGACACTCTTTGAAGAAAGAGAGAGAGAGAGAGAGGAAGGAGTGATTATATGAGAGCAAACATTTACATGGCAAGGAGTCTTAAGATTACATGTTGCATATATTAGCTGCCTAAAGGTTGGGGTAATACACTGGTTAATGTTATAAAATATGCAGATAGATATACATTTGTGCAGTAGATGATGTACATGCAGTTTTAAGCTGACAGGGGGTACAAGCTGTTGGTGTGATGAATTATCTGTGAATGAGGTCAATCTCTTGTACTCTTGGCGGCTGTCAATATTTATGGTAAATATTAGGATATGTGCACGTGTGTGTGTGTGTGTGTGTATTTTAAGAGTGTAGGCAGTTGCTGAAAACAGAAATGATACTATTGTAAATATTGTCATTTTTGTCATTTAAGATGGATTCTGGTTGTTTCATTTGGTTTTTGTATATTTGGAGTGTTTCAAGGATGTCTAATTTTCTGCCTTTTGGTTGGATGTGTAGGATGCTAATACTTGTGTTGTTAACATGGTGTTTTGTTTCGTGTAGGTGGGTAGCTATTGCTGACGTGTGGTATTTTTTGTTTTTTAGTGCTGCCATGTGTTCCTTAAACCTAATCTCAAATGATCTGCCTGTCTGGCCTATGTAGAAGCAGTCACAGTCCAAACATTCAATTTTGTACACACCTGTGTGATGAAGTGGGTTTCGTGTGCCGATGTTGTGGGGTAACTTCTGTCCAATCTTGTTGTCTGTTGTAAAGGCTATACTTATGCCTTTCCGTTTGAAGACATTAGCAATCTGGTATGAAATGTTACCCAGAAAGGGGATTGTATGCAAGATATTATTTTCTTTTTGTTTTTTGTGTTGTGATTGCTTTGCCATTATTGAGTGTTTTAGAGTGTCTATTATGGAGTTGTTATAGCCATTTTCAATAGCTGTTTGTTTTATTATTTCAATTTCTTGATCACGTTTATCTTCTGAGAGTGGTAGTTGGATAGCTCTATTAATCATGTACCGGTATGCTGCCATTTTGTGTGCTGCGGGATGCACATCCAACCAAAAGGCAGAAAATTAGACATCCTTGAAACACTCCAAATATACAATTCCAAATGAAACAAACAGAATCCATCTTAAATGACAAAAATGACAATATTTACAATAGTATCATCTCTGTTTTCAGCAACTGCCTACACTCTTAAAATACACACACACACACACGTGCACATATCCTAATATTTACCATAAATATTGACAGCCGCCAAGAGTACAAGAGATTGACCTCATTCACAGATAATTCATCACACCAACAGCTTGTACCCCCTGTCAGCTTAAAACTGTATGTACATCATCTACTGCACAAATGTATATCTATCTGCATATTTTATAACATTAACCAGTGTATTACCCCAACCTTTAGGCAGCTAATATATGCAACATGTAATCTTAAGACTCCTTGCCATGTAAATGTTTGCTCTCATATAATCACTCCTTCCTCTCTCTCTCTCTCTCTCTTTCTTCAAAGAGTGTCATCTATGTATGATTTTACTGCTGTAGCCAATATGATCATTGTAATTGAAGCCTATAACATTTTACCTAATTGTTATTAGCAAGTATGAAGTTTAAGCCATTTTAACATTTCACCTGATTGCATAAACGAGTATGAATGTTTAGCTGTTTTAACCTTTCAAAATTGGATTTATATACCACCTGAAGTACACACACATATATTTGACACCTCAAAACAAACACCTCCAAATGGTTTAAACGATTATTCTGTAATAATGTTGTTACAATGTATATTCTTTGCACTTCGCGATTATGTCTTCTCTTCTGCTGTACGAACCTTGCACCCAGCTGATTCCAGACGCCATATTTGTTTACAAATGTGGCAGTATACATGTGAAGTGTTACGACAGAAAAAGGAACCTGTGACCACTGGAGGTACTCTAGTTTACTTATTAAAGTTTACCATTAAATATCAGTTTAATTTTTTGTCAAAAGTTATCCAAAACCATATTCTGAAATAGTGTCTTGTTTCTCCACTAGGCAGTGCCACAAGTTCCTCCAAATGTCGTAACACAACATACACACATATGTAATACTAACAAATGTAAATCCACCCGATGATGGAGGTTTAAACCTTCGAAACGCGTCGTGGAAAAAATAAAACGGTGACTGGTAACAGTAAACTTGTTGTTTCATTTAATGTCAGTAACAGTCACGGTAAAGCCTAACCTAAAAATGTTCGCATTTAAAGTTAACGGTAAGGCTTCTGCTTTAGCCTTTTCCGTAAGATTTTCCAAACCGTCGGCTGTGGTACGTTTAGCTCCCTGCTTGCTTTATTCGTCGACTTCCGCGGGCTACGCGTGAAACTTGCCCACACGCGTTCAACCGTTTCTTCGCTCACTGCAGGCCGACCCGTTGATTTCCCCTTACAGAGGCATCCAGAAGCTTTAAAAAAAAAATGGCTCTGAGCACTATGGGACTCAACTTCTGAGGTCATTAGTCCCCTAGAACTTAGAACTAGTTAAACCTAACTAACCTAAGGACATCACATACATCCATGCCCGAGGCAGGATTCGAACCTGCGACCGTAGCGGTCTCGCGGTTCCAGACTGCAGCGCCTAGAACCGCACGGCCACTTCGACCGGCAGAAGCTTTAAACTGCGCATACCATCGCCGAATGGAGTTAGCAGTTGGTGGATCTTTTTGAACTTCGTCCTGAAGTGTCGTTGCACTGTTATGACTGACTGATGTGAGTGCATTTTAAGCACGACATACGCTTTCTCGTCTCCTGTCGCCATTTTGCCTCACTGCGCTCTCGAGCGCTCTGGTGGCAGAAACCTGAAGTGCGGCCTAAGCCGAACAAAACTTTATGAATTTTTCTACGTATCTGTAGTGTGTCGCGACCATATGTCAATGAATGGAGCTACAGTGAATTTATGAAATCGCTTCAATCATTTGTAATAGCCCTGTATTTTCGAAATATGTGAAACTGTATGCCACAAAAACAACCACAGCTAAGCCTATTATTAGACGTACGCAAAATGACTACTTTCCGTCTGTTGGGAAACCGCAGGCGATCTTATCAGATAATGCAACCAATTTTACATGCCATGCTTGGTAACAGTTTCTAAAAGATCAACAGGTGAAACGAATTTTGATATCCAAATATAGCCCGCAATACAAAACTCGATAGAAAGAGTTTTTCGTGAATTGAACAGGTTTATGAGGACGTATGTAGCCAACAAACGGTCTAAATGGTTTGAATACTTAAACGTATTTGAACAGGTAGTAAATAATCTTCCGATTTACGAAACAACAATTACACCGTCGGAATTAATATACAATAGGAAAGAAAACATTGAATGGGTTAACCCCATCCCATCTGTTCCAAGACAACCTAGAGATTTAAATGAAAAGGTAAGACAGGTATTGATCTCTATTATAGAACAAGCTCAACGCTGTAAGAAACATTTTGACAAACAGCTACATGGTGTTACCAGATTTGTGGTTAGAGGAAAAGTATTACTTATGACCCATGTGAAATCTTCTCTGCCCGCAGTGGCCGAGGGGTTCTAGGCGCTTCAGTTCAGAATCGCGCGACTGCTACGGTCGCAGATTCGAATCCTGCCTTGGGCATGGACGTGTGTGCTGTCCTTAGGTTAGTTAGGTTTAAGTATTTCTAAGTTCAAAGGGAACTGATGACCTCAGATGTTAAGTCCCATACTGCTCAGAGCCATTTCAAGCAAATCTTCTCTGTCAGCCAAGAAAAACGCTAAGTGGCAAATAAGGTGATACTGTTCCGTATATTATTGTACATATTGCGCATGACGGATGTTATTTACTTGCGTATCCTCACAATGGTAAAATCGAAGGGCTCTATGCACACATAGAGACTTGAGGAAATTCCAACATGTTTAAGTATCACACTTTATATCTACCTATGCACACCAGTGAAATAAGTAAACTATGGTAAAAAGAAGAAATACGATTTGGTTGAAGTAGGCATATCTTCCTACGGCGCTACGTGAATCAGAGCATTTCACTTCCTCCGTTTAAATTTGTCAGTGATTGTGGATCCAATACACAAGCAAGCTACACGTCAACTGATGACTAGCAATGTTAACATAGGATGTATTTGGAAGGTTAACTGAATAGTTTCTGATCACAGTGATAGTTTAGTTTTAAGTTTATGTACAAAGGACTCTGGAGCGAACAATTAGCACAGACCTCGGAACAAAGTAGATTTTTTTTTTTTTTTTTTTTTTTTAAAGCTACAGAGTAAGTTACAGAAAATATTGGACTCCCTAAGGTACATAAGTATACGGTCACGCAAGTACATGCCATATTGCAGAGATAATTTTTTTTTTTTTTGGCGTGTCCATACCACTAGGCTTTATTTGTGCACCACTAGGCTTTATTTGTGAATATATCGAGCAAAACGATACAAAATTTTTTTAATGCTCCATTGATGATATGATTTCTGGCAGCTACTGAAAGTTTGGCGTGTTATACACCATGCGCACGACAACTTGATCTAAGTAAAGTGTATCCAAAGACAGAGTTTAGGAATAAGAAAGAACAAACTAGTGTGATCTTATTGAAATAAAAATATTTTTCAACTCTGTAGACACGTTTGAGTGCAAGTACACTGCTGAGGTACGATTTGTAAACATGATATTAGGCATACTAAATACCGGCTCTTCTAGAATAAAGTATAAGAAATATGTACGAGTTAAGTTACAGGAAACTGATGGGCAGAGAAATTGGACAACGCTGAAGCAACCTTAATTCTTTACAGGCGGCGTTCATCGAGATGCTACGAGACTTCAATCGGCGAAGAGAAGCAACTATATTACTCTTACATGACTACGATCTACGTTGCAGAATATTACCAAGATCACTTAGAAGTACACTGCTTGACACTCAGTAACACCAGAAAGTTTTAATAATGGGTCTTATCTTCGGCATGAGAGTAAAAATGGTTCAAATGGCTCTGAGCACTATGGGACTTAACTGCTGAGGTCATCAGTCCCCTACAACTTAGAATTACTTAATCCTAACTGACCTAAGGACATCACACACATCCATGCCCGGGGCAGGATTCGAACATGCGACCGTAGCGGTCGCGCGGTTCCAGACTGTAGCGCCTAGAAACGCTCGGCCGCCCAGGCCTAATTTTTCTATTTATGTATGAATTTTAGTATAATGATTTACTTATTTATATGTTTTTTTTATTTCTTTCTACTTGTTCTTGATGTGTACCATGCATTGTTACAATCTTGGGTGACGTAAAGATGAAATCTCCCCCCCCCCCCCCCCCCCCCCCCCCCGCCCCCGCCGCAGTAACTCGCGGGTAGTGAATGAACAGATTTTGCCTCATTTGGAGACAATTTCTATAAGCACTTTTTGTGCATTCATTTTTTGTAGTGTGATTTCAATGAGTAAGTGCATCTATAGCACGATCCTCAGTTACGAAAGTGCTGTTGTTCACGAAAACGTGTTCCCTTAAGCCGTCCGAGATGTCAGATAATATCGCGATTGCGAACTGTAGTACTAGAGGCAAGTATGTTCCGTGAACACATTCACCTACCAACTTCTATAATGAAATATTTTGTACCCCGATTAAGTTTTGAAAGAGAATACAGGAGCCGGCCGGAGTGGCCGTGCGGTTCTAGGCGCTACAGTTTGGAACCGAGCAACCGCTACGGTCCCAAGTTCGAATCCTGCCTCGGGCATCGATGTGTGTGATGACCTTACGTTAGTTAGGTTTAATTAGTTCTAAGTTCTAGGCGACTCATGACCTCAGAAGTTAAGTCGCATAGCGCTCAGAACCATTTGAACGATTTTGAACCAGAATACAGGAGCAAATAACGAACGTGGGCATAAACTCCTAAAAACCAGCCAGTGGTCTCCTGAGCTATAATTTTTTTTTTGGGACAGAAAGACAATCAACGGGACGGTGTATAGTTACCCAACAACAGTGAGTTATTCAGTGTCAGTGACATGTGAGATATACGCATAGGAACCAATGAGAATACTATTATACCACAAGCTTTCTCCTTCGAAATAAAGAAGACTTGGTAAATCGCGAAAGCCTGTTACGGCACGATTGTTTGTGCGAAATATAGGACAGTGTGCCGTTGGCAAGCTAAATAATAAAGCGCAGTACTTACCTTCGTGCAGTGACTGTAAGAGGTGCCCTGTGGTCCCTTCTCACGGCCAAGGTGTACGACGAGTGGAACCAGATGCAGTAGTTTCGTAAAAGCTACGAACGCTGCACAAAACACTTCACGGAAATGTATTGATCGGAGAGCGAGACATCGCTATCCACCGGTGTTTCCACGTTCACTGGACTCCAAACGGCGCTTAGCGTGCAGCCAGACCCATTGTTGGGCGTGCGGTTGCTTGTAACTGACGCATTATTGACTGACAGCGTGAAGCTGGAGGGCAATTTGAGTAGGAAGCAAAGATCTACGTTCAAATGGACGCTCACCATAGTGCAAAGAGGCGTAGAGACTCGATTTCCTGACCTACTAAATAAAGTCTTGGCACTACAGCTCATGATGTACGTCCTACGTTACAAAACGAAATATAAAAAACGACACCCATGTTCATTGAACAGTACCCATGTTTGTGTATATGTTGTGTTAAGCTAGAATAGGTACTAATCTCTGTGAATTTCATTTATTACATGCTTATCTTTCCCATGATGAGACAACTATGAAACCCAGAAAGGACATAATCAAATAGATCCTGGTATAAAAGAGGAAGTGGAGAGCATAAGCAACTATAAGGAAGAATTTCTCGCACTTACTACTCCAGATATCCTTGCAGCCATACAGCCTGGATCGATACACTAAAATACACGACCTTCTTGTAAATCTTTCTTGTTTTCAGCAAAAATGTAACTGCAGAATCATAGAAAAGACTTGTGAAATGTAATGTTATTGTCAACGTGCGATTGAAGATGTTTTTTGTACGTAGGAACAATGACACTGTGAATCGTCGTAAAGAACTCAACTATAAATTTAATCTAAAAGACGATGTAATGTAATATCCATGTATTTGATGTAAAAGATGATGTAACTTAATATCCATGTATTAAATGAAATGGCAAGCAAAAATAAGCACTCTGTCTTCAAGCCACGAGTGGCCTAGACGGACCATCCGACTGCCGTGTCATCCTCAGTGGAGGATGCGGATAGGAGAGGCGTGGGGTCAGCACACCGCTCTCCCAGTCGTTATGATGGTGTTCTTGACCGAAGCCGCTTCTAATCGGTCGAGTAGCTCCTCAATTGGCATCACGAGGCTGAGTGCACCCCGAAAAATGGCAACAGCACATGGCGGCCTGGATGATCACCCACCCAAGTGCCGGCCACGCCCGACAGCGCTTAACTTCGGTGATCTCTCGGGAACCGGTGTATCCACTGCGGCAAGGCCGTTGCCATTTAATGTAAAGGACGATGTAGTAATTTTTGTATCTAGTATGTAAGTATTTTGTGTGACCTGGTGTGTACGTTTTCTTTTCCTTGCTAAGTACCAGTCCAGCACCAGAACTACATAAACTAAGTGATGAAGAGAACTCCATTAAAGAAATGAACAATGCCATTTAAGTAAGTGTGTAGAGGAGTCAAGAACTACCATTGTGTAAAGTGGTTGGGCTCATTGCCCGGAATTTGGCATTTCTTCGGACAATTCGCCCAAGGGGACAATGTAAAGGAATTATATAAATTTTTTATGAATGTATAGACACTAGTTCAACTACCAGAGATTAGTGCGTAAAGTATTTGCTGAACAGAAGAAGCTTTATGCTCTTCGTTTATTAGTTTCAGAATCAGTTACCTTTCGCTTCCTATTCGTGAGATATGTTTTCAAGAAAGTAATTTTCTTTTTTGTCCTCGTCGTCGAGCATATGATTTCATGCCTTCAACATTTTGAAGCAAAACACCTTTCTTGCAGCTGTTGCCACAGCAGTTGGATGCGCATTTCCGTGCCGCATTCACGCTTGCTAAGCGACTCCGCGTTACTTTTGACTGGAACTTTGAATATCTTACTTGTTATGTTATATGTTGAGTATATTATTATTAAATTACATGTGAACGCATGGAGCACATGACTACGCAGCGCCCCCTACCGAGGGCGCTTCGCTGCTAGTTGACTTGTTTAGCGTCGGTACACGCTCTGCTTCGAGACTGCTTGTGTCGCAGTCATATGATATTCGCCACTTTCTTTGAGTTGTCAAGGCTGTACGCCTAGTTGGTTAGGAAGGAGTTGAAGTTTGTGGTATGTAACTCATTTGACCAGATCTCATTTTCTGTAACGCTGAGACATGTTGAGTGTGTTGTTCACTTATGTTTTGTACTTTTTTGTAACAGATGTCTGATGATGGGTGTAATCCCGAAATGCGTAACATGTTCTAATAAAAGAGTCAATTGAACATCTCATGACTTTATTGCGATTGTACAGCATTGGTTGCCAATTATTAATATATTACCTGGTAAGGGTTCGCGATTGCCTAGTAATACTGACGAATTTTCGTAGGGTACTTCGTTGTTAGAGCACTTCCTCAGGATTCTTTCCTTAGGTCCCTTTTCGTTCTAGGGAACAGGATAACGTAAAAGGTGAGGCGCATAGGTTTCCTTGCACGGGCACAAAATTATTGTTATTCTGTTTTAGGATTAAACATTCGTACCACGCATGTTACGACAGACAGCAACGCCATGGTGGAAGAACCTATATATAGATCGCAATTCAGGTACGAGGGCTGCTCGGAAAGTAAGTTCCGATCGATCAGGAAATGGAAAGCATAGTGAAAATCCAATGAAGCTTTGCATACATGTGTTGGGCAGCGTTTCTAGCAAGTCCGTCGATCGCATCATGTCGCTCTTTTCGGTTCTGATCGTACAGTTAACACGTAAAGATGGCGAGAACAATAGTGTTTGCGGCAAAGTATGAGTGCCTGTGAGATATCGCCTGGTTTATTCAGCCCACACAAAGTAATTTTCATGTACTACCTTTTTCATGTCTCTTTCTCGGCCGCACACTGCAGGGACAATGATGACGCTCCTACAGCGTTTTGGTGGGAAGGGATTGATTAGACATCACGCAGCTCGGACTTTGCTCCACCTGATTTTCATCTCTGCTCACATGAACCGCTGGCTTAGAAGACAACATATCGACACAGACAACAAGCTGCAGATCGATGTAGAGAAATGGCAGAAAGTACAGGTGGCTGCCTTCTATGGCGAGGGTATTGGAAAGCTGGTAGGTGCCGTAAAAGCTGTTAACAGTTGATATGCATTCTGGCGATTACATTTAATTTGTTTTTCTGATACATTTAAATTGTTAGAACTTAGGTGGACGTTCTAAAACCTGCATTGCTAGATAGACTATTTCCGCCATTATATTTTTTGGCGATGTGGCTAGGTACCTCAGTGGCAAAGAAAGAGGAGTTACACAGCATTAGTCTAAACAGAGGAACCCCGGCTGCAGAAAGTGTCAGTCACAGGATACGCTAGCTTACAGATTAATTTATTCTGGCCGGAATATTATTTGATCGTGGCCGAAGAGAAAATTGACCTTAAATACTAGATCGAAATGCACATTTTCCCGTGCGCCATATACGTGTCGTATTCTCGATACGTGCCTCATTTCGATCATTACTCGATAACTACAGCCGCTGCGAACGAACTAAAGTGTGAAACATACCTGCAACAGAATCAATATGCCATGCAACAAATGTGTGACAGAAAATACGTTGACTTGCTCCAAAAGTGTTAACACTTACTCGTGGTTTTCATAAACGGAAATTCAATGTGGAGTTCGAAGGGACCGACTTCCCTATTTGAGTGCTTAAATCCTTTATTGGGCTAAGAAGACTATTTTAGTCCTCAAGTACGGAAAACTTCGTAATTTTTAAATGCAAAAAAAAATATTTTCAAAAGTTAAGACATTTAATTTTAACAAACGAATAATCTTTTAGTTTGCCGCCCAGAGTAGCCGAGCGGTTCTAGGCGCTTCACTCTGGAACCGCGCGACCGCTACGGTCGCAGGTTCGAATCCTGCCTTGGGCGTGGTTGTGTGTGATGTCCTTAGATTAGTTAGGTTTAAATAATTCCAAGTTCTAGGGGACTGATGACCTCCGCTGTTAAGTCCCATAGTGCTCAGAGCCATTTGAACCAATCTTTTAGTTTGTGAGAAAGAGGAATATTACTTCGTTTTCAGAATGTTTACAGGGGAGAAGAACTTTTAATTTTGCCTTCTAAGGCAGACAGTGCAGCTGTAAGGGACTACGCAAATGAGGGCAAAAAGAAAGAAAAAGTAAGTGCTAGACTGCAAAGCTATTGGTCTGGATCACGATTCCCAGCCAGTCCTATGATTTTTATCTGTCATTTACCACTACTTTCACCTCTATTAATGTTTGTTAATGTTAAAATTCCGAGCTGTATCTTGCTTTGCAGTCCGCATTAAACTGTAGGTCCACATACAACTGGCTGTACACGACAGTTCAAAGGTCGGAGGAATACCGGGGCACACAACATCTAACAGGATCATGAGTAGAAAAGCACTATCACGAGCGAACCAGCCTTTGGGTAATTGACAGCTTTACCTAGATTTTGTGGCTAAATTTCTAATAAAACCTATATCTTAACATAAAAATGTAGGATTTAAATGTCTTATCATTATGTTACACTCCAACAGTGTCCGTTATCAGCATCTGAAATATGCGCAGAAGTTGTAATTGGAGCTCTAACGACTGAATCATACCTTTTGCACTCATTTGAGTCTAAGAAGAACGTTGTCATGCCTACATCACGAACAACTAAGGCGCAACAGGATCGGGCACGCCAGTGCGCCTTTTCATGCACAGGGAGAACAAGCTGTTTCCTAGACTCTGTGAAGGCAGTGATTCAGCGGAGTGGCAGTTTGAATGACTCAGAACGGCAGCCTTTCTTCCGCCCATTTCCGTCCAGAACAACAAACATCCCATTGTACGCCAGCTGCGTTGCACACACGGCACCTTCTGTTTGCCAGCCTTTGCTGAACCATGGAGCTTCACCGACTGCCGATGTCAATAGCCAACTAGGCCTTTATATGGATAACGACTACCGAAGAAAGGGAAAAAGAATGTAATAAAATGTAATTCTTCTGCTTCCTCCTTTTAGTTTCTTGAAAGGAAGGAAAATTAGATTTTAATGTTCCTTGATGGCGAGTTATAAGAGACAGAGCCTAATCTCGAATATGGCAATGGCCAGGAAGACATTGGCCGTGCCCTTCCCAAGGAGACCGCCTCAGTACCCGGCAGCAATCATTGTAAGGAAACCAATGGATACTTGAATCTGGCAGGCCGTATTAGAGTTTGAATCCTGCTCGTTTCGCACGAGAACCCTAGAGTGCACCAACAGCTGCTGCGCCTCCTAAATCGGTGCAACCGAAAACTATTTACACTGAAGAGCCCGAACTTTGTAACCACCATTTTAATAGCGTATCTCCATTTAGATAAAGCTTACCGGCCAATGATCTTCAGTGCGGATGCACTCACATTGCTCAAACTTTTACGGGAATCGGTAAATTGACTGCCGCGAGTAATGGGTATAGTGGACAGGGGCACAACAAATGCAGTGTGTGGACAGTAAGTGGGAAATGTGGGTCTCACGAGGAGCATGCCAGAGATAAGTCCCTGCAGTCGCACTGTCCTTTGTCGTCGATGGCCCAGTTGGATAGTCGCTGACACCGTAGCTCAGTGCGTTCCGTCAGAGGACTGGTTGCCCTCTGTAATCAAAAAAAAAAAAAAAAAAACCTGAGTAAAGGAATCAACGATCAACTTGAACGGATGTTCTGTGAAGTCCGTCGAGACCAAACGTAACGAACCATACCGAACAAAAGGAAGAGACGTTAAAGGAAAGAAAAAGATAGAACGTTTGCCACGTAAGCAGGAGATCCCGAGTTCGAGTCCCGGTCGAGGCATACATTTTCAACTGTTCTCGTAGATATTTATCATCGCCTGCAAGCAGCAAATGATCTGGATGTCACTGTAATTTCATTTTAATAGCGTGTTGGTCCACCTTCGGGATGCAATACATTAGTGATTCTATGCGGCATGGATGCGGCGAGTCCTTAATAGGTTTCCGGAGGTACCTGGAATCACAGGTCAACGCACAGGCCACACTACTCCCGTAAATTACGAACCAGTGTATTTTTTTTTTTTTACTGATATCCTACTAGAAGATGCATTCGCCGTCGGGGATGAGTCAAGCTCGAATGGATGCACTGGTCAGCAAAAACGTCCGATGCCTTCGGTTTTCACGATACGTTCCATGAGAACGCAGGAGAATTGCCCCAATAGCACAATACTCCCTCCTACGATCTGCGCTCGTGGAGCGGTGTGCGTTCAGCCGTTCGCCTGCATAACCGCGCATCCGAACGCGACTTCCGAACTGGTCTAACAAGATGTGATTCATCCGACCAGGCGGCACGTTTCCATCGATCCACGGTCCAATCTCGGTGATCACGTGGCCACTGCGCTCGTAATTCAGGGTGTCGTAGAGTCAACATGGGAACGGAGTCGTACGTTGTGGAGCCCCTTATTCAACAGTATGCCTTGAACAGTGAGCTTTGTCATTAGATCTACCACAAGTCACCGGCTATCCTGTTTAAACAGTATGGCCGACTCTCCGACCTCCACGTTCTGCAACGAGACGTCCAAAGTCTTGTCGCCTACTCGTGGTTTCACCGTCCTTTAGCCACTTTCCACAGATGCTCACGACAGTAGCACGTGAAGACCCGATTAGATTCACCCATTTCCAAAAGCTCGTTTCCTGGGACTGGGCCATAGCAACCTGATCTTTGTCAAAGTCGCTTATGTCAGTGGACGGCCCATATAGTCGCTAGAATGTTGTCGATTGGTCTCTGATCCGCTTATACAGGGTCTTTCGGTAAGAGCGTGCAAAAATGTAACAGGACACGGAGGATGCACCAATGAACAATTTGAGGTAGGGAAGCTGGTGTCGGAGAAGCCAGCTTAGGGAGATAATGGGAATAAATTCACATTACTGTATACTCTTTTATTTACATTTGTTACAGATAACTGCAACTACCATTATTGACACAATGAACATACTATTTGTGATGTATATTGCAAAATGTACTGAAACTGACGGCCATCAATGTCAATGCAAGAGTGACATCGGCGAATAAGTTTCTGACGCTCCCTAACAAATATCCCCGGTGTGTTTCGAATCACATCACAGGCAGCTACAATTCTAGCAACTAATTCCATCTGGGGTCTCATACGCAAGTGTCTTTACATATCCCCATAGGAAATAATCAAGTGGATTCAGGTCAGGTGACCTCGCAGACTGTGGAAAAAATGGTTCAAATGGCTCTGAGCACTATGCGACTTAACTTCTGAGGTCATCAGTCCCCTAGACTTAGAACTACTTAAACCTAACTAACCTAAGGACATCACACACATCCATGCCCAAGGCAGGATTCGAACCTGCGATCGTAGCGATCGCGCGTTTCCAGACTGTAGCGCACAGAACCGCTCGGCCACCTCGGCCGGTGCAGACCGTGGAATAGGACCTCCCCTTCCAATGCATGAACCAGGAAATACAGCACTGAGAGGATTTCGGACATCCACACTAATGTGAGGCGCTGCACCGTCATGTTGTATCCACATCCTCTCACGAACAGTCAACGGTACGTTCTCCAACAACTCAGGTAGAACGCTTTGCTCGAACCTCAAGTACAGGTGGCCATACAGAGGGCCAGGTAGAAGATATGACCCAACGAGATTGTCGCCTATAATGCCGTCCCATATATTCTTAGCAAAACGTACTTGATGGTGTGTCTCTACTACAGCGTGAGGGTTTTCCTCATCCCACACATGGCTATCACACGCTAGTATGTGGAGCGCCGATTTCACGTGCAGTGCGACGAGTACTTGTAGTGGGGTCCGCTGCAACACACTCCAGCATCTGCTCTTCAGAATCGAGTGTGCGAGTGGTCCTCATGCAGCCAGGTCCCTCGTTTCTTCTTTCCGATGAACCAGTCTCCCGCATTCATCGATCGAGAGAAATACTCGTCGTGACGGATTATGCTTTCTGGAAAATCGTTCCTTGCGCAGCCTTTCAGCAGCGAGAGCATTGCAGCGAACTTCCCCGTACACAAGATGCATGCCAGTGAGTTCTGCGAAACTGAACTGCTACTGGTCCATCGTATTGCCTGTACGTCTCTGAATAGCACTGAGTAATGAATGGGTCTGTCGTTGATTCAAAGCACTTTCTGTCATGGATCAATGTAAATACAATACAACAGAGCTACCTTATGGACAAATAAAGTGACCAAAATGTGCTTCATGACTTCCTAGTAATCACGCTCGTTCTTCTTGTTTCTTTTCAGAAAATAAAGGACGTACATGTAAACTTGTAAGCACGTTAGTTGTAAATAAGATCGAAAACAGTAATGCTAGACAAAGCGGCAGACAAGTTTACTTCGATAACTCCTTAAGCTGGCTTCTCCGACTCCAGGTTCCCTATCTCAAACTGTTCAGTGGAGCATCCTCTATGACCTGTTACACTACTGGCCATTAAAATTGCTACACCAAGAAGAAACGCAGATGAAAAACGGGTATTCATTGGACACATATATTATGCTAGAACTGACATTTGGGTGCATAGATCCTGAGAAATCAGTACCCAGAACAACCAACTCTGGCCGTTATAACGGCCTTGATACGCATGGGCATTGAGTCAAACACAGCTTGGATGGCGTGTTCAGGTACAGCTGCCCATGCAGCTTCAACACGATACCATAGTTCATCAAGAGTAGTGACTGGCGTATTGTGACGAGCCAGCTGTTCGGCCGCCATTGACCAGACGTTTTCAGTTGGTGAGAGATCTGGATAATGTGCTGGCCAGGGCAGCAGTCGAACATTTTCTGTATCCAGAAAGGCCCGTACAGGACCTGCAACATGCGTTCGTGCATTATCCTGCTGAAATGTACAGTTTCGCAGGGATCGAATGAAGGGTAGAGCCACGGGTCGTAACACACCTGAAATGAAACGTCCACTGTTCAAAGTGCCGTCAATGCGAAAAAGAGGTGATCGAGACGTGTAACCAATGGCACCCCATACCATCACGCCGGGTGATACGCCAGTATGGCGATGACGAATACACGCTTCCAATGTGCGGTCACTGCGATGTCGCCTAACACGGTTGCGACCATCATGATGCTGTAAAGAGAACCTGGATTCATCCGAAAAAATGAGGTTTTCCCATTCGTGCACCCAGGTTCGTCGTTGAGTACACCATCTAGGCGCTCCTGTCTGTGATGCAGCGTCAAGGGTAACCGCAGCCATGGTCTCCGAGCTGATAGCCCATGCTGCTGCTAACGTCGTCGAACTGTTCGTGCAGATGGTTGCTGCCTTGCAAACGTCCCCATGTGTTGACACAGGGATCGAGACGTGGCTGCACGATCCGTTACAGCCGTGCGGATAAGATGCCTGTCATCCGGATTGCTAGTGATACGAGGCCGTTGGGTTCGAGCAAGGCGTTCCGTATTACCCTCCTGCACCCACCGATTCCATATTCTGCTAACAGTCATTGGCTCTCGACCAACGCGAGCAGCAATGTCGCGATATGATAAACCGCAATCGCGATAGGCTACAATCCGACCTTTATCAAAGTCGGAAACGTGATGGTACGCATTTCTCCTCCTTACACGAGGCATCACAACAACGTTTCACCATGAAACGCCGGTCAACTGCTGTTTGTATATGAGAAATCGGTTGGAAACTTTCCTCATGTCAGCACGTTGTAGGTGTCGCCACCGGCGCCAACATGATGTGAATGCTCTGAAAAGCTAATCATTTGCATATCACAGCATCTTCTTCCTGTCGGTTAAATTTCGCGTCTGTAGCACGTCATCTTCGTGATGTAGCAATTTTAATGGCCAGTAGTGTACATTTTTGCACGCTCTTACAGAAACACTCCATGTACCTCCGTTACCGCGTCATGTGCCCGCAATGCCACAAGGCGACGTTCGGGGCCACCGTGGGCAGTGGTCATTATGTTACTCAGTAATTCCACGTCTTCAGAATAAGCGCGGGATGAATACTTTTTATAATTAAACGCTACACTCTTCTTTCGCAGTGTTCAGGAACCGGGAACTCCAGAAAATCATGGAAAAGATAGCAGTACAGGGGTTCGAATGTCGATTGTGCAAGAGGGACATGACGCGGTCTGTTTACATTCAATGACATCGGCAACGAAATCGTACGGCACTATATTTCTTTTATGAATTCATCACATTACTCTCTTTGTTTTTGTTTCCCATGCAAATTTATTTGAGGGTGTTTTACACTGTTCCTGGCTAAGTGCAAGATGCGATAAATTTGCTTCCGAAAAACATACTGAAAGTCATAAGTCGTGTGTCAGACAGCTAACACACATAAGCGGCTTGCCTCAGTACAGGTTTGCGACCTTGCAGAGTGTAATTTCAGAACGTTCGCTTCATATTTTATGGAACAACATTCAGAAGATTTGCTGAATCCACTGCTTGTGTCTCCTGAGAATATCTACGTGGCCATATTGTAAATTTTATCAATTTATAATCATGACTTTTTCCTTTATGTTAAATATCTATACATGTATTGTTAAAGAAAAAGCGTTTCCTTGTGTAAGCAAGTATATAAATAAATTCTAATCACTTCTTCATTTTGTAGTACGTAAGAGTTCAATAAAAATCTAGTTTAGTGCGTTTCTTTTAAATCATCAATTCGTTGTACAAGGGAATACCCGAGGAGGTGTCTTGAGGAAGTGTGGTATTTATTTAGTGTTTGATCTGCATCGATTAAAAAGTGGGACTGGATGACCTTTTTAGCTTTATAATTGATTTCATCTTGATGTTTTGGTATAGTTCCGGAGGGTTAATGCGACGTTAGTTCTTATCGCCCTTGAAATTACATCTAACAAATTTTCTTCATCTCTCAAAAATTTATGTCTGCTAGATACAGCCGGCCGGAGTGGCCGTGCGGTTCTAGGTGCTACAGTCTGGAACCGCGTGACCGCTACGGTCGCAGGTTCGAATCCTGCCTCGGGCACGGATGTGTGTGTTGTCCTTAGGTTAATTAGGTTTAAGTAGTTCAAAGTTCTAGGGGACTTATGACCTCAGCAGTTGAGTCCCATAGTGCTCAGAGCCATTTGAACCATTTTGCTACATACACTTTGTACCTTGTGAACAGATGAAGCTTAGCTCCAATAGTCGATGTGTAAAAGCGACCGCAGTCCTAAATGAAGTTTTCGCATTAGTTTAACTGCGGATGTAAAAAAAAAAGGACAATATCATCGTGTTTAATTGGAAAGATTGTTACAACAGATAGCACAAAACATATTCTCATGGTCATAGAATATCTTCTTGAAGAGTTGCTCTTCATCATTGTGCAGAAATCAAGGACGAAATGTCGTGGAGTGCCGTAAATATGGGTAATTAACTCCCATATGACACTTAGGTGTTTGCTGGGCAGTTACGAACACATTGTTATACTATTTGAGAAGTGAGTTGTTCCATTTTTGCAGTTTCCTGCCATGCATAGAATCTACGTACTTAGCGCTACGCATGTAATATCTCACAACTTTCATTTGGCTACGACCACACAGTGCTGTAAACTGAGTTGGTTGGCACGCAGGCACGCGAGACAATACCTTATTTAGGGCTTCTGCAGAGCATTGTGAGCTGACGTGGTACCATATGTGGCTTCTTGATTCGAGCGCGATCAATGAGAGAAAGCTATGTGCAGTGGTGTTGTAACGCCAGATACCATATCTTCAGACAACTGTCGTGTTGCAATCGTGACTTTGCCGCTAATTCACAGTATCTCACGAGTACCTTTCCGCTCCTGTTGGACGTACGTTACAGTATAAGAAAAATTAATTGTAACTATAGGGTTGCATGTGCTGCATGTCCTATTATCCATCGAGTAATTGCAACTTCTTGATCTTGGAGACTTTCTGAAGTAGTATATTTTTTTAGGTTTCGTCTTGGGCCGACATTTCAAGTGTCATTCTGCTCCTCGGCTTCTGACGATATCTGTTACGATCTTTTTTTCTCACAGACATTCGAACTTGTACAACTGTATTAAGAGAATCGTGAGTAAATTGTTTCAAAAGATGATGAATATGTTGATAACGAAGGAATCCGTGAGGGAGATTAAACAGCACGACTACGGAATTGCTATTAATAGAATTTCTTCTTACTTCTATGTCTCATGCAATCTGTTGACTACCTAAGACATGAGTATCATGCACCAAGGGGAATTTCCAAGCCCACACTCAACACAGTTAACAACAATAACGAAACCAACGTGACCAAGTCATAGCCCCAATTGCGGCTGTATCTGGGACTTTAAACTGAGTGTTTGGTGACCACTTGTCTCCTACTGTATAATTCTGTCGATGAAATTTGGATTTGTATCTAGACATTTACAGTAAAAACCCCTTTTTACACTTTTCAGCGTACTGACCCAAAAAAAGAGTAAAATGCAGGAAACTGTAAAATACAAAAAACAATATGAAACACAACAAACGAAAATGAATAAATTACTCTTATTCTCACTGTCTTTATATTGTTCAAAGTATGAAATTAGAATAATTTAAATTTTGCCTATTTAAAAGAATCAGAATTATTTCATCAATTAATTAGCTCTACTCCTTCGTGAAACAACATCAAAAACATATTCACCTTCCAATGTGAGACACTGTCGATAACCATTGTAAAATTATGCTAAATGAAACTGTAATATAATATTGGTTAAAGTACCTAAGTCGGCAGTCTTCGTAAACAGAAAACAATAAGCACGAAATCTATAGATCGTTGCCGATAAGAAGGTCACTCGGTTCAGGGACATCCTGAGTGAGAAAGAGGGCGAAAACTGTCGTCACGTTAGCAGCAGGTTGAGGAAGAATGTTTGCTTCTGACATCAGGTCATAACAACCTGAGACTGCGCGCCTAGTACGGATTAGAGTTTTTCATACGGAAGTAACAACGATTCAGGAAAGCCCATTATAGAGACGGCCGTCTTCAAAAGCTATGTTTATTTACATCAATATGTGAAATTAATTTAAAGCTGTTCTATGACAACGCAATGAGCAGAAGGAAGGTTGCTACTAGAGTTGCAATCGTCAGATCGTGATTATCATTAAGACAGTAACACAGCACACTTTCCCGCCCTTCCAAACACCGCCACCCTATATAACACAGGTGGCTGGGACCTAAGACACCGACAACGAAAATCTTGATTATCGCGATAACACTTCGCCTGCGATTTCTGCTTTACTGCAAGGCTGACGTTGAGCAGGAATACGACACAATTTTTGCAGAGGTCTGTATGAAAATCAATGTTTAAAGGTTGTGATAACATCAAATAAACTTAAAATGCGGGAAATGTTGTGACACGGAATCGCTAATAAAAAAATGGTTCAAATGGCTCTGAGCACTATGGGACTCAACTGCTGAGGTCATTAGTCCCCTAGAACTTAGAACTAGTTAAACCTAACTAACCTAAGGACATCACACACATCCATGCCCGAGGCAGGATTCGAACCTGCGACCGTAGCGGTCTCGCGGTTCCAGACTGCAGCGCCAGAACCGCGCGGCCACTTCGGCCGGCGGAATCGCTAATAGCGGGAAAGCATTGTATTGAGAGAATACGACTAAAATTAGGGCCAACAAGAATGAATGTAAAAAGCGTGAGAACGTAAAATGCGAGAACGTAAAAATGGTGTTTTACTGTATTTTATACCACCATATATCTTATTACTTGCAGCGTGCTGCATTCCGTTGCAATACACAATCAAGTACTTTATCTCTCTTGACGTTGCTTTCGATAAGAGCTAAGTGAAAATAAATCGATAAATACATTTTTCTTACGTTTCACAACTTTTCGTTTTACGCACCTCAGATTTCAGATTTAAAATTATTTTCTACTAGAAAATGGAACCTAAAACCTATGACGTGTGCAATAAGAGGTTGTGGAACATACGAAGAATAGTGTTTTCTTGTGTAATCATTGCTATTTTTCACCAGAAACCCAAAGTCACGTCAGATAAAAGATACTCCCATTCGTATCTAACTGATAGTGTAAACTGCTAGTTGATGTTACACAGTAGATATCGACGACAGCGGTGCGGGGTAAGCAGACTGTTCTCGGCATTAGCATGTTATGAAAAAGAAGTGCGGTTTAACAGTTTGCACTAAACACAAGTATTTTTTCGAAATGGTTCGAAAAAATCGAAAGTTCCTGCTTCGAAAGTCTGTTAATTAGACCTCCTTGCTGTATTCACACATCCACTGCATTCTATACTACTTAGAGGAAGAGCTGTCATTTGCTATGCGTTGAATCATTTGCTGATTCAAAGTAAAATGCCTAAGTTATAAGGAGGAACACTACCGCAGTGGCACAGGATTCACAGGAGTAGTCTGCACAATGGCTATTCGACGGTACGGTACACGCTGCATAGTGTATAAGACCGAACACAGTTGAATATGTTTACCTACAAGATGTTTAGTTTCATTTGATAATTGTCTTCTTTAACAACGATAATCCATTCTCGCATACCGCTAGACAAGCCGCAAATGAAAGGTGAGCCTGAACAATACCTCAGTTGATTTATTTATGCATTTATATACCTGCCATGCTTAGGGCCTGCAGGAACTCTCTTACATCTACTGAGTTAACATTACAATTTACATAGTACGCGAGTAATATATACTACTACTACTACTACTACTACTACTACTACTACTACTCGCCGGCCGCGGTGGTCGTGCGGTTCTAGGCGCTGCAGTCCGGAACCGCGGGACTGCTACGGTCGCAGGTTCGAATCCTGCCTCGGGCATGGATGTGTGTGATGTCCTTAGGTTAGTTAGGTTTAAGTAGTTCTAAGTTCTAGGGGACTGATGACCTAAGATTTTAAGTCCCATAGTGCTCAGAGCCATTACTACTACTGCTACTAATAATAATAATAACGGCAATATGTGTAGTAATTAATATGTGGAATGAGAGGAATATCAGTCTCATTAACATTAAGCAATTTCTTCATTACGTTCTTCTACAGCAACAGACACGTGTGATAACAGTACTGGAGGAATCAATGTGAAAAAGAAGCAATAACGAGGAATGATAGAATAAAATTGGAAGATACACTATGTGATCAAAGTACGCACACACCCTGGCTGAAAATGACTTACAATTTCGTGGCGCCCTCTATCGGTAATGCTGGAATTCAGTATAGTGTTGGCCCATCTTTAGCCTTGATGACAGCTTACACTCTCGCAGGCATACGTTCAATCAGGTGCTGGAATGTTTCTTGGGGAATGGCAGCCCATTCTTCACGGAGTGCTGCATTGAGGAGAGGTATCGACGTCGGTCGGTGAGGCCTGGCAAGAAGTCGGCGTTCAAAAACATCTCAGAGGTGTTCTGTAGGATTCAGGCCAGGACTCTGTGCAGGCCAGTCCATTACAGGAATGTTATTGTCGTGTAACCACTCCGCCACAGGCTGTGCATTATGAACAGATTTTCGGTCGTGCTGAAAGATGCAATAGCCATCCCCGAATTGCTCTTTAACAGGGGGAAGCAAAAAGGTGCTTAAAACATCAGTGTAAATCTGTGCTGTGATAGTGCCACGCAAAACAACAAGGGGTGCAAGCCCCCTCCATGAAAAACACGACCACACCATAACACCACGGCCTCCGAATTTTACTGTCGGCACAACACACGCTGGCAGATGACGTTCACCGGGCATTCGCCATACCCACACCCTGCCATCGGATCGCCACATTGGGTGCCTTGATTCGTCACTCCACACAACGTTTTTCCAGTGTTCAATCGCCCAATGTTTACACTAAGCGAGGCGTCGTCTGGCATTTACGGGTGTTATATGTGGCTTATGAGCAGGCGCTCGACCATGAAATACAAGTTTTCTCACCTCCCGCCTAAATGTCATATACTTGCAGTGGATCTTGATGCAGTTTGGAATTCCTGTGTGATGGTCTGGATAGATGTGTGCTTATTACACATTACGATCCTCTTCAACTGTTGGCCATCTCTGTCAGTCAACAGACGAGGCCGGCCTGTAGGCTTTTGTGCTGTACGCGTCCTTCAACTTTCCACATCGGACACAGTGGATCTAGAGATGTTCAGGAGTGTGGAAATCTCGAGTACAGACGTATGACACAAGTGACACCCAATCAACTGACCACGTTCGAAGTCCGTGAGTTTCGCGGAGCGTCCCATTCTGCTCTCTCATTATGACTACTGAGGTCGCTGATATGGAGCACCTGGCAGTAGGTGGCAGCACAATGCACCTAATATGAAAAATGTATGTTTTTAGGGGTGTCCGGATACTTTTGATCACATAGTGTAAGATAGAAGGAAGAATATATAAATAGAAAGGGATGAGGAAAGCATAGATAGTTTACAATGTGACTGAGAACCTGGACGGGGAGAAAACAGCTGGAATATGCTGATAGGGAAGCTAAGCCGATGAAAACAGATAAAACTTTAATCTCCTCTTGAATGCAGAGTGCTTTGAATAAGACGCAGGCTGGAAGCTACTTCATTCCCCAGTCGTATGACTGGAGTGAAGAAGGAGATGGGGAAAGATTTAGTACGAGGGGCATTTGAAAACTCCGTGCGAAGTCCGAGAGATGGCACCACCGGCGCTTATCGAGGTCATGTTTAATTAGTAGCATCTTTGGAAATGGCTCTAAGCACTATGGGACTTAACATATGAGATCATAAGTCCCCTAGACTTAGAACTACTTAAGCCTAACTAACCAAACGATATCACACACATCCATGCCCGAGGCAGGATTCGAACCTGCGACCGTCGGAGCAGCGCGGCTCCGGACTGAAGCGCCTAGAACCGCTCGGCCACAGCGGCCGGCTCTTTGGAAAGAACGCACACCAAGTTTCAGCCGTATTGGTCTATTTCTTTGTGTTTGGCATTCATGTGAATCAAGGAAGTCGAGTTATTGTCAAAAAAATGGACGAAGAAGAATTTCGTGTGGTGGTTAAACATTACTTTATGAAAGGTAAAACGCCTCAGGAGACGAAAGAGAAGCTCGATAAACATTACGGTGACTCTGCACCTTTGATTATAACAGTTTATAAGTGCTTTCAAAATTTTGGGAGTGGCCATATGGGAACAAGTGATGCTGAACGACCTGTGGAGGTTACGACTCCAGAAATCATTGATAAAATCTAAAATCCATGATATGGTGATGGATGACAGAAGAGTTAAGGTGCTTGAGATTGCTAGTGCTGTGGGCATCTAGAACGAATATTGTGCATAAACATTTGGACATGAGAAAGCTATCCGCAAGATATGTTCCGCGATTGCTCACGCTTGACCAGAAACGGAATCGTGTGAAGTGTTGCAAGGATGGTTTGTCGCTGCTCAGGAAGAATCCGCAGGATTTTAAGCGTCGTTTCGTAACTGTGGATGAAACGTGGATACATTACTATACTCCTATGACCAAAGAACAATCTGAACAACGGGTTACCAAGAGAGAATCTGCACCAAAAAAGGCGAAGACCAGTCCTTCGGCCAGAAAGGTTGTGGCGACTGTCTTTTGGGATTTGCAGGGGATAATCCTCATCGACTATCTCGAATAGGGTAAAACTATTACAGTTGCATATTATTCATCGTTGTTGGACCGGTTGAAAATAGAGTTGCAAGGAAAAGCCGGCGACTGGACCGCGAAAAAGTCCTTTTCTTTTCCATCACGACAAGCACCGGTGCACACCTCAGCAGTTGTGGTCGCAAAATTAATGGAAATAGGATTCCAACTCGTTTCACATCCCCCCTGTTCTCCAGACTTGGCTCCCTCTGACTACTGTTTGTTCCCCAATTCGAAGAAATGGCTGGCGGGACAAAGATTTTATTCAAACGAGGAGATGATTGCAGCAACTAATAGCTATTTTGCTGACTTGGACAATTCCTATTATTCGGAAGGGATCAACAAATTAGAACAGTGTTGGACGAAGTGTATAAGTCTAAATGGAGACTACGTCGAAAAATAAAAAAGGTTCACCCCAAACACGTCAGTAGTTTTTATTTTTGCACGGACTTTTCAGGCGCCGCTCGTATTTTGCAGAGATAGAGCCAAGACACTGGACGTCTCCGATATGACAATACACTGCTGGAAAACAAAAATGCAGCGCCCTCAAGGACAAGAACATTTTATTGAAAAGTGGTGGCACATGTAATTCATCATTGTAGGAGTGTATGATAACGAAATCAGACCACATGATACACAGAAGTCACAGTAAAGGAGGCACAGACAGTCTCATCAATCCACAGTGTAACTCCCTCTAACGGCAATGTAGGCGTGTATTCTCGGATGTAAACGATCATAAAGATAGGCATCTTGCGCCTTTTGTTGTACTTCGGCAATGGTTATTGCAGACTCGGAAGAACGAGCAAGTTCGCGCTTCAGCTTGTCCCCTACGTGTTCAGTTGGCGATGGATCTGGTGATCTTGCTGGCCGTGGCAGTTGTTGGAGACTACGAAGAGCATATCGTGTCGCAGCAGCTGTCCATGGACGTACATTATCCTCCTGAAAATGCTCTGCACGGGAGCTTAATTAAATACAATGCAAATAATTTTAATTTTTATTGCTGACTGTCCGGTTACGCAGTCTCGTAACCGGTTGGCCCTGACTAGTATTACTCCGCAATCTGACTGCATAGAATAACAACAAAGAATGAAAGAAAACTTCCGTTAACACAATTAATTAATTAAGTCCCCAGCAACTATAAGAGCTACGAAACAACAAAGCACAAATGTAATTCTTCCTCAAGACGACAAGATGCTTTAAACGCCATCTACAATGAAGTAATTAAATAAAACCAAAAATACTATAATTGCACATAAAAACCAGAATTACACTCTAATACATGAACACAAGCCAGATGCTTTGTTGACTGAACCTGTGACCAAGAGACATTGTTAGTTAGGACATTTGAAATAAAAAAAAATTTCTTTACCTTCATATATATTGACGAAACATACACTCTGATCATTACAACATCCGCAATCGAACAGCATCGGCTGTCTAGCCCATCAGAACAACTGCATACAACATGCTCACAACTAGTCACGGCTACATCAGAACTCCTACTGCCCACTTCTCAATAAGCACTCTCCACGACGACTTTTCGGCAAGCACTCTCCACTACGACTTCTCAACAAGCACTGCCAGTGGAGGCGGCTGAATAATGCTCTTTGGCGCAATCTCTGGCGCTGTGACTCAGTGTAGCCACCTTTCAGCTCATCAACTTCCTGTCGAACAAGTGCCATTGTCATGGGGATAATAGCGCGTGCAAGGTTAGTGGGCACTGGTTACTTTACCCCGCATAAACACCAAAGACGGCCGCGAGCTGTAACTGATGGCACTCCAAACCATGATGCCTGTGTTGTGGGCGGAGGCACCCCGCACTAGGCTACTCACCTGGTACATGTTTATGTCCATCACTCGCATGTAGACAGATCCTCTTCTCGTCACTGAAGATACCAGAGTGTCATTCCATTCTCCAGTCGACTCTTTTACGATACGAGAATAGCCGTGTTGGCAGTGTGGTGGTATCAGTTGTTGCCTGGCCAGAGGCATACGTGTTCCTAATCTGCTGCAATCAAACGGTTCCCAATGCTCCTTGGTGACACAGCAATTGTAACTCGTGCCTGGATTTCTACCCTGGATAATGTTCGGGCGCCCACTGCTGCTCGCATGATAATTCGATCTTGGCGTGACCTGTACTTCTTCGACTTCCGCAATCTTATCTACAGCTGAGGGAATTGTTCCACAGACTTCTTCTGAAATTAGCGACACGTGACCGGTACACTGTGCCAAAAATGTGCAGCAGAACGTCGATACGTCTATCCAGCTTCGTGCAAGCCCACAATGCGATAGCATTCAAATTTTGGAAGTTGTTCAAAAGAAGTATGAACTCATAGGTGCGTCATGGCTTTACCCTAGAATGAATATTGCAAACTCTGTTCGCCTCTGCCGGCCGGTGTGGCCGTGCGGTTAAAGGCGCTTCAGTCTGGAACCGCGTGACCGCTACGGTCGCAGGTTCGAATCCTGCCTTGGGCATGGATGTGTGTGATGTCCTTAGGTTAGTTGGGTTTAAGTAGTTCTAAGTTCTAGGGGACTTATGACCACAGATGTTGAGTCCCATAGTGCTCAGAGCCATTTGAACCATTTTGTTCGCCTCTTAACCTCAGCACGTTGCTGCATATAGAATTAAAATGAAATTCACAGGCAGGCCTCCGGAGCGGTATCTGATCGCCGGAGACCGTAACAAATGAATCGCTGACACTACAACCGCTCAGTACGTGGTACTGCTGAACACAGTCCGTGAGGGTGTTGAATATTTTTTTCGGCACTGTGTTTCAATTATCGGCCTTGCCACAGTGGTAACACCGGTTCCCGTCAGATCACCGAAGTTAAGCGCTGTCGGGCTAGGCTAGCACTTGGATGGGTGACCACCCAATCTGCCGAGCGCTGTTGGCAAGTGGGGTACACTCAGCCCTTGTGAGGCAAACTGAGGAGCTACTTGATTGACAAGCAGCGGCTCCGGTCTTGTAAACTGACATACGACAGGGAGAGCACTGTGCTGATTACATGCCGCTCCATATCCGCATCCAGTGACGCATGTGAGCTGAGGATGACACGGCGGACGGTCGGTATCGTTGGACCTTCCATGGCCTGTTCGGACGGAGAGGAGGAGTGTGTTTCAATTATATAAGGGGCATTTAAGTGAAACCTGGTCACTAATGTAAAGTAACGGTAACGATTTTATTAACTCAAAAATGTAGTTATGCACAGTAGACATACTCAAAAACAGTCGTCAAAACTATTGGCACATTTATCCCATTGCGACACTAGCCGATCGATTCCATCCTTGAAGAAGCTAGTAGGCAGCTGTCGGACCAGGCATGGACCCGGTCACTCACTTCGTCTTCTTTTGCGAATCGATGTCCGCGAATAGCTTGTATTAGAGGTCCAGACACATGAAAGTCACACGGTGAAAGATCAGGACTCTACGGTGGATTTTCCAGCGTTTCCCACCCAAACTGCTGTAATGTCGTCTTCACCGCATTGGCCACGTGCGGAAGGGCATTATCATGCAGGAGGATAACGCCATTGGACAATATGCCTCGGCGTTTCGACTTGATGGCTCGTCTAAAGTTCTGTAAGGTAACCTGATAACGCTGGGAATTGATGGTGGTTCTCCGTTCCAGAAACTCGACAAGCAGTGGTCTCTTGTGCTCAAAAAAGGATATCATGACCTTATCAGAACTGATGTGCATGGTGTTTGATTTCTTTGGAGATGGTGAAGTCGCATGTTTCGACTGCTTGCTCTGACGCTTGCTTTCCGGCTCAAAATGGTGACACCATGTTTCGTCACCTGTGACAATATGCGACAAAAAGCTGTATTCCTCCTCATGATAACGTTGCAGATGACTCAAAAACAGCGCCAATCGAGTATTGCGCTGTTCGGCAGTCAGTTGGTGGGGAACCCACTGGGCACAGATTTTTCTAAGTTCAAGTGTTGATGCGTTATGGTGTGGGCGGTGCCCACGCTAATACCCAGTAACCGATGGATCTCGTCCACGGTGATTCTGCGGTTGTCCAAGACTAGAGCACTCACTTCCTCAACGATTTCCGGTGAGATGACACGATGAGCCTATCCAGGACGAGCATCGCCTTCCAGTGACTCGCGCCCCTCAAGGAATCGTTTGCGTCATTCCACAACACTTGATCGACTCAGACTCTACTTCTTTATCCGTCAATTCATTTCACGGCCTCCAACTCTCTCCAGCGCCAAAAATCGAATCACTCCTCGTTGTTCCTGCTTACTAGCCTGTATGTTCGGTAGTGGACGATAACTTGTGTGACCACCTTTTCTTCGGCCTGAAACCACGCTGGCGCTATGCAACATCAAACGGTGCGCACGCGTCAGTCTTTCTACCAACAGAAGGCGCCACCACACCCGCAGTTACGTGCTGCCACCTTATATTGAAGGCAAAGGTAGACGCAATGACCAGGCTTCATTTGAATGAACCTCATAGAATGGTGATAGATATTTTGCATGTGAGGGGAGGTACTGAGGACACCAGTAACTAAAGCGTGGGAATCAGGCTGCATATCAGATGGCATCTGTATTACTAATCGGGCACATGGTCGCATGATCTCAGTTGCAGGTGGCCTATCTAACGGCTTCCAGGGGCAAGAAAAACACGAGCTTCAGTATTTTATTTAATTACTGACAGAAATTAAAATTTTGAAATACTCTCGTAATGCTAACATTAACACAATAACAAAAGTATTTAAGTAATAAACTGCGTGTAACATCATAAGGCAGCGTAACTCTCGGCGTGCAAATTGCACAGATTATGTAGGGTGCTTCAGGAGGAATGATCAATGTTCAGGAATACGAGAGGAACGATCATTCGAAGCAAAAAAGTGCAGTAAACATGGGGTCTAGAATGAATACCTTAGGAGTTACGAGCACTTGTTCAAACGAAGAGATGTATTTCACAGTAGAGATGAGGAACAAGCACCCAAAAAAAAATTCGTCTCTTGTTTTACCTCCTTAGTGAATAAATTTCCAAAATCACTGAAACATATTTTTTTTATTTCCACTGAGAAGCCAGATACAAGTTTTCATAGATTTAGCTTCAATAGTGCTTTCATAAAGAAATATTTCCATAAAAGCTGTCATCCCCTATTTCATCCCACTAGCGGTTGAAATTTCAAAAATACTGAAACACGTATTTTTTATTTCTAAGCGAGAAGCCAGAGATATAAATTCTTATTGATCCAAATTTAAAAATGCTTTCATAATGAAGTATTTTCATAAAACATTTCATTCTCTGTTTCACCTCCCTTAGGGTCAAATTTCCAAAAACACAGAAAATACTGATTTTCATAGTTCAGCTTTAAAAATTCTTTAGTAGTCCTTCAATAATTTATTTTCTCAGAAAACTTCCACCCGCTATATCACCTCCTTAGATGTTGCATTTCCAAAGATGCTGAAACACATATTTTTTTTATTAAAGGTGGAATTTACAAAAATCTCTCCTTACACGATGCCTACAATATAAGATCAACACCTTCTCCAAATTTAAAGTTTCTATCCTTAGCTGTTTGGGCTGGGTGATGATGAATCAGTGAATCAGTTAGGACATTTCCTTTTATTTACTAGTGGAGAGAAGACTGCACGAATTGGCCTCCATCTTCCTTGGAAGCAACCACACGTGTTTTCATGGTAAGCCAAACTTTTAGGATTTAAATTACACATATGAGAGCATCTTGACACTAAAAACTTTGAGGTAAGGAAGCCTCAGCTCCAGCAGTAGCTTGGAACGTGTCAGGGTAATTTTTACCACCTAACTTCTTAATTTCCTCGTTAGGTGGTTTCTACTCGTTAAGCCGATTCGTTAAATGTGCCATAAGCAATAATTTGAAAGCAATTAGGTAATTTTTGTAGTATGAAGTGTAATAAGAATGTGTGGTTGCGTACACATAGTAGTAACAATTCCTACCTCCTTAGCTTGCAGATAAGTACGTAATATTTTGATAGTAAGTGGAACTGAAGTGAAAGAGGTTTGCCAGTTGACAACACAGAAGTGCAATGGGGAAATAAACTTTGGGCCCATTGTATAAAACATTTGACTTTACATTAACAGAGGAAATGACAGATCAAGCTTAACTCGGGAATCTGATTCTATCAACGTTAATCCAAAATTATATCGCAGTGACGTTTGATCAACTTTGACCTGCGAAAATTCGCAGATCAGAGTCTGATTCAGATGTAATCGTCAGTTTAGAACTTAGTGACATTAACAAACAACGCTTATGATTTGCACAAATACAAATTGAAATAAGGAAGTTGTTATTAACACACGCATATGCAACTATGCAACTCGCACTGCTGAAGCTCGAAATGTTTTTCGATTTACAAGCTTAGGTTGTGGGATCTATTAGCTATGTATGTAATGAGTGCATATAATAATTTCAGTTCATGGAGAACAATTCATGGAGACGTCTAGCGATTAATGTGATTAGTTTCGAGGCATTTTATACAGAGAAGAAAATTCGAAATATTTGCAGTGAACAATTACGAATATTGATGCAGGCAACAGCCAATAATTGTTTAACATCTCTTATAAACGTGCTCTCTCTGCTCTAGTAGCAATGACTATACAATACATGTTAGTTTTTGACCTATCGAACACATGACTGAACTGCTATGGCAACTGCAAGAGCTCTAATGAATAAAGGAGAAATAAGTAATTATACGTAGGTTGTTTAACAAATGGTTATTTATCAGGCGTCACTAGCACAACTCTTTCAGTAGCTCAGAGCTCGCGTGTTGGTCTCTCGAATGAAGGAACACAGGTTCATATCCAGGTCACTCCAAGGTATTATTTTTCCATTTCGTACTACTCTCTCTGCTGTATGGGACATAAAAGATAATAATTATAACAACGCGAGATCTGAAACCACATAACACTTTCCATTTTCTGAGGTTTCTGGGCCACTATGGTGGGCAGCATTCTGTGTGCAAGAAACTTACACAGTGTTAAGTACGGTATATTGTTTCCTTTCGTTTATTTTGCAGGTATCTGATTATTCCGGTGTGTCTGCTGCGGACGACAAAGGGCGATGATGATGATGATGATGATGATGTTTGGTTTGTCGGGCGCTCAACTGCGGGGTCGTCAGCGCCCTTACAAAGTCCCAGTTTTTTCAAAGCCCGATTTTTGTACACAGTCCATTCTAACCACGGCCACGAATGATGATGATGATGATGATGATGAAATGATGAGGACAACACAAACACCCAGTCCTCGGGCAGAGAAAATCCCCAACCTGGCCGGGAATCGAACCGGGGTCCCCGTGATCCAGAGGCAGCAACGCTAGCCACTAGACCACGAACTGCGAACAAATATCATTCTTGAAATTAAGTGATAAATCATTTAAGCTTGGAAAAAAACCATATTTCTTGCTCTGTTAGATCAGCAGTGAGCCTCATTTGGTGGATCCAAGTTTAGTGTTTTACAAAATAGCGGAGTCCTGAACAGAGCTCAATTTCTGAACTAACGTCAGATTTGGTTTCCAGCTAGAGATGTTTCTACAGTCGGCCCGTAGCGAGCCATAACAAAGCGACCCTCGCAGCAGAGGGGCTAATTAATGGGCAATGGATTTGCGCGAGACGAGTGCACAAAATGCGGTGTCACGTGCCTTTTGTTAACAATAAAATCACGTGATACTAACGTGGACAGTGCGTGTGCTTCACGTGATGAGCACCTGGCCTCGTGGAACTTTTACTCAAGGAGGGAATATCGAATGCCGATTGGTCAGCAAGAAGCGAGCATACACAGAAGTTTGTTCCGGACATTCTTATTGGTCGAGTAAACGATGATGGACTGTAACAAGCAGACGCAATGGGCGATACCAGTCGTGGAAAGAAGCGAAGCTGTAGTACAGATTCGGAAACTAGCGACAATGCAGCTAATTACGTAGGGATAATTGGGCCACTCTCTCTCTGGAAGTGTCGTGCGTTGCACGGGGCGCTTAATGCTCTTTGGTGACACCGAGAGAGATAGTTTTCTGTGAACACTTTGTTGGTTCACGAAGATCTGTGTCAACCGAATTTGTGCTGGATTTCTCGTGTATCTCCGCAGTGGAGGACACGAGAAGCGCAGCTACAATTAGTGTTTTTGCGAGAATTGTTGAGGGCAACAATGTGCACATCGTCCAGCCTTGGCGAGTGTACAAAGCCATTTGTCTTAGCCAGGGATGGATACAGTTTTCCACTTCATAGAAACAGAAGTTCTAGACTTTTAAATTCGGTCAGAAGCCTGCATAGTTTTGTCAGGGCACCAGATACAAGGGGTGATGAAAGCAATAATTGACTGCCACCGAAATTATCACTGCATTGTGTGAAAGGTAAGGACGCATTGCTCGGGTGTTAGGTGTTGAAGTCACCAGCGTGCTTTCACTTCAGGTCTGCATTAGTTTGAAATAATTTCTCGCATTCCCTCACATCCGCGTCAGCCACGTAATTCACGTCTGATCTTGAGGTTTACATTTGAGAAAGTGATCTGGCAGATACGAATTATTGCCCAGCTACAGTAGCTTAGTTTATATTGTCACTGTACAAAATTTTGGTTTTGGTAGTAATGTCAATTGAAATACTTTTAGTAGCTTTTCGGTATTAAGTTGCTAGCAACCTCAATATTTCCCTTGTGTATATTTTGCCACGGGTTGTTAATAGTTTGTATAGAATTTTCCTAGGATTACTATTTCCGCATCTTAAACACAAATCTTTATTGTAATTCATGTAATAAATTCTTTTGTAAAAGAAATATCCTGTTGTTTGTCCTAAACTAGAGTCGCCCCCCCCCCCCCGCCCCCCGTTCCTAACTAATACATTTTAAGTACGGCAGCTATTCTTCTGATGTCCAACAGTCTGTGTGGCGGGTATCTCCATACCTGGCAGGGCCTAGGTTCACCGGCTCAAGATTTAGTTTCCCTTTTCAGATCATTCCTTGCGTGCTAAGTGGTGGGGTAGATCACACTAAACCAGCACTGGTTCGTTAGAAACTGTTCTACTTTTCAGACTGCACAGAAGCTCTCCCTTATACCACACCTGAGACTCGATACCTCAGCCACTATGGAACTAGCCACGAAAGACAGTTTTTTCGCTTTCGAGTCCCTGTTTGCATAATACTTTTCACCCACCAGAAAGTTTGAAAACACCGCAGTCTCCAATGCAGAGGGAAAGATTCATGCTGTAAAAAAGCTGAGTAGCCTGTGGCTAAGGCACTTCTCTGAGAAATTGCTTCTTCCGGGAGTGTTGAGGCCACAGGGCATACAGCAGAACCCTGTGAAGTTTAGAAAGTAGAGGAGAAGTACTGGTAGAATTGAAGGTATCAGGATTGATGGTGAGTAGTAGCTCGTAAGAACAAGAACTGAAAAACAAGTTTGCGGTTTTGTTCAAATGGCTCTGAGCATTATGGGACTTAACTTCTGAGGTCATCAGTCCCCTATAACTTAGAACTACTTAAACCCAACTAACCTAAGGACATCACACACATCCATGCCCGAGGCAGGATTCGAACCTGCGACCGTAGCGGTCACGCGCTTCCAAACTGAAGTGCCTAGAACCGCACGGCCACACCGGCCGGCCTGCGGTTTTGTCTCCCATAGCTATAATGAACTTTCGAAGTTTAGTTAGTTGAAGTACAATTCCAGCACAAAGTTCACAGAAACAATTGCTGCTGATCTGAGACGAGTGTTGCGTATGGATTCTGCTAACTCCAAGCATGGCTATTGCAGCAGTTGAAAACAACATCACCATTCAAAGAGGGCCTCATTGGGGCACAATACAAACTGGAAAAATTCAGCAATGTTGTTCTGCTTTGGATTATGCAGTGACAAGTCAGAACTCTTAGTTAAAAAACATTGACTCAGCTGCTTGATGCTTTAACATTTTTTTTATGATAGTGGTGTATCTGATCCTCCACACGTACTCTCCACGCTATATATCGACGTGTGCACTCAAATTTTACTGAAGGAACAATTCTGCATTGAAAACTTGGACAACTCTCTGTGGCTTGAATGATCCAAGTTCTCGCCGTTTTCTACCTGCAGCCACAAATTTCGTCTGACACCTCTTGCGAAACTTTTTACTGAACACTGGGTCAGTTTTCTGGCCTCCAAATCCAGCTTCATCATACAAAGTACCGCCTTCAAAAAACTATCATGAACTGTACTCTCTTGTTAATTCCACTGTGGTTGACCACAGAACAGTGGTCGTGAAAGTTTTTTATCTCACGATTCCATTCTGACATTGTAGGACAACACATCGGGTGGAATATGTACCGATGTTATTATTAATTGGTGTGTATATAAACTAGTGTGTTATGAGCTCTGAGTAGACTGGTTGTAGTAACGGCACTGTAAGTTGGCCATCGGCTCCCCCAGTACAGGGTGTTCTAAAATGATCGTTAGTTGTTTGATCACATATACAGGGTGGCCAAAACAAAAGAAGCTCCACGTTTTACAAAGAATAAAGAGAAAATTCACTCGTTTATTGTAGATACAGAACACAAAGTAATACATTATTATAATAAAAAACAACGTACTGAACATTCAATAGGTCAGTAGTTCACAGGAAGTGCTGAAAATTTTCACCAAAAACTTTGATACACAACTCAGCACGTCTTAACATGTTTCTGGAAACTTTTGCTAATTCATTTGGTGTGATTTCAGCAATAGTACTGCGAATGTTTGTTTTCAACTCTTCAATCGTATGCGGGTTGGTACTATATAGACTTTACCCTTTAAATTACCTCAAAAATAAAAACACGGGTAGACAAATTGAGCGATCTGGGAGGCCATAAAACTGCGGAAACTGTACGCTCTTCTCCGAAAACTTCACGGACGTCTGACTTTGAGAACGAAATTACAATTAAATCAATGCCATTAGTTGCTGACGGGCGTTGATGTATATCAACGGGGACAGTTGAAAATGTGAACCCCAAACGGGACTCGAACCCGGGATCTCCTGCTTACATGGCAGTCGCTTTATCTACCTTTTTTTACATTTTGTTAGTCGTGTTTGGTCGTTGTAGACGTCACATCACATCCGTTCAAGTTCGATTGTTGATCCTTCCAATCAGTTTTTTATTACAGAGGCCAACCAGCATTCTGACCGAACACGCTGAGCTACCGTGCCGGCACCCGTCTGAGCCACCGACAGCACAGAGGGTAGTGCGATTGCGGGAATTTATCGCCGGACATGTCCAAAAGAACAGATGGCATCTTCAGAGACGTTGAGACCCGTGAAATATGCGCCGTAGCGCCATCTTGCCGGAAAAACACATTCTCTCGTTCTCCCTCCGTTACGTACGCTGGACAGTTAACAGTGTTGTTAATGAACTTGGGACCTGCATTCCATCGGCCTGAAGCTACACACCAAACGCCTACTTTCAGCTCATGCAGAGGCACCTCAAGGCGTTCCCTGAGATTGTCTGTTGACCCATTGCCTGTATTTTCAGAATTAACGTGCCCACTAAGATGTACCATGCTTTGTCTGAGCTGATTTGGATCCAGATAACCATCAGTGACATGCGTGAGTAACAGTTCGCAATAGTGTTGCCATTGTGCGTGATCTGTAGATTTTAAAGCTCGCATCACTCTTACTTTGTATGCTTGAGTAGTTCAATACTTTCTGACGAACAAAACTTTCTTTACACTTTCACTTTAAGCGTTAGGGACTGAACCGTTTGCTCTAACTTTAGTGATCATTTTCTGCACAACGCGTTTTATAGAACCAGCTATCTCTGTATATTTTATCGCGAACCTTTTATTTAACGTTTTAAACGATTTACAGCAAAAAAAGTTTCAACAATACTCTATGTTCGATTGACAAAGACTTTCTGCAGAACTGTAAAAATCAGAACAACCTTCCAACTGCCTACTGTCAACGTGCCACTGATCACTAAATCATCGCTCGACGTCGCATGACGTCACGTGGCCTCTGCTCGAGTGCCGCCCTACCATTAAGAAACAATAATATTCAGATAGCTTGAAATATCATGTTCATTCTCACGTGGGGACTCTTTTATCCTGGCCACCCCATATCTAAAAAAAAAGGGCTGGAGGAAATGTGTTGTTTGCGCCATAATGTTCACACATACACACACCTAAAAGGGTCATTAGCCGTTAACAGAGTTCCACGTGTACAGTATCCATAGTACGCAGAATATCTAAGTGACGTTTCAGTTCCGGCCGTGTCTGGCATAGCAAGTCCTCTTAAACGTTGTGTAGCGTCTTGTGCACCATCGTTGCACATGCTCAGATGCCCACAACTCGTCCTCTTCATGACAATACCGGATTCGTTGAACGTCATGAAGCACTGTCTGTTTGTCAGACGTGGTGGCAGTGTGCTTCTCTAACGTGTGCGGAAGTTCTGCTGGACCTAGTTTTCAGATCTGGTTTCTGTCAACCATTCCATACTATGTGACATCTGCTCAGGACGGTCATTTTTGTCACTAACAACCTAAAAGAAATAAATCATTTTTGAACACCCTTACTGATCGTTAAAACCGGTGCCATTCGGGACACTTTGTTGACCATGGCTTGCCAACCTCAGTGATCTGACAATCGACATTACAGAGGTGTTGTTGGTTTTATAATGATATTTGTACTTATATTTAAATGGACTGTTGAATATGAGACACCGCAAAAAAATCGATTATTGATTTAAATGTCAATTTTATTCTGCTCCTTGATTTGTATTACAATGGGCTTAATTAATTTAATGTTCCTTGGTACAGATACGCTATGTGATCAAAAGTATCCGGACACCCCCAAAAACATACGTTTTTCATATTAGGTCCATTGTGCTGCCACCTACTGCCAGGTACTCCTTATCGGCGACCTCAGTAGTCATTAGGCATCGTGAGAGAGCAGAATGGGGCGCTCCACGGAACTTAACGGACTTCGAACGTGGTCAGGCGATTGGGTGCGACTTGTGTCATACGTCTGTACGCGAGATTTCCACACTCCTAAACATCCCTAGGTGAAGTGGAAACGTGATACAGCACAAAAGCGTACAGGGCGACCTCGTCTGTCCAGATCATCGCAAAGGAATTCCAAATTGCATAAGGATCCACTGTAAGTACTGTGACAGTTAAACGGGAGGCGAGGAAACGGATTTCACGGTCGAGCGGCTGCTCATAAGCCACACATCAGGCCGGTAAATGCCAAACGACGCCTCGCGTAAACATTGGACGACTGAACAGTGGAAAAACGTTGTGTGGAGTAACGAATTACGGTACACAATGTGGCGATCCGATGGCAGGGTGTGGGTGGGTATGTCGAATGCCCGGTGAATGTCATAGAACACCTTTGGAATGTTTTACAACGCCGACTTCTTGCCAGGCCTCACCGACCGACATCGATACCTCTCCTCAACGCAGCACTCCATGAAGAATGGGGTGCCATTCCCCAAGAAACCTTACAGCACCTGATTGAACGTATGCCTGCGAGAGGGGAAGTTGTCATCAAGGGCAAGGGTGGGCCAGCACCATATTGAATTCCACAATTACCGATGGAGGGAGTCATTTTCAGCCAGGTGTCCGGGTACTTTTGACCATATAGTGTAAGTACCGCATTTGAAGATGACCATCTGTGTAACACGCATTCAGGAATCTATATTATTTCCGCGTCAAAATTTATACCATAACATTTTATTCGTCTGTAATTTGTCATGAACTGCTATATACAGTATATTATGACTATTAAGGTAAATACATTGTTTTTTCTCTATCAAAATGCTTCATTTGATAACTATGCCTATCAGTAGTTAGTGCCTTCCATAGTTTGAATCTTTTATTTAGCTGGCAGTAGTGGCGCTCGCTGTATTGCAGTAGTCCGAGTAATGAAGATTTTTGTGATGTAAGTGATTTCTGAAAGGTATAGTTTAATGTTAGTCAGGGCCATTCTTTTGTAGGGATTTTTGAAAGTCAGATTGCGTTGCGCTAAAAATATTGTGTGTCAGGTTAAGCACAGGCCTTGTACAATTTTTCAAAAAGGGGACGTTTCATATAAAAATTTCACAGGTCGAAAATTTACGTTACAAATGTGTAGAAACAAAATCCTGTAAATATAACAGTGTCCAAAAAATTTTCGTCGGCATTGTGGTACATTCAAGCATTTACACACATTTCATAACTCTTAAAGTACGATTCTTGGTTTCCAACATCCTGTTCCACAAATCAGAGTCCCTAACCACTACTCATTATTCCTTACCTTATTACACATATACATATTCGTCGTCGTAAAAAATAACATCAAAACACCTCAGTCAAATCTCAAAAACGTCGTAGCTTTATGCAATAATTTCAAACCCTAAAAAATATTCTATGCTCATTTCAATAGTGTCATCTACCTCAAACGTACTTTAAAATCATGCTCCCTTACCAAATACATCATTCAAAGCTCTCACAGTATCACAATGGTTCCGAAAAAATATGAACAGTTCACAAAGTACAGACAAAATACAATTTCGTAAGTGTGAAGTTATCCAACTGTGTAATTACGTAAACATCTGTCACTGATGTAGTAAAAAAAATGTTTGTCTCTCTCAGTTAAATGATAAGATAGCTGTGTAATTATGTGTTAGAGAAATATGGTACCGATGTGTAAAGTTGTATAAGCAAATACCATATTAGCTAGGGCTCCTTGTGCTTGCCAAACACATGGTACACAAAGTAAACGTGTACCCCCCTGAGGATTAATGAATAATACCCTCAGGTGTTACAGATTACAGCAATGGAATGAAATGTGTCACGGAAAACCTTTGTATCATTGTACTTCAAATATCTTTAAAAATAAATGATTTAAGTGCAAGATTAATCACTCAAATACGTGGTAACGCCACCTCTGTATAAAAATCACTGGCTGTGCTGTGTGCAGTCTGTGTCTAGTTTGCACTGTTGTCTCCCATTGCTGCATTGCTGCATTGTTAGGCAGCTGGATGTGAACAGCGCGTAGCGTTGCGCAGTTGGAGGTGAGCCGCCTGCAGTGGTGGATGTGGGAGAGATGGCGGAGTTTTGTAATTTGTCATGAACTGCAATATATATTATGACTATTAAGGTAAATACATTGTTTTTTCTCTATCAAAATCCTTCATTTGCTAACTATGCCTATCAGTAGTTAGTGCCTTCCATAGTTTGAATCTTTTATTTAGCTGGCAGTAGTGGCGCTCGCTGTATTGCAGTAGTTCGAGTAATGAAGATTTTTGTGAGGTAAGTGATTTCTGAAAGGTATAGTTTAATGTTAGTCAGGGCCATTCTTTTGTAGGGATTTTTGAAAGTCAGATTGCGTTGCGCTAAAAATATTGTGCGTCAGGTTAAGCACAGGCCTTGTACAATTTTTCAAAAAGGGGACGTTTCACGTCTGAGTCGCACACACCCGTGAGTTGTCAGTACTGTAAGACAAGCAACAAAACATTTCCCCCTCTCTCATCCTCTAACCCTGCAGTGGCTGCGTTAGCTAGTTCTCTGCTCCTGAAGTAATTGGTCAGCTTTACACAGCTCACAGCTGACTTCAGCAGCTTCAATTAAATTTGGGCACATCTTTAAAAACACCGCCAGAAAAGAGTTGTTACACTCCTTTAGAGGTTTCCAATTCACTCAATATTGTTGCAACAGTGTATTGGAATACAGAAATGATTAAATTTATAGATCAATAGCACAAGCAGGTATCGTCCCCTGTTGAAACACCCATATTAGTATGTGATGCATCCTCCATGAGCGCCAATACAGGAGGTGATTCTGACATCCAGTCGGTCGTACGGATGACGAACACTGTACTGGGTACGTTATTCCATGCGTGCTCGACATGTTCCCGTAGTTCTCTAAGAGCTATTGGCTGACACGTCGTACGAGTCACTTCTCATCCCATCATACCGAGTAAAACAGAATTAATGTCCGGCGTTCCCCAAGGAAGTGTTATAGGCGCTCTATTGTTCCTGATCTATATTAACGACATAGGAGACAATCTGAATAGCCGTCTTAGATTGTTTTCAGATGATGCTGTCATTTACAGTCTTGTAAAGTCATCAGATGATTAAAACGACTTGCAAAATGATTTAGGTAAGATATTTGTATGGTGCGATAAGTGGCAATTGACCCTGAATAAGGAAAAGTGAGAAGTTATTCACACGTGTACTAAAAGAAATCAGCTAAATTTCGATTACGCGATAAGTCACACAAATTTGAAGGCTGTAAATTCAACTAAATACTTAGGGATTACAATTACAATAACCTAAATTGGAACGATCACATAGATAATATTGTGGGTAGAGCAAACCAAAGACTGCGATCCATTGGCAAAACACTTAGAAGGTGCAACAGGTCTAGTAAAGAGACTGCTAACATCGCGCTTGTCCGCCCTGTTCTGGAGTATTGCTGTGCGGTGTGGGATCCGCAACAAGTGGGACTGACGGATGACACCGAAAATGTACAAAGAATGGCAGCTCGTTTTGTATTATCGCGAAATAGGGGAGATAGTGTCACAGACATGATACGTGAATTGGAATGGCAATCATTAAAACAAAGGCGTTTTTCGTTGCGATGGGATCTTCTCATGAAATTTCAATCACCAATTTTGTCTTCCGATTGCGAAAACATTCTGTTGGCACTCACCTACATAGGGAGAAATGATCATCACGATAAAATAAGAGAAATCAGGGCTCGCACAGAAAAACTGAAGTGTTTGTTTTTTCCGGGTGCCGTTCGAGAGTGGAACGTTAGAGAGACAGCTTGAAGGTGGTTCATTGAACCCTCTACCAGGAACTTACTTGTGAATAGCAGAGTAATCACGTATATGCAGATGTAGAAGTGCTTAAATGGAGATAAGTCCAGAGATCGTGCTGACCAGAGAAGTTGCTACACGTCTTGCAAAGAACGTTGGGCTTCACGGACAGTGTGTGGGCGAGCGTTATCCTGTTGAAACATCACCTTCCTACTGCAAGAATAGCAAAATAATAGATCTAACTACATTTTGCACATACTGAGTGCTGCTTAGCATTCCCTCCAGAAGCACCAAAGGTGAACATGTGTTGTAGCTGATCGCACCGTAGACCATAAGGCCTGGGGTGGGGACAGTCTGTCTTGGACTAATGCAGTCTACGAGATAGCCCTCACCAGGTCTGCATCGTACGTGCAAACGACAATCTCTTGCCTGCACGCAGAATCTGCTTTCATCACTGAACACCACAGGGCATCATTCCGTCTTCTAAGTGATCCTTCCAAGTGGTCCTCTGTCGGCACGTCGATGGTGTGGCGTGAAGGAAAACGGGCGGGAGGTATGCGTTCCTGTAGTCCCACTACTAATAACCAGTATGCAACAGTTCGTGTTGACACGTCTGGGCTTACAAGCCCTCTTATTTCTGCTGCGGTAGCTGTTTGATGTGCCACTAGTGTCCTTACAATACGATGATCCTAGCGTGCAAATACGACGATCCTGGCGGACGAATGCATGAACGTCCAGAACCTTGTCTACAGATGCGAGAATGTTCGGGTGTCTGCTGGTACCAGGATCGTTACACGCAGAACGTCCAACGTGTTTGGCAGTTCTCCAGAAGGACCATCCTGCCACTCGGAGGACCATAGCTTGATCCCTTTCAAACTCGCTCAGTTAGATGTAGAAAGCACGAGTGCGTCTCCACGGCATGGTCGCCTGCCTTTGCATCACACTGAGTCTTCTGGCTGTGAGCATTCTCTATTAAAGGCTGGACACGCTGGTTTGCTATGCCACTATGCTGTCTATTGGCGGATGACGCTGAAACCATCTCCCAGATGGTATAAGCCGACATCGGACCAAAATCGACATCTTGTTTCTGGGTTACTAAATTTTTGTTCCAGCAGTGTATTACTGTCTCTCTAAGCATTTTTGTTTGCTACTGAGTAGGAAAACTACGCTCTTAAGAAACGTTAGTTGCCGTTTTTGAATTTGCTAGTTAGTTGCTACATGCATACAGCTGTAAAATACGGCTGAGAACCGCTGGTCGCAACAATACTTAATTTGGGCTGCAGTTTGACGACCACTGCCATAGAACACTGTGTACTGTTTCTCAAGGTAGCGCACCTACACCGAAGCGGCATCAATTCTTCGGTGTTTGGTTGGTTGTTTTGGGGGAGGGGACCATACAGTGAGCTCATCGGTCTTATCGGAAAAGGTAAGGATGGTGAAGAATGCCGGCCGTGCCCTTTTAAAGGAACCATCCTGGCATTTTGCCTGAAGCGTTTTAGGGACATCACGGAAAACCTAAGTGAGGATGGCCGGACATGGGTTTGAACCGTCGTCCTTCCGAATGCGAGTCCAGTGTGCTAACCACTGCGCCAGCTCGCTCGGTAATTGTTCGTTATGGAATACAATAAAATACTAACACGAGCAGTTTACCAATAATGCTTCGCACGTATCGCTCTTTCATAAATTCGTGCTACCTGAAATACTGATTAAGGCCACCCTACAGGTACAATGTTTTAACCCTAACGTTTTGGAACACTCATCAAATATGTGTGAATTCCTAAGGGACCAAACTGCTGAGGTCATCGGTCCCTAGACTTACACACTACTTTAACTTATGCTAAGAACAACACAAACACCCATGCCGCAGGCGTGGACTGTGCGGCTGGTCCCGGCGGAGGTTCGAGTCCTTCCTCAGGCATGTGTGTGTGTGTTTGTCCTTAGGATAATTTAGGTTCAGTAGTGTGTAAGCTTAGAGACTGATGACCTTAGCAGTTAAGTCCCATAAGATTTCACATTTGAACATTTTTCTTGAACACCCATGCCGGGGGAGGACTCGAACTTCCGGCGGGAGGGGCCGCGCAGTCCGTGACATGGCGCCTTGAACCGCGGGCTACTCCCGGTGGTACACTCATCATTAGTGCACATTCGGTAAGTAGCTTTTAAAAATATTTCCCAGTGTTCAGGCACTTTTGTAAAAGTTTGGATTTACGAGAGTAAAGTGAATATTTCTCAGACTAGCAGTGAAAAACAGTGTATTTGGGAACAAAAATGCATCTTTTTCACCATAATTCAACGCAATTTGTTTTCTCCAGGGAGGAGAAGCCATCACTAATGTTTCTTTTAGGAAGATGTGCAATATTCCAACTTCTGTCTGCCACATTTTATTAGACTCAAATAAAGCAGTTACAAATTTATTTATAGATGACAATGGGTGGAAGTCGTTGCGTCCTATATCTACTGAATAGAGTGCACACTAAAACTATTCGTACTTCATATCCGCCAGTTTTCTATTACTCCTTGTACTGTAGGGACAGTTTTTTCGAAATTCCACTCCTAAGGCCGTAAAATAGGGGGGTGAAAGGTTTTTTGAAACTATGTCGCCATTAGGGCAATTATGAAGCTACAACTAAGAAAATTGGTATTGGGTTACTCGGTCAGAACTAAAAGAGTAAGTGTTTCAGAATTTTTGAAAATTCAGCCCCTACGGGGTGAAAACTTTTTTTTTTATAAATAAGTCGTTCTTAAAGAACTAATTACTAAACCATTTTAAAGCTACATTTATAAAAGATTTATCAGATGAAAATAAAAAGTTACGTGTTTCAATGTTGTTGGAAAATAATTCATTACGAAGGCAGAGTCGCTGCTCCGAAGTACATTAGAAAAAGATCAGGGTTCTATGGTGTCACTTTACAATGTGATGTAATTTGCGAACTAAATCAAAAGAAGCTGTTTAACAGTCAGCACAACAAGTTGGCTTTATCAGAACTGCAATGAAAAAGAAACGAATCTTTACTACACTAATTTTTCAGCAGGGCTAATATATATTTACAATATCGTTTGTAATGTAATCAGTACACAAACTAATCATGACTAATGACAAATAAATACCACATTTAAATATGATTCCATGTACAGGAATATCCGTTTGAGACGAGAGAAATCAGCGTCGGGAGTAAGCCTGGTCCCATTTGTCTCCTTTGCTTTTTAACTCGCTACACAAAATTAAATTAAACCCTATAGATCTGATATAATTCTCTGAGGCATTTGAGTCTCGTCTTTATCTACAACAATGAGAGACGCTCAAGAAATGTGATGGGGAATTGAAGTTCGTGTTAGGGAGGGCGTTGGACTAGAGTAGACCATACAGGTGTATTAACTGTATCAGTGTGGTGGTGTAATGGCTAACACACCTCCTTAGAACAGAGGACACCTGGACTGAAGTCCCAGGTGTGGCAGACATTTTAATTCATTTCTGGAACTTCTACCGTTATCATAGCTAAATTAAACCTCTTGGAACACTTAGTTATTCAAAGCCTGACAGCTATGTAAAGGGTCACTAACTCTTTCGTAGTGTGTAGATTTACACATGACCAATGCGCGTCACAACATGCAAATTCGATTTAAAAAAATCTGTTCAAACCATACAGTCTATGAGAGCGAAGCAGCGGGCACGAAGCTAGTTATAAAACAAGTCGTTAGGTATTTTTTTAAGACTATTTGAGTATAGACATTAATGGAGCACTACCTCCACAAATTTATCGCTGTTTGTGGTGTCATAAATTTTGGAAAACCCATGGAAAATTTAATTACGGTTTTGGAGTTGGAAGTCAGAGCTCAGTTGTCGAACGCATTAGTGTGCTATTAGTTCTATACTCAGACTCCTGTGCACTGTGTCTTTCAGCTGTTCTCAGTTTGCTGAGGGACTGAAATGCTCGCCAGAGAAACAACTGAGAATTTCTTTTCAATCAATGATTCCGAAAGTATGTGAGAAAGAAATATATAATATTGCAGTGGCGTATTTCAGTACACATAATTTTATGTTAGATTCGCCATTTTGCTTCAGGAAAGGAGTATTCTCAGTAAATGCTATTTCTTCCTTCTTATGTGAATCATTACCAGGGTTAACCTATAAATTGATGGTAAAGACATTTTCTTTGATTTAACAAAGCGTTTGATTGTGTGTACCATGTTAACATTTTTGTTGAACCGTAAGATTATAGCATGTGGTGAAAATGTCAGGAGTGGTTCACTTCGTACCTGGAGAGAATGAAGTAGAAGGATGTCCTCCATTGTCAACGGTCAGAGAAGAGATTTGAAGTGGACTGGGGTCATGGAAAGCAGGAAGTGTCACAGGATTCTGTTCTGGCTCTGTTGATCTTCTTAAAACAATCAGTGACATGCCTGTAAATATGTTACATCATTAAAAACGTTTTCTCTTTGCAGATAACACAAGTGTTTTTGTGAAAGCTGTGGAATGTAATATAATTGGTGTAGGTAATGCGATATTAGGTAAAGTTAGCACTACATAACTCTTATAAAAGCGGAATTTACTGGCCCAAGGTGGTCAAACAGTCAGTGAAGTGATCCATCTGAAATTATTAGCACTGAGGATAGATGAAAAGATTTGTTAAAGGTTTCATGTGCAAGAGTTTCTGCAGAAAGTGAATGCTGTTATGTTCAAAAAAAGAATAATTTCCACCTCTAACATTGAAGCATGAAGGGTTGCTTACTTTGCTTATTTTCACCCTATGATCTCGTATGGTGTTATACTTCACTCCAATTCTGTGCACTCATTAAGAATATTCTTAGCAGAGGGCGGTGAAGCAGAGCTGCAGAGTCCGTTGCGAACTTCGTGTAGGCCACTGGTCGGAATAGTAACTGTTTTATCGCTACATAAAGACTCCACAATGGCATTTGTTTACAACATTGACTCCTTCAGAAGAAACTACAACATTCAATCAGTGAACACCAGGCGGAAAAAAAGGTTGGCACTCAGATAGTGCGTCTTATAGCACATATTGATACATGTGCACCATTCAGCATGTTTCACTTTCAACAGTTTACAGCTGAACTAGAAAAACTGAGAGATGTACCGCAGATCTTCAAACCTAAGCTGAAAGGTTTCATTGTGGCACATTCCTTCTGTCAGGTACTCGGTAGCTAAAGTTGAAATGCACCTACTCACGGAGGTGCAGTATGTGCTGTAATTATCACACGACAGCGAAACTTTGTAGAAATGCTAATACTTTATTATGGAACTATCTGCCAATTTTTCTCTGTTTTATTGTTTATTTTTTGTTTTTACTCTGAAGAGCTGGTACACCTTCCTAATATCGTTTAGGGCCCCCGCGAGCACGCAGAAGTGCCGCAACACGATGTGGCATGGACTCAACTAACGTCTGAAGTAGTGCTGGAGGGAATTGGCACCATGAATCCTGCAGGGCTGTTCATAAATCCGTAAAAGTATGTTCAATAACGTTCATGTCTGGGGAGTTTAGCGGCTAGCGGAAGTGTTTAAACTGAAAAGAGTGATTCTGGATTCACTCTGTAACAATTCTGGACTTGTGGTGCGCCGAATTGTCCTGCTAGAACTGCCCAAGTCAATCGGAATGCACAATGGACACGAACGGACGCAGGCGATCAGACAGAATTCTTACGTTCGTGTCACCTGTCAAAATCGTATCTAGACATATCAGGGGTCCCATATCAATCCAACTGCACACGGGCCACACCATTAGAGCCTCTTCCAGCTTGATCAGTCCCCTGCTGACATGCAGGGTCCATGGATTCATGGGGTTGTCGCCATACCCGTACAGGTCCATCCGCTTGATACAATTTGAAATGAAACTCTTCCGACCAGGCAACATGTTTCCATCATCAACAGTCCAATGTCAGTCTTGAGGAGTCCAAGCGAGGCGTAAAGCTTTGTGTTGTTCAGTCATCATAGGTACGAGGGTGGATTTACGGTCCGAAAGCCCATATCGATGATGTTTCGTTGAATGGTCACTAGCTGACACCTGTTAATGGCCCAGCATTGAAATCTTCAGCAATTTGCCGAAGGGTTGCACTTCTGTTACGCTGATCGATGCTCTTCAACGGCCGGAGTGTCCGAGCGGTTCTAGGCGCTACAGTCTGGAACCGCGTGACCGCTACGGTCGCAGGTTCGAATACTGCCTTGAACGTGGATGTGTGTGATGTCCTCAGGTTAGTTAGGTTTTAGTAGTTCTAAGTTCTAGGGGACTGATCACCACAGCAGTTAAGTCTCATAGTGCCCAGAGCCATTTGAACCACTTTTTCCCGTGCTTGCAGGATCTTTTTTCTACCGCAGCGATTTCGATTTGATGTTTTACCGGTTTCCTGATATTCACGGTACACTCGTGGAATGATCGTACCAGAAAATTCCCACTTCACCGCTACCTCGCAGATGCTGTGTCCCATCGCTCGTGCGCTGACTAAAACACCACGTTCAAACTCACTTAAATCTTGATAACCTGCTATTTTAGCAGCAGTAAATGATCTTACAAATGCGCCAGACAGTTGTTGTCTTATATAGGCGTTGTCGACAGCAGCGCCTTATTCTGCCTGTTTACATACCCCTGTATTTGAAATCGCATACCTATATCAGTTTCTTTGGCGCTTCAGTGTATAACCAGCATTCTGTAAAATATGTACTGACTCGTTTCATGACAAAGTACACTACTGGCCATTAAAATTGCAACACCACGAAAATGACGTGCTACAGACGCGAAATTTGACCGACAGGAAGAAGATGCTGTGATATGCGAATGATTAGCTTTTCAGAGAATTCACACAAGGTTGGCGCCGGTGGCGACACCTACAACGTGCTGACATGAGGAAAGTTTCCAACCGATTTCTCATATACAAACAGCAGTTGACCGGCGTTGCATGGTGAAACGTTGTTGTGATGCCTCGTGTAAGGAGGAGAAATGCGTACCATCACGTTTCCGACTTTCATAAAGGTCGGATTGTAGTCTATCGCGATTGCGGTTTATCGTATCGCGACATTGTTGCTCGCGTTGGTCGAGATCCAATGACTGTTAGCAGAATATGGAATCGGTGGGTTCAGGAGGGTAATACGGAACACCGTGCTGGATCCCAAGGGCATCGTATCACTAGCAGTCGAGATGACAGGCATCTTATCCGCATGGCTTTAACGGATCGATCCCGGAGTCAACAGATGGGGACGTTTACAAGACAACAACCATCTGCACGAACAGTTCGACGACGTTTGCAGCAGGATGGACTATCAGCTCGGAGACCACGGCTGCTGTTACCCTTGACGCTGCATCACAGACAGGAGCGCCTGCGATGGTGCACTCAACGACGAACCTGGGTGCACGAATGGCAAAGCGTCATTTTTTCGGATGAGTTCAGGTTCTGTTTACAGCATCATGATGGTCGCATCCGTGTTTGGCGACATCGCGGTGAACGCACATTGGAAGCGTGTATTCGTCATCGCCATACTGGCGTATCGCGCGGCGTGATCGTATGGTGTGGCATTGGTTACGCGTCTCGGTCACCTCTTGTTCGCATTGATGGCACTTTGAACAGTGGACGTTACATTTCAGGTGTGTTACGACCCGTGGCTCTACCCATCATTCGATCCGTGCGAAATCCTACATTTCAGCAGGATAATGCACGACCGTATGTTGCAGGTCCTGTGCGGGCCTTTCTGGATACAGAAAATGTTTGACTGTGGCCCTGGCCAGCACATTCTCCAGATCTCTCACCAATTGAAAACGTCTGGCCAATGGTGGCCGAGCAACTGGCTCGTCACAATACGCCAGTCACTACTCTTGATGGCCGCCGCGGTGGCCGTGCGCTTCTGGGCGCTGCAGTCCGGAACAGCGGGACTGCTACGGTCGCAGGTTCGAATCCTGCCTCGGGCATGGATGTGTGTGATGTCCTTAGGTTAGTTAGGTTTAAGTAGTTCTAAGTTCTAGGGGGCTGATGACCTAAGATGTTAAGTCCCATAGTGCTGAGAGCCATTTGAACCATTTTTGAACTACTCTTGATGAACTGTGGTATCGTGTTGAAGTTGCATGGGCAGCTGTACCTGTACACGCCATCCGAGCTCTGTTTGACTCAATGCCCAGGCGGATTAAGGCCGTTATTACGGCCAGAGGTGGTTGTTGTGGGTGCTGATTTTTCAGGATCTATGCACCCAAATTGCGTGAAAATGTAATCACATCTCAGTTCTAGTATAATATATTTGTCCAATGATTACCCGTTTATAATCTGCATTTCTTTTTGGTGTAGCAATTTTAATGTCCAGTAGTGTAGTTTGGGTCGCACGGTCACTGTGAACCTGATAAGTAAATGAAATGAACGAAGACGAGGGACAGACGCCTTGCGTGGCAGAGAATACGGCGAGCTGAGGTGTCGTCGCCTCACGTGGCGGTCGTATGTCGCGGTCAGCCGGGGCGACGGACGCTTCGTCCGGAAGCGGCGGGCGCGAAAAGAGGTGGGCGTCGGCGTGGCGACGTGGCGACGTGCGCCAGCCTTGTACGGCCGGCGCGGGGCGGCACGTAGCACGTAGCGCCTTTATTTGACGCTCCGCTGTGCTGTGGCCGCCCGCGCTGCATGGCGATAGGCGGGGCAGGCGCCGGCCTCCAGGGTATTGGCCGCACGCGCCCTGCTCCGCACAAAAACCTTCCTCTCTACAGTTCAGTCTCTTATTACACCGATAAAAAAGCTGTAGATGTCTGACGTAACTTACAAAGTATTTTCTATAATGCCGTTTTTCATACTCATTTATAATCTGCACTGTCGCGTCTTTTAAGGATACGGGGTACTTTTCCGGCTCAGTGTTATGGTGATCGTACAATTTCACAGGCAGTTTGGCCTCCACGATCGCCTGACCTAACACCACCTGACTTTTTCTTCTGGCATGCAGCGAAAGCAACTGTCTGTAAAAATCGCCCAAAATCCACCGAGGAACTGAAAACTGCAATAACCACTTTCACTGCCCGCATCTCGTGGTCGTGCGGTAGCGTTCTCGCTTCCCACGCCCGGGTTCCCGGGTTCGATTCCCGGCGGGGTCAGGGATTTTCTCTGCCTCGTGATGGCTGGGTGTTGTGTGCTGTCTTTAAGTTAGTTAGGTATAAGTAGTTCTAAGTTCTAGGGGACTGATGACCATAGATGTTAAGTCCCATAGTGCTCAGAGCCATTTGAACCATTTTTGAACCACTTTCACTGCTTCTGTTACAGAAGAAATGTTACAGCTTGTGTCTGGAAACATGATTGTTGTGGCCTCCAGTCCTGAGACTGGTTTGATACAGCTCTCCATGCTACTCTATCCTGTGCAAGCTTCTTCATCTCCGAGTACCTACTGCAACCTACATCCTTCTGAATCTGCTTAGTGTATTCATCTCTTGGCCTCCCTCTACGATTTTTACCCTCCACGCTGCCCTCCAACACTAAACTGGTGATCCCTTGATGCCTCAGAACATGTCCTACCAACCGATTCCTTCTTCTAGTCAAGTTGCGCCACAAACTACTCTTCATCCAATTCTATTCAATACCTCCTCATTAGTTATGTGATCTACGAATCTAATCTTCAGTATTCTTCTGTAGCACCACATTTCGAAAGCTTCTATTCTCTTCTTGTTCAAACTATTTATCATCCATGTTTCACTTCCATACATGGCTACACTCCATACAAATACTTTCAGAAACGACTTCCTGACACTTAAATCTATACTCGATGTTAACAAATTTCTCTTCTTCAGAAACGCTTTCCTTGCCATTGCCAGTCTACATTTTATATCCTCTCTACTTCGACCATCATCAGTTATTTTGCTCACGAAATAGCAAAACTCCTTTACTACTTGAAGTGTCTCATTTCCTAATCTAATTCCCGCAGCATCGCCCGACTTAATTCGACTACGTTCCATTATCCTCGTTTTGCTTTTGTTGATGTTCATCTTATATCCTCCTTTCAAGACACTACCCATTCCGTTCGACTGCTCTTCTAAGTCCTTTGCTGCCTCTGACAGAATTACAATGTCATCGGCGAACCTTAAAGTTTGATTAGACGAATTGAATTATGTATTCAACAATAGGGTGGACACTTTCAACATCTAATGTGAAAATTTGTAAATAAAAATGAATATTCAATAAATTAATAACGTGTATTTCACTGAGTTTCATTTCGGTATATTCACTGCGGTATACGGCACGCGCACCTAATAATCATACGGCACTGCGGAGAGACTTTTTGAACACCCCGTATATGTTTGGATCTGGGTTATTATCATTTCTCCGCCTATGACTAAGTTTCGCCATATTGCCACAATCCCCATGAAATGTTTCAGATGAAAATTACTGCTGTGATTTATTTCACCTACATGTAATCTACACAAATAGTCTCCAATTTATTCTTAAGGATACAAGGTACTTTTCCGGCTCAATATTATGTAAAAATTAACACCTACTTCTTTCAGGCACCGTTTATAATGTTTTACAGATTTTTTGTTGATATCAGGTAGTGAAGCACACTTTTAAAAAAGATTAGAAGTATTTTGAATACTTTTGAACTTGCTTAGGGTTATTAAAAAGATTAAAAAGAAATGGATGCAATTTTGTTCCCAAAATGCTTCCTCAAATTGTAGTATCATTTAATCCAATGTTATAAATTTGGAGGAGTCCAAATTTTTACCCGATATGCATGACATGATGGCTGAGGTATTAGGCATATTTAATTCCACCTTTTATGTATATTACAAGGATAAAAAATATCACATCTTACTTTTTAATTTTTATAATTTTTTCCCAATAAAAATGATTTTTTCTATAATTTACTTGATTCTGTAATAAAGCTTATGTCTACTACATAAGTATGGACTATTGAAAGTTCAGAAAAAAATTAGAGCAATGCTTTATAAACCTTAGGAAAGATTTGTATCTGAATTCTGAAAAATACAACTTGTGGGAAATTGCGAATGAAGATATGAGTCCAATTAGACTGTGCCTCAGAACATTCCTGAAGCATTACCTTCATCCTGCAGCATTTCTTCATCTTCAAACTACCTCTTGGCATTCCTTTTAGCACTTCTTGCTTCTTTGGTAACTTGAAGAGCGAATCTTTCAGCTTCATGCACCCATTGTCTGTCACACGTAAGCAATTGATCTTCCATATTAGAGCCACATTTTATGCCTAAATTTCTCAGGATTTCCAACCTTGCTATCACTCCAACACTGAAACATATCACTGCATCTAGTACAACAATTTTTAATGTACTTAGTTGTACAAAAACATTCTTGGGTAATCTTTCCCAAATGCAATGGTTGAAACTCATTTGTATTCTGAGTGGCCCCATAAAGACATTTACTAAGCAAAACAGGGTCATTCAGGTCTCTAAAAATTGGTTTTATTTCATTCATAACAGGCTCAGGACGAGAATGCTTATGACGGTATATTTGACCACTTTTGTTTCTTGGGAACCACACAGCTGTTCTCATTGCTGTAACATCATTCAGAGGTGCAGTTCGTCTAATGGCCAATCCATAATAACTCTAAAGAAGGTCTTTTTCACTTTCTGTCAATCTGTCTCGTCCAGACATAGATTTTCTATCAGATAGTAACTTTCTTTTCGTTTCCCTTTGTAGCTTCCTCAATCTAGCACATGTCCACAACATTCCAGTTTTGTTACCAAGGTTTCACCTTAAACATTGAACTCATTAATTTTATTGAAAGCTTTAGAGTCCCCATCGCCTAGGTACTTCATATACCTAACTCTATAAACGGGCACCGACCTCTGAAATATTTATAGAGCTCCATCACACTCCATACCTCCACTGTAACCATCACAGTTTTTAGAACACTGATGTTCAATATGTCCAGTGTTACCATGGCAAGAGTGCCAGTACTTAGATAAGCGCTCAACATCAACAACTTTTCCATTCTCCAGAGAAGTAGCACTTACAACACCATTCAAGGAACGATGTCCTCGACGTTGCCATGTCCTATCATGTGCAGCAGCAATGTCCCTGGTTCCACTAATATTTACAATTTCTTCTACTGCACGATTCAAACATGCTTTAGACATAAACGTCAAGGCACCTAAAAGTATTTTTATGTACTTGCTGAACCAACTGGGAGGAGGAGGAGGAAGGTCCATCAAACCACAAGACGTTTGAGCTGCCTTTTTTCCTTTTCCTATTGCACACATTGCATACAGTAACTTCAAATTCACCTCATATGAATTATGCACAATGTTCGAAGTCATTTTCAAAGTAGATTTATTTCAGGACCTACACAGAACAACTAATTTTGGGGCTAAACCCTTCCTGCTACGTTGTTGTTCATTTATTTCCAGACAGCCTACACCATCACATTGTTTAAATTTCGCCACTTCCTTTATCCAAGAAGATAATATGGCCACATCAACAACAACTGTTACACTACAAACAACGTCATAGTTAACACAAAAATTTGAATCACCAGGAGGCGTGCCAGGTGGGAGTTTCTTCCCTGAAGAACTGATACATAGGTTACTTTCAAAAGTGTGGCTTGCTTTGTTTGTGAACTGGTTACCACGGAATTTCCTTTTATTGAATTTCTTGGTGCGTGGCATAGTTCGCACTTATTGCACACCAAAGGATATGTAGTTCAACAAATATATGTAGCACTTGGGCAACAAAAATTCAGTAACACGTGAACAAACTGCTTCAGCGAAACAAAAGTAAATACTAGCAAAGAAAATCATTTACAGATACTAGAAACCTGCACTGTTACCAACATATACGATGTCTCCTACGTGTAATCGCTGGAAACAGAAAGTTCACAGTTCTTTTCGAAATAATATTGGTTTCTGTAACAGAAATAAAGGGAGCGTGGTGGCGTACATGACCCTAACTTTAAAATTTGGTGGCCGGCCGATGTGGCCGTGCGGTTCTAGGCGCTTCAGTCTGGAACCGCGTGACCGCTACGGTCGCAGGTTCGAATCCTGCCCATGGCATGGATGTGTGTGATGTCCTTAGGTTAGTTAGGTTTAATTAGTTCTAAGTTCTAGGCGACTGATGACCTCAGAAGTTAAGTCGCGTAGTGCTCAGAGCCATTTGAACCATTTTTTTAAAATTTGTTATATATAGGTAATTTTTAATTTGAAACCCTATAATGCGTAAATCAATGTAATCAGGAAAATCTATAGAATTTAATAAAGTCATAAAAAATTTCGATTTTTCAACCATTTATCCTTAAGCGGGGCCGGCCGGTGTGGCCGAGTGGTTCTAGGCGCTCCAGTCTGGAACCGCGTGACCGCTACGGTCGCAGGTTCGAATCCTGCCTCGGGCATGGATGTGTGTGATGTCCTTAGGTTAGTTAGGTTTAAGTAGTTCTAAGTACTAGGGAACTGACGACCTTAGAAGTTAAGTCCCATAGTGCTCAGAGCCTTAAGCGGGATTGTGAAGACATCGACAAAATTTTATTTTTAATACAACACAGTTCGTCAGTAAATTTTTATTCAGAGCTACCTATTTCAGTTCTTCCCGACGCAACTGGGATGGGAAGCGGACTAGAGGTGGTGGCTTAAAGTTTCTAATCACCAGACTTTGTGCCAATGTCATCGATTAAATTCCAAACGTCTCCACTGCCCCACCAAAGGAAGGCATGATGAGCCATACACCTTCATTGACCAATAACAGTGGTAATGTTACTGACGACAGTGCCACTGAAGCGCATCTAGTAAACACGGTTTTCCGAAATTCCCACACCAAACAAGACGAAATAAGTATTCCAGAATTCGAATCAAGAACAAGTAGATATCCTCGGTGTAGCAAAGCAGTTTAAATCACTCATTAAAGGCAAGGCCCCTGGTCCTTATTGTATGAAAGTCAGATTCCTTTCAAATTATGCTGACAAAATGGCTCCATATTTGGCAATGATATGCAGCCGCTTGCTCATCGAAACATCCGTACCTCAAGACTGGTAAGTTAGGTAGGTTAAACCAATACCCAAGTATGGAAACAGGAGCAGTCCGACTGGATATATTACACAACCATATCACTGACGTCGGTTTTAAGTAGAACTTTGCAACATATACCGTGTTCGAACATTATGGATTACCACAAAGAAAACGGTCTATTGACACATAGTCAACACGGATTCAAAAAAATATTGTTCTTCATTCCCACGAAATAATGAGAGCTACCGTCACGGTATCTCAAATTGATTCCATATCTTTAGATTTCCAAAAGACTTTTGACACAGTTACTCACAAAAGACTTCCAATCAAATTGCGTCCCTACGGAGTATCGTCTCAGTTGAGCGACTGCTTTCGTTATTTCCCGTCAGAAACGTCACAAATGCAAAACCATTGAGTAAAACCGAAGTGTTATCTGGCTTCCCCCAGGACAGTGTTATAGCCCCTCCGCTATTTCCAATCTACATAAACGGTTTTGGAGATAATCTGAGCAGCCCTCTTAGATTATTTGGAAATGATGCTGTCATTTACCGTCTCGTTAAGTCACTGGGTGATCAAAACCGATTGAGACAGGATATCTATGTGGTACAAAAAGTAGCAATTCACTCTAAATAATAAAAAGTATGGAGTAATAAAAGGAATCCGCTAGGTTTAGGTTACACGATAAATCATACAAATTTAAACACACTGAATTCATCTAAATGTGTAAGTAGGCTGTTTATGTTTTCTTATTGGCAACGTTATGTAGCGCTCTGTATGAAAATCACTGTCTGTGCTGTGTGCAGTCTATGGCTAGTTTGCATTGTTGTCTGCCAATGTAGTGTTGGGCGGCTGGATGTGAATAGCGCGTAGCGTTGCACAGTTGGAGGTGAGCCGCCAGCAGTGGTAGATGTGGGGAGAGAGATGACGGAGTTTTGAAATTTGTAAGACTGGATGTCATGAACTGCTATATATATTATGTCTATTAAGGTAAATACATTGTTTGTTCTCTATTAAAATCTTTCATTTGCTAACTATGCCTATCAGTAGTTAGTGCCTTCCGTAGTTTGAATCTTTTATTTAGCTGGCAGTAGTGGCGCTCGCTGTATTGCAGTAGTTCGAGTAGCCAAGATTTTTGTGAGGTAAGTGATTTGTGAAACGTATAGGTTAATGTTAGTCAGGGCCATTCTTTTGTAGGGATTTTTGAAAGTCAGATAGCGTTGCGCTAAAAATATTGTGTGTCAATTTAAGCACAGTCTTGTATAATTGTTCTAAGGGGACGTTTCATATGGCGACCCTGCCATGATACCTCACTGGAATCTTCTGATTTTTTTCTTGTGGTTTGTGTAATTAGTGTAGATTTTGTTTATTGCTAGTGTGTAATTGTAGAGAGAATCTCCTTTGTAGTTGTAGTCTTTCATTGTTGTACAGTAAAACAGGTGTGGCGCACATGTAAATTTGCGCCAAGTATTTCGCAGCTTGCAATTAACTAGATATTATTTTCAGCGCTATGTTAACGTGTTCTCTTATTTTCTGTGTTATCGTGTGAAATATTGTGACAATAATGACGTGTGAAAAACGTAACACTAGGCTCCAAAGTAAACAGAGAAGTAATAGTGACGACGAGCGTAGCTTACCAGCACCGCTGTGTAATGAATTAACAGATATCCAAAGTAGTAATTTGGTAACTGTGCATAGGGAAATGGAGCGGGCGTCAAATAATGGTGTAGATAGTGAAACAGGTAGTGAACAGGGAAGCATTATCGATCGATCGGTCGGCAACAGCTCGCCTCAGGAATCGGGAATGACAGAACACAATATTGCAAATACTGTAGACTCAGGGTTTGGGTTCTCACCGTTTTCTCAAATGAGTCAAGACACATTTTCCGCTTGTCAAAATGTGAATGTTGCCGGTGCAAATTCACTGCCGAAAAGCACTGAGGAACATGTTTCAGACACCAGTGCATTGTTATTACAATTAATGCAACAAATGGGACAAAAGTTTCAAAAGTTAGACACAATGGAACAAAATCAGAGACAAACACAGCAAAAGCTTCAAAAGTTAGACACAATGGAACAAAATCTTCAAAAGTTAGACACAATGGAACAACACCAGAGACAAACACAGCAACAGTTGGACGCAATGGAACAAAATCTTCACACCACGCTTGAACAAACACGTGAAAATTTAACTACTGAGTTACATAAAATCGAATCGAAATGTCAAAAAGTCTGTAACGACGCAAAAACACAAATTTGTGAGCATTTTCAACCTATTTTTTCGCGGCATGAAAATCCATTTCAGAATCACGAAGCAGCCATAAAAGAACTGCAAATTATTGTTCATGAAAATCATGAGACCTTGCAAGTTAAAATTGACTTAGTTGCATCTGCCGATTCGGTTACGCAACTTGCAAAAACTCAGGAAAACTTAAAGCACACAGTAGAAAGACACATGGAGGAAATTAGTTCATTATTAGAGAAAGTAGTTGAACTTTCGGATCAGCTAAATAATTTATCTACGAAGGTAGATGATAATCTGAATGACACAAAACCGGTAGTCTTTAATGACACAGAAGAATGCGAACAAATTAGGAAATTCAAACAAAATCAGAATCAAATTAATACGCAACACCAAAGAGAAATCCGGGAAGTACAAGATCAGCTGACACAAGTAATACAAAAATTACATATTTCAGAGGACACTCGCGCTCCAACACGGGAAGAGGGACTTAGAAATATGGAACAACCACAAAATAATAACACAGGACACTTCGGAAATTATGAAAGAAATTGGCAAGATACACCGTGTTTTGAGATGGAACCGCCGAAACTACGTAACAATGACCGATGTGCGACTCGCTGACATGATGATTTTGACTATAAGCTGTTCATTACTATACTTAAATTCAAAACATTTAAGAATTCTGGCAACGACATTCATCCACAAGCATGGCTCCATCAATTTTCTCATTGTTTTCCTCCCAACTGGTCGTTAGAACACAGAATTTATGTGTGGCTGCTTAGAGAATGAACCAGCTGTAAGAATGCGATCGGTCATGCACGATTGTCATAGTGAAGGAGAATTTTACCATGCCTTCCTCTCAACATATTGGTCTCAAGCTACACAAGACCGAGTAAAACATAGCATCATAATGATGAAACATTTCGAACAATCTGAATTTTCCAGTCTTGTGAAATATTTTGAAGACATGTTGCACAAGAATCAGTACCTGTCAAACCCATACAGCCCCTCAGAACTCATCTGCATTTACTTAATCAAATTACCTGAACATTTACGACATATTATTTTGGCAGGACGTTGCAAGGACGACATTGAAGCTTTTCAGGGACTCTTACAAGAATTAGAAATTGACACTGATAATCGCGGAACGCGAAAACAGGAACACAAGAATTACAGGTCACATCCGTCACAATTCCGTGACGACAGAAACAATAACTGGACACGACACGTCTATTCTTACAACGCAAATCGTGACCAAAACAGACACCACCCATATGACAACCACTGGCAGAGTAATAATAGTTACAGAGAAAGATCGCATTTCCGTAGTAATGAATATGACAGAGATTACCTTAGAAACAGACAATATGGGAACCAAAACAATTATTATCAAGGGAGACAGAATAACTTCAGACGCAACAGTTCAGCGCGCAGTTACGATTCAGGAAGAAATTCTCCACCACATGACCGACAAGAAAGAAATTATTATATCAACCGACATGACGACAGACGAGATAATCATAATGACAGTCCTGAATTTCATCAGAACTGGCGGGATTCAAACAGAGCAGGGCACTTTCGACAACGTGAATTTGTAGAAGCTAGGTCTCCTAATCCGAATAACGACGCGCGCCAACAAAGGAACAGACAATGACTCGCACCGCAGGCAGCCGCGTGCGCCGGCTGGCTCAGAGAAAAATAATATAGACGCTAACCTTGAGAAAAATTTTAGCATTCCTCACCGACGTATACCGCATGATAATTCCGTTCAAGTTGAACCTCTGCATACTAGGAAGAGTAAAGGATTGCACCACATTTAACACGTAAAACCGTTTATTGAAAGATAATCTGCTTTTTAACTTAGTCTTTGCCATAAAACGTTTCACTTCACGTTACTAGTACAATTTGTCACACTGAGAAACTGTTAACATGCAACAATGTTTGAAGTTAAATATCCAGTCTAGAACCTAGGGAACATTTTTAAACAGAAATTACGAATGCATTGTTATAGTGAATAGACGACACAGTGTTGTATTTGTACATTCTTGCTTGTTAGTTGCACGATTACGTAACGACTATCAGGCTTCAGGCTTACATACTTAGGACATATACTGGTACTGCTAATGAGATTTTAATGCAACATTTTGGTTTAGTTGAAAATACATTCTGGATTTAAAGTACTTTCAGTGAGATACCAGATGACATAGTGGTTAGTTAATGTGACAGCTACACGATTTTATCACGACGCTACTAATGAGTGACAATTTACAATGTTGCTTTTGCAGTGTTTCTGTTTTATATCTGCACAGTTTTCTGTTTTATTCTGGAAAGTAAAACATGTTTTAGTAGTAACTTTTGTGGTATAGCTACAATGAGACAGCCTTTTTCGTAGCACAACAATACATTACATTATAGTACTTTCTTGATCACGGTAAGGTATGTAATATCTACGGTATCTATACGCAAAGCATTTCACTTTCGTTTATGATGAGGTAAGTACATTGACTTCAGCAGAACTTTGCTTACAGAGGACGATAACTACGACATTTCCACAGAATTATCTTACAGCAAGACACACATTTAGCGCTACAGGACATGCATTTGAGTGATTAATTTTGTACTTAAAACATTTATTTTTAAAGATTTTTGAATTACAAAGAAAGTTTTCTGTGATACATTTCATTCCATTGCTGTAATCTGTAACACCTGAGGGTATAATTACATTAATCCTCAGGGGGGTACACGTTTACTTTGTGTACCATGTGTTAGGCAAGCACAAGGAGCCCTAGCTAATATGGAATTTGCTTATACAACTTTACACATCGTTACCATATTTCTCTAACACACAAATTACACAGCTATCTGATCATTTAACTGAGAGATAAACATTTTTTTTTACTACATCAGTGACACATGTTTACGCAATTACACAGTTGGGTAGCTTCACACTTATGAAATTGTATTTTGTCTGTACTTTGTGAATTGTTCATATTTTTTTGGAACCATTGTGATACTATGAGAGCTTTGAATGATGTATTTGGTATGGGATCACGATTTTTAAAGTACGTTTGAGGCAGATGACACTTTTGACATGAGCAGAGAATTTTTTTTAGGTTTGGAAATTATTGGAGGAAGCTACGACGATTTTGAGAGTTGACTGAGGTGTTATGATGTTATTATTACGATGACTATGTGTATTATGCTGTTGTGGTATGTTTATGATCAATAAGCTGATGCTATATGAGTTATTTGAGTGTGCTACGTATCTGTTATGATGAAATATTGAAGAAGTGTCGACGAATAAGGTAAGGAATAATGAGTAGTGGTTAGGGACTCTGGTTTGTGAAAAAGGTTGTTGGAAACCAAGAATCGTACTTTAAGAGTTATGAAATGTATGTAAATGCGTGAATGTATTACAATGCCGATGAAAATTTTTTGGACTCTGTTATATCAATAGGATTTTGTTTCTACAGATTTGTAACGCAAATTCTTGACCTGTGAAATATTTTTATATGAGACTGTTACTGTAGCGGAAACTGCTGTCGTAAATATTTCCGTAAGAAAGTTAAGTGACCACCTGCACGTAATGCGTCGCGGGCACCCAGCTGTGTCAGACGCCTGGAGAAAAAGCCATTAGTGTGTGCCTTTTCAGAGGCACAGGTAGAAAAAAAAGGGAGGCCATTATCCTCGCTATTGACATTCCTTTGTAGAAAGCATCGCAAATACGACATGCTCAAACTTGAAAACATGTGATTATACTGTGGAGCTCTTAATTTATGATATTTACTAAAATGCCTAATGAAACAATGAGAAACATTTCACGGCTATTGTCTTGCTAGTTGAGAGAAATGCCATATGGCTTGCTTTATGTATTTATTTACTCATTTTGTTTAATATCAAGTTTTTAGCTGCAGCAGCATTGGTTAAAATAAAATTTAATAGATGTACTAATATAAATATTTTATGCCTACAGATCCAATAAATAATTTTATGATCTATTCAAAAAAACGAAGGAGCATAAAAAGACATTTCCCCTCACAGGAACTGCATACGGAATTTTCTTTTCAACTACTTGGTAATTTTTTTGGTAGAATAACTTCTTGTGGTTCACCACTTTAATTACATAGGCATTAACGTGTGAATATACATTTCCCTTGTCTGCATTGTTGTCTTTAATGTAATATTTTTTCTGCTTGCGCTATGTCATGTTCAGATATAAGTTATTGCATTTTCTGCTGCTGTTTGCCAGGCATAGTGCTACTAAATTTCACTTTGTATTACTCTGTTAAGCTAGTTTTACTACTGATTTATTTTTCTTGTTGCTGCACATTGGCTCATATTAGTTGTAATGTTGCATTGCTTGGTAATTTAGATTTACTGTAGCTTACTTTGACAATTTCCATTTTTTTTGTCATTGCTGTTTGTGTTAATTGTTTTGTGCTGCTGCATTGCCTCGTCCCTTAGTTTAGCATCTGAGCTCAGTAGATTTAAGTTAGCTTAAGATGGGGTAGGCCATATAAGAGAACAAGTTGTGATCAATTGGAAGAAATGCATTGAGAAGCTATAAGAAAATGGTTTGGCCAAAAAAGTATTTTGAACGAGGATATGAACCAAAAAAGTAGGGTTTAGGGACAACAGGTTTAGGTAGGATTTTCTTGGAAATAAATGATGAGATAAGATAATGGAAAATAAATAATGAGGTAAGAAATATGTGAACACATAAATACAAAAAGCATGCTTGGATAGGATTTTGTTTGGTGGAAACAAATGTTGAAATAAGACGAAAGATCTATGGAATGAAGTTTTGGGTTGGACTGCAGTACCAAATGTCGCACTGAAAACATACCCTGCCCTGTATTTTTGTGTTATTACACTATGTGAATTTGTGTTTTTCATGTCTTAATGTGTTATGTTGTAGAATTTTTCAAATACTATGTTATTTTCTTCGTAAAGATGTTTAGACATTATTTATTCTGTTTTGTTTTAATGCTCATGCTGATGTTTCAAAAGTCATTCTGATCTTTTATGTATGTACTTATGTCATGATTCTTGTAACACTGATGTACATGTTTATTTCTATTCTTTTGTAAAGCCTGTTTTACTGCAAATGTTATCTGTATTGTTATGTTCTTGAATGATGTATTTTGCACCTTTGTAATTTTATTCTTATGTTGTAAATTTAAAATTGTAATTGACACCAGTTCATCAAATTAAGTAACTTGTAAGTTACATTTCACTGCACACGTTTCTGTTGATCATAGTATATGGACAATATGTGAGAAGTAGGGACTGTTAGTGTTTGCATGTGTGTTAATAATTCAGCAAGGGACTGGATAACAGCATTGCTGGTTCTAAGGACAATTCCAAAAACTTTGTGAGTACACAAGTGGTGGTTATGGACTTGCTATATTATCCGCAAGACTCTTCAATGGTGATTGTGCACCTGTACAGTCACAACAGATGGCTGCTGGCCACCTCTACAAGGACTACAGTGGGTCTGCATCTTTGATGACCCACCAATACCATTATTTCTATAAGGACTGCAGTGAGTCTGCACCTCTGGTGGCCCACCAATACCACAATCTCTACCAGGACTACAGTGGGTCTGCGCCTCTGGTGGCCCACCAATACCGTAATCTCTACCAGGGCTACAGTGGGTGTACTCGGTGATGACCTACCCACCAATACTCTTCAAAATTTCGACTGACTCTGCTGTGGATTTGCTCTGTTGTGGACCAATACCTGTCTGCATGTCAAGAGTCAGCACTGTCTTTTCGTTGGAAGGACAACACTACTTCTTCAAGACTGCATGGCAATCCACTACTTCCATGTACATTTTCTTCTATTGCTCAGACTTTGAGAAAAACACTGCTATTTTACTGTGATGAACGATCAGGACTGTCTTTCTGGACTGCGAGAAAATTTTAGCTTTTGACCAACATTGTATCAATAAGTGTGTGCATTTGATATCTTTGTTATTGTAATTATGAAAAAATTTATCAAATCATTATTGGCCACTGCCAAAAACAATTTGTAAAATTTTTTGTGGGGAGCATGAGGGCTATGTAAGTAGGCTGTTTATGTTTTCTTATTGGCAACGTTACGTAGCGCTCTGTATGAAAATCACTGTCTGTGCTGTGTGCAGTCTGTGGCTAGTTTGCATTGTTGTCTGCCATTGCAGTGTTGGGCAGTGGCAGCTGGATGTGAACAGCGCGTAGCGTTGCGCAGTTGGAGGTGAGCCGCCAGCAGTGGTGGATGTGGGAAGAGAGATGGCGGAGTTTTGAAATTTGTAAGACTGGATGTCATGAACTGCTATATATATTATGACTATTAAGGTAAATACATTGTTTGTTCTCTATTAAAATCTTTCATTTGCTAACTATGCCTATCAGTAGTTAGTGCCTTCCGTAGTTTGAATCTTTTATTTAGCTGGCAGTAGTGGCGCTCGCTGTATTGCAGTAGTTCGAGTAACCAAGATTTTTGTGAGGTAAGTGATTTGTGAAACGTATAGGTTAATGTTAGTCAGGGCCATTCTTTTGTAGGGATTTTTGAAAGTCAGATAGCGTTGCGCTAAAAATATTGTGTGTCAGTTTAAGCACAGTCTCGTATAATTGTTCTAAGGGGACGTTTCAAATGCTTGGGGTTACAATTATGAATAATATAAACTGGAACGATCACACAGCCAATGTTGGGAAAGTGAACCTGAAAATGCGATAACACTTAGAATATGCAATAGATCTTCTAAAGATACTGTTTACACTAACCCTGTTCGCACTCATCTGGAATACAGCTGCACGGTTTCGGATTCAGGTAGTATTGACGGATGACATCGAAAAAGTCCAAAGAAGGGTAGCACATTTTGAATTATGGTCAAATAGGAGAGAGTGCCACGGATATGATAGCGAGCTGGGGTGGCAATCGTTAAAACAAAGGCGCTTTTCGTTGCTGCGAGATCTTTTCACGAAATTTCATTCTCCAACTTTCGCCTCTGAATATACATTTTATTGCCACCAGCCAACATAGGGAGAAATGGTCACCGTAATAAAACAAGAGAAATCAGAGCTTGTGTGGAAAGATGTAAACGTTCATTTTCCCAAGCGCCATTTGAGAGTGGAACGGTAGAGTAGTGAGAAGGTGGTTTAAAAATCAAATGGGTCTGAGCGCTATGGGACTTAACTTCCGAGATCATCAGTCCCCTAGAACTTAGAACTATTTAAACCTAACTAACCTAAGGACATCATACACATCCATGCCCGAGGCAGGATTCGAACCTGCAACCGTAGCGGTCGCGCAGTTCCAGACTGAAGCGCCTAGAACCGCTCGGCCACCCCGGCCGGCGAGAAGGTGGTTCGGTGAATCCTCAATTAGGCACTTAAGTGTGACTTGCAGAGCAGTCATGTAGATGTAGATGTTGATTGTTGGATGGGGATATTAAGCTCGGCCTACCGCCTTGGTACTATTCGAGAGTAGTAGGATACGTGCGAGAACTGAATTCCACAGTCTCTCCCTTCTCTAACCGTGATAGCGAGACAAATATGACAGCACACATTACACACGTCCATTACGGCCACTTACACTCATTAGATACACGTAATACGTAATCCTCATACGCCGAATGGAAAGGCGTCATTGTCACGAAGCAAGAAAACCCTTCGCACCTTGTCGGGTGAACAACTCTTATGGGACTCTCAGCCAGCACTGCAATCTTTCTTTCTTTTGACAGGTTGTTCTGCAAGCAACACAACTCACCACATGCATTTCCATCTCGAATGGCACCGTGTGGCTCGGAAAATGTGGTATCTTGCCCACTATGAGTGGACACAGGTGCAGTTGGATACAGTTCTGTTTATGGATGAGCCACGGCTAACAGTAACGGGTAACTGTGCATCTGGCTCTAAGCAATATGGAACTTAACATCTGAGGTCATCAGTCCCCTAGACTTAAAACTACTTAAACCTAACTAACCTAAGAACATCACACACATCCATGCCCGAGGCAGGGTTTGAACCTGCGACCGTGGCAGCAGCGCGGTTCCGGACTGAAGCACCTAGAACCGCTCGGCCACAACGGCCGACTCTTTAGATACAGGGTATCTTGCCTCACACATGTACCTGTGAACATTAAATCTTGAGGAATGTGTCGGAGGTATCACGTATTGCCTAGTATGTGCACCACAACCTCTCAGACGGCCTGTACGTGAAACCATCACGCTGATTTGCAAAGGCAAAGTTCTACAGTTGCCGTTCCGATCGAGATGCGTTACTAAGATGTGACAGCTTCGTTGTATCTACGATATAACATCGTGCATTGCCTTCCAAGATGCTTGGTTGGGTTGTTTGGGGGAAGAGACCAAACAGCGAGGTCATCGCTCTCATAGGATTAGGTAAGGATGGGGAAGAAAGTCAGCCGTGCCCTTTCAAAGGAACCATCCCGGCATTTGCCTGGAGTGATGTAGGGAAATCACGGAAAACCTAAATCAGGATGGCCGGACGCGGGATTGAACTGTCGTCCTCCCGAACGCGAGTCCAGCGTGCTAACCACTGTGCCACCTCGCTCGGTCTCCAAGATGCAGTGAGCATCGTCTTCACGGGTCACGAGAACGGGATGCGCAATAGCGCCCCTCTCCCACTCTGATGTTAAATACAAGTTACGACACTAAAAAAAAATCCTATTTGGGAAAGCCTGTTTATCGAAAGAAACCTTCACTTTTCGTTTTTACCGCTTGTACCTCGGAGTCGCGTAAGTGATTTTTACGCTGTTTTGTACAGGAAAACAAATCATTGATCGAGCGGAACCTATAACGGTACTTTGCGGGCAGGCGTGTCAATTAGCATCATATTAATTAAAATCGGGGAAGAATTAAAAAGGGGAAAGTAATACGAAACTTTAACAACTGCACAGTATTACTAAGAAGCAATATAATGAAAAGTAATAAAAAGTAAAGTAGCAAAGACCAAGCGGGACAGAAATATATAGGGGCGCGTTTGTTTTTTAATACACATAAAAGAACATTGCACACATTATTGAGCTCTCTACCTTCAGTTATCGTGATCGGGCTGGTCGATGAAAAAGTGGTACGCCACTGCGAAATTCGTTAAGGAGATTATTCAAAGGCTCTTCAAGCACGTTTAAAATACATTACGTGTGACGAAGTGATCAGAGGCGTTTATTGTCGGGTGAAGTGAAAATGATTCCGACAACATAATTCGAACTTTGTGCTCATCATCATCATCATCATCATTTAAGACTGATTACGCCTTTGAGCGTTCAGTCTGGAGCATAGCCCCCCTTATAAAATTCCTCCATGATCCCCTATTCAGTGCTAACATTGGTGCCTCTTCTGATGCTAAACCTATTACTTCAAAATCATTCTTAACCGAATCCAGGTACCTTCTCCTTGGTCTGCCCCGACTCCTCCTATCCTCTACTGCTGAACCCATGAGTCTCTTGGGTAACCTTGCTTCTCCCATGCGTGTAACATGACCCCACCATCTAAGCCTGTTCGCCCTGACTGCTACATCTATATTCATTCCCAGTTTTTCTTTGATTTCCTCCTGCCATTGTTCCCATCTACTAGTACCTGCAATCATCCTAGCTACTTTCATATCCGTAACCTCAACCTTATTGATAAGTTAACCTGAATCCACCCAGCTTTCGCTCCCATACAACAAAGTTGGTCGAAAGATTGAACGGTGCACAGATAACTTAGCCTTGGTATTGACTTCCTTCTTGCAGAAGAGAGTAGATCGTAGCTGAGCGCTCACTGCATTAGCCTTGCATTATGGCTGTGGAACCCACGAAAGTTGTACGCAACGGAAAGCTATAGTTTATGTAATTCTGCATTTTTTTAAAATTGTGAAACGCGTGTGCGCGGAACATTAAGAGAATCTTATCCTTGGACGGTTGCGGGGGTAACTGATACAAACAACGCGCCAGCATAAAAATAGTTCGCTTATTAACTACCAGATATTAATTAACGGGGACCTAAAATACTAAAAACGTAGTTAAATTGAACCCTGCATGTGAAAGACAATCACATCGAACATTTCGAGAGTGAAGAATAGATATTTAAGTGCCGAATTAATAGCCTGGGTCGTGTCGGTATTTGGGCATTATATGACACGCGTTATTCAGAACACGATATCGACCATTTTAATACTGGAAAGAAGGATAGGATCATCACCCCCAATCCCGACTCATATTTCATATTACATCTATGACGGCATCACTGTACTTCGCCCAGAAATGACTGACTAAAGGCAGGAAACTATCCTGGCCTCACCAAATGATTTTAGACTTGATCACTATTCCCCTTCCAATCCCAGTGGTTCCTGTCTTAAATCAACATTTATTTGATTTTGTATCAGTGCATTTAGCATGAAACCACCGACACTACGAAAGCCTTGAATCAAGGCTTTAGTAGCATCGGTGATTTAATGCTGAAGGCACTGATACTTCAAAACAAAATGAATAGATTGGTGGGTGCGGTCTAGGCGCTTCAGTCTGGAACCGCGTGGCCGCTACGGTCGCAGGTTCGAATCCTCCCTCGGACATGGATGTGTGTGATGTGCTTAGGTTAGTTAGGTTTAAGTAGTTCTAAGTTCTGGAGGACTGATGACCTCAGATGTTAAGTCCCATAGTGCTCAGAGCCATTTGAACCAATAGAATGGTGGGTTGAGGCAGAAACAATTGGCGTCAAAGGGCTAATGATATATGGTCAGTCAATAACAAATTCTCACTTTTTTCATTGTTGCGTTGTTACATGCTTCATTATAGTAACGTATCTTTCTTAAACTTCGTCAAACTCTAAACGGAATTTGCACAAATCCACTTTTCTTCTTCTCATCTACTTCATCGAGCACGTGAAACGTCTGGCGATGAATAGTGTTTCCGTGACGCTATCCTCGCTTTGCGTAAAATTAGCTTATAGAAACCAGTTCGTGTCTTATCTCTGGGTGAGTGCAGCGTTGACTGCAATACTAGGAAATCCTGCTGTGATTCGGCTCAGCGTTTCCTGTCGACTAATGCTCGCCACCCACGGATGACTCACGCTGCACGCGCCTCCCAACGTCGACTTCTGCTTATGGCGGGGCCCGTGTTTGCTCGCTGCTCAGAAGGTAGACAAGGCGGTGTCGTCAGCCAGCCGTTCACGGTTGCCTCAAGACACTCACTGGACCTCGGGGTGGGCAGTCGCCTTGCGTTTTCCAGATCGAGTGTGGTGTTGAGCGCAGTCTTAATCTTGGCGACATCTGCAAACAAAAGAGCAGCTCGTACGTCTCAGTGACAGTTGTTGCTAATCTAATTTTGTATTCACTGTCTCTACGGCAGATGCAAAGGTGGCTGGACATTAGTCGTAATTTTCGCTCTGAAATAATGTTCTAAACAGATTTCCGCGAACTGTACTGTGAGTTTCTTCGAAAGTCTGCCAGCTTAGGCATTCATCATATATTTACGCTCTCTCACCACTCATACAAACTGAGACCATTCGCGAGATCCTAGTACGACATTCGACCTCCCCTAAAAGCCTCCCCTTTTTATCGCCCTTTTTTTCCTTTATATCTGTCTTCTGAATGGTTTGATGCTACCCACCACGAATTCCTCTGCAGTGTCAACCTCTTCTTCTCAGAGTAGCACTTGCAACATTTTGCTAACGGAGTAATCATCACGACACTTTTTCAGTTACAGGTCACATATCCCGTAGATATATTACGTGTGTCTTTACTGCAATGGTTTCCATTGCCTTCTGCATCGTCATGCCGTTGATGATGCTTATTCTTCCGCCTTTTAGCGGCAGTTTCCCGCCCCAGGTGCAAAGAGTATCTTGGATCTCTCTCCGCTCCTGCCCTGTTTGACAAGGCAGTTAGCTAAACAAGGGTTACTTCCTATGCCGGAAGTCTTCAGCCGCCATTGCTGATGATTTTTATTCAAAATTTAAGCAGTAGTTATATTCGAAACCGTCACGCAGGACTTTTTGATTACTAGCCAAAGTCACGTTTTTTTTTTCCTAGACCACGGGTCAAGAACGAGTGTCGAAAGTATGAGTGGTATTTCAGTAAAGACAGCATACCTACTCGCAGAGCAAAATGTTTTTCTGACAGTCTGCAGTTTCTGCCTTTTTCTGTCGCCACGTTTGTTAACAGTTTGTTCAAAGGTGATGTATCATCAACAGTTCCCGTCCTCCCACTCCCCAAATTAACACACCCTCTATCCTATGCCATAATACGAACGTCATACGTGACTCTTAACATTATTCGTAACTCATACCAAAGCGCGAAATTTATGTGTGCCCTCATTGCAAGATTATAGATCCTCACTACTTTTGACTGGCCGTAGCAGGTGTCTCTGTTTGAACCTAGTGTAAGGTAATGTTTATGCACTTGTCTTGGCCGCCAAAAATTTTCTTTATCTGTAATTTCTCATGACGCGTTTCTTGTTACTACGTCATCAGATCTGTGGCATAAGAATTCAGTGTAAGATGAAATAGAGAAATGAACTTGTGAGGCCGAGTAACATACAGTTTCCATCGACACAAAGTATCTTTTCACTTATAATCAGACCATTACAACGTCAGTATTCAAAATGGCTCAGATAGTAGAACATCTTATGCAGCATGCAATTTTCAGCATTAGGCTCCACTATTTCCAGCTTGTCCTGTATTTTATTTAAATGTTAGTGCCACATATTCACAAAACCACTCCTACATCCTCTTTTCCCGAGTAGACAACCTTGTGGAGCCCCTTTAACCCCACAGCACCTTAGATCCTTTCCGTCACCATCCCTCTCTCAACCACAACCTGAATGCCAGCTCCCTATCTTCATATCTTTTTTTCACTCTTCAACGTGCTATAGCAATCTCTTCCGTCTACCGCTTACCTAGAGCCTGTCATCAAGCAGACAATACATCAGCATCATCTCCTGCAACTAGTCGCCTCCCGAGCAACTGGTCATGAAACACCAGCTCCACCACAGGCTGAAGCCCGGCTATATCGCTGCCGCCAGTCCACCCACACGTGAAGGAATGAAATGATAATAAAAAAAATGAATTGGCAATAGGCGGCCTACGACAACAGGCAGCTCTCTGACAGATCAACGTTTATTACAAGTACATGCATTATTTAACTTGAATTATATAAAAAAGTAGTACACAACTCGTAACACATTAGAGCGTAGCAGTTCCATTTCACTGCTCACTGCTGTTCGGATCTAATGCAGGAAGTGATCTTCACGGCGGTTGGGAACAAAAATATTTTTTACGACTAACGTTAATTTAAACTAATAAGTGGTACATCAAATTACAAAAAATGGTGCTCTTAGTAGATAGTAGGGGAACAAGTATATTATTGGAATCACAAAGGACCTCTGTCATATACTGTCCAGAGGGTGAAAATGTTGTTTTGTACCTAAACTGTCATAACATTTTCGTTTCAATTTGCCAACAAATGCAGCACATTTTAACAGAACTACATTCTGGGAAATATATAATGTAGTTCTGTACAACCTAACCATCAAACGATTTAACACTAGATATAAAAAAAATGCAAACAATGCTTAAACTAGCAACCGAGATGCACAGTGAGTGACCATGAATGAAAAAACCTAACAGTTATAAAATATGGGATGGAGGAAGCAGGACCATTTATTAGGACAACCTAATGGGATGCCGCTTCTTTGTTTGAAAGAACTGCAGTGCATTGGGAAAACATAAGCAGCTTTGCAAAATATGTCATGTACCAACTAACAGTGAACATGATGCAATTCTTATCGGCATTGCTGAAATGCCGTGCCCCATCACAGTGAAACAAGGTAAAATCTCATCCGTGTCACCATAGTAATTGCACAACAAAAGGCATAACGCCGTACCAAATTGTGAAATATATAAAAGAGCAAGCGGGGCCTTTATTACGAAAACCAATGGGACGCCGCCCTTACCTAAGATGTAGGTCGCGCCTGTGGGAATCACACGTCACGTCAAACGTAACTTAAGCAAATAACAGTATTATATCACATAACACATAAGTAAAAAAACTATTGCTATCGACGCCACTGAAATGCTGTGCCTCACTCCAATGAATACATTATAATATAACACAACCTATGACATAGCCTAAAGGCTACAATAAAGGCAGTGGATGTAAATAAGCGAGCAATATGTGTCATTATGATGGCCGTACCAGTAATGCTAAGGCTACTGATGTTAAAATGGGGAAATCACGTGTACTTACAATCAGATAAAACGATGGTTCTGGCAGTCACGCAATACAATACTGAAAAGTCAATTGGAGAGTAAAAACAACTTTTTCAGCTGACCAAAATAGTCACACTGTGACTTAGTGATATTTATAAATAAAAGCCGCATAACACCGTACACGATGCAATATAATACCATTTAACCTATTGTTTAGATATAAAATTCACTATAGCCTTACATAAAAATTTACTAAATTTCTTTTATGTATAACGTTATTGAGATTGATTATACGAATAAATTGAGTTCTAGCATAAATTATTTGTTTTATCAATATCTTATCAGTGGAATATTTCCAGATTAGCTAAAATAAGCTGAAGTTAAGCCCCTTTACAAGTAGGGGGATAAAGAGATACCGGAAAACTATCAACTAATTTCACTTTTGCCTGATTTTTCAAAAGTTTTTGAGAGTATTGTGTTCAAGCTTCAAATATTTAACCGCAAATATTATATTGTCCAGGTTACAGTTTGCGTTCCTTAAGGGTTCCGGTATAGAGAAGCCTATTCACACGTACAGCGAGAATGTGCTTAATTCATTAGATAACAAATTAGAGGCTACTGGCATTTTCTGTCAAAAGCCTCTGACTGCATGAATCACAGCATTCTATTAAGTAAATTAGGATAGTATGGTGTCACCAGCAGTACTGCGAAATGGTTCGACTCTTACCTAACTAACAGGAAACAAAGACTGCCGTTGCGAAATACCTGTGGAATAAGAGATGAGTCTTCATCTGATTGGGAATTAGTTACATGTAGTGTTCCTCAAAGTTCCTTTTTGGGTTCGTTGTTTTTTCTTGTCTTCATTAATGAGCTCTCGTCTGCAACACTGCCAGATGCTAAGTTTGTTTTCTTTGCAGGTGATACAAAAATTGTAATCAATAGCAAGTCAAGTACAGATTTAGAAAAGGCTGCTAATAAATTTTTCACTGACATTAATAAATGGTTTAAAGCTAATTCACCGTTATTAAAAAAGCAAAAACTAAAATCCCGCAATGCTATCCTTTCAAAACTGGCTGGAACAACATGGGGATGTGGAGCGAGCACTTTGATATCTTCAGCACTAGCCCTTGTCTACAGTGTAGCTGTTCACCAGTCTGGAGGAGAAGTGCACACGTATCTAAAGTGGATGTCTAGCTGAGGGAGACAATGCGAATAATCTCGGGAACACTCAGGGCCACCCCCTGTGCATGGCTCCCTGTACCAGCGAACATAGAGCCTCCAGAAATCAGGCGATCACAGCTAGCCCTAAAAACCTACAGGAAAATTATAGACAACCCGGACCTCCCTATCCACCAAGATCTGACACCGACAAACAGGCTTAAATCCAGATCAACCTTGTGGAAAATCGGTGAAGAACTACAAGCCTTTGAGCCGAGAACGGCCTGGAATGAAGTATGGTCGGCAAGTGAATTTAAGAACAAAAATTTAGTACACGATCCGAACAAGAAGATTGATGGCTTCAACCTACCAAGAAGAGTGTAGACAGCTCTAAACCGGGTCAGAACGAGTGTTGGGAGATGTAAACACCTGATGAACAAGTGGGGCCTGGCAGACAGCGCTGTATGTGAGTGCGGTGAAACACAGACAATGGACCATCTACTCGTGTGCAAAGTGTATGGCTATGGTGGTGAACTCATGGACATACATAGACTCAGTGACTCAGCCATAGAGTGGCTCAAAAACATATCTAATATAGTGTAGAATTATATTGTTTTCTTTTTTAGTATATAGTAATAAGAGTATTGTAAATTATGCCTCTGTGATGCCGAACGAGTAAATAAATAAATAAAAACCGTTATTAAACTTTGAAAAGACCCACTATATGCAATTCTAAACCTGAAAGAGAGTCCCTTCCAGCATGCGTATAACATATGAAAACATGCAGATCGAAGAGGTTGACAGTGCTAAATTTCTGGGATTACAACTCGATAATTCAGTTGGGAAGGGCACACCACAGAACTGCTGAGGGTGTAAAGAAGTCTGTAGTTGCAGTGCGAATGATGTCAGACACAGGAGATATAAATATAAAAAACTTGCATATTTTGCTTACTTTCATTCTATTATGTCAAATGGGATCATATTCTGAGGTAACTCGTCAAATAGAACAAAAGTTTTTAGAGAGCAAAAGAGTATAATAAGACTCTTAATGTAGAAACCTGTTCAAGGGACTGTCTATTCTATCCACTGCTTCTCAGTGCACTTACTCCTTGATGAAATTTGCTGCAAGTAATATCTCTCTATTTCCAACCAATAGCCCAATTTATAGTATCAATACTAGGAATAAGAACAATATACGTAAAGACCTAAAATGCCTTACCTTGGTCCAAAAAGGGGTCCAATATTCGGGAACAAACATTTTCAATAAATTGCCAGCAACGACTAAAAACTTGGTTTCAGATAAAGCACAGTTTAAACAGAGTTTGAAAGTCTTTTTGATAGGCACCTCCTCCTGTTATATGGATGAATATCTTAACAGGGACCAGCTTAAGTAAAAATGTCTGTTAGATTTCAGTTTTTACAGCACTGGTCACAACAATCAAAATTACGTATTTTGTGTGTGATAAATTTGCTAAAAGTAAATAACTGTATTTGATTCTGACATTGTATTAATTCTATAAATATTAGCTGATCTAGTTTACTGTAATGTATTCACATATTTTGACAATCTCCTGACAAATGATCAGGGATGTGAGTATTATCTTCAAATGTTTTATGTGTCTTACGTTATACATTCTGACTTGTTCCACATCCACGAGAATCACCTCTTTTTGGGTCTATGGAACGAATACTGAATCTAATCTCTAATGTAATCCAATTGTTATGGTGATTCGAGCTATCGACTTGCAATGTAGTGAGTCGCATATGAAACAAGAATGCAATTTTAAAATTCAAACCTTAGTTGTACATGAAACCAGCATAAAATTTAAGCAACAAATGTTACTAACAGTTTACAGTAAAAATCGTAGATGTAACCTTGAAGATACTGCGAAAGAAGTGGAGTATGACGCATGTGGGACAATATGCACCTTAGAGCATAATCTAATTAAAAACATTGGTGCATCTAGAGCAAAATGCAACTAAAAGCATAGTCTAATAAGAAATACTAGTACACGGTTCATGTGGAGAAAATATGCGTCAAACATAATCTAATTAAAAATACTCGTACATGACAGTCAGCATACTATAATATCAACAACTAGTGATGCTGATAACGACATCAGCAAAATGCTGCATCTCACGGCTATCGATACAGCATAAGTCCCCAATTATGAGATTAGTGTGTTCACCATGCTTCTGTATACACAGACACGTAACTACAGCGAAGATTAAGTTTTTGTGTAAGGGGCTCGAGTTCGATTCCCGTCTGGTTAGGAGATTTTCTACTCTCGGGAACTGGATGCTGTGTTGTCCTCAAGTTCGTATCATCATATTTGACATTCCACTACTGAGATGGTTGTATAGGCATATCCCAAAAGCCAATAAATTAAAAAGAAAAAATATACCTGCGGCTCTTTGACGTGGACGTGTCGAGTTGCGTCTGTGCGAAAACGCTATCAACAAGCTCTAGTAGAGGCCCACTGACTATTGTTGTGGTCGAGTTGCGTCTGTGCGAAAACGCTATCAACAAGCTCTAGTAGAGGCCCACTGACTATTGTTGTGGGTTATCTTCACTTGGCTCATATTACTGAAGCTTGAAATGAATTTTCGTAAATAATGTTGTTCTCTACTGAAGTCTATGAATGTGTTTATGGCCTTATAGTGTGTACGGATTATATAGCTTTCCGGCATATATCCAGGTAACAAGACACCGTGGTTGCTCTATTGTGTGGTTTTATCATTCGTTACTAAGCAGACTTCTACTTCATTACTTTCGTATATTTTAGGGCCACTTTTACGCTTTTCAATGGTCGTTCATAATTTTGTCATCTGGTGTCTACAAAATGAAGTGTATTGTAAAGTAATGAGGCTTGACGGGGAAGACTTTTTCTGTACTTTTAATGTCAAAGAATCGTCCTCCCACGTTATCTTGATCATATCTGTAAGTATTTACATTTTTGCGTTACGAATTTATTTACATCTTTGTGTCACCAGTCTGACGAGTCTTTCATGTGCTTTAACTTCTTTCGTTGTAGAACATCCTTAAGGTAATTTAAAATCGAATTTGGTCGAAAATTATAAAGATTTTTAATATAACTATTCTTGGAGGTCTTAAATAGTCTTTTCTTAATCTTTTAATAATTGAAGAATGCTGCCTGCAGAAAGTTTTAGAAATACTTTCTAACATAAGTACAAAGACGTGTTTACATGAAAGCAAGGTCTATAAAGATAGCTACAAAATTTCGAGTTAAATAATTCGAATAAAGAAAGATAATTTTGTGACAGTAAATATCTAACGAGAAAAGGAAAAATTAAACTTTACGTGTAATTAATACGGCAGTGATTCGATAGAGCGAACCTGGAATAATAACATGGATCCTAGTGCTGATAAGCAAAATTTCAATCCTCGTCAGAATTTTCGTGTGTAGTTGAGTTATCTTCATGTCATTACTTGAAAGAAATGGATATTTTTCTGTTCTTCTGCGATCGCTGGCGTTTTTTACCGTTTCTTTCTACGAAAGTGACCATAATGAAACGATGAGAATTGTTTCAATAAAAGTAGATTACGTTAATTGAAATATAATTGAAAAATCAGCTGTTCTAAATCCATAGTTCTACGTACATGTGTAAGTTCAAAATCCAGTTGTATACTCGAACTGGAGAGCGTGACAGTCGCAGCGTATACATTTACCAGAGATCAATAACGTGACAAATGACTCAATCAATGCCCTCATCAATTACCCAGAGAACTTCATTTCCAGTGGCTGGTAGCAGCTTCGGTTGTCTGTTCTTCCCCTTTCTCGTCTTCAGTCTTAACAGACGACAGAAAATTTCTGTTTAGTTCGATCCTTCGTACAAATGAACATTCCGTGAGCGAGTATTATGTCAGCGGAAGTGAAAAATGCTTATCACAATAAGCGAAAGCTAAATGTGAAACATTTGGAGATCTACATGATTATGAAAATCAAGCATTTTTCTTGTAATCTTAAACTGTCACTATTTGGCTGAGATACGGAAGCTCATATAATTAACAAAGCTTGATTCTGCGAACACACATAAACAGGATGACTGAGACATTTAATATGTAAACTTAAGTTCGTTTACATTCGACGTTCCCCTTATATTTGAATGTTACGATAGTCTAGAGCGTTCTTATTCGATACATCTGTCAAAGAAAAATCTTATATAATGCGTTGCTTATGCCACCGCAACTATATAATCTGTAAAATATTCATCGTAACAACCCCAGTGAGAAATTGCCAAACGTAATAAGTAGTTTCGATCGCTTAATGATCATCAACAAATCTAAAAATAGAGTAAAAAAAAAACATTAGTAAATATGTGTTTCAGTACATAACACGGATTGAAACACTTAAAATTCTTAAAATTGTGCCTGTTTAATCACGAACTGTGAAAGGTCAAAAATTTTTCTGAAATAATAGTGTCATTAGTCGTGAAATAAGAGGAAGAGCACTATAGCAGACTTGTGACTACTTTCAGTAGTTCTCAGCGTTTTACTGACCCCATTCTGCGCGGTGCGGATTAGTGTATCATGAGCGATGCGTAGGGGTGGGGGGTGGGGGGAAGAGGGAGGGGATAAAGGTGGCAGGGGAAGTAGATAGGCGAGTATTACTGTGCGGTATTAAAATGTAAGAAAGAACTGGCTAAATCGTGTACTACAATTAATTTAAAACTATTAAAGTTATTTGGAGACATGCACATGATATTCAAACCTAAGACATTCTTTTGAAATTCATAATATTAGGTTAAAATATTGAACTCAACAAATTTCGCACAGTCTGACCGAATCTCAAAAAAAGGTGCTCGTCAGTTGATATAAGGAAGAAATCCAGCGGAGAAATACACTACCTGAGGGAAACTACCTAGACATCTATTCCTGGACGTTAGTATGGGGTGTGTATGCGCTTCACCTTCATGGAGTGGTGAAATGTGCTAGAGGCGCTTCCAATGAGATGTCTCGCTATCTGTGGAGAAACGGCAGCCCATTCTTCCTCAAAAGCCGAAACCAGAGAAGGCAGCGATTCTGCACGCTGGGGTCTGCAGCATAGTCGACTTTCTAAGTCATCCCCCGGGAGTTCACTTGGTTCAGGTTTAGACCTTGGGCAGTCCACCACGTTTAGGAAATGTTGATGTCCACAAACCCTCTGAAGAGAGCGCATTGTCATGCTCAATCAATTATCGTTTCCGAACTGATCCTTTACTGTAAAATCTGTTCACATCCTTCCCCACTTAGCGTTTTCTTAAGCGCAATAGGGGAACACTACGTTAACCACGAGAGACACTCCTATACCGTAACGCTACCTCCTCCATATTCCACTGTTGGCGCTATACATGATAGGTGACTGTCTAAACTTTCGCCAAACCAAAACCCTTCTATCGAGTCACCATAGTGTTGCCATAATGTATACCGTGATCCATCACTCAGAATCACTCGTTTCCAGTCATCCGATGTCCAGTGGCGTCGCTGTTTGCACCACGCCACTGGTCGATTAGCATTCCGTACCAAATTGTGTGGATTATGAGGAGCCACTCCAGTGCTGTACCCCACTCTTATTAACTCCACATGCACAGCCATCGTGGTAGCTGCACTGATGGTAGGTACCACGTTGGGACTCAAGACCTATTCGTTCTGCTGATCTCATGCGATTTTTTTACAGCTATCCTCCGAAATGATCGACGGTCCTCGTCCGTCAATGAATGAGGTCTGACTGGGTTTGTTTTCGCTGTGGTTGTTTCTTCGCGTTTCCACTTTACAGCCACATCAGCAAAAGTTGACCTGTGCAGCATAGAAAGGATCGAAATGTCCCTGATGAATTACTTACTCGTGTGACGTACAATGACTAGTTCACGCTAAAGTCACTGAGATCTCTGACAGATCCATTCTCGCTGTTGCTGCTTCTCTACTGACACCCGTAGTATTCGCCGCCTTCTTTTATACTTTCGGGTCCTCTTCTCGTGATATCATTTGATCAATCCTGCATTACATAGGGATGTTCGGGTACTTTTGATCAGTGCATATATCAACAGTGTGTAGCATTCCCCGTGTACACCCGCACAGCCAATTCTTTCGAAATTCTGAGCGCAACTGAGGAAATCTGAAAATATTTTACATTCACTGATAACATTATTTGTATTTGTCGAACTTCATGTACAGCGTATCTAACGTAATTGTGAAACTGGACGCCACGTTTCCTCGTCCAGCGAGTGATTCATCCTTATGTAGCACAACTCCTGACTTTTTGGTTAAAAAAATGGCTCTGAGCACTATGGGACTTAACTTCTAAGGTCATCAGTCCCCTAGAACTTAGAACTACTGAAACCTAACTAACCTAAGGACATCACACACATCCATGCCCGAGGCAGGATTCGAACCTGCGATCGTAGCGGTCGCGCGGTTCCAAACTGTAGCGCCCAGAACCGCTCGGCCACCCCGGCCGGCAAGGACGAACACCTTCCTTGTAGATAATGCCCATTTCTCTCACCAGCTGTGTTTTCAAGCTGATGGGATGTGTGGTTCATGGCCAGTTGGTATGGTGGCTCGAATCTCGCAATCTACTAACCACTGCACAATTTGGAAGGAATCATTCGACAGTGCAAGCACTATTACTGACTACGGCTTTCAAACCTCTCATTAATGTGTCTAGTTTTCAGAGCGGTTTTCTATGCAAAGACACCTTTTAGTAGTTCCTCCGCTTTAGCATTGACCTCACCAGTGCGCCCTTCTTCGACCGCTACGGACAAAGCTGATACACAGCTGACACCGCACATCAAGCCCGTTGAGCAATTCTTTTGGAATCACTACACTTTGGTATGTGTGGTCTTCAGTCTGAAGACTGTTTTGATGCAGCTCTGCACACAAGTCTCTTGTGTACTAGCCATGCTTTGCATAGCTACTACAGTTTCATTCGTTTGAACCTCATAACTGCGTTGAACTTTGGTCTCCCTGAACAGCTTGTGCCCACCCACTCTCCGCCCCCCCCCCCCCTCCCCCGATATCCAACTGACGAATCCTTTGCTCCTCAGGATGTGTCATATTCAGCGACTCCTTTCATTCAAGTTGTGATACAAATTCCTTTTTCTCCGATTTGTTTCAGAACCTGTCCATCAGTTATTTTATCAACTGATCTAGTCTTAACCATTCTACTGTAGTACCATATTCAGATAGCTTATAATCTCTTCTTGTCTGAGTTGCCTGTCGTTCACGTTTCCCTTCCATACATTGTTACATTCCAGACAATATATTTAAAAAGTACTTAATAAGACTTCAATTTACCGTCATACATTTGCCTAAAATCGTGTAGGGCCCTCGCGAGCACGCAGAAGTGCCGCAACACGACGTGACGTGGACTCGACTAATGCTGGAGGAAACTGATACCATGAATCCTGCAGGGCTGTACATAAATCCGTACGAGTACGAGGGGGTGGAGATCTCTTCTGAAGAGCACATTGCAAGCCATCCCGAATACGCTCAATAATGTTCATGTCTGGAAAGTATGGTGGCCAGCGGAAGTGTTTAAACTCAGAATAATGTACCTGGAGCCACTCTGTAGCAATTCTGGAAGCGTGGGGTGTCACATTGTCCTGCTGGGATTGTCGAAGTCCGTCGGAATGCACAATGGACATGAATGGATGCAGGTGATCAGACAGGATGCTTACGTACGTGTCATCCGTCAGAGTCGTATGTATCAGGGGTCCCATATCACTCCAACTACACACGCCTCACACCGTTACAGAGCCTACGCTAGCTTGAACAGTCCCCTGCTGATATGCAGGGTCCATGGATTCATGAGGTTGTCTCCATAGCCGTACACGTCCATCCGCTCGATACAATTTGGAACAAGACTCGTCCGCCCAGGCAACATGTTTCCAGGCATCAACAGCCCAAAGTCGGTGTTGACGGGCCCAGGCGAGGTGTACAGCCTTGTGTCATGCAGTCATCAATGGTACACAAGTGGCCCTTCGGTTCCGGAGGCCCATATCGATGATGTTTCGTTGAATTGTTCGCACGCTGACACTTGCTGACGGCTCAGCATTGAATTCTGGAACAATTTTCGGAACGGTTGCCCTTCTGTCACTGCGAACGATTCTCTCTGTCATCGTTGGTCTCGGAGATTTGATGTTTTACCGGATTCATGATGTTCACGGTACACTCGTGAAATGGTCGTATTGGAAAATCCCCAATTGATCGCAACCTCGGAGATAATGCGTCCCATCGCTCGGGCGCCAACTATAACACCATGTTCAAACTCACTTAAATCTTGGTAACCTGCCATTATAGCAGCAGAACCGATCTAACGAGTGTGTCAGACACTTGTCTTATATAGGGGTTGCCGACCGCAGCGCCTTATTCTGCCTGTTTACGTATCTCTGTATTTGAATACGCATGCCTATTCCAGTTTCTTTGGAGCTTCAGTTTATATTAGATTATCTCCCTCCTTCAGAAAATATTTCCTTCAGATGTAAATCTGTATTTTGCATCCTGTCTAATTCTGACATAGTCACTTATTTTGCCCCCCAAATTGCAAAATTTGTCTCCTACTTTCACTCCTATATCCCACAGAAGTTCCCTCAGAATCACCTAATATAATTCTGCTTCCCTTGTTTTTCGTTTGTCGATGTTCATCTTATAATTTCTTTTCAAAACACTACCTATTCTGTTCAACTGATCTTCCATGCCCTGTGCTGTCATCAACAAACCTCAAACCTTTTTATTTCTTTTTCATGTACTTTAATTCCCTTTCCAGACCACCCATCTGTACGAGCTGAAATTGGCAACTCTGTCCTGCTATGTTTATAATGCCCACTAACCTGCAGAGATAGTATATACAGTACACTACTCTTGTGTAGCAAATATGAGTTCATTATCTTCGCAGGTAGTGAATGGCACCTGCTCGGTCCACAGCAGACTGCAGTGACTCGTAGGTTTTGCTGTCTTATATCCCATTCAAGTATGATGTTTCCACATCACGTCTTTACAGGTTTCTATTTGATCGTGTCCCTCAGATGGCCAGCATATCTTACAACATAACTGTCACCGGCCATACGGAACGAATTGCTGTATCTGGTTTTGGTTGCTTTGTGTTAACTCACCACATGCCACATAACAAAGGATAAGCTCTTTGTAGGCAAAGGCGAGTACATAAAAATGAGAGATAACAGCAGCAGAACTAACAGAACGCGCTTGCTTGTTGCTAAGGCTTGTTTTTACAACATGTGGGCTCGTGTTTACAACCCGCTAAGCCTTGCATAGCACGCTGTGTTTGTGGCAGCGCAGATTCAACGGACCTCTCGGCTTTGCTACGCAACCGCTATGCCGTACTATCCGTTTGTATGTGTCGGTCGAATAAACGACTCGGCCGACTAGTTCTAGTAGCAAGTTACGTAGATGTAGTAGCGAGTAGCGACGATTACGAAACAGAACTCGCCTTCGAGAGGTGAGAGGTTGATATATCAGTACTACGTTATCTGTGGTTTCCCAACTCTCTAACATAACCTGGTGTTGGACGAGCGTCTGCAGCATATTAGGTGTGATCTTTTCTGCGTAACCACCACAGCAGTCACTTGTCAACATGTCAGTGAATCAGCTGCCCAGAAAACGGCTTTGTCACCTAGAGCCACGCGGGGTAGCCGCGCGGTTTATGGCGCCTTATCACGGTCCGTGTGGCTCCCTCCGTCGGAGGTTCGAGTTCTCCCTCGGGCGTGGGTGTGTGTGCTGTCCATAGCGTAAGTTAGTTTAAGTTAGATCAACTAGTGTGTAGGCTTAGGGACAGATGACCTAAGTAGTTTGGTCCCATAAGACCGTACCACAATTTTTCAAATTTTTTGTCACCTAGAGACGGGATACAGGCTTCAAAATCATGTCACGTAAAAATTACTCATTTTCTTGGCACTTACATACTGTACCACTCATATTATTTCACTAATCTTTACAAAACATGTGAATGTACTCAAAATATTTTCCTATATCTCACATCACTACCAGTGTGGTAACCCTACGTTCAAATGGCTCTGAGCACTACGGAACTTAACTTCTGAGGTCATCGTCCCCTAGAACTTAGAACTACTTAAACCTACCTAACCTAGGGACAGCACACACATCCATGCCTAAGGCAGGATTCGAACCTGCGACCGTAGCGGTCGTGCGGTTCCAGACTGTAGCGCCTAGAACCGCTCGGCCATCCGGCCCGGCTAACCCTACGTCCTTTGCTGTTTCTTAACGTATTCCAATCTCTGTCTTCGTCTAGTTTTTACCTTCTACAGCTCCTGGCCTGATGCCTTAATACATGTCCTACCATCTTGCCCTTTTCTTGTCAGTGTTTTAGATATATTTCTTCCTTCGCAGATTTTGCGAAGAACCTCTTCATTTCTTATATTCTCAGGCCACATCATTTTCAATACTCTTTAGTTAGTTAATTAGTTAGTTAGTTGGTTGGTTGCGTGTTCCATTGATCAATCGCACGGTACGGTAGCCGCTATGGTGTGGAACGTGTCAGATGCGCAAGAAATGCACATATGAAACAAGATTTTTTTAATATGTATGTATTACAATACAGAGTTAAGGATTAATATTTCTATTATTTACCCCATTACCTTAAATGGCACAAAATGCATATACTATATTTATAGACTTATTTATTCCTATTCAAGAATTTATCTATGGTATAGAAGGAGTTGTCAAGGGGATATGACTTCAATTTATTTTTGAGGCTATTACTGCTGTCTGTCAGACATTTTATTTCATCTGGTAATTTGTCGAAAATTTTTATAGCAGCATATTTTACCCCTTTTTGTGCCAAAGGTAGGTTGAGTAAAGGATACTGTAAGTCTTTCTTTTTTCTGGTATTATAATCATGAATGCCACTGTTGTTTTTAAACTGGTCCATGTTGTTGAGAACAAATTTCCTTTTTGAGCAAATGTACTGTGAGCTTGTTGTAAGAATTCCCAATCTTTTAAAAAGATGCCTAGAAGGTGTGCGACTATGAACCCCACACATTATTCTAACCGCTTTCTTTTGAGCAGTGAATACTTTTTAAAAGAAAGTGGTTAGAATAATGTGTGGGGTAGCACCATATCTCAAACGTTTCGATTGTCTTCTGTTCCAGTTTTGCCACTGTCATGATCCACTACCACACAGTGGTCCAAAAGTTCATTTTCATAAATTTCTCCCTCAAATTAAACCCTATGTTTGATATCAGTAGATTTCTGTTGGCCACGAATGTCTTGTTTGCCTATTCTGTTCTTCTTTTTACGTCGTATTTGCTTCGTCCGGTATCGATTATTTTGCTTCCAAGATAGTAGAATTCCTTAATTTGGTCTGCTCTGTGATTACCAATTTTCATGTTAAGCTTTCCGCTATTCTCATTTCCGCTGCTTCTCAATAGTCTGTCTTCGATTTACTCTCAATCCATATTCTGTACTCATTAGACGGTAAATTCCATTCAACAGGTCCTGTACTTCTTCTTCACTTTCACTGAAGAGAGCAATAGTAGAACTGCCTCTCTGGTGCATTTATATTTCCTAACGCCAAAATGGTTATCATCTAACAGATCTATTTCCTTTACCATACTCCTGTATACTATTCTTGTAAACAACCTGTATATATGAGCTGTTAAACTGATTGTGCGATAGTTCTCGCAGTTTTGTGCCCCTGTTTCCTGCCGAATTGTGTGGTTAGTATTTTTCCGAAAGTCTGATGGTACATCGCCAGTCTTATGGATTCTACACAGCAATTTGAATAGTCGTTTGAGTGCCACTTCCCCAATAATTTTAGAAATTCCGATTCAATATCTACTCTTTCTGCCTTATTTACTCGCAAGTCTCGCATAGCTCTTTTAAATTCTGACTCTAATACCAGATCTTCTCTGTCTTCCATATCCACTCCAATTTCTTTTTCTATCACGTCATTATACAAGTCGTCCGCCTCATAAAGGACTTCAATGTACTCTTTCCTCTGAGTTGAACTCTTTGTTATCACCCTTGGTTTTAATTTCGTCGAAGTTGTTTCGGATTTTCTGTACGCTGAGTCCGTCCTTCCTACAACTATTTCTTTTTCGATTTCTTCACATCTTTTTCGCAGCCATTTCTCCTTGGCTACCCTGCACTTCTATTTATTTCTATACTAACGTAAGGAATTTATATTGCTGTATTCCTGTCTTTTCCTGAACATTTTTGTACCTGCTTCTTTCGTCGAACAGTTGTATTTCTTCTGTTACCTAAGATTTCTTGGCAATTACCTTCCTTATGTCTATGTTTGTCTGTCCAGCATCAGTGATTATCCTTCTTAGAAATGTCCTCTACTCCTCTACTGAACTGCGTACACTAGTATTCTTTATCACAGCGAACTTGTTACGTGCGGCACTTAATGGTTCAAAACTCAAAATGTATAGCGTCTGTCAATGCTCAAGTCAGTGACGTAAAATTTTGTCTCCCACTATCTTCACATGTAATATGGAGGTAAAACAGTACGTTAAAAAAATAATAAATATTGCCCAGCAGGGGCCGGCAGATCAGCAGTGCTACGGGTCTGGTGCGACCTTAAATCGGCTATGGTTCTGACAGCACGTTGCAGTCCACAGCAGTTCGTTATCTTCAGTGGCTGATAACTGTATCTATGCAAGCAGCAAATTACGACACTATTAATCCCACGACTGCTGTCAATGCGTGTAAAAATCTTTCACTCTCTTTAACATGCTTGTGTAACTATTTATCATGAGCTTCGGGACATTATTTTAAGCAGTGTACTGAAACTTCTCGCAGGCCGTTTCTGGAGGACAGGTAACAAATAGCTATCGCAAACATCTCAGTAGCGATTTGTGTCAAAAAAACGTCACTTTTGTAGAACTGCACGCTGCATATAGACATACTTCAGAAGAAAGCGATAGTACGTGTGATCCGAAGTCTGTAATCTTTCGACGAAAAATAGGAACTGCTGTCTGAATGTCGTTATTGGTGATCTTATCAGTCAATTTGATTCGAAACATATTGATACTTCATCCTTATTCCTCAGAGGCGAGGTGCCACATCCATACGGTGCCATGCTACCAACATATGTTTTTCAGAAATCTTTACTTTCTCTTCGTGGATAAGCCATTAGCCTTTCCTCACTTCAGGTTTCAGACGATCTTTTCGTGGGACAATAAACGTTTCTTATTCAAGCAGAGCATCGTTTTTACAGAACAAAACACGAGAGTGTGGAATATCACACCAGGTGTCTGACTTCACTGAAGAGTTCCTAGCAGACAGAACGCAGCGTATCAGTCTCAACGGAGAGACGTCTTCAGGCGTAAAATTAATTCAGGCATACCCCAATGGACTGGTTCACAATATACCGGAGTTTTAAATCATATCGTCGGAAGTTCCAATGGCATTTCGTAGATGGTGCTTTCAGCGAACTCGGTATGTAAAAGTTAGAAAATTGCAGGGAAGTGCTGGCAGACCTGCAAAGGATCGACGCTTGGTGCAACGATTGGCAGTTGTCCCTCAACTTCAACAAATTTAACGTATTGAGGAAAAATATGCACAAACACCCGCTATTGTATGATATCACGATTCCAAAACAGTCAATGGAACCTTTCTAATTAACCAAATATTTGGAAGTAAGCATATGGAGCTACTTAAAGTAGAACGGCCACATAAAACTACTCTTACGTAAGACAGCTGCCAGGCTGAGATTCGCTGGAAGAATCCTTAGGAAGTGTAGTCAGCCCACAAAGCAGGTAGCTTACAAAACCCTTGTTCGACTTCTATATCGCGCGTCAGTCTGTTAACAGTAACAGATACTACTGATGGGGAAATAGATAAGATCCAAAGAAGAGCAGCGCGTTTCGTTACAGGTACATTCAGTAAATGTGGAAACGTCGTGGAGGTGCTCAGCCAGCTTCAGTGGCAGACGCTGCAAGCGAGGTATTCTGCGTCACGGTGTGGTTTATTGTTAAAATTCGAGACATTACGTTCCTAGAAAAGTTAACCAATATTTTGCGAAAAGACCATGCATGAGAAATTAGAAAAATTCGAATTCACACGGAAGCTTATCACCATTCTTTTTTCACGCAAACCATTCGCGACTGGAACAGGAAAAGGGGAAGTGACAGTGGTACGTCAACTACCCTCCGCCATACACCGTAGTGTAGATGTAGATTAGCGAGTCTTTCATTACGGAAACGAGGCAGATAGGTCCACAGCTTTTTGTATCATGTCTGTCACCTTTCTTGTGAAGGGGAATAAGAACGGTATTGTTCAAGTTTTGTGGAGCTGTTTTAATCTGCAGACAGTCTGTGAACTATTTTAAAAGCTCCTTTTCTATTAGTTTAAAAATTTTCACTGACGCACCATTGTCTCCTGGGGCCTTTCCTTTCTCTCTGTCTCTTCCCTTTCCTTATACACCAGGATGACTTCCAACTTGTTTATTGAGCTTAAATATTTGTTAAGTAGAAGGATCGCTGCACTTTGGAGCAAATCACTGGTAAGTACCTCCCCACTGTTCTTCACTACCTCCATTCACAAAGCTTTAAGCATGAGAAGCTTTTACAGGAAACCAGATAATGTACAGCAATTCACTTGTTCTGTTAACTTCAGCGCAACATTCACTTTTAAAAGGAACTCTATTCATTACAATATATCTGTACATTCGACAAGCCTCTGCACTCGTGTAAACGTCCTACTCATTTTTCACTGTATCATAGCGCCTGTAAAGTTCTTGCACACAGGGAGCACATAGCAGCCTCTCTGCACAAACGAAGTCCCGTTCTTTAATTTCACACACCATCGCTTGCACTCTAGTTGACTTCAGAAACAAAATTCATGCATGAAGCGGAAAGTAATCAATAGCGAGGCGCTAGATAATATCATTTGAAAAGTTTCCGAAGGAACTTGATCATATTCCCCTCCTGATGTCCTCATTTTGATTTACTTTAATTTGATGAATTACGTGTGTATTCCTTATAGAAAGCTACACCTAGTTTACTCATCAGTAGGTTGGCTGAGTGAGGTTTGGCACAGGGGTTGATAGGTAACCTGCACTACAAGGTAAGGGGTGACTTTAACACAGTCCACCATGCAGTCTCCAAAATGCTGCAATTTTAATCCTTAGCAGCCTCCAAATCCCCGCCCCCCTCCAGCACTCCCCTCTCATGTCACAGCAGAGCTACCCCAATTGTTCTAAGTGTAGAAATGCAGGGAATTCAGGCTGTAGCATAGCTGTAGTAGTTTCTGCACAACACGCATTGTTGCCATGTTTCTGAGGACATGAACAACAATATCATTATGCATTATTGCCAAATTTCCTCCCTCCTCTCACACTTTTGACGACACATGTCAACTGCCCTTATTATAAAGTGGTGGGAAATTTCAAGTAATGGAGGAAAATTAAAAAAAGTGCAGGTGTGCTACAAGGCCTTCCCCTACTCCTATGATGCCAAAGTTGAAGCCTAATCGTCCTAAGTATAAACTGGCGGGAAATTTAAAAATGGGCAGTTGTACTTGTGCTAAGTATGAATTTCAAGACGAATGGTCTTAGTTTAGCCTGTGTGGTTTTCAGGTTTTCCCCCAGCCCTATGACATCATAGTTGCATATGGTGGAAATCAGCGCAGCCTTTGTGGTTGTCAGATTACTTGTTCAAAGTTTAAAAACGCAGCAAATTCAATATCACTGGTTATTCTGACTGCTACGATGTTACAGTTCACTGATACAACTGATTGCCAGTCTGAGTTTGGAGCCAAAGAGCTGACTTGCTGTAATTTAAGTGCACATATGCTATGTGTATTCAATTTTCCCCACTGTGTTGACAGCCCATTCTTACTCTTACTGCCACAGCTGGGACAAGATAGGACCAATTGACTCCTTATTTTCTGCATCAAAGACAGCCATGTGTCGACAACACCTCACTCACCCAGGTCCCAAAGCTTATCGCCAGTAAATGCACACTCTGTATTGACAGAGGAGTCCGGGTACAACACCTGCTGGGATCCAAAGTCACACTTCCACATGCCAGTGACAGCTCAGTGCACAGGGCACCTGCAGGACAACAAATGCATGCTGCCAACTTGACTACATGAGGCGAAGTGCAGACTGTGATTGGTGATCTCTCAGAAAGCCCACTCACTCTAAGTTAAAATTTGCAAGAAATTAAAATATCCAAGTTAGTAATTCTGACTCACCCTATTGGTATGTTATTTATAGTGGTAACACTGTCAGCCCATAACCCCTCTGGTGTGATGGACCATGTGACCTAAGTTAATGTGATGCAAAATTCAAAACTGCCCTAAGTTTAAAATGAGCAGTGGTTTACACATACATTCTAAAGGAAAATGCAAAAATTCTAGTACACTTCCTGTAACAAGAAAATCATCAGTGCCTCAGCAGTCAAAGAAAAGGGTCAGCTACTATAGTCACAAAATTCATCTAAAAAAATTAATGTATCCGATGGATGTCAGCTTTTCAAGGAGCTATTAAACTAAATAGTTTAGTCAATAGCAAACCAGAGAGCTCATATGCGCTAGGGATCTATCAACAAAATTTAAGAGCTAAACATGTTAAAATGAAGTGATAAGTTAAATTGTAACCATCCAAAATGCAGCGATACACCTTTTGATAAAAAGAACATTTTAGAAGAGTGAGAGTTGGTAAGCTACTTGCCCTCGGTGTTTCATGATGAAAAAATTCTGCTACTATCAGCGACAGAGAGCAACCCCATCTGGAGGACGAAATGAATACCACAGTCAGGGAAGATCTGGAGGTCCAGTGATTCATGAGGAAGAGCTGCTCACATGGTGAATGTATGAGCCAGGTACCTAGGAGATGCTAGAGTCCACTACTCATCCATCATGCTGCAGCAACCGACTGTCTGAGCTGTGGCATTGCGATTGTGTATGCTCTCCCAGCCAGGTGTCTAGCAACAAGTTTTTCATCTGTTTTAAATTATACTTTATGGTTTTGAGATATAAACAGCACTTAGGTACAATGTTACCATTCCTTTTAAACAATATCATAGCTTTCACAAGTGATTCAGTATCCACATGCTTCCCCAACGAAACTTTAACCGTCTCTCCCTTCCAGATCATGAACTCTGTCTCAACATTTATCCATCCTACCAGCTGTAGGTCCACCCCAAACATGTCCACCTTATCAGGGCTTCCTCTCCCACCCTTCCCACGTTTCCTTGCCCCTTTTTTCCCCATCTCCCTCTCTTTCCCCATCCTCCCTTTCCCAACAACTATTTGCATCATCAATTCCCCCCACCCTTCCCTCTACTTCACTCCCTGTTCTGGCCGGCCGGAGTGGCCTAGCGGTTCTAGGCGCTACAGTCTAGAACCGCGCGACCGCTACGGTCGCAGGTTCGAATCCTGCCTCTGGCATGGATGTGTGTGATGTCCTTAGATTAGTTAGGTTTAAGTAGTTCTAAGTTCTAGGGGACTGATGACCTCAGAAGTTAAGTCCCGTAGTGCTCAGAGCCATTTGAACCACTTTGAACTCCCTGTTCTGTCCCAACAGCCACTCCTACCCCATCGCTGCTATGCACCTCCATACTTATACCACCACATTTTTGCCATCTTCACCAGGCATCCTTTTCCCCTTCACCAAGTGACTCCCTGTACTATGGGAGGACCTTCAAGTTTCTAGTGACAGGAAAGTTTTTCTTTTAAATATGAATGTTTGGACAACATGGTTTAAATGTGTTTCATTTTGCCTTTTGATATTACTGTTCTTAACTACCAGTGTAGGAAGTCATCTATTATATATCTAAAAACTCACATTTTAATTTACACCTTAGAAAGTTTTAAATTCGATGTAAATATCTTCAGTATGTGTTTCTTGTTTTTCGTCTTATTTAATTTTACATTGTCAATTGCCTGAAGAGTGGATTGCCTGTACCGCTGTCAGCCCACCCTTGCCCACATGGAGCGCAGCGGTATGAAATAACAACAAAGAAAAAAGAATTCACAAGCGATTACCACATGACTGTGGGTTGGAATGTTCCAGTGCAAACTGAACAATATTAATGAAAATAAAATGCATCTTTTCTCATAGAAAAAGGTGCAATGCAGATGTGTGGCCTGGTTATCTAGGAATGGGGAAAAACCAATGGTCAGGACCTTTCACCATTACACACTTAGGACAAGCGCTCTGACAACCATGAAGGCTGTGCTATGTTTTAGATTTCCTGCCATTTCATACAAGAGGCAATTGTCCTGTGACATCAGAGAGATCTTTTCGGGGAGGGTAAATCTGGCTGTGTTGCATGATGACGCCATCGTTGATGTTATCAGAAGCCTGCCAGCAATGCAGGCTGTGCTGAAACTGGTACAGCCATATTGCTGTTTGAATTTTCTGTACTGAGAACAGTTGGGCTACGTCTGGTGTAACTATTGCTAGTAAGTTGGCCAAGTGGGATATAATAATAGTGTCTTATAGATTATCAAATTTAAATGTACCGTTGCAGCTCTGCGTAAGTTTAGACATGCATTTCGTAGAACAACACCAACGTGCACTAATCCAAATGATCGTCTAATACATTAAAGGAAACAGGTAACTGCAACAAGAACGCTCAGTGTTGTCAAAAATATCCTTTATTTTTATGTAATTAAACCTTAATAATCATTAAATATCAAGATGTAGTTAGGTGATGAAAACGCTCTGTTATTGGTTGATGCTCTGGTGACGTCACAGGCTAGGAGTTAGACGAAGTAATATTTGTGTTGTAGTAGCGTTAGCCGAAGTTACATCTACATCTATACTATGCAAACCACCGTGAGGTGCATGGCAGAGGGTATGTCTCGTTGTACCAGTCATTAGGGTTTCTTCCTTTTCCACTCATGTATGGAGCCCGGGAAGAATGATTGTTCGAATGGCTCTGTGTGTGCAATAATTATTCTAATCTTATCCTCACGATTCCTGTGTGAGCGATACGTAGTATATCCCTAGAATAATCATTTAAGCCGGATCTTGAAACTTCGCTAATAGACTTTCTCGGTATAGTTTACGCCTGTCTTCAGGAGTCTGCCACTTCAATTCCTTCAGTATCTCTGTGACACTCTCCCATGGATGAAACAAACCTGTGACCATTCGTGCTGCTTTTCTATGTATATGTTCAGTATCCCCTGTTAGTCCTCTCTAGTACAGGTCCCACACACTTGTGCAATATTCCATAACCAGTCGCACAAGTGATTTGTAAGCAATCTCCTTTGGAGTCTGATTGCACTTCCCAGACTTCTACCAATAAACCTGCTTTTCCCATCACTGAACGTATGTAATCATTCCATTTCATATTCCTACAAAGTGTTACAGCTAGGTATTTGTATGAGTTGGCCGATCCCAACAGTAACTCATTGCTGTTATAGTCATCGGATTCTACGTTTCTTGGTTTTGTGAAGTGCAAAATTTTACATTTCTGAATATTTAGAGCAAGTTGCCAATCTCTGCACCACGCTGAAATCGTATCAAGATCTGACTATCTATACAGCTTCTCTCAGACAATACTTAATGATGATGACTCTCCATCCAAGATAACATGTTGTGTCCTCCCTCAATCCAGTCACAAATTTTACTTGATATCCTATATGATGGTACTTTTGACAGTTAGTGTAGGTGCAGTACTGAGTCGAATGCTTTTAGGAAATCAAGAAACACTGCATCGATCTGGTTGCCAAAAACTGGGCACGGTTTTTTTTTGGGATCTACGATAGATTATAGCTAGAAGAGAGGCTAACTCAGCCGCAAATTCAGTATAGAATCTGATAGGGATTCCGTAGGATCTGAAGCTTTGTTCAGTTCTAACGATTCCAGCTGTATCTGAACACCACTGACACTAATACTAATTCATTTAAGAAAACTAAAAATTTATTTGTCAGGAAAATCTCCACAGAGGCGAATACATTTTGTCCAACAAGTTTCCAATTTTTCTATTCAATTCCTCGTTCTCCACTCTTCCCTTCGCTCATCCTTGATCCCATAAAAATCCTCTATATTATGTTATTATATTGTTAAGATAGCGAACAACAATCACTAGTTGATTTAGTGATTTTTATGCGATTCAATTACAAGAATTGCGCAAAGAGTAATAACAAACTAAAGCACTGTTAAGAATTGATGGGAAGTCAAGAAAAACAAGACAAATTCTAATTCTCCGATACCACAACTTGTACTTCGGGTCTATGGCACTGGTAACGTTTTATATGCGAAGTCAGAGGTGTAAATTTCAGCGTTCTAAATACACTACAGGATTTAGCTATAGATTTGCGAGACTGAAGGGAAAAAAAGACACACACTGAACTGAGTGAACTTGAAACTATGAGCTAGAGGTACTAAACTTTTTATACTAACCGCTTATCCGCCAGCAATCATAATAATAATAATAATAATAATAATAATAATAATGTACTCTCAACGAGTAATGATGCTTGCAGCAAAGTAAGTCTAGATCGTCGTACTTACAGTACTTATAGCAACTGAACACCCGTTCACCGGACAAAATGATCGTTCCCTTGAAAGAGCACACTGGTCGCTTTGGAGCGCTGCAGATGATGTAGAACGTACCAGTGGTCACGTGACGCTCCTCCGCTGACGCACGTCGTAGCAGTGAAGAAGTGTGTTTGTGGGAGTCAGTTGGTGGTAATCAGCGGTGTAGGATGGGTCGATGTGGGGACGTGACACAGTGGCAGAATGAAACCGTCGGTTTTGGATGTGCCCATGACCCCATCGTGCATGTAGTTGGCCACTTTGTTGATGTATCAAGGCATACTGTTGTACGTGTCTACGAGGAATGGTACACAAGTCGTAGCCACGTAACACGACGTAAGAACAGTGTGCATTAAAAATGTACTATCCGACCAAAAACGGTTAGCACGCGTTGTGAGGGACAATCGATTCCAAATCCGGGGGGAATTGCTGCTGCCAGTGACTGTAGTTTACGAGTGAACATTGCATAGGGAACTGGATGGCAAGGACGTTTACAGTTGAGTAACTCGCAAAGGGCAATGCTCACAACGGCTCATAAAGCTGTACGTGTTCTGCGGGCCAATCAACACAGAAACGACAAGAGCTGACTCCAGGTGTGCAGTGTGGTCAGATGAATTGCGGTGTTGCCTCTTTTCATGTGATGCAGGGCCGGATGCACCGACGGCCCAACGAGGCGTTTAATCCGCAGAGCCAGGCTGGAGGTGGTTTTACGGTGTTTGGGAGGTGCTTTTCGTGCCGTGACTTGGGCCCACTCATTCAGATTACCAAGATGTTTATTTCTTGGTCAGTGTGATCTGCACGCTTCCATCCTACAAATGACGACATCGGTGATATCGCAGGGTTGCATGCATAGGTTCCTGGTTTGCCGAACACTCAAGGACCGTATGCTCGTCGACTGTCCCATCAAATTATGCTATTTTAATTCCATAGAAAAGTGTAGGGTATATGGAATAACGGGTGAAACGTAGCGATCACCAACTTAATAAGTTGCTAGCTTTATTTTATTCTTTACAAATGCACGGTTCAGTCATATTAATGTGACCACTCCTTATGTTCGATGTCGACGTGCAATAACCACTTACACGCGGCGTTTGAAAAGCACTAACAGTAAGAGAGAGAGAGAGAGAGAGAGAGAGAGAGAGAGAGAGAGAGAGAGACGCAGAAAAAAGTGCAGTCCTTGTCGTAAAGCGGAAACCGAGCGATTTATCTGACGCCAAAAGGACATGATCGTTCGCTTTCAGGACTGGGGTGTAAGCATTTGGGTGGAATCATTTCCGAAACGGCTAAATCAGTAAACTGTTCACATGCCACTGTGGTTAAAGTGCACAGTGCATTGCAAAATGGCGATATCCAAAACCGGCACCGAGGTAGATCTGGTGCACTCCAGGCCATACATGACAGGGGTGAACAACAGCTGCAGAGATGCGTGCGGGCGATAGACGTGCAACTGTTGAGCAACTGACCACCCGAATGAACCAAAGGGCTACCAAAAGTGTCTCCTCAATGATCAATGACTGAACGTTACTGCATACGGGCCTCTGAAGCAGCCGCTTGGTTCATGCGTCCAGGCTGACTGCTGTTCATTGGCGACAAAGGCTGGAATTTGCACGCCATTAGCTCAACCGGATTCCACTGACTGGCGACAGATGACGTTTTAGAGGAGGGGGAGCGTTACGGTCTGGGGAAGGTTTTAATGGCAATCGTTAGGTGATATCATCATTCTGGACGGCACACTGGATCAACAAAAAATTATGTATCTACCTTTGGGAACCATTTAGATCCCCACATCCAGTTTGTTTTTCCTCAGGACGACTGCATTTACTAGCAGGACAAAACATCGTGTCACACAGCTCGCAGTGCTCGTAAGTGATTCGAAGAACACTAAGATGAGTTTACTATACTCTCCTGGCGCCGGTCTCCCCGGATTTAAACCCAGTCAAGAATCTGTGTGACAGGCGACAAACCTGGTGCAGCTGGCCATGCCACTGGAGTCGGCATGGCTCCACATCCCTGTCGTTACCTGCTCGCTGCGATCCGCGCTGCAGAAGGTGTTATTCTGGCTTTTGACAGGTGGTCACAATAATGGAGCTGGACAGTGTAGTTGTTGAAAACCTGAGGCTGCACAAAGAATGCTTTTGCTTGTAAAACGACTTTTGCTGCTGTCAATCAAAATTCCTTCTTATTTATATTTATTGCACGATGCGTTTCGGGAAATTGTTCCCAATTTCTATATATTCTGGCACACAAGTTCGATTCTTTTCGATGTTTGAGATGCTACAATGCCCTCTTGCTTTTACTGCAATACATAAACACTCAAAATTTTTTAATTAACGAGGGATTTTTATGTGTAGTTAATGACGAATAAGGGAAAAAACTTAGTTTTCTCATAGTATACTTATGCAGAAACTCACACGTATTTAACATAACTCACAGAATTTGCAGTACACAGTACATGTTAAATGGAGAAAAATACAATGTTAAAATTACAAGGATATTTTCCATTATGTGAGCAGAGATGTGATGCTACAGGGCGTCCACAGAATATGTGTAGTGTTCTTCGGTGCGGAGGGTATTTTTCGAATGTACTCTGAATTATTATTTGCTTTTAGCCTATATTAGTTACAAGAGTGGTTATTTTTATGAATCACTGTTTTATTTCCTTATTTGAGGACAGTACGAAAGCACCTGGAGAAGTTCACCGAGCTACTTTCGAGTCTTTGGTTCAAATGGCTCTGAGCACTATGGGACCGAACATCTGAGGTCATCAGTCCCCTAGAACTTAAAACTACTTAAACCTAACTAACCTAAGAACATCACACACATCCATGCCCGAGGCAGGATTCGAACCTGCGAACGCAGCGGTCGCGCGGTTCCAGACTGCAGCGCCTAGAACCGCTCGGCCACTACTGCCGGCCTTCGAGTCTTTCATTTAATATTTTTCCCTCGTATTTTTTATGATGTGAAAGTATCTCCAGTTCTTCTAATCCACTGTATGATCTTTACCTAGTCAGTGGAGTCCTCTGACATTTTCCTCTACATTGTCCTGTATTGTGTATCGTGGGACTATTGCTGATAAGTTTGTGTTACTACTAATGTGCTGTGTATACCTGGTGTGGAGAACTCGAGCTGTTTGTCCCAGGCAGAACATGGAGCATTCAGGAGATGTTAGAATCTGAATATAGGTAGTTCAAATCCTGAATATACATATGAAGCCATTCATTCAAAACCTGAAGAATGTTATGGACTTTCTTCCTACCCGAACTGAGACCACTATAAAGGTGGTGTTACAGTTAGTAGCGTGATGTCCTGCAGCAGTGACTAATTTTTTGGCTGGTGTCTTTATTCTGAGACGTAAATGAAAACAAACATTAAAAAATAAATACGACTGAGAAGTACTTACACTCCTGGAAATTGAAATAAGAACACCGTGAATTCATTGTCCCAGGAAGGGGAAACTTTATTGACACATTCCTGGGGTCAGATAGATCACATGATCACACTGACAGAACCACAGGCACATAGACACAGGCAACAGAGCATGCACAATGTCGGCACTAGTACAGTGTATATCCACCTTTCGCAGCAATGCAGGCTGCTATTCTCCCATGGAGACGATCGTAGAGATGCTGGATGTAGTCCTGTGGAACGGCTTGCCATGCCATTTCCACCTGGCGCCTCAGTTGGACCAGCGTTCGTGCTGGACGTGCAGACCGCGTGAGACGACGCTTCATCCAGTCCCAAACATGCTCAATGGGGGACAGATCCGGAGATCTTGCTGGCCAGGGTAGTTGACTTACACCTTCTAGAGCACGTTGGGTGGCACGGGATACATGCGGACGTGCATTGTCCTGTTGGAACAGCAAGTTCCCTTGCCGGTCTAGGAATGGTAGAACGATGGGTTCGATGACGGTTTGGATGTACCGTGCACTATTCAGTGTCCCCTCGACGATCACCAGTGGTGTACGGCCAGTGTAGGAGATCGCTCCCCACACCGTGATGCCGGGTGTTGGCCCTGTGTGCCTCGGTCGTATGCAGTCCTGATTGTGGCGCTCACCTGCACGGCGCCAAACACGCATACGACCATCATTGGCACCAAGGCTGAAGCGACTCTCATCGCTGAAGACGACACGTCTCCATTCGTCCCTCCATTCACGCCTGTCGCGACACCACTGGAGGCGGGCAGCACGATGTTGGGGCGTGAGCGGAAGACGGCCTAACGGTGTGCGGGACCGTAGCCCAGCTTCATGGAGACGGTTGCGAATGGTCCTCGCCGATACCCCAGGAGCAACAGTGTACCTAATTTGCTGGGAAGTGGCGGTGCGGTCCCCTACGGCACTGCGTAGGATCCTACGGTCTTGGCGTGCATCCGTGCGTCGCTGCGGTCCGGTCCCAGGTCGACGGGCACGTGCACCTTCCGCCGACCACTGGCGACAACATCGATGTACTGTGGAGACCTCACGCCCCACGTGTTGAGCAATTCGGCGGTACGTCCACCCGGCCTCCCGCATGCCCACTATACGCCCTCGCTCAAAGTCCGTCAACTGCACATACGGTTCACGTCCACGCTGTCGCGGCATGATACCAGTGTTAAAGACTGCGATGGAGCTCCGTATGCCACGGCAAACTGGCTGACACTGACGGCGGCGGTGCACAAATGCTGCGCAGCTAGCGCCATTCGACGGCCAACACCGCGGTTCCTGGTGTGTCCGCTGTGCCGTGCGTGTGATCATTGCTTGTACAGCCCTCTCGCAGTGTCCGGAGCAAGTATGGTGGGTCTAACACACCGGTGTCAATGTGTTCTTTTTTCCATTTCCAGGAATGTATTTATAGAACAGATAGTATTTCTTGATGCTCTATTGGATAAGTACTTCTAGATTAGAAAGATGGGCCACAGAAACTGCTTTTATTATAAGGTTTTGAAACGTCCCCTTTTTAACAATTCTGCATGACTGTGCTTAACCTCCCCTTTGAACAATTATACATGACTGTGCTTAACCTGACACACAATATTTTGTTAGCGCAACGCAATCTGACTTTCAAAATTCCCTACAAAAGAATGGCCCTGACTAACATTCAACTATACCTTTCACAAATCACTTACCTCACAAAAATCTTCGCTGCTCAAGCTACTGCAATACAGCGAGCGCCACTACTGCCAGCTAAATAAAAGATTCAAACTATGGAAGGCACTAACTACTGATAGGGATAGTTAGCAAATGAAAGATATTAATAGAGAACAAACAATGTATTTACCTTGATATCATCATATATAAATATAGCAGTTCATGACAAATTTCAAAACTCCGCCATCTCTCTCCCCACATCCACCACTGCTGGCGGCTCACCTCCAACTGCGCAACGCTACGCGCTGTTCACAGCCAGCTGCCTAACACTACAATGGCGAGTATTACAACAATGCAAAGCAGCCACAGACTGCACACAGCACAGCCAGTGATTTTCATACAGAGGTGGCGTTACCAATAAAAAAACCTAAACAGCCTACTTACATAGCCCCCATGCTCCCCACAAAAAATTTTACAAATTGTATTGGGCAGTGGCCAATACAGATTTGAAAAAAAATTTTCATAATTACAATAACAAAGAAATCAAATGCACACACTTATTGATACAATGTTGGTCAAAAGCTAAAATTTTCTCACAGTCCATAAAGACAGTCCTAATCGTACATAACAGTAGAATAGCAGTGTTTTTCTCAAAGTCTGAGCAGTAAAAGAAAATGCACACGGAAGTAGTGGATTTCCATGCAGTCTTGAAGAAGTAGTGTTGTCCTTCCAACGGAAAGACAGTGCTGACTCTTGACATGCATACAGGTAATGGGCCACAACAGAGCAAACCCACAGCAGAGTCAGTGGAAATTTTGAAGAGTATTGGTAGGTAGGTCATCACAGAGCAGACCCACTGTAGTCCTGGTAGAGAGTATGGTATTGGTGGGCCACCAGAGGTGCAGACCCATTGCAGTCCTTGTAGAAAGTGTGGACAGGCCCACTGTAGTCCTGGTAGAGATGACCAGCAGCCATCTGTTGTGATTGTGCAGGTGCACAATCACCAGTGAAGAGTCTTGCAGTTAATATAGCAAGTCCATAACCACCACTTGTGCACTCACAAAATTTTTTTTTGAAATATCTTTAGAACCAGCAATGCTGTTATCCAGTCCCTTGCTGAATTATTAACACATGTGCAAACACTAACAGTCCCTACTTCTCACATATTGTCCATATACTATGACCAATAGAAACGTGTGCAGTGAAATGTAACTTACAAGTTAATAATAAGATGAACTGGTGACAATTACAATTTTATAACATAAGAATACAATAAAGGTACAAAATACATCATTAAAAACATAACACTATAGATAACATTTGTAGTACAGGCTTTACAAAAGAATCGAAATAAACATATACATCAGTGTTACAGGAATTATGACATGAGTACATACATAAAAGATCAGAGTAACTTTCGAAACATCAACTTCACACATGAGCATTAAACAGAACAGAATTAATAATGTCTAAATATCTTTACAAAGTAAATAACACATTATTAATGCCAATTGTATTTGAGGATAACAGTATTCCTCATCATAGTGAATGAAACTTAGTATTAGAAGAGAAAAAGTTCTATGAAACAGTACACAGAGACAGGAAGAAAACAAATACACAAGGGTACACAAACATATAGTGGGATAACACCAATAGGAAAGGATAGGGTTCGTTTTCAGTGTAACATTTGGTACTGCAGTCCAACCCAAAACTTCATATATCTTTCCTCTTATTTCATCCTTTGTTTCCACCAAAAAAATTCTATCTAAGCATGCTTTCTGTATTTATATGTTCACACATTTCTTACCTCAACATTTATTTCCAAGAAAATCCTACCTAAACCTGTTTTCTGTACTTTTTTTTCGTATAACTTCTGAATGCATTTCTTCCAATTCATCGCAACTCATTGTCTTAGAGGCTACCCCCTCTTAAGCTAACTTAAATCTACTGAGCTCAGATGCTAAACTAAGGGATGAGGCAATGCAGCAGCACATAAAACAATTAATATAAACAGCAATTACCAAAAAAATTGAAAATTGCAAAGTAAGCTACAGTAAATCTAAATTACCAAGCAATTCAACATTACAACTAATATGAGGCAATGCGCAACAAACAAAAAAATAAATCTGGCTTAGCAGAGTAACACAAATTAAAGTTCAGTAGCACTACGCCTGGCAAACAGCAGTAACTTATACCTAAACATGACGTAGCTCAAGCAGAAAAAATATTACAGTAAAAACAACAATGCAGATAAGGGAAATGTATATTCACATCTTAATATCTATGTAATTAAAGTGGTGCACCACAACAACTTATTGTAAAAGAAATATTACCATGTACTTGAAAAGAAAATTATGTATGCAGTTACTGTTACTAGTCCCTTCTTCTTGTTCTTTCCTTTCCAAGTGCTCCTTTTTTGAAGAATGTGGATCACAAAATTATTATTTAATAGATCTGTTGACAGAAAGTGTTCAGTTTAGCAAATGCATTTAATTTTATTTTATGAAACCAATGCTGCAACACAGCTGAAAAACAGATGTCAAATGAAATAAGCAATTACGCAAACCAAAGCATAAAAACATCATTCAATAGTCATGTGGCATTTCGTAAGTCAGTAGCTCTCAACTCTCATAGAAAGACACTTGTCATAATCAGGTGTGCAGATGTACGAATATTTCCCATCAATTCATAAGCATTGCAGTAATTAGCACAAAGTACGAGTAATCATATGTTTTCAGGTAATGAGCGTGTAATATTTGCGATGCTTTCTACAAAGGAATGTCAATAGCAAGGTTAATGGAAGTAATGAGGGTGTCGCATTTGCAATATTTTCTCTAAAGGAATGTCAATGGCGAGGATAAAGGCCTGCCTTTTTTCTTTTTTTTTTTCTACCTGTGCTTCCGGAAAGGCACACCCTAATGGCTTGTTTTCCAGGTGTTTGACACAGCTGCGTGCCCACAACACATTACGTGCAGGTGGTCACTTAACTTTCTTACGGAAATATTTACGACACCAGTTTCCGCTACAGTGAGTCTCACATAAAAATATTTCACAGGTCAAGAATTAGCGTTGCAAATCTGTAGAAAGAAAATCCTATAAATATAAGTGTCCAAATAGAATATTCGTCAGCATTGTGATATAGTCACGCATTTACACACATTTCATAACTCTTAAAGTACGATTCTTGGTTTCCAACATACTTCTTATTCCTCATATACGGTAGCATCATCTTATAGATCATAAACATATCTCAACAGCAGAGTACACATCGTCGCCGTAATAATAACATCATAACATCTCAGTCAATTCTCAAAATCGTCGTAGCTTCCTCCAATAATTTCAAAACCTAAAAAAAATTCTCTGCTCATTTCAATAGTGCCATCTACCTCAAACGTACTTTAAAATCATGCTCCCTTACCAAATATATCATTCAAAGCTCTCATAGTATCACAATGGTTCCGAAAAAATATGAGCAGTTTACACAGTACAGACAAAATACAATTTCGTAAGTGTGAAGTAATCCAGCTCTGCAATTGCGTAAACATATGTCACTGATGTAATAAAAAAGTTTATCTCTCAGTTACGTGATCAGATAGCTGTGTAATTTGTGTGTTAGAGAAATATGGTACCGATGTGTAAAGTTGTATAAGCAAATACCATATTAGCTAGGGCTCCTTGTGGTTGCCACACACATGGTACACAAAGTAAGCGTGTACCCCCCTGAGGATTAATGTAATTATACCCTCAGGTGTTACAGATTACAGCAATGGAATGAAATGTATCACGGAAAACTTTCTTTGTAATTCAAAAATCTTTAAAAATAAATGTTTTAAGTACAAAATCAATCACTGAAATGCGTGTACTGTAGCGCTAAACTGTGCATCTTGTCGCAACATAATCTCTGTGGAAGTGTCGTAGTTATCGTCCTCCGAAAGCTAAATTCTGCAGAAGTCAATGTACTTACCACATGATAAACAAAAGTGAAATGCTTTGCGTAGAGATATCTTAGTTATTATGCTTATTGGCGTGATGAAGAAAGTACTGTACAGTAACGTATTGTTATGCCACGAAAAAGGCTGTCTCATTGTTGCTATACCACAAAAGTTACTACTAAAACATGTTTTTCTTCCTAGAAGAATTCAGAAAACTGTGCAGATATAAAACAGATACACTGCAAAAGCAACATTGTGAATTGTCACTCATTAGTAGCGTCGTGATAACAATCGTGTAGCTGTCACATAAACTAACCACTGTGCCATCTGGTATCTCTCAGAAAGCACTTTAAATTCAGAATGTATTTTCAAATAAACCAAAATGTTGCATTAAAATCTCATTAGCAGTACTGGTAAATGTTCTAAGTATGTGAGTCTTATAGTCGTTACGTAATCGTGCAACAAACAAGCAAGAATGTACACATACGACACTGTGTCGTCTGTTCACTATAACAATGCATTCGTAATTTCTGTTTAAAAATGTTCCCTAGGTTCTAGACTGGATATTTAACTTCAAACATTGTTGCATGTTAACAGTTTCTTAAGTCTGACAAAGCATACTAGAAATGTGAAGTGAAAAGTTTTACGGCAAAGACAAAGTTAAAAAGCAGATTATCTTTCAATAAACGGTTTTACATGTGAAATATGGTGTAAACCTTTACTCTTCCTAGTACGCAGAGTTTCAACTTCAACGCAATTATCATGTGGTATACGTCGGATTCTGTATGGTCCATTGTAAACTAGAAAGAATTTGTGACTCAAGTGTTTCTTCTTATGTGACAATGAATGAGCTTTAATGAGAACTTTCTGACCAATATACAATTTCTTTGCATTTGCTTTACCGTGTAGTTTTCTCCTTTTGTCTGCTGCAGATTTTATATTTTTAAGAGCCAAATCAATTATGTCTTTGTGTCGAAGTTTACGTGTATTTGGGAAAGGTACAAGCTCTCTGATTCTGTTCGGTGGTTCTTCATTCTTTAGTACAAGAGCAGGTGGTAAAGCAGTGGAATCATGAGGCATTTCATTCAGCACATTTTGAAATAAGTGTAAATATCTGTCCCAATGCTGATGCTTTCTGTGACAATAAAGTCTGCAAAGCTTATTGATTTCTTTCATAATCCGTTCAGACGGGTTACAATGTGGTGAGTACAATGAAATAAAAACAGGTTTGATTTTATGGTTGCGAAGCATGCGTGACCAAACAGCAGATCTGAATTGCGGTCCGTTATCTGAAATGACTTTAGCAACGTGGCCAACTTCACGTAAGAAATTTTTAACAAAGGCGTTGGATACAGACCGTCCAGTGGCTTTACGTAACGGTGTGAAAGAAACAAATTTTGAAGTAAGTTCAACAGCGACTAGAACGTACGAAAATCCATTAGATGTTCTGACAAGCGGTCCCAAGAGATCAACAGCAGCAAATTCTTTTAATTTAGAAGGAATGATAGGAAACAGCGGAGCACTATGGGAGATAGTAGATGGTTTCGCCTTTTGACAAAGTTTACAAATAGACAAGACTCTTCGAATTCTCTTTTCCATATTGTTAAAATAACAAGTCGTTCGAAGAATAAGATAACATTTTCGTGGGCCAAAATGTGCGTAGCTGAAATGAATGTACCAAATGAGCTTATTAACAAAATCGTCTGGAATGCAAAGTACCCATAGCTTGTCATCAACAGTGCAGCGTTTGAAGAGTATGTTGTTTCTAACCAGGTAATAATGCCGAATCTGAGTGTGTGTCTTTTCATGCCATTTACTTTTGATGTCTTTCCAAATCGGATCTTTATCTTGCTCATGAGCAATGTCCTTTAAAGATGTGGTGATGAAGTTTTCAAAGGCGACTTTCTGAATGTAAAGAATACTGAAATTTTTCTCGAGGTTGCCTTCTTTGTTACTTTTCTCAAGCCCAGCCGGTGCGCGTGACAGTGCGTCCGCAACAATGTTCTCCTTGCCGGGAATGTAGACTATTGTGAAGCGGAATTCTTGCAGAAACAATGCCCAACGTTTTAACCTGTCATGATTTAATTTTGAAGACATAAGAAATTGTAATGCACGATGATCACTGTATACTTTTACGTGCTTACCAGAAAGAAAGAAACGGAATTTGTTAAATGCCCAAACGATAGCTAAAGCTTCTAATTCAGTAACGGAATAATTTTTTTCAGATTTTGTTAGCACTCGGCTAGCAAAAGCAATGGTTTTCTGAACGGTAGTGTCATTTTCTATGGCTTCTTGAAATAAATGGGCACCAAGACCGACTTTAGAGGAATCCGTGCTAAGGCAGAAATCTTGTGACAGATCTGGATGAGCTAGTATTGGCGCGTTAAGTAGCGATTCTTTCAAAGAATTGAATTCCAATTGTGCTTGTTCGTCCCAGTTCCAAATAGTATTTTTTCCAGTGAGAGAACAAAGTTTTGGTGTAACAAGAATTTGCATATTCAGAAAACGACGGTAAAAATTTACGAGACCTAGAAAACTGCGGACTTGTCTTTTTGTGGATGGAACTGGAATGGCTCTGATTGCTTCTAACTTTTCAGGATCCGGCTGAATCCCTTCAGAAGAAATAATATGTCCCAAAAACTTCACCTTTGTCCTACCGAATTCAGACTTTTCCAAGTTAACTGTAATTCCAGATTCTGCAAAAATACGTAACAAACTGTTGAGGATGCGATTATGTTGTTCCCATGAAGCTTCTGCTATCAGAATATCGTCTACATATAAGGTGATGTGACGTTTTAAGAATTCAGGTAATATGGAATTTAGCCCGCGAATGAATGCTGCTGAAGAAATGTTCAAACCAAAAGGAAGTTTCCGAAACTGATAACAAACGCAGAAACAAAGGAAAGCTGTGTATTTTCTACGTTCTGGATGAAGTTCGATCTGATAAAAGCTGGATCTGAGATCAATGGATCCATTTTTACACCATTAAAATTTTGAAGAAGTTCTTCCATCATCTGCGGCCTGTCTGTTTCAGGAATAATTATAGTATTGATTTGTCTCGAATCTAAGACAAGCCTGATCGATCCATTTTTCTTCTCAACAACATGTAACGGATTGTTGTATGAGCTTACTGCAGGCTCAATAATGCCCTCGTCAAGCATAGATTGTATTTCTGTTCTAACACGGTCCCTATAATGCGCCGGAATTACGTATGGTCTAACACAAAATTTAGTATGCTCACGAACACGAAATTGGTATTGAAATCCCTTGATTGTTCCTGTTTTGTGAGTAAAAACTGTGGAATGTGCTTGTAAAATCTCAAAAAGGTCCTTGCCTATCAGTGTCATTACAATTCTCAATTGTTTGAATTTTATTCTGAATTAACTCATTAGTGTCAAATGCGCCGTCGATATCATCCCTGTCAGTACTTGCAGAGTGATTGTTAGTGTCTAGTTCCGTAGAAAAGTCCGAACTGTTGTCTAACAGAAGGTAAAGCCGATTAATTTCCTCGTCATGGTTTGAGAGCCAATCTTCAAATTTCAAAGCTATTGACTTACCTTCTTTCTCTAAACTTATTTCAGCATCGTGAAAGTTTAAGATTGCTTTGAATTCATTCAAAAAGTCTACTCCCAATATAATTTCCGTCGACAATAATGGAACAATAAGAAAGTTCATAGAGAAGCTGTGGCTTTGACAAAAGAATTCTAAGTTGGTTTGTTGGCGTACGTCTACACTTTTTCCAAAGATTGCACCTTGTAATTTAATCTTACGTAACGGAAGTGTGGGGCAATCGTTCGATTTGTTGCATTTGTTAAAGGCTGTTTCACTAATTACTGAGATGGGACTGCCAGAGTCAAGTACTGCCGTAAATTTTACGTCATTTACAGTAATGTGAATCACAGGATATGCAATGTTGTTAAGTTTTACGTCGTGTTCCTGGAGTAAGATGTCCCTAATGTCTTCCATTTTTACGTAATTACTAGCTACGGCAGCTGCGTCGTTAGTTTCATACGTGCGTTTTGTGGCTGCCTGCGGTATGAGTCATTGCCTATTGTCTCTTTGTTGGCGCGCGTCGTTATTGGGATTTGGAGACCTAACTTCTACAAATTCACCGTGACGAGAGGGCCCTGCTCTGTTTGAATCCCGCCAGTTCTGATGCAATTCAGGTCTGTCGTTACGATCATATCGTCTGTCGTCATGTCGGTAGATTCCATAGTTTCTTTCTTGTCGGTCACATGGTGGAGAATTTCTCCCTGAATCGTAACTGCGCGCTGGTCCGTTGCGTCTAAAGTTATTCTGTCTCCCTTGATAGTATTTATTTTGGTTCCCATATTGTCTGTTTATCTTATTGTCTCTGTGATAGTCATTACCACGGAGAGGTGATCTTTCCCTGTAGTTATTACTACTCTGCCAACGGTTGTCATACGGGTGGTGTCTGGTTTGGTCACGATTTGTGTTGTGAGAATAGCCTTGTCGTGTCAAGTTATTACTTCTTTCATCGCGGAATTGCGACGGATGTGACCTGTAATTGTTGTGTTCCTGGTTTCGCGTTCCGCGATTGTCAGTGTCAATTTCTAATTCTTGTAAGAGTCCCTGAAATGCTTCAATGTCGTCTTTGCAACGTCCTGCCAAAATAATATGTCGTAAATGTTCAGGCAGTTTGATTAAGCAAATGCGGATGAGTTCTGAGGGGCTGTATGGGTTTGAAAGATACTGATTCTTATGCAACATGTCTTCAAAATATTTCATAAGACTGGAAAATTCAGATTGTTCGAAACGTTTCATCATTATGATGCTATGTTTTACTCGGTCTTGTGTGGCTTGAGACCAATATGCTGAGAGGAAGGCATGGTAAAACTCTCCTTCACTGTGGCAATCGTGAATTACCGATCGCATTCTTACAGCTGGTTCATTCTCCAAGTAGCCACACATAAATTCTAATCTGTGTTCTAACGACCAGTTGGGAGGAAAACAATGCGAGAATTGATGGAGCCATGCTTGTGGATGAATGTCGTTGCCAGAGTTCTTAAATGTTTTGAATTTTCGTGTAGTAATGAACAGCTTATAGTCAAAATCATCATGTCGCCGAGTCGCATATCGGTCATTGTTAGGTCGTGTCGGCCGTTCCATCTCAAAATTCGGTGCACATTGCCAATTTCTTTCATAACTTCCGAAATGCCCTGTGTTATTATTTTGTGGCTGTTCCGTATTTCTGTGTCCCTCTTCCCGTATTGGGGTGCGAGTATCCTCTGAAATACGTAATTCTTGTATTACCTGTGTCAGCTGATCTTGTACCTCCCGGATTTCTCTTTTGTACTGTGTATTGATTTGATTTTGATTCTGTTTAAATTTTCTAATTTGTTCATACTCTTCTGTGTCAGTGAAGGCTACAGGTCTTGTGTCATTCAGATCATCATCTATCTTTGTAGATAAGTTAGTGACCTGATCCGAAAGTTCGGCTACTTTCCCCGATAGTGAACACATTTCCTCAGTGTGTTTTTCTGAACCAAGTTTCAGAGTGTCCATTTGTGTTGAAATCGAATCTACTGTGTCCTTTAAGTTTTCCTGAGTTTTTGCAAGTTGCGTAACCGAATCGGTAGATGCAACTGAGTCAATTTTAGCCCACAAGGTCTCATGATTTTCATGAACAATGGTTTGCAGTTCTTTTATGGCTGCTTCGTGATTCTGTAATGCATTTTCATGCCGCGAAAAAGTAGGTTGAAAATGCTCACAAATTTGAGTTTTTACGTCATTACAGACTTTTTGACATTTCGATTCAATGTTATGTAACTCAGTAGTTAAATCTTCACGTGTTTGTTCAAGTGTTTGTTCCAATGAGTCTAACTTTTTAAGATTTTGTTCCATTGTGTCTAACTGTTGCTGTGTTTGTCTCTGATGTTGTTCCATTGTGTCTAACTTTTTAAGATTTTGTTCCACTGTGTCTAACTTTTTAAGATTTTGTCCCATTTGTCTCTGATTTTGTTCCATTTGTTGCATTAATTGCAATAATAATGTATTAGTGTCTGGAATCTGTTTCTCTACGCTTTTCGGCAGTGCATTTGCACCGGCAACATTCACATTTTGACAAGCAGAAAATGTGTCTTGACTTATTTGAGAAAACGGTGATGACCCAAAACCTGAATCTACAGTATTTGCGAAATTGTGTCCTGTCATTTCGGATTTCTGAGGCGAGCTGTTGCCGACCGATCGATCGATAATGCTTCCCTGTTCACTACCTGTTTCACTGTCTACACCATTGTTTGCAGCCCGCTCCATTTCCCTATGCACAATTACCAAATTACTACTTTGAACATCAGTTAATTCATTACTCGGTGGCGCTAACACACTTCTTTCATTTTCACTGTCATTTCTCAGTTTACTTTGGAGCCTAGTATTACGTTTTTCACACGCCATTATTGTCACAGTATTTCACACGACAACACAGAAAAACACAATATGAAGAGCAAAAATAGGGGCACACATTAACATAGCACTGAAAATAATATCTAGTTAATTGCAGCTGCGAAATACTTGGTGCAAATCTACATGCGTGCCACACCTGTTTTACTGTACAACAATGAAAGTCTGCAACTACAAAGGAGATTTTCTCTACAATTACGCGCTAGCAATAAACAAAATCTACACTAATTACACAAACTACAAGAAAAAATCAGAAGATTCCAGTGAGGTATCCTAGGCTAAGGGTCGACATATGAAACGTCCCCTTAGAACAATTATACATGACTGTGCTTAACCTGACACACAATAATTTGTTAGCGCAACGCAATCTGACTTTCAAAATTCCCTACAAAAGAATGGCCCTGACTAACATTCAACTATACCTTTCACAAATCACTTACCTCACAAAAATCTTCGCTGCTCAAGCTACTGCAATACAGCGAGCGCCTTTTTCCATTTCCAGGAATGTATTTATAGAACAGATAGTATTTCTTGATGCTCTATTGGATAAGTACTTCTAGATTAGAAAGATGGGCCACAGAAACTTCTTTTATTATAAGGTTTATGATTTCTTCCTTTTTATGGAAAAAGCACTTTTGTATGTTCACCCAGACGTGAACGAAAATCTTACTGTTTATCTTAATGCACAAAAGCAACGGCTAATAAACGACGCCCCAGCAGGAAAGAAAGAAAATCTGTAAGAGACATCTGAAGATAGTTTTGTAGTAAATCTGAAACCAATAATGGTTTGATTTAACTGAACTTTTCTTAAACTGTTCTTGTGAGTTGATGCTGTTTCAAACTACACTGTCGGAAAAAAATCGCAACACCAAAAAATGATTAGTATAGAGTAACGAAATTTCGGAAATACATTTTTCTAGGTTACATACTTAAATAATTAACACTGTAAGATCACACGTTATGTGGGCGTGAGATAAGCCATTGCAAGTGTGAAATATTGGTACATTAATAACTGGTGTAGCCGCCAGCACGTTGAGTGCAAGCATGCAGACGTGCATGCATTGTGTTGCACAGGTGCCGGATGTCAGTTTGTGGGATGGAGTTCCATGCCTGATGCAGTTGGCAGGCCAATACAGAGACGGTTAATGCTGTTTGTGGATGACCCTGGAGGTGTTGTACGATGATGTCCCATATGTGCTCAATTGGAGACAGATCTGATGATCGAGCAGGTCAAACCCACGAGTAGACACTCTGTAGAGCATGTTGGGTTACAACAGCGGTATGTGGGCGAGCGTTATCATGTTGGAAAACACTCCCTGGAATTCTGTTCATGAATGGCAGTACATCTGGTCCAGTCACTAGATTGCCATGCAAAATTTTAGTCAGGGTGCTTGGGGTAACCACGAGAATGCTCCTGCTGTCATACAAAATCACAACCCAAAATATAACACTAGATGTAGTTCGTCGTGTCTAGCATGCAGACTGGTTTCAGGCCCTAAATTGGACTCTATCCAACCAACACACGGCCATCACTGGCATCGAGGCAGAACTAGCGTTCATCAGAAAACCACAGACGTCCACCCTGCCCTCGAATGACCGCTCTCTTCACACAACTGTAGTAGCTAATGGTAGTGGTTTGTGACTAGTGAAATGCTTAGTACATGGTGTCTGGCTCAGAGCTGTCCTTGCAATAAACTATTTGTAATGCTTCGTTGTGTCACTGAGGTGCCAACTGCTGCTGAAATTGCTGCAGCAGATGCAGTGTGATGCGCCAGATCCATGCGCCGTACACAATGGTCTTTCTCTCGGTAGTGCCATATAGCCGTCCGGAACCTGGTGTTTTTGCGTACGTATATTCTGGTGAGCACCGCTGCCAGCAATCATATACTGTCCTGCCAAGTCTTTGCGCAATACCACAGAAAGAACACCCAGCTTATCGTAGCCCTATTACACGACCTCATCCAAATTCAATGAGATGTTGATAATGGCATCTTTGTCGCCTTTAAGGCATTCTAGGTAACTAACGCTCACAGTGCGCACTTAAAGCACACCTGTCCTGCATCCTCATAGTGCTGTCCCTAATTTGAGTTGCCATCCCGTTAAGAGGGCATATCTCTTGGCTGCCCGTCTCACCGCTTACGCAGCTGTAGGGACTTTTCTCAGGTCGATCCTTGGAGCACTGTCTGTGGATCACTCCCTTCTTTATTTAGTCTGATTGTGTCAATTGTTTAAAATCTTTTGTCTAAATTCTTCCTATTGCTTGTGGCCTTCAGCCTGCAAATAATTTGAATTCTTCTTCATAAGGCCTTCAGCCGTCAGTGTAGCTTGTGTTACAGTCAATTTTTTAAAAAGTGATTGTTTTTAAAAAAATATTTCCTTACATAAAGTGTACGTGTTTACTGTGCAACCAACGGTAACTGATTAGGCCCCGTCCACACCTGTTCCTGCCTACCCTACGTCGCACGTCTCATGGTGTTGCAGTTTTTTTCCCGTCAGTGTGTAAGCCTCCAAACTACGTTGCAGTCACAGTTCTCATAATTTCAACTTTCGACATGACAGCGTATTGCTGGTGGAGAGCTTAAACCACTAGCAACTTCCGGTGACAAATTATTTCAATTTACGGACAGAATGTGGCACTGGCTGCCTGGCTGTATGGTGTAAGGCCAGGGCTGCAGGTGTGGAGAACCGGCTGCGCTGGCCGGCCAGAAGCGCCGCTATCACCGTGGCAACCGTTTGTTGTTGCCACTAATCTGGCAGAGTGGCGTACGCCGACGGCGCAAGTCTCGGCGTAACGAGCCGGAAATGTCGCGCAATCGATTGCCGCCTCCCCTTTTACTGGCCCGGAAATTTATCGCTCCGCATCTAGACGACGGCCGTGGCCATTGTGAGGACAGCTTTTAGCTTTATAGCCGTCTGCTGACGGCTGCGTGCCGCGCACCTGTGGCTCCGCGTAAAAGGGGGAGGGGGGGGGGGGGGGCAGGGACGTACAGTAGCTGGTGCACCAAAAAGCCGTATTTCGCATTGTTCTTCTTCGATTACGCCTTCTTTTTCACCCTTCTCCACGTCCTCTCATCTTCGTCTGCCCCTACAGCATTTCTTGCCTGCCATATGTTCCTTCCAGGGACTAGTCAATTATTTCTCTATTAATATTGAAAGAGAGAAACTAGTGACAGGTAGAAGCTTCGATGAGCTCAGAATGTGCATCTACCTGCACAGCAGCAAGCATTTGGGTTTTGTCCCTAGTATTTCCTGATATGGTTCTTTCCATACTCACTGAGTAACCATAATTTCTGAAAGTTTGTAGCATTGTAACCCCATAATTAAGGCAAAACTGGTCATGCGCAGTGATGCATGCAGTGGTTTCAGACATATTTTAAGCTTAGTACGGATACTCCGTGTAGTTTTTACTATTCTCCCAGTCGTTTTGTCTTCAACCATTATACGAAAGTTCTTCAACTGTTTCTATAACTTCATTACTGTTATTATTATTCGATGTTTATTGATCGATTGGGATCACGCTACGACTTTTTCCTTTTTCTTTGCCTTTGGAGTTTCCTTTGTCTCAACTACTTCTACATGCACTCGCTGGTCTGCTACCTTCGTGCCCCTATACAAAACGGTTCACTTGTTATTCCTTTTGCTTGAACACTTCCAAATTTTACCATCTGTTGCTAAATAATCATATTGTTAATTTGAACTATTTTCTTTTTGTTGCTTTTGGTGATACTAAATCTCCTTGAGTGGCTCCTCTTTGAATTCTGATGTTTCCCACTATCCTAATGAAGGGTAATTGAAACTGTAAAATTGAAATATGCTAGCACATGGTCAATCAATACCATTTTTCTCAATGCCTATTGGTAAAGATTTTGTGAAATTGAGTAAAATCCTTTCTCAAAAATCAATGACTCCCAGACAGAGGGGTACTTCATACTTATTACTCCGATCCATAATTTCATCCATAGTTGAAAAGTGACTCATTCCTTGTCCCATATTCACTTCTAAAGGCTGCTTCTCCCTTTCCCCAACTAAAAATCTAACATTTTTTTCTATACGATAGATGACAATATTGATGAGTGTCCTCTACACCAATGGTTCTCAACCATTCTGAGACCATTACCTACAATGGCTATCAAACATTAGCTAGCGCCCCTCCCTCTTTCCCCCGCCCTCATTAACATTACACCCCAAATGGACTGTAGAATGAAAAATAATTTTCTTTGAAGTCTTCCATTTTTAAAATGACGAAACGTAAATGATATTTATTAAACAAGGCAGTTAAGGGTCAGTGAAACAATTGATACTGCTTATTTCTAACAACCTTCTTTCATAGCGTGATGGTGAAGTTCTCAGTGCGTCGCGTGTGCTACCTACAACTCCTCCTCAGAATGGAGACAGAACTATCCACATGGATGGTAGACAATTTTTGCATAACATGCTTCCTTTGTACCACTCCTCGTAGCGACACTTGCTTCACGCACACTTTGCACCCCTGTTTAAAATCAAGCAAATTAAAATGTGTAGACTACATTTATTCCTATTGTTAGTAAATCACTTGATTGCTTTGCACCTCACTTCTGAATTGGCAGCTGTTGGAAGACTTCAAGCTGCCAGTAATTTGTGTGTGACTACTGCCACTAGTAATAGTAATAATAACAGCGCAGTGTAGATTATACAGCGGTGGAGTAGCCATTAAATACTCACTGTTGTGTTGTGCTGTCAGCTCATTTTTCTTTTCTTTGGTGAATAATGAAGCAGTTTAGGGTCTATTGTGGGTACTACCTACAACCTGAAGAAGGCATTTCCCAGAATTTTTTAAGCATATGCGATGTACCGTAGAGGCGTGGTACAAAGTATGCGTGTAGTGGGTGGACTAAGGGGGGAAGACTACGTTCACGCATGTGTTCCACCTCTAACACATTATTCCACCCTTTTCAGCTAGTGTTTGAAGAAAAATTTGATTATTGTAACTTATATAATCGGTTACAGTTTTGCAAAACAGTGATAATACTAGTGACATTTTACAAAAAAATTTACTTTCGTGACAGAAATACAAATAAACCGCTTTATTTTTACCCCCAACAAAATAATATTTTAGCCCTCAGGGATGGTTCCCCCGGGTTGGTATTCACTGCTCTACACCACGAAGAGCAGACTGACAGCTATGTTATTGTAAATAACAGATTTCAGCTATCAGTCATCCTCTTTAAATTTTATTGGCAGATCGTGATTTCAGCTAGAAACTAGCCATTCTCAATGCACTATCTTTTCTGATTAATGCTTGTAATGCCTGTTGGTCGGGCTTCATCCACAGTTCATTGAATACTCTATTCAATGAATTGAGTATTCATTGAATTGTGAATGAAGCCCTAACAACAGGCATTACATGCATTGATAAAAAATGATAGTGCATTGAGAATGGCTGGTTTCTAGCTGAAATCAAGATCTGCCAATAAAATTTAAAAAAGGACGACTGATAGCTGAAATCTATTATTTACAAGTCAATATGACAGTCGCTGAGTGCAGCAGTCTTCTGAATGGAAGGTAACCTGATGAGCTATGTTATTTTTTATGCCCTGTAAGTTTTCTTTCTCCTAAAGCAGAGTAGTTAAAAAGCTTCAAGTTTTAAAGAGTATAGAAGTCAGTCACAAATGACGTTTAATGTATATCCAGATTTCGGTCACTGTGTGGCCATCTTCAGTGCCGTAAATATAATTTAACACTCAACGTCTGACATGAGTAGTGGAGTTGGTACCAGATGTGCATATACAAGTGTTTTTCATGTTTTAGCTTACATTTACCGCACTGACGATGGACACACATTGACCGAAATCTAGATATGTAATAACCACCATTTGCGACTGATTGCTGTACCCTTTACTACCCGAAATGAATACAGTCGCTGGGCACAACTTCCATTATGGAATCAAACCTGATAGTTAAAACATTGTTTCAGTTTTTGGGGGACTTTCTTACCCTGCAGATGTCCTAGGACCTCCCCTTTCCATATAGCTTGAACCATATTCTGTGACAAGTATATTGTCTAATCTATTCAGCACGTCTTGCATATTAGTAATTAAAGTCTTCTGCCACGTTTTTCTGTCTATACGTGAAGACTAATTTTAGGCACTGCTGTATGGATTTCGATGCCTAACTGATTGATTCACGACGAAGCAATTTATTACTGGTATGGCAGACATGTCTTCCAGCCGTAGAAAATTTGCGCCTATCCGAGCAAAGAAGCTGGGCTGTGTCACTAGTTTTATATTGTTGCAATCCTTTGCATTCGTGTATGTTTCCCTTGCGCTTACCTTCTTAACTTGGAGTATTTTTTTCGCTTCCTTCTTTTCATTTTCAACCGATTAGATTGGGTACAGCGGCGCTATTGTGCTCACACAGCTAATCAGCCTGAAATGAGAAATGTAACAGTGCGCTAGTTCCTCACAGAGTCAAGATCGTTTTGCCTTCAGTGTGTTCCAGTATTTTTGTGTCGGCGCATGTGATTGTAGCAAGGAAGTTTACTGTTTGTTATACTACTGACAAGGTAGAACAAATCCAGAGTTAAGAGAACTGTGATGGATTAGTGCCTTAGTTAAAGAATAGAACCTAACAAATTAACGTGTACCATGCACGATAACGTGAAATTTTAAGCTCTTGTTGTCATCCGTATACGAACGCAGGTAGTGTAATGTGTGTGTCAACAAATATTACTGGCTTTTTCGGCAAAGATCTGATTTGCTACCTTTTTCGAAATGTCTGCACATGAGACTTTTCACTTCATACAAGTGGGGCTATTTCCGATCAATCAAATTGTCAGTTGAATTGATGTAGTGCGAAATTCTAGAGAATAAGTGTTCTTGGTTTCTTTTCAGTTGTCCAAAAATACAGAAGGAAAAACCCAAGTGCTTCATGGACCGAGGAAGATATGAAGCAAGTAGTAACAAGTGTTATAGGAAGTTCCTGTGGATAAAGTACCAGTAATGTGCTACATGATTTCACGATGTGTGTGAGTACAAAAGGTCGAAAAATGCTTGCTTTTCGTAAAAGCTTGTGATTTCGACACTCAAATACACTGGGTGGAATAGCCTCTTAACTGGGTGGGATAGCACCACCAATTTTATATATTGTGATTTCTGTCTTCCTCGGATGATTGTTTAATAATTTTATGTGTAAAGGAATTTCGACCTTATATTTATTGGAATGTATTTACAATTAAAATACCATAATTATATCACACTGACAGATTAAAAAAAAAGTTTTATGTCATATTATATAGGATTTACAGCTGAAATGAGCGGAATAGCCCCGCTATACTCAAAGCTGAATGCCTGACTTACACCAGATTCCTACGACCATTTCTTTCTCTTTCGTTTGCTATCGTTATACATTCCTCCACTTTTCATTCATTTCCTGTTGATCGGTCTACAGTATTTCTGCATACTTTCATCCATACACTCTACAACACGTTCACACGTCAACTAATTTTACGCATCGATTTCTACAAATTAGGTTAAGGCCATAACACACACAACGTCTCGATGAAAAATATCTCTCGGCAATAGCGGCTGTCTGAATTCCACCCGTGCACCAACCCCACACTATAGCGAAGCCTCTTGTTTGTTTTGCCAGTCGCCACATCACCGATGCTACACCCTGTAAAAACTCTCCTGCCTTGCCTTCACTGCACAGGTTCTGACGTTGCACTTCTGCTGGTGGCACATGAGCAAACTTTGAATAAACTTCTAGGCTTGGGGAGGGGTTGGTTGGCCAAAAAAGAAGTATCCAACACATCTGGTAAAATCATCTGGTAAAAACAGACTATATTGTTGGGATTCTGTGTACTCCAGTTAGGATGGTATCGAATCAAAATCAGATGTGCATCACACCAGAATTAAACGTGTCCTCACGGAAACCACTAATTCTGAGTAATCATCTCTCCAACGAGGTTTTGACAAATTAGTGAACAGGCGGGCATTACTACAACAATTCCAGGACACCTTGACAAACTATGCTGCCACACAAGACCTTACACACGAAACGTCAGGATATTTACGATACCGCTTGGCACCGTTCACCACAACATTCTCAACTCCCATTAACTTTACCTAGTCAAGTGCGACCAGAAAGCCATCCGCTGTTATCTATCACAACACTGACCATATACATAGGAAGACAGTGAGCATTGTTTTCCATGCCAGTACCGGTATGAGGCAAGCTGCCACAGTACGATATGAACTTCGTTCATCTGACCTAAACGCGTCTAAGCCTGTAGTTATTGATACCATTCAAAATACAGTTTTACTTCATAGCATCAGATAAACTACCAGTTAAGCATATCACGCGACTCAAGTTGGGCCGCCTCTGTTGTGAACAAGGAGAATGAACTTTTCACTCTGTAGCGGAGTGGGCGCAGATACGAAAATTCCTGGAAGATTAAAACTGTGAGCTGGACCGATACTCGAACTCGGGACCTTTGTCTTTCGCAGGCAAGTGCTCTATAGACTGAGGTACCCAAACATGACTCACGATCCATCCTCACAATTTTACTTCCGCCGGTACCTCGTCTCCTACCTTCCAAAATTGCCGTAAGTTCTCCTACGAAATTTGCGGGACCAGCACTTCCGAAAGAAAAGATATTGAGGAGATATGGCTTAGCTATGTTTTAATTTATTACTTCTCTGCTACTAACTCTATTCACAACACATTTCGCAACTCTCAAGTGCTGGCGCGGCGATTTTCTCAAACTTTTTTTTCCAAATGAACCCCTAACTAAAACCGGTACAGTGCCTGTCGTAATCCGGGCCGTAGCATTTGCAGCGGTCGGTTCAAAAATGGTTCAAATGGATCTGAGCACTATGGGACTCAACATCTGAGGTCATCAGTCCCCTAGAACTTAGAACTACGTAAACCTAACTAACCTAAAGATATCACCCACATCCATGCCCTAGGCAGGATTCGAACCTGCGACCGTAGTGGTCGCGCGGTTCCAGACTGAAGCGCCTAGAACTGCTCGGCCACACCGGCCGGCGCAGCGGTCGGTGCCTACCTCTGGTGCCCACACAGTGCTGGACACAGCCTGCTTCGCAAGCTGTAGATACAGCATCTTCAAGGCCATACTAAGTATCCGAATTTTAAGTATGTCAAGAAATACTTTCAGCAAGATAAGTGAAAAGAAATCTGTTTATCAAAATATTTTTCAAAATTCAGAAAAATAACTATTATTACATTGCACTCCATGTTTTCTTTCAGCATGCCAACTACAACATTTTGGGCTACAGCGACAGCCAAATTTACTATTGACGTTAGTTAATATTAAATAACAAAAATACAAAGTTACAGCAATAACAGCATTAATGGTCATCTAGCCATCTCACTAAATTTGTAAGTAACTAATTTAATTTTACGTGACGGTAGTACATTTCACAAATGTACAATCGCTCAAGATATCGATAGCATATTCCACAATGAAAAAACACAGATTTTGGTGGACTGACAGACCCTACAACCATCACATTTAACAGTACGATATTGCAGTGCCTGTATTGTTCAGGAGTACGATGCAGTGTTCCTTTTTACATACATGCATGTCTGAAGGAACAAGAACTGCTGCGACTACGGCCAGTATGAAATGTACGAAATGTATTCCCAGTTGGGACTACGAACAACTGTCAGATACATAGTGAAATGAAGACACTGAAAATCTAGGCTGGATCGGAACTCGGACCCAGATTTCCAGCTTTACACGAGCAGTCGCCTCAACAACTTCAGCTATCCGTGCACGAATCACGGCAGACCCAAACTTGCATCGTAGCTCTGAACAACACAACCACTGCAATTCCGTCAACACTGGGCAAATGACTTTTAATTAAAATACACTACTGGCCATTAAAATTGCTACACCACGAAGATGTGCTACAGACGCGAAATTTAACCGACCGGAAGAAGATGCTGTGATATGCAAATGATTAGATTTTCAGAGCATTCACACAAGGATGGCGCCGGTGGCGACACCTAAAACGTGCTGACATGAGGAAAGTTTCCAACCGATTTCTTATACACAAACAGCAGTTGACCGGCGTTGCCTGGTGAAACGTTGTTGTGATGCCTCGTGTAAGCAGGAGAAATGCGTACCATCACGTTTCCGACTTTGATAAAGGTCGGATTGTAGCCTATCGTGATTGCGGTTTATCGTATCGAGACATTGCTGCTCGCGTTGCTCGGGATCCAATGACTGTTAGCAGAATATGGAATCGGTGGGTTCAGGAGGGTAATACAGTACGCCGTGCTGGATCCAAACGGCCTCGTACCACTAGCAGTCGAGATGACAGGCATCTTATCCGCATGGCTGTAACGGATCGTGCAGCCACGTCTCGATCCCTGAGTCAACAGATGAGGACGTTTGCAAGACAACAACCGCCTGCACGAACAGTTCGATGAGTTTGCAGCAGCATTGACTATCAGCTCGGAGATTATGGTTACCCTTGACGCTGCATCACAGACAGGAGCGCTTGTGATGGTGTACTCAACGACGAACCTGGGTGCACGAATGGCAAAATGTCATTTTTCGGATGAATCCAGGTTCTGTTTACAGCATCACGATGGTCGCATCCGTGTTTGGCGACATCTCGGTGAACGCACATTGGAAGCGTGTATTCGTCATCGCCATACTGGCGTATCACCCGGCGTGATGGTTTGGGATGCCATTGATTACGCGTCTCCGTCACCTCTTGTTCGCATTGACGGCACTTTGAACAGTGGACGTTACATTTCAGATGTGTTACCACCCGTAGCTCTACCCTTCATTCGATCCCTGCGAAACCGTACATGTCAGCAGGATAATGCACGGCCGCATGTTGCAGGTCCTGTACGGGCCGTTACGGATACAGAAAATGTTCGACTGCTGCCCTGGCCAGCATATTCTCCAGATCTCTCACCAATTGAAAACGTCTGGTCAATGGTGACCGAGCAACTGGCTCGTCACAATACGCCAGTCACTACTCTTGTTGAACTGTGGTATCGCGTTGAAGCTGCATGGGCAGCTGTATCTTTACACGCCATCCAAGCTCTGTTTGACTCAATGCCCAGGCGTATCAAGGCCGTTATTACGGCCAGAGGTGGTTGTTCTGGGTACTGATTTCTCAGGATCTATGCAGCCAAATTGCATGTAAATGTAATCACATGTCAGTTCTAGCATAATATATTTGTCCAATGAATACCCGTTTATCACATGCATTTCTTCTTGGTGTAGCAATTTCCTCTTTACCCTCTCGCTGTCTATCCACACCTCATCCTCTCTTCTCTCTTCACTTTACTACAGTCACCCCAAAAGGACGCTGGTGGTTCTTACCCTTACAGTATTTCTTTCCAGATTGTGACTAATAAGTGTGTAGGATAATCTTTTTACCTGTGACTTTGCTTGCACACGCAAATGTCAAATATATTTCACACATAGATAATATATGCTACGCACAATTGTACACATATTTCACCTTTGCATCTAGCGGATTTCGTCCTGTAGTTATACTTTCACGCAGTTCAATGTTTGTTACGTCTTACCTCCTGAACTATGTTGTGTACAACGATATAATTTTCCAGGTACATCCAGTGGTATATGTATTTACTGTATGCGAACTGTATTGTGAACAGAGTTACTAATAAAGAAGTAATAAAGTAAAACGTCATACATGATGCGGAAGTTTTTTTCTCGCATCTCAGTCTTTAACATCATATATACCGAATTATGTGCCGTACAATTATAGTGTTGTAGGTACATTCAGCGGCCAGTGTGGATACTGTCTGCAAAAAATGTTTCGAATAGAGTTAGTAGCAAGGAAGTAATAAATTCAAACGTGATGCGATAGTTTTTCAGCACTCAGTGTTCGTATGTGTCATACAATTATGTAATTTTTCTAGTAGCTTCAATGGTATATGTGATTACTCTCTGCAAAATGTGTCACGAATACAGTTAGTAATAAAGTAGTAGTTCATTTAAACGACATCCACATGGCAGTTTTACTACATGAACAGAGAAAATGTAGCAAGCGATAAACCTGTTTCCTTCCCTTATCTTGTCGTAAGCAAGAAAAAATTTCGCAAAGGTTTGATATTATGTGTAAAATTTGCTGCAAGACTCTAAGTGCACGCATTCTGAAATACTGGGTAACTGATGTATGGGTAGTCTCATGTGTGGGCTGCACTGCTATTTCATGCTTCACCCCTACCCTCTTGATAAGTGGGTGATTCTTACCTCAACAGTGATTTTTTTTCCAGATAGTATATGATTTTGACCAGGTTTGGTTGAAATTGGTCATGTGGTTTAGGAGGAGATGTGGAACACACATACATACATTTTTATAATTTGTAGGGATATGAATACTTATATAATAGTAGTATGGGTAGACCAAAAAGAGAAGCTACGGTAAAGACAGGGAAGTTGATATTGACCATCTGCTTGTAGGACGAAACTCCTACTCTTTACAAGGCTGAGATTTTGTTTTCCCAGTGCTAAACGAGGAGTAAACAGAAGGTGGACTGTGGTTTCCGTGACCGGCCGGATATGAACTGAGTGGGCGTAAAAGCGGTATGCTTTGCGTCGCACGCTACACCATCATTGCTACGTGACACGTCTGAATTATTGAACGCTCTGGCAACAGACATTACGCAACGATCGATGACACGCGATTGTCGGCTTACGGGGCCTGCGCCATAAATGATTCAGCACACTGTCCGGCTGACAAGGAGTATCGAATGTTCCCTATTACGCCGCTGTGTTGAATGAACAACAGCCTCTCAACTCAAATAGTGGTTCTTCATAATATTGAAAGAGAAAGAGAGACAGACAGGAGCACGAGCGTTCTCAGAGATGCGGCGAGAAATGGAAAGGCAAATAGAATTAATTAACTACAGAGGAACAGAGTAGAGAGAAAATTTGTGAACAACACAGCTATTAAAAGGAGAGGTTATGAAGCACACAGTATTACAAACACTATGTCATACGAAACATACGAAAACTAAACAGAAATTTATATTCAGTTGATACCAAATTTCACTAGTTAAAACTGAACATGACACAGTGACTTAGAAAAAAGTAATGTCAGAAAATTGTGCGCGACAAGCGTCTCTTTAAAAGTTTGTAGGATTTTAATTCAAGAGATGACATACAAACACAATTACTTAATAGTGATGATGTTGACATTCTAGCAGTAATTCCAAATGAGGTGTGTACAGACATTCACAGTATGGGAAAAACCGTGATAAAATATGAAGGCAAAGTAACAGAAAAGGATATTGCAAGATTTTTTACAGGGTATCATCGGAGAAAGAAAATTACTCGAAACTGGAAAAGTATTGTGACTCAGAAAAGAGATGAAAATCTGAAAACCTGTCAGCCTTCTTCTCGTAATGCACAAATATTAACTGGAATAACCATCTTCCACATACAAATATGACTTGCATGTTAATTGTAGAACAGAAAAAAACTGGTTTCAGTCCTGGACGGTATTATAGAACAGAGAAATAACTATGAACTATCTCTCTACACCAAACCTATCGCTATGACCTTTGCAGCAAAGTTTCGTATGGATAACTTGGAGCCGGCCGCGGTGGTCTAGCGGTTCTAGGCGCTCAGTCCGGAATCGGACGACTGCTACGGTCGCAGGTTCGAATCCTGCCTTGGGCATGGATGTGTGTGATGTCCTTAGGTTAGTTAGGTTTAAGTAGTTCTAAGTTCTAGGGGACTGATGACCACAGATGTTAAGTCCCATAGTGCTCAGAGCCATTTGAACTATTTTTGATAACTTGGAAACCGAAGGCGAACGACATATATAAATCACTTTCATTTTCTCACTATATTGTACTGTTTGCCTCGTGCACAGATAGAGGAAATTAATAGAGCATGCCTGATAGTAAGCCTGACAGTAGAGTGAACACACCGCAAAGAACACATTCAACGTTACATGCGAAGTAATGGAATCAGTTGAGTTTTTGTATCCTAGGCAGGCAGGACAACGACTGAGTATGGGGAAAAATCAATAAATACAAGTGTAACAAAACAGGCTTTCAAAGACAGCTAGCCCTGTAGCTGAAATAGGGGTTTTTAATGTGTAAACTATTTAAAAAAGGCCGACTGGAAGTTTTTAAAAGGCGGAAAAAGTCAAATGGATGAAAAGCAGACTAGAGTACAGCACGTAATTATAACACTAAAATAAATGAAATCAAGATGGGCAGCACATGCAGACAAGCGAATGTGAGGCAATTGCACCGAGAAATAATTATAATAGAAAAAGTGTGTTACTTGGTTGTGCACAGCTTTCTTGAATTTTTCGCTTGAAAGCGCTAACAAAGAAAATGATAGTTCGTAAACGGGAAGTATTCTGTGATTTTCTGTTTATTTAGAGTGAATGCGTAATTTCAGCATCATATTTAATTCTATTGGCATTTTCAGTACATATCATGCAGCCCAGGCTGTTTCAGGAGTAATAGTAATATTTCAGGAGGTGGTAGTACAGGTTATTTAAAATACAACTTTCAACTCAATATGTTTTCAGTTTTATTGGCTACAAAGATATAGCTTTCAGAATGTAACTTAAACAAATATGTACAGAAGTTTTCAAATAAATCCAAATTACTACGATCAAAGTTGGTTTTCATATTTTCTGACTCCAATTCACTTTTGAATTCTCTTGAAACACTGCATGTAGCTGTTCTGAGGTCATTTTGGCATTCTTTTATGAGGTCAGCGCCATCCGCAATCCGAACGATCAAGTCGTCTCTTGTGCTTACTTTGTCGACTTCGAATTTTTGCCATCTCCATTGGCAAAAATCGGAAGAGGTAAGAGCTGAAGAGCTTAGACGCCAAGAAACGTGACCATTTCTGCTAATCCACGTTTGGTTTAAGTGATTTGTCACCTGAGGACTAGAGTGTGTAGGGGCACCGTCATGCTAGAAACACATACCCATCGTTGTAACCAAAGGAAGTTCTTCCCGTGCTGGAAGCTCGTTTTCAAAAACGTCTAGGTAACGGGGACACGTAAGATGATGCTGTAACACAATAGGCCCAAGCAACGGCCTGTCTGACATATCACGCTAAAACAACAGAGAAGCGTTCTTGATAATGTTTCCCCCTCAAAGACACGTGTATTTTCGTCAGACCACCTATGAGAGTTGCGAGTGTTATTGGTTCTGTTGTGTTGGCAGAAGAGCCAACACCGTGTTACTAGAGGAGGCCGAAATGCACACGTTTTAACTCACGCAGGCTGGCGTGAGGAGGGAAGAAATATACTGACGTGACGTCTGGAACATGACAAGGAATTAGAATCCAGAAAGCGGACGTAATTAGTTTGATACTTAACTTTAATCCATTAATGATGAACGTCACTCTTGACGGTACATGATTCACAATATTATCTGTTCAGAATAGTAACAGAATATGGTGCCTTGCTAGGTCGTAGCAAATGACGTAGCTGAAGGCTATGCTAAACTCTCGTCTCGGCAAATGGGAGCGTATGTAGACAGTGAACCATCGCTAGCAAAGTCGGCTGTACAACTGGGGCGAGTGCTAGGGAGTCTCTCTAGAGTAGACCTGCCGTGTGGTGGCGCTCGGTCTGCAATCACTGATAGTGGCGACACGCGGGTCCGATTTAAAGCCTACCATCCAGCAAGTGTGGTGTCTGGCGGTGACACCACAGGTTCCGTCACAAGTGAAAACGAGCTCATCAGTATACAGTATTTATGGGTTTACTCGGCGATTTGGAATTAACAAAGGATAACATTTCAGTTGTCTGCAATTGAATCTGTTGTAAATGATAAAAATAGTGACCATGTATACGTGACGTCCGCCAGGATCTTTTTTGCAGAACACCGATACGTGTAGAAATTCTGCATGTATTTCTTGAAGGTCTATGTTATGCCTACTAAAAAGTCTTCTTCTTCACCTACACTGTTTTTATTTACCCGTTCAGATGAAATGTGACGACTGGGAACCACACCAGTCTCCCATAGTGTATACCTACTTTCAACCACAGTAAAAGAAAAGAAACGATGATACAGTTTTTAACAATACTATAGTTCTGTTATACACGTACCCTTACCGCAAATAAGAAAACATAATTGCAGTTGGGGTATTGGGAGTAAACCTCCACAATTTTTAGTTTTTTCTAATATTCTCGTCAATAAGGAATAGATTTTCCCGTGATTTCAAACTGAAGTCACAGGTTGAATTGCTACCCATAACCCATCCAAATATCACTTCTGTCTGATTATTAATTACAAAGTAATTTACAGCTTAGTTTGAACAAAAATTGCGAGGTTTTGCCCCTGAAAATGGGGTAAAGCCCCACAGTGCGGGTATTGGTACCTTTTGAGATAAAGATTGATAAAAAAGGGTGGCTTCCTAATAAAACACTCGAAAAAACCGTTTGTAACACTTTTTTATTGTAACGGAGTTACCCAACATAAGCCCATCTGGCTAGCCGCGCGGTCCAATGCGCTGCTTCCCGAGCGGGAAGGCTTGCTGATCTCTGGCATGAATCCACCCGACGGATTTGTGTCGAGGTCCAGTGTGCCGGCCAGCCTGTGAATGGATCTTAGGCGGTTTTCCATCTACCTTGGCGAATGCGGGCTGGTTCCCCTTACTCCGCCTCAGTTACACTATGTCGGCGACTGCTGTGCAAACACTGTCTCAATGTACGCGTTGTGAGGTAATGGGCGAGTTGTGGCGCCCTGAAAATATTTTAAGTTCAGACTTGGCGTAGCCGCACGGGCCGCTCGGCAAGGCTTGGCTCGTTAGCAACAACGTGGTGGCAAACACCAGCCAGAGCAAGAGGGGTAGCCCCAGTGCATGATCCACGCCGACCGCATGGCTAGGAATTCCATGTTGACGCTGTAGCGACGATTGTGCTTTTTGTCGATGAAGGAGATTTGTATGCTGGGAGTGCCAAAGATGGTGCACTTTGTGAGACCATAATGGCAAACATTTCACAGTTCATGTAGGAATTAATAATAACCAGAGGAATCATGATACCTTAAAAAGAAACATGATCATTGCCATTATTTGCACGACGGTTCTGATGATGTAATCAGATTTTCAATATCTTCATTAGTTTAAAGTTTAGTATCTGACTGTAAATTATACAAGTAACACCCAGCAGCAAATTTCCAAAATCTAAACAATTCATTCCATTTCGTCGATCGACGTGTCTTTAGAAAGCTATTAGTGTAAACCTAAATTGGTATGAATTACAGGCATGTAACTTGAATAGTACATAAGTTATTGGAGGTCAAAGTCGCCGATTACTATAGATCGTGTCAGGCCATAAGTACTCCACAGTTACACGAGAAAACGGTAGCAGAATGCTTATAAATACACTCCTGGAAATTGAAATAAGAACACCGTGAATTCATTGTCCCAGGAAGGGGAAACTTTATTGACACATTCCTGGGGTCAGATACATCACATGATCACACTGACAGAACCACAGGCACATAGATACAGGCAACAGAGCATGCACAATGTCGGCACTAGTACAGTGTATATCCACCTTTCGCAGCAATGCAGGCTGCTATTCTCCCATGGAGACGATCATAGAGATGCTGGATGTAGTCCTGTGGAACGGCTTGCCATGCCATTTCCACCTGGCGCCTCAGTTGGACCAGCGTTCGTGCTGGACGTGCAGACCGCGTGAGACGACGCTTCATCCAGTCCCAAACATGCTCAATGGGGGACAGATCCGGAGATCTTGCTGGCCAGGGTAGTTGACTTACACCTTCTAGAGCACGTTGGGTGGCACGCGATACATGCGGACGTGCATTGTCCTGTTGGAACAGCAAGTTCCCTTGCCGGTCTATGAATGGTAGAACGATGGGTTCGATGACGGTTTGGATGTACCGTGCACTATTCAGTGTCCCCTCGACGATAACCAGTGGTGTACGGCCAGTGTAGGAGATCGCTCCCCACACCATGATGCCGGGTGTTGGCCCTGTGTGCCTCGGTCGTATGCAGTCCTGATTGTGGCGCTCACCTGCACGGCGCCAAACACGCATACGACCATCATTGGCACCAAGGCAGAAGCGACTCTCATCGCTGAAGACGACATGTCTCCATTCGTCCCTCCATTCACGCCTGTCGCGACACCACTGGAGGCGGGCTGCACGATGTTGGGGCGTGAGCGGAAGACGGCCTAACGGTGTGCGGGACCGTAGCCCAGCTTCATGGAGACGGTTGCGAATGGTCCTCGCCGATACCCCAGGAGCAACAGTGTCCCTAATTTGCTGGGAAGTGGCGGTGCGGTCCCCTATGGCACTGCGTAGGATCCTACGGTCTTGGCGTGCATCCGTGCGTCGCTGCGGTCCGGTCCCTGGTCGACGGGCACGTGCACCTTCCGCCGACCACTGGCGACAACATCGATGTACTGTGGAGACCTCACGCCCCACGTGTTGAGCAATTCGGCGGTACGTCCACCCGGCCTCCCGCATGCCCACTATACGCCCTCGCTCAAAGTCCGTCAACTGCACATACGGTTCACGTCCACGCTGTCGCGGCAGGCTACCAGTGTTAAAGACTGCGATGGAGCTCTGTATGCCACGGCAAACTGGCTGACACTGACGGCGGCGGTGCACAAATGCTGCGCAGCTAGCGCCATTCGACGGCCAACACCGCGGTTCCTGGTGTGTCCGCTGTGCCGTGCGTGTGATCATTGCTTGTACAGCCCTTTCGCAGTGTCCGGAGCAAGTATGGTGGGTCTGACACACCGGTGTCAATGTGTTCTTTTTTCCATTTCCAGGAGTGTATATTTATTCGTGTATGTCATTGTTTATATCCGATATATGTTCTTCATGAAGAAATTGGTCAAATATTTACAGTGTTTTAGAAAGCATAGAGGCATTAGGCTACTGGCCTACTTTTGCTTCTATTCCTTTCATATATGTTTATTTAATATGTTTATGTATTTAATAATGTGTGTTAGAACGTGTTTATGGTCCAGCCGTAGGAATATTTATTTAATTTCAAGTTATTTAAACGTAAATCCAGTATTTTGTATGTGTTTCAATATGTTTGTGAGTGTGCGTTGGCTTGGGGACATGGCGGGAGCGCTTTAGCCAATCACAGTGCTCGTTACTATGGTAGGCCTCTACCGAAGTCAATGGAGAGACTATGGAAGTGGGGGAGGAGCATCAGATCGTACAGGACACGAGGAGTACTGGATGGGAAGGTGCGACGGACGGTCGCAGGAAATACTTGGAGAGTGTTGAGCAGTTTGCGTGTGGTCGCTGGAGATAGAAATAATTCATAGTACCGACTTGTGCACTTGTGAGATTACCATGGCCTCTGCAGTGAAGACGTAGTGTGCGTTTACAAGTGAATATCTTGCGAACTATATTGTTGTTCATAACTAATTACGCGAAGTAGGAATCTATTGTTTCCCTGTTGTTCAACTTATATTTTATTTAATTGCTGGACCATCGTCACCAACAAGTGTTTTGCAGTAATAAATAGCATTGTTAAAGGTACTTCTGCTATCGTACTCACCATTTAAAGTCGTTAAGACAGTACCTGCAGATTTTATTAATTGCAATCTTTCATTCATAAATTTCTATGTTACATTCAAAATTCGCAGTTGACGAGTGATAGGAACCTTCGACCATTCGATTCATGTGTATATTCATACTGTATACTGTAGGCTCAGCAGTATTTGGCTTGTAATGCGGCAACTACGTATCCCAGCCCCTAGACAACGAAACCAGCCAAAACTTTTAATATTTCAACTCTGAGTCTGATGGTACGTAGTTGAGGGCCACCATTAATTTTTCTCTGAAAGCCGACAGTGTACACCATAATTACTCTACCACGCAGACATTTGGCGTTACACTTGTGTGGTATGAGATGTTCCCAGGGGGAACGGTGTGGGTCCACTGGGGGCCGAACCACACAATAGCCCTGGGTTCAATGTGGGGCAGCTGTGAGGTGAGTGGCCTGTTGTGCGGTTGTGAACCACTGAGGGCTACGGTGGGGCCGCCGGCCGCTGTAGCCGAGCGGTTCTAGGCGCTTCAGTACTTAACGGCGCTGCTGCTACGGTCGCAGGTTCGAACGCTGCCTCGGACATGGTCGTGTGTGATGTCCTTCGGTTAGTTAGGTTTAAGTAGTTCTAAGTCTAGGGGACTGATGACCTCAGATGTTAAGTCCCATAGTGCTTAGAGCCATTTGAACCATTTGAACGGCGGGACGAAGCCTCTCCGTCGTTTCTAGGTCCCTAGTTTAAATACACAGTACACACAATACCCAACATAATATTGAAGTGAGATGTCTCACAAATTTGAATATGGTGCTTAAAACTACATGTACAAAAATAATACTTTCTTCTCCACGAAAAGAGAATTAGTTGGGTATCTTTAAAGACTTCAGTTACTGAGGCTTAGCTATCTAGGTACCTAGTAAATAGTGTACATTGTTATGTCCTCTGATTTTTCTTGAAGTCCTTGGTTCTTGCTCTTCTCCATGACATACTTCTTCGTCAAGTAGTGAGTCCACTTTTTCTATGTCAACTTACATAAATGAATCTAAGGTACTGTCATGATGCGAAAAGTCTGATTATGACTCTTAAGGACAATCAACTGTCTGGTTGCTCTGCTTTCTTCGCTTTTTGGCGTTGATGTATTGAAAACTAACTTACGTCATTTGGCTTTGAAACCACCCTCTTTTCTTTTTTGGCACGTTTTTCCTTCTCATTAGAAAGCTTTTCCTTTCGCGTGCATTCTTCTCCCTTTCTTTCCTTATTAGGTGTCGACGATAGAAGCACAGCTTCATTGTTTTGCCAGAAAAATTCCCTAAAATCTCCAGGTGAGATAATCTCATGCAATGTGTGTCGAATGTTATCTTTTGCTGGGGTTATCACTGAAGAACTGTTACATTGTTGGAGCTGCGGGGATATAGCGCAAAACACCTGCGGGGATCTGCCCCATTTCGACATATCCTGACAAATTCACCATTGCTGATTTTGAGGGCCGATTGAAACAATTATTTTCATGCGATAATGAAGCTTAACTGCGGCAGTGTCAACAAGTAACTCGTTGATTCTTCTTTTCAAGCGCTACATTGTACAATGTTCAAGTAAAACGTGGTAAAAGTAACATGTAAGTAGTAAATAAACAGACTTAACTCATTTTCTCACCTGCTTTCTCACCTCAACTTTCATGGAGAAGCAGCAAGTTACAAGAAGGCAATCCTGGCACCTGGCGGTCTCCTCTCAATCGATGGCAGTCAGTTAAGAAACTCTGTGCTGGTTTTAAGCCGCACAGGGCTTTACCCCACCTACCGTGCTTTTCTGCGAATTTACATTCTCCGTATATGATTAGCATTTGTATCTCCTCTTGGTTGCTGCTCATTGTTTCACGTAAACATTCAACTGAAGGCGGTTGGCTGGATTAACGGGGTTCACTTATCTTGTATCTTGATTTCTTTACTGTCAACAAGTGAACAAGTTATGTTTCCACTGCTGCACTGTTTATTTATACAGGAGAGTAAAAGTCAGTTTTGTATTCCGTTTTCAATGACGTGATGTTTACATTAATTGTATACTGTGATACGTGTTTGAACAGATCTTGAGAAGAGAAAATAAATTACCAAATAAAGAAATAGGGTGCAGTTTAATACATCTTCGCAACGAAGTAAGGTAATAGTGCCAGTTAACGTCCCTCTGTCAGCCAGACGTAATTTGCTTTGTTCCATTTTTTATTTTGCTTTTGTACATAAAGGTATCCGTGGCGCACAACATATATGGGACACACCGTGTAGTTTACTGTAAAGTGTCCACGATGGAGGTTACGACAGTCTGCAGTTCGTGGCTGGTACTACGAGAAGAAATATTACTCGTAACTGGAGTTAGCAGACATGAATTTAATGTACGATACACAAAATGTAGCGCTTGCCAAACTGAGAGAATGTACAGGGCAAAGTTTCTAAAAGGTTGCTATCTTAATAGGAGGAAATATGTATCTTTTTGGATAGAACTTGTGCAAAACTGGATCGTCCTAGTTTCTCGAGAGACAGGTGTTCACATATCAGAATTCGAAGAGCTGAATCGTGTGGGAAAAAGATTCAGTTATACCACTATCATAAAAAAATACTAAACCATCTGGACCAAATTATTTTGAAGCCAGAGTTCAATTCTGTCAGTGGATCATCCAGTGCAGTAATAAATATTGTGGTGAAATTCTTAGAGATTGTTTTGTACATGGCTGAAACCTGTTTCAACGATGACGGTGTTTTGAACTTCGGTTGTGTCTATAGTGGTGAAAAAAACACACACCACGGAAGTGCCAGATCAGCAGCAATGAACCTCTATCAACCAGTGGGCGGAAATTGTAGAAGGACAAGTAAATGGGTCCTGTTTACTGCCAACTCTTTTTCATTGTGCATGGTTCATGTGTTCGTTCAAGAAACGTTTACATAGTGGGAGACTGTACCTCTTGTCGTCCGCAATAGGATGTGATTTCGCCACTGCCGCTTAGATATTAATGTCTGTGAGCACCTGAACAACAAATGACCTCGTCGTTGGGTTGGATGGGGACGTCCTTTCCCACTGCAAATGCGGCCGCCATCTCTTTTGCCTGTGGATATTGTTTTTTTTCCTCTTCGGTATTACATAAAGATGTTGATGTGTGCAATGACACTTGGAATAGTCTCTATGATCATCTGCTATGAACTTAAGATTCCACCAATTATTTTTTGACCCTAAAGGTTTTCGATGAGCCCGCCCCCCCTCCCCCCCCCCCCCACCGGTATGTGACGTGTAATACTTACGCAACAAAACATGTCAGTTGTTTTTTCATTGAATATATCGTTCATCAGCATGACTCCGCGATGATGTTATAGAATTTCTGGGATGATGTAGAAAGTTAGAAGTGAAAATCGTTCTGATATCTCTGACAGCGGAATACATGTATCGTTACTGTTGTTCCTAACACTGTAGGGTAGGCAGCTTTCAGAGGTCATAGTATGGACCAAACTAAGAAAAAATGTGCTATAAGCATTAGTTTTAAAATGCAATTCTATGAGCACTTGTTCACCTTCGCTCCCGTGAAACACGTCTCTTCTATTTATGGAAGCGAAATGAGTCAAACTTTGCTGATTTTCTGTCACTAAATTTCAAACTGACCTTAAAATTGACATGTTAGCACCAGTTTTTGAATTGCAGCCGTCTGTGATTCCGATTATCTCGCATGTCCACGTAATGTGTTCGTGATGTGATTAGTAGCGTTGCGAACAGAGAAGGGCATTCCTTGCTTAATAACTATTAAAAGAAATCGTTCGTATTTTACGCGTCTGGAAATTTTTCAGTTAAAATCAGGTTATGTCCTACTTTCAGATGACAACCTACCACTAACGAATACATGGAATAAATCTCGTGGATGTGTATATAATCCATAAACTTCGGCTATATTTACGTGTGACGCAACTTTTGTGTTAAAGAACTGTTACATAATGCATATTGTTTTTTGGTTTTTTCCTGTAGGATAAGGGTGTCACGACAAAACACAGGTACCGCATGTATTTGTTTAACAGCGATGCGTGTATGAATGAAAAAAAAGGCGTATGCTATGTGTACTGCCGAAGGTTTGGCGGGAATCCGTCAACCATGCGAATGATGTATGTCGATGGTAAGATCAGGATGCGGATAGAGTTACATAAAATAAATTTTAATTCTATCTGAAACACTGAGCATTTCTCTTTAATTACTCAACTGCGTTCATTTTTCATTTGTTGTGTCCTTCGCTGCTGACAGGATGGGTTCGGGTGTCCATAACAATAGCTGCTGGAGGAATCTGCCCGATACACTGACTGAACTCTGTTTCGTGTCTATCGTTATGAGTTTTTAGAGTTCTTAAAAGTATGACGGCCGGTGATTTTGCACAGTTTAAAGATATAAAAGATATGCATTCGAATACATACTAAAACATTTAAATTCAAAAAGAAACACACTTTGCGCAAAAGATTAATAAGAGTTCGTGTAACGTTCACAGATATCTGTGTTTTGATGTTAGAAATTGTACATATAACAAGATGGAAGTAAATCGAAATTATCGCAATTATCTTTCCTGGTTGAAAAAGGGCTGTACTTAAACCTGGCAATCTTAGAATCACCGTTGTTGCCTGGTACACTGTCTCCGAACAATCACATCTTTCTGACTACTTGCTTCCGCTAATAAATTCCTCGGATTGAACAAGAGGCTGAAGGTTACTGTTCGATTATGAATAGTGAGTTTGTGCAGGGCTCTAGAAGATTGTTCGGTAAGACGACGTATATCTGACATGTTTTGTGACATAACTTTACAACAGTTATCGCCAGTGTTGGGCGATCGTATCACAGCGTATTAGATTTCGTCACTGGGAAGGGTGTTGACGCTAGTGTGGAAGCCGGAGGCCACAAATCAATTTGATAGTCCTATAGCAAATCAACGCGCTATCGAAATCGTTGAACACGGTTGGTGAAAACAAGTTGTCTAGGTGTGACATCTTGCCACACACATATAAAATCCCATTGCTCGAGGGTATTTTAGTTCTGTCGTTGCAACTACAAAAGCCCGTGATTTTTTTCACCAGACGCGTTTCGATTTATTGAGGTAGAGCATTATCAGTGGTCTATAATTAAGTTATTTATATTTTGATTTGCTTTTAGATCGAAAAACAATTCGTTAAGAATATGTTGATTTGTACTTACAGCGATGTTCGCTTGATTTCTCGCTTACGTCGGGAAATGCCGTCGGCTAGCACATCGTTGTTTTTCTGCATTAGACACTGATAATTTTGGTCTAATTTTTAGTTGTTCTGCAGCGTCATGCATTTCTTACGTTTTCACAGCACACTTTTACGCACGCCACTGCATTCTGTTTGTTTTTGTAGTTCTAAGTATGTGTTATGGTTTGTGTTTTGTAGTGTTCCCAACATATCTTCCTACTACTTTCTCTTTGACCTACTACCTTTTCCTTTTTATACATATTACATTATTGTATGTGCTTAAGTCTATTTAATTATGTTGCGGTGTATTTATATACTGTGTAAGAGTAGGGAAGGAATAGTGATGGATGGATTTTTCTTTTTTTTTCTGTGTAGAGGAGGAGGAAACCATGATGAGTGGACAGAAGTATATAACAGTGTGATGGAGTATGAGTTAAAGGAGGAAGTGAGGAGCAAGGAGAGGGGAAAGATGGAAAGGATGGAAAAGGCTCTTTCCTTTTTCATGCAATATCATCAATTATTTTATATTGAATATGGTTTTCAATATTTATTTGGTCATTGAGGAACAGTTTATTTTGTGTTAGTGATTTTTGTATGAGGAAATTTTCTTGGAAGTGGAGGAAGTGTCTGTCTTTACTGACTTTTATGATAATCATATCTTTTTAAATATTACTTGGTGTATGGTGTTCTTGTTTTAGATGATCTGCAAATGTCGAATGGTTTCTACCGTATTTAAATGCTCTGATGTATTATTTATAACTTCTGTCGAATGTGCTGCCATCATTCCAACGTATATCTTTTCATAGTCTCTACAGCTGAGCTGATAGATATCAGATGATTGGCATCTGTCTGGTTATAATTTTAGTTCGCATTCGCAGAGTGTGTCACTCACAATCAGTGTTACCACATCACAAACATACAGTGCTCCTCGACATATGAACTCCATCTTCAGCCAACAATCGAATCGTAATGTTGCTTTTACAGTTTTTCGTTTCCTGTTGCTTCGGCTCTCCTCCAAGTTATAGCTCCCGGATCCCCTCCACACGGTGGACTCCAACCCTTTCACTCTACAGTTCAACCAATAATAAGTCTCCATGGATCACAAAGAAGCATCCCCAAGTTTATTAATGTTCCCAAGCTTTAAATGGAAATGATTTTTGATTAATGCACTGAATCTGCCTGCATCGGATTTGCAATGCGTAGATTTTTTCTTCCTGCACACACAACTACAGGCCACCGATTTCTCAGAACATCAGATATCTCCCGAGGAACTCAGCTCCTCGTCCTTGCTCCCTGCACCGCATAAAACACTCCCCCTTGCGGGTAGAGACATACAATTTCTCCACAGTTGTCACCGGATAAAACCACCCGCAGCGCCCTTTTTAAAAAATGCGTACGTAAGGAGCCAAGTTTCTTTGATAAACGGGTGTCGTTTGCGACAGTTTAGAGAAAACTGCGCCAGTGTCTACAAAGCTAATGTAATGTAATGGGGCCTTTTAGGACAGAGGCTGTACTCAGTTTTCAACGCTAACTTACGAGAAAAACAAGAAAATAAAAATAAAAACAACAAATTAAAAAAAAAAAATAACAAACGCTCCGTAGTCGCTAGCGCCATACCTCATCAGGTTCCTCTGTTGGCTTTTCAATCAAGTGCGTTTATTGATGTAACTACGTAGTCTCCTTGGCAGTATTAAAAGCAAATCAACGTATTACAAATATGTTGCGAAAGTTACTAGCATGTTTCTGAACATACAGTAACATGTCTGACAAGATACTCAAAGGATTGAGGAAAAGGTACTTTCATAAACCGAACTAGACACTATCGGACTGCATACTCATTCTAAAGATATCCCAGTGCTTTAATGTCAACTTTTTGTAATTCAACGTTTTCCACCACAGAGCTCATCACGATAGCTTAGTCGCTGTCGAACGAATGATGAAAATATCGAAGCACAAAAGTTGCTCAGTATGTAGAACTATACATTATGCCAAATAGGGTGTAAAGTCTTCTTCCACATTATTAGTTCCGTAGTCAAACTTGAAGTAAAACGTAAAACTTTGGTGTAAAACAGATACAATGAAACTGATTATCCTTTAACCGGTATTTCAATGAGTATTTTTCGTACAAACTGTGTTTCTGTTCACGAGAACTTTTTGACGTACTACCAATTTACACGAGAGAGCCAAAGAAAGGGGTATACCTGCCGAATATCGGGTAGAACCCCCGCAAACACACAGAAGTGCCGCAACACGACGTGGCATGGACTCGACTAACGTCTGAAGTGGTGCCGGAGGGAACTGACACCATGAATCCTGCAGGGTTCTCCATAAATCCTTAAGAGTACGAAGGGGTTCAGATCTCTTCTGAACATCACGTTCCAAGACATCCCAGATATGCTCAATAATGTTCATGTATGGGGAATTTGGTGGCCAGTGGAAGTGTTTAAACTCAGAAGAGTGTTCCTGGAGCCACACTGTAGCAGTTCTGGACGTGTGGGGTGTTGCATCGTCTTGCTGGAATTGCTGAAGTCCATCGGAATGCACAATTTACACGAATGGATGCAGGTAATCACACAGGATCATGTCAGAATCGTGTCTAGACATATTAGGGGTCCCATATCAGTCCAACTGCACACGCTCCACGCCATTGCAGAGCATCCACCAGCTTCAACAGTCCCCTGTTGAGATGCAGGTTCCATGTCTCCATACCCGTGCACGTCCGTCCTTTCGATACAATATGAAACGAGACTCTTCCAACCAGGCAACATGTTTCATAGTCATCAACAGTCCAATGTCGGTGCTGACGGGCCCAGGCTAGGCGTAAAGATTTGTCTTCGTGCTGTCATCAAGGGTACACGAGGGGACCTTCGGCTCCGAAAGCCCATATCGATGATGTTTCGTTGAATGTTTCGCATGCTGACACTTGTTGATGGCCCAACACTGAAATCTGCAGCAATCTGCGGAAGAGTTGCACTTCTGTCACTTTGAACAATTGTCTTCAGTTGTCGTTTGTCCTGTTCTTGCACACTCGAGAAATGGCCGTACGGAAAATCCCCACTTCATCGCTACCTCGGACATGCTGTATCCCATCGCTCGTGGCCCGACTATAACACCACGTTCAAACTCATTAAATCTTGATAATCTGCCACTGTAGCAGCAGTAGCTTTGTGCCAGACACTTGTTGTCTTATATAGGCGTTGCCGACCGCAGCGCCGATTTCTGCCTATTTACATACCTCTGTACTGCCTGTACCGATTTCTTTGGCACTTCAGTGTGTAAGCCAGGATGTTATTACATCAATCGGCGCAAAAAAAGAACTTTGCGCCACGCCAAACATACAGCGTTAATCTCTGTCTTACTCTCAGGTCAGTCTTAAAATTCCAAGTAAACAGAGTTTATATAGCATCAGAGTTGAAAAACTGCTTTTTATTCTAACGGGTACTGCTATAAGGTAAGAGGATAATTGCGCGATAATCTTCATTACAAGCACAATAGATACGGCTTTAGTAACGCTTCACCATCTTCTTTCTTCCACTATCCAAAAGTTAGTGTGTATAGTATTTAAAGACTGAAATGTGCTTTGGGTTACAGAACTTGTGCTTTCGTAGTGGTGAGCTCTAAAAACTGTTCCTATCATGCCCTATTATAGAAGACAACGTTGTACGCAGCAGCCTTGGTAGTACGAATGTACACATTCTGTGAAAAATAGGTTAGTGCTTAATTTGTTACAGTGAATCGAACTAATAACTGTGAACTCCAGATAATCTTACTCCGTTTCTACAAAGCTCATTAAAAGAACTAATAAACGTTGTTATGATGTCAGGGATGTTGTTGTTGTTGTTGTTCTTGTGTTCAGCCCAAAGACTGGTTTGACGCAGGTTTGTACATTACTCTGTCTTGTTGAAGCCTCTTCATCTCTGTAGAGGTACTGCATCCTACATTCACTTGAACCTGCTTACTGTATTCAATTCCACAATTTTTTTTTACCAAACTGAATATTTCCTGATGCCTCAGGATGTGTCCTACCAACCAATCCCTTCTTTGATTCAAGGTGTGCCATATATTCCTTTTTTTCCAATTCCTGCAGTACCTCCTCATTAGTTATTCGATCTATGTATCTAATCTTCATCATTCTTCTATAGCACCACATTTCAGACGCTTCCATTCACTTCTTATCTGAATTGTTTGTCCTCCACGTTTCACTTCCCCGCTACATCGGACTCTAGGCAAATGCCTTCACAACACACTCCCTCACATTTAAATTTTTATTAGATGTTGAAGAACTTTTTCAGTAATGCGTTTCTTCCTATTGCCAGTCTGCCTTTTGTTTCCTCATACTTACTTTCATCATCTGTTATTTTGCTGCCCAAATAGCAAAACGCGTATACTACATTCAGTGTTTCATTTCCTCACCTAATTCCTTCAGAATTACCTTATTTAATTCCATTACATTTCATTATCATTGTTTTACTTTTGTTGATATTCATCGCATAACCTCTCTGCAATACGATAACCACTCCGTTCAGCTGTTCCTTCAAGTCCTTTGCTGTCTCTAAGAGAACTATAATGCTATCAGAAAGCATCAAATTTTTATTTCTTCTCCCTGAACTTTGGAAAAAAGTATTGTTTTTGGTTATACTCCCATATTTTTTACTATTTCTACTGGCTACCGATTTGCACACAGAAAAATGAACAATCTAAGAATCCTTCCTGAATTGTAATTACATTTTCAAATTTTTCCTCGGTTTCCTTCACTGCTTTTCCCATGTACAGAATGAGGAACTATTGGGATAGTCTTACTCCTTTCTCAACTACTGCTTCCCTTTCAAGTCTTGTTTCTGTATAAGTTGTAAATAACTTTGCGTTCCCTGACTTTCTTACCTCCTACCTTCAGAATTTCAGAGTGTATTTCAATTAACATTGTGAAAAGTGTTCTCTAAATCTACAGATAATGTAAAAGCATATTTTTCACTTTTCAGTCTTCCAAGTTAATGAAATTATACCAGTTTATGTGTATTCAGCAGCACGAAACGTTTAATTCTGAACCAGAGCAAGTGCCTCATGTTATAAATTAATAAAAGTTTGATCCGTCTTTGTTGAAGTACCTATTATAATCTGTGCACAGGAAAAAGCAATAAAATAAACCATGTCTTCTGCAACTCAAATGGTTTAACAGTGTTTTTATTTCATTCTAACAAATGTTAATTTTCTACCGTAAAGTGTTAGTTTCAGTAATCAGTTGATGAGGTTATCAGTGAACATGTGTTATGGAATAAAATTCTAGTAATAACCAATCAAATTTGGACGAAATGTAAACGTGATACACAACTAGCTCTTAATCTGCACTTCAGGAAAATACGGCTACTTTTGAGTACACATTTATTGAGTCTGATTTTGAAGTCAATCATAAGCTCATTTATAGTAGCAAAATCAAATGGTGTTCGAATCAGCATTTGAAGATGATGAGCACCACCTTGAAGAAAAATTCTGCAGTTTCTGCATCATTCGATGTACCTCCCAAGAAGCTGCTGCAAAGGGGAGGTTTCAGGGCATGCACCAGAGTTCGTTTTATTGGTAGAATATTGGGAAGAGCAGTTTACTTGCAAATTAGACCATTTAGAAAACTCTATTATGGCCAGTGCTGGGACCCCGTTCAGATGTGTGGGATGCATAACAGTTCCAACTAACAGGAGACATGGAGATAATGCAGAAAGGAATGCCACGGATGATAACTGACTTGTCTGACCGACCAGCGAGTATAACACATTTACTGAAGAATGTAAAGTGGGAGATCACGGAAACCTGCTTAGAAAACTCCAAACACGATCGTAGGGTGGAAGCTACGAACATTATTTAGTTTCCTTAGTTTCAAACCCTGACAGACAATGAGGAGAAAATTAATCACAGCTTCCACAGAGAAATAGATTCGTTCATTCTCCCCACGCTCCATCCCTGGCTGGAATGTGAAAAGAATCCTAATAAATGGTAGACTGAAAAGAGACCGCCTTACAATTTACAGCGATTCCCTGGATATAGATTTAAATCTGAGAATAATTAATAATTAACATTTTGTCACAGCAAATTATGGGAATAACACAACGTCAAAAGAACGAAAATATTAACATTTGATTAAAGTAGATAAAAAGTGAAACTGTCGTCAAGAAAATACATTAACATTTCAGCCTGAAACACACTTTCACTATGTTTCAGATTGGGTGTGGGGCAGAGGGAATCCTAGTTGGGAATCTTTAGGAGTGGTGTTCCAGTTGACACACGTACTTGATGATCAGAAGGAAATTTTCTCTGTAACATCTTCTTTTATCATCATAAACATCTGAAAAATGTGCGAGACAGCATTAACTGTAGGGGATGGTAGGGAACATGCTGACAATGATAGGTTAGGAAAAAAGGAGTTACTAAAGGAAGAAAAAGTACAATGTTTATGAAAGTCCTGGATATTACTCTGCTGGGTCTTTAAGTTACACTGCCAGAAAGAATGCAAACATTCTACTGAAAAATTTCTACTGAAATATCTTCATTATGGCTAAACAAGATGACGCTAATCAAACTGAAAGTGAGTGTTGTATCCAGGACAATTATTTCCGTGCTACGTCAAAGGAAACTATCATCAGTAGTTCATTATCCATATATTTTTATGATCTTCGATTGTAGTATAACTCTGATAGAAGGCGATACAGTTCCAATTCAATCAAATTAGTAACTGGTATGGCGAATAAAGTGTAACCTAATTTATGCGAAGATATTAGTATGATGAAAAACTGAGCAACGAGTTAATACGTGGAAGCAATTGCAAACTGGTTTTGCACGAAAAATCAGTAAATTCAAAATTCCATGCCGTCACACGTGTTCGTGGTTTTACCTAAATCGATAAAAGCAAGAAGAATTTCGTTCTAGCTACCGGAATTAGTACATTTTGGAACTATATTTTGTTTTGCAGTAAATTTTTGTTGCGTTGCCGTTATCGTTCAAGTTAGCCTGCTACGATCAGCTTATTGCTTAATTAGTACCGGAAAAATACATGTTTAAATCATTGCTTTGGTAGTTCCTAACGTTCCTCACCATTGTTTATTCAACTTTTAATTATAGCTGTAACTTTGTTGCACCCCGCCCCTCTTTTATCAACTGGGATGAGTATGCATAAGGGCGACAAATTTCTGTAGCATGCTCCTCTTCTGCGAGAGAAGTTGGATAAACGCTCTTTGTGCTGAGCACAATGAATCCATCATGAAATTAACAGCGGAAACAACTCTCCAGAAACGAGAAACTTTCTGCGAAGATGTTAACTCCACTCTTGCTCCTGGGAGTATCATTATACCATCTTGGCAAATAGATTCACTCACTGGGATTACATACAAAGACGCTACAGAGAATGTCTACTTCTTAATGGTGCATACCGTATAATAATCACAGTTAAAAAGAAGGCAGATGCTAACAGGTGTGAATATTGCGGTAAACATTAGTTGTAATAAATCGTGGTTATAAAATAAAAGCACTAGTGATATACATCAGGATGCACCTTTGTGGAGGATCAGTTAGTGTTCTGGAGAAGTGTAGGAACACGCGAAGCAATGCTGGGGCTATAGCTTATCTTCTTGCAATATTGACTACAACACAGCCTTTAAAATTTCGAATGCAGCGGTGATAAAATGCATTACAAAACCAGATTGCGATAATAAGACTCAAAAGACGTGAAACGGAGGCAGTAGTTGAGAAGGGAACAAAAGAGGGTTGCAGCACATTGCCGATGTTGCTCAATTTGCACATTTAGCAACCAGTAAAGGAAATCAAGGAGAAATATTAAAAGGGAATTGAAATTCAGTGAGAATAAATGTAAAGTTCAACTATTGTTATTAGTTTCCACTCTCTTCGAAATCGATCGTCAGATCATCTATTATGTGCAGTAAAAGCGCTTCGAAGAGAACAGAAACACTCTGCGTTTTTATAAATTATGAGGATCGTGGATCAGAAGGGTATATCTCACACTGTTTCCTTTCTTTATTCTTTAAAGTTTGCAGGCGACTTTTTAATTTTTGCCAGGGACAGCTAAGGACTTAAGTGATCAGTCGAACGGAATGGATAATGTCTTGAAAAGAGATTACACTGTAAACATCGACAAAAGTAAAACAAGTGAAAATGAGTGTAATCGAATTTAGGTGATGATGAGGAAGTGATCATCAGAAAATGAGACTCTAAAAGTGGTAGATGAGTTTTTATATTTGGTCAGCCAAACAACAAAAGAGAAACATATTCGAAATCCAGACTTTCAATTAAAAGCAAGTGTTTTCTGTAAAAGAGAAATATGGTGAGATGTGACATAACTTAAAGTACGAAGTCTTTACTGAAAATGTTTGTCTGTATGTAGCGTTATGCAGAAGTGAAACGTGGACGAGCAACAGTGCAGGAAAGAAGAGAATAGAATTATTGATTTCTATTTTCTGACATCGGTCAGTTTTATTTGTTTTATGTTTAATTCAATATAATACAACTGGTTCAGAGCATGTTCTGCCCATCTTAGGCGTTTACCTATAGAAAAATTGTTACTTAAAAATAAATTGTCTTAATAAAGACTAACATTGTCATCGCTGCCGGGGCTGTTGGGTTATTTGAAGCGGGGAGGGGGAGGGCGTTAGTGACAGGCTTGAAATTGATGTCCAATGATGTCTTCTGCTTGTGTAGGGTTGTGTCTCATTGTTTCTGATGACTAACTCCGCCACCTGTGGGGGATGCAGATAGTTTTGAATCAGTTATTATGATGCGAAAATCGTGTGATAGGCTTTTCTATATGCCACCTGTTTACTTAGGATTTTGGTGTCCCAAAACTTCATTTTTCATCCTTGGTATACAGGCGGAGCTGTTGTGTAACATTGCACTTTATTTTTTCATCGGTTTTTCAAGCAATTCTTTTCTGTGTACTGGTGCATATAAACACTATACACTTAATACAATGGTCGTGTTGTGTGGATGAGTACCGATTTTTTTTACAGTGATATACCATGGTTTCAGTATCGTGAATATCGCTGTAACAACCGATAATTGGTACTCATTCACGCTTCATGTCCACCATATTGTATTAAGAATACAGTGTTTACATGTATGAGTATATAGAAAAAAATTGTGCCACTATACCAAGGACGAAGAATGAAGCTTTTGGACACCTAAATCGTAAGTCAACAACTGTTATGTAAAAGAATCTATCACACGATTTCTCAGCATAATAACTAATGCAAAACTATCTACATCCTACACAGGCGGTGGAGTCAGTCATAATAAACAATGACACACAGCTCCACACAAGCGGAAGACATCACTGGACATCTGTTTCAAGCCTATCACTACCTCCCCACTCCCTCCCTACCTACCTCCCTACCTATCTCCTGCCAAATACCCCTACAGCCCCTGCAGCAACGAACAGTAAACAAAAATTTCTATGTTAATCTAGTTTAAGACAATTTATTTTTAAGTATCAATTTACTCTATACATACTAGGTGAAGCGAAATTCGCGCACCCGGACTTAGCAGCGCGACTCCTCACTTCCCAGCGATACAAAAATGTCTTTGACAAAATTTCGTCCGGTGAGTACATCTGGCAGAAAACGGACGTTAAATAGTGGGAATGGCAATCTGGCAACACTGTAACTACATGTATGGTACCAACCTCTGTGAGCACATATAAGTCGTGCTGTACAGTTGGTGCAGTGGATAGAGTTTACGGTTAGTGTGCGGGAGGTTGAGGGTTTCATCTTGGACGGGGGAGCAGTTTTTTTTTTTTTTATTTGCTACTTTCATTCTGGCATTTCATACTGTAATGTACACCGTTTCTTAGGTCACATGTATCCCAAATGTAGAACATTTTGTAATGCTGAACATAACGAATACGTGGTTAGACAAATAAGAAATAGACAGTTAAAACAAATGACTTGTCACAGGACAGAATAACTACAAAACCAACATCAATTTCGAGATGCTAAAGACGATGGCACAGTCCAGTAACACAACATCTCCTTGTGATTTATACTACATGTAATAAGAGCGCTCAGATGTCACACATTAGCAACCAGTGACAGTAATAATGTCCATATTGAGGACCGCATGACCTTCACAACAGAATACGTTGTCCTCATAACAACAGATGCTCAAAGCGATCTCTCTGCACGTCCGAACATTGTGGAGCCCACCGGATGATACAGCTCTGGACCCTTGGCAGCAAAGCTGCGTCCACAGTATCAAGAGCATCTTGAACACGTGCTACCAATTCTTCCACATTCGTCGGCGGAGTAGACCACACGTGCTCCTTCAGGTGTCCCCACAGGAAGAAATCCAGGGAATTTAGGCCAGGTGAACACGGTGGCCATTTCCCTGGAAATTTGCTGTCAAAATACTGTCGCACAATATTTCAGTGTGTGGAGATGCACTATCATTTTGAAACCGTACCCTCTGCCGAACATGTAGTGGAACATTTTCCAGCGCATCAGAGAGAAATGCATGATACCTTCGTGCAGTTAACCGGTCTAGCAACATGTAAGGGCCCAAGCACCTGTCGCCCGATATTCTGGCCCAGATGTTGATACCAAAGCAAACTTTATATCCACGGCCGTGAGTGACGTGCAGATTAACCTCACACCGATGGGGGGGCTTTGTGCGTATTGAAGACACCCTCGTGAATGAATGCTGCTTCATCTGGCCATATTACGCTGTTCACAAATTCATCGTTAGCTTCCTGTTGTTGGAACCTTGCAACCTCCCCAAAAAATAGAAATAAATAATATGGATATGATTCTAATTTAGTGTAACCTCAAAACAAAATTCTTTCACAGTGTAACCTCCCCACAAAATTCGTTCTCATTTATAACTTCTCTACAGAAATTCATTCACATTTAACCTCCACACAAAATTCTTTCTGGTTTAATCTAAGCTCAAAATTCATTCACATTTAGCGTAACCTCACAACAGAAAAATTCCTAAACCTCTCAACAGTAAAAATTATAATTATGTCGTTCTCATTCAGTGTAACGTCCCAATAAAAAAAAAAAAAATGAATTCAGTAACCTGGTAATAAAACAATGTAACTAACCTCTCCATTAAATTGTCGCTCACTTATGACTTTTCAGTAATTCACTGTGAATTTAACCTGGTAAATTTTGGACGACAGCAGTGCTGGGTCATGGCCCTGAAAGATCATTCTGAATAAAAAAAGGAAAAATTCTTAACTCAATGAAGTCGCCGGATATATCTGCTCTTACAATAAATTTTTCCGGCACAGCCCTGTGCAATGCTGGCCGACCTATCTGTCATTTATGAAAAGAAGCAACTGATTTTTCTATTGCAATAATCGGGATGATCATGGGTGGGAGAAATTAGTAAATTCTTTAAATTGAAATGAATGGTTGTTAAAAGTTACTTTTTATGAGGAAGATTATTATTACGAGAGTTTTAAAACATTTACGTGCGACTTGAGATAACATTACTACATATACGCGAGGCTGCTTTTTACCTTGTACAATAATACTCAGGCTCCGGCATCGCTGCACCGCGACCGGGCCAGCCAACACGATACACCACACCAGACCAGAGCAGACTCCAGACTAGCAACAACTTACTGCTACAGCTACACAGTTCCTACTGCAGTCAAGATCTTGCATATCGCAGGCAGCGCATGAGCAATACATCGAAATTACATCTGCTCGGACCTCTTACAACCTTCCACAGACTTGCATCCACTGATGGCGATCTGCAGCATGCAGGTGTTGCGTGAAAGCATAATGATAGGGGTGCAGCCTATGCTCGTGCAGCACGTTAACGACCGTCCGTTGCAAGAGATGCAGCTGGGTTGTTACGCTACGTGTACTGCGTGAGATTCTTGGTGTATGACCTCCAAGGATAGCTTCCTCAGTAGCTGGAGTACGGCGAGTCCATGGACGACCTCTGTTACGCGATGGTGGAAGGAGAGAACCTGACACACATTTTTATCTGGATGCCGTCGACGAGGATATCAAGCAGCATATTCACGAGTGCCAACACCAGCCCGGTTATCAGATGCACTAAGGGCCAGAAGCATATCCACATCTTCATCGTTTGTGTGTACCATACGTCTGCCACACCAGTTTAGAGGTTTACAATGAGAAATTTCGACACGCGTACGCACGTGCACTGGCGTCTGTCACGGGCGTGTAATTCCGCTCTCAACTATTCCCTGTCTGGTGGACAGTGCATACAGTACAAACACATCAATCCTCTGCGCTGTTCCACTTAACGTGCATTATGCCACTGACAGACATTGTTCTGCATGATTCATCTCGACACCGCTGTGAAATGTTCGGTTCCGAATTACACTGTTTCCCTTACTGTAACAGGCGTGATGTTTCCACAATCCCACCGATATACTAATAATAACGAGCACCGTTCGTGGTCTTGCGGTAGCGTTCTCGAGAACGGGGTCCCGGGCTCGATTCCCGGCGGGTTAAGGGATTTTTACCTGCCCCTAGATGACTGGGTGTTCTTGTGTTGTTTTCATTATCATCATTCTTCCCCATTACGGTCGGAGGAAGGCAACGGCAAACCACCTCCATTAGGGCCTTCCATAGTACGGCAGTGTGGGTCTCCTGCATCGTTCACATACGCACTGTCAAGAAGCATGGGACTTCATTTTTAATAATAATGCACTGAGATATGTACTAAACAGTATGCGGTGACCAGACTCAATGTTGAAAGGCATAATTAATGGGACCATATTGAGAACACATACAAATAGTAACCAAGTTTTGACATTATTCGCAAAGCACGCTGCCAGTCCTGCTGGTAACGTGAGGCCCAAACGAAATGTAATTGACCTGAACGAGGCAAGAAATTGGTTGGTACTAATCTACGGGACCATTGAAGGAGGATACAAAGAAAACAGTTTTCGCATGTAGTAGATGAAGAGGTGTGAATAAATTCATGCACACGACGCGTAAAGGGCTAATTTCAAAGCTGTCAAATCTTCCATTTCTACGATTGAAGTATGTAAGTGCAAATGTTTTCTAGAGGACCCGCTGCAATCGTTGTTGACGATTGAGACGCCAGATACCGTTCCACCTGGGCAACATTTACCGAATAAAAACCACGTGCCTCAATTCAGGATTTAACCATCGACCTCCTACATGCTAACTCAAAAGTCTATCCACAGCACCAACTGCACAACTAATATGTGCTGACAGAGATAGTTACGTACCATACATGTGGTTACAGTGTTGCCAGACTGCCACTCTTTAATGTCCTTTTTCTGACAGATGTACTTACCGGGCGAAATTTTCTGAGAGACATTTTTTTTAACGCTGGCTTGTGAGGAGTTGCGCTGCGTAGTCCGAGTGCGCGAATTTCGCTTCACACTGTATATCCGCATGAAGATGGACGGAACATGCTCGAAACGCGTTGCGTTATGTTAAATTAAACATAAGACAAATACAAATGACTGTAGCAGGAAATACAAATAAATAATTATTCCACACTGTCACGGTTCCCAAACGTAGTCCGTAGGGTTACAATTAAAAAGAATAGAAGCTTTTTAAAGAATTTGCAGCAGAAGAAAGAGAAGATTAGATGGGTAGGTCGGATAACACATGAGGAGGTACTGATTCGGACTGGGGAGAAAGGTACTTATGACACATTTCACTAAAAGAAGCGATAGAGAGGAATCATCCGCAGGTTTCAAGAAATAATTATTCTGGTACAGCTGGGAAGCATACGGTGCTAAAAATTGTAGAGGGAGACCAAGATTTGACTGTAGTAAACAATGTCAGATGGCTGTAGGATGCAGCAGTTATGTGGGGATAGCATAACATGAAGAGCCGTTTCAAACCAGTGTTAGGTCTGATGACTGGAAAGGGATGCTCAGCTTCGGAACAGCGGTTTGCCGGGTCTGTCTTCCCGCAGAGACAGAGTCTGGTAAAAACTAGATTACTATGAATTCAAGGTTAGCCCCTTTCCTTGTGTCTGAAATGAGGGTTTTGTGTGATGGTTATGGTCGTATGAGGACAGTGTTTACTATATTCTTTTAACTTATTAAGGAAGTCTTAAAACCTACATGTAGAATATGAATTATCGACTGATGATCAAGTGGAGAAATTTGGCCCTGGTATTGGATAAGATGATGCTTAAAGATTCCACGAGGAGATGTCTCGGTGCTTTCATAAAAATTTATGGCTTTTTGTAGACTGATGACTTCATTGGATGTGTAAGTGATTGGAAGGAAGCGAAGAGCATCTGCTATGCGGAAAAAAACTATTTTGGAGCGTTTTGATTTTCTTGATGTCAGTGTCTGCAGCTAACGCCACTATTTGAGCTATATGTGAGATTGAGAGCAGAATTGTGTTGAATAGCGTAATTTTCATGTTAATAGGATGTTCAGTGCCTTCAATGAATGGATAAACTTGGTAGAAAATTCCTGATCCTTTTATGCTTTCTAAACGGTTGTCATGGTTCAAGAATTATTCCCAAGTATTTGAAATATGTTTCCTGGAACGTTAGTTCCGTTAGCTGTTAGTTTGGCATCTTGAGATACTTGTTTTAAGGTTAAAAAGATCGTTTGAGTTTCGGCTGCGTTGATGATGGTGAAGAGGAGTGCCTTGTAATATATTTCATCCAAGTTCTGCTATAGTATTTTACGTTGGAGCCACTCCTGTAAACCACTGTATCGTTTACAATGAGGAATAAGTGACGTCTTGATTTAAGCAGAACACCACTGGTGTGGATGGAGTAGAGTGTCGAACCCTTGGTGGAGGGACTCCTGGTGCCATGTTTCACAGTCGGCTGCTGCGGTCTGGATTCCGCCTCGCGGCCCGCGAGGTTCTGCGTGCCGCCTGCCGCCACCTGGAACAGAGCTCGTTTGTATCCGCAGCGCGGGAACCGAAATATTTGGAGACGGCCCAGCCGGCAGGCTGCGGGTAACGCGCCGCAGCTGCCGGTTTCCGCACTCAGGCGAGGCGGGCCTTCCCCACTGCACTCGCTTTACACAGGTAGCAGTGTTTCTCCTCCTTGTCATTCCAGTATGGGGTGCGTTCGTTCATGTAGATCGTTATTTGAGCTTTGGATACATGGAATTCTTTCCACGAACCATACGTTTTGCCTAATTCAGTCCATAATTTGCAGTTGTATACTCGTTGGGTTAGGTAATGGGTGCGCCTGGAAACCCCGAGGTCGTGGTATCGAATCCCGGTCGGCACCCTGAGTTGTTCATTCTGTCTTTACGCTAGCCTTTATCTCTCTCTCTCTTTATATCATCAGTCTTCTGACTGGTTTGATGTGGCCCTCCAAGAATTCCTCTCCTGCGCTAACCTCTTCGTCTCAGAGTAGCACTTGCAACCTACGTCCTCAATTTTTTGCTGGATGTTCAAATGGGTCAAATGGCTCTGAGCACTATGCGACTTAACTTCTGAGGTCATCAGTCGCCTAGAACTTAGAACTAATTAAACCTAACTAACCTAAGGACATCACACACATCCATGCCCGAGGCAGGATTCGAACCTGCGACCGTAGCGGTCACGCGGTTCCAGACTGAATTGCTGGGTGTACTCGTATTCCAGTCTTTATCTTCCTCTACAGTTTTTGCCCTCTAAAGCTGCCTGTAGTACCCTGGAAGTCATTCCCTCATGTCTTCACATGTCATATCATTCTGTCCCTTCTCATTATCAGTGTTTTCCACATATTCCTTTCCTCTACGATTCTGCACTGCACCTACTCATTCCTTACCTTATCAATCCACCTAATTGTCAACATTCCTCTGTAGCACCACATATCAAATGCTTCGATTCTCTTCTGTTCCGGTTACTCCACGGTCCATGTTTCACTACCATACTATGCTGTGCTCCAGACGTTCATTCTCAGAAATGTCTTCCTCAAATTAAGGCCGATATTTGACGTTAGTAGACTTGTCTTGGCCAGTAATGTCCTTTTAGCCATTGCTACTCTGCTTTTGATGTCCTCCTTGCTCCTTCCGTCATTGGTTATTTTCACCCTAGGTAGCAGAATTCCTTAACTTCGTCTACTTCGTGACCATCAATCCTGATGCTAAGTTTCTCGCTGTTCTTATTTCTACTACATCTCATTACCTTCGTCTTTCTTCGATTTACTCTCAGTCCGTATTCTGTACTCATTAGACTGTTCATTCCGTTCAGCAGATCATGTAATTCTTCTTCACTTTTTACTCAAGATAGCAATGTCATCAGCGAATCGTATCATTGATATCCTTTCACCTTGAATTTTAATTGCACTCCTGAACCTTTCTATTGTTTCCATCACTGTTTCCTCGACGCACAGATTGAACAGTAGGGGCGAAAGGCTACATCCCTGTCTTACATCCTTTTTAATACGAGCACTTCCTTCTTGGTCGTCTGCTATTATTATTCCCTCTTGGCTGTTGTACCTGTTGTGTATGACCCGTTTCTCCCTAAGCTTATCCCTACTTTTTTCAGAATTTCGAACATCTTGCACTATTTTACGTTGTCGAACGCTTTTTTCAGGTCGACAAATCCTGTGAACGTGTCTTGATTTTTCTTTGGTCTTGCATTCATTATTAACCCTTTTATGCTTTCTAAACGGTTGTCATGGTTCAAGAATTATTCCCAAGTATTTGAATTATGTTTCCTGGAACGTTATTCCGTTAGCTGTTAGTTTGGCATCTCGAGATACTTATCTCAATGACGTGAAATTATGCCAGAAACGACACCTAGTTCGGATCCCACGTTACACTGTAGGGCCCCTTCCCGTAGTAGGATTACGGGGTTACGTTAACGGCGTGAAAGTCGCCGAAAGAAATTGCAAACAGCTAGCTGAACATTCCTCTTCAGGGACTCCCAGTAAGACATGCCCTACTAATTTATCTCTAGGTGTGCACGGAACTCTGTGTTCGTTTTCTGCGTATACTGAGCTTATATTATAGTTAATTTTAACAGAAATATCCTTAGGACAGAAATGGACACAACAAATTGATTTACCTTAAACGAAGGCTAAACAACCAAAACGATAGATAATTTACACACGGAATTACACAAATATAAGACAAAAAATCGACATGCTAATGAAGACGAGATAATACAATGACGGAAAACAGAGTGCAACACCAAGAAGGACTCCTACGACATAAACGAAAGTTGGTGGACGTGTTTCTACATCTTAAAGATATTGTCTGTTCAAATTTCGCACAAACAGCATAGGAGTGGCGGTAGTAGTCCCACTGTGAGGACTGATATGAGGTGTGCTTCAAATACACGCCGTTGATCATGAGCATTAGTTACTTTTGAGACAGGATGTGGTGAGTTGTTGACAGTCAAGATGCCGACTGTGTTACGCGTATGTCTCTGGCGCATCGTACTGCAGCTCCAGGAGCAATTTTAGCAGCAGTTGGCACCACAGTGATACAAAGAACTGTTACAAAAGGGCCACTTCAAGGACAGCTCCGAGTCAGCCGCCTGCAGCAAGCATTCCACTGACCCCAAACCCTCGCGACTTCAGTGGTGTAAAGCGAGGGCAGGGTGGAGGTCTGTTCTGTTTGCTGATGCCAACTGGTTCTGCCTCGGTACCAGTGACGGCCGTATTTTGGTTAGAAGCAGACAGTTGAGGGCCAGCAACCAACCTATCTGCGTGCTAGACACACTGGTCCTACACCTGGAGCTATGGTCTGGGGTGCGATTTCGTATGTTAGCAGGAGCACTTTCGTGGCTATCCCATACACCCTGACTGCAAGACTGTACGTCAGTATGCTGATTCGACCTGCTGTGTTGCCATTCATCTACAGCATTGCAGGGTGTGTTTTCCAACAGGATAATGCTCGGCCAGATATCGCTGTTGTAACCCAAAATGTTCTGCAGAGCGTGGACATGTTGCCTTGGTCTGGTCGATCACTAGATCGACCTCCAATCGAGCAGGTATGAGACGCCATCGGCCGACAACTCTGGCGTCATTAACAACCACATAACCATCAATGCACTGACCGACCAAATGCAACAGGCATGCACCTCCATCCCACAAACTGGCATCCGACCCCCGTACAACACAGTACATCCACGTTTGCATGCTTGCACTGAACATTCTGGCGCTTACACCGGTTATTAATGTATCAGCATGCCTTATCTCTCGCTCACATTAACCTGTGATTTTGTTATGTTAATCACTTAAATATGTTGCAGAGACAAATGTATTCCCTAAATTTCATTACTCTGCATTAATTATTTTTTGTTTTATTATTTTTTACCCTTCAGTGTAGTCGCTAGCATCCCATAACTAGGCCCCATTTCATAATATAATTACTAACCGGTTTAATAAGCTAATGAAGCATATTGCCTTCTCCACTAAGAATAAGTCAGTCCACAGCATGAAAACAAATTCCAAAAATTCTACGCTAGTAGGGTGTGTAAAATACGATGCCCCAGCTGTCCTCCCTAAAATGCAGGAAAAACAGAAATAAGTTTGAAAATCAGTTTCTCAAAACCCATGAATTCCTTTAGTCTAAATACTTCGAAAGATTAATCACTGCACAGTAGTAGTTCAAAATTGAACGTATTGTGAACGAGATAGAAAACAATTTGTTAGTATTATACAATGAACCTAATGGTAAACCCCTACATCTGTTAGAGTAAACAGAAATATACCTCCAAAAACCAATAAAACCAGGATCGATGTTAAATGAACGTGCAGATTTCCCTAGCCACAGTTATTTTAGTAATTTTGAAGACTTATTTTATATTTAGTGCTTACGTCTGTCGAATTATTTTATAATTCCGAAGTACGACATTATATAATAAGCTATATCTTTGATCGTCACATATTATCCAATATTTGCAAAGTGTTTACAAACAAATGTGCGCCTTGAGAGACGTGATATGTAATTACCAAAAGGATAAATTAACGTTTACTGACGCAACGGCGTTAAAAAGTTTTTTGGAGCTTCTCCTATGTTTTTCACTGTTTTTTGTCTTATTTTCTAATGTTTGATCTGCAAGTTGCAAAATTTAACATCTAACCTTCTCACAATACGAAAGTAAATTTCAGACAAAGTCGCTCAACAGCTGGCGTAAGGAATGTGATTCGCATCTGATGATAAACCCACAGGGCTCGAAGTACATAATGTAATTTAATAACACGAAATTCTTTCTGACTGAAGATGTTATTATTCATACTTCCTACATGTTTTACAATTCATTATGACGCCGAACCAGTGAGTCTGCGTATGTTTCAGCTTTCTAGGGCTTCCACAGACAGATGCCGGCAAGTAATATATTTGTATTTAAGGTGTTTCGTTGTAGTTGTTTCTTAAGCTGACATACTAACAGAGTGGGAAGGACATTATGGTGAACACTTATTACAGATAACAAAATTAAGAACTATGTTACTATCGTTGTAGGAACCTCTGTCAGAATAGCAAGACATTAAAAAAAAAAAAAAAAAAAAAAAAAAAAAAAAAAAAAAAAAACTTATTCAGTACAAATCATTCCGACTTTTACACCGAAAGTGAAACTGTTGAGGGGGTAAGGAACCTCTAAGGAGATTTACGGAAAATGATGACTGACAGAAAATTCAACAAGAAGACGGTAACAAGTGATTTTAATTCGGAAGTAGGACGCATTATGACAAATGACACGAGAAACGAGAACGGTAACACATCAGTAGAGTTTCACGAGAATGACGAAGAGTTTCACTTTAACATTTTCATTCGGATGAAAACATACAAAAACTGACATTGCAGGGACTAAATGGAACTAAAAATTGTACTGTGTTTTTTAACAAACAAACAACTAAGGATGTCTCGTGAATCGGCGGAAGAGGTCAAAGCGGCTTGAATTCCTTCCATATTGTGGGCCAACGACCAGCAAGATTAGATGTGTGCTGCTGTGACATGAACCGAGACCAATGTTGTGGCCCGCCTCCACGATGTTACACCCTGTTAAAGACGACACAAGAGAGGGAGGAGGTGAATATGGAAACTCCAAAATCAAAACACATTATAATGACTAATACGTTACAGGAAAACCGTTGGCATTAAAAACGGTTTCCAGTCTTCTCGGAATGAATAAATACAGACCCTGCAAGGTTTTTCAAATGAATCTTATTCCAGTCTTGCTGCAGAATAATGGCAAGCTCAGGTAACGATGCTAAAGGTGGACAGCGATTACGCACGTTTCTCTAAAAAGACTATCACAGAGGTTCAATGACATTTTGAGATCTGGTGACTGTCGTTGACCGGGGGAGATTCAACAATTCATTCTTTTGCTTACAAAACCAGTCCTGGACGACGGGAGTCGTTTGAATGGGGGCCCTGTTGCCTTGGGACGTGGCATTACAACTGGGTGACAAACATTATATCATGGGATGTACGTGATCAGCCAAAATGGTCACATAATCGATGGTAGTAAGTCGATCTTGAAGAGTAACCATGGGGTCCATGGTTACTCTGGCAGTCCAAATCGTCACCGAACTCTCGCCATATTTCGCTCTTGGGACGTAAACTTCGCGAGAAGTTGGAAACAGTGTTCATGAAGACTGATCGGACCAAATGACATTCTTCCATTGGTCAATGGTTCAGGTTTTTTGGCTTCCGTGCCACGTTTCCCTGTTGCGTGCATTTGCATAACTGAGGGGTAGTTTTGGAATTCCACCTCGCCTTGCCGTTCCCTGCCTATGGAGGTCCGTAATTGTTGTTTCTGTTCAAAAATGTTCAAATGTGTGGAAAATCTTATAGGATTTAACTGCTAAGGTCATCAATCCCTAAACTTACACACTACTTAATCTAAATTATCCTATGGACAAACACCCAACCAATGCCCGACGGAGGACTCGAACCTCCGCCGGAACCAGCCGCACAACCCATGACTGCAGCGCCTTAGACCGCTCGGCTAGTGTTGTTTTTGTGCTGACAGGCCCCGCGAGTGCGAAATTAAGTTCTGCAGCGACTTTTCCAGCTGTCGTCCTCTTTATTTTTTTTGTCACAATCCTCTCCAATAACCATCCGTCGCAATCACTCAACATAAAATTTCGTCCGCGTTTTGAGTTAGAGAATTGAGGTCTTCCCGCTTTCCCTGAATACGGTGTAAATCTTCAATACGGTGCCTCTTGAAACACCGCTTAGGCTACCTTAGGCTACTTTGGTTACGGAAGCAACCACCATCTACATCTACATCTACATCCATACTCCGCAAGCCACCTGACGGTGTGTGGCGGAGGGTACCTTGAGTACCTCTATCGGTTCTCCCTTCTATTCCAGTCTCGTATTGTTCGTGGAAAGAAGGATTGTCGGTATGCCTCTGTGTGGGCTCTAATCTCTCTGGTTTTATCCTCATGGTCTCTTCGCGAGATATACGTAGGAGGGAGCAATATACTGCTTGACTCTTCGGTGAAGGTATGTTCTCGAAACTTTGACAAAAGCCCGTACCGAGCTACTGAGCGTCTCTCCTGCAGAGTCTTCCACTGGAGTTTATCTATCATCTCCGTAACGCTTTCGCGATTACTAAATGATCCTGTAACGAAGCGCGCTGCTCTCCGTTGGATCTTCTCTATATCTTCTATCAACCCTATCTGGTACGGATCCCACACTGCTGAGCAGTATTCAAGCAGTGGGCGAACAAGCGTACTGTAACCTACTTCCTTTGTTTTCGGATTGCATTTCCTTAGGATTCTTCCAATGAATCTCAGTGTGGCATCTGCTTTACCGACAATCAACATTATATGATCATTCCATTTTAAATCACTCCTAATGCGTACTCCCAGATAATTTATGTTATTAACTGCTTCCAGTTGCTGACCTGCTATATTGTAGCTAAATGATAAAGGATCTATCTTTCTGTGTATTCGCAGCACATTACACTTGTCTACATTGAGATTCAATTGCCATTCCCTGCACCATGCGTCAATTCGCCGCAGATCCCCCTGCATTTCATACAATTTTCCATTGTTACAACCTCTCGATACACCACAGCATCATCCGCAAAAAGCCTCAGTGAACTTCCGAAGTCATCCACAAGGTCATTTATGTATATTGTGAATAGCAACGGTCCTATGACACTTCCCTGCGGCACACCTGAAATCACTCTTACTTCGGAAGACTTCTCTCCATTGAGAATGACATGCTGCGTCCTGTTATCTAGGAACTCCTCAATCCAATCACACAATTGGTCTGATAGTCCATATGTCCTTACTTTGTTCATTAAACGACTGTGGGGAACTGTATCGAACGCCTTGCGGAAGTCAAGAAACACGGTATCTACCTGTGAACCCGTGTCTATGGCCCTCTGAGTCTCGTGGACGAATAGCGCGAGCTGGGTTTCACATGACCGTCTTTTTCGAAACCCATGCTGATTCCTACAGAGTAGATTTCTTGTCTCCAGAAAAGTCATTATACTCGAACACAATACGTGTTCCAAAATTCTACAACTGATCGACGTTAGAGATATAGGTCTATAGTTCTGCACATCTGCTCGACGTCCCTTCTTGAAAACGGGGATGACCTGTGCCCTTTTCCAATCCTTTGGAACGCTACGCTCTTCTAGAGACCTACGGTACACCGTTGCAAGAAGGGGGACAAGTTGCTTCGCGTACTCTGTGTAAAATTGAACTGGTATCCCATCAGGTCCAGAGGCCTTTCCTCTTTTGAGCGATTTTAATTGTTTCTCTATCCCTCTGTCGTCTATTTCGATATCTACCATTTTGTCATCTGTACGACAATCTAGAGAAGGAACTACAGTGCAATCTTCCTCTGTGAAACAACTTTGGAAAAAGACATTTAGTATTTCCACCTTTAGTCTGTCATCCTCTGTTTCAGTACCATTTTGGTCACAGAGTGTCTGGACATTTTGTTTTGACCCACCTACCGCTTTGACATAAGACCAAAATTTCTTAGGATTTTCTGCCAAGTCAGTACATAGAACTTTACTTTCGAATTCATTGAACGCCTCTCGCATAGCCCTCCTCACACTACATTTCGCTTCGGGTAATTTTGGTTTGTCTGCAAGGCTTTGGCTATGTTTATGTTTGCTGTGAAGTTCCCTTTGCTTCCGCAGCAGTTTTCTAACTCGGTTGTTGTACCACGGTGGCTCTTTTCCATCTCTTACGATCTTGCTTGGCACATACTCATCTAACGCATTATGTACGACGGTTTTGAACTTTGTCCACTGATCCTCAACACTATCTGTACTTGAGACAAAACTTTTGTGTTGAGCCAACAGGTACTCTGAAATCTGCTTTTTGTCACTTTTTCTAAACAGAAAAATCTTCCTACCCTTTTTAATGTTCCTATTTACGGCTGAAATCATCGATGCCGTAACCGCTTTATGATCGCTGATTCCCTGTTCTGCGTTAACTTTTTCAAATAGTTCGGGTCTGTTTGTCACCAGAAGGTCTAATATATTATCGCCACGAGTCGGTTCTCTGTTTAACTGCTCAAGGTAGTTTTCAGATAAAGCACTTAAAAAAATTTCACTGGATTCTTTGTCCCTGCCACCCGTTATGAACGTCTGAGTCTCCCAGTCTATATCCAGCAAATTAAAATCTCCACCCAGAACTATAACATGGTGGGGAAATCTACTCGAAATATTTTCCAAATTATCCTTCAGGTGCTCAGCCACAACAGCTGCTGAGCCAGGGGGCCTATAGAGACGTCCAATTACCATGTCTGAGCCTGCTTTAACCGTGACCTTCACCCAAATCATTTCACATTTCGGATCTCCGTCAATTTCCTTCGATACTATTGCACTTCTTATCGCTATAAACACGCCTCCCCCTTCACTGTCCAGCCTGTCTCTGCGGTATACATTCCAATCTGAGTTTAGGATTTCATTACTGTTTACGTCTGGTTTCAGCCATCTTTCTGTCCCTAGTACTAACAATTTGCTCACGTTCGAATTCGCTTGAATCTGAAATAATGCGCTCGTGATTACCCAGAACACTGTTCTGATCACGACTGACAGTTCCAACGTATTGAGGACATTGCACAGGTGTTGTTCGCGATCAAATACGACAGCGCGACCTGGAGGCTTGGCTAGCATCTGCATTTGTAATCATCTTCTGGTGTGTCAGTTCTTCTTCTTATGTCCGTGCTTGCTTTGAAAATAGGACGAGGAATTCTGCCTTATGCAAGACACCTTTCTAGTTTCGTTTTGCCCCGACATGTTTCAGCACTTTTTTGCTATCTCCATTGGGTTATTTTTTATTTTCTTACTGTAAAATTATTGAGTGGGTCATTTTTTTATTTTCTTACTGTGTAATTGTTGTTACATAGTAACATTTAGCGAAACTTTAGGTACATAATGTGAATGAATAATTGTTGTAAAATACTATACATCATTTGTTCATAGCTCACAGTCGAGATATGTATTAACGACCTGATACATTGTGTGTTATTTATAACATTATGTCTCAAGTTTTAGGTTACAGCTTAATTGTCAAAAGATTGGATGTATGCATTAGTTTATATACCTTATATGGTGCTATTGGACATTTATGCTGGTAGCTATCCTGCTACACAATCTACAGCTTCTCATCTGCAAACAGCAAAACGTAATTTTTTTCTGTTTATTATGCATTTACAAACGGAAATGAGTATGTATCTCGTTTTTTGTGTGTGACATACGGCTTTGATGTTGTAGTGCGTTCTCTTATGTTGTTGGCGAGGTGAATAGGCTGATTTCGTGACCTATGGTCGCTTGACACTGCACTTCCTCCGATTTTTCAAACATAGGCAGTTTTCGCCGCCATTACGTGTTGTTGTGGCTGTGTAGTATTCATTTGTTTCGTAGCGTGTTTGGCAGAGAGAGGCCCGCGAGTTTCAAGTGTATTTGGCGTTTGTGATGTTTGGTTTGTGTGAGCGTGCGTGCGTGTGTTTGTTCACGACTGGAGCACAGAGAGAAGAGAGAGAGAGAGAGAGAGAGAGAGAGAGAGAGAGAGAGAGAGAGAGAGAGAGAGAGAGAGAATAGGTGCTTTTTTTCCTCATGAGTAGCTTTAGTGTTAGTGTTATTTGTATAGTTCAGTTGTGGTAAAGAGGGTTGAGCCGTGTATCGACTCGTGCTACACCTTGTGTTTAGATTTCATTGGTTTTCCTTTTCTTCCCCTGACATGTTTGTTTGATAAGTTGTCTGTCATTAAGTGGCTGCTTGGTTGTCTTTCCCCTCTGCTATCGATATCTGCGTTTTTGCTTCCGGGAAACTGCTATGGAGGAAGTGAGATCTTTGACCGGGTGGTGGCGCAGAAGTAGGGGCGCTGCGCGCGGAGTGTGTGGCGGACACGGGAGGGCAGTGTGGCTCGCCAGCGCGCACCAGGCGTGGTCGGCTGTACCGAGTCGCCACGTAATGTATGTCGGTTGTGTGTAACGAGCGGATCGAGTTGGCGGAAGAGCTCCCCGCGTGTTGGTTGTATACAGAATCGCCCCACGAGTAGTTGCTGTTCATTTCGCCTTGGTGGGACGTTAACAAGCTTCTTTAAATCTTACGTTTCAACACTCGAGTTTAAAAGGAGACACCTAACATGAAGGAGCGGTCACTACCCGTCAACGTTGCAGAGAAGACGTGAACTCCGGTGACAGAGCGTGTTGTCGCGTGACCGTGGCGTGTTGTGTACGCTGGCGACGCGTGCGCGGTCGGAGGTGTGGATCCTTGCCATCGGAGGTCGTGTACTGCCTGTTCGAACATAATTGCAAGTTAAGTTCGTGGAAGGTTTAATCATTAAGTAATAATTTTGTGTAACCAGCGTCTCTTCATCCTTGTGGCCTCCGGCGACCGGGTTTCCTGTTCCCAGCACCGGTGTAATTGAAGACAGTGATATTTCCTCCTCCTCTCGTTACTGTACGATCTGTCCGATGGGAGATGTAGTTCTGGCAGTTTAATTGTATCTCTATTCTGTCGTGTGTTCTGAGTAAATTCATGCATCTTGTTGGTTGATCATGTGGTCGCTCATTCAGGACTGTGTGGTGTAATGTTTCCTTGCACGAGGTTAGCTGTAATTCTGTCAGCAAGTTAAGCCATCTTATAACAAGTTTTCGCTGGCTAAAAGTCGGTGCAGTGACCAGCCTGAGAGGGGGAATTGTGTTTACGGGCGTATTTAAATTGGTCAGTATTCTGCCTAGCCTGAACATTCCTGAGTGGGTGATTTGTGGCCGCCTTACACGGGTCCGTCATATCTGTTATGTTCTAATGATATTCCAGGACACTTTTGTTTAAAATTTTTTTAAATTTCTCCAAGTTTGTAAATTCCTTTTATTGCCATTAACCGTGTGTTTGCTGAGACTTGTTTAATTGTTTTAATGGTGGTGTTGGTAGCTTCACTACCTCACCGTACTTTATTAACAAAGTTCTGTATTTACTTTAGTAGCCTGTTTACTAATGTTCTTTAAATTTTTTTAAAATTGTTGTATTGCTATAAATTACTTTGATTGGCGTTAGCGGCGTGTTTTAAAAGGTAGTTTATTGCCGTACTGCTAGCTTTGGTGTTTTTTAAAAAAAAATTTTACCTGTTGTATTGCTATAAATTTCTTGTTTGCCGTTAGCGGCGTGTTTTAAAAGGTTGTTTATTGCCGTACTGTAGCTTCTGTGTTTTTTTAAAAACTTTTTTGAAATTTTTGTATTGCTATAAATTACTTGATTGCCGTTAACGGCGTGTTTAAAAGGCTGTTAGTGCCGTACTGCAAATTTCTGTAAGATACGAATAAAACATTTGTGAAAATCTCAACTCGACAGTAAACTACTAGAAATTTGGCCCCGTTTCCCAACTTGTTGTGTGGCTTGTAGTAACCGTAACCACTGTGTGTGTGTCAAGGGTTCTATTGCACAGTGATTTGTATTCATTTAGAACTTTCTTTCCTTGGGCTATTGATTTTTGGATGTAATACACTCCTGGAAATGGAAAAAAGAACACATTGACACCGGTGTGTCAGACCCACCATACTTGCTCCGGACACTGCGAGAGGGCTGTACAAGCAATGATCACACGCACGGCACAGCGGACACACCAGGAACCGCGGTGTTGGCCGTCGAATGGCGCTAGCTGCGCCGCATTTGTGCACCGTCGCCGTCAGTGTCAGCCAGTTTGCCGTGGCATACGGAGCTCCATCGCAGTCTTTAACACTGGTAGCATGCCGCGACAGCGTGGACGTGAACCGTATGTGCAGTAGACGGACTTTGAGCTAGGGCGTATAGTGGGCATGCGGGAGGCCGGGTGGACGTACCGCCGAATTGCTCAACACGTGGGGCGTGAGGTCTCCACAGTACATCGATGTTGTCGCCAGTGGTCGGCGGAAGGTACACGTGCCCGTCGACCTGGAACCGGACCGCAGCGACGCACGGATGCACGCCAAGACCGTAGGATCCTACGCAGTGCCGTAGGGGACCGCACCGCCACATCCCAGCAAATTAGGGACACTGTTGCTCCTGGGGTATCGGCGAGGACCATTCGCAACCGTCTCCATGAAGCTGGGCTACGGTCCCGCACACCGTTAGGCCGTCTTCCGCTCACGCCCCAACATCGTGCAGCCCGCCTCCAGTGGTGTCGCGACAGGCGTGAATGGAGGGACGAATGGAGACGTGTCGTCTTCAGCGATGAGAGTCGCTTCTGCCTTGGTGCCAATGATGGTCGTATGCGTGTTTGGCGCCGTGCAGGTGAGCGCCACAATCCGGACTGCATACGACCGAGGCACACAGGGCCAACACCCGGCATCATGGTGTGGGGAGCGATCTCCTACACTGGCCGTACACCACTGGTGATCGTCGAGGGGACACTGAATAGTGCACGGTACATCCAAACCGTCATCGAACCCATCGTTCTACCATTCCTAGACCGGCAAGGGAACTTGCTGTTCCAACAGGACAATGCACGTCCGCATGTATCCCGTGCCACCCAACGTGCTCTAGAAGGTGTAAGTCAACTACCTTGGCCAGCAAGATCTCCGGATCTGTCCCCCATTGAGCATGTTTGGGACTGGATGAAGCGTCGTCTCACGCGGTCTGCACGTCCAGCACGAACGCTGGTCCAACTGAGGCGCCAGGTGGAAATGGCATGGCAAGCCGTTCCACAGGACTACATCCAGCATCTCTACGATCGTCTCCATGGGAGAATAGCAGCCTGCATTGCTGTGAAAGGTGGATATACACTGTACTAGTGCCGACATTGTGCATGCTCTGTTGCCTGTGTCTATGTGCCTGTGGTTCTGTCAGTGTGATCATGTGATGTATCTGACCCCAGTAATGTGTCAATAAAGTTTCCCCTTCCTGGGACAATGAATTCACGGTGTTCTTATTTCAATTTCCAGGAGTGTAGTTTTCTTCTATAGTTAATTTTTGGTTTAAGCTGCTACTAGTTTGAAGGATGTATAAGTCAGTTTCAATGCTTGTTGGGCGGTGACTGTGTCCCATCAGGTGGGTAAAACAAAACTAAAAAGGTGTCTTGCATCAGGGGGAATTCCTCGTCCTATCTACATTTATGTTCAACTATTGTTTCTCGCTAGCTCTTAGAGTGCTCGGTGTGGAGGGTGTCCCCTGTGGATGCGACAGCTTCTGTATGGGCCAAACTATTCACACGGTTACTGTGCGTAGTGGTGAGCACAAGGGACACATTAAACTGTGGGAGCTTGTGAAGTTTACCGTGGTTGAATAGAGCCTGGATAACGGGCAAAAAATACCATTTGAAAACACAAGTGTGAACAGAGCCTGGATAACGGGCAAAAAATACCATTTGAAAACACAAGTGTCTTAGGCCATGTGTCATCATACTGAAATTCCACTATTAAGGAAGCAGCCGACATTACAAAAAAAAAAAAACGCAATAATTTCAATCGGGACCAATCGGCTCCTGCCTTCTGTCCCGCGGTGGACCGGACAGAGCTGCTATGGGCAGCCAGTCTCACCTTCCCACGCTCGCGCCACTTTGGCCCCAAGTCCAGACGCTGCTATCGCTCCCCTTTAAGCGGAAAGCCGTGCCTGCCGGCAGTCAGTGGCTTTTTATTCCTGATGAAGGTGGCGGAGGCATCTGTGGAAAGCTCGAAAGTTTAATTCGAAGAGACGTTGCTTGGAAACCGAGATGATTTTATTTAACAATTAACAAGTTGTACAGTAGACTGGTACTAAACGACAAACGTCTTTTTAGACTCGGGAGATGCAGAGCAAAAAGAGATATCTTTTGTGTAAGAGGTGCTGAATATCTCTCATGAATGTTTGGAGCTGCAATGTATAATACACAGCTGTACTAGTTATTTTATTTTTGACTATAGGCAGTCCTAAACACACAAAACGTGTATTTTACAACTGCAATGACCACTGGTTCTGAAATGTTGTATTACAGTATAAAATGTGTTATAAGCAACATGTTCATTATCTTGCAATGTCAACATTAAAGCGCTTGGAACAGCCCTTAATACCTGGTCTAGTGCTGCTACTGCAAAATTGCAGTAATATACTAGTAAAAAATAAAATAACTAGTACAGCTCTGTATTATACAGGGTGGTCAGAAAGAGTCTGAAAAGCCTGAAGAGTGTTGCTGAGGAGGTTATGCTGAGAAATAGTTGTTTAAAAAATTCGATACATCTCGCCGTTCCCGAGTTATTTAGCATTTCAGTTAGCTAATTAGGTCGCTGCGCGCGGAAATTCAAGCAGTCTGCCAGGGACAGTGTCGGCGTACGTATTCTACGTTTGATTTCCTCAAACCGAACAGACGTAGCTGTTAGTCCCGTAGCTTAAATTTATCGCCCCCGAAAAGGGCATATTTAAACTGGTAATGAGCATCTGAAGTAGTGGTAACCCACTGACCCATTGATGTCTGCGCATTGCCGCATTTTAGCGCGTACAAGTGCTCGCGTTTGCGCGCGCGACTACCTGAATGGCTAACTTCAATGCTAAATAACTTGGAAAAGGGCGCAACGTGTCGAATTTTTTTCGTAGCGGTTATTTCTCGGCAGACGCTCGCCCGCAACACGCTTACAAGCTTTTCAGACTGTTTCTGACCACTTTGTGTAATGCTGCTCCTAAAAATAGGTACAAAGCTAGAGAGAATCATTAGGCAGAAATTCATAAATGTAGCTTATCAGAATTCATTTAATAAATATGTGTGCCCGATGAAATTAATCAGAGATACATACACAGCGAAAGGTGTTACATGTAGGAAAAGATAACGCATTTACCGAGAAAGCAAAAGTTGGGAAAATCTCAAATGGAAAAATCAGCTATTACAAAAAACTCGAGTTCCGAGAGAAGGACAACATCGACCAATGACGAAGAAATTTCTTTTTAATAAAAGTGATTTATGAATGTAGCACTGACGCATCATACTACTTTATACAGCGTGTGAACGGTAGCTCTTTGTAACGTACCGCAGTGCTGTAGCTGAAGTCAACACGAACAAACCGATACAGGGCATTTGAGGTCTGTCAAGCTGGAAAACAGCCTAAGATTGGCCTATAGAAACATGTAAGCTACAACGCATGCGCGCCGCACGACAACTGATCTAAATTAGTTCTTGAATGTTAAAAACCGCTTGTTCTTGAACATACAAGATATAAAATTGACATTTGTGTAAATTTCACATCAAAACAATGTGAATTTTAATAGCATAAAACCAACAAGTAAATCGTTTTAATTGTCTGACCTTACTACACAAGTTCTGCGCTTGTTCCATAACGTTTACAAAAGCCCATTTTACTCTTTTATTACTCTCACGGGAAAGTTTAAATTAGTAACGTTAACGAAATAGCCGACTAAGCTGATGGTACAAGAGAATGAGAGGCTGTTGAAAATCCCGCATGGCGTGCATGCGCTATAGCTAACTGTAGGTGGTTTTTGTTGGCCTATTTGAGGTTGTTTTCCGGTTTTATAGACCGCTAGTGTCCTATATTAAACTGTTCGTCCCGACTTCACATAAACCACTTTAGAACGTCGTATTTACACCCTGTACAACCCTCCGGCGAAGACCGCACATTATTCGTATACGCTGCTGCAGTATTCTGTTATAGCGGAGTTTAGGGCTCTCAATATGTGACCATTTTCCAGTCGCTGCAACGCACGTATCGTAGCAGACATGGCGCCCTGGAACGATCGTTGGCAGCGAGAGCCATTCCGCTTTTACGTCGCCAATAACGAGTAAATGCGAGCACAGCTGCGTATTACGATGACCCAATAGAAGGGGATGCTCCATGAGTCGGTCTGTTTCCGGCTCCAGCGTTGTCTTCTACCAGCACACACGTAGCTACGCCGCTCAAATGATCGTTTTCTGGCGATTTAAAAACATTATTTCACACGGCTCAGGTTGTGTACGATACATTAGGACACTAAACCTATCTTGTATCTTCTTCACAAAAAAAGCAGCAGTATATCAGTTTCCGCTTCAATTAAACTGACGAAGTTTTTCCGGTATAGCCCATCAGACGACCAAGGAGTTGCGGGAGATGATATTCCTTGTCCTCCCTCGGGAAATCATCGTCCGCAGCTGTGTGATTGGGGGAGCTATTCCACGGGCCTTTAATTTTGTTTTATATTGCTCTTCGTACGGTACTTCGAGACACTGATATAATCTATGAATACTTGACGTACAGACAAATGAAAAAATAGGAGAAAACTTAAGTTATTAAAAAGTCGCACTTTTTCCACGATGATGAACGGGTTTTAGTTGCAAAACTTTTGAATTTGTTGAAAATAAATTAAAGTCATGCCAAGGGCAACCTAAACATCGTTGTAATTTTCTCCTCGTAAATAGATTGTTTCTGACATAATAGCATTGTCACACAGAGGGTGACACGACCTAATTTCTTCGTATCCCTTAGTCCTATTTGATATCCCACACACGCTGTGCACAACAATTTAAACTGTCTGGTTGCTCGGCAACTACTTCTGCTATCGTATGCACTCTTTTATTGTATTTGTGGTTAGGTACGATTACACATAGCATACATTTCATTTATTGTTTACATATTCGTCGTAGATCTCTAACTGCACTTTGTGGAAAAAGTGTGAGTAGAATATCAAAAAAATGCACTTGATTAGCAACCGTGTATGTGGTAAGGTTTGACTAGCAGAGTGCTTTGTTAGGGATAGCGACACAGGTCCTCAAACCTGAGAACTAGCCTTCGTAACATTATTCACTGTGAGATAAGTACACAGAATGTGTGCTGAAGTGGTTTCTTTCGTATAAATTGATTAAGTTTGCAGATTGCAGGTATCATAAAAGATCAAACAAAAGGCTCCACTTCAAAGGCGATAAAAAGGGGGAGCGCAATTATTCCCATTTACAACTGAAACTTGGAAAAATTGATTATCTTTTACTTTAAAAAGGAATTCATTGTCTTGGACACAATAAGTGAAATGTTGTTCCAGGTCAAAAAGTCGTTGTTAATAAACAGCGCCTATGGTGATGAATGGCCGTTTTTTCAAGTAATGTTCATACAAAGAAATTTTTTTGTAAAAAGTTAATCGGACTTCAAAATAAGACGCAGGTTCCACTTTTTAGTAAGAATATAACTAACGACAGAGCGCTCGCAACATAATTTTAACGGCCAGAAGGTAATTACGAGAGGCATTCAATAAGTAATGCAACTTTTTTTTCTGAAAGAAGGTTGGTTTTATTCGGGACTCATACACTATATCACTCGTCACTCTTCTTACTACAAAACCATATTTTTCAACATAAGCTACAACGCGAAGGCCTTATACGACGTTACTGGCAGGTCCTGTATGACCGCATCGTAACGCCCTGCTAGTCGACATCAGAGCCAACGTCTTAATACATAAATAACGACCCCGTCATCCATATACCGGTTCCCGCAGAGTGCCTCTTTCATTGGGCGAAACACATGAAAGTCGTGAGGTGCGAGATCCTGCCTGTGGGATGGACGAGGAAGAACAAAAAAATGTTCAAATGTGTGTGAAATCTTATGGGACTTGACTGCTAAGGTCATCAGTCCCTCAGCTTACACACTACTTAACCTAAATTATCCTAAGGACAAACACACACAACCAAGCCCGAGGGAGGATTCGAACCTCCGCCGAGACCAGCCGCACAGTCCATGACTGCATCGCCCTCAGACCGCTCGGCTAATCCCGCGCGGCGAGGAAGAACAGTTCAACGAAATTTTGGTGAGGGCCTCTCGGATGCGCAGACTTGTGTTGGCATAGAGGAGATGTTTGGTGGCCATGAACACTCGGAAGTTGTTTCTTCAGTTTCCTGGAGGTAGCGTAGTATATCTCAGTTGATGGTTGCACCATGAGGGAGAACAGCAAACAGAATAATCCCTTCAGAGTCCCAGAAAACCTCCCCCATGACTTTACCGGTTGAGGAAGCGGCTTTGAACTTTTTCTTCAGCTGAGAGGTGGTTAGCCGCCACTCCATAGTGTCGTTTTGTTTTCGGTTCGAGCTGATGCACCCATGGTTCATAGTCTATGACGATGTTCGATAAAAAAAATCACATAATGTGCAAGTAATTCCGCACAGGTGGTCTTTCGTTGCTCTTTATGGCCTTCTGTTAGGTGGCACACTGAATCCCCGATTAGTAGACTGGAGCGCCAGCACAACCAACAGAGATGTCCACTTGTGCAGTTGGACTTTTTTTGTTTTAAGGCGCTAAAACAATTCAGATCATAAGCGCCTATGTCATAACCTTAGATCATCAATAAGTAAAAGAAGTAAAAGAACTTAAAGGCGAGTATACTTTAAGCCCAATCGACAAAAGGAAAGCGAGCTAAGAAAAGGACGTCCTCGTGGAGAAAAATTCACAAAATACGCTGTAGAGACAGCGAAGGTCCCGAACCAAACATTAAATGTCTTTCGCCATATCGTTACGACGGATGAAAAGTAAGACAGCAAACATACATGAAAATGTAAGTGGTTTAAAAAAAGGGCATTAGGTCAAGAAATGGCGAACCGTCAAAGATTGATGACAATGTCCACAAAATGGCGGGGGATCACCACGTAACAAATGGCGGAGGCTGGCGAAGGCTAAAACGGCTATGCCCAGCATGCAACATATCTAAAATCTCCTTGCGGCCAAGCCACTGGGAGAGTTTCAGTTCCCCATAGCTTGTTGCCATGAAGAGAAGACCAGTGACGATGCCAAAGTGTCACCACATACCGAAGGACGACAATACAGAGATCATCCGAAGGAACGGAAGATCTAGTGGAAATAGGTAGGCTGCCTTGGCAGTAGCGTCAGCAACCTCATTTCCCGTCAGACCCACGTGACCAGGAACCCACTTGAACATCACAGTGGATCCCATAACAATAAGCAAGTGGAAGCTTTCTTTGACCCTTTTGACTAAGAGATGGACTATGTGCAGTACACAGAGGCTCTGAAGGGCACTGAGAGATGAGCCGTGGTAAAATTTGCTGTTTTGAAGAGCGCGCCGCAGCCCGTGGTGTAACGCAGTCGCCTTCCGTTTCTGGCGGTGGCGCCGCTGTGGCAATCGCAGCTTTGGCGTCTCCCTCTGGTGGGAAAGGAGAAAAATTGCCTGTTCACGTGCATTTAAGGGGCGCTATGAGCTCGGCATGTGGTCAGTCTGAGTCGGGACAGTCTGGCGAGTCTGGTTAGTTGGTCAGCCGGGTCAGTGTGGGGCAGTCAGTGTCTGTCTGTCGTCCGGAGTGCTAGTATGTGTTAGGCCGCCAGTCTGCTCGAGCTGCTTGGGCAACGGTTATTGGCGGTTGGATCGGTTGGTTGGTCGGTCGCACACTGAGACACAAGATGACTGGTCCGCCTTGGGCGTCGGCGCATGTGAGGTCCCCACGTGAGTTCAGTGGACCGCGCCGCATAGCGAGGGGTAGTGGCTTCGCGGCCGACACGAGAGCAACGGAAGTCAACCCACGACATCGGTCTGGCCGGCGCGAGCTGCGACGCCGTGAGACGGGAGATCGGCGCGCCTTCCTTCGTCGGTTGAAGCGGCTGGCAGCGGACGGTTCGGGAGAGCGTTTTGGGGGTGCTGCGCCAGGTCTTCGCCAGACATCCCAGTTCATCAAAAGTTAAGTCATTCGTGATATGTTGTTTCATTTACTTGTTAAATTCTACTTGTTTTCTTGGTCAGTCTCTCGTCCCCAGTGCTGGTCTGCCTCCCGTCCGCATTTGTTTGGCAGTTAGTGTCTGTCTGTCTGTCTATCTGTTGGTTTTCCCTACGTTAATAGCTGCCTCTGTCATGTTTGTCGGATTCGGTGTTAACGAATTTATTGCTTAACGTGTAAAGGCCGAATTCCTGAAATATGTTTTTATCTTGCTTATCATCTTGCGAGGTGGTATATGTGTAATGTAGAGCATGTTGGTACATTTTGTGTAAAAGTACATTTCATGGATTTTATTTAAATGGTCATTTTAGTATGTAAAGTTGCCACGCTTCCACCGTAAGAGTTCTTTTAAAAACAAGTTGCACTTTCGGTGGCAAATCGTTTTAATGTGAGTGTTTTGTACCATTTCCATCCCTCTTACGGGGTGCATAGTTTATGTGTTTGTGTGAGTTGTTAAAATTTTTAGTTTAAAGTAATTTAGTGTGTTGCAGATTTGCACCAGTGTAATCTTTCAGAGGTTGTTGTGAGCGGTCGTGACTGCGGCCGTGTTAAAAGGGAGCGGCAAGGTTTTCAGCCCGAAAGCTCATACTATAAAGAAAAAGAAAAGTTATTTCTGCCCCTGAATAAATTGTAACTTGATATTTACAGGGTTCTTTCTGATTATAATTTTAAATCTGTTTTTTAAAGGGCTTTTAGGAATAAAATTTCCGTTTATTGAAAAATTTTTTTAATTGATTTCTTCAGTTACCATTGACAACTACTTCCACGCTCACATATGGTGATTAAATGTGTTAATGTTCTGGATGAGTCGCTAGCAAATAAAGTAAATTCTTATGAAAAGGTTTTGAAAGTATATTCACGGTTCAAGAGAATCGGAGGATATGACAATTAAAAAGCCTGTGTTTCCGGTTGTACAGCGTGATCTGTCAGAGGCCGAAGAGCTCAGTCGTAAATATTGAGCTGTGTTCTGGAAGCCAATACCGAAAATGGTCGTAGCCAATGACGAAGGCACATTCGACACCACGGTCAATCTTAGAGCACTCAGTGCACAATGAAGGTACTATCACTAAGTGTGGTCGAGAAACGTACTGAAATAGATCAAATCCCGAGTAGTTTCCTTAGAAAGCGAATGAAGTCCAAAATCAACACGGGTCGCAGTACGAAACCAAAGTGGTGAAGGGTTCATACCCACTGGGAACATGACAAATAGAATGAAGTTAAGCTGGCGGAGTAGGAGCCGAAAGTGAACTCTGGGAGGTAACAAAGAGGGACGTGCCCTGTACTGGTGGTCAAGGGAGTCACCGAAAAAGGAGGCATAAGATGGGTGGCTAGGCATGGCAGACAAAGGGCATCTGCTGAGGAGAAATCACGCCGGTAAGACAGTGGTAGTTCAGCAGCTTCTGCACAGAGACACTCAACCGGGCTAGTGTAAAAGATGCCAGTGGCCAAATGGATTCTACGATGGTGCGTTGTGTTAAGACAGCGTAAGATGGACGGACGCACATATGAATAAACGAAACACCCGTAGTCTAATTTCGAACGAACAAGGGATCGGTACAAACGGAGGAGAATGGTCCGATTCGGTCCCCAGGAAGTACCGCTTAGAACACATAGGACACTGAGAGACTGAGTACAACATGTGACCAAGTAAGACACGTGGGAGAACCACGAAAGTTTTCTGTCAAGTATGAGCCCCAGGAATTTCATAGTTTCAGCGAACGGAGGAGCAACAGGCCCAAGATGTAAAGACATTGGAAGAAATCGACTGCGACGCCAGAAATTCATACAAACGGTTTTGTCAGTGGGAAAGCGATTCTTCATGAGTAAAGACAACCGAGACATCGCTAAAGAGGCTGCTCAAGGAGACAAGTCCATGGACAACTGCAATAGATCGCAAAGTCATCAACGGGAAGGGAGCCGGAGATGCCTAACGGGGGACAGGCCATAATAGGGTTAATGACTATAAGCAAAGAGGACGACGCTCAGGACGGAGCCTTGAGGCACCCTGCTTCTCCTGGAGGAAGGTGTCCGACAAGGCCGAACCCACATGTACCTTGAAAGATCTGTCTCTTAAAAATGCCTCGGAAGCCCTACGTGTATAGAGTATGGAGGATACCAGTCCTCCAGCAGGTGTCGTAGGCTTTTCTCCAAATAAAAATCACAGCCCAGTCTGACATTTCCTCAGAAAACTGGTCATAACATAGGTTGACAAAGTGACGAGATGGCCAACTGCAGTACGGTGCGCTCAAAATCCAAATTGTGCAGTGCTTAGTAGATTGCGAGATTCGAGCCACCATACCAACTGGCCATGAACCACACATCCCATCAGCTTGGAAAGACAGCTGGTGAGAGAAATGGGCAGTATCTACAAGGAAGGTGTTCGTCCTTACTGGTCTTACGAACGCGTATGATAATGGCTTCATGCCAGCGTGTGGGAAACGTGCCATTTGCCCAAATGCGATTGTAAATATGAAGGAGAAAGTGGTTGGCCGTGAGAGAAACGTACTGAATATGAACAAGATCTGGCCCTAGGGCGGAAGATCAGGATGAAGTGAGAGCATAATCCAACTCCCTGATAGTAGTGGCGGCATTGTAGCATTCAAGATTCTTAGAGGAGAGGTCTCCTCCACGTGTTTTCGAGGGAGGAAGGTGGTGTGATAGTGGGTGGAACTTTAAGTCTCCGCAAAATAGCGTCCCAAGGTGTTGGAGATAGCTGTAAGGTCAACAATGACGTCATCTGCTACAGTCAGGCCACAAATCGGGGAATGGACCTTGGTCCCAGATGGCCGAGGGAGGTTGCTCCACATGATGGAAGAGGGAGTGAAACTGCTAGAAGAGCTAGCTGTTTTGCTATCGCGGCGAATGCGATGACACTGCGAACTCAACTGTTGCAGCATGCCTCAGTCCACCAGGGGGCCGGGACGCGGCGCGGTAAAGATGAAGTGCGAGGTATGGATCGTACTGCGGCGGTAAGGATAACATTCGTGAGGTACTCTATCTGATAATCACAACTTTGGAAATGTTGTTCATCGAAGGTCGTCATGGAGGAATAAAGCTTGCAGTCAGCCTTAGAAAGCTGCCAATTGGATTTATAAGTACGTGGGGTAGGAGCCAGAAAACGGATAACATACGAGATATGGTCGTTCGAGTACGTGTCAGAGAGAGCGGAACACACGAGAAGACGAGAAGCTGGGCATTGCAGAACAAGAGGTCCAAATGGGTATAGGTGTGTGTAGAGTCTGAAAGGAACGAGGGTGCTCCAGTGTTAAGACAAATGAGATTAAGTTGATTGAAAAGGTCAGTGAAGAGGGCACGTCTCAAACAGGTTCTGGAAGAGCCCCAAAGGAGATAGTGTGCATTAGAGTCACTGAGCAGCAAAAAGTGATAAGGTAGTTGATCAATAAGGGAGGAAGTCTGTCCTGGTGACACCAAATGACGGTGGGATGTAGACGTTGCAAGGAGAGAAGGTGAAGTGAGGAAGGACAATGCGGACCGTAGCAGCTTGCAGCCGAGTGTTCAGTTTGATAGTTTGGCTATAACTGTCATCCCAGATAAGCAGCGTGACTCACCATGAGGTGGAATGCCGTACTTGGGCCGAGGGGTGCGGGGGGGGGGGGGGGGTCATAGAGGACCAGAAGGAAATGGGAGAGGTCAAAGAAGTGGTTGCGAGGACACAATTTTGTTTCTTAGAGGCAGATAACAAGTAGACGCTGCGATTCCAACAATAGCCGTAATTGCTCCTCCCTTATTAATCAACTACCTTATCCCTTTGTGCTGCTCAGTGACTCTAATGCACACTATCTCCTTTGGGGCTCTTCCAGAACCTGTTTGAGACGTGCCTTCTTCACTGACCTTTTCAATCAACTTAATCTCATTTGTCTTAACACTGGAGCACCCTCATTCCTTTCAGACTCTACACACACCTATACCCATTTGGACCTCTTGTTCTCCATTGGCAAAAGATTCCGGAATAGTCCCCCATTCGGATCTCCGGGAGGGGACTGCCAAGGGGGAGGTTACCACGAGAAAAAGATTGAATAATCTACGAAAGGATAACGTTCTACGAGTCGGGGCGTGGAGTGGCAGAAGCTTGAACGTGGTAGGGAAACTAGAAAATCTGAAAAAGGAAATGCAAAGGCTCAATCTAGATATAGTAGGAGTCAGTGAAGTGAAGTGGAAGGAAGAAAAGGATTTCTGGTCAGATGAGTATCGGGTAATATCAACAGCAGCAGAAAATGGTATAACAGGTGTAGGATTCGTTATGAATAGGAAGGTAGGGCAGAGGGTGTGTTACTGTGAACAGTTCAGTGACCGGGTTGTTCTAATCAGAATCGACAGCAGACCAACACCGACAACCATAGTTCAGGTATACATGCCGACGTCGCAAGCTGAAGATGAACAGATAGAGAAAGCGTATGAGGATACTGAAAGGGTAATGCAGTATGCAAAGGGGGACGAAAATTTAATAGTCATGGGCGACTGGAATGCAGTTGTAGGGGAAGGAGTAGAAGAAAAGGTTACAGGAGAATATGGGCTTGGGACAAGGAATGAAAGAGGAGAAAGACTAATTGAGTTCTGTAACAAGTTTCAGCCAGTAATAGCGAATACCCTGTTCAAGAATCACAAGAGGAGGAGGTATACTTGGAAAAGGCCGGGAGATACGGGAAGATTTCAATTAGATTACATCATGGTCAGACAGAGATTCCGAAATCAGATACTGGATTGTAAGGCGTACCCAGGAGCAGATATAGACTCAGATCACAATATAGTAGTGATGAAGAGTAGGCTGAAGTTCAAGACATAAGTTAGGAAGAATCAATACGCAAAGAAGTGGGATATGGAAGTACTACGGAATGACGAGATACGTTTGAAGTTCTCTAACGCTATAGATACAGCAATAAGGAATAGCGCAGTAGGCAGTACAGTTGAAGAGGAATGGACATCTCTAAAAAGGGCCATCACAGAAGTTGGGAAGGAAAACATAGGTACAAAGAAGGTAGCTGTGAAGAAACCATGGGTAACAGAAGAAATACTTCAGTTGATTGATGAAAGGAGGAAGTACAAACATGTTCCGGGAAAATCAGGAATACAGAAATACAAGTCGCTGAGGGATGAAATAAACAGGAAGTGCAGGGAAGCTAAGACGAAATGGCTGCAGGAAAAATGTGAAGACATCGAAAAAGATATGATTGTCGGAAGGACAGACTCAGCATACAGGACAGTCAAAACAACCTTTGGTGACATTAAAAGCAACGGTGGTAACATTAAGAGTGCAACGGGAATTCCACTGTTAAATGCAGAGGAGAGAGCAGATAGGTGGAAAGAATACATTGAAAGCCTCTATGAGAGTGAAGATTTGTCTGATGTGATAGAAGAAGAAACAGGAGTCGATTTAGAAGAGATAGGGGATCCAGTATTAGAATCGGAATTTAAAAGAGCTTTGGGGGACTTACGGTCAAATAAGGCAGAAGGGATGGATAACATTCCATCAGAATTTCTAAACACATTGGGGGAAGTGGCAACAAAACGACTATTCACGTTGATGTGTAGAATATATGAGTCTGGCGATATACCATCTGATTTTCGGAAAAGCATCATCCACACAATTCCGAAGACGGCAAGAGCTGACAAGTGCGAGAATTATCGCACAATCAGCTCAACAGCTCATGCATCGAATCTGCTTACAAGAATAATATACAGAAGAATGGAAAAGAAAATTGAGAATGCGCTAGGTGACGATCAGTTTGGCTTTAGGAAAAGTAAAGGGACGAGAGAGGCAATTCTGACGTTACGGCTAATAATGGAAGCAAGGCTAAAGAAAATCAAGACACTTTCATAGGATTTGTCAACCTGGAAAAAGCGTTCGACAATATAAAATGGTGCAAGCTGTTCGAGATTCTGAAAAAAGTAAGGGTAAGCTATAGGGAGAGACGGGTCATATACAATATGTACAACAACCAAGAGGGAATAATAAGAGTGGACGATCAAGAACGAAGTGCTCGTATTAAGAAGGGTGTAAGACAGAGTTGTAGCCTTTTGCCCCTACTCTTCAATCTGTACATCGAGGAAGCAATGATGGAAATAAAAAGAAAGGCTCAGGAGTGGAATTAAAATACAAGGTGAAAGGATATCAATGATACGATTCGCTGAAGACATTGCTATCCTGAGTGAAAGTGAAGAAGAATTAAATGATCTGCTGAACGGAATGAACAGCCTAATGAGTACACAGTATGGTTTGAGAGTAAATCGGAGAAAGACGAAGGTAATGAGGAGTAGTAGAAATGAGAACAGCGAGAAACTTAACATCAGGATTGATGGTCACGAAGTCAATGAAGTTAAGGAATTCTGCTACCTTGGCAGTAAAATAACCAATGACGGACGGAGCAAGGAGGACATCAAAAGCAGACTCGCTATGGCAAAAAAGGCATTTCTGGCCAAGAAAAGTCTACTAATATCAAATACCGGCCTTAATTTGAGGAAGAAATTTCTGAGGATGTACGTCTGGAGTACAGCATTGTATGGTAGTGAAACATGGACTGTGGGAAAACCGGAACAGAAGAGAATCGAAGCATTTGAGATGTGGTGCTATAGACGAATGTTGAAAATTAGGTGGACTGATAAGGTAAGGAATGAGGAGGTTCTACGCAGAATCGGAGAGGAAAAGAATATGTGGAAAACACTGATAAGGAGAAGGGACAGAATGACAGGACATCTGCTAAGACATGAGGGAATGACTTCCATGGTACTAGAGGGTGCTGTAGAGGGCAAAAACTGTAGAGGAAGACAGAGATTGGAATACGTCAAGCAAATAATTGAGGACGTAGGTTGCAAGTGCTACTCTGAGATGAAGAGGTTAGCACAGGAAAGGAATTTGTGGCGGGCCGCATCAAACCAGTCAGTAGATTGATGACCAAAAAAAAAAAAAAAACGTAAAGCCGCGAACATTCATTGGAGAAGAGTCATAGCGGTGATTGGGGTGCAGGGAACAAACTAACGGTAGTCACCTCGGCAGCTGCCGAGTGCCAGGCTTCGAAGACTCGTTGCTGTTGGGCACAGAGGGTGAACGATACTGCTCCGCCGCGCGGGATTAGCCGAGCGGTCTCAGGCGCTGCAGTCATGGACTGTGCGGCTGGTCCCGGCGGGACTTCGAGTCCTCCCTCGGGCATGGGTATGTGTGTTTGTCTTAAGAATAATGAAGGTTAAGTAGTGTGTAAGCTTAGGGACTGATGGCCTTAGCAGTGAAGTCCCATAAGATTTCACACACATTTGAACATTTTTTTTTAATACTGTTCCGTGAGATCTTCAGAGGTGTCGATATTCTCAATGGGTCGACCTCCGGATACCAGGGCGGAAAACAGGTAGGCGGTGCGCACCGGCGAATTGGAGATTAGCTGGGTGAGGCAACACCGTTGAAGAGGATCTACAAGTCGGAGTAGGAGAAGACGGTTTGTCTTTGTTTGATTTCTTAGAGCCTTTGCGATTGGTAGATGAAGACTGAGATGTTTGTTGGCTGGAGGGACGTAAGAAGACTTCGCAGGAGTATTCCTTTTGTGCTTTCTGGCTTGCCGGTTTTGTAGCAGGTGATTTCCCACCGAATGCAAAAATTTGGTGGCTTCTTGCACAGCTGGAAGAGAACGGGATTTTACAACTGCAGTGCTGAACTGGACGTCGCAAGCCTGGGCAACAATGTGCTTCGCGGGGAAGGGGGGGGGGGGAGGCGTAGCAAGAACGTTATTGTAAGTGTCGGATAGTAAGTGCAAGACTTTCGACTAGCCGACAACTTGCGAGCGACAGGGTCAGGGACTTTTTCCTTCACCCGGATCTCCTGGACGGCCCGCTCATCAAAATACTCGGGACACTCACGGAGTGAGGCGGCATGGTGGGGTGCAGTGGGGTGTTTGATTACCTCAAATGTGTTCGCACGTTCTAACATTGCAGGAGTCACAACTTTGTGCGGCCAACCGGCACGTAAGAGATCGAGCAGGTTGCTGCGACCTCGCTGCGACGATAACAGACGCCTCGCCCAACGACTCGCCTTGCTTTTGTTCACTTCCAGTCTCCGTAGACATTCTGCAAGCGACAATGAATATCTGCGATGCTCTGGTCTTCCGCCAAATGGAACTTAGTGACATATCACTGCTCGAAACCCGCCTCCGTTGTAGACGCCATTTTTAAGGCTACGTATAGCGCCGATACCTAGCGGAACTCCTTCAAACTACACTTCTGGAAATTGAAATAAGAACACCGTGAATTCATTGTCCCAGGAAGGGGAAACTTTATTGACACATTCCTGGGGTCAGATACATCACATGATCACACTGACAGAACCACAGGCACATAGACACAGGCAACAGAGCACGCACAATGTCGGCACTAGTACAGTGTATATCCACCTTTCGCAGCAATGCAGGCTGCTATTCTCCCATGGAGACGATCGTAGAGATGCTGGATGTAGTCCTGTGGAACGGCTTGCCATGCCATTTCCACCTGGCGCCTCAGTTGGTCCAGCGTTCGTGCTGGACGTGCAGACCGCGTGAGACGACGCTTCATCCAGTCCCAAACATGCTCAATGGGGGCCAGATCCGGAGATCTTGCTGGCCAGGGTAGTTGACTTACACCTTCTAGAGCACGTTGGGTGGCACGGGATACATGCGGACGTGCATTGTCCTGTTGGAACAGCAAGTTCCCTTGCCGGTCTAGGAATGGTAGAACGATGGGTTCGATGACGGTTTGGATGTACCGTGCACTATTCAGTGTCCCCTCGACGATCACCAGTGGTGTACGGCCAGTGTAGGAGATCGCTCCCCACACCATGATGCCGGGTGTTGGCCCTGTGTGCCTCGGTCGTATGCAGTCCTGATTGTGGCGCTCACCTGCACGGCGCCAAACACGCATACGACCATCATTGGCACCAAGGCAGAAGCGACTCTCATCGCTGAAGACGACACGTCTCCATTCGTCCCTCCATACACGCCTGTCGCGACACCACTGGAGGCGGGCTGCACGATGTTGGGGCGTGAGCGGAAGACGGCCTAACGGTGTGCGGGACCGTAGCCCAGCTTCATGGAGACGGTTGCGAATGGTCCTCGCCGATACCCCAGGAGCAACAGTGTCCCTAATTTGCTGGGAAGTGGCGGTGCGGTCCTCTATGGCACTGCGTAGGATCCTACGGTCTTGGCGTGCATCCGTGCGTCGCTGCGGTCCGGTCCCAGGTCGACGGGCACGTGCACCTTCCGCCGACCACTGGCGACAACATCGATGTTCTGCGGAGACCTCACGCCCCACGTGTTGAACAATTCGGAGGTACGTCCACCCGGCCTCCCGCATGCCCACTATACGCCCTCGCTCAAAGTCCATCAACTGCACATACGGTTCACGTCCACGCTGTCGCGGCATGCTACCAGTGTTAAAGACTGCGATGGAGCTCCGTATGCGACGGCAAACTGGCTGACACTGACGGCGGCGGTGCAGAAATGCTGCGCAGCTAGCACTATTCGACGGCCAACACCGCGGTTCCTGGTGTGTCCGCTGTGCCGTGCGTGTGATCATTGCTTGTACAGCCCTCTCGCAGTGTCCGGAACAAGTATGGTGGGTCTGACACACCGGTGTCAATGTGTTCTTTTTTCCATTTCCAGGAGTGTATTTCACATTTTTTCAAGCGTAATTTAGCGAGAAAAAATGGTATTGCATTACATATTGAACGCCACTCTTACTGGGCGATACCAGAAGAAGAAAAAACCATCTAACGTTTATTTCACAGATAGAATAATTTCGTACAACAAAGACTGGTATAATATCGGTGTTTACAGATGCCAAAGACTTTGCTTCTTCAAAAGTAAACCAAAAGAAATAGTTTTTTACTGTTCATTCTATGTGGTTACCACAATTCCGTAAACGTTTTAACTGATATAGTGTCAGAAGATGTTACATGGCAGTCCACAAACAGGAATAGCATTTGACATCATCATCATGTTTCTTCAATATCATTTATGTACAGGCCTCCACCTTTGCGGTTTTATCAAAATATGTGTTAACCTATACTGCCACGGAGTGGCTTGGCGTTTTTCAGATACGTAGTGACGATGGGCATTTCAGTTGACATAAATGAAAAAAAAAATGATCAAATGGCACTGACGGCCGGGAGTCCCCACCTGGAGAAGATAGGTCGTCGAGTTGCAAGTCTTTTCAGGTGACGCCACTGTTGGCTGACCTGCTTGTCGATGAGGATGAATGATTATAAGAACAACACACCACCCATATGAAACTCCTTGAGTGTGAGATCGCAAAAGGCTAATGATGTTTACGTCATTCGATGTCCCACATATGCAACTACAATATTGGCTGCTATTGGCAACAGAGGGCGGGACTGGAAGTATCCAGTGGTGAGCACAGCATGAGGCTGTGGAGCGTAGTTCAACCACAGTCATGCTCATAAATTAAGGATAAATGCAGAATGTGGTGCCACACAACGTGGCACTGCACAAAACTGGCGCTAATAGGATAGGGACGTAGGGAACACACACGACACAGATCTGTAAGTCCACGGTATTGGTGATAAGTTGAGAAAACCGTCCCGAAACGCATGTGCTACAAAACGCCAGTTTCCTGCGCATGTACCCCGACATCAATATGGGATATGATCACCATGCACACGTACACAGGCCGCACAACGGGTTGGCATACTCTGGATCAGGTGGTCGAGCAGCTGATGGGGTATAGCCTCCATTCTTGCACCAGTGCCTGTCGGAGCTCCTGAAGTGTCGTAGGGGCTTGAAGACATGCAGCGACACATCGACTGAGAGCATTCCAGATGTGCTTCATGGGGTTTAGGTCTGGAGAACAGGCAGGCCACTTCACTCACCTGATATCTTCTGTTTCAAGGTACTCCTCCACGATGGCAGCTCGGTGGGGCCGTGCGTTATCATCAATCAGGAGGAAGGTGGGACCCACTGCACCCCTGAAAAGGCGGACATAGTCGAGAAAAATGACATCCCGATACACCTGACGCGTTACAGTCAAAGACATGCAGCGGTGTATGTGCACCAATCATAATCCCACATCATACCATCAACCGCGACCTCCATACAGATCCCTTTCAAGGACATTAAGGGGTTGGTATCTGATTCCTGCTTCACGGCAAATGAAAACCCAGCAAGAATCACTGTTCAGACTGTACCTGGACTCGTTCGTGAACATAACCTGGAACCACTGTTCCAATGACCACGTACTGTGTTCTTGACACCAGGCTTTACGGGCTCTGCTGTGACCAGAGGTCAGTGGAATGCACCTTGCAGGTCTCCTGGCGAATAAACCATGTCTGCACAGTCGTCTGTAGACTGTGTGTCTGGAGACAACTGTTCCAGTGGCTGCGGTAAGGCTACCTGCAGTAATCCGTGGCCGTCTGCGGGCACTGATGGTGAGATATCGGTCTTCTTGTGGTGTTGTACACTGTGAACGTCCCGTACTGTAGCGCCTGGACACCTTTTATGTCTGCAGGAATCGTTGCCAGAATCTTGAGGTCACACTTTGTGGCACACGGAGGGCCCGTGCTACGACCTGCTGTGTTTGACCAGCCTACAGTCGCCCTACCACTCATAACGTCATCAATATGTGTTCTTTGAGCCATTTTCAACACACAGTCACCGTTAGTACGTCTGGAAACGTCTGCACACTTACTCGCTGCACCGTACTCTGACATGCACCTACACACTTCTGCGTATGTGGACTGCTGCCAGCGCCACCGTGCGACGTCCGCAGGTCAAAAGTACCACATGGTCATGCCCCGAGGTGATTTAAACCCGCAAACCGCCCACTAGAGCGTTGTTTCACCATGTATCAGCATTATCCCTAATTTATGACCATGAGTGTACTTAGTCCGTGAGTAACTCGCAACAGTGCTATTGCTGTTGACGCAAAGCAGAACAACGCAAGCGAGAAAAAAAAGCAAACATTGCATTGTTTCTACAGTAACAGTCGCCGAAGTTGACAATTCGTCAGGGAGGAACCCAATCAATTTCGCAGAGTGAGAAAGAAGTGGCAGATGATATATTAGCGTATCTGCAAGATGTCAGTGGAATGCGTGGCGTCGTATACATCGACTGCACGAACAATGTACATGAGGCATACACCGATGACGATACGTGCTCAACAAGTGATCGTGATATTTAAATAAGTTTCGAGCCATGTAGTTCATCATCCTTGTCGCGCTGGGAGCCAAAACGCCGTTTCCATTGGAACGTAGTGCTGGATAATCGTTGTCCAAGGAGCGGGTACTAAACATAATTACGCACATCGAAGATCACGCACAATTACGAACAAATTTCGATCAGGCCCACAGCAATATGACCGTGTAAGACATAAGAAAAACTAGGGATATTGGAGGCAGAACAATGCACACTTGCTACAAAAACTGATGTTTGAGCGTTTCAAGGATGCTGACCTACTACATTATGCACATAAAATTATGCGGGACATGAATCACAGCGTTTTCAAGGGTAGCAATGAGAGGCTGCATAACTTCACAATTACAGAATTGGAAGGCGTAAGATAACGAAATTTCAAACAAAGCGCCAACTTGACGATGCATAGCAAACTACGGAATCGGCCCGAAAATTTGTAGCTGAGATAAACTGATCTCGTCGTTGAGTGAGGAATTTATTTTCAGTTTCGACCAATTGGGATTTGAAGAGGAAATGCATATGAAAGAAACTCTGGACATCAGAGGCACCAAGAGAGATCAGTTAACATCAGTGCCTTAGCGCAATCGTAACCAGTTATATAGAAAGTTAATCTAGATGGTAAATTGGCTGTAAAGTTATTTACTGCGCTGCGAGAAGTTGGAGGTGCTATGTCCCCTACGATTCTTTCTAGTATGCATGATCTTTCAAGGCAGTAGAGAATATTTATGTAACAGCAGATGGGAGCAAGAGAACTACAACCATGGTATGATCATTGCTTTTGGCCCATAGCTCGTCAAAATAACTTGCTTTTCCTTGGTTCCTGGTCTGCGTCTAAAAATCACTCTCGTTTACAGCAATTTATACCTCCTGAAAAGTGTGCGACATCTCAGTTCATACCATCATGAACCATTGTACAAATTTAGCATCTGGATGTTTTGTCCTTTCCGTGCCTGTAAAACACATTATCACACTATCTGGGCTACGCCGTAAAGGATAGCCAGTTTCACGATAATCTCCACGGAAGACTGTTTCGCATTCTTTTGCTTGCCATCACATTCCATCAGTTCTCAGCAGCCCATTACATCAATGTGATTGTACAGGATGGCAATTATTGAATTATATGATAAGAAACGTACGTTAGTTACAATCTACAGGATGGACACACTTTATTTAACAGGTAAACGTCGCTACCGATATTCGGATTTAGGCTGTGTCATGTTCGATATGCCTGCCATGATTGGCGATAATGTGGCGCAGACAAATAGCGAAATCCTGGATGACTCGCTGAAGTGTCGGAGCATCGATGCTGTCGATGACCTGAACGGCTGATTTCAGCTTAGCAATGGTTTTGGGGTTATTGTTGTACACATTGTCTTTAATATAGCCCACAAAAAGGAGTCGTATGTGTTCAGATCCGGAAAATAGATGGCCAATCAAGGCTCATGCCAGTGGCCTCTGGGTGCCCCAAAGCCAGAATGCGGTCCCCAGAGTGCTCCTTCAGAACATTAAACACTCTCCTGCTGGGGTCGAGCTCCGTATTGCATGATCCACACTTTGTCGAAATCAAAGTCACTTTGGATAATGGGGGTGAAATCACCTTCCCAAACTTACACGTACTGTTCGCTAGTCACCATACCATCTTGCAGTACTGGACCGATTATTCCGTGACTGTACATTGCTCACCACACAGTCACCAGTTGAGAATGAAGAGACTTCTCGAACGCGAAATGCGGATTCTCAGTCCCTCAAATGCGCCAGTGTTGCTTTTGACGAACCCATCCAAATGAAAGTGGGCTTCGTCGCTAAACCAATCCATGCATGCCCGTACTAATTCCCGTCATGCTCAGCGGCCAACCGTGCAGTTTGAACGTCCTAATGCGAACCGTTCAGAAATTATAGCTATTTTTTTCATATAGCTCAATAATTGTCACCCTCTCGGTACATTCTCTTAGAGTGGATATCTAGCTGAACGTCTTGCACTCTTTGTAACTCCCAAGGAGTTCTCCTTCGAACGTGATGACATTGGCGCGCCATTTCTCATTCGGTGTTTATTGATGAGGCGGTAGCTACGCCCACGGTAGTAGACGAGGTACTGGCGGAAGTAAAGCTGTGAGCAGGGGTCGTCATTCGTACTTGGGTAGCTCAATCGGAAAAAATAGGTAGAACACTTGCCCGCTAAAGGCAAAGGTCCGGAGTTGAAGTCCCAGTACAGCACACAGTTTTAATCCGCCAGGTAGTTTCGTATCTGCGCTCACTCCACGGCAGAGCGAAAATTTCATTCTGAATCCTAATTCTCTCTCATTCAAGATGGTACAGACACTTTTACCGTTAAAAACTTCATATAATTCATTACGCAAATACAGTGATCTCACCATGAAAATGTTACCGTCGATGTCTTTATAATAATTACCTTTTTTTATCTAAGAATTATCCTTAACTTGATTCTGTCGTATCTGATCGTTCGGTGCCGTTTGGTATTCGTGCACACTAGTTCAAAATTGCTATCTACGTGCACAATGGGGAAATTTTTTTATTTTTTTACATTACTGTTGAAATATGAGGAAATTTTGTACAAATTGATAAAGATATTAACTATGGTATGTATAAGTACCGGTATCTAGAGTAAAAGTATATGAACGATACTTCAAAACCAAAGTATTTCTTAATCACATGAATCTGGGGACAACAGTCAGAAGATTTCTACTGCGCAAGTCCATACACATTTCCTTGTCATTCGTTGCACTGTAGTTCTGCGGAATGGAAGGTTTGTCAATAGGTAGCTCGTTGCTCCAGCTATCTGTACATACGCATTTTAATAGCTTGTTTGCTGTCACGGTAAGGTGCTGCTCGACCTCGTTCTGGTGCTGTCTACGATGAAGTGAAATGAGGTGCCATCTAGCGGTGGGCGGCAAACGTAGTTGTAGCAGGCAGTCACCGCTAGGCGGCACCACTTCACGCGAATTCACTGTGAACGGACACTTAAAAGGTACGGCTCTCGTTTTATGAACTATTTCTGCCAACACTGAGTTATAAACCTAGTTAATATGCTGCGCATTAGTAATTATCCTCGGAATCTCGAGAAGATGTTATTGGCGAATTTATTCAAACAATGGACCACGTTGAAACTATTATAGAATGACATTTTTATCTATAGCAGAGCGAAAAAGGATTGATATTAAATCAGATACAGGTGATGGGACCCTTGTAGCCTGTTTAAGGACTAAAACGGAGCGTAGATGACAGAAATGCATAGAGAAAAACATTTGCTAAACTGAAAATCGACTTTGCCTTTAGAGTATTAAGGACTTGACTGATGTGAACTGAACTCTAAGGAATACGTCAAATATGGCAAACTGCACATCAGTACCTAGTTCATTTACAACGGAGAATATGTAAATAATAATTGTGTGACCAGTGTTGGGATTTTGCACCACCAATGCCTTCCAGGTTGACTTCGATATGGAGTATATTTGCGACTGAATGAAGCTCAAGTCGAAGACATTCCTGGGCATGTTGCGAGTACTGATAACTTTCTGCGAAGCATTTGTGTAATGTTGTTTAAAGTCTGCGTTCTGTTAACAGATGATGTGGACACTAGTTACACATAACTCGGGTATTAAAATACATGGAATATTACAGGGACGGACAAAAGAAATATGAACACCATGGTAAGGACCTCCACGGTAAGGACACCTCAAGTTATGAGCTTATCATGGCATCTGGCTGTTGCATAACGACGTTTTGTTTTTTTCTCCCTCATACTATTATTTCGCTGAAAGCGTTTTGAGATTGCGGATATTGTGGTGTTAGGTTAATTACCGGCCATTTACACAGTTCCGAAGTGCCTATTTAATTCGTGCATGTTTCACACGTGTAAATCTCCTTCTTCTAAAGCTATAGTATCAAGTGCCTTGACAATGGAAAGATGATTAACCTCGCTGACAGTGAGAGATAGGTATTGAAGCGGATTGTTCCTTCTAAAATAAGGATTACTGCCACAGAAGTGATGGCTTAAAAAATGCGCGGAGGGAGCTTCAAAGATAATCAACACCGCGCTGAGTGTAAGCAAAACATTTCATGGAGGAACCAGTGTTACCAAACCTTTTCTACACTATTGAACGTCTCTCTCTGTATTCCAATAAAAATAAATGAAGCTTTCATTGCACTCCCCCCTTTACTCAAAGAATAATATGAAATATCCCGAGCTCCTTGTGGATTCACACTGACTGAAGAAACATTTTCGAGGTCCATATGCTACTTTGCACAACAAGCTAACAACCATTTTTTTGAAAGAAATAAACACGTTCATATTTTAACTAGTAACTTAAGAACCTCAAGATCTATGTTAGGAATCAGTATTTTACGTCACATTTTTGTTTTTCTTTACTGTCATGAACGACGCGGAAGAAGCTGTGACTTTAGCGTCTTTTTAGCATTTTTGGAATACTATTGACATCAGTAATGCATTTACATTAATTTGTACATTTTTCGTTTTAGTGGCTGTGTCTTCCGTTTATTTACATTTCTGCATCAGCATTTCATTTATTAATTATTTAGATTGTTTCCCTGTTATGTAACGGTACGATGGCCAGTAATACGCAATCATCTTACAAGATGGGTGCAGCGAATAATCTGGTTATCTTTGTGCATTGTAGTGTTACTCGTCGTTTGATTTGATTCAATGGATGAATCCTGGTTGATCGTCCTGCTACAGACAACTCTACCGTCAGTGCACAACTAGTGATGAAATAATCACGAGCATTAAGTTAATATAATATTATTTGCTATATGATCCTCCATTAACTTAACCCTGTCAAGACATCGACTACATTGAGTCGTCACGGAGAAACACATAACCGCTGTAACGACTAACCTACTTCCAACGTTGTCAGGTTTAATGATTCTGTTATCAGTAAAACCGCAGCTACTACAGACTGTTAGTGTTACAACCTCTGCTATAGCAGCTACTACTCTTACTGTTGCAGCTCCTGTGAATGGTGCCAGATACTCCTGTGTGGAATCAGTTGCGGGCGTTTCATAACTTGGTAAAGACCAACAGAATACTTTTTTTTTGCAGAAAACGTTGTACTTCTGTACGGTGCCTGGGACACACAAAATCTTCCGTTACTACCATGAATAATTCTCATGATGTTCTTTCAAGTTCCAGATAGTATTTCATCCATAAATTCACACCGCCGACTTCCGTGGTAGCCATGAATCGTCGATTGCGTTTGGTAAATAATGTTATCAAACGGGAGAAAATATTACAGAACGAGTTACTTTTCCAGTTTTCGTGCTCTAAACAGTAATAACTAATTAAACTCTAAAAAGTGTAAATGAAGCAAAGCTACACCAACTCCTGTGATTAATTATTCGGTAGAGGTCCTTTTCTTTAAAAAAAAAGAAAGAAACGACTTGTTTTGCATTTGCGCGTTTTCTTCATTAATACCTCTCGTTAGATTCCGAGGAAACCAACTGGTGCACAAAACAATTCTTTCATAACTTACAATTTCGTATCACAGGTCAATGATGATCTATTTTTTCAAATTGGTCATAGTCTCGGCGACATTTGATTTTTAATACTCTGCAGCAAATAGTTTCAAGTGTTTGCAGTGAAACATGTGGTCACTGGCTACATTAAGTTTAGTTCATTTCAGATGATACATGCTGCGCGCTAAATATAGCTTATAAATTGAAACTGTGCAAGTCGGCTGAAGCTCAGTCGTGAACAGTTCTTGCAAGTAGACGCATGTTTCATCAAAAAATGATCACTGCTGGGTTAAGGTTGCGTTGATTTGGGAGAAGAGACCAAACAGCGAGGTTATCGGTCTCATCGGATTAGGGAAGGATGGGGAAGGAAATCGGCCATGCCCTGTCAAAGGAACCATCCCGGCATTTGCCTGAAGCGATTTAGGGAAATCTCGGAAAACCTACATCAGGATGGCCGGACGCGGGATTGAACCGTCGTCCACACTAATGAGAGTCGAGTGATTAATGATCACGATTTATTGTTCTATTTACTGCTCGAAGAAAATGGTGAAGAAGACATTAGATACCAACAGTTACATAATGGAAAATCTAAAACACATCTCATATTTAGGATAAAGCTTGTAAGAATTTGTTTGCGACACTAATCAATCGTTTATTGAACGAATATGATTCATAATACATGACATGTTAGAATGAACTTGCGGGTCTCGGCCTGATTCAAAACATTTGTATGAATTAAATTTTAATGTAGCCTAATGTTTTCATTTGTCTGCAGCTCGTGGTCTTGCGGTAGCGTTCTCGTTTCCCGCGCACGGGGTCCAGGGTTCGATTCTCGGCGGGGTCATGGATTTTTCCTGCCTCGAGATGTCTGGGTGTTGTTGTGTCGTCTTCATGATCATCATGCATCCCCATTACGGTCGGAGGAAGGCAATGGCAAACCACCACCACTAGGACCTTGCCTAGCATAGCATCGTCCCCTACGCACCTCGGAGTGTAGGACCTCATCACACACTGTCTTCATTTACAGTTGAACGATTGTCATTTGGAAATCAATTCGCTGACTGCGAATATTTTGGCATCAGCTGTGTTTATACATATACCATATATCTGTGACATCGCAATATGTGCCGGATTGGGGCTCGAACCTGGATTTTCCGCTTGCGGGTGGTCGCCGTAACAACTTCGGCTATCCGTTCACACCAATTTATTGTGAATTTATTTCAGACAGCAGTCATTAACGGCTGTTCATCCAGACATACAAGGGAATACCACCTATGCGTTGTTTTCAGTTTGGAAGTGCAAATGAAAATTTCAGCACTGATACAACATAAACCGCTGCGAAGTGTCCCGCAACAGCTGTTTCTGTTGGAGGTGAACTTGATATTCAGCTCAAAGTCCTCAGAAAAGAAAAATTAAGAATTGAAAATTTGTGGTAAGTTCTATGGGACCAAACTGCTAAGGTCATCGGTCCCTAGTCTTACACACTACTTAATCTAACTTGCACTTACACTGACGACAACACACACACCCATGCCCAAGGGAGGACTCAAACCTCCGACTGGGGGAGCCGCGCGAACTATGGCAAGGAGCCCAGACCGCACGGCTACCCCGCGCGGCGAAAAATTAAGAGGTAAAATGAAATTGCTGCAAAGAAAGAACCGATATTTACATAACAAAGAAGTTTCATTGTTATCTGAAACTAGGAGTGGCAGTTCGCAGCTTGCACATATGAATAGTAATGAATTTAAGGGCTTATAATATAAGTTTTTAACTAAAGATTTATCACAACTTGTTTCATTGACGATTGCATTACTTCCGTTTGGTAAGGATTTCCATTTCGAGCCGTAGCAGTAAGCAGCTAACGCTTCGCCTTTACTCGGTTTCAATACGGCGTCGAGCGCAATGCGTGACCTCATACATATCAAACGAGCCACCCTCTGCTTCCTTTCCGTATACTAGCCATTCTGTGGTAGTACCTTGAAGTTAAGTCTTTGTACGGACGCAGCAGACGGCCGTAATGTTGCGTACCGGTTGTATCGGCATTGTTGACCATTCCCGATATGTTTTTGAGCACATGTCGTCATAAATCTAGTAACCATCACAGGTAAATGAATCTCCATTTGCACAATACGGCGGTTGGACGTAAATATGAAAATAGTTCGAGAAACGCATGTTTGAACATAAATGCAGATGCTAGCAGAGCCTACAGGTTGTGCTGTTGTATTTGACCTCGAACGGCACCTGAACGATGTCCGCAATACGTTTCAGTTGTCAGTCATGGTCATAACAGTGTTCTGTGTATTTATAAATGAGTACGCTATGTTGGAGCCGAGTGAGTTAGAAAGTGGCAAATTGTGCTCCTATGGTGCTCGTAACCAAGGCAGCCGAAGTGTTTCGTGTTGGAAGAGGTGTCGTATCGAAGGTTTATGCCGTATACAGGGATAGCGGAAGAACATCAGCTGAGTTACAACGCGGGCGGAACTGTGTGTTGTGTGATCGTGACAGACGCCCGTTGAACAGGTCTGTGACGAAGAATGACAGGACGACAGTTGCAAATGTCACTGCAGAGCTGAATGTCACACTGACTAACTCTGTCAGCACTAAAACAACGCAGAAGAACCTCTATAAGAAAGGAAATGTAAGGCGAGATGGAATTCCAAAATCACTCATCGGTGATGCAAACTCCCGTAACAGGGAAACGTGGCGTGAAAACCATGAAACATGGACTATGCAGCAATGGAGGAAAGTCATTTTGTGGGCTTAGTCTTATTTCACACCGTTTGCGAGTTCTGGCCGAGTTTACGTCTCAGTAGTGAAACAGCGATGCTGTGACGTCGACGTTCACCCGAAAAGCTTCCATAGTAAAAGAAAAAATGGCTCTGAGCACTATGGGACTTAACTTCTGCGGTCATCAGTCCCCTAGAACTACATAAACCTAACTAACCTAAGGACATCACACACATCCATGCCTGAGGCAGGATTCGAACCTGTGACTGTAGCGGTCGCGCGGATCCAGACTGTAGCGCCTAGAACCGCTCGGCCACTCTGGCCGGCGATAGTAAAAGAATATCACTCTTAAAAACGATACATCTATGTTTTTACGATGTTTCTATGTGTTTTGGAAATATTTCAAAAAGCAAGCCAAAATGATATTTTTAATTAGCATAATAAAACAGCATATGTTATGTGGTCAGAGATATTTTAAAACACGAAGGAACCTGTTTCTTCACAGATCTGTCTATCGTTTCTAACGTTAAGCAAAAATCAAACAATGGAAAATCCAGGATTGAATGTAACAATATTAGAGAAGGAAAGTTACTACTCACCATATAGCGGAGATGGTGAGCCGCGATAGGCACAACAAAAAGATTCACACAATTATAGCTTTCGGCCATTAAGGCCTTTGTCAGCAATAGACACACATACCCACATGCGCGCACACACACACACACACACACACACACACACACACACACACACACACGTCTCCATTCTCAGATGTGGTTTCAGTTATTTGAGACTGCAGATGTATGTGTGTGTGTGTGTGTGTGTGTGTGTGTGTGTGTGTGTGTGTGTGTATTGCTGACAAAGGCCTTAATGGCCGAAAGCTAGAATTGTGTGAATCTTTTTGTTTTTGCCTATCGCGGCTCGGCATCTCCGCTATATGGTGAGCAGCAACTTTCCTTCTCTAATGTTATTTCTAACGTTAAGTTACGTTAGACGCAATGATGCCGATGCGGTGACTATCTTCATATAAACCATATTACGAAACTAAATAAAATGGATCTTGTAAAGGAAATTCATTCTTTATCATTAAATTATTTTTTTTTCATTTGACAACACGCAATTTAGGAAATAAGCTTAGATAATCTAGTTCCTAAAAGCTTCTTCCTGGGTGGTTGCCCCAGGCTTAGAGAACAAGCACTTGTTTGGTACAGATGTGGCGGCGACGGGAAGATACACTTTGACAGTTTTTGCAAGTTTTAAGAAAAATTACTTCATGCGCTCCCAGATTGTAATATAGCCTCTTTTTATTGGTGGCGTAACAAGAGACAACAGGTGCATTTGAACCTCATTTTCACTAATGTTTCCAGCAGAGATTGATCACTCATTTGTCATCTTTCTGTGTGTCAGCTGCTTGTGGTATTTTCAAGTGTCAGACGCTTCGCTATCCGACTCATCGGATGTGTCGTAATTGATTGTAAATTCCCGTATACGATTATGTAGGTAATTAATTCAAATGGTTCAAATGGCTCTGAGCACTATGGGACTCAACTGCTGAGGTCATTAGTCCCCTAGAACTTAGAACTAAGTAAACCTAACTAACCTAAGGACATCACAAACATCCATGCCCGAGGCAGGATTCGATCCTGCGACCGTAGCGGTCTTGCGGTTCCAAGCTGCAGCGCCTTTAACCGCACGGCCACTTCGGCCGGCGGTAATTAATTACCTTGTAGATAGCAATGAATTTGAATCTTGGATCAAGAATTGTTGAAAATGGCAGAAAGGTGGTATGTTCTAAGTTGTCGAAAGTTCTTGCCAGCTTTTATTTGTAGGTATCATCTTTTCGACAGTGTGCCGATCACAAGTGACTAACGGGATCACATTGCTTACTGTAATGGAAGTGTCCCCTGAAATCGGTTTTGTTGGTTTTCCAAATGGTCGTAGCGATTCCGCCATTTGTTTGACACAATCTAACCCGCTGCTGGAAACCACTGAGAGAGCCTCAGTCTAATTAGAAGTATCACTCCCGCAACGGACACTAACTCTAGGAAACGTTCCAGCATACACAAGCACGAATTCCATTATGCGCGAATATCAAGTAAAGATTTTTATTATTTTTTTTTATTTTGGCCTTCCTTCAGTCTTGTCTCTACCTAAATTTTCCGCAACTGGTCGGTGGCACTGATGCTCGCTTTAATATATTTGATGATATCTTGGACCGTAAGTATTAATTCAGTTTAATATTTTGCATCATCAGTGATTTTAGTTACGAATACGTTAATCGTATGACCAAAACAATTGACACACGTATGTAACGTAGCAGCGATGGTGAGGCACGTTAAAATCTTTGACCAGAGAGCCTATTATCGTAGTTAGTCTGCGCTTGACCGCGCGAGTGTTGCGAGCAGTACGCTAGTAGTCGTCATGTAGAGCAGTACGCGAGTTGCAGTAGGCCAGTGCACTCTGTCGGTAGTAGCAGCCCAGTGCGGTTGTGTTATGTAGCCTGTCGGCAGTAGTGGTCTAGTCCTGTCACGGTCGCGAGCGGGACGCAGTCGGCGAGCGTCGACATGGCATTCTGGTCAAGATGCTGAATGAGGTATATTGTTAATGTAGGTAATCATCAGATAATGTAAAGTTTATTTATTGTAATTAATTTCCAACAAGTGCCCCAATAATAATTTTTATTTCAAAGCTATTTTTAACACAAAAAAATCATTTAATTACGATATCCTTTATTTCCCTTAAAGAAAAGTTTCAGTTAAATTTAAAAACAAAAAAAAAAATAAAAATATTATTTGCAATGCAGTTCCTCCAAGCCGTGCGCAACAATAAGAGCAGAAATTTGAGAAGCAGTTTCAATGAGGTAAGAAATTAATTCTGATTTTTTTTGCACAGGGCCAAAGACGGATATTTCGGTTTAATTGAATTTTCATTATCACTGAGATTTTCTTATCATTGAATTGTTTTTCATTATTTTCGTGACAGCTTACACCTTGAGTCAGATTGCGATTCTCATTTTTATTGTCATTAAATTTAATTGCTAGGGAGGTTACGTTTGGATCCCATTCATTTATTATTTCTGTCTTTAAAATTTCAGTGGAGAGGTTACACTTAGCGCAATGTCCATTAGCATTCTTAAATAATATTGTCATTTATAAAATTTATGTGGGGAGGTTACACAATAGGTAGTCGTTTGTCGCCGAACATGTGTCAACTGACCTTCATAACAGTGCTGTCATTATCTGATATGGTAGCTGAAACTTTTTCGATTGAAATATTCCACTCGGAGAAAATATCTGTCATTTTTTCCAGTGATGTACAGCGATGTGTCGTATTCTGTCAGCTCAAAAGCACTAATGCTCGGCTGAGGAGTTGAGCCTTGTCTAGAAAGTAACTATTAATACCCACAAATGATTAATTTTGCATTGTTTCTGTCCAAATATTGTAGGTAATGCATCAGTATCTGGCATTCTTATTGTATGTTTTAGAAATATCATTCATTGCTCATACGAGTAGTCAATCCTGGCTTTTATAGTTTGTCGACTTGACACCTTGTAAAATGGGACAATGAGAATCAATTGAATTACGCTCAGTGATCCCAGCGCATAATTCAATGGAGACTATTTTAAGTAAATGAAATCTTGTAACCTTATTTTACTTATCTACTAGATAGAAAGTACAAAAATCGAGACGACGCAGTAAATGTAACACTGCACAAATTACGAGACCCGAAGCGTCGAAGACTGAGGACCCACGAACGGAGTGAAACATCCATTGTTGAATGATTTCGATGTTTTTGGAATTTTGTCATCGATGCATCGGTTATGTATTGCCATTCAAAACAACGACGGAAACCACGATATTTATGATCGAAATCTCGATGTTTTCAAAGCATCGATGTACCATTTGCATCTCTACCCAGGAGTGGATTAGTGAGCACTAAGGTGAAGTGTCGTAGTTACCCTGGTCACCACAATCATTAGATCCTGCAGGGAGAATGATACACGATTCCCTTATCTACTTCGAGGCGACTGGAAGCAGTTTTGAATGCTGATGGGTTTTCTACACCGAAGCGTTTTTTGGTGCTTCCATATTTTTTTCTAAACCATGCAGTTGCAATTGTGGTGTCACCGCCAGACACCACACTTGCTAGGTGGTAGTTTTAAATCGGCCGCGGTCCATTAGTACATGTCGGACCCGCGTGTCGCCACTTCAGTGATCACAGACCGAGCGCCACCACACGGCAGGTCTCGAGAGACTTACTAGCACTCGCCCCAGTTGTACGGACGACGTAGCTAGCGATGCACACTGACGAAGCCTCGCTCATTTGCAGAGCAGATAGTTAGAATAGCCTTCAGCTAAGTTCATGGCTACGACCTAGCAAGGCGCCATTAGCAGTATATTGTCTGAAACTATAGAGTCTCACTTATATCGTCAATAGCAATGTACCAAGGATGGATTAAAGTTAAGTATTCCAGAAGCTACGTACTTTTCTTTATAGCATTCATTACGTATCCTGTTACAGACCTATCTCTTGCCTGCGTGAGCTTATAGCGCGTGCCTTTCGGCTTCCTCTCATTGTGTCTAGGCTGTCTTGTCTAGACACAACAGCAATACTTACTTTAGTTTGTTTCTTTTTTTGTTATTTTTTTCTGTTGTACTACCACAGGTTCACTATTTTGGTACTGATTTTCAATGATAGGTGGAAAAAAGAAACAATAAAAATATTACATCCATCTTCATTTTGGAACTGATTTTCGATAGTGGATGGCAGCTCATTAACTAAAAGAAACTCAGAAAAATGTTATTGCTTTGTTTTATAATATAACACAAGACACGACAGCTTACCTTCCAGCTGAAACAAACTGACTGATATCTTGTGAATCTGATATTTATGGAAACTTTTCTAGCGGCTGTATAGTAACAGACAAATGTCATGTTCATCACTTGCTAACTCGCTGTTTGAAATGGTTCTCCTTAAAAGCAGCACAGGGCAACGTCGTAATTTACAAGTCAGAAGACTTTATTGTCGATTGAATGATATATCCAGGTGTACATAAATTGTAATTTTAAATGGTGACTATGACAGAATGTCACATTTTTGCTATATAATCACTATTTACATTTATTTGATCGAATTAGTTTTGAAAAAAGAACAAAATATGGCTCACATTTAAAAATACCTATTTTTTTCTTAAAAGTAGAAGAAAGTTAAAATAATATGTTGATGTACATCAACTGTCTGCAATATCAATGTAGAATTAGTTTCTGGTGTTAAAATGTTAGGAGTATTCATGAAGTAATTAAGCTTTTAACGGCCCTGTTTTAAGTCATTAACTCAGTATTAATTGAAACATAGCCATTTGCTTACATTCAATTGCGATGTAGTATAACACCCTGCATCAACAGCAGCAGCGCTATCATTCTGGCAGAAGATGTCATGAAAATGATGCATTACGAGCTTTCATATCGCATGTGATTGGGCAGTTTATATCTCCAACGAACCCTGTTATGTTACCATTACTTCTTGTTTTCTAATCAAAGTCACTTCAGCTTACATTCCAATCAAACTATGTTCTGCTTTTCAATAAATGTTAGAACACGTAAGCGTGCACACGAAACAGAGAAACTGAAGCTTATATCGGATTCACTCAAAGATATCCATATGAGTAAGCAATTTTGTGCGCCTGGTATCAAGAAACTGAAGAATCTACAAGCACGGTGTCGTCGGAACGATATTATGAACAATAAAATGTAGCTGATTGGTTGGTTGTTTGATTTGGGGGAAGGGACCAAACAGGGAGGTCATCGGTCCCATCAGATTAGGGGAGGATGGGGAAGGAAGTCGGCTGTGCCCTTTCAAAGGAACCATCCCTGCATTTGCCTGAAGTTATGTAGGGAAATCACGGAAAACGTAAATCAGGATGGCCGGACGAGGATTTGAACCGTCGTCCGCCCAAATGCGAGTCCAGTGCGCTAATCATTGCGCCATCTCGCCCGGTGAAATGTAGCTGAAATTGGAAATTTGTGGTAAGGGTCTTATGGGACTAAACGGCTGAGGTCATCCGTCCCTAAGCCTATAGACTACTTACTCTAATTTAAATAAACTTACGCTATGGACAACACACAGACACACACACACACACACACACACACCCTAGCCCGAGGGAGGACTTGAACCTCCGACGAGGGGAGAAATGTAGCCGAGAAACCACGTAAATTTACCTATTGAGTTAAAGACATTGCAGTTTGTAATAGACTGTCAGTTATCGAACAGGTACATAAAATCGACCTTCGATTCACGTAAGTCAGCAGACACGTGGAATTCTATCACACGCTGCAGCAAAGTATTAAGATACAGCCACGATAACGACTGTCTGGCTCCCGCAGTGGATAGCAGCTTTGTTATGAGTCCGGTGCTACTCGTGCAACGTGACCTATGGCCACATCGTTCGGAAATTCCTCTCGCGTCTCATTTGACTAGGCTCGTCGGTAATTGGTTAATGACTGGGACTGCCCTGCCAGAAAGAACGCTTTCCTATATCGACCTGTTGCAGACAAGAGTTCGCCTTGCAGCACGATCGAAAAGTCGCACTTACAGAAAGAGGAGAGTGTGTAAACTGGAGTTGCATCGCATTCGTTAAATCAGCGATTGCATGACAGCACTAAAAGTATTACCGACAACACACCAAGACGTCATTGTGATGGGTACAGGTCATATGCGTCTTTCGTATTGCGCAATTCATTGTTTGGTAAACATGTTTCCACAAGAGCAACGAGTTTTCTTGCTGAACAGTATTTTTCAAGGTGTTGGTATGCACGGAGTGCTGTACACGCAATTTATGAGAAATATACAGATGCCGCTGTGTCGAACACTTCCACACTAGCGAGATTAATCACCCGTTTTCGAGCATGCGGGTCAGTTGCTGATAAAAAGAAAACTTGGAGACCGGTCATTTTGACACACGTTAAACTGGCTGAGACGAAGAATGTGAGACTCAGTTCGCCTTGAAAAAGGTGTCATGAGACTTTGTGTCCAATCTCAGGTTTCGTATGGTAGTGTTGCTAAAGCGATGCAGAAGTTAAAATTTCGTGCATGTTATGTTCGTAGTGTTGTGTGGCAAAGCATGGCCTGACACCACGAGTTGAATTTTCCTTCGCAGCAGTACATAGTCGTCGCGTGTTGTGCTATCAGTAGTATACAGAGTGGACGAGCTGCAGGGACGGATTACTGACTGGAAATGGTGGAAAAAAGGTCCTATGAACACGTGTCAGAAAATGGCCAGTGTGCGTGCAACAACAAGTCGTCCCGGAACACACTACAGAGCTGCATAGCATTGAAATCAACAACAGGTGTTCAAAGTGGCCTCTATGGGATTGCAGGTGATACGGATGGTAGCGGTTGTCACGCAGGATACACATAATCGTACTTTAGGTTACACCATGTTGGCGAGCCACTTGCCTGGAGCTTATGCTAGGGTTCGTCCCAGTATCCTGTAGAACCCGGTCCTCCATATCTGGTGTACGCGCAGTTCGTCGCCTCCCTGCACATTCGTCTGTCTGAAAGGACCTATGACCACACAGACGCCCAAAAAGGGCTTCAAATGTTGTGTGAGGTGGCTGGTGTCTGTGAGGGTGCTTACTTTGATATAGCCGTGCTGCCTCTCCAACGCTTCCATATGCTTGGCCGTACACAAACACCATCTCGGGTTGTTTCCGATATGAATACCGGACCATTCTGCTGCTTACAGTACGCTGCGTCAATCACAAAGCCTGCGACACATAAGAAACACACAGCAATCTCTCAGATGATGATGATGAATGGTTTGTAGGGCGCTCTACTGCGCGGTTGTTACCGAGCGAGGTGGCGCAGTGGTTAGCACACTGGACTCGCATTCGGGAGGACGACGGTTCAATCCCGTCTCCGGCCATCCTGATTTAGGTTTTCCGTGATTTCCCTAAATCGCTTCAGGCAAATGCCGGGATGGTTCCCTTGAAAGGGCACGGCCGATTTCCTTCCCCATCCTTCCCTCACCCGAGCTTGCGCTCCGTCTCTAATGACCTCGTTGTCGACGGGACGTTAAACACTAATCTCCTCCTCCTCCTCCTCAACTGCGCGGTTATCAGCGCCCGTTCAAATTCCCAACGTTTGCTCAGTCCAAACTCGACACTTTTATGAATGATGATGAAATGATGAGGACAACATAAACACTCAGTCATCTCGAGGCAGGTGAAAATCGCTGACCCCGCAGGGAATCGAACCGGGAGATCTGTCAGAGGCACTGCCATTCGTCAGCGCTATCTGCCATGACAACCGTGCATTTCCGGACGCATGTTCGTAGAACCTTTTTCCCAGGAATATGTACCTGATGTTTGTCGGTTTTATTAATATTCGCTCTGTATTAGTAGCAATAACCGTCCGTCAGTCTGCGACTATATCGTATTCCTACGTTAAGAATGGTTATACGGTTATGAATTAAACTGACCTGCCCATTGTCTGGTTCATGATTGGTCTCGTAGGCATTAAAACAAAACACAAAAAATCAGTAATCTCATACACGTGAAGCTAGAGTATCATATTCCAAGTCGAATCAATGTCGCTACAATCCTTGATTCCACTGTCATAAAATGTATACATTTTGGTCTCTTATCACATTTAAATAGTACTAACACCGTATGGTAACGTCACAACAAATACACTGAGCTGACAAAAGTCATGGGATAGCGACATGGACATATACAGATGGCGGCAGTATCGTGTACACAAGGTATAAAAGGGTAGTGTATTGGTGGAGCTGTCATTTGTATTATGGTGATTCGTGTGAAAAGGCTTCCGACGTGATTAAGGCCGCAGGACGGGAATTAACAGACTTTGACCGCGGAATGGTAGCTGGAGCTAGACGCAAGAGACATTCCCTTTCGGAAGTCATTAGGGAATTCTATATTCCGAGATCCACAGTGTCAAGAGCATGCCGAGAATACCAAATTTCAGGCATTGCCTCTCTCCATGGACAACGCTGTGGCCGACGGGTTTCATTTAACGACCGAGAGTGCGGAATTTTTATAGAGTTATCAGTGCTAACAGATAAGCAGCCCAGCGTGAAATAACCGCAGAAATCAATGTAAATCAATGTGCGAATTACCGACGGACGTTAGTACTGTGTCGTGAAATTTGGCTTTAACGGTCTGTGGCAGCAGACGAACGACGCGAGTGCCTTCGCTAATAACACGACAGTGCCTCTCCTGGGTTCGTGATTATACAGCTTGGATCCTAGACGGCTGGGAAACTCTGGTCTGGTCAGATGAGTCCCGAATTTAGTTGGTAACAGCTGATGGTGGGGTTCGAGTGTGATGCAGACGCCACGAAGCCATGGACCTAAGTTGTCGACACGTCACTGTGTAAGTTGTCGGCGGCTCCGTAATGGTGTGGGCTGCATTACATGGAATGGACTGGGTCCTCTGGTCGAACTGAACCTATCACGGACTGGAAATGGTTTTGTTCTGTTACTTGAAGACCGATTGCAGCCATTCATGGACTTCATGTTCCCATACAAGGAGGGAATTTTCATGGATGACAATGCGCCATTTCAATAGGGCGCAATTGTTCGCGACTGATGAACATTCTAGACAATTCCAACGAATGATTTTGCCACCCAGATCGCCCGACGGGATTACCATCGTATATTTATACGACATAATCGAGTAATCAGTTCGTGCAACAGCTTCGCAGTTAGGGACGGCTGTTGACATCTTACGACAAGCGAGTTAGTAATTCTGCTTCATAACACATCAACACTAATGCTAACGGAAACTACTGAATCTCGATAAGGAAAACTGCAGGATAATAATAAGCTCGGATGTCATAGTGGGATAATAAGTCAGCTGCCTCGAGAGGTGGTAGGTTACTGTCCGTAGTTACACCATTACGGCCCGCCCGGTTAGCCGTGCAGTCTGACGCACTGCTTTCCGGGCGGGAAGGCGTGCCGGTCCACGGCACGAATCCGCCCGGCAGATTAGTGTCGAGGTCCGGTGTGTTGGCCAGCCTGTGGATGGTTTTTAAGGCGGTTTTCCATCTGCCTCGACGAATGCGGATTGGTTCCCCTTATTCCGCCACAGTTACACAATGTCGGCGATTGCTGCGCAAACACTGTCTCCACGTACGCGTACACCACAATTACTCTACCACGCAAACATAGGGGTTACACTCGTCTGTTGTGAGGCGCTCCCAGGGGGGTCCACTGGAGACCGAACCGCACAACAACTCTGGGTGTGAGGAGGCGGCGGTGGGGTGGGTGGACTGCTGTGGCCTGTTGTGGGGTTGTGAACCGCTGAGTGCTACGGCTGGACGAAACCTCTCAGTCGTTTCTAGATCCTCGGTTTCAATAGACAATGTAAGAGTAAGAAGCTATCAGCCACTCTCCTGTACAAGCGAATTATTATTTCATGGTCCTCCATATCACCAGAGTTCAACATCAAGCGGTTGAAGAAATGCTGCATTTCGAATGCGCTGGATGACAGCGAGGAAGACGTACTGTGGGAAGAGAATCAAGAAAATGGTGGGAGTGAGTATGATGGTGAATACCGGTGCTGACAGTGATGAGAGCGAATAGCCTAAGACAAAATATGGTACCGTTATTGGGTGCCAATAAGCTGTATCATAAGTTAAAACAAATGTTTACGATACATGTTGAAAGAAATAGTATCGGCAGCAGTTGAGAGGTTTATACCAAATAAATTAACAAGTGACGGAGCTGATCCTCCTTGGTACACAAAACGGGTCAGACAACTGTAGCAGAAACAACGAAACAAACATACCAAATTTAAATAGACGCAAAATCCCCAAGATTGGCGATCTTTTTCAGAATCTCGAAATTCAGCGCGGACTTCAGTGCGAGATGCTTACAACTATTTCCACAACGAAACTTTCTCTCGAAACCTGTCAGAAAATCCAAAGAGATTCTGATCGTATGTGAAGTATATTAGCAGCAAGAAACAATCAATGCCTTCTCTGGGCGATAGCAATGGAAATACTGTCGAAGACAGTGCCTCCAAAGCAGAGTTACTAAACACAGCGTTCCGAAATGCCTTCACATAAGAAGACGAAGTAAATATTCCAGAATTCGAATCAAGAACAGCTGCCAACATGAGTTTCGTAGAAGTAAATGTCCTCGAAATAATGAAGCAACTTAAATCACTTAAGAAAAGCAAGTCCTCCGGTCAAGACTGTACACCAATTAGGTTTCGTTCAGAGAATGCTCATACACTAGCTCCATACTTAACAATCGTGTACAACCATTCGCTCGACGAAAGATCCGTACCCAAAGACTGGAAAGTTGGTCACACCAATTTTCAAGAAAGGTGATAGGAGTAATCCACTTAATTAGAGGCCCATATCATTAACGTCGATATGCAGCAGGATTTTGGAACATACATTGTGTTCGAATATTATGAATTACCTTGAAGAAAGCGAGCGGTCTATTGACTCACAGTCAACATGAATTTAGAAAACATCGTTCTTACGAAACACAACTAGCTCTTTATTCGCATGAAATGTTGAGTGCTGTTGACAAGGGATTTCAGATCGATTCCGTATTTCTGGATTTCCGGAAGGCTTTTGACACTGTACCACACAAGCGGCTTGTAGTGAAATTGCGTGCTTATGGAATATCGTCTCAGTTATGTGTCTGGATTTATGATTTCCTGTCAGAGAGGTCACAGTTCGTACTAATCGACGGGAAGACATCCAATAAAACAGAAGTGATTTCTGGCGTTCCCCAAGGTAGTTTTATAGGCCCTTTGCTTTTACTTGTCAATATAAACGATTTGGGAGACAATCTGAGCAGCTGTCTTAGGTTGTTTGCAGGTGAAGCTATCGTTTATCGACTAAAAGTCATCAGGAGATCAAAACAAATTGCAAAGCAATTTAGAAAAGACATCTGAATGGTGCGGATTTGGCAGATGACCCTAAATAACGGAAAGTGTGAGGTCATCCACATAAGCGCTAAAAGGAATTCGTTAAACTTCGGTTACACGATAAATCAGTCTAATCTAAGGGCCGTAAATTCAACTAAATACCTAGGAATTACAATTACGAGCAACTTAAATTGAAAGGAACACACAGAAAATGTTGTGGGGAAGGCTAACCAAAGACTCCATTTTATTGACAGGACACATAGAAAATGTAACGGATCTACTAAGGAGATTGCCTACACTACGCTTGTCCGTCCTCATTTAGACTACTGCTGCGTGGTGTGGGATCCTTACCACATAGGACTGACGGAGTACATCAAAAAAGTTCAAAGGGCAGCACGTTTTGTATTATCGCGGAATATGGGAGAGAGTGTCACAGAAATGATACAGGATTTGGGCTGGACATCATTAAAGGAAAGGCATTTTTCGTTGCGACGGAATCTTCTCACGAAATACCAGTCACCAAGTTTCTCCTCCGAATGAGAAAATATTTTGTTGACCCTGTCCTAGACAGGGAAAAGCGATCACCACGATAAAATAAAGGGAATCAGAGTTCTTACGGAAAGATATAGGTGTTCGTTCTTTGCGCGCGCTATACGAGATTAGAATAATAGAGAATTGTGAAGGTGGTTCGATGAACCCTCTGCCAGGCACTTGAATGAGATTTGCAAAGTATCCATGTAGATGTAGATGTAGACATTCCTAAGTTTTACTCGTAATTACTAGTACATTTCTGGTAATTTTTCTCCTCTCAATCAGTATGCGGCTTATTTTCGCGCAAAATATTTATTTATTTATTTCTAGCTTATTTGTGGTGGCCACCTATAATCGGCAAATACGGCTGTACTAAATCCACTTACTCAGCAATACTTGGCCAGAGAGCGATTTACATTCCGTTTAAACTTTGGCCATAATTCCAATACGTCCATCATACTGAAACCAAATGATGTCCATCGTTGTCTTGGGATGTGGCTCTTACCAGCAAAAATACTGTTGTAATCTCCTTGTTCTTTCCATTTCTCAGTCAATCATGCCACTTCCTTTTTCTTTGTCTTCGCAAATATTTTTTTATCAAGTTCATCTTTCGTCCTCTCTTCCAATCTTTCTCGCGTGTCCACTGCTGCCAGCTCTCGTAGTTTAACTGTACCTTGTCATTAGAGTTGTACTTCACATTTACAGATGTAGAGTATCTTTTTCCTCTTTCTGCGCTAGCATTTACTAAATGTTTTATCTTGTTGCATATTATATATGCATATTGCCAAATATGTAAAATTTCTGGTTAGATGTAAGTGAGCACCTGATAGCCCTAATCTTGTCACGTTAAATAAATAGTAGTCCCAGAAACTACTCATCACTACGTATTGTTTCCTTTATGTCTGAGTCATGGTGAAACGGTCAACGCTCGTCCATTGTGACTGGCGACTAAACAACTCATATGGACAGACCGACACAGCTGCAAAATTTTTTCTGCTACCTCCCTTCGGCATGCGGTGCGAAAGGATCTTAGCAGCCATGCATTCCAGTTGGCGGCGACCCTCATCATGTTCAATATGCCGTACTGAAGATTGGCCAAGGACTGAGTTTCCCTTTTTCCACTATCACCTGGACTGCTATAGCACCGGCCTTCGAGCACCATGGCCTCCTTTTCTTTTGCGATTCATGGTTCACCACAGAGAGAGGATCAGTTACTTCACTCTTCCTCATTTTTTCAACTCTACGCCTGCGCCTCGTAATCAGTGTCATATTGCTACTCACTTTCAACGGTTTAGCATCGATTGTTGCAGCGTGCTCATCTTCAGATGTAGAAGAAGAACTATCACATGAGGCTCCATTTTATCAATGGACATATGCAAAGATAAATGGGAATAAGAAATAAAATGAAATACTGTTACACTTGAGCTGGTCACCGGAGACCACGCATCTCTTATACCAAAATGTTCAGAAAATATCCATAAATAAAGGTCGGTTGAAATCGAATTCACCCTCTATGTGTCTTTTCAGTCTGACGTAACGCACGATTCGAATTACTCGGAATTTTGTACAGCATTAACGTGTTAATTGTTAAACTATGCAATTCGTCGCATTCGTTGCGTGAACATAAACTGCAGCAACAGTTCATTGAATAAATTAGGAAATTAGAAGACACGTCATGCACGAGATAGCTTTTGAATGCAAGAGAAACCAGACAAGCTTTCAGCTAAACGTGAATGGCGTGCGGACTCGTTCCATCTCTTCTGTATTGGTGCTACATAACTGTTTGGGTATCTCCTAACGGGTCTCCAGACTTTCCGCCTGTCTACGAATGCTCTCAGGTGCATCATCTTTAATGTCTTCCAAGTTTCCTAACCGTTAGCTAGTCCATTTCGTGTTATTCCATTACTTTCGCGTGTGCCTAATCTAAGTTCTATGTAATGAACAGCAATATACCAACTAGAATGAAAAAGTAGAGTAACTCTTAACGAAGACGATAGAGGCAAGTTAAAACTGTTTAAATGTATAACTGGAATCACACTATAATAAAAATGTACCAATATTTAGGCGTTATGATTTCAAACCCGTCTAATACAGAGACAGAGGTAGCGAAGGGAACATATGGGGGGTGGTAGTGGTGGCCAATATGGAAGATAGAAGCGACGGGGAGAAAGGGGGGAGTGAAAACGCACACAAACGGCTGATAAAAAAGAAGTAGAAGAACTGTTGTATTTGCGGAGAAAAAGTGACCTGGATTGGCCAAGAAGTTTTGGGAACATTCTAACTAGTTTTTCGACTGTGTGTGTGTTTGTGTGTGTGTGTGTGTGTGCATGCATGTGTGTGTGTGTGTGTGTGTGTGTGTGTGTAGGGAGAGGGCGGGGGGGGGGGGGGGGGGGGAGTATGGCATCACTCACTCTTGCATAGCGTTCTGTTTGTTGTTTTTTTTTATCACAGCATTTCGATTGGCTGCTTTTGAACGAGAAATAAAATTACTATAGATAATGACAGTTTTCGATTAATAAACTTACTTACAGACGCCCTAAAACATCACTTTGGTTGTTCTTTTTTTTCTAACTAGAAGAGAACATTGAGGGTGAAGTGGTAAAGTCAAAGATTGTTCATCTGCTTGCTTCCATGGGTGAATATATTATGTGTTGTCCCAATTTTTGTTTGTATATTTTCGCAACGTTCATAAAACGAAAAGATAATCAGTTGTTAAGCTGCTCACTGGAAGAGTGAGTGTGTAAGATCTGTAGCCAATTTTTGGTATTCCATGGAACTGATATGAGCTCTCTTTCTATTCAACGTATTATACACTACTGGTCATTAAAATTGCTACACCAAGAAGAAATGCAGATGATAAACGGGTATTCATTCGACAAATATATTATACTAGAACTGACACGTGATAACATTTTCACGCAATTTGGGTGCATAGATCCTGAGAAATCAGTATCCAGAACAACCACTTCTGGGCGTAATAGCGGCCTTCATACGCCTGGGCATTGAGTCAAGCAGAGCTTGTATGGCGTGTGCAGGTACAGATACCCATGCAACTTCACCACCATACCACAGTTCATCAAGAGTAGTGACTGGCGTATTGTGACGAGCCAGTTGCTCGGCCACCATTGACCAGACGTTTTCAATTGGTGAGAGATCTGGAGAATGTGCTGGCCAGGCCAGCAGTCGAACATTTTCTGTATCCAGAAAGGCCCGTACAGGACCTACAACATGCGGTCGTGCATTATCCTGCTGAAATGTAGGGTTTCGCAGGGATCGAATGGAGGGTACAGCCACGGATCGTAACACATCTGAAACCCACTGTTCAAAGTGCCGTCAGTGCGAACAAGAGGTGACCGAGACGTGTAACCAATGGCACCCCATTCCATCACGTGGGTGATACGCCAGTATGGCGATGACGATTACACGCTTCCAATGTGCGTTCACCGCGATGTCAGCAAACACGGATACGACCATCATGATGCTGTAAACAGAACCTGGATTCATCCGAATAAATGACGTTTTGCCTTTCGTGCACCCAGGTTCGTCGTTGAGTACACTATCGCAGGCGCTACTGTCTGTGATGCAGCGTCAAGGGTAACCCCAGCCATGGTTCCGAGCTGATAGTCCACGCTGCGGCGAACGTCGTCGAACTGTTCGTGCAGATGGTTGTTGTCTTACAAAAGTCCCCATCTGTTGACTCATTGATCGAGACGTGGCTGCATGTTCCGTTACAGCCGTGCGGAGAAGATGTCTGTCATCTCGACTGCTAGTGATACGAGGCCGTTGTGATCCAGCACGGCGTTCCGTATTACCCTCGTGAACCCACCGATTCCATATTCTGCTAACAGTCATTGGATCTCGACCAACGCGAGCAGCGATGTCGCGATACGATAAACCGCAATCGCGATAGGCTACAATCCGACCTTTATCAAAGTCGGAAACGTGATGGTACGCATTTCTCCTCCTTACACGAGGCATCACAACGACGTTTCACCAGGCAACGCCAGTCAACTGCTGTTAGTGTATGAGAAATCGGTTGGAAACTTTCGTTATGTCAGCACGTTGTAGGTGTCACCACCGGCGCCAACCTTGTGTGAATGCTCTGAAAAGCTAATCATTTGCATATCACTGCATCTTCTTCCTGTTGATTAAATTTCGCGTTTGTAGCACGTCATCTTCGTGGTGTAGCAATTTTAATGGCCAGTAGTGTACTTCATATCTGAACGCTGGATATTTTTCAAACAAAAGTCTTCAATTCTAGATATGTTACACTACACAGGGCTTGAGTACAAACAGTGTGATCTTTGGTTGTCAGTAGCAATATCGTTGTCACTGTAGCATTCAGTGATAATTAAAACAAAACAATGAAAACTACGGATTGGTATATCAGCAATGTAAGGAAAAGATAGACTGCTACTTTCCGTAAAGGCGTCTCGTAAAGTTGCAGACGGATAGAGAGTAGGGCGTGTGTTATGCTGCTGAGCAGTCTGGAAACAACTAGCATATCACAGAAACGTAAACACAGAGGATGTTGTTTTTTGGAAACATGATTATGTAAAGGCTGATTTGAGAAGTCTGAAGATATTCAGGTAATATTGTCGCTGCTTTTCATACTGGTACGTAATTTGCCATGACTTTCAGAAAGACTAAGTTTTAACACGATTTTTCTTTATTGATCAGGGTCAGCCAATTTTATTTTCGACACGTGATTAATCAAAGTTATCTGCTCACATAGCTTGGACTCAGAATTACAGTTTTACCACTCCTTTACTATTTCATTAACGTATTATACAGCAGATTAACATATTTTTCAATAAGACATGAATTTTTTGAAGATTGTTGTAATTATTAAGGATTGAGTCTCACAATTCACAATAAAGTTTTTGAATGCTTGTGTCTTCGACATCAATAGATTTAGTTTCTACCACCGTCTCCTTACGAAAGGTCACTTTCTAATCGTGTGTTGCGTCAACGCACTGAGAGGAACAGTCACTGAAAAAAGCCTGATGTGCTTAGCGTAGCTGTTTTGTCTTGCATTGTCCTTGGCAAAGTTTTTCTTAACTGGTTTGCTATGGCACTGTATTTTAATATTCATCGCTTTCGAGCAGTAGCAAATTTCCGTTACCACAACGTAAGTCGTGCAAAAATTGTTAGGGTCATTTCAGCATCTGACAGGAAACAGTAAGATCAGTCACAATTAAACATTGTGGTTCAAAATTATCTTCAGGGTCAGTTTCGTTAAAGTTCTGTTCAGATCTCATTTCTTACGCAGACATTCCCTTTCAGTGTAGTGTTACATTCGCGTGTATACCTTTTAGTGTTCGGAATTTTATTTAGTCAATTTGCATACGTATATAGGTTATTTTCACAGAACCGTTTTAGACTTTTTTTCAAAATTTAATTTGTAATTATACGTAAAATTTTACTCTTAGTTCTGTGCGTTCCAGCGGCAGGTCAGGTACTGTGATTCACACGTTGTATCACTGTTCACTGCACTGCACAATACAGAATTTCGCGGTATAGTTTTGCTAGTATAGTTTTAGGGTTTCTAATTATTTTTGGTAAAAGTTAATTATGATACAGTTACACAGTTTCTGATGTATTTGGCGACTGTTCAGATAACGTTTAGGTAATCGCATCACTTGCATTGTTGAGGTTCACATTCGACACAGAAACGTGAGAAAGTTAAAGAACAGGAAACCAGTTTACTCAACAACAACAATAAAACAAAACATATGTTTCCCCGATAATGGTCCCCCAGTATACGGCCACTTCTGGCTATTTTTTATTCATTACCCCGTGAGAACTAAATTAGGACATTTTGGAAACTGCAAGAGCATTCGTAACTGAACAGCGGTGAGACAAAAAGTGGAACGAGAAATAGAGACACAACCTGTCATTGGTCAGACATTCAGGATACCGCGGAAAACATAAATCAGCATTCGTAGACGGAAACTTGAAACCTGTTCCTGGCTAATACTAGTCCAGGATCTTAACTGTACCGTCATCTTGCTCGGTAGATACAGAGCAGGCAACTACCATCTGCCTAAGAACGTTGTAATATTGTGTAAAATTTTGTGTCTTGTTCATTAGTATACAGGCAATATATTTGAAGAGGATACAGTAAGATATCAAGCAGTAAAAATAAAGTTTACAACTTTTGGCTTTTGATAAGCAGCATTTGGCTCTTAGGATACTATACGGGTCATATGGCGGATTCAGAATGAAAACTTATTTTTTCTTTTCTTTTTGTTCTATGTCAGCTAGATTAGCGTGCTTTGTTAGTTGGGTTATCGGTAAATCAAGCATAAAAGGTTTCATGACAGGACGACGATTCAAATCCCCGGCTGGTTTAGATTTTCCGGATTTCTCTAAATCGCTCTACGCAAATGCCTGGACGATTCCTTTGATAAGGACGCGGCCGATTTCCTTCCCCATATTTTTTTAATCCGTCTCTAATGACCTCGTCGCCGAGAAAATGTTGAAGTCTAAATTTCCTCCCTTCCTTCATTGAGGGCTCCACCCCAAGAGTAGACATGAAATTTAATATGTGTGATCTGTCCTGTGTTCTCCTCCGAAGACTGTGCCTAACCCGGACTAGACCGTCGAAGATGGAACTCAGTATGCCATTGTCTAGTGAGATGTAAATGATAAATTGCTCTCGACATTGCATAGTACAAGATGATATTCTTCTCGTTTGATGTAATCATTTGATCTATTTTTCAGTTCGCTTTTGTACTACGAATATACTGTTCCTCATCCCACGTTCTTCTACCGCAGCCATATTTTTATTTTCTCTCTGCTGGGTATCGCACCAGAAGTATCCGGTCATGTATTAGTGGACAATAATTTGCTGTGTCAGCCCCCTTCGCATTTATGACGGATTGAGTGAGAGTGCCTGATGTCTAAAGAGGAATGACAGCCAAGTTTTCCTCAAGAGCAGAAGCAAGAGAAGGTAGAGGTGTTGGACGAAGGGGTCTTGAGAGAAGTTAGTGTCCTAATTTATCCAAAAGGTGTTCCACTGGGTTCATTTGAGACCCTGGGCAAGACCTTCGCTTTCAAGAATGTTACTGTGTACAAACCATTGCCCCACAGTTGTAGCTTCAAGACATGCTGCATTGTCATGCTGATACAATCATCGTCTTCTAACTGTTCCTCTTCTGTATTATGCAACCGACGCTGTAAAATGTGTTCGTATTCTTTCGCACTTTAAGTTTTACTAAGCGCAGTAAGGGGACCACACCTTAACCACGAAACGTGTCCGCACACCGTAACACCACCACCTACGTAACTCACTGTTGGCACTACATGCAATGGTTGGTAACGATCAACAGGAATTAGCCAAACCCATATCATTCCATTGGATCGCCATAGGGTATCGCGTGATTCATCATTCGAATTAACTCGTTTTGAGCCATCCAGTGTCCACTGTACCCCATTACATTTAATAATCGCAACCATTGTGCTATCTGTTCTGGTGTCAGCACTTTGGAATAAATGAGTCATCCCTTCCACTGATTTATGCGGTTTTACAACCCCCCTTCACGTTTCCACTTCAAAAATCACATCACCAACAGTCGACTTGGGCAGCCTTAGAATATTTGAAATGTCCGTGATTGATTTGTTACTCATGCGGCAGCCAATGACCAGTCCACATTAGAGGTCTCTGACCTTTCCTGTCCGACTCATTTTGTTGTTACTGCTTCTCTGCCGGCAAAATAATACTCATTGCCTCCTTTTATACGGGCAGGTCAGCCCTCAGTAGACAACCTCACGCAGGCTACAGCAGTCCACCCCCCCCCCCTCCACCCCCCCCGTGAACGTCTCACACCAGACGAGTGTAGCCCCAATGTTTGCGTGGTAGAGTAATGGTGGTGCACGCGTACGTGGAGACAGTGTTTGCTCACCAATCGCCGACATAGTGTAACTGAGGCGGAATAAGGGGAACCAGTCCGTATTCGCCGAGGCAGGTGAAAAACCGCCTTAAAAGCCATCCACAGACTGCCCGGCACACCGGACCTCGAGACTAATCCGCCGGGCTGATTCGTGCCGGGGACCGGCACGTCTTCCCGCTCGGAATCGAGATTCCGTAGTTTCCGTTAGCATTAGTGTTGATAGGTTATGAAACAGAATTACTAACTCGCTTGTCGTAACATGTCAATAGTGCCAATGTCACAATAGTGCCTACCATTCCGTTGATATATCACTCCGCGAGAAATTCTCGCAGACTGTCGAAGGAATCGTGGCAGAAGGATGGGAGTTATCTGTAGCGGAATCTACTCGGAAAATCCGTAGTAGAAGAGCCGGCAGCGACAAGCGTGCGTGCCGCCGGAACGCCCGGTCATTAGCCGTCATAATCTTAACGACGCACCCCGTGCGCCCATGCTAAGTGTCTCACAGCCTTATAAAAGACGCTTTAGTACACCGTCTGGGCAGAGTGTGCCGTACAGCAACACACAACACACAGCAAGATGAACACTGTGGTCGCAATTCTCCTCGTCGGTGAGTTTCATCTTCCATTTCATTATTGTTAAAAGTTAGAGTGCCCTTTTCAATTTCTATTTATTTTAGTACTGGATTACGTGAAAATATTTTTGCTGCCTTAGATTTCAGGTGTAATTTGTAGAACCTCTACTAATTATCAGAACAGGCGTAGTCCGTGGGCAGATAGCCATTAGCCTTCCTCGTCGTGGTTTACGTTTAGAAAACAATCTATACCCATATCTACACCTATACTGTCTATCTATTAACACTTTTATAAAAATTATTGTACATTGTATGTACGTTCCACATCTCCTCCTAAAACACTTTACCGATTTCAACCAAATTTGGTACATATACCGTTTACTATCTCGAAAGAAACACTGTTAGAGTAACTACGTATCTTCTATGGGGGTGCGGATGGGTATCAAAAGGGGGTGATGTAAAAGCATAACTCAGGAATGCATGGAGCATTGCCAACCAAAATTTTGTATATACATGACATAGCCTTTATATGAAAATTTAAATGTATGTAACGTAATTGTAACTGATTAATTATTTTTACCACACTCGTTTAACCTGAAAAAATGTTAGCAGGCTTATTACACTCAACACTTCAGTGTGCTAAATAATTGATTATAATTACTGTATTTCCTTTTGCTGAAGTTACGTTAACGTACTGATACGTTGTTACACACCGAAACAGAAACAACATATGAAAATGATCTGTTTTCGTCTCAGAGTTTGAAACTTTAGGGTTCTGTATATATATTTATTTATAACACATTGGTTAATTTTAATTGCGTGAAGCATATTTCGTTACACCTGTCTCTGTAGTGGCACATACGTGAAAAATAACATACTCGACATTAGTGGTGGCCCAGTACGGGAAAATTTGCATCATAATACAAAAACAATGACGGAGATGCTTTGCTACTTTCATAAATACATAAAATGAATAAATATCGTCAATACTATCTGGATTAGAAGAGCCATAATTACCAAAAATAGTTGTACCGAACGTAACCGCGGACAACAATAGTGTAAGATCGTAACTAATAAAACTGTCGGATGTTGTTGTTGTTGTGGTCTTCAGTCCTGAGACTGCTTTGATGCAGCTCTCCATGCTACTCTATCCTATGCAAGCTGCTTCATCTCCCAGTACTTACTGCAACCTACGTCCTTCTGAATCTGCTTAGTGTATTCATCTCTTGGTCACCCTCTACGATTTTTACCCTCCACACTGCCCTCCAATGCTAACTTTGTGATCCCTTGATGCCTCAGAACATGTCCTACCAACCGGTCCCTCCTTCTTGTCAAGTTGTGCCACAAACTCCTCTTCTCCCCGATTCTATTCAGTACCTCCTCATTAGTTATGTGATCTACCCATCTAATCTTCAGCATTCTTCTGTAGCACCACATTTCGAAAGCTTCTATTCTCTTCTTGTCCAAACTATTTATCGTCCATGTTTCACTTCCATACATGGCTACACTCCATACAAATACTTTCAGAAATGACTTCCTGACACTTAAATCTATACTCGATGTTAACAAATTTCTCTTCTTCAGAAACGCTTTCATTGCCATTGCCAGTCTACATTTTATATCCTCTCTTGTTCGACCATCGACAGTTATTTTGCTCCCCAAATAGCAAAACTCCTTTACTACTTTAAGTGCCTCATTTCCTAATCTAATTCCCTCAGCATCACCCGACTTAATTCGACTACATTCCATTATCCTCGTTTTGCTTTTGTTGATGTTCATCTTATATCCTACTTTCAAGACACTGTCCATTCCGTTCAACTGCTCTTCCAAGTCCTTTGCCGTCTCTGACAGAATTACAATGTCATCGGCGAACCTCAAAGTTTTTATTTCTTCTCCATGGATTTTAATGCCTACTCCGAATTTTTCTTTTGTTTCCTTTGCTGCTTGCTCAATATACAGATTGAATAACATCGGGGAGAGGCTACAACCCTGTCTCACTCCCTACCCAACTGCTGCTTCCCTTTCATGTTCCTCGACTCTTTAACTGCCATCTGGTTTCTGTACAAATTGTAAATAGCCTTTAGCTCCCTGTATTTTACCCCTGCCACCTTTAGAAGGGATCGGTTGGTAGGACATGTTTTGAGGCATCAAGGGATCACAAATTTAGCATTGGAGGGCAGCGTGGAGGGTAAAAATCGTAGAGGGAGACCAAGAGATTAATACACTAAGCAGATTCAGAAGGATGTAGGTTGCAGTAGGTACTGGGAGATGAAGAAGCTTGCACAGGATAGAGTAGCATGGAGAGCTGCATCAAACCAGCCTCAGGACTGAAGACCACAACAACAACAACAACCTTTAGAATTTGAAAGAGAGTATTCCAGTCAACATTGTCAAAAGCTTTCTCTAAGTCTACAAATACTAGAAACGTAGATTTGCATTTCCTTAATCTTTCTTCTAAGATAAGTCGTAAGGTCAGTATTGCCTCACGTGTTCCAATATTTCTACGGAATCCAAACTGATCTTCCCCGAGGTCGGCTTCTACTAGTTTATCCATTCGTCTGTAAAGGATTCGCGTTAGTATTTTGCAGCTGTGGCTTATTAAACTGATTGTTCGGTAATTTTCACATCTGTCAACACCTGCTTTTTTTGGGATTGGAATTATTATATTCTACTTTAAGTCTGAGGGTATTTCGCCTGTCTCATACATCTTGCTCACCAGATGGCAGAGTTTTGTCAGGACTGGTTCTCCCAAGGCCGTCAGTAGTTCTAATGGAATGTTGTCTACTCCCGGGTCTTGTTTCGACTCAGGTCTTTCAGTGCTCTGTCAAACTCTTCACGCAGTATCATATCTCCCACTTCGTCTTCATCTACATTCTCTTCCATTTCCAGAATATTGTCCTCAAGTACGTCGCCCTTGTATAGACCCTCTATATACTCCTTCCACCTTTCTGCTTTCCCTTCTTTGCTTAGAACTGGGTTTCCATCTGAGCTCTTGATATTCATACAAGTGGTTCTCTTTTCTCCAAAGGTCTCTTTAATTTTCCTGTAGGCTGTATCTATCTTACCCCCAGTGAGATAAGCCTCTACATCCTTACATTTGTCCTCTAGCCATCACTGCTTAGCCATTTTGCACTTTCTGTCGATCTCATTTTTGAGAAGTTTGTATTCCATTTTGCCTACTGCATTTACTGCATTTTTATATTTTCCCCTTTCGTCAATTATATTCAGTATTTTTTCTGTCACCCAAGGATTTCTACTAGCCCTCGTCTTTTTACCTACTTGATCCTCTGCTGCCTTTACTAGTACATCCCTCAAAGCTACCCATTCTCCTTCTACTGTATTTCTTTCCCCCATTCCTGTCAATTGTTCCCTTATGCTCTCTCTGCAACTCTGTACAACCTCTGGTTTAGTCAGTTTATCCAGGTCCCATCTCCTTAAATTCCCACCTTTTTGTAGTTTCTTCAGTTTTAATCTACAGTTCATAACCAACAGATTGTGATCGAATCCACATCTACCCCTGGAAATGTCTTACAATTTAAAACCTAGTTCCTAAATCTCTGTCTTACCATTATATAATCTATCTGAAACCTGTCAGTATCTCCAGGCTTCTCCCATGTATAAAACCATGATTCTTGAACCAAGTGTTAGCTATGATTAAGTTGTGCTCTGTGCAAAATTCTACCAGGCGGCTTCCTCTTTCATTTCTTACCCCCAATCCATATTCACCTACTACGTTTCCTTCTCTCCCTTTTCCTACTATCGAATTCCAGTCACGCATGACTATTAAATTTTCGTCTCCCTTCACTACCTGAATAATTTCTTTCATCTCATCATACATTTCATCAATTTCTTCATCATTTGCAGAGCTAGTTGTCATATAAACTTCTACTGTTTTAGTAGGTGTGGGCTTCGTGTCTATCTTGGGCACACTAATGCGTTCACTATGCTGTTTGTAGTAGCTTACCCGCACTCCTATTTTTTTTATTCATTATTAAACCTACTCCTGCATTACCCCTATTTGATTTTGTATTTATAACCCTGTATTAGGCTGACCAAAAGTCTTGTTCCTCCTGTCACCGAACTCCACTAATTCCCACTATATCTAACTTTAACCTATCCATTTCCATTTTTACGTTTTCTAACCTACCTGCCCGATTAAGGGATCTGACATTCCACGCTCCGATCCGCAGAACGCCAGTTTTCTTTCTCCTGATAGCGACGTCCTCTTGAGTAGTTCCCGCCCGGACATCCGAATGGGGGACTATTTTACCTCCGGAATGTTTTACCCAAGAGGACGCCATCATGATTTAACCATACAGTAAAGCTGCATGCCCTCGGGAAAAATTACGGCTGCAGTTTCCCCTTGCTTTCAGCCGTTCGCAGTACCAGCACAGCAAGGCCGTTTTGGTTAGGGTTACAAGGCCAGATCAGTCAATCATCCAGACTGTTGCCCCTGCAACTACTGAAAAGGCTGCTGCCCCTCTTCAGGAACCACACGTTTGCCTGGCCTCTCAACAGATACCCCTCCGTTGTGGTGGCACCTACGGTACGGCCATCTGTATCGCTGAGGCACGCAAGTCTCCCCCCAACGGCAAGGTCCATGGTTCATTGGGGGGAAACTGTCGGTAACTGCAGGAAACAACAATTCTACTATAAATGAAACACAGTTTCAACAGTAAAAAATAATATTGTATTATTATATTGTTACACAATTGAACAATTATTACACTTATTACAGACCTCTCAACATGGAACGTAGGAAGAGCGCGTCTTGCTAAATCGGCGGCAGTACTCGAATGGGGTTCGATGTCTTCTCTGTAATCGGACAAATAAAAATTAATAGGGTTTATATTGTCTTCTTTAAGCATTGTCTACACGGATAATAAATCGTGCTTATTGTCTGTATCCTTTTCATTCGATGCTCTTCGCATGGAAAATGTCAATGTTGTCACATACGAGAGTTGCAACTTTAATAGCGGCAACTGTTAATTTGCAGCTCGTACAAAATAGATATGTGTTTCAAAGTTTTATTGCTCTTCAAAGTAGTCACCAACATAGTGTAGAACCCGTTGCCAACGATGTGAAAGTCGTAGTGTACTCTTAGCAGTGCCAATTGTGTTGACAGTTCGAGCGGCGCGGTCTATTGCCCGACGAATTTGTAGCAGTTCTGAAGCGAATGCCATGAAGTGTTTCCTTCAGTTTAGAAATCGAGTTGAACTAACGAAGGCTTAAGTCAGGGGAGTGCAGTAGGTGGTATAGCACTTAGCAGCCCCATCAGTTAAACAAATCAGTAACAGCTTGCACTGTACGTGCTTGAGCATTGTCTTGCAAAATGATGGTCAGATCATGCAGAAAGTGTCATCACTTCTGTCTCTAAGCTGGTCGTAGGTTGCGTTCCAAAAATGAACTGCGTAGAGACAGAAGTAATGACACTTTCTGCAGGACCTGACCATCATTTTGCAGGACAGTGCTCAAGCACGTACAGTGCAATCTGTTACTGATTTGTTTAACTGATGGGGCTGCTAAGTGCTATACCACCTACTGCACTCCCCTGACTTAAACCCTCTTGAGTTCAACTCGATTTCTAAACTGAAGGAAACACTTCACGGCACTCGCTTCAGAACTGCTACAAATTCGTCGGGCAATAGACCGCGCCGCTCGAACTGTCAACACAACTGGCACTGCTAAGACTATTCTACGACTTCCACATCGCTGGCAACGGGTTATACACAATGCTGGTGACTACTTTGAAAGTCGCAAAACTTTGAAACACGTATCTATTTTGTATCAGCTGTAAATAAGTAGTTGCCAATATCAAAGTTCCAACCCTCGTATTACAAAAAAAAATGTTCAAATGTGTGTGAAATCTTATGGGACTTAACTGCTAAGGTCATCAGTCCGTAAGCTTACACACTACTTAACCTAAATTATCCTAAGGTCAAACACACGCACCCATGCCCGAGGGAGGACTCGAACCTCCGCTGGGACCAGCCGCACAGTCCATGACTGCAGCGCCCTAGACCGCTTGGCTAATCCCACGCGGCCCTCGTATTACAGAAAAACAGTAAGTCCTTTTCTCAAGTATATTCACAGGGAAAAATACACCATAAGACGGAATGAACTCATGACATATAAAAATATTGAATAACTATAGATGTTAGTATCACATCAATAGTTTCCGGCGTCGGTAAACAGTCCCAATGAGCTGTTACACGTAGGGGTTGGAGGGAAGATGTGCGGGGTGGGCGGCGCAAAGACCATGACGTATCAGCATATCTCTGTGGGGCCTGAAGGAAAATCTACCAGACTTATCAATTGCTACCTGGACAAAATTACTGTGACAGTGAGACACTTGTAGCAACCCAATGGCTGAAGGTTGGCGCGGAAATATGTGACAGAAAATTCGGGAACGACTGGGACAGTTTCAACAAATTATACATGACTCATTATTTGTTCAACAATACCATTAGAATATTACCCCTATGGGAGAGGGGTAATATTGGAACTGATTTCCTTCGTTTGGTTGAATTGGAACACTTTAAAAGTATGCACCGTCAACCAAAACGCGAGATTCAGCTCTCCAGCTATCCACTAATTTTGTCAACATATTTCTCGGCCAAAGATCATACCACACGGCTGAATACCTTACTGATACCGCATATAGAGTTGCCAGGTCCAAAAGAAGAGAAGCTGGACTCGGCGTTGTATTTTTCTGGACATTTTATCTTAAGCACAGGACTATTCCTTTGATATTTTCAATCGTTGCAGTTAGGTTTTTGAAAGATCAAATTTAAACGAGCATGAACTAAGAAAACAATCAGTAAACAGCCTTCTGATTTGGCAGTTACGGTAGCAACTAAGTGCTCAGCCTTCTCAATTGCACAGTATTATTGCTAAGATAATTTTACCAAAAAATAAAAGTTCTTCATTATACATAATAAACGATAACGTATTTTACTGCGACAGAAAACGAATAAATATTCAACAACTTTGGTTATTTCAATTGGACTTATGAATAATCAGTATTGGAATAGGGAAGGTACGGCGCAGACTAATTATCGTTCGCAGTTGCTCGTCTGTACACGAGTAGGAACGACACAAGGTTATCACGCATGGAGCAAACTGCTAGCGGGATGTGGCGGGGCGAGATGGCATCGATTGATGGGTACATTCCTTTATGCCTCGCTTGCTCCGCGCGTAGCGTGGTTGTGGACGTTGTGTGTTAGGCTCGCTCGTTCTACGAAGAGAAACACAGGATGCAGGACATAAGAATAATACCGGTTGGTTTGTCTGTACATCCTTATGATGAGTCCTCTTATTCATCCTTTACTTATTTCTCCCGCGTACGTCATTAGCTTGCAAAGGGCCGTAGTTGTGTGTGCTTTACTCATCGCTGAAAAGCCTAACAAAAGCTGGACAGGCAGAGCACTTGTATATCCGACAGGACACGACCGTAAAACGTTGGACATGTCCGGTTGAGGCGGGACACCTGGTAGTCCTAACAACAGTACATTTAACGTTTTCTCTGGAGTTACTTAGTGTAAATCAGTGGAAAATCAGATAGTTGCTAATCGCAATCTTTTTTGTCGAAACGATGATAAGTTGTCGTTGTCAACCTGTCAGCCTGCTTCAGACGAAACCGAATTCTGTCGGTCAGATTCAACGGAAGTGGAAAATGCAAAACTATTGCAAAGAAATGAAACATGTTATTAATGACACCATTGATTTCAGGCTGTGCTGGAACACGTCAGCACAATGCAGGCTGGTGTGAAAAGTTTTAAATATGTGTAGAATTGAATATGCGTGAATATATGTGACATGTGTGCATGAGGGCGAAGGGGTGCACAAAAAGCTGGTGTCTAAAAAACGATAATCTTCACGGGAAAGTAACCAAACAACTAGTTTAGTAATTGTGTATTTTTAGAAGTTTTGGGTGTAGAAAATTAATTTTTACACTTTTAGAAGCAAACGCAACAAGTATACACAGAGTAGTATTGAAGAGAAGATCAGGACTAAAACTATTACATTGTAATACCTATAGTCCTCACCTTCTCTTCAGTACTGCTTTGTGTACACTTATTAGTATGTTTGCTTCTAAAAGTCCTGTGTCGTATATTGATATTCATGACATGCTCCACACATTATTTAAGTAATGACAAATATAAAACTGTGACTTAAATCATTTTAACCCGTATCCGTGAAGATGGTCCATGACATTGGTCGATATTCGGGTTTAAAATAAAAGCGGCTGATAGTCAAACATGCATTTTATATATTACTTGATGGCTGTTGATAGTTCCTTCCAAAAATGTTCAAATTTTCAAAAGATTTCACAGCCCTATGTGGAGATAGTCGTACTACTAGCGGAAGAACGCTAGATATTGGTTTTGTTAATTCAGTGCGCTAATCACGCTTCACTTCCACGTGAACATGAAGGAATAAAAGTATATTGCTGATTTCGCATTGCTTTAGAGAGTTGAGGTCACATCACATCGTCTCAGAATACCTACATTTCATTACGCGTCACTAGGACGTGCGGAACTCCTTTGCCATACCCTACCTTCATCTGGGCTGCGAAAAATCCTTGACGGAACGAGACTCCTACTCGTGATTTCGATCAGTACTAACCAGCGAGAAGGCTGAGTGGTAATACATTGGATTCATATTCGGGGGGACAACAGGTTCACATTCCGGTCCAGCTAAAGATATTTAGGTATTTTTTAGTTTGCTTAATCGCTGAAGACAAATTCTGGGGGGGGGGGGGGGTTCGTTTGTGAAGGTCGTTACCCATTTCCTCTGTCTTCAAAGACGTCGACGATGGGATGTTCAACTATCGAATCCTCTTTCTTCAGTTAAAACTGTCAGTTGCGTTTCATGGAAATACTGTAAAAATTCCTGTTCCAGCTGAAATTGAGCTCTAATCTCTCGTGTTTTTATAATAGCTGATTACACTGTTGCAGAAGGCTTGGTAGCATCCTCGACGGCCAGAGACAACAATTGAAGGGTGGAAAAGTCAAACGTTCTAAGAGCCACTTCTTCACAAATCACGTTTTCTGTGCTATTGTGTTCTTGTCACTCCGTTACATGTCCTTAGATTTGTCCCTAGTGTCAAATCATTGTTTCAAATATTTACCAATAGATGGCGCTTGGTATTTGTACCAAGTAGTGCTTTCTTCTGCAGTATCAAATGCCATGCGCCAACATCTTTGTTCTGCAAGACAGACTGTTGAGTCAGCTTAAGCTACGAACCTGTTCCGTGTAATTCCATTGCATAGAATTTCTTTGATTTTAAAGATGCTGCGGAAACTTTATGAGTGCAGATGAGTAAGAGCTCCAAATGCAGTAGGTCAAAGTATCTGATGCTCATCCGTTTCAAACAGCTACAAAAAATTCTTTCACTTAAGCGGAAGAATGGTAAAAGGGTATCGAAAAAAGAAAAGACCATGTCTGATGTATGTTATGCCGTACTTCATCTGAAAGACCAGCTATGTTTACCATTTGTAAAATAAAAAGATCTATTCGTAATGGTCCCATTTCTTCCTCAACGGCGCAGGAACTACTACAGTAAATTTAGCGACACCTGACTGCAAGAATGTAATTACGTAAGAAACAGAAGTCAATAATGAGAAATTTTGTTCTTAAATTTAATTTCATTATTCTTTTTCAAAAATGGAAAACTTATGATACGTGTGTTTTGTTGACTGCATTTCAGCTAGTTCAAGTATTAGTGCTGTTTTTCTATGCTCGTTTCACCACAAAAAATGTAGTGTCTCTGTATTAATGGCACCTGAAACAAAAACTTTCTTATTAGCACTCAGAACTAGTCAGTTCCGTGGTGTGGCACCTCGATCGTCTAATTTTCTTGATTATTACGGCGATAAGGAGAGCAGCATAATTCTGTGGTATCAGAATACTTTCTCAGTTCCTTGGACACAAATAAGTTCGCACATATTGGCGTTTTGATTCTGCATATAAATGTGATATTTCCCCCTTGGACTGTGTGACGCTTCCACGCTTCAGACATCTGTAGGTATTGCGTAACTCCTGCTTCTCCCGCTCCTAAATGACACCACGTGGGTCGTTACATCTGAAGACACATCAATGGTTGTCTCCGTGGCAGGTGTTGAGGGCGAATAACTATAAGCTGCTATTGAAAGCAACGCCTTAACCTTGAAATATTTCCAGCTAACCTTCCTCTATTCGGATCATCAGCCTCTAACTGCCTGCTCTTACAGTCTGTAGATCCTTGTCAGCTAGTGGACAACAAGGTAAACCGGTGTGGCTCCGATTAAGTTCCGCATACCGTCCGAAACAAATACCAGGATCATAAACTACATAAATACCATAACTGTCAGAATCAGTGGAACTGTAATGCAGCAACATAACCACGTCTCTATTTAATTTCTATAATAGCAACTATTTGTCGAATGGAATTGTTAGCGTCATTTGAAAGTGCATTACAAATAAAGCCTCTTAAACGTTGAATGTTAACATGTTGAGACGTGCCGGTTACGATTGGCGTATCATACGCAGTTAGACGCACACATTTTGAAAAAACAAAATAATATATTCTCACCATGCAAGAAGTTAAAACCGGATTTTGGATCAAAGTCAAAGACCGAAGACAGAATGCTGATCAGAATGAAATATGGGAATAAACAAACGTTAATATGGCGCAAAATACCAAAAATCTATTAACAAACACGAAACATACGTCATGCAGTGGGGTGTCCATATTGCTCTCAGTCATATGAACAATGTGTTACCTACGTGTGTGTAAGTTTGTGGTTAAGCCTGAAAAGTAGCTCCAATGTAAAGAAGTGTGGGCAGAAGGCAATATGCAAATAGCAAATCATTCATCAACGTTTCGTGTAAAATATAATCAGATCGTAGTCCTATTCTGAGACGTAGAAATAATTACTCAGAGGTCTTATTAAACCTCTTCCACATTCACTCACAAAGAAAGTAGCGATATTTTGGGTGTTTGTGCATTTCTCTACAATTGCGTCAAGTTGTATGCTTTGAATGCTCCTACGAGACAAGACTTGTGTTTTCAATTACCTAACACAGCTAACAGCTGAATCTCTCATAGCAAATATGGGAACAATGAAGCAATACGCTTCATATTTATTTATTAAAATAAAATTATTTTTTGAAGATGGGTCGTGAAGGAAATTACTTAAATAAGTATATAACAGCCACTGTTTCCTGAACAAAAATGTATCTATTTACAGGCCTTTTCAATGCGTTCTAAAATCTCGAGGTTTAAGAAAGTCTCTCTATCCTCGGGAATATAATATTTGACTGCTGTGAGTCACTTTACAAAAAAATGGTTCAAATGGCTCTGAGCACTATGGGGCTTCTGAGGTCATCAGTCCCCTACAACTTAGAACTACTTAAACGTAACTAACCTAAGGACATCACACACATCCATGCCCGAGGCGTCACTGTACAAAGATGAGATATTGCAGTTCTGTTAGATCTATTGACCCCTTCTGTAAGGCGTCGGATTTAATAAAGAAGCGAACAAGTACATGCGTTTATCGGTGTGCGAAGTAGCTGACAGCCATTGGTACCTCTGTACGATTCGGCAAAACCACTGTTCATATGCGAACGATACGAAGTACAACACATTACATACTGCAATAGTATTCGAGTGTTTGAGAATAGCAGCAGTTTATAACAACATGACACATCGCGAGTTTACAGGGAAGTATGATCATAGATCTATTTTACTCAAACTGAACTCCCACAACACATGACCAGTGAAATATTAATCCATATGTATAGAACTTTTGAATGTTTCATCCGATAGGCTATTCTGTGTTTCCATGAGTAGCCGTGTGTACCAATATTCTGTTATCATGACTTTTCGAAATCACCATTTTTTCAGTAAACTGAAGCAAATGTAGCACTTACACTATGTAGATACTACACTTAAATTTCACTTGTGCAAACAACTATCGTATGAAAGCCAGCTCGTTCTGTTCATCCACGAGATCCAGAAAGCAGTAGATACTGGCGCCCAGACTGGTACCGTGTTTCTTGACCGCCAGACACAGTTGGAAACACTTCCGTACCACTGACTAGTGAAAAAATTACGAGCGTTCCGAGTATTAAACCAGTCGTGTGACTGGACTGAAGAAAACCTAGCAAACAGAACACAGCTGAAAGTAAGTTGCAAAACCCCCGTTCGGCCAATACGTCAAAATTGTTTGTCAGTCTGGCATCTGTACCAGATAGGATAGAGAAGAAAGAGAAACTCAAAAGAAAAGCAGCACTTTTCGTTACAGGTTCATTTAGTAAGCACCAAAACGTTTCGAGAAGAATCAGCCAATATCTTGGGTCCCCGTACGGGAATCTCGCGAAAAGGTAATGAAGCTAACAGATTCAAGCCTACACAGAGGCTCACCAACAATCGTTTCTTGCGCGGACCATTCGCGACTAGAACAGAAAAAGGGTGGGAAGTGGCAGAGATACACTAAGTAACCCACAATAAGACGGTTGCCGAATGTACACTACTAGCGACTGGCGTATTGTGATGAGCCAGTTGCTCAGCTTCTCTCTCTCTCTCTCTCTCTCTCTCTCTCTCTCTCTCTCTCTTTCTCTCTCTCTCTCTCGTGAACTCAATATCAAAAGCTCCTCAAACGCTAATCTTTCTTTCTTTCTTTCTTTAATATCATTTTGTAGTGTACGTTTATGAAGTTTTAGAGATGTTTAGCTTACTTGGATCACCTACTACATCACTCGCTCTGGGACTATGGGTACGTCCTTCAGTTACTTATGGGCCACAGGTTTGTATGACATCTCATAACCCTAAATGAAACGGAAGGAAATCTTAATACGACAATTAAACATGCGCTTACCAACATATTTTATAGTTGTTTTTAGAGACAAATTTGCCTATAACAACACAACACAGGCCGCAAGAGAAAACGTGGCGAACTATTTGATATAACATATCTGTGGCTTATCGAGCTGATGAACCACGTCATACTGCCCTACAAAAACAATCTAAACCACAGCACATGCATGCCGTTCGAGATTTTTAATGTTCTCTGGCCCTCTTATTCCCCCAGCTTTCGTTAACATTAGTTGAGTTAACCTTTACTCTGTCAATGGACGTAATCATGCACACATGTTTGTTTTGTGCCACATACGCACAGAAATGCGATGTATACCCGTCCACATGTACCAGCGATGAATAAGAATGTGAAATGAAGCGTAAAGCTTAAAATAACTGCTTGAAAATGATCCACAGTTGAAATTAGTCAACTGTACGGATAACAGCCTACAGCCTACTTGGACCACATTTTCCTTCTGTTCACTCAGTTCCAAGAGCGCTAGATTACGTGTCCACTCGTGACGACATGTAAAAAGGAAGTGTACATTGTTAACTGGCTTTCTCGCTCGGTTTCAATTTCTATTAAAATTATTCTGGATTGTAGATCTTGTCGTCTTGAAAAATGATGTACGAACGTGCCGACCACTGTTGCCATTCGTCTTCATCTGATTACTATATATGGGTGTGGGTTGTGTAATATACCGATTCAGTACGGTGTACACAATGACGTCCATGGAACGGACGTTTGGCATCATTCTGAATGGAGTTGCACTGAAGGGTATATTCACTTTTCTAAAATACGTACAAAATTTTGCTTAGCTAATGGTCTTGAAGTTGTCTTCGCTGTCTTTTCATAGAGCCATGATAATGTCCGCTGGTCTGGATTGTACAGAAAGCATCCACATATGCTAGAATTCTGAACGCCTGACGTGTCAATAACAACGAATGAAGTAAATATCTATACATTTCAATATCTGTATTTTGACTCTTCAGAAATTGGTATAACATAATGTAGCATTCATTCGTTTTCTTTGTCTCTCAGTTCCTACAATGTCTGCTTTCTACTGCATCACAAAACACGACTTGCCTCCACTACCCCACAACTTCCTGGAAAATATACAAAGACGAAGTACAAAGATAACATCTGAAGCAAAGAGGTGTACGTTATGAAAGACATTAGGTCAGAAATATTTAGCTAAACCTGTTAGATTTAACTTTACGGATTTTTGTGTTAAAACTTCAAAATTTGTTCCAAACACATAAGATATAAATAGTTATGCATGAAGTAATGAATTTTACTGGGTGTAGTTTTACACGATTTTTGTACTATGTAATGAAATTACGGATACCCGTCGGTACTGAAGAAATCAGAAAATGCCTCAGCTTGATTACATCACAACTGTCAGTGGTAAGTTTTCGTTATGTGCTCAAGACGAGACGTTGAATCCTGATCTTCCTTCTGTCCGTATCGGCTCAAATGCCTGTCCATAGTCTTAATCACGGCCTCTTGATCCAATGTTGCAGCTTTGGTGGCTTGCGCTCATGCGCAACTGGGCAGCGTACATTGCGGTGTCGGCTGCGCCTGTTCTCAGGGACAACAACCCGTGTGCGGCAACAATGGCGTCACGTACCTCAACGAGTGTGAGCTGCGCTGCGCACAGTGCGATTTACCGGGTAAGTCCAACACCTGCTGCCCACATGTCGTCCCCTCCTGTGCAGCCACCTCCAAATGTGGCTCACGGTAATTACCATTATGCCCGGCCCTTCTTTTATGCTCGGACTTGTCATCTGACGCCGATCCTGAGGGCTCACTACTTCCGTCGCTGTAGTGAGTGATTTTCTCGTATAAATTGCGAATGATACTTGCCTGCAATAACTAGATCCACTGCGATTCTGCAAGAAAACAAGCCGTCATATCTCATCAAGAAAAAGGAATGGTGTTCATCTCCGGTTTATGCCAGTGAGCAATGACTTTTTGGAACCTCATGCTGCAGCCGGACTCAGTCAAAGGTACTCTGGTCAGACAAGTATGGCTGTCTACTTGGAAAGCGGATAACAATCACTAGTGTCCAAATCACATTGTTCCCACAGCACAAATGGCAAGTTGATTACAGGCGGAATAGGAGAAGTGGTTGTAGATTGATCCAGGGAGAATCCGGTGGAATACATTCACGTTTTACAAGACTATATTGTCAATAATTTGAGCCCTTTATTCGGCAAAAGCCCATGGGGAGGACGGCTCTGTTTGTGCCTTCAATGTTTGTCATTGGGTTAAGATATGCAGGAGAAATTCTGTAGATTTTGGAAAGCAGGAGAGATTTTTTAATAGAACAGAAGCTGAGAAGGAGGGTTGTGAGTCGTGAGTGGATAGCGAATTCGTTAACACCCTAAACCACGAAACTAAAAGAGCTGGATTCGAGTTCTAAATTGGAATACAGGTTCAGTCCGTCTTCGAGTTTGTCAGCATTATATATTCTTTAAAGAGCTTGCGTCGATACACTTATGTGGAAGGGATTTTGTTACCTTTATTATTGCGTTACGGTTGACCATTTTCTGTTTCGCAGCGGGAATCAGCTCCTAGAAAATATTTGTGCTCATTTGACAAATATCAGCCGGTAGAGGCAATTGGGATAAGAAGTAGGACTTAGCCATTACCGAGAAAAGTTATCATGAACAAGATGATGCAAGATTGAAATAATATTAGATGACATTTCTAGACACGCCGCGGAGCCGTGAACAGCTGTGCTACACTCATGCTCATAAATTAAGGTTATGCTGATACATGGTGAACAACGCTCTGGTGGGCGATTTGCGCTCATAAATTAAGGATAATGCTGATACATGGCGAAAGAACGCTCTGGTGGGTGGTTTGCGTGTTTAAATCACCTCGAGGTATGACCAAGCGGTGCATTTGGCCTGCGGTCGTCGCACGGTGGCGCTGGCAGCAGTCCACATACCCAGAGCTGTGTTGGTGCATGTTAGAGTATGGTGCAGCGAGTAAGTGTTCAGACGTTTTCAGACGTACTAATGGTGATTGTGTTGAAAATGGCTCAAAGAATACATACTGATGACATTATGATGGGTAGAATACTAGGGCGACTGGAGGCTGGGCAAACACAGCAGGTCGTAGCACGGGCCTCCGTGTGCCACAAAGTGTGATCAAGACTATGGCAACGATTCCAGCAGACATGAAACGTGTCCAGGCGCTACAGTACGGGACGTCCACAGTGTTCAACACCACAAGAAGACCGATATCTCACCATCAGTGCCCGCAGACGGCCACGGATTACTGCAGGTAGCCTTACCGCAGCCACTGGAACAGTTCTCTCCAGACACAGTCTGCAGACGACTGTGCAGACATGGTTTATTCGCCAGGAGACCTGCAAGGTGCATTCCACTGACCTCTGGTCACAGCAGAGCCCGTAAAGCCTGGTGTCAAGAACACAGTACGTGGTCATTGGAACAGTGGTCCCAGGTTATGTTCACGGACGAGTCCAGGTATAGTCTGAGCAGTGAATCTCACCGGGTTTTCATCTGGCGTGAACCAGGAACCAGATAACAACCCCTTAATGTCCTTGAAAGGGACCTGTATGGAGGTCGTGGTTTGATGGTGTGGGATGGGATTATGATTGGTGCACGTACACCCCTGTATATCTTTGACAGAGGAACTGTAACAGGTCTGGTGTATCGGGACGACATTTTGCACCAGCATGTCCGCCTTTTGAAGAGTACAGTGGGTCCCACCTTCGTCCTGATGGATGATAACGCGCGGTCCCACCGAGCTGCCATCGTGGAGGAGTACCTTGAAACAGAAGATATCAGGCAAATGGAGTGACCTGCCTGTTCTCCAGACCTAAACCTCATCGAGCACGTCTGGGATGGTCTGGCTCGACGTATCGCTGCACGTCTTCAAACCCCTAGGACACTTCAGGAGTTCCGACAGCCATTGGTTCAAGAATGGGAGGCTATACTCCAGAAGCTGCTGGACCACCTGATCCAGAGTATGTAAACCCATTGTGCAGCCTGTGTACGTGTGCACGGTGATCATATCCCATATGATGTCGGGGTACATGCGCAGGAAACAGTGGCGTTTTGTAGCACATGTGTGTGTGTGTGTGTGTGTGTGTGTGTGCGGACTTACAGATCTGGGTCGTTTGTGTTCCCTATGTGCCTCTGCTATTAGCGCCAGTTTTGTGTAGTGCCACGCTGTGTGGCACCACGTTCCGCAATTATCCTTTTATAAGCATGAGTGTAGGTGTGCTTTGTGGCTATAGGTCGCGAAATGTACACACTGACGACTGTACTGAGCACACTTACGCATGGCACGCGATTGTTATGTGACGAAGATAACTTATTCACATTTATTATTCATGCACTTGAGCATACACTGTTTGATCAAAAATACTCGTACGCCCGTCTGTAATACAGAACTGGTGACTAGACGTCACAAGAGACGGACCCGCCATTACAGGAGGAGGCAGAGACTTTTGTTTTGTCAGTAGAGAAGCCGTAGCAACGGAATGGGACGGTCAGCAGAGCTCAGTGATCTCGAACATGCGCTAGTCATTCGATGTCACCTGAATAAAGAATTTATCAGAGACATTTCAATCCCTCTGAAGCTGCAAATCGACCGTTGGTGGTGTGCTTGTGAAGTGGGAATGTGAAGGAATAACCACAGCTGAATCTAGATCGTGTGCTGACGGACAGCGTCCATCGATCATTGAGGGGGTGGGGGGGGGGGGTGAGGGTTGCAAAAAATCACATGAAATCAGCAGAAAGTATCACTTGTGAGTTGTGATTTCCAAAGTGCTACCAGCAGAACACCTAGCATAACGACTGTGCGTAGGTGGTGACAAAGAATGGGAAAAAACGGTTGAACAGCTTTTCATAAGCTATACAGTTTCGGTAAACTACACTGGAGGTGGTGTAAAGAGCGACACCCCTGAATCACTGGAAACGAGTGATTTGGAGTGATAAATCACTATATAGCCTGTGGCAATTCAATGCAAGGTTCATGGTTTGTTGAATACTTGGAGGTCACATGTACTGACAACTGTGAAGTACAGGTGGGGTGGTGTTACAGTATAGGGACGGTTTTCGTGGGTAAGGTGTGATCCCGTATTGCGCTTAAAGCCTAGTTTACACGACGACATTGGGTTGCGCCACTCGTGTGGATTGAGTTGCACGCAAATGGTTTCATATTTGACTGTCGACATGGCGAAACCAGTATACACTTCAGTTTCGTCGTTTTGTGGGTTCCTGAGTCGTGTCTGAAATGAAAGTTTTGGCAGCTGCACATCGCACGAGTTGCGATAGCGTTAGAGCTGTTGCGTGGAATCGCTGCATAAGAAAAAAATAAGAAACATGTTTCGATTCGTGACTGAACGAAGAAAAGACGTCAGCTCCGTTGCTCAACATTCTTGCTGAGATAATTTGTAATGGAAGACCCAAGAAGTTCTTGTAATTAGCTTAGAATGTCACCAGAGCTGTTCACGTTTCTTCTAAATAGAGTTAATTTTGCGATAAGGAATAAAGATACTGTAATGCATGAAGCACTTTGCCAGAACTGAAATTACGTATCACATTGCGAGCATTACAATTAAGAACACTCGGCATGCCATAAGATGCGGATTTAGTTGGCGATGACACTTTCTCATTAACACCAATAATCATTAACATTAACAGTAGTAATTATTAACGTTAACAGCAGTAATTATTCGAAAAGGCCGCATTAAGAAGAGAATGGTTTGCAAACTACTCTTTTGAAGATGGATCTGTACAGTGGCAATATTTCAAAATTCAAACACATGTGAATGGGAGGGACTGCTGCGACGTTTTAAATCGATGAATATTGAATAAAGAACACAGCTTCTTGATTTGTGTAGCCTTCCTTCCTGTCAACAATATTCCTTAAAAAAAAAAAAGTCGGCAACTCGAACGATGGGATATTAGTCTTGTAGACGAGAGAATTTCCACAGCTAGAATTAAATTTGCTTGTATTTTTCTTAATTCAATTGTATATGTGCTTCTAATCCAATAAATTTTGCCCTGCAGCTCAGATATTGTCAAACCTTCTGTGTTCTGATCGCACGTGAAGGTCTCAGGAGCAGCAATATATTGCTTATTTTTGTAATCAGCATCACTAAAATCCCACAAACACCTATGCAAAGCATAGATATCCAAAAATCGAACATTATTCTCTACGAACACACACAACCTCAAAACTCATGCAACAAGTGTCGTCAAAGCTGGAACACGCCGAAAGTGTTCAGTCTCACCGACGAGTTGGTAGCGCAGTTGCCAGCAACGTAGTGTCTTCGTGTAAACTAGGCTTAAGAAAACGCTAAATGCGGAAGGACACGAAGACATTGTATAGCACTGTTACTGTGCACGGCAGGGGCACATTCCTGAGGCGATTATTGTATCAGCATGACAACGCGCCCTATCATTAGGCATCATCTTTGAAGCAATGTTTTGTGCAGAATAACATTCCTTAAGTTGACTGGCCTCTCCAGAGAACCCAGTGAAACATCTTTGGGAAGAGTTCGCATACCGATTTCACTCCAGACCTCAGCGTCCATCACCTTCTCTGGTTTCGGGTCTTGAGGAAGAATGGGCTGCCATTCCTCCACAGACATGCAGACACCTCGCTGGAATATCCCCCGCACAGTTCAAGCCGTGATACAGGCGAAGGATGGACGCACTCCATATTGTCCACTAATATGCGTCTGGATACATTTGATCAAATAGCGCATCTGTTAATACACTGTAAACCTGTTTGCTTCACCTTGCCATTGAGAATACAGGCTGTACGACTAGTAAGAGCGGCCCTGCGCTGTGTTTCCTTTGCAGGTCTGCTGCTGGCCTACGCCGGGGTGTGCGTGCCCGCCGTGGCCGGATACGCCCCCCCTCCCCAGTACCAGTATGCCGTGCCCGTGGTGTACGGCAAGCGCTGAGGTCTGCCAGCGCGCACGTGTCTCACAACACGGGGCTCGTCTGTTCTGTACAGTGCCAATTCAATTAATTTAATGTATCCATTTATTGTACATGTGCCAAATGGTAATAAAATAGAGAAGTGATTTCTAGTAACTAGTGCCACATGTTTACTATCCTCTTCCTTTCATATGTGACCGGAACGTTAGTGTTTGTAAGAAGGTGGTGCTCCACAGGTCCTAATTATTTGAAAAACGCCATGATTTACCGTCAAGATAATATTTCTTCGCTGAACAACCAGTTTCGGTTCACGAACCGCCAACAGGTTCCTGTACACCGAATGAAAGAACGTATAAAATCCATTACAAGAAAAGCTGTCACCTACTGCTAAATGATGCTAAACGATGTAAAATCAGTGATGTCACAGAATAAAGAACTGTCGCTGGAAGTAAAAGAACAACACACAGAATAATGTAACGAGGTACGACAAAGAATATCATGAGCAACGTACATGCATTGCGTTTACACAGAGTTACCTGTTGTCATGTAGTAACAAAAATCACAATGTCAGTCAAAAAATGTGCCACAAGTGCACTTTCATCCTATATCAACAGTCAGCATTTACGCTACGATCGGACACATTATGCTAGTATATATTGCCTACAGCACCGCTGATCACCGTTAACCAGTGAAACCAAAGACGATCTATGGGTCTGCATACATTTAGGTGACAAAAATTATGCAGTAGCGATATGCAGACAAAAGATGGCGTTACTCCCGCGTTGTTGTTGTTGTGGTCTTCAGTCCAGAGACTAGTTTCATGCAGCTCTCCATGCTACTCTAACTTGTGCAAGCTTCTTCATCTCCTAGTACCTACTGCAACCTACATCCTTCTGAATCTGCTTAGTGTATTCATCTCTTGGTCATCCTCTACGATTTTTACCCTTCACGCTGCCCTCCAATACTAAACTGGTGATCCCTTGATGCCTCAGGACGTGTCCTACCAACCGATCCCTTCTTCTGGTCAAGTTGTGCCACAAATTTCTCTTCTCCCCAATTCTATTCCAAATTTTTCTTTTGTTTCCTTTACTGCTTGCTCAAGATACAGATTGAATAACATCGGGGATAGGCTACAACCCTGTCTCACTCCCTTCCCAACCACTGCTTCCCTTTCATGTCCCTCGACTCTTATAACTGCCATCTGGTTTCTATACAAATTGTAAATAGCCTTTCGCTCCCTGTATTTCACCCCTGCCACCTTCAGAATTTGAAAGAGAGTATTCCACTCATCACTGTCAACAGCCTTCTCTAAGTCTACAAATGCCAGAAATGTAGGTTTACCTTTCCTTAGTCTATCTTCTAAGATAAGTCGTAGGGTCAGTATTGCCTCACGTGTTCCAACATTTCTACGGAATCCAAACTGATCTTCCCCGAGGTCGGCTTCTACCCGTTTTTCCATTCGTCTGTAAAGAATTCGTGTTAGTATTTTGCAGCCGTGATTTATTAAACTGATAGTTCAATAATTTTCACATCTGTCAACACCTGCTTTCTTTGGGATTGGAATTATTATATTCTTCTTGAAGTCTGAGGGTATTTCGCCTGTCTCATGCATCTTGCTATCGGTTGGTAGAGTTAGTTTTGGCAGGGCTGCTTCTCCCAAGGCTGTCAGTAGTTCTAATGGAATGTTGTCTACTCCCGGGGCCTTGTTTCGACTCAGGTCTTTCAGTGCTCTGTCAAACTCTTCGCGCAGTATCATATCTCCCACTGCATCTTCATGTACGTCCTTTTCCACTTCCATAATATTGTCCTCAAGTACATCACCCTTGTATAGACCCTCTGTATACTCCTTCAACCCTTCTGCTTTCCCTTCTTTGCTTACAACTGGGTTTCCATCTCAGCTCTTGATAGCCATACAAGTAGTTCTCTTTTCTCCAAATGTCTCTTTAATTTCCCTGTAGGCAGTATCTATCTTACCCCTAGTGAGATAAGCCTCTACATCCTTACATTTGTCCTCTAGCCATCCCTGCTTAGGCATTTTGCACTTCCTGTCGATGTCATTTTTGAGACGTTTGTATTCGTTTTTGCCTGCTTCATTTACTGCATTTTTATATTTTCTCCTTTCATCAATTAAATTCAATATTTCTTCCGTTACCCAAGGATTTCTACTAGCCCTCGTCTTTTTGCCTGCTTGATCCTCTGCTACCTTCACTATTTCATCTGTCAAAGCCAACCATTCTTCTACTGTATTTCTTTCCCCCGTTCTTGTCAATCGTTCCCTAATGCTCTCTCTGAAACTCTCTACAACCTCGGGTTCTTTCAGTTTATCCAGGTCCCATCTTCTCAAATTCCCACCTTTTTGCAGTTTTTTCAGTTTTAATCTACAGTTCATAACCAATAGATTGTGGTCAGAGTTCACATCTGCCCCTGGAAATGTCTCACAATTTAAAACCTGGTTGCTAAATCTCTGTCTTACGATTATATAATCTATCTGAAACCTTCCAGTGTCTTCAGGCTCCTTCCAAGTATACAACCTTCTTTCATGATTCTTAAACCAAGTGTCAGCGTACAGTAAGTGTAAAAGAGCAAGGCATTGTCGGATCTGTCATTTCTATACTGGTAATTAATGTGAAAAGATTATCGTTGTTATTATGGCCGCACGACGGGAGTTAACAGACTTTGAACGCGGAAAGGAAGTTGGAGCTAGAGTCTTGGGATATTTCATTTCAGAAATCATTTGCGAATTCAATATCCGAGATCCAGAGTGTCAAAAGTGTGCCGAGAATACGTTTCAGGCATTACATCTCACCACAGACATCGTAGTGGCTGACGACCTTCACTTAACGAACGAGAGCAACAGCGTTTGCGTAAAGGTATCAGAGCTAACAGACAAACAACTCTGCGTGAAATAGCCGCAGAAATCAATGTGGGATGCACGGCTAACGTAACTGCTAGGCCAGTGCGGCGAAATTTGGCCTTAACGGGGTATAGCAGCAGACGACCGACGTGAGTACCTTTGCCAATAGCACGATATCGCTGCCAGTGCCTCCCCTGGGTTCGTAACCATATCGGTTGAATCACAGACTGCTGAAAAACCGTGGCCTGGCCATATGAGTCCTGACTTCAGTTGCTAAGAGCTTATGGAAGGGTTTGAGTGTCGTGTAGATACCAGGGAGTCATGGACCCAAAGTGTCAACGAGGCACTGTGCAAGCTGGTAGTGGCTCCATAATGGTATAGACTGTGGATCCGTGGAATGGACTGGATCCTCCGGTGTAGCTAAAACGATCATTGACTGGGAATGATTATTTTGGTTACTTGGAGACCATCTGCAGCCGCTCATGGACTTCTTGATCCCAAATAACGATGGAATTTTTATGGATGACAGTGCGGCACGTTATCTGGCCACAATTACTAGCGACTGGCTTAAGAACATTCTGGGCAGTTCGAGTGAATGTTTTGGCCAACCATCAGTCATTTCTGGGACATAGTCGAGAGGACAGTTAGTGCACAAAATTTTGCACCGTCAACACTTTCGCAATTATGTGTGGTGTCACTGCCAGACACCACACTTGCTAGGTGGTAGCCTTTAAGTCGGCCGCGGTCCGTTAGTATACGTCGGACCCGCGTGTCGCCACTATCAGTGATTGCAGACCGAGCGCCGCCACACGGCAGGTCTAGAGAGACTTCCTGGCACTCGCCCCAGTTGTACAGCCGACTTTGCTAGCGATGGTTCACTGACTAAATACGCTCTCATTTGCCGAGACGATAGTTAGCATAGCCTTCAGCTACGTCATTTGCTACGACCTAGCAAGGCGCCATTACCAGTTACTATTGATGCTGTAAAACATGTACCGTCAAGAGCGATGTTCACCAATTATGGATTAAAGTTAAGTATTCCAGCAGCTACGTACATTTTTGTTAGTCTCATTTCCTTGACCTGTTCCAGACCTCACGGCAGCCTGCGTGAGCTAAAACGCGTGCCTTTCGGCTTCCTCTCATAGTGGGTTGGCTGTCTTGCCAATCCACAACATTATGGACAATGGTAGAGGCAGTATGACTCAGTGTTTCTGCAGGGGACTTACAGCGACTCCTTGAGTCCACGCCACCTCGAGTTTCTGCACTACGCCGGACAAAAGGAGGTCCGAAACACGACTTTTGTTACCTCTGTGTACATCGATAGTTCCAGTACTATTTCAGCGACTAGCTTTTTGCGACAATATATCTGTGACAATTATAACACTTTAACATTCTGTATTTTGCATCCAACAGCAAATCACGTGTGTTACAAGAACAGTTGCAGTGGTAGTTACGTTAGCATGTACATCAGTTAGCAAGTTAGTGACAGTAGCAAGCAGAAACTGATTTTAAGTGATGTGAGAAATCATATCTAGTATTTCAGCAAACATGAAAGTGTTTAAGCAACGTTGTTTGTAGCCTGTTGTAAGTGGAGATGTGAAACCGACGCAGTTATAGCAACGCACAAATATACTGCATCATACATATACACTTCTGTTTGTGTATAATATCGTTCAATGTCTCTGCAGGCTGCATCAACGACAAGACGTACTTTATCTGTTGAAAATCATGCAAACAAATTGATGCATAATATTCATAATAACGGATGCTAACTTTGATGTGAAATGCCGTAAGAAACTTGTTACCACATGCTGAAGGCAAAGGTTGCATTTTAAATCCTGTTATCGTATAATTGCTGCATAGTACAAGTCACGCTAATGCGTCTATATAGCAAATAAGTGGAATAGCAAAAGCATTTTCAGTTAAACTCGTATAAATGACTTTAGAAAACCAGGTAAACATAGTAATACACCAACTGTCAGTGCACAGATAAGACGTGACACGCAAAGTTAAAATAATTATTTAATAACAACAAATAAACTAAGTTCAGTACAAGTCACAAAGCAAAGCGTTTAGCAAGTTTCATCGATAGGAAAAATGACCAGATTTACTATACTACCGTTCGAATTAATTGATTTTGGTCAGATACTGTACCTAGTCTCGTACCCAACTACTCTTTCAAAGACACACAAAACTGGTAACCATACACGTGATATGAATCCAACGAGCTGAAATCATAGCAGTAGCGTAACGCGAATAAAGGAAAAGTTAATCATATGATACAAGCATGTATTGAGGAGTGCATCACCTACACTCATCCCAACTATATGATACCATCTCGAAACAAAGTAATCTCAGCGACCACCAGCAGTAACCCAAACACGTCTTTTCACTACAGAGCGGAAGACAAGAGTGTGCTTATTCAAACGCCTGCCTCCAACGTTTCCTGTGGCAGGCAGGTCTCAATGACCCGCACACCCGGAAGCGCAAAGCATACTTCCCGTACACCTCCAAAGATAATCAACTTGTTTTTAGTCGATAACAGGTACAGAATCTCATCTTTGCAGTAGCCGTGTATAATGTACTCCTCAAAAGAATCAATGTATTATAAAATGATTCAACTTTAGCCCTCCGAAATCTAATTGCTCGGAGGTAGGACACATCACAGTGACCACAGCAGGAGCACATTAAAAATAATTGATAGTTAGAATTTTAATATTAACTAGTGTTAAAACTGCTACTTGGCTGAAGACGTCTCCGTTACCTACTATTTTGTGATTTCTTTTAGGGTCAGGTTGAGAGTCGTCATTCCGGGCCGTGATAATATTTAAATATAATGCAATAAATGGTTCGCATTACACAGAACAGTAATCGGGTTTCATAAAGAGAAATTTGGAGTGCAAGGTTCTATTTACAAAAAGTAAATGTGTGTATGATGGCGCATAATTGACACGCCGCCAAACCAATCGCTTTTCAACATAGTTAAATAGCTGAAACTCACACAAATTCTGTATCATCGTTAGTAAAGAATTATGGCCTACTGATTCTTCAAAAGAAACATAAATGGACTTAGATAACATTATTATTACAAACAAAATGACAGAATAAGGACGTACATCGTGACACGCAGACACCTGCAAGACAAGAGGGTAACAACAAACTACTTACTCTGTTTTGAAACATATGATGACCGAAAATCAAACGCAGAAACATTTAGTTAAATGTAAAATCATAAAGCTGGGTGCTGGCTTATGGCATTATGCTAGAAATAGTGATGTAACCTCCAGAAACCATCTGAAGTTGAACCTGAAAAGGTTCGAAAACCGTTTCATGGAATGAAACATAATTATTAAAAAAAAGTGAGTGGTTGCAGTTTTATGTAACTTATTTACATTCAGTTAACATTCACGGGCTCTAAAATATCCGTAATGGATAAGCTTAATTTAGTTAAACGATATAAGTTCGTTTAGAAACTCAAAATGATTGGATTCCTGATGTTACGATCACACTGATTTTCTGTACTAAGCCATATGTAGTACGCGAAAGTGACTACGAAGTCATTAATTACGTTTCCCTGTAGATACACTTCAAATCACAACCGCCTGCATATCATGTACAGAACTACTTTTACGCGTTCGTAAGTATAAAATTGAACCAGCTCTTCCACTAAATTCAGAGAAAACGTTAGAGGGGCAGTTACACTAAAATAAACCTCTTCACCACGGAGAACAAGGTAGAATAAAGGAGTAGCGATCGGAGAAAGCACATTTGGGAGGCGGTGGTCAATGAAATGCGACATGGATAGTGGGAAAACTTAAAAAGATGAGATTGGAGGGCGTTGAAATGTGCTTCTGTAAAAATAATTCGCAACTGAGCTCCGAGACTGCGACGTACTCACCCATTTACTAATTTCGAAGTAGATCTTTGGTGTGTACAAATCTGGTGCAGCATCTCTGAAAAGTTGAAAGGGAAACTGTATCACCACTTTCGCGTGCCAGTGCGGCTCTTAGCTTATTGTTCTTTACTTAGCAGGCACCGAAAAAAGACTGTAATGGCAGTTGTGTCTCCTACCATACATATTATCCACTCTCATTCATACATTCACAAAGCCACATTCGGAATTAGGTTAATATGTTTGACCCTTCGTAGGGTCTGTTTTGCATTTTCACACAATACAGTCGCACTACCCAGTAACAGTGGTGTTGCGCTAATATGTGAAACATCTACAACGCTAAGTATTTGATTGAATGTCAAAAATAAGAATGGAAATAAAATAATGTCAACGGATAGAGAAACACGGATGGGTATACATAAATTATAAGAAACAGCCAAGTAAAGTTAAAACAGGTACTCCTGGCAATATGTCATTCACATCCTTCTACATGCCACTTGTGTATTCCACTCTGCATTCAACTGTGACACATAACCACGTACTGGTTTTGCATCCAGTCTTGTTCTGGAAGCATTCTTGGACGACCTTTGTACTCTTGACGTGGAGTCTATATACATCGCCACCTTGACAACTGATTTGGCTCAAATGGCTCTGAGCACTATGGGACTTAACTGCTGAGGTCATCAGTCCCCTAGAACTTAGAACTACTTAAACCTAACTAACCTAAGGACGTCACACACATCCATGCCCGAGGCAGGATTCGAACCTGCGACCGCAGCGGTCGCGCGGCTCCAGACTGTAGCGCCTAGAACCGCTCGGCCACCCCGGCCGGCCGACAACTGATTTCTTGGGATCTGTTGGTCATGGAATGTGCTTGACACTTGACAGACAGACTAAAAAAAAAAAAAAAAAAAAATCCTCCCCACGAACAGACCTCGGAAGACACAACAGAACCGACCGATCGTCGTGTCATCCTCTGCCGACAGACGTCGCTGAATGTGGATCTGGAGGGGCATGTGGTCAGCATACCGGTCTTCCGCCCGTTGTCAGTTATCGTGACTGGAGACTGGAGCCGCCACTTTTCGTCAAGCAGCTCCCTAGTTGGTCTCACAAAGGCTGAGAGCACCCCGCTTGCCACCAGTGCTCCGCAGTCCCGGACGGTCACGCAACCAAGAGCTGACACACAGATGAAGGAAACCTTCAAAACTACCGATGTAGGATGCTAATTCCTACATGTCTTTCCAATTTAAAACGGAAGACGAGAGAGTGACTCCAGCGTCTCTTGGTTGTTGGTAGAGAGCCTGTATAGGGAGAGAGTGGCCAACCGGACGATACGGCGGCCATTTTTCTGCCAAACTGCGGGCGGGACTTTTGAATGGCCAGTAGTAGAGTACACACTCTAGAGTAGTAGAGTACACACTCACCGAATCAAAAGCACAAGACAATATGGCGAAATCATTCGTTACATGCCTTTCTTTACAGCTATAATATACTCATAGTAGTCTTCTACGTACAACACAGGAAAATTTGATACAGTGGCTGTAAAAATTATTCCTTACTTGCATTTATCTCCTTTAAAGTTCGTTTACTAGACATATTGCAATGAAAGTAACGTAAATAAAAAATATAGTGTATAGCATTTGTTTTGTATCGCAAGTCCATAACGCTAAAGATTTAACGTACCTGTATTACGTCAGATGAATGAAAGTCGTAAGCAGTTGTTTACTTGTGACATGAAAAAAGTGTGAGACGTATTAGTACTTCTTGTCACGTCTTCAAACTTTTTGCATGTCACAAGTAAACAACTGCTTACGACTTGAATACCTCTCGTAGATAACAAACGAAAAAGATTTAAAAAATCAGGTAATGTTAAATGTAGGCTACTGTAAATAACGACCAAATATAACAAGGAAACTACCGTATCCCTTCTACCCTACAGTAAGTAGGCCTATTAAAAACAGCCTTCAAGAGTACGTACAATTATTTACTACGAATAATGTTTCAGCAACCATTGCGTGGAAATGCTAACATGCGAAATCCACCTTTGCCTCTATTGGAACAACCAAATGCAACACAACCTGGCATCGTTTACGAACGTCTGCAGAACGAATTACAGATGTCGAAACCAATACTGTACTATTACTAATGTGCTTACTTCAAACATGTAGGCCTACCGACTTCATCACAAAACTCTTCATTAGTTCAACTCGTATTTAAGATCGCAAACGCTAATTACGTACTGAAAACGATATACAACTAAATCGAACATGCATGCACAACGCATAACAAATCTCTCAATAATTCAAATACCTTTTAATCGTTACCAAAAGTCCTCTGAACCTCAATTCAACTCAAAAGCACGGCGAACATAGGAAGTGCGAGAGACGTTTGGAAGAAAAATGGCGCCAAAGCTAATCAACCAATCACAAACAACTTCACCTACGGCCATTCTCTCTGTAGACAGGCTCTCTAGTTGTGGGCTGTTCTCACTAGTCCATTCACCCAGAAGCGCAAAGCAAACTTGCCGTAAACCTAACAATTAAATTGTTAGTAGCCGATAAAAGTACAGAATATCATCTTTGCCGTAGCCCTATGTAATGTATCCCTCAAAAGAATGAGTTTTTGATAAAGTGGCTGAACTGTAATCCCCAGAAACTGTTCGAAGGTGGGACACACCACAGTGACCACAGCAGGAGCACATTGTTGTTGTTGTGGTCTTCAGTCCTGAGACTGGTTTGATGCAGCTCTCCATGCTACCCTATCCTGTGCAAGTTTCTTCATCTCCCAGTACCTACTGCAACCAACATCCTTCTGAATCTGCTTAGTGTATTCATCTCTTGGTCTCCCTCTACGATTTTTACCCTCCACGCTGCCCTCCAATGCTAAATTTGTGATCCCTTGGTGCCTCAGAACATATCCTACCAACCGGTCCCTTCTTCTCGTCAAGTTGTGCCACAAACTCCTCTTCTCCCCAATTCTATTCAATACCTCCTCATTAGTTATGTGATCTACCCATCTAATCTTCAGCATTCTTCCGTTGCACCACATTTCGAAAACTTCTATTCTCTTCTTGTTCAAACTATTTATCGTCCATGTTTCACTTCCATACTTTCAGAAATGACTTCCTGACACAGGAGCACGTTATGGATATCAGAATTTTAATGTTAACTGGTATCAAAACTCAACAGATTTCTCTGTGGATCCAAGTTTGGTGTATTATCTCCTGTTATTAAAATTCAACGCCTTATGTACATCATAGACTCTATTATTCATTGTTGAACATATATTTAATTTTTAAGTACAAATTTGAAATCGCCATTAAATTAACTTCTGAATGTAAACATTATATGATGAGCACACCGTACCTGTGTCTAATCAGCAGAATAAATTCTGCAACCAGCCGCTTATATTTTATTATATCCCTGTCTCCAACCAAAGCTGCTGACACTATCAGAAAATGAGAGACATCACACTAACGTCTGACGAATGCAAACATTAATTTTAAAATTCCTGTTAGTGTACAAAGTCGGTTAATCACATTTAATTAACGTTGTCGACCAACCAAAATACTTTTTGCGTTTACACACGATTTTCAGACAACTCGCTTGATGATAGATATTTGTAGCTCCGAATCTCTTCATGGATACCTTGACTAAGACAGTAGTTGCTCAAATTAATTACCGAACAATAAGAATTAAACGAATTTATACTGAAAAACATATATTACGTGTAAATTAACACTCTGTCATCTGCTGCCATACGGTACAGATATTAATTTTTTATCTCACAATACCTTGTTTTTCAGTGAAACTTTGACCTGCATCGATAATACAGGCATTTAAATCAAGATTCATGCTCAGATGAATATTAATCACTTCTGGTATGAAGTTATCAGGACTGATATTGGCGAGTATACATATTTTGCCCGCCATGCTTATACAGCAGGAACAGCGTCTGGTTCTAATAGTCGCCGAAGTCAAGTTTCCCGTCGACGACCAACGAAGAGGCAGTCGTTGTGGTGGTGCTCGTAGTGCGGCTGGGAGTTACAGGCCTAGGTGGCGGCTGCGGGGGCTGGGGGTGGTAGTGCGGTAGCTGCACGGGCGGCAGCCAGGGGCGGGGGGCGATGGCCACGACGGGCGGCCACCAGAAGGTGCGGTCCTGCAGTGGCGGCGCCGGCCTCACCAACCCACCGCCTCCTCGACGGTGGAACTGCGGACCTGCCGGACACAGCCACGTCACTCACTGAGGACATTCAAGGAACTGTTACCATGGATACCGCATGTATTTGTTTATCTGTCCGACGTTGAACCACAAACATCGAGAGCAATCTAAATTAAAAGTTTCAATTCATATAAACTAAGAGTTTAATTAATTAATTTATTTTTTAAAAAGCTCTGATAGATTGCGGAATGTAGACAACAGCGAAAAACAGAAACTTATAGCTACACCTTCTAGCTACTTCTCTACATAGTGGCCGCTCAGACTTTGACATTTGTGGTACCAATTTTTCAATGCCCTCGTCATGGAAGGCTAATCCCGAACGCTGGTCTTCATCTCTGCTGTCTCAAAATGCTGTCTTCATATCCAGCCGTTAATGCACGCGGAAAGACAAAACTCAAAGGGAGCCAATGTAAGAGTTTCATACGATTTCTGACATTGTAAATAATTCACCTTTACTGTACTGCGGCAAAGATGAATGAGCGCGCTTCACGATCAGTAAAAAAGATCCTTAACTCTGTGTTTAAGTTTATCTGTGGTTCGCTTGCTCGCCTGTCAGTTTTGCAGCGCTGTGTAGTTCTTAATTCAGGCATAACAGCGAGCAGTTGAATTTTTAGAGAACGCGATTTAATATTTGTGAATTTCATAGAAATTATCTGGAATATTTCATTTATTATAGAGATGAAAACTTGTCTGTAGACGTATCTTACTGATTCTATTGATGGAGAAGATTTTTTGGAGGAATCTTTCAAGGAGTGGCCGAGCGGTTCTAGACGCTACAGTCTGGAACCGCGCGACCGCTGCGATCGCAGGTTCGAATCCTGCCTCGGGCATGGATGTGTGTGATGTCCTTAGGTTAGTTAGGTTTAAGTAGTTCTAAGTTCTAGGGGACTGATGACCTCAGAAGTTAAGTCCCATAGTGCTCAGAGCTATTTTTGAATCTTTAAAGGTAAACAATTCATGAGCAAGAATGAAATTTTTATATGTCAGATATATTAACTGAAGGAAATTTTTGTCCCTGAGATAACCAATAACATTCATAATTATTGCTAATTTGTGCTGAGATAATTTCATAATTGTTAACTCTTGTTATGTCGTACAGTTTTTTTTATTTTGGCAACAATCAGAGTTTAATTTTTCAAGAACACTTTTCTTTAAAGTAAAACTCACCTCCATTGTAGTAGTAACGATTTGTATGTTTTTGTCGTCTGTGCATTATGCCTTACACCACACGAAGCCACAGGTTGTTCCTGACAAGCATAGAAAAATTTTGTAGTGACTAATTCATTTTCCTTTGGCTGCTGCATCTGCTGATTTCTATTTGCTTCCGAGAACATCAGTACACCAGACACGAGGCAGCATACCGAGTACGAGGTAAGCTACTCTTATTTCAGGGCATATGGTGATGATGTTTGGTTTGTAGGGCGCTCAACTGCGCAGTCATCAGCTCCCGTGCGAAATCCCAATTTTTACACAGTCTAATTTTCCACTGTAGCCACTGTCACGAGTGATGATGATGATGATGATGAAATGATGACAACACAAACACCCAGTCCCCGACAGAAAAATCGCCTACCCGGCCGGGAATCGAACTTGGGACCTCATGATTCAGAGGCAGCAACGCTAGCTACTAGACCACGAGCTGCGGACAAATATTTCAGGGCAGATCTTACTTTGCATTCTTAAGTGGAAACAGTGGATGGAATTTTTAGGTGGTGTGCAAAATCTCTTCTGTGTAGAGCAGTATTTTATTTTCGTGGATGTTTCAAGTCAGACCTTGCACTTCATGTTACACAGCTTCTATAATATATACTTCAGTTATATAGTTTTCAGTGAGCACACAATTAGTTTCTTTTGGTATTAAATTAGATTCATTTTCATTATTTCACATTCGGCATTTCACTAAGATTCAAGTATTGTTTCACGACCCTATTCACATGCGCAATATACGACCAACCAGCAGTCAATATTGCTCAAGAGTTAAATACGGTATCTAAAGCTCATGTTACGCGAAGAGAAAGTTTTTGAGAAAAGAATGTTCAGTATTTTCATACACAGATAAATTTCTTACGGAAAACTCACACCAAGTCCGCGCTCTACGGTTATTGATCAAACGTCACACATCGAAACCGCTGCAGCAGCATCTTCGTTGCACCTGCGATACGCACCTGAGAATTTTCATGAAGATGGGAACTTATGACTACTACGGAATGTGGGCTGCATGAAATCAGGTGAAATTCATCAGCAGGACTTCATACTTGGCGGGAGACAGTATTTTCTATGCATCTTTATGTGCTCATTGTACTCTCAGCACTGAATAGAGCGACGTGACGCTGTAGACTGGCATACAAGGGACATTGCGCTACACATCTGCGCAAAGCTTCACCGCATTTTTCATTGTGGTTTTAATTTCGCGAAAATTGCAGGTTGAAAAAGAAATAGCCCTAGTACATAGAATTTCAACAAAATGAACTGCCTTATCACTTCCGGTGAAGTTGAATGTGGAATATGGATCGTGTGTGGTGATGTTCCGTGATCTCGTCTGAATGTTCATAAGTCGTCGTAGGTCAGTTTCATAATTTTTATATTAGTTTTTTCTGTTACTGGCCTTTTTAAATATGCGATGTGATAAGGTGATGAGCGGGAGATCTTATTGTCAGGAGTTGGTCTTAAGCAGCTTGTCCAGTTTGTCATGTCTCATTCATAGCTGCACCAACCAGATGATCACGAACAGACTTTCGCCAAGGAGCATCAAGGAAGGGCTACTCGGAGGAAGTTGGAATTTCACTTCACGTGACGTTTACCAGTTTCGCTATGATATTATTCGGTATTCTGGCACTGATGACCACTTTCAAATACACGCTATTCCCTGAACTGCGAAGATCTGATCAGTATAGGTACTTTATTTGACACTGTTATTAATTTTAGTTTCGTTGTATACAGTACTTCTCATAGTCATTGGTACCACCACGAATGACATTACAGTTGTTCACTGCAGATTTCAGTGCTTTGTTAAAAGCCCTATGACAGGGAGAAATAATAAAGAAAAAATAGCATTTGATCCAATGATAGTGGGTCTGTAGCTACGCGGCAGCACCGTTCGCGTACAGAGGAGGTTTAAAAGAAGTGTTACGTGTTTCTACAGGGGGTAGTATTGATCAAATCTAGAAGAAAAGTTCTTACAGCGACATGTCCAGAAAGTAATTCCTGTTGAGATGTGGGTCAATGTACTGGTGACGAGTAATGTGTGGTATTCAGTGGTGAAGGGCGTCGTTCTGTTGTCATTATGCATGTCTGACTGGTTGTCATTTGCAGGACACTGATGATGGCGCTGATATCAGTCATAGCAGTGCCTCAACTGTCTACTGCTTTAGATGAGATTGTGTTGCTCATGCTCTACGTTAGCATAACAAGAGTAGCGATTCTGTGCAGTGTAAACAGTTCACTGGAGACCTGCTATTCCATACGGAAATTGACAGAAGCAGTAATCTGTTAATGGTTTGCCGATGATGCTAAACACCAGGCCCGTGAAGTGCATGCCTAACGACATCCACAGCGCGCCATTCCGTCTGAAAGCATCAATCAGCAGGATACTCCAGTTACTAGCATACACTAGATCATTCGCATCAAGGACAACAAACCGCACAGTTCACACGTCACAGGTGGAGGAATAGGTTTTGTGACATGTAGACGATGGTCATGAAGCAAGCGTGCGGAGAATTTAAGTTACTGTAGATATCAACCAGACTCTTCCATGGCCAGTTCTGTATCAGCAGTTGCATTATCTGTATCATAAACAACATGTGCAAGATCTCCGGCCAGCAGATCACCAATCCCGATTACAGTCCTGTCAACGGCTTTTGCAGTAAATTGCTGATGATCCGCAATTCACATCCTACATTTTATTTGCAGATCAGTCTGGATTCCCAGAAGATAGCTTAGTAAGTTGCCACAGTACGGGAGTGTAGGCAGATGCAAGTCCTCCAGCAATCTTGGAGGCGAGGCATCAGGGTCACTTCAGCATCAGTGAATGGGAAATGTTGGTGACAGGAGTCACAGGGACATAAACTGTGTGAAATATATTAACTGATCTTGCGTATCACCTGAACCGTGGCGCCATTGAGATAGTAGACTGTTCTGTCTGGCACCACTGGCTCAGGTGTAGTATCGACTACCCCTCTTGCAGCCCCATTGCCAGTATCTATGAGGAACAGTTGGTATCTGTGGGTTGTGTCCTTAGAAGGTCTTTGCTTGCCGATATATATACGGAGTCTGCTGGAAGGAGAAGGAGGCACGAAGTCAGCGGATTGGCGGTAGCGTCGCGACAAGAGGTGGTCACGAGGTCCGAGTGGCCGAAGCCACGAGCTGCGCAAGAAGGGCCTGCGCAGAGCGAGGGTACCGGGGTCAGCGCCAAGCAGCAGGCCGACATCCCGTCGGTTGGTTGGAATATTCTTGTCGGACGACCGCTCGTGGCCTGGCAGCCCTCTTCTATCTGGCTTTCATCGGCACCACTCAGAAACCGTTGCGACGCACGGTGGGTCCATGGAACTGCTTACTGATAAAGGGGAGTAATATTCTGTAATCTTTGTGGTGATTTGTTTCATTGTCTGTCTGCCCTCCTTATTATTTTCTGGTTTGTACCCGACCCTCGGTCGGCCCTTTGGTCGTAATATAGGCGGTAATATTGTACTAAGACACTAGTTGTCGTTTGAAAATTTGTCCCGCTATTACATTGCCTTTCCTTTCTGGTTCATACACGATCATTAATGTTCTAATTAATCAGCTCTTGGTCATAAATGCAGCCGGAACAATTGGTACCGTTAAACAGAGGGGAACCTTGTGGTTAGATTCAGCTTTGGCTGTAATTGCGTTTCTCAGTCATCATTTATAATCTGAACAACCTGTTGTACTAAGCTGTTCCTTTCTGTGTTTGAAAGACTGAGTCATTATTGGTGTATTTTAGCTGGAGCTGGAGGTTCCATCGAGTGGATTCTCTTGTGATAAGTGTTCGCAAGTAATGTTTTAAGACGTTCCTTCAGAACAGTCTTAATAACAGACAGTCAGTTTAACTTTGAAAATATTAACAGCCAAGTGTCACCAGGGCTTCAGTCAACATAAAATTGTGAGAAGGGACGGGTTTGGATTCAGTCGCACCTTGGATGCCCATTGAAATTAAGAGGTATGTTGCTTTGAAGCAAGCGTTATCGTTGCCATATTTTTTGCTACTCTGTTTAACCTTTAAGCACAGGTGGGCATCTTAACCTCGAACCTTTCGACATACAGCTTTCAAATTAAAGGTTACGTCATCTGTTTTGAGTAATTGAATCAACCTTGTCATCTATGGTGCTTATATAGTTTTCGTATGTTGCAGAAGAGCATTTAATAAGACAGACTGTGTCCAACGAGGTAGTAAACACCGCTGTTTCACCCGGGCTGCAAGTCCGGCCATCTTGTAATCATTGTCATATTGTTAGCTGTTTTGCAATACAGCACTTAAGATTTCTTTTGCAAAGATTAAATCTTATTCGACTTATGGTTTAAGGTCAAAAGAATTTTGCAAATTTGTTCATTTTGGTAAAGAAAATTTTATGATTAAATTCTTCGATTATCTGTAAAACACAGTATATATATTGTTAAATAAACAGGTTGTGTGAAAAGAAAGTTATATTGGTGGGTCCTCCCTTCCACGTTTTCCTTAATTCCAGTAAGTACCACGTATCATCACCGATCAGTTACTAGCACTATTGGAGAATGCTACCCATGCAGAAAGACGACTGTGGTTTATACACGACGGGACACCACCCCATTTTCTGCGGATCGTGCGACGTTACCTCGCCGCAAAGTTTCATGGCCGATGGATTGGTCGACGGGGTCCGGTAGCATGACCATACCGTTCACCTGAACTGCATACGTCGGATTTATGGCTGTGGGGACATTTAAAAGTATCCATGTATGCCTATCCCACTGCCAACGTGCAGAAGCTACAGGAGCGCATGGCCAGTGCATGTGACACAATCCAAATGGAGCCAGGTGTATTTGAAGGAATGAGTGATTCATTGTGAAGAAGGCCTGAAGGGTGAATCAGGATACTTGGTAATCACACGCAGCACTGCCTATAGTCTCTACTCAAACGTAACAGACACATGGAAACGAGAGGACTTCTTGGTTTATATGTCGACAGCAGTCTGGTTCCGATCGTTATACGAACTTTTCTTCTAGTTACGACCAATTCTACCTCCTGTAAAAAATGTGACACTTTTCTTAAACACCCTGTACATTGGAAAGTGGAATTTGAATTCGATTATGACTGGCCAGAACACTATCAGTCAAGGAAGCATTGTAAATACAATAAGGCTGAATACCGAATTAATTGACAATCTTGATCAAACAGTAAAGAAATTTTAAGGCCATTTTGGTTGTTAATTAGCTGTCTACAGATCCTTTACCAAATATAGCGTGCTAGTTCGTATCTATTAACCAATGTCGTCATATTTTTTATAGCATTACAGGAGATGTCAATGGCACGGGGGCAATTTTGAACGACAAAAGTTAATGATCTCTAATCTCCACGAATATGGTTTGTCATTCAAGACATTTTCTTTAGCACAGAATACGATGCTGCGAGAGTGATACATGTATAGAACCACTGAATAGGGTACGGTCACACACAGTCTGCCTCCATTGTATTAGCGGTTTCAGAGTCCCAGATTTTGAGCCTTGGGTAACTCAATAAGCCCCCGTTTCAAACAGCAACTTGTGCCACAGAATGTATAAGCCTTCTTCGGAAAACGACGAGTTCCACTGCTTCTCAGGCTGGCACATTCGTCTAAAATATCGCCCATCGAAGAAATCCGCAACACGGTTAGTCACCAACTTGTTCGTCAGGGTCTTCCAGCCATTGCTGAACTGGGGCGTATTACGACCCTCCTTGGTTCCATGCTACGACGTTCAGAAGATCTGATCGCACCTTGTGGGTTTTCATTTCATACTGAGATCTCAGAGGCCGTGTACAGTTCTCTAAACCGATTAATTCGTGTTTTACGTCATCGGTGGCAGAAATTTATATAAGTTATTTGGTATTGAAATTTTCATGATCCTTGGCAAACAATATGTGTCTCAGACTAATCTAAGGCGAACTTCTCTTTGATTAGCAGTTTACTACTATTCATTTTTTTTATGTGCGTACATATCTATTATGTCGTACAATTATAACCTGTTATCGCCAAGAATTATAAGCTACCTTACACGCTTCCGTTCTTTTAAGTTAAAATTTGTTGCTTCCTTTTCTGCATTCTTTTAATTTTATTCCCCGCTTCATTTCTAGGGAAATGCTAGAGTATCATCTTTTGCACCTTTATTTACCCTTTTTTGATTTCAAACTGATTATCAAGAACTATCTCTTCGATTTTCCTTTCTACTGATCTGTATATCAGTCTGGCGGAGTAGTCCTAGTGTGTGACAAATTGATCATGAAAAATTCTCATTCGAATGACTGCGGTTTCTTTGAATCACACAATGCCTTTCCGGAAATTGTTGGTTTCTTACTAGCGTTATAGGAGATCAGAGTGAATGGTCTTCTAGCTTCTGAACACACTAGTTATTTATCTTCTTTAGGGCCAGCAGCGTAATATATGTCTGATAACGACATTTTTGTTAGAGTAGATACACCAAGTAGCTGCTTATAAAAACTAATCTTTATTTACGACAGTCTGTTTCGGCTTAATCGCCATTTTCAAGCACCTGCAATTACAATTTTGGTGAGAATAGGTATGGATGCCAGTGTCATTCATATTAAAATAGCAATATTGTACTCACGTCTAGACTGACGTGACGTCCATATTTCGTCATTAGTGGACTGTTTTGTAACTGTCACTGCTTTATTAAGATCGTAAATGATGTCAATATGTTGAAATTAAATGTTAGTTACGACGGGACAGCGGTATGACAGTTCCACTCTTACGACGCTATATGTTTACAAAGACTGTGCAGATGAAGAGCGATATTGTGTTATTAACTACATTTTTTTACGATTAGCTTTTGTTGTTGTATATGTTACTTTATCTTTGGTTGTTTCATATGTTACTCCCAATTTATCCATTTTCGTGTTCTGAAAGTTCAATAAAGTTTTAGGGTAGTACTTGTGTCTAAATTCTGTATGTTCGTTTAATATTGTTTGTGGGTATTTTGTCATATGCATGTAAATTTCTAATTCCTCTAGAATGCTCATTGCAAAACCCTTTAGTATTCTGCGCAGAATCTGTAGTGCATTTTAGATCGTATCAGCAGCGTGATTTTGATTTTCCAAATCTGGGAAGAAGCTCGACTGATTTTATTCGCTCTCTCTAGTATGTGCTTTATATCTCACGTTAAAAATTTTCCTGTTGGCCAATGCCACATGTAGTTTTGTGTATACCTGGGTTATGTTCTAGTGGTGGGGGAACTAAATTTTATTGACAGGTTGTTATTGGTTCGAAAGGGTAGTTGAATATTTGTGGCTTTAAAAGGTGCATTAATTCTGTTGGAGACTACCAAGGTAGACTGCTGGTACGTATCTTATTTTGTGTTTTAGGCATATCTCGCTATTTGGTGTATCTACTCTAACAACTAGGGATTTAGTAATTCCGCTGATATATCATCGATGTACGGTCGCCTGTCTTTAATTTTTACCTGATCACTTGTAAAAAATTAGGCCAATCAGTTATCTAGTAAACTATTGCTCATTGCTCTCCCCCTTTCACTTTCAAATTTCCTGAGAAAACTCTCTTCTTCCATCGCTATAGTGGGCAGTTCTTCAACCTCCTTCTAGCTTGTTTGCGTTCGTGATTAGTGCCCTTGGAACTCATTCTCCTGTTACCGTTCTGCATTTTCTGATGATTATACTTCAAAGTAAGTACGCTACTGTCTTCTCTCGAATTTCTTTAGAATTTTGAAACTAACCTCAGGTTTTCGAAAGGCCATATAGTATCTCAAATCTTTCATTATGTTCCACATCTACTGTATTTTATTATTTTAGCATTGGGTAGCGCAGACAAAGATTTCGAAATCTTCTCCCAGTTTCATAGCCTATTCCCTATTCAGGTCGCTGAATAAAAGCCTAAACGAATTTAGTGAATTATAACGACAGACGGTTAAGATGATTCGCTTTTTGGCTAAAAATATTCTTTCTTCCTCAAGTGAGGTGCCCAAATATTAATCCATTTTACGTTAAGATACTACAACATGTGATGTTACTTTGTGGTATTGGTGCTGAATGTGGACAATATACTAATCATACCATAGCGATATGCATTCGACTTTTGCTGGTGGCTTTTTTGTCTCTGCCTTCCACGAGATATTACAACACCTCCACAGTTTCAAAAGTGTTGTCTTCTGTTTCATTATACACTAGCAAAAGAAAGTCGTAACACCAAAAAATGGTTAATGTAGAGTAATGAAGTTTTGGCAACACATTTGTGCAGGTAACTTATTTAAGTGATTAACACCGCAAGACCACAGGTTCAGAAAAGAGTGAGATAAGCCATTGAAAATGTGAAATTCTGGTACATTAATAACCGGTGTGACCACAAGAATGTTAAAAGCAGACACTCAAACGTGCGTGAGGTTTGTTGTAGAGGTGCTGGATGGATTTCAATGCCTGTTTCGCTTGGTCGGTCAATACAGGAACGGTTAATTTTGTTTCTGGATGACGTTGGAGTTGCCATCCGGTGACGTCCCGTTTGTGCTCGACTGGAGACATAAGGTAATCGAGCAGGCCAAGGCAAGATGTCGACATTCTGTAGAGTATATTGGGTTACAGCAGTGTTATGTGGGCGAGCGTTGGAAAACACCCCCTGGATTGCTGCTCATGAATTGACTCACCACAAGTCGAATCACCAGATGGACGTACAAATTTGCAGTCAGTGTGCGTGGGATAAGAACGAGAGTGATCCTGCTCTCATACGAAATCGCAACCCCGACAATAAAACCAAGTTTAGGTCTAGTGTGTCTAGCACGCAGAAAGACTGGTTGCAGACCCTCAACTACCTCCTTCTAACCAACACACGGCCATCACTGGCACCGACACAGAGCCAGCTATCACCGGAAAACACACCAGACTCACACCACGCTCTCCAGTGAGCTCTCGCTTGACACCACTTTGCAAATAGTTTGGGGTCAGTGGAATGCATGCTATACAGCATCTGGCTCAGAGCTCTCCTTGAAGTAACTGATTTGTAAAAGTTCGTTGTGTCACTGTAGTGCCAACTGATGCTCACATTGCTGCTGCAGATGCAGAACGATGCGCCAGAGCCATACGTCAAACACGATGGTCTTCCCTCTCGGTAGTGCTACCTGGACGTCCGATGCCCGGTGTTCCTGCAACCGTACATTCTCATGATAACCGCTACCCAGCATTCATGTACATTGGATACTTTCCTGCCAAATCTTTCGGCGGTATCGGGGGAACATCCAGCTTCCCATAGCCCTATTAAACGACCCCATTCGAACCTTGTGAGATGTTGATAATGGTGTCTTTATCTCATTAAAGGCATTCTTGACGATCGTCGACTCACCGCGTCCAATCTTAAAGATAACTAACGCTTACGACCAGTACAGCGTGTATTTAAAGCAAACCTGATTTTCATCGTCGTAATGGCGCTATTAGTGCCACTCTTAAGCGAGTGGCGCGAAATCTGAAGAGACATCATGTTTCAAATGTGGAAACAGACCTACTAACTTTCGCGTACGTCACACAACTCCTTGGTATTGCGATTTTTTTTCTTTTTTTTTTTTTTTTTTTGCTTGAGTATTTTCCGTGTCCTATCGGTATAGGTGGCTGAAAATTCTCTCCTTTCTTCTCATCCATACTCAGTTCTCGCTGTGAGATCGGAATGACCAGGAGAGGGCGTCACAAAGCTAATCGGCAGCTTCACCCACTTTTACTCCCTCGGAGACTGCCTGTTGCATCTACTGCAGAGCATCCTACTACTCATCAATCTACTAGCTTCCCCAATTTTCACTCACAGTCAGAGTTCACTATAAAACATCAAGAAAAATAATTTCGGATATGACTACCTGATTTCAAAGAAGTACGGTAAACTGAATTCACGTTTCCTACTCTACACAACACACACGGAAAGGTTTCCTGGAGCTAAACTGCAACTAGATAAGAAACAAGTTGTGGTTAATACGCAGTTGGTTCACAAAATATGTAATATACTACATAGAGATTGTGTTAACTACCTGAACTTATTAACAATAGTTTCCCACATTAATAAAATACTGAATTGTTCATTGCTCTGGGAACTTTCTTTAGTGATATAATAGACATTCACTACATACGTTTGTTATGTATAGTTTTAATTAGATATTTACCGATATTTGATCCATGGTGTCATAGTTAACAAGTAAGTGTAAGTCGTAAATTATTATTTTCGTACTCTGTGGAACCGAAAAATCGGTTGTATAGAGGTGGTAAATACATCCTCTAGATTCTATACGTCCATTGCTATCCACAAGTAGTTGATCATAAGATAAGAATAGGGATGAAAGTGGACAAACCAATGAACATTAAAAATTAAAAATAAATTTTAAAAAATCTGTTGACTACAGCTTTATTACCCACGCCGAGAGAAAAACAACCATAGAAGGAACACTTGTTTGAAAAGAGAAAGAAGTTACAGATGATAAAAGAAATGTTTAAATATTTATGGAATTGGATCTACTGTGGTGATGACATCATTACGGATGAGATATTTTTATAACTGGAAATGGTTTGCCTCATGTTATATTTCAGCGACCATCCGTGAAAGCTGGTAAACCTAAAAACAATGAAGTTCCATAGTTATTAAAACTTATTAGTAGCAACTAAACAAATCTACTGCTATAAAAAACGTACAGAACGTTTCATTGAAGTTTGAATTTCTAACTTTTTTTCTTTTCGATGTTATGGGAATGATCCCGCAAATGTGGAAGTATTAAGTTCAAAGAACTTGTTTGGTAATCTCCTGAATAAATTTGATTTTTTTGATATTTTCTTTTGTTGCCTTCAACCACCAACGCGATACAATCATACACATCTTGACTTTGCTTTTACCTTGATTAACCGTTCGCGAGGTATTTATGTTGTTGTTGTTGTTGTGGTCTTCAGTCCTGAGGCTGGTTTGATGCAGCTCTCCATGCTACTCTATTCTTTGCAAGCTTCTTCATCTCCCAGTACCTACTGCAACCTACATCCTTCTGAATCTACTTAGTGTATTCATCTCTTGGTCTCCCTCTACGATTTTTACCCTCCACGCTGCCCTCCAATACTAAATTGGTGATCCCTTGATGCCTCAGAAGATGTCCTACCAACCGATCCCTTCTTCTGGTCAAGTTGTGCCACAAACTCCTCTTCTCCCCAATCCTATTCAATACTTCCTCATTAGTTATGTGATCTACCCATCTAATCTTCAGCATTCTTCTATAGCACCACATTTCGAAAGCTTCTATTCTCTTCTTGTCCAAACTATTTATCGTCCATGTTTCACTTCCATACATGGCTACACTCCATACGAATACTTTCAGAAATGACTTCCTGACACTTAAATCTTGCCATTGCCAGTCTAGATTTTATATCCTCTCTACTTCGACCATCATCAGTTATTTTGCTCCCCAACTAGCAAAACTCCTTTATTACTTTAAGTGTCTCATTTCCTAATCTAATTCCCTCAGCATCACCCGACTTAATTCGACTACATTCCATTATCCTCGTTTTCCTTTTGTTGATACTCATCTTATATCCTACTTTCAAGACGCTATCCATTCCATTCAACTGCTCTTCGAAGTCCTTTGCTGGCTCTGACAGAATTACAATGTCATCGGCGAACCTCATGATCAGCATGAGAGCACATTCAAAGTATGTTTACCGGTCCGTGGTGATCACGCACCCTGTTAGGAACCTTTCACAGTATCCAGAGCAACATCATGAATCGTCGAAAGTTCAGTGTAATTATTCTCTTTCAATAAAACTGTCGTTTTTGTTCCGCTCATTGTGTAGTTCTATCAATTACCCTCTGTACTATCCTACTTGCTATGCAAGTTTCATCGAGCTGTTACTTGCAGTGACATATCATGCTAAAGATACTTTCGTCCTTAACTTTGCACACCAGTGTATTACCGACATCACTACTATATGACGAATACGAAGCTTATAACTACATTGGGAAGAAAAAGTTACAGTACTTCCAGTCATAGCCATAGTGACTTGCTCGATGGAGAAACCATGGAAAAAATGTATTTCGAATAATAAGCACACACAATGAAATGCATGTCAACCCTAGAACTACAAAATGGTGGGGATATTGATAGCTACTGTACACCCGGTCTTCCACACACTCCCATATACTTTCGGTGGGACTGCGATCGGCTGACTTAGCGGAACATTTGTGGGTGTATTATAGGACGCCTCATATTCGTCAAATGTACGGGAGCATCCATCTTACAAGATGGGACTGCCGGCGGCATTCTAATCACGTAGATGCAGATGAAAGGGCAACATTTGGTCACAAAAAAACAAAAAACAAAAACAAGCTTTGTGTTCTGCTTTAGGGCAGGTCTTGTCATGGGGGAAGCCTCGTCAGAGAGGTCCACCGGATGAACTTCTAAGGAAGTGATTCCAGTGGTGGTTTCCCGTTGCCTTCCACTGGTGATGATGAAATGATAATGAGGACAACACAACACCCAGTCCCTGAGCGGAGAAAAATCTCCGATCCAGCCGGGTATCGTACCTTGGCCCCTTGGCGTGATGTACCGCCGCGCTGACCATTCACCTATCGGGGCGGACTTTGGTCACCAAGAATATTAAAAAAACGACATGCTGGATCATGTTCACGGCAGGCATAAGCCATGGTGCTGGGAACACCCTCAAAACTTCACACACCTCATCAGTGTCCTTCAGACACTGCAGGTTATCGCTTTATTTTGACCAGTACTCAACCCGTGCATCATTCGAAAAAATGGTAATTCTCGACGCGTCAGAAGACACTACGCGCCTCCAGATAGTTATTGTCAAGTTTATGTGTTGTTCGCCTCACTGAAGTGCACGTTTTGGTGCCACAGTGAGCATTGGCATTTTGCGAAGTGCCCGACTTAAAAATTACTACTGTATGCTGTTCCCAACGCAAAGGTCCCTTGGAAACTGATTGAGATGGGCCTGAATTCACTGACAGGAGCAATTCCTCTTGGGCCTGAAACCAACTGCCGATGACAGGGAGTGGCTATATTTTCCGGTATCTGTCGGTTAAAATCTATTTTACGACCACTGTGTTACATGCTGCTGGTGCACCTTACCTTGTGTACACTGTACAGTCTTCGTTGATACACCAACAAATCGTGCAACATCGTTCACAATGTGGCCATGGACGCGTTTAAACACGGTAGCTTATTGCTGACATTCAGTCAGATCTGCCCCGATTCCCCGTAAATGACTGACATATAGACATCACTTCACTTCCATGGCTTACGTTAGCGGTGGTGGGTAAATGTTACCCAACAATTTTTAAAATTTTTTTGCGAGCTTACGCTCTCATGCAACTTTCAGGTGCATTGTTTACGTAACTGATTTGTTGTTGAAAGTACAGTTACTTGACAGTATATCATGAAAGAACTTCACCTAAATGTGAATCAATTATTCTAGAATGTATTAAGCTGATGCATAAGTTTGTAACGTCTTTGTTTTGAATGTTGATATTCCCGTGGCTATGCGTTTATTTATTGATTGAGGTTTCTTTATTTGTAGTTGATTGTTGCTATTTGAGTTTACATATTGTTATTTTGGCATCTGGAGATAGTGAGTGGAGCTGTGGGCGCTAGAAAATGGAGTGCGAGTGGAGAAATGTTAACATTTCCTACATATTGTTCTGTTTGACTTCTATACACGGGTGACAACAGCGGAGGCAACCAGAAACATTTGCGCCGTATATGGGGATAATACGAACCACTGAACAAAGCATGGTAAGAAAATCGTTTACTCGTTTTAAAGAGGGTCCTTTTGACATTAATGAATCTCCATATTCGGGAAGACCTTCAGAGTCTGACAAAGATCGTTTAAATACAGTAATTTACAATGATCCACGCCACTGTACTGGAGAACTGATAAGTGTGATGAGCTGTGATGATTCAACCATCGTGCGACATTTGCATGCAATGGGGAAGGTTCAAAAACCGTGTTTGCGAGTGCTCAAAGCCAAAATCACAAAAATCAGCCGGGGTCCATACGTGCATCCCTGTTTACTTGTGATCAATTGGCTCGTGAACAACACCGATCATTTCTATCCTATATCGTCACTATGACGAAAAATGGTGTCTGTATTGTCACATAAACAAAAGAAAGGAATGTTTGAGCCCAAGAAAGCAGGAAATCGTCGTTCAAAGACCTGCTAACGTCCACAAAATATAATGTTGTGCGTCTGGTGGAACAGCGACGGTGAGGTGTACAACGAATTACTTCTGCGAAGTGCAACCATCACTGCTGACATTTATTGTCAACAATTTAAACGTCTTGCAGACGCAGTTCAAGAACAACGGGCAGGAAGACTGCGTGAATTGATGCTACTCCACGATAACGGCCGCCTGCATACTGCTAGATGACAGAAAACACTGTGCAGAAGTTGGGTTGGGAAATCTTTCCTCACCCAAAACATCTGACCTTGGTCCTGAGATTTTCACCCTTTTCCGCTCTCTATCGAACTACCTTCAAGGAACTTCGTCTCCGGATAAAAATACGCTCCGAACATGGCTCGACGACTCTCCCCCTCAAAACCACGTGATTTCTAAAGTCGCGGAATCGAAAAGTTATCGCAACTATGGTAGACTGTTATGTGTATCTGTTGCATTTATTAAGGCTATGGAAAAACACTAAGAACTTATGCACCAATATAATACATGTGTATTAGATCGCAAGCTCTCGGTAGCTGCAAATATTTGAACCATCTGCAATACATAAACGACTTTTTTGGAGTACCTGTGGATTAGTTGATATCAGTACTGTATGTTTAATACTTATATCTGAACACACAAAAGAATTACAGAAGAAACGAGACTGTTCACATTACTGATTACATGTATGTCACGAAGAGTGACCTCTGGGATGTGAAGAGAAATCAGAATTGTACATAGAATGTAATGTAAGCGCAATACACGGAAACAACTTTACATTACTGCATTATAGTGCTAATTGTGATTATAATTACAAACCAACTTATAATATTATATTTAAGAGTTTCTGTGAATTCACTCTTGAAGGGTATAGAAGGAGTTGCCCAATATAAAGTCCTTCCATTCAGCGTTAAATTCCCCCACATTAGCTACGTGGCATTTAGTGTGATCTGGCCGTTTGTTGATTACAGGTGCACCAATGCCTCTGACACCATTGTGTACTACTGTTAACCCCCTGAATCCTGTAGATGTTTTTCTCCTAGCGTTATACACATATCAAAAAAAGTTTTGCATCACCTCGGTACCGAGAGATCCGGAACCTGTACAGAAAAGTGGAATAGAGATCAACAGAAACATGAAAAATGTGTGCCGGACCGAGACTCAAACTCGGGACGTTTGCCTTTCGTGGGCAAGTGGTCTACCATCTGAACTACCCAAACACGACTCACGACCCGTCCTCACAGCTTTAATTACACCAGTACCTCATCTCCTACACTCCAAACGGGTCGTGGTTCAAATGGCTCTGAGCACTATGGGACTTAACATCTATGGTCATCAGTCCCCTAGAACTTAGAACTACTTAAACCTAACTAACCTAAGGACAGCACACAACACCCAGCCATCACGAGGCAGAGAAAATCCCTGACCCCGCCGGGAATCGAACCCGGGAACCCGGGCGTGGGAAGCGAGAACGCTACCGCACGACCACGAGATGCGGGCAAACGGGTCGTGAGTCGTGCTGGGGTAGCTCAGATGGTAGAGCACTTGCCCGCGAAAGGCAAAGGTCCCGAGTTCGAGTCTCGGTCCGGCACACAGTTTTAATCTGCCAGGAAGTTTTATATCAGCGCACACTCCGCTGCAGAGTGAATATTTCATTCTGGAAACAAAAACATCATTTCCCACCTTTTTATTGCTCATGAAAACTACACATTACGTGTTGTACCACTATACAGTGAGACCGTCAAACGTTATTCGTCGTGGCATACTATTCACAAGTTCATCAAATCACTGTTGGTCGAGATTGTCCCACTCCTCAACGGCAGTTCGGCGTAGATCCCTCAGAGTGGTTGGTGGGTCACAGCGTCCATAAACAGCCCTTTTCAATCTATCCCAGACATGTCCGATAGGATTCATGTCTGGAGAATATGCTGGCCACTCTAGTCGAGCGATGTGTTAATCCTGAAGGAAGTCATTCACAAGGTGTGCACATTGGGGGCTCGAATTGTCGTCCATGAAGACGAATGCCTCGACAATATGCTGCCGATATGATTGCACTACCGGTCGGAGGATGACATTCACGTATCGTACAGCCGTTACAGCGCCTCCCATAACCACCAGCGGCGTACGTCGGCCCCACATAATGCCACCCCAAAACAGCAGGGAACCTCCACCTTGCTGCACCCCCTGAACAGTGTGTCTAAGGCGCTCAGCCTGACCGGGTTGCCTCCAAACACTTCTCCGATGATTGTCTGGTTGAAGGCATATGTGACACTCATCGGTGAATAGAACGTGATGCCAATCCTGAGCGGTCCATTCGGCATGTTGCTGGACCAATTTGTACCGCGCCGCATGGTGTCGTGTTTGCAAAGATGGACCTCGCCATGGAAGTCTGGAGTGAATTTGCGCATCATGCAGGATTGTGCACAGTTTGAGTCGTAACACGACGTTCTGTGGCTGCACTAAAAGCATCAACATGGTGACGTTGCTGTCATGGTTCCGCCGAGACATAATCCGTAGGTAGCGGTCATCCACTGAAGTAGTAGCCCTTGGGCAGTCTGAGCTAGGCATGTCATCGACAGTTCCTGTCTCTCTGTATCTCCTCCATGTCCGAACAACATCGCTTTGGATCACTCTGAGACGACCGGACACCTCTCTTTTTGAGGGCCCTTCCTGGCACAAAGTAACAACTCGGAGGCGATCGAACCGCTATATCGACTGTTTAGGCATGGTTGAACTACAGACAACACGAGCCGTGTATCTTTTTCCTGGACCAATGACTGAAACTGATCGGCTGTCGGACCCCCTCCGTCTAATAGGCGCTGCTCATGCATGGCTGTTTACATCTTTGGGTGGGTTTAGTGACACCTCTGAGCAGTCAAATGGACTGTGTCTGTGGTACAACAGTCAACGTCTATAAACAGGAGTTCTGAGAACAGGGGAGATGCGAAACTTTTTTGATGTATGTATTAATGATTTTCATTAGTTTTTGAGGTAAGAGAAGTACTATTAATGGCAGAGTTCTTTAATATACTGTCTATGACAGTTTAATTCCCCCAGAAAATATACTATAATTCATTAATTAGTGCAACATACTACTTTATCTATTTTTAAATCAAACACGGTAGTAATAATACGATAATACGACCTGCTGAAGTAGTTGAACTAAAGTGCTTCATTAAGTCTAGGTAGTGGGTGTTCCACTTAAAATTATGATCTCTCTGTAAATACATAAAACCTGAAACTTCGTTCTTCTTGTATTTCATGGTCTGAAAACTTGTTTTATTTCGTCTGGCGATCTCTGAGAAGCACTGAACTGTATGTGCTCAGTCTTCAGCGATAATTCATTTGGACTGAATCGGCCATCAACGTTTTCGAATATTTCATTAGCTATCTTCCCAGTAAAAAGTCTGGTGTTGTTTTCTATTCAGGTTCTTGTATAACCTGCAACGAAGTCGAAATTGTCGTCTTCTGAAACTGCAATTGAAGAAGGAAATATTTATCTTTACGCATTAGTAAGCTTCTGACTTTTGACATTCAACTGTGTTCGTACTATGAGACAATTTTCTTTATAAAAGAGGAAAGTCTCGCCTCAAGAAAAACGAGATTGATGCTGCAGCATTTTTGCACTAACAAACAGTGTTGAATTAGTGTTAGTCGCCTTGGAAGTGTATCCCACTTGAGCCCACACACGCCACTATTTGCTCCTTCCATTGATCCAAACACTCTCGCATAACGTTTTCCGCGTGGGTGTGCAGATAATCGACGCTTGGTACAGAGAATAGCAGTTGAACCCGAACATCAACTACTGTAGCGTATTGCACATACGCTATGTGATCGAAAGTATCCGGACACCTGGCTGAAAATGACTTACAAGTTTGTAGCGCTCTCTGTCGGTAATGCTGGAATTCAATATGGTGTTGGTCCACCCTTAGCCTTGATGACAGCTACCACTCTTGCAGACGTACGTTCAGTCATGTACTGGAAGGGTTCATGGGGAATGGCAGCCCATTCTTCACAGAGTGCTGCACTGACGAGAGGTATCGATGTCGGTCGGCGAGGCCTGGCACGAAGTCGGCGTTCCAAAACACCCCAAAGGTGTTCTATAGGATTCAGGTCAGGTATCTGTGCAGACCAGTCCATTACAGGGATGTTATTTTCATGTAAGCACTCCGCCACATGCCGTGCATTATGAACAGGTGCTCGATCGTGTTGAAAACTGCAATCGCCATCCCAGAATCGCTCTTCAACAGTGGGAAGCAAGAAAGTGCTTGAAGCATCAATGAAGGCCTCTGCTGTGATAGTGTCACGCAAAACAACAAGGGGTGAAAGCCCTCTCCATGAAAAACGCGACCACACCATAACACCACCGCCTTCGAATTTTACTGTTGGCACTACACACGCTGGTAGATGACGTTCACCGCACATTCGCCATACCAATCCCCTGCCATCGGATCACCACATTGTGTACCGTGATTCGTTACCCCACACAACGTTTTTCCACGGTTCAATCGTCCAATGTTTACACTCGTTAGACCAAGTGCGGCGTGGTTTGGTATTTACCGGCGAGATGTCTGGTTTATGAGCAGCCACTCGACCATGAAATCCAAGATTTCTCACCTCCCTCCTAACTGTCATAGTACTTGCAGTGGATCCTGATGCAGTTTGGAATTCAGAAGATGGCCTGGATATAAATCTGCCTATTACACATTACGACCCTCTTCAACTGTCGGCGGTCTCTGTCAATCAACAGACGAGGCCGACCTGTACGCTTTTGTGTCCCTTCACGTTTCTGCTTCACTATCACATCGGAAACAGTGGACCTAGAGATGTTTAGCAGTGTGGAAATCTCGCATACAGACATAAGACACAAGTGACATTCAATCACGTAACCACGTTCGAAACCAGTAAGTTCCACGGACTGCCCCATTCTGCTGTCTCACGATGTCTAATAACTACTGAGGTCGCTGATATGGAGTACCTGCACCTAATATGAAAAACGTATGTTTTTGGGGTTGTCCGGATACTTTTGATCACATAGTGTAAATAAGCAGAATGACCCATTATTACATCATTAGAAGCCTAGTTCATTTAATATCTAGGAGCGATCTAAAATGAAATGACTAAATAAAACTGATGTGAAACGTATTACCAGTTCAGATTTATGTCACTGAGGCATTGAATTACAGGATAAAAATTAAAACTTAGGGGTTACTTTGCAAGCAGTGAAGTGATGCACGTTGGGAATTACTTGAAGAACTAGGGACAGGCAGCAACAGACCTGAGTAGAATTGGTAACTATGACGGCAATGAAAACGAAGCGGAGGTCAGCTGCTAATGTAGTCACATGAATGGATATCAGACAAATCAAGCAAGTTCCTTGCAGGGCTCCAAATGATAATAAAAATATATGAAGATTGTATGGAAGTTGGATAGAAGGCATTTGAAAGCATACAGAAATAACGTGGATATGTATGGATGACTACTGTAACGCACGGAAAATTCGCAAATCTTTATTCAGCATGGATGTCAAGATGTTGGTAGCGATGATGCATGGAACAGAACCAGATACTTGTAGCAATGACATACTCTGTTTTTAAAGTGGTCGAAATCGGAAAACAGTCGTGACACAAATAATGATGTATTCTGGCGATTGTTTGAGTTCGTCCTACATTTCGTCCTTTTTTTTTGCTTTTCTCGTTTGCGTTACGGACAGTAACTAAAATTGTCATCACACTGAGTGTTGTTTAGATCACCGAAGCACTTTCCTAGCTGTGGACACACTAGAAGTGGCACAGACTTGCCTTCCTATGACCTTTGAACTAACTCATCCAACCAGTTGTAGGGGAATGTGGATTTAGAACCCCGGTGCAATTTGGTACTTTTCAGTTTAACAATAATTGTCAGTGATGAAACAAGAGATAAGTGAGAGGCAAATATCGCGGGATGGACGGGAACCAACCCCACACCTTTAAATGCGTATTGTGGCGCTTACTCACCGAGCGGTAAAGACTTCTAAGTGAACGATACTGAAGGACATGATAATTCCTCCAATTAGCACTATATTTTTACGAAGACATGCACATTGATATACGGCAGCTTGAAAGAAAATGATACTGTTTAAACATAGGGAAATGTGCGGTCTTTTCAGGTTATGTGGTGGCAGGTATTGCCTGTGGTTCAAAGCACTATGGGACTTAACTTCCAAGGTCATCAGTCCCCTAGAACTACTGAAACCTAACTAACTTAAGGAAATCACACACATCCATGTCCGAGGCAGGATTCGAACCTGCGACCGTAGCGGTCAAGCGCTTCCAGACCGTAGCGCCTAGAACCGCTCGGCCACTCCAGCCGGCTATTACCTGTGTACCCTGCGTGTATACAGGGAGGTCAGAAACAGCTTGTAAGGGTTTTGTTGCGTAGAAAGTGCTAAGAAATAACTGTTAAGAAAAAAAGGGGCACGTTGAGCCATTTCCGATACACTAAGCACTGAAGCTAGCCAATCAGGTTGCTGCGCACGCAGATTCAAGCGGCCTGCCAGAGACAGTGTCGCGAAACGTGTTCTTCATTTGCTGTCCTCAGACAGAACAAATGTAGCTTTTGCTCACCTATCTTAAATTTATTACTTGCGAAAAAGACACATTTTAACTGGTAGTGAGAATTTCAAAAGTGGTAACTCACAAATCCGCAGATATCAGCGCCGCATTTAGTGTGCGCAGCTACCTGATTGGCTAACTTCAATGCAAATGAAATCGGAAACGGCAGAACGAACCGAATTTTTTTAACAATTGCAACTCATCACAACCTATCCTGCAACACCATCACAACTTTGTAAGACTGTTTCTGACCATCCTACATATTGTAGCGGTTGTTCTTCAAGGCACACAGAAAATTTTTTACGAAGAATATCGAGCCAATAAACTCAACGCAAGTCACGCTTAATGATAATGTATCATTATTTCTAATGCATCACAAGGGATAGCTAAAAATGTACGAAAGTTCGCAAAGATCTTCCCTGCCATTATCAAGTAACAAACTGCCGTGAAATGGCAGCCACTGTCCTTACAAAATCCTCAGCTGACGGCCGTGACTATATCACCGCTCCAATGGTGTGCAAAGTAATCGTGCCTTCCTGAAGTTAAATAAATTTATGACACCTCACGCTCCATATGTATCGCCTTATTGTTTACGAATGTTTATCAAAAGAAAAGGACTTATTTAGATTACGGAATGAAAAGCTTGCATTAAACATGTGAGATAAATGTTTTATAATGTAGCATTTGTATTATATGACGTTTATGCTAAGCAAGATTCCTAAAATGTAGAAACATGCTAAAAATGTTTTCATTATAGTATGAAGGACTTGCAGATCAAAATATTGTTAAGAGCTTCATAGTGTAAGACACGTATTAGCTCATAATTACAGTCATACTAATGAAACGTAAGTAACTATGCAATTGTGTAAGAGATGATAAACGAAAATTTGTGTATCAGTATCATTGAGGAATGTCAAGCTACAGTTCGAGAAGACTGAAAGCTGCAGCTCTTATTACAGTCTCTCTCAAGAAGCAATTTGAAGACTAAAAATTTCGTGTGTTGGGTCGACTCTATAATTCTATCTGAGACGGTAAAAGACTTCGAAGATCAGTCGAGCGAAATGAATAGAGTTTTGAAAAGAGGTTATGAAATGGACATCCACAAAAGTGGAACAAAAGCAGTGGTATGCAGTCGCATCAAATCAGGTAAGCTGAAGGAACCTTATAGATTAGGAAATTGCGTCCTAAAACCAGTGGACGTGTTTCGCTATTTGGGCAGCAAAATATCTGCTTTGTCCGAAGTATTGACCTGCAAAACATCAAAAAAATCATTTCCAAAAAAGAGAAATTTGTTGACATCTAGTATAAATTTAAGTGTTAGAAAGACTTTTACGAAGGTATTTGTCTGAGGTACAGGAATGTACGGAAGTAAATCCAAATACACACATCAAGAAAAGTTTTGCACCACCCCGGTTCCCGGGAACCCTGAGGATAGACGTTGCATGTGGATATTGTTTCACAGACTCAGTGCCTTTGACTGTTCAGAGATGTCACTAAACCCGCCCAAAGATGTAAACAACCATGCACGAGCATCGCCTATTAGATGGAGGGGTCCGATAGCCGATCAGTTCCAGTCATTCCACCAGGAAGGAGGTACACGGCTCACTTTGTCTGTAGCTCAACCATGCCTAGACAGTCAATACCGCGTTTCGATCGCGTCCGCATTGTTACTCTGTGCCAGGAAGGGCTCTCAACAAGAGAAGTGACCAAGCGTCTCGGAGTGAACCAAAGCGATTCAGTTCGGACATGGAGGAGATACAGAGAGACAGGAACTGTCGACGACATGTCTCACTCAGGAGGAACCCTGACAGCAACCCCACGACGTTGAATAATGCTTTTCGTGCAGCCACAGGACGTCGTGTTACGACTCAAACTGTGCGCAATAGGCTGCATGATGCGCAAATTCACTCCCGACGTCCGTGGCGAGGTCCATCTTTCCAACTACGACACCATGCAGCGCAGTACAGATGGGCCCAACAATATGCCGAATGGACAGCTTAGGATTGGCATCACGTCCTCTTCATCCAGACAATCGTCGGAGACGTGTGTGGAGGCAACCTGATCAGGCTGAACGCCTTAGACACACTGTCCAGCGAGTGCAGCAAGTTGGAGGTTCCCTGCTGCTTTGGGGTGGCATTATGTGGGACCGACGTACGCCGCTGGTGGTCGTGGAAGTTGCCGTAACGGTTGTACGATACGTGAATGTCATCCTCCGACCAATAGTACAACCATATCACCAGCATATTGGCAAGCCATTCGTCTTCATGGACGACGATTCGCACCCCCATCGTGCACACCTTGTGAATAACTTCCTTCAGGATAACGACGTCGCTGGAGTAGAGTGGCCAGCATGTTCCCCAAACACGAACCCTATCGCACATGCCTGGGATCGATTGAAAAGGGCTGTTTATGGACGACGTGAGCCACCAAACACTCTGAGGAAGTACGCCGAATCGCCGTTGAGGAGTGGGACAACCTGGACCAACAGTGCCTTGATGAACTTGTGGATAGTATGTCACAACGAATACAGGCATGCATCAATGCAAGAGTATGTGCTACTGGGAGTTAGAGGTACCGGTGTGTACAGCACTCTGGACCACCACCTCGGAAGGTCTCGCTATATGGTGGTGCGACATGTAAAGGCTTGTTTTCATGAGCAATAAAAAGGGCGGAAAATATGTTTATGTTGATCCCCATTCGAATTTACGGTACAGATTCCAGAACCCCCAGAACCGAGGTGACGAAAAACTTTTTTTGGTGTGTGTAAGAAAGGAATCTAAACTTTTGAAATATGCTACAGAAGAATGCTGAGGATTTGACTGATAGAGTGTGTAAGTACCGAAGAGGTACTGAATCGAATAAGGAAGGAAACGAATTTGTGGCACAGAGACAGGCAGAACGGCCGAGTTGATACGAAAGATGCTGATGTATCAAGGGATAGATTACTTGGTAAGTGAGTGAAGTGTATGAGATAGAAACTGTAGAGGGCCATGGCTTAACTACATTACACAAGTGGATGTAGGCTGCAGTAGCTATGCCAAGATGATGAGGCTTGCACAGGGTAGACTGGCATGGAGAAATGTTCGAACCAGTCTTCGGACCGAAGACAACAACAGCAGAAATAACAATGACACTTGGTACTTACGCAAAGAATGTCTCACCTAGATTGAGTCCGTAGACGACGGGGACATCCGGCGGCACTGTACTGGAGGCAGCTGGAGGTTTGCCAATGACTATCGGGACGTCCGGGTGCTTAGCCGGCGGTGACTTGTCTTCCTTGCCGGTGCTGATGTTGATACTGATGGGGATAACGACGGGCACCGTCTTCTGGGAGTCGTCCGTCTTGACGTGTTTGACTCCGCTGCTGCCGATCAGCACAGGGACGTCGTCGTAGTGCACCTTGTGACCGCTGGCGCCACTGGAGACGCTGTTGGCCACCGGCACGTACACGGGCACGTCGTGCACTGGGACGGCGCTGGAAGGCGCGTAGCTGCCGTGGTGCTTCCACTGCAGAAACAACAGACCAGTCAGTTCTGTGTAGCAGCACAGTGCTACCTGAATTATCCTCTTTCTTAGAAGAAACTATACTGGCGTGGCCTGTTTCTGCAGCTCGCTACATACTTCCAGCCCTTCCCGGATACATCTGACGACATGTAAACGCTTATGTAGGCTTAAAATTATGATGACGTATTGTAGAAACGCCTCGTACCAATTTAGTTCATCATTGTGCTGATTTGTTAGAATTCCTGTTTAAATTTATAAAACTTAAATAAGTTCCCTTTTTGACACGAAAAAATTCGTGAGGTACTCTGCGCTTGTAAACGCTGATGTTTACATATAGACGAGGTTCAAAATGGCTCAAATGGCTCTGAGCACTGTGGGACTTAACATCTGAGGTCATCAGTCCCCTAGAACTTAGAACTACTTAAACCTAACTAACCTAAGGACATCACACACGTCCATGCCCGAGGCAGGATTCGAACCTGCGACCGTAGCAGCAGCGCGGTTCCAGACTGAAGCGCCTAGAACCGCTTGGCCACATCGGCCGGCTATAGAGGAGGAATTTGGACGCTAAGGACAGTCATTATCTTCATTTGATAAATAAAAGTGAAATTTTTCACTAAGGCTACTTGTAGACCTACTTACACATTAAAGTTATAACACGGTCGTCAAAAATCACGAAAAATAACTTAATGATCAGCTGTTAAAGGAAACAGAATATAACATCGTACTTCTATAAACATACATGACGTTACTGACATCAATCGACGACACAGTAATGTGAACGTCAGAAAACAGCATTTATTTTATTGACAGACTTACAAAGGTTTAATCAGTGTTTTGATGCAATTAAACCTTTGTCTCTGGTGGCTCGTTGTACAGTAATAATCTTTCATTTTGTTACCAAATTCACGTTCATAATTGTACGGAAATGCTTGCCCGATAGAGCAAAGGCATGTCGTATGGAATGCGTAAGGTCTTTCAAACGGAAACATTGTCAGCACCTCACATTATGCGTTCTTAACAACGCGGAGAAAAGCTCTATCGTCTCTTCGTTCAGAACAAGCCATAGCTCCTGTTACGCCGTCGCTAAGGTAGCCCCTGCGGGCTAGTAACACATCTAACACTACACAGGACCGAGGTCGCCAATGCCCAAGACGTAAGCGTGGTAAACATAGGCTGTTTTGGAAGTAGACATACCGCGTACTACTTCCTGCAGAGGGCGTTCGAAATGGCTTGCAGGAAGTATTACTACACCAACATCTGATTGGTTGGCCAGTACTATTTAAAAGCTAGAACCAGTACCGGACGTCAGTTCGCGCGGAATACCGACCTCCAGGACGTGTACACGGAAGGCTATGTCTTCGCCATTGGAATATGACTTGGAATTAAGTGTATGTGTGTTACCTCGGACTCTTGTGGGAAACTTAGAAGTTATCTTTTGTTGCTTCTAGTAGGAAATTCTTACAGGTTGTGATTGTGACTTTTCGTTGTTATTCAGTCTATTCCACGTAGACTCACGTAAATAAAAGTTGTGTTGTAAAAACTTTCAAAGTGTCAGTTACAACAGATCGCTTACACAAAACGACCATTATTAATCTTTATCAATATCTGAAAGTTTATCTGTCGAGTCCACTCACACTCTTTACCACTTTTTGGTTAATTTACCAGAATGTATGCCGCAGAAATGATTTCTTTCATGATGATGTTACTACCTCGCAAGGGAATGATCCAATCCAACATGCTGAAACATTCCTTTTTTTTTTTTTTATAGCAAGGTGTATACAGTGAAAGTAACACAATGTCAGAATGTTGGACGCTAAAACACACTGAAAGTATTTTTATTAAATAAATGTTGAAATTTGCCAAATTCGTAGCTCGCCAGGCGGCTGGAGAAATGTACACACCTGCCGTAGCTAGGCGTGCGCAACAAATCGAGCACATATCCTTGGTTAACGGCACATCATTAAACATGACATGGCACAATGCGATCGTAATTTGTTAAACGAATCTCAGCTTCCTTTGATAGTTTCTCTGGCACAATAAATTGTTGACAGTTATTATTCACTTGAATTTGCGACTCATTTAACACCCATTACAATTAGCAGTTGCCTTTTCGGCATCATTAAGTTTTATCAACAGATTTAAAACTAAATTAATTTTCTTTGCAATTTTCTTTTGCATGCTTGCTAATAGCATCTGTCTTTGTGCAGATTACAGACTTCCACATTAATGTGGATCCGAATAATGTTTTCGAGATCAGTAAGATGAAATATGAAGAACCTGGTACCCAATCGAAATCGCTTACTTCTCCTGAAGTATTTATTAGTTAATTTTCTGGATATTCATTCTAATATTTTTCTTTTATCAGATGTGCCTGGTGTAAGGAAAGTTCGTTTTCGTCGTTCAAGAGACACTTCGCAATTTTGTGACGACTACAGGGAACAAACAAGAAACTGTTTGATTGCAAGTAAAATATACATTATTAAAAATAATCATAAGAACTGTGTCACAGTGATTGCTATAAAATATTCAGTGTCAACAAATTGAAGTCCCGATCGATGTAACGTACACTACAATGTAATTTACACTGCACTGATTTTTTTCCTCTGGTAGTCAGTTGTGTAATACATGTGCAACAGTACAACTGTCGATATGAACATGAGGTTATTCAAATAAGTGACGATTTGTGACATTTTTGAAATGGACATAAACGTTTTCTCTTCTTCGTTGATCCATTATCGACCATGGGACAACGGCTGGCATGTATTTCTTGATGCAATAATTTACCAACAGCCTTATGTATTGTAGGAATTTATTTTATGAACTTCTTATGTGCTGCCAGTTTCGGCATTACATTGATCCATCTTCAGGCCCCACATGTCATAGTCGTAAAATCGCTATACGCGGAAGGAGTCATATATCTGGATCCGTGAATCAAATTGTTATGCAACAGCTTTTGGTGGCCAGATGTTTGCAAACCGCCTCAGTCTGTGTCGCCTGGCCACCAAGAGCTGTTGCATAACGATTTGATTCACGGATCCAGATATATGACTCCTTCCGTGTATAGCGATTTTATGACTATGACGTGTGGGGCCTGAAGATGGCATCAATATAATGCCGAAACAGGCAGCACATAAGAACTTGATAAAATAAATTTCTACAATACATATGGTTGTTGGTAAATTATTGGATCAAGAAATAAAAGTTTTCTGGTTGTGGTTCCGTGTAATAATGTGTAAAACTACTGCTGCTGGAGAAAACCCAACGTTTCGGCCACAGTTGCAGTGGCCTTCTTCTGGGTCTAGAAGGCCGCTGCAACCGTGGCTGGACGATGTGCACAATAGACATAAAAGTTTCCTGGTTGTGCTACCGCATCATAATGTGTAAAACTACTGCTGCTGGAGAAAACCCAACGTTTCGGCCACAGTTGCAGCGGCCTTCTTCTGGGTCTACTCAGTAGTTTTACACATTATGACGCGGTAGCACAACCAGAAAACTTTTATGTCGATTGTGCACATCGTCCAGCCACGGTTGCAGCGGCCTTCTAGACCCAGAAGAAGGCCGCTGCAACTGTGGCCGAAACGTTGGGTTTTCTCCAGTAGCAGTAGTTTTATTCACTATGACGCGGTACCACACCAAGAAAACTTTTATGTCGATAGACTCTGGCCACGGAAGCCTACGCAATTATATTTTTGATATAGTTTACGTGATTAAAATTCGCGTCTGTGCACTTTGGATTTCTCGCTACGTCGCGCTACATTCTGTTGTCACAGCTGTGTCTGCTTATTAGCCAATTCGCGCACTGGGCAGAAACGGCTGTACAAACCTCTGTTATAAGAGGTTCTTCGTGCGGCAAAATAAGTAACTTCAACATTTTTAATAATGCTTGCAGTGAGCCTTAGCAGCTAAAATTTGGACAGTGCTTTTTTTTCGACGTATTCTTCCTGAGTGAAAAACTGTAGAGTAGGTTTCGACATGTTGGATTGGACCATTCCCCTTTCAGTTAAAGTGCATATTTAGAGGGATGGCTGTGTGGCACTGCCCAAATGACAACAAAGAAAAAATTACTTCAATGGTCTCTGCAAGTATAATGTTCAGTGTCTACGTGGTAATAGAATGTTTCTTTATGGGTGATTCATTTCCTGTGCACGAAGAATATTTACGAGTTGTTTGAGGGTGGCCTTTGAGAGAAAGAACATCATTTTGAAATAGGGGTCCTTACCCTGTACACACCTTAATCGCTCCTACACCAATGCAGCGTATGTGCCGCAATACGTTCTATAACTGAAGATACGAGAAGTTTTATTAACACCGAATGTGATGGCGATTATGTGAATAATAGACATTTAAGCCGGCCGGAGTGGCCGAGCGGTTCTAGGCGTTACAGTCTGGAACTGCGCGACCGCTACGGTCGCAGGTTCGAATCCTGCCTCGGGCATGGATGTGTGTGATGTCCTTAGGTTAGTTAGGTTTAAGTAGTTTTAAGTTCTTGGGGGACTGATGACCACAGAAGTTAAGTCCCATAGTGCCCAGAGCCATTTGAACCAATAGACATTTACCTTCTACCACTTTGGCTAAATGCAGTACTATAATTGGTTTTTCTCTATAGCATAAGTGCATTGAGCACTAAAAGGAATGATCGCTTACGTAGAAGGCCTGCGGGCTGTACCATTACGTCTGTATCTTTGTGACCTGGCCCGCGTTCGCCACGAGCTTGCCACCTCCAGCAAATGAATAGAACTGCGTAACTTTCCTCCTGCCGATAGTGGTTCTCCTGCCTCTTTTTCTCGTGTCTGTGGCCCATAATTCTCCTTTCAACTTCGTGGTTGAAGCCGCGGAAGACTTCTTCGACTTAACGATTTCCTACTGTATCTGATCAAGAGAATGTGGACAGCTAATAGTGGACATTAATATGGGATGTGTCCAGCCTCCACCTTTATGACGGCTTCAACTCTGCTGCGCGATCTTTAAATGAGGTGTCTGAATATCTGTGGAAGAATGGCAGCTCTTTCTTCCTCAAGAGCCGAAACCAGATATAAATGCTGGACGCTGCGGTCTGGAGAGAAATCGATTTTCTAACTCATCCGAGATCGGGACCCTGCGCGGTCCAGACGATTTCGGGGAAGTTATTGTCCACAAACAATTGCCTCATATGCTGATACAAAGACATCGTCTCTCAACTGTTCCTCTACTTTACGCAGTACACAGTCTGTAAAATGTGTTCATCTTGTTTCGGATTTAGCGTTTTCTTGAGAGAATTAAGGAGACCTCACCCTAACCACGGAAAACAGGTTCAGTACAGTAAAACCAGCTCCTCTATACTTCACTCTTGGCACTACTTGTGATGGAAGTTAACATTCTCCATGCATTCGCCAGACCCGAACCCCTCCAACGAGTTACTACTGGGTACAGCATACTTCATCACGCCAAACCATTCGTTTCCATCATTGACTGTCCAGGGGCGTCGTTGTTTACACCACCTCAAAGTTCGCCTAGCACTGACAGAAGAACGTGGCTTATGAAGAGTACTCGACCATTGTACCCAACACTTTGTAATTCCCAACGCACAGTAATTGTGGAACTGGATGCTAGTGATTTCATCCGATTTTTTAGAACCAATCTCCGCAGTTCTTGACGGTTCCTGTCGCATGGTACATGAGTTCTGCGTGTTCTTGGCTTAGCCCAGGTTGTTCTCTTTTATTACAACAGAAAAGTAATAACAGGTAAGGTAAAATGTTTATGAATGCAAAGAAGACGTCAAGCTATAAGTATATGTAAACGTAATCAGCAATATAACACACGAATCAGCTTAATTTTTCAAAGATCTCTTCGACTTGAATATAAGGAGGAATTAGAATTATACATTAATACCTTCAGCTGCTGACTGGCGTTGATATATATAAATGGGAACAGGTGAGAACGTGTGTCTCGACCAGGACTCGAACCCGGGATCTCCTGCTTACATGGCAGACGCTCTATCCGACATGTCCGAAAGAAGAGACACCATATCCATATAAGTATATAGTTCTGGCAATACCGGCCATGATATTCTTCTTCTGTGCGGATGCACACATATTTCCCGAACTCTTACGGGACTTGGTAAGAATGTCTTCCACGAGTAATGAGTGTGTTCCGGTAGGACTCTACGAATGTAACGTGTGGACATACAAGGTGAGAATATGGGTCTCACGGGAGGCGTGCGCGAGATAGTCCCTGCAGTCGCAATATCCTTTGTGCCCTAGGTGGCTCAGCTGGATAGACCGTCTGCCATGTAGGCAGAAGATCCCGGGTCCGAGTCCCTGTTATGGCACACATTTCCACCTGTCCCCGTTGCTATATATCAACGCCCGTCAGCAGCTGAAGGTATTAATATACAATTCTAATTTAGCTCTAGAAGGCTGCAGGTCATCAATGGTGTCTGTTCTTTCGGACATGTCCGAATGTCGTCCATGTTTGCTCATCTTCGTCCTCAGAGCTGAAAATTTGATATTGATTACTCATATAATTTTCAATTTGTTTCCTATCTCACTTTTTACGCAAGCATATTTCCTATCCTTGGTAACATTCCTTATAACACCGGTAGTCGATAATTCTATGGCAGCCATATGTTCAGTAAAGCCTTCTTCTGCATTAATGGATTCGACTAGCTTGGGTGTGTTAGTTACTAGAAGGTCTAAGGCAGTACCCTCAAGAATCAGTTCTTTACCTGTTCGAAGTAATTTTTATAGAAGACATTAGAGACACTGCCACACGAATCTCTGTCTGTGGCACTTGTTTTAATCGTTTAGCAATACTACAAACGGGACATATGTATGCCATCATAGGTTTGAGACAATCAGTATGTGTGCATCTAAGATGAAATATCGAAGATGTTAAAGGACTTTATTTAAGGAAACAGCCAGAAAAATAGAAAACTGAAATTTTACTTAGCCTATTGTTAGCAATACTGACTAAGGTAATTAAATAATTTGTTGTGCTCTCAAATGCAGCAGTGCCTGCTTATTACTTAAAGTATTTCTGTGCTATCCATCCCCTATTAATAGCAACAGAAATAACGGTGTTTTTATAGTTTTCATACAGCTACCAGGGACCGACTGCATGTCGGCAAACGTCGTAGTGAAGGCAGAAGGCGCATTGCTATTTACCTTGTTTGTGATTTAAATCCAACTTCTTTTAATGTGTGGTGTAGTATAGTAAATAAAATTTCCAGCTCTGTCTCGTCCCTTAGGTTTCTCTGTTCGTAGTTGCTATGTCTCATATCCGGTCGTGATCGAACATGATCACGGCACATATAAATTAAGTGGCAATGCGATCTCTGTTCTTGATCTTGAGAACGCTACGCCTTCTGCAAACGATTTCAGCTGACATATAAAATATGACATACAGTACTTCAGTTTTTTGAGAAGTCTTTGCTATTCGGGCGCCAAGTGTGGTGGTTTTTTTTTTAATTATATTTTGATTAGATTATTATTCTCTTGTGAAGATTCAGAAATCTGTTGTGAGTTTTGCACCACTTCTTGGCGGGAAGAGCAAAGACTTTTAAAAAAACTTAAGTACTATATGTTATATATTATCAGATGCAGTTTGTTTCATGCTCTTGTTATGTATCACTGTCCCACTGATAAAGAGAAGCCTGCTAATGGTTTACAGGATTCTTAGAAATACAGATTACGCCTGTAGGCTGTGCTGCCCTCAAGTTTCATTGTTAATCCTCGTCACCGTATTGTCACTTGGAATTAGTTCGCACCTACAGAAAGGCAGCCCAATCACTAGGTTAGCAAAGCGGGCTGTATTCGCGTCAACGACTTGCACTCACGAATTGACGCTTGCCACATCACAATTGAAGCTCATACTGAGTTCAAATGCCTCTGAGCACTATGGGACTTAACATCTGTGGTCATCAGTCCCCTAGAACTTAGAACTACGTAAACCTAACTAACCTAAGGACATCACGCACATCCATGCCCGAGACAGGATTCGAACCTGCGACCGTAGCGGTCACGCGGTTCCAAACTGAAGCGCTTAGAACCGCACGGCCACACCGGCCGGCCTCATACTGAGCACCTGTAGTGGAGTTATGAGCTTGGAGGGACGCTCTGTCCACTATTGTATGTCTTGTAGGTTTTGCGCAGTCATCTTCTGAAAGGCGGCAAATATTATTTTCTTATTGTTACTTCCGACTAAGACATTCGTTATTGTTTTCGAAATAAAATTCGTAGTCAAAGATTCATAGGTATGCGACGTGCCGAGACAACTTACCGGGCGGGAGGTGGCTGGCTTGGGAGTGACGAGTTCCACGGGCACGTAGACGGGCACGTCTCGGTGCTTCTCGGTGCTGCCGGCGCTGCCGTTAGCCACGATGACGTGCACGTCGACGACGGTCAGCGGCGGGGGACGATGCTCCACTTCGTTCTCGTGCGTGTCCGTCTCCTCTTCCTCCCAAAAGTCCAGCTTGTTGCTCACCTCGACGCACAAGCCTGCACATGGTTGACAAGCAAGAGGCTGCACAAGAAAAACATAATACAACAGCAGTCTGCGGTAATCAGACTGTTATCCTTAATATACACTACTGATACTTTACGTTTTGCAGCCTGTGTCAAATTCGTAGTGTCTGAAATTCGAGAAAGAAACTTTTATCGGGAGGTAAGTGGTGAAAGACAAATGGAAAAGGATGCCATTTCGTAAGGACGATGTACTAAGCATTAAAACTATGAGTCCCTAAAAACCATATGAAATGAATGAAGTGAGCTGATAGGAAACGAATGGATGAGTGAGGGTGATATCAGTAAAGATGTAATGGGGTGATATATCGGTGCAAACATATCAGACATGCTGACCACGCAGTATAATGAATTCTCGTATGTGGTGACAACCGAAAATTTTTACCGGGGCGGTGCTCGTGCTCTGACTTCTTGCTTATCGGGAGCAGTCGGCTTAATAATTTTATTTATTTATTTATTGAATTCTTCCTCCTCTCTCAGCGGAGACTTTCGTGCGCCTATTTCAATTATTTGGCTATATTGCTTGAATAATTAAAAACAACTTTCTGTATTAGTTCAAACTGAAAATCTAATCAGTTTATTTGGTTGGAAACCCTTCTCGTGGCTCTGAAACCATTAGCCGATCTGAGCCAGCCTCCACTCAGACTTCCATTGTCACGGATGTTCCCACGGATGGCCTCCTAACACTGCTACCAGAGGCCTTCCCGGTGAGTGTGTTGCAGTAGCACAACTGGGGAATTGAGCTGGTGGGCGACTGTGGCTTACCCAGTCGCAAGGGATATACAGTGTGTTTCAGATAACGCATTTTTCTCTGTGATTTACAAAATACACCGCCTGACAAAAAAGTGCACTAAGAAGACGTAGTCAGATGCCAACGTAACTTCGTACACCTACACCTACACACATCGGCGGGTATGTAAATGCTTGTTGTTGTTGTTGTGGTCTTCAGTCCTGAGACTGGTTTGATGCAGCTCTCCATGCTACTCTATCCTGTGCAAGCTTCTTCATCTCCCAGTACCTACCGCAACCTTCATCCTTCTGAATCTGCTTAGTGTATTCATCTCTTGGTCTCCCTCTACGACATTTACCCTCCACGCTGCCCTCCAATACTAAATTGGTGATCCCTTGATGCCTCAGAACATGTCCTACCAACCGGTCCCTTCTTCTAGTCAAGTTGTGCCACAAACTTCTCTTCTCTCCAATTCTATTCAATAACTCCTCACTAGTTATGTGATTTACCCATCTAATCTTCAGCATTCTTCTGTAGCACCACATTTCGAAAGCTTCTATTCTCTTCTTGTCTAAATTATTTATCGTCCATGTTTCACTTCCATACATGGCAACACTCCATACAAATACTTTCAGAAACGACTTCCTGACACATCTATACTCGATGTCAACAAATTTCTCTTCTTCAGAAACGATTTCCTTGCCATTGCCAGTCTAGATTTTATATCCTCTCTACTTCGACCATCATCACTTATTTTGCTCCCCAAATAGCAAAACTCCTTTACTACTTTAAGTGTCTCATTTCCTAATCTAATTCCATCTGCATTACCCAACTTAATTCGACTACATTCCATTATCCTCGTTTTGCTTTTGTTGATGTTCATCTTATATCCTCCTTTCAAGACACTATCCATTCCGTTCAACTGCTCTTCCAAGTCCTTTGCTGTCTCTGACAGAATTACAATGTCATCGGCGAACCTCAAAGTTTTTATTTCTTCTCCATGAATTTTAATACCTACTCCGAATTTTTCTTTTGTTTCCTTCACTGCTTGCTCAATATACAGATTGAATAACATCGGGGAAAGGCTACAGTGCTGTCTCACTCCCTTCCCAACCACTGCTTCCCTTTCATGCCCCTCGACTCTTATAACTGCCATTTGGTTTCTATACAAATTGTAAATAGCCTTTCGCTCCCTATATTTTACCCCTGCCACCTTCAGAATTTGAAAGAGAGCATGTAAATACTTATAGTTGCAGTTATCTGTGACAGATAGAACGGCCACCGTAGTGAACTAGTCTTGTTTGCGTTTAATGTTGTTGCCAGGCATGGTAAGGTATATATCGGGCGTGAACAGCGTTAGATGCTGACCACAGTGTAGGACACAGATGTCACGTCTTTGTGTGAGAGAGCGTTATCAGAACGTAACAGAGTTTGAAAGAGGTCTCACTGTGGACCTTCATTCTGCCGGCTGGTACAATCATTCAATATCCAGATTTCTCGGATATTCGGTGTGACAGTGGCTCGATGTTCGAATGCATGTGAACTTGAGGAGAGGCATACTCGTCGTCAAGCTTTCTATCGACCCTGTCTGACAACCAAAAGGATCGATCGACATGTTGTCCACCAAGCACATTGTCAGTGCATCACATTTGCGCCTGCCTTCCAAGGACAAGTAATGGACTTCCTGCAATGTTCTGTATCATACAGCACTGTTGGTGGGAGAGTATCAGCAACCGCACTGGGGGATTGTGCACGTAGGCTCTCGTTAACATCACAGTACAAACGCCTGCGGTTAGACGTGTCCCGTTATAACGATACAGCCTTCCCCAAAACTCTAATGAAATGTCTGAACTACCTTTTTTTTAGTGCTCCCAAAGGCCTTGTATGTGTGTCTTTATATATATCATTCTGTCCAATTTATTAAAACACTTGATATTCATTGTGAAAGCATATAGAAAGTTCTGGAAAAACGTATATTATCATGTTTGTCATGGGATTGTTGTCTTTAACAAAATTAAAACCCTAGTGGCGAATTTGAAGTAACAGATATTTAGTAACAAATGTAAAAAGGCCGTGGAAATGCTGGCGCCTCTAATTACCACAATTAGAACTGAATAACGAGTAAACACAGAAAACATCTTTATCTTTAGAAACAGCTTAAATGTTATTACCAAGCGATGTATTTTCATTTGTTATCTATTTTTATGTCCTCCTCTGCAATTAATATTCTTTGTAACTGCATTTATAATTAACTCTTCAATTTTCCTACATCACACAATTTTCCAATTTTCAGAATTTGAGGCGTTATTTGTAGCTTTCTCGTATGCAGTCGGATAAAGTACAAGATTTGTAATGTCATTGAATGTTAGTAACAAAATCCAAACTATAATTAATTACGTAACTAAAATAATACAAGAGACATTATTGTAATTAAAGTTCAGATCGATTTTCATATTTAAAAATAGTGATGATGCTATAGGAATTACACCAATTAATATTGTATTTTTTACCTTATTCAGCTGTAACATCAGTTTCTTTACGTTTTGTAAATTTTAAGTGTAACATTGAATTTGTACAAATTTAATAATGGATTTTTTTTGTAATTCATTATTAAAATTCTATACAAAGCAAAGCCGCGTTGCTGCCAGCAGGTCAGTTTTTGGGAGTTAGTTGCTGAGTTGTTGTTCTGTCAGTCAAAGAGATCAGTGAAGTATGTCAGTCAGTGCTTTGTTAACGTGACGAGTATGCAGCTCAGTTGTCAATAAATTTTATGAAGTTAGAAACTGTTATTTTCACCCATCAAATAAACTCCAGGCCAAGTTAAGGTTATTTAAGTAACGTTCAAGAATATAGCATCGTTACACAGTGACGGGCGAGCATGAACTGCTGATGAATAACGTCGCGTTTGCCCAGTGATGAAACACGATTCTTCCATACCCCGGATGACCATCATCGGCGAGTATAGTGAAGCACCCACAAGGAAGAGGGGTGGGGGGGAGGAGGGGAAAACTTCACAGGTTGAGAGGCTATGTGATTTTATTTTAGTGATCACAGTATCGAGTGAAATTTACAAAGAACTGGGCAGTACGAGACGACATATCAATACGACGTTGCAGATCCTCTGGCATGGATGCATGCACTGAATCGATTGCGAAGGGTGCCACACAGCCATTGTACCTTCTCCTGAGGCAAACTGGCTTACAAATGTTACAATATTCTTCCAATATTTGGACGTCGGCACTGCTTCTGGTGTCATGGTGTGGGCAGCCATCAGGTATGACTTCAGGTTGTGGTAGGTAGTGACTGGAGGAACGCTGACGGCACAACGGTCAGCCAAGGACATCCTGCTTCCTCATGTGTTAGCTACCATGTGACAGTATATAGTCGAACCATTTTTCAACACAATCCAAGTCCGCATATGGTACGCATCTCTGTTAACTGTCTGCGTGCTGATGAGGTACTCCCGTGGCTGTCAAGATCCCCAGATCTGTCCCCGACAGAACATCTGTGGGACCAGCTCGGTCGTCAACTCTACCCAGGGCTAGTATCAAGAATATAATGGATCAATTGTAACATTTGTGTGCCAGTTTGCCTCAGGAGAAGGTACAATGGCTGTGTGGAACCCTTCGCAATCGATTCAGTGCATGAATCCATGCCAGAGGTTCTGCAGCGTCGTATTGATATGTCGTCTCGTACTGCCCAGTTCTTTGTAAATTTCACTCGATACTGTGATCACTGAAATAAAATCACATAGCCTCTCAACCTGTGAAGTTTTCCCCTCCTCCCCCCCCCTCTTCCTTGTGGGTGCTTCACTTTTTTGGTCAAGCATTGTCATAAGTGAATAGAATATTAACAGGAGATGGACAAAATATGAAAATACCGAAAACACTACACATTATCATACCTAATATAGTGTAGAGAAAGTGTTGGCATTAAAGTAACGTTCATTTCGCCTCAGAATTGATAAATACAGGTCCTGTATGGTTTTAAAGAGATCTTATACCATTCTTCCTGCAAAACAGTGGAAAGTTCAGGTAACGGTGACAGGTGTGTAGCGTATTGATGGCGCCTCATGGCCCAGCTACACGTCACACTACAGAGTGCTGCGGGTTGCCTGCAAGTCAGCGCGGCCCCATCATTGACGCACAGTATTGAGGGCGCTGAATAAGGCCGGGACTAGCTTACATCCGCGAGCCACGGGACACCAGACAACTGCCCTGTGTTCCTCCACCGCGCGGTCTTCATAGAACACCACCCAGCCTTCGCTAGCCAGTGCGAGCCCGTGCCTGGACATCGACGTTCTACTTCGGAAGTGCCGCGATCTTATTCCTCCAAGTACAGCGTATGTTATCGGGACCTTGGATATTATTAGTGCAGTCTACACCGACCCTGCCTACAGCATTGATTATCAATAGTGACACGCTAGGTGCTCAGTTTGCGCTTTCAAGAACTCTGTCGTATTTACGAGTTTCTTTCATAAGATCAGGATGATCTTTACGTTGCCTTCATCATGAAACTGTTTTCTGTTGCCCACGTTCTTATATATTTCTCTGTAGTAATAATGTTCTGTTGTTTCTGGCTACCCGGGCGTATTTCTCTTCTTGTGCACGCTTTACCCCTAACGGGATACTTTAGAAGTCGATGGCGACCAAGCACCCTTCTCTCTAAAGAAGGCGACAAAGGTTACATAATATAGAGGTCTGGTGACTCTGGTGGCCTTGGGTAGCTGCAACAAGTCATCGTAATGCTCAAAAAACCAGTCGTGGACGATGTTTGCTGTGTGAACAGAGGTCACGTCGCTTTGGAACACAGCATCGCTATTACGGTACAAACGTTGTATTGTGGGATGGACCTCATCAACCAAAACGGTCACATAACTCTTGACAGTATTGCGACTTTGCAGAGTAACCATGAGGTCCATGGAGTACAACGATATAACTGGCCAAATCATCACCGAACCGGCGTCATGGTTAGGACTTGGGACGTAAACTCGGCCAGAGGTTTGAAAGTGTGTAACACTACTCATACGATCAAATTACTTTCTTCCATTGCTCCATCGTCCAGGTTTCATGGCTTCGGCGCCACGTTTTTCTGTTACGGGCATTGACATCACAGACGAGTTGTTTTGTAATTCCTACTCGCTCTGCAGTTTCCTGATTATGGAGCCATTTCGTATTGTTTTAGTGCTGACAGTGTTCGTAAGACCTAAATTCAGTTGTGCAGTGACTTTTGCAGCTGTCGTTCTCGTATTGTTCGTCACAACCCTCTTCAATAACCGTCTGCCACAATCACTCGACACACAGCTTCATCCACGTTGTGACTTAGGAGGAAGACGTGTTTTCGCTTTCCTCGAATGCGGTAAAATCTTCGGCACGGTGCCCAACGAAACACCAAACATTTTGGCTCCCCTGATTAGCACTCACCATACGAGGACCCACAATTTGCCCACGTTCGAATTCACTTAGCTCCGACATAATGCACTCACAACTACACAGAACACTGCTCTAACGACGACTGACACCTGCAACGTATTGAGGATATTGCAGACATACCGTTCGTGATCAAATAAACAGCGGAACCTGCAGGTTTGGCTTGCATCTGCATTTATGTTCCAGCATCCATTTTTCGCGGTGTCTCCTTATTTTTGTTCAGTCTCTGTAATTCAATAAATAAGCGTAACAAATTTGAGTCTCTCTGCGGATTTATGATCATTCTTTGTTTAGTTATTAGTTTATAACAAATCTATTAGCCCACTTCAGCCTTTCCCTTTCCTCTGTTCACCTTCAGCGTCTTCCAGCCCATCTCCTTGTCCCTCCTCTTTCTGCCCACCTCTCCTGTGACTCTCTCTGTCCATTTGCTCTTCCCCCACCACCCTCTCTTTCTCCATCAGCTTCTTCCAACTCTCTCTTTAAAGTTACTTCTCCTCTCTCTCTCTCTGTCTATCTCCCCTTCCATTTCTCTGTCAGTTTCCTCATCCCCCCTCCCTGTCCAATTCGTCCTCCCGCCTGTGTCCATATCCTCTTTCGCCATTTCAGTTTGTCCAATACTTCCTCCCCTTCTCTGGCTCTCTGTCTGTCTTCCTGTCTGTCAGTCTCTCTCTGCCCACGTCAGCACTCCTATCCCAATGCGAGATTGCTGGTTCATACCCCTACTGTATTTCTTTCCAGATAGTGAGTAATAAGAGTACCAAGTTTAAAAACACAATTCAGGGGCTTAGGAGAATATTTTACCCGTGGCTTTGCCCACATACGCACTTTTACATGACGTATGTAATTCACTTCATACATATTTCACCTGTATCTCTAGCGAAATTCGCCCTACACCTTCGTTTCCATTCAGCCCAATGTTCACTACGTCATATCTCCTGAACCATGTGTCGCACAATGATGTAATTTTGTAGATACATTCAGCGGCACATGTGAATACTGTCTGTGAAATGAATTGCGGATCGACTTAGCAGCGAAGAAATAATCATTTTAAACGTCATGCCTGATGCAGGAGTTTTACTGCCTGAGCAGCGACAATATAACAAGGGACAAACTTTCCCCCTTCATCATTTTGTGGAGGTTGTCAGCGACAAAAACTTTCTTGAAGGTTTGAAATTATCTCTAAAGCATGTTCCAAGGGACTAACTATGTATTGGATGAATTAATTTGGTCATTTGCGTGTCGCGGACTACACGTCTTATTTCACCGACCCCCCAACACGTTGGGTAGGTAGGTGCTCCTTATCTTCACTGCGATTGTTTTCAGACAGTAAGTGATAGGTATACAACGTTTTGTTGAAATCGGTCCAATAGTTTAATAGTTTAGGAGAAGATGTGGAACATACAAACATATGCACTGGGGTTGCAACAAAGTCATGGGATAGAAATATGCACATGTACAGATGGCGGTAGTGTCGGCGTAGGTGCGCGGTCTTGGGCGCCTTGTCACGGTCGCCCCCCCCCCCCCCCCTCCCCCCTGTCGGAGGTCGAGTCCTCCCTCGGGCATGGATGTGTGTGTCGTCATTAGCGTAAGTTACATTAAGTACTACGTAGGCTTAGGGACCGATGAACTCAGCAGTTTGATCCTATAAGACCTTACCACAAATTTCCAAATTTCCGTATCGCGTATACAAGGTATAAAAAGACAACTTGTTCACGGAGCTGTCTTTTGCACTCAGGTGATTCATGTGAAATGGTTTACGATGTATTTACAGCCGCACTATGAGAATTAACGGACTTTGAACGGGGAATGGTAGTTGGAGAGTTAGACACATGGGACATCCCTTTTCAGAAATCGTTAGGGTAATCAATAGTCCAAGATACGCAGTGTCAAGAGCGTGCACATAATCGAAAATTTCAGGCATTGGCTCTCACTACAGACGGCGCAGTGGCCAATGGTCTTCACGTAACGAGCGAGAGCAGCGGCATTTGCGTAGACTTGTCAGTGCTGGCAGACAAGCAATACTTGCATGGAACAACTGCAGAAATCAATGAGGGATGTACGAAGAACGTATTCATTAAGAAAGTGCGGTGAAATCTGCCGTTCTATGAAAGCAGACGACCGACGCGAGTACCATTGCTAACTGCTTGACATCGCCTGCAGCGCCTCTCCTGGTCTGGTGACCACATAGGCTGGACACTAGACTACTGGAACACCGTGGCCTGGTCAGATGAGTCCCGATTTCAATTGGTAAGAGGTGATGGTAGGTTTAGAGTGCGGCGTAGATCCCACGATGCTATGGGCCCAAGTCGACAACAACGCATTCTGCAAACTAGTGGTGACTCGATAATGGAATGGGCTGGATCCTCCAGTTATGTTCGGGTACTTGGAGACCATTTGCATCCATTCATAGACTTCATGTTCCCAAACAATCATGGAATTTTTAGGGATGACAATGCACCATGTCGCTGGGCCATAATTGTTCACGATTGGTTTGAGGAACATTCGTGACAATTCGAGCGAATGATTTGGCCACGCAGATCATCCAACATGAATCCTTTCGAACATTTATGAGACATGATCGAGAGCTCCTTTCGAGCATAAAATCCTACATCGACAACGCATTCGGAATTATGGACAGCTATAGGGCAGCATTGCTCAATATTTCTGCAGGGGACTTACAGCGAGTTGTTGAGTCCATGCCACGTCGTGTTGCTGCATTACACCCGGAAAACAGAGGTATTCCATGATCTTCTGTCACCTCAGTGTATACATATATGCATACATCCATTTTCCTAATATGTATGGTTGTTCCAAGAGCAGGAGAAAGAAGTTATAACTCTTTAATTATAAAATTGTTTTTTATACCTTGCAATTGACGTATTTGAACTAACTGTGTGCAAATTAATTTAAATTATATATCTATAACTTTTATTCATGGAGCTAGATACGTTCAGAGTTTTACGGGTAGATGCAACATACTGTTCATAATTGCCTGTCTTCGTGTGGGTGTTCATTTAAGCTAGGTGTTCCAAAAACTGCCTATTTTCCACATTTCGTATGTAAGAGTGCTTTCTAAACGAACTGCGGACTAGATGTAGACTTAAAGATATTTGTGTAACGGAGAGACAAGGTTTCTCGGTGTACAGTCTGAAGTCATGTTCGGCTAGATTGCGGAATGTTTATAAAGTTTATAGCGACCAAACTAAAAGTTATAGAAATCTGATTAGACTGATTTGTACATGGATTAAATACATACACTACTGGTCATTAAAATTGCTACACCAAGAAGAAATGCAGATGATAAACGGGTATTCATTGGACAAACTGACATGTGATTACATTTTCGCGCAATTTGGCTGCAAAGAGCCTGAGATATCAGTACCCAGAACAACCACCTCTGGCCGTAATAATGGCCTTGATGTGCCTAGGCATTGAGTCAAACAGAACTTGGATGGCGTGTACAGGTACAGCTGCCCATGCAGCTTCAACACGATACCACAGTTCATCACGAGTAGTGACTGGCGTATTGTGACGAGCCAGTTGCTCGACCACCATTGACCAGACGTTTTCAGTTGGTGAGAGACCTGGAGATCGTGCTGGCCAGGGCAGCAGTCGAACATTTTCTGTATCCAGAAAGGCCCGTACAAGACCTGCAACATGCGGTCGTTCATTATCCTGCTGAAATGTAGGGTTTCCCAGGGATCGAATGAAGGGTAGAGCAACGGGTCGTAACACATCTGAAATGTAACGTACACTGTTAAAAGTGCCGTCAATGCGAATAAGAGGTGACCGAGACGTGTAACCAATGGCACCCCATGCCATCACGCCGGGTGATACACCAGTATGGCGATGACGAATATACACTTCCAATGTGCGTTCACCACGATGTCGCCAAACACGGATGCGACCATCATGGTGCTGTAAACAGAACCTGGATTCATCCGAAAAAATTACGTTTTGCCATTCGTGCACCCAGGTTCGTCGTTGAGTAAACCATCGCAGGCGCTCCTGTCTGTGATGCAGCGTCAAGGGTAACCCCAGCCACGATCTCCGATCTGATAGTCCATGCTGCTGCAAACGTCGGCGAACTGTTCGTGCAGATGGTTATTGTCTTAGAAACGTTCCCATCTGTTGACTCAGGGATTGAGACGTAGCTGCACGATCCGTTACAGCCATGCGGATAAGATGCCTGTATCTCGACTGCTAGTGATACGAGGCCGTTGGGATCCAGCACGGCGTTCCGTATTACCCTCCTGTCCCACGGATTCGATATTCTGCTAACAGTCATTGGATTTCGACCAATGCGAGCAGCAATGTCGCTATACGATAAACCGCAATCGCGATGGGCTACATTTTATCAAAGTCGGAAACGTGATGGTACGCATTTCTGCTCCTTACACGAGGCATCACAACAACGTTTCACGAGGCAACGCCGGTCAGCTGCTGTTTGTGTATGAGAAATCGGTTGGAAACTTCCCTCATGTCAGCACGTTGTAGGTGTCGCCACCGGCGCCAACTTTGTGTGAATGCTCTGAAAAGCTAATCGTTTGCATATCACAGCATCTCCTTTCTGTCGGTTAAATTTCGCGTCTGTAGCACGTCATCTTCGTGGTGCAGCAATTTTAATGGTCAGTAGTGTAGCTGCATGATAGGGAAAATGTTCTATTGAAAAAACTGTAATTCGTTCTGTAGTTTTGTGGTAAATGACTAAGATAACTATGTTTATAATTCCGGACAAAGAGCATTGTTCTTACGTTTACATATCTAAATAAACATTCCTTTCAGTTGTTTTATAAGTTGCAGAGGAAAACACCTTACTTGAAGCACCTCGTACTTCTATTCAGTTAGATAGGATGTTGCACCAGTGGTCCTAGTCCCGTCTGTCCCGAGTAAGAACATCTGGCAGTACCTGCCGTAAATCAATCTTGAGAAACAGTAACACTGAACACTTCAGTGAGGCCTGGAAGCATGCTATGACTGCTGCTCGAAAAAAAAAAAAAAAAAAAAAAAACGGGAAATCTGATTCTCATTCCAGCGTGGTAAAAATTTTCATTTATCACTACATATTCGTTAAACGTCAACTGTGTTTCACTTGATATACTAATGTTCCGTTAACATGAAAGTTTTCTGGGTGTATTGCCGTGTCATATTGTAAAAGACTATCACTGGTAAAACCAGCGTTTCGGCAGAGGTTACAGTGGCCTCTTTCTGGGTCTACCCAAACGTTGATTTCATTAGTGATAGTTATTTACAATACGACAATATGACGCAATACCATACCCAGAAAAGTCCCACGTTAACTGACTGGCAGCGGAAGCCTATGCAATTATTTTAACGTTATGTTATTTCTAATTGGGTTAGTAAACATTCTAGAAATGCCATAAGTGAGTTGAAAAGCAGAGTAATTGAAAGAGGTATTGTTTTGTACACACTAGAGTGTGTATAGTCCTCCAGAAGAATTACCCAACTGCATGGACGGGAAGTGTGTACTATAAATCAGAGTTAGTACTGGTTTATCAGGACAGGGTATACTGTTTGTTCCTCGTGATAGTATCCACAGTTTTGGCTCAACACGTGGAGCGTTTCAGAGGGTGTGAAGCGGCGTGGCTCAACAGTTCGACGCCATCCACCAGAGATTAAATTAATGGAGCATATGTCTTTGCACCAGTTTTCAGTGGCGGCATATCACTTATACCTTGCGCGGTAATTCGGGCCGGTCGATGTGGCCGTGCGGTTCTAGGCGCTTCAGTCTGGAACCGCGTGACCGCTACGGTCGCAGGTTCGAATCCTGCCTCGGCCATGGATGTGTGTGATGTACTCATGTTAGTTAGGTTTAATTAGTTCTTAGTTCTAGGCGACTGATGACCTTAGAAGTTAAGTCGCATAGTGCTCAGAGCCATTTGAACCATTTGAGCCGGTAATTCAGTTCATAGTGTTTCATTAAGCCGGCCGGAGTGGCCGAGCGGTTCTAGGCGCTTCAGTCTGGAACCGCAAGACAGCTACGGTCGCAGGTTCGAATCCTGCCTCGAGCATGGATGTGTGTGATGTCCTTAGATTAGTTAGGTTTATGTAGTTCTAAGTACTAGGGGACTGATGACCTAATATGTTAAGTCCCATAGTGCTCAGAGCCATTTGAACCATTTTGTTTCATTAAACGAAAGCTGTAAACATTCGCTAGTTATGTGAATAATGTAAGGAAATGCACAGGAAATAGTTCAAGCGATTACGGTCCTGATTTCTTCATACTTGTGATAATTATCGCACTGTACCAATAACTGCTCCAGCTATGGGGCAACAGCAGGTATATTAGCAAACGGTGTGGAACGTGGATACAGACGCCGAGCGGTTTGAAGAAAGACCTGCTTATGTTCATGCCGTAGCGAGGTTGTCTCCTGGAGACGGAGATGGCTGTTTCGATAAGTGCTTCCTGCAGGTAATAGCGTGGCCAGGATCTTGCGTCACACCCGCAAAAACGCCGCCTCTGCCGAGACGACGCGGAGTCGCGGCGGATGCCCGCAGGCCACTCTCGCGAGAACACCGCTGTACTCTGAGGACACGGCAAAAACTTGCCAACCACTCCCAAAACACATTACCCGACCTAGATGCCCACTTCGACTACTAGCCTGAATACCGGGGACGTTCATATACAAACAAAATATTATACATATGGACTCGCACAAGGTGTGCTCGAAAGACTTAGGCAGTGGTTACACCTATTCTCAGATGCTACGGACCATTCATACTGTGCTGTAGACTTTTTGTCAGATTCAACAAGAAATTGTGCTGGTACAGCAATGAAATAGGGAACTAACACAACTTCCTCAACCCCACGTCGTCGAACAACGTTGAAAAGATTTTTTATGTGGATTTTGTCAAAAATAGAACTTCCTCCACACTTCAGAGATATTGTCTTTGTAAACAAAACTTTCCCAGTTGACAATGGCCACATATCCGAATCAGCTAGTACTGCGCAAGTGACTGATGAAATAACGAAACACTAATTTCAAAATTTTAAACCGCTAAAACTGGGAAACGTTTTTAACCTATCTCTTGGACTCACAGACATAGAAAGTAATGGACAATTATGTTTATTTACAATATCTGTTTCACAGACCTTGTATCAAATGGTTCAAATGGCTCTGAGCACTACGGGACTTAAACTTCTGAGGTCATCAGTCCCTTAGAACTTAGAACTACTTAAACCTAACTAACCTAAGGACATCATACACATCCATGCCCGAGGCAGGATTCGAACCTGCGACCGTAGCGGTCACGCGGTTCCAGACTGTAGCACCTAGCACCGCTCGGTCACTCTGGCCGACCGACCGCTTGTCAGATCGTTTCGCTATATCGGTTTCATATCTTGCAATCCAACAACGAAATTCCTTGTTCTACCTCTATTCATCTGGCTAGCTCCCATTTTATTTTTATTACATTCAGAGCTACGTCTTGCACTCCACTTTGTTCTTTTACCTGATTCATTTATTCGTTTTCTTGTGTCTCCTAGTAACCAAAATTTCCAACATTCATATCTACATTGCTCACTGAGCACCCTCAGTTTATGAGTATAATCTTTCTGCTTCGGAAACAAAGAGAGCTTGGTTTTGAACACGTCATTTACCTTACTAAAATTTCACCTCGGCACTTTTACTCCCCTACTTTTGCTATGATACGAAAAGTTCATCAACTGTTATCACAACTACTTTGTTAATTTGTGCAACTCTCTCTTCTATATGCTGGTTTTATATACACCGAACCGCCAAAGACGCTGTTATAGGCATGCGAATTCAAATACCGAGATACGTATACAACCAGAATACGGCGCTGCCGTCGGCAACGCCTATACAAGGCAAGTGTCTGGCACAGTCGTTAGAACGGTTACTGCTGCTACAAAGGCAGGTTACCAAGATTTAAGTGTGTCTCAAAGGGGTGTTATAGTGGGCACATGAGGGATGGGACAGCATCTTCGAGGTAGCGATGAAGTGGGGATTTTCTCGTATACCCATTTCACGAGTGTAGCGTTGACACGTCCCCTTTGAAAATTAAGAATGACTGTGTTGGTAAACTCCTACGTTATTTGATTTTCAAACAGCTGAGCAAAACTCAACGTACTCAAGCAGTTTTCTCTTTGCTTATTCTGATCGTCACTAAACTGACGCACAATATTTTTAGAGCAACGCAATCTGACTTTCAATAATCCCCACAAAAGTATGGCCCTGACTAACAATAACCTGTACCTTTCATGAATCTCTTACCTCACTTACCTCTGTTTCTTTATATAAACACTGAAGAGCTAAAGAAACAGATACACCTGGCTAATATCGTGTCAGGCCCCCGCTAGCACGCAGAAGTGGCGCAACACGACGTGGCATGCACTCGATTAATGTTTGAAGTAGCGCTACAGGGAACTGACACCATAAATCCTGCAGAGCTGTCCATAAATCCGTAAGAGTACGACGGGGCGGGGATCACTTCTGAACAACACGTTGCAAGGCATCCCAGATGTTCTCAATAATGTTCATTTCTGGGGAGTTTGGTGGCCAGCGGAAGTGTTCAAACTCACAAAAGTGTTCCTGGAGTCACTCTATAGCAATTCTGGACGTGTGGGATGTCGCATTGTCCAGCTGGAATTGCCCAAGTCCGTCGGAATGCACAATGCACATGAATGGAAGCAGGTGATCAGACAGGATTCTTACGTATGTGTCACCTGACAGAGTCGTATCTAGACATATCTGAGGTCCCATATCATTACAACTTCACACGTCCCACACCAGAGCCTCCACCAGCTCAAACAGTCTTCTGCTGATATCCAGGGTCAATGGATTCACGAGGTTGTCTCTATACCCGTACATGTTCATCCGATCTATAGACATTGAAATGAGACTCGTCCGACCAGGCAACGTGTTTGCAGTCACCAATAGTCCAATGTCGGTGTTGAAGGGTCCGGCGAGGCGTAAAGCTTTGTGTCGTGCAGTCATCATGAGTACACGAGTGGGCTCTCGGCTCCGAAAGCCCATATAAATGATGCTTCGTTTACTCGTTCGCACGCTGATGCCACAGCGCTGAAATCTGCTGCAATCTCAGTCGTCGTTGGTCACGTTACTGCAGGATCTTTTTTCCGACCGCAGTGATGTCGGAGATTTGATATTTTACCGTATTCCTGATAATCACGGTGTAAGTAGGCTGTTTAGGTTTTTATGTTGATAACTCCACGTAGAGCTCTGTATGAAAATCACTGACTGTGCATATATATATATATATATATATATATATATATATATATATATATATATATATATATATATATATATAAGTGGTGGCTCAACTGCAGCTGCGCAACGCTACACGCTGTTCCCATCCGGCTGCCCAGCACTACACAAGCGAATATTCCAACAATGCCAACCAGCCACAGACTGCACACAGCACAGCTAGCGGGGGCCTGACACGATATTAGGCAGGTGTACCTGTTTCTTTAGCTCTTCAGTGTATGTAATTATACGTTGTATTAGTTACAATGACATTGCGTTTCAGACCTATTTTAAGCTTGCTCTGCTAAGTTCTTGCATTCGTCGTGGAAAGTTTATTTGAGTTACAGGCAAACAGTTCAATGTGAATAACGGAAAGGAGGTGGCTTCATTATATTCCACTGAAGCATATCCTATCTTCGATCGCCCAGTTTAAAGATCTGGAAACTCTCTCTAGGACAGCTAAGAAATATTTTGATGTTGTGGAACCTTCTTGCCTGGCTGCTCTATCAGTTCTGAATTCCTCATTATCCAAATGATGTCTAATGGAAGCTGTGAAAATGTATGGTTTTATTGGGTATAATATGTTGAATCAACACTTTGTACCTCAATGAAATCAGCACAGATTTTGTTGGAACTGAAACTACTAAAGCTTTCGTATAATTTACGAAAACGAGAAAAATTTACTGATTGCTCCGTTCTACAATTTCACTCACGTTTTTCCCAAAGTTTCATTGTGCTACATCAACCGCTATGGTCAACAGGTTCCTTCTCCCGATTAAAAAATTAACGTTCTTATGAGGTTGTTATTAATTTTAATCGGTAGCTTTTATATTACGGTAAGGAGGCTGGTAGGTACTCCCTGAGAACGTAAACTTAACAAAGATGGGTTCCGCTAATGTCTGTCTTAGGGGAAACAACAGTCCCCAAAGAGCAGCCAGACCTGTTGTGAGCACAGGTGTCACGTACGAAGCGGTCTCGCGTAAACACACAACACCAACAAGGCCGTTCCGTGCATAGCACGTGTTGCCAGCTGTCGAAGATCTGTAAAAAACACTCTCCACGCCAGAATGTACGAAAAACATCATGGCGCTCAAAGTGGTTCGTTTTAATGTTCATACATCCATCGCTGCTGCTGCGCAGGACACATGGGGGAACTGAGAACTCGAGATGGTGGCAAAACGTCTAAAATATGGTGCCTACTATCCAGGTTTAACGCGACAAGCATAACAGGTGCGCAACATTTTGACAACGATATGAGTACTAACACTGACGTGATGCATATGATGGAGCTCTGAGTGTGTCTTCTGATCTTTACCCTGTTGTCCTCATACCTCTGTTCTAATGTCCACGTTCACTTTCAGAAAGTACTTCTGTAGTGAGGATTGTTAGGTAGGTTCTCTATTTGAGGCATGCAAAGGATTTTCCCGTAATCTTTTTATTTCATAGGAAAAACGATATATCACCACTTGAGACACATATAGAAATCTACTTTCTAAAAGTTTTAGCGGTATACCGGACAAACGAAATTTTAAAATCTTTTCTGCACCAGTTTCTTTGTAACGTAAGTTGCAGCAAATCTCTAAGAAGTTCTAACACTGCTCCCCCTGTCACAGGATCGAACACAGTTTAGTAAAAGGTGTTCCGTGGATAATGGCACACCAGTTTCGACCCATGCTACTGGATTACCTAGCGTGTGATTTGGTCCTGTGTCATCGGGCAGGTTCCTATGCGAAGTCTGATTAAGATTTACATTATCGGATCAATGATATTATTAACCTTAGCATATTACCTTCTTTCTAATACTCTTGTTCCTATTAACACTAAGTTTTTCTAGCTACAGAGATGTTACATTTTTTCACGCTAGTGTTTTCAGTATACACGCCCTACAAAAAGATTCCACTCATGGAATGTCATACAGCAGTTGATGTTTGCTCCTTGAATCTACAGTAGCTGAAGTATCTTATGAATATTAAGAAAGTTTTCGTCTGCTGAATAAATTTGTTATTTTGAGTGCGGATAAATAAGAGAAAGGAAGCAGAGGGGAACATTCTTCAGCAGTAGTTTCAATGTTCCATCCACCTCTGAATGGGTCTGATGCACATATAATGAACGTAATGGTTATAAGAGTACTGACAGACTATTGCAGGGCACCAAATATGTCCTTCAGTTTTTAACCCTCACTGAGTATAACAATAAATCTGGAGTTTTTTTAAATACTAGTAGATATACAATTAAGGAGGTGTAGCAGACTCTTACTGTGTGGTAGTCTCCTCCAGCCTTACAACATAGCCTTGAGTCCGTCATATCTTATGCTAGAAGGCATTGTGTTAATCTAATCCAAGGATAACGTCTCGGAAAAAATGTGTATATTGAAAATAACGCTTTTAATGGGGCCGGAAGTTCCTTGAATTGTCGACAAATTTCATCGTAAGCTACGGAGAATGGAAATCTATTTTTAAGTCTGATGTGAGAGTATAGCTATTTTTAGACTCTGTATTAGATTATACGACGAATAAAACTGTCACATTGCAAAAGTGTAGGAAATTAAGGAGACAGGACCTGAATAAGTTGAGAGAAACAAAGGTTTTGAGAATTTCAGAGGGAGCATTAGGCAACGATGACAAGAACTGGTAAAGGAATACGTTAGAAGACGAATGGATAGCTTTGAGAGATGAAATAGTGAAAGAAGCAGATAATCAAATGGGGGAAAATGGCAAGGCCTTGTACAAATCCTTGGATAACACAGGCGGTACTGAACTTAACTGATAAAAGGAGAAAATATAGAAATGCAGCAAATGAAGCAGGAGAGAGCGAATACAAAATCTAAAAAATGGGGTTGACGGGAAGAGCAAATTGGCTAATCAGGAATGGCTACAGGACAAATATAAGGATTTGGAAGCATATATCACTAGAGGAAAGATAGATACCCTCTGCAGGAATATTACAGAAACCTTTGAAGAAATTAGAAACAGCTGTATGGATACCAAAAGTTTAGATGGAAAACCAGTCCTAAGCAAAGGAGGGAAAGCTGAAAGGTAGAATGAGAATATAGAGGGTCTATATAAGGGAGGTGTAATTGAAGGCGATATTATAGAACTGGAAGAGGACATAGATGAAGATGAAATGGGAGATATGACACTGCTAGAAGAATTTGGCAGAGCACTGAAACACGTAAGCTGAAACAAATTCCCAGGAGCTGACGACAGTCCATCAGAACTACTGATAGCTTTGGGAGAGCCAGCCATCAGAAAAGTCTTCCATCTGATGTGCAAGATGTATGAGACAGGCAATATACATCTGATTTCATGAATAATATAATAATCCCAATTGCTAAGGAAGCACCGAACTCTCAGTTTAGTAACTCGTGGTTGCAGAACACCAACACGAATTCCTTACAGAAGAATGGAAAAACTGGTAGGAGCCGACCACTGGTTCAGTTTGGATTCCGGAGAAATGTAAGAACACAGGAGGCGATACTGACCTTACGACTTCTCTCAGAAGAGAAGTTAAGGGAAGTCAAAACTACATTGTCAGCATTTGTAGACTTAAGAAAGCTTTTGACTATATTTACTGGAATACTCTCTTTGAAAATCTGAAGATAACAGACGAAAAATACAGGGAACGAAAGGCTATTTAAACTTTTACAGAAACCAGATGACAGTTATAAGAGTCGCAGGACATGAAAGGGAAGCAGTGGTTGAGATGGGAGAGAGGCAGGTTTGTAGTTTATCACCGATGTTATTCAATATCTACACTGAACAAGCAGTAAAATTTGGAGAAGGAATTAAAGTTTTGGAATAAGAAATAAAAACCTTCAGGTTTGCCGATGACATTGTAATTCCGTCAGAGACAGCAGCAAAGGACTTGGAAGAGCAGTTTAACGGAATGGACAGTGTCTTGAAAAGAGGATATAAGATGAACATAAAAAAAGCAAAACAAGATTAATGGAATGCAGTCGAATTAAACCCGGTGACGCTAAGGGAATTAGATTAAAACGAGACACTTACAGTACTATATGAGGTTTCCTATTAAGAAAGCAAAATAACTGATGGTGACCGAAGTAGAGAGGATATAAAATGTAGACTGGCAACGACAAGAAAAGGTTTCCTGAAGAAAAGAAATTTGCTAACATCGAATATAGGCTTAAGTGTTACGAAATCTTTTCTGAAAGTATTTGTATGGAGTGTAGCCACGCATGGAAGTAAAACATGGACAATAAACAGTTTAGACAAGAAGAGAATAGAAGAATTTGAAATGTGATGCTACAGAAGAAGTCTGAAGATTAGATAAGTAGATCACATAACTAATAACGAGGTAATGAAGAGAACTGGGGAGAAAAAAAGTTTGTGGCACAACCTGAGTAGAAGAAGGGATCTGATAATAGGACACATTCTGAGACATAAAGGAGTCATCAATTTAGTGTTGGAAGGAAATGTGGGGGTTACAAATCGTACATGGAGACCAAGAGAGAAATACAGTTAGCACATTCAGAAGGCTGTAGGCTGCACTAGTTACTCGGAAATGAAGAGGTTTGCACAGGATCGAGTAACATGGAGAGCTGCATCAAACCAGCCTTCGGTCTGAAGACCACACACAACAATACAGTTTTACATCTTGATAAATATCCTCCTGCATCGTCACAAGACTAGCCTATGCGGTGACAATCCTGAGGAGGCACGTTGGGTAACGAAAACGCTGTTTCTCAGGTGCTCTGCCTAAGCGGAACTAATGATAGTCCTTCACCTGCAGGCTGTTCTTCCTCGCTATGTAATTTCATCACTACAATGAAGCAGTCGTGTTATAGCATAGTATTTGAAACAAGAAACGCTTTTGACTATTAAGTAGATGCGTATTCTTTCCTATCATTATCTTAGCACTTCAGGGTGCCATACAACACGTAGGCAATAAGTTCCCTTAAAAGTCTTGCAAACAAGTTAACAGCATACGCCAATAAGGAGTAATGAGAGAGAAATTCGGTTTTGGGAATTTATTTTGTCACCTTTCGATGTCAGATTTTCACAAGCTACAATGTCAGATTCCATTAGTTTGTTACTCCATTCGACTGATTATCTTCCTACGGTGACGAAATTTGCAAGCAAATTCAGTTGTGTTATCAGATAATGTGTAAGCTGTGGTCCGATATACAGCTTTAACATGTTAGCATCTTTCTTTACTGTGTGCACTCTACTAGCGGAATGAAATTTTTGTTTTGAGAGTCAGATACATTTCAACAAGGTTGTTGAGATCGACTAGTCACAAATATTAATACAAATATCGATCACTGATGCTCTCATCAATGGTCACATTTCATTCGCTTTTTGTACATTAGTACATTTTTTATTTATGTAAGTCATCCATAAAACACATAAAGTGGCGCAAACTGCGTACATATTCTCATGAAGTACAACAGGAAACGACAGTGACAGGCTTATTGAACAACTGTAGCCATGTGAAGATGCGACTAGTTGTCCAAATACATATTGTTTATTACCCGTCTTTCCCTGTAGCCTACTGCTATTTTCCTGAGGATTTCGAACATCTTGCACCATTTTAAATTACCAAACACTTTTACTAGATCCATAAATCCTTTGAACGTGTCTTCGTTTTTCTTAAGTCTTGCTTCCAGAAGTGCCTTTCTGGTGCCTTTTATCTTTACTAAAGCCAAATGGATCGTCATTTAAAAGATCATTCATTTTCTTTATACATCATACAATGGCCTTAATTTGAGGAAGAAAATTCTGGTGATACACGTGTGGAGGACATCAGTGTATGGAGGTGAATCATGGTCTGTTGGGGGAACTGGGAAAGGGGCGAATCGAAAAGTTTAGGATGTGCTGCTACGGAAGGATGCCTAAAAGTTGGTGAACTGATATGATAAGAAATGAGGAAGTTCACCCTGGAACCATCGAGGAGAGGATCATGTGGAAAACATTGACAAAAAATATAAAGTGATAGACCATGTGTTAAGACATTAGAGAATAGTTTCCGTGGTGGTTGAGGAAGTCGCAGAAGATAAAAACTGAAGGGGTAGTCTTTTCCATTCATCTGTATATTATTTTTGGCAGTAACTTGAATGCATAATTTTTCAAGATCAGTGTGCGACAGTCGTCACAGTTATCTGCCCTTGCTGTCTTCGGGATTGTGTGGATGACATTTTTCCGAAATCTTCAAACGAGATTCCACAAAGAAATTTTAATTGTTTGGTTGCTACTTCTCCCAATGATTTTAGAAATTCGGAAGATATGTGGTACACGCCTACCGTCTTATCTGATGGAAAGTCTTCCAAAGCTCTCTTAAACTCTGACTCTAATACTGGATCCTTATTGTCTTCCATATCGACTCCCATTTCTCATTCTGTCACATCTTCAGTCAGTTTCCTCCCACTCGCCGGGACTGTCAGTATACTCTGCTCACCGTTTAACAGTGAAATCCTTCTTGAGCTCTTCGAGTTAACTCCTTTGATTTCAATTCCACCGAAGCTTGTCATGAATTTTCTATTTGTTGCATACGTCCTTCCGATGACCATTTCTTTTTACATCGGTTCGCAGTTTTCATTCAGGTATTTAGCCTTGGCCTCTCTGCATTTCTTATATATTTGGTTCCTGTAGTATTACTAAGTAAAACGCATCCCTACAGTGTCATTACATAGTAGAAAATCAACTACATTATATGAAAACTCGAGTGTTTAAAGACAGAAATAAGAAGGAAATGGAAGCAAGTAAGCGTTCCACAATCAGTAATGAGAATGAAGCTGTAAGAAGCGTGTATATAAAACTGAAAGAAAATATCTTTTGAGTTTAGGAAACCACAAAATACTAGGCATAACGTCATGTGAGACCAAAAGAATGTAGAGTGTTCATAGAACTTTGCAAATTTCGCATTAAGAGTCTGTTGGAAATCGGGTTTTAGTAATCTCTAAGAAATAATTTTTGCAGTTATTTCTGTGAATTCAGTACATTTAGCGATATAGAGACAACAGAAGAATAAAGAGAAGAGAAAGAAGGTATGGAACAACTTCCACACTTGGATTAGAGGTATGCCGGAGGACAAATAACAGACACTCTCCAGCAATCGCTCTAGTATTGTTCTTCAAAGATTTAATGCACCAGTTTCGTGGAACATTTGGGTAATATAACTACTGAAATAGGGTAGCTGCATTCGTATTCTCCTGCAGTGATTAATGAACATTGAGACAGCGGTTATTTCTAGCATTTGAAATGTAGTGCCTTATCATTTCTCCAACCTGAATTTGCAACTGATTTGCGGATAGTTTTACTAAGTCAAAGAAAAATTCAGAGCTGAGTTCTTTATCTTATAGTTCTGTGTCTGGCGTTCTCTGCTTACTCACTAATTAACTAAATAACTCCGTCCGCCGACCGACTGCAAAGCTAACCTCTGCCACTGGCGTCATTGGATGCCTCCTTTCATGCAGAAAGAAACCTGACTGTATCTGGAATCTAACCCGGCTCCTCCGCAAGGCAGTCAGCTGCGCCTACGTGTCAGATGGGCAGGCGGGCTCCACTGCGTGATGATGACAAGCAAACGATTGCGGCGAATGCTTGTCTCTGTGTCATTATGAGTGATTGCGCGATGAGAGTGAGAAGGTGAAAACGATACAGGCACACAGATTGCTTCCCTCAGTTGCCTCAGTGGATCAGTGGTGTCGTCAGCATTAATGTCAATTTGTGGTCCACGGGTAGCTGTTAAAAGTATTTCTACTATTAGGATATCTTACTTGAGAGCCATTATTTAAGGTGCGTAAGTAGAGCCATTATTTAAAGTGCGTAAGTGACATAGTAGAATCTATGAGGCTGCAAACCTAGCATCAAACTTTCGGGAAAATGTCATCCACAAACGGTCAAAGATGCAAAGTTTAAATGAATATGAGAATCATCGCAAGTTTGACCTAACAACTCAAGCACGCAAATAGCTGACGAGAACAATATACAGAAGAATGGATAAAAAAATTGAGCATACATGGGTAACGATCAGATTGGCTAATGGGAATAAGACTAAGAAATATCAAGTCACATCATAAGACATGTGGACCTAGAAAAAGTGTTCGACAAAGTAAAAGCGTGCAAGTTGTTCAAAATTTTAAGAAAAACAAACGTAAGCTTTAAAACAAACAGTAATATAGAACATACGTAAGAATCGGGAAGGAGCAACAGAAATGGAAGACCAAATAAGAAGTGATCGGCTTGGAAAGGTACAAGACATGCAGTCTTTCCACCCACCCCATCCCTTCCACCTCTTCGGTTCAATAAGTACGTCAAAGACGTAATTGCATAAATTAAAGCTAGCTTCCGGAATGGGATTAAAATTCAGTATGAAAGTTTACCAACGATAAGATTCGATGATGACATTGCTATCCTCACTGGAAGCAAGGAGGGACACAGAACGTACTTAACGGAATGAACAATCCACTGAGCACAGAATATCGATTGAGAATACACCGAAGGAAGAGGAAAGTAATGAAGAGTGATAGAAAAGAGATGAGACATTTGTCATCTAAATTAAGGTCCACAAGAGTGAAGAAATTCTGATAGTTCAGAAGCAAAATCACGAACGGCGGACGAATAATAGAGGACATAAAAATCAGCCTAGCACAGGCAGAAATAGCGTTCTTGCCTATATGAAGTTTACTGATATCAAACATTGGGATTAATTTGAGAAGGAAATTCTTGAGAATGTATGTCTGGAGCAGAGCGTTGTGCAGAAGTGAATCATGGACTGGGGGGAAACAAGAAAGGAAGAGAACCCAACGTCTGAGATGTGGTGCTGCAGAAGAATGTTGAAAATTAGGTGGACTGATAAGGTAGGGAATGAGGGGACTCCCCGCAGAATGTGTGAGGAAAGAAATATGTGGAAAACACTGAGCAGGTGGCGCAGGATGACAGGACGTGTTTCAAGGCATCACAGAGTGACTTCCATGGTACAAGAGGAGCTGTAGACGGTACAAACTGTAGGGGTAGACAGAGATCGGAATACAAACAACAAATAAGATGGAACGTTGGGTGTAAGTGCTACTCTGAAATGAAGAGGCTGGACAGAAGGGGAAGTCGTAGCGCGCCGTATAGAAGCAAGTCAGAACACGGATGTGCCCCCTCCCCCCCTCGCCATCTCTTTCCTCGCAAAAGTGACACTGACTGCCGAAATAGTTCTACTCAAGTCAGGCTCGCAGTATATGAGAATAGGAGCTAAATTATATTTCAGAAATATCAGAAAATATTACTTTGTTTTATAGAATTAATAACAACATCCGGAGTCAGTCATATCGAATACATATTTAGGTGTTGCGACAGAGAGGAAGAGAGTAAGTTACTGGGAGGCGAGGTGACTTCATCACAAAAAAGTTTGCGAGAATAAGATGCCTCTGCAGAATAAACAGCGTATTCTATCATTGTGTGGCCTATATTCGTAATGCTGTAATGAAAAGACATTATAAAAAGAATATCAACAAAAGTTGAATAAGAGTAACAGGACGGAGTCGTATTACCAGGTGATGGTGGGTAAATTACATTAGGACATCAGACAACAGTAGCAGACGATAAGTATTGCTACAAAATAACTGATAATAGCCGATCCAGGGAAAATATAAATGCAAACTGATAACAGTAAGAAAGTTGGCCTGATAAAGAGAAAAATGTTAACATCGAATATCAATTAGAGAATTAGGAAATCTTTTTCCGTTTGAAGATGAAAGATAGATGATAAATATTTCAGGCAAGAAGAGAATATAAGCTTTTTAGATGTGGTTTGTACAACAATGCTGAAGATTCGATGGGAAGATCGGTTTACATAATGGAGATACGGAATTGGATTAGGAAGAAAAGAAATTTATCGTTCAATTTGATTAAAGGAAGGGATTGGTTAATAGGACAGATCTAGAGGCATCAAGGAGTCGTACATTTTTTAACGGGGAGAGGGGGGAGGGGGGAGTGTGGGGGTTGAAAATGTTGAGGGAGGCTCTGAGCACTATGGGACTTAACATCTATGGTCATCAGTCCCCTAGAACTTAGAACTACTTAAACCTAACTAACCTAAGGACATCACACAACACCCAGTCATCACGAGGCAGAGAAAATCCCTGACCCCGCCGGGAATCGAACCTGGGAACCCGGGCGCGAATGTTGAGGGTTCAAATGGCTCTAAGCACTATGGGACTTAACATCTGACGCTATCAGTGCCCTAGACTTAGAACTACTTAAACCTAACTAACCTAAGGGCATCACACATATCCATGCCCGAGGCAGGATTCGAACCTGCTACCATAGCAGCAGCCCGGTTCCGGACTGAAGCGCCTAGAACCGATCGGCCACAGCGTCCGGCTAAAATGTAGATGGAGACAGTCTTGATAACAGTAAGGAGGCTCGAGTTAATGTTTGTTGCCCCAGCTACAGGGAGATGAAGAAGCTGGCACACGACCGACCACAGTCAGGCGCTACGTCATACCAGTATTCGGGCTGAAGATCACGATCGAAACACTAAGTCAGCCTGAAGATACATGTCGAAGACACTGAGTGATACTTATCACGTGTGTTTTTAGTCAATACGAATGTTTTGAAGCTATGTTCTGGAAACTTAGATGGGCAGTGATGGAATAATTACTATATTCTGCTTAATATTCGTTGTTTGATAAAATACGAGAACCAGCAAAACAATACTAAATGTTTCTATTGTATGTTCTGCGTAAGGGCAAGTTAATAGCGATAGTTGCCGATTCCTAGGGATATAAAGAGTGTTTCGGGAAGAATAACAAATATTTTAGGAGGTCGAAATATGGGCCAATACAAATGAAATATTCCGTGTAACATGTGTCAAGTTTTTATTAGGTACAGAGATACAGTTGGTTATAGAGAGAATTTTGCATTTCGTATGTTTGAACTCCAGCTGCTATGGGTTTATTTATCCACTATTAGTTTTGTTTTGGTGGTCCGATGAACGCTTTTCTATAAATGTGTGGGCTGGTTCGATGGACGATCATTTGATAGCGTTTATTGAATTACCGCATCGTCTCACCTGTCCCTGTTATCTGGACTTTCTTGAAAACGAGCTTCCAGCGCTATTGGGAGCTTTTCCTTTGGGTACAAGGATGAGTATGTTCTTCCAGCATGATGGAAGACCCTGCATATTCAAGTCGTCAGATTACACATCACCTAAGCTGGGATTCCCCGCAGCTAGAAAGGCAGAAATGGTCAAGCTTCTTGTGACCAATATCCCCCGACCTTACCCCTTTAGACTTTTGACTGTGATGATGGTTGATAGAGTCTGTAATCAAAAAACTGATCGGATTCTGAATAGCGCAGACCTCAACAAGAACGCCGAGACAACTTGAGAGGAGAACTAGAATGTCCATTGAATGCAAAGAGTGTTGAATTTATGAAAATCAACTTCGAACTTATTTGTCTTTGCATAAAACGTTCTGTGAGTATTTGTTTGGGTGACAGTCTTAAAACCTTCTGTTAGTATTTGTTTAGGTGACAGAGTATCACGTACATCTTTTTAACCAATACATCTCCGACACGTGTTACACGGAATGTTTTATTCGAAATAGTCTATAGTTCTACCTCTCAAAATACGAGAGGTCTTCAGTAAGTAATGCAATACATTTTTGTCTGAAAGTAGGTTGGTTTTATTCAGGTTTTCAATACGCTATATTATTCCCCATTCTTTTGGCTAAAAAGTCCTGTTTTACAACATAAACTTCGTTCAATGCCAGCTTACAGGGCGGCCTTGTATGCCCAACGTCTTGCTGCATCAATAACCTCCCCAGCTGCAGAACAGTGTGTCTGATTGTGATTTGTCGATCACCTCGAATGAGGCTTCAACATTGCAGGAGTCACAGCTGTGTGCGGCCGTTCGGCCCGTGGCGGATTGGACAGGCTCTAGCGATCTTCTTGCGATGATGACAGAAACCTCGCCGAACAACTCACCGTCTTTTGTCACTGCCAAGTCTCCATAGACATTCTGAAAGCGCCTGTGTATACCTGCGATGCTCTGTTTTTCTTGCAGAGGAAACCTGATAACAGCTCTCTGCTTGGAACGGATCTCCGTTACAGAGGCCATTTTGAAGGCTACGTATAGCGCCTCGACCTACCGAACTTCGTGAAACTATAGGGGCTGAAGCGGACATATTCCACGATGACCCATAATAAATTCCACATTTTTCCAACAGAAATTGGGCGGGAAAAAAATGCGTTGCAGTTTACTCAAAGCCCCTCGTATTTACAGTTCCTGCTGAAAACACCTTGTGTTCTTTCGTGCTACTTATGCGAGGGAACTTGCAAGGGAGAACAGGATATTACACTACTGGCCATTAAAACTGCTACACCAAGAAGAAAGGCAGATGATAAACGGGTATTCATTGGATAAATATATTATACTAAAACTTACCTGTGATTACATTTTCAAGCAATTTGGGTGCATAGATACTGAGAAATCAGTACCCAGAACAAAGAACAACCACCTCTGGCCGTAATAACGGCCTTGATAGGGTATTGAGTCAAACAGAGCTTGGATGGCATGTACAGGTACAGCTGGCAATGCAGCTTCAACACGATACCACAGTTCATCACGAGTAGTGACTGGCGTATTGTGACGAGCCAGTAGCTCGGCCACCATTGACCAAACGTTTTCAATTGGTGAGAGATCTGGAGAATGTGTTGGCCAGGGCAACAGTCGAACATTTTCTGTGTCGAGAAAGGCCCGTACATGACCTGCAACATGCGGTCGTGCATTATCCTGCTGAAATGTAGGGTTTTGCAGGGATCGAATGAAGGCTACAGCCACGGATAGTAACACATCTGAAATGTAACGTCCACTGTTCAAAGTGCCGCCAATGCGAACAAGAGGTGACCGAGACGTGTAAGCAATGGCACCCCATACCACCACGCCAGGTGATACGCCAGTATGGCGATGACGAATTCACGCTTCCAACGTGCGTTCACCGCGATGTCGCCAAACACGGATGCGACCATCATGATGCTGTAAACAGAACCTGGATTCATCCGAAAAAATAACGTTTTGCCATTCGTGCATCCATGTTCGTCGTTAAGTACACCATCGCAGGCGCTCCAGCCTGTGATGCAGCGTCAAGGGTAACCGCAGCCATGGTCTCCGTGCTGATAGTCCATGCTGCTGCAAACGTCGTCGAATTCTTCGTGCCGATGGTTGTTGTCTTGCAAATGTCCCCATCTGTTGACTCAGGGATCGAGGCGTGGCTGCACGATCCGTTGCAGCCATGTGATCTCGACTGCTAGTGATACGAGGGCGTTGGGATCCAGCATGGCGTTCCGTATTACCCTCCTGAACTCACCGATTCCATATTCTGCTAACAGTCATTGGATGTCGACCAACGCGAGCAGCAATGTCGCGATACGATAAACCGCGATCGCGATGGGCTACAATCCGACCTTTATCAAAGTCGGAAACGTGATGGTACGCATTTCTCCTCCTTACACGAGGCATCACAACGACGCTTCACCAGGCAACGCTGGTCAACTGCTGTTTGTGTATGAGAAATCGGTTGGAATCTCTGCTCATGTCAGCACGTTGTAGGTGTCGCCACCGACGCCAACCTTGTGTGAATGCTCTGAAAAGCTAATCATTTGCATATCACAGCATCTTCTTCCTGTCGGTTAAACTTCGCGCCTGTAGCACGTCATCTTCTTGGTGTAGCAATGTTAATGGCCAGTAGTGTATATACCGTTGGTTTAATATGTGTGCACATGTAGCTTGTCCATTTCAGGAACAGGAGAGAGAACACTTGAAAACGTGTGTATTGAGGCTGACTTACCGGTGGTGGCGGCGGCGGCCAGTAGGAGCAGGCTGAGTAGCGGCGTGGCTGCCATGTCTGCAGATGGGCGCTCACTGTGCCGGCGCGCGACCTAGCAGCAGACACCTTCCCCTCCCTCGCCCAGCCCGCGGCTGCTGCTGGCGCTCCGCCGCTTCCTCTCCGTCTTGGTGCCGCCAGAGCGTGCGAAGGCCTCCCGCCTTCTTCTCACGCAAGTCGGCGCCCGCGTTTGTGTCGCGACTCGCGTAACACAAAGCGTCGCCGTTCAGTGTCCCACACACAAAACCTCTTCTTAACCGTCTTGCCACACGGAGGACGTTTAATTGACGAAGTGTTTTGGTGCCGTTGTCGTCTCTTTACACCTACACTTTTAGCACGTGACAAACACCGCCTTCAGCTGATCACAAAACGGCACAATGGAAATCGTTAATGATCACGTAATCGAAGGGTCTATGACCTTTAAAAACATTCGTGTTACTCGCAACGTCAGTAAAGAGGCGAAGGTCATAGTGCAAAATGGCGTACTCTAGGACATGAAACTTCCTGCAGATTAAAACTGTGTGCCGGACCGAGACTCGAACTCGGGACCTTTGCCTTTCGCGGGCAAGTGCTCTGCCAACTGAGCTACCCAAACACGACTCACGCCCGGTCCTCACAATTTCACTTCTGCCAGCACCTCGTCTCCTACCTTCCAAACAAAAGGTCTCCTGCAGGAATTTTGGACGTTTCATATCAGCGCCCACTCCGCTGCAAAGTGAAAATCTCATTCTGGAAACATCCCCCAGGCTGTGGCTAAGCCACGTCGCCGGAATATCCTTTCTTTCAGGAGTGCTAGTTCTGCAAGTTCGCAGGAGAGCTTCTGTAAAGTCTGGAAGGTAGGAGACGAGGTACTGGCAGAAGTGAAGCTGTGAGGACGGGGCGTGAGTCGTGCTTAGGTAGCTCCGTTGGCAGAGCACTTGCCCGCGAAATCCAAAGGTCCCGAGTTCGAGTATTGGTCCAGCACACAGTTTTAATCTGCCAGGAAGTTTCATATCAGCGCACACTCCGCTGCAGAGTGAAAATCTCATTCTGGATACTCTAGAACAAGTTCGAATTGGATAAATTTCAAGGGTTGCCGGCCGGTGTGGCCGTGCGGCTCTAGGCGCTTCAGTCTGGAACCGAACGACCGCTACGGTCACAGTTTCGAATCCTGCCTCGGGCATGGATGTGTGTGCTGTCCTTAGGTTAGTTAGGTTTAAGTAGTTCTAAGTTCTAGGGGACTGATGACCTCAGATGTTATGTCCCATAGTTCTCAGAGCCATTTGAACCAGGGTTGAATAGTTGCCCATGAATTAGAACTACTGACGAGGCAAAACATGATGACTCCCTGCTTAATAGCACCTTCGTCCACCACTGAAGCACAATACAGCAGCGATTCTTTGTGGCGTGGATTCGACAAGTCCTTGCTTGGTTAGTCATCATCATTGTCTTCGAGGATCAGGCCTTTTGGCTTGCTCCGCCCACAATGTTCACACCAGTTCCTTAAGGACATCCAAAGTTTCTTGTTCCTATTTGTTTATACAGTATTGAAAATTTAGCTATTCCATTACTAGGCGTACACTGAGGTGACCATGTCATGAGACAGCGATATGCTGTTATACAGACGGCGATAGCATCGCGTACACAGTGTATAAAAGGGCAGCGCATTGGCGGAGCTGTCATTTGTGCTCGGGTGATTCACCTGAAAATGTTTCCGGCGTGATTGTGGCCGCAAAACGTAAATGAGCAGACTTTGAACGAGGAATGGTAGTTGGAGCTAGATGCATGGGACATTCCACTTCGGAAACCGTAAGGAAATTCAATATTCCGAGATCCGCAGCGTCAAGCGTGTGCCGAGAATACAAAATTTCATGCATTACCTCTCACCACGGACTTCGCAGTGACCAACGGCTTTCACTTGACAACCGAGAGCTTCGGCGTTTGCTAGAGCTGTCGGTGCTGACAGAAAAGCAACTCTGCGTGAAATAACAGCAGAAGTCAGTGTGGGACCTACGGTGAATTTATCCATTGGATAGTGTAGTGAAATTTGGCGTTAGTGGACTATAGTAGCAGACGATCGACGCGAGTGCCTTTGCTAACAGCACAACAACGACTGCAGGGCCTCGCTTGGGCTCGTGACTATATCGGATTGACCCTAGACGACCGAAAAACCGTTGCCTGGTCAGATGAGTTCCAGTTTTAGTTGGTAAGAGACACCACGAAGCCATGGATACAGGTTGTCAACAAGGCACTGCGCTAGCTGGTGGTAGCTCCATAATGGTGTCGGCTGTGTTTACGTGGAATGGTCGTGGTCCTCTGGTTCAAATCAACCATCATTGACTGGAAGTAGTTATTTCCGGCTACTTGGAGACCCTTTGCAGCCATTCGTGGATTGCAATTCGTTCGCCAAATCCTGCACCGACAATACTTTAGCAATTATGGACGGTTTTAGTGGCAGCATGGCTTAACATTTCTCCAGGTGACTTCGAACAACTTGTTAAGTCCATGCCAAGTCGAGCTGGTGCACTAGGCCGGGAGAAAGGAGGGCCGACACGATATTAGGAAGTATCCTATGACTTTTGCCATCTCAGTGTACATGGACATGGTCTTTCCAGTTCAATCTGGCTTTTTCGGTTACAGTTGTAATCGGTTCTACATTTAGTTCTTGTCTAATATAGGTGTTTCTTTTATGGTCCAGTAATGAGTTTCCCGCTAGAAAGCGAAGATTCGATTTGTCGTAATTAATTCCATATTAGCTTGTAATTTGCGAAGATTGTGTGAAGTTTCCTTACTTACATTACGTTTCTATTGTACGTTGTATGGTTCCACAGAAATGTTTGAGTCTGGCCAGTTTTATCTCTACATTGATTCAAAGTGAATCACTTATTTATAAAAAGTGGACAACTCGCGCCAGACAAATTATTCAAGAAGAAGAAAAAATTTCCACGAACTTCGTTTCAATTTAACGGCGAATTTATTTCTGTCCTGTGAAACAAATCATTTGCTGGAATGTGTAAGGCTAATATCACTAATTAGAAAATATTTATAGCTGTTACGGTGATTTTTATCACGTGGAGTTATTCTCTTACAGCAATAAATGAGGACCCAAATATATTTTAAGGCTCTTATTTGAATTACAAGAAAAGTAAATAGTTATATTTTATTAATGACAGCATTTCGAGGACAATAAATTTAACATAATGTATGTATGTCTGTCTTGAGCCTACTCGCACAGAAAAATTACCGTACATAATCATGATATGAAGTACACTTACATGGTAACCAAATAATTTACTGCTTCACAATTTTTTGAACCTAAACCAATGAATACGTTTCATATTATCTATATAACACTAAAAGTTCACAGAAATGCCCGAACTTCAATCAAAAGTGAATATAAAAATGTTGCAAATGATGATTGGTCACTTGTTCAGAAACGTGTATTAAGTTTATTAGCAAAAATGAGTACGAAATCATTGTACAAAAAAATCACAGTTCCTAGTCAGTTTGCAGTCAATTCCATTTACTTCTGTATTGGTTACGTCTTCAGCTTTTTCTAAACACTTGATACTGTCGATATGCAACACACTTCATTAGTTTCTCAATAACACCCTTCTTCTTTGTGTTTATGGAAACGTTCCCATAATAGGCCTCTGTCTGAGGAAGCCCAATGTTCTAATTGGGAAAATATGTCCTGGCTTTCACCAACGTTGAGATATGGATCTCGGGTCCAACGATATACGGCTTACCTTTTCTTTTTTGACCTGTGGCAATAGCACAGAACGTAATTGGGAGCAACTGATACTTTGTCCAGTTTTCTAGTGCCTCTCTCCACCGTTTCAGTTAAGGTGACGAACATTTCGTATAAACGAATCCAACATGTTAAAAAATTTCTCTATTTCGCTTGTGTTTGTTGCATAAACTTGAAAGTGACCAGGGTGGCTGGATTCAGTGATAAGTGACATATACTGATCCGGAATAAGTACTCTGTCGCACATTCGTAAGTGCGGCCAGATGCTAGATGAGAGTGCCCTCCAGTGGGAAAACAATGCTATATTTTATGAAATCTGTCACTGTCTTTTAAGAAGAATAACATTATTATAACCATATCGTTGCGATTTTGGCCACCACGTGCCATTGCTGGACAAGTGGAGTTTTCTAAATACTAAAGTAACGGTACAGAAAGGAGCGCTTCATTAGGGCCTTTCTTACCTTAGCTCTCATTATAACAATGAAACGTGCCTCCATCTCTTTTCATGTTGTTTATCTCAAAAACTCATAGCATATTAAAAAATAATCATGTTTACCTTTCTTCCATTTTCTCGCTTTCCTTTTCATTATTTTTTGGTACTTTGAACTCTGAGCTGCTGATCTTACTTTATAATTGTAATAGTTAACGAAAGTTCTCAATTAAAAAGACCGATTGATTCAGCACGATTACAAGCCTGCCACAAGTTTATTTCTAAAACATGACTAATTCTGGATTTGTCACCTATTAGAAACAATTGCGTTTTTAAATCTGCTCTCTCCAGGTAGCAAGGAATTCCGGCGATCCTTTTTAATTCCAATCGATGCATCTGGGTCTCAAGAAACTGAAACTGACAAAAATCTGCATTTCCAGTTTTTAAGAAGTTATCCCATTTCAGTAATAAACAGTTCAGTTGCACCCTAGGTATTTTAACTCCCTCACTTATTCAAGTGTTTGGCCATTTATAACAGTTTCGGGTCTTATGGGTTCCAGTCAATGAGATAGCATCCGTTATGTTTTACCTGGGAATTTTCTTATTTTGTGTTTAGCAGCAATTTGACTCAACTTATGTTCTGCAGTTCGAACCATTTTTCCAGATTTTCCTATTATAAGCCGATCATGAGCAAACAGTAGCATCATGAAATTAAAATGATCACTTCTTAGTGTGCCTTTTAACGTAATCATCATTTATGATTGATACCTTCTCTATAAAGATTAATATGGCGGACGACACAGAGAGCAGCCTTATCTAACATCTTGGTTAATATCTGCAGATTCTGTCCCACTTCCTACAGTATAGATCCTTGGTCCGTTTCCGGAGGTATTTGGCACTAAGTGTCTACACACAGCTCACAAAATTCACGTAAAGCGTGGGCTGGACGTTAGGGACGCAGAGTAGCCGTTCTAAAGCATTCCTACTTCCGATGGATTCAGCCCGCATCTCGTGGTCGTGCGGTAGCGTTCTCGCTTCCCACGCCCGGGTTCCCGGGTTCGATTCCCGGCGGGGTCAGGGATTTTCTCTGCCTCGTGATGGCTGGGTCTTGTGTGATGTCCTTAGGTTAGTTAGGTTTAAGTAGTTCTAAGTTCTAGGGGACTGATGACCTAAGATGTTAAGTCCCATACTGCTCAGAGCCATTTGAACCATGGATTCAGATTAGCCGAGTTTTGTGGCTCAGACACATACGTGAGTTCTGCTTCATGCTGCGCATGGCGCTGTAGCATGATTGTGACTTTGTGGCACGGACAGTTATCCTGCTGGAAGAGGCTACCGCCGACGGAGGAGACATGAATCATGAAGGGATATGGCTGGTCTGCAGAAATGTTCACGTAATCTACAGATATCTTCGATTACTACCACATGTCGCATTGAAGCATGGAGAATGTCCGCCATAGCACAATACTGCCCTCAACGGCCGACGTCAGGTTGCGTGGTGAGTCTTTCGAGCAGTCACTAGCCTGGATGGCGACTATCGACCTGCTTTACAGAACGGGCAGACTTCCGACCTCCACGTCCTATGATGACCCGTGCAAGTCCAATAAAGTGTCTCCAATCCGTGGTTTCAATGTCCATCAGCCGCTTCGCATACATGCTCACGACAGTAGCACGTCTACAGCCAAGCAGCTTTACCGATTCCGACTTGTTCGTTCCCAGTTCACGATAGCAACTTTTCCTTTGTCAGAGTCATTTATGTCAGTGGATTTCCCCATTTCGGGACTACAATGTCGCTAGAATGGTTCCTCAATCGTCTCTGTTCCTCTTATACACCTTCCTTACCACATCACGTGCGCCACCAGGCGGCTATCAACCATGCTGTGGGCAGGGGTCACAATGTTTTGGTTCACGAGTGTGTGTGATGGACCGTGACACGAAACAGGAAGTCTGCCTTTCGGGGGCAGTTCTCTTCTGGATTAGGAACCCGATCCAGTATTCAGTCTTAATCTGTCTGGAGTTCTTAAGACAACCCTCATTTCGTTACACGGTGAAAGATCTGCTCTGAATACAACGTCCTAGAGACTGGAAAATGCGTTTATCCGCGATATCCTTCCTTTCAGGACATCTAGTCCCGCAGTGTGTGCAAGAGTGTTACTGTGAAGTTCGTTAAGTAGTGGAGAGTTACTGGCAATAATGAAGCTGCTGGGACGGATCGTGAGTTGTGGCTGCTTAGGTCAGTTGACATCAAGGTTCGTCTCCTGATTCGGTTCACTTTTCAGGCTGTCAGGAAGTTTCAGAACTGTGCGCTCTCCGACGCAGAGGGAAATGTTCTCATAAAAAGGTATGAATTGTGTATTTGTATATTGAATTGGGAACCTAGAAACGACAGAGAGGCTTCGTCCCACCATAGCCCGCAGTGGTTCACGACTCCACAACAGACCACAGCAGTCCACCCACCCCACCACAGCCCCACACCGAACCCAGAGTTACTCTGCAGTTCGGCCCCCAGTGGACCCCGATCCCCCCTCCCCCGGGAACGTCTCACACCATGTGAGTGTAACCCCAATGTTTGCGTGGTAGAGTAATGATGGTGTACGCGTACGTGGAGACATTGGATGCACAGCAATCGCCGATAAAGTGTAACTGAGGCGGAATAACAGGAATCAGCCCGCATTAGCCGAGGCAGATGGAAAACCGCCTAAAAACCATCCACAAACTATCCGGTACACCGGACCTCGACACAAATCCGCCGGGCGGATTCTCTCCGTTGTTTCTAGGTCCCCGTTTCAATACCCACCTTCCGGCTTGGGAAGCAACGCGTTAGACCGCGCTAGGCCACGCGGGCAAGCTATATAGTATACAGTGTGGTCCATTGATAGTGACCGGGCCAAATATCTCACGAAATAAGCATCAAACGAAAAAACTACAAAGAACGAAACTCGTCTAGCTTGAAGGGGGAAACCAGATGGTGCTATGGTTGGCCCGATAGATGGCACTGCCATAGGTCAAACGGATATCAACTGCGTTTTTTTAAGAATAGGACCCCCATTTTTATTACATATTCGTGTAGTACGTAAAGAAATATGAATGTTTTGGTTGGACCACTTTTTTCGCTTTGTGGTAGATGGCGCTGTAATAGTCACAAACGTATAACTACGTGGTATCACGTAACATTCCGCCAGTGCGGACGGTATTTGCTTCGTGATACATTACCCGTGTTAAAATGGACCGTTTACCAATTGTAGAAAAGGTCGACATCGTGTTGATGTACAGCTATCGTAATCAAAATGCCCAGCGGGCCTATGCTATGTGTGCTGCTCGTTATCCTGGACGACATCATCCAAGTGTCTTGACCGTTCGTCGGATTGTTACGTTATTTAAGGAAGCAGGAAGTGTTCAGCGACATGTGGAACGTCAACCACGACCTGCAACAAATGATGATGCCCCAGTAGGTGTTTTAGCTGCTGTCGCGGCTAATCCGCACATCTGTAGCAGACAAATTGCGCCAGAATCGGGAATGTCAAAAACGTCGGTGTTGAGAATGCTACATCAACATCGATTGCACCCATACCATATTTGTGTGCCCCAGGAATTGAATCGCGACGCCTTTGAACGTCGTGTACAGTTCTGCCACTGGGCACAAGAGAAACAACGGGACAATGACAGATGTTTTCCACAGGTTCTATTTAGCGACGAAGCGTCATTGACCAACAGCGGTAACGTAAACCGGCATGATATGCACTATTGGGCAACGGAAAATCCACGATGGCTGCGACAAGTGGAACATCAGCGACCTTGGCGGGTTAATGTATGGTGCGGCATTATGGGAGGAAGAATAATTGGCCCCCATTTTATCGATGGCAATCTATTTAGTGCAATGTATGCCGATTTCCTACGTAATGTTCTACCGATGTTACTACAAGATGTTTCACTGCATGACAGAATGGCGATGTACTTCCAACATGATGGATGTCCGGCAGATAGCTCGCGTGCGGTTGAAGCGGTATTGATTAGCATATTTCATGACAGGTGGATTGGTCGTCGAAGCACCATGGCCCTCACGTTCACCGGATCTGACGTCCCCGGATTTCTTTCTGTGGGGAAAGTTGAAGGATATCTGCTATCGTGATCCACCGACAACGCCTGACGACATGCGTCAGCGCATTGTCAGTGCATGTGCGAACATTACGGAAGACGAACTACTCGCTGTTGAGAGGAATGTCGTTACACGCATTGCCAAATGCATTGAGGTTGACGGACATCATTTTGAGCATTTATTGCATTAATGTGGTATTTACAGGTAATGACGCTGTAACAGCATGCGTTCTCAGAAATGATAAGTTTACAAAGGTACATGTATCACATTGGAACAGCCGAAATAAAATGTTCAAACGTACCTACGTTCTGTATTTAAATTTATAAAACCTACCTGTTACCAACTGTTCGTCTAAAATTGTGAGCCATACGTTTGCGACTATTACAGCGTCATCTATCACAAAGCGAAAAAGTAGTCCAACTAAAACATTCATATTTCTTTACGTACTCCACGTACATGTAATAAAAATTGGGGTTCCTATTTTTAAAAAAACACAGTTGATACCCGTTTGACCTATGGCAGCGCCATCTAGCGGGGCCACCATTGGGCCATCTGGTTTCCTCGTTCAAGCTAGACAAGTTTCGTTTTTGTTGTTTTTTCGTTTGACGCTTATTTCGTGAGATATTTGGTCCGGTCACCATCAATGGACCGTCCTGTATGTCTTCATCGAGAAGGTGACAACTGAAATTAAAGAAAAATGTAGAGGACACTGAAGGCAAGGATGAGGAACTTATTTGGGAAGAGAAAACTGTCAGCGCTAACAAGAATAATTTGACTTACCTCTGTGTTCTCGGAACATGTCCACAGGACGTGAAACGCCAACATGTGCAGTCATGCGTTCTACCGACCTCCATTACTGTGAAGTAATCCAGTGAGACGAGGGAAGACGAAACTAGACACCTTTAGAAGAAACCATGAATCTTGTGTCTGCTGAATCTGCAACCTCCATCTATTTGACCATGCCAGTCTTTCAGGAAGCCAGTTAGAATGGTTCCGGCCGGACAAGTTACGTGAACATCACATTCTATGCTTACTTCATCGGTTCATCATCTCGTACGCACTTCAGTGTCTCAGATCACAGATAAAGCAACTGTCATATGATTATCGAGCACAAGATCTCTCTAATCTAATAGTTAGCTGTGCCCATCCTTAAAATGAAAACATCCGTAAATTCCTTCTCCACTGCTGCTACCCGCCTCCACAGGAAACTATCCTGCACTCTATGCACAATCCATCACCCTATTGCATTTAAAGACAAGGTGAAGCACATCATTTTTTCAACCTCAGAACTTTTCCTTTAAAATTAACACACACAGATGTCTGACGTTGAAACTAATGCTCAAACCCTCCATTAATCCTGTTGCAGAATTTTTGGAATTAATTATTGCGAGCATAGACTCTATTTTGGATCCGCTTACCCATATCCACTAGCAATACTCTTCTGTATTTTTATTTCATCGCCATTCTTCTTAGGTTACCACATAAAAATGGTTCAAATGGCTGTGAGCACTATGGGACTTAACATGTGAGGTCATCAGTCCCCTAGAACTTAGAACTACTTAAACCTAACTAACCTAAGGACATCACACACATCTATGCCCGAGGCAGGATTAGAATCTGAGACCGTAGCGATCATGCGCTTCCAGACTGAAGCGCCTAGAACCGCATGGCCACCCCGGCCGGCGGTTACCACATATCATATTGTATGTTGCGAAGGCCGTTCAATAAGTAATGCAACACTTTTTCTTCTGAAAGCAGGTTACTCTTATTCAGGATGCCAATAAGCTAATTTTTTTTCTCTTTTTCGGCTAAAAGACTATTTTACAATACAATCTCTTTTCAATACGACGGCCTTAAGCCACCTTACTGCATGGTACCACTCTACTGGTCGACGTCGGAGCCAACGTCTTCCTGCATCAGTAACCTCCCCATCATCCACGTACTGCTTCCTGCGGAGTGCATCGTTCATTGGGCCAGACGGATGAAGTAGGACGGTGCGAGATCCGAGCTGTAAGGTAGTTGAGGAAGGACAGTCCAATGAAGTGTTGTGAGCTCCTCTCGGGTGCGCACAATCGTTTGGGGCGTTGCGTTGTCATGGAGAAGGAGATGTTAGTTTGCATTTTTGTGGCGACGAAGAAGCTGAAATCGTTTCTTCATTTTCCTGAGAGTAGCACAGTACACTTCCGAGCTGATCGTTGCACAACGAGGGAGGACATCAAACAGAATAGCTTCTTCTGAGTCGCACAAGATCGTCGCCTTGACTTTACCAGCTGAGTGTGCGGCTTTGAACTTCTTCAGAGGAGAGGTGGTGTGGCGCCATTCCATGGATTTCCGTTCTGTTTCATCGCCTGTGAAGGCGTTCGACAAAAGATCTTTATGGTCCTCTGTTAGGGCACACGTCTTTGAATATCCTAGCTGATTAAACCGTGTATCAACACTACCAACACAGACGTCCAGCTGAGCAGCGAGATGTTAGTGATCCGTCGATCATCTCGACTGAGAGTGTCCGCACGTTCCAACACTGCAGGAGTCACGGCTGTGTGCGGGCAACTGGCACGCGGGAGATCGGACAGGTTTGCACGACCTTGTTGCGATAGTGAGACGCCTCGCCCAACGACTCATCGTGCTGTTGTTCACTGCCAGGTCTCAATAGATCTTCTGAAAGTGGCTGTGGATATATGCGATGCTCTGGTTTTCCGCCAAAAGAAACTCAGTGTCAACTCTCTGCTTTGAACTCACCTCCATTCCGCCATCCTGAAGACTACGTATGTCGTCGCCAGCTGTAGGTACTTTATGACCTATAGTGTCTTAAGCGGAAATATTCCATTATGTCCCGCAAAAAATTCGGCGTTTTTCAGCCGAAATCGGCCGCAGAATAAAAAGTGTAGCAATACTTATTGAACGCTACTCATATTTCTATGAAGATCTAATCGGAGTGACTGACGTCGTAAAAGCGTACTTTTTGTTGTATACAGGTTGAAATACTTCTCTTCTACACATAAGTATTCAGATTATGTTTCAGTAAGTACGCAATCGTTCCTTCAGTTCTTCTGTGTATTACCAACGAAGTTTTTAAGAGTGAGGAATGTCCAACTGTTGATGTTCTTACATTTCTCCGCTCGTGCTTACTTCTGCTGATTAAGAATATCAATCTTTTGTAACAATGATTGTGTGTTTGGAACTTTCCTTGGTTTGGTCATTGTATCTTTTGGCAAGGGTGTCCTGTAGAGATCTCATACAGCCTCGTGGACACAGTTATTTCTGTGACCCATAAGAAACATCAGCAGTATACTCTGCATTTTTCATAATTCTATCAAGGGTCTTTATACTTCCAAAAACTCATGACACTGATCTGCATTAACTGAATTTTATTAGTACCGGTACTATCGGTTTCAGCTACAACCCATCATCTTGAACGAAAATCACTTAAAACGTTCCATTTGTCATAAATATTGAAACACAAAGCATTAAATATTTTATCCACATGAAACACGTAATAAAAACTGATTCATAGCATTTATAAGTGTAGTAGTCGTCCAATTCGTATGAAATGACAACAAATTGGTGCACTTGTAAATGCTAGGAATGAATTGTTCTTACGTGTTTCATGTGGATTAAAATATTTAATGATTTGTGTTTCAATATTTATGACAAATGAAATGTTTTAAGTGGTTTTCGTACCAGACGATGGCTCAAAACGGAAACCAGTAGAACTAATAAAATCCAGTTAATCCAGTTCATTGTCATGAGTTTTTTGACACTTACGTCGACTGCTAAAAATTGCCTGCAAACAAACATTTATATTTTCTTTGTGGTTGTTCTTTTCTCTGACTGACAATGAATTCCAATCTGTACTTAAAACGTTAACACGAAATTTTCTTTGATATTCTAGTTTCTTGATATTTTCTACGTATAATCTCTACCACATTGATTTCTTAAAAACATTTTGGGTATTTCATTCCAAAGTTGACTACATTCTGTTTTCTGACATTTCAAATGCATATTAATTGAAGTGTCAGTCTTCATATGCTTCGGTTTCTTTATTCTTGATTTCTGGATCTATGTCTTCATCTATGTTGTGCAAGTTATCGTACAGTGTGTGGAAGAGTGTACTTCATTTTCCATTGGCACTTCCTATCTTTTCCTGGTCCCGTCGTGAATGTTTCGCGGTAAGAACTATTGTTGGCAAGCCTCCGCGTGAGCTTGAATTTCTCTAATTTGAACTTTTCGCTTACGATCTTCGAACTTTAACAGTAAATAACAACGTGATGCGATACGCCAGTCTTACAGAGTCTGCCATTTGAGTTAACTGAGGACTTTCGTGATGTTTTCATGCTTACTAAAAGGACATGTTCCGAAACGCGCTGCTCTTCTTTGGATCTGACCTCCTGTATCAGCTTTATATGGTACATATCCCACACTCACGAGGAGTATTCAAGTATAGATCGAACAAAGGATTTGTGGGTGGACAACACTTTCCGACGATTCTTCTAGTGAATTTCAGGTTGGCCACTTTCTTACCTGCGAAGTGTTTGGGTGTTCCACTTAAAACCAATCACAATGCATATTCCTGGATGAGGTATGGATGTGGCTGCTTCCAGAAATTGTTCTGTGATCGTATAATCAAACAATAACGGATGTTTTTGCCTATTTATCCGCATTAAGTTTCATTCGCTTATGTTGTGAGTCAACTGCCAATCTCAGTACCAAGCGTCGATTCTCTGCAGATCTTCCTGCAATTCGCTACAATTTTCTAGCTTTGCGACTTCTCTGTATACAAGAGTATCATCCACGAAAAGCCTCATGGAACTTCCAACATTGTTCAGTGTGTAATTTATACATAAAATCAAAGATCTGAGAATGGTATGCTATGTTCTGTTTCGTAGAAACTCTTCAGTCCAGCTATACAACTGGTCTAACATTTCGCACGATTGTGTTTTGTGCGGAAATGCATCGAACGCCTTCTGGAAGTCAAGGAACACGTCATAAACTGGTCATCTGCATCTACTGGTTTCTAGGAGTCGTGGACGAAGAGAGCGAGCTTTCATGAATCATCGATTCGAAATCCACGTTGATCTCTATGGAGGAGATTTTCGGTCTCCCGAAACCTTATAATACGAGCGCATAAAACACGTTCCAGAGTTCTACAAGAGGCCGACGTCAAAGATACAGCACAATAATTGTGTGTGTCTGTTCGACTATCCTTCTTGAAAATGTGAATCCCTTGCTCTTTCTTCAAATCACTAGGAAAGTTCGCAATTCTCCAGATATTATTTCCCCATTTATTAGTTCATGTTCTCCTTGAAATAATCTGTGCTTTACACGGATCATTAGTAAAAGTCTTTGGACGTCATAAATAAGTATCGTCGTTTGCTTATCTGTTTGTCCCTCACTTCACTCCGTGATAATATCTTTTACTGAATTTCATGAACAAAAATCCGAATTAATGTCAGTAGGCAGGCAAGGAGACATCTGGACCATAAAAGGACATCGATGACGTTATCGATACGTCATTTGGTTTCCTCATCCCTCCCCCCTCCACACCTCTGACAATGGCCAATTTCCCTGGGTATAAAATAGCAAGAAATGGAAATTTAAGTAAGAAATTACAAAAACGCGGGAGTCTCTCCTCCACTCCTATGACGTGGGGCTGTAATCCTAAGTATAAATTGGCGGGAAATTCAAATATCTAAGATGGTGCATTGTCATACCAGCTTTTAAGATGACGATCTTTGCATATTGGCACAGGATCTATGACATCAGAGTCCAAATTGGCGACATACGATATCTGACCTAGAATACTGGTACAAGCGAGGCTAATGTGACGTGGAGTATAGATGTTCTGATCTCTGCCAGTAATATGTTGTTTGTTGTATCGCTTCAGCCACAGCCACATGACCTAAGATGAAATGAAGGGAAACATGAAAAGTCAAGAAACGCACACCCTTTCCCCTCAGGTGCAAACTTGCGTGATGGCTCTGAAGTGAGGAAAAAAAAGTAGTTTAGTACTACGCCCATAAAATTCACCATAAAAATTTATGCATGGAATAGACAGTGATTATTTCACACACACTAGCCAACCACCACCGAGCCGTCAAACTCTGTAACTTGTATGTACCAGGCATGTAACTATAAGATATTATAATGAAACATGCTTATTTACAAGTCGAATCGTACCTATCAAAAGCACGAGAAATACATATGACCGGAAAGTATGATGTTTTCTGTGAGAGTAGTGATCAATACCATACTTGCACACCACAGTTCAAGATGAAAAGTCTGACCTGCCTTCACAGGCAGAAACTATCGCCAGCTGCTGGTCGTATCATGTAATCTAGAGCCCACAATACTGGCCGTGCACTAGCACTGGAGAAAACAACACACCTCCAGAAATACACTGCAGTTATGTGATTCATGCACTCTAGTGGCACTACCCGGGCAGCTACCAACTGCACACACCACACCAGCCACTGACTGCAGACAACCATGTCATGAATTGTGCTTGGAAGCAAAAGTTTTTCCATGCCATGGAACTTTTGTGTCTAAGTGTTTATGCTCCACTGTATGTTTAATGGTGCATACTTAACATGACACCTCCAAGGTATTTATAAATGGAGACAGGTGGCTTACATACATCCCCCCACCCATTTCCACTCCTCTATCGCTGTATCCCTCCCTCTCTCCATCTCCACAGCCTCCATCTCCTTCATCAGAGTAGTTTCCAGCACCTCCCCCTCCCAGATGTTGAACTTCACCGTGACATATGCCTGGGCTTGTTATGCCCGTCCCAGGGCCCCACAATTACTCTCCCCTCCTTCTCCCAGAGTGGATTTTCCGCCTCCCCCCCCCCACCCCCCCCACGAATCCCTGCACCCCATCCTTGCCTCATTCCCTCACACGTCGTTCCCTCCCCAGCCCTCTTCGGGGCGCTCCCCGCCCGTCTCCCCCCTCCCTCCCTTCTTCCCTTCTCCCTCATCTCCTTGCACCTGGCAGATCCTCCGTTTTGCTCATCGTCATCAATGTGCTACGTCAGTGTTGTGTTTGGTGCTGTTCTCCTGTGTGTTGAGAGCTGTGATTTTAATTGTGTGCTGGACTTGTACACAGTGTTACAGTCAGTGATTGTTATGTGCTACACTGTCCGTCGATACTTTTATGCTCCAGTCATACTTCCCCTTGTGTTCTTTTAATTGTCCCAGTGTGTGGTTTTTCGTGTGCACTCCTTTTTTACAATTTTTTATCTCCATTTTACAATCGCCCCTTTTTGTCTATTGTCTTCCATAATGTTCCCCCCTTTTTTATATCTATGTGCACCATATTTTCTCCTTTACGTTATTTTTAAATGTCTTCTATTGTATGTTCTATGTCTTTTGGCTGAAGAGCAGCGCATATAATGCTGTCAGCCCACCATGATGGGGAATTGAAATACAATAAAGAAAAAAAATTGCATACATACCCTCCCTCCTTTTCCCCCTCATCTGTCTGGGTCCTCCTCCCCCCCCCCCCCCCCCCCGCCCTCCATATGCACTTGTACTCGATAGTGCAGTTTTCTGTGAGTGTTCAGTGTTGTGCGTCCCCCTTTGTAAGTGCTGCGAACAGAAACCAGACTGTCACCGAGTTTTGTTAATTGTGCAATTACTAAATGCTTTAAACACCATTGTCCGCCCTTTGCTATTTATATTTTCTTTGCAACTTTTTACCATGTTCGTTTTTAAGCAGTCATCGTTTTATCACATTTTTTGTTGTTATATCTCCTAATTATGTGTTTTTTAACATTTCTGTCAGCTGCAGTGTGACGTATTACGCTGCTGCCAGCCTGCACACCCCCTGGGGGGGAATCGAAATCCAATAAAGAAAAACAATTACATACAGATATAGATTGAATTTTATGTTGAAATCGACGAATAATATATCAAAATCAGTGGAATTTCCATCTAAAAAAGTATAATGCTCTTTTGCAAGCCTCTTATTATGCTTACATTCCTGTAGTGAAGGGTCTGCTACACATACGACTGTCATGAAGGTAGCTTTCGGTTGATACATCGAAAAAATGTTTCAAAATATAAGAAAAACAGTCATACGCTGCAGGGTAAGTATTGTGACAAATAACATGTAGAAGAACCTATTGGAATGTGAGTTCAACAGCGAGGTAGTTATAGACCTACTAACCTACAGTTGATTGTATACTCTGTAGAAGAACCAAGAGCTACTGCAATATTTCAGACATCCATCATAACGCCAGTTTTAATGCTAGGAACTACAAGTCGTATGATATAATCACAAGGTATTTTAGATCCTTTGCTGTGGTTTTTACTCAGTATTGCTTCTGCTCACACATTGCCACCTCCATGTAGAGAAATATAAAGACATTCTCCAGATGTAGTCTTATGCTTTCAAAATGGATATTGTACGGACAACAATGAATTTTGCATTGAAAATAGCGAATATAGTACCGAAATCAATGAAATTAGTACCCACCATTAATTACAGCATTGGAGAAGAACACTTCAGTCAAATCATACATCCCTCATGATATTCTGTTTTTGCTCATGTGGTTACCTCTCAGAACTGTCTTTAACACCGAACAGAAGTGAGAAGATGCAAACAAGAACTTTGTGTTCTAGTTCAACTTTGACAACATAAGCGAAGAGCAGTTTAAGATATGTCCACCTCTATTGACTGTCTCCATAGCGATCCATAATGCAGAGTACAAGTTGTAGAGATTCATGGCACTTGAATACATATATTTACTTGACAGAGAACATCTAACAAATGGAGGCGTATAATAGTTCTCCCATGGCTACATCTGTGAGTGGAATAGGAAAGGGAATCACTAGCAGTGATGTAAGATATACTCCACAATGCATTTTATAAAGGCTTGTAGAGTATATGTGGTCACCTTTCTATGGCTTGAGACCTAGCAGAAGCAGCATGACACTACACACACCACAAAATTCACTCCAACTCACTACATAGTGCACACCATACCACATCACAGCAATGCACTATACACAAATCACACAACACTGGATATGCACATCAGCACACATCACACCACACCCAATATACACACCACTCCAGACAACACATACCACAATACGTTTCCAAGAGATTTATAAACCTTTTCTGAAGAAATGTAAAGCTACTTGTACTGTGAAAATGTGCTGCTATAGTTCATACGGACGTGTGGCTCACTGTGATTCAACTGGTAGGGTACTAATGGTTGTAGTAGCAGCAAATTTGATAGATTCAAACAGTAAGTCTCATAGCGAATTTAGTAAGGTAGATTTATACTGCAGATTGCAATAGGTTCTCAACTAGCTGTAGTAATAGACTCATAACGGCGGACTCTCAGCCAGCTGTACAACAGCACCACACACTCTTTTGATGGGTGAAAGGATTATTTTTAAACTAACAGTGATTTCTGCTAGATTAGAGCACCATGAAATGTGTGACTGTAACAAAATACTTCCGAGAACTGTTGAACTTAGAGCTATTCAAAGTCCTGGGGAGTTTGATTTTTATGAATGATACTTTAAAATATTTTGTGTAGAGTTTGGACTTTTAATACTTCATATGAAGCAGAAGTATGGTTAGAAATTGAGCGTTTTGTGTGCTCTGCAGTGGAGACTGCGCAATAATTCACCCCATACATCTATAGGTTTCGGCATAAATTGTAACGAAATACTCTCCAAAACTGTAAACAGTATAACTAACGTTAATGCTGTCTGCGTGGTGAACAATCCAAAACAGCGACCCGGAGGCAAGATGATCATCCACCATGTCACTAATGACAACAAACTACAAGATAATGATCCAGCATGTTGGACCTGAGGATATGGGTGTAGCCTGCAATGTTATCAGCCCAAAATAGTTCCTCCATTTTCCATGATGCTGCAGTCGTCTACCCCACACTACTCATCCTCAACAACCAAGCTTACTTGACGTCAAGCACATTCACCAGCAGTGCTCTGTACTCCCTAGTGAAAGGTTGATCATCATTATCATGAAATGTCATCAGAGATATTCATCCTCCAGAGACAGACAAATGATTCATACAGTTGATTGTAAGTATTAAAACATTCCTCTCTCTCTAAATATTTGTTCTTCATAATATGGGTACGTGTAAAATCATGTTTTTATGGTCTTCCTTTATTTATCTGCCAGTTCAACAGCTCCCGAACATATCTAGGCAGTGCCTGACATATTTCAGTTGCAGCAGCAAAAATCAAGTCAGCAAATAGACAACCTCCCTGATGCAGATCCTGATATGAGGAAATCAATTCAGTATGGAGAATTGTTTCCATATCTTGAGTTTCCACTATATCCATCACCAAGACCACTAAGTCAGCATACAGACAAGCTCTCTGACGCAGCTCCCAGTATATGAGAGCAGAACATGGAAATGTTTACAGACTTTGTGACCCCACTGTTTCGATGCCTGCACCACTCATTGAGCCTGAGCTAAGTCATTGCAGAGGGGTGAAATTCAGCACTGCTTCTCAACTGGCTGCCGATGGATTGAAGCATATTACGTTGGTTTAGCATCTGACATATATTTCGAAGTTATAGTAGAAACAAAGAGTAGGCAGTAGGGTACAAAGGTGCAGTTCAGTGATATGGAGTGGGAGCAACTGTGCAGCAAGCTAAAGTACATCGAGGATTGCATGACAACTGAGTACAATCATTTTCCTCAAGATGTCGATATCCTTGGTAGTAACAGCAAATCCATTGTCAACATTTTTGGGGGTGGTACAACGAAGTTAACATCTCTCGACCCGAAATTATGTGTACATTTAAAGTGACCAAGTGTCACGAAAGCGCGTGGCATATACAGTGCAACATGGGTTGCCATGGAGAGTTCAGTTGCTGCTATATGGAAGAGACTTGGCACGTTTACGGCCTTCACAGTAACTTATTGTTCAGGTGACAATACAATTTATGCTTTATGACTAAAAACTATTACAGATTCCTAAAGTTAAATATTAGCTTCATACCTTGCACCATTTAATAGGTCTTTGTTCAGACATATGGTATCTATAAATTTTTTTCTTGAAATCTACTCCAAATATGACTTCTATGACATTCGTCATGTGCAAGTGACAAACTTTTAGACAAATCGTCGACATGTCTATGGAAGCAACCATGATCAAAGGCCACCTGTTCCAATGGATCAATACATGTAGCACAATAAGCAAAATTCCAAGCAATTAATGTGTAAATTGACACACATTCTCCTTCTTCTGCAAACTGCACTTCCTTCTACTCCACCTCCTCTCCACTATCTCCTCCTCCTTCTTCTTCTTAGACAAATAAAAATGTGTATTCATGGTTTAAGGCTTCTTATAAATACTTCAAAATCCAAGATGGCAACAACTGCTGTGGATGATGGTCAACCCAACATATACACCCATATGATGTATCCTCTATGCCACGTAATATGATCTACCGAGCGAGGTGGCGCAGTGGTTAGACACTGGACTCGCATTCGGGAGGACGACGGTTCAATCCCGCGTCCGGCCATCCTGATTTAGGTTTTCCGTGATTTCCCTAAATCGCTCTAGGCAAATGCCGGGATGGTTCCTTTCAAAGGGCACGGCCGACTTCCTTCCCCGTCCTTCCCTAATCCGATGAGACCGATGACCTCGCTGTCTGGTCTCCTTCCCCAAACAACCAACCAACAACCAACGTAATATGATGAATCCCTATCATATATAACTGTTATTATATCTATTGAACAGACTGAAATTAAAGTATGAGTAAGTGAATATCATGCTGTATTTATGAATAGACTAAAGAATACCTAGCAAACAGCATTCTGTCCTTAATTATGGGTAATAATTCCATTGAAATCGGTACTATATTCGCTCTTTCCAACGGAAAATTCAGTGTTATCCGCATAACATTCGTTTTAAAAACAGAAGACTACGGCCCGAGTGTGACTTTACGTTTCTTTAAGTATTTAATTGATTTCAGTATGTAAATCGCTATGGAGAGGTAAGTCTATGGTGGAAATATCTTAAACTGCCGTTCGATTATGTTGTCATGTATGTACTGGAACATAAAGTTAATGTTCCTGACTTCTGGACCAGGTTAAATTGAGTTCCAAGGTGTCACCAAGTTAGCAAAATACGGAATGTAATGTCGCACTTATGAAAGGGCTGAAGAGTTCCTCGCAAACAGAACTATCATCTTGAATTTGCAAAGATTGTCATCTTCAATTCCAGCATGACAATGCGCCATCTTGCATTTCTGAATTCGTGTTGTGTAGGTGAAACTGAAATTGTAATCCTCATGTAATGTTAAGATGATGCACTGCGACTGAAACTTATGTGTTGTAGATGAAAATAAATGTAACACACTGATTCTATACGTGTTACGAAAATGTAATTTCAACCTACTAATTCTACATATGTTATGTCAATACTGCGTTCGATAATATGTATAGATCTACATATCTGTGTTTTTTCTTGTGATGTTACCTATCATTGCGTTCCACACTCCGTGAGAGACAAGTGTTGAAAATGATGCAATATGTTCTTCCCTCTACAATGGTGTTTGATGAGATGCAATATTATTTGTCTTACGGAAATAGTTATAAATCGTATTAAAGATCAGCGTTGGAGATTATGAGTGACGGTATGTTTATGTGTGCGTACGTGTGTGAATGTGTGTGATGCAAAAATGTATTTATGGCACTTAATTTGAGAGGAGTGCAAAGCAGCTTGCACCAAGAGATTGCAAAGATCGAACCACAGTCAGTTATTGACGTCAAACAAATCCTTACATATTTTTGATAACTAATAAAGACGATTTAGATACATAATTAATATCGTGGTTCATAATTTGAGATGAGTGTATTGCACCTTGCATCAAGTGGACAGGAAGATCGAACCTCAGTCGGCTTTTGGCCTCTGACAAGTCTCTACATAAAATTATGACACTTAATTTCAGAGTTATTTGTGGCAGCAGTAAGTGGGCACTATGGGCAACACTGGGCTGTGATTGGGAGAGCAGAATATGTTTTGTGTGTGTGTGTGTGTGTGTGTGTGTGTGCGTGTGCTGATGAGGCTGTGTGGTTTCTGCAAATAGTGGCCTGTGGCGTCGTGTGGATGGTACTCAGACGCTTCGGCACTAAGCTTATAAACCCTGGGCCAGAAGCCGCAAAGATTTTTTTCTACTGTGGACATAGTTATCTTTTGTGCGTTGTTCGTCCAGGATTGCAGGGTCACAGGTTCGTTTCATCATTAAGGTGATCTTGTCTTTATAAGTAACAAACAAAAATTCCGAGTATTCTTTGTTTATGGTTTTTCAGTGCAAAAACAATAACACAATACGATGAACTAAAATATCTCGCTGCTTTAGTTTTGCCACTTTTCACTACGCCGTCTTGAAAACCTACACTCGTCTGTAACTGTTAATGCGCCTACTCTCAACACCAGTCGATATCGCGCCAAGACTCTCCCCACAACTCCTCCGACCTCGTTCGGGCGAGACTGTTTCTTTTATTCTTTAATGCTTGCGACGTGATTCCCACAGCTTCGAAGAAGTGCTACGTTATATTTACTATGAGTCTTTTGAATCACATTAATTTTCACGTAATTTTAAGCTCTGCTGATGGCAGTTGTACAGATAATTCAGTGCATCCAGTTGGCATTGAGAGTCCCTCATCAATTAACGGTTCTATTTTCATGTAAATAGTTATTATGATGTACACTGAAGAGCCATCAGCCCCCGCGAGCGCGCACAAGTGCCGCAACACGACGTGGCATGGTCTCGACTAATGTCTGAAGTAATGCTGGAGGGAACTGAACCTATGAATCCTGCAGGGCTGTCCATAAATCCGTAAGAGTACGATGGGATGCAGAACTCTTCTGAACAACACGTTGCAAGGCATCCCAGATATGCTGAATAATGTTCATGTCAGGGGAGTTTGGTGGCCAGCGGAAGTGTTTAAACTCAGAAGAGTGTTCCTGGAGTCACTCTGTAGCAATTCCTGGCGTGTGGGGTGTCGCATCGACCCGCTGCAATTGCCCAAGTCAGTCGGAATGCACAATAGACATGAATAGATGCAGGTGATCAGACAGGATGCTTACGTACGTGTCACTTGTCAGTCGTATCTAGACATGTCATGGGTCCTATATTACTCCAACTGCACACTCCCCACACAAATTCAGAGCTCCCACCAGCTTGAACAGTCCCCTGCTGACATATAGGGTCCATGGACTCACGAGGTTGTCTCCATACCCGTACACGTCCATCCGCTAGATATAATTTGAAGCGAGAGTGGTTCGCCCGCTGACACTTGTTGATGACCCAGCATTGGAATCTGCGGCAGTTTGCGGAAGGGATGCACTTCTCTCACGTTGAACGATTTTCTTCGGTCGTCGATGGTCCCATTCTTGCAGGATCTTTTTCCGTCCACAGCGATGTCGGCGATTTTATGTCTTACCAGATTCGCAATGTTCACGGTAGACTCGTGAAATAGTCGTACAGGAAAATCCTCACTTCATCCCTACCTCGGAGATGCTGTATCCCATTTCTAGTTCGCCGACTATAACACTACGTTTATGGCTGTTTACATATCTCTGTATTTGAATAAGCATGCCTATATCAGTTTCCTTGGCGCTTCAGTGTATTTCAAATGATTCCGCTTCGTCAGGGTATTACAAAACTGAAATTGTGTTTTGTCTAAATAAAGTTTTAGAAGAGTTATTGATGTATGTTTACCGATGTCCTAAGTAATTAAAGAAACTTAAAGATTATCTACCAAGCTAAATTATTTATCAAAACTGAAGAACTTTGGCCTCATGCTTCGACTGCAACAGATCAGTTACTTTTGAACAGTTTTCTACAAAAGTGTCAGAATTAAGATGGGCAGTGTTCTCACATCAGGCTTTGCATGATTGGTTGATCTGCACAAAACCTGTTACGTCACTGCGAATAAGAAGTTGTCCTGATTGCTGGCACATTTTAGTAAAGATAGGTATAGCTTCTAAAAGAGAAACCAGACGTGAAAATTTCCACCACACGGATAAACTTGATGAAGTAAATTCCAGCAAAAAGATCGGTTTGGTAAGGGACGGACAATTTTGAGGTAATTTATGAAGTCGCCGAAAGTTTTCGTTACGTTACATCTGAACTACCCGTTATTCTGTAGAAATTTTACGTTACCCTTTACAAAACAGTTTTAATTTGGAATAGGTTGAATGGTCGCAGTCGATCTCGCATTTGTGAAAAGAGCGGTCAGTTCTCTAAAATTATATCGTAAGTGTAGTAAGTGGTGGGAGAGGCGGCTGTGCACCGGGCTCGCCCGCACCCCTCGGGCAGGTGGCGCACGACGGCCCTTCCCAGGGCCTATACGTAGGCGGTAGCAGACACGGACAGCAGGCCGGCGGGGCTGAGGCACCAAGTCCCGTGGAGGACATGGTGCGCCGGCAGACGCTGCCTGGTCTCGAATTGGAGGCTGCTGCTTGAGCTGCCAAGTCGTCTCTCGGTCCGGCGGTGCTCCGACACCGTGTTGTGGCTACTCGGTGATGACCAAGTTCCGTCTCGAATGACGTCCCGTTTTCAAACTCGGCCTCATTCATAGTTACTGCCCATTTGTCTCTCTAAAACTTGGTGTATAGTCACGCCTCCCGTAACAAAGAGAATCGTTCGAGTGCGGTAGCATCGACCCACTTACCACATCGTTCTTTGCTGCTCGGGACAGTTTACCGCTTGGCCCAGCTATCCTCGCATCGCAGTCCCCTTGTGCATCTGTTATTGTTATTGTGCCCCACATGTCGACATAGTGTCGTTGACGGCCAGCGCTGTTACCGCAGTACTCCGCGGCGGCCTCCATGCTACTTTCTGTCGCTTACACTGAAGATTTAATACTTTTACCTAAAATAATGCCTCCCTCTATGGAGAAGACCCGAGCCGTCGGACACTATTCCAAATGGTTACACTATTTTGACGACAACTATACTCTTTATCTGTACAGTTACGCCAACTTGTCTGTTCATAACTATTACATAAGTACTATATCAAACAAATTTTGCCCTGGGAATCCAATCTACCGGTACTTGTATTTCCCATGGATTGGGTTTCCTCGCGCTGTGTCGCGTCAAATGTAAAAAAAAAAAAAAAAAAAAAAAAAGAAAACTAGGCAGAGCCAAATCAAAATCACTATGGTGCTAGGAATTGTGACACTGAGACTCACTGTTATTTGATGTCTATTTCGATACTGGTCTACATGCTGCAGCATTTGTTCCGTAGTTATGCACTCTTTTTGGGGTGCTATCATTTGACTTAAGGTGTGGCCCAGACCTAGTTCCCAAGTATCGTTCACAAAGGTAAGATTTTGTTTGGATAATATCTCTAGTGGTTCCTATGGCCAGTACAGCTGTGGCTGTGTCACATCAAACAGAGTCACTTCCGTCATCTATCCATCTCCTTTTTTACTCTCCTAAGCTCGTGTGCTACTAATTCAGTCACCTCTTGCATCTGCTCCTTTAATCGTTCATATGCTCCGAGCGAGTTCCCGTGTTCCTTTGAGACCTCTCTCTGCTCCCCACTAGAAATCACTAATTTTTGCAGCCCCAGAAGTACTTCTTCCTGTCTCCTGATTTCATTTCGTAGCTCCCACACATTAAATACTAAAATAAGGCCATTTATGGTTAGAAAATACCATATCTCGCTGTCTGGAAAACAACACTCCACCATCCAGATGGTGCACTTGCAGTCCCGACACACCGCCTCCGCTGAAGAGATAAAGAACTGCCAAAACTAGCACTCGTCTTCTCCTTCGCCTGGCAACCTTGGGGCAGGGACTCATATCACCTCCCCTCCTCCCAAGAAGCCTGCTGTCTCTGAACTGCAACAATGTTGTTATTCTACTGATAAGACTACCACAAATAAGCATATAGGCATATCCCTATTGCTATCAACGTTACGTCCTACTCTAGACTTACAAATAAACTGCACAAAATCGATACACATGACTACGGTCTTGACGTTAATGTATAACGAGTCTGAGGCATCCGGATCTTCCCTCTCTCGTTGTTCATCGTTTCACTTTTTCCTCTTACTATCCTTCTTTGCCTTTACCAGCACTTCTCGTGGAATCGCTTCTTGCGCACCGTTGAATGGTCGCAGACGTCCCACATGACAATCGTTGTCGTTGTTGCTAACTGCAGCTTCACATTCACCGGTGACTTAGTTTCGACTACTTGGTACAGGCACTGGCACCGTGTTAAAAACGTACTCGTCTTTCCCTCAGGCGTACCTGGACTCGACAGTATCATCCATCCGGGCCACCTTATAATGCAGTAACGTTCCCATACGACTCATTGCTTCTTCCTGTTTTTCCAAAGCCTTCGTATTTAGTCTTTGTCCCCTGCTCCGCACAACCTTTACTTTTCTTGCAAACTTGCGGAGTGCTCCTTTTTTGCCGCTCTCCTGGTCAATCATGTCGACAAGTGATGGAATTTTTTTGCCATAAACTACCTCGAATGGTGACAACCCAGTACTAGTATATATTTTAGAGTTATATGTATTTGTAATAAAAGCTAGGTATGTGTCCCAATTTGAATGATTGCAATCCACGTAGTAACTAGGTATTTCCTCACTGTTTTATGAACTCTCTCTGTTTTGTCATTAACTTGTGGATGTAGTAGGCTAGTCCTCAACTCCTTCACTCTCAGCAACTAACACAACTCCTTCATGGGGTCTGATGTGAAGGTCGGCCCTCAGTCCATTACTATCTTCTGTGGCACTCCGAACTTCAGTATCAACCTATTAACTAACGGCAGTGCGACTGTGATGATAGCCTGTTGGTCTAGAATTGGCACGATCTCGACATAATGATAAAAATGAGCTATTATGGTGAGAACAAAATGATTGCCCGCTGGTGTTCGGTTGAGTGGTTGTAACACATCCGCCCCAATGAAACTAAAAGGCTCTGTTGGTTCAGACAATCTTTGTAACAATACCTGCTTCCGATTTAAATTGGTCCTCTGCGCACAATTCGCACAGGCCTTGACGTATCAATTCACGCCATCCTTCCTTCCTTTCCTCTGCACAATAATCTGTCGTGCACACCAAATTGCTGCTGTTTCTTATACTGCCTACATTCCTCGTCGGTGTTCTGTGCTACTCGTCATTCCGCAAGGTTGTGACCCAGTGCGTGCATCTTTCTGCTTGGCCCATCTGCATTTCTCGGCTTACGGATTACTTTGTACTCAAATTCTCTGAGATTCAATGTCTATATCGCTAATGTACTAGAGGGTCGTTTAAGCCTATAACCACTTTAAAGCTGCATGGTCCGTTATCAACTTAAACTTCCTCCCGTACAAATAACATCGATAGTACATTATTCTGAATATCAGTCTAAGCATCTCTCTGTCCATTATAGAGTAATTTCCTTCTCCGCCATTCAATTGTCTTGATGCAAGGGCAACAGGATGTTCCTGACCATCTGGCTCAAAACGCAATCAAGGGTGTAGTTTGATGCATCACATAACAGTATGGAAGTATGGGAACATCTTAACTGGACTTTATGTCAACACCTACTATCTCTCGTTAAATGCTCCCTGATACAAACTTAAGCTCTTTCTTCAACTATTGCGTAAGCAGGCTTGCAATATTCACAAAGCCCTTCACGAACCTCATACAATAATTCGCGAGATGGAGGAGTATGTGCTACTGAAACGTATTGCGCTACTTGCACCAACCTTGAATCTATCGTTACACCATCCTTACCTACGACATGATCCAAATAGTTAACTTTCTTCAGCGCAAGTAACATTTTTCAGCATTGGGTATGAGACATTCTGCTCGTAATCCGCTGAATACTTCTTTTAGAATATTCCATGAATGGACGATTAAGTCATCAAGACTGGTGTGGTTTCAATCCTCTCAATACTCCGTCCAGCAACCACTGGAATGTCGCCGGCGCTTTTTTTAAATCAAAAAAGCATCCTCCTAAATTAGTAGTGTCCCCCATTTACTGAAAAGCTGTTTTCGGTCCATCTTCAGGAGCCACTTCGAACTTATAGTATCTTCTCTTTAAGTTCAATGTCGAGAAATATTTGTTTTGCCTTAACTTATCTTTGGTCTCCGTGATATTCAGAATAGGATATGGATCTGTTGCACTCATGCCACTCAAATAGCGATAATCGCAACAAAACCGATACTTCTGCGAACCTCCTTAGACTTCTTAGGTACGATTAAGATTCCTGCCCCCAATGCACTATTACTTTCTTCTATTATTCCGTCATCTAATCTCTGATCTAAGAATTCTTCTGAAAGTGGTTGCAATGACCGTGATATTCTATATGATCTTCGGTATACCAGTACTTCATCTCCTGCTGAAATCCTGTGTTGTGTTACTTGTGGCAGGCAACAGCCCTCTCGGAAAAAACATATCCTGGAATTCTAGCAACAGGTCCTCCAACTGTACTTTTTCTACGCCTTTCAAATGCTTCATGCAAATTAAGCCTTAATGCTATTGCTTGCAGTTTAACTTGACCGTCTTGTATACTGGACATTTCTCACGACAGATTAACATTGACAACAGTTTCCCCTAGCCGGAATGTCTTTTCACTCAGTTTCACTGTATGTTGTCGAATGTCAGTTATGGTAAGACGTTGATGCATAAAATGTAGCCCTAGGATCATATTGTACCCCTCGCTCACATGATACACTACTTCCACACACTGCCTAAACTTGGTCGTCCCAACTGAACAATTCGCCATTTCTGACCATAATGGTCGTATGTCATTATCCCCTATCGTAGTGAAATCCACTACCTCCTACCCAGTAATTCTCTTGAGGCTACTGACACATATGCTCCTTTGTCCAAAAATACTTTATACTGTCTTCCATTCCCAACACCCGTTATGGCACATTCCGCCTCTGCATTCGTTCTGACTGAACTTACTCCTATCGGGAGCTCCTGTCAGCGGCCTTGGGGCTCCCTTGCCGTTGACCAAAACTTCCTCCACTGCATTTCAACCAAATCGTTGGTGACCCGTAATAGACAAGTTCCGCTGTAGGTTTTGTAATTGTACATGTTCCATTCGATAGCAACTGAAACGCTTAATACTCGATGTAAATATCTGTTTCCGCTCACTTACCTCTGTCGACCTACGTATTTCTCCCTACTGCAGAGCTAACCTAACCCCTTCGTGCAGACAGTAGGCCAGTGGAGCTGTGGCACCAAGTCCCGTGAAGGAACCAGTGCGGCGGCAGACGCAACCTGGCCTCGAACCGGAGGCTGCTGTTGGAGCTGCCCAGTCAGTGCGGTGGTGCTCCGGCGCCGCTCCTAACAGACTCTATCGAATGTGGTGGCAACGACCCGTTCACTACATCGTTCTTTTCTGCGCGGGGCAGTTTACCGCTGCGTACAACTATCTTCGCTTCCCATCTCACTTGCGCATCTGTTATTGTGCCCTGCATGTCGACATTACGTGGCTGATGGCCAGTGCTGTTCCTGAAATGCTCCGTGGTGGCCTCCATGCTACTTTCAGTCGCTTACACTAAAGATTTAATACTTTTACATAAAATACTGCCTTGGGAGAGCCAGCCATGACAAAACTCTTCCGTCTGGTGAACATGATGTACGAGGCAGGCGAAATACCCTCAATATCAAAAACAATATAATAATTGCAGTTCCAAAGACAGCAGATCCTGACAGCTGTGAAAGTTACTGAAATATCAGTTTAATAAGCCACAGTCACAAAATACTAACACGAATTCCTTAAAGAAGAATGGAAAAACTGGTAGAAGTTGACCTTGGGAAAGAATAGTTTGCATTCAGGAGAAATGAAGTAACACGCGGGGCCACACTCACCTTACTACTTCCCGCAGAAGACAGGTTAAGGAAAGGCAAACCTACGTTTATAGCATTTGTAGACTAAGAGAAAGCTTCTGACAATGTGGACTGGAATTCTCTCTTTCAAATTCTGAAGGTTGCAGGGGTAAAATACATGGAGTGAAAGGCTATTTACAATTTGTATAGAAACCAGATGGTGGTTATACGAGTCGAAGGGCACGAAATGGAAGCAGTGGCTGAGAAGGGAGAGAGACAGTGTTGTAAACGTAGAAGTAAATATCCTCGGAGTACTGAAGCAACTTAAATCACTTAATAAAAGCAAGTCTTCTGGTACAGACTGTATACTAATTAGGTTCCTTTCTAGCTCCATACTAAACAATCATATACAACCGTTCGCTCGACGGAAGATCCGTACCCAAAGACTGGAAAGTTGCGCAGGTCACACCAATATTCAAAAAAGGTACTAGGAGTAAACCACTAAATTACAGGTCCATATCGCTAACGCCGATATGCAGCAGGATTTTAGAACATATATTGTGTTCGAACGTAATGAATTACCTCGAAGAAAACGGTCTATTGACACACAGTCAACATGGGTTTAGGAAACATCGTTCTTGTGAAACACAACTAGCTCTTTATTCACATGAAGTGCTGAGTACTATTGACAAGGGATTTCAGTTCGATTCCGTATTTCTGGATTTACGGAAGGTTTTTCACACTGTGCCACACAAGCGGGTCGTAGAGAAATTGCATGATTATGGAATATCGTCTCAATTATGTGACTAGGTCTGAGATTTCCTGTCAGAGAGGTCACAGTTCATTGCAATTGATGAAAAGTCATCGAGTAAAACAGAAGTGATTTCTGGCGTTCCCCAAGGTAGTGTTATAGGCCCTTTGCTGTTCCTTATCTATATAAACGATTTGGGAGACAATCTGAGCAGCCGTCTTCGGTTGTTTGCAGATGACGCTGTCGTTTATCGATTAACAAAGTCATCAGAAGATCAAAACAAACTGCAAAACAATTTAGAAGAAATATCGAAATGGTGCGAAAAGTAGCAGGTAACCTTAAATAACGAAAAGTGTGAGGTCATTCATATGAGTGCTAAAAAGAACGCATTAAACTTCGGTTACACGATAAATCAGTCTAATCTAAAAGCCCTAAATCCATCTAAATACCTAGAAATTACAATTACGAACAATTTAAATTGGAAGGAACACACCACAGACTGCGTTTCATTTTCAGGACACTTAGAAAATGTAACAGACCTATTAAGGAGACTGCCTACACTACGCTTGTCCGTCCTCTTTTAGAATACTGTTGCGCGGTGTGGGATCCTTACCAGATAGGACTGACTGAGTTCATCGAAAAAGTTCAAAGAAAGGCAGCACGTTTTGTATTATCGCGAAATATGGGAGAGAGTGTCACAGAAATGATACTGGATTTGGGGTGGACATCATTACAAGAAAGGCGTTTTTCGTTGCGACGGAATCTTCTCACGAAATTCCAATAACCAACTTTCTCCTCCGAATATGAAAATATTTTATTGACACCGACTTACATAGGGAGGAACGATCACAAAGATAAAATAAGGGAAATCAGAGCTCGTACGGAAAGAAATAGGTGTTCATTCTTCCCGCGCGCTATGTAGAGAATTGTGAAGGTACTTCGATGAACCCTCTGCCAGGCACTTAAATGTGATTTGCAGTGCATCCATGTAGATGTAGATGTTATTCAATCTGTACATTGAGCAAGCAGTAAAGGAAACAAAAGAAAAATTTGGATTAGGAATTTAAATGCATGGAGAAGAAATAAAAACTTTGAGGTTTGTCGATGACATTGTAATTCTGTCAGAGACAGCAAAGGACCTCGAAGAGCTGTTGAACGGAATGGAGAGTGTCTTGAAAAGAGGATATAAGATGAACATTAACGAAAGCAAAACGAGGATAATGGAATACCGCTGAATTAAATCAGGTGATGCTGAGGGAATTAGATTAGGAAAGGAGACAAAGTAGTAGATGAGTTTTGCTATTTTGAGAGCATAATAACTGATGATATACATCTACATCTACATGGATACTCTGCAAATCACATTTAAGTGCCTGGCAGAGGGTTCATCCAACCACCTTCACAATTCTCTATTATTCTAATCTCGTATAGCGTGCGGAAAGAATTATGGTCGTAATAAGGAGACTAAAAAATTGTAGACTAGCAATGGCTAGAAAAATGTTTCTGAAGAAGAGAGATTTGTTAACATCGAGTATAGATTTAAGTGTCAGGAAGTCCTTTCTGAAAGTATATGTATGGAGTGTAGCCATGTATGGAAGAGAAACATGGGCGATAAACGGTTTAGACAAGAAGAGAACAGGAACTTTTGAAATATGGTGCTACAGAAGAATGCTGAGGATTAGATGGGTAGATCACGTAACTAATTACAAAGTACTGAACAGAACAGGCGAGAAGAGAAATTTGTGGTACAACCTGACTAGAAGAAGGGATCGTTGGGTAGGACACAGTATGAGACATCAAGGGATCACCAATTTAGTACTGGAGAGAAGCGTGGGGGTAAAAGTCCTAGAGGGAGACCAAGAGATGAATACAGGAAACAGATTCAGTAGGATGTAAAAGATGCAGGTTGCAGTAGTTACTCGGAGTTGAAGAGAATTGCATAGCATAGAGTAGCATGGAGAGCTGCATCAAACCAGTCTCTCGACTGAGGTCCACAACAACAACACCACATAAAATACTGAGTAGAGCCATTACAGTCATCTCTCTCGGACGTAAATATATTAGTAAATAGCACCAAATTGTGGTTGGAAGACGCCATTGTGCAATCTGTAGTGGGTAATATTTCAGTGGTGTTGCCTGGGCTCTATGCAGGTGATGTTGGTGCAGCAGTTCATAGTAAACTCTCCACATTAAGTTTAGATGTGCCCAACGCTTGCAACATTTGACTAGCGTTGCTGGCTACATACTCTCTGATGTGTCACAAAACATTTTCTCAAAAAAAAAAAAAAAAAAAAAAAAAAAAAAAAACTGTTCAAATCGGGAGTGGATAGCAAATGTTCGTTTTCCCTTACTAATGCTTCAAATGTCTCTGAGCACTATGGGATTTAACTTCTGAGGTCATCAGTCCCTTAGAACTTAGAACTACGTAAAAATGGTTCAAATGGCTCTGAGTACTATGGGACTTAACATCTGTGGTCATCAGTCCCCTAGAACTTAGAACTACTTAAACCTAACTAACCTAAGGACATCACAGACATCCATGCCCGAGGGAGGATTCGAACCTGCGACCGTAGCAGTCGCGCGGTTCCGGACTGCGCGCCTAGAACCGCTAGACCACCGCGGCCGGCTTAGAACTACGTAAACCTAACTAACCTAAGGACATCACAAACATCCATTCCCGAAGCAGGATTCGAACCTGCGACCGTAGCGGTGGCGCGGCTCCAGACTGTAGCGCCTAGAGCCGCTCGACCACTCCGGCCGGTTCCCTTACTAATACCGGACAAAACCGCTGAATAATTGATGCGTTGAAATGAAACTTCCTGGCAGATTAAAACTGTGTGCCGGACCGAGACTCGAACTCGGGACCTTTGCCTTTCGCGGGCAAGTGCTCTACCAACTGAGCTACCCAAGCACGACTCACGCCCCGTCCTCACAGCTTTACTTCTGCCAGTACCTCGCCTCCTACCTTCCAAACTTTACAGAAGCTCTCCTGAGAACCTGGAACTAGCACTCCAGAAAGGAGCCTTCAAAGCACACAAGCCTCACACCCACATCAAGGTCACGTGCCTGCATGAAGTTTTCTTTAGTTTTTAAAGTTTTTTCTTACCTTTTATTTTTATTATCTTTACTATTTTGTTTTATATCTCTTAATTTTTTATTTTGTTTGATTTTTATTGTTTCTTTTCAATTTTGTTTCGTTTTGTATCTACACACATTTTATTCATATGCGCATGCGACTGTATACGTAAGCATATGAAAACTAACCATAAATACTTGAAACATTGCCATAATAATAGCAAAAATAACTGCGATACGGAACGAAATACTAAATACTGCGAGAAGTTTATGATAAGTAGTTTATATTGTGTAGATAAACTTGCGATACGACCACATTAAATAGACAAACTTACTATATCGCAAAGCGAAGGATTTGCGGAACAAATAATAAACTATTGAAAAACATACACCTTGTTATTATCTTTTATATTAAAATTCTTGTCATCGATGGTTTAAAGTATGTGAAACTAAACACTGAAAGTTAAGACACCGACGCTACAAAAACTCAGGTGAATAATTTTGGGGCGAAATGTTACAAGTCGGCCGGGGTGGCCGAGCGTTTCTAGGCGCTACAGTCTGGAACCGCGCGACCGCTACTGTCGCAGGTTCGAACCCTGCCTCGGGCATGGATGTGTGTGATGTCCTTAGGTTAGTTAGGTTTAAGTAGCCTAAGTTCTAGGGGACTGATGACCTGAGAAGTTTAGTCCCATAGTGCACAGAGCCATTTGAACCATTTTTGAACCAAATGTTACAAAAATAAGCCCGACTTCAGCATGAATATGATTACATGAAATCAGCAGACGAACTGCAAAACAACTATGCACGACAAAATACAATTAACTTTTCAATCCTGTACGAAAACTGACGAACTTAAGCTTGTTGTGCACGAAAATAAATTTTGTAAAACATAACATTATAATTTCTAAACGAAACTCAGTAATATATTTTCTATTGGTTAGAAATAAGGTGATCCTTTTCTGACACTGATTTTTATAGCGGTTTTCAGCTTAGTTTAATTTTCAACATCGATAAGGGTTTAAATGCTCGAATAAACAGCACGTCATATTGTACAGGGCTGAGAATAATTCTGATTAGGTAAACTTGACAGCAAAAATTGGGTCACTGCCGAATACAACCAACATAACGTAGCTGTGTGGCAGGTCCTCTAAACACCAAAACCCCGTGGGGTACAGTCGTTTGACTACACACAGTGGGTACCGCAAGAGACTACTAGAGACCAAAGGTCTTTATGGCAGTCAGTCTAAGCGTCAACAAATATCGTCATACAAAATATATTAGAAAACACGTTCTTGGCTATGAGACACCCCATAACACTCATAAACTAACCTTAATTACAACAAGTGATGTTCCAAAAGTTCTGAGAAAACAGATTATTTTACATATATCGTACAGTAATCCTTAGTCAAAATTAAATACTTGAGTTACAAAGCTGTACAGCAATTGGAAAAAAGTTTTTCGCTCTCGAAAAGGTTTTCCATCCATGTGCTGAACGTCGCTCAACGGCGAGTGGCTCTGGAAAGTGGATATTGGACGAACCAGTAAAAAAAACGCGATTAACGGCAACAAGCACTCTACGAATATCTCAACATTAACAGCGAATCACCAATAATATCATTGTTCTCGTAACACATCAACAGCTACGTGTACACAAATTTGAACTTTAAATGACATGAGCAACGTCGTCGTTCTGGGCCTGGATTCAAACGCAACACCTATAGCCATTGCTAACCAAGCTAAGTTTTGTTTGTGCCTTATTGAGACCCGATCACTAGGCATAAAGAGACGTGAAGTATAGACGTTTGCACCGGCATCAGTTATCAATTCAGATCCTGAAAATAAATGACGAAAATGCTTGCACTGGACTGGGAATCCTTTCATAACAGTTACCTTCATAGGAACTAATCCCTACGACGTTTAATATGGTGTCATTCACAAGGAACAAGGTATGCTCATGTTTAAAATTGGAATTCCATCATGTAAAGCTTGTGACAGGGATGCGAACCCAGCACCTAATCGGATTGTTAACGAAGTACGTAAAATCAGAAGTTAAATATCAAATGTTTTCACCAATAGCGAGATGTTGGGACCTTAAATGACGATAGAATTGTTTTTGCCTGATTGGGATTCGAACCCAGCATCTAGCGCCGTCGTTTTCTAGCCAGGAACAGATGATAAATAGCTATTGTTGGTTTACCTGTAGCGAGATGTGCGCATGTTTAGCTAGACATCAGGCGACGAAAAGTTCTGTGCTGAATGGAATTCAAACCCCGCAGACGTGGTCATGAAGACACTTTAACTATCAAATTCTTTTCCAATAATAGCTAGGAGTGGCATGTCTGTACTTTCAATGATGTGATGGAAAATACTCTGCTGGCTAGAAGTTGAATCCACAACATATCGTCGTTGGTGATCACAACGAACCCAACGTCAAACTCGAATCCGTTTTCGCCAGTAGGATGGAGAGGAATGTTTGAACTTGAAAAGATGTAAGGAAATGTTTGATCTTGTAATGTTGTGATAAAAAGCTCATCATGTGGCTGTGAGTTGAAACGAACACGTTACAGCTGACAACGCACGAAAAGACGTTGAAAATGCAACTATTTCTCACTGGTAGTTCGGAGTGCACATGCTAGGGCTTGAAATGAAATAATGAATATTTTGTGCTGATCAGGATTCGAAACGAGATAGGCGCCTTTCGCGGAGGCCTAGAAGAGTTTGCAGTCTTGGGGAACACAGTGAAATCGAATTACAATCTCAGTCCAACACCACAATTTTCAACGTCTCAGTTTCAAATAAAGTAAGAACCTTGTGAATTTACATGTCCATTGGTTCATTAAATGAAATACGTTTTCTAGTTTACGACGGCTTGCTTTTGACAGAGTCTCTGCCTTCCTGGGTTTCTCCATCTGTCAGAACTCAAAAGAATGCCGCTCTGCCCCAGTCGACAGCGAAGGGATGTTATCTTTACTGTGGATATTGAACAACGGAGCTTACTGGCATTCAGCAGTTGGCGTTACTAGGGGCGAAGGAGAATTACTTGTGTGTGTTAAAAATCTACGCCTGACGTGAGATGTGAACCTACACGTTTTACACATCAATACAAGATTAATCCACCAGACCACAGAACCCCCTGCCAAGCACATAATTATGAATTGCAGAGTATCCATTTAGATGTAGATGCAGATGTCAAGGGACGGGTAACAGGAAGGAGGGCGGGATCTGGGAATGGATAGAAGTGCAGAAGTGCAAAATATAAGCGTGAAATACTTGCAAAGTATTGCTTACATAGAAGTGTGCCACAGTTCGTTTTATCTTAGGACCGAGAAGAATGGGTTATAGGGAAGGGGAGATCAAAGAATACGGTTTCATAGGTGTTGAGAGGAATGATAGTAAAGACAGCAGCAATCAAAAGAGAAAATGTAGCGTCAATGGAAACCGCTAGATTCGTCTATAAAGTTTTGGGGGAATGGAATAGAAGGGCACTTGCGGCGTTAGTGTCAGAGAGAGAGAGAGAATGTGTGTGAGAGAATAGAGGAGATATTAACAACGAGTAAACATAATATGAAATCGTTTGGTATTGTGTGGAGGACGGAGGGTGTATTCATGGATGGAGGGGAAGAGGGAGATGTATTTGAAATAACAAAAACTACTACGCTGATTAGTTTGTAAGTATATAGACAGGGTATAAATGAAATCAGAGTAGAATATTCAACAAACTGTATATTCAAAAGAAATCCACTTGAATTAAAAAGGCAACTCAAAGGAAAACTAACTCATATTGTATCTTATCTGTTTCAACGCGATCTTCCACTAGCTCCCAATGGCGAAAAAAGTGGTTCAAATGGCTCTGAGCACTATGGGACTTAACATCTGTGGTCATCAGACCCCTAGAACTTAGAACTACTTAAACCTAACTAACCTAAGGACATCACACAACACCCAGCCATCACGAGGCAGAGAAAATCCCGGGAACCCGGGCGTGGGAAGCTAGAACGCTACCGCACGACCACGAGCTGCGGGCGGTTCAAATGGCTCTGAGCACTATGGGACTTAACTTCTGAGGTCATCAGTCACCTAGAACTTAGATCTACTCGAACCTAACTAATCTAAGGACATCAAACACATCCATGCCCGAGGCAGGATTCGAACCTGCGACCATAGCGGTCGCTTGGTTCCAGACTGTAGAGCCTAGAACCGCTCGGCCACTCCGGCCTGCAAAAATGACGAAAAAGAACACATAACAAAACATTTTAAGGACTCTAATATTTTATCCAGAATCCTTCATTATTTTTTACTTCTGTCATGCGTCTTGGCATAGAAAGCATAAGCCGTCGGACGTAACAGCCTGAAGAAGCTACTTCCTCCCAGGCTTCCAGGAGGCAGTCCCAAAGAGCGTATGCCGTAGTTGGTTGGTTTCGTGGCCAGTTCTCTGTTAATGTTCTGGTGACCTCAGCCCACTTGTTTTCCATGGGGTTCACATCAGCCGCCCGTGGCGGCCAGTCCATGACGTTGACGCCAATCGTGGAGAACCGCTGCTGAACAAATGCAGACTTGTGAATGGAAGAATGACGAATGGTCCTCTTGCAATGTGACGTCCCCTTCTGCGTACAGCATTCGCACTGACGGAAGCATCACATTTTCCAATATGTGGGGATACTGCACGCTGTCCAGAGTTCCTTCTATCCTGTGAAGAATTCCCGACCCTCTCGCAGAAATCCAACCCTAGCAGGTAACAGATAGCCGGCCACTTCTTCTCGTCATGGTTACATGTTCGCGTCGATGGCGAGTCCCTTGCGGCCTGTAAACGATTCGTGGACCGTCGTTACTGGTGGAAAACACCTTCTCATCAGGGAAAATGACGTTGTCCCACGACGCCCTCAGATGGATCTCCGCAAATGCTAGCCGGTATAAAACGTTGTCTTCGCTGAGCTCTTGTTTCACGGCGGATCGTCGTGCATGCAGTCCAGCGTCCCTCAGCCTTCGGCGAATCGTGTCACTGGATCCGGGGAAGTTGGCCTTCCGCCGCAACTGCTTCGCGTTCAGAAATGGTTTCTCTCTGCTCCTAGACACTAGGTCCCTGTCTTCCTGCTGTGAGCTCACTCTCTTCTGCCTGAGCCAGGAGCCCTGTTGGTAGTGCCTCTTTCAAGGCAGATCCTCCACCATCCCGTTGCAGTGGTATGTGGTACGCCATACCATCTGCCACCTTCTCTGATGGAAGATCCTCCTCCGTCAATGAGAGCGACTACTCTATCTCGAATAGACCTCTCCCAGCCCACAGCTCGTGGTCGTGCGGTAGCGTTCTCGCTTCCCACGCCCGGGTTCCCGGGTTCGATTCCCGGCGGGGTCAGGGATTTTCTCTGCCTCGTGATGGCTGGGTGTTGTGTGATGTCCTTAGGTTAGTTAGGTTTAAGTAGTTCTAAGTTCTATGGGACTGATGACCATAGATGTTAAGTCCGATAGTGCTCAGAGCCATTTGAACCAAGACCTCTCCCGGTAAGCCATTATGTCAGACAGCCTAATGCGTATTTCTGCTTGCCGCTCTTATATTGATGCCAGGAGAGGAGGTAAACATATTTGCGTCAAACGGAGCGGCAGAGGAAGAGGCATACGGCGCAGCCATGCTGGCTCGTCCCGGGCTGTCGGCCCACGAACGCCACCGCCAGCTCGCTCACTTCCGTCTCGCCTCGGCCACCCTGGCTGACCCGTAGTTCGCGAGCCGCGGGTAGTACAGACCCGGGCCGCAAGGCCACGATCACCCCTGGAAGGATCGAAAGTTACACCTAACCTACCCAAGTCTGTAGTATAAACTAACGCAGTTACAGCTATACAGCTATTATGCTACAACATGTGCAGTCACACCTATAGTTCATTCAAATATTTGACGAACAATACGTTCAAAAATACATTCATTTTTAACATAGCTACCACAAAATATTTCACATAGCTAGCAATAGCATGACGCAGGAAACTATTCTTTCTTGCAAGCGCTCTGCATTAGATGTAGCCTTAAGAAAACGTGTATTCAACCACGACAACTAAGCCGATTATAAAAGTAAACAGGTTTGGCGGCAGCTTCTCCAAATAATAGTATTTACGTAGTATATAATACACGTTTTGTGCGCTTATAACATGTACTCATTGTCTCTGAAACAATACATGCTGCACGACGGAAATTACTTTCTGCGGAGGCACTTCATTTACATCTCAATGATACACGACTACTAGATAACATTGCTCTTTACGGCAGTCAATCCACTTGTAAATTAACACCATGATATCGCAGATATTAGGCAACACGTTACTAGGGATGAGAAAGGCCTTAAGGTTTGCAACTAAACATACTACTACTGAACAAGAATTTGATTATTAACATGTCTTCATAACCATGTGTGCGGCGTTCGACTCTCAGTCAGCATAGACGTTTTCGTCGCCTTATTTCCAGTTAAACGTGCGCAAATCTCGCTAATGGTGGACCAACATTAGACATTTCTCGTCTGTTACTGGTTAGACAACGACGGCGGTAGGCGCCGTGTTCGAATCCAGGTCAGGCAATACAACTTCAGTCGTCATTTAAGGTTCCAACCTCATTATGGTGACAAACTGTTATATCTGCATTCTGATTTTACGTACTTATTCAACAATCCGATTAGGTGCTGGGTTCGCATCCTTGTCACCAGCATTACATGATGGCATTCCAATTTTAAACATGTGCATCCTTTGTTCCTAGACAATGCAACAATATACAACGTCTTTCGAGGTTAATTACCAAGAAGGTAATTGTCATGTTAGGGTTCCTGGTTTCGTACAAACATTATCGTCACTTGCGTTCAAGTTGAGAATTGATAAAATACTAGTGCAAACGTCAATATTTGAGGTCTCTTTCTGCCTAGTGATCGAGTCTCGATAAGGCACAAAGCTTTGCTTGGTTAACAATGGCTTTACGTTCTGGGTTTGCATCCGGATCCAGAACGAAGACGTTGGTCGTGTCATTTAAAGTACAACTTTGTGTACAAGTAACTGTTGATGAGTAATGTGAACAATGATATTACTTGTGATTCGTGGTTAATGTTGGGATTTCCGGAGAGTGCTTGCCGCCGTTAATCACGTTTTCTTTTAACTGCTTAGTATTACATAAAGTTGATGCGAAACCACTTCCCGTTGAACGTTGAACGACGTTCAACATGTGCTGGGTAAACCTTTTAGACAGCAAAGAACTTGTTTCCAATTGCCATACAACCTTATAAATCCATATACTCTCTCAAATATTTAATTGTGCCTGAGGATTACTGAACGATTTATATGACAAAATTAGTTGACCCATAACGTTTGAAATGTCACTTATTGTAATTAAGTTTAGTTTACAAACGTTAAGGAATGTCTGATCTCTTATGTACTATCGTGGTGTTACTTTACATCTGGACGGACTGTCATAAAGACCAGTGTTCTCTAGTTGTCTCTAGCGGTACCCATTGTGTATCTAACAACGCCTGTACTGTGGAGGGTTGCGACGATGTGCAACACAGAAATGTTATGTTGGTCGCATACATTCAGGTGCAGCCTACACGTTGGAATTCAGGGGTGATCCACTTTTTTGCTGTCGAGTGTACATGCATTATTTTGCGAGTCCAAAGACATGGTGAATAAAATATTTGATACAGAACCAGTGAAATGATAATCAACTGTACTAAACAGTTTTTTTTAATTATATCCAAATGCAGCGCTTAAAATGAAACGCATTCGTACGAATACTTTTTCATGTGTAATCACATGATTTTTCACACATGTAGCCTGAACAATGAAAGATGGTTGCAAAAGATTGTTATAATTACCTAAGTATAATCTGTAATACTTTAAACCGTATCAGAACTTGCGATCCGCGTAGACCCGCATTTTACGTGCATTTTATGTGCAACCTTAGACCGGTATATCGTGGCAACTGATAAAGCTTTCACAAAACAACAGCACCACCTTAATTACGTGTATATTTTTAAGTTCTTACAAAATTTACACCGGTTTGCACAAATCTGAAACGTAAAAGCGTCGCGCGTAAGAACACTCACAAGAAAGTGTTGTTTCTTTTGCACGTAAAGTATATTACTGAGTTTTCTTCAGATATTACTATGCTAGACTTTTGAAAACGAGTTTTCAGTTTTATCGTAATAATGCATTCTGTATTTATTTGATTTACTTTAAGCCGCTCCCACACAAACAATTCAGGCAAGAACGAATTTTGCGTGCTAAATTGAGGTCGAATTTAGCATCGTACCTGAAAAACGCATAAAGAGCATTGGATAAAAGATTTTAAAGGATAGAAGCGGCACGCTTGAACCCCCGCCCCCAGAAAAACGAGTTTTTTGCACTTGAAATTGCACCGAAGTCAAATGTTTTTCAAACGGTTAAAACCTATCTTACACCAAGGTGCGGTACACCGATGGACCAAACTTGAACCGTCAGTCTCGCTTCAGACCGGAGTTATTTAAGGGTAGCTGTTTTTGCTCGTAAAATGTGAACGGTGATTGTCTTTCCACGTAAAATCCGAGCATACAAATGGTGCAGTTAGTTAAGCATAAAATCGATTCGCACAATTTGCCTGGGCGCCAGCTCCGGTTTCTCGTTCGAACCTTGCTTAATATACTGTAACACAGCTATAGTAGGACAGATGTTCGAATGGCTGTACAAAAGGCTGCTGGTCCATGCTAAACTAAAAACTTTCCGCCCCTGTTCTTAACCCAAATCAAATACCAAGGCCCTATAAACCGTAATTCTGCGTACCGCCTTTCCGTACATATTTGTTACAGCGCTACCGCGTAAATATTTTCAATTAATTATTGAATATTTGAATTAAACGAATATATATATGCTCAGTTGAGTAAAATAAAAATCTGTTTCTTTTGTTCCTCTGTGTTTTCCGGTCTACGTGAATTAACAATCTCTTCCAACACCAAGTGACGCACGCCTGCAGGGCGGCTACCCAACGTACAGCGCAGTTCAACCGACGGCGGTGAATTCAGGATTTCCCGCGTTACAAGCAGCATGCTCACTGTTAAAATATGCAACGAGCGCCAGTCAGCGTTGTAGGACGGAGAGTCAACGAGGTTAATAAGTAACACAAAATGAATATAAGTTAATGAAGATATTATGAATTCTGTATAAGTAACGTACATTAAACTTGTTTCATCGTAGATAAATGTAATTTGCGAAATGCACAAATTGTTTAACCATCAAACGAATGCCACAATAACAGGTACAAAAATAATAAGTGACTGCGAGAAAGAAAATCAAAATAGGTTAACAGAGGCTATATGACTTGGCGTGATGGGATACCTATGTTTATGTAGCTCTCTACGCTAGTCTATGCTGTGTAACTCTTCAGTTCTGCGTACCTACTGCCACCCTCAACCATTTGATCCTGCTGACTGTATTCAAACCTTGATCTTCCTCAATTATTTTTAAATCCCTCCTCCCCTCCCCCTACACACACTCTTCCTTCCATTATCAAACCGACTAATCCTTGATGCCTCGAGATGTATCTTATCACCGATTCCTTCTTATAATAAAGTTGTACCACACTTCCTTTTTTCCCATCTCGATTCACTATCTTCTCATTAGTTACACGATCTACTCACATAATATTCAAAATTTCTTCTGTGGTTTCTATTCTTTTCTTGTCTGAATTGCTTCCGGCCAAGTTTCACTACCGTACAAAACTACGTATAAGTAGCATCAGCAAAGACATCCTAACACGATTATATTCGATATGAAAAAAATTATAATTTTATGAAACACTTGTCTTATTTCTGCCGCTCTAAACTTTATATCTACATTACTTCGGATATTTGTATTATATTGCTGCCCAACCAGCTGCCGTACCAATGGCGTACGTCAGCCCCACATAACGCCACCCCAAAGCAGCAGGCAACCTCCACCTTGCTGCACTCGCTGGACAGTGTGTCTAAGGCGTTCAGCCTGACAGGGTTGCCTTCAAACACGTCTCCGACGATTGTCTGGTTGAAGAAATATGCGACACTCATCGGTGAAGAGAATCTGATGCCAATCCTGAGCGGACCATGTGGAATGTTGTTGGACCCATCTGTACTGCGCTGCGTGGTGTCATGGTTGCGAAGATGGACGTCGCCATGGACATCGGGAGTGAAGTTGCGCATCATGCAGCCTATTTCGGACAGTTTGAGTCGCCACACGACGTCCTGTGGCTGCACGAAAAGCTTTATTCAACATGGTGGCCTTGCTGTCAGGGTTTCTGCGAGCCATAATCCGTTGGTAGCTGTCGTCCACTCCACTAGTAGCCCTTGGGCGGTCTGAACGAGCCATGCCATCGACAGTTCCTCTCTCCCTGTATCTCCTTCATGTCCGAACAACATCGCTTTGGTTCACTCAGAGACGCCTGGACTATTCCCTTGTTGAGAGCCCTTCCTGGCACAAAGTAACAATGCGGACGCGACGAACCGCGGTATTGACCGTCTAGGCATGATTGAGCTACAGATAACATGAGCCGTGTACCTCCTTCCTGGTAGAATGACTGGAAATGATTGGCTGCCGGACCCCCTCCGTCTAATAGGCGATGCTCACGCATGGTTGTTTACTTCTTTGGGCGGGTTTAGTGACATCTCTGAACAGTCTAAGGGACTGTGTGTGATATACAATATCCACAGTTAACGTCTATCTTGAGTAGTTCTGGGAACTGGGGTGATGCAAAACTTTTTTCGATATCTGTACATTGGTGTGCGTAATATAAGAACGAAAGTAAATTTTGCATGATGCGCCAGTGCCAAGTAACACAACCCGATGAGACTTGGACCATACATAGGTTGGGTTGTTTTGAGGGAGGAGACCAGACATCGGGGTCATGGGTCTCATCGGATTAGGGAAGGAAGTCGGCCTTGTCCTTTCAAAGGTACCATCCCGGCATTTACCTGGATCGATTTAGGGAAATCACGGAAAACCTAAATCAGGATGGCCGGACGCGGGATTGAACTTTAGTCCTCCCGAATGTGAGTCCAGTGTGCCAACCATTGCACCACCTCGCTCGGTGGAGAATACGTAGGAATAACTGCTGTAGGACGGTACGGAAGGCAACTGAAACAAATACGCAATGAGAGGAACAAAAATGAAATTTTTATTCAAAGAGAATAATTACACTGAAGTCTCCAAAATTTATGATGGTCCCCTGGATATTACAAAAGGCGAAACATGGTTCTTAAGAGGATGTATGATCGCCACGAATGGCAATGCATGCTCTGTAACGTGCTCCCATGCTGGCCACAAGCTTGGTAATGAGTTCTGTGGCAGGGCGTTCCATTCCTCTACCAGAACGTTGACAACTGCTGGCTGGTGGTAGGTGCATATGAATGTGCTGCAATTCGTGTCACCAACGTATCCCACACGTCTTCGGCGTGATTTAAGTTGGCGAAACGGGCAGGCCAGACCATTCGCCGAATATCCTTTTGTTCAAGAACCCCTCCACCCGTGCGTTAGATGCAGTCTTGCACTGTCATCAATAAAAATGAATTTAGGGCCGAATGCACCTCCGAAAACATGCACATTTGGAAGAGTATAGTATCATAACAATTTAGACCGATGAGTGTACCGTGTTCAAACATTTGTATGATGATGTTTGGTTTGTGGGGCGCTCAACTGTGCGGTCATCTGCGCCAGTACAAAGTCTCAACTTCTTACACAGTCCAATTTTGTACACAATCCAATCTGTCCACTGTCACGAATGATGATTATGATGAGGAAATTTCGAAGACAGCACAAACACACCGTCCCCGGGTAGACAAAGATTTGGAGGTCAGTACGCTCGTGCAACATTGTGTCCTCCACACTACAATATCTGGATCACTGAAATGATCATGTTCGACAGTGTTCCTGGATGCATTACGCGTCCCCTCCCCCCCCCCCCCCCCCCCCCCGCCGCTATGGGTGCGTCGAGAATCACTACTCGGACTGAATCTGCTCTCATCAGAGAAGAGAACGCCACGTCACTCCTCGATGGATCAGCCCCTATGCTCTTGGCACCATCACAAACGGTATCGCCGACGTGCAGGTGTCAACGGAACACACATTAGGGTCGTCTGGAGTAGAGAACACCTCCATGCAGCCGCCGCACTACTATGGAGCGTGAAACTGCGTAACATGCAATAATGGTATATTTGGTTGCAATTACACCCGCTATTTGATGTGAGTCCCTTCTTTCCTGTTGCACAAGGTAGCCCGTCATCTGATCTAGCTGACCGTGGTCGACCACCTCTTCTTCTTGGAGCAGCAGAGACTGTGGTTCGGAACGTTCCCCAAGCACAATGATAAATTTCTGTGATCAGTATCAAACTCCTCAGCTGCACTCATCGCACTTTGTCCTTCTTCCAGCTCCCCGATTATTCTTTCCCTTGTGAGGTCATCCAGATTTTGTCTCAGAGACGTGTTGTAAGGAAGAACACCACCACAGTTCACCGTAACTGCTCGAGGACTGACACGCCCTATCTTTACCGTTACTTTAATTGCCTCGTGTTGCGGGGCCATACCCATTGGCTCCATAGTCACGCTGACCTCACACCATGAGACGCTCAACTTTCTGCGTACGACTGGGACGCCTCAGGCAACGTGCTTCCGTACTTTCATTCATTTTCTCGTCCTTACGTTTTTCTGGGCAATATGTTAATAGAGGTAAGTAGTCAACGTGTTATAAGCTATAAAAATAAAATATTTACATATGGAATTCTGTAAGACTGAAGAAAGGAGACGTAACATTGCACTTTTCCAAGAAAAAATAGCGACTAGCCAACATCCTGACAAGGAGCTAGACGAGTGCTACAAATAGATGAAAAGAAACTATGAAAACGGAGAGAAGAGATTCGTGCATGACAATTACAGGAGATTCAAATACAGCGGTGGGCGAGAGGAGAGAGAACAAATATGTTGGGAGGTTTGGTCTTGGAACAAGAGAGAGCAAATACCAGTGAACGACTCGAAAAGGAACATCACGTGATAGTACATATCATGTCTGAGTACGACAAATGCAGGAGGTACACCTGGAAACTGAGACTGAATGATAAACGTTTCCAAACTATTTATTATTCCAACAAAGACAAATGGCTCTGAGAACTATGGGACTTGACATCTATGGTCATCAGGCCTCTAGAACTTAGAACTACTTAAACCTAACTAACCTAAGGACATCACAAACATCCATGCCCGAGCCAGGATTCGAACCTGCGACCGTAGCGGTCACGCGGTTCCAGACTGAAGCGCCTAGAACCGCACGGCCACACCGGCCGGCCCAACAAAGACATGAAAATAATTTGTTAAATATGAAAAAGTTACCCAGATCATAATCTAGTCGTTTGAGAGCTGTGCTTCATATTAATGAAGATTAGAAAAGGCACGGAAAGGTAAATACTGAATTTAGGAACATTGAAAAAATATGGCACAACTTGACTAGAAGAAAGGATCGGTTGGTAGGACATATCCTGAGGAATCAATGGATCGCCAATTTAGTATTGGAGGGCAGCTTGGAGGGTGAAAATCGTAGAGGGAGACCAAGAGATGAATACACTAAACAGATTCAGAAGGATGTAGGTTGCAATAGGTACTGGGAGATGAAGAAGCTTGCACAGGATAGAGTAGCATGGAGAGCTGCATCAAAGCAGGCTCTGGACTGAAGACCACAACAACAACAACAAAAGATGAAAAACCAAAGAAATTAGAACATTTCTCTGCCTCGTGATGACTGGGTGTTGTGTGCAATCCTTAGGTTAGTTAGGTTTAAGTAGTTCTAAGTTCTTAGGGGACTGATGACCATAGATGTTAAGTCCCATAGTGCTCAGAGCCATTTTTTGAAGTAGAACACTATTTTGTGGGAAAATTCAGGGGGAGTAATCCAAGTAACATCAATGAAACCTAGAAAACGTTCAAAAAATTTAAATGAAACCGCGGAACAATTGCTAGTTGCAAAGACTATGGATAAAATAAGGAAAGCATGTGTAACGGCTGAAATGCCAAAAAATGTGGGAAACAAGATTGAGCGTAATTTTAAAGTAAAGAGGGTTAATGAATGGTGTAAAACCTAAACAAGAAATAAGAATAATTCGGACTGAAGATAAAGAAGAAAAAAACTGAAATTGTTTCGGGTGAAAAGGAGGAGGCAAAAATCACGACAGCAGGTTCAACACAAACTAAAATACGCAGTTGTAAAATATTCTTATAAGAAAGGTGACAATTCATTACTGACGTCTTTTTCAAAAAAATAATATACTAAAGAGTGGTTTCACATGTAAGCAGGTCGTATTTTTTGCGATCGTTCCATTGATTTTGTCCGCGTGGATCATGTTTCTCTTTTAGATAAACTTCATTTTTATGGAACTGATGGCTTTGCACACGAATCGTTTGAATCATACTTAACAAACAGAATACAGAAAATTTTACAGCAAAATTTTGGAGGATAAAGTAGCTTGGAAGGTAAGAGCCTCGAAAATGGCAAAGAAATCCAGAAATGACAAGTTCCGTTTAACACAAGATACGAGGGGCGTTCAAAAATAGTGAAACTCCTTTTTTTAGATCAGGTTAGTTTTATTCAGGATTCGAATATTACCTATTATATCTCACTATTTTGGCTAAAAAACTTTAATGTGATCTCTGTTTAGTGCGATGCTCTTACGCTACCTTACTTTGAAGACCTGCACGCCCTCATGATACCGCTAAACTGGTCGACGTCCGAGCCAATGTATCGCTGAGTCAGTAAGCTCCCCGACATCCATATATTGCTTCCCGCGGAGTACATCCTTGTGCCAAACGGATCGAAATCTGAAGGTGCGATATTGAGGAAGAACAGTCCAGTGAAGTTTTGTGAACTCCAATACGATGTGCAGACTTGTGTGAGGTCTTGAGTTGTCATGGAGAAGGAGCAGTTCATTTGCGCTTTTGTGACAATGAACACACTGAAGTTGTTACTTTAGTTTCCTAAGTGAAGTGCAGTACACTTCGGAGTTGATCGTGACACCGTGAGGGAGGTAATCAACCCTCTCAGAATCCCAGAAGACTGTCGCCGTGACTTTACCGGTTGCAGGTGCGAAAAAAATGGCTCTAAGCACTATGGGACTTAACATCTGAGGTCATCAGTCCCATAGAATTACAACTACTTAAACCTAACTAACCTAAAGACATCACACACATCCATGCCCCAAGGTAGGATTCGAACCTGCGACCGCAGCAGCAACGCGGTTCCGGACTGAAGCGCCTAAAACCGCTGAGCCACTGCGGCCGGCAGTAGAATTGTTCTGCTGTCAGCCTCAAACGCCGGCCCTCTGAAGTTTCTCTATTTTGCTCCTCGAAAATAACGTCGCCTTCCCTCCAGTGATTCCCATTTGATTTCCCGAAGCGTCTCTATAATACCTGCGTGTTGTTCGAACCTACACCTGGAGTCGCTAGTACTCGATCAAATTGGCCTTGGCCTCACTAGGCTGAGTCCAACCCGTTCCAGTCTCACCACAAAGGAAAATTCCCTGTCAGTACTGGTAATCGAACCTGGGTTCTGCGCATATCACTCAGCCGCCCTGATGATTCGGCTATGGAGGTGGACAGTCCTGATGTAATCAAATTATTACTACTGTAACATTTCAACATTTTATGTATTTTATTATTATTATTAGAATCGTAGCCGTCTGTGGCACGTTAAAACTGTAGATGATCGCAAGTCATATTTGCGGAAGGGGAAAAAATGGAGGAGGAAGGGAGTAGTAACAAACTATTCCCCGTTCTCCCTTCGAACCCCAGCTCTCAGAACCGAGGTCTGGATACGCACCTCTTCGGTAGACCTTTCCATGTTTTCGCCAACGGGTACGTTAAGCTAAAACGAATGGCGTTATCCAAAATCAGGCCTTTATCAATGGGTAGTAAATGTTTACCAAACTAGGCGATTCTTCGAATTGCCGAAGTTATCGATGACAGTCCAGGGATCGATGAGCCCATGAGTGTGTAGAGACAAAAGAATAACATGAATTGATGACGATCTGTTCTGTGACCTGGCAATAACTGCAGACAGATAGCCTACCATTTTGTGATGTTGTTTTAATAACTACTCAGTAACGAAATATATCGGGACATACAAAATGCCACTCCTATGAAACGCCAGGACCATTTTATCTGCTAGTGCAACAGATACTTTCGGTTTGGGAATGTGTTGCTGGAGTCATCCCAGACAAATACTGCTCATCATGTCATTCATGCGTGGCACCGTGTCAATGGAAAGCATCGGCTATTTCCCCGTAACAAATAAAGTGTTTAATTAAAAGCGAAATTTTACATACCTATTCGATAGAGCGGTGCCACATTAGTTTAGTGGGGTATTCGTTTTATAGATATGTTTAACAGGGAGGGTAAAACGCGAATGATGACCAGTACTCCTACACCAACTGAGCAGCGCTGATGCATGGCGGTAGCAATCAGTTCAGGCCAGATCGGCAGGCGAGGCGCTGCTGGAGTACAACACAGAAGCTCCAAGGAACTGGTATCGAAATGCGCGTTCAAATACAGAGATATGAAAACAGGCAGAATACGGCGCTGCGGACAGCAATGCCTATATAAGACAAGTGTCTGGGGCAGTTGTTACTACGGTTACTACTACTATAATGGCAGGTTATCAAGATGTAAGTGAGTTTGAACCTGGTGTTCATGAGCGATGGGACACAGCATCTCCGAGGCAGCGATGAAATGGGGATTTTCCCATTTCAAGAGTGTACCGTGAATAACAGGAATCCAATAAATATCACATATCTGACATCGATGCGACCGGAAAAAGATCCTGCAAGAATGGGAACAATGACGACTGAAGAGAATCCTTCAACGTGACAGAAGTGCAACCTTTCCGAAAACTGCTGCAGGTTTCAATCCTGGGCCATCGACAAGTGTTAGCGTGCGAAGCATTCAACGAAACGTCACCGATATGGGCTTTCGGAGCCGAAGGACCACTCGTGTACCCTAGATGACTGCACGATACAAAGCTTTACGCCTCGCCTGGGCCCGTGAACACCGACATTGCACTGTTGAAGATTGGATACATGTTGCCTGGTCTGCCGGGTCTCGTTTCAAATTGCATCGAGCGGATGGACGTGTACGGGTATGGAGACAACGTCACGAATACATGGACCCTGCATGTCAGCAGGGGACTGTTCAAGCTGGTGGAGGCTCTGTAATGGCGTGGGACGTGTGCAGTTGGAGTGATATGGGACCAATGATACTTGTAGATACGACTCTGACAAGTGATACGTACGTAAGCATCTGATCACCTGCATCCATTCATGTCTGTTGTGCATTCCGACGTACGTGGGCAGTTCCAACAGCACAATGTGATACCCCCACACGTCCAGAATTGCTACAGAGTGGCTCCAAGAACACTCGCCTGAGTTTAAACACTTCTTCTGGCCCTCAAATTCCCCAGACATGAACATTATTGAGCATATCTGGGATACCATGCAATGTGCTGTTCAGAAGAGATATCCACCCCCTCGTACTCTTGCGAACTTATGGACAGCCCTGCAGGATTCATGGTGTCAATTACCTCCAACGCTACTTCAGACATTACTCAAGCCCATGCCATGTCGTGTTCGGACACTTTTGCGTGATCGCGGAGGCTCTACACGATATTAGGCAGGTTGTACCGGTTTGTTTGGCTCTTGAGTGTAGTTATTCTTAGCGTTTTACTCTCCCTTGAAGTATATATCGGATAAAAGAATTTCGCACTAGACAAATCTGGGAGCGCTCTATGGAACAGACTCGTAAAATTACGCTTTAAAAATAATTTTGTTTGTAACTAAAAACAAACTGATGTTTTCATTCACACTGGACATTACGTGAAAGACGTAACGAGCCGTATTAAAAGGGCTGAATGCAGCTACACATTGCGAAACCGAAGTTGCAAATATCTGCTGAGACACCAGAAAAAATGCGTGAAGCAACTAGGAGAGACACTCTACTGTTTAAATTACACCCAAAAATGAACAGCACGTTTCGATACGGGTTTATGTAGTAAGCGCGGAAGCGTCACAGGTATGATAAGCCAACACCAGTGCGGAAGCTCCAAGAGAGGCGTTCTGCGTCACGATGCGGTTTACTATCAGAGTTCCTTGAGCGTAGTTTCCTAGAAGAGTCAACCGAAATATTGCTCATTTCTACGTATATCTCACGAGAAGGCCATGAAGGTAAAATTGGACAGATTCGAGCCCACACGGAAGGTTGCTAGCACCCGTTCTTCCCGAGAACCAGTCGTGACTGGAAATGACTCTAGTACGCGAAGTATCCCGCACCTGCACCCTTTTCTGTGTTCCCTTTTTGTTTGTCAGACATATGCGCAACTAGGAAAGAAGCAGTGTGCTGTAAAGTAGAACGTGCAGAGGCGTGGCCTAGCTGTACCGGAGCAGCTGTTGCGGAAGCGGAAGCACGCCGATCGTGCGGAGGTCGGCTGAGAGTGACTGGGCGCAATCTGGGGCCGCGACTGTGACTGAGCGAGGAGCTTCGCCCAGACACGGGCTCTGGGAAATGATGCTCACTTTTCCTGTACCGATAACAACAGCGTTAACGTACATGTGTGTAAGGTACTACGTAGCCGGCTTTGCATGAAGCTGTGTCATGCGTATGACGAGAATCTTTTCATCAATATATCTAATGGAAAAAAAATGTCGCAACGCCAAGAAGGAGTTGTGGGACATAAAGTTGGTGGGAGTGTTTCTGCATCTGAAAGATGATGTCTACTCAAGTTTCGCGCCAGTCGCGTAAGAGTGGCGGTAGTGGCGCCATTATCACCCATTTTACATGGGGCTCCAGGAAGCGGATATCGTATACCGATTTCCCAATAGCATTTCTGAGTAATCATATAACCACTTCAAAATAGATTTTGGAAAGTCCCTTCTACTTACCGACTTTCCAATTCCACAGTCTATTTTCGCTTCCAGTGTTTTGAAAGTACTTTGGTTGTCAAGTTACGTCTTGTTTTCAGAATATTCGGTTAACACGGACTTACTGTGCGGCGAAGGAGAAGCAGGTTATTAGATTCAGCATGAAGCTGTCTAACTGTAATATAGAAGAGAAATAATAATTATGTTGACAACCAGAAACTGTATCAGCTGTTTTCCAGACGCCTTATGTAACTGGGTTAGCAAATCCGCTGCATGTAAACACAGCAGCGAAAGACGGTTTCTCAAATTCGGATTTCGGCTTTCGGAAGATGTGTCGCATGTAAAGGTAGTGAATGAGGAGGCAAATCAGGTTTCCTTTAAATACCATGCTGTAACGTTCGGGAGCGTTAGTTTCCTTTGAGTGAGTCAAGAATGCCTTCAAGGCGAAAAAGAAGCCACTGTCAGCACATCACTGAGTTCTAACGAGATCCTGTAAGCCAGCCGCGGTGGCCGAGCGGTTCTAGGCACTTCGGTCCGGAACCGCGCGACTGCTACGGTCGCAGGTTTTTGGTCTCGAGTGAACGCTCACGGGGTGGCAAAGTGGAGGTGTTCAAAAATGGCTCTGAGCACTATGGGACTCAACGTCTGAGGTCATTAGTCCCCTAGAACTTAGAACTACTGAAACCTAACTAACCTAAGGTTGGTTGGTTGGTTGGTTGGTTGGTTGTGGGGAAGGAGACCAGACAGCGTGGTCATCGGTCTCATCGGATTAGGGAAGGATGGGGAAGGAAGTCGGCCGTGCCCTTTCAGAGGAACCATCCCAGCATTTGCCTGGAGTGATTTAGGGAAATCACGGAAAACCTAAATCAGGATGGCCGGACGCGGGATTGAACCGTCGTCCTCCCGAATGCGAGTCCAGTGTCGAACCACTGCGCCACCTCGCTCGGTAACTAACCTAAGGACATCTCACACATCCATGCCCGAAGCAGGATTCGAACCTGCGACCGTAGCGGTTGCGCGGTTCCAGACTGAAGCGCCTAGAACCGCTCGGCCACTCCGGCCGGCAAAGTGGAGGTGTGCTGTGTTTTCTAATGAGAGATGATTCTGCCTCGTTACCAGTAATGGCCCTGTGTTAGAAGGTAGCCACTTGGGGGTCTGCAGTCAACCTGTCTGCGTGCTAGACGCACTGAACCTAGACCTGTAGTTACGGTCTGGGGTGTGATTTTGTATGACAGCAAGAGGATACTCCTAGTTATCCCACGAATCTTGGTTGCTGATCTGTACGTCAATCCGGTGATTGGACCTGTTTTGCTGCCATTCATGAACAGCATTCCACGGGGTGTTTTGCAATAGGATGACGTCCGCCCACATACCGCTGTTGTAACCCAACATGCTCTGCAGAGTGGCGACGTGTTACTCGTACCTTCGTTTGACCGATCACCAGATTTGCCTCCAATCGAGCGCATATGGGACATCATCGGACGGCAACTCCAGCCTCTTTGACAGCCACATAACCGTAGCTGTATTGATCAACCAAGTGCAACAGGCATGGAACGCCATCCCAGAAACTGACACCCGGCACCTGTTAAATGCAATGCATGCACATTTTATTGCTCGCATTCAACATTCTGGCACTTACAACGATTATTAATGTACCAGAATTTCACATTTGCCATTGATTACCGCGAGCTTTCATTAACCTGTAATCTAGCAATGTTAATCATTGAAATGTATTCCCGAAACACCATTGCTTTACACTAATTTTGGTGCTGCAGATTTTTTCCCGTCATTGTATTCTGTGAAGACGATGTTCCACAGCTGGAAAATATTCAAAATACACCTTAGCTCCTATGCCGAGAGCTGATAATAAATACTTCCTTTTCCACAACCGGTTTCATTTCTAACAATCAGATCATCGTCAGGAATCTTGCATAGCAAGAGAGAGAATATATGGAATGCATTTCGTATTTAACTGTCAGTATAACGCCATCTGGTGCACATAATTACGAAAACTTACTTAGTACAATACCACACAATCGTTTAAAGTCAGATTACTTGGCGATATTAAACCTGTGACGTCCAATGCCAGAAAAGCCATCGCAACTCACTGAAATTAATAGTAAACATAAAATAACGGCTCTGACAGTGTTGGTACTTATAATAAAGTACGTAAATACGAGTCATTTAACAATATTACCTGCCATCAAGTAGTAAAATATATTACATTTGAATACTAAAACGTACAAAAGGCTGTTAATCTTCGTTTTATATCTACAATCCGATTCCAGCATTTCGGGTTGAGAGACTCGCATAATGACAACTACTGAGCTGATTTATGTTTACAATTCCAACCAAAACGCATCCAGAGGGTCTGCATACAATTATATCTATACTAAGGTTCCAGTGACTAATACCCTTACGATTATACATATTGTGTATCATATCTAACTATGAGGATTTATGATAGTCGTAAAGGCTCTTGTTTGTGCCTGCTGCCACAAATAACGAACTATGTATGTAATTGTATTGTGACATACTGTCAGCCTAGATATTATACAGAACGTTCATTATGATTCATACTTCCCTTACGGAATTAGATTGGTTGGTTGGTTGTTTGGGGGAAGAGACCAAACAGCGAGGTCATCGGTCTCATCGGATTAGGGAAGGATGGAGAAGGAAGTCGGCCGTACCCTTTCAAAGGAACCATCCCGGCATTTGCCTGGAGAGATTTAGGGAAATCACGGAAAACCTAAATCAGGATGGCCGGACGCGGGATTGAACCGTCGTCCTTCCGAATGCGAGTCCAGTGTGCTAACCACTGCGCCACCTCGCTCGGTACGGAATTAGAATCTAATTGTTAATGTAGATACACATTACGTTAAAGCAGTGACGGCACGTGTATTAACCACACTGTCTGTACTCCAATAAAATTAAAAATGAAGAGTACTGTTACGTATGGCGTCAACACGAGTTATTTTAAGAGTATTAATCACTGGAATCGTGCTGCGAGTTTGTAACACTAGTATCTGACATTTCGTCAGCGTGCATACCGGATAACGCTATAATAACAGTTAAATACGAAATACATTTTATATAATCTTTTCTTGTATTCTTTTCCTCGGTATAGAGGATACCTGACGATGATTGAACCGATTGTAAAGAAGAAGTATCGTTTGTAAGTAAAGAACTTTTGTTTTGCTTTAATACTCAAACATGTTTCAACACAATTATGCCATCCTCAGCTGGCTTTTCACTTTATTTTTATTTTATTATACATTTTGTTGTCCTGTGGGTGCCATCCGAAATATGCTACAGGTCTAAATTAGTACACCACGTCATCATTACTGTATTTCACCTGTCCTGAGCTGTGTCTGGTTTGTATTTGTGTACCAGACGTGTTTTTGTTATTTTTGTATAGTTAGATTGACGTTTTCTCTTGATCATTTGTATTATTAGGTTGCTGTGGCTTGAACAGATATTTCACTGGATAAATTTAGGTTCCTGAACGTAAATGTATGGATTAAGACATGTGTCCGAGCCACAGCAAACTAACAAGACGCACTGTTCACAAATGAGCAGGAGAAAACGTCTGTCGAACTGCACAAAAACGACAAGAACAAATTTTGCACACAAATACAAACCAGCCATAGCTCAGGACAAGTGAAATACCGTAATGACTACATGGTATACTAATTTAGACCTGTAGCGTATTTCAGTTGGCAGTCACAGGACACACAAAATGTGCAATAAAAGGAAAATAAAAGAAAAAAAGCCCACTGAGGATACTACAGCTGTGGTGAAACGTGTTTGGAAATAAAGCAAAACAAAAGTTCTTTACTTACAAAAAGGTGGACCTATCCTTAACTTATTATTATTACCTGTAAGCACGAGAACTGGGTTCAAAATCACAACACTAAAATTTATTAGCATATCTTGACGGTGAAACTTTGACTTTTTTAAACCTTTTCACCCTTCTGTTTGACAAGCATCGGAAACAGCGATATGTAGCTTTTAGTTTACTATTATAACCTCTTATAGCCTGAGGTTTAACTGAGATTCATTGATTTCTGCACTCTTCAGAAACCAAATTAATAGATTATTATACGTTAATTTTAGCAGTAAAGGCATCTAGATAAATCTGAATTTGCAAATATTTTAACTGTAAGTCTGCTGTAGATTTGGATTCACTTGTGTAATGGATTGGAAAGTGAATTTAGTACTTTCTTCATCAACACATAAAGAGTACTATAATTGGCTCCCCTCCAGCTTTCCGACACGAAGCCCTCTAAGCGAGAGGGGTGGCTCAATGATAAGGCGCTGGGCTCGCATTTAGGAGGACAGTGGTTCAAGACTCATCCGGTCACACACGCTTAAATTTTCCGTTTTTTTCCGTAAATCACTTAAGTCGATTACTGGGAGAGTCCCTTTGGAAATGGGACGGCTGATTTCCATTGTCATCCTTCACGAATCCGAGCTTGTGCGACATGTTTAATGTCTGCGTGACTTGATATATCATTGATCTACATAGCAGTTTAGCTGAGTCTCTAGGCGAGATAGTTCAGGTAAAAGTTTTTATCAATAGTTGTATGAGCCTCAATTAATGTGATATCACTAGCTTGAGCCGAAAATTTGTCACATAATGGTAAAGATGTAAGTTTCATGTGTGTTGGTTACAGTCATGTCTTCTCAAAAGATTGATAGTACGAACAGAAATGCATGCTACTTCACTACCTAGATACTGCAATTATCAGCTGTTTAATTACACTACTGGTCATTAAAATTGCTACACCACGAAGATAACGTGCTACAGACGCGAAATTTAACCGACAGGAAGAAGATGCTGTGATATGCAAATGATTAACTTTTCAGAGCATTCACACAAGGTTGGCGCCGGTGGCGACACCTATAACGTGCTGACATGAGGAAAGTTTCCAACCGATTTCTCATACACAAACAGCAGTTGACCGGCTTTGCCTGGTGAAACGTTGTTGTGATGCCTCGTGTAAGCAGGAGAAATAAGTACCATCACGTTTCCGACTTTGATAAAGGTCGGATTGTAGCCTGTCGTGCTTGCGGTTTATCGTAACGCGACATTGCTGCTCAATTTGGTCGAGATCCGACTGTCAGCAGAATATGGAATCGGTGGGGCCGGCCGGAGTGGCCGAGCGGTTCTGAGCGCTACAGTCTACAACCGCGCGACCGCTAAGGTCGCAGGTTCGAATCCTGCCTCGGGCATGGATGTGTGTGGTGTCCTTAGGTTAGTTAGGTCTAAGTAGTTGAAAGTTCTAGGGGACTGATGACCTCAGAATTTAAGTCCCATAGTGCTCAGAGCCATTTGAATCATTTCGAATCGGTGGGTTCAGGAGGGTAATACGGAATGCCGTGCTGGATCCCGACGGCATCATATCACTAGCAGTCGAGATGACAGGCATCTTATCCGCATGGCTGTAACGGATCGTGCAGCCACGCCTCGATCCCTGAGCCAACAGATGAGGACGTTTGCAAGACAACCATCTGCACGAACAGTTAGACGACGTTTGCAGCAGCATGGACTATCAGCTCGGAGGCCATCGCTGTGGTTACCCTTGACGCTGCATCACAGACAGGAGCGCCTGCGATGGTGTACTCAACGACGAACCCGGGTGCACGAATGACAAAACGTCATTTATTCGGATGAATCCAGGTACTGTTTACAGTATCATGATGGTCGCATCCGTGTTTGGCCACATCGCGGTGAACGCACATTGGAAGTGTGTATCCGACACCGCCATACTTTCGTTTCACCCGGCGTGATGGTATGGGGTGCCATTGGTTACACGTCTCGGTCACCTCTTGTTCGCAGTGACGGCACTTTCAACAGTGGACGTTACATTTCAGATGTGTTACGACCCGTGACTCTACCCTTCATTCGATCCCTGCGAAACCCTACATTTCAGCAGGATAATGAACGACCGCATGCTGAAGGTCCTGTACGGGCCTTTCTGGATACAGAAAATGTTCGACCGCTGCTCTGACCAGCACATTCTCCAGATCTCTCACCAATTGAAAATGTCTGGTTAATGGTGGCCGAGCAACTGGCTCGTCGCAATACGCCAGTCACTACTCTTGATGAACTGTGGTATTGTGTTGAAGCTGCATGGGCTAGCTGAACCTGTACACGCCATCCAAGCTCTGTTCGACTCAATGCCCAAGTGTATCAAGGCGGCTATTACGGCCAGAGGTGGTTGTTCTGGGTACTGATTTCTCAGGATCTATGCACCCAAATTGCGTGAGAATGTAATCACATGTCAGTTCTAGTATATTTGTCCAATGAATACCCGTTTATCATCTGCATTTTTCCTGGTGTAGCAGTTTTAATGGCCAGTAGTGTAAGATCCATGTTTTAGAGGCATGTACTCAAGGTGCAGGTCATGTGTTACTTAAGGGATATATCAACTTCCCTCCCCCCTTCTACCTCTCTAAGGTCTTAGTCTCACATATCTAGCACCACTATTTGGCCATCCACGTATTGAGATATTACCTATAGCCTGAGATCCAGATACCATGTAAACAGACATTTATCATTTATGGTCTAAACATATGACTCAACGTATGGATCATAGTGTACTTAGCATTAAACTATCCGTTACTTCAGGACTAGGTTTTGTGCCATCTGTCGCCCCAGGTCTGAGTTTCAGGCGTATCTCATGTAATTATTGGGATTTACCGAACCTACTACTTAAGATTTTTAATCAAACTTTACTGTATGATTTACATTCCTTGTCATTACATTTCTTTGTGCACTTTTAACTGAAAATCGCTGTTAAACTAGAAACAAACTGCATATTCTACCTTCGCTGCCTCATATGTAAACTAATATTCATAACTTCCAGACTGCATATGCTGTCCAGACCTGCACATACTGCAGGTATGTGCAAATGTATGACCGCTGTTCCGCATGCGGTAAACTGGTATCGTTTGGTAGAGCGTTTGCCGTCAGCTAGTGGTTCCTACATGGGCCAAATAGTACTTTAACAAGATTTGGTTGTCACTGTAACACAATTTTAAGGATAACTGGATTCAATCGTTGGTTTCTACGCCTGGCTTCAATGTTTCTCGTATTTTTATTGCATTTTTTATCTACATACACTGCTACTTCATCTACAATTATCACATGATATAATAGTTTCTTTCACAGTGTCTAGTGCAGATAAATACCATCTTTTTCACTTCTTTAACACTAAAGTCGATGCACCACATTATAACAGGTTATATACTTAAGTTGTTGCTCAGAGAAAGGATGCTCAGAGAAAGGACCCATGTTATTTCTATATTTCTGTTGCTGTATCTTTGGCTAGATCAAAGAACATTTGTATCCTTTTAGGCGTTCGTACTATGTATGTCATGAAAGGAAAAAAAGAACGGAGGTGTCATTACGTCAAGAACTTGAAGCTGATGTCCGCCGTCTTAACTAACCAAAACATTAGGTTCACCGTATCCATACTTCCATAGTTCACCGCGGTGATATTTCCCCGTGACATCATTCTGATATGCCCGTGTCCAGTTTCGATTGTGTTGGGTGCTTTGATTGTGTTCAGACGTAATTGTTTCATCAGCTTGCTTTGTATACTCGTGTGCTAGTCGATCCGATCGTAATATAAAGTTTAAATGGCTTACATTTCGGTCGTAATTGGAGCAATTCAAGCAATTTTTCTTTTGTGTACATGAATTATTGTTGCACTGTTTACTTTTACTGCAGTGGTTTTATTTCTGTCATTTGGCTTCATACTTGCACTACTTTACTCAGTGTCCGTTCTTTCTCGTCTTTCCGTGTTTTTCATTTCCTTCCATGTCGCAAATGATCCGACATCCTAGGCACACTGTGTGAACCGCCTGGCCCCAGCACAACACACGACTACGTAACTGCGCTAATCGTTGGGGCAGCGTCTCATGTCCTAAATTCCTCTCGCCGATAATTATTATTCATTGTTCACATTTCCTCCCACTTTAAGGAAGATTCTGGCTAGAACAGCCGGAGATAACAGTCATGTGTGCGTGAAGTTTGTGTGTATGACTGTATGGACATGTGAACACACTTTTCGTCGTGCCTGCCTTGTGCTCGGCGTGTGAGTACCAGTCTATCTGTTTGACAGTATAGTTATTCCCTCATGAAGTTTGTTGCAAATAATCCACTGCACTCAACAGGAACAGTGATATGCATAGTAACAATACCAAAAGAAAAAAAAGACATTCATCACGCCACATTAAGGTTGTCTGTAGCACAAACAGGGATTCAAAATGCTGCAGCAAAAGTTTTGATCGCTTACCTATTGATATAAAACGCCTGACACACAGCCAAGTAAAATTTCAAAACTAAACTGAAAATCTCCTCCTATTCCGTGGAACATTATCTGTTACTGTAACGTGTAAATGGTATTGGGTGGTAATTACTAACATCTGTGCGTCTTTAATTAATAAACGTAAAAACTAAGAAATGATAAGCAAGGAGACATACACTCCTGGAAATGGAAAAAAGAACACATTGACACCGGTGTGTCAGACCCACCATACTTGCTCCGGACACTGCGAGAGGGCTGTACAAGCAATGATCACACGCACGGCACAGCGGACACACCAGGAACCGCGCTGTTGGCCGTCGAATGGCGCTAGCTGCGCAGCATTTGTGCACCGCCGCCGTCAGTATCAGCCAGTTTGCCGTGGCATACGGAGCTCCATCGCAGTCTTTAACACTGGTAGCATGCCGCGACAGCGTGGACGTGAACCGTATGTGCAGTTGACGGACTTTGAGCGAGGGCGTATAGTGGGCATGCGGGAGGCCGGGTGGACGTACCGCCGAATTGCTCAACACGTGGGGCGTGAGGTCTCCACAGTACATCGATGTTGTCGCCAGTGGTCGGCGGAAGGTGCACGTGCCCGTCGACCTGCGACCGGACCGCAGCGACGCACGGATGCACGCCAAGACCGTAGGATCCTACGCAGAGCCGTAGGGGACCGCACCGCCACTTCCCAGCAAATTAGGGACACTGTTGCTCCTGGGGTATCGGCGAGGACCATTCGCAACCGTCTCCATGAAGCTGGGCTACGGTCCCGCACACCGTTAGGCCGTCTTCCGCTCACGCCCCAACATCGTGCAGCCCGCCTCCAGTGGTGTCGCGACAGGCGTGAATGGAGGGACGAATGGAGACATGTCGTCTTCAGCGATGAGAGTCGCTTCTGCCTTGGTGCCAATGATGGTCGTATGCGTGTTTGGCGCCGTGCAGGTGAGCGCCACAATCAGGACTGCACACGACCGAGGCACACAGGGCCAACACCCGGCATCATGGTGTGGGGAGCGATCTCCTACACTGGCCGTACACCACTGGTGATCGTCGAGGGGACACTGAATAGTGCACGGTACATCCAAACCGTCATCGAACCCATCGTTCTACCATTCCTAGACCGGCAAGGGAACTTGCTGTTCCAACAAGACAATGCACGTCCGCATGTATCCCGTGCCACCCAACGTGCTCTAGAAGGTGTAAGTCAATTACCCTGGCCAGCAAGATCTCCGGATCTGTCCCCCATTGAGCATGTTTGGGACTGGATGAAGCGTCGTCTCACGCGGTCTGCACGTCCAGCACGAACGCTGGTCCAACTGAGGCGCCAGGTGGAAATTGCATGGCAAGCCGTTCCACAGGACTACATCCAGCATCTCTACTATCGTCTCCATGGGAGAATAGCAGCCTGCATTGCTGCGAAAGGTGGATATTCACTGTACTAGTGCCGACATTGTGCATGCTCTGTTGCCTGTGTCTATGTGCCTGTGGTTCTGTCAGTGTGATCATGTGATGTATCTGACCCCAGGAATGTGTCAATAAAGTTTCCCCTTCCTGGGACAATGAATTCACGGTGTTCTTATTTCAATTTCCAGGAGTGTATTTGAAAAAAAGTTGATGTCAATATATAATGACTCATTCCATATCAATACGATTTATCGTGCAAATGATACATGGAACATGAAACTAAGTAACTAAATATTGGGATATCACAAAGCAGGATGCACACTTATGTATCTTGAAAACCTCAAAATAAAATTTAAAAGTAAAATCAAGGTGATGATCAAAGTTGACGTACATCACAATCGTGCTATGTTTGGTTATTGCTGAAAAACTGACAGAGTCAATGGCGAGAAATATTCCGGGAAAAGAAGGAAATAGGCTACTGTTGGAAAGGTAGGCCTACATATTACACAACTTAGGCCATCATTACTAAAACGTTATTGAGATATGCGTTAAAGCGAAATATCCATTTTAAGGGGTCTTAAGCGTTTGAGTACATTCCCTTAATCACATTTATAGCATTACACAATGCTGGAAGATGTTTCAAAAATTATATCGTTCTCTTTACCCTATAAGTTGCTATTATTGGCCACATACTAACTGACGTATCATAGGTAAGACTTCATAGTGAGAAGATGGGTAAATTACAGTAAGACTAATGCACTGACAATCTAATAAAACAAGAACTCTGTTCTGCACGGACGTATGCCACTGTGCAGTTCTGTTTCTTTGACATTTCAGTAATCATTCCCCTTGTTGACTTGCACAAAATACGGTAGCATGCCTTTCTTCTTTCGTCGTTGCACACGTTTATGGGCTAGCAAAGGACACATATGTAAGTTTTTTGCAAACGTGAACACTAGGAATATGCATATGAGTTGAAAGCTGAAAATGTAACAAACAAGACGCAATACCGACTCCAGTAAGTAATCAAGCATTGGTTTTGGAGTTCCAGTTTCATTTGCTATTGATACAAATACAGTAAAAGTGGAAATAAATGGATTACGAAAGCATGCTTTTCACATCACTCTCCTCTGTTTCTGGTTATCCAAAATATAGCAGCAAAAAACAACTTACGTTATCGAGGCTAAATGTGTCGTTTTACTAGAGCAAATACGCATTCAAGAACAGATAAACGTTCGAGATTGCCTGCCTGACACTATGTTACTCATGTACGCTCTATAATTTTTAGTATGTGAAATAGCTGTTTCGTGCACACGACAGAAATAATGAACAAGAAGCAATTGTAAACATTAGTCTGCTAATGTTTTGGGCTACTTAAAATGGCGGCAGGCCCCGCTCACTCTGGCTTCAAAGCAAGATGTGGGGTAAGTCTGTAATGCTGCCTCCCTTCTTTTTCTACCTTCATGGAGTATGTGTTTCAACTAGATCTCTTTGGCTATCACATAGTATTTGTAACTTTGACAGTTAACAAAACGTCAATTAATAAGTATGGAGTTATCAGCAAATCTGAACTACTGTAATTGTGCCAAGGCACAGCTAGGTATATGGACTGCTAGATATGTTCTACATTTGTATGGCTCATATATGGCGGAAATGTGTGGTTGATCCATTGATGTATAATGTGTAAGTACTGTGGTTTAAAAATGGCCTATATTAATCGCTAAATTTGGTGTGATCTATGATACTTGTGTATGTAGTATAGGGTTTCTTTTCTTATTTTCTCCTTGAAGATGATTGTAAAAACCGATACTTTGAGAGAATAACCATTAAATTGTACGGCTGATGAAGCATATATGGTTTTTCCACATCTAACGAACTCGTGGTCAACGGCTCATTACGCCATGATGCGCGTTCTTTCCTACGAATTCCTGGGTGATTGACAAATTAAAAGGATGATTCATACATCAAGAAAGAAAATTTCCTCTGTGCAAAGATGTCTACCTTGTAGCATATCATATGAATCTAAACACCTGGTACCTTTTATCTAGGCATAGGTATGGGAAGTCATTGAAGTATTGTTCCGGGAAACTGTGTGAAATCATATACCTAACAATAATCTCCGTACAGAAATGAAATACAAGGACTACGAAACCAGAGGGAAGGAAACTACATTACTGTGTCATAAACCTTTCGAGCGTACGGAAGGTGAAACCAAAAATTCAGATGAAAATGTAAAACTATGTACGGATATAAAAACTAATTACCAGGGGGGATTGACGGAGGACATCGAAAGGGTGCAAAAAAGGGCAGCTCGTTTTGTATTATCACGTAATAGGGGAGAGAGTGTGGCAGATATGATACGCGAGTTGGGATGGAAGTCATTAAAGCAAAGACGTTTTTCGTCGCGGCGAGATCTATTTATGAAATTTCAGTCACCAACTTTCTCTTCCGAATGCGAAAATATTTTGTTGAGCCCAACCTACATACGTAGGAATGATCATCAAAATAAAATAAGAGAAATCAGAGCTCGGACAGAAAGGTTTAGGTGTTCGTTTTTCCCGCGCGCTGTTCGGGAGTGGAATGGTAGAGAGATAGTATGTTGTGGTTCGATGAACCCTCCGCCAAGCACTTAAATGTGAATTGCAGAGTAGTCATGTAGATGTAGATGTAGAATAAGACGTTAACGGGACATGCCATAACGTATCTTGGCTTACAAAAATTGTTACCATGGCGAGAAATAGCAGGTGTGTAGATTCTGATTTGGTATGTGGTACATCTAAATGCGTTTCGAGGAAAATGGAATCTCACAAAGTCACTCAGAAGTAGAAAAAAAAGGGTAGAATGCTACTCTGCAGTGACAATGTGATCATGAAAGTTCTGTAGCGCACCAGTCTATAGAGTACTCAAATTGCTGCTCACGGTACATAACAAAATTTATTAAACTTAAAATTACGAAGTTAGGAAAGATTTGCAAGGAAACAAGATAAGCGAAAAAGAAGCAATAGAAAGAGAGATTTTTGAGAAGAAGAAAGTGCTAAAAATTGAAGGATTCCAAGACAAGAGGCAGAAGAAAACAAGATGAAAACGGTCTGATGAGAGAAAAAGGATACATAGTGAGAAGATGAAAGAATACTGGAGGAAGAAGAAGGAAGAAGAAAGGAGGTAACATTTGAATTGACTCGTGATCCCTAGATGACCCCAGCGGAAAAACAAAAGTAATAAGAAACCATTTTTGTCTGTATTCATGCACTAATTTGTGGTTGTGCTGGCGCACATTATTCGAATTATTGTGGGTATCATGCTGGTTATTACTTTTTTAAATTACTATATTTTCGAAGTACTGAAACATAAACTTATAATTAGTAAAAGTTAGGGATCAATAACAGATCAGGCAGTTTCTCTTACAGTATAAAATCCGTTTTCAGATTATCTCTAGCGGATTTTTAACATTCTGCTGATTGAACCACAAGAGTATTAAGCAAAAGAGAGGAAAAGTATTCAATATCACAATTTTTCTAACAAAAACGCTGTAATCTAAACGGGAATCACAGTTGATAAAAATGAAAGTGTAGGTTTCTATGATTGAACTCGCACATGAGAAAACACAAGTAGTAATTTTCTGTCTGTTCTAGTGTTTTAACTCCATAGCCCAGAGGGCAGTGAAATGGGGCACCATCATGTAGTGGCCACATTACCCTTCGTGCCACCAAAGGCTCGTCTTCCATCAGGAGGCTTAGGATCACCCACGGGAAGTGCTGATAGGCCTCACCTGTGAGCTGTTGTGGAATTACGATTGGTCCCACGAGACAGTTGCCAATAATCCCCGCCAACACAATAAACGTGTTTCAATGAATTTGATGAAGAACATTACTCCGCCAGGCTGCATTTTAAATAACTGTATTTACAGTAATGATTTTGGGTCTCACTCATTCGCAAGTTCATCTGTAGAAACCATATGTGGATAAACCATCCTAGTTTCATCAAAAAATCACGTGCCACGCATGTGCGCATTCAGAACGCCGTAAACGATCCTCATCTTATAATGTTTACTACAAGTCACGCTATATACACGTTTTCATATAACTAACACATGTGTATCAATGAGATTATTTAAAAATGCTATAAAGGTAACCAGTTACTTAATTTCTACATTTGTCCTCTTAGACTGGTAGCCATAATATATTGCAGTTCATCGTCTTTTCGTTGCATCTAAATTTCGCTTTTACATTTCTGCGTCTCAATTATGTGTCACTATTTTACGCAAATTTCATTCCTTTTTTTGTGGTTAGAAGATCTAAAGGTATTATGTCCGATAAATTATTGTATGATTTGCTTCTAATTAGCTTACACATTTCGAAAAGGCTCACGTCATTTTTTAGTACACGGTTCCGGGTCAGATGAATAAGTCATTCGGAATGGCAGGGTAACACAATCACCGGTTGAGCGATCGGAGATTAGGGTGGATCTCGTGGGTTCCATGTCATGGCTTCAGAGCGGACGAGAGTGTTAATGAATGCAGCTGCCTCTAATTCAATTACTCAGATGTGTAATACGTTTGTTTGCATGGCTATCTTCCGCAGCAGCTGTAAACATTTGTTATTATAGGCCACCTGTCTTGAGCTGACTGCACTCTGATTAAAAGAAATTACGCCAGACTCGTTTAGCTTTTATTTACGAAGCGTCGTCTGTGGTTATTGGTGTCTCGTTACATAATCTGCTCTTTACCATCTTGCTAGCAGTGATTGGTGTCAACAGGCTTCATTTCACATCTACACTTGACCGTTTTTGGCAATCTGCGTTATTTATAGTGCTGCACTATTATTTACAACTCACTTTCTTAACTGTTTTTCATTATTCACTGTCCTGAAGAATGCAGTGCGCTGCCCTGTAGTGAAGAGTGAAAAACAGTGAAGAAAGTCAATTGTAAACAGTGCAGCACAAGAAATAACTCAGAATGTCAAGAAGGGCCAAGTTCAGATATGAAATGAAGCCTGTCGACATTAACCACTGCTAGCAAGATAGGAAGGAGCAGACTATGTGACAAAACACCAATAACCGCAGAAGACGCCTTGTAAATAAAAGCGAAAGGCGTCTGGTGTAATTTTTTTAATCAGATTGCAGTCAGCTCAAGACAGATAACCCATAATAACAGAACTCAGATCTGTGTATACGGGTTTTATGAGTTTCAACTGTTCTGAAGCGGAACTTCCACCAAACTGTCAACTAATTTAAGACATTGATGTCCTCAGCTAAATACGCTCTTATCGAGACATTTTCTAACGTATGCTAGAACACAACAAATCTCTAAATTTGGTCAATGCGATAGATTTTAACCAAGTTCAATTCAGCATCCTGCAACATACGTTTATGGTGTTTCGCTTTCCTCAGCGTGTTCTTGATGAACAGCATTGAGCAGACGGCGTTTTCCTGGTTCTTCGTTGTTGTGCCTCGATATGGAGACTAAGGAGATGTTAATAAAGGCACGCCGGTAGCTTACAATGAGCTGGACGCAACAGGTACTCACGCAGTGTGGTTCGAGTAGCACTCAATCACAGCTTGTCTCTAAGGTCACGTGAGCTGATTAGGAATGAGACTGAACAGAAAAGGAGACTAATTTATTACCGTGTTTATCGTTTGTACTATCTGTGATTCCGCGAGAATGTGTCCTTGTAGTGCTTGTCATAAATCTCGCTCACTTCCAAGGAAGTACTCCGGCAATCGCAGCTACAGAGAGTGTATTTAATCCACTCAATAACCGGGGGGAAAAAAACTTCTTGATGGACTTCAATTTGTAAATATTATGTGTTAATGACATGTATCCGGTAGTGTACGTGCTTAGTTCAAGTAGCACAGAACCAGACTTTATCTGTTATCAGCTCGTTTTCGCATTAATGTACTTTTTCTTGTTAATGAATTGTTTGGAAGATCAGAGTCTCTCATTTTAAGGAAATTTTACTCTGGAACAGACGAGCGTCTTTTTTATGATATGCAAGCCTTTCCATATTTTTTTTCTTTTCAAGCTGACTTTGAGTATTTTTCATAGTTAAGTTTACCATAGTTTGCCTGTACTTCTTTAAATTTTGAATCTTTATAGTTTAAGAATAAGCTTACGTAATGAGATATTTTTATCAATAAAATTCCGAAGTGATTGCCTCTCTAACATCATAATAGCGTGATATCGAAGAAGAACATAACACAATATCATGCATTTCTGATAAATTGCAATAGTCGTAGTGCATCCAATCATGCTAAGGCCTATAGATCATACAGTGACTTCAGAACTATTGAAGAAGTCAGTAACTTTATGAAATTACTATATCAATGGAAATTGCAGAAAGAAAGATTTTTAATTGAATTACCTAAACACTAAAATTACTTCCATATGTAACGAATTATGTTTGTACCTGTCATAACTGGACGTTATTGGAAAGGAATATTAAGTCTTTTACTTGTCGGATGGCTCTACATTGCAAGCACGTACAATGTATAATATCTCGATCTTTCAAATTTACTCTTATCGGTATCCTACGAATAAGTTCTTAGTAATGTGGTCTCATACTCCAGCTATCAGTTTCAGTTACTGACGGTGGAGTTATTATATGTACTAATGTACTATTGTTTTGGTGTAATGTTATTGCTTCGTATTAAAAGAACGTAAATTACCCCAACAGTTAATGGAAATCGTCTACTAAAACCTCCTCTTGCATTTAATCAAGCATCATAGGCTGTTTTTAAGCAAGCGGAGTATTGCATTATTTCTAGTTACTGGTATCATTTTCTCTTGTATTCCCATAACTGGGAATATCCAGATTATATTTTAAATTCTCTTCGAATATCCGATTACAGAATAACAGCAGGAATCTATGGCGTGCGGGAAGGAAGTGGTAATCTACTCAAATTATAATTTTAGAGAATTTTTCGTGTCTGAATGTGAAGGATTGGGACGAATAGATGCGAAACATAATACACAGTTTATATAACGGCGTCATGGACTCACCAAAAGATGTTGAAATAAATATTTGTTTCCTAGCTACTAGTGTTGGTCAAGCCAACGTTTCTAAGCCACCTATATATCCATGAAAAGTGTAACAAACGTTAAATGACTGTATGTATCAGAAACTCAACATAAAGGCATGTTTCTTGGCGTCAAATAAGTTTTTATTTTAGTTGCAGCAGTTACATGAAAGTACCCTGTATTAAAATGAGTATACCTTTGTATACCAGTCATTTTAATGATTTTAGGTATATTTGATTTTTAAGTATTTTCATGTAAATGCTGGAACTAAAATGAAAATTTTGAACATCCTAGATTATAAATGTTGCTTTATCAACTGCTTATTTTAATGTTTTTGGCTATATTTCATTTTTAGACGTTTCAAAGTCTTATATTAAATGTCTAGGCGTGATAGATAACGTCACAGGGAACATCTTTCGTTAGAGAGAAAAATTTGCTAGGCGTCCTTTAGTATTCGCCGGCTCTGCGACGAAGATTTCACCGAATTGGTGGGGTCTATTAACCAGGTATGCTGCACACCACCTACCCCAGTAAACTGATTGTGATTTACAAGAGGAGAACCAAAAGCACTAGTTCCTATAAGCGGAGAAAGATATTTCAGAAGCGAATCAGGAATATGATTTATCTCGTCTCAGTCGTTTCTACGCGAAGCAGATGACTGGAGTATAGGCAACACACACTGCGTGCACACGCAGCGTGCACGGGCTGCCATTCAAGGACATAACCAATACGAAAGGACGCCTAGTGTCACCGGGAAGCATCAGCAGACATTTTGTCTCTAAAAAATTAGTTTTCCTTACTGTGATCTCTCACGCCTATACGTTTGAAGCAAAGCAAAGCAGCCTATACATCACATTCAATCCCACACTCACATTCTCGCGTGCAAACATCATGAAGATGGCCGTATTATAACACACTGCCGGCCTTTAAAATTGCAACATCTACATATACATTGATACTGCGCAAGCTATCGTGCGGTGCGTGGCAGAGGGTACCCTGTACCACTACTAGTAATTTTCGTGCTCCACTCGCAAATAGGGCGAGGGAAAAACGGCTTTCTACACTCCTGGAAATGGAAAAAAGAACACATTGACACCGGTGTGTCAGACCCACCATACTTGCTCCGGACACTGCGAGAGGGCTGTACAAGCAATGATCACACGCACGGCACAGCGGACACACCAGGAACCGCGCTGTTGGCCGTCGAATGGCGCTAGCTGCGCAGCATTTGTGCACCGCCGCCGTCAGTGTCAGCCAGTTTGCCGTGGTATACGGAGCTCCATCGCAGTCTTTAACACTGGTAGCATGCCGCGACAGCGTGGACGTGAACCGTATGTGCAGTTGACGGACTTTGAGCGAGGGCGTATAGTGGGCATGCGGGAGGCCGGGTGGACGTACCGCCGAATTGCTCAACACGTGGGGCGTGAGGTCTCCACAGTACATCGATGTTGTCGCCAGTGGTCGGCGGAAGGTGCACGTGCCCGTCGACCTGGGACCGGACCGCAGCGACGCACGGATGCACGCCAAGACCGTAGGATCCTACGCAGTGCCGTAGGGGACCGCACCGCCACTTCCCAGCAAATTAGGGACACTGTTGCTCCTGGGGTATCGGCGAGGACCATTCGCAACCGTCTCCATGAAGCTGGGCTACGGTCCCGCACACCGTTAGGCCGTCTTCCGCTCACGCCCCAACATCGTGCAGCCCGCCTCCAGTGGTGTCGCGACAGGCGTGAATGGAGGGACGAATGGAGACGTGTCGTCTTCAGCGATGAGAGTCGCTTCTGCCTTGGTGCCAATGATGGTCGTATGCGTGTTTGGCGCCGTGCAGGTGAGCGCCACAATCAGGACTGCATACGACCGAGGCACACAGGGCCAACACCCGGCATCATGGTGTGGGGAGCGATCTCCTACACTGGCCGTACACCACTGGTGATCGTCGAGGGGACACTGAATAGTGCACGGTACATCCAAACCGTCATCGAACCCATCGTTCTACCATTCCTAGACCGGCAAGGGAACTTGCTGTTCCAACAGGACAATGCACGTCCGCATGTATCCCGTGCCACCCAACATGCTCTAGAAGGTGTAAGTCAACTACCCTGGCCAGCAAGATCTCCGGATCTGTCCCCCATTGAGCATGTTTGGGACTGGATGAAGCGTCGTCTCACGCGGTCTGCACGTCCAGCACGAACGCTGGTCCAACTGAGGCGCCAGGTGGAAATGGCATGGCAAGCCGTTCCACAGGACTACATCCAGCATCTCTACGATCGTCTCCATGGGAGAATAGTAGCCTGCATTGCTGCGAAAGGTGGATATACACTGTACTAGTGCCGACATTGTGCATGCTCTGTTGCCTGTGTCTATGTGCCTGTGGTTCTGTCAGTGTGATCATGTGATGTATCTGACCCCAGGAATGTGTCAATAAAGTTTCCCCTTCCTGGGACAATGAATTGACGGTGTTCTTATTTCAATTTCCAGGAGTGTATGTGCCTCCGTATGAGCCCTAATTTCTCGTGTATTATCTTCGTGATCTTTATGCGCAACGTATATTGGAGCCAGTAGAATTATTTGGCAGTCAGCTTCAAATGACAGTTCTCTTAATTTCCTCAATAGTGTTTCTCGGAAAGAACGTTGCCTTCCCTACAGGGATTCTCATTTGAGTTCTCGATGCATCTCCGTTAACACTAGCGTGTTGTTCGAGCCTACCGGTAACAAATCTGACAGCCTGCCTCTGAATTGCTTCGGTGTTTTCCTCCAATCTGCCCTTGTACGAATCCCAAACACTCGATGAGCACTGTATTCAAGAAGAGGTCGTGCAAGCGTCCTCTATCCGATCTCCTTTACAGGTGAACCATTCTTTACTAAAATTCTCCAGATAAACCGAAGTCGACCATTCGCCTTCTTATCATAGTTCTCAGACGCTCATTCCAATTAATCTCGCTTTCCAACGTTACGCCCTGATATTTAAACAACTTGGCTGTGTCAAGCACGACACTAGCATTTCTGTATCCGAACTTTACAAGTTTGTTCTTCCTACTCACCCGCATCCACACCATGAAGGCGACATGAAATAAACGCAAAACCGGCCTGAAGTGTGCTATATGCAATGCTATGCAAACGACTGGCCTTTCAGTGCAACCATACAAAGTGAGTAGGCGTACGCCATGTACATTTTGTATGTAATGAAATATTACACACAAGATTTCTCATTCAGAAATCGCTTCTAAACGTCTTTTTTGTGGAAAAATAAGTGTTGCGCCTCGCGAAAGGGAAGGAGACGTCTAGAGGCAAGTGTCAGAGGCAGCAGCGTGGCCTATGGAGACTTCTGTGTTTCGTAGCGCGATATTGCTGCTCGTGTTGGTCGGGAGACTACGACCGTAATGAAAATATGGAGTCGATACGTTCAGGAGGTTATCCTAAAGCCACGCAAGATTTCAACAGCCCCACGTGACTGGCGCCCAAGGGGACACATATTTTTTCACTCTGCCATGCAGGATCATACAGCAACGTCACGCACATTGAATCAGAAAATAGGCTTGTTTACAGGGGACATAAACGGGCATGGGCAGCGTGACGAAGCGTGGAGCAGCAGGGCGCTGTTGACTGTTGTGGCTCCCGTTGACATGGCAACAGACAGTGACGCCCAGCGACAAGTCACTGTGTCTAATCTCAAAGGTAACTAACGCTCACGACCGATACGCGTGTATTTAAAGCAAACCTGATTTGTGTTCTCATAGTGGCGCTACTACGCAGCTCTCAAACGACTGGCGCCAAATGTGAATGGGCGTCATCTTGGAGATGTAGAAACAACTTTCATTTGTCTCGCACTACCCTTTCTTGGTGTTGGGACTTTTCCCCGTCAGTACACATGTTCCCATGCTGTTCGTGCTGTCGTGAAGCACCACGACGCGGTGTGTGTTGGCTACTGCTGTGGCCAGCATGGTTCTGAGTCTTTCATTCACCCGCTGGGAACATCTGATCTTGGACAGCCGACAGACTGGCACGCGAACAATCGCCAGCCATTACGACTGATGATCTTTGCCACAGAGTCGGTACGGAATAGAACGATGCACACGTATCTTTCGTTCAAGCTCAGTTCCATTCGATTGATGGCCCTTTTAGAGCCACTGCTGCTCTGCCACAAGCGGCAGTTCTATGTACCAAGTGTCCCATCCACATCTACATCATACTCCGGAAGCCAACCAGTAACTGGTTTCCCGTCCTACACTGCTCCTCTTGCAAATGGTACGTGGGAAGAATGACTGTCGCTAAGCAGAGTTGGCTTTAATTTCTGGAATTTTCTCGCCGTGGTTATTACGCGATTTGTATGTGGGAGGAAGTAATATGCCGGCTGGTGTGGCCGTGCGGTTCTAAGCGCTTCAGTCCGGAAACGCGTGACCGCTACGGTCGCAGGTGACTGATGACCTCAGAAGTTAAGTCGCATAGTGCTCAGAGCCATTTTTTTGCAAGTATTCCTGCCAAACTACTGCCCATTGCAAGACCATCTTCCTGTTTATAAATTTTGTTATTAAAAGTAAAATAATTGTGTGATAGGACCAGCTCTACCAGGTCAATGATTTCACATATCTCAGCCTTGGATAGCTTTTTGTGTTTTAATAGATTGTTTCTAATTATATGAATAGTGTCATGTACAGGAATGTTGGTGTAAAGGTTGACCATGTCCATTGAAGCAAATTTGGCACCCTCTGGTATTGGAAAGTCTTTGATGGGCTCAATAAGTTCATAGCTATTCTTAGCTGAAAAATTGTTTTCATAGGTCTAAAACTTACTAAGAATGTCTTTAAGTTTGTTGCTGATAAAATATGCTGGACTGTTTCTTGAGTTGACTATGGGCTGTATAGGGCAACTTTCCTTATGAATCTTTGGTTGCGAACGTAGTTTTGGTGCAGATGGGTTCATGACAAGGCATTTTAGAACATCAGAGTCAGATAAAAGGAAGTCAGAAGATTTTAGTAGTTTCTTTCTTAAGCTGCGCCTGAAATTTGTGTGTGGGATCATTGTGTATTTCATGTATGTTATCATTCTGGAAAAGTCTAGAGTTTTGCTGATATATTCAGATTCATCTGACTCTGATGTTCTAAAATGCCTTGTCATGAACCCATCTGCACCAAAACTACGTTCGCAACCAAAGATTCATAAGGAAAGTTGCCCTATACGGCCCATAGTCAACTCAAAAAACAGTCTAGCATATTTTATCAGCAACAAACTTAAAGACATTCTTAGTAACTATTACACCTATGAAAATGACCATAAGTGTGTAACTAAGTGGCAAAACTATCACCACAGCATAGGTGTAATAATGATGCTTCATCTTTATGTAAGTACAGATATGTTTTCGTCAAATACTGCCTTACCACTTACAATTGTCCCACTTGTATCTGTATACTCACCAGCAAATAATTTTTTATATTTATACAGTGAACTCCAAAAGTACAAACATGTACATGAATGTATAAAGACCTGAAGATGGGCGCAAGCCCGAAACCGGTCGTGTGAAAATAAATAACCTTTTATTGTGACTGGTAGCAGATAATTTTCTAACCCCATAAAGGAACAGTCACGGAGTTCGACAGCATCCACTATGGATAAAATTCACATACGTTTATAATTTTCCTCTTGAAAGACTCCATATTCATTTCGCAATGCTTGGAGATAAGATGACCACAGTAACACCACATAAAATTTAAAAAATGAATAGAGGAAGAACACCTGGTACATTTATTCACAAATCATTACGTCTTCTAACTAAAGTCATATTTAAAATGATTCTACAATGCAAAGCGCTAACATAGCGAATGAGCAAGAGAATGCCCGCATCTCCACGCCGCTAAAGGTCTTGTGGGGTCAGACGCTGTGTACTTAGATTTCTAATTTTGTAAACCTAATGGTTAATATTAAATTACTCACCTAAGAGGGGATTCCTAAATGAAACATGAAATAATAAATTAATTCTCCTTTGCGGCACAAACGCTTTGAAGCAAGAGCAATTTCACCAAATCTCCACGGCTCAAGACAGCAACCGTTCTCCACTGCATCCCTGGCACAAGTGTCTGAGCTTCCCTCGACTTCAGATCGATCACACTGCGTCCGTGGGCCCACAGACCTTCTACTTGTGGTCACTGTGTATCTTAAATCGGCATTTACTTGTTTAGATATGTTATTGGCGCACTGCTAATGTGACATTATTTTTGACCAAAACGACTGTCAGTGTGAGCATTGAAAGCCCTTTAGATGAAACGGAATCTGTTTCTGTTTATGATGACCGAAACATGACACGAAATTATGAAAACACGAACGATAAACTATGAAAATAAGAAGATTCTTTATTGCAATTAATTTAGTCTCTCACTGTAGGTAGCACTCAATGCTATACGCTGAGGTAACAAGAGCCATGGGATAGCGATACGCACATATATAGATAGTGTTACTATCACGTACACAAGATATAAAAGGGCTGTGCATTGGAGGAGCTTTTATTTGTACTCACGTGCTTCATGTGAAAAGGCTTCCGACGTGATAATGGCTGCGCGACGCAAATTAAAAGATTTTAAACGTGGAGTGGTAGTTGGAGCTAGACATATGAGACATTCCGTTTCGGAAATTGTTAAGGGATTCAGTATTCCGAGTTCCACAGCGTCAAGAGTGTGTCGAGAACAGCAAACTTCAGGCACTACCCCTCCCAACGGAGAACGCAGTGGCCGATGGCCTTCACTTAACGATCGAGGGCATTTCGTAGATTTGTCAGTGCTAACAGACAAGCAACAATAGATGAAATAACCGCTAAAATCAATGTGGGACGTACGAAGAACGAATCCCATAGGAGAGCGTAGCGCAATCTGGCGTTAATGGGCTATGGAAGCAGACGACCAACACGAGTGCCTTTGCCAACGGAGCGACATCGCCTGGAGTCGCGACGATATCGGTTGAACCCTTGACGACAGGAAAACCGTAGCCTCGTCAGGTGAGTCCCGGTTTCTCTTCGTAACAGCTGATGGTAGGTTTCGGGTGTGGCGCAGATCCTATAAAGCTATGGACCCAAGTTGTCAACGAGACACTGTAGAAGATGGTAGTGCCTCCTTAATGACGTGCTCCGTATTTACATCGAATGAACCGATCACTAACTCCTTCGGCTACTTAGAAACAATTTGTAGCCATTCATGGACTTCATGTTCCCAAACAACCATGTCACCGGGCCGCTATTGTTCACGATTGGTTTAAAGAACATTCTGGACAGTTCGAGCGAATGATTTGGCCACCCAGATTGCCCGACATGAATCCCATCGAAGATTTATGGGACACAATCGAGAGGTCAGTTCGTGCACACAATTCTGCACCGACAACACTTTCACTGTTATGGATGGCTACAGAGGCAGCATGGCTCAATACTTCTGCAGGGAACTTGCAACGGCTTGTTGAGCCATGCCAGATCGAGCAGCTGCAAAACACTGGAGAAAAGGAGGTCCAAACTATGTTAGGAGGTACCCCATGACTTTCGTCATTTCAGAGCATAAAAAAGGTGTCAATCATATTGACATAAAAAACGATGGTGGTACTGAACTACGCAATTGCGTGTAAATTCTTTGGCTGGACATGTCTACTTGTGTGGCATTCTGGATGAGAAGACTAGCAGAAACGTCGGTTGAGAGAATAAAACGAAAAAGATAACGAGAAAACCGATAAATACCAAGTGGAAGGATCCTTAAAATGTTATCTCTTTGTCATCTGCCATATGAAAAAACATACATTAACATTTTACGTACTCTAGTGCTGTTAAGTTCCAGTGCTTGCAAGGAAACTTTATTATGGTTGGTTGGTTGATTTGGGGGAGGGAACGAAACAGCGAGGTCATCGGTTCCATTGGTTTTAGGGAAGGACGGGGAAGGAAATCAGCTGTGCCCTTTCAAGGAACCATCCTCGCATTTGCCTGAAACGATTTAGGGAAATCACGGAAAACCCAAATCAGGATGGCCGGACGTGGGTATGAACCGTCCTCCTCCCGAAGGCGATTTATTTATTATATTAATTCTCGTAGGACCAAATTTAGGAGCAAATCTCCAAGGTCACTGAAAGTGTCAGTACTTGAAGCTATAATATAAAAGTAATAACAGATAAAAATAAAATGTTTATGAACCCCAAAGAAGTCAGTCCATAAGACAGAATAGGAGGAGTGACCCATGATGAAACTCTTCAGTTTCGATTAGAAAGCGCATAGATTACTGGTAGCTTACTGAAAATGGATGCAGCAATATATTGCACATCTTTCTGCACAAAAGTTAAGGAAGTTCGATCCAAATGCGGGTTTGATTTCTGCCGAGTATTAACTGAGTGAAAGCTGCTTATTCTTGGGGAAAAGCTAATATTGTTAACAAGAAATGACAGTAAGGAATATATATATATATATATATATATATATATATATATATATATATATATATATATATATATATATTGAGAGGCCAATGTCAAAATACCCAGACTCGTGAACAGGGGTCGACAAGAGGTTCGTGAACTTACACCACTTATTGCCCGAACCGCCCGTTTCTGAGCCAAAAACATCCTTTTAGAATGGGAAGAGTTACCCCAAAATATAATACCATACGACGCAAGCGAATGAAAATAAGCAAAGTAGACAAATTTTCGTGTTGAACGATCACTCACTTCAGATACCGTTCGAGTAATAAAAATGGCAGCATTAAGTCCTTGAACAAGATCCTGAATGTGGGTTTCCCACGACAGTTTACTATCTACCTGAACACCTAGAAATTTGAACTGTCCAATTTTACTAATCATATGCCCATTCTGTGAATTAAAACGTCAGGTTTTGTTGAATTGTGTGCGAAACTGTAAAACCCGAGTCTTACTGTGATTTAGCGTTAATTTATTTTCTACAAGCCATGAACTTAGGTCATGAACTGCACTACTTGAAATCGAGCCAACATCCTTTACTACCAAGCTAGTGTCATCAACAAACAAAAATATTTCAGAGTTACTCGTAATACTAGAGGGCGTATCATTTATATAAATAAGGAACAGGAGTGGCCCCAACACTGATCCCTGGGGCACCGCACACTTGCCTGTACCCCACTCAGACCCCACATCATAGCCATTCTCAGCATTGTGAATAATGACCTTTTTCTGTCTCTTGCTAAAGTAAGAGGTGAAATAATTGTGAGCTATTCCCCGAATTCCCTAATGGTCGAACAACTGAAGCAATATTTTGTGATCAACAGAATCAAACGCCTTATTTAAATCAAAAAATTTGCCTAGCGTTCGAAACCTTTTGTTTAACCCAACCAGTAGCTCACATAGAAAAGATAATATAGCATTTTAAGTCGTTAAATGACTTCTAAAGCCGAACTGTACAGTTGATAGCAAATAGTCTGATATAAAATGATCTATTATCCTTACATACACAACCTTTTCAATAACTTTAGCAAACACTGATGGCATAGAAATAGGTCTAAAATTATCTACATTATCGCTCTCTCCCTTTTCATAAAGCGCTTTACTACTGAGTACTTCAGGAAACTGACCATTCCTAAAGGAAAAATTACACATGCGGCTAAATACAGGGCTCACACGTGCAGCACAGTACTTTAATACTCTGCTAGGCATTCCATCATAACCATGAAAGTCCTTAGTCTTCAGTGATCTAATTATATCTCCCCAATGTCTATATCACACAGGAATATTTCAGACATCAATCTCGGAATGGCATTTGCCAAGAAAGTTATGTGATTCCCTGTAGAAACTAAATTTTCATTTAATTCACCAGCAATACTCAGAAAGTGATTGTGAAATACTGTACACATGTCTGATGTATCAGTGACAGAAACATTTTTAATACGAACCAACTTTATATCGTCGACCTTGTGCTACTGACCAGACGCTTCCTTCACAACTGACCCTGTGGTTTTCATTTTATCCTGTGAATTAGCTATTCTATTTGCATACCACATACTCTTTGCCTTCCTAACAACATTTTGAAGCACCTTACAATACTCTTTGTAATGGGCTACTGTAGCCCGATTGTGACTACTTTTAACTTTCCTATATAGTTTGTAATTGTATGTGACATTTGTTTGAGTACAAAAGCCTTTCAGTGTTAAAATTTGTGCGTAATGGTGTGAAAGGCCATTCACCCTTTAACTAACAGAATGCTCATCTATTAATGAAGAATGAATAAAAATATTGTCGATGGCTGTGCTACTGCTCCCCTGCATCTTAATTGGGAAAAACAGAGTTTGCATCAGATCATATGAATTTAGGAGATCTACCAACATCCTTTTTCTTGCTCCATCATATACAGAATTTATACTTTTTTGGTACTTCATTCAAAGCGAATCAAGAATCCTCTCTAGTTTGAGCAAAAAGTAAGTGTTAGGGGACCTATAAACAACAACAATTATAGGTTTAGTTTCACTAAATTCAACTGCCCCTGAACAACATTCAAATATCTGTTCAGTGCAGTGGACTCAAATGGAATACTGTTTTTTATGTACATAGCCACTCCCCCACCCCGCAAGGAAAAACAGGTATGCTAACCACTGCGCCACCTTGCTCGGTACTTTATCATGAAAACTCATAATATACTGTAAAAGCCTTTTTCGTATTTTACTCACACATACTTATCATCGAGTGAGTTATATTTCTGCCTTTGGAGGGAAAGGAACCGGGTTTTATTCCCATTACCTCCTCAGGCTTTTTCTGAGGTAACGATTTCTCGTAGGGGTTCACCCAGTTCGTGTGAGGCTAAATGATGAGCTGTTTGAATAAAGTAGCAGCAACATCATCAGGATTCACCTACTGGCTTTGATAACTGGAGCGATTGGTGACATACTCATCAAATGCACCATGGTCGTAGGTCGCTGTCATACCGTTTGTTAGGCAGCAGTCGGCGAGTCTTAACAACCATAAGACCTAATTCCTGAGTAGTGTTTACATTTGTTACTGATCTGTAAAATACGTGTCTTAGAAGAGCGTAAGAGGCGCACGGTTTCGTAATGGTATCCTTAGTGGTCATTTATCCATAGTAGATATAACATCCTACTTGGGACTGAACGATAATTTGTTAATTGTCATTCATGTAATATGGGATTGTGAGACGTTTAACGCTTCATCCAGCTCGGAAGCCTAGAAAAAGAAAAGAATAATGTTACCTAAAACTCGGCCTTTTCAACCAGAGTCTTCGACTGCAAGGTAGATTAACTTTTGCGCGCTTTGGACGTCTGCCAATAGAGTTGCCGTTCCGTTATCGGTTGTGGGAGATCTTACAAGAGATTTATGCAAATGCCACACAGCGTGTCCAAGAAACGCGCCTTCCACGGCTCGTGCGCCGCGGGCTATTCGTGAGTCCGGCAAGGTCATCGCCCGGCCACTGTCTTCGGTGCGTCAGCAGCGCTGGCCGCACAAAAGCCCATTGCTTGACAGAACAGAACGGTTACAGCGACACAAAAACGCTAAAGGTACTTTCATACGCATCGCGAGGTACGAAGGATGATGTCGATTGCTATCACGAAAGCAGCACGCTCTATGGACGGTGGGAACAGTTGTCCTATTCTAATCGCTCTGAAGTCCTTTCAAGATTATACATCGTGGAAGACTTCTGATTGGAAAGATGGTCAACTTATTGACTCACTAGCAGTTGTAGATTCTGAGGGATTCACATTCATTTTTTGCAGGTAAGCTATCATAAAAGGTAACAGATTAATGATTTATATCAATGTACCATGATGACTCTATGGAAGGAATGCAAGTACTGATGCTTTCGGTTTGAATTGCTGCATCACAGGGCCGCATGGTGGAGAATTCTCGGAATGCGGTTGACAACGTGATGATACTTGGTTTTTTGAAGACATTACGTGTGTGTTATCTTAAACTAGAAGACTATTACCGTCCGCCCCAGTAGCTGAGTGGTCGCCGACACGGTAGTTTAGCGTGTTCGGCCAGAGGGTTAGCTACCCTCTGAAACAAAAAACTGAGTCAACGGCTCCACACTGAACTTATACTGGTGTCATGGGACTTCCGCCCCGAACTAATGCAACGAACAATGTCGAACAAAATGAAAGTAAAAAAAAAAAAGTAGTCAGCGCGGCAGAATGTCAATCCTTAGGACCCGCGTTCGATTCCCAGCTGGGTCGGAGATTTTCTCCGCTCAGGGACTGAGTGTTGTGTTGTCCTAATCATCATCATCTCATCCGCATTGACGCACAAGTTGCCGAAGTAGCGTCAAATCGAAAGACTTGCACCCGGCGAACGGTCTACCCGACGGGAGGCCCTAGTCACACACTCGCACAACCATAAAATTCTTATATTTCAACAGTTGGTAAGATATGAGATCATGAGGTGGCGATCTGATATATTTCTAAAATTTACTGAACTATTTTATAAAATTTGGTAATTGCCTTGATCGCAGTAATACATTACTTTACAACGGACTGCTAGTTTTTCTGCTCTACATCCATCTTCAGAACTGTAAAAATAACAATGAACAGAAAATTGCCTTTAGGCTTAAATGAATTTCACAATCGCTTTTTCAAAGTAATAACGGTTAAATAGTGGAAACGTACCACTCAAGCTAGAAATTCTGTGCTTACGTACACTGTAGAATACAACGTCGTCACCTGAAATGGTTTCCCGGAATTGTGCAAATAAATCGAGAAATATCTATCAGTTAATGTGAACAATTAACAATTTTTGAGAACTACGTTATGTAAATACGTGTTAGAGCGCAAAAATAATAAAGGACTCGTACCATGCCCATCAGTGAGTCAAGCTTTCAATAAACTGTCGGTTATACCAACAAATTTACAAAGCGCGACTCCGAAACTATGGAGACAAACAAAAATTTACCTATCAGTAAAACACTAAACAAATTTCAAGCATAAATTATTTTAAAAGCATCATAATATGAAGATGTAGGCTACAACACAACAAAAACATACCATGTTACTTACGAGGCGTAACTGAGTATAATGTTGCCGTATGCTCGTCACGAAACGTAACACGTGAATTTAATTAATAACAGTGCTCTTTATTTCCTGTAATTGTAACCGTTCACACTTGTGTGGCAGCTGTGTACTATTACAGGTTGACACTGGCTGCCGCCTCGCCGACAAGCACACAATGGAATGATAGACATGCGTCGGCCAACTTTTGAGTTATGTATTTTTATTAATGACATATTACATTTCGTAATGAGTATATACAGGGTGAAAATTATTGAACTATATGAAAAAAACGCCCAGTAGTTACAAACTACGGCGTGCACACACTTTATTCAACATGTAAACGTCACTACAGATATTCGAACCTAGGTTATAACGTGTTCTATATGCCTGCCATCATTGGCGATGATGTGGTGCAGACAAATAGCGAAATTCTGCATGACCCGCTGAAGTGTCGGAACATCGACTCTGTCGATGACCTAGCGTTCGGTAGATACCGTACCATCAAGGAATATCGCACCGATTATTCCGTGAGTGGCATTGGATACCACACAGTTACCCGTTGAGGGTGAAGAGATTTCTCGATCGCGAAATGCTGATTCACAGTCCGCTAAATACGCCAGTTTTGCTTTTGACGAATCCATCGAAATGAAAATGGGCTTCGTCACTAAACCAAAAAATCATGTTCATACAAATTCCCATTATGCCCCGCGGCCAACCGTTCAGCTTGAACGTCCTAACGCAATCCGTTCAGAAGGTACGAGGATTTTATTTCATATAATACAATAAATGTCACCCTGTATCAACACTGCACTCAGGTGCGCCTCTTAATACGCGTGGTATGTTTATATCCAGCACCCTTTCATTGTCTGATGCTTTTAAAAATAATTTGTGTTGTAGGTTGTGTTAGTGTTTTACTTTGACTGAAGGTACTTTTCTTTTCCAACTTCGTTGGCATAACGACGGCTTTATTGAAAACTTGCCTTATTGACGACCATGGTACGTGTTCTTTATTATTTTCGCGCTTTAACACGTATTTAAATAATGTATGTCCATTATCTGACTGGTATTTTCTATTTATTTGCATAGGTCCGAGAAAAACGTACAGACGACGCCGCTGCAGCCTACAGTGTGCATAAACACAAAGTCTCTAGCGTGAGTGGCATGTTTTCACTGCTTAACGGTTAGTACTTTGAAATAATGTTTGTTCTTGAACACTGCGAGATTCGTTTGAGCCTAAAGGCAGTCTTCTGTTGTCATTTTTACAGGTTGTCAGGTTGCCTGAGATGCGAAATTAATACTCAATTGTAAAGTAATGTATTATTGAAATCAAGACACTTAAAAAAGCATAACGTTTCTGTAAGTTTCAGGGGTGTGTTATTCAGTTTTGTCGAAGGTTTATAAGGAAATCTTCTCCATAATTTTCAACAGTTAAAAACGAGTGTCTGAACTGAAATAGTGGCCATGTCTAACTCAAAGATGATCCACATGAAACACAACCGAAAACGTCTGCAACAGATAAGAGCATCGAGGAAGTGCACATATGGTATTATTCGACTGGTGACTAAAAATGTCCTCAACAGCCGACTGATTGGGTTACTATGGCTCTAGTTCGTGGTTGGAAACTGGAGACTGTGTCAGGGCTGGAGACTTAACAGCCGAGAAGTTATTGCTTATCGTACATTTCAGATATGTGAAGTGTATAACAGAGATCGTGGTTCATCTTACTATATGTCTACAATGCCGTTGGTTCTTAGGACAAGGAATCGTCGTAACGTAAACGAATCAGTGTCTGTGTCCGTATGGGTTAAAGGTGCATTGAACTGTGACAAGATTAAAGTTGTTGGTGATGTGGCACATTGCTATAGAAACTGAAATAAAGTATCTGTCCTTTCCTTGAGAAAATAAAAAAGATAGTAATAAATATTACACGACCGCAAAAAACAAACCTATTGGGTCATGGTAAATGACCCATTCCAAGTCATCCAGATACTGATTCACCAACAGACACTGACATCTCACAGGGGGAAACCACGGCAAAGGGTGGAGCTGTGCTCCCATCTTTGACTATATACCGGGTGATCAAAAAGTCAGTATAAATTTGAAAACTTAATAAACCACGGAATAATGTAGACAGAGAGGTAAAAATTGACACACATACTTGGAATGACATGGGGTTTTATTAGAACCAAAAAAAAGTATTGCTAGACGCGTGGAAGATCTCTTGCGCGCGTCGTTTGGTGATGATCGTGTGCTCAGCCGCCACTTCCGTCATGCTTGGCCACCCAGGTCCCCAGACCTCAGTCCGTGCGATTATTGGCTTTGGGGTTATCTGAAGTCGCAAGTGTGTCGTGCTCAACCGACATCTCTAGGGTTGCTTAAAGACAACATCCGACGCCAATGCCTCACCGTAACTCCGGACATGTTTTACAGTGTTGTTCACAAAATTATTCCTCGACTACAGCTATTGTTGAGGAATGATGGTGGACATATTGAGCATTTCCTGTAAACAACATCATGTTTGCTTTGTCTTACTTTATTATGCTAATTATTGCTATTCTGATCATATAAAGCACCATCTGTCGGACATTTTTTGAACGTTTGTATTTTTTTGGGTTCTAATAAAACCCCATGTCATTCCAAGCGTGTGTGTCAATTTGTACCTCTCTATCTACATTATTCCGTGATTTATTCAGTTTTCAAATTTATACTGACTTTCTGATCACCCGGTATATATAAACATTCATTTACTGCCAGTTGCTACGATATACTCGTATATCTTCGATATGCTAGTGTACTATGTACGGCGTTCTAGAACACCGGGTACAATACACTTTGCTTGGAGAATTGATGGTAAGAGAGATTTGTGCAAGATGAACTGAAAGTTGGCAAAGAGCAAATGCCAAAAAGAAATTCTTAGTAAGGTTGGGACTTCCAGCAAAATTCGTGCGCTGATCTGTTGCTGCAGATAATTTTCTTCAATTAGAAGCGAAAAAGAGGTCACAACAGTGTATAGAACCCAATGAATCAGAATTACAAAGGCTAATGTGATTTTGCCTTAAGGCCGTTTCCATCTGGGGTTCAAAATGGGTTCTTATCTCATCTCGAAAACACAGGCAATAACTGTCGAATGTTATGCAAGTCTTCTGGGCTAGTGAACGTAAAAATATGCGAGATGAGAGTTGGAGCGAAAATGAAAAATGCAAACTTAGCTGCCAGAATACTAGTAAGCCCCATAAAATAAGAGATTGGTTGGTTCGTATGGCTGTTGATGGTGTGGGTACGACTCTCAACCGCTGACGTAAGTCGTTTCAGTGAATTGGTGTGTACGTGGCAGTCAGTTGTATGGAATCACTGCAGTAAGCTTTGTCGAAGTGAGGACGTGACAGAAAGGTAGAAAGGAACTATGGTGTTTGGGTATGCCCTTGACTCCATCACAAATGAAGTTTCCCAGTTTGTACGTAACAGCGCGGGGTGTCCAACGTGTCAACAAGCAAAGATGTATCGCTGGCAGACAGGTACTGAGGTGACGAAAGTCCTAGGATACCTTCTAATATAGTTCGGACCTCCCATTGTCCGGCGTGGTGCATCTTGACGTGGCAAGGACTCAACAAGTCTTTGGAAGTCCCCTGCAGAAATATTGAACCATACTGCTTCTATAGCTGTCCATAATTGTGGAAGTTTTTCAGTACAGGATTTTGTGCATGAACTAACCTCTCGATTATGTCCTGTAAATCTTCGATGGGATCCATATCGGGCGTTGTGGGTGGCCAAATCATTCGCTCGAACTGTCCCGAATGTCGATCAAAACAAACGAACAGTTGTGGTGCCGTGACATGGTGCATTGTCATCCATAAAAATTCCGTTATTCTTTGGGAACATGAAGTCCACGAATAGCTGCAAATGGTCTCCAAGTATCCGAACATAATCAGAGGACACAGTCTATTCCATGTAAACACAACTCATACCATTATGGAGCCACCACCAACTCGACAGTGTCTTGTTGACAACTTGGGTCTGTGATTTCCTGGGGCCTGCGCCGCTCTCGAATCCTACCATCAGCTCTTACCAACTGAAGTCCGAACTCATGTGACTAAGCCACGGTTTTCAGTCGTCTAGGGTCCAACCGATATGGTCACGAGACCAGGAGAGGCGCTGTAGGCGATGTCGTACTGTTAGGAAAGGCACTCGCGTCGGTCGTCTGCCGCCATAGCGTATTAACACCCAATTTCACTGCACTGTCCTAAGAGATACATTCATCGTGTGTCCTACATTAACTTTTGTAGTTACTTTACAGTGTGTTGCTTGTCTGTTAGCACTGACAACTGTTCGAAAACGCCGCTGCTCTCTATCGTTAAGTGAAAGCTCCAAGCCATTGTGTTATCCGTGGTCAGACATAATGTTTGAAATTTGGTATTTTCGGCAGTCTCTTGACACTGATTAGATATCGGAATATTGAGTTCCATAACGATTTATGAAATGGAATATTCATGCATCTAACACCAACTACCAGTCTGCGTTCAACGTCTCTTAATCCCCGCTGGTGCATATTACGTAATACGTTGCGGAGTATGAAATTTAGCTAACTTATTGAATTTTTCTTTAGACTTCGTTGGAGGTGTCCATCTCTAATCAATCTCGAGAAAATTGATCTGACGTAGTACACCCATTTGCGATCGCGCTGCCCCAGCGATAAAGCCAGAGTGAAATATCCACAACATCCATCATATTTCATAAACGGTTTGAGTTACCGAAATGACAGCTTGGTAAATGATAGCACTCAAAGAGGAGAGTATTTTGCCGTATGGTTATTATGAAAAACTTCATTATCTACCGTTTATTCCCCTAACTACAGACTTTTACGATGAAAGAATGTAATTTTTAAGGGACATCGATAGCTGGTGAAACGAGAAATGCTGTTGGTTTTGGAAAAACTTAAGTGAAGTCATTACACGTTTATTTTGTACCGAGGATGTGCTTAACAAACTCAATAAACCACTGTTTCAGAATTGTTCCGCAACTGCACCTGCACAACGTGTTAATGAGGCGAGACTGTGTAAACTCCGCTGAGTTTGATAAAAAGAAGCAAATTTTAACATGGGAACAAGAGAAATGTGTAGGTTTTACTCAAAATTCCCCACTCGTGACTCTTCTGAATGTTACAAATAGTTAACAAACAAGGAAAAATAAATTGCTGCATTTAACCTGTAACGTGACTCTAGGCGGCATGTGCAAGAAGCGAAATGCGAGTACTGTTGACGTCTAAGTGCAGCCACTGGTGGTAGAACGAGGAGATTGGGGCGCGTCCCGGAGTTTTATGACCTCGGAGTAACCGTTAATCGTCTACTTCGAAAAGGAAGTCTCCTGGAAACGACTGAGAAAGGCAGCGCCCAAATTCTCCCTGTTGGGACACTGGAAGCAGACAATGCCATCGTTCCTCAGAGGTTTCCCATCCTGACTGGGCGTCAAGCAGTATATCAGTATATATGAGAAGTTTTCTGTGTTTGACATCTCTTTCAATAAGTAGAAACCTTTCAAATTTTCAGAGCATTCTAACGGCTGTCGCCATTTTGGAGAATTACTACGTTCTCTCTTTATGATCCTATCACAGATCACATTCAGGGATCCTGTTCTGCAGTATGGAAGGAATCTGGCTATCGTTGTACCTTTACTGCCTGATTTTGCTTTGAGGGGAAAATCTGCTTGTAAAGCACTAAATACATAGAAGTAAAATTGATAGTAAGAACTGAGTTGTACCAGAGTGTTAATTGTAAAGAGGGGATCAATATTATGTAGGAATATAAACCTGAACTTAATTACTTACTGCCTCTTTCTTTGTTATATGACATACCAGTATTCACGTAGGACTCTCAGCACGCGGTGATGCTGGCTTCTGTTGTAATGCAATAGGGTGATAATAAAAGAAATACAGTTACAGTTCAAATGATACGAACTGGCCATTAATTTGCGAACACTGAGATCGTTTCTTTTTCACTATAAATTCCTCCTTAGTGTAGTGACCTATCAACGTTAAGTATTTCGCTACTTGAAGTCGGGATTTTAGCTCTTGTTTTAAGTGGTACCTCCATCATCTTCGAGAGGAGAGAAACGAAGTTGCTGCTCGCTGTTTAGTGGAAGCATACTCGTAGGTCATATGGTAGACGCACACTGGATGTGTTTCAGCGTACTGCAGTGTCAGTACAGTGGCAATTCGAGCTACATGTAAGAGCAAAAGCTTTGAACTAAAGCCTCTCGTTTCCAAGTGCGGCTGAAAGATTCTTGCTATGCCAGTCTGACACAGTAACAATGTTGAATTCCATTTTTCTGTGATATTTTAGTATTCGTATGTAATTCACGTTAGATGTATGTCTGGCATACTAGGGCAAACAGAGAGCTTTCCCTATATGGTAGTTATTTATGTCCCCCGTATACGGCGGCAAATTTCGTTTGGTCAAAGATGTCACGTCAGCTGTTCTCAGTACGACAAATGAGCAGAGCGCAAAATGTGAGCATTCTTCAAGCTGGGTATCTTAGGTCATAGGGGTCGTAGGTCATAGAGTAGAAATACCTCTGAAGCGAGCATTGCATTCTCCGCATGTTGTCAACATTAAGCTGGAACTGTCACTTTATTTGGGGACGACGTTGTCAGTTTAATGCCAGTTCACAATGGCCGTCACGTCACGTCAATTCACGTCACATCAAACGATTTCACAATGCGTTCCAAATGGCGCCATTCACAAAAGCCGTCAACGGACCGCCATGTCACATCACGGCACATTGAGGTTTCTCGCGAATAAGGTTTTGACGGTATCGTCGACTGGCAGCAATGTAGGTTTACCTACTTTCGCCGCGATTAGTGATGGTATAGAAGTGAATTTCATTCTGTTGTTTTTTCTTAATCTTAATTTTATTATTATGCTTTGTTTTCGTGGCAAATTGCGAATGTTCCATGACAACTTGAATATTTTGTCCGTTCAGTATTATTGCACAAGCGAGATCAGATACCTGAAAGTGAAAAATTATTTAAGTTCTACAATAACAGAACGGAGCAGACGCCCACAATTTATATAAATAATAAGTTAATGAAGCAATTTCTACTGAATAATGCTCTAAGTGAGGGGGTAAGGTAAACAGGTCCCATTTATTCCTTTATAGATATTGTTGGAGGTGTTTGTATGTATATAGCTCCCTAGTACATAAATGTTAATGTTTTCAAATGCTATTCCACTTCTAAGCATTTTAACAAACAATATTGAACAAGAACATACGTTATGAAGTTTGGCTCAGATGGCTCCGAGCACTATGGGACTTAACTTCTGAGGTCATCAGTCCCTTAGAACTTAGAACTACTTAAACCTAACTAACCTAAGGATATCACACACATCCACGCCCGTGGCAGGATTCTAACCTGCGACCTTAGCGGTCGCGCGGTTCCAGACTGTAGCGCCTAGAACCGCTCGGCCACTCTGGCCGGCTTTATGAAGTTTGCTTTGGCCATTTGTCGTCCTTATTTCCTCAATGCCGATACTATACTCTGACTTTTTGTGTCATGGATGGGGATTCATAGCCCTAGTTTCGTCTTTCGGTAATGAGCTAAGCCTGACGTTGCGTGACGGACAGTGTAGATTCACGATGACGTGACGGTGCAGTTCGTATCGCCCGTTCATGTTGCTGTTCAAAGCATCCACTTTATTCTAGGTATCAAATGGTATGGTGTCTACAAAACGCCTATACCAAATCACAGCACCTGCGAAGGGATATGTCTGTACTAGTGAAAATGACACTCAGAATTTATAGTGAGGTAAAACGTGTAGCGAGACTAGCAGCGAGCCTATAAATGAAATATCATTGCCATTTATACATAAGAACCAGACGGTAATCTTACAATAGGACGCATTACGGATAAAGCTACGCCGTCGCGATCACGTAATCACGGTAGCAATGTATATTGGCAACATAAAATCAATTCTACGCATCTGAATGCTCACTCTAGAGCTCTATTCTGTGACGTAGATACAGTATTTAGGGCAAATGGGCGATCAAAGGACGGCCGACACTTACTCGTGGAGACACATTTGGTACACTTTGAAGATAGACGTTGCCTTTCGTGGATCTTGCCGCCGCTGCTGTTCGAGCAGCTTGGGTGATACGATACTTGCGTAAGAGAGCGATAATTAATTTTATATCGTTTTTTATCATTACTTAGTCGTCTGTTTGATTATCGCAGTCATTTCCATAACTTAATTCATGAAACTGGACGTTAAAAATCTCTTGAGCGTGAGACTTAATATTACCTTTCTCGTTTATTTCATAAATGATATGCCTTGCAGTGTTTCTGCACATATAATATTTCGTAAGCGAGGGTGCCAAGGCGATGGTTGTCATGTTCATTTGTGTGTTCACATGCGGTTATTACGATCGCTTGTCGCCCGAGAATCAAGTAACTAATCGGGAATTTGGTAGGTTGAAATTTTTGTTGTGCTAGTAACTTCCTGGAGCGGAAATTCTCGGTAAATTCGAGGTTTTGCGTGGCTAGAGCGTACCAAGCCCTTTGCCTTATCAGCCAGTGGCTAATAAGGTAAGAATACCTGCAGCTTCAAGACGTTTCTATTTTGTTAATTATGGGAAACAGAGGCCTCTTATAAGCGCCTCTCGTGCTGTTTCGGAATATACTGGTAATGTTTTTATTACATTTGACCGTACCGTCTGTGCCTGTACATAGCACATTACGAAATAAACCGTGCATAGTACATTCATATATTTATGAATCTCCAACCAGAGCACGGTTTATGTGAGTCACTCTCCTTCCGACACTACGCAGGGTGTCCGCACTACATTAAGTTGGACCTGGAAGTGTTAGGTACGTAGGCAGTAAGGCCAACTCCGAATAACGTATCACAAACTTGAAAATATATTTTGAAAATCCTTCAATGGAAATAACCAATTACATTTTCATTTGGTAACTGTTGATCGTACGTGAGTGTTATTTATTGTTTGAGTAAGTTCGGACCCAGTACTGCAATAAAGTTTATACCCGTCGTACATTATGCAAACACGTTTATGGACAAGAATCACAGTTTAATTTAGTAATGTTACGGAAGTTTCTCAGAGATACAGTCAGAAATATTTTGATAATAATTCATGTTCACTTGTATGTAAGCAAGGCGGCAAAGCAGCGCATTCGATTCGTTAGCGAATACAGTATGTCCATAAAAATACTTTCGTCCGATTCTTGATTATAATCAGATCACATTTCAATAAATCATTAGTCACAATTTTACCACCTTCCGCATAACGCGATTTACATAATATCAAATTACGAGCCCAGGCACTCTACTTAAATGTTCATACACGGTGCCAGGTGCGATGACACAGCGCTCACGCCACATGATGAGTATGTTTAGAATACGACAGAGGCTGAAGGGTCGAGTTATAGTATTATGGGTACATTAAATACCGTGTAATTTACGTTGGTAGCTCAATTTTTTAATTAACAGTCTAAGAGAAAAGTACACTTTGTGAGATTTAGCTACAGAATTGCCTTGTTCGTGAATAATTTATGGTGGGTCGGACAAATGCGATGTGTGATGAACACTTGCGCCTTTGCTTTAAATTATTTCGCCCATACGTTTTGCAGCGTGCGAAGAATACATTCGTATTTTTCTCCTCGGTTCAAGATTTGTTTCGTTCTTGTCCGCTAACCTCAAACTCAAAGTGCTGCTGGAATTTTTGAAGCTTTAGTGGATACAGAACAATACAGGAGATGGTAGGGCTGTCTTCAGATCAGACATAAACGTTATATGTGTGTGTATTTTTGTTTAAATAACGCAAACTTAATTCCGTTGAGTTTAAATATTCATTATAAACAGATGCTTATCCATCATAGTCGTTAGTCACATGTAGTTAAATAATCAATCTTAGTGAGATCTACCCTTTTAGTCAGTATCAATCTAAAATGCTTCTACAATTAATGAGTAGCCAGATGTGCGGGCATAGAAAGATTAAGTAGCTACAACTGCACATCAGTCGCTTTAGGCTCGATGCACACGAACGAGTAATAGCCGTTCGTGCTCGCAAGAGAGATCGCCGCGCCAGAAATAGTTTCACTGCACACAGAGCGACATCGCAGCGATAATCGCTCAGCAGTGCATGATTGGAAGCCAACCGGCACGCACGTAGAAGGAAGAAAGCAGGTAGTGTTTACTTATTTCGTTTGTGAATACATTAACAAACGCAACACGTGGTTTTTGACTCATCTAATGATGAGTTCAAAGCTACTGAAAAGAGCGTTCGTGACACTACTTGTAGATTTAAGAGCAAATGACAGTAATTTCTTTATTTTCAAATGAATCTATAGTAGTTTGATGAATTAACTGTAAAAGAGCATCTGTAATGTCAGCTATTTGTCTCTTACAGATATCTGGGTAGTGACGACACTCTTAAGTGACGTGCATTATCAATGCAGGAACGCCCATACAACACTGTGGAAAACAGTAAGCAAAATTTGCAGAGCTGTGTGGGAAGTATTTCGCAAAGAGTGCATACCGAATTTCACAGAATAAGGTGGTAGAAAAATACCAGAAGATTTGGAATGTATGCTACGTAATCTGGAGAATGAAATTTCAACTCAAGGAGAAAGGTCACTTAACTGTAGAATACATGTTTCCGCTGATTACTTTGCAGACAATGCTGACAAAGTATCATGGCACATCTAGTAAATCTCCTCGGTAACAATCGTAATGAATACTGAATCACTTTCCACACGAAAGTGAAAAACTGTCCAATCTATACCATTATTAAAATTTGTGGATTGATGTTATTAACTAAAGATTTTATCATTCTGATTAAAGGGCTAGTACCAGGGAGCAAAGCATTTTCTGCTTACTGCTATTTCAAGTTTTAAATGCCCACATTCGAGCAAAAGAGCCGCCCTTTGAACACAAAGAGAAAATTGTTTAACACTGATGTTTTTTCCTATATCATTTTTCTCATGATTCGGTTTCGCAGCAAAATCATCACAGAACCTTCCACACTTGAAACCACGCAGATCTCTTCTTAATCCTATAATGGTATTCCTTCCGAGATATGTCCCATATTTCAGAGTATTTTTTCATTCCTTAAATGAACAATTCCGCGTCCAAACCGGCTGCATCCTTGGTAGGCTGAAGACCAACTGTTGCTGGGATTGTGAACGCAGTCACCTGTAACGAAGGCTGCTTCGCTGTGGTAGGCCAGATCGCTGCGATACAGCATTGGAGGGCGAGCACAATTATCTCGCGGCTAGTTCGCAGCTACATCGGCGTAGTGATCGCTGCTCCATTGTTTCACACCCACTGCTGAAACGCGCGAGAAAATGACGCTGCGAACCCACATGTGCGCATCGAGCCTAAGGCTCTGAAGGCGTTTTGGTGAGCGGAGTCGTTTCCTACGGTGACGTGGTCGCTGTGCAGAATTGGCTAACGCCCAGCGGGTAGCGGCTGCGGCGGTTATCGCGGGGCGGCCATCGGGAATCCCAAACATTACGCAGACTGAGTGTCGTCATACATCGACGAAGGCGAGTACTTCAAGGCAATGAGACGCCGCTAAGCCTTCTGGGAAGTGCTTATATACGGCGTGATCGGCACAACATCTGCCCTCTACACTTAATGAGCTACCGAGAAACTTTTTGCGAGTGCATATCACGATTCGCAACTTGTTTCTTTTTCCATTCCTTCACGTAGGGCGAGTTGCGTCGGTTTTATTCAAACCTACTGTCTTCCAAATGAGAAAAAAACACACATCGGCGGGGACGCTAAAGATCAGAATGTCTGGTCAAAATTCGCTTAGTGTTTTATTTATTTATACTTACTTGTTTATCAATCCAGTGACCTCTTCACACAATGATATAGGGTTTGGCATCATAATAAGTCGAAAATGATTATATATTAATAAAGGAAAAGAATTTCCGATATGAGTCCGCGATCATCACGAAACTGCGTGAACAAACTACGTAGCTAAGTAAAATGTCTTAATTTATTACGGCGTTTCGACACCTGCCGTCGCCATATATCTGCACTTAAGATAAAGGGGATGTAAAGAGTGACATGCATTTGTTGTGCAACATTGAATTACCAAAATTTAAAAAGTTACAAAATGTTTTAAAAGATTCACTCACCAAAAACCTCTGAACTTGCGAAAGAAGGTTCAGTGGGAAATTAAAATCTGTACCTGATCGGGGCGTAAACTAACAACTAGCTTTAAAGTTAGATGCAGATGTAAGCTCTAATCGACAGGCGGTACTACTGTGAAGAACATCACCTTCAAATTTTACTTTTATTTTATTGCTATATTTACACCTTCCATACCTAATTACAGAAAAAACGGAAATACGTGGTGGTTATAATTAAACTTTAGCTATTTGATAGGGCTACCATACAAGACGAGTGATCATAGACGGTGAAACTTTGTGGGAACATTTTTAAGGACATGCGGAAAAGATGTAACAAATAAATCATGAAAGAAACAAATTTCAATTTACACATGAGGGAGTAACATTTGTTAATTGCGTACCATGTTACCGTTCCACCGCGCGGTATTAGCCGAGCGGTCTGGGGCGCTGCAGTCATAGACTGTGCGGCTGGTCCCGGCGGAGGTTCGAGTCCTCCCTCGGGCATGGGTGTGTGTGTCTGTCCTTAGGATAGTTTGGGTTAAATAGTACGTAAGCTTGGGGACTGATGACCTTAACAGTTAAGTCCAATAAGATTTCACACACACACATTTTGTTACCGTTCCAAGTTACAAACGTTGCTCAGCCATCTGCGTCCACGACAACCTGAAACTGAACTAGAGATACCGTTTCACAGTTGTTCGCAGCACTCTTCGAACGGTGGACCCCGGGATTTTGAGTTGTCGTGACAAAGCTAGTGCACTGCTTAAAGATCGCAAATGGTTCATATGGCTCTGAGCACTATGGGACTTAACTTCTGAGGTCATCAGTCCCCTAGAACTTAGAACTACTTAAACCTAACTAACCTAAGAATATCACACACATCCATGCCCGAGGCAGGATTCGAACCTGCGACCGTAGCGGTCGCGCGGTTCCAGACTGTAGCGCCTAGAACCACTTGGGCACCCTGGCCGGCTTGAAAATCGCACATTGCGTCCAACATTCTCAGCGATGGCAACAGTGACTTCTTCAATAACATACGGCGCAGTTGTCCATTGAAATATCCCCTTAGAAAAATTATAAATGACTGTGCAATATTTTTAGCGCAACGCAATCTGACTTTCAAAAATCCCTACAAAAGAATGGCCCTGAGTTACAATAACCTATACCTTTCATGAATCACTTACCTCACAAAAATCTTGAACTACTGCAATACAGCGAGCGCCACTACTACCAGCTAAATAAAAGATTCTAACTACTGAAGGCAAGGCACTAACTACTGATAGGCATAGTTAGCAAATGAAGGATTTTGATAGAGAACATACAATGTATTTACCTTAATAGTGTTCAAAAGTCATTACATATATATATATATATATATATATATATATATATATATATATATATATATATATATATCAGTTCATGATATCCAGTATTAGAAATTTACTCTTTCTGGCGCACACACGTTCAGATTGTCCGCTCTTAAAATTCTGCCAACTCTCTCCCCACATCCACCACTGCTGGCGGCTCACCTCCAACTGCGCAACGCTACGCGCTGTTAACAGCCAACTGCCCAACACTACAATAGGAAATTTCAACAATGCAAACCAGACACAGACTTCACACAGCACAGCCAGTAATTTTAATACAGAGCGCTACGTGGCGTTACCAACATAAAAACTAAACAGCCTACTTACACCGTCGTCCTCTCCCTGGAGGAATTCCCAAATCACCAGTTAATTCGAGCTTCCCAATAAATTTCTTCAACGCGGTGGGGGACGAGGACATTTCCGTATGCCGTTAATGTGAAGAGCAGCAGCGCTATTGCTGTTGTTTTGATAAAACTGCTTTACGAGTAAAGCTCTGCTCACCTTATCTAGACCCATTTCGACTCTCTGCAACTTCACTGAACATCATTTCCATATACCCATACGGTAAATAGTTTTCTCTCTACGTTAGCTCAAGCAGCGAAAGTATAATTATAGACCCCCTGTACTTTACAAATACAAACAATCTAATTATAAAACACAAACAAAAGTGGAACAAAGATTTCAAAATATTTCAATTTAGTAATGCATCTGATTTAATTTTTATTATATATTTTTCGGCTTAAGATATTGTAGTGTATTCTTTCGTGGAATTATATACTGAAGCGCCAAAGAACCTGGTATAGGCATGCTTATTCAAATACAGTTATATGTTAACGGGCAGAATACGGCTCAGCTGGCGGCAACACCTGTGCAAGACAACAAGTGTCCAGTGCAGTTGTAGATCGGTTACTGCTGCTAAACGGCAGGTTATCAAGCTTTAAGTGAGTTTGAACGTGGTGTTACAGTCGGCGCACGATCAACAGGACACAGCATCTCCGAGGTAGCGATAAAGTGGCGTTTTTGCCGTATGACCATTTCACGAGTGTACTGTGAATATCAGCAATCCGGTAAGACATCAAATCTCCGACATCGTTGCTACCGGAAAAAGATGATGCAAGAATGGGGCCAACGATGACTGAAGAGAATCGCTCAACGTGACAGAAGTGCAACTCTTCCGCAAACTGCTGCAGATTTCAGTGTTGGGCCATCAACAAGTGTCAGCGTGCGAACCATTCAACGAAATGTCATCGATGTGGGCTTTCGGAGCTGAAGACCGACTCGTGTACCCTTGATGGCTGCACGACACGAAGCTTTACGCCTCGCCTGGGCCCGTGATCCCCGACATTGGACTGTTGATGACTGGAAAATTGTTACCTGGTATGATGAGTCTCGTTTCTAATTGTATCGAGAGGATGGACGTGTACGAGTATGGAGACAACCTCATTAATCCATGGACCCTCCATCTCAGCAGGGACTGTTCAACCTGGTGGAGGCTCTGTAATGGTGTGAGTCGTGTGCAATTAGGTGATGTGGGACCTCTGATACGTCTAGATACGACTATGACCGGTGACACGTATGAAAGCATGCTGTCTGATCACCTACATCCATTCCTGTCCACTGTGCATTCCGACGGACTTGGGCAATTCCAGCAGGACAATGCGACACCCCACACGTGTAGAATTGCTCTTCTGAGCTTGAACACTTCCGCTGCCCACCATACTTCCCAATATTTTTAGCGCAACCCAATCTGACTTTCAAAAATCCCTACAAAAGAATGGACCTGACTGACATTATCCTATACCTTTCACAAATCACTTACCTCATCAAAAATCTTCGTTACTCGAACTACTGCAATACAGCGAGCGCCACTACTGCCAGCTAAATAAAAGATTCAAACTACTGAAGGCACTAACTATTGATAGGCATAGTTAGCAAATGAAAGATTTTGATAGAGAACAAACAATGTATTTACCTTAATAGTGTTGAAAAATCATAATATACATAGCAGTTCATGACATCCAGTCTTACAAATTTCAAAACTCCGCCATTTCTCTCCCCACATCCACCAGTGCTGGCGGCTCACCTCCAACTGCGCAACGCTACGCGCTGTTCACATCCAGCTGCCCAACACTACAATGGCAGACAACAATGCGAACTAGCCACAGACTGCACACACCACAGCCAGTAATTTTCATACAGAGCGCTACGTAACGTTGCCAATAAGAAAACATAAACAGCCTACTTACATAGCCCCCATTCTCCCCACAAAAAATTTTTCAAATTGTTTTGGGCACTGGCCAATACATATTTGTTAAAATTTTTTCACAATTACAATAACAAAGAAATCAAATGCACACACTTATTGATACAATGTTGGTCAAAGCTAAAATTTTCTCACAGTCCATAAAGACAGTCCTGATCATTCATCACAGTAAAATTGCAGTTTTTTTTCTCAAAGTCTGAGCAGTAAAAGAAAATGCACACAGAAGTAGTGGATTTCCATGCAGTCTTCAAGAAGTAGTTGTGGGGCGGGGGGTGGAAAATTTTACGGTGGTATAAATGTTTGAATGTTGTAACACTTCCCGGCCGATGCACCATATGTGGGGCGGCGGGTAGAAAATTTTCTGTTGCATAAACGTTTGAATGTTGAAACACTTCATTTCCTGGCCGATGCACCATATGTGGGGCGGCGGTTAGAAAATTTTTTGTTGCATAAATGTCTGAATGTTGAAACACTTCCCGGCCGATTAACCATATGTGGGGAGGCGGGTGGAATTAATTGTTATTTAAATGTTCCTATTATTTATGCTGTTGTTTTGCCGTTCTCAACACTGGCTCTCTAACTACAATATTGGCAACCAGAAAGTCGTTAGCAAAACGTGAAGCCTGTAATTAGAATTCCTAGTGCCCACTTCATCTGAGAAACACACTTATAGCTGCAGCTTATAGCTCTGAGGAATTAGGAGATTGTCTGGGATTCATAATCAAAAACGATTTTGATTAAAATAGTTCAGTATATTCTGAAAGTCACAGATGAAAAAAAAAGAAGAATCCACACAATCTGACTAACAGAGCAGTTCTGAGTCTAATGCGCTGATGCAACTATAACTGTCCAAATTAAATGTTTAAGTGAATGCTCGACATAATTTGATGATAATGTTCATCAAACGCCACGCTAAATAATGGCAGAATGTCTGTCCCGCGGCGGCACGTGAAAATACGACATACGCAAACTGACGATAGATAATTAAAGCCATCCCAGAATTAACACTTCACTCGAAATTGATTTCATGGTTACGCGTATCCCGAGTAACTTAATACGGCATCCGAGGCTGTTTATAGCAATGATACCGACGCGACGCGACTCCCGACACAGATGGCGTGCTATTCAGCGTCTGGAGAGAACTGGGGCCTTGCTTCCTCGCGCCGCGTTCTTATACACTCTTCGAAATGGAAAAAAGAACACATTGACACCGGTGTGTCAGACTCACCATACTTGCTCCGGACACTGCGAGAGGGCTGTACAAGCAATGATCACACGCACGGCACAGCGGACACACCAGGAACCGCGGTGTTGGCCGTCGAATGGCGCTAGCTGCGCAGCATTTGTGCACCGCCGCCGTCAGTGTCAGCCAGTTTGCCGTGGCATACGGAGCTCCATCGCAGTCTTTAACACTGGTAGCATGCCGCGACCGCGTGGACGTGAACCGTATGTGCAGTTGACGGACTTTGAGCGAGGGCGTGTAGTGGGCATGCGGGAGGCCGGGTGGACGTACCGCCGAATTGCTCAACACGTGGGGCGTGAGGTCTCCACAGTACATCGATGTTGTCGCCAGTGGTCGGCGGAAGGTGCACGTGCCCGTCGACCTGGGACCGGACCGCAGCGACGCACGGATGCACGCCAAGACCGTAGGATCCTACGCAGTGCCGTAGGGGACCGCACCGCCACTTCCCAGCAAATTAGGGACACTGTTGCTCCTGGGGTATCGGCGAGGACCATTCGCAACCGTCTCCATGAAGCTGGGCTACGGTCCCGCACACCGTTAGGCCGTCTTCCGCTCACGCCCCAACATCGTGCAGCCCGCCTCCAGTGGTGTCGCGACAGGTGTGAATGGAGGGACGAATGGAGACGTGTCGTCTTCAGCGATGAGAGTCGCTTCTGCCTTGGTGCCAATGATGGTCGTATGCGTGTTTGGCGCCGTGCAGGTGAGCGCCACAATCAGGACTGCATACGACCGAGGCACACAGGGCCAACACCCGGCGTCATGGTGTGGGGAGCGATCTCCTACACTGGCCGTACACCACTGGTGATCGTCGAGGGGACACTGAATAGTGCACGGTACATCCAGACCGTCATCGAACCCATCGTTCTACCATTCCTAGACCGGCAAGGGAACTTGCTGTTCCAACAGGACAATGCACGTCTGCATGTATCCCGTGCCACCCAACGTGCTCTAGAAGGTGTAAGTCAACTACCCTGGCCAGCAAGATCTCCGGATCTGTCCCCCATTGAGCATGTTTGGGACTGGATGAAGCATCGTCTCACGCGGTCTGCACGTCCAGCACGAATGCTGGTCCAACTGAGGCGCCAGGTGGAAATGGCATGGCAAGCCGTTCCACAGGACTACATCCAGCATCTCTACGATCGTCTCTATGGGAGAATAACAGCCTGCATTGCTGCGAAAGGTGGATATACACTGTACTAGTGCCGACATTGTGCATGCTCTGTTGCCTGTGTCTATGCGCCTGTGGTTCTGTCAGTGTGATCATGTGATGTATCTGACCCCAGGAATGTGTCAATAAAGTTTCCCCTTCCTGGGACAATGAATTCACGGTGTTCTTATTTCAATTTCCAGGAGTGTATATAAAGCCGCGGTGCGGACGGCTAAGGGAACGCCTGATTAAATCGGCTCTCCCAACTAGCCGCTGGGCTAGTAATGCACCACTTTAAGTCATTGAATAAATCATAACTTCTTTTGCTGATGGCCGAAGAAGCTCTCAATTTAAATGTGCATTCAGCACACAGGTAAGTAATCATAATAAAAGTTTGACGTGGCTAAGTTAAATATTTTGGGCGAGAGAATTAATTTAATTACACTGCACGCAGTAGACGAGCTCTGAAGTTGCCCTTTTGAGATACACTATCGCTATAGTTTTATAGTTATTTAAATGAAACTTCTCACATCTTTATGGTTATAGCGGATCTCCATTCTACTTAAATCTTAACATCCTACTTAATCTATCTTGCTTCCTTAAGTTTTAAGATAAAAACCAGAAAATTATGAATTTCAACTAAAATCTTAATTTGTGAGATCCAAAGTACTGTTTCCATTAAATTATTATTGAAAAGGAATCTAAGTATAAATTTTTAAATCTCCAGCTCTTTTCTGTTGCGCCAATGATTTTTACAGAAATACGTCCAAATTTCGAAAATGGTTGAAGTTATTGAACTGACATTCAACACATGTTGATTTAGTATTACTCCTGACATGCTAGAACCGTTTCAGGTTATTCACTTGATTTTTAAAGTATTGCGCAACATTTATGACGTCAGAGCTAGTTACAGCAGACTGGCTGGCACACAATGGAAAGACTGATGTGAATTTATTACGGTGTGAGTGGGCTGCTTCCCTACATAGTGTTGTCCTTCCAACGGAAAGACAGTGTTGACTCTTGACATGCCGACAGGTAATGGGCCACAACAGAGCAAACCCACAGCAGAGTCGTTCGAAGTTTTGAAGAATATTGGTAGGTAGGTCATCACAGAGCAGACCCACTATAGTCCTTGTAGAGATTATGTTATTGGTGGGCCACCAGAGGTGCAGACCCACTGCAGTCCTTGTAGAAATAATGGTATTGGTGGGTCATCAAAGGTGCAGACCCACTGCAGTCCTTGTAGGAATAATGGTATTGGTGGGTCATCAAAGGTGCAGACCCACTGTAGTCCTTGTAGAAATAATGGTATTGGTGTTACGTATTAATTTGATTCTGATTTTATTTGAATTTCCCAATTTGTTCGCACTCTTCTGTGTCATTAAAGACTACCGGTTTTGTGTCATTCAGATTATCATCTACCATCGTAGATAAATTATTTAGCTGCTCCGAAAGTTCGACTACTTTCTCTGATAATGAACTAATTTCCTCCATGTGTCTTTCTGAACCAATTTTCAGAGTATCTACTGTGTCCTTTAAGTTTTCCTGAGTTTTTGCAAGTTGCGTAACCGAATCGGTAGATGCAACTGAGTCAATTTTAGCTTGCAAGGTCTCATGATTTTCATGAACAATAGTTTGCAGTTCTTTTATGGTTGCTTCGTGATTCTGTAATGCATTTCCATACCGTGAAAAAATAGGTTGAAAATGCTCACAAATTTGTGTTTTTACGTCATTACAGATCTTTTGACATTTCGATTCAATGTTGTGTAACTCAGTAGTTAAATCATCACGTGTCTGTTCAAGCGTGGTGTCTAACTTCCGAAGATTTTGTTCCATTGTGTCTAACTTTTGAAGCTTTTGCTGTGTTCCATTGTGTCTAACTGTTGCTGTGTTTGTCTCTGATTTTGTTTCATTTGTTGCATTAATTGCAACAATAATGTATTACTGTCTGGAATCTGTTCCTCTATGCTTTTCGGCAATGCATTTGCACCGGCAACATTCACATTTTGACAAGCAGAAAATGTGTCTTGACTTATTTGAGGAAACGGTGAGGACCCAAAACCTGAATCTGCAGTATTTGCAAGATTGTGTCCTGTCATTTCGGATTCCTGAGGCGAGCTGTTGCCGACCGATCGATCGATAATGCTTCCCTGTTCACTAATTGTTTCACTGCCTACACCATTATTTGCAGCCCGCTCCATTTCCCCATGCACAATTACCAAATTACTACTTTGAACATTAGTTAATTCATTGCTCGGCGGCACTAACACACTGCTTTCGTCTTCACTGTCATTTCTCAGTTTACTTTGGAGTCTAGTATTACGTTTTTTTCACGCCATTATTGTCTCAATATTTCACACGACAACACAGAAAAGCACAATTTGAAGAGCAAAATAAGAAAACACATTAACATAGCACTGAAAATAATATCTAGTTAATTGCAAGCGCAGCTGCAAAATACTTGGTGCAAATCTACATGCATGCCACGACTGTTTTACTGTACAAGAAAGAAAAACTACAACTACAAAGGAGATTCTCTCTACAATTACGCGCTAGCAATAAACAAAAGCTACACTAATTACACAAACTACAAGAAAAAAGTCAGAAGATTCCAGTGAGGTATCCTCGGCTAAGGATCGACATATGAAACGTCCCCTTAGAAAAATTATACATGACTGTGCTTAAACTGACACACAATATTTTTAGCGCAACGCAATCTGACTTTCGAAAATCCCTACAACAGTATGGCCCTGACTAACATTATCCTATACCTTTCACAAATCACTTACCTCATCAAAAATCTTCGTTACGCCAACTACTGCAATACAGCGAGCGCCACTACTGCCAGCTAAATAAAAGATTCAAACCACTGAAGGCACTAACTACTGATAGGCATAGTTAGCAAATGAAAGATTTTGATAGAGAACAAACAATGTATTTACCTTAATAGTGTTGAAAAATCATAATATACATAGCAGTTCATGACATCCAGTCTTACAAATTTCAAAACTCCGCCATTTCTCTCCCCACATCCACCACTGCTGGCGGCTCACCTCCAACTGCGCAACGCTACGCGCTGTTCACATCCAACTGCCCAACACTATAATGGCAGACAACAATGCGAACTAGCCACAGACTGCACACAGCACAGCCAGTGATTTTCATACAGAGCGCTACGTAACGTTGCCAATAAGAAAACATAAACAGCCTACTTACAAGTTCACCGGGGTTGCCTGGTGAAACGTTGTTGTGATGCCTCGTGTAAGGAGCAGAAATGTATACCATCGCGTTTCCGTCTTTGATAAAGGTCGTATTGTAGCCTATCGCGATTGCGGTTTATCGTATCGCGACATTGCTACTCCCATTGATCGAGATCCAATGACTGTTAACAGAATATGGAATCGGTGGGTTCAGCAGGGTAATACGGAATACCGTGCTGGATCCCAACGGCCTCGTATCACTAGCAGTCGAGATGACAGGCATCTTACCCACATGGCTGTAACGGATCATGCAGCCACGTCTGATCCCTGAGTCAACAGATGGGGACGTTTGTAAGACAACAACCATCTGCACGAACAGTTCGAGGACGTTTGCAGCAGCATGGACTATCAGCTTGGAGACCATGGCTGCGGTTACCCTTGACGCTGCATCACAGACAGGAGCGCCTGGGATGGTGTACTCAACGACGAACCTGGGTGCACGAGCGGAAAAACGTAATTTTTTCGGATGAATCGAGGTTCTGTTTACAGCATCATGATGGTCGCATCCGTGTTTGGCGACATCGCGGTGAACGCACATTGGAAGCGTGTATTCGTCATCTCCATACTGGCGTATCAGCGAGCGTGATGGTATGGGTTGCCATTGGTTACACGTCTCTGTCACCTCTTGTTCGCATTGACGGCACTTTAAACAGTGGACGTTACATTTCAGATGTGTTACGACCCGTGGCTCTACTCTTGATTCTATCCCTGCGAAACCCTACATTTCACCAGGATAATGCACGACCGCATGTCGCAGGTTCTGTAAGGGCCTTTCTGGGTACAGAAAATGTTCGACTGCTGCCCTGGCCAGCACATTCTCCAGATCTCTTACCAATTGAAAACGTCTGGTCAATGGTGGCTTTGCAACTGGCTCGTCACAATACGCCAGTCACTACTCTTGATGAACTGTGGTATCGTGTTGAAGCTGCATGGGCAGCTGTACCTGTACACGCCATGCAAGCTCTGTTTGATTCAATGCCCTGGCGCACCAAGGCCGTTATTACGGCCAGAGGTGGTTGTTCTGGGTACTGATTGCTCGGGATCTATGCACCCAAATTGCGTGAAAATGTAATCACATGTCAGTTCTAGTATAATATATTTTTCCAATGAATACCCGTTTATCATCTGCATTTCTTCTTGGTGTAGCAATTTTAATGGCCAGTAGTGTACTTTTATTACCACAACTTTACATTGATGTAAAGTGTACTCATGTAGCTGTAGATTGAGACCATTTTAATTTTTTCACATTCGGTCAGTAATCATACGATATACTGAAAATTCTTTATATGTTGTCCGTGGAGGCCATGAGTGCTGGACGTTCATATTTTTTGGAAAGTTGGCCGATGAGTCTGCTGTAGCGCGCCAAGACAAACTCTTGAGTCTGAGATACTATTATCACGAGTGGTAGCGAGCGAACAGTTGTTGAGAGGAGTCGGACGCAACCTGGCGCGGAGAGCAGCCGCGCGTAGGTAGAGGTCGCAGCTTGCCCTGACCGTGCAGTAGCGGCGGAGAAGCTTTTGGTATTAACTGAGGGTTTCTGGTGATTTGCCTTTTTGCTGCACGTAGCTGTTGCTTGCTCGTGCACTGGAGGGATTTTGTCAGATCTGTGTATCCATACATTAAGAGTAATATTCGTATCCTTGTTCTGACCTGATACGTGGTTGTTGATTGTAAACATTGTGAAATAATTAAAGTTTTGAAAAAGTTGAAGGAAAAGAAAGGTCTGAGGAAAGTTTGAGAATTTATGAATCTTCATTTTCAGAATATAGTAAATTAAAAATTTTTATTAGAACCTTTCATTTTTACACCGCTTAAGGCTTATTGACCGAAGCCCACCTGATCATTCAGTTTCTACACAAGAAAACATAGGAGCAGTTGAATCAGTAGTTGTAATCATGCATTGCACTCTGCATGGATGGAAGTATTTCTTTTGAATTATTTTAGCGTGTTCTAGGTCACGCAGCTGCAGCAGCAAGACAAGGTACGTTGTTGGTTGCATACAGGACCATTGTTGTACAATTGCTAGGAGATATTAGATAATATTTTTAAAATTCACAGTCAGATACTAAGAGTACTGATTTTTCATGGTTTCTGCGAAGAGTAACTAATTTCAGTTTTTGTTCTCTGTCAGAATACTGACTTGTCCGATAGTAGGAGGTTCCGTAAAATGTTTGAACACTAACATGACGGAATAAAAGTTTTCGTCACACAAGTTGAACAGCTACATATCAGATTTTGTAATAGCTATATTAAAGTTTCACTAGATTGTCTAGCAAATTTTTAAAGAAAAGTGTAGGTAACGATTATGTTGTCATAGACGGCGCTTTACACAATTCCGTATTTCTTTCACCAAGTCAATAATAACTATAATTTATGATTAAAAAAATAAAACTGTCTGGCGCGATTTCGTTTCGTTGGACGATAACGCAGTTAGAGATGTTTCTTCTTGCTACTACATTTATAAAATTTTATGTAATAATAGTTGGTTGGTAGTTGTTGCACAGCACTTTTGTTGCTTGCGCGCTGCTCAGGATTAATTCAAAAATTTTTATTTCAGGAATTTTCTGGTTCAGAATTTGTTCATTTGTTCCATAACAGTAAGGTTAACAATTTTGTGTCAGAGTATATGTTTTGCATTTTTGTGTCATTTTCTGTATTGGTACAACTCCACTAGAGCAAGGCAGGAATGGAAAAGACTGTAGAAGTATCTCCAAAAGATGTTTTAGAAAATTTGAGACACAGTGTAAAAAATTCTTCTCAGTACGATAAAATTAGGGAACATTCGATCAATACGGTTAATAATCAGATCGTAGGCTATTATTGGCCAATTATACATGATGAACTGCAGGGAATGGCACGCATTTCACAAGAGCAAAATACTGTGACACAATCCGGTTTTGTTATGAGAGATTCAACTATTGCGTCTACTTCTACAGAGCAACGCAATTTTGTCTTCTCCACTTTCAGTAATAATGTTTCACAATTATCATTAGCTCAGGCTGATGAGATCAGAAAATCCAATAATGAAATTAGAGTGTTTAATAGCAAGATATAAAATCCAATGACGAACTTCATGGAGAGATGAAAGAATCTAGTAACATCCAGGAAGAGTAATTCAAATTGTTTCGGGACGAGATAAATGACAATTTAAGTCCTAAATGTGAGAACTGCTAAAAACTCAGGTACACGAGGAACTCAAGTCTGATATTAGTAATCTTGGGTCCAGACATGATCCTGTACAGTGTATTCAGTCTTTTGGTATTGTTGTGTTGAGACAAAAAACTCGATAACAAGTTCGCAGGTAGAAGAATTAACACAATAGTTCGAGTCATTGAAGTAGCACACTAACATTGAAGATTCAGAAACGCAAACTCAGTTATCTCAGTTGCGAAACGAGTGGAAGAATTCTCCGAGAGAGTGATTCAAACGAACAATGGTTCTGATACAAGGTCAGACGATACTCAGCCCGTTCATTTCGCTGATACCGAATAATTTTAGTCTCGACAACGTTTCAAGGAAGGGCTAGCAAAAAAAAAAAAAATAAATAAAATAAACGTGACGTGAGAAAGATGCAGGAACAGTTTGCCAATATCGAAGAAAAGATCGGTAGCGATAACGATACCGGTAGGTTCGATAATTATCATGCTGGAAATCACAATGTTGCACTAATTTTGGAAGTGCTTATTACTTCTCTCGTGAACGTGATATGTTTGCTGGACACAAAGACTGGAATGCGAGTTACGATATGAGAGAAAACTCATCCATTCAGAAAAATGATTATTTTGATTACAAACATTTTCTCACAGTTAGGAAATTTAAAATTTTTCGCAGTGCCACCAATAAAACTCACGCGAGGGAGCTGTTACACCAATCTCACAACTCTTTACCACCAACATTTCCAACTGACCACAAACTTAAATTCCTTTGCAGTTATCTCGAAGGAGACCCTCCGACAAGAATGAGATCGATAGTATGTGAATGTCACACTTACGGTGATTTGTATCACGTATTATTGTCCGATTATAGGCTGAAACAACTCAAGATCGCGTGAAACATAACATTATTATGATGCAGAATTATGAGCAATCGAATTTCTCAACTTCTGTGCAGAACTTTGAAAACATGATGCGCATGAACGGATATTTTACTAATTAATCCGTACATTCCGTTGGAATTAATTTCCATTTGTTTGACTAAATTACCTATCAGATTACGCTACATAGTTGTGGAAGGACGTTGTAAGGATGACTTAGAACCTTTCCAAACACTTTTGCAAGTACTTGAATTTGACAATAATAATCACTCACACAGAAACAATAGTAATCAGTATTGGGAAAATTACTGTCAGCGGCGTAACTGAAAACGCAGATGGAGTTCACGAGAACGGTATGATGAGAGACAATTCGAAAACAGGCATGATACGAGACATCAGCCCTACAATACAGCTCGCGGAGACGCGAGAAATTATTCTCGTGACCATCGAAATTATCGATACAGGAACAGAGGTCGCGGATCGCGCGAACGTAGACGTTATGACAATGAAGACAATTTTAGACACAATGATAATGACAAAGTAAATCGAAATTGGCGTGACCGCACGAATTTTGATTCCGAACATGGTGCAAACGAACCGTTTGCAGGTGCCGATGGGCTACATACGAACTATATTAACTTCGTAGGTTTTGGTAACATTAGAGACACCTTGTTACAAGAAAATGACGGCTATGAAAATAAACCTGTTCATACAATTATAAAAATTTCCATAGGAAACATTTCACTTTCTGCTGTACCTTTTTTTTGGCCAACTTTGCCACTGTTAAGAACCAAGCTGAAAGGAGTGGTTCAAGGAAAGAGTGCAGATGTACGTAATCATACGTCATTATTTTTCATGTGTCGGGGACACAAGTTTTCTGCGAATTTTCTGATAATTCGTCTTTTGTCAACAGAAGCAATTTTGGTGTAGTTTCTGCGTGAATAGAAAGTGATATTAAATTTTTACTTTGATCTAGTAATGTCACAAGTAAATCACGCACCTGTAACGCTGAAATTTCAGGGTGGTTGACGAAGGAAGATGAAAATGTGAAGTGTTAGCGTTTTCTCTTTTCGCTCGAGGCACAACTCTCACTGAATTTATCTGACGGTTGCCTGAACGACATAAAAACATTTCATTGTGAAGCCGAAAAATCCGTTAACACAGGACAGTAAATTAAAAAGGAAGCACATTCAGATGCAAACACAGATGAATTTTTCGAAATTTTAAAATCACGTTCTGAAGTTTTCTCTCACAATTCAAAGTTAATGAACATAATGAATTTCTTGTTGCACCTTATGTTATTCCATTGACCAGAAGAGAAATAGTTAAACAGGAGATACAATCGATCCTAGATTAAGGAATAATCGACCATGTTGTGAATTAATACAACAGCCCGTTGAACATTGTTAAAAAGAAGGGTGATTCTATTAAACTTGTTCTCGATTCAAGACAGATCAACACTATAATACAACTGGAAACAGGTCGACCACAGCACTAGACAAATTATTATAGAAATTTCATGGTTGCAAAGCTAATGTCTTCTCTAGATTATGGCAAATCGAGTTACATCCTCAATGTAGGAAATATACAGTCTTCCTCTGTTTTGGAAACTGCTACCAAATTCTAAAATTACCATTTGGTCTCAATGTTTCATCAGCTTCATTTATCTCAGGTCTGAGTACTATCTCACCAAAGTATTCCTAAGACAAGATCACCACTTATGTTGATGACATTTTAATCACTGAAAATGCGTGGACAGAACACAAACATGCACTGAGCGAACTATTCCAGACATCTCTTGAGCGTGGCACTACAGACAATTTAGAAATATCAGAATCTGGTAAAACATAAATTAAATTTCTTGGCGACATTGTCTTTATCAAAGGTATCACACACGATCTAGAAAAACTGAAAGTAATTGATGCTTGTACCTACAAACAAATGACAACTTGGAGGATTCTTATCCCTTCTGAATTTTTATCGACGTTTCATGAGCTTACAGAGCTTGTCCACACCTAGCTATGTCAACTCACAGATAAGAATACAGTTTGGGAATGGGATGATGTCGCCCAGACCGAAGATGATGATCTCAAAACTGCACTGCTTAATGCACCCATATTATCACATCCTGATTTATCTCTTGATTTTTTCCTTCCGACGGATAGCTCAAAATGTGGCCTTGGTGTACACTTGTTTCAAGAAGTTGTAGAAAACACAATTCTTACACAGAAAAGCATAGCATTTGCCAGGCGAGACTTAATCAAAACCGAACGTACCTGTACTGTCACCTAGCTCGAAGCATTAGCCATAATATGATCATTTGACAAATTTAGTTAATTTACACAAGATATAAAGAAATAAAGTATGTACCTATCATCGGGTGCTTTGGTTTCTTATGACAGCTAAATTAAATCATGGTCCTTTAAGACGTTGGGCTTTGTTCCCTCAGGAATTCGGATTCACTGTGATTTACATTCCGGGTTCAGAAAACATTACTGCTAATGCACTATCACGTGCACCTGTTGGCTTAGTCCAGAGTAATGAGGAAGACTACAAAGAAACTAATTTTAGTTTGTTATATGTGCAGAAATTAGCCTTTGAATATTTTATTTCATCTTCATTGTTTGATATTTCTCATGAATAGGAGAAAGATCCAATCTGGAAAGACATAAAATAGAAATGGGAAAGCAAATAAAATACTGCGATGGGACAGTTTCATCTTGTACGTAAAAACGTAGATGTTTTGACAGTCCTATTTGGATATGGTGCCTCCCAGGCGAACCCGTCGACAAACTCATTTGCTACGCACATCTCAGTTACCCGAAATTTAGTGCTAAGAAATGTTTTCAGAAGTTACAGGATGCATGTTACTTCAACAATATGGAAAAATGAATTCGTATTGTCTCACTCCCTTCCCAACCACTGCTTCCCTTTCATGCCCCTAGACTCTTATAACTGCCATCTGGTTTCTATACAAATTGTAAATAGCCTTTCGCTCCCTGTATTTCACCCCTGCCACCTTTAGAATTTGAAAGAGAGTATTCCAGTCAACATCATCAAATGCTTTCTCTAAGTCTACAAATTCTAGAAATGTAGGTTTGCCTTTCCTTAATCTATTTTCTAAGGTAAGTCGTAGGGTCAGTATTGCCTCACGTGTTCCAACATTTCTACGGAATCCAAACTGATCTTCCCCGAGGTCGGCTTCTACCAGTTTTTCCATTTGTCTGTAAAGAATTCGCGTTAGTACTTTGCAACCGTGGCTTATTAAACTGATAGTTCGGTAATTTTCACATCTGTCAACGCCTGCTTTCTTTGGGGTTGGAATTATTGTATTCTTCTTGAAGTCTGAGGGTATTTCGCCTGTCTCATACATTTTGCTCACCAAATGGTAGAGTTTTGTCAGGACTGGTTCTCCCAAGGCCGTCACTAGTTCTAATTGAATGTTGTGTACTCCTGGGGCCTTGTTTCGATTCAGGTCTTTCAGTGCTCTGTCAAACTCTTCACGCAGTATCCTATCTCCCATTTCATCTTCATCTACGTCCTCTTCCATTTCCATAATATTGTCCTCAAGTACATCGCACTTGTATAGACCCTCCATATACTCCTTCCACCTTTCTGCTTTCCCTTCTTATTTCGTTCTAATGCTTGGCTACAAACTTTGAGACGTGCAAATATTAAAGCAATATCTATGTTAAGTTTTACGCCATCTTGTAACCCTTCGGAATGCATTTTGAAAGAAATTGTTCTGCTATCGTCAACAATGAACCTGGGATTTACACGTTTTCCAAATACCATTAATGAACTACCAAATGATTCTACAACTTTGCCTCCACACCTTGCATTGAGGAATAAATCACCACCAAATCGTATAAAACATTTAATAGCCTTCCCTCCAGAACGACGTTTAAGATACCGCGAGGTAATCAGTTTAGCATTAGAAAAATAAAAAAAGCTGCAGAGAAGAGCAAGGAGCTACAGAACCCACGAGTGAACATCAAGAACTTACAGGTAGGTCAGACAGTGTTGCTTAAATCGCGTCGTTTATCTCATAGTGCAATGTGTTTAAGGAGCAAGTTTTTCTTGGTGTATGAAAGTCCTTTTCGCGTGGAACTTGAAAGCATATGCGCACATAAATCACGAGGTCCTCATCGTGTATCAAATATCAAAGTATAGAAAGAATAGTACCCTACGGGGTTTACTGTTATTTGGGAAACATATGGAGTAGCGAGCATAGGTGTCCCAGCTGTCGAAGTGCATTTTCTTACTTTAGTTTTCAGCACTGTTTCATATTCTTCAACTAATCTATATATCTGGTGATGTATCTTTTACTGTCAAGCTACTTAATAAGGAATTTTAATGAATAGTGACGGTCTATGATTTGTGTTGCATGAAGAAACGTACTTTGAATTTGCTAAGCATAGTCTGATAAGGTGATGATATACTGGAAGTAGATAATTATTCATTGAATGTATATTACCACTACGATAATATAGAATGGCACGCCATTTGATTCGACTGGTATTATTCTAAGTTTACTGGCTAAATATATGATTGAAATATAATCCCGTTATCCTACTCCATGAGTTTGGAACCTTTTCTTCTGAGATCTTGGTAGAGGAGAGCTCACTTGGCTTTGAGATTCTAAGATAATCACCTGCTTATTCAGTTAGTTAGTTTGCACATGTAATGAAGTTTCTTGTGACTTGTGGTAACTTGTGGTTTCTTCCTTTACCCCGAGCGGTCTAAGGCGCTGCAGTCATGGACTGTGAGGCTGGTCCTGGCGGAGGTTCGAGTCCTCCCTCGGACATGGGTGTGTGTGTTTGTCCTTAGGATAATTTAGATTAAGTAGTGTGTAAGCTTAGGGACTGATGACCTTAGCAGTTAAGTCCCATAAGATTTCACACACACACACCTTCCTTTAGCTTTACCAGTGGGAATACTGCGTTCGTTTGAGGAAAGTGCACGGGATAACATTTTCTTTAGGTACATATTTGTGAAGTAGGTCAGGAAATTATGAGTATAAATAACTGCTGACTTTGTTTTGGATAAGAGATTGTGTATGAGTAGTTCTGAATTGAGAAAGGTATTTCTGATGTGTAGCAGTTTAACTAGGAACATTTCTGACAGATGCTTGTTCTGCTATGTAGCAAGTAACTTGAAGAGTGATAATATCAGAGTTGTATGCATATGTATGATAAATCTAGGGAGTACTATGCTATGTAGGTATAAAATATGATGAAGAACTTTGCTAAAGGATTACCATGTGTAACTTATGATGTTATTATGGTGCAACTACGGTATACTGTGGTGCAGCTATGGTACATATGTGAAGTGGATTAAGATTCGTATCACATCATGCTGCAGGTTAATGAAATATGTTGTTCTGAGGAAGACACACGAGGCACTGTGTACGATTAAGTGCGGAAGCATGTACCTTCGCCGAGCTATTTTTGATCGAGTGAGATCAGTTGGCGGAATGCTATTCGGAGGCTGTGCTAACAATCTGGCGAATGTTCTAAAGTCGCAGTTAAGAAGCGTCAGTGGTCGGTAGTCCCGAATCCGTGTACCACCCGAGGGTTCGTATATCGGGATAATCAGTCCCTCCACAAAAGCCGCGGGTAAGGGCACGGCAGGAGACGTTAATTCGCGCCAGATAGCAGCCCGTCGTGGTGCTATCAAAAGCCAAAGGATTGCCATCTGGTCCTGGCTATTTATTCACCGCTCCCCTACCAACGACCCTCCGCAGCTTCTTCCTCTGTAATCTCTTCCGTCAGTTGTGCTTCCGCCTCTGGTTCAATGAAGCACAAACACGTATGTATAACTTCGGGATAGCACCCGTGGTCTAAGGGTTACCGGCACGGTAGTTCAGCGTGATCGGTCAGAGCGCTGACTGCTATCTGTAAAAAAAAAAAGGATGTCATGTGACGTTCGCCACTGCCAAAAAGGAAAGGGTAACGTCTTTGATTAGTAACCAAAACGTCCTCCGTACCGTTGGTGGTCGAAGATTTCCGGCTAAGAAGTCGCCCTCATTTTGCCAACAGGCCTTGTCAAAGAAGGAAGAGGAGCAGATAGAGGTTCAGGGCACTCTCTTGTCCTTGGGGTGGGAAACTGCCCCTAAATGCGGAAGAATCAGCGTTCATCAACGGCATAAGGATGCAGAAGGCTATGGCAACCACTACATTAAAGACATGTAGCGTGTATCCACAGGACATGTGGCCTGTCATTGATCATCTCTCCATTGGCAAAAGATTCCAGAATAGCGCTCATTCGGATCTCTGGGAGGGCACTGCCAAGAGGGTGGTGACCATGAGAATAATATTGAATTACCAACGGAAGAATAACGTTCTACAAGTCGGGGCGTGGGATGTCAGAAGTTTGAACGTGGTAGGGAAGCTATAAAATCTGAAAAGAGAAATGCAAAGGCTCAATCTAGGTATAGTAGGGGTCAGTGAAGTGAAATGGAAATAAGACAAGGATTTCTGATCATATGAGTATAGGGTAATATCAACAGCAGCAAAAAGCGGTATAACGGGCGTAGGATTCGTTATGAATAGGAAGGTAGGGCTGAGGGAATGTTACTGTGAACAGTTCAGTGATAGTGTTGTCCTTATCAGAATCGATAGCAGACCAACACAGACAGCCACAATTCAGGTATACATGCCGACGCCGCAGGCTGAAGATGAGGAAATAGAGAAAGTGTATGAGGATGTTGAAAGACTAGTACAGTAAGTAAAGGGAGATGAGAATCTAATTGTCATGGGTGACTGGGATGCAGCTCCAGGAATACAGGCGAATATGGGCGTGGGACAAGGAATGAGAGAGGAAAAAGACTACTTGAGTTCCGTAATAAATTTCGGGTAGTAATATGGAATACTCTGTTTAAGTATCTCAAGAGGAGAAGACGAACTTGGAAAAGTCCGAGTGATACAGGAAAATTTCAGTTAGATTACATTATGGTCAGACAGAGATTTCTAAATCAAATACTGGATTGTTAAGGTATACCCAGCAGCAGCTATCGACTCAGATCACAATGTGGTAGTGATGAAGAGTAGGCTGAAGTTTAAGAGATTAGTTAGGAAGGATCAGTCAGAAAAAAGTGGAATACGTAAATACTAAGGAATATAGAGATATGCTTGAAGTTCTCTAAGGCTATAGATACAGCGATAAGGAAAGCTCAGTAGACGGTACAGTTGAAGAGGAATTGGCATCTGTAAAAAGGGCAATCACAGAAGTTGAAAAAAAAAGAGTTACAAAGAAAGTAACTGTGAAGAAATCGTGGGTAGGAGAAGTAATACTTCAGTTGATCGATGAAAGAAGGAGATACAAAAATATTCATTGCAATTGAGGAATAGAGAAAAACAAGTCGCTGAGGAATGAAATAAACAGGAACTGCAGGGAAGCCAAGACGATATGGCTGCATGAAAGATGTGAAGAAAACGAAAAAGAAATAATTGTCGGAAGGACTGATTCATCACATCTGAAAGTCAAAATAAGCTTCGGTGAAATTAAAAGCAAGAGTGGTAACATTAAGAGTGCACCGGGAATGCCACTGTTATATGCAGAGGAGAGAGTGGATAGGTGGAAAGAGTACGTTGAAGGCCTCTATGAGGGGGAGGATTTGTCCGATGTGATAGAAGAAGAAACAGGAGTCGATTTAGAAGATACGGGGAATCCAGTATTAGAACCAGGATTTAAGAGAGCTTTGGAGGACTTAGGATCAAATAAGGCAAAAGGGATATATAACATTCGAACAGAATCTGAAAAATCATTGGGGGAAGTGGCAACAAAAAGACTATTCACGTTAGTGTGTAGAATGTATGAGTCTGGCGAGATACCATCTGATTTTTGGTGAAATATCATCCGTACAATTCCGAAGAGTGTATTAGCTGACAAGTGCGAAAATCATCGTACAGTCCACTTAACAGCTCGTGCATCCAAGTTGCTTACGAAAATAATATATAGAAGAACGGAAAAGAAAATCGGGGATGTGTTAAGTGACGATCAGTTTCGCTTTAGGAAAGGTAAAGGCACCAGAGAGGTAATTCTGGCGTTGCGATTGATAACGGAAGACAGACTAAAGAAAAATCAAGACACGTTAATGGTATTTGTCGACCTGGAAAAAGCTTTTGATAATATAAAATGGAGCAAGATCAGCGAAAAAGTTAACATCGATGGTCATAAAGTAGATGAAGTTAAGGAGTTATATTACCTAGGCTGCAAGATAACCAATGACGGAGGAAGGCGGTCATCAGAAGAAGACTAGCACTGGCAAAAAGTCTACTATTATCAAATATATGCCCTAATTTGAGGAAGAAATTTCTGAGAACGTATGTTTGGAATCATAACTTAATCATAGCTAACACTTGGTTCAAGAATCATGAAAGAAAGGTGTATACATGGAAGAACCCTGGAGCTACTAAAAGGTTTCAGACAGATTATATAATGGCAAGACAGAGATTTAGGAACCAGATTTTAGATTGTAAGACATTTCCAGGGGCAGATGTGGACTCTGACCACTGACCACTGTAGATTAAAACTAAAGAAACTGCAAAAAGGTGGGAATTTAAGGAGATGGGTCCTGAATAAACTTAAAGAACCAGAGGTTGTACAGAGTTTTAGAGAGAGCATAAGGAAACAATTGACAGGAATGGGGGAAAGAAATACAGTAGAAGAAGAATGGGTAGCTTTGAGGAATGAAATAGTGAAGGCAGCAGAGGATCAAGTATGTAAAAAGACGAGGGCTAGTAGAAATCCGTGGGTAACAGAAGAGATACTGAATTTAATTGATGAAAGGAGAAAATACAAAAATGCAGCAAGTGAAGCAGGCAAAAAGGAATACAAATGTCTCAAAAATGAGATCGACAGGACGTGCAAAATGGCTAAGCAGGGATGGCTAGAGGACAAATGTATGGATGTAGAGACTTATCTCATGAGGGGTAAGATAGATACTGCCTACAGAAAAATTAAAGAGACCTTTGGAGAAAAGAGAACCACTTGCATGAATATCAAGAGCTCAGATGGAAACCCAGTTCTAAGCAAAGAAGGGAAAGCAGAAAGGTGGAAGGAATATGTAAAGGGTCTATACAGGGTCGATGTTCTTGAGGATAATATGATGGAAATGGAAGAGGATGTGGATGAAGATGAAATGGGAGATATGATACTGCATGAAGAGTTTGACAGAGCACTGAAAGACCTAAGTCGAAACAAGGACCTGGGAGTAGACAACATTACATTAGATGTACTGACAGCCTTGCGAGAGCCGGTCCTGACAAAACTCTACCATCTGGTGAGCAAGATGTATGAGACAGGCGAAAGTCCCTCAGACTTCAATAAGAATATAATAATTCCAATCCCAAAGAAAGCAGGTGTTGACAGATGTGAAAACTACCGAACTATCAGTTTAATAAGTCACAGCTGCAAAATACTAACGCGAATTCTTTACAGACGAATGGAAAAACTGGTAGCAGCCGACCTCGGGGAAGATCAGTTTGGATTCCGTAGAAATGTTGGAACACGTGAGACAATACTGACCCTACGACTTATCTTAGAAAATAGATTAAGGAAAGGCAAACCTACGTTTCTAGCATTTGTAGACTTAGAGAAAGCTTTTGACAATGTTGACTGGAAGACTCTCTTTCAAATTCTGAAGGTGGGAGGGGTAAAATACAGGGAGCGAAAGGCTGTTTACAATTTGTACAGAAAGCAGAAGGCAGTTATAAGAGTCGAGGGATATGAAAGGGAAGCAGTGGTTGGGAAGGGAGTGAGACAGGGTTGTAGCCTCTCCCCGATGCTATTCAATATGTATATTGAGCAAGCAGTAAAGGAAACGAAAGAAAAATTCGAAGTAGGTATTAAAATCCACGCAGAAGAAATAAAAACTTTGAGGTTCGCCGATGCCATTGTAATTCTGTCAGAAACAGCAAAGGACTTGGAAGAGCAGTTGAACGGAATGGACAGTGTCTTGAAAGGAGGGTATAAGATGAACATCAACAAAAGCAAAACGAGGATAATGGAATGTAGTCGAATTAAGTCGGGTGATGCTGCGGGAATTAGATTAGGAAATGAAACACTTACAGTAGTAAAGAAGTTTTGCTATTTGGGGAGCAAAATAACTGATGATGGTCGAAGTAGAGAGGATATAAAATGTAGACTGGCAATGGCAAGGAAAGCATTTCTGAAGAAGAGAAATTTGTTAACGTCGAGTATTGATTTAAGTTTCTGAAAGTATTTGTATGGAGTGTAGCCATGTATGGAAGTTAAACATGGACGATAAATAGTTTAGGCAAGAAGAGAATAGAAGCTTTCGAAATGTGGTGCTACAGAAGAATGCTGAAGATTAGATGGGTAGATCACATAACTAATGAGGAGGTATTGAATAGAATTGGGGAGAAGAGGAGTTTGTGGCACAACTTGACTAGAAGATGGGATCGGTTGGTAGGACTTGTTCTGAGGCATCAAGGAATCACCAGTTTGGTACAGGAGGGCAGCGTGGAGGGCAAAAATCGTAGAGGGAGACCAAGAGATGAATACACTAAGCAGATTCAGAAGGATGTAGACTGCAGTAGGTACTGGGAGATGAAGAAGCTTGCCCAGGATAGAGTAGCATGGAGAGCTGCATCAAACCAATCTCAGGACTGAAGACCACAACAACAACATGTTTGGAGTACAGCATTGTATGGTAGTCAACCATGGTCTGTGGGAAAACCGGAGCAGAAGAAAATCGAAGCATTTGAGATGTGTTGCAACAGACGAATGTTGAAAATTATGTGGAATGATAATGTAAGGAATGTGGAGGCTCTGCGCAGAATCGGAGAGCAAAGGAGTATTTAGAAAACACCGCCAAGGATAAGGGACAGGATGATAGGAGACCTGTTGAGATATCAGGGACTGATATCCATAATACCAGAGGGGGCTGTAGCGGGCAAAAACTGTACAGGAAGACAGAGATTGGAATACATCCAGCAAATAACTGAGGACGTAGGTTGCAAGTGCAATGTTCTACAAAGGCATTGCCGAGTTCTTGTTGCGGTGTTAGGTGACGGCTGTCATCCATGTCAACGGCATGTACCAGGGCTCTTCGTCGTCTTTTGCTTTCGTTAATAATGTCATATATCGATGGGCGTTCTCCCGTAGCCCGATCTAGAGTTCGTGTGGTGACCACTGTACCTTCCAGGTGGCGTCGCATGATGGATATGGTTTTGCCCTTTGCCCTTTGCTGCCGCTCCGGAAAAGGCACTTGTTCGACGCATTTACGTAGCACCGTGAAATAGAAATCCATCGTGTGACGTCGCCACACTGCCTGCTCACGACGTACGTCATTATTGCGCTGATGCCATGCATATGCTCCCAGACGTCAACCAGGTGCATATTCTGCACCAACATTAGGAGTTCTGGTCGCGGGGTATAGGGAGGTAATTGATCTTTCGGTGTAACAAAAATCGCCGCCTAGGGTTAAACGGTCGACCTTGGAAGATCGAGGCAATTGCCTCTGTGGAGAAGCGGGAACGCTCTCGTCCCATGTCTGTACCGGCCAATGCGTAGAGGTTGATGAGTCGTACATCAAGAATATTCAGTACTAATCCCCGTACCGACAGTAGGTACAATACATCATCTGCCGTGATGCCGCTGCCAGCTTCGGAGGCGTGTGATAAGCAGGACCCGTACGCGCAAAAGACAGGAAATTCATCTGCGTATACTTCTTGTAGGAGGAGGAGGACGATGTCCGCCGCTTTTAGCATATCTGAACCGTGATTTATTTTCAAAGATTTTTCTTAAGAATTAATTTCTTTACTAGCGATTCATCAAGAACATTAACACATTTAATCACACTATGTAAGCATGGAAGTAGTTGCCATGGAGTAAATGATGAAATCATAACCAAATTCCTTTTGACAAATGGGAATTTTATACACCGTAATAGTGCCTAAAAGCATTTTTTAAAAGAAACAGATTTAAAATTATAATCAGAAAGCACCTTCTAAATATCAAAGTACAATTTATTCAGAGGCAGAAAGAAACAAGTTTTGTCTGTACGAGCTTTTGGGCAGAGAACCTTGCCGCTCCCTTTTGACACGGCCGTAGTTACGACCGCTCACAACAGCCTCTGAAAGACTACAGTGGTGCAAATCTGCAACACACCAGATAACTTTAAACTAAGAGTTTTAACAATTTACACAAGCACACAAACTATGCACCGCCCGTAGGAAGGATGGAAATGGTACAAAACACTAACAATTAAAATATTAACCTTGCCACCGAAGGCACAACTCGATTTTCACTTCTAAGAGAAGTCTTACGGTGAAAGGGTGGCAACTTTATATATTAAAATGATCATTTAAATAAAAGGCCATGAAATGTAATCTTATATAAGATTCTGCAAGGTTGGCCAAACAATAGTTAAGATGCTCTACAGTACACAGATGCAGCCTCTCAAGATCATAGGCAATAATATCAAAGTTTCCAAAGATCAAAATATATTTCAGGTATTAGGCCGTTACACTCCAAGTAATAAATTCGTTAACACACCAAATCCGACAAACATGACAGAGGCAGCTACTAACGTACGGTAGATTGATAGGGAGATTACCGAAGAACCCGAACCGCAGGCTGCTCTAACCCGCCCCTACTCCACAAGGGAAAAACGGACCACCCAATTTATAAACAACCACCCTCCCGCAGGTGGGCAAACGGAGAAGAATTGTGGGATGACCCCAAAGCAAAACGACTGGTGACCTCACCAAGAAAACAAGTAGAATATAACGAGAGTAAATCAAACAACATATCACCAATCACTTAACTTCTAATAAACTGCGATTTCTCGAGAAGATCTGGCGCAGCACCCCCAAATCGTTCTCCCGAACCGTCCGCTGCCAGCCGCTTCAACGGACGCAGGAAGGCGCGCCGATTTCCCGTCTCACGGCGTCGCAGCTCACACCGGCCAGACTGATGTCGTGGGTTGACTCCTGTTGCTCTCGTGTCGACCGCCGCGGCCCACTGGACTCACGTGGCGACCTCACATGCGCCGACGCTCAAGATGGACCAGTCATCTTGTGTCTCAGTGCGCGACCGAACAACCGATCGATCCAACCGCCAATGACCATTGCCAGAGCAAACTCGAGCAGACTGGCGACCTAACGCGCAGACTCAGATGCAGGAACTAAGCCCCGACCGGGCCACCACTCGCTGAGTTCTCTTACTGGCGGAGTGGAAAGATTCCCATTTGGCCGGCTTTAAAGGTTGATCCGAACGACAGACATAGTAGCACTCCGAACGACAGACGGACACTAACTGCCTAACAAATGCGGACGAGAGACAGACTAGCAAGATGGGGACGAGAGACTGACCCAGACTGACCCACTGGCGAGCTCATAGCGCCCCAGACGGACACTAACTGCCTAACAAATGCGGACGAGAGACAGACTAGCAAGCTGGGGACGAGAGACTGACCCAGACTGACCCAGACTGACCCACTGGCGAGCTCATAGCGCCCCTGAAATGCACGTGAACAGGCAACCTTTCCCCTTTCCCACCAGAGGGAGACACCAAAGCTGCGACTGCCACAGCGGCGCCACCGCCAGTAATGGAGGGCGACTGCTTCGCACTACGCGCTGCGGCGCGCTCTTCAAAACAGCAATTTTTACCACGGCTCAACCTCCTCCCCTCAAACTAGAACAGGCGCCCGAACTCAGAGACTTCACTTGGCTCACATGGACTCTATATTCCCTACCGGTCTGATCATGTCTGACTAACAGGTTAACCGAGCCCAACACACGTAGCACCGTGCATGGACCTATAAACCGGGGTGTGAACTTCCGTACTCGGCCTCCCATCCTTCCTCGACCCTGAACATTCTTAATATAGACTTGATCCCCCGGTTTTCCCTGATAAGGATGCCTATTGCGGTTGCACCGCACGGCTTGACGACTATGGGCAGCCGCTATATTGCGACGAGCCCGATTCCAGTTCCCTCTAATTAACCCCGGGGATACCAGCTCAGGAAGTAAGTCTTGGATGCGCCATAAGTTAGACATAAGCGAATTGATAGGTTAGGCCAATAAGAGAGCGGCCGCAGTAGTCTTCAATGCCGCATGAACCGCAGTGTTAAACGCAAAATTAATCCAGGGCAAGTTAGTATCCCACTTACTCGGTTTAACTTGATGGTAAATTATTAAAGCTGTTTTTAGGTTGCGATTCACACCCCCTGAGGGTAATACGGTGTTGTGTTTATGTGCTTGATGCCATTCCCGAAACAAAAGGCCTTAAACTTATCTGACACAGAAGTAGGGGCATTATCACTAACCAAGGCCCAAAGATCGAAAAGATGTTAGTAAGGTGAGAAATAGTTACGTTGGTAGTACTAGCCAAGTAAAGCGAGAAAAGGCATCAATTACCACCTAAATATACATATTTCCTCTACTGGAACGTGGCAACGGACCCCCATAATCGATATAAAGACGATCGATTGGATAATTTTTACGTTCCGAGGACAACAGACCTTGCTGTAGGGCATTGCTAGGTTTCGCGGCCCGACACAGATGACAACCGACTACTAACTTCTTAATGTCGAGCTCCAGATGAGGCCAAGTCACATATTGCTTAATTTTGTGAATCGTTTTATATGTCCCTAAGTGACCTCCCACCGAAGAGTTATGAAAATACTGAAATATTGGCTGGATTAATGTTCGTGGCGGGCCAATTCGAGGGTGGCGCTCTCGGTCCACTGCTTTACATAGGATACCTTTCCTCAAGCAGTAATTTACAATAACCTCACCTGACCTAATCCGCTGCATGATGGGACCCAAATCCTCATCCTGTTCCTGGTTTTCTTCAAGATTACTAAACACCTGAGACACCACTCTCAAAACCAAAAGTTGACCCTGAAGTGGACCCTGATGCTGCTCCTCTGAACCATCAGATGGTGGCTCAAACATACGGCTGAGAGGATCAGCCACCACAGTCTCAGAACCTCTGATATGCTTAACCCTAAATTTAAAGGCTGAGATTGTCACGGCCCAACGGGCGATTCGACCGGTCTTGCGTGGCCTAGCCAAAACCTAACTTAAAGCTTGGTTATCCGTTTCCAGCAAAAAAGGTTTGTGTTCAAGGTAAAACCGGAATTTTTCTAATGCAAATAGGACCGCCAAGGCCTCACATTCGTAAACGGAGTATTTTGCCTCAGCATCATTCGAACGGCGCGAGGCATAGGCCAAAGGTTGCCGCTGACCTTGTCATTCTAGTAATAAGACGGCTGACACAACCGCACTCGACGCGTCCGTCTGAACTATAAAAGGCTTATCAAAAATCAGGCACCCCAAGCACCGGTGGATTAGCGATGGCGGTTTTGATCTGTTCGAAGGTCGCCTGCTGTGTGGGACCCCTAGTAAATTTAACTCCTTTTTTACGAAGCTGATTCAAAGGGGCAGCTAAGGCCGCAAAATTCGGAAAGAACCTCCTGAAATAATTTGCCATACCAATAAACTTAGCGACTCCCCGCTTATCAGTAGGATGTGGGAGTGCGCGCAAGGCTTTAGTGCGCTCTTGATCGATCCGAACCTCATCGCCTGAAACAATATGGCCTAGAAAGGAAATATGTGGCCCCGCAAGTGTAAACTTCGAGAGTTTAACGGTTAAACCAGCCTGCTGAAGCTTAGTAAATACTTGATATAAATGACTCAAATGATTTACTATATATCACAAGGTCATCCAAATAGTTACAAACAAAATGCTATTAAATTCACCCATTATACTATCTAATAAACAAACCAACACAGCAGCTCCGGTAGCCAGCCCAAATGGGACCCGGTTAAATTCGAACAGATTCCAATCGGTGCAAAAAGCTGTAACATGTTTACGCTCCTTGGTCAACGGAATCTGATAATAAGCTTGATTTAAGTCAAGAACGGTGAACCAAGACGCGCCTGAAAACCAAGTAAAGGAATTGTGTAGATCAGGTAACGGAACTGATTCCAACACCACCTTCTCATTCAAACGACGGTAATCAACCACTGCCCTGAAATCGCTACCCTGATCCTTCGGTATCAAGAATATCGGAGAGGCATACGGAGAAGTCGAGGGACGGATAACCCTTGATTTAACATCCTCTGTACCTTCTCCTGCAATACTTTCATCTTAGGTGGTGAGAGACGATATGGGAACTGCCTAACCGGAATATTATCAGTCAAACGAATATGATATTCTAATTTATTCGTTACTCCAAGTTTATCGCAAAATAAGTCAGGAAAAGCCTCCAGTAACTGATGGACCTGTTGAACCTGACTCAGGGAAAGATGATCAAGATTGACATTATCGATAGTAATGACCGACAAGGAAGAAGGCATGGATGCCACCGCCGCTCGACATTCACAAAATCCGAACTTCTGACTTGGCGAAAATTTTAAAAAGAACTTACCCCCTGAATAATCCAGAACAAGTTGAGTTTTAGAAATGAAATCACAGCCCAGCACCATATTTACCAGCAGGTTAGCAACGATAGCAAAGGTCATTGGCCAGGAGAACCGTCCTACCGAGACACTACCATTAACCCACCCCGGCAGAGGCAACACCTGGTATCAGAACGATTGTTGCTTATAACTAGCGAGTCGGTAGTTATTATTGTAATCATTATTGTGTTATTAGATGTATTGAGTATTAAATAGAAATTAGCATATTTTCAGCTAACATTCCACGTAATTTAATTGTGTATTTGCCCATAATTTACATTATTCACATAGCCCCGACCACTAACCAAATAGCACCACTGAAATGCACTTTCATCCAATGAGGAGGTCAATTCAAATAACAGCATAACATAAACGTTTGACAACAGTTTACAACAATCTTCCACCAATAGGATAGGTATACCCACAGAAGTAATACTACCTTCCTAAAACGCAAATTTAGTTAATAATTTTTCGGAAAAAAATCGATGTAAATGGAAATTATTCTTATAGCCCCGCTGTACCCCATTAAGCGAAACGAGCTGAGCATTGTATGTGGCAGGTTTTGCATTCTACTGTGCGTGGCGTGAATGTAAGTTGTTTCTCCCGAAAAGTCGTTTTAGCCACCATTTATAATAATAAAAGGAAAGGGAACTATTTATTCGTAGTCTAAAGGCTTTTCGTATTGGATATTTTCGTGCTATAACTACCGTCCTATGAAAGTATACCGTACCAGTTCTATTACAGTATGATGATTTAGCAAAAGCGCGTCGATCGTGGTACAGTTTGTCATAGTTAAAGGTCAAATAATGGCGTTTGCACTTCCAGTCTTTAGACATTGCATACCATGTAACTTAGGCTCCTCTGTAGTGGTGAAACTGTTGAATCGTTGATAGTGGTGTAAACTATAATAACAAAAGTGGCAGGTTCATATTTAGCTATTTACAATTTTTTTCACCTTTTGTTTTCTAACATTTTTATTAGTTTAATAGAAGTATTATCTGCAATAGTAGATGTTATTCATTATAAATAATATATTTGCTGCGTAGGCCAATGACTGAAACGCTTCGAAGTCAGAACCTGGAAGCTATTACTATTTGAAACTTTATGTAAAAGATAGAAACCTATTTTGTATTTATGGACTACCTCATATTTGTATCTTTCTGTTAAATATCTTTCTCCTGGTACAATTTGTCATAGTTAAAGGTCAAATAATGGCGTTTGCAGTTCCAGTCAGAAACTTCTTTCATTTGAAAGAAACTGCGATACGAAACACGAAACTCGAGCTTGAAATCTATGTGACAAAGCACCTTACTTCAAAGTGATGTAGTCAATGCAAAATAGAGAATATGGATGTTACGGGTGCGCAAACTGACATTAGATACTGTATTTTAACTATATTTAATTTAAAAAGAAAATGTGATGGAGATTCAACTGAGTTACGAATAACTTCTATCAGCATGCATCTCAGATCATTGCGCGGCATACGTAGTGCTTCCCGACTAGCAATTCACCGTTCCGGCCATTGACAAGACCAGAATCTTATTCGCAGTTCTCCCAAAGTAATTCGACGATCACTAACAGAGTTAAGGGAACTATTTTATGAGCGTCCGTTTTCGTAATCAAATTGTGTAATTAGTGTGCTAGAGCCAGCCGGCAACTGCTATTTGAGAGTGCTATGGTCGCAAATCGCTTTCTCTGAGGTGTAGCAAGTCATTTCAAAGCGTGTGTCAACCATGATGGAAAACTCGTCCGGCGTGCTTTGCGGTGAGAAACACGTAGAGTGTGGGGATGGCCTTAGCCCACATGTGCAGTATCGCTCGACTTGGGGGTAAACTGTTTCGAATCCTGCTGATGGAAAATTTTCATTTGTAGTATTCGGCCGGCAAGAGGAGACGAGGAGATGGCGTGAAGTTCTGATCACCAGTCTTTGCACCAATGTCCTCTATCAAATTCCAAAATTCCAAACCTCTCTGCAGTACGTCATGAATTGACGGCTTGTGGTACTGTTGATGGTGATCCGTACACCGGATGCGAATTTGCCACTCCCTTCGGCGCTATTCGAGAGGAGTAGCCTAAGTGCCTGCACCGGGTTTCATCCTCTCCCTTATCTCCATTCATAACAACATTACACTGTACATACACTCATCACAGCCTTTCACAGGAGAGGGGTACACAGTTGATAGTTCATAACAGGTCGGAGAAAGGCAATGAATACCCACCTCCAATAGGACGGTGATGCACAGTTCCTGTATCTGCTCCATAAAGCTCATTCCCTGAGTAAACAAATTTGTCTTAAACCGTATATTTGCCAATGCCCTCATTATGGCCGTATCCTGATTAGTAGTCAACGACGTGGTACCGCGCCCAACGCCTTTCTGAAATCCAGGAAGCCGGACTCTACACGTTCACCGTCATCAGTCGTTTGCGAGATATCGTGTACGCATGAAGCACGTTATATCTCACACGAAATATTTTTCCTGTTGAGTCGTGGCGACTGGCGCTAGGCTGTTCTACTTGCATCGCTGATATCGATATTCGGCTGTCTTGCTATCTTTGACTGCTCCCCCCGGCGGTTTTCCGGGTGAACGCGTGACGAGAGAGGCTCCGGTCGGCGTTCAACGAGCCAACGTGTGTTGAAAACAAGCTGGTGCCTCTAACCGTGGTGCATGGGCCTCGCCGTGCTCGCCGCCCTTGTCTTTTGTCGCGCCGGATGTACGGTGCCGTTCATTGTGCGCCTTGACGTGCAAAATTGTGGTGGGTTCGTCGTCTCACGCTGAACAGCTTCCCAGCTCGTAAATTGCAAGCTCCAAGTTACGTATGATTTTTATTCTGAACTTGGTTCCACAGTGGCTATTTTAAGGAGGGTGATGTTCCTCATTTCGTTTCTCATCATCTGTGGAGTTGTTTTAAGTGGTTTTCATCCAAATTTTAACTCGGTTTAGGACATATTGACCGCTTTGGGACTGGTTGCGGTTGTGTACGCACCTGGCAGTCGTAGAGTTAACGGTTCAATCATTTGTCACGGAAGGATTGGTATGTTTATTTGATGTTGAAAGTGCCTTAAGGCAACTGGAAGTGATCTCTAAGTTTCCTGCTAATTTACTGGGAGACGGGTAATGTTAGAGTATTGCTCCATAAGAATTTGGGGGCATGCTTATTATATATTCTAGTATGGCTGTGATTTGACCTGGTTTCCATTGCAATCTATCTGTGCTGCAGGCCATTTGTTAAGTCTGCTCGTCTCCTGGCGTCGGTGCGGTTATGGATTCTTGTCAGGACCGCTCATTGTGAGGCCGGTCAGACTACATATACCGCCTGTCAGTGCACAAGCCGTGGGGAGTGAACGCTCGTTTTGCCTGCCGGCCGTAGCGTTATTGCTTCCAAATGCTGCTGTGGGCCTTAACGCTGTTCTCTAAAGTTAAGTGCAATTTGGGAATAATTCTGAGTCATTATGTCCGTTAGTTAAGTGAGGCCACTTGGTTAATATTAACGGTTCTGTAGGTCATTTTACTGGTTGAGTTATTGCTATCCATTCTTATTTAACACGTATGTTAATCATTTGTATATTTTTAATCAACGTGCAACTTGTTATTTTTCCTATGTACCAGTTTTGCGACCTTGGTTGGCCCACTTTGCATTTTTAGTAAAAGCATGTTTCACTGTGGACCTTTATGTGGGCAATTATTCAAAAACAGTCTTAATCGCATTTATTATTGTTATAATACCGCCAACCGGTTTCAACCCGATGTAGGGGTCATCTTCTGGGCGTTTACACCATTGGTCGACTGCTGGTGGTGTCACTCCTATCTACAGAACGGTAGTTATGGATCAAGACTGCCGAAATAAAAGGATTGATACACGAAATTAAAATTAAAGAATGAATACTCCTTTTGCAACATTAAAACTGCCTAAAATGTCACATCTGCCGTTCTGTAGACAGGAGTGACACCACCAGCAGTTGACCAATGGTGTTAACGCCCAGAAGATGATCCCTACGTCGGGTTGAAACCGGTTGTCGGTATAATAATAATAAACGCGATTGAGACTGTTTTTGAATAATTGATTAATCATACTAATCACTGCTTCATCTCCACAACCATGTTGTCCAAAGTTTATGTGGGCAGTTCAGTTTTATTAAGCTTTAAGATCTTTGTTTTTTAATGAAGTTGTGGTATTATGTGGCTGTGTAACTTTGAGTTGGAAGTGTATAGTGTTACTAGTCTTTTGAGACATGGTTAAACAAGATCGATTGTTTAAGATTGATTATTCACCGTGCCTACTATCTATGATCTTGGTTGCGGACGCAAAATATGATTCTTATTCGTGTTTATGTAATTCAATTAAAGTGGAGATTTGTATGTTGCATCATTAAGAGGGTAAATGTCCGAATTGAAGTTCATAATAAAGTCTGTTTTGAGTCAAATTAAAATTGTAAAGCAATCACAAGCTTGTCCATCACCAGAGATCCCGGGCTTCCTATTTCCTTTAAATAACTGTGGTGAGATTGTAGTTTTTGATTTTCTAAAGAATCGAGTAGTACCACGGTTCACCTGTATTAGGAATAACTATGTACATATTTGGAATAAATTGTCTTTTTAAGACTTCCAGAAAACGTGATAAACGCTTAGGGCGACCTGCTCCCGACCTCTACGTTGCCAGTTCCGTGAGAGAAACAGGAAGCTACGGACCGCTCGCGTAAGTAGCCGCGAGTCGAGCTCCCACTTAAGTGAATGTAGCATCATTTGCATACAGAGAGATTCTGTGCGGCAGATAGTGCTGCCCGCTCCTACGCGATAGCAATTCCTTGGCAGAATCAAGGACCAGAAGCTGTTTGCGCAGTGCCAGACATGCATGGAGAGTTATCGACGTCGTCCAACACCACTGTATCAACAATGACGTAAATCTGAAGATGTGATAATTTAGGCAGTTTTAATGTTGGAAAAGGAGTATTCTATCAATCCCTTTATTTCGGTAGTCTTACGAGTGTGGATCAAAAAGTAGTTCTTCGTCTGTCATATATAATTTTAATACTGAAGATATAACAGCGGAACTGTTACAGATAATAGCTGAACTATTGTCCTCTACATAGCCTCGCTGGGTAGCTGATGGTCTAGGACGCCTTGTCACGGTCCGTGCGGCTCCCCTTGTCGGAGGTTCGAATCCTCCCTCGGGCATGGGTGTGTGTGTGTTGTCCATAGTTTAAGTTAGATTAAGTAGTGTGTAGGCTTAGTAACCGATGACCTTAGCAGTTTGGTCCCATAAGACTTTACCACAAATTTCCTCTACACAACACAAACGTTCAACATAGTCCTCATTCATTTGTACACATTTGTATCATAGTTCAACTGAGGCATCAAAACCAATTTGCTAAAAGATATTTTCAGCTTCTAGACCCTAATTACACAGCAGTACCTATCGCTATAAGTTAACATCAGTTAACTAAAAGCGTTTTTTTGTTTCTTTTGTGGTGGGCATAAAGTACCCCCCTCCCCCTTGGTAGTGCACATTGTGCAAAAAGCGTTTGTACTGCTACCGCTAACAGCTAGATGCGAATGGCAAGCCATTCGTCAGCAAGCGAAGAGTGGAAATGTCAAATTTTCTAAGTTGCATGTTTTTGCAAAAACCGTTTTCATTCCTATTTTATTCTCAGTACTCTGTTGCATGTTACCAGACTTGTTTAAAATGCCAAATCATGGGAAAATGTTCCAAATATCTGTTAGTTGGTGGTGATTGGTCTGTGTACGAAGCATCTATTCCCTCTGGAGTTCGAAGTGCCTTGCGTGAAAGACTCCTGCGTTTAACCTGGGATGGTTTGAGGGGATAGCATTAAAGTTTCTGAGCTTCGATTTGATTTGATTTGAAAGATGCTCTTGGAACATTGTCAATGCAGGGGTGTAAGAGCTCCAAATGCAGTATGATCTAAGTGTCTCACACTCATTCGTCACAAAAAGCTATTTGCTGTTCTTACTGTGAATAAGAGGAAAGACCATGGCTGACGTATGTCGTTCCGTACTTCTTATGGAAGACCAGCTATGTTCGTCACTTACCAAACCGGAAAACCTGATGGCGATGTTGCCATTTCTTAGTTAGCAGCACAGGGAGTTCAGTGCAACACTGAACCAAAGAATGTAGTTTGTGAAAGAAACAGAAGTCAATTCTGAAAGATTTTTCTTGAATTTAGTTTTTCTATTCTCTTGTAAAAAATATAAAAAATATTAGAAATAATTTTAGTTGACTGCAGCTCTACTACTTACAACTGCTGTATTTCTGCACCCGTATTACCACAAATAAAGGGCAGTGTCTAAGTATTAATGATGCTTGAAACATAAACTTTCTTGTCGCCACTTGGAACCAATTACTTCCCTAGTATACCGTCTAGAGCGTTCTTAAGAAATTGATTTATTTTATAATATGTGTCTTTATCTTTTTGCGTGGATGAAGTGAGCAGCAAACTCTGTGATATCAAAATATCTTGTCCATCTTTTGGAAACCAATAAGTTGTGTTCAAAAAAAGATGTATTGTTTTTTGATGCTTCTGACAAAGATGAGATTTAGCATTTAAAAATTTCGTGATTTTCACTCCACTGAAGTCATAACACGCTGAATTCTCTAACCAAACACATCTGGCCTACATATCTGCTGCTCTTATAACAAAAAGTCGGTATATGGTGACATAATTATTAAGACACTAGTTATGACCACTGGGACACTCAGATGTTTAGGACGGGTGGTAGGGATAGAGCATCGAGTGACATTATACTGAGTGCACTATCCGAAAATTACCTCGAGCAATTAAACAGAGAACTGACTCGTGGAGATAACATCTTGGACCTACTGATAACAAACAGACCCGAACTTTTCGACTCTGTATGTACAGAACAGGGAATCAGTGATCATAAGGCCGTTGCAGCATCCCTGAATATGGAAGTTTGTAGGAATATAAAAAAAGGGAGGAAGGTTTATCTGTTTAGCAAGAGTAATAGAAGGCAGATTTCAGACTACCTAACAGATCAAAACGAAAATTTCTGTTCCGACAGTGACAATGTTGAGTGTGTATGGAAAAAGTTCAAGTCAATCGTAAAATGCGTTTTAGACAGGTACGTGCCGAGTAAAACTGTGAGGGACGGGAAAAACCCACCGTGGTTCAACAACAAAGTTAGGAAACTACTGCGAAAGCAAAGAGAGCTTCACTGCAAGTTTAAACGCAGCCAAAACCTCTCAGACAAATAGAAGCTAAACGATGTCAAAGTTAGCGTAAGGAGGGCTATGCGCGAAACTTTCAGTGAATTCGAAAGTAAAATTCTATGTACCGACTTGACAGAAAATTCTAGGAAGTTCTGGTCTTACGTTAAATCAGTAAGTGGGTCGAAACAGAATATCCAGACACTCCGGGATGATGATGGCATTGAAACAGAGGATGACACGCGTAAAGCTGAAATACTAAACACCTTTTTCCAAAGCTGTTTCACAGAGGAAGAGCGCACTGCAATTCCTTCTCTAAATCCTCGCACAAACGAAAAAATGGCTGACATCGAAATAAGTGTCCAAGGAACAGAAAAGCAACTGGAATCACTCAACAGAGGAAAGTCCACTGGACCTGACGGGATACCAATTCGATTCTACACAGAGTACGCGAAAGAACTTGCCCCCCGTCTGACAGCCGTGTACCGCAAGTCTCTAGAGGAACGGAAGGTTCCAAATGACTGGAAAAGAGCACAGGTAGTCCCAGTCTTCAAGAAGGGTCGTCGAGCAGATGCGCAAAACTATAGACCTATATCTCTGACGTCGATCTGTTGTAGAATATTAGAACATGTTTTTGGAAACCCAGAATCTACTCTGTAGGAATCAACATGGATCCCGGAAACAGCCATCGTGTGAGACCCAACTCGCTTTATTTGTTCATGAGACCCAGAAAATATTAGATACAGGCTCCCAGATAGATGCTATTTTCCTTGACTTCCGGAAGGCGTTCGATACAGTTCCGCACTGTCGCCTGATAAACAAAGTAAGAGCCTACGGAATATCAGACCAGCTGTGTGGCTGGATTGAAGAGTTTTTAGCAAACAGAACACAGCATGTTGTTATCAATGGAGAGACGTCTACAGTCGTTAAAGTAACCTCTGGCGTGCCACAGGGGAGTGTTATGGGACCATTGCTTTTCAAAATATATATAAATGACCTAGTAGATAGTGTCGGAAGTTCCATGCGGCTTTTCGCGGATGATGCTGTAGTATACAGAGAAGTTGCAGCATTAGAAAATTGTAGCGAAATGCAGGAAGATCTGCAGCGGATAGGCACTTAGTGCAGGGAGTGGCAACTGACCCTTAACATAGACAAATGTAATGTATTGCGAATACATAGAAAGAAGGATCCTTTATTGTATGATTATATGATAGCGGGACAAACACTGGTAGCAGTTACTTCTGTAAAATATCTGGGAGTATGCGTGCGGAACGATTTGAAGTGGAATGATCATATAAGGCGGGTACCAGGTTGAGATTCATTGGGAGAATCCTTAGAAAATGTAGTCCATCAACAAAGGAGGTGGCTTACAAAACACTCGTTCGACCTATACTTGAGTATTGCTCATCAGTGTGGGATCCGTACCAGATCGGGTTGACGGAGGCGATAGAGAAGATCCAAAGAAGAGAGGCGCGTTTCTTCACAGGGTTATTTGGTAAGCGTGATAGCGTTACGGAGGTGTTTAGCAAACTCAAGTGGCAGACTCTGCAAGAGAGGCGCTCTGCATCGCGGTGTAGCTTGCTTGCCAGGTTTCGAGAGGGTGCGTTTCTGTATGAGGTATCGAATATATTGCTTCCCCCTACTTATACCCCCCGAGGAGATCACGAATGTAAAATTAGAGAGATTCGAGCGCGCACGGAGGCTTTCAGACAGTCGTGCTTCCCGCGAACCATACGCGACTGGAACAGAAAAGGGAGGTAACGACAGTGGCACGTAAAGTGCCCTCCGCCACACACCGTTGGGTGGCTTGCGGAGTATAAATGTAGATGTAGATGATAACGGGTTTTATTGAAGACTGAAGCGAAATTCGTAATCGATGGTAAACTCTCTACAACGAAGAAAACGGAAAGAACAGAAAATTTTTGTTTAAATTTATATTTGCTCGAGGATGTAAATGCTTACAAATACATCAAACATTACTTAGAGGGCAATGTATTGTGGCTTCTTCCTTTACCCTTTGTGTCCTTTACGTTTAAGGTCCAAATAACATTCTAAACCAGTTTCTTCCTCAACATTTGCCTTTCTCACTGCTCAAACAATTTTAACTAAAAAACGTTTTTATCTTTTTACATTATTATTTATGGATACTGTAACCTTCTTTTTCCAGGTATCGTGAAATATAAATAGCTTATGCTTTAAGTATTTGATTTCTTTTGTCGGAGAACACTCGTGGGAAAAAGACCAAGTTCCCATGAGGCGTATGTTGCTTGTCACTGAAACGCACCAAACAATATAATAAAGATTAAAAAGAGACAAAAGCACAACTTCTGTTTTAACAAGTGATCGAGGTGAGAATTGCTTAACTTTCGATGTCAGCAACAATGCTGTCGTCCGTTGTTTTTCCTCAGTTTTCAACATACGAAAGATTTTTTAAATTCTATACTCGGCACAATCAGTGAGTCTCTGATCTCATCGCCTCACTTCTGACGTGGTCAGCGGCTAATTCACACCCTGGTGTGTGACGCGCACGCACTATGAACAGTCGAGCGTGACCAGACAGTCGCTCAAGTAAAGCGAGATGTAGTCAGATCTTCATATTCGATTCACTTGTTTGACTTTCAAGTTTAGCTTTTCACACACAGTTTTAAAGCAGCTATTGCGACCGCCAGCTCGATCCTTAAAACAAAATAAAATAAGATTTACAACAAAGTATGAAACAGACGTAAGCTATTTAGTTCGTATCAGACACACCGCGAAATGAACTTACATATCACTGTCCATCAAGATCATTCGGTTCACTGGTGCTTTTCTTAGTACAGTTCTGTTCGAGTTAGTGGCTTATGTGCTTATCTTTAGTGATAGGTTGCGTTTATTACGAGTCATATGGTCTGAGTCGATAGCTTTGTGAGAACTGCTCATACAGACAGCAACATTGCAATTCTGAAGGTCGTTATGGCATTCACATGTTGTTGGAGGCTGTTTCTCCGGGAATAGCTTTCCCTTTCTTAGCGTTTACTCCAAAACAGCATCTCAAAGGCCTTACTCTTTTAAAGTCTTTCCAGTACCACGTTGCTGCTGTCAGCCACGTTTGGCATATACAGCGATTTTCCTAAAGACAGCGTGCGAAACACGTGATTGGGATCGACTGCAATGTGCACCCGTAAATACAATGAAAACTATATATTACCACCACTGTTGGAGAATGTCGTGAAGCCGCCAAAATACGACAAAATATGCCATATAGTGATATTCATGACCAGGTTTCTGTCGGGCAAGTTCATTTTTAATTGGAGCATTTCGTTTTCGGTAGAGTAACTTCTGCATAATTTCAGAAGGCTAGATAGAATTCTGCAGTGTGCCAGAAAACTGTTGTTCATCAGCTAGCAGTAATTTGTTGATAACAAAATACTAACAGAATATATAAATTGGACGTAGTTCAGAAAACTTATTTGGAAGTAAACGAATGAAACAAAAATCCATTTGTTAAGAGTTATATAATTTCAAACTCACTGAGAAACAACATTAATACATGAGTATCACAAAAAGACAATACTTAATTAATTATCAAATGGATTCACTGCGTAGAAATAAACGATTCACTTGACTCTTACACCCAACTGACGCAATAAAACATTCACATTTTCTGTTAACTTAGAGTCAGACACACTGAACAGTTAGAAAATTTCGTTGAAATGTAATGTAGTATAATATATCACAGATGGATGTCTGTACAATTTGGCAGATCACTATGTTCATACAGTGCGACATACTAGAATTCAGCAAGATTAGCTGTGTGCAGATGCGAACAGTGTTGCGTGTCAATGGTGGCTCCCGTGATATCCCTTGACGCCCTTGCGGCCATGGGCATCTCTGCCCGTAGCACTTCCTGAGCTCGCGCTGGAGCTGGCCTTGCTGCCTGAAGACGCACCAGAGCCTGTTCCAGCGCTGGCGTCGCTGCCCGCAGAGCTGCCGGAGCTGGCTTTGGAGCCTCCAGAACTGCCGCCAGAGCCACCAAGAGCACCAGCAGAGCTTCCAGAGGAGGATCCAGCCGAACTTCCCGCCGAAGAGCCAGTTCCCGACTGTCCTGCTCCACCACCGACTAAGGAACCAGAGTCTAAGCCAGCACTGCCTCCCAGTCCAGAGGAGCCAGTGGCGAGACCTCCGTGCCCAGAGCCAACAGCAGAACTTCCAGCATGATTGCCTCCACCAACAGCACCACTTCCAGCACCAGAACTTCCGCCATAACCTCCGGCACCTCCACTAGATATACCACCACTCACACCAGGCCCAGAAGCTCCAGAACCTCCTCCAATGGAACCAGTACCAAAGCTACCAGCACCACCACCAGAGCTTCCTACTCCTGCACTATGACCCAGAAAACCACCAGCCCCACCAGCACCATGTCCTAAATTGCCAGTACCAGCACCAGACACTCCACCCAGGCCACTAGCTCCAGAGGAACCACCACTAGAGCTTCCAGAGTAACCTCCTTGGCTTCCACCAGCGCTACCAGCTCCACCAGTTCCCACACCATGAGCAGCCCCTCCAGGACCACCATGTCCCACAGCACCTCCTGTGCCCCCATTACTGAAGGCACCACCAGTTCCAGTGGAACCTCCTTGAGATGCACCAAAAGCTCCTGAACCACCTGCACCAGCACCACTTTGACCAATGCTGCCAGATCCTGGTCCACCTGCAATACCACCAGTGCCTCCATAACCTCCTGTAGCACCACCAGATGAGCTACCTGCACCAAAGCCAGCAGACCCAGTTTGGGCTCCCTGGCCAGCTGCTCCACTTCCATGTCCACTGGAAGTTGACCCAGTTCCACTAACACCTCCAGCACCACCTACACCACCATACCCTCCAGATATACCTGATCCACCAGCACCTCCACCAGATGAACTACCTGCACCAAAGCCTGCAGACCCAGTTTGGGCTCCATGACCAGCTGCTCCATTTCCATGTCCACTGGAAGGTGACCCAGTTCCACCAATACCTCCAATGCCACCTGCACCACCATGCCCTCCAGATATCCCTGAGCCACCAGCAACTCCACCTATGCCAAACCCACCAGATGGTGCACCAACACTGCCTCCAATGCCTCCAGTTCCAGTTCCTCTTCCGACATTTCCGGATCCAGAAGAGCCATAGCCTCCTGTACCTGATCCACCACTGCCAAAAGTACCAGAACCAGTTCCTCCAGGTCCAAAACCTCCAGCGCCACTTCCACCTGAACCACCAGCTACATTTCCATGTCCACCAGCTCCTGTATGGGTACCAAACCCAATTCCTCCTGTTCCAGAGCCACCTTCTATACCACTTGCTCCAGCACTACCATGACCAGTCCCACCAGGCTGGGATCCAGTACTGCCTCCAGTGGCTGCTGCACCACCTGTGGCTCCTCCAAGGCCTCCTGTTCCTGATGATCCCACTCCAGAGATTCCACCATACCCATCAGCTGCTCCACCTCCTGTACCACTTGACCCACTGCCCACATTGCCAGATGTAGATCCAGAGGTAGACCCAGAGCTGCTGCCACCTGTAGGAACAGTGGTACAGTTACACTGTAAATTGAAATGGAATAAAAACGTTTTAACTGAAAGTATTTAAATGTTTATTGGTTATTTCTGAAATATAATAATTAAATTTTCTGTTACAGAATGCTTGCTACTTGAAATAAAATTCAGAAAGTAAATGGAAACATAAATAAAAAAAATGGCTCTGTGCACTATGCGACTTAACTTCTGAGGTCATCAGTCACCTAGAACTTAGAACTAATTAAACCTAACTAACCTAAGGACATCACACACATCCATGACCGAGGCAGAATTCGAACCCCCGACCGTAGCGGTCGCTCAGCTCCAGACTGTAGCGCCATAAATAAAAAACTGTCATACATCTACATCTACATGATTACTCCGTAATTCACAATTAAATGCCTAGGAGAGAGTTCATTAAACCACCTTAAAGCTACTTCTCTACCGTTCCACTCTCGAACAGTAGGGGGAAAAACGAACACTTAAATCTTTCCGTGTGAGCTCTGATTATTCTTGTTGTTGTTGTTGTTGTGGTCTTCAGTCCTGAGACTGGTTTGATGCAGCTCTCCATGCTACTCTGTCCTGTGCAAGCTTCTTAATCTCCCAGTACTTACTGCAACCTACATCCTTCTGAATCTGCTTAGTGTAGTCATCTCTTGGTCTCCCTCTCCGATTTTTACCCTCCACGCTGCCCTCCAATGCTAAATTTGTGATCCTATGATGCCTCCTTTACTACTTTAAGTGTCTCATTTTCTAATCTAATTCCCTCAGCATCACTCGACTTTATTCGACTACATTCCATTATCCTCGTTTTTTCTTACCATATCTGAAACTGCTACCATAGGTCAGGTAAGTATTCATAAATAATCAGTAGTTCTTAGGATTATAATTTAAAATATCGATATGTAACAAATATTCATCGTGCAGTTAGCATTTGGGGACAAGTATTAGTCCCACTGAGTGACATAGAGAAGTATGCTCTCTCTAAAACACATTCGATTACACGACATACAGGAAGCATGCACAAAATGTATTGTGTCAATGAAGGTGATGAGTTGCTGGTTTAATTATTAAAATCGCTATCAAACTGCACTTAATATCTGCTTGCATTTCATCAGAATAATAAACTCATTTAAATATTAAAATTCTTTATACGATCACAACGATAGGTAAATGTAAATATTTTGAACTTGCGACGGTAAAATATGCTCGAAATATTACTGTTCACAACGTTTAACCAATTCGCAATGTGCTCCCTAATTCTTAATTAATCCACATTGTACGACCCTGTAGCCAAATTAAAAACTTTTATATGAAACTGTCTTAAATAAACTCGTAGTTGAGACAAAATCTCTTGATTTTTTCTGTAACTCTGTGACCAGTGAATGAATGCAACTTACACTGAGAGCGTCGGCAAACTATGATCAGAAACGTGGTAGTGAGTTGTCTGTCTTCCGGAAAAGTACATATAATGGAACTTATATTTTTTAATTCTGTAGCTACTAACGTATAAACCGCCAGTAAGTATAAAACTGGGTTATGTTGATGCTACTCAGATGTAAAATATTGAAGTTGTTTAATTGGATGTACAAGAAACATTAATTTTTACCACATTGCTTTCTTCAGACCTCTTGACTCCCACAGAGGGCGGATTTCAGTGCTTACCACACGGCCATCAATATTCCCCGCCAACATTTGCTAATCAATAAAAACAAAAGAGGAAGAATACGATAGAACAAATACACTGAAGCGCCAAAGGTAAGGGCGTGTATTTAAATAGAGAAATATGTAAACAGAATACGGCGCTGCGGGCGGCAACGCCTATATAAGACAACACGTGTCTGACCCAGTTTTTATATCAGTTTCTGCTGCTGCAATGGCAGGTTATCAAGATTTAAGTGAGTTTGAACGTGGTGTTACAGTCGGCGCACGAACGATGGTGTACATCATCTCCGAGGTAGCGATGAAGGGATTTTCCCGTACGACCATTTCACCAGTGTACCGTGAATATCAGGAATCCAGTAGAACATCAAATATCCGACATCGCTGCGAGCAGAAAAAGATCCAGTAAGAACGGGACCAACGATGACTGAAGAGAATCGTTCAACGTGGCAGAAGTGGAAGCCTTCAGCAAATTGCTGCAGATTTCAATGCTGGAGCATCAATAAGTATCAGATTGCGAACCATTCAACGAAATATCATCGATATGGGCTTCCGAAGCTGATGGCCCACTCGCGTACCCTCGACGACTGCGTGACACAAAGCTTTACGCCTCGCCAGGGCCCGTCAACACCGAGATCGGACTGTTGATGACTGGAAACATGTTGCCTGCATGGATGAGTCTCTTTTGAAATTGTTTCGAGCCGAAGTACGTGTACGAGTATGGAGAGAACCTCATGAATCCATGGAAGCTTGCATGTCAGCAGGAGATTTTTCAAGCTGGTGGAGGCTCTGTGTGGTGTGGGGCGTTTACAGTTGGAGTGGTATGGGACACACTGACACGTCTAGATACGACTCTGATAGGTGACAAGTATGCAAGCATCCTTTCTGATCTGCTGCATCCATTCATGTCCATTGTGTATTCCGAAGGACTTGGGCAATTGCAGCAGGACAATGCGACACCCCATGCGAGCAGAATTGCTACAGACTGGCTCCAGGAATACTCTTCTGAGTTTGAACAGTTCCGCTGGCCACCAAATTCCCCAGACATGATCATTATTGAGCAACGTGCTGTTCAGGAGAGATCTCCACCCCCACATACTTTTACCGATTAATGGAGTGCCCTGCAGGATTCATGGTATCAGTTCCCTCCATCACTACTTCAGACATTAGTCCATTGCCTGTCGTGTCGCGACACTTTTGCGTGCTCGCGGGGACCATGCACGATATAACGCAGGAGTACCAGTGTCTTTGGCTCTTCACGGTATGTGTAACTTCACTTCTAGATGATCAGCTCTCCACGATGTTAGTGGCTGCTTAAGACGCATGTAATGATACACTCCCATCCTGACAGATAGCATTAAATTTCTAAAAAGTACGTTTAGAGACACTTGAAGAACTTAGAGTACGTTTCATTAACTAAAAAACCACGACACCAGTTATGAAAATAACAAAAATCTCTTTATTTTAAATAATTTTTAATCTGTTATGGTGTGTTTTATTTGTTTTTTTACTCTTTATTTTATTAGGGTTTCTTTTTTTGACGGTTCGGACTTGCTATCTGTATCTTCACGTAACATGTGTTTCACACCGACTGTTCAGTGGCAGCCGGCCGCAGTGGCCGAGCGGTTAAAGGCGCTACAGTCTGGAACCGCACGACCGCTACGGTCGCAGGTTCGAATCCTGCCTTGGGCATGGATGTGTGTGATGTCCTTAGGTTAGTTAGGTTTAAGTAGTTCTAAGTTCTAGGGGACTTATGACCACAGCAGTTGAGTCCCATAGTGCTCAGAGCCATTTGAACCATTTTTTTGTTCAGTGGCATCCAACCCATGTGAGTGTCGAACTTGCTACACTTGTATTTACGTAATTTCGGTCAGTTATTTACTTTGAAGTGAAATATCCCACCCAAAATCAATTTTCTATTTTGATTATGTAAATTGAAGGAGGACGGGGGCCAAAGAAAAGGAAAGGGAAGAGATTATAGATATCAGCTGCATCAGGACGTTGTGCGGCATCAGCAGCGGCAAGTGAAAATGTGTGCCGGGCCGGGATCTCCCACTTAATAGGGTAGTTGTGTTAACTACTGCGCCACCGGGGCACCTGGTTTATCGCAACTGCGCGGACTACTTCGGCGTACCTCTCGGCCGACCCACATTCCCACCGAGTGCCACCTATCCGCAGTCCCTGTCCATAGTCCTTCATGCTCGCTACTTAGAGATTGCCACAGGAGATCCACTCTGAATGTGGTGGATCCATAGACCATCGAGACGAATCAATTGCATTAATATTTTCAACTTCATGTTTGCGTTTTGAAAGGTGTAAGATTTATGCTCTCATGCATTAACTGTAGTCTTCTGTTGCACCGATCAGAATACGTTCACATAGTGAGCGTCCCTCTCTGTCTCGACAGTTCTCAGTTGTACGTGACAAACTACTACGTAACTTTTTCAAATGCGTGTAGATGTAGGCAGAAGTTTGGTTGAGGTTGTTGTGTAGTTTCTTAGTATTTGATTATCTCTTGTCTTTTTAAAAGGACCGTGTGATGCTGACTTTTTAAGAAGTCAAAACCGGTTGTGATACCATTTCTGTGACCAGAGGCTTCAAAAATGCAATAAAAGAGTCTTGATTATGTACGTAATGCTTCACATAAAATGTTTCACTTCAGAATGGAGAGATGAAGAGGTAATCATAAGCTTGTCCATTAATAAACAACATCTGCAGTGTCAAAGATATACTATCTTAGCTTACAACAGCCGACAGTTTTAACTTGGGGGAAACTGAGAGGCGAAACTAGAAGCGCTCGCCGACAGTGATAGACAAACAGTAAAACCTCAGGCGCTCTGACTGTTGTTCCGCTTTTATCCCTAGATAACCTGGTCTGGCCGCCGGACTGACTACGTCGAGGTTTCTGGTGACCCGGCTGTGTTATACATGACGTGACAGCATGTTTGCTAGATTCCGCTAGTGCAAATTCGTAACACTGCCGCCTTTTAGGCTTAGGAATGCTGAGTACTGGCATACAAGCGGGGGATGCTCATTCCGTCGAAGGAAAAACAGCAACTGTCAACGTGTCCCTATCAAGCGCCACACGGGTGCCAAATATTAATGTCATTTTCACCATAAAACGGCAAGCAAGGGACATGCCCTAGAGGAGACACCTGAAGGAGATAAGCGCTCAGTGTATAGTTCTGCCGCATTCGCAAATGTGTGAAACAGGTTTGGTTTCCACTTCGGAGGAAGGTAAACAAAAGAGATACTAACCCTTGAAACATCATGTTTTCTGAACAGGCAGTTCAATCTGCGTCACGATACTTGCGCCAAATTTGAGACGGTCGACCGCCTGTCAGTGTCATGTTGAAGTTTGCATTTCGCGTCTCTCCTAACCTCAGCTAGCTCACCTTGTGTAGCAGTCTTTAATCAGGGATAGTACACAGGTGATTACTTTTTCCTTCCAAAATCTCATCGAGTAGCGGAGACCAATACAGGTATGTTTCCGTGGAAACATGTTTGATGTTGCCTATGGAACTCTGATTGTACGTAAGCGTGCATCTCTTCGTTCGAAACAGATCGACAGCTACGAGTGTTTTCCTTTGGGACTCCAAAAACATGGATATCGCATGAAGAAAATCAGGACTTTATAGCTGATATTTAAATACTTCCCAGTGAAACTTCTGAGCGTAGGCGAAACAACAAGAACGCCACCTCCAGGAAACTCATGATGACCCTTTTCTTTGAGTGTAAGGGCCCGCTGCTAATTGCTTTTCTGGAAAAAGGTGTTACTATTAACGCGCCAGGGTTCCTGGACACTTTGCAAAAACTGAAGTGCGCCATCAACGCCCGGGAATGTTGACGAACGGCATCATTCTGTTGCAGGATAATGTCCGCCCACACGGTGCCACGGCTGTTTCGACTATGCTGCACACGTTTCACTGGAAAGCGATTACACTTCTCCATATAGTCCCGATCTATCTCATGCGACTTCAATATTTCTGGAGTCTTGAAGCAAGTCAATTTGCTTCGGACGAAGAGGTACGCGCTTGTGTGCAATCATAGTCGCGTAGGCAACGGCAAATATCTTTCTATGAAGCCACTGATCGTCTCTTCTGACAGTGGGATGAAAGTATTAACAGTTATGGCGATTATCTTCGAAATAATAAACAGTTTATCTACTTTTTCCCATTTGTCTCCCTTTCATTTGAGTGCCTTGACGGCAACTCGTGTAGCTGCGACCGGCTGCACCGTTACCGTTCCCTGCAAGGAGAGGGCGAGTCGAACCTGTGGCCATTGCCTACTGTTTTTGGTTTCACCTCACTGCAGCATTTTACACATACAATTATGACATAAGGTCACGTAGGAAGAATGTGACCATATTGCAAATGAATAGGAGTACTGCACATTTCGTATATTTGCCACTAAGTAAGAAACCACCAGCTGATAAGCCAGTGACCATTTGACGCGTTCCGGGTAGAACCCATTGTCAGCTGGTGTGCAAACCAGAAATACATAGCATATAGCAGACAACGTAACTATACAAATAATATTCACGAGTATGAAGCTACAGGTAAAACTACAGGTACCGTCAAAATTAAACAGCTAAAATACACATCGTGAGCATCTGGTGATATGATATATAAAGACACAAGTGACAAACAAGCTGTCACGACAGACTGACTCACTAGCTATAACGCGATAACCAGGAAGACAGTTTAAGTCGTGAGAGGGGCAGCTTATGTTACTCATAGAGAGAGGAGTGCAGATACTCACGTTCAGCCAAAAGAGCGTGAGTTGGATGTATTAGAGGAATTACAAACTATATGCACGAGGCGCATTTTAAACTAGGCGCATTTTAAACGAACAGCTGTCGTCTAGACGCAAGTGGTTCTTTTAAATATTCAGTAAAATACTGGACCATTAATTTCAAGCGTTTCCGCATGTATTACCCCATTCTTTATACCTCTACCTCCACCCAGCTGTTTTTCATACTTATCAATTATGTTATATGTACTTCTTGAGGGTTCGATTCCCCAGCATCTTTGGTGTCAAATGTTATAATTAATGCTCATGTACTAAATAGGTTGTCACCGCTTAGCTTAATGATTTTGTAAATTATATTACACCCTCTGTGTTTCTTTGTGTTACTATGGTCTTTCATTATTACATTCTTTATTTTATCTTTTAACCCGCCAGGGTAGCCGATGGCGCTAAGGCGCTGCTTCCTGGACTCGGGTAGGCGCGCCGGATTAACGACGAAGGCCGGTGTGCAGGCCAGCCTGGATGTGGTTTTTAGGCGTTTTTCCACATCCCGATAGATGAATATTGGGCTGGTCCCCACGTTCTGCTTCAGTTAGACGAGTCGCAAACATTTGAAACACGTCCGCACTATTTCACGATTTACTCGTACACCAGACGCAGACAGTTGGGGTACACTGATTCCGTCCTGGGGGTTATGGGGTGGCGGCAGGAAGGGCATCCGGCCACCCCTCCAACTAACACTGCCAAATCCGTTGTAACCACGCCGACCCTGCGATCGCTGCGGGACTGTGCCGTAAGAGAAAGAAAGAATTATTTATTTCATCTTTTATTGGGTTTTACTTGGACGATGTTCCTCATCTAACACTGCAAGGGTTTGAGTTCTTACCCTATCTTGCGACAGCTTTTATTATTTATATTTTATTGTATCTTATTAAACTGCCTTCCTGCCTTGAATTTATGTAACTGTTCTGAAATTTTTATTGTGTTTATTGGTAATTTTACATGTGAGCCTTTTTTGTCGATGGCATTTTTTACATAACTGTAAATTTCTGTTCTTCTCTCATTTTATTATTCGCACTTTGTAAAAGTTTAATTTTATATACTACATTTCATTATGAAATATAAAAAAATTCTGCCTTTGTCGCTACGTGGCACTGCTTTTGTATTCATCACCGTCCTATGGTGGCTTAAATTATCTTCACGGTTATCGCGTTGTAACTAGTCAGCTAGTCTGTCACGATATCGCTGTTTGTTACGTACTGTCTTTATATATATCTCACCACGATGTTCATGATGTGTATTACAGCTGTTTAATTTTGACGGTACTAGTAATTTCGTACTCTTGTATATTTTTTCTGTAGCTACATTTTCTGTCATTTGCTATGTACATCTGGTTTGAGGACGATCTGAGAACGGATTCTGCCCGAAACGCGTCAAACAAAGTCATTGTTTTATGAACAGGTGGCTTCTTACATAGTGACCAATACAGAAATTGTGCAGTACTCCTATTAATTGAAAATTAAGAAATTTTCAAGCGAAAAGGTCTTAGAATTACCAGCGTTTGTATGTAGGAAGCGAGAAATAAAAGTATCTAGGAAAAATTGACTATTAGAAGCCTGCTATCATCGTGGCCGTTCAGAGGCCAGATCCTCCGTACGGACAGCAGCCGCGCAGTCTAATTCTATTGTCCACCAGTGGGCGAGGACCTCAGCAAAGAGCTTTGGGCAGTTCGCCCACATTTGGCACTCTGGAAGCCAGTGGAGAAGTAAGAGTGTGTACTGGAGTGTACTCTCACCTGACCCGGACGCAGATCCGGCGTGGCTGCCGCTGTGGCTTCCAGAGGCTGAGCCGCCGGCGCCTCCCAGAGAGCCCGCGGAGGAGGAGGAGCCGGCGTTGCTGCTGGAGCCTCCAGTGCCGAAGGAGGAGGAGCTGCTGCCCGACTGGCTGCCGCTGGCGCTGCCGGAGCCTCCGCCCGACGACCACGAGGACGACGACGACTTGGAGGAACTGCCAGAGCCCGCCCACGCAGCTGTGCCACACAGCGGAGAAAAGTAAACACCGTCAGTAAGTGTATACGGTTGTCAGCCTCTTATTTTAAGTCAGCAGTCTTGTGACTGATTTGAAGCGGCGCACCACCAGTTCCTTTCTTGTGGCAATCTTGTCGTCTCAGAACAGCACTTGTACCTTAAGTTCTCAATTAGCTGTTGGATAAATTTAAGTCTCTGTCTTCCATGACGGTTTTTACCCGCTCCTTCTAGTACCATATAAGTTAATATCTTTTGTTTCTTCTTCTTGTCAATGCTCTGTACATGTTCTTTTCTTCACCGATTCTGCGAAGAAGTTCATCACTCCTCACCTTACTATAGTATCAAATTTCAAACCCGTCGCTTGTCTTCTTTTCCGATTTCCCACAACCCATTACTCACTAATATACAACGCTGTGCTCCAAACGAACGGCTTCACAAATTTATTTGTCAGGTTAAGGGCGATGTTCGATACTTGTTTTGGGCCAGGAACGGTCCCCTCCCTTGTACTATTCTGCTTTTTGCCTCCTCCTTGCTTCGTCTGTCACGTGTTATTTTCTTTCCAGGCTAACAAAATTCGTCTGCTTACGCATTACCAAATTCTGGTGTCAAGTTAGAGCTAATTCCATTTCTGATACTCCTCATTACTTTCGTCTTTCTTTGGTTTACTTTCAGTGCACATTATGCACGCATTAATCTGTTCATACCATTCAACACGTCCTGTAATTCTTCTTCACTTTTACAGTATCATCATATCTTATCATCGATATCCTTTCACCCTGAACTTCAGCCTACTCATGAACCTTTTTTTTTATTTCCGCCAATGCTTCCTTAGCGTAGATACTGAACAGCACGGGAGAAAGGCTTCAGCCGTGAACTATACCCTTTACAATCCGAACACTCCATTTTTGATCTTCTGTTCTTATCGTTACCTCTTGGTTCTTGTATGTATTGCACGTTACCATCTTTCCTTATAAATTGACAATATTTTTTCACTATTTCGGAACTGCACGAGTTTACACTGTCGTAAGCTGTTAAGTCGACTGTGCGATAGTTCTCCCACTTATCTCTCCTTGCTATCTTTGGAATTGTGTGTATGATATTTTTCTGGATGTCTGATGGTACATCTACCACCTCATAGATTCTACAGACCAGCTTGAATATTGACTAGTTGCCACTTCTATCAAATTCCGAACGCCCGTTTTCTCTTTCTTCTGCATTATTTTACAGCAAGTCCTCCATAGCTATGTTAAACTCTGGTTCTAATATTGGACTACCTAAGCCTTTCAAATGGACGACCCTTGTTTACTGAATTACTCGTTTTCTCACTCTTGATTTTGTGCTTGTGACGTCGGCAGATATACTTGAAGTAATGTTCTTGGCGTTGATTTGCTATTGGTCACTAACTGTCGCTCCCTCGAAAATACATATGGACTTTTGGAGGGTTTCGGAAAACTTCAACATTAAAAATCTTAAGACGGAGTACACAATCCACGCTAATGAACTGCGACTTTGTTGGAATTCAGAATGCAGGCTATTCGAACAGAGAGTTCAAAAATGGTTCAAATGGCTCTGAGCACTATGGGACTCAACTGCTGTGGTTATAAGTCCCCTAGAACTTAGAACTACTTATACCTAACTAACCTAAGGACATCACACACATCCATGCCCGAGACAGGATTCGAACCTGCGACCGTAGCGGTCGTGCGGTTCCAGACTGTAGCGCCTTTAACCGCTCGGCCACTCCGGCTGACTCGAGCAGAGAGTCATCGAGAAAGTAAACAGCTCCCCTGCTGTTTTCGTTACTTGCTAACAGCGTGGTAGAAAATAACAATTCTGCCCTCGGCGATTTTGTTCTTTATGCGGTACTATACGGTGATGTGTTATGCGAGAGAGAAATACTGTTAAGATCCTGTCAGATGCTGACATAATTTCAACCTGTTATGAAGACTGTAAATTCCTTTTAAATGTATAATAAATGAGAAGCACCAGTTTGCTTTTGTTCCACAGTATTACTTTTATTGTGTAAATCGGTTTTCGGCTTACAAGGCCATTTTCAGACATTTACTGAGTAATTTTAAATGTAGTTAATGAAATGTCCTTCCATTAATAATTCTGACGGATTAATGTTAGGGGCGAATGCATAAGCTATATCTGAAATGTGCTAGTGTCCGATTATGGATAACCCAGAAGCGTCTTCTTGTTTACGTACTGTAATTCTTCACTTTTACAGTATCATCAAATCTTACCATTGATATCCTTTCACCCTGAATTTCAACCTACTTATGAACCTTTCTTTTATTCCGCCATTGCTTCTTCAGCATAGCAATTCTGAATATTTACAGGGTACTTCACGTTCATTGCAAGCGCTGGTTCCTGGGTTCGGCGGTATTTAGATACTGTCGTAGGCAGTCTGTGACTGCGAACACCGCCTGATGCACCGGGCAATTGTTCGGGCAGTTTAACAAGAATAAGGCAGACCAATTAGGAACGGTCCTGAAAAACCTTTCCATATTTTAGCACGTCAGTAGCATTTACTTACAGAAATGAGCACTAACTGAAATTGGAACTTGCAGATTGGCGGTAGTGTATCGACTGACCAGTTCTCATGTATTGTTGTTGAGCACCAGTATTGCAACTGAATACTGCAGTCTGCACACGATGGAGAGGTTGATCGTGAAATAGGATTATTCATATCATCAAAAACACATGGGAAAACAGTCATAGTTGTATTGACAATGTGTTCAGTTCCATTGTCATGCATGAAATAGTCACAAGTATTTCCTTTAGTTCTCTGAAGAAAAGAAAAGGTTGCAGTATACATGAACTCATGGGTTCGCGGCCTATGCGAATTGGCAAAATTTTCTCGCGGTTCCAGGAGTGTCAAGGGTTTAAAATGCACGAGCTTTCGGTGAGTGCTCGTCGGTTATTGTCAGCGGCGACTATTGTGTATCTGCTACTGCCGTCCTTATACAGCAGCTCTCCTTTTGTGACGCCAGTTGGTGCTCATGTCAGCCACACATGCAGTATTGTTTTCATTGCGCCCCGCCGCGCCCGCTTCAACCATTCGATGACCGGGTCCAAAGCTGTGCTTAGCTCCAGGCTGCCGGCTTTATTAAGGTGTTATCACAAAGAAGGAGAGCCTGAGAGGTAGCCATGGGAAGTGTGAAGAGGGCGCGGTGGGTGAGCAACGAAAACATTACCGTAAATGATGCTAGAGTGAGCACCAGTGACGTCACAGGAGTCAGCGCGGCTGTTTAAGAAGGTCAGCAGCAGCCCCTTAACAATCGGCCGAGAGCTCATGGATTTTAAACCCCTTGACGCGGCTGAACAATTTTATTGGTTCACATAGCCGCTATAAATTAGTGTTTGGTGGAAAAAGATCGGTCCGAAAATTTATGTGGAAGTAATTGCCCTTCGCACTCGAGTCTTCACAACATGCACAGGCTCTCGGTGTTAGTGCAGAAACTTTTCAAAACACCAATGTGCTCTGCCAGATCACGTTCCGCGACAAATGTAACTAGGTTTCATCAGAAAAAGGAGCACTGCAGGGTTCACCTCTCTATCACGCACATACTGAAAGGACAGGCTGCAATACTCACATCGTGCAACACTACATGTATTATTTAGTCCAACATTTCTCCTAACACACAATGCATCCATGACTGTCAGTACTAGTTTTATGTGAATGGTAACTCCAGGTGCTCCAACAAAAAATTCTTACACGACCGATTACGACCGTTACAGAAATACCGCGTGATCAAAAAGTCAGTATAAATTTGAAAACTCAATAAATCACGGAATAATGTAGATAGAGAGGTAGAAATTGACACACACGCTTGGAATGACATGAGGTTTTATTAGAACCAAAAAAAAAATACAAACGTTCAAAAAATGTCCGACAGATGGCGCTTCATCTGATCAGAATAGCAGTAATTAGCATAACAAAGTAAGACAAAGCAAAGATGATGTTCTTTACAGGAAATGCTCAATATGTCCACCATTATTCCTTATCAATAGCTGTAGACGAGGAATAATGTTGTGAACAGCACTGTAAAGCATGTGCGCAGTTATGGTGAGGCATTGGCGTCGGATGTTATCTTCCAGCATCCCTAGAGATGTCACTCGATCACGATACACTTGCGACTTCACGTAACCCCAAAGCCAATAATCGCACGGACTGAGGTCTGGGGACCTGGGAGGCCAACCATGACGGTAGTGGCGCCTGAGCACACCATCATCACCAAACGACGCGCGCAAGAGATCTTTCACGCGTCTAGCAATACATTGTTTTTTTGGTTCTAATAAAACCCCATGTCATTCCAAGCATGTGTGTCAATTTTTACCTCTCTATCTACATTATTCCGTGGTTTATTAAGTTTTCAAATTTATACTGACTTTTTGATCACCCGATGGATACATACATAGGCCTACAGAAAGAGAGAGAGAGAGAGAGAGATGTCGATTTCATACATTTTGTTACAGCTGGCGACAAGAATACACGAACACTACAACGATGTGGACACGAGGAATAAAATTCGTTTCTTTTTCTGTTCTTTGCGGTTCCGTTCAGGCGTCACGAATTGCGGCTGCCTATAAGCAGACACTTACCGTCACCAGATAGGGATCCGCTGCCTGAGGGACGTCCGACGCCAGCCGCGATGCCTTTCACGCCCTTGACGCCGCCTGCAACAACACAACACCACAACAACATCAAAGCCTGGCCTTTGCGTAATCGCGACTGCACGCGGCGGCACTCTTTCTGCCGTAATTCCTTCCCTCTGCCTCTCCGTACGCCGCTGTATGACGTCCGAGACCAGTTTTGCGTTCCACAGAAATAATCAGTTGTATCAGGCACTATTAATATGTTCAGTGGATGTGTAACGAAACAACAGCCACCACGAATAGCTCAGACATAGCCGGTACTGCATTATGTAACCATAGTGGGAAAAACCGTAAAATACTTTACAGAACATTAGCAATTTTGCATTCAACTGATTTCCATCAGAAACATGTCTCACTAGCTTTGTTTACGTGATCGACAGAAATATCTTTTCTGCAGTGGACTTACTTACTTTATTTTCAATAAAATCTTTCTGAACGTAGTGCTGCGTCCTTTACTAAAAGTCCTCGGAAGGCCCAAAGGTACCGACCGGCCGCCGAGTCATCCTCAGCCATTAGGCGTGACTGGATGAGGATATGGAGGGGCATGTGGTCAACAAACCACTCTCCCGTCCGTTATCAGCTTTCGTGACCAGAGCTGCTACTTCTCAGTCAAGTAGCTCTTCAGTTGGCTACAAAAGGGCTGAGTGCACCCTGCTTGCCAACAGCCCTCAGCAGACCCGGACGGTCACCCACCCATGCGCGACCCATGCCCTATAGCATTTCACTGGGCGCTGATGACCAAGCTGTTTAGCGCCCGTAAACCTCAAACACACACACACAGCACTTCACTTCGGCGATCTGAAAGGCACCTGTGTCACCACTGCAGGAAGGCCGTTTAACAAAATACTTAAAATGCTAAAAGAACCGACGTTTCGGTCATGTTACAGCGACCTGTGTCAGGATGTAGGCTGATTTAGCCACCACTGATTTTGTTGTTGTTTATGTTTCATTCTATCGTCCATCAAGGCGAGGACCGGGTGGCAGCGCAACATTGCCCCGTTTCGGCGGAGTGCATTTATAAAATACACGTACTCCACCAAAACATTAAAAATATTAAATAATTTTGTTTCTAAAGCTTTTATAACAGACGTTTGTCACTGAAGATTTATGTAAATTACGACCTTTTTTAAAATAATTTCAATGAAAAACAGAAACGAAGCACTTAACTTTACTGAAATTACAGTAGATGACCGTTAGGTGAGGAGGATTGTTGGAGGGAGAGTGCTTTTGAATGGATGTAGGGTGGAGCAGGGAGGAACCGTTGGCCAAGCGTTTGGAAAGTGAGGGAGGAAAGCTGCTGGGGGGGAAGGATGCGACGTGGTGAAGCGGAGTCCCGAGATGGAGAGGAGTATTCCGTTACAGCTGAGAGGACTGGAGGATCATCCGGCCATTATGGCCGAGAGGTTCTAGGCGCTTCAGTCCGGAACCGCGATGCTGCTAAGGACATCACACACATCCATGCCAGAGGCAGGATTCTAACCTGCGACCGTAGCGGTCGCGTGGTTCCAGACTGTAGCGCCTAGAACCGCTCTGCCACCCCGGCCGGCGGGGAGGGGACGTGGCAGGCTATATGGAACAGAGATTTTCTTCTGTTAGTCGTAGAGCAACCACGACAACTTTTCAAGCACTGTTTGTTAATCTGCTCTCGGCACTGTTCGATGATGCTGGTGGCCTGCGGTCTCAATGCGGGCTGCCATGTTGTTAGGCTGCTTCAGAAGTTCAGTCGCCTTTCTTAGTTTGTATACGAGCCCACAGATGACTGTCTCTCGAGTTCTCGGGCTTTCTGAAACTTAATAGCCTCCCCAAAATCGCATTTGGGATTCCACTAGTACCGATATCTTTTGCTGCTGCAGTCGAACATAGCTCTGCTATTCGGGCGGTAACAGGCCTTCCGGTTTTCCCATTGTATGCTGCACCGCACTCGCAGTGTATCTCGTGTACACGTGCGATGTTGACAGCTTTTACAGCAGCCTTGGTGGTTTTTACCACATTCTGGTTTAGGCGTTCCATGCCTCCTCGATGAGAAACATTGCCTGTTCGATCGTTGACACCTTTGACGTAAGGTAGAGGGTTCTTATTTGCAATTGTTTGCACCGCTAAGGTGGTGGAGACGGGGGTGGTCACAGTGTGCAGCGCGGAACACTTGTTGCAATATCAGTGGCTTCCTTCTGACGACGTTATTGTAAATTTGAAATTCCTACTTTGCTCTAGGAATAGGAAGATATCACCCACCTCAACGTTCTTGACTTGTAAAAGTGAGCCTACAGAATGTGGTCATGGATCGATTTGTCAAAACATTATTATAAAGGTTACGTTGGCATGTGCGCTACAAGACAGCCATTGTGTATCATGGAGAGGTTTACCTTTGAAATTCCGAGAGGGTGTATTCCAGCAAGAGTCGGGAATCATTATTTCCAGTCACGTGACGAAATGACAACGGCAAAAAATCACAGAAATTGGAGATTGTGTTGAGGGAAAACAGGGAAAGGTCATGGTGGTGATGGGGATTATGACAGTAGTACTCGAAGCACTCCGCCCTCCGCCACATATCGTAAGATGGCTTGAGGAGAACAGATGTAGATAGAAATTTTTCGAATTCTCCTCAGCGGACTAGATGTGTAATAAGAAATCGATCGTACTTCATGTGCTATGTAGATCTGCGAATTACGACACTCATTGGTAGTAGAGTTCATATTTATCTCCAGCTATTATTTTGTAATATTAAATAATTCCTGAATATAAAGTAGTACTATGGCAGTTTTTATTAAATCGTCAGCTTACAATACTTTCAGGTTGCGCTGTATAATCTTTCGGCATGACGTAACCTATCTCATTTCACATTACATACTTTACAAAGTTGGAACATAATCAATATAGTGATAATTGTTGGACTGTATAATATCTGTGTAGCAACAAAACATGTCAATGTCTGAGTATTAAATATATTTTACTACCACCGTTAAAGTAGGGAAACGATTCTTGATACTCTCTACGAATTCTTTTTTTTTTAAATTTGTGGTAAGGTTCTATGGGACCATCGTCCCCAGTCCTACACACTAATTAAACTAACTTACGCATGGAGGACTCGAACCTCCGACGGGGGCGGCCGCGCGAACCGTGAGAAGGCGCCCCAGACCGCGCGGCTACCCCGCACAGCAATTCTTTCTTTCTTTTCTTTTTTGGTCTCCTTCTTTTCGATGAAGGAGGCGATGCCGGTGAAGTTAGTTCTAGTTCGTCAGTGAAAGCAACAGGACACTGTTTGTTACCTGGTCCGCCATTATCAAACATGCTCCATATCGCTATTACAGTGCGAAGTGATCAGTATTACCACAATGTGCCGTGTTTAACAATAGCATAAAAGAAGAAAAAATGCAACTGTTTACTCGGAGTGAAGTTATGTTGCAATAAAAATAAGAATATCAATACAATTTGAAAAGTTATTTTGTGTCTTCTGTGTATTATTAACACACAAGAATCTTATGTTCCCAGAACCATACCTATAGAGGACCAACGAAATACTTTAGAGCATTCTTTGTTCCAAGTCAGAGGCTAGGCGGAACGTAACTATATAATTCATATGGGACAAATAAAGTAGATAAAGTGGGAAATTAATCCAAAATAATAAAACACAATACAGAAATATAAAGAACAGTGGTTGATTTAATGTATTTATCCATTTTTCGAGTGTGAGTTAGATGTTATTATAGTTCATAGTAGATAATTTCTAGCATTCAACCACTTTAACAGCACTTCACATAAAAAACACGTTTCGAGAGGCAATATCATCATCAGTTTGTCGACACTCAGATCTCACTATTAAAACACCAAAAGCTCTAACAACATTTGCACTATGCAATTTTCAGTATGTCATGCAATTTAACGGGTGATATTTTGCGTCCGATACTCATAAAAATTAAAATGGAAAAATTAATAGAAAGTGTAAAATTCAATAAGGCTTACATAATATTATCCATAAGTAACTCACATGTCATACAACAAATGTACCAAAATTTATAAAATGTTCTATTACAGGTAAATTGATAGGCCTATATTTCAAATAAAAGAATACCTATAGCAGCGTAATTGGTTACGCGAAATTTTTCTTGTCTTTTAAAAATACTTGCAGTGTTCACAAAACAAACAGAACAGTACAGTAGACTATGGGTCCTCGTCTTGCATTAAAATCACACCACAGACAGTAACCGCGTACCAGGTAATCGTGTTTTCATCATCTGTGGGGATCGAAAGTGTCCAGTTGGAGCTTCTCGTGTGCTCGCAGAAGAGGACGATTTTAATGTAAGGCGAGGATCCGATGTCCAATTTGTGTTCCTTTTATGAGCACTTGAAATGTATTGTCTGAGCTTTCAGTGCGTTAATCATATGATCTGAGTGTCGACAATGTGATGGTACGAACATTGTGTTCCGAAATGCGTTATTGTGCTGCGCTACTATAAACGGTTCACTCGTTTTAAAAATGCTACATTTTCCAAAGTATTACATATACAGATGTGACTGATGCATGAATAGAACCGTAAACTCACCGAGTTTGCCTTGTGTCCACAGTTCCTGTTTTGAGTGTAGTTCCTTGGCAAAACAGCGACAAGTTTTTGTATGTTAGAATATGTGGTTGTTTATCTTTTATAACAGTGCAGTATGCATTCAGAAGGAGATATAGAGAAGGATCGTCGTGTAAATAGAGGATGTTCTTTGATATCGAGAATTTAGAGACACAAGTTGTGTTCGTAAACACAAAAGTTCTAGTCGATAGAGTGTGTCAGATAGAAATGTGAGGAGGATTAGGAAAAGTTCTTACGTAGTGCAAAAAGATCAACGGTGCAAGGAAGTCTCTAACTTGAAAGGCGGAATGAAACAATTGGAACGTTTTGCAGCGGCGGTTGCATTTCAAACTGTGCGGTTTGCAACCGAAAGATAATAGTCGGCTCCTTCAGTTTTTCCACCACAATGCAGGAAGCCCTTGAGGATTAACATTTCACCTCGAAGCTGATATTCAGAGAAGAAGCTACCTTCCTTTTATCTGCAAAAGTTAATCGCCACATTGTAAGAGCATGGGGTACTGAAAATCATACTGAAATTGTGGCGCGGGAACAAAATTCGCCGAGGGCTAATGTTTTCTGCGCAATGTGACAGACGAATCTGTATGGGGCGCTTTTCTTCTTGAGGAGTCTGGGAAGGGACCTCTTACCCTGATACGTTCAGTTGTGCTTGTTTCCACAACTGACAGCTGATTCCGAGACTTCTATCCTCCAACAGGTCGGGGCACGCCCTCAGTGGAGCACCGATGTTCGTTGCTTCCTAAACGATGTACTTCCACACTGCTGTATATTGATAATTTTTACTTATTGACCGTCTGACAGCAACTGAATAAAACACAATTTTAGTGCCACACGCGTTTCGCCTTTATTTTCTGCAAGGCATCATCAGTGGCAGGTTGCGTGGACAGTTTCTTACATATTACGCTCGTGTTGCATTTTTGGTGTTGTTCTTCTTCTTATGAATGCCACTTTGCGGTTTTTTTCCCGCATTCCACAGCACGCATTGAAACAAGCGTTCAGTTAATAGCACTGTGGAATGTGGGGAAAAAAGCCGTAAATTGGCATTCATAAGAAGAAGAGCAACACCAAAAATGCAACAGCAGCGTAATGTGTAAGAAACTGTCCACGCAACCTGCCACTGATGATGCCTTGCAGAAAATAAAGGCGAAACGCGTATGGCACTAATATTGTGTTCTATTCAGTTACTGTCAGACTGTCCATAAGTAAAAATTATCAATATACCGTAATATTACACGCAACTGAGGAAGACAGGACTACAAAAGTTGAAGATTTCCACACTGCTGTATCGAATATAATAGCGAAGATGACGTGCCTCTGTTCCGTTGTCCTCCCAGGGTCGGCTTAACCTAACACCTTGCGGCTTTTTCGATCAGGGGTACATTAAGGATCCTGTTTAAGTACACCCACTGACAAGAACACGGAAAAAGATCAGAGAACGCCCCAACGCCTTGATAAGATGTTGCGACACGAGATACGAAACGAACCTCACTACAGCATGGAAGTATGTCGTGTGACCAGAGGGTCACTCACAGAACATTCTTAGAGGGCAAAATGCGACCTCGGTGATTATACGGTTCTATTCATGCATCAGTCCTATTTGTATGTGTAGTACTTCGTGAATGGTCTTAGCCGCGAAAGGGTACGTCCATTAAGCGGAATGTATGAAGCTGAGGCGCGTCTCGGCGAGACGCGGCGGCAGACTCACCCTTGTGCTCTGGGCGCGCCGTGGCGGCAGCCAGCAGCAGCAGCAGGAGCAGGACGGCGATCCTCGGAGTGCAGTAGGTGGCCATGGCGCGGTCAGCCGTGGACTGGCGATGGCTGGCACCGCCCCGCGCTTTATACCCGCAGCTGCGGTCGCTACCTGGAACGCGCACTGACGCCCAGACCACCTCCAGTCACTGGAAGGGCTCTACGTGGCCACAGGTCAAGAAAACCATTCCACAGCGCGCGCCTTTCGTATACTGATTTCCCTTGCAGTCTGCTCTGTTAGAGCAATTTCTGTCACTGATTTTCTCCTCCGAATGCGAGAATATTTTCTTGACTTCCACCTGACGGCAGAAATGACCGTAATAATAAAACAAGAGAAACAATAGTTAGAACGGAAATTTTCAGAAATTCATTCTTGCCACGTCGAACGATCGAGTAGTTTTGTAAATAATACAGTCAACTTTTGACCGTAAAATTATTACAATTTCAGCAGTATGGTCACAACCATGTGAAAATATACTACTGGCGATTAAAATAGCTACACCAAGAAGAAATGCAGATGATAAACGTGTATTCATTGCACAAATATATTATACTAGAACTGACATGTGATTACATTTTCAAGCAATTTGGGTGCATAGATCCTGAGAAATCAGAACAACCACCTCTGGCCGTAATAACGACCTTGATACGCCTGGGCATTGAGTCAAACAGAGCTTGGATGGCATGTACAGGTACAGCTGTCCATGCAGCTTCAACACGGTACCACAGTTCATCAAGAGTAGTGACTGGCATATTGTGACGAGCCAGTTGCTCGGCCTCCATTGACCAGACGTTTTCAATTAGTGAGACATCTGAAGAATGTGCTGGCCAAAGCAGCAGTCGAACATTTTCTGTATCCAGAAAGGCCCGTACAGGACCTGCAACACGCGGTCGTGCGTTATCCTACTGAAATGTAGGGTTCCGCAGGGATTGAATGAAGGGTAGAGCCACGGGTCGTAACACGTCTGAAATGTAACATCCACTGTTCAATGTGCCGTCAATGCTAACAAGAGGTGACCGAGACGTGTCACCAATGGCACCCCATACCATTACGCCGGGTGATACGTCAGTATGGCGTTGACAAATACACGCTTCCAATGTGCGTTCACTGCAATGTCGCCAAACACGGATGCGACCATCATGATGCTGTAAACAGAACCTGGATTCATCCGAAAAAATGACGTTTTGCCATTCGTGTACCCAGGTTCGTCGTTGAGTACACCATCGCAGGCGCTCCTGTCTGTGATGCAGTGTCGAGGGAAACCGCAGCCATGGTCTCCGAGCTGATAGTCCATGCTGCTGCAAACGTCGTCGAACTGTTCGTGCAGATGGTTGTTGTCTGCCAAACGTCCCCATCTGTTGACTCAGGGATCGAGACGGCTGCACGATCCGTTACAGCCATGCGGATAAGATGGCTGTCATCTCGACTGCTAGTGATACGACGACGTTGGGATCGAGCACGGCGTTCCGTATTACCCTTCTGAACCCACCGATTCCATTTTCTGCTAACAGTCATTGGATCTCGACCAACGCGAGCAGCAATGTCGCGATACGATAAACCACAATGGCGATAGGCTACGATCGGACCTTTATCAAAGTCGGAAACGTGATGGTACGCATTTCTCCTCCTTACACGAGGCATCACAACAACGTTTCACCAGGCAACGCCGGTCAACTGCTGTTTGTGTATGAGGAAGCTGTTGGAAAATTTGGTCATGTCAGCGCGTTGTAGGTGTCTCCACTGGCTCCAACCTTGTGTGAAAGCTCTGAAAAGCTAATTATTTGCATATCACAGCTTCTTCTTCCTGTCGGTTAAATTTCGCGTCTGCAGCACGTCATCTTCGTGGTGCAGCAATTTTTATGCCCAGTAGTGTAATTATGCTTCAGTACATGTCAAAATCTAATCATGTAGCATATACGAGGCACGTCATCACCACATCCATAAGTTGAGTCGTTAATTTTAGCTGCTGTTGTTAACATCGTTTGCATGAATCATATCAAATCATTACTCTTGTACACTGTATGCATCAAGTCATTTTTCAAAATTGCACGTGACATTGACTTCCAGTAACGAGAATTAAATCGGTCGAGAAAGATGTTGAAAGTGGCTGTACGAACACTCTGCCATTCACTTAAGAATACAAGGTACTTACAAATGGTGGAAAAATCGAGTTTTTTATGACTTTATTAAATTCTATAGTCTTTCCCGACTTCATTGATATTATAGGGTTTCAAATCATAAATGACCTATATTTACTAAATTTTAAAGTTACAGTCATGTACGCCACCACGCCCCCATTATTTCTGTTACAGAAACCCAGTATTATTTCGAAAATAACTGAATTTTCTGTTTCCAGCGGTTATACATAGGAGACATTGTATATGTTGGTAACAGTGCAGGTTTCTAGTGTCTGTATATGATTATCTTTGCTAGTATTTACTTTTATTTCGCTGAAGCAGTTCGTTCACGTGTTACAGAATTTTTGTTGCCCAGGTACTACGAATATTTGTGGAAGTACATATGCTTTAGTGTGCAATAAATACTAAATATGCCACGCATCAAGAAATTCAATAAAAGGAAATTCCGTGGTAACCAATTCACAAACAATCTAAGCCACACTGTCAAAAGTAACCTATGTATCCGTTATCCAGAGAAGAAACTCCCACATGGCACGCCTCCTGGTGGTTCAGATTCTTGTGTTAACAATGACGCTGTTTCTAGTGGATTTGTTGTTGTGGATCTCGGAATCTTATCTTCTTTGATAAAGGAAGTGGCGAAATGCAAACAATGTGTTGGTGTAGGCTGTCTGGAAATAACTGAACAACAATGTAGCAGAAAGGGTTTAGCGTCAACATTAGTTGTTCTGTGTAGATCCTGCAATAAATCTACCTCAAAAATGACCTAACATTGTGCAAAATTCATATGATGTGAATTTGAAGATAGTGTATGCAATGCTTGCAGTAGGAAAAGGAGAAAAGGCTGGTCAGACGCTTTTTAGTTTGATGGACCTTCCACTTCCTCCCAGTAGGTTCAGCAACTACATAAAAATACTTTTAGGTGCCTTGAAAATTGTGTCTAAAGCATCTTTCAAACGTGCAGTAGAAGAAATTGTTAATGTTAGTGGAACCAGGGACATTGCTGTTGCACTTGATGGCACATGGCAACGTCGAGGACATCGTTCCTTGAATGATGTTGTAAGTGCTGCTTCTCTGGAGAGTGGAAAAGTTGTTGATATTGAGTGCTTATCTAAGTAATGCCACACCTGCCATGCTAACACTAAAGGAGATATTGAACATCAGTGTTCTAAGAATTATGATGGTTTCTGTGTAGGTATGGAGTGTGATGGAGCTCTACAAATATTTCAGAGGTCGATATCCTTTCATAACGTTAGATATACGAAGTATGTAGGCAATGGGGACTCTAAAGCTTTCAATGAAATTAATTAGTTTAGTGTTTATGGTGACACCTTGGTGACAATATTGGAGTTTTGTGCACATGTGCAGAAGAGGGTGGGTCCTAGATTGAGGAAGCTTCGAAGAGAAATGAAAGGAAAGTTGCTATCTGATGGAAAATCTCTGTCTGGCCGAAGCAGATGAACAGAAACTGAAATAGACTTTCTTCAGAGTTATTATTGACTGGCCATTAGACGAACTGCACCTCCGAATGATGTTACAGCAATGAGAAAAGCTGTAGTGCCACCTAAATTCAGAAATTGTCCACAGATGACCACCCTGTTCACAGACTTTGCCTAAAGGAGCAGATTCTTGGTGTGGTTACCAAAAAACAAAAGAAAGTTGTCAAATATACCACCATAAGCATTCTCTTCCTGAGCCTGTTATGAATAAAATAAAACCAAATTTTTAAGACCTGAGTGACCCTGTTTTGCTTAGTATAGTCTTCATGGGGGCACTCAAATTATAAATGAAAGTTTCAACTATTGCTTATGGAAAAGATAACCCAAGAATGTTTTTCTAGGACTAAACACATTAAAAATGATATGTTTCAATGATGGAGTGATAGGGAGGTTGGAAGTCCTGAGAAATTTTAAGCATAAAATGTGGCTTTCATATGGAAGATCAATTGTGTGTGATAGACAACAGGTGCATGAAGCTGAAAGATTCGCTCTTCAATTTAGCAAAGAAGCATGAAGTGCTAAAAGGAATGCCAAGAGGAAACTTGAAGATGAAGAAATGCTGCAGGATGAAGACTATGTTTCAGGTATTCTGAGGCACAGTTTAATTGGACTCATATCTTCATTAGCAAATTTCCCGAAAGTTGTATTTTTCAGGATTCAAATAAAAATATTTCCTAAAGTCTATAAAGCATTGCTCTAATTTTTTTCTGTAACTGGAAATAGTCCATACTTATGTAGTAGAACTAAGCTTTATTGTAGGATCTACTAAATTATAGAAAAAATAACGTTTTTATTAGGAAATAAACTATAAAAATTAAAATGTAAGATGTGATTTTTTTTATGCTTGTAATATACGTAATAGGTGGAATTAAATAGCTCTACTACCTCAGCCATCATGTCATGCTTATCTGGTAAGAATTTGGTCTCCTTCAAATGTATGACATTGGATTAAACGGTACCCCAATTTGAGTAAGCATTTTGGAAAAAATTGTACAAATTCCTTTGTAATTCTTTTTAATAACCCTAAGCAGGTTCAAAATTATTTTGAATATTTCTAATCTATTTAGAAAGTGTGCTGCATTAACTGACATCAACAAAAAATCTGTAACACATATACCTTACTAACAGTGCCTGAAAAAATAGGTGTTGATTTATATGTAGTATTGAGCTGGAAAAGTACCCTGTTTCATTAAGTATAAATTGGAGACTATTCCTGTAGATGTACATGTAGGTGAAATGAATCAGGGAAAAATCACAGCAGTAATTTTCATCTGAAACATCTCATGGGGATTATGGCAATATGGCGAAACTTAGTCATGGGCGGAGAAATCATAATAACACAGTTCCAAACATATATACATATATATTGAGCAAAACACTGTGAAGTACATGGTAGAAGGTGCTCTGCGTTGTACAATATGTTAGAGTTTCTTCTCGTTCCAATAGAATTTGGAAAAAGGGAAAAAGTGTCTTCTTGAACGCCTCCTAGCGTCCTGTCTAATTTTGTCTTCACGGTCTCTACGGGAACGATATGTAGAGGCCTGAATAATATCTCTGAATTCTTTCCATAATACTGCTTCTTGGATTTCGAGGGATAATTGGCGCTTACCTCTTAATTCAGGTTTCTCAACATTTAAGTGGCGCTCTCCTGTGACTCGAACGGATCTGTGGCCATTCCTGCAGTCCTTCTGTGCATACGTACAGTACACGTTGTTATTCGTGTTTAGAGCGGTTCTTACACACTTGAGTAGTGTACTACGGTGGTACTCACAGGTGATTTGTAAGCAGTCAGCCCTGTACACTGAATGCATTGCCCCAGAAGGCTGCTAATGAACCGAAGTCTGCCGTGCACTACCTACGACTTGACTCTATGTGCTTGTCCCATATCCACCAGTGACTCGCTGATCGTGTAACCGTAGGTTACTACTTTTCTGCGTGTAATGGAGAGCAGAATCTTACATTTCTGTAAATTTAAAGCTAATTGATATTCACTCAAAAATGTATCAAGCTGTATCTGAATATTCGTCCAGCTTTTTTTACATCATTTGTAAGCACCCTACTATATGTTTTTGTATTAAATTTAGCCCAACTTTACCTCCCACTCTGTAAAAGAAATCTACGCATTGCGGAAAGAATGTACTCACAAACTTTTATGTCACTTAAGCTCGTATGCTAACCTTTGATTCAACAGAACCTAATTTGAAATGAACTGTAACTGGCCTCAGTACAACTTGTCTTTATATTAAGTGCCCAACTGAAGTAATGCAGTTATCTCGCTCTAATCATAATTTCCACTTACCTCGCGTCCTGACAACATTGTTGCAGTTTCCTCGGAAATACACTCCTGGAAATAGAAATAAGAACACCGTAAATTCATTGTCCCAGGAAGGGGAAACTTTATTGACACATTCCTGGAGTCAGATACATCACATGATCACACTGACAGAACCACAGGCACATAGACACAGGCAACACAGCATGCACAATGTCAGCACTAGTACAGTATATATCCACCTTTCGCAGCAATGCAGGCTGCTATTCTCCCATGGAGACGATCGTAGAGATGCTGGATGTAGTCCTGTGGAACGGCTTGCCATGCCATTTCCACCTGGCGCCTCAGTTGGACCAGCGTTCGTGCTGGACGTGCAGACCGCGTGAGACGACGCTTCATCCAGTCCCAAACATGCTCAATGGGGGACAGATCCGGAGATCTTGCTGGCCAGGGTAGTTGACTTACACCTTCTAGAGCACGTTGGGTGGCACGGGATACATGCGGACATGCATTGTCCTGTTGGAACAGCAAGTTCCCTTGCCGGTCTAGGAATGGTAGAACGATGGGTTCGATGACGGTTTGGATGTACTGTGCACTATTCAGTGTCCACTCGACGATCACCAGTGGTGTACGGCCAGTGTAGGAGATCGCTCCCCACACCATGATGCCGGGTGTTGGCCCTGTGTGCCTCGGTCGTATGCAGTCCTGAATGTGGCGCTCACCTGCACGGCGCCAAACACGCATACGACCATCATTGGCACCAAGGCAGAAGCAACTCTCATCGCTGAAGACGACACGTCTCCATTCGTCTCTCCATTCACGCCTGTCGCGACACCACTGGAGGCGGGCTGCACGATGTTGGGGCGTGAGAGGAAGACGGCCTAACGGTGTGCGGGACCGTAGCCCAGCTTCATGGAGACGGTTGCGAATGGTCCTCGCCGATACCCCAGGAGCAACAGTGTCCCTAATTTGCTGGGAAGTGGCGGTGCGTGCCCTACGGCACTGCGTAGGATCCTACGGTCTTGTCGTGCATCCGTGCGTCGCTGCGGTCCGGTCCCAGGTCGACGGGCACGTGCACCTTCCGCCGACCACTGGCGACAACATCGATGTACTGTGGAGACCTCACGCCCCACGTGTTGAGCAATTCGGCGGTACGTCCACCCGGCCTCCCGCATGCCCACTATACGCCCTCGCTCAAAGTCCGTCAACTGCACATACGGTTCACGTCCACGCTGTCGTGGCATGCTACCAGTGTTAAAGACTGCGATGGAGCTCCGTATGCCACGGCAAACTGGCTGACACTGACGGCAGCGGTGCACAAATGCTGCGCAGCTAGCGCCATTCGACGGCCATCACCGCGGTTCCTGGTGTGTCCGCTGTGCCGTGCGTGTGATCATTGCTTGTACAGCCCTCTCGCAGTGTCCGGAGCAAGTATGGTGGGTCTGACACACCGGTGTCAATGTGTTCTTTTTTCGATTTCCAGGAGTGTACAACAGCAAACAGCAAGCAGGCAGCGGCTAAGTTAGATTTCCATTTTTTGAATACATTGAAGCGCCAAAGAAATTGGTATATGCATGCGTATACAGAGATATGTAAACAGACAGAATACGACCCTGCGGTCGGCAACGCCATTATAAGACAAGAGTCTGGCGCAGTTGTTAGATCGATTGCTGCTGCTACAATGGCAGGTTATCAAGATATAAGTGAGTTTGTACTTGGTGTTGTATCAGCCGCACAAGTGATGGGACACGGCATCTCCGAGGTAGCGATGAAGTGGGAACTTTCTCGTACGACAATTTCACGAGTGTACCATGAATATCAGGAATCCGGTAAATCACATCTGTCATCGCTGTGGCCAGAAAAAGATACTGTAACAACGGGACCAACTACGACTGAAGAGAATCGTTCAACGTGTGAGAAATGCAGCCCTTCCGCAGATTGCTGCAAATTTCAGTGCTAGGACATCAACAAGTATCACTTTGTGAACCATCAACGAAACATCGTCGATATGGGCTTTCGAAGCCGAATGCCCACTCGTGTACCATTGATAACTCCAAGACAGAAAGCTTGCGCCTCGCCTGGGCCAGGCAGCACCGACATTGGATTGTTGATAACTGGAAACATGTTGGCTGGTCGGACGAGTCTCGTATGAAATTGTATCGAGCGGATGGACGTGTGCGAGTATGAGACAATCTCATGAATCCATGGACCCTGCATGACAGCAGGGGACTGTTCAAGCTGGTGTAGGATCTGTAATGGTGTCGGGCGTGTGCATTTGGAATCATATGGGCCCCTGATACGTCTAAATACAACTCTGACACGTGACACGTACGTACGCATCCTGTCTGATCACCTGCTGCCATTAATATCCATTGAGCGCTTCGACGGACTTGGGCAATTCCATCAGGACTGTGCGACACTCCACATGTTCATAATTGCTACACAGTGGCTCCAGGAACACTCTTCTGAGTTTAAACATTTCCGCTAGCCACCAAACTTTCCAGACATGAACATTATAGAGCATATCTGGGGTGCCTTGCAACTTGGTGTTCGTAAGAGATCTCCACCTCTGGTACGGTTAAGAATTTATTTACAGCCCTGTAGGAATCATGGTGTCACTTCCATCCAACACTACTTCAGACATTAGTTGAGTCCATTCTACATCATATTGTGGCACTTTTGCGTGTTTGCTAAGGCCCTACACGATATTAGACAGGTGTACCAGTTTCTTTGGCTCTTCGGTGTAAAATTTCCAAACAGTATTCAAACTGTTGCATATCATATGGTGTAATGTGGTAATGCGTAATGATCAACCTTCTTAACACTGTGAGATGAGGAGAGTAACTATTCCTATGAAATGATATTCCAAGACAACGATTTTAGAATGAAGTATGTATTCTAAAAGACAGAGTAAAGCTTCGCGTGATCTTCACACACATAGCATTGGTTTGAACGTAAGTATGCTTAACAAATTGAACAATGTTTTTCGAACGGTACAATGTTAATAGACAATTTCTATAAAAAGCAAACAGCACAATGCTGCAGTCTTACCTCAAACTTCTTCTCTTCAAAAATAGTCAGATTTTCAACATTTATATTCTTTTCGCATTCCATTATATACATCATATTCATCCTTGCTGACCTTTCCAATAAATCTTTCTTCGCCTAACAGATACAGTCACAAGTCAATAGAACACTACTGAATACGTCCATCACCTATCACACTTTCCGCACCCGGTAGCTGTCAGCGCGATGGAATATCATACCTAAAGGCCGGCCGCGGTGGTCTAGCGGTTCTAGGCGCGCAGTCCGGAACCGCGCGGCTGCTACGGTCGCAGGTTCGAATCCTGCCTCGGGCATGGATGTGTGTGATGTCCTTAGGTTAGTTAGGTTTAAGTAGTTCTAAGTTCTAGGGGACTGATGACCACAGTAGTTAAGTCCCATAGTGCTCAGAGCCATTTGAACCATACCTAAAGGCCCAGGTTCGATTCCCGGCAGGGTCGGAGATTTTCTCCGCTCAGGGACTGGGTGTTGTGTTGTCCTTATCATCATCATTTCATCCCCATCGACACGCAAGTCACCGAAGTGGCGTCAACTCGAAAGACTTACACCAGGAGGCCCCAGCCACACGGCATTTCCATTTCCATACCTACCACACTTCAACTCAGAATGTATCAGATTGTGCAGAGGCAAAGACTGTGGCATAACAAGACCAAATATTGTTTAACTTTAACATAAATCCCTTTCTCTGTGTGACGCGCACGTAGATAATTTACAAAAATCGAAATGACTTGCTCGCCTTACACACAATAGATACCAGGGTCGTTTCAAAGATTTTGCAAACTGTAAGATAGAACTGAAAAAAATAATTTGTTTTACAAAATATCTTTGCAGCCCTTCAATATATTGTAATTTTCGATTCTCGCTTCTGTCAGTTTCCCAATGTTTTGGCAACTTCTGTATACCGGATAGGGCACCTTCATTGTTGAGCTGTCTGATTACTCAGGTCATCTCACTGCAAGCTACATCAATTGTATCAAAATGTGGGGAAGTGCGAAGAACGAATTTGCAGCTTAGCTGACTTTGTTCACCGCCTGAGCGAACTGTTCGGGATATTATCGTCACTTTCGATGAAGTCTGCCCCTTTAGGAGAGTCTCACCTATTCCATGGAATCGGTAATTGTTTTACAGAAATTTTTAAACACGTTCTGACGTCAATTTACTTCCTCTTCGGCCCAAAATAGTACGAACAAAACCGATGACTTGGCAGTGGGTAGTCTGTTATCGCCATTCGTGGGGGAACCTATACATGGAACACTTTCAGCAAAAGCCACTATGATATGCCCAGTTGAAACGAACGTGTTTATTTCAAGAAGTGGACGTCACATTATGGTGTAGTTAGGTGGAACGGAAAAAATTTTCATTTCCTGAAACATTTACGCTCTGTCCATCGTAAGATGAAATTCACGATGGAACTTGCAAATATTCAGTGTTTATAGAAAACCTACTCTCACTGATCTCAGTGGATACGCAGATCTTAAAAACTGAATAGGTATTGCAACCAAAATTAAAGACGCTGGCGACAGATGTTGAGACTGAGAAGAGGAAGAGAAGCCAAAAAAGTGCATACCATCCTTATCCTGGCCTGGTACCCGTAAATACTGAAGACTCCGGAGGAAACATGGCATCCAACACTTATCGCTCCCGTCAACAAAGATGAAAAGTCTTGTAACGTTAAAGACCATCTAGGTCTCCTACGAATTCCGTGCGAATGTGACATGTCTTACGTAGAGCAGACTATTAGAACAATCGAGGAGCGATGCAAGGAATGTTACCGGCACACCCTACAAAAACCATCAAACAAATCGGCTGTCGCCGAGCACTGCCTCGAATATGATTATGAAATGAGCCTCGAACATTACCATGAAATGAAGTATGAAGAGCCTAGTATCGTTGTGCGATCAACAAGTTTCTGTGACAACATGATTAAGAAACCTATGGAAATACATATGTCGAAAAAGCTGACAAACACGGACAGAGGTCTCAATTTAAACGAGGCTTGAGGTATGGCTCGAATTCAGTAAGACGTCGCCAGCCATCACATCTAACCTGAGCTGGGAAACACTGAGAGGATGTGCATTTCACAGAATATCTGCACAGATACTGAGAAACAAAAGAGCATCAAATGGCGCAGTGGGCGTCGAGAGTCGAACTTACAATCACCTATAAATAGCGGCGCCAGACCAACAGTACTTGAGTCTGGTTGAAGTGTAGGCAGCGAGTACACAGAACAGCACAAACCGGAGCACCTGTAGAAGATCGAGTGGGTCAGTCGTCGAAATATTTTGCACAAATGGACACAACTCGGCTGTTCACCAGAGTACTCCATCAATCAACCATTCCGAGAAAACATGAGAAATTTCTTTTAGTATGACCAGCTTGCCTAGACATACATTTTTGAAGAAAGTATTGAGTATTTTTTTATACGCAAGAGACGTTAAAGAGAAGACTCATGTATGCCAATAGTTACCTGATTTTCTTCTACTTTTACTTTTGTCGGGGCCTTCAATTGGCACAGCCAAAGATTTAGTTCTCTATGTCTTTGCGTACAGTACATCGTCATTTACTATCTGCCTAGCGCTGAACACCCCAGCTTTCCACCTTGGTCTTTGGATACCTCTCTTTACATTTCTAAAGAGAGTGATCTATAGTTGAGTTGAATAAGGATAATGATAACAAACTGCCGTAGCATTGTTGAATAGCTTACCCTTTTACTTGCTTTTAAGACGTTAAGGAAAATGACGGAAAACGAGGTGCAGACCACGCTACATCGCTCCGCTGTGATGACGTGACATCATCTGTCCAGAGTAGACAACAGAGACAAATGCATGTAGAAATTATTTTCGTATTTGTGCTTTTGATGTCAGTGGGAGACAATTTTCAATTCCGGTGGCGGCACACGGCATACTTTGTGACAGACACTGTCACTAGTCTGCGAGAGATTGCGGTAAAATTTTGAAAATAAGCTCACCCGTTGAGAGGATGGTCACATTACCAATTCCCCTTCCGTTGCAGGGCAAACCCTAGCAGTTACATCTACATCTCATCTACCTGATTACTCTGGTATTCACAATAAAATGCCTGACAGAGGGTTCAATGAACCACCTTCAAGCTGTCTCTCTACCGTTCCACTCTCGAACGGCACGCGGGAAAAACGAGCGGTTAAATTTTTCTGTGTGAGCCCTGATTTCTATTATTTTATCGTGATTGTCATTTCTCCCTATGTAGCTGGTTGGCAACAGAATGTTTTCGCTATCGGAAGAGAAAACTGGTGATTGAAATTTCATGAGAAAATCCCGTAGCAACGAAAACCGCCTTTGTTTTAATGATTGCCACTCCAATTCATGTATCATGTCTGTGACACTATCTTCCCTATTTCGCGATAATACAAAACGGATAGAGTGTCCCACGATATTATGTCTGTCCCGACGCTATTCGTCTTAACCCCGCTTCTTCTCTCTCTCTCTCTCTCTCTCTCTCTATCCCCTCCTCTCTCTCTCTCCGCTTTTACAGACCTTCTCTCCAAATCACACTTCAGTGCTTGGCAGTGTGTTAGAGCAGCATTTTCAGACAATTTCTCGATATTCCGGTCTAGAAGAGTGGCTCTAAGCACTATGGGACTTAACGTCTGAGGTCATAAGTCCCCTAGAACTTAGAACTACTTAAACCTGACTAACCTAAGGACATCATAAACATCCATTCCCGAGGCACGATTCGAACCTGCGACCGTAGCAGCAGCGGCCGGCTCTAGAAGAGTGGGTGGGAAGAATTTTCACATAATCCTCCCCCTGCCAACTTTGATTTCTCTTATTTTATTACGGTGTTCATTTCTGTCTATGTAGGTGGAACTTGACAAAATATTTTCGCATTCGGAGGAGGAAGTTGGCGAGAATATAGCACCCCAAGAAGCACTTTTTTTTTTGTTTTTTAAAAAACAAAACTTGACAAAATATTTTCGCATTCGGAGGAGGAAGTTGGCGAGAATATAGCACCCCAAGAAGCACTTTTTTTTTGTTTTTTAAAAAAATATTGCCGTCCCTACTAGATTATCATAGCTGGAACACACTTATCTCCTATTTCCTGATAATGCAAAACGAACTGGCCGTCTAAGAAATGCATGAATGCTGTCGGTAAAGATCGCATACCGCTTACCAGTGTCTAAAAGAGTATGGACAAGCGTAGTATGTGTGTTGCATATTCTAAATCTTCGGCCAATGAAACGCAGTGTTTGGCTCGCTTTCTCTACATTATTTTTATATGACGGTTCTAATTTAAGATGGTCATCTACCTTCGACATTTTTCCGAAAATGCATATTCAAAGCCGGTGGGAGGTACAAAATGTCGTTCGAAATTAGTACTGAATGCTTTGCTCGAAAATTATATTGAGAAATTAGTTCACGAGCACCCTCGAAATGTAAATGGTTATGGAAATATAATTGGCATCTTTGAAACAAATAAGCCTGAGTAAATATGGAGTATCATGATGCATGCAGAGATTAGTGACTGTAACGTCGTTACAGCATGACTGAAGAACGTAACATCCAAATCCACCAAAATTAAACGCAAAGTATATCTGTTTAAGAAATCGGATAAAAATTCACTTGTCGCCTTCCTAAAAGAAAGTCTCCACTCCTTCTAAACTGACTATATAAGCGTTGACCAGCCGTGGCTTCGATTCAAAGATAAAGCATCGACTGCAGTTGAGCGACATATACCAAAGAAATTAATAGGAGATGTTACTAATCTCCAAGGATACATTAAACAGGTGAGAACCATGTTGTCGAAGCTACGAAAAAAACATGCCAAATTTTGAAGTTTGGCGAAGTTTCACTGAAGCTCGAAATTTATCGTCGTCTTCGATGCGAGATGCTTCTGGTAGTATCCATAGTGAAACTGTGTCTCGAAATCTGGTAGACAATCCAAAGAGATTCTGGTCGTATGTAAAAATATACCAGTGGCTAGGCACAGCCGATACCTTCGCTGCGCTTTAGCAATGGTAATATTACCGTTGACAGAGCCACTAAAGCAAGAGTTACTAAACACGGTTTTCCGAAATTCCTTCAACAGAAAAGATGAAGTAAATGTTCAAGAATTATATGTTCCAAACCCTACTACAAGCGGATGTCATTCATACCGACATATAGTTCAACGGATTATTACTATTGTCTTTCTTGCGTATTGGTGTTAGCTGTGATGCTTTCCATATCATAGGTACGGATATTTCATAAGACAAACGGCCCTTAAGTTGTTTAGTCATGTCTTTTATGTGCCTGTCGACATATAGTGTTTTGAATGCTAGCGTCCAATTACCAAGGAAAGCACTGAAGACGCAAGGGCCCTCACGCGGAAATCCCACGACTTCGATGATCGCACGAAGATGAATGAGAAAACGATCGCTTCACCTTTCCGCGAAGGCAGAAACCGCAGACGCTGAGAATGGCTGCCAACACGTCGTGCAGGAACAGTACATTAAGATGTGATGTGAATAACAACAAAGAAATTTAAATTACTACGACGTAGGAAAGTAGTTGCTTTTAATGCCGTTCGCTACATTGTGGAAATACACCAAAATTAGGTCAGAAATAGTACACTATCCAGTCAAACGTATCTGGACACAAATGTTTAATGCAGAACTGACCACTAGATGCCACAAGAGGCCGTCTCACCAGTATAAAAGAAGGCTGGGAGCTCAGTGTTGTCAGCAGAGATGCAGTGACAGCAGAATGGGTCGGTCAGAAGATGGTGATGATGTCTGGTTTGTGGAGTGCTCAACCGCACGGTTATCAGCGCCCGTACAAATTCCCAACCACTTTCATGAATGATGATGAAATGATCGGGACAACACAAATACCCAGTCATCTCGAGGCAGGTGAAAATCCCTGACCCCGCCGGGAATCGAACCCGGGACCCCATGCACGGGAAGCGTGCTCTTTGACTTCGAACGTGAAGTAGCCACTGGATGTGACCTGAATAACAGGTCCATCATGGACATTTCAACTCTTCTAAAGCTGCCCAAATCGACTCTTAGTGATGTGTTTGTGAAGCGGAAACTCGAAGGAACAACCATAGCCAAACGAAGACCAGGTAGACTTCTTGCAGTGACGGATATGTACTTTAGAGCGTTATTAAAGATGATTGTAAAACAGTCGCATGGAAACAGAGGAAGGAGTCACTCGTGAGTTCTAAAGTGCTACCAGCAATGCTGCTAACCCAGTGGCTCTACTTAGCAATTTAAAAGAATGGCTACATATCTGTAATTAACGATAAGCGGCATTTCAAGGGGTACGAAGAGCAACGGCACTGGACAGTGGATGACTGGAAACGAGTCACTGGGTGTGATGAATTACACTGTATGCTTTGGGAATCCGAAGGAAGAGTTTCGCCTTAGCGAATGCCTGGAGAATGTTACCAGCCACACCGTGTACTGCCAGCACAGGAGCAAAGAGGAAGTGCTGTAACAGTACGGGGATATTTTGCGTGGTTGGTGTATGACCCCCTTATTCCACTTGTGTACTGCGTACAGCAGAGACACAAGAAATGAATATTTATGTTTAACATCCTGTTGATAGCTACATCGTTTGAGACGGAATACAAATTCGGATTAAGATAAGACGGGGAAGAAAATCGGTCGAGTCCTTTCAAAGAAGCCATTCCGGCATTTCCCGTAAGCGATTTAGGGAAATCATGGAAAACGTAAACCAGGATGCCTGGACACGGTTTTGAACCGTTGTCTTTCCGAATGCTAGTTCAGTCTGCTAACCACTGCGCTATCTCGCTCAGTAGTAGAAAATCAGTTCGGAGACGGTGTTGTTTCAAGTGACAATGCAGCCCGTCACAAAGCAGCTTCTGTGTGGTAATGTTTTGTGGAAAATCATATTCCTGAACCAGACTGGCCTCAGAGTCCCGACCTGAATTCAGGGGCGGATCTGTGGGACAAGTTGGAACGGCGACTTCTCTTTGGACTCTAGCGTCGTACATCAATTCCTTCTGTGGTCTCGGCTCCTGTGGAAGAATGGGTTGTCATTCCTCCACAGACATTCAGACATCTTATTTAAAGTGTCCACAGTAGAGTTTCAACCGTGATAAAGGTGACAGGTGGATACATCCCATATTAATGGCCACTAATGGGTGTCTACACACTTTCGATCAGATAGTGTGTGCATGGAGCGCACGTTGTTTCTGAAATACGCGGTGCAACGGCTATAACTGCAGATTTTTCTATTGGTGACTGTGGACAGTGTACTGAACAACACTGCATTAGTACTTACATCATTTGCAAACTAATAATTATTGTTATTACAAGTCTTATGTTTTTAGGTTGGTTGGTACCTCCAAGTATGTGTGGCAAGAGCAACTCATTAATGCTTATTTGAAGTGTGGACACGAGTACACAAAATTGCTACGCTACACTGCAGAAATAGTCCACCAGTAGCTGTAGCTACGACCATGCAGGAAACATCGGTAGTGGGATGATGACTTTACTGGTGCACTTTTGATGTCAAATTGGTATCAGATTAATGATACAAATTAAATTGATCAATTAATTACACCCCCACCCCTAACACCATATGACGTCACGAGTTTTCTCCAGGTGGCACGTGCGTAGAAGTCCTCTCCCCCTCCCCTACTCTAGCCACCCCACCCACACATGTCCTACTGGCGAGAATTACGAATTTTTTGGTGGGAATAAAAAAAGATGGAAGTTTCATAAATAACGGAAATTTCTATGTCTCAGTGCTTTTCTGACGTTCCACACCATCCTCAACCCGGGAATTGAGTGGAAATTCAATATGAAGGTGCCCTTTCTGGACTCGAACCTCACTTCTCCTGGGCCGAAAGCCCGAGTGCACCCCCCAACACTGGGAAAGTGTCCAGATGCAGGAGCGGAAGGTTAGGTTCGTACACTTTATTTATTTTAGATGGGAAACTGAAGTAAATATTGGCCCTAATTACATAGTAAACATAAAGATCAGACCTAATTACACATGTATATGCGCAACGCTAAACAAGGAGCCCCCAAAATTGCATTATATCTCAAAAACTGACGATGTCATACAACTGCTGTTATCCTGCTGGGAAAAAATTCACAATACTGGTGGCAAACGTATTCAAACCCTACACAGGATGATGCCTTCAACTACAAGCTGGCGGGAAGAAGGATGGAGGAGAAGGTACTATCATTGTTTGTGGCAGGAAATCTCTTCAACTGACAAGGTGTTGGTGTTGCCCAGATAGAAATTTAATAAGCATACAGCTGACGACTGTGTCTATAGCTATTTGACGTCAGAGTTCGTTAGAGACGCCTCCCGCTGCATTGCTCGAGAATCACCCTGCAGCCCCACAGCTCGAAATTCGGCAGGGCCAATACACGCTATCACAACTGATGGAAAATACTTCACTGTTCTAATTACACATCGAAACTGTCGTGAAAAAAAACCAGCAGTCATAAACAAAGAGTCATAATGCAACACATGTACTGAGAATTGAGAAAATCATCGTAATAGCACAACTACCACAAAAACCAGCTCCAAAAGATCACGACAGGGGTGAGGGGGGGCAGTTACACATGTGCTATCCTGTACAGACAGGAATACAAGCTTAGAAACAGTCTTACCTCCCCCCCTCCCCCCCTCCCCCTGCCACGCATCGTGACTCATCCCTCCTTCTCCTCACCGTAAGTATGGATTCAGGCCTGTTTATCCTGCCAGTAATGGTCCACAAAGAGATCCGTCTGGTGCGGTTATATACAGTCTTTAGTCTGTGGAAGCCAAGTCACAGATGGACAAACAGAGCAGGATAGTTCCTGTAATCTGTTAAACGTACTTATCGGAAAGACTCCCCCAATCTCCCTCCCCCTGTAACAACAATGAAAATCCATAAAACATTCAACACCTTTTCAAATGTCCACTTCTTGGTAAACAGGTAGCTGCTACGACCTCTGCATGCAGGTGTACAACCCACCCCAGCAGCCAGTGCCCTCGAGCAGCCTCCCCAGCAGAGCACGAGGCAGTCCAGGTGGTCAGTGCTATCAATGGCTACGAAAGCTACCTATACACAACAGGCCACGACGCCGGCGGGCCACAGAGCAAACTCAGATAAATGACAGCTACCCCGAAGGTGTGTTGTATATCTACAATGGCATCTCTGGGAGCCTATGAGACATGCCCCCACGCAGTCTGCATCCTGCTCCACAAGTGCTCACCATTTTTCGGGGGAAGACATTTCATGCAACAGCTGCAGTTAATGTCAATGAACATCTTACAAGCGTGTATCTATTAAAAAATCTCAGCTGTGACAATAACAAATATCCTTTTTCCACAATAATAGATGCAGTTCAGTTTCTTTTAGTTTTATGAGAAAAATCGGTATAGTTTGAGAGCACTCGTCATATTAAAATTATAAATTGTCGTGCAAGAGGGCATTATCTTTCAGACGATTGAATTATCAATATAAGACGACATCTATATAGTCATTCTTTCATGTACGACTGCACGATACAATTCACATCTCTCTGTATCCCATTACTATTTGACATCCAACGACGTGGAAAAGAAAACTGCAGCATTGCCACCGATTACAGGTAACCAAACTGCAGAGGTTGGAGTTCTATAGCGATACTTGTGTGAAGAAGCGGGAACGCTCTCGTTCCCTGTCTGTACCGGCCAATGGGTAGATGTTGATGAGTCGTATATCAAGAATTGTCACTGCTTTCCCCGCGCCGACGGTAGGTACAATACAACCTCTGCCGCGATGCTGCTACCAGCTTCGGAGGCGTGTGATACGCAGGACCCATACCCGCAAATGACAGGAAATTCATCTGCGTATACTTCTTGTAAGAGGAGGACGATGTCCGCCGCTTTTAACATACACTCCTGGAAATTGAAATAAGAACACCGTGAATTCATTGTCCCAGGAAGAGGAAACTTTATTGACACATTCCTGGGGTCAGATACATCACATGATCACACTGACAGAACCACAGGCACATAGACACAGGCAACAGAGCATGCACAATGTCGGCACTAGTACAGTGTATATCCACCTTTCGCAGCAATGCAGGCTGCTATTCTCCCATGGAGACGATCGTAGAGATGCTGGATGTAGTCCTGTGGAACGGCTTGCCATGCCATTTCCACCTGGCGCCTCAGTTGGACCAGCGTTCGTGCTGGACGTGCAGACCGCGTGAGACGACGCTTCATCCAGTCCCAAACATGCTCAATGGGGGACAGATCCGGAGATCTTGCTGGCCAGGGTAGTTGACTTACACCTTCTAGAGCACCTTGGGTGGCACGGGATACATGCGGACGTGCATTGTCCTGTTGGAACAGCAAGTTCCCTTGCCGGTCTAGGAATGGTAGAACGATGGGTTCGATGACGGTTTGGATGTACTGTGCACTATTCAGTGTCCCCTCGACGATCACCAGTGGTGTACGGCCAGTGTAGGAGATCGCTCCCCACACCATGATGCCGGGTGTTGGCCCTGTGTGCCTCGGTCGTATGCAGTCCTGATTGTGGCGCTCACCTGCACGGCGCCAAACACGCATACGACCATCATTGGCACCAAGGCAGATGCGACTCTCATCGCTGAAGACGACACGTCTCCATTCGTCCCTCCATTCACGCCTGTCGCGACACCACTGGAGGCGGGCTGCACGATGTTGGGGAGTGAGCGGAAGACGGCCTAACGGTGCGCAGGACCGTAGCCCAGCTTCATGGAGACGGTTGCGAATGGTCCTCGCCGATACCCCAGGAGCAACAGTGTCCCTAATTTGCTGGGAAGTGGCGGTGCGGTCCCCTACGGCACTGCGTAGGATCCTACGGTCTTGGCGTGCATCCGTGCGTCGCTGCAGTCCGGTCCCAGGTCGACGGGCACGTGCACCTTCCGCCGACCACTGGCGACAACATCGATGTACTGTGGAGACCTCACGCCCCACGTGTTGAGCAATTCGGCGGTACGTCCACCCGGCCTCCCGCATGCCCACTATGCGCCCTCGCTCAAAGTCCGTCAACTGCACATACGGTTCACGTCCACGCTGTCGCGGCATGCTACCAGTGTTAAAGACTGCGATGGAGCTCCGTATGCCACGGCAAACTGGCTGACACTGACGGCGGCGGTGCACAAATGCTGCGCAGCTAGCGCCATTCGACGGCCAACACCGCGGTTCCTGGTGTGTCCGCTGTGCCGTGCGTGTGATCATTGCTTGTACAGCCCTCTCGCAGTGTCCGGAGCAAGTATGGTGGGTCTGACACACCGGTGTCAATGTGTTCTTTTTTCCATTTCCAGGAGTGTATTTTTGAGTAAGGACATATTAATCTGCGTTCAAATGGTATTGATAGAGCCAAGCCGATATTCTTGTCTTCGTTCCGTCATCTGCGTATCGGCCATGGGAACTTGCGACATCTGTTGTTGTACTGATCCGCTATGTGGTTCCGTCCTGTCCGCCGTCGTCGGTTATATTTCTAACATTAGAGTGGCGTCGCCCCCGCCGTGTCGCCTGCTGCGACCTCGTGGGTCCCCTTCACAATCATCAGCCCAGCCTGCTTGGAATAAGTTTGCCGTAAGCCGAGTCTTTCCAAGCCCGTCCCTCCGTGTCGCGTCTTCTGCTACTTTGGATTTACAGCGGACAGCTGATAGCTGTGCGCTGTCGAATTTTCCAGGTCGCTCTTGACGAATACTGCTGTCGAGACTGTGGTGTTCGGTATGTGAAGTCTCGGTACCCTCTGTAAGATGACCTCTGTTCAGGGTCACTTCTTGATCCTCGCACTGCGTATATATTAAGCAGTCATCTGACGGGGTGAGACATCGTTTTTTGTTCTGTTTCGGGGATCGTTGCTTATGTGTGTGCGTTTCTCTATCCGAATGTGGGCGAGTGTCTCTGTCGCCACTGCAGTCTGAGACGAAAACAAGCGTTGGCACTATTCGACTGTCGATGACCACTTTCTTTCTGTATTCTAGGAATCGGTCGGTGCTACTCGGTGGGGGGCGTTGCCGCCGCCACCATGTTCATGTCGTCATCCGGCGTCGGCTTTTCGACGGAACTGTGCACCTGCTTAGTGATACCACTGCTCAGTCAGGCGCCTTTCCAGAACACGTTTGCTTATGCTACAGCCTCACCTGTTGGTACTTATACAATTCTCCGTTGGAGACACGCCGATCGGGCGGGGACTTCCTGACCACAACTGAAGCAAGTTTTCGGCTGACCATCGTAACTGAATCGCTCTGCAGCTTCCAATAGTGAGATAAGACGGCACATGTTTTGCTAACTCGATCGGTAATTGTCGCACACAATTAAGTACCGGGTACGTGGTAAAGGTTCTCTATTTTTCTGCTATGTAGCTGATTACCCTGCCATAGGGTTGTAACGCGGCAATCACGATGTCAGCCGGAACCTCAAATGCTAGCTCAGATACTCTGAAATTTCTTAATCCAAGCCTCGCATGATCAATACGACATAAATTTAAGTCCACCTTTGTGGTCGCGTACAATCTTGTCACGAACCGTGTCACTGATCAGTTAGACGCATATCACGTTCCTTGTGATAGAGAATGGATTCCAATTGTATCTTACGGTGCAATTTTAATTTCTTCGCGTATAAATCGTTCCTCTTTAAATGCCTCCGATCGCACAAATCCATTATTGAAGCTGATCTTGATGGTAGTCTGTCGTTATGAATGATCCATTCTAGATGTAAAGTGCAAGCATTAGTAAAGACTATCACGAAGTAAGCAACCGCGTGCGCACGAAGCTCCGCCGCAGGGACGGAAGTAGACACCCGAGCCGCACGACTGCGGAAAGCAGACTGTTGCGCGCATGTCGAAAGGAACACAGCATCGTAATTCGGAATAACGCAGGCACTGCAATGTAGTATTTATCCGCCGATACCGGGGAAGCGACTTTCAAGTAAAATGTCTCCCCTGTACGGGAACATACATAATGGATGTACGAGCACAGGTTGTAGATACATGGTTAACGACATATGGAAGCCTAGTCTCACCATGAGTCGTGATCGGATAGCCCAATGGTAAGGCGATCGCTCGTGAAAAGCGGAAAATCCGCGGTCCGGCACAAGTTTTCATTGTCATCGTTCCATTATAAAGCTGATGGTTGTCCATAGCCGCAATGGCGAACTCATTTCACACATTTCGTAACGGCTGTAAGCGGCGCACTGCCTGTTCCTATGGACATGCATACATGCCCAAGGAACGTTGCATCGTAGTTCGGAATAACACAGACGCTGGAAAGTCGTGTATACAGACACCATTGTTGCTACGATTGTAGGTAGGTGACTCTGAGAGGTGGTAGTATGTACCAGAACAAGAAAAAATGTCCAGGAAATATGTCCTCTAAAACGCATACCTTAAGAGCTGCGAGCACCTTTTCGATAGAAGAGACGTGTTTCACATTATAGCAGATGAACAAGTCCTCATACCTCTTTAGGCATGCGATTTAGAGCCCACGTTCACAAAACATTTTTTTTTCTTATTTTGTCCCATACTACCATTTCTGAAAGTGGTCTATCCTGTAGTCCTGGCAACAATAGTACCGGTACATGTATTCCACTGTTAATCAATGATTTTCGCTTATAACTAGCGGCTCGGTCCTTATTATTGTTCTTATTGTTGTATTATTAGATGTACTAAGCATTAAACAGAAATTAGCGTATTATCAGTTAACCTTCCACGTAATTTAATTGTGTCTTCGCCCATAATTTACATTATTCACATATTCCCGACCACTAAGCGAATAGGCGCACTGAAATGTGCTTTCGTCCAATCGGGAGATCAATTCGAATAACAGCATAACGTAAACGTCTGACAGTAGTTTACAACCACATTCCACCGATAGGATGGGTATACCCACAGAAGTAATACTAAATTCCTAAAACGCAAATTTAGTAAATAATTTTCCGGAAAAAATTCGATGTAAATGGAAATTATTCTTATAGCCCCGCTGTACTCTATTAAGCGAAACTGAGTTGAGCATTGCGTGTGGTAAGTTTTGTATCCTAGTGTGCTTGGCGTGAATATAAGCTGTTTCTCCCGAAAACGTCGTTTTAGGCACCATTTATAATAATAAAAGGACAGGGAACTACTTCTTGATAGTTAAAAGGCTTTTCGTATTGAATGTTTTCAATGCTGTAACTACCGTCCTATCAAAATATACCAAAAAATGGTTCAAATGGCTCTGAGCACTATGGGACTCAACTGCTGAGGTCATTAGTCCCCTAGAACTTAGAACTAGTTAAACCTAACTAACCTAAGGACATCACAAACATCCATGCCCGAGGCAGGATTCGAACCTGCGACCGTAGCGGTCTTGCGGTTCCAGACTGCAGCGCCTTTAACCACACGGCCACTTCGGCCGGCCAAAATATACCGTTTCAGTTATATTACAGTATGATGATTAAGGAAAAGCGAGTCGTACCTGGTACAATTTGTCATAGTTAAATGTCAAATAATGGCGTTTGCAGTTCCAACCTTTAGACATTGTATAACATATAACTTAGGTCCCTCTGTAGTCGTGAAACTGTTCAATCATTGATAGTGGTGTAAACTATAATAACATAAGAAGGATTACAATTTTTTCCCCTTTTGTTTTATAAAAGATCCTGGAACATTTTTATTAATTTAATAAAAGTATACCGGCCGGTATGGCCGAGCGGTTCTAGGCGCTTCAGTGTGGAACCGCTCGACCGCTACGGTGGCAGGTTGGAATCCTGCCTCGGGCATGGATGTGTGTGATGTCCTTAGGTTAGTTAGGTTTAAATAGGTCTAAGTTCTAGGGGACTGATGACCTCAGATGTTAAGTCCCATAGTGTCAGAACCATTTGAACCATTTTTGTATTATCTGCAGTAATCGATGTAATTTTTATTATAAATAATGTATTTGCTGCAATTCTTTCTGCATAGGCCAATGACTGAAACGCTTCCCCAGCGGCTAAAAATATTAACGTAACTGCGAGTCTGTCAGAAAGTAAATAGAAGTTACAACCTGGAAGCTATTACTATTTAAACTTTATGTAAAAGATACAAACCTGTTTTGTATTTATGGACTGCCTCATGTTTTTACCTTTCTGTTAAATATCTTTGTCAGTGATGGTGAGTAGCTTTGAGAAAATCTCCCCTTTCATTTGAAATAAATTGCGATACGAAACTCGAGCTAGAAATCTATGTGACAAAGCACCTTACTTCAAAGTGATGTAGTCGATGCAAAATAGAGAATATGGATGTTACAGATGCGAAAACTGACATTAGATGCTGCACTTTAACTATATTTAATTTAAAACGAAAATGTGATGGAGATTCAACTGAGTTACGAGTAACTTCTATCAGTATGCATCTCAGACCATTACGCAACATACGTAGTGTTGCTCTACTAGCAATTCACTTTTCAAGCCATCGACAAGACCAAAATATTATTCGCAGTTCTTCCAACGTACTTCGACGATAGCTAACAGAGTTAAGGGAACTATTTTATGCGCGTCCATTTTCGTAAGAAAAATTGTGTAATTAGTGTGCTAGAGGCAGCCGACAACTGCTATCTGAGAGTGGTATGGTCGCAAATCGCGTTCTGTGAGTTGTAGCAAGTCGTTTCAAAGTGTGTTTAAACCACGACGGACAAGAAGTCTGGCTCGCGTACAACGTGGGGACGGCTTTAGCACACATGTGCAGCATCGCTCGACTCGGGGCTAAGCCGTTTCGAATCCTGCCGGTGGAAAATTTTCACTTGCAGTATTCGGCCGACAAGAGGAGGAGAGGTGGTGGCGTGAAGTTCCTGATCACCAGTCCTTGCTCCAACGTCCTCTATCACATTCCGAAATTCCAAACCTCTCTGCAGTATTTCATGAAGTGACGACATGTGATATTGTTGATGGTGATTCGTCCACTGGATGGAGACGTTAAATTTGCCACTCCCCTCGCCGCTAGTCGAGAGGAGTAGGCTATCTGCCTGCACCGAGTTTCATCATCTCATTTTGTCAATCCATAACAACGTTACACAATACATGCACTCATCGCAGCCTTCCACACGAGACAGATACGCAACTGACACTTCATAACAGGTCGGAAGAAAGCAATGAATAACCATCTCCACTAGACCTATGCACAGGATGGTGATGCAGACTTCCTGTGTCTGCTCCATAGAGCTCATTCCCCGAGTAAGTACATTTGTCTTAAATCGTATATTTGCCAAGGCATTCAGTATGGTCGTGTCTTGGTTATTAGTTAACGATGTGGTACCGCGCCCAACGCCTTTCTGAAATCCAGGAAGACGGACTCTACCCGTCGTCTGCGATTTGTCGTGTATGCATGAAGCACGCCGCGTTTCACACGAACTACACTCCTGGAAATTGAAATAAGAACACCGTGAATTCATTGTCCCAGGAAGGGGAAACTTTATTGACACATTCCTGGGGTCAGATACATCACATGATCACACTGACAGAACCACAGGCACATAGACACAGGCAACAGAGCATGCACAATGTCGGCACTAGTACAGTGTATATCCACCTTTCGCAGCAATGCAGGCTGCTATTCTCCCATGGAGACGATCGTAGAGATGCTGGATGTAGTCCTGTGGAACGGCTTGCCATGCCATTTCCACCTGGCGCTTCAGTTGGACCAGCGTTCGTGCTGGACGTACAGACCGCGTGAGACGACGCTTCATCCAGTCCCAAACATGCTCAATGGGAGACAGATCCGGAGATCTTGCTGGCCAGGGTAGTTGACTTACACCTTCTAGAGCACGTTGGGTGGCACGGGATACATGCGGAAGTGCATTGTCCTGTTGGAACAGCAAGTTCCCTTGCCGGTCTAGGAATGGTAGAACGATGGGTTCGATGACGGTTTGGATGTACCGTGCACTATTCAGTGTCCCCTCGACGATCACCAGTGGTGTACGGCCAGTGTAGGAGATCGCTCCCCACACCATGATGCCGGGTGTTGGCCCTGTGTGCCTCGGTCGTATGCAGTCCTGATTGTGGCGCTCACCTGCACGGCGCCAAACACGCATACGACCATCATTGGAACCAAGGCAGAAGCGACTCTCATCGCTGAAGACGACACGTCTCCATTCGTCCCTCCATTCACGCCTGTCGCGACACCACTGGAGGCGGGCTGCACGATGTTGGGGCTTGAGCGGAAGACGACCTAGCGGTGTGCGGGACCGTAGCCCAGCTTCATGGAGATGGTTGCGAATGGTCCTCGCCGATACCCCAGGAGCAACAGTGTCCCTAATTTGCTGGGAAGTGGTGGTGCGGTCCCCTACGGCACTGCGTAGGATCCTACGGTCTTGGCGTGCTCCGTGCGTCGCTGCGGTCTGGTCCCAGGTCGACGGGCACGTGCACCTTCCGCCGACCACTGGCGACAACATCGATGTACTGTGGAGACCTCACGCCCCACGTGTTGAGCAATTCGGCGGTACGTCCACCCGGCCTCCCGCATGCCCACTATACGCCCTCGCTCAAAGTCCGTCAACTGCACATACGGTTCACGTCCACGCTGTCGCGGCATGCTACCAGTGTTAAAGACTGCGATGGAGCTCCGTATGCCACGGCAAACTGGCTGACACTGACGGCGGCGGCGCACAAATGCTGCGCAGCTAGCGCCATTCGACGGCCAACACCGCGGTTCCTGGTGTGTCCGCTGTGCCGTGCGTGTGATCATTGCTTGTACAGCCCTCTCGCAGTGTCCGGAGCAAGTATGGTGGGTCTGACACACCGGTGTCAATGTGTTCTTTTTTCCATTTCCAGGAGTGTATGTACATATTTGTAAAAATTTGTCTTTCTAAGACGTCCAGAAAACGTGTTAAACGCGTAGGGTGACCTACTCCCGGCCTCTACGTTGCTAGTTCCGTGAGAGAAACAGGAAGCTACGAACCGCTCGCGTAAGTAGCCGCGAGTCGAGCTCCCACTTAAGTGAACGTAGCATGATTTGCATACAGAGAGATTCTGTGCGGCAGATAGTGCTACCCGCTCCTACGCGATAGCATTTCCTTGACAGAATCAAGGACCAGAAGCTGTTTGCGCCGTGCCATACATGCATGGAGTATTATCGACGTCGTCCAACACCATTGTATCAACAATGACGTAAATCTGAAGATGTGGCATTTTAGGCAGTTTTAATGTTGCAAAAGGAGTATTCATTCTTTAATTTTAATTTCGTCTGTCAACCTTTTTATTTCGGTAGTCTTACGAGTGTAGATCAAAAAGTAATTCTACGTCTGTCATATAAAATTTTAATACTGAAGATATAACAGCTGAACTGTTACAGATATTAGCTCAGTTGTCCTCTACACATCCGTGCGGGGTAGCCGCGCGGCCTTTGGCGCCTTGTCACGGTCCCCCGTCGAAGGTTTGAATCCTCCATCGGGCACGAGTGTGTGTTTTCCGTAGTTAAAGTTAGATTCAGGAATGTGTAAGCTTAGGGACCGGTGACTTCAGCAGTTTGGTCCCATAAGGCCTTACCACAAATTTCCTCTACACAACACAACCGTTCAGCATAGTCCTCATTCATTTGTACACATTTGCATCATCGTTCAACTGAGGCATCAAAAGCAATTTGCAAAAGGATATTTTCAGCTTCTAGACCCTAATTACACAGCAGGACCTATCGCAGGAAGTCGTTTCTGAAAGTATTTGTATGGAGCGTAGCCATGTAAGGATGTGAAACGTGGATGATAAATAGTTTGGACAGGAAGAGAATAGAAGCTTTCGAAATGTGGTGCAACAGAGGAATGCTGAAGATTAGATGGGTGGATCACATAACTAATGAGGAGGTATTGAACAGAATTGGGGAGAAGAGGAGCTTGTGGCACAACTTGACTAGAAGAAGGGATCGGTTGGTAGGACATGTTCTGAGACATCGAGGAGGGCAGCGTGGAGGGTAAAAATCGTAGAGGGAGACCAAGAGATGAATACACTAAGCAGATTCAGAAGGATGTAGGCTGCAGTGGGTACTGCGAGATGAAGCTTGCACAGGATAGAGTAGCACGGAGAGCTGCATCAAACCAGTCTCAGGACTGAAGACCACAACAACAACCTATCGCTGTAAGTTAACAGCAGTTAACTAAATGCGGTTTTTTTTTGTTTCTTTTGTGGTGGGCATAAAGTACCCCCCCTACCCCCATGGTAGTGCACATTGTTTAAAAAGCGTTGGTATTGCTACTGCTAACAGCTAGATGCGAATGGCAAGCCATTCGTCAGCAAACGAAGAGTGGAAATGTCAAATTTTCTAAGTTGCATGTTTTTGCAAAAAGCTTTTTCATTCCTATTTTATTCTCAGTACTGTGTTGCATGTTACTAGACTTGTTTAAAATGCCAAATCATGGGAAAATGTTCCAAATATTTATTAGTTGGTGGTGCTTGGTCTGTGTGCGAAGCAGTTCTTCCCTCCGGAGCTCGAAGTGCAGTGCGTGAAAGACTCCTGCGTTTAACCTGGAATGGTTTGAGTGGATAACATACAAGGTTCTGATTTGATTTGATTTGAAATATGCAGGGGTGTAAGAGCTCCATATGCAGTATCATGTAAGTGTCTCACACTCATTCGTCACAAAAAGCTATTAATTGTTCTTACTGTGAATAAGAGGAAAGACCATGGCGGACGTATGTCGTTCCGTACTTCTTATGGAAGACCAGCTATGTTCGTCACTTAACAAACGGGAAAACATGATGGCGATGTTGCCATTTCTTAGTTAGCATCACAGGGAGTTCAGTGCAACATCTGAACCAAAGAATGTAGTTTGTGAAAGAAACAGAAGTCAATTCTGAAAGATTTTTTCTTGAATTTATTTTTTCTACTCTCTTGTAAAAAATATAAGAGATATTAGAAATAATTTTTGCTGACTGCAGCTTTACTACTTACAACTGCTGTGTTTCTTCACCTGTATTACCACATATAAAGGGCAGTGTCTAAGTATTAATGATGCTTGAAACATAAACTTTCTTATCGCCACTTGGAACCAATTACTTCCCTAGTATACCGCCTAGAGCGTTCTTAATGAATTGATTTATTTTATAATACGTGTCTTTATCTTTTTGTGTGGATGAAGTGAGCAGCAAACTCTGTGATATCAAAATATCTTGTCCATCTTTTGGAAACCAATAAGTTGTGTACAAAAAAAGATTTTTTGTTTTTTGATGCTTCTGCCAAAGGTGAGATTTAGCATTCAAAAATTTCGTCATTTTCACTCCACTGAAGTCATAACACGCTGAATTCTCTAACCAGACACATCTGGCCTACCTATCTGCTGCTCTTATAACAAAAAGTCGGTATATGGTAACATAATCATTAAGACACTAGTTATGATAACGGGTTTTATTGAAGACTAAAGCGAAATTCATAATCGATGGTAAACTCTCTACAACGAAGAAAACGGAAAGAATAGAAAAATTTTGTTTAAATATATATCTGCTCGAGGATGTAAATGCATACAACTACGTCAAACGTTATTTAGAGGGCATTGCATTGTGGCTTCTTACTTTATCCTTTGTGTCGTTTTTTACGTTTAAGGTCCAAATAACTTTCTAAACCAGTTTCTTCCTCAACATTTGACTTTCTCACTGCTCAAACAATTTTCACTAAAAAACGTTTTTATCTTTTTACATTATTATTTATGGATACTGTAACCTTTTTCTTTTTCCAGGTATCGTGAAATATAAATAGCTTATGCTTTCAGTATTTGATTTCTTCTGTCGGAGAAAACTCGTAGGAAAAAGACCAAGTCCCCATGCGGCGTATGTTGCTTGTCACGGAAACGTACCAAACAATATAATAAAGATTAAAAAGAGACAAAAGCACAACTTCTGTTTCAATAAGTGATCGAGGCGAGAATTGCTCAACTTCTAATGTTAGCAACAGCGCTGTCGTCCGTTGTTTTTCCTCAGTTTTCAACACACGAAAGATTTTTTAAATTTTATACTCGGCACAATCAGTGTGTCTCTGATCTCATCGCCTCACTTCTGAAGTGGTCAGTGGCTAATTCACACGCTGGTGTGTGACACGCACACACCGTGAACAGTCGAGCGTGACCAGACAGTCGCTCAAGTAAAGCGAGATGTAGTCAGATCTCCATATTCGATTCACTTTCAAGTTTAGCTTTTTACACACAGTTTTAAAGCAGCTATTGCTACCGACAGCTCGATCTTTAAAACAAAATAAACAAGGTATGGAACAGACGTAAGCTATTTAGTTCGTATCAGGCACACGGGGAAATGAACTTATATATCACTGTCCATCAAGATCATTCGTTTCACTGGTGCTTTTCTTAGTACAGTTCTGTTCGAGTTAGTGGCTTACGTTCTTATCTTTAGTGATAGGTTGCGTTTATTACGAGTCATATGGTCTGAGTCGATAGCTTTGTGAGAACTGTTCATACAGACAGCAACATTACAATTCTGTAGGTCGTTATGGCATTCACATGTTGTTGGATGCTGTTTCTCCGGGAACAGCTGTCCCTTTCTTAGCGTTTCCTCTAAAACGGCATCTCAAAGGTTTTTGTATTTTAAAGTCTTTCCGGTACCACGTTGCTGCTGTCAGCCACGTTTGCCATATACAGCGATTTTCCGAGAGAGAGCGTGCGAACACCTGACTGGGGTCGGCTGGAATGTACACCTGTACGATACAATGAAAACTATGTATTACCACCACAGTAGGAGAATCCGCCAAAATACGACAAAATATGCCATATAGTGATTTTCATGGCCAGGTTTCTGTCGGGCAAGTATATTTTTAATTGAAGCATTTCGTTTTTGGTACAGCAACTTCTGCGTATTTCCTGAATGCTAGATAAAATTCTGTAGAGTGCTAGAAAACTGTTGTTCATAACTAGTAGTAATTTGTTGATAAAAGAAATACTAACAGAATATATAAATTTGAAGTAATTTCGGAAAATTATTTGGAAGGAAACTAATGATACAAAAATCCATTTGTTAACAGTTATATATTTTCAAACTCACTGAGTAACAACATTCATACATGAGTATCACAAAATGACAAAATTAATTAATTATCAAATGGATTCACTGCGTAAAAATAAACGATTCACTTGACTCTTACACACAACTGACGCAATAAAAAATTCACATTTTCTGTTAACCTAGAGTCAGGCACACTGAACAGTAAGAAAATTACGTTGAAATGTAATGTAGTATAGTAGATCACAGATGGATGTCTGTATAATTTGGCAGAACACAATGTTCATACACTGCGACATACTAAAATTCAGCAAGATTAGCTGTGTGCAGATGCGAACAGTGTTGCGTGTCAGTGGTGGCTCCCGTGGTATCCCTTGACGCCCTTGCGGCCATGAGCATCTCTGCCCGCAGCACTTCCTGAGCTCGCGCTGGAGCTGGCCTTGCTGCCTGAGGACGCACCAGAGCCTGTTCCAGCGCTGGCGTCGCTGCCCGCAGAGCTGCCGGAGCTGGCTTTGGAGCCTCCAGAACTGCCGCCAGAGCCACCAAGAGCACCAGCAGAGCTTCCAGAGGAGGATCCAGCCGAACTTCCCGCCGAAGAGCCAGTTCCCGACTGTCCTGCTCCACCACCGACTAAGGAACCAGAGTCTAAGCCAGCACTGCCCCCGAGTCCAGAGGAGCCAGTGCCGAGACCTCCGTGCCCAGAGCCAACAGCAGAACCTCCAGCATGATTGCCTCCACCAACAGCACCACTTCCAACACCAGAACTTCCGCCATAACCTCCGGCACCTCCATTAGATATACCACCACTCACACCAGGCCCAGAAGCTCCAGAACCTCCTCCAATGGAACCAGTACCAAAGTTACCAGCACCACCACCAGAGCTTCCTACTCCTGCACTATGACCCAGAAAACCACCAGCCCCACCAGCACCATGTCCTAAATTGCCAGTACCAACACCAGATACTCCACCCAGGCCACTAGCTCCAGAGGAACCACCACTAGAGCTTCCAGAGTAACCTTCTTGGCTTCCACCAGCACTACCAGCTCCACCAGTTCCCACACCATGACCAGCCCCTCCAGGACCACCATGTCCCACAGTACCTCCTGTGCCCCCATTACTGAAAGCACCACCAGTTCCAGTGGAACCTCCTTGAGATGCACCAAATGCTCCTGAACCACCTGCACCAGCACCACTATGACCAATGCTGCCAGATCCTGGTCCACCTGCAATACCACCAGTGCCTCCATAACCTCCTGTAGCACCACCAGATGAGCTACCTGCACCAAAGCCAGCAGACCCAGTTTGGGCTCCCTGGCCAGCTGCTCCACTTCCATGTCCACTGGAAGTTGACCCAGTTCCACTAACACCTCCAGCACCACCTACATCACCATACCCTCCAGATATACCTGATCCACCAGCACCTCCACCAGATGAACTACCTGCACCAAAGCCTGCAGACCCAGTTTGTTCTCCATGACCAGCTGCTCCATTTCCATGTCCACTGGAAGTTGAACCAGTTCCACCAATACCTCCAATGCCACCTGCACCACCATGCCCTCCAGATATCCCTGAGCCACCAGCAACTCCACCTGTGCCAAACCCACCAGATGATGCACCAACACTGCCTCCAGTGCCTCCAGTTCCAGTTCCTCTTCCGACATTTCCGGATCCAGAAGAGCCATAGCCTCCAGTACCTGATCCACCACTGCCAAAAGTACCAGAACCAGTTCCTCCAGATCCAAAACCTCCAGTGCCACTTCCACCTGAACCACCAGCTACATTTCCACGTCCACCAGCTCCTGCATGGGTACCAAATCCAATTCCTCCTGTTCCAGAGCCACCTCCTATACCACTTGCTCCAGCACTACCATGACCAGTCCCACCAGGCTGGGATCCAGCACTGCCTCCAGTGGCTGCTGCACCACCTGTGGCACCTCCAAGGCCTCCTGTTCCTGATGACCCCACTCCAGTGATTCCACCATACCCACCAGCTGCTCCACCTCCTGTACCACTTGGCCCCCTGCCCACATTGCCAGATATAGATCCAGAGGTAGACCCAGAGCTGCTGCCACCTGTAAGAACAGTGGTACAGTTACATTGTAAATTGAAATGGAATAAAAACGTTTTAAATGAACTAATGTCTATTGCTTATTTTTGAAATATAATCATTAAATTTTCTGTTATAGAATGCTTGCTACTTGAAATAAAATTCAGAAGGTAAACTGAAACATAAATAAAAAAATGGCTCTGTGCACTATGCGACTTAACTTCTGAGGTCATCAGTCGCCTAGAACTTAGAAGTAATTAAACCTAACCAACCTAAGGACATCACACACATCCCTACCCGAGGCTGAATTCTAACCTCCTACCGTAGTGGTTGCTCGGCTCCAGACTGTAGTGCCATAAATAAAAAACTATGATACATCTACATCTACATGATTACTCCGTAATTCACAATTAAATGCCTAGGAGGGAGTTCATCGAACCACCTTAAAGCTACTTCTCTACAGTTCCACTCTCGAACAGTAGGGGGAAAAACGAACACTTAAATCTTTCCGTGTGAGCTCTGATTATTCTTGTTGTTGTTGTGGTCTTCAGTTCTGAGACTGGTTGATGCAGCTCTCCGTGTTACTCTATCCTGTGCAAGCTTCATCTCCCAGTACCCACTGCAGCCTACATCCTTCTGAATCTGCTTAGTGTATTCATCTCTTGGTCTCCCTCTACGATTTTTGCCCTCCACGCTGCCCTCCAATGCTAAATTTGTGATCCCCCGATGCCTCAGAACATGTCCTACCAACCGGTCCCTTCTTCTTGTCAAGTTGTGCCACAAACTCCTCTTCTCCTCAATTCTATTCAATACCTCCTCATTAGTTATGTGATCTACCCATCTAATCTTCAGGATTCTTCTGTAGCACCACATTTCGAAAGCTTCTATTCTCTTCTTGTTCAAACTATTTATCGTCCATGTTTCCCTTCCATACATGGCTACAATCCATACAAATACTTTCAGAATCGACTTCCTGACACGTAAATCTATACTCGATGTTAACAAATTTCTCTTATTCAGAAGCGCTTTTCTTGCCATTGCCAGTCTACATTTTATATCCTCTCTACTTCGACCGTCATCAGTTATTTTGCTCCCCAATAGCAAAACTCCTTTACTCCTTTAAGTGTCTAATTTCCTAATCTGATTCCCTCAGCATCACCCGACTTAATTCGACTACATTCCAATATCCTCGTTTTTTCTTACCATATCTGAAACTGATACCATAGGTCAGGTAAGTATTCATAAATAATCAATAGTTCTTAGGATTATACTTTAAAATATCCATGTGTAACATATATATTCACCGAGAAATTAGCATTTGGGGAAAACTATATTTCCCACTGAATGACAAAGAGAAGTATGCTCTCACAAAAACACATTTGATCACACGACATACAGGAAGCATGCACAAAATGTATTGTGTCAATGAAGGTGATAAGTTGCTAGTTTAATTATTAAAATAGCTAGCAGAGTGCACTTAAAATCTGCTTGCATTTCATCCGAATACTAAACTCATTTAAATATTAAAATTCTTTCTATCTACGAAATAAATACGACCACAGCGATAGGTAAATGTAAATATTTTGAACTTACGACAGTAAAATATGCTCGAAATATTACTGTTCACTACGTTTAACCAACCCGCAATGTGCTCCCTAATTCTTAATTAATCCACATTATACGACCTTGTTGCCAAATTAAAAAGTTTTATGTGAAACTGTCCTAAAGAGACTCGTAGTTGAGACTAAATTTCTCGATTTATTCTGTAACACTGTGACCAGTGAAAGAATGAAACTTACATCGAGAGCGTCGGCAAACTATGATCAGAAACGTGGTAGTGAGTTGTCTGTCTTCTGGAAAAGTACATATTATGGAACTTATATTTTTTAATTCTGTGGCTACTAACGTATAAACCGCCAGTAAGTATAAAACTGGGCTATGTTGATGCTACTCAGATGTACAATATTGATGTTGTTTAATTGGATGTACAAGAAACATTAATTTTTACCGCATTGCTTTCTTCAGACCTCTTGACTCCCACAGAGGACGGATTTCAGTGGTTACCACACGGCCATCAATATTCCCCGCCAACATTTGCTAATCAATAAAAACAAAAGAGGAAGAATACGATAGAACAAATACACTGAAGCGCCAAAGATACGTACGCGTATTCAAATACAGAAATATGTTTCTCTGGCTCGTGATGACTGGGTGTTGTGTGATGTCCTTAGGTTAGTTAGGTTTAAGTAGTTCTAAGTTCTAGGGGACTGATGACCATAGATGTTAAGTCCCATAGTGCTCAGAGTCATTTGAACAGAAATACGAAAAGAGAATACGGCGCTGGGGTCGACAATGCCTACATAAGACAACATGTTTTTGGCGCAGTTGTTAGATGAGTTTCTGCTGCTACAATGGCAGGTTGTCAAGATTTAAGTGAGTTTGAACGTGGTGTTAACAGTCGGCGCACGAACGATGGGGTACATCATCTCCGAGGTAGCGATGAAGTGGGGATTTTCCCGTACGACCATTTCACCAGTGTCCTGTAAGAACGGGACCAACGACGACTGAAGAGAATCGTTCAACATGACAGAAGTGCAAGCCTTCAGCAAATTGCTGCAGATTTCGATGTTGGGCCATCAAAAAGTATCAGCTTGTGAATCATTCAACGAAACATAGTCGATATGGGTTTTCGGTGCCGAAGGCCCACCCTCGACGACTGCACGACACAAAGCTTTACGCCCGTCAACCCCGACATTGGGCTATTGATGACTGGAAACATATTGCCTGGTCGGACGAGTCTCGTTTCAAATTGTATGGAGCGGAAGGACGTGTGCGGGTATGGAGACAACCTCATGAATCCATGGTATCCTGCATATCAACAGGAGAATTTTCAAGCTGGTGGAGGCTCTGTAATGGTGTGGGGCGTGTGCAATTGGAGTAGTATGGGACCCCGTGACACATCTAGATACGACATGTACGCAAGCACCCTTTTTGATCAACTGCATCCATTCATGTCCATTGCGCATTCCGAAGGACTTGGGCAATTCCAGAATTGCTAGAGAGTGGCTTCAGGAACTCTTCTGAGGTTAAACACTTTCGCTGGCCACCAATCTCTCCAGACATGAATATTATTGAGAACATCTAGCGTACAGGGGATGCCTTGCACGTGCTGTTCAGAAGAGATCTCCAATCCCTCGTACTCTTATGGATTTATGGACAGTCATTTGAGATTCATGATGTCAGTTCCCTCCAGCACTACTTAAGATATTACGCGATTCTATGCCACGTCGTGTTGCATCACTTTTGCGTGATCGCAGTGGACCTACACGATATAACGCAGGAGCACCAGTTTCCTTGGCTCTTCAGTGTATGTATAACTTCACTTCTAGATGATCAGCTCTCCACGATGTTTGTGAATTCACAAGACGTATGTAATGATACATTGCCATCCTGTTAGATAGCATTACATTTATAAAGAGTGCATTTAGAGACACTTGAAGAACCTCACTAAAAAACCACGACACATCAGTTATGAAAATAACAAAAATCTCCATATTTTAAAGAATTTTTAATCTGTCATGGTGTGTCTTCCCTGTCTTTTTCTTTTTTCTTTTGTTAGAATTTCTTTTTCTGACGGTTTGCACTTGCTGTGTCTTCACGTGAGTGTCGAACTACCTACACTAGTAGTTACGTAATTTCGGTCAGTTATTTTCTTTGAGACGAATATATCCCACTCAAAATCAATTTTGTATTTTGATTATGTAAAATGAAGGAAGACAGGGGACAAAGAGAAGGAAAGGGAAGAGATTATAGATATCAGCTGCACGAGGACTTTTTGCGGCATCAGCAGCGGAGAGTGAAAATGTGTGCCGGGCAGGGGTTCGGACCCGTGATTTTGCACTTGATAGGGTAGTTGTGTTAACCACTGCGTCACGGAGACACCGGGTTTATCGCAACTGCGCGGATTATCTAGGCACGCCTTTCGGCCGATCTACATTCCCACCGAGTGCCACCTATCCGCTGTCCCTCTCCATGTCCTTCATGCTCGCTGCTTAGAGATATCGGACGTAAATGTGCATCCACTCTGAATGTGGTGGATCCATCGTCCATCGAGGCGAATCAGTTATATTAATATTTTCAAGTTAATGTTACCATTTTGAAAGGTACAAGAACTATACTTTTTCCCAATTAACTGTAGTCTTCTGTTTCACCGATCAGAATACGTTCAGACAGTGAGCTTCTCTCTCTGTGTCGTCAGTTCTCAGTTGTATGTGACACAAGTACTACGTAACGTATTGAAATGCGTGTAGATGTAGGTGGAAGTTTTATTAAGTTTGTTATAAAGTTTCTTAGTATTTCATTATTTCCAGTGTTTTTAAAAGGGCCATATGATGCTGATTTTCTAGAAGTCAAAACCGGTTCTGATACCATTTCTGTGACCAGAAGACAGAGCGAGTTGGCGCAGTGGTTAGCGCACTGGACTCGCATTCGGGAGGACGACGGTTCAATCCCGCGTCCGGCCATCCTGATTTAGATTTTCCGTGATTTCCCTAAATCGGTCCACGCAAATGCCGGGATGGTTCCTCTGAAAGGGCATGGCCGACTTCCTTCCCCAAGCCGATGAGACCGATCACCTTGCTGTTTGGTCTCCTCCACCAAATGAACCCTCTGTGATCAGAGGTTGGAAAAATACAGTGTTAGATTCTTGATTATGTACATAATGCTTCACATAAAATGTTTCACTTTAGAATGAACAGATGAGTAGAAAACATAAGTTTGTCCGTTAATAGACATCTGCATTGTCAAAGATATACTGTCGTGGCTTACAACTGCCACCATTTTTAACTTGGAGGAAACCGAGAGGCGAAACTAGATGCGCTGGCCCACACTGATGGGCAAACAGTAAAACCACAGAAGCTGTCACTGTTGTTCCGCTTTTATCCTTAGACAACACGACCTGGGTGCCGGACTGACCACTTCGAGGTTTCTGGTGATATGGTTGTGTTAGACCTGCCACGGCAGCATGTTTGCTAGATTCCGCTACTGCAAATTCGTAACACTCCCGTCCTTTAGGTTTAGGAATGCTGAGTACTGGCATACAAGCGGGGGATGCTCACGCCGTCGAAGGAAAAATAGCAACAGTCAACGTGTCCCCACCAAGCGCCACACGGGTGCCAATTCTTAATATCATTTTCACCATAAAACGGGAAACAAGGGACATGCCCTAGAGGAGACACCTTACGGAGATTAGCGCTCCGTGTATAGTTCGTGCTGCATTTGTAAATGTGTGAAACAGGTTTGGTCTCCACCTCGGAGGAAGGTAAACAAAAGAGATACTAACCCTTGAAACATCATGTTTTCTGAACAGACAGTTCAATCTGCGTCACGACAGTTGTGTCAAATCTGTAACGGTCGATTCCCGGTAAGTGTCATGTTGATGTTTACATTTCACGACTCTCCTAGCCTCAGCTAGCTCTGCTTGTGTAGCTGTCTTTAATTTGTGATAGTACACAGGTGATTACGGTTTCCTTCCAAAATCTCTTCGAGTAGCAGAGACCAATACAGGTATCTCTACTGTTATCACATCAACTTTTAGTGGTAACCACGAGAAGACAGGGGTGACGGCTCGTAATGTCTAGAAGTGAGGCACAGAAGTTCCGGTTACCTCAGAAATGTGGAACGATCTTTTTCCACTATTTTGCAATTCAAAGACGTCTACCTAGTGTAAGAGACAGTCAAATTAAAATGAGTCAGATGGAAAAAGTAACTCAACTGTTTATTATTTCAAGAGCTGTCGCCATAAATGTTGATACATTTATCCCACTAACAGACAGGACGGTCAGTGCTTTCATGCAAACATGTTTGCTGTTGCCTACGAACTGTGATTGTACCCAAGCGTGCACCTCTTCGTCCAAAACAAATCGACAGCCACGAATGTTTTCCTTCAGGACTCCAAAAATATGAAAATCGCATGAAGAGATATCGGGACTTTGTGGTTGATGTGTAAGTACTTCCCAGCGAAAAGTCTGCAGTATAGTCGAAGCAACAAGAAGGCGAGCGCTCGTGAATGCTTCGAAAATACTGAAACCGGCTATCAACTAACAATGGCCGGTAATGTTGACGGACGGCATCTTTCTGTTGCAGGATAATGCCTGCCCACATATTTCCAGGGTTATTTCGACTGTGCTGCGGAAGTTTCGCTGGGTAGCCTTTACACATCCTCCATAGAATCCCGATCTCTCTCATGTGCGTTCAATATTTCTGGAGTCCTGAAGTCAATTTGCTTCCGGCGAAAAGGTGCACTCCTGTGTACAATCATGGTTCTGTAGACAATCGCAAACATCTTTCCATCAAGGCATTGACCGTTTTTTCTGACAGTGGGATAAATGTATTAACAGATATGGTGATTACTTTCGAAATAATTAACAGTTTATTTGCTGTTTTTCATTTGTCTCGTTTTCATTTGAGTGGCCCTTATAATTTAAAGATGACCGGAAAGCTACTGTCTGGTCTCTTAACCGGCGCCTTCACGACAGCTCGTGTGTGGCTGCCTCCGGCTGCACGTCCACCGTTCCCTGCCACGTGGAGGTGTGGTGGACCTTGGGCTATTATCTACTGTTTCTGGTTTCATCTGATTGCAGCCTTTTACACTTACAGTTGTGACACACGGTTACATAGGAAGAATGCGACCATGTTGCAAATCAGTAGGAGTACTACAAAATTCCTATATTGGTCGCTAAGTGTGAAGCCACCAGCTAATAAACCAGTCACTTTACTTGACCCATTCCAGGTAGAACCCGATCTCAGATGGCCTGCAAACCAGAAATACATAACAAATAACAGAAAATGTAACTATGAAAATGTGCAAGGGTATGAAACTACAAGTACAGTCAACATTAAACAGCTGAAATACACATCGTGAACATCTTGGTAATAAGATATATGAAGACACTCTGTAACAGACAGGCTGTCACGGCAGACTGACTGACTAGCTGGAACGCGATGACCAGGAACATAGTTTAACACACCAGACAGGCAGCTTATGTTGCGATAGAGAGAGGACTGCTGATACTCCATGTTCAACCAAAAGGGCGTGAGTCGGATATATTGGAGGAATTAGAAACTTTATACACCAGTCGCGCAGCTCAACTTTAATTCTGAACGAACAGCTGTCGTCTAGACGCAAGTAGTTCTTTTAAATATTCCGTGAAATATTGGACGTGTAATTTCAAGCGTTTCCGCATGTATTATCCCTTTCTTTATACCTCTACCTCTATGCAGCTGTTCCCAATATCAGTTTTGTTATGCGTACTTCTTGAGGGTTCCAGTGCACAGCATCCTTGACGTCTATTGTTGTAATTAATGCGCATGTACTGAAAAGATTGTTACCGCTAAGTCTAATGCTTTTGGAAATTACATGACGCCCTCTATGTTGCTTTGTGGTCCTATAGTCTTTTATTATTACGTTATTTATTTTGTCTTTTAATTAGTTTTACTTGCACGATCTCCCTCACCTAATCTATACCCTCTCTTACACGTGCTTTCATTATTACTTTTTGTACCTTATTAAGCTGTCTTCCTAAATTTTTTTACTTGTGTAATTTTGGATGAATGTTTGAATTTAGGTAGCTGCTATGGAATGTTTATTCTGTTTATTTGTCGTTTTATATGTATCTCTTTCTTGTCGGTGAAATTTTCTATACAACTGTAAATTTATTTTCTTCGTTCATTTTATTATTCGCACTTTGTAAAGTTTTGTAAAAGGTTAATTTTATATGCTACATTTTTTTTATCAAAAAGAAAAAAAATTATGCTTTTTCCGCTACGTGGCACTACTTCTGTGTTCATCACCGCCCTCTGGTGGCTTAAATTGTCTTTCTGGCTATCGTATTCTAGCTGGTCAGTTTGTCATGACGTCTTTGTTTGTTACATACAGACTTTATATGTCTGATCAACAAGGTGTTCATGATGTGTATTTCAGCTGTTTAACTTTGAAAATACTTTTTTAATTTCATACTCTCGTACATTCTTTTGTAGTTATATTTTCTGTTCTTTGCTATGTACTGCTGGTTTATTGGTTAGTGACTTCTTATTTAGTGACTGGTATAGAAATTGTGCCGTATTCCTGATAATTGAACATTAAGAAATTTTCAAGCGAAAACGTCTTAGAATCAGCTATGTTTGTACGTAGACAGAGAGAAATAAACGTAGGTAGGAAAAATTGACGGTTAGAAGGCTGCCAGCACCGTTCCTGTACAGAGGTCAGTACCTCAGCGACAGAACTTCAGTACGGGGAGGCGCTGCACATCCTAGTTCTACTGTCCAACTGTGGGCGAGGACGTCAGCAAAGAGCTTTGGGCAGTTCGCTCACATTTGGCACTCTGCAAGCCAGTGGAGCCGTAAGGTTTTGTACTGGAGTAAACTCTCACCTGACCCGGACGCAGATCCGGCGTGGCTGCCGCTGTGGCTTCCAGAGGCTGAGCCGCCGGCGCCTCCCAGGGAGCCCGCGGAGGAGGAGGAGCCGGCGTTGCTGCTGGAGCCGGAACCTGAGCCTCCAGTGCCGAAGGAGGAGGAGCTGCTGCCCGACTGGCTGCCGCTGGCGCTGCCGGAGCCTCCGCCCGACGACCACGAGGACGACGACGACTTGGAGGAACTGCCAGAGCCCGCCCACGCGCCTGTGCCACACAGCGGAGAAAAGTAAACACCGTCAGTAAGTGTATACCGTTGTCGGCCTCTTATTTTAAGTCATCAGTCTTGTGACTGATTTGATGCGGCCTATCAGCAACTTCTCTCTTATGCCAACCTTTTCGTCTCAAAATAGCGATTGTACCTTACAACAGTTTGAAAAGTTATTTTGTGTCTTCTGTGTGTTATTAACACAAAAGTATCTTCTGTTCCCAGAACCATATCTACGGACTACCAACGAAATTTTTTATTTTTGTTGTATTCTTAGTTCAAATTCAAAGGTTAGGCGGTACATTACCATATAATTTATGTGGGACAAATAAAATAGATAAAGTAGCAAATGAATCCAAAAACAATGAAACACAACAAAAATATAATGAATAGTGGATGATTTAATATTATTATCCATTCTTCGAATGTGAGGTTGATGATGCTATGCTTCATCGTCAATAATTGCTAGCATTCAATCGCTTTAATATAAAAAACACATTTTGAGAGGCAATGTCATGATCAGCTTGTCGACACCCACACTAAAAGCTTTAAAAATATTTGAAGTATGCAATTTGCTGTATGTCATACAATATAATGGAGGACATTTTGCGCCTTATACGAATAGTAAAATGGCAAAATTAGTACAAAGTATGATATTATCCATAAACAACTCTTGTTATGCAACAAACGTACCAAAATTTATAAAACGTTCCATTACAGATAACCTGATGACGGCTGTATATCTGAAACAAGCCTAAAGTTCAAATAAAAAATACCCATAGCAGCGTAACTGGTTTTAGAAAATTTAGTTTGTCCTGACAGAAGCGGACGATTTTAACGTAAGGCGGGGATGCATTGTCCAACGTGTTTTTATTTTATGAGTGCTAGGAATGTGTTGTTAGAGTTTTCAGGGCGTTAATCAAATGAGCTGAGTGTTTGACGGTGCGAACGTTGTCTTCCGAAATGCGTTATTCTGCAACGCTACTATAAATGATTCAATCGTTTTCAAAGTGCTACACTTTTCGAAATATTACATGTATAGATGTGAATGATGCGTGAATAGGGCCGTAAACTCACCGAGGTTGCTTTGGGCCCACAGTTGAGAAAATAGCGACAAGCTTTTGTATGTTGGAATAAGTTTTCTGATACATTTATGCCTCTGTCTTCCATAACAGTTTTTACCCGGCCCTTCTAGTACCATAAAAGTTAATAACTGTTGTTTTATCATCCTCTCCCTTCTTCTTGTCAATGTTCTTTTCTTCACCGACTCTGCGAAGAACTTCCTCTATTCTCACCTTATTATTCCACCTAATTTTCAACATCCTTCTATAGCACCAAATTTTAAACGCACCGCTTCTCTTCTTTTCTGATTTCCCTCAACCCATCATTCACCTTTATACGATGCTGTGTTCCAAACGAACGGCCTCACAAATTTCGTTGTCAAAGTAAGGGTGATGTTTGATACTAGTGGACTTGTTTTGGCCAGGACAGTCTCCTTCGTTGCACTATTCTGCATTTCGTGTCCTCCTTACTTCGTCAGTCACGTGTTATTTTGTTTCCAAGGCTACAAAATTCGCCTACTTACGGGTCACCAAATTCTAGTGTCAAGCTAGTGCTAATCCCATTTCTGATACTCCTCATTTCTTTGGTCTTGCTTTTCCAAGCATTAGTCTATTCATACCATTCAACACCTCCTATAATTCTTCGCCACTTTTACAGCATCAGCAAATCTTATCGTTGCTATTTTTTCGCTCTGAATTTCAATACCACTCATGAACCTTTCTTTTATTTCCGCCGTTGCTTCCTTAGCGTACGTGCTAAACAGCACGGAAGAAAGGCTGGATCCTTGTGTTACACCCTTTTCAATCCGAACACTCCATCTTTGGTCTTCCATTCTCATCATTACCTCTTGGTTCTTGTACATATTGTACGTTACCATCTTTCCTTGTAAGTTGCTCTTCTCTCTTCAGTATTTCGAAATTGCACGAATTTACATTGTCGAAACCTTTTTCTGGGTTGAAGATACTATCAACGTGTCTCTTTTTCTTTTTCTTTCATTATCAACACTGCTTCTTTGGTGCTTTTACCTTTCTGATAGCTAAACTGATCGGCATTTAACTGGTCTCCAATACTATTTTCCATTATTCTTTGTATTATTGATGCCTGCAATTTGGATGCACGAGCTGTTAAGTCGACTGTGCGATAGTTCTCGCACTTACCGGTCCTTGCTGTCTTTGGAATTGTGTGTATTTTTCTGGCAGTCTGATGGTATATCTACCGCTTCGTAGATCCTAGAGAGCAACTTGAAAATTCGCTAGTTGCCATCTCTTCCAATTTTTTTTAGAAATTCCGAACACCCTTTATCTATTCCTTCTGACTTATGTAACGGCAAGTCTTCCAAAGTTATGTTAAACTTGGATCTAATATAGGATCCCAAGTCTTTGATACGGACGACCCTTGCATACTAAATTACCCGTTCTTTGCCTCTTCATCTTCTGCTTGTGACGTCGGCGCGTACACTTGAGCTAATGTTCTTGGCAATGATTTGCTATGGGTCATTGACTGTCGCTCGATGGAAAGTACAAGCCGACTTTTTCGAATGGGTGAAGTTTGGAAAACTTCAGATTTAAAAATCTTAGGACTCAGTACACAATTCTCGCTAATGAATTCCGACTTTGTTGGAAGGCAGAGTACAGGCTGTTCGAGTAGAGAAACATCGAGAATACGTAACAGCTCCTCTGCTCTTTTTGTTGCATATTAACAGCATGGCAAAAAATAATAATTCTGGCCTCAGCGATTTTGTATTTTATGCGGTAATATTTGGTCATGTGTCATGCCAGAGAGCTATACTACTAAGATCCAGTCAGATACTGACATAATTTCAACCTGTTATGAAGACTGTAAAATCCTTTTAAATGTAGTGAATGAAAAGTCCTTCCATTAATAATACCTGCTTTAGGTGGTTTCATGGAAATTCATTCTGAAGGATTAAGGTCGAATGGAAATGTGCTGGTGTCAGATTGGGCGTTAACTCGCAAGCGTCTTCGTGTTTACGAGGCACATCCTGTAGCAAGCCTGAATAACAACATGGTGTTTCACAAAACTTCCTGGCAGATTAAAACTGTGTGTCGGACCGAGACTCGAACTCGGGACCTTTGTCTTTCGTGGCCAAGTGCTCTACCAACTGAGCTACCCAAGCACGACTGACGCCCCGTCCTCACAGCATTACTTCTGCCAGTACCTCGTTCACGTTCGACGCAAGCGCTGCTTCCTGGGTTCCGCGGGAATAAATATCGCCGCAGGTACACTGCGACTGCGATCTCCACCTGACAGGCCGGGCCGTTGTTCGGTTTGTGTGACAAGAATAAAGGAGACCAATTAGAAGTGGGCTTGGAAAACCTTTGCATATTTTAACACCTCAGCAGCGTTTGCTCGCAGAAATGCGCACTAACTGAATCTGAAATTTCCAGATTACCTGTACTGCATCGACTGACCAGCTGTCACGCATTGTTGTTGTACAACACCTGAATATTGACGTCTGTGCATGATGGAGAAACTGATCGTGAAATAGGATAGTTCCTATCATCAAAAACACATCGGAAAACTGTCATAGTCGTATTGGAAATGTGTTCAATTCCGCCCCGCCCGCTTCAACCTTTCTATCACTGGCTCCAAACCTGTGCTTAACGGCAGGTTTCCGGCTTTATTAATGTGTTGTCACAAAGCAGGAATCGGTATAAAATTTGTCGCAACACCTTCAATAATGCCCGCGGCCTACTGGAAACTGGAAATTTGTGGTAACGTTCTATGGGACCAAATTGCTGACGTCATCGGTCCCTAGGCTTACGCACTACTTAACCTAACTTAAACTAACTTACGCTAAGGGCAGCACACACATCCATGTCCGAGAGAAGATTCGAAGCTCCGACGGGGAGAGTCCCGCGAACCGTGGCAAGGCGCCCTAGTCAACTCGGCTACCCTACGCGGCGACCTGCAGGTAAGCAGAGCTTGAGACCTGGGCATGGGATGTCTGAAGGCGGCGCGGTGGCTGCGCAACGAAAATATTACCGCAAATGACTCTGGAGTGAGCACCAGTGACGTCAAAGAAGTCAGCGCGGCTGTGTAAGGACGTCAGCAGCAGTCACACAACAATCGGCACTTGACAATGGCCGAGGAGCAATTGGCCGAAAGCTCGTGGATTTTAAGAAATTTAGAAGATTTAATATGTTTGTCACAAAGCCACTATAAATTAGCATTTGGTGGACAAAGATCGGCCCTAAAGTATGTGTCGAACTAATTGCACTTCGGACTCGGATCTGCACATCACGCACAGGTTCTCGATGTTAGTGTAGAAAGTTTTCACAACACCAATATGTTCTGCGAGATCAGGTTCCGCGACAAATGTAACTCCTTTTCATCATAAAAAAGACCATTGAGGGTCTGTCTGTCTATAAGACACTCACTGAAATAACAGGCTGGAATACCGACGTCGTGCAGCTCTACATGTATTATTATTTAGCCCATCATTGCTGCTAACACACAGTGCATCGACGACTGTCAGTACTAGTTTTATTGAATGGCAGCTCCAGGTGCTCCAACAAAAAATTCTTACGCGACCGGTTTCGGACGTTAGAGAGATAGGTAGGTACATAGATAGACACAGAGAGAGAGAGAGAGAGAGAGAGAGAGAGAGAGAGCGAGATCTCGATTTCATACATTCTGTTACAGATGGCAACAAGAATATACAAACGCTACAACGATGTGGATACGAAGGATAAAATTCGTTTTTTTCTGTTCTTTGCCGTTCCATTCAGGCGTCACGAATTGTGGCTGCCTATAAGCAGGCACTTACCGTCACCAGATAGGGACCCGCTGCCTGAGGGACGTCCGACGCCAGCCGCGATGCCTTTCACGCCCTTGACTCCGCCTGCAACAACACAACACCACAGCAGCGTCAAAGCCTGGCCTTTGCGTAACCTCGACTGCACGCGCCGGCACTCTTTCTGTAGCAGTTCATGCTGCCTCGCCGTACGCCGCTGTATGACGTCCGAGACCAGCGCTCCACTCCACAGAAATATTCAGTTGCATCAGACACTATTAATATGTTCAGTGGATGTTTAATGAAACAACAGCAACCACGATTAGCTTAGACGTAGCCGGTACTGCATTATTTAACCACAGTGGGAAACACAATAAAACACTTTCCAGAACACTAGCATATTTTGAAATCAACTGATTTCCACAAGAAACGTGTCTCACTAGCTTTGTTTACATGATTGAAAAAAATATCTTCTCTGCAATGAAATTAGTTACTGTATTTTCAATAAACTCTTTCTGAGTGTAGTGCTGCCTCACGTTCTGAAACACTTAAAAATTAAGGTCCGTTCGAACAGGCCTCGGAAGGCCCAAAACTACCGACCGGCTGCCGGGTCATCCTCAGCCGTTAGGCGTCACTGGATGCGGACATGGAGGGTCCTTGTGGTTAGTGCACCGGTGTCCCGGCCGTTGTCAGCTTTCGTGACCAGAGCAGGAACTTCTCAGTCAGGTAGCTCTTCAGTTGGCCACAAAAGGGCTGAGTGCACCCTGCTTGCCGACAGTGCTCAGCAGACCCGGACGGTCACCCACCCATGTGCGACCCAAGCCCGATAGCGCTAAACTTCGGCGATCTGAAAGGCACCTGTGTCACCATTGCAGGAAAGGCCGTTGAATAAAATGTTTTTAATGTTGTTTATGTTTTATTCCATCATCCACCAAGGCGAGAACCGGATGGCAGCGCAACATTGCTCTGTTTCGGCGGAGAGCATTTATAAAATACACGTACTTTAGAAAAACATTAAAAATATGAAATATTTTTGTTTCTAAAGTTTTTAAGATTTATTTAAATTATGATATTTTTTAAAATAATATCTATAAAAGATAGAAATGAAGCACTTAACTTCACTGAAATTAGAATAGATGACCGTTACGTGAGGAGGGTTGTTGGAGGAAGAGTGTTTTGGAAAGGATGTACGATGGAACAGGGAGAGAGCCGTTGGCCAAGCGTTTGGGGAGGATGGGTGGAGCGGCAGCGAGGGGGGGGGGGGGAGGGGGAGGATATGACGTGGTGAAGTGGAGTCCCAATATGGAGAGGAGTGTTTTGTTAGAGCTGAGAGGACTGGAGGATCTCTGGGTGGGTTTCCTGTTCAGGAAGGGAAAAGGTAGTTACAGTTTCATTGGGATAAGATGTGAAAATAGTGCAGATGTAAGGTTAGGCTGATGTGCTGGTGCAAGCGAAGTATGAGGGTTAATACAATAAGGTGACAAAAGTAATAGGATAGCGATATGCACATATCCAGATGGCAGTAGTATCGCATATGCAAGGTATTAAATTGCAGAGTATTAGCAAGCTGTCATTTGTACTCAGGTGATTCATGTGATTATTGCCTCACGACATGAATTAACAGAGTTTGAACAGACTTTTGTAGGTGGGAGCATTGCGGAAATCGTTAGAAAATTCAATATTCCGAGATCCACAGCGTCAAGAGCGTGTTGAAAATACCAAATGTCAGGCGTTTCCTCTCACCACGGATAATGTGGTGACCGACGGCCTGCACTTGACGACCGAGAGCAGCGGCATTTGCGTAAAGTCGTCAGTGCTAACAGACAAGCAACACTGCGCAAAGTAACCACATGAAACTTTGTGGGACATACGACATCCGTTAGGACAGTGGACGAAATCTGGCTATAATGGTCTATGGCAGCTGCCGACTGACGCGAGTGCCTTTGCTAACAACGCGACATCGCCTGCAGCGCCTCGTGACCATATCGATTGGACCATGGACGACTGGAATACCGTGGCTTGGTCAGATCAGTCCAGATTTCAGTTGATAAGAGCTGATGATAGAGTTCGCGTATGGAGCAAACGCTGCAAAGCCAGGGGCCCAACTTGTCAACAACGCACTGTGCCAGCTGGAGGTGGCTCCTTAATGGTATTGACTGTGATTACGCGGAAGACCTGGGTCTTCTGGTCCGACGGAACTGATCATTGACTGGAAATGGTTATGTTTGATTACTTGGAGATCATCTGCAACCATTCATGGACTTCATGTTGACAAACAACGATGTCATGTCACCGGGTCGCATTTGTTCACGACTGGTTTGAAGCACATTCTGGATAAGTCGTGTGAATGCTTTAGTCCTCCACATCGCCCGACTTGAATCCCGTCGAACATTTATGCGACACAATCGAGAGCTCAGTTCGTCCACAAAATCCTGCACCACAATCATGGACGGCTAAAGGTGCAGCACGGCTCAATATTTCTGCAGGGGACTTCCACCAATTTGTTGAGTGAGACCTTAACTTTTCCCGGCGAATTGAATGTTCAGATAACTTACGGGTTTGCTACCGGGTGATGTGGTCGACCACCATCGATATTTCGACAGGAGCATACCCTGCCAGTTCTGCCTTGAGAATGGCAGGGTGTGCTCCTGTCGAAATATTGGTGGTGGTCGACCACATCTCCCGGTAGCAAAACCGTAAGTTATTTGAGAATTTGTTGAGTCCTTGCCACGTCGAGCTGCTGCACTACATCTGGAAAAACAAGGTTCGACACAATGTTAGGATGTATCCCATGACTTTTGTCACTTCAGTGTATTAGAGTTAGCTGTATAATTGGTACTTCCGTAGATTTTAACGGTGCCATAAGACCACCGATGTCAAATTTCTTAGATTTTATTGGATCTAAAATACCACTGGGTGGTGTAAGGAAAGAGAGAGAGAGAGAGAGAGAGAGGGAGTGGGAGGGAGAGAGAGAGAGCGCTGAGGGTGGGGCGGTGGGGGGGGGGGGGGGGGGAAGAAATAGTTCAAATGGCTCTGAGGACTATGGGACTTATCTTCTGAGGTCATCAGTCCCCTAGAACTTAGAACTATTTAAACCTAACTAACCTAAGGACATCACACACATCCATGCCCGAGGCAGGATTCGAACCTGCGACCGTAGCGGTCGCGCGGTTCCAGACTGTAGCGCCTTTAACCCCTCGACCACTCTGGCCGGCATCGTTGACACCTTTGACATAAGGTACAGGGTCCTTATTTGATATTGTTTGCACTGCTAAGGTGATAGAGACGGGGATGGTCACAATGTGTAGCGCGGACCACTTTTTGCAATATCAGTGGCTTCCTTCTGACGACGTTATTGCAAATTTGAAATTCCTACTTTTCTCTAGGAATAGGAAGATATCACCCACCTCAATGTTCTTGAGTTGTAAAAGTGAGACTACAGAATGTGGCATGGATCGATTTGTCAAAACATTGTTTTAAAGGTTACGTTGGCATGTGCGCTACAAGACAGCCATTGTGTATCATGGAGAGGTTTACCTTTGAAATTCCGAGAGGGTGTATTCCAGCAAGAGTCGGGAATCATTATTTCCCGTCACGTGACGAAATGACAACAGCAAAAAATCACAGAAATTGGAGATTGTGTTGAGGGAAAACAGGGAAAGGTCGTGGTGGTGATGGGGGTTATGATAGTAGTAGTCGAAGTACTCCGCCCTCCGCCACACATCGTAAGATGGTCTGAGGAGAACAGATGCAGATATAATTTTTCGAATTCTCCTCAGCGGACTAGACGTGTAATAAGAAATCGATCGTAACTTCATGTGCTATGTAGATCTGCGAATTACGACACTCATTGGTAGTGACGTTCATATTTATCTCTAGCTATTATTTTGTAATATTAAATAATTCCTGAATATAAAGTAGTACTATGGCAGTTTTTATTAAATCGTCAGCTTACAATACTTTCATGTTGCGCTGTATAATCTCGCGGCATGACGTAACCTATCTCATTTCACATTACATACTTTACAAAGCTGGAAAATTATCAAGGTAGTGATAATTGTTGGACTGTATAATATCTGTGTAGCAACAAAACATGTCAATGTCTGAATATTAAATATATTTTACTACCACCGTTAAAGTAGGGAAACGATTCTTGATACTCCCTACGAATTCTTTTTTTTTCAATTTGTGGTAAGGTTCTATGGGACCATCGTCCCCAGTCCTACACACTAATTAAACTAACTTACGCATGGAGGACTCGAACCTCCGACGGGGGCGGCCGCGCGAACCGTGAGAAGGCGCCCCAGACCGCGCGGCTACCCCGCACAGCAATTCTTTCTTTCTTTTCTTTTTTGGTCTCCTTCTTTTCGATGAAGGAGGCGATGCCGGTGAAGTTAGTTCTAGTTCGTCAGTGAAAGCAACAGGACACTGTTTGTTACCTGGTCCGCCATTATCAAATATCCGCCATATCGCCATTACAGTGCGAAGTGATCAGTATTACCACAATGTGCCGCGTTTAACAGTAGCATAAGAGAAGCAAAAATGCAACTGTTTACTCGGAGTCAAGTTATGTTGCAATAAAAATAAGAATATAAAGAAAATTTGAAAAGTTATTTTGTGTCTTCTGTGTATTATTAACACACAAGAATCTTATGTTCCCAGAACCATACCTATAGAGGACCAACGAAATACTTTATAGTTTTCTTAGTTCCAACTCAGAGGCTAGGCGGTACGTAACTATATAATTCATATCGGACAAAGTGGCAAATGAATCCAATATAATAAAACACAATAAAGAAATACAGAGAACAGTGGATGATTTAATGTTTTTATCCATTTTTCGAATTTTAGGTGGATGTTGTTATACTTTATCGTCGATAATTGCTAGATTCAATCACTTTAATACCACTTCACATAAGAAACACGTTTCGAGAGGCAATATCATCATCAGTTTGTCGACAGTCAGAGATCACGATTAAAACACTAAAAACTCTAACAACATTTGCACTATGCAATTTTCATTATGTCATGCAATATCATGGGGAATATATTGCGTCCTATACGCATAAAAATTAAAATGGAAAAACTAATAGAAAGTGTAAAATTGAACAAGGCTAACATAATATCATCCATAAGTAACTCATATGTCATACAACAAACGTACCAAAATTTATAAAATGTTCTGTTACAGATAACCTGATAGGCCTATATTTCAAATAAAAGAATACCCATAGCAGCGTAATTGGTTACACGAAATTTATTTTGTCTTTGAAAAATACTTGCAGTGTTCACAAAACAAACAGAAAAGTACAGTAGACTATGGGTCCTCGACTTACATTAAAATCACACCACAGACCGTAATCACGTACCAGGTCATCGTGTGTTCATCATCTGTGGGGATCGAGAGTGTCCAGTTGGAGCTTCTTGCGTCCTGGCAGAAGAGGAAGATTTTAATGTAAAGCTAGGATCCGCTGTACAGTGTGTATTCATTTTATGAGTGATTGAAATCTGTTGTCTGAGCTTTCAGTACTTTACCAATTGAGCTGAGTGTCGACAATCGGATGGTGCGAACACTGTATTCCGAAATGCGTTTTTTGCGGCGCTACTATAAACGATTCACTCGTTTTGAAAATGTTACATTTTCCAAAGTATTACATACAAAGATATGACTGATGCATGAGTATAACCTTAAATACCGAGTTTGCTTTGTGAGAGTGTAGTTCCTTGACAAAATAGCGGCAAGTTTTTGTATGTTAGAATATGCGGATGTTTCTCTTTTATAACAGTGCAGTATGCATTCAGAAGGAAATATGGAGAAGGATCACCATGTAAGTAGAGGATTGTACTTTGATATCGACAATTTACAGATACAAGTTGTGTCCTTAAACACAAAAGTTCCAGTCGATAGAGTGTGTCAGCTGTGAGGAGGATGAGGAAAAGTTCGTACGCAGTGCAAAAAGATCAACGGTCCACGGAAGTCTCAGATTTGGAAGACCGCAGGAAACAAATTGGAAAGTTATGCGGCGGCGGTTGCATTTCAAACTGTGCGGTCTGCTACCGAAAGATAATAGCCGGCTCCTTTAGTTTCTCCCCCACAATGCAGGAAGCCCTTGAGGATTAACATTTCACCTCGAAGCTGATATTCAGAGAAGAAGCTACCTTCCTTTTATCTGCAAAAGTTAATCGCCACATTGTAAGAGCATGGGGAACTGAAGATCATCCTGAAATTGTGGCGCGGGAACAAAATTCGCCGAAGGTTAATGTTTTCCGTGGAATGTGACAGACGAAGCTGTATGGGCCGCTTTTCTTCTTGAGAAGACTGGGAAGATATCTCTTACCCTGATACGTTGCAGTTGTGCTTGTTTCCACAACTGACAGTGACAGCTGTTTCCGAGATTTCCATCCTCCAACAGGTCGGGGCACCCCCTCAGTGGAGCACCGATGTTCGTTACTTCCAAAACGATGTACTTTCACACTGATGTATATTGATAATTTTTACTTATGGACAGTCTGACAACAACTGAATAAAACACAATTTTAGTGCCATACGCGTTTCGCCTTTATTTTCTGCAAGGCATCATCAGTGGCAGGTTGCGTGGACAATTTCCTACATATTACACTCCTGTTGCATTTTTGGTGTGGTTCTTCTTCTTATGAATGTCAATTTACGGCTTTTTCCCCACATTCCATAGCACTATGAAATGAATACGTATTGAAACAAGCGTTCAGTTCATAGTGCTGTGGAATGTGGGGAAAAAAGCCTTAAACTGGCATTCATAAGAAGAAGAGCAACACCAAAAATGCAACAGGAGCGTAATGTGTAAGGAACTGTCCACGCAACCTGCCACTGATGATGCCTTGCAGAAAATAAAGGCGAAACGCGTATGGCACTAAAATTGTGTTCTATTCAGTTGCTGTCAGACTGTCCATAAGTAAAAATTATCAATATACCGTAATATTACACGCAACTGAGGAAGACAGGACTACAAAAGTTGAAGATTTCGACACTGCTGTAGCGAACATAGTAGCGAAGATGATGTGCCTGTGTTCCGTTGTCCTCCCAGGGTCGCCTTAACCTAACACCTTGCGACTTTTTCGTTCAGGGGTACATTAAGGATCCTGTTTAAGTACACCCACTGCCAAGAACACGGAAAAAGATCAGAGAATGCCCCAACACGTTGATAGGATGTTGCTATACGAACCTCACTACAGCATGGAAACATGTCGTGTGACCAGAGGGTGTAATGTTATGTGTGCCTCACTGCTGTTTTTTAACTAATTTGTGCCTGATTTTATTCTGAGAAGCTCAGTAATGTCTATACAAAAAATACTTGAAGTAAAGTTAAGCGCAGCTGGACAGCAAGAAACTCTTTAGCGCGCAATTTCCGCAACTATAGTAGTTGTGAATCTTTGAGTATGGATTAAAAAAAAAAAAAAAAAAACAATTGATTTATTTAAAAAAAAAGAGGACTGTTAAAGTGTATTTGTGGAAAGAGGGCGTGTTGCTAGGCAGTCGCTCAGAACGTATTGTTACATTTAATGAAAATTGATATGTTAGTGATAAAACCGAGTAAAGTATGTGTAAGAGTTGCCAAACACTTATGAATACAAATTTTCAGGACGTGAAGAATAGAGATATCTCGTTTTTGGAAAAGGAGGTGAACTTCATGTCGTCGCCGTCTATCAATCCACAGAATTGTAAGTGTACAAAGTTCACTAATATACAAGAAAAGAAATGCATTCTCTGTAGTTTTCATTCAATAAGTAACAACGTCTCATAATTTCTTAATTACAGTGATTGGATTATGTTCTTGTACAATAGTATGGTGCTCAACTACACTGACCAATTTTGATGTAGCAGGACGTGTAGTATGAAGGAAGTCTGTGTGCCCAAGCAATCTCCTTATCTACTTACAACAGTGGTCTGAAAAGGTATGAAAAGCTACGAAAACTTGGGCCCAAAGCTATCCGCAATACGGCCAAGTAACTAACAGAGTCGTATTTTAAACCTTAAAGAACAATAACTTCACCGAGCGAGGTGGGGCAGTGGTAACACACTGGACTCGCATTCGAGAGGACGACGGTTCAATCCCGCGTCCGGCCATCCTGATTAAGGTTTTCCGTGATTTCCCTAAATCGCTCCAGGCAAATGCCGGGATGGTTCCTTTCAAAGGGCACTGCCGACTTCCTTCCCCGTCATTCGCTAATCCGATGAGACGGATGACCTCGCTGACTGGTCTCCATTCCCCAAAACAACCCAACCCAATAACTTCCTCCAAATTATGATACGTCAGCAACTGGTGGAGAAGCTGATCATTCAAGGAGACAGCAACCAAAATTCAGGTACCAGTTACGACTTATAGTAAAAATCTAAATCAAAAATCAACCTATCTCTCTCTCTCCCCAAACACATATATAAATATTTATATTATTAAGACAAAAGTCATTTTATATTGCATGACAGTTTCTTTTAAGAACTGTCAGCTTTCAAGAGTCACTCAGAGAACATTTGTAGAGTGCAAAATGCGATCTCTGTGATTATACGGTTCTATTCATGCATCAGTCATATTTGTATGTGTAGTACTTTGGCTAAAATCAAGCTCTGAATACGAATGAATCATCTATAGAAGCCTTGTGTTATGTGAAATGGAGTTAAAGTTACAAAATACTGCTGAACGTGAATGATCTTAGCCGCGAAATGGTACGTCCATTAAGCGGAATGTATGAAGCTGAGGCGCGTCTCGGCGACAGACTCACCCTTGTGCTCTGGGCGCGCCGTGGCGGCAGCCAGCAGCAGCAGCAGCAGGAGCAGGACGGCGATCCTCGGAGTGCAGGAGGTGGCCATGGCGCGGTCAGCCGTGGACTGGCGATGGCTGGCACCGCCCCGCGCTTTATACCCGCAGCTGCGGTCGCTACCTGGAACGAGCTCTGACGCCCAGCCCACCTCCACTCACTGGAAGGGCTCTACGTGGCCGCAGGTCAAGAAAACCATTCCACAGCGCACGTATCGTATACTGATTTCCCTTGCACTCTACTCTGTTCGAGAAATTTCTGTCAGCGATTTTCTCCTCCGAGATTGGAAAACTGCGCAGATCGCACCAGTGTTTAAGAAGGGTAGTAGGAGTAATCCATCGAACTACAGACCTATAGCACTGACGTCGATTTGCAGTAGGGTTTTGGAGCATATACTGTATTCAAACATTATGAATCACCTCGAAGGGAACGATCTATTGATAATCAACAAGGTTTCAGAAAACATCGTTCTTGTGCAACGCAGCTAGCTGTTTATTCGCACGAAGTAATGGCCGCTATCGACAGGGGATCTCAAATTGATTCCGTATTTCTGGAATTCCGGAAAGCTTTTGACACCGTTCCTCACAAGCGACTTCTAATCAAGCTGCGGGCCTATGGGGTATCGTCTCAGTTGTGCGACTGGATTCGTGATTTCCTGGCAGGAAGGTCGCAGTTCGTAGTAATAGACGGCAAATCATCGAGTAAAACTGAAGTGATATCAGGTGTTCCTGATCTATATAAATGACCTGGGTGACAATCTGAGCAGTTCTCTTAGGGTGTTCGCAGACGATGCTGTAATTTACCGTCTAGTAAGGTCATCCGAAGACCAGTATCAGTTGCAAAGCGATTTAGAAAAGATTGCTGTATGGTGTGGCAGGTGGCAGTTGACGCTAAATAACGAAAAGTGTGAGGTGATCCACATGAGTTCCAAAAGAAATCCGTTGGAATTCGATTACTCGATAAATAGTACAGTTCTCAAGGCTGTCAATTCATCTAAGTACCTGGGTGTTAAAATTACGAACAACTTCAGTTGGAAAGACCACATAGATGATATTGTGGGGAAGTTGAGCCAAAGGTCGCGTTTCATTGGCAGGACACTTAGAAGATGCAAGATGTCCACTAAAGAGACAGCTTACACTACACTCGTTCGTCCTCTGTTAGAACATTGCTGCACGTTGTGGGATTCTTACCAGGTGGGATTGACGGAGGACATCGAAAGGGTGCAAAAAAGGGCAGCTTGTTTTTTATTATCACGTAATAGGGGAGAGAGAGTGGCAAATATGATACGCGAGTTGGGATGGAAGTCATTAAAACAAAGACATTTTTCGTCGCGGCGAGATCTATTTACGAAATTTCAGTCACCAACTTTATCTTCCGAATGCGAAAATATTTTGTTGAGCCCAACCTACATAGGTAGGAATGATCATCAAAATAAAATAAGAGAAATCAGAGCTCGAACAGAAAGGTTTAGGTGTTCGTTTTTCCCGCGCGTTGTTCGGGGGTGGAATGGTAGTATGATTGTGGTTCCATGAACCCACTACCAAGCACTTAAATGTGAATTCCAGAGTAATCATGTAGATGTAGATGTAGATGTGAAAATATTTTGTTGACGCCCGCCTAATAGCTGCAATGACCGTCGTAATAACATAAGAGAAATCAGAGCTCGCACGGAAAGATTTAAAAATGGTTCAAATGGCTCTGAGCACTATGGGACTTAACAGCTGTGGTCATCAGTCCCCTAGAACTTAGGACTGCCTAAGCCTAACTAACCTAAGGACATCACACACATCCATGCCCGAGGCAGGATTCGAGCCTGCGACCGTAGCAGTCGCGCGGTTCCGGACTGCGCGCCTAGAACCGCGAGACCACCGCGGCCGGCAGAAAGATTTAGCAGTTCATTTTTACCACGTGGAACGATCGACTAACTTTGTGCATGATATGATGGACTTCAGCTGTAAAATCATTTATTTTTGCATTCTATTATTACAATTTTGGCAGTGTCGCCATAACCACGTGAAAATAATTGTGCTTCAGCACATGTCAAAATCCAAAAATCATGTGGCATATGCGAGGCACGTCATAAGTTGGGTCTTTGATTTTAGTTGCTGTTGTTAACAAAAAATGGTTCAAATGGCTCTGAGCACTATCGGAATTAACATCTGAGGTCATCAGTCCCCTAGAACTTAGGACTGCCTAAGCCTATCTAACCTAAGGACATCACACACATCCATGCCCGAGGCAGGTTTCGAACCTGCGACCGTAGCAGTCGCGCGGTTCCGGACAGAAGCGCCTAGAACCGCTCGGCCACCGTCGCCGGCTGTTGTTAACATCTTTTGCATGAATCATATCAAATCATTATTCATGTACACTGTATATATGATGTCATTTTTCAAAATTGCACATGACTGTGAACCCCAGTTACGAGAATTTAATCGAGCGAGAAACAGGCTTAAAGTTGCTGTACGAACCCTCTGTCAGGCACTTAAGTAAATGTGAATTCCAGAGTAATCATGTAGATGTAGATGTAGATGTGAAAATATAAATTGGAGACCATTTGTGTAGATGTACATGTAGATGAAATAAATCAGGGAAAACTCACAGCAGTATTTTTCATATGGAACATTTCACGGGGAATGTGATAATATAGCGAAACTTAGTCATGGACGGAGAAATCACAAAAACCCAGTTCCAAACGTATATATATTGAACAAACCAGTGCGAAGTACATAGTAGAGGATGCTTAGCATTGCACAATATGTTAGAGTTTCATCTCGTTCCAATAGCGTTTGGAGAAAGGGAGGAAGTGATTCCTTAAACACCTCATAGCGTCCTGTCTAATCTTGTCTTCACGGTCCCTACGGGAACGATACGTAGGGACCTGAATAATATTTCTGGATTCTTTCCATAATATTGCTTCTTGAAATCTCGCAAGTAGGATTTCGAGGAATAATTGTCGCCTACCTCTTAATTCAGGTTTCCTGTGACTCGAACGGATCTGTAGTCATTCCTGCAGTCCTTAGCAGTGTATTGCGGTGGTACTCGCCGGTGATTTGTAAGCGGTCAGCCTTGTACGCTGCATGTATTGTCCCAGAACCCTGCTATGAACCGAAGTCCGCCCTGCATTACCTACGAGTTGAGCCTATGTGCTCGTTCCAACAGCGACTCACTGATCGTGTAACCGTAGGTTATTACTTTTCTGCGTTTTGTGAAGTGCAGAATCTTAAATTTCTGTAAATTTAAAGCTAATTGATGTTCACTCAAAAATTTATAAAGCTGTATCTGAATATTCGTCCAGCTTTTTTTTTACATCGTTTGTAAGCTCCCTACTATATATTTTTGTATTAAATTTAGCCCAGCTTTACCTCCCACTCTATAAAAAAACGCATTACCGAAATAATGTACTCACAAACTTTTATCTAACGTAAACTCATATGCTAACCTTTGATTCAAGAGAACTTAATTTGAAATGAACTGTAACTGGTCTCAGTAGAACTTGTCTTTATATTAGATGCGCAACTGAAGTAAAGCAATTATTTGGCTCTAATCATAATTTCCATTTACTTCGCGTCTTGACGACATTGTTGCAGATTTCTCGAAAATACAACAGCAAACAGCAAGCAGGCAGCGGCTAAGCTAGATTTCCATTTTTTAAATACACTGAAGCGCCAAAGAAATTGGTATAGGAATAAGTATTCAAATACACAGATGTGTAAACAGGCAGAGTACGGCTCTGAAGTCGGAAACGCCTGTAGCAGGAAGCAAGTGTCTGGCGGAGTTGTTACATTGATTACTGCTAATACAATGGCAGGTTATCAAGATTTAAGTGGTGTTATAGCAGGCACACGCCTGGGGGGACACGGAATCTCCGAGGTAGAGATGAACTGGGGATTTTCCCGCACTACCATTTCACGACTGTACCGTGAGTATCAGGAATCTGGTAAAACAACAAATATGCGTCATCGCTGCGGCCAGAAAAAGATCCTGTAAGAACGGGACCAACTGCGACTGAAGAGAATCCGCAGATTGCTGCAGATTTCAATGCTGGGACACCAGCAAGTATCAGCTTGCGAACTATGAACGAAACATCGTCGATATGGGCTTTCGAAGATGGCCCACTCGTGTACCCTTGAAAACTGCACGACAGAAAGCTTGACGCCTGACCTAAGTTCGTCAGCACCGACATTGGATTGTTGATAACTGGAAACATGTTGCCTGGTCGGACGAGTCTCGTTTCAAATTGTATCGAGCGGATGGACGTGTACGACTACGAGACAATCTCATGAATCCATGGACCCCGCATGACAGCAGGGGACTGTTCAAGCTGGTGGAAGGTCTGTAATGGTGTCGAGAGTGTGCATTTGGAATGGTATGGGAACCCTGATACGTTTAGATACAACTCTTGACAGGTGACACGTACGTAAGCATCCTGTCTGATCATCTGCAGCCATTCATGTCCATTGTGTACTCCGACGGACTTGGGCAATTCCATCAGAACATTGCGACACTCCACGTGCCCATAATTGCTCCAGAGTGGCTCCAGGAACACATTTCTGAGTTTAAACACTTCCGCTGGCCACCAACCCCACCATACATAAACACTATTGAGCAATTTGGGAAGCCTTGCAACTTGGTTTTCAGAAGAGATCTCCACCACTCGTACTGTTACGAATTTATTTACAGCACTACAGGATTCATGGTGTCACTTCCCTCCAGTGCTACTCCAGCCATTAGTCGAGTACATTCCACGTCATGCTGCGGCACATCTGTGTACTTGCAAGGGCTCTACACGATATTGGGCAGTTGTACCAGTTTCTTTGGCTCTTAGGTGTAAAATTTTGAAATAATATTCAAACTGTTGCATATCATATGGTGTAATGTAGTAATGTGTAATAATCAACCTTCTTTACATTGTGGGATGGGAGAGTAACTATTCCTATGAAACGATATTACCAGACAACGATTTTAGAATGAAGTATGTATTCAAAAAGACAGAGTAAAGCTTCACGTGATCTTCACACATAGTATTGGCTTGAACGTAAGTATGTTTAACAAATTGAACAATGTTTTTCAAACGGTACCATGTTAACAGAGAATTTCTATAAAAAGCAAACAGCACAATGCTGCAGTCTTACCTCAAACTTCTTCTCTTCAAAAATAGTCACATTTTCAATAATTATATTCTTTTCGCATTCCATTATATACATCATATTCATCCTTGCTGTCCTTTACAGTAAATCTTTCTTCGCCTAACAGATACAGTCACAAGTCAATAGAACACTACTGAATACGTCCATCACCTATCTCACTTTCCGCACCCGGTAGCTGTCAGCGCGATGGAATATCATACCTAAAGGCCGGCCGCGGTGGTCTAGCGGTTCTAGGCGCGCAGTCCGGAACCGCGCGGCTGCTACGGTCACAGGTTCGAATCCTGCCTCGGGCATGGATGTGTGTGATGTCCTTAGGTTAGTTAGGTTCAAGTAGTTCTAAGTTCTAGGGGACTGATGACCACAGTAGTTAAGTCCCATAGTGCTCAGAGCCATTTGAACCATTTGAACCATACCTAAAGGCCCAGGTTCGATTCCCGGCAGGGGCGGAGATTTTCTCCGCTCAGGGACTGGGTGTTGTGTTGTCCTTATCATCATCATTTCATCCCCATCGACACGCAAGTCGCCGAAGTGGCGTCAACTCGAAAGACTTGCAGCAGGAGGCCCTAGCCACACGGCATTTCCATTTCCGTACCTACCACACTTCAACTCAGAATGTATCAGATTGTGCAGAGGCAAAGACTGTGTCATAGCAAGACCAAATATTGTTTAACATTAACATAACTTCCTTTCTTTGTGTGACGCGCACGTAGATAATTTACAAAAATCGAAATGACTTGCTCGCCTTACACACAATAGATACCAGGGTCGTTTCAAAGATTTTGCAAACTGTAAGATAGAACTGAAAAAAATAATTTGTTTTACAAAATATCATTTCAGTCCTTCAATATATTGTAATTTTCGATTCTCGCTTCTGTCAGTTTCCCAATGTTTTGGCAACTTCTGTATACCGGATAGGGCACCTTCATTGTTGAGCTGTCTGATTACTCAGGTCATCTCACTGCAAGCTACATCAATTGTATCAAAATGTGGGGAAGTGCGAACAACGAATTTGCAGCTTAGCTGACTTTGTCCACCGCCTGAGCGAACTGTTCGGGATATTATCGTCACTTTCGATGAAGTCTGCCTCTTTAGGAGAGTCTCAGCTATTCCATGGAATCGGAAATTGTTTTACAGAAATTTTTCAACACGTTCTGACGTCAGCTTCCTTCCTCTTCGGCCCAAAATAGTACGAACAAAACCGATGGCTTGGCGGTGGGTAGTCCATTATCGCCTTTCGTGGGGGAACCTATGCATGGAACGCTTTCAGGAAAAGGCACTATGATATGCCCAGTTGAAACGAACGTGTTTATTTCAAGAAGTGGACGTCACATTGTGGTGTAGTTAGGTGGAAGGGAAAAACTTGAAAATTTCCTGGAATATTTGCGCTCTGTCCATCGTAAGATAAAATTCACGATGGAACTTGCAAATGTTTCCTCGACGTATTAGTTCAGTGTTTATAGAAAACCTACTCTCACTGATCTCAGTGGATACGCAGATCTTAAAAACTGAATAGGTACTGCAACCAAAATTAAAGACGCTGGCGACGGAAGTTGGGACTGAGAAGAGGAAGAGAAGCCAAAAGAGTGCATACCATCCTTATCCTGGCCTGGTAGCCGTAAATATCGAAGACTCTGGAGGAAACATGGCATCCAACACTTATCTCTCCCGTCAATAAAGATGAAAAATCTTGTAATGTTAAAGACCATCTACGTCTCCTACGAATTCCATGCGAATGTGACATGTCTTAAGTAGACTATTAGTCCATGCGAATGTGACATGTCTTACGTAGACTATTAGAACAATCGAGGAGTGATGCAAGGAACAGTACCGGCACACCCTACAAAAACCATCAAGCAAATCGGCTGTCGCCGAGCACTGCCTCGAATATGATTATGAAGTGAGCCTCGAACGTAACCATGAAATGAAGAGCCTAATATCGTTGCGCGATCGTCGAGTTTCTGGGGCAACATGATTAAGGAACCTATGGAAATAAATATGTCTAAAAAGCTGACAAACAGGGACAGAGGTCTCAATGAGGCTTGAGGTACGGTCACCACTCCCAACCAGAGCTGGGAAACACTGAGGGGATGTGGGTTTCGCGGAATATCAGCGCAGACACTGAGAAACAAAAGAGCATCAAATGGCGCAATAGGCGTCGAGACTGGAACTTACAATCACCTATGAATAGCAGCGCGAGACCAACAGTACTTCAGTCTGGTTGGAGTGTAGGCAGCGAGTACACAGAACAGCACAAATCGGAGCACCTGCAGAAGTTCGAGTGGGTCAGTCGTCGAAATATTTTGCAAAAATGGAGACAACTCGGCTGTTCACCCGAGTACTCGTTCAATCAATCACTCCGAGAAAACCTGAGAAATTTCTTTTCATATGACCAGCTTGCCTACACATAACTCTTTGAAGAAAGTATTGAGTATTTTTTTATACGCAAGAGACATTAAGGAGAAGACTTATGTATGCCAATAATTACCTAATTATTTTCGAGTTTGTGTTTTTGATGTCAGTGGGAGAGAATTTTGAATCCCGGTGGCGGCACACGGCATACTTTGTGACAGACACTGTCACTAGCATGCGAGAGATTGCGGCAAAGTTTGAAAATAGGCTCACCCGTTGTGAGGATGGTCACATTGCGTTTCCCTTCCGTTGTAGGGCAAATCCTAGCAGTTACATCTGCATCTCATCTACGTGATTACTCTGCCATTCGCAATAAAGTGCCTGGCAGAGGGTTCAATGAATCACCTTCAAGCTGTCTCTCTACCGTTCCACTCTCGAACGGCACGCGGGAAAAACGAGCACTTAAATTTTTCTTTGTGAGCTCTGATTTCTCTTCTTTTATCGTGATGATAATTTCTCCCTATGTAGGTGGGTGGCAACAGAATGTTTTCGCAATCGGAAGAGAAAATTGAAATTTCATGAGAAGATCCCGTAGCAACGAAAATCGCCTTTGTTTTAATGATTGCCACTCCAATTCATGTATCATGTCTGTGACACTATCTCCCCTATTTCGCGACAATACAAAACGGATAGAGAGTCCCACGATATTATGTGTGTCCCGACGCCATTCGTCTTAACCCTGTTTCTTCTCTCTCTCTCTCTCTCTCTCTCTCTCTCTATCTCTCTATCCCCTACTCTCTCTACGCTTTTACAGACCTTCTCTCCAAATCACACTTTAATGCTTGGCAGTGTGTTAGAGCAGCATTTTCAGACAATTTCTCGATCTTCTGGTCTAGAAGAGTGGCTCTAAGCACTATGGGACTTAACATCTGAGGTCATAAGTCCCCTAGAACTCAGAACTACTTAAACCTAACTAACCTAAGGGCATCACACACATCCATGCCCGAGGCAGGAACCTGCGACCGTAGCAGCAGCGCGGTTCAAGACAGAAGCGCCTAGAACCTCTCGGCAGCAGCGGCTGGCTCTAGATGAGTGGGTGGGAAGAATTTACACATTATCCTCCCCTGACCAGCTCTGATTTCTCTTATTTTATTACGGTGTTCATTTATGTCTCTGTAAATGGAACTCGACAAAATATTTTCGCATTCGGAGGAGGAAGTTGGCGAGAATATAGCACCCCAAGAAGCACTTTTTTTTGTTTTTTAAAAAAATATTGCCGTCCCTACTAGATTTTCATAGCTGGAACACACTTATCTCCTATTTCCTGATAATGCAAAACGAACTGGCCGTCTAAGAAATGCATCAATGCTGTCGGTAAAGATCGCATACCGCTTACCAGTGTCTAAAAGAGTATGGACAAGCGTAGTATGTGTGTTGCATATTCTAAATCTTCGGCCAATGAAACGCAGTGTGTGACTCGCTTTCTCTACATTATTTTTATATGACGGTTCTAATTTAAGATGATCATCTACCTTCGACATTTTTCCGAAAATGCATGTTTAAAGCCGGTGGTAGGTGCATAATATCGTTCGAAATTAGTACTGAATGCTTTGCTCGAAAATTATATTGAGCAATTAGTTCACGAGCACACTCGAAATGTAAATGGTTATGGAAATATAATTGGCATCTTTGAAACAAATAAGCCTGAGTAAATAGGGAGCATCATGACGGATGCAGAGATTAGTGACTGTAAGGTCGTTGCAGCATGACTGAATACCGTAACATCCAAATCCACCAAAATTAAATGCAAAATACGTCTGCTTTGAAATCGGATAAAAATTCGCTTGACGCCTTCCTAAAAGAAAGTCTGCACTCCTTCCAAACTGACTATATAAGCGTAGACCAGCCGTGGCTTCAATTCAAAGAAAAAGTATCGACAGCAGTTGAGAGACATATACCAAATAAATTAATAGATGTTACTAATCCCCAAGGGCACATTAAACAGGTGAGAACCATGTTGGGGAAGCCACGAAAAAAGCATGTCAAATTTTAAAGTTTGGCGAAGTTTCACTGAAGCTCGAAATTTATCGTCGTCTTCCATGCGAGATGCTTCTGGTAGTTTCCACAGTGAAACTGTGTCTCGAAATCTGGTAGACAATCCAAAGAGATTCTGGTCGTATGTAAAAATATACCAGTGGCAAGGCACAGTCAAGACCTTCGCTGCGCTTTAGCGATGGTAATATTACCGTTGACAGAGCCACTAAAGCAAGAGTTACTAAACACGGTTTTCCGAAATTCCCTCAACAGAAAAGATGAAGTAAATGTTCAAGAATTATATGTTCCAAACCCTACTACAAACGGATGCCATTCATACCGACATATAGTTCAACGGATTATTACTATTGTCTTTCTTGCGTATTGGTGTTAGCTGTGATTCTTTCCATATCATAGGTACGAATATTTCGTAAGACAAACGGCCCTTAAGTTGTTTAGTCATGTCTTTTATGTGCCTGTCGACATGTAGTGTTTTGAATGCTAGCGTCCAATTACCAAGGAAAGCACTGAAGACGCAAGGGCCCTCACGCGGAAATCCCACGACTTCGATGATCGCACGAAGATGAATGAGAAAACGATCGCTTCACCTTTCCGCGAAGGCAAACCGCAGACGCTGAGAACGGATGCCAACAAGTCGTGCAGGATCAGTACATTAAGATGTGCTGCGAATAAGAACAAAGAAATTTAAATTACTACGACGTAGGAAAGTAGTTGCTTTTAATGCCATTCGCTACATTGTGGAAATACACCAAAATTAGGTCAGATATAGTACACTATCTGGTCAAAAGTATCTGAACACAAATGTTTAATTGAGAACTGACTACTAGATGCCACGAGGGGCCAGCCCGCCAGTATAAAAGAAGGCTGGGAGTACAGTGTTGCCAGCAGAGAGGCAGTGACAGCAGAATGGGTCGGTCAGAAGATGATGATGATGTTTGGTTTGTGGGCTGCGTGGTTATCAGCACCCGTACAAATTCCCAATCTTTGCTCCGTCCAATATCGCCACTTTCGTGAATGATGATGAAATGATGAGGACAACACAAACATCCAGTCATCTCGAGGCAGGTGAAAATCCCTGATCCCGCCGGGAATGGAACCCGGGACCTCATGCACGGGAAGCGAGCTCAGTGACTTCGAACGTACAGTAGCCACTGGATGTGACCTGAATAACAGATCCATCAGGGACATTTCAACTCTTCGAAAGCTGCCCAAATCGACTCTTAGTGATGTGTTTGTGAAGCGGAAACTCGAAGGAACAACCATAGCCAAACCAAGACCAGGTAGACTTCTTGCAGTGACGGATAAGTACTTTGGAGCGATACTGAAGATGATTGTAAAACAGGCGCATGGAAACAGAGGAAGGAGTCACTCGTGACTTCCAGAGTGCTATTAGCAATGCTGCTAACCCAGTGGCTTTACTTAGCAATTTTAAAAGAATGACTACATATCTGTCGTTAACGATAAGCGGCGTTTCAAGGGGTACGAACAGCAACGGCACTGGACAGTGGATGACTGGAAACTAGTCACTGGGTGTGATGAATTACACTGTATACTTTGGGAATCCGAAGGAAGGGTTTCGCCTTAGCGAATGCCTGGAGAATGTTACTAGCCACACCGTGTACTGCCAGCACAGGAGCACAGAGGAACTGCTGTTAAAATACGGGGATATTTTGCGTGGTTGGTGTACTGCCCCCTTATTCCACTTAAGCGCTGTGTACTGCGTGCAGCAGAGACACAAGAAAGGAATATTAATGTTTAACATCCTGTTGATAGCTACATTATTTGAGACGGAATACAAATTCGGATTAAGAAAAGACGGGGAAGGAAATCGGTCGAGTCCTTTCAAAGGAGCCATTCCGGCATTTCCCGTAAGCGATTTAGGGAGATCACGGAAAACGTAAACAAGGATGCCTGGACACGGTTTTGAACCGTTGTCCTTCCGAATGCTAGTTCAGTCTGGTAACCACTGCGCTATCTCGCTCAGTAGTAGAGAATCAGTTCGGAGGCGGTGATTGTTTCAAGTGACAATGCAGCCCGTCACAAAGCAGCTTCTGTGTGGTAATGTTTTGTGGAAAATCATATTCCTGAACCAGACTGGCCTACGCAGAGTCCCGACCTGAATTCAGAGGCGGATCTTTGGGACAAGCTGGAACGTCGACTTCTCTTTGGACTCCAGCGTCGAACATCACTTCCTTCTGTGGTCTCGTCTCCTGTGGAAGAATGGGCTGTCATTCCTCCACAGACATTCAGACATCTTATTTAAAGTGCCCACGGTAGAGTTTCAATCGTCATAAACGTGACAGGTGGATACATCCCATATTATTGACCACTAATGATCAGGTAATGTGTGCATGGAGCGCACATTGTTTCTGGAATCCGGGTGCAACGGCTACAAGTCCAGATTTTTCTGTTGGTGACTGAGGACAGTGTACTGAATAACACTGCATTAGTACATACATCATTTGCAGACTAATAATTACAGCTATTACAAGTCTTATGTTTCCTCAACACCTGCAGAGCGCTCAGGATTCAGATCAAATGCACCAATTTTATTAGAGCACGCTATACGAACTTTCTCCAGAGCGCCTTGATCCTCAAATATCTTCTTGTTAGCTCTTTCATCCAACGTTAGGCGCTCAATTCTAACATTAATTCTATACACGTATGTTACTACTTTATTAATTATTACAGAAGCATATTTGTCAGAAAAAAACTTAAATTCATCAGTAATATCATAATGCTGAAGCTTTGCAAAATTCTTGGCTGTTTCGTCATGCTTCTCACTGATGCCCATTTTCCCATACTCAAATCTGACACCGTCTGTTTGAGTAAACTCGGTACATCATCTACACATACGACCAAAAATAGGCCTAGTCAGATTCGTCCGTCGGCGTATCCAACGCCTCGGGCGTGCAGCGCGAAACTTCCGGTACATCCTCATCCGACGATATACAGACAATTTCCTGCGGGGTTTCCACGTCCGACGTGTCCGACGCATCCATATCCTCCTTTAATGAACGACAATGAACAATGTGACAATCAGCATGTACAACATCCAAGCGTTAAATCAATGCTTCGTCACCAATACTAAATTCATTGGATACAAATATTACCAAGCCACGATGTTTAATAACCATTCCAGGTTTATTCTTAACATTAACGGTAACGGGACGTCGCTCAACAATACGCTTCAAAATGGAAGCATACTGTCGCCACCTAGACCATTCACATTCTTCGAAAACAATAACATTATGTACACGTGCATCATAGCCACCAAATCCGACTTCGGAACAAAAGGGCAATGATGTCATGAGTTCTCCCCAGGTGGCACGTGCGTTGTGGTCCCCTCCCCCTCCCCAATCCTCCCCACACATACTTGACCTATTGACAGGAATTACGAATTTTTGGCGGCAATAAAAAAATGTGGAAGTTTCAAAAATGGCGGTAATTTCTATGTCTCAGTGCTTTACTGACGTTACACACCACCTCGAACCTGGGAATCAACTGGAAATTCAAAATGGCGGTGCCCTTTCAGGGCTCGAACCCCACTCCTCCTGGGCCGAAAGCCTAAGTGCACCCCACAACACAGGGAAACTATCCAGATGCAGGAGCAGAAGGTTAGGTTGGTGCAGTTTATTTATTTTAGGTGGGAAACTGAAGCAAATGGTTCAAATGGCTCTGAGCACTATGCGACTTAACTTCTGAGGTCATCAGTCGCCTAGGACTTAGAACTAATTAAACCTAACTAACCTAAGGACATCACACACATCCATGCCCGAGGCAGGATTCGAACCTGGCACCGTAGCGGTCGCTCAGTTCCAGACTGCAGCGCCTAGAACCGCACGGCCACTCCGGCCGGTTGAAGTAAAGATCGCTCCTAATTACATGATAATCATAAAGATCAGAACTAATTACACATGTACATGCATAACGCTACACAAGGAGCCCCTAAAATCGCGATACAGCTCAAAAACTGACGATGTCACACAACTGGTGCTATTCTGCTGGGAGAAAATTCACAATACTACTGGGAACCGTACTCAAAACCCACACGGGACGACTCCTTCAACTACAAGCTGGCGGGAAGAAGGCTAGAGTGGGAGGTACTATCATTGTTTGTGATAGGACATCTGTTCAACTGACGAAGTGTTGGTGTTGCGCATACATGAGTTTAATAAGCATACAGCTGACGACTGTGTCTATAGCTGTTTGACGTCAGAGTTCGTTACAGACGACTCCCGCTGCAATGCTCGACAATCACGCTGCAGCCCTACTGCTCGAAATTTGGCAGGGCCAATACACACTATGACAACTGATGGAAAATGCTTCACTGTTCTAATTACATACCTAAATTGTCGTGAAAAAAAATCAGGTCTCATAAACAATGTGTCATAATGCGACGCATGTACTGGGCATTGAGGAAATCGTCATAATAACACAATTACCACCAAAACCGACAGCAAAATATCACACCAGGAGAGAGGGGGCAGCAGTGATACATGTCCTCGATGAGCGGTCAGGAAATAACCAGCTTAGAGCCATGTAAACCTATTTATCATGTCACTCACGGTCCACAAAGAGATCCATTTGGTGGCAGTGATATACTGCCTCCGGTCTATGGACATCATTCACTTATGGACAAAAAGAACAGGACGCTTCCTGCTATCTATTAAACGTATTTCTCAGGAAGGCTGTCCCCCCCTCCCTCCCCCCCCCCCCCCCACACACACACACTGGAACAACAACAAAATTCCAGAGAACACTCCAACGCTGTATCAAATGTCTGCTGCTTGAAAAACACGTAGCTGCTGCCACTTCAGCACACAGCCGCACAACCCACCCCAGCAGCTGGGGGCCTTCGAGCAGCCTCCCCAGCAGAGCACGAGGCAGTCCAGGCGGTCAGCCCTATCACTGCCCACAAAAGCACTAACTACACAACGTGCCGTGACGCCAGTGGGCCACACAACAAACCGAGATAAATGACAGCTACCTCAACCATGTGTTGTTGGTCTGAAAGTGCAGCTGTGGCAGCCTATGAGTCATGTGCCCCCGCCTCCAGCATCCAGCCCCCACAAGCACTCACAATTTTCCGAAGGAACACATTTCACTGTATCAATTGTATTTAATGTCAATTTACATCTTATAGGAGAGCATCTATTAAAAAACAACACTATTGTGACGATAAGAAATGTTCTGTTTCCACGATAATAGACACAATCCATTTCCTTTTCTACATCTACGTCTACATCTACGTGATTACTCTGCTATTCAGAATAAAGTGCCTGGCAGAGGGTTCAATGAAACACTTTCATGCTGTCTCTCTCTACCGTTCCACTGTCGAACGCCAAGTGGGAAAAATGAGCACTTAAATTTTTCTGTGCGAGCTCTGATTTCTCTTATTTTATCGTGATTATCATGTCTCTCTATGTAGGTGGGTGCCAACAGAATGTTTTCGCAATCGGAGGAGAAAACTGGTGATTGAAATTTCATGAGAAGATACCGTCGCAACGAAAATCGCCTTTGTTTTAATGATTACCACTCCAATTCACGTATCATGTCTGTGACACTGTCACTTCTATTTCGCAATAATACAAAACGAGCTGCCCTTCTTTGTACTTCTTCGATGTCATCCGTCAGTCCCACCTGATGCGGATCCCACCCCGGACGGCAATACTCCAGGCAGTCTCATTGGTAGACCAGTTGCACCTTATACGTGTTGTGCCAATGAATAACACTCTTTGGTTTGCTCTACCCACAGTATTATCTATGTGATCGTTCTAATTTAGGTTATTTGTAATTGTAAGCCCTAAGTATTTAGTTGAATTTACAGCCTTCAGGTTTGTGTAATCAAAATTTAACTGGTTTCTTTTAGCACTCATGTCAATAACTTCACACTTTTATTTATTCAGGGTGAATTGCCACTTTTCGCACCATACATATATCTTACCTAAATCATTTTGCAAGTCGTTTTCATCATCTGATGACTTTACAAGACGGTAAATGACAGCATCATCTGCAAGCAATCCAAGACGGCTACTAAAATTGTCTCCTATGTCGTTAATATAGATCAGGAACAATAGAGGACCTGTAACACTTTCTTGGGGAACGCCGGATATTACTTCTGCTTTACTCGATGACTTTCCGTCTATTACTACGAACTGTGACCTTTCTGACAGGAAATCACGAATCCAGTCGCACAACTGAGGCGATACCCTGCAGGCACGCAATTTGGTAAGTTTTATGTGCAAGGTTGGTATAGTTTGAGAGCATTCATCATGTTCAAATCATAAATTGTCATGCAAGCGGGCATTACATTCTTTTCGGATGACTGAATTATCAATATAGAACGACATCTATACAGTCATTCTTTCATGTTCGACTACAGTATACAATTCACATCTCTCTCTCTGCCTCCTATTATTTCGTGACATACAACGATGTGAAAAAGAAACTACAGCACTACCACCGATTACAGATGACCAAACTGCAGAGGTTGGAGCTCTATAGAGATACATCTGACAGATGTATTAACTTATCTCACATATCCTATACGTGTCCATCCTGCGTATAATCAGATATACTTCCACTGTTTCACTGCGAAAACTATCGATCACTGCAGAATGTCATCATTACCTCGAAACTTTCATTAGAGTAAAGGAAAAGCGAGAACTTAACCTCCAAAGAAAAAAAACCATATGTGTTAAATAATATGTTTCAGTTTGATGAACAAAATTGCATGGTTTGAGAGCGTCCCTGGCGTTAAAATCAGTGAGTCTAAATAAACTGTCATGCTCATGTGCATTACAAACATTAAAACATATGAAATAACATTACAGAATTCGATCTTTCACATCATTTGTTCACTTGTCGGAAAAAACACACTTATTTTACGTTGAGCAACAACAAGCTTTTATTCGAGAGCATGTTGCATTGTACACACTATTGCAGGTCCCGTTTTATCGGTGGAGAGCTATATTATGCTGGCGTTTACAAACCTAAAAAAAACATATCGTGAGAGCATGCTTTGTAGCAGAATCTCCCAACGTCACTTAATTGGGAACCCTATATGATTTGTCCGATAAATTAAAAACAAATCCGATCTGTGCACTGACATATGACATTTTTGCTCCATAACTTGCATCCACCAACCTGTGTGTAAAGTTTCTGCCGGCCAGCAAACCATCAACGGCAATAGCATCAGATTTTTGTGTTGTAGTTTCGTAAGCAATTTGGCCATCACCGAACAGCCAGTTTCACGCAGTCTAATCACATGGTGTGAAAAACACTCATTTCTAGCTTCCACAAAAAAAGGGCTCAAATGGCTCTGAGCACTATGGGACTCAACATCTTACGTCATAAGTCCCCTATAACTTAGAACTACTTAAACCTTACTAACTTAAGGACATCACACACACCCATGCCCGAGGCAGGATTCGAACCTGCGACCGTAGCAGTCCCGCGGTTCCGGACTGCAGCGCCAGAACCGCTAGACCACCGCGGCCGGCTAGCTTCCACAATTAGCTATAATACAAGTGGTGTCTAGTTTATAATTAGATGTTATGAAGTGTGAAATAGTTGAGGACTTGTGGTAATACATATTTTTAAACACACAATCGTGATGATAATAATAAAGATAGTCATGATTCCACAAGAATGGATACAGTCAATTTCTATTATGTTACGAGCAAAATCGCTGTAGTTTGAGAGTATTCCGTGTGTTAAAATTACAAATTGTCATGCACACGGGTATTACATTCATTTCAGGCGTATGAAACACCGATACCGATCAGCATCCATACAGTCATTCATTGCGTGCCTGAGCACTCCTCATCGTTATTTTGTAATACGAGGTGCATTCAAGTTCTAAGTCCTCCGATTTTTTTCTAATTAACTACTCACCCGAAATCGATGAAACTGGCGTTACTTCTCAACATAATCGCCCTGCAGACGTACACATTTTTCACAACGCTGACGCCATGATTCCATGGCAGCGGCGAAGGCTTCTTTAGGAGTCTGTTTTGACCACTGGAAAATCGCTGAGGCAATAGCAGCACGGCTGGTGAATGTGCGGCCACAGAGTGTGTCTTTCATTGTTGGAAAAAGCCAAAAGTCACTAGGAGCCAGGTCAGGTGAGTAGGGAGCATGAGGAATCACTTCAAAGTTGTTATCACGAAGAAACTGTTGCGTAACGTTAGCTCGATGTGCGGGTGCGTTGTTTTGGTGAAACAGTATACGCGCAGCCCTTCCCGGACGTTTTTGTTGCAGTGCAGGAAGGAATCTGTTCTTCAAAACATTTTCGTAGGATCCACCTGTTACCGTAGTGCCCTTTGGAACGCAATGGGTAAGGATTACGCCCTCGCTGTCCCAGAACATGGACACCATCATTTTTTCAGCACTGGCGGTTACCCGAAATTTCTTTGATGGCGGTTAACCTGTGTGCTTCCATTGAGCTGACTGGCGCTTTGTTTCTGGATTGAAAAATGGCATCCACGTCTCATCCATTGTCACAACCGACGAAAAGAAAGTCCCATTCATGCTGTCGTTGCGCGTCAACATTGCTTTGCAACATGCCACACGGGCAGCCATGTGATCTTCCGTCAGCATTCGTGGCACCCACCTGGATGACACTTTTCGCATTTTCAGGTCGTCATGCAGGATTGTGTGCACAGAATCCACAGAAATGCCAACTCTGGAGGCGATCTGTTCAACAGTCATTCGGCGATCCCCCAAAACAATTCTCTCCACTTTCTGTATCGTGTCGTCAGACCGGCTTGTGAGAGCCCGAGGTTGTTTCGGTTTGTTGTCACACGATGTTCTGCCTTCATTAAACTGGCGCACCCACGAACGCACTTTCGACAGATCCATAACTCCATCACCACATGTCTCCTTCAACTGTCGATGAATTTCAATTGGTTTCACACAACGCAAATTCAGAAAACGAATGATTGCACGCTGTTCAAGTAAGGAAAACGTCGCTATTTTAAGTATTTAAAACAGTTCTCATTCTCGCCGCTGGCGGTAAAATTCCATCTGCCGTACGGTGCTTCCATCTCTGGGACGTATTGACAATGAACGCGGCCTCATTTTAAAACAATGCACATCTTTTTATCTCTTTCCAGTCTGGAGAAAAAAAATCGGAGGCCATAGAACTTGAATGCACCTCGTATTATCTACATTCTCCACTAATTACAACAAACCAAGGCAGCATGCTGCGCCTACCACACCTCCTTTTATAGTGTCAAAGATCCACGATGACAGCACACGATCATTCCACATTTGCTATTTTGTGTGCTAGAAGGGAGAGACCCCTTCGTGAGTATCATTCTCATGCACCAGATAGAACAACGCATTAGTTGGACAGTATAGCGTGACGCTGTACGCGAATGCACCCAGTCACTTACAACCTTATATTCTACAGATGCAGTGCATTTGCACTATTTTCAGTATTTCTGTGTCTATACTTGTGTTGTGGCTCGCTTCCGTAAACCTGACCCAGTCATATCGTCGCTCGATCATCCTTCGAATCCTGTACCTGATGTAGTGCATTGCGGATCACCCTCTAGACACCGTTCTGGATATAATTCGTGGTGGATCCACCTTCTAACTGTGCCCCTGATGTAACGCATTTTGGGTCCATCTCTAGATATCATTCCAGATATAATGCGAGATGGATCCACATTCGAACACTAACTCAGGCCTACCCTGAGTCATGGGTGCCGTGAGTAAGTTGTTCTAAACCATCTGAATTCCATCCACAGACAAATTCAGTCCACGATGGAAATCGAAAAAGATGCATGCCTTCCATTTTTGGATGTTGTGGTATGACGCAGAGATGATGGCACTTTTGGACTTGCAGTACATCGAGAACCGACCTATAGGTATTTACATTTACGTGCGAATAGCTGACACCATTCTTCGCAGACGGTGAGTGTACTCAGAACGCTGATACACAGAACAGACTTCATTGCTGACAAGCAGTCTGGAGGACGAGTTTCTACACTTGAGAAGAGTTTTTGAAGCCAACGGGTACTCTCCACAGCAAATACGTAATCTGCTACAAACGAAACCTACAGTGGGTATAAGGAACGCAGAAGAAGACACGGAAAGTTTTAAATCCACGGCTTTTCTGCCGTACATTGGAAGCCTATCGTCAAAAACAGGACGGGTCCTCAGTAAACAGAAGTGATTTCTAGCCCTCTACCAAAGACATCATCACTCTTAGGTTCTGTTAAATATGATTCAGTGCTTCGGAAGCTTGGGGTTTACAATATGCTCTGTGAATGTGGCCGTTCATACATCGGACGGACGACATGTACAGTGCATGAGAGATGCACAGAGCACCGCAGGTACACCCGGCTCTTACAGCCTAATAAATCTGCGATGGCAGAGCACTGTATTGACACTGGGCACTCTATGGTGTACGTTAATGTCGAAATTTTAGCCTCAACTTCATCTTTCTGGGACTCAACAGTGAAAAGAGCAATTAAAATTCGGTTGGCGACGAATTTAATTAATAAAGATGGGGTTTCAGCTTGGACAAATCATGGAATCTGGCATTTTCTGTAATAAACTCACAAAGATGTCGTGACGATGCAGCTCTCAGTGATACATCGATGTCATCGAGTGGATCAATCGCGCAGCCATAGATCCAATTCCACGCATATGTTATACCTCTTTGCCGCCGATCAACGCTTCTGGTGCCTTGTGTATCTGTGGCTGCATGTCCGTGAGTTTAAAAGGACGGAGAAAATGCTGGAGTTCAAGTCACCTCGGATCACTCTGAATATGGCTGGATGGTATACAGCCGAAATATTAGAAGAAGAAGTGAAATTTATGCCGCTGCTCGCCAGAAATTTTATGGAAAAACCATTGCGCCACGAAAATATGAAGATGCAGATATAGCAATTTTGCTACAAAAGTAATAGAAATCGCCTATTCCATTCTTGTATAATCATGACTATTTTTATTATTATCGTCACAATTATCTGTTTAAAAATATGTATTACTGCAAGTCCTGTGCTACTTAATACTTCATAATCTCCAATTATAAAACAGCTACCATGTGAATTGTAGCTCATTGTTGAAGCTAGAAATGATAGTGTTTTTCCCGACATATGATTAGATTGCGTGAAACAGGCTGTTCTGTGACGACCAAATTGCTTACGAAACTAGAACACAAGAATCTGCCGCTACTAACAATTAAGGCCGGCAGAGGCGGGTTACAGAATAAAGACGTGTCAGATGTCAGTACGCAGATGATATCTGTTTTTGATGTATCGGTGGAATATTGTACTGGATGGCATTAGGAGCTTCTATTAGAAGACATTCTCTCACGAATTCCTTTTTATGTATCGTGAACGCCAGCACGATATACCATTGCACTGATAAAACAGGACCCGCGATAGTGCAGAAAACAGCAACATCCTCTTGAATTATAGCTTGTTGTTGCCGAACATAACATGACTGTTTTTTTCCTACATGTGAGCAGATAGCGTGACAAGTTTATTTACAAACACTGATTTGAACGCCAGGGATGCTCTCAAACCAGCTGATTTTGTCCATTAAAATGAAAGAAATCTCTTAACATAGACATTTCGTTAGACTGTATGGTTTTTTTCTTCGGTTTTTAAATTCTCGGTTTTTCCTTATTTTGATGGAAGTTTTGAAATAACGAGGACATTCTGTAATGATTGGTAGTTTTTGCAGTAAAATAGCGGATGTATTTTTTATTATACGCTGGCTGGGCATGTATAGGATAAATGAGGTAAGTTAATACATCCGTCAGAAGTATGGCTATAGAGCTCCAACCTCTGCAGTTTGGTCATCTGTAATCGGTGGCAGTGCTGCAGTTTTCTTTTTCAGATTGTTGGATGTCACAAAATTATGGGAGACAGAGAGAGAGAGAGAGATATGAATTGTCTGGTGCAGTCGAACATGAAAGAATGACTATATAGATGTCGTTATAAATTGATAATTCAATCGTCTGAAAAGAATCTACTGCCCCCACACATGAGAATTTATAGATTTTACGTGATGAATGCTCTCAAACTACGCCGATTTTTCTCATGAAACCAAAAGAAAATGTACTGCGCCTATTTCCATGGAAACAAGACTGTTTTTTTCATTGTTGTCGCGATTGTGTTCCTTTCAATAGATGATTTGTTATAAGAGGTGTGCTGAAGTTAAATACAATTGTTACAGTAGAATGTCTTCCCTCGCAGAGTGGTGGGCGCCAGCAAAAGCAGTCGATGGCGGCAGGGGGAGTGCTTCTGCAGCTGCACCTTTACACAAACAACAAGCATTTGGGCTAACTGTCATTTACCTCACTTGTTCCCTGGCGCACTGACCTCTTGGCCTGTTGTGTATGCGTGGCTCGGTAGCACTGATCGCCTGGACTGCCTGCTCGGCAGGAGAGGCAGAGCCTCCAGCTACGGCTGTCTGCAGGCCCTGCCACATCTGGGAGCATAGTCTTCAGCCAGCAGAGGCAGCGAGAAATACGTTTAACAGTTTGCAGGAAGCGTTCTGTTTTTTTGTCCATCTGTGACTGATTTCCGCAAACGAGAGACAGTATATCGCTGTCACCAGATGGATCTCTTTGTGGACCGTTAGGGACAGGATAGAACAGGCTTGTATCCTTCCCTACGGTGAGAAGAGGAAGGGATGAGGAGTGGTAGGAGGGGGTGGGTAACACTGGCTCTAAACTGGTTAGTTCCTGACAGCATACTGAGGAGAGCACTGTGTTACTGCCACCTCTCTTCCTTGGTGTGTTCTTTTGGAGTCGGTTTTTACAGTAGCTGTGTTATTGCTATGAATTTCTCAATGCCCAGTACATGTGTTGCATTATAACCTGTTGTTTATGAGTGCTGCTTTTTCATGACAATTTTAGCGTGTAATTAGAACAGTGAAGTATTTTCCATCGGTTGTGGTAGCGTGTATTGTCCTTCCTGAATTTCGAGCAGCAAGTGTGCGGGATGATCGTCGATCAATGCAGCGGGAGACGTCTGCAGTGAACTCCAACGTCAAACAGCGGTACACACATTCGATCGGCTAAACGGGCTGGCGGTGGATGCGCGAAGTCATCTCCCACACTGTGGACTGACTGGCCATTTCAGAAACACAAACAGCTCCAGCGCAGGTAATAGTCTCTATGAGTTGTGAAATGCATCTTCAGTCCATGCAGCTGCATGATCAATATTTGCTGAAATGTATTCCCCTACACTCATGCATTATCACCTCCTTCCATTCCTTGTGTAGGATGCTACAGACACAGTCCTTAGCTGTATACTTACCGGTAATACTCTTATTAAACTCCTCTCTGTACAATACCAACATCTCGTCGGTTGGACGTATTTCCCACCAAAAATAAAGATAGAACCGTACACCACAGCCCTTTCCCCACCAGCTTTTAGGTGAAGCGACCACCACCACATGTAGAGTTTTAGTACGTCTGCAACTAGCTTTAAGTGGTATTGTGAATTGTTTTCTTTAATTCTTAGCTGCATTGCGGTTTTAGGCGCACCTTGCGTAGCGCTGTGCGTATTGTTGTAAAATGGGACCGATATTTATGATTAATTACGTAATCAGGAGCGATCTTTTACTTTAGTTCCCCACCCAGACTAAATAAAGTACGCTAACCTAACCTTCCTTTACTGCATCTGGAGAGTTTCCTTTGAGCGGGGGGAGGAAGGGGGGTTACGCTTTGGTGTATTCTGGCCAGGAGGACGAGGTTTCGAGTCCCGGAAAGGGCACCTCTGTTTTGAATTTCCCACCAATTCTTGAGTGGGGGTGTGCCTTCGTACAAAGAAAATACGACAATTTTTTGAATTTCCCGGCCGCCCGGAGTGCCCATGCGGTTCTAGGCGCTTCAGTCTGGAACCGCGGGACCGCTACGGTCGCAGGTTCGAATCCTGCCCCTGGCATGGATGTGTGTGATGTCCTTAGGTTAGTTAGGTTTAAGTAGTTATAAGTTCTAGGGGACTGATGACCACAGATGTTAAGTCCCATAGTGCTCAGAGCCATTTGAACCATTTTTTGAATTTCCCGTCAAAATTCGAAAATGCTGCTATTAGGACAGGTGGTGGAGGGTAGGGGGAGGGTGTTAGGAGAGGTAGGGGACCTATGTGCTAGCTGGGAGAATCCATCCAAGGACCGATGGTGGGGGTAATTAATTGATCAATTTAATTAATTTTACTATTAATTTGATATAAATTTGAGTCCAAAATTGAGTTTGAAGCCCCATTACCCCCACTACTAACAGGTCATAACTTTTGTGATGTGTTTGTGGGAAAACTGTTCAGCACAGAGAAGAAACAAGCAACACACTGGTGTGTGTACATATTAAGACAACACATATAAAAATATCTCCACATACACCCGTTAGGATCTGCATAGTCGCAGTTACTGCATCCACTATAATGATGATCGAGAAATGCGAATGGGGATTCAATTAACTTATGAGCTACAGCCAGCTGGTACAAGTTTAGTTTAGCAGATGTCAGTTTAAGTTTCACAGGTGATAATTAAGTACTCTCTCTATGATGGGGAACGAGTCAGTTTTACAACTATAAAATCGTTTCTCAGTGGAAAATATTAATATGTCAATCTGCTGACGAAGATCATATTGTCTTGACCAATTTTTTGTACAGTGACTTATACTTGCATTTATCTCCTCCCTCCCTATCAGCCGACCGCTGTGGTCGAGCGGTTCTAGGTGCTTCAGTCCGGAACCACGCTGCTGCTACGGTCGAAGGTTCGAATCCTGCTTCAGGCATGGATGTGTGTGATGTCCTTAGGTTAGTTAGGTTTACGTAGTCCTAAGTCTAGGAGACTGATGACCTCAGATGTTAAGTCCCATAGTGCTTAGAGCCATTTGAACCATTTTTTTCTCCCTCCCTCCTCCCCTCCCCCCCCCCCCCAGCACATACACACACGCACCTCTCTTTCTCCTTCTCAATCTGTTCTTCTGTCTTTCGTAAAGAGGAGCAAAGTGGTTCAAATGGCTCTAAGGACTATGGGACTTAACATCTGAGGTCATCAGTCCCCGAGGCTTAGAACTACGTAAACCTAACTAACCTAAGGACATCACACACATCCATGCCCGAGGCAGGATTCGAACCTGCGACCGTAGCAGCCGCGTGGTTCCGGACTGAAGCGCCTAGAACCACTCGGCCACCGCGGCCGGCTTAAGGGGAACATACAACATTATTAGACATTCAGAAATTGTTCTATTGAGTCAGAGTAGCTGTGAAGGAGATACGATTTCAGTTTGTGTTTGAAGTTAATTTTGTTATCTACTAAGTAATTTATGTCATTGGTTATGTGGCTAAAAATTTCTACGGCTGAGAACAACAAATGTCAAAAGGGACTAAACGTGTTGTGATATTACTGTGACACATCGTTATACGGTATTAATTTATTTTTTGTTGATGTTTCGTGATTGTTTTTGAGTGAGAATACTGGAGCGGTGTGCTTGGAAAGGTAGCCTTGAGCCCTCTACTCTGGATTGGCGTGTCGCCACGATCGTCTCTACGGCCTCTTTTGTTGGGAGAAAGCAGACTGTGAATCTCATTACGTGAAGAGCACATCCTTTGGGGATATGGGGAGTTTTTGCAGAAGCCGGATAGCTACCTGTTGCCGCCTGCACCCCTTGTAGTCAGTTAACGCTGCGGCCACCCTACAGTCCCCAGAGATTAATTGAGAACAACATTTTTGCCTTTCTGTGCGAACACCAAAGAACAAGACGCTGCATTACCGTCCGACCGGTGTGGGATTTTCAGTTGTGTTCCCTGTAAAATTTTGGTTCGTCCAATAGAATTGCGTCTCTCTGGACAATGTTCTTGGCACATAAGTCTGACCAATCGTGAAGACACTGCTTCGGTCCAGTACCAACTCGGCGTTCAAAAAGCTGCATCTTGAACACAACGAGTGGAAGTTACTTGTGCTTCTGCCTGATTTTTCATGAATTTAGCACAATTCTCACCCGCCCCATTGGTAGCAGCATACAATAGTCCCTTCCGTGTAGTATTTTTTAAAGTAGGGTGTTGTGGAAGAGGAAGTAAGTTAGAAAACATTGGCGGCCGACTGCAGTCTACAGAGGTAGTTTTGGAGGAATCGTGTCCTAGCGGCTGTGTGGTGCTGTTGAACACGCTTCGCTATTCTTGAGGCAATGTAAATTCGCAATCTGTGGCACCGGGATCCATATTATGAGCAGCTCACTTACTTGCTTCTTGACAATATTCAACTTGTGTTGCTATTTGATATATTTCAAACTGCAATTTTGGATTTTTTAACTTTATTTAGCGAACTGCAGAGATAATAGTCTTGATGCAATAAAATCTTCTCGGTTTACAAGCCGCGTCATTTTGAATAAAACACCCGAGTTTTCGACAGCTGCCTCTGCCATCGCCATCAGGAGCTGAAATCACTGACTGTCGGGACTGGCACTGAGTTCTGCTTATGTAGATGTAATGGCAACCTCTGGAACCACCCAAAGAGAGTGGCGCATATGTGGAAGACAAGTTGGGCAGCTCGTAGCGGCTCCGTCCCGCCGCCGGACCGAATGACGTCATGTGGCGCGAACAGCCAGCTTCACTCTTGAAACTGGCTCTCCTGCGTCCCTAGAACCATCAAGTTTACGTCTTTGCTTTCGCTCAATGTCCAAAGCCTGCCCCCATGCCCCACTAAGTGCATACGCGTGGTGTCTGCTAAAATTGTTACAGTTTTTTGTTTCTAATTTCGGTCGCTTCTTTGGTAACAGAATCCCAGTATAATGTTGGTTGAGTCGAAACTCTCATTTTTTCATATTGTATTTTATGCCCGTTTTCTAGGCAGTGTTCAGCCACGGCCGAGTTCTCAAGTTTCCTTTGTTTGATATTTCGTGAATACTGTGCACAATGCTCTGCGAAAAATTTGACCTATGTAAATACAACAACATTCACAGGAGACACCATACATGCTAGGAACTCGAAGACCTATGTCGTCTTTAACGCGGCGTAACATCTCTCTTATCTCAGAGGCGGGCCGGAATACTAGTGTCAGTCCATGTTTCTTTAGCACGTGCTCTATCATTGCTAGTAGTTGCTCCACAGTATAGAAGGAATGTAGCTGGCTTCGCCTGTTCCACCAACTCACGAGGCGTCCTTCGTCGATCGCACTTGAACGTTTTAGCAATTTCTCCCTTGCTGTAACCACTTTCTCTGAACGCGCACTTCAAATGCTCAAATTGAGACTCCAAATGGCCACTGTCAGAAATTATCTTTGCCCTGTGTACTAACGTTCTCAGTACGGCTTTCTTGTGTACAAGGTGGTGAAAACCGTTGGCGTTTAAGTACCGCTCAGTTTGTGTAGATTTCCTGTTCGCTGGATGACCATGCCGGCTTCCTGCCTGCCGTTCAAGTAAAACATCCGAGACTGGAAGCTTGCCATCCCTCACCAATTCGACAGAAAATTTAATGTTTGAGTGGACACTGTTCATGTGGTCGACGAACTGCTGCAGTGCATTTTCACCATGAGGCCATATCAAGAACGTGTTGTCAACGTACCGTAGAAAGCAAGATGTTCGCAACCTCTTTAGTTCAGAATTTGCTCCTTAAAGCCCTCCGTGAAAAAGTTCGCGACGGCCGGAGACAGTGGGGATATCATGGCTGAGCCACCCATCATCTCATAATTTAGTCGCGGTACATAAAGTAGGTTGTCGTTAAGATATGGCGGAACAGCTTGACGATCTCAGGGAGAAACTGTTGGACCAAAAGATCCAGTGTATCTTGTACCAGCACTTTCCTAAAATATAACACACCAACCAAGCTAATCATTAGACTACGGCATTTGGTCCTATCTTTATTTTTTTGAGGGTCTCAACGAATAAGTGCGAATAAACAACGTGATTCTCACAGCGTCCCAGTTTAGGTGCTAAGAACCCTACCAAATGTTTTGCTGATCTGCAGGTGGGTGAACTGACTGCACGCTCTATAGGCCTCAGAGAAACATTTTCCTAGTTTATCTAATTCACGATCCAACATAGACCACGTGAAAAAGACAAGGAAGTTCATAAAAGATGATTGGTGGTCTCCATGTGGTTCCCAAGTCGTGCAGCGACCGTAAACCATAAAATTACCAAATATGCAGCAACCAGTCGCAAAATCATGTTTTATTTAATCACTTTTGCAAATCGATCTCAACTGGTTAACAGCCATCATCGGTGCTTTCAACCAATATGTGCCCTGAGTGGTAATACTGTCTTAAACAGAGGTCAAAAATAAAGTTTATGTTTGACCTCTGCTTAAGACAGTATTACTACTCAGGGCACATATTGGTTGCAAGCACCGATAATGGCTGTTAATCAGCTGAAATCGATTTGCAAAAGTGATTAAATAAAACATGATTTTGCGACTGGTTGCGGCATCTTTTGGTAAGTTAATAAAAGACTCCGATATGCGAGAAGAAGTGACGAAGAAAGTAATGCCACATCCTGACAGACATTCCAGGCTCTATGGTTGTGTTGCATTGGCTGAAACCCAGGGAAAGGAATCGACAACACCACAGAGCAATTCTAACTCTAGAAACATGGTGGGCATTCCATTGTGGGCAAATTAGATGCAAGGAAAAGCGAAAGCGGACAGAGAAAAAGCAGAATTAGACAAAAAAGGGCAGATAGGAAAGTCTAAGCTAATAGGAAACGAACAGAGGAAAGAGATAGACAAGCCGTGGAAGATAGGAGACGAGCAGAGGCAGACAGATAAAATACCAAAGCAGACAGAAAACAATTTAGAGAGGAGATGGCAGCGTTACTACAGGAATTCGATGGACGCATTAAACGTTAAATAGAGACGTTGGTTGAGTCTTCTGAGACAGTCAAAATCAATTTGATCAGGCTTTTCCAGGATGAGACAAATATGTAGAAAGTCCCTTGCAGAGAGTAGGATAACGGTTAATAGTGAGCGGCATGTTTGTGATAATAATAAATCTAGTGGCGCGCCATCAGCGACGAAAGATAGGGGCATTGTGAGGGAAGTATGTCCATCATCGTAGTTCCTGTCCGTGACCGTATGATAATAAACACTTCCTTTCACTAAGGAAATTTCTCATCTAAATTGCAGGCGGAGATCTTCATATTAAGCCTTGGATAGTGCAATTTAAGGACAGTTCCGAACTCCTAGCCAATCCAAAGACAGTTAGAATGTATGAATAGTCATTGGAAAAGAGAGGCCAATCACAAGAGACTGTAAAACCTCTACAGACTTCGAACTTGACATCACGAAGCTTTATTGGTCTGCTGCAGAACGAAATACGGTGTGATTAAGTATCGTAAAAGGCCCTCTGCTGGCAACAATATCCTACCAGTCTTATCTGCAGCAACTTGAAGAGATTTTAAAATGGAATCAAATACTTCACAAATCAGTCAACATGACTTCAACTAAGGTTTTAACGAATATACAGCCACAGGACAGAATCAGATAAGTGATTGCATTTCTGCCGTGGAAGCCAACCAGCCCATTGTCATATAGTTCTGAAAGGTGAATCGAGTCACAGTATGTGCAAGAGGTGACTTTTTATGTGAAGCATGAGGAGGACTAATAGATTTCGTTTTCTGCATGGTCATAGAGTGCATAGGCCGCTGACTGCCGTGGCAGCTGCCAATGTAAACGATGTGTCACTACAAGGGCGGAGGAGGAACGACAGAAATGTAAAGCAGCATTGCTTCTGCACAGAGCAGAAGGAGCTCGTAAGAGACCAGTACCTCTCCTGCACGGTGAAGACTAAATGTTTTTAGCTATTCTCCCTCCATGTTGGACCATTCCGAAAGAAATGTCTGAGGTTTGCAAAAGTAGCAGTCCAGGATATGCCCCTGATAAGGAGAATAATTGGGGCGCTCCACTTTTCCAATCTTACAGTGAGTTTGCCTTAATTTTAGTTTAGGCTGTGTAGTTTGTGTTTGTTACGTAAGTTATTCAGAGGTGCTCCTTACCAGTAAGTTTTTGCCAATGATTAGCGGCAAGTTCTTTTTTCATGTAATATGGGCTGTGATTTGACTTGTGGTTACAATATTTTGTACACATGCATGTGACCTATAGAAACGTATAAAGAATACACTAATGCATAGGGCGTCGGAATTAGATTCACCTCGCAAGATTTTGTTTATATTAAAATGTGTGTGGCGGCCCAAGTTTGCTCTTCATAACATCGAAACTGTTTTAGACTGATGCGCAGAAACCATCAGCGAGAAATATCGATGGATCCTGACAGCATTGCTGCAGTTTGTTTCACAAATATGAAGAAGACATAAAGCACGGTATCGTTCCTCAAAAATTGTTTTTCTTCTTGTGCCTCACCTCATAATTCTCTTTCTTAATACGTAGTTCATATATTTTACGTTACAATTTTTCTGGTGACAGTGGAGTTTCTTGGTGAAAACCATTAGCTTGAGCCCATTGTGACAGACTTATGAAAGGTGTATCGGATCATAGGTCGTTGTAAGAGGTGACTTTTTGTGCATGGCATGAAGAAGATTAATGGATTTCATGTTCTCTACAGCCGCAAAGAATGCCTACAATCGTTGCTGCGGTGCACATGGGCTGCCACGCATTAGTCGGCTCGAGGTACAGTCTCGCCAGTTTTAGCTGTCAACGACACCAAGGCCAGCGAGCGCGTAGCCACTGGAATGGCAATCCATCCACTATAAGAATCCCTGTGTGTGATAATTTAAACGTTTCTAGTGTAAACTCGTAAAATGGACACGTGCAAAGAGAATTCATCTTTGTAAATGACACACGATTGTCCATTTTCTTTTTACTACGGTAACTACATGGAACGTAAATGATATTTCACACACATCTTTCTACAGAAAAGACAGTCTCCACAGTTTAATAATGTAACCGACCACACACTAATTCATAGTCATTAATTTAGATTAATTAATTTACTTTTTCTTATTTCAATCAGATTAATGTGCTAGACTTTTTCTAGCTTAAGGAACAGTTGCTGTTGTCGCGAAAAATTCTGGTGTCGGAAATATTACTTTTTAAATTCTGATGAAGGGACGTCGAATTCTTTTGAGTAAGCTTTCGTGTTGTATACATAAATTTTTTCTATATTTTTTTAAATTTTTGTGTTTTTGAAGACGATGGCCTTTGTAGCAGATATGCTCTGTAACTCAAGCCAAGAGTTAACGTTGTAAGCACTCATATGGGACAGAGATTACTACCGTTGTTCTTTTTACTTTTATTTTCTTTCTGCTAACACAAATAATGTACACATGAATTTTTAGGTGCCATATTACTCCCATTTTATGTTTTTAATAACTTATCGGTCAGGCATTATTAGGCTTTATCATTTTTCTTGTCCTAGCCGAAGACTGCTAGCAGCCGTTTACGATTTCAGTGGTCGTTTTCATCAGTTCTGTTCGAAGATGCTCAACTCATGTGCGAACAAGTTTTGGTAATCCTAGAAGTTCCTTTTTGTTCCTCTTTTTAAGGGATGAAGGGTTGATGTGACGTTACTCTCACATATCGCTATGTGGTATTAATTAATTTCCTGCTGCTATTTCGCAGTTATTTAAGCGAGGAAACTAGACTTGTGTGCTTGGAAAGGTAGCCTGACACACTCCATGCTAGGGTAGTGTGTCGCTGGGAACTTCTCTACGATCTCCTCTGTTGAAAGAACGCAGTCTGTGAATCTCATTGACTGCAGAGCGCCTATTCTGGGAATATGAGCAGTTTTCGCAGGAGTCGGGTAGCGACCTATTCTGCGTCTTTTGAAAGCCGGCGTAGGGCTCATATCCTTTTTGGTCAGTGAATGTCGTGGACACCTTACAACGCCCAGAGAACATTTGAGCGTGGTATTTTTACCTTCCTGTGTGAACATCAATGAGCAAGACATCTCAGCACCATCCGACTGCTGTGGGAATGTCTTCTGCATTTGCCATAAATGTCTGGTGAAGCCAAAAGAACTGCACCACTCTAGACAGTGTTTTTGGTACATATGGCTGATCCATCGTGAAGACAGTGCTTCGGCCCAGTGCTAAATTAGTGTATAAAAATATGCGTCTTCTATGCAACAGAAGGGAAGTATGGGTGCTTCCTTATGTTTTTCGTGAATGTAGCAACAATTTCTGCCTGTCACATTGATAACAGCGTACAGTCATAGCTTCCATCTAAAGTTCTTTTGAAATGGTGAAATGGGAAGGAGCAAGTAAGTTAGAAGGAGTCACAGGCTGGCTACCGTCTGGAGAGGTTGTTTTGGAGGAACCGCTCCTAGTGACCATCTGATGCTGTTTGACTCACTTTCACAATCTGAAGTAGTGTGATCCAATTCTGAGCACCTCACTTACTTGTGTGTTTGTAATACGCTACATTTGTTGCTGATTTGACTTACTGTCAACTATAATTTTAGATTCTTTAAATTGAATCAGCGAGCTGCATGATAAGGCTCTTGGTGGTTTATTCTCCACGCTATCTTCCATGTATACTTTAGTACCTTCCCCCTCCCCTCCCCCCCCCCCCCCCAACAGTGTTAGTATCATTACAGGTGAACTTAACTGAACATTTAGACAGTTTTCCTCTCCTTAAGTTTGTTGGTAATTTCATGAGACATCAGAGCATTTCTACTATACGCAGAATTGACGTTTTGTCTTACACATTTTCCTGACTAGGCGACCTATTAAAAAATACATATATAACCAGTTGCGTACCCAATTATATCGGCATTGTCCTTGGGCACAATGGCCAAGTACAAGGTTAATTTACTTATTATGTTGTGACAGCGACGAGCATTGCACTCCCTCTTCTTGTATTACTACTATTTGGGTTTATTAACTAGAGAGAGTTGATTCCATTTCCCCTAAAAGTAAAAATCGGTCGTGTGCTGGCATTAACTGACAATTTAACCATCAAACTAGGAACTTTCTTTTGTCAGTACACTCAACTGTTTAAAGAGCTCTCTATAAGCTACCCTTACTACAAGTTTCTGTGAAACAGTGACACATTATGGCATCATATGATGCCATAAGACATTAATGGATGAACAGGGGAAAGTTTATCGTCTCCAACGTCTGATGTTATCCGAAACATAAAAGCTACAGAGATTAGACATTTAAGATCTATAACATGTGATTTCCAGTTCATTTTCTGATTAATATAAACACACAAGAATTGAGGATGTTCTGTCTAGTTGATAAATTTACCCTGATGCATTATTTGTTATGGTGTAGTCAGGTGTTGTACAATACAGAGTTTCAATAAGATCTTCTCGGTTTACGAGCCGAGGACACAATACGGAATTTAGTGTAAAGTATTCCGCGTTGCTCTTCATTTCGTCATTCAGTGTTCAAAGATTTCTTTCATATGTAGACAGCTAACGTTGCCTCTTTCTAAAATATAATTTGAACGTTACTCTGTCATGTGCGGCTTGACGGTAATCTGAATGAAAATTATTATTACATTTGGTTCAAATGGCTCTGAGCACTATGGGACTTAACATCTGAGGTCATCAGTCCCCTAGAACGTAGAACTACTTAAACCTAACTAACCTAAGGACATCACACACATCCATGCCCGAGGCAGGATTCGACCCTGCGACCGTAGCGGTCGCGCGGTTCCGAACCGAAGCGCCTAGAACCGCTCGGCCACAGCGGCCGGCCAGTATTACATTTAAGAAGCACTTATCTAAAACCGTTTCAAATCTAATTAATAGTCATACTAAGTTTCGTACCGAGCGTATACTTGCACTTGCACTGCTTTGTAAAGAGAGGTCTGTCTTTGAGGAGCACTTCGGCTGTTTTCGCTACCTTGCGTCACGACTTGGCGACGTGTGGCCTGTTGGATACCAGCCGTGCAGTACCCTGGTCACGTCAGCGGAAATGCTCGGATGGTCAGATCACTGGGATGCCAGTCAGAGCAAAGCTACAACGACCGCTTACTACAATTCCACACCAGTAGACAGCAACATCAAGCTCATTCACCACTGATTTATACGAATGTGGAAACTGGATGAAGGTCGGTGTTCAAGGTTCTGCCATCGGCGAGATCAAGGCAGAAGGACGAAAGCCTCAGTTGGAAAACGAAGAGGCAAGAAACCTCTCATCTTGAAGAAATCAGCCCAGTATCCACTTCAATTACACTATTTTTGGGAAAATTTGGAAAAGGGGATTCTCTGATCATAGCGAAAATCTGAACACCATTCCTGGTTAGCATTTCGCTGACTTAACAATTACTCCAACATTTTCGACTCAAAACCATATCCTTTTAGTAACAAATGAAGCCGTTAACCGTTTCCGTACGCAGCCATAGAGAAAAAAATGTAACACGAAACGCCTCTAAAATTTGAGGTAGCTAATGATCGTCCCATTGCTAACACAAAACTTCTCTACTGCTTTATAGCATCGAATAAAATGCTAGATGACCGTCTCAAATTGTCTTGCTTGGAATGGAAATGAATGCTCGACTGTATACAGCTTACTTTACTTTTGTTAAATTTTGCAGTAACGTAAACACACCTGAGAACTGATATACGTTTCCTTCCAAAAATCAAATGTGTGTGAAATCTTATGTGACTTAACTGCTAAGGTCATCAGCTTACACACTACTTAACCTAAATCATTCTAAGGACAAATACACACACCCATGCCCGAGGGAGGACTCGAACCTCCGCCGGGACCAGCTGCACAGTCCATGACTGCAGCGCTTAGACCGCTCGGCTAATCACGCGCGGCGTTTCCTTCCACGGGCGATGTCAATCTCTAAATCTGTAAAGGTGCGTCACAGTATGAAATACTTAACGTACTAAAATAACTGATGTTTCGGCCATTTTGTAGCGGCTTTCCTCAGGCCGTAGACTTAAGCGGATGGGGAGGGGGGGGGGGCGCTTTCCCTTTATTGCATTTCTCATGGCTTCATAAGGGCACACAAGACTTAGATTTAATTGTCCAAACAGAAAGGAGGAAGGGGATATGTGGTAGACTGTATAAGGTTTATATGGCTTGCTGATGATTGGTAGCACACTGCGAATTAGCAATAAGCTTGTTGGGGGTGTGTTCTCCTGCATTTAGTCGCAGGATAGCGACGCCACTGGGTTTGTTTCACCGGTGGCGGCAGTGTACGCTGCCATGTGATCACAACTGCGCCGTCGTACCGGTAACAGAGATTTCGGTAGCCTGCAGCCGTCCTCTCTACTGATGTTTTTAGGAGCTTCAGGATTCCATTTGCCTCCCGTGTTTTGCCTGTGCGTATAAATATCGGTATAGAAATGCGAGTCGAATATTGTTCACCTGTAGAGAATTTAGGTGTATTCCGACGGAGAAGACAATTGAGAAGATGCAAGCTTTAATCAAATACTCTACAACTAACAAAGTTCTCTCGATGTTCCAGCCACGCAAAGTGTTTTAAATCCACAAGCTTTTGGCTGACTGGCTTGTCAAATGGTGATTGTCGTGCGGTTGCTGCTGCTGTCCTTACATAGCCGCTCGTGTCTTCTTTGAGGTCACTGGTGCTCATTCCAGCGTCATACACTCAAGTGACAAAAGGCATGATATATCCTCTAATATGGTGTCGGGCCTCCTCTTGTGCCGCGTACTGAAGCAACTCGGCGTGACGTGGACTCCACAAGTCGTTGGAACTTACCTGCAGTCCCCTACAGTCGTCCATAACTGCGAAACTGTTGCTGATGCAGGATTTTGTGCACGAACTGACCTCTCGATTACGTCCCATAACTGTTCGATAGGATTCATGTCGGCCAGTTCATTCGTTCGTATTCTCCAGAATGTCCTTTAAATCAACAGCGACTAACTGTGTCACCCATAAAAATCACATCGTTGTTTGAGGACATGAAGACCTTGAGTGGCTGCAAATGGTTTCCAAGCAGCCGAACGTAACCACTACCAGTCAATGATCGATTCACTTCGACCAGAGGATCCAGTCCATTCCGTATAAATACAGCCCACACCATTATGGAGTCACCACTGGCTTGCGCATTGCCTGGTTGACAACAGAGGGCTACGCCACACTCTGACACTGCCGTCATATCTTACCATCTGAAATCAGGATTGATCTGACCAGGACATGGTTTTCAGTTCTCGGGTCCAACCAATGTGGTCACGAGCGCAGGAGAGCCGCTGCAGGCGATGCCGTTGTGTTAGCAAAGGCACTCGCGTCGGTCGTCTGCTGCCATGGCCCATTAACGGATACGTTCGTCGTGCCTTCTGCAATTATTTCGCAGTGTTGCTTATCTGTTAGCACTGACAACTCTATATGTAAACGCCGCTGCTCTCGGTCGTTTAGTGAAGGCCGTCGGCCACTACGTTGTCCGTAGTGAGAGGTAATGCCTGAAATCTGTTATTCTGGGCATGATGTGGATTTCGGTATATTGAATTCCCTAATTTCACAATGGTATGTCCCATGCGTCTAGTTCCAACTACCATTCCTTCTTCAAAGTGTATCACTTTCCGTCGTGCGACCGTAACCACGGCGGAAAGCTTTTCACATGAATCACATGAGTGCAAATGACAGCTCCGCCAATGCACTGTCGTTTCATACCTTGTGTACACGTTACTACCGGCATCTGCATATGTGTATAGCGCTATCGCTTTTGTCTCCTTAGTATAAATATCTATGTTTTCGTTGCTCTCCGACGCGTCCGCTTCAGCCTTCCAATGGCCGGTTCCCAAGCTGAGCTTAGCAACATCTTTATTGAGAGTTTTGTCACAATTTTTTATCTCGGTCGCTTCTTTTGTGACACTAACTAGGCAACCATTCGTCCTTTAAATAACAGGTGTCTCGTCGAGTGCGGCTGGTCCTGGCGGAGGTTCGAGTCCTCCCTCGGGCATGGGTGTGTGTGTTTGTCCTTAGGATAATTTAGGCTAAGTAGTGTGTAAGCTTAGGGACTGATGACCTTAGCAGTTAAGTCCCATAAGATTTCACACACATTTTGTCTCGTCGATTGAAACTCGGTGTCCGTTTGATAAAGCATACTCTGCTACTGCTGTTTTCGCCGGATACCGTAGGCGGAAACACGTCTCGTGTTCCGCATGCCGTTGTTGAATAGTACACTCAGTCTATCCGACGTAAAAATATCTACATCTACACATTATTCCACAAACTCTTAGCATTCTGAGGCCTACATCGCCATGATAGGCCTTACGAATTGTCGAGTTTTTGCTGGAGGCCTGAAGACTGAATAGATGTTATGCCTTTTTAGGAACCGGCAAATCTTTCCTGTTGAACCGTGACGAAATGTCACGGTTGGTTCTCTGCGTTTCCTCCTTGTCTGTAGCGCGTTCCTTTTGAAATTCCCGCTTCGCGCTCTGCTGTTTTCTTACCTTAGCCAGAGGCCGCTGTGGCTTTGCTGCGGCCGGCTCCCTGCCGTGTTTGCGGGAGAGCGTCGGTCGGGAGGACGAACTCTGATTGCGGACGTCTGGGAGCGTACAGGAGGCCACGCCGTTTTGTTGACGGTTTGGCGTGACTCGTGTCGGGTGTGATACATCGTTAAAGCCGTGACAGCAGTCAATGTTACTGTCTTGGTCGCAGGTAGATCCAAGGGGATGAGGCCTGGTTGTCCATTGAAACTTCTATCCAACGGATGTCACAGGACTTAAAGTAAGACGTTTTGACCATTGTTTGCGTCATTTGCAAGCAACTGGGGATTCCGGCGTCTGCAGTATTTCGGCGAAGATCATTTGCTTCGTCGGTGTGTAAATGATTGAACAAGGAGCAGTTTATTTAATGCTCACCTTATGATCGTGTTCTGCGTGTGCTGCTTGTGAGTGTAAACTTGACTCTCACCTTTCTTGATTTTAAGCGCATCGTCAAATACTGAATCCAAGTAGCGACTTTCAATTAATTAGCTGGATGCTTTCTTTCTCGTCACGACGCGTATTAAATGGCAAAGTAGAATGGTAGACCTTAACTTGCAACCTCATTTTCGTGGCATCAGTAACAGAGCCTAACCTGTTAACTAGTTAAGGCTTGTGGTAAAGAAAGGTATTGCTGAACGTGGTGGCCGAGCGGTTCTAGGCGCTTCAGTCTGGAACCGCGCGACCGCTACGGTCGCAGGTTCGAATCCTGCCTCGGGCATGGATGTGTGTGATGTCCTTACGTTAGTTCTAGGGGATTGATGACCTCAGATGTTAAGTCCCATAGTGCTCAGAGCCATTAGAACCATTTTTTGAAACAAAGGTATTTAACCTGTTACTTATCCACAGAACGACAAAAAGCCAAGCATCTTCATGTCCTCCTCGGGACTATCTTTGTACGTGTCTTCGTAAAGGACCTGCGAAATTTGTCGATTGTTATAGCCATTTTCCTTTCCGTTAGCGGCCCAGTTTCTTAAGCGTGGTTTCAGCTTCTGAAATGACTTCCACTCGATGAACCGAGGTCTTCATGAACGAAAGCTTCTACTGTGGGTGGAGGTAGCTGGTAGCCTGCAGATACCGGTTTGTGGGGCTTGGTTTCCGGTGAAAACTAGGGCTGAAATCGTCTTTCGACGAACGTGGATGTCGAGGAACAACTCGGCACAGTCCTCCTCTACCTAACCGCGAACTAGATGTTGTCATGGATGTTGTTTATGTGGTCGAAGAATTGTCTCAGCCTTCTACGTTCATGAAGCCGTACCGCAGATATATTGTGACCGGAATCTGACAAAAGTTCGGGAACGACTCAAAGAACCCTCAAAGGCTGGTCGACTGTCTTGGAATTTGTTACCAGTGGATCACCGGGTTCGGGTGGAAGACAACAACGAAAAACGGACAGGTGCAGACTACGGGAGCAACAAATAAGGTTAAAGAGTAATTCAAACATCAAAGGCAAGACATAGTGAAGTAGGAAAAGAAGAACAGCGGTGCATTACAGCTAGCGATAAGATGCGAGGCAAATACATCACTGAAAGCTTTGCCGTGGTTAAGTGGACCTCATAGTAGTGACGGGAGCACCCACTGGCCGGCGACAGATGTGTGGCATTGCTGCAAGGCCGCCGCTACTGCGAGATGTGCGATCGGCAAGTGGCAGCTTCACTTAGGAGGCATGCTCAGGTTCTACATTCTCCAGCTCTAGCTGTGCTGGGATACTACACTAGTGTTCGGAAATAGTGAAATACCACGACAGAGATAATGAAATTCATCCCGCCGATTAGGGACATGAGACTACACAAATGATTAGCACTACAGACATGTACATATGCTGTGACTGCGGGAGTTCAGGATACAGTAGCGCCACCACGACCTCAGTCAGATGAGCCAGACATCGTGACATGGAATCAAAGAGCACCTAGATATGTTGATGGGGAATACTCTGCCACGCGAGGTGTAGGCGCGTTCACAAAGCTTCAACTGTGGCTCCAGGAGGACCAGAACGAACACCTTGCCGACTGACTGTATCACAGACATGTTCGATGGGTGACATTTCAGGTGAACAGGCTGGCCAGGGAAGTAGTGACACGAGTCATTCTTCGAAGAAGGCTTTCTCGTTCCTTTCCAGATGAGGCTAGGCGCTGTCCTACTGAAATATGGCATGTGCAGAAGGGGCAGTGCCTCGGGCTGTAAAATCTCCGTGCTATATTGCCTATGCCACTCAACAATACGGTCTGCCCGATTGTGTTCATAATGGTGACATCGAACGCGTATTCGAGCACCACTGTCGGACAAGTTGAAGCAGGACTCGTCCGAAAACACTGCATTTTTCCACCCAGCCCGCAAGTATCGGCTGACGCAATGGTATGCGTGCTGCCAGTCCAGCCCACAGAAGATGACATCCAACCATCGACGCAGACAAGTCCACACACGTTGCAGCGCTCCAACGTCACCCCAACATTGTGGACGAAGTCGTTCTGTGGACACCTCCACACCGACTGAGCGTTGCGTAACACTGACCTGTCTGGTCACACAACAGAGGACACTGCTGAACGCCGGCTGGGGTGGCCGAGCGGTTCTAGGCGCTACAGTCTGGGACCGCGCGACCGCTACGGTCGCAGGTTCGAATCCTGCCTCGGGCATGGATGTGTGTGATGTCCTTAGGTTAGTTAGGTTTAAGTAGTTCTAAGTTCTAGGGGACTGATGACCTTAGAAGTTAAGTCCCATAGTGCTCAGAGCCATTTTTTGAACACTGCTGAACCTGCCTGCACGCCTTCTCCCTGCCGTGTATATCACCTATTATGGTTCTACTGTTCTACATATCCTCTTATCGTAGCTTGTTGGAGACCATTGCTTCTGAGTATCTCAGTTTTTACAAACAGTACTGTAGATTCATTCCCCCTGAAGTGGCCACATATGGCCAGAAGCAATGTTTCAGGAAGTGAACAGGGGTGTGGTTGGTGTCAGAGAAGTGGGGGACTGAAGCCTGCTTACCGGTGTGAGGAACATGGAACATTTGGCAACAAAGGAGTGGCAACATGGGCATCATTGGCTGTGATTAAGGAGGCTGCATGGAGACCTCCACCTCCGTGCCAGTCTCAACAGAACTCACCGCTGCCATTTTGGAGCCAATACGAACCTGCCCGTAGTGTTAATGCCTGGGGAATATCACCCGTTGTTCCCAGCCCACGGTTGTAAGTGCTATGGGGCCTGCAGATGGAGGAGAGTTAGCGTCTGCCTCCCATGGATGAACTCTGCCGAGCTATGGTTGCAGATCGGAGTTGTCTTGTATGTTCGCAGGAACTTAGCGAGCGTTTCTGTGATGCTTTTCTCACTGTTTTCAACATTTGTTGTTGATGCCTGTGCTCTGTTTCGCCACTGGAGGATGGTTGAAGTAGCAGAATGAAAAGGTGCTTGATGCAGCTTGAGGTGCACATTTGTTTGAAAGATGTCACCATGAACTGCGGTCAGTTGTCAACGTGGTAGTTAGGTGTAGTCCTTCCGTGGCAAGAATATGGACGAGCGCATTTATTGTGGCCTCTATTATGGTGGACTCTATTCTGACTAGATATGGGCAGTTAGAATACGCGTCCGCGACTAAAAGCCACATAGAGCCCAGAAAGAGGCCTATAAAGTCCAAATGAGTGTGGTACCAGCGGCGAAGAGGGTGGAAAGGGTGGGCAGGGGGCGAAAGGTCGGTGTGGAGCAGCTTCATGTAAGGCGCAAGTGGAATATCTGCGTGCCGTGGCTTCCACGTCTTTGTTTAAATCTGTCCAGTAAGTATGACACGACACTAGGCCTTTCATGTCTAACGATCCCCAGTGTCGGCGATGGAGTACTTAATAATCTGAGGTCACAGGGTGGTCGGAATGACGACCTGACGAGTAGTGTCATTCAGGAGGACACTGTTAATGACCAACAAACAGTCTTACAGGCGAGCCCAGGCTCTGAGTTCAGCACTGACGTTTTTTTTTTAAAAAAAGGTATGTGGGCTACCCATGGAGAACATAGTTTGTAACATGCTGTCAGATTACGTCATAGTGAATGCCTGCAGGAATGTGTGCAGCCATAATGGGGAACCAGTTCAAGATATGTCTCCGTTCCGCAGAAATATGGAAGTATGAAATTTGCCGCTGGTCACAAGCCAGATGTGATCCCGCAAGCAGACGAGATCGAACTTCCGCGTTGTCGTGTTGCACTTTGGCCTTGTATTCAATGGTATAATTGTAGGAGCTGAGGAAAAGTGTCTAAATATGGTGCCGTTGTCCTGCCTATTCTGCAAGACTAGAGCGCGCCCCAAAGAGCGCCACCAGCGGTTTATTGTCAGTAATCAGTGTGAACTTAGTCCTGAAAAGGTAAACATGGTAACTTAAAAGACAATCGCTAAAGCCTCTTTTCCGATCTACAAGTAGTTCTGAAACAAAAATTAGTTATGCAGATCAGATCATTTATGTACACTCCTGGAAATTGAAATACGAACACCGTGAATTCATTGCTCCAGGAAGGGGAAACTTTATTAACACATTCCTGGGGTCAGATACATCACATGATCACACTGACAGAACCACAGGCACATAGACACAGGCAACAGAGCATGCACAATGTCGGCACTAGTACAGTGTATATCCACCTTTCGCAGCAGTGCAGGCTGCTATTCTCCCATGGAAACGATCGTAGAGATGCTGGATGTAGTCCTGTGGAACGGCTTGCCATGCCATTTCCACCTGGCGCCTCAGTTGGACCAGCGTTCGTGCTGGACGTGCAGACCGCGTGAGACGACGCTTCATCCAGTCCCAAACATGCTCAATGGGGGACAGATCCGGAGATATTGCTGGCCAGGGTAGTTGACTTACACCTTCTAGAGCACGTTGGGTGGCACGGGATACATGCGGACGTGCATTGTCCTGTTGGAACAGCAAGTTCCCTTGCCGGTCTAGGAATGGTAGAACGAAGGGTTCGATGACGGTTTGGATGTACCGTGCACTATTCAGTGTCCCCTCGACGATCACCAGTGGTGTACGGCCAGTGTAGGAGATCGCTCGCCACACCATGATGCCGGGTGTTGGCCCTGTGTGCCTCGGTCGTATGCAGTCCTGATTGTGGCGCTCACCTGCACGGCGCCAAACACGCATACGACCATCATTGGCGCCAAGGCAGAAGCGAATCTCATCGCTGAAGACGACACGTCTCCATTCGTCCCTCCATTCACGCCTGTCGCGACACCACTGGAGGCGGGCTGCACGATGTTGGGGCGTGAGCGGAAGACGGCCTAACGGTGTGCGCGACCGTAGCCCAGCTTCATGGAGACGGTTGCGAATGGTCCTCGCCGATACCCCAGGAGCAACAGTGTCCCTAATTTGCTGGGAAGTGGCGGTGCGGTCCCCTACGGCACTGCGTAGGATCCTACGGTCTTGGCGTGCATCCGTGCGTCGCTGCGGTCCGGTCCCAGGTCGACGAGCACGTGCACCTTCCGCCGACCACTGGCGACAACATCGATGTACTGTGGAGACCTCAGGCCCCACGTGTTGAGCAATTCGGCGGTACGTCCACCCGGCCTCCCGCATGCCCACTATACGCCCTCGCTCAAAGTCCGTCAACTGCACATACGGTTCACGTCCACGCTGTCGCGGCATACTACCAGTGTTAAAGACTGCGATGGAGCTCCGTATGCCACGGCAAACTGGCTGACACTGACGGCGGCGGTGCACAAATGCTGCGCAGCTAGCGCCATTCAACGGCCAACACCGCGGTTCCTGGTGTGTCCGCTGTGCCGTGCGTGTGATCATTGCTTGTACAGCCCTCTCGCAGTGTCCGGAGCAAGTATGGTGGGTCTGACACACCGGTGTCAATGTGTTCTTTTTTCCATTTCCAGGAGTGTATATAGAGAACAAGAGTAGTCCTATCACACTTCCCTGGGGCACTGCTGACGATACCTCTATCTCTGATAAACTGTCGAGGACAACGCACTGGGTACTTTTACTTGAGAAGTCTTCGAGCTATTCACGTATCTGGGAATCTAATCCGAATGCTCGTATCTTCTTCAGCAGTCTGTAACAGGGCACGACGTCGAACGCTTTCCGGAAATCTGCCCATTATCCTTCACCCGCAGTTCACAGAATATCATGTGAGAAAAGGGGAAGCTGACTTCCGCACGAGCGATGCCTTCTAATACCGTCCTAACTTGTGGACAAACTTTTCTGTCTCAAGAACATTTACTACATTCTGAGTATGATTTCAAGAATTCTGCAGCAAGCCGATGTTAAGAATATAATCTGTAATCTTGCGGGTTCATTCTTTTAACTGTCTTATACAAGGTATGCAGGAATCGCCTGCACTTGGGACTTTGGGCTGAGCGAGAGATTCTTGATGAATGCAAGCTGTGTAGGGAGCCAATGCTGTAGAGTAATCTGTGTATAACTCGCAAGCTCTAATATTGGTAATAACACGCCCAGGGGACTCACCACCAAATTACCAGTGACACCAAGAATTTATGAGGTACCGCAGCGACGCGGACGAAACCTGATTTATTTCAGTTTTTACGTGTGAGGCGGCACTAGACATTCTTGTTTCCACCTTCCTTTCTGCGCAGCGACAACCCAACAAGCCGCCACGTCTATGCTCTGTGGATTTACTGCGATGAACGAATGTAAGGCTATAGCTAAGCCGTTAGTGTACCATAAAAAACTTCAGAATGAACACGGATGCTCTCAAGCGATCTAACAGCCGTTTATTATTTATTTTGAATCAGGTTTTCTTGGTATTCGCTGTAAATAGCGTAATGTCAGTGTATTACAAACCACATTTCAACTGGCGTCCGTGCAACGAGGATACTGAGCTGGGTGTGAGACGTGATTTACAACCAGAAAATTCATTTATTAGAAGACATACAAAGCCTGCAGCGACAGGTTTATAGATACTCTCTGGTCATGGAATGAGATATGATTTACAATTACCAACATCTGCTGCATTCGACAACTACTTCTATAGCTATCTGTAACAGCTGTAATCTTGCCCTCCCACACATCACCATTAAATTTCTCTTAGTCTCTTCATTATTTTCAAAAGCTTAGAGAGGCATAAGATATCCATTAGAAAAACTTTTTACTTATCTTCATTTTCTCTTGTTGTTGGGTCCAAGTCTTGCGTCTAGGGGTACATTCTTACGGCTGAAATTTTGATTTAACGTTGTGGGTTCCTGATGACTAAATAACTGATAAAGATTTGCCTGTGTATTTCTTGAATTTTATTCTTTGTCACATTATTAAATATCACAGCTTTTTACAATTTCCACTTTATATTCCATATTACATTGTTGGTGTCGATCAATACAGTAAATACGTTTGTATCCATAAGAGGCATGCCCACTACTAAATACACTCCGCGGCAACCCAATACTCCAAACACTAAAGTGTCCAAGCAAAAGAGTTTACAAACTTTCCCCACCAAAGAAGAATAAGCACCAAGTAATAACATTATTTTACAAATGAATCCAGAAGCAAATTTAATAATTAGCGCTAGATTGTGCAATTAATGATATGAATTTCAAGTATACCAGAAATTTCGTAATTTCAAATATCTCCAGAAGTACATGTCAATTGTAACACATTAATTTATTTTCATACATTTTAGCCTGAAATGCAATACATCGTTCACAAAATCAAATGAAACTTTTTCAGTGAAACAGCCGAGAACGTTCACCAATACAAGAATCAATAGTATATATGGCATCGGTTATTTCTATATAAAAAAATGCTAGAAGAGGCTGTTCCATTACACAGCTATAATTTTTCATCCAGAAATAGAATGTTTGTTTTTTTAACTACAGGTTTCTAGCTTCTCATCTATCTCTACGTTGATCATTCATTCTTCAGGCTCTCTGTTATAACAGATTAATCACTTTGGTACTGAGGGAAACTCAAAAAGTTACCCATCGTTAATGTCTACCAACGGCAAGTGTATTCTTTTTTTTATTTTTACCTCTAACCTTCGTCAAAATCATGGAATCATTAACTTTGTCTGCTTTGTCTTTCTCTGCACATCACATTCTACTTTTTTTTGTACCTGTCGTCTTTTACCATTCCGTAATTTCTCTCTCGATCACTCTCAATCTCTCTCCCTATCTAGGAAACATAGTAAAGCAGCTGGCTACTGCTTGCCGCGTAGGACCCAAGAAGTTCTAGAAACCTGTAGCTTTAAACATATGATTCTCGTTTGTCTTCCCCTTAATGAATTTTTTTACCGAATAGAAAATTTTTTTGTAGCATTAATTTCAGTCGTTTATACTATCCCGCAAAGTTTCATTAAGCTGAAAAAGACTTTGACTGCTTTTGGAATGGATAACAGCGGCGTAGCAATGAGGCGTGGTAGGTCGCCGGAGGGAGCTGGTACCACATCTGCACACACGCATGCCACCCAATTCCCGTAAATTCCGGGGAGGATGCGATGAGCTCTGACGCCACTTTCAATCATATCTCCCCTGGCCTTGTGATGTGGCGCATTATATCTTGTCGAAAAATGCCACTGTTGTGGAAAACATGATCGTCATGTTTCTTAGCAATCATATACAATCGCTCACTTGACGAAAGGTCTCTTCCTAAAGACTGGAAAGTAGCATAGGTCACATCAATATTCAAGAAAGGAAATAGGAGTAACCCATTGAATTACAGACCCATATAACTGACCTCAATTTGCAGTAGGATTTTGGAGCATATACTGTACTCGAACATTATGAATCACCTTTAAGAAAATGACTTATTGATACATAATCAACAAGGCTTCAGAAAATATCGTTCTTGTGCGACACAGCTAGCTCTTTAATCCTATGAAGTAATGAGTGCTCTCGACATGGGATCTCAGATCTATTCCATATTCCTAGATTTCCAGAAGGCTTTTGATGCCATTCCTCACAAGCGACTAGTAATCAAACTGCGTGCGTATGGAGTATCGTCTCAGTTGTGTGACTAGATTCGTGATTTCCTCCCAGAGAGATCACAGTACGTAGTACTAGACGGTAAATCAACGAGTAGAACAGAAGTGATATCTGAGGTTCCGCAAGGTAGTGTCATAGGCCCTCTGCTGTTCCTGATTTATATAAATGATCTAGGTGATAATCTGGGCAATCCCCTTAGATTGTTAGCAGATGACGCTGTAATTTACTGTCTAGTAAAATCATCTGACGATCAATTCCAATTACAAAATGATCTAGAGAGAATTTCTGTATGATGCGAAAAGTGGCAATTAGCACTAAACAAAGAAAAGTGCGAGGTCATCCACATGGGTACTAAAAGAAATCCGATAAATTTTGGGTATACGATAAATCGCACAAATCTATGGCCTGTCAATTCGACTAAATACCTAGGAATTACAATTAGAAGCAACTTAAATTGGAAAGACCACATAGGTAATATTGTGAGGAAGGCGAAACAAAGACTGCAGTTTGTTGGCAGAACACTTAGAAGATGCGACAAACCCACTAAAGAGACAGCCTACATTACACTTGTCCGTTCTCTGCTGGAATATTGCTGCGCGGTATGGGATCCTTACCAGGTTGGATTGACGGAGGACATCGAAAAAGTACAAAGAAGGGCAGCCCGTTACGTGTTACCGCGCAATAGGGGTGAGAGTGTTACTGATATGATACGCGAGTTGGGGTGGCAGTCACTGAAACAAAGGTGGTTTTCTTTCCGACGAGATCTATTTGCGACATTTCAATCACCAACTTTCTCTTCTGAATGCGTAACTATTTTGTTGACACCCACCTACGCAGGGAGAAGTGATCATCACAATAAAATAAGATAAATCAGAGCTCGAACGGAAAGATTTAGCTGTTCCTTTTTCCCACGTACCATTCGAGAGTGGAATGGTAGAGAAGTGGTATGAAATCGATGAACCCTTTGCCAGGCGCTTAAGTGTGAATTTCAGAATAACCACGTCGATGTAGATATAGAAGAGGTGTATGTGATACGCGACCAGTGTACGATACCTTGCACGTTCCACTGAACCCATGGATGCCCATTTGAATGTCCCCAAAACAAAACGGAGCCACCACCAGCTTGTCTCCGTCCTGCAGTACAGGTGTCAAGGAGATGTTACCCTGCAAAACGACACATTTGCGCCTTCCCACTGCCTTGATGAAGAAGGTATCGGGATTCATCAGACCATGCAACACTCTGCCAGCGCACTAACGTCTAGCGCCGATGATCACGTGCCCATTTCAGTCGTAGTTGCCGAAGTCGTAGTGTTAACATTGGCACATGCATGGACCGTCGGCTGCTGAAGTCCATCGTTAGGAGCGTTCGGTGCACTGTGTGTTTAGGTACACTTGTACTCTGCCCATCATTACAGTCTGATGTTAGCTCCTCCACAGTTCGCCGCCTGTGCTCTTTTACCAGCGTGACCAGCGTCCGATGTCCGACATCTGCAATGAGTGGTGGCTGCCCAACCCGACGACATCTGGATGTGGTTTCATCTTGGTTTCGCCACGTGTTGAAGACACTCGCCACAGAACTCCCTCAACACTCGACAAGTCGTGCAGTTTCCGAAATATTTGTTCAGAGCCTCCAGGCCATCACAGTCTGCCCTTGTTCAGACTCATACAGATCGCACGCCTTCTCTATTCTACACATGGACAGCACGCTCACTGATACTGCCTGCACGGTGCGTCTGTCTGAGTAGCAGGCATTCCTCGCCAGGTGACGCTGCTACAGCCTGGATGGGTTTATCATCCTCAGTCCGTGGGTCCACATACCTGGACTTCAGGGTTTTATTTTGTAAAGCTTATGAACAATTTCTATCGACCTAAGACCTCTAGTACACGTTTGTGGAAGTTTCATAGTTTCAGTCCATGCCACTAGATTGCACCACAACCTGCTTACAGCACCCACTGAGATGTTTTGAAGACACGGTCGGCGAAATGGCTACACACGGCTCGCGTCCTGAAGGTAATTCAAAATGATACCTTATTGTATATCCTAAATTCACTTTCTTTTTTGCTTTGCATTGTAAAAATAGTCACAAATGTGACTGATATATGTTTTCTCCAAAGTTATCTCTTATTGCGAATACAGTGGACATCGAAAGTCGAAGTACACATACGTGTACTTCAGGTCTCAACCTCAAAGTTTTTCTGTTTACCTTATTCATTGTGAAGTTTTAATAGTTATGAAGTTGTTTCTGGAAATACTCATAATTATCCTACGGTTGAGGCAGAATGTTATATAATTTTTACGATCTCGATTGTTTAAACATCAACAATCAATTTATGGCGTTATTTTCAGTAATCAACGTTGAAGAAATACTGCGGGTACTGGAGGAGAGTGACTTCATTTCACTTTCAGACGATGAGAGTCAACAGTTTTCGGATGAGGAGGCTTTCCCTGAATCTGCTGTCGCTACTGAACACGCAGAAATCGAAATAGAAGACCCTACCACTGAAAGGTCGCAGGGCAGTGGACGTGAACATAAGTTACAATGGACTTGCTCAAAAATGAAAAACAGGGAACCAGGTGAAGATAATTTCGCAAATCTGACGGATGGTGTGTTAAGGGATCCTGCTGAATACCTTTTTGAATATTATGACAAGAATTTTCGGAATGTTGATGCAGAAGAAACAAATCTGTATCATGTGCAAAGTAATAGCAAGAATTTCCTTTGTTGGGGTTGAAATTCTAATGGGTACCCTCAGGCTATCACAAGCCAAGATTTACTCGAGTTGGCTACCTGGCCTGCCTCTCATCTGTGATACTACGGCTCGGGACAGGTGTTTCAAGTTACGAAATAACTTACATTTCGTAAATAATTTACATGATCATGATAGGACTGACAAACTTTGGAAAGTGAGGCCTATGGTTAATTTTTTGAGGAATAAGTGTCTCACCTTGCCACGATCTAAACATCTCTCAGTTGATGAGCAGATGATTCCATTCTCTGGTAGATGTGCGATGAGAGCTTATGTGCCAACTAAGCCTAATCCTCTAGGTTTGAAGTACTTTATTTTGGCAACTTCAGATGGTTTAGTTCTTGACTTCATAATACATACTGCCAAAGGAAGAATGAATGACACTGAATTAAAAGAAATAGGTTTAGGTGTGAGTGTACTTAAGATTTTGATTGTGACAGTTCCAAAAAAAATGGACAGCATGTAATATACAGTGACAGATTTCTTACAGGCACTAAGTCAATTGAGCTTCTCTTAGGCAACTATGTATATCAAACGGGAACTGTAATGTAAAACAGAATTTCTGACGTGGCTTCAAAATTCAAAACTGATTGTGATCTAGACAGAGGTGAATGGAATAAATATGTGAGGGAAGACAAAAAGGTGTGTGCACTTAAATGAAAAGATGATGAGTCTCTTATTTTGGTATTGAGCCGCGAGTTACTTGTAAGCGATGGTCAAAGGCTCAATAAAGAATTATCGATGTACCACAACCAGCTATTCCAAGAGTTACAATTGTAACATGGGTGGTATTGACCTATGTGACAGATTCATGGTCTACTACAGGTAAAATACCAGAACAAGAAAATGGACAATCGGACTGTTTAACGATTTACTACAGGTAAAATACCAGAACAAAAAATGGACAATCGGACTGTTTAACGATTTTACTGATTTAGCTACTATTAATTGCTCGATTATGTACAGAAGAACCTGTGCAAAAGAAGAAGCTCCGAAGTGTAACAGACTGTCCCTAATAAACATCAGACTGAATTTGGCTAATGTACTGATAAAGTGTTCTGATGTCAGAAGTTCTTCACAACTCTCCAAAGAAATAGCCTTGGATGAACAAGAGATCACTGACAGTTCAGGAGAAGACGATGACAATAAATCCAAAAGAAGAAAAGTTGTTTCGATACCAAGGAAGCCAACTTGGTGTGACCAGATTGATCATCTCCCCCAATACGTAGAGGCAAAAAATTCTTCTAAATGTCGCTTTGAAGGTTGCAAATCCCGCACAAGAAACTTGTGCAAGAAGTGTAATGCTTATTTATGTATGAATAAAAACAATTATAATATGTTTTTCAGTGTATTATTTATTTACCTGTTAAGACCTGAAGTTCATATACGAGTACCTCAAACATTTTTGACTGTACAAAAAGTAAAAATACAAATAATGTAATCTTGAATGTAATTATGTGCAAGACTAATAAAAATAACAACAAAACAATTTTCCTCAGTTTATCATCGGGACTCAAGAGGTTATATCGATAATAGGTCGGTTGTCATAATTCTCTGGCTGACCAATGTATATCAAATGCAAAATACACAGGGCATATTCTTAATCACTCGAAATATTTTCTTCCTCTTGTTTTCTTCGCTTCGCATTACTGTCTTCTAAAGTTTATTTTACTCTTAAGACAGTTGTGTAAAACATTAAAATTTCATATAATAGTACACTTCAATATCTATTTTCATTTTACACCCTATCAATCTGAGGTGAATCCAAGGATGACGTTAAACTAAATTTTACGCCTGCTGAAGCTCATATTCTGAAGAATCAGGAAACTCTTTAACAATTTCCGGCCACATTATTGTCCCAGAGAAGTCGTTGATGACAATAGCTTGCCAGTTCCATTTGTCTCTTTTGAGCTTGTTGTAAAACTGTACGATCTTCCCAAACAGTAAAAATCAGAAATTGCCTGGGAACTACGAGAAAAATCTAATAATACAGGACATTACGATAAAATGAAAGTTTGTTCTGCCTATGTTTTTTAGGTCATAGTTTTTTAGCAGCAATGAAGTGTGCAGTACAACAGAAAATACTTTTTCTGTTACGTCAGCTGCATATTTTATAGGCAATTTACATTAATGTCCTCGAGGAACCGAAAAATTGGAAAGAGTACAGCTGTTGAAGACAAACGCGGTGATGCTGTGCAATGCCCCACGAATGTTATTAAGCTGTTTGAGAATCGGGAAAAGAAATCCTGGAAAACAGGAGTAGTTCTGACAAGTACTTGGCAGCAGTTGGCAGTCAGAATTTCTTCTGAATGAAAGAGTTTTCCACTGTGTTTTACTGTGTAGGCTTTCACAAGATGCCCTGGAAAACATTTTCATCATAGTCCGAGCAAATAATTCAGTTCCATATTCCATCAGGTTCAAGACAATTCTACGGCTTATTGCTACGTCACAGTAGTTTCGTCCCAGTCGCTGTTGCAATCACCACACAGAACGCAGGTGTAGGTGAGATAACGTAGTCTCTACATTATCTAGTCACGATAACTGTAAAACAAGTTTAGCAGAAATAAATGTTATGTGATGTATTCCATGTACCACCTTCAGCAAGACATCAGTATGAATGAGAAAGAATTCCTATGTTAACCTACCTCAAAAACTACACTTCCGACGACAGCTTAGAAAGCGTATTGGAAGCATTATTGAACTAGCAATAACCGTCTTATGTGTCAGTGAAAAACATATTTTGGAGTAAGCTTTTAACATCAACCAAACAGCAGAAAAAGGTTTTGTATAAATGAAAAACAGATTTTGGACTCGAAGATGTCAATTCAAGTACTGAAGGGAGGTGCATGGAAAGCAGTCCACAAACTCCTTCACAGTATTCCGTCGCCGGCCGGAGTGGCCGAGCGGTTCTAGGCGCTACAGTCTGGAACCGTGCGACCGCTACGGTCGCAGGTTCGAATCCTGCCTCGGGCATGGATGCGTGTGATGTCCTTAGGTCAGTTAGGTTTAAGTAGTTCTAAGTTCTAGGGGACTGATGACCTCAGAAGTTAAGTCCCATAGTGCTCAGATCCATTTGAACCATTTGAGTATTCCGTCTTGTTACTCTGTCAGGGAAAATTGTATATCTACTCCTGGCAAAACGTTATATATTCTTTTGAGGAAATATTACCGTCAGCTAGAGATATGTGCCACTACAAGATGTGGTAGGAAAAGTATAGGCAAGAGAAATGCAGTAAGGTTATTTTAAAAGGCCGTCAGAAGGCATTTTTTGGCTAATTAAGTTAAGTTGGCTGTTATATAAATGGTAAGCAACTTGTAATTTGTAGAGCATCTGTAGAGAAACATAAAGATGTTAACATGTAGACAGAAGTATGCTCTTTTGTGTCAATAGCGTCTGCAGTTCCCAAATCTCTAGTTCAAACTATCCATCTATACTGCTATTATATCTAGAGCATAATTTACTTAGCATAAAAGTAGCTGTGAAGAAGCTTTGCTCAGATGACTAGGAAAATAAAATGCCATAATTTCAGTGACGAACTTACGAAAATCATCATTTTTAAGTTCTGTCCATAGTGCAGCTACAGCCACAGTGGTTCAAAATGGCACTCGCCACCGAGTTGGCGGTACTTTTTTTTATATTAATGCGTGGTGTCTGTCTGTTCTTTCGGACACGTCCGCCTCGATGGGCTATGAATCCAGCACCTTCAGTGAAAATGCACGAACACGTTCGACTTGTAACGGGAATCTCAAAGTAGCGAGCATGGATGACGTGCATGGGGGCTGCAGATATTTATAGGTGGCGCTATGTTGGAATGTGGGTCAACCGAGGGGCGTACTGGGATAGTTTGCACAATTATGATAAACCTGTGTCTGGGTGGCGAAGAGGTTAACGCAACTCCCTAACGAGCAAGAGGTACTTGGTTGGAAGCCTAGTTTGATACACATTTTCAGTCGGCGCTGCTGACTCCGCGTAAGATCCCGATGTAGCTGACATCATGAGTTCCTTTCTGTTCCTTTCTTTTCTCCTTCCCCCACCTTCTATTTACACAATAGATACCTTCTTTATTCGGGCCTTTAGCTGAACCAAGGGGCAGTTCCATCTCAGACACCCGAGATGTCCATGTCGTTTCTGCCACCCAGAATTATTCCGATTATCAGAAACTGCGAAAGTTTTCCCGTCATTATCTCTTCATTTTATAGACAGTTTAATTGTATAACTACTGTGATTATGGGACAAGCGCATGCGTGTAAGTTGCAAATGCTTTACTTACTGAGGAAAGTATAATGCAACACTCGATCATCACAGTTTCTACGCTGACAATCTGCAGCACCTTTATAAACTTTTACAAACGGATAACGTGCCCAACGCACGTTACAATGAACGTTAATCAAAGTGTTTTTTTATTATCTTCTTCACCTTTTGTTTTCTGATACTATTCACAAAACTAGTTAGATGCAACATGATTCATTCCCACGGCAACTGGTGGACCAAACCATCAGTAGCTAACCTTGCTCAAGATTTAGCCTACGGCTGGTATATCTTTCTTCTCATGCTTACAGGTGTACTGCTTCGGTGTATCGATACATAGAGGCAAATTTTAACAAGAAGTCAAGATCGCTACTGGATACAGAAAGCTGTTGAATTAGTGATTGTCACCCTAATTAAATCGATAATAAAGCGTCAGTTACATGAGGACGAATTACCAGTGTTAATAGGGCAAGAAAAAACTGAATTTAAAATGAAACTTTCAAGAAGACAAGTATACCAGTCGCCAACAGCAGCTGACCTGTTTGTAGAAGCTTTCGGTTTACTGCACCGCTCTACACTACCATCCACTCCAAATGCTGACCGCGCGGGTTAGCTGCGCGGTCTCAGGCGCCTTCGCACGGTTCGCGCGGCTCACCCCATCGGAGGTTCGAATCCTCCCACGGGCATGGGTGTGTGTGTTTCCCTTAGCGTAAGTTAGTTTAAGTTAGGTCAAGTAGTGCGTGAGCTTAGGGACCAATGACCTGAGCAGTTTTCTCGCATAGGATCTTACCACAAATTTCCAAATTTCTAAATGATGTTCCCGATGTGGGGCGTTGAGTGCACAAGGGAATCAAGTCACGATAAGGAAGTTCTGAGAAAAATTTACATAAAGCTTTTTCTGGATAATTGATTACAGGAAAAGTTTACGCCATTTTAAAATGCTTGAATGACGGAAGGTATTTTATATAATGCATTCTAATGATGATGAAGGGTATTTCAACTGCTGCTACATACTACCTTGAATAGAAATGTAAAATTTTATACTTCGTTATTTTGTGCACTTCTAACAACCCTACCACAAGAAAGATCAAAATTTAATAATGATTGTGGTGTTGCTCACGCTGCTAAATACTGCATTTTCGGGCAACAACAAAGTTATTATGTGGCAGGTGTCATTAGAGCAAAGTTATAAAAGTCATTTTATGTAATAATGAATAAACTAGGCACTCATCTTTTCGTGTTTCCCACGCTGGTCTCGTTGTAAAATCATGGTTCAATCGCCGAAAATCTAGTTGGTGATGATTCCAAAGAGGCCTAGGTTTTATTATGCGATATTCAAAAGTTTTATAGAACTGTTTCACAAACCATTCTTGAGGATTAAACCTTTGAAAGTTAGGACAATGGTGATGTAAAAAATAATCAGCACTCCGAATTTAAGTTACACTTCCTTTTTATTGCTTTTGTTGCAATATCACATAACACACAAAACATCACTTCACAATACAAAACATACTTGAAAACATCTTCCTCACTGTTAAAGTTTACATTTAATAAGCTGACTACAATATGCGTCTATCCAACATGACGTCCAAGACTTGACTTTTTCAAGGTCCGACTCTGTAACAACTCACCGCTTACGCGCCCAAGAATCATAGTTACAAGTACGTCAAAGATCATAGTGACAAAAGAAAGAATACACATAAGAATAATATCATTGCAACGCAAACATACCGATGTATCAAAGTACCTCTACAATAATGAAACCAAATCTGAATGTTGTCTCAGAAATATGTCAACTACTTTACAGAAACACAGTAGAATATTGCTGGTATCGAGAGGTTGAGTTGAGGTGCCGTAATGGTTACGTAATGCAAGTACCATTACACACTGAATGTACACTGAGAGGACAAAAGGGATATCGATATGCACATATACAGACGGCTGTAGAGTCGGGTACACAAGGTATAAAGGAACAGTGAATTGGCGCAGCTGTCATTTATATTCAGGTGCTTCATGTGAAAAGATCTCAGATGCGATTATGACCACACGACAGGAATTAATAGACTTTGAACCGCAGAATTGTAGTAGGACCTAGACCCATGTGAGAGTCCATTTCGGAAATCGTTAGGGAATTCAATTGTCCAAGATCCGCTGTACCAACAGTGTGCAGAGAATACCAAATTTTAGGCATTACCTCTCACCACAGACAACGCAGTGGCCGACGACCTTCACTTCACGACCGAGAGCAGCGGTGTTTGAGCAGAGTTGTCACTGCTGACAAACTAACAATGCTGTGTGAACTCAATCAACTTGGTAAATACGACGAACATATCAATTAGGGCAGTGCGGCGAAATTTGGCGTTAGTGGGCTATGGCAGCAGACGACCGACATGAGTGCCTTTTCTAACAGCACGCAGCATCTGCAGCGCGTCTTGTTGGCTAGCAGCCATATCAGTTAGACGCTAGACGATTGGAAACCGTGGCCTGGTCAGCTGAGTCCCAATTTCAGCTGGTAAGGGTTCGAGTGTAGTGCAGACCCCACAAAGCCATGGTTTCAAGTGGCCAACTAGGCGCAGTCCAGCTGGTGGTGACTCCATAACGGTGTCGGCCATGTTCACTTGGGATGGACTAGGTCCTCTGGTCCAAATGAACTAACCATTGACTGTAAATGATTCTGTTTGGCTACTTAAAGACAATTTGCAGCCAAAAAAGACGGAATATTTATGGATTACAGTTCACCATATCACCGGGCGGCAGGTGTTCGCTATTGGCTTGAAGAACATTGTGGAAAATTCGAGGGAATGATTGGCCACCCAGATCTCCCGACATCAATAACATCGAACATTCACAGGACACAGTCGAGAGGTCAGTTCATGCACAAGATCTTACACCTTTAGCAATTATGGACAGCTATCTCTATAGCTGCAGTGATCCTTCAGCGACTTGTTGAGACAATGCCACGTCGAGTTGCTCAAGTGCGACTGGTAAAAGGAGGTCCGACACAATATTAGGAGCTATCCCATTACTTTTCTCACCTCTTTATTCCAATCTTCAGGTTTTATTGAGAAACCAGTACAGCAAATACATCCCTGGAATATATAGTTATAATTTTATTTCCTATGTCTGCTTGTAACAGATTTATCCAAACAGAATTTGTAAGTAGGCTGTTTACGTTTTTATGTTGGTAACGCCACGTAGCGCTCTGTACGAAAATCACTGACTGTGCTGTGTGCAGTCTTTGGCTTGTTTGCGTTGTTGGAATATTTGATATTGTAGTGTTGGGCAGTTGGATGTGAACAGAGCATAGCATTGTGCAGTTGGAGGTGAGCCGCCAGCAGTGGTGGCTGTGGGAAGAGAGATGGCGGAGTTTTGAGAGCAAACAATCTGGACGTGTGTCCATCAGAAAAACGAAATTTGTAAGACTGGATGTCATGAACTGATATATATATTATGACTTTTGAACACTATTAAGGTAAATACATTGTTTGTTCTCTATCAAAATCTTTCATTTGCTAACTATGCCTATCAGTAGTTAGTGTCTTCAGTAGTTAGAATCCTTTATTTAGCTGGCAGTGGCGCTTGCTGTATTGCAGTAGTTCGAGCAACCAAGATTTCTGTGAGGTAAGTGATTCATGAAAGGTATAGGTTATTGTTAGTTAGGGCCATTCTTTTGTAGGGATGATTGAAAGTCAGATTGCGTTGTGCTAAACAAATATTGTGTGTCAGTTTAGCGATGATCAGAATAAGTAAAGAGAGAAATGTCTGAGTAGTTCAGTTTTGCTCAGCTGTTTGAAAATCAAATAACACAAGAGGTTTATCAGCATAGTAATTCATTACTTTTTCTAAGGGGAAGTTTCATATGGCGACCCTGAGAAAGCTACGACGTTTCTGAGATTTGGCTGAGGTTTTATGATGTTATTATTATGATGACAATGTGTATTATGCTGTTGAGGTATGTTTATCATCAATAAGCTGATGAGGACTGTTATTACGTGTTTATATGTATATGAAAAAGGATGTTGGAAACCAAGAATCGTACTTTAAGAGTTATGACTTGTTTGTCCATGCGTGAATGTATCACAAGACTGTTATTCATGAGATTTCGTTTCTACATATTTCTACTGTAATTTTTCGACCTGTGAAACTTTATTGGTATCAAACTGTCACTGTATCGGAAACTGCTGTCGTAAATTTTTGGTAAGAAAGTTAAGTGACCTTGACATAATGCGTTCTGGGCGCCCAGCTGCGCCAGTCGCATAGAGAAAAAGCCGTTAGGTGGAGAAAAAAGAGGCCATTAACCTTGCTATTGACATTCGTTTGTAGAAAGCATCAGAAATATGACACGCTATTACTTGGAAATATATGATTATACTGTGGAGCTCGTACTTTTGTTACTTACTGAAATGCTTATGAATTGATGGGAAATATTCTTACATGTGCACACCTGATTATGACAAGTGTCTTTCTACGAGAGTTGAGAGAATTTCTACTGACTTATGAGATGCCACATGGCTATTGAATAATGTTTTTATGCTTTGCTTTGTACATAGTTGCTTATTTCATTTGATATCTGGTTTCCAGCTGTATTGCAGCATTGGTTTTATAAAATAAAATTAGATGCATTTTCCAATGTAAACACTTTCTGTCTACAGATCTGTTAAATAATAATTTCATGATCCACATTCTTCAAAAAAGGAGCACTTGGAAAGGAAAGAACAATAAGAAGGGACTAATAACAGTAACTGCATACATAATTTTCTTTTCAAGTACTTGATAATTTTTTTTGTAGAATAAGTTGTTCTGGTGCACCACTTTAATGACATGGACGTTAAGATGGATAATAGACATTTCCTTTATCTGCATTGTTGTCTTTAGTGTACTATTTTTTCTGATTGTGGGTTTGTCAGGTTTAGATATCAGTTATTGCATTTGCTGCTACTGTTTGCCAGGCATAATGCTAGTGAATTTCTCTTTGTATTACTCTGTTAAGCCAGTTTTACTACTGATTTTATTCTTGTTTGCTGCACATTTCCTTATATTAGTTGTAATATTGCATTTGCTTGCTAATTTAGATATACTGCTGCTTGCTTTGCCAATTTGCATTTTTTGTCATTGCTGTTCGTGTTAATTGGTTTGTGCTGCTGCATTGCCTCGTCTCTTAGTTTATGCATCTGAGCTTAGTAGATTTAAGTTAGCTTAAAAGGGGGTAGGCTATAAAAGAGAATGAGTTGCAATGAATTGGAAGAAACTTATTGAGAAGTTATACGAAAAAAGTTTGTACAAAACAGGTACTGCACAATGAAGAATAATTATTTTGAAAGAGGATATGAATAGAATACAGAAACCAGGTATAGATAGGACTTTTTGGGAATAATGATGAACGAAGAGAGATCTCCAAGAAGTAAAGAAAGTTTTGTTTGCAAAATACTGCAGCAAAACAAATCCTGTCCTTTCCTTTTGTGTTATTCCGCTTTGTGTTTGTGTACCCTTGTGTATTTGTGTTCTTCCTGTATTTATGTGTTTAGCAAATAAGAGTTACATTGTAGAATTTTTCTATTACTCGGCTACAGTCACTATTATGTGGAATACTGTTATCCTCAAATATAATTTGTATTTATGTTATTTACTTTGTAAAGATGTTTAGACATTATTTTAAAAAGCTATTCTGATCTTTTATGTATTTACTTATGTCATAATTTCTGTAACACTGACGTATATGTTTAATTCTATTCTTTTGTGAAGCCTGTACTACTACAAATGTTATCTGTATTGTTTTGTTCTTTAATGATGTATTTTGTACCTTTGTAATTGTATTCTTATGTTGTAAATTTATAATTGTATAGACACTAGTTCTTCAAATTAAGTTCCATTTCACTGCACACGTTTCTGTTGGTCATAGTATATGCACAATATGTGGAAAAAGGGGACTGTTAGTGCTCGCACGTGTGTTGATAATTCAGCAAGGGACTGGTTAACAGCATTGTTGGTTCTAAGGGCACCAAAAAGTTTGTGAGTGCACAAGTGGTGGTTTATGGACTTGCTATATTTCCGCAAGACGCTTCGATGGTGATTGTGCACCTGCACAGTCGCAAGAGATGGCTTCTGGCCGTCTCTACAAGGACTGCAGTGGATCTGCACCTCTGGTGACCCACCAATACCATAATCTCTACCAGGACTATAGTGGGACTGCTCTGTGATGACATACCTACCAATATTCTTCAAACCTTCTACTGACTCTGCTGTGGGTTTACTCTATTGCGGCCCATTACCTGTCTGCATGTCAGAGCACTGTCTTTCCATTGGAAGGACAACTCTACTTCCTCAAGACTGCATGAAAATCCACTACTTCTGTGTGCATTTTCTTTTACTGCTCAGACTTTGAGAAAAAAGAAAGAAAACTGTAATTACTATTGTGATGAATGATCAGGACTGTCTTTATGAGTACAATTTTTGCTTTTGACCAACATTGTATCAATAAGTGTCTGCATTTGATATTTTTGTTATTGTATTTATGAAACATTTTATCAAATCATTATTGGCCACTGCCCAAAACAACTTGTAAAATTTTTTGTGGGGAGCATGGGGGGTATGTAAGTAGGCTGTTTAGGTTTTTATTTTGGTAACGCCACATAGCGCTCTGTATGTAAATCACTGACTGTGCTGTGTGCAGTCTATGGCTGGTTTGCAAAATGGTTCTAATGGCTCTGAGCACTATGGGACTCAACTGCTGAGGTCATTAGTCCCCTAGAACTTAGAACTAGTTAAACCTAACTAACCTAAGGACTTTACAAACATCCATGCCCGAGGCAGGATTCGAACCTGCGACCGTAGTGGTCTTGCGGTTCCAGACTGCAGCGCCTTTAACCGCACAGCCACATCGGCCGGCTGCTGGTTTGCATGTTGGTATTTTCGCTATTGGCAGTTGGGCAGTTGGATGTGAACAAAGCATAGCGTTGCACAGCTGGATGAGAGCTGCCAGTAGTGGTGGCTGTGGGAAGAGAGACGGCAGAGTTTTGAGAGCGGGCGATCTGGACGTGTGTCCGTCAGAAAAACGAAATTTGTAAGACTGGATGTCAAGAACTGATATATATATTATGACTTTTGAACACTATTAAGGTAAATACATTGTTTGTTCTCTATCAAAATCTTTCATTTGCTAACTATGCCTATCAGTAGTTAGTGCCTTCAGTAGTTAGAATCGTTTATTTAGCTAGCGCTATTGGCGCTCGCTGTATTGCAGTAGTTCGAGCAACGAAGATTTTTGTGAGGTAAGTGATTCATGAAAGGTGTAAGTTATTGTTAGTCAGGGCCATTCTTTTGCAGGGATTATTGAAAGTCAGATTGCGTTGCGCTAAACAAATATTGTGTGTCAGTTTAGTGATGATCAGAATAAGCAGAGAGAGAAATGTGTGAGTACGTTCAGTTTTGCTCAGCTGTTTGAAAATCGAATAACGTAAGAGGTTTATCAGCACAATAATTCATTAATTTTTCTAAGGAGAAGTTTCAAGTTATACAATATAGACTCAAAGAAAAATGTATTTACTTTCGTCTGCTTGCTCTTGAAAAACCGAGGATACTCTTGTGGTAATGTCACACAGTAGGATTTTGAAAAATGGTGACACACAGCCGCAACATGTAAACGCTCCATGTCCTTTCCCTTCGCGTTTGTTGCTGTCGACGTTAGGAGCGCCCTGCTGTTTGCTATAAAATTATGTAATGGGATGGCTGGGGTTGTCCATTAAGTCATTTTCCTCACATGACATATCAAGGTATAAGGAGATTGTGTTTCATACTGTAACCATCTCATAGTCAGTCAGTTCATGACGTAATAAACACCAATTTTTGCTGTTAGTTACCGAATTCTCCAAGTTTCCAGTGTGTATGAAGTCTGAGAATTTCATTTCAATGGTATCACATCTGGGGGACGTTTACTTTGCTGATCTAATGCTATTTTCCATTGGCATTCTTCACTAAACCAAAATCAGAAGTGCTGGGTAAGTGATAATGTCTTGAAACCAATAATTTATTATCAGTGGCTGAGGCTTCACATTCGGATCTTGATATAACTTCATGAAAAACAACTAAATTTTAATGATCCTGTTTTTGCCGGTAAAATAGTCTAAATGTAAGATTATTTTAATTTTTGTAGAGGATAGATACTCTTACAGATCTCACTCCAATCCGTAAGAGATATATAAAGCTAATGTCCTTAGGATTTCCGGAACCAACTGAGGCCTTATAATTGGACCTGAGTTAACAAGTTTGTAAGGCATCTGGATTTTATGGACCTTACATGAGCTTGATCCATAACGGCAGGACGATACAGTGTCAGATCATCAGAAAATAATAATTATATTATATCATAAAAGGCAATTGCAGTTAATCTCATCTACTGAAAATTAAAAAAAGACATATCTACCGTATATGGACAGGCATGAACAAACAAGTTAAAATGAAACGCATTTTGTAGATGAACTGAGCAGGTGGTTAATGATATTATAAAACTCCCTATTAGCAAAATAACAGCGAGATTCAGCGCAGAAAGGGATAAAGCCAGAAGAATACATTATTCCTTTCATTGTAAATAAGGCCAAGATTGAGTGTAAGTGGCTGCATGTCATTAACAGGGGTAGGCTGGGATCCAGCAAGAAAAATAAAATTGTATTCACCTCTAGCGAGATGGTGATTGGCTGAAGACATACTTCTCATGGCAGACCACACAAGTGTGTCGAAATAAGCGAGGACGTTGAGATCTTTGCTTTCTGCGAAGTGAGGACGATATGCTTCATGTATTGTGGCAACAGATAGCAAAGCGGTAGTAATTAATCCTGGAGGAATTATTGCACATCGCTCCGACCCATTATTTTGACTAGGGAAAGATTAATGTTCTACGGAATGCAGGATAGTTGCGACTGAGTGAATTCAGTCAAGATCAGAGTAGGGAATTAGCATTTCAGATCCATCATGGAGACAACACTGTCGCAGATGCCACTTGGTAAAGTACCATCATGCATTAGACCACAGTAAGTGATGAGTCTAGATTTTGCTCACTCCAACTTGCATACGCTTTAACCATTGAATATCAAAAGCTAGGATACTAACCTACCCTCACAATGAATACATGAGAATTTTTTTCATTGCTTAAAAAAGTACATTTATTCTCCACCAACTCAGTACATGACCAGCTACAACAACATAGATTTAAATGAGCTGATGAGGATTTTTAATGATCTTTCTTTCCAGTGATAAAAAATTTTCATGTGCGGAGATAACGATTTTAATAATCGTCATTTCAATATGTCCAAGAATTAAATATTTTGTTATGGATTGTCAAAAGTAACTGAACATGATTGTTGTTTACCAATTGACCCCTGAAAGCAACAGTTGATTAATTGTATGTAGAATAAAAAAGAAGGGAATAGCTGTGTTGTTTTTCTAGAATAGACCACAAACTTTCAATTTTATTAATTCATGCATTGTAGGTACATGACAGCAGCATTTCTAACGATTTTTATTACGGTCCGCACCTGATATTAGTCACCTTACAGGGCCAGGGTCATACTTATTTAGAATGTCTGTTTGACACCCTGGGCTTCAGAATACAGTTCAGTCGTTTTGTCCATTTGTGCGCTAAGTGGAAAGCTATGTTTGCACACATTAGTACACTCACTGTGCAGATACAACGATCAGACATATGACAAGTCACTGAAGATACAGGTTTTTCCAATTGTAATCAGTTTCTAGAAGAAAGTAAATGCATTTGCTCTTCATTCATAATCATCAGTCCGCTTCAGTTAGAACTTACATACTGACAAACCAAGCCATAGAAACTGTTAGAGTGGGAATGTTCCCCCCTTGTGCTCTAAACAAAAGACTTCTTCTCTCCATGCTCAGCATTGCCGTCACTCCTAATGATGTTATTCAAAATACCTGGATTTGAACCTTTTATACTAAGAAAACAGCTTCATAAACAGTAATCAGAAGATGACCAAAAATGTACTTGATTCCCTTGTGCTCTGAACGCCACATATGTGGATGACACATTCGTCGTCAGGACAGATGGAGAAATCGAACTTCGCCGTTTCCACCAGCATTTAAACCAATAACAAAACAAAATACAGTTCACGGTGGAAATCTAAAAGGAGGGAATGTACTTGTACATTTTCTCACTATTAAAGTCTATACGAAACATAAAAGGAAACTCATACACAGAGTTCATGTGGCAGACAAGTAGTGGACAGGTACCTGAACACCATGTCCTGCCGCCACTCAAAAACAAAAGATACCTTAAATGTATTCGCAATTGCGAATATGGACAACCATCAGCTGCGTAATGGAATGGCAGCAATGAAAATTTGTGCCGGACGGGGGCTCGCTTATCGCGAGCAGTCGCCTTACCATTTGGCTATCTCTGCAAGAGCCACAGCCTGACTCAAACTTCCGAATGTTGTCAACCATCCATCTACAATCTGTACTCGTACATTCATTATGTACATTCCCGTACAGGTGAGATATTTTACTTGAATGTCGCTTGCCCGGTGAGTGCAGATAAATACGATATTGGAGTATTGGCAGTTGGGAACTTGGGCAACCATCAGTATTTGCTCATGCATGTATAATTCAGAATAACACAGCCATTACAATATCGTATCAGACAAAACAAAGGAATTCCGCATTTTATACAGCAATCACAAGACCCACTGAATCAATGGCACTGATAGCCTGGGGGGTGAAGTAAGAAAGCTATGAAACATTTTCGGGAAAATGACAGAAGTGAATGTACCGCAAGGAAAGCTATCACTCCAGGAGTGCACGAGCTTAGCTACGATAATGGACCGGCTTGTATAAGTGAGATGGAGCACTCCATCAACACACGTCTTGCAGAGAGTAGGAGATGCATATGGCTTGGTTGGCATACTAAAACGCCTGTGGAAGAACAACTGTGATATGCCAATACAATCAAACAAGCTCTTGTTTTAAATATACTGCTGTCTAAAACTAAGCGAGAAATGAGTGATGCTTTCAAGATAGCTAAGGAGCCATCCAATATGAACTGTGACAAGGTGTACACATACTCGCTGTCTTGGCTGACAATACTTACAAGCCAGTGAGCTGACTGTGCTAGCGGAATCGCCCAGTTAACGTTACACTACAGGCAACTGCGAACACTGAAGAATTGCAGGCACCACAGACCATTACGTAAGAAGCACCACGACGGTAGCTTTCGCCCTATTCGCCAATGACAATCAATAAAAACTCACATAAAATTTCCCAGTAACAGCAGCTAAAACCCCTAGCCCTTGATTCTGTCACCCAGTCAAAACATAGTACGCCATATCTTCAAATAATAAATGTGAAGCTGCAAGTAGACACCATGGTGAAAGTTGCCTACAATAGCAGCCAATACGTTAGTGATTTTACCACATATGACTCAGGCACACACGCAGAAAATTTTTGTTAAAGTGGGCTCTCATAATTTTATTATTACTCTGTAAAGAACCATTTGAGACCCGGGTCCCCAATACCAAAATACTCAGAAAATATCCCTGAACAACCCCCTATATTTCAACGATGGTTTAAGACTTAACTCTGTTTGTGTCCTTTCAATTTCAAGTACATCTGGTTGAAATTACTCAGAATGTTTATTGTTCAGCTGTACGAGTCCTATAATTAGTTGTGTGAACCTAAACCGCAGATACCTATCTATTTCAACTCTTGAACATAGGAAATCCATCATTTACATGATGAAATGCTTATATTGTATGTTCATACTGAATAGGTGTCCTATACTTTTATTTATCGAATGTGTTTTACGTGTTTTCTATCACATTTTTATTATATGTTATGTTATTTCATTAAAAAAACAGAATGTGACGTTGATCACAGACTAATTATTTGGGAAGGTTATGTTATATAACTGAAATTATGATTGAGTATTACAACAAAGAGATGTTAAAAGGAGTCATCCATACTAGGTGTCTTCACAGTTTAGTATTGACCATAAAATAAAAACAGACATAACTGTAAAAAATTTATTTTGGAATAACATCATTGAACGAAATCATACTTTCAGCAGTGCTCTGCAAGTTTAAATTCTCACAAATGGCATTCATACATCAGTATTATACACAACCAATGTTAACTAACAGTAATTTGGGTTCAGTGAATTCGCTGACCAATAAATCCAGATGATGTAACTATAAAAATTCCTCGATTTTTTTGTTTTGTTTTTCATAGCAATCTTTGCATTTTACAGTTGAAACAGTTGGAGTATTTTTTGAAATGTAATGGCTGGAAGCGTATCTATGGGGAATGAATTTATAAAGTGATATCAGAACATGTCTGTTCTAGCGAGTAGTTTTACACATTTGTTTCTGTGTTGCTCAAGATAGAAAGCATTCTGAGGCATGCACTGAAGGGAAACAGAACCTCTAGTGGTAGCCACCCTTGACAACTTTACGGCCAAAGCCCTTGATGACCAGCTCCGCTATATCCCGGACAAACCCACCATCAGAGCTGTCAGAGCTACCAGATCTACCAGGGATACTATCGCAGTCAGAGCAACCAGAGCTGTCAGAGCTACCAGAGCTACCAGATCTACCAGGGATACTATCGCAGTCAGAGCAACCGGAGCTACCGGAGCTACCGGAGCTACCGGAGCTACCTGAGCTACCGGAGCTACCAGAGCTACCAGAGCTACCAGAGCTACCGGAGCTACCAGAACTACCAGAACTACCAGAGCTGCCAGAGCTGCCAGAGCTCCCAGAACTGCCGGAGCTGCCAGGGCTGCCTCCAAAACCACCAAAACTCACAGGATGGCTTCCAAAAGTGTAATCAACTGAGCTGCCAGATGAATAGCCAGTTCTTGGATATCCTGCTCCACTGTTAACTAAGGAACCAGAGTCAACGTCAGCACTGCCTACATGTCCAATAGGACCACCTTCATGTCCAGCACCTCTGTAAAGTCCATTGTAGCCTCCAGCTCCACCAACCAGGCCAGGACCAGGAACTCCATAACCAACTCTCACTATTCCAGTTCCACCACCACTTCCAGGTCCCCAATGGCTATTTGTAGAGTCATGACGTTGGAAGCTACCAATACCAGGGCTGGCTATACCACTAATTCCTGTTCCGCCAATAGGTCTATGTATTTCTTGTCCAAAACCTCCTCCATCAGATCCACTATGACCCAAATATCCTCCAACAAATCTCATACCAGCAGATCCAGATGAGAAACCATGAGAGACTCCAGAGTATCCTTCTTTAGTCCCAACAGTATCACCTGCTTCACCAGCTCCCACACCATGTGCTGTACCACTAGGACCATTGTGGTCTAACAAACCTCCTACTCCACCAGCGCCACTGTGACCAATTCCGCCAAATTTTGGTCCACCTCCAATACCGCCAACTCCTCCATAGCCTCCTGAGATACCAACAGTAGAACCTGTGCCTTCAATTCCAGTGGCACCTGGGCGAGAGCCCCAAGGTCTACTGCCAAATAAACGGCTGTCAGATACAATTTCATGTCCACCACCTATTACTGTGGGTCTACCAACCAAGCCTCCATGTCCAGCAGTTATTCCTGCAAGTCCACCACCTAAGCCTCCAAGCCCACCAGTTAATCCTCCAGGTTCACCGCCTAAGCCTCCATCAGCTATACTCGAATATTGACGTGCCACATCACCATGTTCACCTGCTATTCCTCCATGTCCGCTATTTCCTCCTAATACACTTTCTCCAAGAACAGTTTGTACAAATTCAGTTCCTCCTGTTCCAGGGTTGCCTCCTACACCACCTAGTCCCAGTACACCACGTCCTATGCCACCAGATCCAGCTCCAAGACCACCTCCAATGGCTCCCACACCATCTGTGTAGTGTCTGTATCCTGTTCCGTGTCTTCCAATTTCGCTAATGAATCCACCATGCTCACCAGCTCCTATTCCATGAGATCCAGCTCCAGGGAACGGTGCTCCCAAATACCCTGATGCTGACTCTGAACTAGACCCTGAGCTGCTGCCACCTGTTAGGACAATCACAGAGTTAGACAATTGATTTCAACACGAAATAAAGATTGAAACAAGAAAAAATGTATTACTTTCCTTCTCATAGCATTAAGTTTTTCTTTGTTTTGTGGTTGAAGTAAATGAAAGTTGAATAAATATAATTGAAATATCACATAGGTCATTTGTTCAGCGATATACTCAATATCTTTTGCATCATAGCTAAAATATATATTCAATACAACACCCAAATATAAGGAATGGATAAAATAAAATTAAATGTCAAAGAGAAAGCTATTCCCCTATGTGGCGATATTATTTGTAAATTGAGCAATGGCTGAAACCAATCCAACTGCTGTAAGATACGTGTTAAACAAATGTTTTACGTTGTGGAGATTGACATGTAGATCGTGATCGTTACTAAAAACAAATAAATTAGAAATTATAAAAACTTTCAAATGTGTATAAAGGTACATTAAATATAGTGGACAGTTAGAGAACCAATTACGACATTACTGCTCTTTACCTTATATGGACATATGATAATAGTGGTTTAGACGTTTTCGGTTGTTTATTGAGGGAGGTGGACACATATTTTAGACGCTAGAATCTTTTTTGAGAGGAGGAGCTTCAGTTCCATTCCACATTCCTGTTGAAGTTTCACAACTTTCTTATCCAATCTTCGAGTTACCCGTAATAAAGGAGCATAAGTATTTGACACCCAGCGAACAGCGGGATCATTAGCTCACGTGGGTCAAGGGAGGGAAGGAAATTGGCTGTGTCCTCTTTCAAAGGAACCATATTTGTGTGTTAGTATGAGAAACAGGGGAAACCTAAATCTGGAAGGGCGCACAGAGACATGAACTATGAACCATTCTTAATGCATATCTGGTGGTATAGCTACTATGCAACCTCGCAAGAGTTAAGGTATATTTCCCAGTTGGCCCTGTCATTTAAATGGTGCTGTAGCAACAAGAGACCTACACCAATGTTTTTGCAAGTTGGAGAGTGTGCAGTAATTAATGAAGTGTTGTTCTACATTTCGGTCTTTTTTCTTGATGGCTTGCTCACATACTTCTACGAAGTTCCTAAGGACAGAAGAACACGAGGCAAACAGATATCCTGTGTTAGGAGTTTGTTGACTGCTCATAGAGTGTTTTTAAGTATGGAGTGTAAAACCAGACCCAACGGTGTTAATGACTGTGTCATATGACTCTGACAATACGTTTCGAGTATTTATGCCTCCATCATAAGGTGAACTGAATTACTGTTGGTACATTATAAACGTCGATTTTACATTACTGGCCATTAAAATTGCTACACCACGAAGAAAACGTGCTACAGACGCGAAATTTAACCGACAGGAAGAATATGTGATATGCAAATGATTAGCTTTTCAGGGCATTCACACAAGGTTGGAGTCAGGTTAAGGAGCCACGGGGCCTGCACCATACACGTCATTCGGCTGCAAACACACACAACTTTTCTCAGACTTGAACTTTTCTTTACATTAACTGCATCCACATGATTACTGTGGGATTCACACTGTGGTGTTTGGCAAATCGTTCGTAAAACTACACTGCTCACCATTAAAATTGCTACACCATGAAGATGACGTGCTACAGACGCGAAATTTAACCGACAGGAAGAAGAAGCTGTGATATGCAAATAATTAGCTTTTCAGAGCTTTCACACAAGGTTGGAGCCAGTGGAGACACCTACAACGTGCTGACATGACCAAATTTTCCAACAGCTTCCTCATACACAAACAGCAGTTGACCGGCGTTGCCTGGTGAAACGTTTTTGTGATGCCTCGTGTAAGGAGGAGAAATGCGTACCATCACGTTTCCGACTTTGATAAAGGTCCGATCGTAGCCTATCGCCATTGTGGTTTATCGTATCGCGACATTGCTGCTCGCGTTGGTCGAGATCCAATGACTGTTAGCAGAATATGAAATCGGTGGGCTCAGGGGGGTAATACGAAACGCCGTGCTGGATCCCAACGGCCTCTTATCACTAGCAGTCGAGATACAGGCATCTTATCCGCATGGCTGTAACGGATCGTGCAGCCACGTCTCGATCCCTGAGTCAACACATGGGGACGTTTGCAAGACAACAACCATCTGCACGAACAGTTCGACGACGTTTGCAGCAACATGGACTATCAGCTCGGAGGCCGTGGCTGAGGTTACCCTTGAAGCTGCATCACAGACAGGAGCGCCTGCGATGGTGTACTCAACGACGAACTTGGGTGCACGAATGGCAAAACGTGATTTTTTCGGATGAATCCAGGTTCTGTTTACAGCATCATAATGGACGCATCTGTGTTTGGCGACATCGCGGTGAACGCACATTGGAAGAGAGTATTCGTCATCGCCATACTTGTGTATCACGCGGCGCGATGGTATGGGGTGCCATTGGTTACACGTCTCGGTCACCTCTTGTTCGCATTGACGGTACTTTGAACAGTGGACGTTACATTTCAGATGTGTTACGACCCGTGGCTTTACCCATCATTCGATCCCTGCGCAACCCTACATTTCAGCAGGATAATTCACGGCCGCATGTTGTAGGTCCTGTACGGGCCTTTCTGGATACAGAAAATGTTCGACTGCTGCTCTGGCCAGCACATTCTCCAATTCTCTCACCAATTGAAAACGTCTGGTAAATGGTGGCCGAGCAACTAGCTCGTCACAATACGCCAGTCACTACTCTTGATGAACTGTGTTTTCGTGTTGAAGCTGCATCGGCAGCTGTACCTGTACACGTCATCCAAGCTCTGTCTGACTCAATGCCCAGGCGTATCACGGCCGTTATTACGGCCAAAGGTGGTTGTTCCGGGTACTGATTTCTCAGGATCTATGCACCCAAATTGGGTGAAAATGTAATCACACGTCAGTTCTAGCATAATATATTTGTCCAATGAATACCCGTTTATCGTCAGCATTTCTTATTGGTGTAGCAATTTTAACGGATAATAGTGTATGCATGACCTAAGTACCCTTCCATCATCACAGTGATACTGTCATTCTTTTCTGAAAAATTCGATTGATAAAAAGCAACCAGTAATTTAATTCACCTGACGATTGATACAAAATATTCTTAAACACGGTGTAGAATTACGCAGAAAAATTTGTGGTTGGTTTCCGCTGAATTTGACTTATCACAACATGATCTCCCTTGTGCTCTATAGCAACCAATATATTTCATTTCGAGACGAGAAGATATATCTGGTACATTACATCATCCGACTCTGTGACTGTGGGAGCTATGGATTCTTTATGTTAAGGGTAACCAAAAACGCTTTTGAAATGCTATGGAAAGTCGGCACAGCTTTTGATTTCAGCTGGAGCAATGTGTAAAGCTTACTTTACCCTAGGAACAAACCTGAACAATATTATAGACTCAGTAAGAGCAGCATACTTTATGGGAAAACGTGCCAGTAGCTAAGCAGAGCCTTAGAAGGGCCTACACCCCAGGCACAATATACTCACGTGGAGTAATCCATCATTAATATTCTCGCCACGTAACACGACCTAGAGCCATAACGACGAGCCACTGTAGTGGTGTGCGCACTCACCTGCTCCGTATCCTGCCTGGCTGGCGCTGTGGCTTCCAGACGCTGAGCCACCAAGGCCTCCCAGGGAGCCGGCGGAGGAAGACGACGCAGAGTGGCTGCTGGAGCCTGAGCCCGAGCCTCCAGCGCCGTACGAGGAGGAGCTGCTGCCCGACTGGCTGCCGCTTCCAGGGCCGCCGCTGGACGACGACCACGAGTATGATGAGGATTTGGAGAAGCTGCCCGAGCCCGTACCAAAGTTGCCATATCCGGGATTCAAGACTGTGCAGACAAGAAATACACACTATCAGCAGCTAAAGTAAACTAGTATTACTTAGTGATATTTTAAAATTGTTCCTGTCCCTCAAGAAAACAGTCCTTCACCGTACGAACTGTCTGATCCAGGTTTTAACCTTGAGGAAGTTTCTGTTGACGTTGGAGGACAAAAGACTCCACAAAACGCGTCAGTTATCGCCGTAACTCTCTTACACATGCACAGATATCCGAACACACGCGGGACTTTGTTGTTAGTGAGCCGTGGTAAAAATTTGCTGTTTTGAAGAGCGAGCTGCAGCGTGTAGTGTGAAGCAGTCGCCCTCCGTACCGAGCGAAGTGGCGCAGTGGTTAGACACTGGACTCGCGTTCGGGAGGACGACGGTTCAATCCCGCGTCCGGCCATCCTGATTTAGGTTTCCCGTGATTTCCCTAAATCACTCCAGGCAAATGCTGGGATGGTTCCTCTGAAAGGGCACGGCCGACTTCCTTCCACATCCTTCACTAATACGATGAGACCGATGACCACGCTGTCTGGTCTCCTTCCCTAAAACAACCAACCAACCAACCATCGCCCTCCGTTTCTGACGGTGGCGCCGCTATCGCAATCGCACCTTTGGTGTCTCCCTCTGGTGGAAAAGGGGAAAGGTTGCCTCTTCACGTGCATTTAAGGGGCGCGACAAGCTCGCTAGTAGAGGACATTCGAAGCCAGTTAATCTGTTAGTCTGAGTCAGTCGGAGGCAGTTGGTCAGCGAAGGCAGTCTGTCAGTCTGGGCGAGTCTGGTCAGTTGGTCAGCCAAGTTAGTCTGGGTCTGTCTCTCGTCTGCATTGGTGAGGCGGTTAGTGTCTGTCGGTCGTCCGGAGTGCTAGTATGTCTTACGGCGTCAGTCTGCTCGAGTTTGTTCAGGCAATGGGCATTGGTGGTTGGATCGATCGGTTGGTCGGTCGAGCACTGAGACACAAGATGACTTGTCCGCCTGGAGCGTCGGCGCATGTGAGGTCGCCAAGTGAGGCCAGTGGCCGCGCCGTATAGCGAGGCGTAGTGGCTTCGCGGCCGACACGAGAGCAACAGGAGTCAACCCACGACGTCGGTCTGGCCGGCGCGAGCTGCGATGCCGTGAGACGGGACATCGGCGCTCCTTTCTGCGTCCGTTGAAGCGGCTGGCAGCGGACGGTTCGGGAGAGCGTTTTGGGGATACTGCGTCAGGTCTTTGCCAGAAATCGCAGTTATTAGAAGGTAAGTGATTAGTGATATGTCGTTTCAGTTATTTGTTAAATTCTACTTGTGTTCTTGGTCAGTCTCTCGTCCCCAGCTTGCTCGCATGTCTCTCGTCCGCATTTGTTAGGCAGTTAGTGTCTGTCTGGCTGTCTGTCGGTCTGCCGTACGTTAATAGCTGCCTCTGTCATGTTTGTCGGATTCGGTGTTAACGAATTTATTGCTTAAAGGCCGAATTCTTGAAATATGTTTTTTTATCTTGCCTATCATCTTGCGAGGTGGTGTATGTGTAATGTAGAACATGTTGTACCTTTTATGTAAGTCTACATTTATGTTCCTTTTTTTAATAGTAATTTTAGGTTATAAGGTTGCTACCCTTCCACCGTAAGAGTCCTTAAAAAAATCAAATTGCACTTTCGGTGGCAAATAATTTGTGTGTTGTACCATTTCCATCCCTCTTACGGGCTGCATAGTTTACATGTTTGTGTGAGTTGTTAAAATTTTTTTTAGTTTAAGGTAATCTGGTGTGCTACAGATTTGCACCAGTGTACTCTATCAGAGGTTGTTGTGAGCGGTCATGACTACGGCCGTGTTGAAAGGGAGCAGGCAAGCTTCTCAGCCCGAAGGCTCATACTGTTAATATTGTTCTTCCTGCCTCTAAGTAAAATTGTAACTTGATATTTCGAGGGTGGTTTTCTGCTTATAATTTTAAATCTGTTTTAAAACCTTTAGGAATAAAATTCACATTTGTTAGAAGTAATTTCATTTTCCATCAGTTACTTCCTGGAAAAGTACTTCCACGCACACGTAGTATGATTAAATGTGTTAATGTTCTTGATGAATCGCTAGTAAATAAAGTAAATTCTTTAAGAAAAGATTTTGAAATTAAATTCACTGTTCAATTAGGTCTGGACGTATTGTCCAAGAAACAAGTAAAACTAGATCAAATTCTCCAATTCCATCCTGTGTTAGCGGTGGGTTTCTCTTAGTCTTAAGGATAATTCCGAAATTTGAAATCCCCCCCAAATGTTCCCAACTAGAACTCTTTCTGTGCCACTATAAGCTCTCCTGGAATTTGACTAAAAAGAATAAACCTTTGGGATGGGGAGTAAAACATATGTATTAAAAAACTACATACATTGCACATGTCGAACAAGTCATCGATTCATCTCTATTTCGAGAAAATACACTACACCATAATATTTTTGATTAGTATATTTTATCTTAGAAATATATAAAACATAGCACATATCCTTCAGTTAAAACTTCCGGGGTGAGAGGCCGTGGTCGATGTATAAAACTGATTCCTGACGTTTCGTCTCCAGCTACGGGAGACATTGCCACCAAGGTTTGAATGGGTGTAGCATTTATAGAGCGTCTGGGACAACCGAAAAATCGGACGCAGTAGAGCATGTCTTTCGAGATGAGAACCAAGAAATGAAATTCAGTGAGACGAGCGTTTTAGCAAGGACATCGCATTATCATCCATGTATGTGTAGAGCAGCAATACCATCATAATTTTAATAGAGAAGAAGGAGGTTTGAAGTAAGATGAAATATGAATGTTGACTTCGTGCCGAAAGAATGACAACCGATTATTTTTAATCTGAATTGACGATGCCATCCAGAGATTACACACAGGCGGCTCACGTGAAGTACGTTTGTGCCCTCTATGCGCTCTATAAACGCGATAGGCCTTCAAGCCTTAGTGGCAGTATCTGTTTTACCTCAGAAGATGACTCCTGTAGCTGGAGACGAAACCTTAAGAAGCAGATTTATACTTCGACCACGGCAAACAGCCCGGAAGTTTTGTTTGAAGACGTCGGACCCGAAATTCTACATTCTATGAAGAGCTCATATCCCCCGGTTTTGATCATGATTTTCATGTGGTGTCTTTGAATATAATGCAGCTGCCGGAGCTGGTACGTCCCTCAGAGAACGCATAACTAGGAACCCTTTACTGAAGTTCCAGCTTCCTGGCAGCTGCCTGAAACGAACTGATCTGTTCAATGGACTGGATCTCAAACAGCCCCCTCTGCCCTTTGAGGTAGATAATTTTTTTAAAGGTGTACTTGCATTGACTGTGGCGCAAAATATTATTGTGGAATAAACATAATTTTTTGTTACTGAAACCGTGGCAAGTATTTCTGTAGTTCATCTGACTAAGATAGATTGGGCGCAATTGCACATATGGATGCTTCCTGAGATTACATCAGTTACGAAGGAGTATGGATTTTCGTTACGCCAGCCAGAGCAGAAGATATGAGAATCACCTTCACTAAGATAGAAGCATTTGAGTTTTGAACGCAGTGTTAGTTGCCTGATAGGTCAAATGTCAATTACTTTTTGAGAGTTGCATTGAACTCGACGTATCAGAGAGTCAGTCATGGACCTTAACAGAGTGGTAGCTTAGTTGTATGATGTGGAGTGGAGATGATTGGATGGTTGAGAGGGGATTAAGGGACTAAACAGAAAGGTCATTAGTCCCTCAATCCAGGGATAGTTCATCCAGAATTAGTGAAGCCCATGAAGGAAGTGTTCTGATGATTAAACTGTGTAGGAGCAGTAAGACCGAGGTATTGAAGATCATACTGATGCCAGAACTGTAAAGGAATTTACGGAGAAGTATATGTATTGGCAGTATATGGATTGGGGCAGTAAGTAGGTCAGAGCAGATGAAGGGTCTCCAAAGGTTCATTCATCCATTGGCCCCACCATGCAGCCAACCCCCGCCAGCCCGATTTAGGACAAAGACAGTTACATGGCAGATAATGTTTTCTAGCTGTAAAATTCAGAGCAGGCTAAAAATGTATTGGACATCGCTTGGATCAACAATAATAAAAACAAGAGGAGAGAAATACGCAAGACAGAAGCAGTCCCGGATGTACGACATTTGCGAACCGGGCAGAGATATTATAGTGGTGCCTGACACCCTCCCCCAAACCCCACTCCTGGAGCGTTCGAGATAGGACGTCAAAAATTTAAAAAAAGTCGATTTTTAAAAAATATCTTCATTTTGCAGCGCACATCTTTCTGAAGTGCTTGATATATAAAACACATATCTACGAGGGAATGTAAGACATTATTTGGTCTTAAGAGTGCCCAAGTACAGTGTCACACGTCTTCACACAGCGTTCTTCTACTGCACGTCACTGTATTTCCCTCTGTGAAATTCAGGCGGATATACTTTGTAAATTGTAATGGAAGGCTACATTCAGCACAGTGTAAGTTAAAATGTCCTGTGGTTCCTCTCCTGCTATCAGTCGGCAATCGGTCAGTTTGACATCCTACACCCCTAGAAATAAAAAAAAGAACCTCAGAATTAATGCTGGGTGGTATTATTTGTGACGGGGTGAAAAAGAAACTTTTCAAAAAATTTGCACTCTTTATTGCCAGTTAATTAATAACTTTTTCTTTTGTGTGACATTACATTAAATATAGAAAGATCAAACCAGTAAAGACAAGCCAGTACACATTCCTTCAATCATTAGGTCCCAGCATTTTTTCTCTCTAATCTTGATACAGCTTTACAAGGAGCACTTTTCTTTCTGCGAAAGAATCTATTACCTATCAAAGTTCGTCAAACGTTTTGCTACATGAAAACTCAAAATGTCGTTGTCTAATACTGAAAAAGTTGTTAGCACGAATAGTACCCAAGACTGATGTGGTTTCTCGACTTGGTTGTGTCTATTTCGTCACTGTCTGCTAGATAAAACGAAACAGCTCTTTGTATTATTGCAAGAATTGTAACACATGCCAAAAAGCGATACTGTTTCGGAACAAATGGTCATTCTTATATACCTAATTTTCATAAATAACACGACAGAATATAGTTCGCGAAGTAGCAATTGGAACTTACCATTATGGATAAAGGGATGTAAGGCGAAACCTTAGGGCCCACATATCATCACTTGTCGTTTCCAGTTACTACCTTATTGACACAAACACCTCTGAAACAGGTAGGCCTTAGGCAATCACAGTTTCAGTTAATTACAACACAGATTGAGTAAGATATCAGATCTCAATAATAGGGCAATAAAAACAGGTAGGCTTTAATTAATAAGTGTTCTAACTAAGCCAAATTACAAATAGTTCTTAATTTTATTAAAAGGCAACAGGCAGGCCTTCAATAATAACAGCCTCAGTTAAGTAAAATTACCAAATAGAATGCAGGCAAGCCTTCAATAATAACAGCCTCAGTTAAGTACAGTTACCAAATAGACAACAGGCAGACCATCATGAATAACTGCTTCCGTTAAGTAGCCAAGAGTTTAATTGCCTCCTCACAAGGGGTGGACCAAAAAGCTTATACGCAAGGGGCTCAAGACTACCAAATAGGAAGGCCAAGGAAGTGTACAAAGAGAGGACCGGCCTTCCAAGACCCCTTTCGTAGGGTATAGACTGGCAAAAGAAATATTAACACAGCAAGGTTAATTACGTGAAAGCAACAATAACCAGCCAAGCGGTGTTCCTGAGTCACTGCAAGATATCGCCCCTACAACAGCGGCGAAACGCCTGAAAGAAAACCGGGCTGCCAAACCCAATTAAATAGGCTCAGAAATTGCAAATTTTGAGACGGAAGCATCCTCTAAGCAAATATAATTAACAGAGCGATGACGTCTGCAATGCTCGAAGGTATCTCAGAACCGGCACATGGCCGTATTACAAAAGAAAGGTACTAATCTGGTATTAGAATATGTTTGGTAGGGAGGTCGGCTAAAACCCAACCATCTAGGTACTGCGTGACGACAAAGAATTTGGATGGCCATTCTTGGTATGGAGAGCCAGAAAAAATGGGGCTTCCACTGGGATATTAGCTACTGTCTGTGAGCCTTCACAACTGCAGTGAGTGGATGGCTCGTTAAATCAAATAAAGTTATGGATTAGCTTGGTATGACTTATGTGAGAACGACATAATAGAGTAGATTCCTTTCAGGAGAAACGGAAGGAAGAGCGCCATGAAGCAATAATCTCCATTAGAGTGTGGAGTATCCAACCAGATGTCATTTCATTTCTGATGAGCAGTAATGTGGTTTGCACACACAAATCTGCATGTGGGACGAGTAAAGCGAATAGGATGTGAGTAATCGCTCTTCTTGGTACATGCTCCTCCATTCCTTGGGATACCCATATGACGTGGGACACTGAGAAAGACAACCAAGCAGTTATTGAGACTAAGCTCATCGAGATGGTCATAAATATCAGAGATCACATTGTGGTAAAGGCAACAAAGGTTGGTGACCTAAATTGAGCCGCTACATATTAAAACACAGTAAACAGAGGCCTAATAAAATGGAGGACTCTGTTAACGGCTATCAGCTCCACTGTCTCAAGACTGAACATAATGGACGCTGAAAGGTCATAGGTATGACTGAGACTTTAGGACCTTGAAATAGATCGGTCCCACTTCATCTTTTGGGTACCAACCAATTGTGGGTAGGGGAGTGGGGGTGCATAAGAAAACACAGGAACACATTAGAAGAAGTGGAGATTCTGATAGAAGGCTGTGAGGCATATTCGAACTGGTAATTCTATCTGAATGTGAGTTTCAGGAGGTTGACGCTCCTTTTGTGCAAAAAGAATGGGATACGTTGGATGATGAGGGAATTGTGGAGGGCAAATGAATAGGAGAAAAAGAGTTGGTACCATCGGAACTGAAGAGATAAGATCCCCACTTCGACAAGGAGACTGTCTAGGGGACTAGTCTAGAAGGCGCCAGTGGCCAGACGAACTCAACAATGATAGACTGGGTCTAACAATTTAGAAGCTGAAAGTGTCCTTGATCCATAAACCTAGCAATTGTAATGCAGTATGGATGAGTCAAGGGCCCAGTAAATATGGAGAAGAGTAGCATGATCTGCACGGCAATAGGTGTCGGCAAAGAAGTAGAAATTGCTAAGCTTCTATATACAACCAGTCTTTATAAGACGGATGAGGGGCAGCTAAGTCAGTTTTATCGAAAAGGAGATCCAAAAGACGGATCTGTGCAACAACTTCCGAGAGCTCGGTACTGAGCAGGCTTCAGGGTCAGAATGGACCCTAGTGCAACGACAGAAATTGATGATCCACGTTTAGTAGTAGAGAAGTGGAGACCATGTGAAATGGTCTACACAGAGGCCCATTAAATGCCACTTTGGAGCTGACGTTCAGCTGAGGCTACTGAGTGGGATCTGTACCAAATGCAGAAGTAGTCCACGTACACTGCAGACGTGAACAAATTCCCGACAGAGGTCACTAGCCGATTGATGGCGATGAGGACACTCAGGACGGAGCCCTGTGAAAGCTGTTCTCTTGGATACATGAAGAGCTGTTTGAAGTATCAACTTGAACCCAGAACAACTGGTGGAATAAAAGTTGACGAACAAATACCGGCAAGGAGCCTTCAAAGCCCCAGGCATGGCGCTTAAATAAAATGTGGTGGCACCAAGCGGTGCTGTATGGCTTCTGACTGGTTTGATGCGGCCCACCAATAATTCCTCTCATGTGCCAACCTCTTCATCTTAATGTGGCATGTGCAGCCTATGTCCTCAGTTATCTGCTGGATGTATTCCACTGTCTTCCTCTACAGTTTATGCCCTCTACAGCTCGCTCTAGTACCATGGAAGGCATTCCCTGACGTCTTAACAGATACTACCATCCTGTCCCTTCTCCTTGTCAGTGTTTTCCAAATATTCCTTTCCTCTCCAATTCTGCGCAGAACCTCCGCATTCCTTACCTTATCAGTCCATCTAATTTTCAACATTCGTCTGTAGCACCGCATCTCAAATGTTTCTATTCTCTCTCTTTCCGGTTTTCCCACAGTCCAGGTTTCACTACCATACAGTGCTGTGCTCCAAAGGTACATTCTCAGAAATTTCTTCCTCAAATTAAGGCTAATATTTGATATTAGAAGAGTTCCCTTGGGCAGGAATGCCCTTTTTGCCATTGCTAGTCTGTTTTTGATGTCCTCCTTGCTCCGTCAGTAATTGTTTATTTTGCTGCATAGGTAGCAGAACTCCTCAACATCATCTACTTCGTCATCATCAATCCGGATGTTAAGTTTCTCGCTGTTCTCATTTCTGCTACTTCTCATTAGTTTCATTTTTTTCGATTTACTCTCAATCAATATTCTTTTCTCATTATGCTATTCATTCCATTCAGCAGATCACGTAATTCCCCTTCCCCTTCACTCAGGATATCAATGTCAGCAGCTAATAGTATCTTTGATAGCCTTTCACCGTGAATTTTAATTCTGCTCCTCAATATTTCCATTATTGCTTCTTCGATGTACAGATTGAACAGTAGGGGCGAAAGACTACATCCCAGTCTAACACCCTTTTTAATCCGAGCAGCTCGTTCTTAGTCGTCCACTCTTATTATTCCCTCTTGGCTGTTGTACGTATTGTATATTACCGTTCTCTCCCTATAGCTTACCCCTATTTTTTTTAAGAATTTCGATCATCATCCATCGTTTAACATTGTACAATGCTTTTTCCAGGTCGGTAAATTCTATGAAGATGTCTTGATTTTTCTTTAGTCTTGCTTCCATTATCAACGGCAACGTCAGAACTGCATCTCTGGTGCCTTTACCTTTCCTAAAGCCAAACTGATCGTCGTCTAACACATCCCCAATTTTCTTATGGCTTATTTTCTTTAGTCTTGCTTCCATTATCAACGGCAACGTCAGAACTGCATCTCTGGTGCCTTTACCTTTCCTAAAGCCAAACTGATCGTCGTCTAACACATCCCCAATTTTCTTATGGCTTATGTAGATAAAAAAAAAACTGCAATGAAGTGAAGCATGTCAGATCGCGGTTTTCAACGCACCAGATGGTTGGTTATGGATCCTCGCTCCCAGAAGCCACACTGATGGGTGGAGAACCCAGCGTAATCTATGGGCAACCATCCTTTCTAGTTGTTTGCAGATCATGTTGGCCAGGCTAGTTAGTCGGTAGCTTTCGAGATATGTTAGCTTATTGCCTGATTTAAGGATTGGGATGACCATACTATCTCGCCATTCGAGCCAAATACTGTTGAAGATCCCGTAGAAGATGTAACATTTAGGTGTTGGTTCGTCTGATTATGAACTGAATCAGGGCTTGCGGTTGTATCCCGAGATGAGCCAATAGCCTGAAACAGTTCCCAGTCAGAGAAAATTTCATTATATGATTCGGTTCTGTGGGGATAGAACATAGGAGGGTGTTTTCAGCTGGTCGTTTCTGCACTGGAAAGGCAGCTGGATAAGAAGGGGACGCTGATGCTGTCGCAAAGTTGGTCAGAAGTTGTTCACTAAGAACTGATGCATCAGTACAAAGACCGCCCCCAGAACAAGATACAGAATAGTTGTTGGTCGTTGACAGCCCAGAAGACTATGGAGCCTGGTCCACACCTGGGATGAAGATGCGTTGGTTTGCAGGGAAGATTAGATAGCGAGCCTTACAATGAAATCATTTAAAAATCATAACGATGGTCTGCGAAGGTTGTCGGTTGAAACATTGTAGGGCTCTTCAGCAACCCTAAACAGCTACTGCAGTGCCTTTGGTTCACCATGACATTAGCCGGCGGAAGAGGTGACCTGTGGAAAGGGGAATAGCAGTTCAAGCAGCGTTGATGATAGCGTTGGAGACATCTTGCACAACATCGTCGATGGAATTTGACAGAGAGAAGAGGGGTGGTAACAGACTGTTTATGATGTTCTTCTTCAGTCGGGATTCTCTTAAGAAAAATTTGGAAAATGTAGATCAGACTCAGAAGAAGAGCACATATTACTGCAGCCGAAAAACGTTGAATTCCAAGAAAGGAAGGCAGAACCCAAAGAATATCTGGGTCAACATCAAAGGTTGCCACCAAGAGACAAGGAGCAAGAGAAGCAAATATAATCAGAGATGACAGATAGCACTACAGGACAGGAAAAAGGTGTTGCAGAAGCTTGGGACTCTGCGCTTGCCACAAAGAAGTGGATATGATTTTGACCCTTCCGATTTTTTAGATTGAGGGTTCTACTTTAGTGTGCTTGTTCCGTGGTAACCATGTGACGGGTCGTAGAGTTCGTAGAAAACTGGAGTAGTTTTTGACTTGAGGAACTGACTTGGTAAAGTTTGTACAAGTGTGAATAAATTACATTGGTTCAATGAGGACGTAAGTGAGCTTTCATTATTTAACTCTGAACAGTTTTCAGTATTTCTGCGACTCTCTTCTTTTCTTATATCCTAGGAATAAATTGAGAGATAAGGTGAGAGTGTCAGTGGTGGACAGTTTTCAATTCAGACAGAAGTAGGCCTCAAGCCAGTGATGTGAGACACCTGTAACTCGTCTCGCAGATGAAAGTGACTTTTGCAGCTTTTATCAAAACAATTTCACGAGTATTCGTACAACGATTCGAGTCTGCTGCAAGTTATACGCACATCCTCGAAAATGAAAGCAAACGTTCTAGCGAGACTGTGGAAAATTACTGTATTATTACATAAAGTCAGAGACTAGTACGGTAAATTAAATACAAAGCTTACTGCTCACCGATTTGGAAGTGCACAGCAGAGAGCACATTCTTTATGCACTATAATTTTAATCTTTATTCATGACTGGAAAATGGGATGATGACTGTTTACAAACAAAATACTTTCTTGAGATCAGCGTTACTGGTAGAACATAGTTTCTTCATCTACGTTTACATCCACATGTACTATATGTTGTACTGTCGGTGAATTATTTTAAGAAATTATTTTAAATGTATATTGTTATTACAAAACGAAATAGTGAACTTCAGACCATCAAGATGATCAACTGCTTATGTGCCACAGTGCGAGTCGTACTTAATTCACTCTTAAATATACTGCAGAGATTGTAAAGCACATTTTGCTTCTATAATACGAAAAAAATTTGAAATTTTATAAGTAGATTTTTGTCAAATGATTGTCATCTTCCTTAGAGCGTTTGTCAATTTATATTCTTCGGTATTTTTCACTCACCTATAGGAGTAGAAACGCATGAAAATTCACGAGGCCCTCTGTGGTATATGAAGCCACGTGTCAGTTCAGTCTGGATCGGAACGCTCGCGCTTGATTAGAATTTCTGTGTGGCTCGTACATAAGTTGCAAAGGCTGCTTGTTGCACAGACAGTCTCCTATGTCCCAGTGATCTATCACTAATCCTGAGGCTGTCTCTTATTGTATTCCTTATTCAACCAATTTGGGCACCCACTCCGTAGCCCCACACGCTGTTACTCTGATGTGTGTGTTATTCGCATGTCATAAAATGTGCATAATGATGAAAAAATATTTAAGATTCTCAGGGGTATAAAGCTATGTTTCTCTATGTTCAGACCATTCAGCAAACATCGAACGAGATTGAAATAATGTTAATATTTATTGAATACTCATGCAGCGGGTTTATCTAACACTACTGAAGATAATAAGGTTATTTGTGAAGCTGCGGCAGCATCTTTCTGTGACCATATCGACAGTACGTTCTCAGTCTGATAATGACTCCTGACTGGGACAATCAGCTGTGTGCCTTGAATTGTTCTCCATCCATTCTTAAATCCTTCTTTACAGGCCACAGTCACATTTCTTCTTTAGCGGGAATCGAGGTAGTACAGAACCAGAAGAAAGGGAAGACATATCGAATTGAGCTGATTAATTCGAGTGATCACCTTTGGGTTAAAGATGTGAAGGCCACGAGGTGGATATGTACGGTTACTCACCGATCTTTCGAATCTGATAGAAACTGACATTGTATCTCGGGTCAACTCAGGAACTCTCTTTTGTACTGTGCACTTATCACTTGAGTTGTCTGGAAACTTCTCACTGACCATTGCAACGTTTCAGTTAATCATTAATTATCACTTACCAGACCGCACAAATTATGAAAAATCTTAGAAGAGGAAGCGAGATGAGTTGAATTAATGAGACTCAAATGAAAGTCGATTTCTGGATGGTACGTACATTCATCAGCAAAGCAATAAGGGATATAAAACCTCACGACTGTGTACGATTAAATGCTGGAGAAGTAGGCAAACAAATCGTATCTCTGCAATTGGAGAAAAGGACGAAAAGTGTCATGTCCTACTCTAACGGGAGCCTACGAAGTTATGCTAGAGCTACGGTGGTACAAAATTAAAGGAAAAAATAGGTTCTACGTAACGTTCACAGTTCCTCTCCGCAGCTGTGGATGGAAAAATAGAACCCTTCCGATGGAGGTTCGAATCCTCCCTTGCGCATGTGTGTGTGTGTGTGTGTGTGTGTGTGTGTGTGTGTGTGTGTGTTGTTCTTAGCATAAGTTAGTTTAAGTAGTGTGTAAGACTAGGAACCGATGACCTCAGCAGTTTGGTCCCTTAGAAATTCACACACATTTAACATTTGAAAAATAGAATTACTTACTATCGGAAGCGAAGGGCACAGCTCCAAAGCGCTCTCCCAATACGTCCCAGGCCTTGACGCCACCTAGAACAACATAACAACAGCGTCAATAATTACCCTTTGCGTCATCATGCACATGCACCGGCGCTCCCTCTGCGAGCTCGGTCTTGCTGTAAGACCACCACATGACGTCACACTTCATGACTTCATTCGTCGAATACCAGCTCTGCGCTTTGCAGAAGAGAACTGATCGTGACTAGATGCATCACGTTTCGTTCATCGGTACAGGAAACATGCACTGCTTCTAGAGTAAGCATTTACAGACGTATTCTCCACTCGAATAGTTCAGTACAGTTGTTAAATTTTGCATTTTGGAATGAATTTTATCTCTCAATAGCAACTACGTGTTAGCTGCATTCTCATTTCCACGTAATAAGGCCGCTTCGATTTGCCATTAACTAACGTATTACATCGACAGCGATGTTTACTGTGATAGTGTGGACGACTCACTTCGCACAGTTGTTAAATTTTAGTCTTCGATTGTGGACGCGAATGTTCTTACGAGAATGTCTACTCGAAACGGTGCAGCACTTCTTTCCTCAGTGCAGGGTGTAGCTAAATTTCCTTCACTAACGTTGAGGACTTGTATTGTCGAGCAAGATGATTAGGCTTAGCGTAGGAACTCATATTTGGAAACGTACCGTTTTCCCGTTGTACCCAAAATACCACAAGACACGTTGTTATCTCCCGCATTTTCGGCGCCACTGGCAAGGATATTAGTACATCCTTCACCGATCACCTGATGCCCCATAACCACCACAGGTTTATTTGCACACCGTTCAACTCAGTTTGCGATCTGCCCATGGAGGTTTCTACCTGCTGTTGTGTTCGTGATGTTTGTTTCTACTGTACAGTAGTAATCATTCATTGCAGTACAGAAAGCAAGCTACACCCACATTTCATTTGTAGTGTGTTGCTGGTGACCATGGTTAACTACACGTTTTTGGAATACCGACATTATGCTGTAGTACGAGGAATTTCGGTGCAGTGGGATAGTTGCTCGTCAGTTGTGCACGGAGTGTTTTCCACTCCGCAGGACACAATAACACTCCCTCTTTAATACGGTGTAACAGCAGGTCTCGGAGGCAGGTACATTCACCACCTGTAGGGCCAACAAGTACCAGAAACATAGCAAGTAGACTGAATGTGGATCGACCAACTGTCTGGGGTGTTCTGGATGGCAGCAGCTATACCAGTACAAACCCCCTCTCCCCTCTGGAAGGTATTGGCAATGCAGCCACAGGATTTTTCATTTGGAGCCAATTTCTACAGGTGGTTCTTGCACCGTTGTGTAGACGAGCCCATTGTCCTATGGCCAGTCGTTTTCACGGATGGGGCCAAGTTCACCAGGAAATGTGTTCTCGATTCCTACAATAGTCCTGTGCAGGCTGATAAAACCAGCATGCCACACGCCGCATGGGTTTCAGGACGATATTGTCTGAACATTTTCGCAGGGATCCTGGATGGATGTGTGACTGCGCCGTACCTTCTTCCTCCACATCAGAAGGTGCCATGTATTTGCGATTCCTTGACGGGATACTGCATGGGCTCTTGGAAAATGTGGCACTGCAAGTAAGTCGAAACATGTGGTTCCAACAGAACAGCACACCACCTCAGTTCTCATGTGCTGTCCCTGATCGTCTGGGCAACAGTGGATAGATCGTGATGACACTATTGCTTGGTTTGCACATCCTTCCGATTTGAATCCACTATATTAAAACAATTGAGTCACATGAAATCCTTTATTTATAAGACCCCTGTGGCATCCGAGGTAGACCTACTAGTGCTTATTATTACGGCGGCAGAGAATAGTGGACGAGGAATTTGTGATCTTGCGTGCTGGAACATGATACGGAAGTATCCGCGATGACGGCGCTGATCGCCACATCGAGGCCTACTTGTAAGTGGACCGAGACGACAAGCTGCAGATGTCAGAGAACAACGTATATTGCGCTATTTTGCGTGTGGTGGCAAACGGTACTTTCCTGGACGTGAGAACTTACGCTAAACTTAACCGTCTTGATCCCCGCTACAAGCCCTCAAAGTCTGTAAAGGAAATTTGGTTACACCGTGTACACAAGCAATCAGAATTACGTATTTGGTACATGAGGACTGCAGCTGGAGTGAAACGGATACATTGAAGCAGATTTGGGAAGTAACTACTCTATAATATTACAGTATCAAACAAGGCACTTCGTCCAGTGTGAGAGTTACATATATGGCTTATCAAAAGTAATTGATCTATTTGTCGAGAAATACGTTACAATTAATTTTTGAGTTGTCAGTCTTCTGACTGATTTGATGCGGGGGAGAAAAGAGGAAGAGAATGAAATCTGTGTCGACTCATAGCATACTTTTCTAGACGAAACAAAAGGGCACCGTGCTTATCGTTTCCTTTCGGCAAACGGATCACTAACAAAAACCTTCAAGAGACACAGAGTGGAAGAGAAATTTACCGTAATACATTGAAACAAAGACAATAATAAGGAACCTTTCGCTACCTTCCTCACTTCCCTTTGCTTGCCATATACTGCCAAAGAAAATTTGGATTTCTCCGCTTCCACATAAGCAGGCGTTAACAACATCGACTACAGAGCAGGGGAGGCGAATGATTTGTTAGACGCATGGAATATTATTAACATATTCGTTGACCACGAAATGGTCTTTGCTCATCCTTTCTGCTGACTTGCAACTACAGATTCCATCTGTAGGAGGTGGTCAATAAACATTGTGGCATATTTTTTCTCGGCCAATTTCGGTTGATAAAAATGCGAAATTTGTTGTGGGACATGGTGGTATATTCCCACTTCAGCCGCTATGGTTTCATGAGTTCCGATAGGTGGTGGCGCTATGTGTAGCCTCTAAGACGGCGTCTCTAACGAAGGCGTGTCCTGAGCAGAGAACAGTCATTGAGTTTCTTTTGTCGGGAAACCAGAGCATCACAGATACTCAAAGGTGCTTGCAGAATGTCTACAGAGACCTGGCAGTGAACAAAGGCACAGTGAGTGGTTGAGGTGGCGCAAACCTGTCCGATATCCTGCGTGCCGACCAGCTGCACACAGTTGTGACTCCTACAGTGCTGGAGCATGCGGTCAGTCTCATTCGATGTGATCGACGTATCACAATCAAACAGCTCGCTGCACAACTGGACGTCTCTGTGGGTAGTGGTGACATACTCGTCCCCCTCGTAGTGCGACGATCAACTCTGAAGTGTATTGCGCTACCCTCAGGAAATTGACAATCGGCTTGAGCAATACGATGCCACAAAAATACAAAGGAACTTCGCCTTCTCCATGAGAACACAAGGCCGCAAACAATTTTGCACACCCGAGATTTCATTGAACTATTCTTCCTCATCCACCTTACAGCCCACATCTCGCACGTTCCGACTTACATCTGTTTGGCCAACGAAGGAGGCTCTCCTCGGAAAGCCGGCCGGAGTGGCCGAGTGGTTCTAGGCGCTACAGTTTGGAACCGCGCGACCACTACGGGCGCAGGTTCGAATCCTGCCTCGGGCATGGATGCGTGTGATGTCCTTAGGTTTAAGTAGTTCTAAGTTCTAGGGGACTGATGACCTCAGAAGTTAAGTCCCGTAGTGCTCAGAGCCATTTGAACCAACTCTCCTCGGAAAGCAGTACGCGGATGATGGGGAGCTTACTGCAGCAGCAAGATGTTGGTTCCGACGTCGACCAGTAGAGTGGTAGCAAGCGGGCATTAAGGCCTTCCCAGTTAGGTGGCGTAATGCCGTCGCATTGAAACTAGATTATATTGAAAAATAGAGTTTTGCAGCCAGAAAAGTGAGAAATTTGTGGTGTACTGGAATCCAAAATAAAAACAGAATTGCTTTAAGAAATAAAGTGTTGCATTACTTATTGAACGTACCTCGTATACACTGTGCGGCATCTTCGATGCGTGTCTGCAACTCTCGTCGCGAGTGATATAAAATGAATGGGCAAAAGTCACAGGGAGGTTTTTCCGACTTGGAGATGTGCCGTGAGTTAGGCCCGAATGTTGCGACTACATACTGCGTATGGCTTGACTGTAGACACGATGGCTGGTCAGTCCGTTACAGGCAGCTGTGTAGTGAGCGTGGGCGTATTTCGCGAGTTAATCGACAATGAACGTGGGATGGTAATAGGTGCAAGACGGATGTGTCGCAGCACACTGGAGATTGCACAAGAACTTGGGATTCCAGTATCAACGGAGTGTGTCTTGGACAGTGTTTACACACGCGAAAACCGGCGCACAGAGAGACCACAAGTGTCTGAAAAACGGCAACGTCACGTCGCCTGCGGTCTAGTGTGCGCCAGACTGCTGCCGACATGAATGTGAGGCGTCAAGGAGCCGTCTCCACCAGAATTGTACGGAGGTATATATAACGCATTGCTTCAGTAACCGAACCACCGATTCATGTCCTAATTTATTCCCATGATGCCGTGCGGAGTGACCGCACGGTTTAGGGGGTCATGTCACAGACTGCGCGGCCCCTCCCACCCGAGGTTCGAGTCCTGCCTCGGACATGGGAGTGTGTGTTGTTCTTAGCATAAGTTAGTTTAAGTAGCGTGGAAGTATAGGGACCTTGGCAGTTTGGTCCCTTAGGAATTCACACACATTTGAACATTTCAACTTCCCATGACTTTAGGCTGCTCAGAGGACTTTTATTTTTCTTCCGTAAGGTTCAGTGAATTCGGCTATGAGACAGTACCTGAACTCAGCAAGAAATACAGCATTGCTGATTGCTAGAGCAGAAAGATTTGGGTAATGTGAGGATTGTCAAAAGCCTTGCTCACTGTCAAGAAACACAGACTGATGACAATTACTGCCATTTATGTACGACACATCGCAGTTTTCAGAACACGAGTGACTCATTTATAGGATGATGAAGTATGCACCATGTGCTGTGATATCTCCAGCTTTGAACGACAAACTGGTGAAGGAAACACATGACCATGTATCAACAGGTCACAGAAGCCAAAGAACAACTGATTGTCGAATAGCTGAGTAGTACTGATGGAGGACAAGGAGATAAGATGTCATCCAGAATGTGAGGAACTGTATCCTGTGCATACAACATGCTGATATTAGCCATCAATGAGTCTACTGCAATGATTATGGAGACATCCAAGCCATTTGAAGTGGTGGGAATGGATATTTTGTGTCCATTGAGTTTGGCATTGGTGAATAGCTCTACATGCTAAACATCACAGAACACTTTACACATTATGTTACGATGGTTGCAATCCAGACTCACAAGCGAGTACAGTCTCACATGCAATGGTAAACAGTTGGTAATTAAAATCTAGCATTTGCAGCACTATAATTACAAATCAGATTACTAACATTATGTCCAACGTTATGCTACCTACTGCGGATGTGGAAGCTCAGAGCTAGCCCTTCCATCCTCAGTCAAACAGTAGAACGAAATGCATGCCTTGTACGTTTATCAAGATGTTAAGTTATTATCTAAACAACTGTTACAATAAATGGGCCATTTACCCAGTTTACATCATAGCTACATATGATTGTAATGTACAGTCATGCTCAAAAGTATCCGAACGACCTGAACTGCATTTCACCTGATTCGCATGCAACCGGCATAACGCAGCTGTCTAGCAGGTCCTCTAATCGCTCCTTGGTACAGTCGTTTGGCTATTGAAAATGGTTCCAACAAGTCACCACTAGAAAACACTGCTCTGTATCGCAATAACTCATGATGTAAAGTAATACCACAATGCTACAAATATCAGGGAACACCTTATCACAGATAAGACTGCCCTTAAGGCTTGTGAGCTCACATTTATTACAATAAATGACATACCTGAAATGTTACCACGCTCATTATTACGTCAGATAGGTAATGCACGTAGTAAGTTCGTCATATTCATGATTTCCTCTTCAAAGTAACATACAGTACTTATTATTTAACACAAAATGATGTTAAAAATTTAAGTTATTCACGAGCTGCTACTTGAGAATATGTATTAACTTCAAATGACGCGACGAACCATCTCGTTCTGCATATGGATTCAAACCCAGGTCAGGCAAACTAAGCAAAGATTTCGTGACTGACGCAAACTAACAGTCATTGCTGATTAGGCATACAGAGGGTGATATACCTCGATTTTAGACAGTATCAGTTAGCAAATATCAACTTTAAATTACATAACACAAACATTTTTAACGGACGCGAATAGCTCCACAGTATCTCTTGTCCCTGTTATCATGAGTAGTTTTATTTCATTTCTTATAATACAGTGGACAGTTTTCGTAAGGATTCCTTTAGTGTTGTTTAAACAATAGTAAATAGTAAACATGAGAGCGAAATTAATCATAAACGATATATGCGAATTCTCTGATGTTATCTATAATAGTCTGACAATGCACATGTAGTTTATTGATTACATGCATGTAGAAAACTTGTTGTGATTTAAAGCTGTCAAACAATGTTTGAAGAACAATAAAATGCCACTACCAGACGACAGCTAATGTAGAAAATACTTTTCTGAAGTATTTGGGCACGATGCGCTCTCCCCATACATAATACAAAAGCTTCGAAATGCGTCTGCTGCCTGGCTGTCTATTAAACCGGAAAAGAACAAAACGTCACAGAAGTTAGCCCTTTTTCCACATGCAACTATTTTGGGCTGAGAAGTGAAGGGAATTATGTTCAAAGTTCCATTAGATTGGTAACATCAGCAGACAGCAGAATTGCGTTTAAAAAAAATCTACTAGTAAATGAATTCGAACTCGCGACATCTTGCCTATGGTACACGACACTTTCCATTACGCTACTAGCTGACACATAGCTGCAGCAGCTCCAGAGCTGAACAACAATTCCTCCAGAACTTCTGCATACCACAGCCCTGCGAGATAATGCAAATGGCCGGGTCTAGACGTCTGAGAGAAACAGTTACAGCTTTTCTTTTGCGCTGCACAACGTTTTTTACAAACAGATAGCGCAATAGAATAGCCTCTAGTGGAATGGAACACTCCCTATTTATATTTCTGCATCCTACACTATTGGCAGTTCTGTGTAGGTGGCAGTTACGTGATTTTATTTCGGTGATTACAAAATAGAGTCGAATGTATGCACTGGGTAGCCGAGGCAGCTAGTTCATGGTGATTCCAATGAATGTACTGAACATGCTGCAAATTACTACAGGGAGCCTGTGTGTCAGAATTCTCATCCAGTGTGGCGCAACAGCGTTACAATAGAAAAATGAGTCACAGAAAAAAGGGTTTGGTGGTCTGTTGGACTGATGGTAGGTTCTTATACCTGTGGTTTGGGTTCAATTCCCACTTCTGTCAATGATTTTAGATAGGGAGAGAAAGACTCCATTCTCTTCTGACTACACCAAGTGAAGAAGATATAATGGCAGTGTGGTCTAAAATTCACATTAAAAATGATATCCCTTCTCTGCCAAGTAGACGTTAGGTTGAACCACAATAAAGTCTGGAGTGGTGACATGTAGAAACTCTATCACCAGTAACCTTTCTTATACTAGTTATTTATTTCTAGTGACGAAACAAACGCTATGTAGAGTCGCAGGACACTTATTCCATCTTTTATCTGAGCTTCTGTATGTCGATAAAATTGGTTCTGAACTGAGAATCCGACTCAGACCGCCCTTAACGCGGAATTTGATCCCTTCGTGGCAATGCAGGTCGGCTACTATTTGTTGTTTGTTCAAAACTGCAGATTCCTCAGCATCTCCACATATTACGTGTGAATGGGTTCGAATCCTGGCCCGGCACTAAAGTTTTCATTATATATTATCAAGTTCTAGCATGAGAACACCTATCTGCTGGTGGATAATAATTTTGATTTTTAATGTTTTTTCATTCGTTGTCAACACTAACGATATCTGACGTTTTTGACTCCCAGTGGGACACAGAACTATTTGCGAGATCACTGTAAGTTCAAGATGTTATGCCGAGCTGCTGGTGGAGAAAAATTCGGTAGCTGACGTCTCTTTGTGTGTAGTTTACAATGATATGTGTGGGGCTCTATTCCCAGTGAGCACTGAATCTTCGTCATATTATTTCTAGTTGAAACATGCTCACATGTCACTGCTGATGCAACAAACCCATATTTAACGTTCGTTTTCTCTAGAATATAACAGCGATAGGTGCCGGGTTGGAGTCCTGGGAAGGAAAAAAATAATGTTTCTTCTCGTCATTTCAGTTAAAACATCTAGCTACTGCCGAGAAAATCCGATATGTCAGAGTTGGCTGTGCTTCGATATCAATTCGATTAGGTTCTGGGTTCGAATTCCTGTCCAACACAAAGCTTTACCTCACGGCATTTCAAGTAAGTTACTTGCGAAAAAGAAATATTTAACATCTCTCGTAGTTCGTTAACAGGGACAAGAGATACTGTGGAGCTATTCGCGTCCGTTAAAAATGTTTGTGTTATGTAATTTAAAGTTGATATTTGCTAACTGATACTGTCTAAAATCGAGGTATATCACCCTCTGTATGCCTAATCAGCAATGACTGTTAGTTTGCGTCAGTCACGAAATCTTTGCTTAGTTTGCCTGACCTGGGTTTGAATCCATATGCAGAACGAGATGGTTCGTCGTGTCATTTGAAGTTAATACATATTGTCAAGTAGCAGCTCGTGAATAACTTAAATTTTTAACATCATTTTGTGTTAAATAATAAGTACTGTATGTTACTTTGAAGAGGAAATCATGACTACGACGAACTTACTACGTGCATTACCTATCTGACGTAATAATGAGCGTGGTAACATTTCAGGTATGTCATTTATTGTAATAAATGTGAGCTCACAAGCCTTAAGGGCAGTCTTATCTGTGATAAGGTGTTCCCTGATATTTGTAGCATTGTGGTATTACTTTACATCATGAGTTATTGCGATACAGAGCAGTGTTTTCTAGTGGTGACTTGTTGGAACCATTTTCAATAGCCAAACGACTGTACCAAGGAGCGATTAGAGGACCTGCTAGACAGCTGCGTTATGCCGGTTGCATGCGAATCAGGTGAAATGCAATTCAGGTCGTTCGGATACTTTTGAGTATGACTGTACATACCAGTGTTGGATTTTCGCCATATGAAGTGGTATATGGTAGAAAGAAACCATTACATTTTGAAGAGATTAAGCGTAAATTGGGGAAAACAGGGAGGTTACGTTAATGTCTTCTTGTAGATGTTGTGCTTCTTTGTGTTAATGGGAATGGTGCAAATTCCGTTCCCTCAGGTTGCGTTACCATCAAGAAAGTCCAGAAATCGTAAACCATCAGCAAATTTGTACAGGTGAAAACACAGGTAGTGGTGTCAATCTCCAAGGACAAATGTTACTATGTATTGATGTCAATGGATGAGCTACACTCGTGCCAGAGATAGATGGAGAGAATTGCTATATGTCTGACTAGGTAGGTTCAGACTGACACATGAGCCTGTGAAAATCTATTATTCTTAGGTAAGGGGGAAGCAGCAGGACGTCAGAGGGAAGTGGTAGAGGGTTGGTACGCATTGGTTTTACTCTATGTTTACTCCAGAGATAGTAATAGTAAACTACTACAAATGGGTAGTCCCAAAGCAATTATGAGATTCGAATGAAGAAACAATGGGATGTTAATCGATCGTACGACTTGCAACAAACATGGCCCAATGTTCTTTATCCCTGCAGCTGTCACTGGAATAAACATAATGAATCTGACATGGCCTTTGTTGTATTAGCTGGAGAAGCTAATCGTACTAGGTATGTTACCAACCAACAAGCTAACCAGTTTAAATCGCACCATAAACCTAGAACTCCTTCACTCACTGAACGAGTTTATCACCTCACTAAAGGGTCGAATCACCGCTGAGCGAATATTCCAATATGTAAGAGGGTATTGCGATAAACATATCCCACTTTTTAGTACTGTAGTGGTTCTGATTTTGCTTTGTGTAACCTACATCTGCCTGATGCATAAATCCTCCCACCCTGATGAACTCCCAGTAAATTTTAGAAAGTCAGGATTAGTTATGTAAGAAGTAACTAGAGAGTTACTGGGTAAACAAAAAGTAGTGCGAGGCATAATGAGAAGTTGAGACACATTGTCTACTGTCAAATGTTGGCTGAGGAATTTGTATAGCTGATAGAATTTGATAATGCACTGTGCTATTCTGCAACTAATAATTCAGTGGGATCATATTTCTGTAGTGAAGCAAGGCAGTCCAGTGAACTAAACCTGGAAAATAATGTTTAGAATCAGGAGTATAGACAGTGAACTTTGTGGTTTAAGTAGAAAAATAGGTCGCTGTATAAATTGCCAACTTGTAAGTATATGCAAGATTTTGCTGAGGAACCATGAGTAAGAATCCGGAGGCCGAATTTACTGAAAGAGAGAGGCATGTTTCCTGCTAATAATTTACTTGGAGCTGCTGGTTCGAACTAAGACGCCTTTCTGGGTTAATGCAAGAAGGCAGGGAAGTTGGCCAATCCAGATGGCAGAGCAGAGTTACACCAGGGGTACCTGCTGAGAGTGTGAGTAGGCTTATGAAGTGTCGAAGCGGTTACCTCATGTTGTCTTCAAGCAGAGGGGCCACAAGCGTAAACAACATCGATACAGTAGAAACGGAAAGACCCCACAGTCAGGATGTCCTGGTTACTTCACATCAGAGACACGTACTTGTGACTTACATAGTAAACACAAATGCTGTAGCAAAGCAAGTACGTGCCAAGACTATATAAATACTCATCATTTTTAACCAAAGGTATCACAGGCTCGCAGTCATTAGTTACGAGGAGGCACCTAAGTCACTGCATCAGTCTATGAGTCCCAAAGTACATTCAACTGCCATCGCCTGTGTGGACAAACTCTTTGTTGTCTGCCACTGATATGGAAAGATCATGCTGCTGTGGGTGACACCTATGGTCTATAGGTAACGTCTTTGACTAGTAACCAAAACGGTATCAGTTCTGGGTTCGAAACCCGTATTCGCTTTAATTTTGATTAATAATCAGCACTGGCGGCCGAAGGCTTCCGGCGTAAGAAATCTCCCTCATTCTGCCAACGGCCTTGGCAGAAGATGGAGAAGTGGACAGAATTTCAGGGCACTCTCTTGTCCTTGGAGTGGGAAACTCTGCAATGATCAACTGCATGAGGATGCAGAAGGCAATGGAAACCACTGCATTAAAGACACATAACGTGTATCCACAGGACACGTGGCCTGTAACTGAAAAAGTGTCATGATGATCTCTCCATTGACAAAAGATTACGGTAGAGCCACCCATTCGGACTTCCGGGAGGGGAATGCCAATAGGGAGGTGACCGAGGGAAAAGAGTCAACAACCAATGGAAGAATAACGTTCTACGAGCCTGGCGTGGAATGTCAGAAGCTTGAACGTGGTAGGGGAGAATAGAAAATCTGAAAAGGGAAATGAAAAGGCTCAACCTATATATGGTAGGGATCACTGAAGTGAAATGGAAAGAAGAGGTTGATTTATGGTCAGATAAGTATAGGGTAATATCAACAGCTGCAGAAAATGGTGTAACGGGAGTAGCATTTGTTACGAATAAAAAGATAGGGCAGAGAGTGTATTTCTGTGAACAGTTCAGTGACAGAGCTGTTCTCATAAGAATCGACAGCAAACCAACACCGACAGAGATAGTTCAGGTATACAGGGTGGCCCAATTGATCGTGACCGGGCCAAATATCTCACAAAATAAGCGTCAAACGGAAAAACTACCAAGAACGAAACTTGTCTAGCTTGAAGGGGGAAACCAGATGGCGCTATGGTTGGCCCGCTAGATGGCGCTGCCATAGGTCAAACGGATATCATCGAAGTTTTTTTAAAAAGGAACCCCAATTCTTATCACATATTCGTGTAGTACGTAAAGAAATATGAATGTTTTAGTTGGACCAGTTTTTTCCCTTTGTGATAGATGGCACTGTAATAGTATGGCTCGCAATTTTAGACGAACAGTTGGTAACAGGCAGGTTTTTTAAATTAAAATACAGAAGGTAGGTACGTTTGAACATTTTATTTCGGTTGTTCCAATGTGATACATGTACCTTTGTGAACTTACCATTTTCAGAACGCATGCTGTTACAGTGTGATTATCTGCAAATACCACATTAATGCAATAAATGCTCAAAATAATGTCCGTCTATCTCAGTGCATTTGCCAATACGTGTAACGACATTCCTCTCAACAGCGAGTAGTTCGCCTTCCGTAATGTTGGCACATGCATGGACAATGCGCTGACGCATGTTGTCAGGCGTTGTCGGAGGATCACGACAGCAAATATCCTTCAATTTTCCCCACAGCAGAAATCCGGGGACGTCAGATCCGGTGAACGTGCGGGCCATGCTATGGTGCTTCGACGACCAATCCACCTGTCATGTAATATGCTACTCAATACCATTTCAGCCGCACGCGAGCTATGTGCCGGACATCCATCATGTTGGAAGTACATCGCCATTTTGTCATGCAGTGAAACATCTTGCATTAACATCTGTAGAACATTACGTAGGAAATAGGCATACATTGCACCATTTATATTGCCATCGATAAAATGGGGGCAATTATACTTCCTCCCATGATGTCGCATCATAGATTAACCCGCCAAGGTCGCTGATGTTCCAGTTGTCGCAGCCATCGTGGATTTTCCGTTGCCCAATAGTGCATATTATGAAGGTTTACGTTACCGCTGTTGGTGAATGGCGCTTCGTCGCTAAATAGAACTCGTGCAAAAAATCTGTCATCGTCCCGTAACTTATCCTGTGCCCAGTGTCAGAACTGTACACGACGTTCAAAGTCGTCGCCATACAGTTCCTCGTGCATAGAAATATGGTACAGGTGCAATCGATGTTGATGTAGCATTCTCAACACCGACGTTTCTGAGATTCCCGATTCTCGCGCAATTTGTCTGCTACTGATGTGCTGATTAGCCACGACAGCAGCTAAAACACCTACTTGGGCATCATCATTTGTTGCAGGTCGTGGTTGACGTTTCACATGTGGCTGAAATAACATAACTATCCGGCGAACGGTCCGGACACTTCGATGATGTCCACGATACCGAGCAGCACACATAGCACACGCCCGTTGGGGATTTTGATCATAATAGCCATACATCAACACGATATCGACCTTTTCCGCAATTGGTAAACGGTCCATTTTAACACGGGTAATGTATTACGAAGCAAATACTGTCCGCACTGGCGGAATGTTACGTGATACCACGTACTTATACGTTTGTGATTATTACAACGCCATCTATCACAAAGCGAAAAAAGTGGTCCAACTAAAACATTCACATTTCTTTACGTACTACACGAATGTGTAATAAAAATAGGGGTTCCTATTTAAAAAAAAAAAAAAAACGCACTTGATATCCGTTTGACCTATGGCAGCGCCATCTAGCAGGCCAAACATAGCGCCATCTGGTTTCCCCCTTCAAGCTAGACGAGTTTCGTTCTGTGTAGTTTTTTCGTTTGATGCTTATTTCGTGATATATTTGGCCCAGTCACTATCAATGGATCACCCTGTATATGCCGACGTCGCAAGCTGAAAATAGGAGATACAGAAAGTATATGAGGATATTGAAGGGGTAATACAGTACATAAAGAGAGCTGAAAATCTAATAGTCACGGGGAACTAGAATGCAGTTGTAAGGGATGAAGTAGAAGAAAAGGTTATAGGGGAATATGAGTTTGGGACAATGAATGACAGAGAAGAAAGACTAAGTGAGTTATCTAACAAATTTCAGCCTGTAAAGCGAATACTCTGTTTAAGAATCACACGAGAAGGATTACATCATGGTCAGACAGAGATTCCGAAATCAGAGACTGGATATAGACCCAGAGCACAATGTGTTAGTGATGAAGAGTAGGCTGAAGTTTAAGAAATTAGTCAGCAATAATGAATAGGCAAAGAAGTGAGATACAGAAGTACTAAGAAATGACGAAATACGCTTTGAACTCTCTAAAGCTATAAACACAGCAATAAGGAATATCTCAGTTGGCAATACAGTTGAAGAAGAATGGACATCTCTAAAAAGAGCAATCACTGTAGTTGGAAAGAAAAACATAGGTACAAAGAAGATAACTGCGAAGAAACAATGTGTAACAGAAGAAATACTTGAGTTGTTCAACGAAAGAAGGAAGTATAAAAATGTTCAGGGAAATTCAGGAATACAGAAATACAAGTCGCTGAGGAATAAGAAGCTAAGACGAAATGGCTGCATGAAAAATGTGAAGAAATCGAGAAAGAAATGATTGTCGAAAGGACCGGCTCAGCATATAGGAATGTCAAAACAACCTTCGATGAAATTAAAAGCAAGGGTGGTAACAATAAGAGCGCAACAGGAATTCCGCTGTTAAATGCAGAGGAGAGATCGGGTAGGTGGAAAGAGCACATTGGAAGCCTCTATAAGGGTGAAGATCTGTCTGATGTGATAGAAGAAGAAACAGGAGTCGATTTAGATGAGTTGGGGAATCCAGTATCAGAATCGGAATTTAAGAGAGCTTTGGAGGACTTAAATCAAATAAGGCAGGAAGGACAGATAACATTCCATCGGAATTTCTAAAATCATTGGGAGAAGTGGCAACAAAATGACTATTTATGTTGGTGTGCAGAATGTATGAATCTGGCGACATACCATCAGACTTTCGAAAAAATATCATCCACACAATTCCGAAGACTGCAAGAGCTGAAAAGTGCGAGAATTACCGCACAATCAGTTTAACAGTTCATGCATCCAAGTTGCTGACAATAATAATATATAGAAGAATGGAAAAGGAAATTGAGGATGTGTTGAATGACGATCAGCTTGGCTTTAGGAAAGTTAAAGGCACCAGAGACGCAATTCTGAGGTTGCGGTTAATAATGGAAGCAAGACTAAAGAAAAATCAAGACACGTTCATAGGATTTGTCGACCTGGAGAAAGCGTTCGACAATGTAAAATGGTGTAAGATGTTCGAAATTTTGAGAACAACAGGGAAAATCTATAGGGAGAGACTGATAATATACGTTATGTACAAGAGCCAAGAGGGAATAATAAGAGTAAACGAAACAAAATCAGGGCTCGGATTAAAAAGCGTGTAAGACAGGGATGTATTCTTTTGCCCCTACTATTCAATCTGTACATCGAAGAGGCAATGATGGAAATAAAATAAAGATTCAGGAATGGAATTAAAATTCAATGCAAAAAGATATCAGTGTATACGATTCGCTGATGACACTGCTATCCTGAGTGAAAGTGATGAAGAATTACATGATCTACTAAATGGGATGAACAGCCTGATGGGTCCAAAATATGGATTGAGAGAAAATCGAAGAAATACGAAAGTAATGAGAAGTAGCAGAAATGGAACAGCGAGAAACTTAACATCAGGGTTGATGGTCACGAAGTAGATGAAGTTAAGAAACTCTACTACCTAGGCAGCAAAATAACCAATGACGGACGGAGCAAGGACGACATTAAAAGCCGAATAGCACTGGCGAAAACGGCATTGCTGGCCAAGAGAAGTCTACTGGTATCAAATACTGGCTTTAATTTGAGGAAGAAATTTCTGAGAATGTACGTTCGGAGCACAGCATTGTATGGTAGTGAAGCATGGACTGTGGGAAAACCGAAACAGAAGAGAATCGAAGGATTTGAGATGTGGTGCTACAGAGGAATGTTGAAAATTAGGTGGACTGATAAGGTAAGGATTGAGCAAGTTCTGCCTCAGAATCGGAAAGGGATATGTGGAAAACTCTGAAAGGAGAAGGGATAGGATGAGAGGTCATCAGTTAAAACACTGAGCAGAAGTTTTCTGCACTGAAAAAATGTTTTCAGTTCTGACACAAAGAAATTAAAGACGTTAGCCGCCAGTGAGCATTGTTTATATCAATGGGGTGATTTGAAAATTTGTTCCAGAGCGATATTCGAAACTAGGCCATCCCGACGCAGTGGTCACCACAACCGCACTAACAACCCCAGTACGGCTCCCGTCAGGTACAATTATCAACTTACATCACACACTAGTGTTGTAGTGCCACCGCTCATTATCTTCATTACTCGCAGTATCTCACTGATTCCTGTCAAATTTCGAGCTTGGTGTGCATCTGCAATGAAGGGATCAGTGGCTGTCACCGCCATAATTAATTGTTAGTTTTTAATTCTGAGATAAGGACGGAATGAAATTAACCTAATAGTATTTTGTTACCTCTAATTCCGGCATGGACCTTCGACCACGGAGTGTAATGAAGTACTGATTTACATTTCTTTCCGAAAGATACTATGTAACAACATACGTGGTGGTCCAAACAGTGTATAAATTACGTCTCTGAAAGGAAGAAGCAGCATCTGACAGTAGTGTTAAACACTAATTCGGTGCTGTAAATTTACATGGTGGCGCTGTCGTAAACTAGGCTTGCATCTTTCCCTGAAGGGTCTGTACCCCTTGGATAAATCACAAACGACTATAGGTGGGGAAATCAATGAATGGGAAAATATCGAAAGTTTTGAGAAAAAACAAATAATACAGATTGCAGTGCTGTAAAACTCATTTGCAGTCATAATAATATGAAAAGCCGCGCTTAATTAATATTCCAATGAAAGAAGTAGCTGGCAGAGAAGAAAAACTGTGTGTTGTTGGTTTTGAGTGGTTGGTACGTCTTCTTAGTAACTGGTGTGTACTGTGAAGAACACTTTTCGTCTACGCCACGTGTCTTCCTTTTGCCAGTGATACTGATGTGGGCTGCCTTCTCGCAACCGAATTGCACTATCATTCCGTATGACTCGCAGAACTTTGTTTGCGACAAGTCTGAAGATGAGCTGATGTCATCAGGCTCTTTAAAATGCTAATAATGCCTCCTAAAAATCGAGCCGCATGAACGTGGCGTGACTTGTGAAGAACGTACATGAAAAACTTGAGTACCTACCTCTCGAAAAATATTTCGTAGGTCCGGGTGTTTACTTGGAAACGATGACGTTCAGCGCAGTCATTCCCGTAATGTGAAATTTACCCGCACTTAATAATAAACCTACAGAAACGCAATAATAGAAACGGATATTCGACCAAACGCGACACTTTCAATTAATCTGGTAGGGGATGCTACACCTCAAGCAATCGCTCAGATACTCTGGTAGAAGTTTTTCGTTAACATGTAAGACATGGAATATGCTACGTCTCTTAGGGTAACTTCAGAAGTGGAATTTACTGAAGTGCAGAAGCTGCCTGTAAGTAATGTCCGACTGGAGACGTGTCTGTCTGAATAATCGATAGTGCGATGACTCGAACCAAAACATAACGAAAATGGGCCAGTAGCCACAGTTTCAGAGCAAGATTTGTAGAGACATCTCATATTATATTAAACGATCGCTTAAAACGAGCTCTAATATAAATGATGGAAGTTTCCCAAATAACAGTGCTTTATATAACATTTTAGTCGCTTCCGCGGAACGTGTCAATTACTGTGACAAACAAAGCTGGTGGAAAACTAGAGGAACTGGTTAAAATATCGCGCGATTCAAGACGGGCTTCTTTTGGTGGATCGCATTGGAGACAAGTATCTGAATATTCATTTCCAGGACATTGGACTGGCGCTAAATGTATGTTATAAACTGTGCTGATTAACGACTGATAGTTTTTAATATTATTACAGCGCACAACTCTTTGTTAGGGAAGTTGTGAGGTGGTTCACAACTGACACATTTACTCCTGGAAATCTTTTGATGGTTAAAATCTGTGTTCCCAGTCTCTGTCTTACCACTATGTAAACAATTCGCAACCCTTCGCTATCTTCCACGTACAAAAACGTCTTGCATGTTGTAAGTTAAGTGTTATATGTTAATTGTGCTTTGAGTCTAACTTCCCATAATTTTCCTTTCCGTCAAGCCGTGTTCTCTTGGTATTTTTCGTTTTCTTTCTTTTGCTGCTATCGAATTCCATTCCCCAACCAGAGTTACATTTCCGTCTCCGTTAATGTCATGAATTATATTTTTAAGACTAATGACCTCAGAAGTTGAGTCCCATAGTGCTCAGAGCCATTTATATTTTTAATTTCATCGTGCCTTTCTTTGAGTTTCTTCGTTACTCGCAGTAGTAGTAAGCATAAATACTGTAAGTACTTTGGTGAGAATCAATATCATTGATTTTTAGTCTTGTTAGATCCAAACATTGTGTTTACATCTTTTCCGTGCTGTTTCTCACCTACGTTTTCCACGTCTTTGTGTAAGAGTCAGTCAAACGAAAACGAAATGGATGGGAAAAAGTAAGTAAACTGTTTATTATTTCATAAATAATCGCTATAATTGTTAATACAGTTATCCCACTGTGAAATAAGACAATCAGTGCCTTCATGGAAAAATATTTGCGGTTACCTAAGGAATCAAGCGTGCACCTCTTCGTCCGAAGCAAATCGACGACGGCGAATGTCTTCCTTCAGGGCACTCGTATTCTAAACGGCTATGGCAACATATGGGCGATCATTTTGATCTTAGATTGTTTCGATAATACTGCAGAAGTTTCGATGGAAAGCACCTACATATCCGTTAGTGAAAAATTGCTTCATAGATTAGATTATGATTCCATAAACAAGATTGACATAAAAACAAACACAACAACTGCAAAGAAAACACTGGAAAACGCACGAAAACTCTGGGTGAGAAATGAACTGAAAGAACTTTATATTAAAAATCAAATGTTCAACACAAAGCTTTATAATGCAGAATTACAGTTGGGAAAGTTGCTTCATAGATTAGAATATGATTCCATAACCTAAAACGTCAAAGAGTGCACCGAGTTCATCGTGCAGGAAACGAAAGCTACACAGAAGAAAAAACTAGCCAATCTTATAAAGCAACAATTACCTCCTGAACTGAACCAAAACAGCCGAAAGAAACACACATTCTACACACCTTTCCTCATAACGGTGACTAGTCACAGTAACTTGTTGTTTATTTAATGTCAATAACAGTCACGGTAAAGCCTAACGTAAAATGTTCGCATTTAAAGACCTACATATCCCCCGTACAGTCCCGATCTCTTCCCATGCAATTTTTATGTTTTTGGAGCCCCGAAGGAAGACATTAGTGGCCGTCGATTTCCTTCGGACGAAGGGGTACACGCCTGAGTACAATCATGATTGCAGAGGCAACCACAAACATTTTTCCATGAATTCATTCACCGTGCTTGTCTCACAGTGGGATGTATTAGATGAGACTGTCGCCCTCATCCGGCTGATATACCAGGTATAGATTGGACTTCTTCCCAGCCCTGGATGCTATTTCCTTAAGGGGCTCTATAAAGCTGATATGATTGTAGATCGCGTTAACTAGCAAGCCTCTTTCCTCGTGTGGTGGCAGTCAGGCAGTTGTCCACATGAAGAGTGAAACGGCGGGGCCAGAAGGCCAGTCCTGACGTTGACTCTCTGCCCTGAGCGACACTAACGCGTTACTACCCGCCAGTCACTCCGTGGTGAGTGCGCATTGCCTGTGTTGGGTAAACTGCAAAGTGCCTCGCTAGCAGAACCCACGGTCGAAAGAAGCGACGTCTGAATTGATGGCGACTACTTTTGAGATAATAAAACAGTTTACTTACTCTTTTCGTCAGTCTCGTTTCCATTTGTCTGCCTCTAATAACTATAAGGGATATTATTTTTCTTGAAGGAAGTTTAAAATATATTAATAAATAAACGAACTATTGAGAACGTGTTATGCATTGGAGCCATTGTAACAGTGATGACTTCCAGGCTTTCATCTGTGCCCACTAGGAAAGAGACATCGCGTCTACTCGTCTTTCTTTATTTACGTTTCTTTCGAACTGAGCATCTTGTGAAGACAGTTACGTCCATCTTCGACATTCCTAACACTTCGAACAAGAGCGGAACGTAATACTGACATCACGCAGTGTGGAACTGCGTTCGTGCTACGGATGAGAAACGCTGAGTGCGTCCGTCCGACTCACCCTGTGGGCGTGCCGTGGCGGCAGCGAGCAGCAGCAGCAGCAGTACTGGTGAGGCTGCCTCCAGCAGCCTGTGGGCGGTGGACGCCATGGTGTGTTGCCTCCGGTGGACTGGCGGCCGCTTCCTCCGCCTCTCCTATATACCCGCGACCACAGTCAACACTCAGCACGCTGACGCCTCGCTCAGATCACTGGCCGCTCCCGCCCACCGGCCTCTCCTCAGCCCAAGGTTAAGGAGCCAGGGGGCCTGCACCATACACGTCATTCGGCTGCAAACACACACAACTTTTCTCAGACTTGAACTTTTCTTTACCATCACTGCATCCACATGATTCCTGCGCGATTCACACTGTTGTGTTTGGCAAATGGTTCGTAAAACTCCACTACTGGCCATTAAAATTGCTACAGCACGAAGATGACGTGCTACAGACGTGAAATTCAACCGACGGGAAGAAGATGCTGTGATATGCAAATGATTATCTTTTCAGAGCATTCACGCCAGTGGCGACACCTACAACGTGCTGACACAAGGAAAGTTTCCAACCGATTTCTCATACATAAACAGCAGTTGGCCGGCGTTGCCTCTTGAAACGTTGTTGTGATGCCTCGTGTAAGGAGGAGAAATGCGTACCATCACGTTTCCGACTTTGATAAAGGTCGAATTGTAGCATATCGCGATTGCAGTTTATCATATCACGACATTGCTGCTCGCGTTGGTCGAGATCCAATGTTACCAGAATATGGAATCGGTAGGTTCAGGAGGGTAATACGGAACGCCGTGCTGGATCCCAACGGCCTCGTATCACTAGCAGTCGAGATGACAGGCATCTTATCCGCATGGCTGTAACGAATCGTGCAGCCACGTCTCGATCCCTGAGTCAACAGATGGGGACGTTTCCAAGACAACAACCATCTGCACGAACAGTCCGACGACGTTTGCAGCAGAATGGACTATCAACTCGGAGACCATGGCTGCGGTTACCCTTGACGCTGCATCACAGACAGGAGCGCCTGCCAAGGTGTACGCAACGACGAAACTGGGTGCACGAATGGCAAAACGTCACTTTTTCGGATGAATCCAGGTTCTGTTTAAAGCATCATGATGGTCGCATCCGTGTTTGGCGACATCGCGGTGAACGCAGATTGGAAGCGTGTATTCGTCATCGCCATACTGGCGTATCACCCGGCGTGATGGTATGGGGTGCCATTGGTTACACGTCTCGGTCACCCCTTGTTCGCATTGACGGAACTTTGAACAGTGGACGTTACATTTCAGATGTGTTACGACCCGTGACTCTACCCTTCATTCGATCCCTGCGAAACCCTACATTTCAGCAGGATAAAGCACGACCGCATGTTGCAAGTCCTGTACGGGCCTTTCTGGATACAGAAAATGTTCGACTGCTACCCTGGCCAGCACATACTCCTGATCTCTCACCAATTGAAAACGTCAGGTCAATGGTGGCCGAGCAACTGGTTCGCCACAATACGCCAGTCACTACTGTTGATGAACTGTGGTATCGTGTTGAAGCTGCATGGGCAGCTGTACCTGTACACGCCATCCAAACTGTGTTTGACTCAATGCTCAGGCGTATCAAGGCCGTTATTACTGCCAGAGGTGGTTTCTTGGGTACTGATTTCTCAGGATCAATGCACCCAAAGTGCGTGAAAATGTAATCACATGTCAGTTCTAGTATAATATATTTCTCCAATGAATACCCGTTTATCATCTGCATTTCCTCTTGCTGTAGCAATTTTAATGGCCAGTAGTGTACTTTCAAACTATTTCTCGAGCACTCCAGTCTCGAGTAGCACCTAAATGTTTCCTTGTGAGCTCTGATTTCTCTTATTTTATTACGTGGGTCATTTGTTCCTATACAGAACACTGTTCAAAAGTATTAGGTGAACATGACTCTGGGTGTGTGTCTTACGAGAGTAAGCAATAGTTGAGGACTGGGTGTATTACCACATTATATCTTTATCTACCACAAATTAAGTACAAATCAAAACATCATTGTAATTTCCGGTGGGTATAAGACCAATGTGGAAACAATCATTCATACCATCATTTGCATTGGGCTTTGACAGCTTCAGTAACGTGTATGCCCTCTGCGAGCATTTATCAGTCCTGACACCTATGTGGCACGACCCGTGTAACTCCTTGGAGGTCACCCTGCTGCATCTGTTCCCGTTCTTCAATGTGAGCCCATGAAAGTTCTTGCAGCATCTATGGTGAAACAGCACAACCACTTACACGCCCGACAAGAGTGTCCCACGCATGCACTATGGGGTTTACGTCGGCACTCGCCGCCGACCATTCCATTAGTTCAATGTCCAGGCTTGGCAAGATATCCCTGCTCACGCCCGATACGTGGCTCCTGGCATTGCAAGGAATTCACGGCCACCATCGTATGCAGCAGCCATCACATGGTCCAACAGGATCTGTTCGATGTTCTGCCTGGCCGTAAAACGACCATGGTCAACAAGATTCGTATAGCTGTCAACACTGAAGCCTTCCCACAACATCACAGAGCCTTGGACGAATCTATCGATTTCCTGGTCAACATTTGGCACGTACCGCTCACCATGGGTCTCTGCACTCGAACATGGCCATCACCTCGCGTCGGAGGATATCTGGACTCGTCTGTAAATAACACGTTTCGCCATTAGCGAAATTACCAGTTGTCATGCGAACTGCAGAAGTGAAGGCGACATGCAAGATGTTGTCTTGTCAAGTGGAATACTCGAACAGAAAGTCTGAATCGTAAGATCCGTCCTCTTAACTTGGTCATTGTAGTCTGATTGGACACAGCGGCTCCAGTTTCCCTTCTGAGATTGTCTTTCAGTGCTCTGGTAGGATCCGTTTGACGCCAACGCAGAGATGGCCAGACTTCGGTCTTCACGAGCGTCTGCGATCTTGCCCAACTCTACTTGTGTAGCGACCTGTCTCCCTGTAGAGTATACACAACCTACGGGTGGCACATTGACAGGCACTGGCACCTACAGCAAGACGACCGAAAATCCATCTTTTTTCGATTACACTGAGCACCCTTCGGACGTTGATGCATGTGCTCCTCTAATTCTATTAAAAAGTGTACATAGAAATGTGGTGTATGTTATATCATACATATTCGACAGAACAGGCACCGCACTATTGTTCGATACAGCGCCCGTAAGTATTAAAATATTTTGGGTTCCGATATGAACAGATCATAACATGTTTTACGTTTATTCCACACATTTCACAAGGAACCATATAAAAAAGCCGTAACAGGTACAAAATTGTAACAAAATAATCAAGTGCACCCTGATGCAATAAGTGAAAATATTTGACTTGCGACATTATGCCAAACAGAAAGAACCCCGTGTCTCCAACTCTCGAACAGAGGAAGAGCAGTCAGCTTCTCGGAATCCACAGTCTCTAAGGACGAAGTTAATTGCATGTTCTGTACTTGTTCCACTGTATGAATCTGACGCAATCTTAGGTGGGTCCCCACGGAAGTAAGGAGCAGTGGCCGCTGGCAGCCAGCCATGGAGCCCTAGGGAAGGGAAGCTTCTAAGAAGAAGGCTGCAGGGACAGTGACCCGAACACTGGACGTCAGATAGGCGGTTGCAGGAGCCTGTGTTGTCCGGCCTGGCACTGGCGTGACGCGAGCGCTCAAGATTCCTTCCGCTGTAGCCACGTGCCGTGGGGTCCCGAAGTCTGTCTAAAAAGGGAGTATGCTGTTTCCACTGTGCAGTATTCCACAGAAGTGGAAATCATAGTAAGAGTTATGAGACAGAGTACCCAACATCTCAGATCGGGTCTGACACACCTCAGATGACGACCACAACCGTTGCGGACGGCCAAAGCGCCCGCGGACAGCAGTCGGAACATCCGCGACTGGAGTGGTCCATTGAAACCGAGTCTGGCGGGCGCGGACCACAGACGGAACACTCGACTCGGCGCGGACCGATGACGGAACGCCCAGCTCCTTCCAGGCATAAATACTGGACTTGATCGACCCAAGGACCTGTCTCAGGTAGCACCTGAAGAAGACAGCGAGGCTCGCTGTTGAAATGTCGTGCGAGAACAACGCGAATATCCGGCTGGATTCCCGAATATCCAAGATTTATTTATTTATTTATTTAATCGTGTCTGAGCTACATCTGTAATTAATTAATACGCTATATATACTAGATTACAAATACAAGTAAATGATAGTTATTCATTCATATATACATTCATGATCTTCACATATTGTAAGTCGTCATTATTGTCTAAAGCAAGGGTCATATCTCTCTCCAGTGTTCGGCACACTTCACACTTGGCCAACCACAGGTCTTGGAAAGTGCATGGGGCCAGCAAAGATGGACAGGTCAGCAGGTGTGTTCATGGTTTGTTTTCCTCCACATTGGCAGGGCTCTTCTTCGGCGTATCCCCACTTGATCAGGTTATCCTGTGATCTTCCCATTTGACAACTAAGTCTATTTAGGCTCTTCCAGACTCTCCATTCCAATTGTGATCCAGCAGGAAGTTTTTCTTTAATGTTCCAACTTTTCAGACTGCCTTTATCCAATTTCTGTTTCCACATTGATTCTCTAATTGTAGACTGACTTTCGGTTAGTGGACGTTCAACTTTTATGAAGTCTTTCTTAGATTTAAGTCTTGCCTCCGCTGGCTGATGTGCGTACAGGGGATGTCTTCTATCTTCGCACTGCCTGCTTCTTTCAGCCATCGCCAACGTTTACCGTCTGATCTGTGGGGGGGCTATTCCAGAACACATATAAAGGAGATCACGGTTTGTAGGCTTCAGGCATCCCGTGATTAATCGACATGAGGCATTCAGTGCTGCGTCTAGCTTCTGAGCATGTGTCGATCTTCTCCAGACGGGGCATGCATATTCAGCTGGAGCAAAGCACAATGCCAGGGATGATGCACGTAGAATTTCAGGGTTTGCTCCCCAGTGTGAGTTGGTAAGTTTACGGATTATGCCGTTCCGTGTGTTGTCTTTCGCTCTAGTTTTCTCTACGTGTTTCTTGTTAGACAATGTTCGATCTAACGTGACTCCAAGATAAACTGGGTTTGGGCAGTGTTGAAGTTTAACTGAGTTCCATTCCAATTGTAATTCCCTGTTTGCTTCCTTGTTGTTTAGATGAAATAAACAAGTCTGCGTCTTTGCTGGATTAGGTCGAAGCTGGTTCCCGTTGTAGTATTCAGTTAGTTCTTCTAAGGCATCTGTTAGGTTTCTCTCAATCTGTTTGATTAATGTAGATTGGCATGCAATGGTTACATCATCAGCATAGATAAAGCTTCTTGTCGTCGGTCCAACTGGTTGGTCATTTGTATTCAGATTAAAAAGTAGGGGGGACAAAACACTACCTTGTGGGAGCCCGTGCTTCTGGTTCCTCCAGCGACTTCTTTGTTTTTGAAATTCCACATAGTATCTTCTGTTGGAGATCAGTGATCTCACAACTTCAGTAAGGTGGTAGTTTCCCGTCATTTTGAAAATTTTTCCCAGGAGGATTTTGTGGTTTATCGTGTCGTAATCTGCTGATAAGTCGACAAACACCACGCCAGTTTTTTCTCCCTTCTCAAAACCGTCCTCTATGTATTAGGCAGAGAACCTGGCCAGTGCAAGATTTACCTGGTCTGAATCCTGCTTGTTGTGGAATGATTTGCCTTTCTAGTTGTGGTGCTATTTTATTCAAGATAAGACGTTCATATAGCTTGAAAGGGCAGCACAGCAGCGATATTGGACGATAGTTCTTAGCATCATCTCTTGGTTTACCTGGCTTTGGGATAGCTGCTACCTTGGTCTTCAACCACAGCTTAGGTATCGTCTTGTTTGACCAGCAGAGATTATAGAGTTCTAAAAGCCATTCCTTAGCTATAAAAAAATATAAAAAAAATATAAATTCATTAATGACGTCGTCGGGACCCGCGGCCTTCCTGGGTTTCAAGGAACTGATAGCAGCTTCCAGTTCTGTTGAAGTGAAGTATGGCTCAGGTGGTATTTCAGTCACTTGTGGCCTCTTATATGAGGTGGCAGTCTTACTGTTCCTGGTTGGTTTACCATTCAAAAGGAGCTGATGTGCGATTTGGTTAGCTGTTACGGAAACCTGATCCTTGGAGGCTGCCGGGTCACTGGACAATCGCTTTATGAGGTTCCAAGCTCTTCTGCTACTGTGCTTCATGTCAAGACTCTCCAACGTATGTTTCCAGGACTCTTGTCTGTCTTTGCTTGTAGTTTCAATTAGCTGATCCCCAAGTTTTATGGTTTCTTCACTGAAAGTGTCCATGCTGTACTGTTCCAGGTATTCGTTATATATTTGTTTCATGTCGTTGGAAACTCCAGGAATGTAGTGTTCTGCAGCCTCTAGGTATGCTGAGTCTTGCTGATCTTTTAACAGCTTGGATGAACTTTCCGTAGTTTTCAGTGTTTGATGGTAAATTTACGATTTCCATGTCTAAGGTGTCCGCAAATTTTTTCCAGTTGGCCCTTTTGAAGTTAAAACGTCTTTTAAAGGGTACTTTTTGTGGCAGTGTTACTGGTCTAAACTTTAGCATGATTGGTCTGTGTTGGGTCTTTGGGATAGGGTTGAGAACGAATTTGTTGCATGACCCGGACAAGGTTTTGGAAACAAATATGAGGTCTGGATTATACCCTCTCTTCCATCTTGCACTGTTGAATGACGCAGGCTGTTTCTGATCATGGATGAGATTCAGCTCGTGTTCTTCTGCCCAGCTTTTCAGTAGTTCTCCATCCTCATTTGTGTCTTGATAGCCCCACACTCTATTGTGACAGTTAAAGTCTCCCATTATTAGCTGTGGGTGACAGACATGTTGGCTGAAAGCAAACCTGTCCCCTGGCGGTTTATATATTGATGACACCGTAATGCTTCCGATAGTAACAGAAATGATTTCCGTGTTGTTAACGGTGTAAACTTGAATGTTGGATACTTTGATTCCAGACCGAATAAACAGAACACTTCCATATTGGTCGTGAGGGCACTCCTTCACCAAGGTCATCCCAGGAATATTTGGACGGCGTTGTGATGGCCCTCTATGTGTCTCCTGGAGGCACAGGACGTCGCAGGAATGAAGTTTACATCTGTTGGATATAAGTTCTTCTTTTTCAGATGATATGCCCTCGATGTTGAGAGATATGACTGTCAAACATGGCTCTGAAAAGGGCCTTTCCTTCGTTTTAGATTCTGAATACATGTCGTTTTAGACGTAGCTCAGTGTGTGGAAGGATCTGCCGGTATTTACCGTTGCCCAGGGGACGCCCGGCTGTACCTGTACAATCTTCTGGGAGGCTCCTTCCTATCCAAGATGCCAGTCTAAAACTCTATCTGTAAGTTTGAGTTCAGGATGCGGGAAAACAGACCGTTGGGTGATGTAAAAAGATATCTGAGAAGGGGGAGTTTGGAGCTCAGTATTCTCAGAAATTTATGAGCCAGAAGTTGAATAACTTATATAGCATTTGCTAGCTGGGGTGTTGGATCACTGTTTCACAAAATATCGCGTTGGCCGATTTTTAGTCTAGCCTTACAACTGGTGGAGCATTTTTGATTTTGTGTGGATTTTCTGGTAGATTTGGACTGATCGCTGTACATCCATCATCCATGGTTATGTATTTTTGAGAATGACTTCTTGAGACGATAGTCACTACCACCCCACTTGTAGACTTTGCTAAATCAGTCTATCTCCATTTTGAGCACATTTCAATGTTCATAATTGGTAGTTCCCCTCACTTTGTAATTAATTGCTCACTTTAATGCGTAATTACTGCTTTCTTGATTATATATGTGCTTACTCTCAATGATTGTAATAAGATGAGGTGAAATTGGACCAAGACTTTGAATTCAGTAGTTGCTAGCTTGGCTGGCATCTTACACCATGAATGATGAGCAACAGCTGGATTTCATATTCTTAGGTTTCAGGAAAACGTTTAACATGATGCTTCACTGCAAACTGCTAAGGAAGGTTTGATTATACGGATTAGGTCCTCAGAAATGTGAATGGCCCAAGAGCTTCTTAAGTAATATAGCCCAGTATGTTGTCAGCGACGGAGAGTGTTCAACAGAGACAACATATTACCAGGATTAACCCAGGCAAGTAAGATAGTTACATCTTGCTTGGCGATGATTAACAGCATTTACAAATTTTACAAAATGCGTAACAATGTACTGTCTGTGATAACGCTATTTTTCCTGCTACCACTTCCGGTTCTAAACCATCATCAACGGCGACTTTACACATTTGTTTGTTGTACAGCTGCCGTTGATGATGGTTTAGAACCGAAACCGGTTCCAGAATAAATAGGATTATGACAGACAGCACGTTGTTACGCATTTTGTAAAAAATAAGGTAGTTTCACTCTTGTTCTTTATGTGTGTAGATGGTCTGACGGATAGAGCGAACAATAGTCTGCGACTGTTTGTGAAGATGCTGTAGTGTATGAGGAAGTATCGTTACTGAGTGTCTGTAAAAGGATACAGGATGACGTGATAGAATTTCTATTTGGTTTGATGAATGGCAGTTTGTTCTAAATGTAAAAAAAAAAAAAGTACCTTTAAGTAGATGAGTGGGAAAAGGAATTCTGTAACGTGGAAATACAGTATTAGTGGTGTACTGAGTAACATTGACACATTGATTAAGTATCTAGGCGTGACGTTGCAAAGCGATATGAAATGTAACGAGCACTCGAGAACGGCGTGAGGGAAGGCGAATGGTGAATTTCCATTTGATGGGAGAGTTTTAGAAAAGAGTAGCTTTTTTATAGATGTACTTTTTGCGAATCACTATTGATAAAATTTAGAGAACAGGCAATTGCACTTGATCACATCACGATTCTTTTGCTGTCAAATTAAATTTCGTTTAGGGCGCCGAAAACGAGATCAGAGAAATTAAGGCCCGTTCGGCGGAATACAGACAGTGGTTTTTCCCTCGCTCCATTTGTGACTGGAAAACGAAGGCAACGGCTAGGAGTGGTAGCAGGAGCCATCCACCATGCATCGTATGATGATTTCTGCAGTATTTTTGTGGATGTAATTGTTCCACCAGTAACGTATAGTCTTTGGTTCGCTTTCTGTACTATATATTCCATACATTTTGTAATTCAAGTTGTTCCCAATTGTAATCCCTAAGTATTTAGCTAACTGCGCCATCTGTTGGCTTATGAACTACTGTCAATAGAGGTCTTCTCTCGTTTATTTCTTACAACATTTTAACCTAGCAACGACCGCTATTGCAACCAGCTAGTGTCTCACTCTCAAGGCATGTTTCCCGTTTAGTGGCTTTAAGTCCACTGGTGTCCAGCGTATATGCCTGCACTTTCAGCTGTTGCGGTGCACCATGCTTTCCAGACTTGCACCACTGGAGGAGTCATACTCATAACAGTACAACGTACCTGAAAAGATCGTAGCATAACATGCTGCAGTCTCATGGGTCGGGCTAGAGGCAGACCAACGGTAGCTGTTCATACAAGAAGCTATCAGTTACGTGCTATCCTCACTGCACTGCCAGTGAAGCACCAAACGAAGTTGATCTGCTGGGAAAGCTTTTAAAATAAACGCTTTTGGTATACTGAAAGTGTTTTCCTTTTATGTGCTTTATGTCTAACCTGGAGTTGTGTGCTTTCATGTTTTGATTGGTGTGTATGTTTTATCTATTTCCCTGTTTTCTGAGACTTTTACAAACGTTTTAGTCTCCATGTACCACCAGTTTAATGCACTGGAAAAATTTAAAGTTTACGTCACCTTACCACGCAATTTGCATGTCAAGATTTGGCGACAGAAACCTAGTGCTTATTGTAAATTACCTGTATGAAAGCACGTTTTTGTAAATTCATTTAATGTTGGTCAAGCATGTATTAAATTCTTACGTACTTGCATTAGGCCTGAATACCATAAACGTCTGTAGATTGCACTGCTTTTGTGTTAAGAGCAGCACTGGCCTCGAAATACTTTTTGTTCCTTTTTATCTGTAGGTTTTAAAGCCTTTTTCCACTCCACGTTCCTCTGTCTTATTAATGGTAGCAGAGTGTGGTTATGCGGGTGCTACAACAAAAATATGGTTAAGAAAACTAGATTTTGTGTATCCTACCAAAAAAAGTTAAGTTTCTTGGGGATTCTTATAGGCAGTGTCTGCTTCTGAGTTTATGTTATAGATCCTTATGTCACCAGTTAATGAGCCGAGAGGTCTACTCGATATCTCATGGTTTAAAAAGGAACAAACCTAGTATGAGTTCACGAGTCATAGTCAACAGGTGTAAGACAGTGTTGTCAACATGTTGCTTGACTCCACAATGGGTTGTGCTGCCCACTACAAGTCACAGCAGCCAACGTTGGCGAAATAGGTGCCATCATGAGAGTTTGTTCCGCCGTACTCTCCAGTGTCCATGGAATCATTGAGTTAACAGAGTCCAGCAGCCTCTCTCAAGCATAAATGTAATGGTTTTAAGTTCAAATTAAGCATTTCTGTAATCATGCCCCACGACTTAAAGGAGCTAATTCAGGTAACTGATGGATTATATTATAGAATGAAGTTGCAGGACAGACTTCAAGTACTAGGATGCCAAGATGTATCATTTGACAGTATGGGTGAATCACCCTTCGGTGGGTAATGAATCAAGGATCGGCTGACAGACTGTTAAATAGTGTTGGTATAAAGATGTCTAAAGAATTTAATAAATTGCTAAACCCTATTTTGCCCATGATTCAGCACATTTGTGGTTTATCTATTCAAATGGACCAAGAGATTATTAATTTCTTGTGTTTCTTGTTTAGAGCACCATGTTGGTGTAATTAATATTTCTCAATAGGTTATTCATCAAGTAACATAACCCTTGTCTCAAGGTAGTTTGTGCACAGTGGTTGCTTAGGATTTCCATAAAGTGGGCACACTGATAGATTTACACGAATAGGTCATTATGGAGAATTTGTTCACCAGGTTAGGAACAAGCCGGCTTATTAGCAGTTTTCCCAGGTTCAGATGAGACACTTGTCCAATATATCAAAGAAATAGGATCGCTGCCTCAGAGTTGTGCACAAAGTTTTGAGAAACATGGAAGTTTCTGAAAATCACATTTATAGACTGAAATGCAATATGGCGTAAATTTAAAAGCAATTACTTACCTTCGTTTCTCGGAGATCTTCGATGGTGCATTGGCTGTAAAAACATTTGCGAGTATCTGCTTCACGAAAATCTGCTGCAACTTGCTGAGTTCTTGACAGTGTAGTTAATGGTTTGGTAGTGCCAAGAGAAATTTCAAGAAATTCAAGTTGACACGGTGTTTCTCTTTCAGAATTACATGTTTGTTGCATAATATGGCTACAAATCTGTGATAAAACTGCCTCACAAAACTGACAGAAAGCAGGGATCCTGGTCACTGATTCACCACTGTTTATACAGTGTTTTAACAATCAATAGTTATGTCATCCATTATTACAAATGTTATTTACGGATTACCATCAGGAATTTGCTGTTGTATACAGACTGACATCATGGAATTGTGTATTAATTAGTTCTTTTCACATTGTAATATAATGCTTTACAAAGTATTTAGATTTTAGAATTGATCAGTTTGTCATTAAGGTTTTTTGATAATGTTGTTTGTATCATAAAGGGTAATAGTTGGTAAATTTTTAACATGTACATGTGTTTTTTGCATAAATACTAACGGAAAGCTTCACTTCTTATGAAAAATATTCTGCAATTACAGAATGAAAACTGTTTATTTTTTATGTTCCATTATCGATCGGTAACAGTCGAACCAGAGCAGAGATGTAATGAAATTAATGATAGTATAATGAATTCAGCTGAAAAGCGATGAGATAAATGAAACAGGAAAGTAACAAACGTTTATAGACCTGTAATTATGCCATCCTGACAGCTGAGGTCAACACTCCATTCATACTTATCCTAATGACCATCTATGTGTACGTTTCAACAACCCCCCTTCTCCCCAGAGTGAGGTAGATGAGAATCAGAGATGATACTTTCTCAGAAAATATAACTTCAATCATTTTCTAGAAACATAGTACAATATTCACCAAAAGTTACCGTCCAACACAACATGAAGTTGATTTCAGGTATCAGTGAACATAAAATATAAGAGCGAGTGTAGTAAATCAGATATGTAGGAACTGTGAGAACATGTTCAAAGCATAGCTTAGCAAAAAGATTCAAATTTGAACTTTGACCATTCCAATGTAATTTGGAAAAGAAATAAAAGAATCAATTTCACAAAAAATAAAAGGCGCATGCATTCTTCAGTGTTGAGAAGATTCCAGTCCATTTGTGGTAATGCCTCATTCCAATCCCTTTACATTCCTCTGATGCTCCCAGGTACACAGTCTCTGTGTTCAGTAACTTCTGCAAATACACACATTTGACTTTTAGTCACTATTCACCACTCCAACATGCACGACGCAGAGTCCAAGGAAACGGAATAGGAAATAATTATACACAGCTGATGCTCAAGTATCCTGATATAGTGTTTATATTAAATGGTCTATAGTTTCATCATCATTACGTAAATATGTTTTCATAAATAATAGCTGTCTAGCGAGATATGTTTTGTCAGTTCTACCAGTATGGGTGCATGACTGCCTAAATGACATTCCTGGGTGACACGTACATTCTCAAATACCACCACCAGGAGAGCATAAGAGTTGAAACAGCGTGTAGATAGCACGATAATTAGTTTGTGTTTTCAGTGAAATAAGTTATTTGCAGTTTCTTTGCATGTTTCTATATTCATTTTGGCGTTGCACTTGCTCTCTCTACAGTGTAGTGCAAAACTTATAAAACATCAAAATAATAACAAATTTCTTTTTGTTCATTAGAAGGAGACAGTGTGCAGGTACGAGCATTTGTGCTAGAATCCCTTACATGTCAGCAAAGTAATGTGCAATTAATAAACTCCTTCCTTCAGGTTCTCAGTACCGTACAATTTGATCGGCTAAGATAAGGAACACTTTACAGGCATATGCTTTTGTGCAAGTATTCCTTATGATGTGTGATAAAGCTTCATATAATGAGAAATCGGTACATTCAGCGTCCAGATTATAGACTTAAATTTACTAATCCAGTCAGCTGTGTCCCTACAAGTGATAAATTGTATGCTAAGTCTATTCGCTCAACTACTCTTCTGATCTAGCGAAGTTAGTGTAGTTTCAGTTGCCTGAGACTGCAGTCGCCTGTGTGAGTTGCGTTTGCGTGCGTATGTGTGTGTGCGTGTGTGTGTGTGTGTGTGTGTGTGTGTGGGTGGGTGAGTGTTGATGAAGGCCTTAATGATCGAAAGCATTATTTGTGACATCCTTTTTTATTGTGCCTAACTGTGACTCAGCATCTCCGCTATACGGTGAGTAGCAACTTTCCTTTTCATGATATTGTTACGTTCCATTCTGAATTTTCCATTGTTTACTTAAAGTTTCATTACAGTATATTACCATAGCTTATCCAAAGTAACGGTCCTTTCGAATTCCTTTAAGCATACTTTCTAAATAATATTCATTACATCTGTAATACAAACACTCTTTTGACGTAACATGCTGAAAATGTGCACACCGTGGCTCAATAGTAAAATTGCATACCAACAACTCTGTGATCACCCATAAGTTATTCACATAAGTTGTGCAATTACATACACTATGTGATGGAAAGTATCCAGACGCCTGGTTGAAAACGACTTAAGTGCTCGTGGCACACTCCATCGGTAATGCTGGAATTCACCATGGTGTTGGCCCACGCTAAGCATTACAGCTTCCACTCTCGCAGGCATACGTTCAATCAGGTGCTGGAACGTTTCTTGGGGAATGGCAACCCATTCTTCACGGAGTGCTGCACTGAGGAGAGGTATCGATGTCGGTCGGTGAGGCCTGGCACGAAGTCGGCGTTCCAAAACATCCGAAAGGAGTTCTATAGGATTCAGGTCAGGACTCTGTGCAGGTCAGTCCATCACAGGGATGTTATTGTGATGTAACCACTCCGCCACAGGCCGTGCATTATGAACAGGTGTTCGATCGTATTGAAAGATTTAATCGCCATCCCTGAATTGCTCTTCAACAGTGGGAAGGAAGAAGGTGCTCAAAATATCAATGTAGGCCTGTACTGTGACAGTGTCAAGCAAAACAACAAGGGGTGCAAGCCCCATCCATGAGAAACACGACCACACCGTAACACAACTGCCTACGAATTTTACTGTTGGCACTACACACACTGGCAGATGACGTTCATTGGGCATTCGCCATACCCACGCCCTGCCATCGGATTGCCACATTGTGTACCATGATTCGTTACTTCACACAACATTTTTTCACCGTTCGATCGTCCAATGTTTACGCTCCTAACGCCAAGCGAGGCGTCGTTTGGCATTTACCGGCGTGATGTGTGGCTTATGAGCAGCCGCTCGATGTGAAATCAAAGTTTTGTCACCACCCACCTAACTGTCGTAGTACTTGCGGTGGATCCTGATGCAGTTTGGAATTCCTGTTTCATGGTCTGGATAGATGTCTGCCTATTACACATTACGACCCTCTTCAACTCTCGGCGGTCTCTGTCAGTCAACAGACGAGGTCCACCTGTACGCTTTACTGCTGTACGTGTCCCTTCACGTTTCTGTTTCACTATCAGATCGGAAACAGTGGACCTATGGATGTTTATGAGTGTGGAAATCTCGCGTACAGACGTATGACACAAGTGACACCCAATTACCTGACCACATTCGAAGTCCTTGAGTTCCGCAGAGCGCCCCATTCTGTTCTGTCGCAATGTCTAATTACTACTGATGTCGCTGATATGGAGCGCCCGGTAGTTGGTGGCAGCATAATGCACCTAATATGACAAATGTATGTTTCTGGGAGGTCCGGATGCTTCTGATCACGTAGAGTACCTGTTAAAATGCAATAGAAGTGAAATTTTTCCATACAAATGTATATGTCGACAAACTAGTGAACTCAGTTGTAAGTTTACAAGCGTGCCACTAGGGCTAAGTGCCTCTTCCATGGTAAAATGTGAAATATAAGTGTACTGAAGTACCATAACAGACAACAAAACTCTCCAATCATACTGGTCCTTGACCATTGATCTTACTATATATGAACAGTGAACAACTCATGAATACAAGGAAATAAGAATGTGTGTGTCTACAACAGTATTGACTAAATGAAGTCATAAAATGCTGTGACTCACATTACTCAGACAATCTTTTCTGCATACTATTCAATATGGCTTTGCATATATTCTGTGTGTATACCATGAAACATAGATAATTCACGTTTTGGCAATAACATATTTCCAGTAACCTATTAGGGTGTGTTCTTTCAGTTCAGTTAAAATCAGTTTTTAGTAGTGTGTAGCATAAGCAATGTAGAACCCTTTCATGTGAACATATTTGAAACATTTTTTCTGGATAGCTAGATAGCAGATGGGAAGGAAAATAGCGTAAGGTAATACTGATCACACTCATTGTGCGTTACTCATTTCATTTTCCATTTCATATGAAATAGCATATAAAGACAATATGTATCTAAAAAGTAACTTCAAGGGAAATACGTGTACACTGGTTCAAAACCCTATCAATCTCCTTCTTACTCTTTACAACTGAACCACAAAGTTATCCAGAATATGTATGAAAGGTACACAACATGAATTTGCAGCTATATTCTCACTATAATATAGTGTCTTGCATCAAAGTAATTCTCACATAGTAACTGCATAAACAGAGTAGCTGCCTTATCTCTTAATAACCTAAGGAAATCAGTATCAATAATAATTCGTGTGTGTGGCCTCTTCCTTAAAATTGTCAATACAGCTGACTGATTTCAAGTTTAAAATTCTGTGTCTATGACTGAGAACTCACATCAAAATAACTCAGCACAGTTTAATTTTAAACAGCGTCTATATGTGGGTTACTAAGTGCGTAAAATCCATTCATGCAACAACCTCTTGCAGTAGTATAAAACAGTCAGTTGATCCTGACGAAGACTAAAGTGGAACTCGTTGAAAGTTCGAGGTGTTACCCTGAAATGACGCTGCATGAAGTCTGAGAATGTTTTATTTAACAATGCCTTCGCGAAAGACATCGTTTTCATACAATCTGTTCCAGTGTCAAGCAAAACGTGCCTCAGACATACAATTTTCATTCTGGCAAAACTTTCATATGTGCTTGTGTAGGTTACAAGCTCACAGAATACAAAAAGATGAAATAGGTACGGAAAGAAGATAAAGTTTCAGCACAGAGACTGAGATTCTTTGTAAGATTAACATTTCATCCTTTTTTACTGAGTAGCTTTTCTATATCACTTAAGATTTTTTAAGTATACAAAATGAGCGTAGTTTCACAACATTAGTAAGGTGATGATTGACATTCACACGTTAGTCATCAGCAGCGAGGACAGAATAAAAGAATAGTCAGAGAATAACTGTACCATCAGAAGGCTGAATTACAGAAGCAAATGGTACAGGGCTGGGTCTGTAGAGGTTGCCACCCTCGTAATGTGCGAAGGAAACATATTTGTCTGAGAGAATATTGACATTGTTGTAAAACAAAGTCATACATCTCTCTTTATTTACTTTGGAAATAATATATAAGAGAGTTCTATCTTTTTCAATCCACATCACATAACAATTTACTGTCTTTCCGTGTCTCTACGCCTTCAGTTGTACTACAAGCCTAAACCCAAATATTTTTCTTATTTTAGGATAAACTAATCTGTAACCTTACTTGAAATTTACTGTTTTACTACGCCTCTCAATAAATCTCTCAATCTTGACACCAACAACAGGTAATTGAATAAAAGTCTTACTGTATTTATAATCCTGTTTCTCATTTTCTCAGAAACTCCACAGACTGGACTCCCAGTGTCTACCAAACCGTTCCCTTCCCAGTTATCAGTTTTAAGAAACATGTAAGGACTCCCCTTTACTCCACATCATCTCTATATTCTTCTTCAAATAAAAATTCGTTTTCTACCTCGTCATACCTAATGCAGCGCTCACCTAGATTAATATTGTGGTGTCACCGCCAGACACCACACTTGCTAGGTGGTAGCCTTTAAATCGGCCGCGGTCCGTTAGTATACGTCGGACCCGCGTGTCGCCACTGTCAGTGATTGCAGACCGAGCGCCGCCACACGGCAGGTCTAGAGAGACTTCCTAGCACTAGCCCCAGATGTACAGCCGACTTTGCTAGCGATGGTTCACTGACAAATTATGTAGCCTTCAGCTACGTCATATGCTACGACCTAGCAAGGCGCCATTATCATTTACTATTTATCTTGTTATGCATGTACCGTCAGACCGATGTTCACCAATTATGGATTAAAGTTAAGTATTCCAGAAGCTATGTACTTTTTTTACTAGACTCAACTCCTTTAACTGTTCCAGACCTCACGCCAGCCTGCGTGAGCTTAAACGCGTGCCTTTCGGCTATCTCATAGTGGCTTGGCTGTCTTGCCAAGTCACAACAGTTTGGCGCCGAGGTTTGGCGACGAGCTAAATCGCGTTCGTATCTCTACAGACTGATTTACTTGTGTAATGGCTTCGCCACAATCTCCAGATGTACTGCCCGAATTTTATCGCTTACAGAATCAGCAGACGCAGGCCTTACTGGATGCCCTTGGACAGCTCGTCCAGGGTCAACGTTCAACGCAAAACGATGCGACCGCCGCCGCTCCACCACTCCCGCAGCCACAACACGCAGTTGCACCACCTTTTCGTCCTTTTGTTGCGGCACTGGAAAGCTGGACGGAGTGGTCACGCCAATTTGGATTCCATCTCGCCGCCTACAGAATTCAAGGTAACGAGCGGCAGCCTTTTTTGTTAGCATCCGTAGGCGTCCAGACATACCGTGTGATAGTGAAATTATTTCCCCGACGAGACGTAGCAAATCTGTCCTACGACTAAATTTTGTCTGCATTGGATGCATATTTCAAAGAATCAGTCAGTGTCGTTGCCAAAAGGTATACCTTCTTTCGTACAAAACGTACGGCCGGTCAGACTAATCGGGAGTGTGTTGCAACCTTGCAAGGCCTTACTAGGGATTGTGCTTTTGAGGGTGAATGTGGACTCCCTTATTCAGATACTATGGTACGTGATGCAATTGCACAGAACGTTGCTGATGTTCGTGCACGGGAACAGATTTTGAAACTAGTCAATCCATCCCTTCAACAAGTGATGGACATATTGGATCGGCAGGACACACTTGACTTTGCTCAGGCATCATTTGAAACTTCGCCACCCGTGTGTCACGTTAACTGGCCCGCCGGGCGAGCTGCACGGAACAGTAAAGAGTCCTCGCGCCCGGCCGCGCCAAAGCCGCCTGGCTCTCAGCCACGTGTCCCGTGTTGGCAAGCAAATGCAGTGAAATCATGCCCACGGTGTGCTACTAGACATCCGCGTGAGAATTGCCCGTCACGCCAGGCTATTTGCTTTTTCTGTAATAAAAAAGGACATGTTCAAAGTGTTTGCCAGAAAAAGCTCAGATCGGAAGCTCACGACCATTCCCGGCCCTTTGCTTCGCGCCGGAATCGGAATCGAACCAAGAATACTCAGGCTCGTGAACCGTCGCCCATGGAAATTCATGCAGTTCATTCCACTCCGCCCAGTGCCACTCTCTCTAACAGTGACTGTGTTCGTCCCACAAATAGTGTGCGTCGACATCGCCGGAAATCCCGTCAAGTCGCAAGTGATTCTGTACCAGTGTCAGTTCACGTTGCATGAGACAGTCGCTCTTGTGGTCAGCAGGACAATAAACTTTTTGTAGATTTGGACATAAACGGCAAAGTGATAGCATTCCAGCTCGATACCAGAGCTGCAGTTTCACTGATCAATCACGATACGTACTGACAGCTGGGCACACCTCCGTTGCGTGCTGCAAATGTTAAGCTAACTACATATTCAGGTCACAGGCTCCCTGTATTAGGACAGTGCAGCCTTCTTGCAACATACAAAGGACAAACAAAACTTGTGTCATTGTAGTCCTTCGTTCTTCTTCTGCAGTGAACTTGTTTGGTTTAGATTTATTTCAGTTGTTTACCTTGTCCATAGTCAATCAGGTCCTATCAGTGAACCAGACTGTGCCTTCAGACAGTGTTTCTCGTCTATGTGAAGAGTTTGCAGACATTTTTGCACCGGGCCTTGGTTGCGCTAAGAATTATAAAGCACATTTGGAACTGAAAGTAAACGCACAACCGAAATTTTTCAGAGCGCACAATGTTCCCCACGCATTGCGTGATGAGGTCGCAAGAACATTACACGATTTGGAATCACAAGGTGTAATTGAACATGTGCAGGCTTCTCTCTGGGCATCACCCTTAGTAATTTTGCAAAAGCCTTCCGGAAAATTGAGACTTTGCGTGCACTTCAAGGCAACAGTGAATCCACAACTAGTGACTGCAACTTTTCCTTTACCCCACCCGGAAGATCTTTTTGACAAACTATGCCCGGGTAAAAATTTTTCGAAGTTGGACCTAGCAGATGCGTACTTGCAAATACCGGTGGACAAAGAATCCCAGCGCGTTTTGGTGGTTAACACGCATCTTGGTTTGTACCCATTCAAACGACTGCCATTCGGGTGTGCATCCGCCCCTGCATTGTTTCAGCAATATTTACAAACTGTTTGTGCGTCGGTCCCTACTGCAGCAAACTATCTGGACGATATTGTGATCTCCGGAAAGATGGAAGAAGAACATTTAGCCAATCTCAGAACTTTGTTTCAGGTCTTGCGACAAAATGGTCTTCGCTTGCGGAAGGACAAATGTATTTTTTTTGCTCGTGACTTACCCTATCTGGGCCATGTACTCAATGCCCAAGGCATACATCCCAGTCCAGAGCACCTCCGTGCCATCCAAGACTTGCCTTCGCTGCAGAATTTGAAGCAGCTACAGAGTGTGCTGGGAAAAATCAATTATTATCATCGCTATGTGCGCCACGCCTCTTCCATTTCAGCTCCGCTTCATTGCTTACGCCGTAAAGGTGTTCCGTTCGTCTGGACGACGGAATGCGAAAGCGCCTTTCGCCAGTTGAAATCGGCGTTGCTTTCCAATACTTGCCTTACGCCATTCGATCCCCGGAAGCCCCTTTCGTTGATGGTGGATGCATCGGATTTCGGGATCGGTGCTGTGCTTGTGCACAAAGATGGTTCGCACAATCGCCCTATTGCTTTTGCGTCCAAATTGCTCTCGTCTGCGCAAAGAAATTACTCACAGATCGAGAAAGAAGCTTTGGCTCTCGTCTTTGGTGTTACAAAGTTTCATGATTTCTTGTATGGTCGTCACTTTACCATCATCACAGACCACAAACCTTTGACATCGCTTTTTCATCCGAACAAGCCTGTACCTCCACGTACAGAGCAGAAATTCATTCGCTGGTCTATTTTCCTCTCGCAGTACCGCTTCGATATCTTGTATCGGTCCACTGATAAACACGGAAACGCCGATGCGTTGTCCCGTTTGCCTGTTGCTGAGGATAGAGCATTCGATTCTTCCGAACTTGCTTGCATGTTCATTGATTCGGAAACTTATGACGTGGTCGAATCGTTTCCAATTGATTTTCGTCGTGTAGCTACAGCCACAGCTGCTGACCCTGTCCTTGCTACCGTTCTGCGTTTTGTTGCTACGCAATGGCCCTTGTCAAAGTCACGGATCGAGGATCCGTTGATTCGCCGATTTTTTGCTCACAAGGAGAGACTTTTTGTTCGACGTGGTGTTTTGCTGTTGCGTTCTGATAATGATCAGTCCAGGGTCGTGGTCCCACGTTCGTTAGTCCTCTGTCTTACGGCTTCTCCACCAAGGACATTGGGGTATGGTGAAAACGAAACAACTTGCTTGTCAGCACTGTACTTGGTTCGGAATCGATGCTGCGATTACGAATATGTGCTCTTCTTGCATGGTGTGTGCCGAACAACAATCAGCACCACCGCGGAAATTCTTTGCATAGCCACAAGCCACTTCCCCTTGGCAACGCTTACACATCGATTTTGCTGGTCCATTCTGGAATGCTCGATGGTTGGTTCTGGTCGATTCATTCAGTAATTTTCCTTTTGTTGTCCGGATGTCTTCCATGACGTCTTCTGCCACCATCCAAGCGTTATCCGCTATCTTTTGCATTGAAGGTCTTCCACAGACTATTGTTTCCGACAATGGCCCACAATTCATGTACGCAGAATTTCAGTCATTCTGCAAGGCCAATGGTATTCAACATCTGACGTCCGCGCCGTTTTCGCCGCAGTCAAACGGTGCCGCTGAACGATTGGTCAGGACTTTCAAGTCACAGATGTTGAAGTTGAAAGCGTCGCATTCTCGGGAGGACGTGTTATTGCTCTTTTTGTCCTCGTATCGCTCTCAGCCCCGCGATGGTCGCTCACCAGCTGAATTGCTCCACGGTCGCCCTCATCGAACCTTGATGTCTTTGCTACATCCGCCGCATCAGGTTCCTGTGCAGCGGCGGCCACCTGCTTTTGCTCCAGGCGACGTTGTCTATTATCGCAAATATCGCGGTTCGCAGCGTTGGCTCGAAGGGCGCATTCTTCGCTGCCTCGGCCGCGCTATGTATCTGGTTTTGGGGGCCTCTAGTGAGGTGCGTTGGCGTCTCAATCAGCTGCACCTCTGTCGTCGCATGGGATCTGCGGCTCCCCGTCTGCTTTCAGCGACGGTGCCGTCCGGTCAGCGCCCTGGGGACCCATCTACTGGCTCGCCTCAACCCCAGGTGTTACCGACGCTGCCTTCCATTTTGCCCCATGGCGACGCGCCGCCACCGCCGCCGCCGCCTATTCTCCTGCCGGCGACACCCGCAGTGGATGCGTCGCTGCAACCGCCGGGCACCTACCTGGGTCACGCGCCGCCGATCACTTCCCGTGACCAGTTGTCCTCCGCCATCGAATTCTTACCCGCTCCGGACCATATGTCGTCTTCGCCCGTCGGGTGCCCCGGCTCGATGGAGGTCGACCCTTCGGCCCCTCCTGTCTCTTTACGGGCGCATACACCGCATGTTGGCGTGCACCCTGGACTAGGTTTTCAGGCGTTTCCTAGCTCCCCTCGGACTGAATGGCAGGGTGTGGTTGGCACAGCCTCGCCTGTTGCTAGGCTCCCCACCTCGTCGCATACGTCAACATGGGGTCCTCCCCACGGCGGGTGGAAGCCTTATAACACAACCGTACGCCGACTTGCGGGGAAGGAATGTGGTGTCACCGCCAGACACCACACTTGCTAGGTGGTAGCCTTTAAATCGGCCGCGGTCCGTTAGTATACGTCGGACCCGCGTGTCGCCACTGTCAGTGATTGCAGACCGAGCGCCGCCAGACGGCAGGTCCAGAGAGACTTCCTAGCACTCGCCCCAGTGGTACAGCCAACTTTGCTAGCGATGGTTCACTGACAAATTACGTTCTCATTTGCCGAGACAATAGTTAGCATAGCCTTCAGCTACGTCATTTGCTACGACCTAGCAAGGCGCCATTATCATTTGCTATTTATCTTGTGATGGACGTACCGTCAGGCCGATGTTCACCAATTATGGATTAAAGTTAAGTGTCCAGAAGCTACGTACTTTTTTTACTAAACTCAACTCCTTTAACTGTTCCAGACCTCACGCCAGCCTGAGTGAGCTTAAACGCGTGCCTTTCGGCTATCTCATAGTGGCTTGGCTGTCTTGCCAAGTCATAACAAATATCACATTCATTATCAGACACTGGTTGCAAAGCGCCTACAGGCATATTATGCTTCTATAAATTTCTCCCAGTTTTCTCTTTTTACAATATTAGAAGTAATTCATTGCATATCCCTTCTGTTTTCTCAACAACATTAACATTATCATCCACATTTATGTAATGATCCCAAACAACTTTTAAAATCTCATGATCAATGCAAACTAATCTTCACTCTTATTTCCGATCAGCACTCCCAGATTATAGGCTGGAAAACACAGTAAAAAATAAAGGAATCAAAATTTTGCGAATACCATTGAAAAAGTTTTCGTTACGTAATTTTAACTGTTTCTTGAGGTTGAGGCCATTGTTCTAAGAATTATTCTTGTAAATCGCCTGCTCTTCGAGTACATCGAGCCTGTGACCTTTCTTTCCTCTTTATAAAACGGAAGTTTTTTCAACAGTTTTCCGTATGTGACTGGAGATTAACAGATGATCAGAAAAAGTGGAATTATGTACGTTAGTGCCTCTTTTTCCCATTAAATATTCCTTATACCTGACACTGACAAATCTTCGAATTTGTCTTATTTAATAAACAGGACACATGTGACAAGTGATTTTATAAGTTCATGAACTGTGTATGAGAGTACCTGTTGACTTGAGATTGTCAATAAGATTTTTTTGCAAGTTATTGTTAGGAGAAAGGCAACTCTGCATCCATATTTTTAACTAGAAGATGACGAATCCTGTAAGAAATAGGGCTTCAAAGTGGTTTCGATAAAACTTTTCTATCCTCATTACTGTCAGAAACAAGACTGATGCCTAAAGAAGTCACTTTATCCTCAGTTTTCACTCTGAAGATGTTTTCAATTAACGAGGGATAATAACTACTATTGACTGCAATAGTAAATTCATCTCATCATTAAGCTTGTCTCGTGACAAAGGTACAGAAACTGCACGATGAATGACTGAATGGCAAAATTCCTTTTTATGGGAATGAAAATGGACTGAACTAGGGGCCACAATCATATCTGAATTAGTGACTTTTTCGGAAAATATCGAAGGAAGTCTGTCATTGTCTATGGCAATACTAAGGTGCTATCATTATTTTCTAATTCACAAGTGAAGCTGATTTTTTCATGAAGACTACTAAACATTCCAAAGAACTGCTCAATACCTTCCCGGGAAACGCGGTATAAGAGCAAAATGCCGTCTACGTACTGAGGATATGACAAAATACCCAGATCAGTAGCTGAAAATTATTGAAAAATTTTTCTTCCAGTGAATGTACGGAAATTTCGGCCAAGATGCCTGCCAATGAATTACCCATTGCCAGGCTGTCAGGCTGATGTTGTAGTGTGCCACTGAAAGCAAAACAGTTGTATTTTACTACTATTGTTACCAAACAAATTAATTCAATGGTTTGCTCATCAAAAATATGTTTTTTAAAAGTATATTGGTTGTTTTCAATAATGTCAACAATTGTTTGAACAGGTACATTAGTATACAGGTTCGTAACGTCTGTTGTTGTTGTTGTTGTTGCCTTCAGTCCTGAGACTGGTTTGATGCAGCTCTCCATGCTACTGTATCCTGTGCAAGCTTCTTCATCTCCCAGTACTTACTGCGACCTACATCCTTCTAAATCTACTTAGTGTATTCATCTCTTGGTCTCCCTCTACGATTTTTACCCTCCACGCTGCCCTCCAATGCTAAATTTGTGATCCCTTGATGCCTCAGAAATGTCCTACCAACCGGTCCCTTCTTCTTGTCAAGTTGTGCCACAAACTCCTCTTCTCCCCAATTCTGTTCAATACCTCCTCATTAGTTATGTGATCTACCCATCTAATCTTCAGCATTCTTCTGTAGCACCACATTTCAAAAGCTTCTATTCTCTTCTTGTCCAAACTATTTATCGTCCATGTTTCACTTCCATACATGGCTACACTCCATACAAATACATTCAGAAACGACTTCCTGACACTTAAATCTATACTCGATGTTAACAAATTTCTCTTCTTCAGAAACGATTTCCTTGCCATTGGCAGTCTACATTTTATATCCTCTCTACTTCGACCATCATCAGTTATTTGGTTTCCCAAATAGCAAAACTCCTTTACTACTTTAAGCGTCTCATTTCCTAATGTAATTCCCTCAGCATCACCCGACTTAATTAGACTACATTCCATTATCCTCGTTTTGCTTTTGTTGATGTACATCTTATATCCTCCCTTCAAGACACTGTCCATTCCGTTCAACTGCTCTTCCAATTCCTTTGCTGACTCTGACAGAATTACAATGTCATCGGCGAACCTCAAAGTTTTTATTTCTTCTCCCTGGACTTTAATACCCACTCCGAATTTTTCTTTTGTTTCCTTTACTGCTTGCTCAATATACAGATTGAATAACATCGTGGACAGGCTACAACCCTGCCTCACTCCCTTCCCAACCGCTGCTTCCCTTTCATACCCCTCGACTCTTATAACTGCAATCTGTTTTCTGTACAAATTGTAAATAGCCTTTCACTCCCTGTATTTTACCCCTGCCACCTTCAGAATTTGAAAGAGAGTATTCCAGTCAACACTGTCAAAAGCTTTCTCTAAGTCTACAAATGCTAGAAATGTAGGTTTGCCTTTCCTTAATCTATTTTCTAAGATAAGTCAGTGTTGCCTCACGTGTTCCAACATTTCTATGGAATCCAAACTGATCTTCGCCGAGGTCGGCTTCTACCACTTTTTCCATTCGTCTGTAAAGAATACGCGTTAGTATTTTGCAGCTGTGACTTATTAAACTGATAGTTCGGTAATTTTCACATCTGTCAACACCTGCTTTCTTTGGGATTGGAATTATTACATTCTTCTTGAAGTCTGAGGGTATTTCGCCTGTCTCATACATTTTGCTCACCAGATGGTAGAGTTTTGTCAGGACTGGCTCTCCCAAGGCCATCAGTAGTTCCATTGGCATGTTGTCTTCTCCCGGGGCCTTGTTTCGACTCAGGTCTTTCAGTGCTCTGTCAAACTCTTCACGCAGTATCGTATCTCCCATTTCATCTTCTTCTACATCCTCTACCATTTCCATAATATTGCCCTCAAGTACATCGCCCTTGTATAGACCCTCTATATACTCCTTCCATCTTTCTGCTTTCCTTTCTTTGCTTAGAACTGGGTTTCCATCTGAGCTCTTGATATTCATAAAAGTGGCTCTCTTTTCTCCAAAGGTCTCTTTAATTTTCCTGTAGGCAGTATCTATCTTACCCCTAGTGAGACAAGCCTCTACATCCTTACATTTGTCCTCTAGCCATCCCTGATTAGCCATTTTGCACTTCCAGTCGATCTCATTTTTGAGACGTTTGTATTCCCTTTTGCCTGCTTTATTTACTGCGTTTTTATATTTTCTCCTTTCATCAATTAAATTCAATATTTCTTCTGTTACCCAAGGATTTCTACTAGCCCTTGTCTTTTTACCTACTTGATCCTCTGCTGCCTTCACTACTTCATCCCTCAGAGCTACCCATTCTTCTTCTACTGTATTTCTTTCCTCCATTCCTGTCAATTGTTCCCTTATGCTCTCCCTGAAACTCTGTACAACCTCTGGTTTAGTCAGTTTATCCAGGTTCCATCTCCTTAAATTCCCACCTTTTTGCAGTTTCTTCTAGTAAAAACAATTTAGTACAAAGATCACAATGCAAATCTTTGATTTTACTGACTAGGTTTTGACTACTGACTACAGAATAATTATTTCAAAAAACAAAGAACTTTTTAATTTTATCGTGAAGCAACCTTGCTAACTCATGATTAGAATTATTCATACTGTTCAGAATCGGACGTATCAGATGGTGAGTTTGATGTAACTTAAAGTGAGAACACCATTTTGGGACCTGTGAATTCATATTAATAAGCTGTATCTCATGATAAGATATTAGCAAATGCATAGCGCTATTAATGGCAAGTATAATTTACACTACTGGAAATTGAAATAAGAACACCGTGAATTCATTGTCTCAGGAAGGGGAAACTTTATTGACACATTCCTGGGGTCAGATACATCACATGATCACACTGACAGAACCACAGGCACATAGACACAGGCAACAGAGCATTATAGTATAATAAAATAATGGAATAGATGATAATAAAATGCGTGGCTTTTTAAAATGTATTGAATTAATGAGATTAATTTTTCGGCGTGAATGACAAGCACAATAAGCTGAGCTATGCCTGGAAATAAGTCCGTATTAGTTCATATTATTTTGCAGGGCGGAGTAGTTTCTTTCTCCGCTGTAGATTTGTGCTTACCATTCTTTATAATACTACGTTTGGTCGCCGCGTTCACCTTTGAAGTCTTGACCGTGTTCCTATTAAGCTTATCGGATCTTCGTAATTTTCCAAAGTACACAGGTGGGCTTCAGTTATTGTAATTATTGTACTATTTGAAATAACAACTCACACGACCTTTCTGTTAATAAAACAATATTGTATTTTTCTAAACGGTGCACATATGAAATCCACACTCCTCACTTATTCATAGCGACCCCAAAATGGCAGTCTACAATTACTCGCTAAAAAATTGACGTGCTTCTCACTCTTTCACTAGCTGAGCGCGAATCCCTTCTTCCTCCTACCGGTACCAGAAAAAATCCTCTGTTTATTAACAACTGAAAGTCAAAAAATACATGACGGTAGGCATAGGCTCTATGATGGGCTACCGCTTCATCTTGTCTCTTTGCCTTTAAGGAAGACGAAAACATAAAGGAAATGCAAAAGGTTTATCACAAATGCCCCCCTACTGTATACTGTCGGAAATAAGTCTCTTTATTTAGGGAGACAGTATACAGTAGTCTTATTAATCTTGGGGCTCATAGTTCAGTCACTTGGTACACGTCAATGGAGTTTTAATACCCTTATGTTACTACAAATATATCTAAAAAGCTCATTTTCTTGGCCATTACAAATTCATACATATAAAAACATTCAAATATACTTATATCACGTAATTACATTCACATATATTCATATTACATATCGCACGTCCATGGCGTGCTAACGTCGTAGTCTCTTATTTCTCCTTACATTTATTAAGCAGTATTATCAGGAGGAAAATGTTACATTTCTTACATTGTCCTTTCACCATATTTTAATAATTCTTTTTCTCCTTGGTGTTTGGTTCATTAGCCATTCTGATAAGCTGCCCTTTCGACACACGTTATCTCATTGTTCGCTGCACTTACGGCCAGCAGCAGCTCATTGTTTAACGCGCCCTACTCAGTGACGCAAACGCCACGTGAGCAGCAGCACTGCCCGCGCCCACACTGTAATGTCGCTCCAGGCTCGTGAAGTCGGTGTTGTATTTGCCCTCCAGTCCGGAGACTGGATACGACGGATTCAGCTCCAACGCTCAACCGAAGAACACCAATACCTCATCTCGCGCCTGGGCGAGGATTTCGGCCAGTGACATTGAAGGTAAGAGCCGCACTGCAGGATACGGCATTATCTTCCGTCGTGCATTATAGTTTGCGGTTCTCACACCTCAACTCGTGGTCATACTGTTTTCCTCTGATATCTCCGTCGCACACGCATCACACTCTCTGTATTCACTTTGCTAGACTGCAGCGTTTACTCATATTACGGCTGAGCCGTTTTTTTTAGTATTATTACACCTTAATATTTTTATATCACTTCACACGTGCGAGTATTTTACTCGTCCGTCGCGTTGCACTTCACATACATACATAAGTTGTTCTTCTTCAAGTATAAAATCTCACATAAAATTGATAATAGTACATACATAGACATAAACATTGACAATAATAGAGTTGACACATAAATTTACAATTCACATCCACATTTCATATACGGACTCCATGACATGCACCCTCTTACACACTAATACGTAAATCAGGAAGTATCTTTCATTTATTCTGCACATTCGCATTTTCTATTCTTGTCTTGCAGGACCGACCTCCTGCGCGTTTTTACGTCCACAAATACACATAGAAAAGAAGAAAAGAGTACATACATACATTTTATATGGACATCGACATTAACAATTATATAGTTGGCAAATAAATGTCCAATTCACATTCACATTTCGTATATGGACTCTATGTTAAGCAGCATCTGACACAGCAATAAGTATATTAGAAGGAATCTTGCATTTGTTCTGAATGTTTGCTCTTTCTTGTTATTGTCTTGCAGGACCGACCTCCTGCGCGTTTTTACATCCACAACTACAATAGAAAATACTACATACATATTTTCATAGACATCGACATTGGCAATAGTAAAGTTGACACATACATGTACAAGTCACATTCGTATTTCCTATATGGGTTCCATGTTAGGCATCATCCATCTTACACACTAATAAGTAAATTAGAAGGAACCTCTCATTTGTTCTGAATTTTTGTTTTTCTCTTGACTTGCAGGTCCAACCTCCTGCGTCTTTTTAGCATCAAAAATACACATAGAAAATACGTTCCAGCACTACTCACTACATGGAAAACAGGATTTGCTAAGGTCTGCTTCAGAGATCAAGCTGCTTCTAGGATTGCTATTTGTAGTGCGTCGTTAGTGTACTTATTCTATCCTTGGCATTTGATAAATCTTCATACTATGTATAATATTTACAAATGCTCGTTTGTGAGCGAGTGTGGGGAATGTTTTATCCCTTGACAAACCTGACTTCATCACTGCTTGTTAATCGTCGTAATATTCCACATTCGTGAATATATATTTCAAGCCATATTTCTGCCTTATTGATTCGACGACATGTACATGTTTACCTTTGTGACGTGTGACCGATAATTTTACCGTATTTTTGTCATGTGTTGCTCCACTTATAATTCATTACCGATAGATAAGAACGCGCAAGTCCTAAAATGATGCTTTCGCTTCTGCGTGCAAGAGCTCAGTGTAGAAAATATTGTTTCACTGCATTTTGTGTTCATTCCTCATACGAATCGTGTATCATATTTTCATTTATATTAACCTTATAGTTTCTCGAGCTGTAACAGTTAGTCGCTAAGGAAATATTTTTCATACTAGGTTGTTTTACATTCTGATGTCTGTGTAGCAAATCACTGTGCTGTGGTGTGTTTTAAATGTTTATCATGTACCATTGTTACTATCGACTTCACTGTTTCTCCTATACTACTCACTGCTTCTTCGTGATGTTCGTTTTCATAATTACTTACCGTACATGCATCATCATACTTTGCTTTCCCCACTCATACAACCATTCATTCTATGACTTAAAACTATATAGTGTATTCTTTCTTACGTCAGCTTCGTGGCCCTTTCCTAGGTACCCTTGTAACATTAATCTTCATATTCATCGCCGTATACCCATATAATTATTCATTAAAAATATTCCACATAAATCGCCATTTATACTCATGTACTACCTACCGGGTTCTCACACTAGAACCACCGCACTATTTATTTCTTCCCACAAATATGAATAAACTCGTATTACTCTAATACACTTTCATTCTCTTCCTAAATTCACTCCATGCACGGTAAGTCACCACAAACGTAGATTAACTAATTAATACCTTCAATCGTATCTAATAAAACCTTTCACTCTCTCTACTTCAAAATATTATCCAGCAGTGAAATTTCATTTATTTCTCCATATCGCTTTTGTAAACATACAGTACTTACCTCAGTTCTTTTGTTTTAAGTTCATGCAATTACGTTGTGTGCGTATTGGTTGGTGTTTGTATTTACTTAGCTTATCTCCCGCGTGTTGTTCAATTCATGTTTACAGCTTTATTTTGCTGCTTATACTATAAGGTATCGTGTAATTAATAGCAACTAACATAGGTGAGCTCTGTAATAACAAATTTGTGGATATGTATTCTCCCTGTACATTAAGCTCACTACTTCTAATGTTGTCTGTAAAGAAGTGTAGTTCTACGATATGTTATTTTATAGTTTATGTCTCAGTCACACGCACGTCTCAGTCACACGCATTTTTCTGTGTTTATGTCTCATTCTACCTTTCACATTGTCGCTCGCGTATGTGTTGTATGTAAGTCCTTAGTTCTTAAGTTATGTGCTAATCGCGTTCTTTCAAGTGTACATGTTGTTACTTCCTTTTTCAACTTGTCTTAGTCCTGTTGTATATAGTCGGATAGGTCATTTCCTGTATATATTCTCTTCTACTTCGAATACTTATACTTATTCCTAGCTATGTACATTCAATAGAATATGTTGAGTTCACAAATTTAGCGTATTCTTCTCTCCTTATAGCTTACTTGCGTCCATGTGCTCATTTTCTTAAAGCTGCATATGCTTAAACTAATGATTTACTCTTAACATTAATGCTCTTTACAGTATAGTCACCGACTTAGGAATAAATGTCTCTGTTCGTTTAGTTTGTGTTGCTCATCTACGTCAGAGTAACTAGCTGATAGGTACTCTATTTCCTATTGCTCCTATTTTGTCCAGCTGGTTAGGCGGTGTGGATGCCGATTCGCTTAAATTCTAGAATGGTTTCCGTCGCGGTGCGCAGTGTGTCTTTGCGCATCGTACAGGGGACACTGAACTCAACCTTGCTTTTTGCCTACTTGGCCCCTACGATCAGCTGTTAAGCCGCTCCGTATATAATTGTTGAAGTACGCTCTGCTTTAAGCGCGGCAGCACGGCTCAGTATACCCCATCGCTCTTGCCTCTCGCTTAAAGCTCGCGCGCTGTGAATTAAGTCTTAAGAAAGTACAATATCAAAATACAAGAAAAGTTTATTTTCACTAGGCTGAATCTCACTCTCTGCATATTAGATAGTAAAAGAAGATTGAACATTCCTTATTGATTAAGCAGGATAGTAGAAGAGGGAGAGGGCACCGGAAATATAAATATTGTACCCCCTAGCTGGAGAGGAACCGAGCGCCAGTCGGTTTATTCGTCAAAGAGCGACAAACCTCCTACCTTCTTGCGTTTTACTGATGCAACAGATAAGGACAGAATGAGATTTGAATTTTCATTTAATAAATTTCCGCAAATCTTTATGTGGATACATGCCTTTTATTTTACCATTTTTTATATTTCCTATCAAGTAGCACCCCGGATGTGGCTTGTCAACAATGATATACGGACCAACATATAACAATTGCCATTTTCTATTCAATGCCTTTAATTTCGATGATTTCGGATGCGTTCTTAGTAGTACCTCCTGTCCAATCTGGAATTCTGTTAGGTTTTTCAATTTCCTGTCGTAAATTCCTTTCCTTATCTGAGCTTGCTCTTCCAATGTTATTAGCGCTCGCCGTACTTTCTCTTCTAAGATTACGTCTTTGTGCCTTAATTTAGGTATCGGTTTTGCCCATTCATCTAGCTCCATCTTTTCAAACATTAGTTCGGCCGGTGTGTGCCCTGTGGATGTGTGTGGTAGGTGATTTACTATGTGCTGAAACGGACCCAGGTATTCTATCCATTTCCTTTGGTTCTGTGGTATATATGTGCGGATAAACCTATTAAATTCACGGAAGCACCGTTCGACGGGACTTGCTTCCGGGTGGAACTTGGATACTAAAATATGACGTATGTTTTGTGATTTTAAAAATGATTTCCATTGGTCACATGTAAAATTTGAGGCGTTATCAGTTAGGACTGCCTGTGGTTTCCCGATGCGTGGTATGTAGTCTTCCAGAATTCGCCTTATAATTGGCCCTGACCTAATTGTTTTGACTGCGTACAGCTGGAGATACTTACTAAAAACGTCATACAGGGCTACGATGCATTTAACTCCGCCGCGGGCTTGGGGATAAGGACCTGCGGCGTCAATAGATACAAGATCTCTTGGTTGCTTTGGTATTATTGGGTTTGGTGCGTTAAGACAGGTCCTATTCTGATGTTTGACCTTTTGACACACCGCACAGCGTCTGATTACTTGCTCTATACGTCGCCTCATATTAGGGAAATAACAATACGTAGAAATTATGACGGCACACTTCAGCACTCCATAGTGCCCCCATGTGCGGTGCGTGTGTTGAATTAAGTTTTCCACGTATTCCTGAGGTATGCACACACACCACTTATCCATTCGTCGATCTCTTCTGTGAAAGAGGACGCCATTATGTATAATGTAATACTGTTCTAAACGTTCGTGTGTTCTAGCTTGCAATTTTTTCCTTACCTTGCTCCATCTCGGGTCTTCTTCCTGTAAACGTTGCATGTTTTTGCACATTTTAATATAATATGTTTTAAAAGTTCCATCCTCTATTAAAAGGACCTTGAAGTCTGATGTTTGTTCCTCTAACTCGTGGAAATCGGTAAGACCTTGAGGTAACCGTGATAGTGCATCTGCCAAAACATTCTGTTCTCCTTTTATGTACACTATCTCAAAATCAAACTCTTGGACATACAGGCACCACCTCGCTATTCTCTTATGTAACAACTTGCACGTCAGAAGAAAAGACAAGGCTTGATGATCACAGTAAACTTTGGTATGTTTTCCCCAAAGGTAATATTGAAATTTACGAAACGCCCAAACTACTGCTAATGCTTCTAGCTCAGTTACGGAATAAGATCTTTCACATTCTGTGAGGGTTCTACTGGCAAAACTGATTACATTGACTTCTTCCTTACCATCCTTTGTTATTATTTGAAACAGGCACGCACCGACCCCCTGATAACTAGCATCGGTGCTTAAACAAAAATCCAATTCCATATTTGGGTGTTTCAGGATAGGCGCGTTAATCAGTGCCTGCTTAATCTGCTGAAAATAATTTTCACATTCTTTAGTCCACAACCAACTGTGGTTTTTACGCAGTAAGTTTAATAGTGAACTACTGTTCAACAATTGTTGTGGCAGGAACTTCCTGAAAAACGAGGCCATACCTAGAAAACCTTTTAATTGTTTCTTAGTATAGGGTGTTGGGAAATTCCGTATCGCATCTAGTTTACTGGGGTCAGGTAGAATTCCTACTGGTGAAATAATATGCCCTAAGAATTTTATTTTTTCCTTTCCGAATTCAGACTTTTTAAAGTTAACTGTGACATTGTATTCATCAAATTTTTGCAAAATCCTTTCCAAAATACTTACATGTTCATCCCATGTTTGAGTTGCAATTAATAAATCATCAACGTAGAGTGTAACCTGGCTAAGCAGTTCCGGTCCAAGAACCCTGTCTAATGCTTCAATAAATACACCAGCGCTCACATTTAATCCGAAAGGCAGCACCCTAAATTGGTAGCTCCTCCCGGCATTTATGAAAGCTGTATACTTTCTACTCTCTTCATGTAATAAAATTTGCCAGTACGAAGCTTTCAAATCAAGGGATGTTAAATACTTAACGCCATGGAACTTTAATAACTGCTCTTCTAGATTCTCTGGCCTTGTTCTTAGAGGAACGATGATTTTGTTTATTTCCCTCGCGTCTAACACCAACCGCACCGTTCCGTCAGTTTTACCAACTGCGAGAATCGGACTGCAGTAAGGTGAGTGCGATGTTTCAATAACCCTCCAACTAATCATACGCTCTATTTCCTTTCTTACTGCCTCTTTCTTTGCCCAAGGGGTGCCATAAGACGTTCTACAATAAGTTTCATGCGGGTATACTTCCATTTTATATTCATATCCCTTAATAACACTAGGTTGTTTACGAAAAATGTTATGATATTTGAAGAGTAATTTTGTCAGTTCACTTCGCTGTTCATTGTTAAGACAAGTGGATTTATTTATTTTACTGTCTACTATTTGCTCATCGAGGATCTCCCTACCAGAGTCATCAAGTTCCATCTCCTTTACCATTATGGGTTGAGGGTAGACAAATTTAACATTAATGTCTGGTATCGGCCTAACCTGATTTGTCATTGTAGTTCTTATTAAGTCCATAGTCAGCGTGCGCTCTCCTACATGAAACTGGCATTCCCCGCTGCCAATATCTATTTTTATCCCATATCTTCTGAACACCTCCATACCAAGCATACAGTTCACTATAAGTTTGTCTACCAACAAGAAAGTACACTGCAAAATTACGCCACATATGCTAATGGGTATGCTGGCCTGTAATTTTATAACTTTAGATTTACTTCCCGTCGCCGTTACGATCTTACAGTTCTCTACAGGTAGTGTGGGAACATTTACTTCCCTCGCTATCTCTTTGAACAAGCTAGTAGACATCAGGCTTGTCGACGCGCCAGTATCCAAAACAACTAGTACATCTATGTTTCCCACCTTCACCTTTATTATTGCTTGAATAATTTCACTTACCTTGCGTGTTGTTTCTTTCTCTTCGATAAACAAGTCTTCTTTCATTTCTGCGCCCTTATCATACCTTAAAAATAGATTCCGGATATGCTGTATGTGTAGGTTTGTTTCAGTGTCTGCTTCCTCCTTTCCGTTCCTGTTCGCTTTAGTGTTTAAGTCGCTCATTTTAGTACTGTGGCACACTGACAGTGCATTACCTTCTTCCTCTAGTCACGCTCGATTATTATTTCCTGGGGCCGGTAAAGGTATTGTTTCATTTTCTGCCGTCACTTCTACTATGTTTACTGTATGTTCGCGTGCTCGCCAGTTCGTGTCCCGGTTGTTTCGATTTGACTGTACGGGCTGCCTGTTATCTCTCGGATCCCTGTGTTGCATATTCCGTTCCTGGTAATTTGCATTTTCTTGTCGCCCATTGTCGAAGTTTTCCCTCGAGTTTCTATTGTCTCTGCCATTACCGTACCTATAGGGCTGATATTTAGTTTCGTACGACCCTCGGCCACTCTGTGGCTGGTAGGTAGACCGATTGTACGGATTTCCGTTGTGGCGCGGCGGTACATACGGATGCCATTCATTCATACGCACACGACCGTTATAATTTCCAAAGCCGTTGCCGTTACCGTAGTTCTTCCCGTTTGAGTTGTGCCCATTACCGTTACGATAACTAGGTGTGGCTTGCCCATCCTCATGAATCAGATCTATTGAGTCGAGCACTGAAAGAAAATACTCGAGATCATATTCGGGAACAGTTATTAATTTTTCCCTAACATTTGCAGGTAACTTGTTCTTTAAGATTTTTAGTACATCGACATGAGATATCGGATTATTCCAGTAACGGGTCTTGTTTAGGTATTTTTCAAAATAGCTTCTTAGCCCCCCGAATTTTCAATGATATGGTACTGGGTTAAATACCTCTCGTCTTAACCTCTCCTGGATAGCTGTTGACCAGTATTTATCTAAAAATGCATTCTCAAACTGCTCATATGTCTCGCAAAGTTCTGACATCTCCGTAGGCCACAAAAGGGCATCACCCTCGGTGTGTCCTACTACATATTTAATTTTTTGAGCTTCTGTCCAAGTCCTGGGCAGTACGTTTCTAAAGGCTCGGACAAACACTACTGGGTGCGTTCGCTTTTTCTCATTTGAGAATACGGGAAACTGTCGATGTTTTATTAAGCTCTCATCCATTAACAACGCTGTCCAGCACGGCGGAACAGCATTTCCCTGCGGTGATGGTATATTTGTTTCAGCAAAGTTTTGCCCGCTGCTCGCGTCGCGCGTCGACATGCGGTCGCGCGGCGTGGGTTGGGCATTGTTGTCCGCGCCACTGATTCCTCCCACTGGCGGATGGCTGTTTATCGCTCCGCTTACCGCCCCAGGCGATGATATTACCGTACTTTGTTTGTTAACTATTTCGTCTCTTAACCGTTGTTCTAACTGCCTGATATCATGTTCTACGCGTTTTAAGATTTCTTCTTCCTTGTCCCCCATTACTTCCTTTACCGCTTCCACATAGGTACGCTGTTCACGTACGCATTTTTCTGCGAACGTTGTATTGTCGTCCTTTGCATTGCTCTTTACCGATTCATAAAGGTGCACAATGTCTGAGTTGATCCTCTTGTGTTCTAACTTGAGTAATCCTACCTCCAATGTGATTTTTTCTACATTTTCTGGCAAGTCGTTACAGAAAGAATGTAGTTTCGCTACATCTGATTGTACATTGTCTAAGTTGACCTGCGTATTCTTTTGCATTGCCTGTAAATTCTCTTGGGTTTCTCTAATTCCGGATAGCTCCTGTCGATACGTGTGTGTTAGTGTTTCAAATTTTTCGCCCACTATGCCTTTTAATTTCTCACCCATATCGTGAACCGAAATTTGTACTTGTTCGTTAATTTTACTATCCACCTCCGTGGAGATTTGTGAAGTCTGCTGTGTGAACTTCGTGTCCAGACTATTGAGTTCTGTGCGCAAATTTTTTACGTCGTCTGAAATGTGTGTCATGTTTGTATTAACCTTCTCGATCTCGGACTTTACTGTGGTCATGTCTGCTTGTATCGTTTGTAAACTTGACATTTTAGTCTCTAAGCCCGACATTTTTGAATTTATGTCTGCTTTCATTGCATTCATGCTTGTTTGTATGGATTCTGTTAAGGCTCGAAATAAGGCTTGCATATCTTCCGTATTCACTTCCGGCCTACGCCTGTCAGTATCTGTGTCCGTACTACGCGTACTGCATTTAAAATATTCTCTGGCCTCGAGGTGCCATTAGTTACGTCTACTGTAATTAACGTATTGCTTGTAATTAAATGTTCTGTATTCACGGGCGTCGAATGCAACAATGGCATGTCGCGCCCAGCATCCAAATAATCACCGTTAAACAGTTCCAAACCACTCATTGTTGCATTTTGCAAATGAACATCCACTACATTCGCATTATGATTTTCGAATGACATTTCCTTATTGTTTTGACCCTCCATTATAGAAATCCTTATACCACTGCAGTTATCAAAATAAAAAGTTTCTTTTTTAAGATTTTACTTCCGCGCTACTTCTCACGCGAAAAAAATGCATATACAGTTGTATGTAATTATAGTCTCAGCTATTCTTTAGTCAATATACTTTCTATACTAATAAAGAAATGTCATTATCTCCACTTGACTACAATAGCGTTAATATCTGAAGCTTTAGGTTCTGGAATTTAGGAAATAGGTGGATGGATTTTCTAATAGGTCTACTGGGAACGCATTCTCTATATGCATTGCGCAGTCCTACCTGATTGTTGTCTTGTAAATCGTACTTCCTCTATTGTGCTTTGTTGTGTGCTCTTGGTATTGTCGCCTTTTTTCCTTCTAATTTATTTATTATTTCCTTTTTATAGCATTTCTTCAGTACATCATCGTCTCCGTCACATCATCAGCGTACATGGAACATAAAGAAATCGTTACCATACATGTATATTCATTTTCCTAACAATACTAGTACTCACAGTTTTGCCCACTGCGTATCGTGCCTGTCACCTGTCGCCACTTTATAGTATAATAAAATAATGGAATAGATGATAATAAAATGCGTGGCTTTTTAAAATGTATTGAATTAATGAGATTAATTTTTCGGCGTGAATGACAAGCACAATAAGCTGAGCTATGCCTGGAAATAAGTCCGTATTATTTCATATTATTTTGCAGGGCGGAGTAGTTTCTTTCTCCGCTGTAGATTTGTGCTTACCATTCTTTATGATACTACGTTTGGTCGCCGCGTTCACCTTTGAAGTCTTGACCGTGTTCCTATTAAGCTTATCGGATCTTCGTAATTTTCCAAAGTACACAGGTGGGCTTCGGTTATTGTAATTATTGTACTATTTGAAATAACAACTCACACGACCTTTCTGTTAACAAAACAATACTGTATTTTTCTAAACGGTGCATATATGAAATCCACACTCCTCACTTATTCATAGCGACCCCAAAATGGCGGTCTACAATTACTCGCTAAAAAATTGACGTGCTTCTCACTCTTTCACTAGCTGAGCGCGAATCCCTCCTTCCTCCTACCGGTACCAGAAAAAATCCTCTGTTTATTAACAACTGAAAGTCAAAAAATACATGACGGTAGGCATAGGCTCTATGATGGGCTACCGCTTCATCTTGTCTCTTTGCCTTTAAGGAAGACGAAAACATAAAGGAAATGCAAAAGGTTTATCACAGCATGCACAATGTCGGCACTAGTACAGTGTATATCCACCTTTCGCAGCAATGCAGGCTGCTATTCTCCCATGGAGACGATCGTAGAGATGCTGGATGTAGTCCTGTGGAACGGCTTGCCATGCCATTTCCACCTGGCGCCTCAGTTGGACCAGCGTTCGTGCTGGACGTGCAGACCGCGTGAGACGACGCTTCATCCAGTCCCAAACATGCTCAATGGGGGACAGATCCGGAGATCTTGCTGGCCAGGGTAGTTGACTTACACCTTCTAGAGCACGTTGGGTGGCACGGGATACATGCGGACGTGCATTGTCCTGTTGGAACAGCAAGTTCCCTTGCCGGTCTAGGAATGGTAGAACGATGGGTTCGATGACGGTTTGGATGTACCGTGCACTATTCAGTGTCCCCTCGACGATCACCAGTGGTGTACGGCCAGTGTAGGAGATCGCTCCCCACACCATGATGCCGAGTGTTGGCCCTGTGTGCCTCGGTCGTATGCAGTCCTGATTGTGCTGCTCACCTGCACGGCGCCAAACACCCATACGACCATCATTGGCACCAAGGCAGAAGCGACTCTCATCGCTGAAGACGACACGTCTTCATTCGTCCCTCCATTCACGCCTGTCGTGACACCACTGGAGGCGGGCTGCACGATGTTGGGGCGTGAGCGGAAGACGGCCTAACGGTGTGCGGGACCGTAGCCCAGCTTCATGGAGACGGTTGCGAATGGTCCTCGCCCATACCCCAGGAGCAACAGTGTCCCTAATTTGCTGGGAAGTGGCGGTGCGGTCCCCTACGGCACTGCGTAGGATCCTACGGTCTTGGCGTGCATCCGTGCGTCGCTGCGGTCCGGTCCCAGGTCGATGGGCACGTGCACCTTCCGCCGACCACTGGCGACAACATCGATGTACTGTGGAGACCTCACGCCCCACGTGTTGAGCAATTCGGCGGTACGTCCACCCGGCCTCCCGCATGCCCACTATACGCCCTCGCTCAAAGTCCGTCAGCTGCACATACGGTTCATGTCCACGCTGTCGCGGCATGCTACCAGTGTTAAAGACTGCGATGGAGCTACGTATGCCACGGCAAACTGGCTGACACTGACGGCGGCGGTGCACAAATGCTGCGCAGCTAGCGCCATTCGACGGCCAACACCGCGGTTCCTGGTGTGTCCGCTGTGCCGTGCGTGTGATCATTGCTTGTACAGCCCTCTCGCAGTGTCCGGAGCAAGTATGGTGGGTCTGACACACCGGTGTCAATGTGTTCTTTTTTCCATTTCCAGGAGTGTATTTTTGTATCGTGAGGCTCATATCCTCATCTAGCTCTGAAACATTATTCTCTTAAAAATTGTAATTTTTTAGACACATAATCTCTCTGAATATGCATCCATCTAACTCATCATTAAAAATAATCTCACTTCTCATATCATCATCAATGCCATCTATAAAGTAAGCACTAACAACATCACAAAATTTCTCAGTTTCACTATTACATATCGCAGAAACATCATCAATCTCCTCAGCCTTACAAATCAGAGGGTCATTATAAATCTTCTCAGTTTCAATACTACAATTAAAACTCTTTGTTTCCGCTTTTGGCATAAGATCACCACATTCAATAGTTTCATCACCAGAACCAACAGATTCATTCAACTTCTTATACTTTCATTACTTATTAGATTATTTATACCATAAAGATCAAAGTTGTCATCATCATCATTAAAGCTTCCACCTCCACATTCTTATTATTTTCATGATTACATAGATTATGAAAAGTTTCTGCATCCTGTCTACATTTGCGTCTTTCCTCAGATTCCAATTGTTTCCTATTGTGTTCATCAAACTTCAGTACTCTCCAAAATTTTCTTTCACAAAGTAATCTGTCAAACTGGCGAGTCTCCTTACTATTGAATCTGTGAGATTTTGCATTACCTTCTCTAATCCTTTAGCGTTTCCAATGATTTTCCCTCACCCCAAAGTGACAGTCACCTGTTAAGGCGACCTTCAATTTTCCTGATCATTGCCTGTTTTACTTTTTCTCAACTTATAATATTTCCTATTCCCTCTCTTCCATGGTATGTTCCTGTTCTCTGTTTCTCTGTTCCTATTCCTGTCTCTATCACTCCATTGATTATCCCTTCTATTTCATCCCACATGATAATCATCTACGAAGTTATTCCTTTCTTTCTCCACATAGTTATCCCAATTCTTAATCTCATTCCATCCATTTGGTTGATATCTGTTATTCGTACTGGATTTACTGCCTTGATTTCCATTCTGTTCTAGGTCTTTGTCAAGTTTGTTCACTATTCTAGGAATTCCACTACATATTCATTCGGTCAAAACACAAGCCCCTTTGCACTTTACTCAGAAGTCTCCTTTACAAGGCATCATTCTTAGTGAGTTCTTGAAATGCTTCGTTCAAATGAATTAGTCTCCTAAATTTTTGTCGCCAAATGCCTTCATGCTTATTTGCCTTTCTCTATAAATCAGTCCATGCAAAAATTAACTCTTTATTTTCACTTGTCATGTTAAGACCAAAATTTATTTAATAAGCACCTCTCAGATTCATCATAAGACATTTCAGTACTAACATTTTGCTTTGCCCATGATAAAGTCTCCCCATAAAAAGCTTCTTTACAAATCTAGTTTTTAAATTATCAGTCATACTGCTAACGAAGATGTCCCTACATTGATGCAAAAATCAACAGGGTGAATTTTACAGTCACCTGGAAATTGTGTAATTGAAATGTCACCCTACTAGCCAACACAGTTACTGCTATAACTTTTAGCTACAAAATTTTTCTGCGGCTGAGTAAATTTCTTGTTCATACTATTCATTTCACTGCTACAAACATCTATATTGCTAGTTAAAAGTTTTTCTAAGTTAGTGACTGTAGTCTAACTCCGATCATCTGTTATTACAATGATCTAATTTTTGAATTTCATTGCTAGATGTGACTTGTTATTTATTACATTTTTCAACACATGAGAATCATCTGCTATATTTTTTTTTAATACCCTTCAAATTGCGTTTAGTACCTGCAATTTCTGGATTGAGCTCTGTTTCGAGAGGACAATCTTTAGTTTCCACAGGCACAACTGGAGTATTAGTCAGTTTCCCATCTGTTTCTACCTCATTTCTAAGCGTTAATATATCCTCTACGTTATTTTTCGATTGCTATTTTCAAGTTGTGTTTTAAGGCACTTCAAAGTATTTGGCCACAGAAAATACTAGTTAAAGTACTAGCTGTTTCAGTAATTCTGCCACCACAAGTACTAATTAAAGTATTAGCTGTTTCAGCTAATAAGCTTGACAATAATTCTGCAATTCCACTGTTCAAGACTGCTACTTCAGTTTCGCCAAAACTTCGTATTGATTCATTGTCACAAATCTGATACTATCTCACGGTGTACATCGGTTTCACTTTCATTACCAGTAATGCGGCTGTTTAAACTCTCAATATTTTCTAGTACCTGATCCTGGTTCTCTACTGGTATATAGTCTTTGTTACTATTGTTCGCCGTATTTATAAACAAAAACTGTTATGAAACTCTGAATAAAAATTAGTCTTTCTGATAAAATTCTAGCCATCACACGAAATTTCTACGACACAGAAGAAAGGAATAAGCAATCCAAGTACCTACATCAGTTTTCCGTGACGACATATTTCTGTGCCACAAACAATATTTTTTTTCTTGTTTTGCGTCCAGTTTCTCGTTATTGTCTCTATAACCTTCTTTTTGCGTCAGTACTTACAGTCCATTTCAGATCCCATGCCACTACTTTCTTTTAAGTTTTCAATTCTATCAGCGTCCATTTTTAGATAAATCAACCTGAAATTCAAAATTCTGTTAGAGAAACCTCATTAGCATGGCAGCTTTTATCCCAGAATCTTTTATCACAACTAAAATGTAACAGGACGTAACAGTTAGTGGCAAATACTCATATCGTGTCTAGGCGGTCTTTGATGTTGGAGTGGCTGCAAAATAATTTGCTGCAACTTTGTGAGTTCTTGACAGTGTAGCTAATGATTTGGTAGCACCAAGGGAAATTTAAAGAAATTCAAGTTGTCAGGATGTGTCTGTTTCATAATTACACGGTTATTGAGTAATACGTTTGCAAAACAGTCTCACAAAAACTGTTGTAAGACTGAGACTCAGCTGGCTGATTCACCAGTGCTTCTATATTATTTTAACAACCACTGGTTATGTCATCCATTATCACAAACAGATTATTTGCCGGTTACAATAAAAAAACGTGCTGATGTATACAGAGTGACATCACTGAATTATGCATTAATTCGTACCTCTCACATTGCAACTTAATGTTTTACACAGACTTTAGCTTTTAATGTTGAAATGAATAAAATCAGATCGTCAATGATGTTTCTATGAAGCTGCTTATGTCCTAAAGTTAATAGTTGGAAAACGTTTCTAACATGCGCATATATTTCTTACATAAATACTATCGAAAAGCTCGTTTCACTTCTTGTGTCAAATTTCTGAAATTACAAAATGACAACTTTTTATGTCTTATGTTCAATTACCGATTAATAACTATCGAATCAGAGCAGAGATATAATGAAATTAATGGCAATATAATAAATTTAGCTTTAAACTGGTCAGATAAATGAAATAAGAATGTAACATAATTTTTCGAAACAATTCTTCAGCCTCATATGTCTGAATAGTTTTTAACCCAGTCTCAACATTCTATACTTCCTATGAAAAAATTTTGTACCCATTTTGTTACGAAATATTGATTAATATTTAAAATTATATTCATTATTAATTTTAACTCACAAGGTTTCAGTATAGGGGCTGATGACAATAGCGTCCCTTGACAGTTATACAGTTTGTAATTAACATGAAACTAGAATCAGAACATAAAGAACAGATACTAAATGCACCACACATACACACACACACATACACACACACACACACATATACACAGAGTTATGAGTTATTCCTACATTTCATGGACCTCGTTATTATAATTATTTTCATAGTCTCGAGGATACAAATGCACGCAGGGCATAGAACCCGTAGGGAGTGTCCACTGGAGTGGACAACTGTACGAAAGGGTTAAGTACATTCTGTGAGCTCAGGATAAGAAAAAACTACTGATATACCTCCGATAGTGAAGTATTACTTCTATGTACATAACATGGACACTAAATTGCGTTGCCAATTCTGGATAACAATTGAGCAGAGCATTGTAACAAAGAATTATATGTGCTTGGGCTCATACGGCAATGAATATCCGGGAAATCGGTGAGACAGCTTTTCGTGAACGTTCATATATACACTGTGGGGCTACAGATATATATAAACGTGGTTCGCAAGAAAGATCAACAGATATCTGTTTCATGCATGCGTGATACAAATTCAAAATCGTTGACTGTGTGCATTAGCACTTACGGTTCTGAGCGATTCAACTAAACAATGAGTTTGGCCACTGCACTCAGCGCAAACATCGCCACGACGATAACAAGAAACTGGTTGTGCAATAGCTTACCTCTATTATTTGTAGGTCACCCCTTCAGTCCTGTATCATTTCCATGAAACTCTCTCCCCTATTTCTCGATAATACAAAAAGTGCAATAGGTTATCTCTATTATTTGTAGGTCACCTCATCGATCCTGTATCATGACCATGACACTCTCTGCCCTATTTCTCGATAATACAAAAAGTGCTTCCGTTGTTTGGACTTTCTCGATGTACACTGTTTATCCTACCTGGTAAGGACCTCATACCGCGCAGCAGTACTCCAAAAGAGGGCGGCAAGCGTAGTGTAGGCAGTCTCTTTTGTAGATCTGTTACATCTTCTAAGTGTTATGGCAATAAAACACTGTCTCTTCGTTGCCTTCCCCATAAAATTTTCTGTGTGTGTTTTTCCCAATTTAAGATGTTCGTAATTGTAATTCCTAGGTATTTAGCTGAATTTGCGGCCTTTAGATTCGATTGATTTCTTTCGTAACCGAAGATAAAGGGGTTCCTTTTAGCACTCATGTGGATGGCTTCATACTTTTTATTATTTAGAGTCAACTGCCAATTTTCGCCCCATACAGGTGTCTTCTCCACATCGTTTTGCATTTTGGTTTAGTCTTCTGATGACTTTACTAGACGATAAACGACAGCATCATTTGCAAAAAACGGCTGCTCAGATTGTTTCCTAAATCGTTTATATAGAAAAGGAACAGCACAGAGCCTATAACACCACCTTGAGGAACGCCAGAAATCACTTCTCTTTTACTCCATGACTTGTCGTCAGTTACTACGAACTGTAAACTCTCTGACAGGATATCACAAATACAGTCGTATAACTGAGACGATTTTCCATAAGCACGCAATTTGATTATATGTCGCTTGTGAGGTACGGTGTCAAACGTCTTCTGGAAATCTATAAATACGGAAACAGTTTGCAATTCCTTGTCGGTAGTGCTCAACAATTCGTGTGAGTGAAGAGCTAGCTGTGTTTCACGAGAACGATGTTTTCTAAATTCTGGTTGACTGTGTGTTAATAGACCGTTCTCTTCGAGGTAATCAAAGTACAAAGTTTCTCGCCTCTCCTAATAAGATTCACTGAATGCCTTCTACCTACAATAGGAATTTGAGATCACACAGCAGTGCAGTGTCTCAGGGCGAAGAAGCAAAGCTTATTTTGCAAGCACACTGACCCAATGCCCATAAAATAATAATCATGTAATAGTACCAGAAATGAAATAATATCATCTAGTGCTATGTAATGGTAATGTCATATACCCCTTCATACTTCTTTCAAACGAAACAAAAAGCTCCACAGAATGCAATGCTCGTTTGCCACGTGGTTTAGACATCCCACAAATAAATTAATTCACACAACGTCTGGAATTACAAAATGACTTCGTATAGTCTTCCATCATGATACAGAATGTGGCATGGCATTATATGGCCTGTTTGATTACTTGTAACATTATCATATGAAAAAAACCATATTACCTCAGACTTATCCATAGGTAGAATGTATTAAAAGAGACAAAATACGTCGTGGAATGGTGTAGGTAGAGAGGTAAAAATTGTTACGAATGTTTGAAATGACATGAAGTTTTATTGAAATAAAAAAAAGTGCATAAATGACCAACAAATAATGCTTCATATGATACTAAAGCGATACCTAGCAAAACATTTGATTTTTAGCAAAGACGATGTTCTTTATAACAAATGCTCAGCATTTCGGCTGTCATTCGCCCCTAATAACTGTAGTCGAGGGACAATGTTGTGAACAACACTCTACAGCAGTGGTTCCCAACAGGTGGTCCGCGGACCCCCAGGGGTCCGCGAGCTATGCCAGAGGGGTCCGTAAGATGCTATTAGAATAAAAAGTATATTAAATATATTTCCTATGACAACCGATTTTTGTTTTGGCCGCTCAATATTTTTTCAATAATGAATATGTCAATGTTTTTTCTAAGTACTAAAAATAGAAAACGTGCAAGAAGACTCTTAATTTGGCTTTTTTAGGTACTTGATACTGTTTATGACAAGGTACCAATCATGCTCAATGAGGGGGTCCTCGAGAAAATTTTGTTGGGAACCCCTGCTCTACAGCATGTCAGTAGCTATGTTGAGAAACTGCCGCCGCATGTTGTCTTTTAGCATCGCTAATGAGGTCGGACGATTGGGCTAGACTTACAGCTTCAGGAAAACTCACAACCATTTATCACACAGATTGAGGTCTGGGAGGCTAAGCATGATAGACGTGGCAGGTCAGCACATGATCCTCGCGAAACGTTGTGTGTACTAGATCTTTCACATGTGTAGCAATGTGTATAGAGTGCCATCCTGCATAAAAGTCGTACCGTCCAGCAGGTGTTTATCAGCCAGATTTCGGATGATCTGACTCCCGCTCTCACTACAGTTCATGTGATACACGATTTTCATGCGGCGTTTTGCTTTCCAGCGCCATATGTTGGACAGTTTTTGCACTCGTTTTTTGGTTTCAAGAAAATTCGATATCATTTCAGGCCTTTTTTTTAAATTTTTACGTCTCTATCTACATTATTCAGTGATTAGTATATTTTCAATGTTAACTGACTTTTAGGTTGCCTTGTACATTACTAGGAATCTTTGCTCCATTTAGATTAACTATAAAATTGTCTTTTAGCCTGGTTTCGCGGTCGAGAGTTGATACTATGAGGATAATCCGAACTGAATTGATTCATCAAAAAATTTTATGTTAGATAATGTCAGATCTGTGTGTGACTTACGCATTCCATTGACCAGTGCCCACCATTCTCAAACTTACCACAACAAAACGATGGCCAGAAAAAGCACACAATTGTGTTATCCCAAGATGGAACCTCAAAATTACAGCAGTAAGATAGACCGTTTGCATAAAATGACACAGGGAAGGCTTATGTCCTACAAATTTGTGTCAGAAGACCTTCTTAAGGGCATGAAAATCCAAGAATTTATATCAACCAACACAACATCTGATGTGCCTTACAGTGGAGAAAAACTGTTGGTTTAATTTTAATGCTTAGAAATTATATCATGGACTGACCTGACAGCAAAATGATACAAAATAAATGAAATATTTTTTAATGAAATCTAGTAATAATGACCCAGTGTTGCTTTGCCAAAAGATGGCATCTGGCATGTATACAATGCAAAGCAAATGAGTGTGAAAAATTACATTTTCAAAAATGGTTCAAATGGCTCTGAGCACTCTGCGACTTAACTTCAGAGGTCATCAGTCGCCTAGAACTTAGAACTAATTAAACCTAACTAACCTAAGGACATCACACAATCCATGCACGAGGCAGGATTCGAACCTGCGACCGTAGCGGTCGCTCGGCTCCAGACTGTAGCGCCTAGAACCGCACGGTCACTCCGGCCGGCCAATTACATTTTCATTTGTGGTTTTACGTAAAATTGCCCTTCACAAAAAAAGGTAAACAACGAAAGTTTTTATCTCAGATGCAACTCAGCTTCATAATACCGTTGTGTGTGGCTCCACTTCTTTGGGGGAACATCTGCTTGTTTGTCTAAATCTGTCCATTCACAGGAATACCGGTCCACTAATACTCATCCCTCCCCCCTCCCCCTCCCCACAGAGTGCTTCTGCCCCAACACGCTCATCTTCGTGTGGGCGATATTATATTCGTCGGTCCACAGTTTGGGTGCATTGGCTCCACCAGAGCCCTGCTACGTGCTAGCTCCGACCGCTACCTGCTACCCCACGCCCCATCCTTCTCCCGCCTGTTTTGCATGCTGAAAGCCGCCACACGTCTGTAGACAGGTAGAGACTACCTGCCAGGTTGACATTCTCACATGGTCAGATGGTTCGACAAACCTCTCAGCGAGGTGGTGGGGCTGGGGAAGTGGGGCAACGGTTGAGGCGGACTGGTAGACCTCAGCAGCTCCGAAGGAGAGGAGGGCAGCCCTCCGCTACATCTGCTGCCTGGTCCACGACTTACTGCAGTATGACTGCCCCTGAAATGACTCAATCAGCAAATTTTGCAACTGTGCACAACGTAACACAGGTCATGGTAATCCTGTACTGACAGTTTGCAATGATTGATTCTCAGAGTGAATGACACTGTGTAACAGAGTAAAAATGTAAAGTGCAAGTACTTTGGCTTGATGTCCCAGTTCAATTTATTCACTAAAATTCCAAAGCATATCAAAATATGTTTTCTACTACAAAAATTAAGTGCAAATCTTATCAGAGACAAACTCGTTACTTTTTATCATTCTGAAATCTCGTTACCACCAAAAACATAAGTTTAACAAACTACTGGTGCTCTGCTATATGTCTGGCCTGAGTGGGACTTGTGCTATCCGTAATAAGTTCTGGGATGGTGGCGTAATCCTAATTAGACAACATGTTCCAGTAATGCAGGCTAGAAAACGTACGAAAATGATACACAAGAAGACGCAGTTCCTAACACAGTATGGAAAGGATAAAAAAAATGGTTCAAATGGCTCTAAACACTATGGGACTTAACATCTGAGGTCATCAGTCCCCTAGACTTAGAACTACTTAAACCTAACTAACCTAAGGACGTCACACACATCCATGTCCGGGGCAGGATTCGAACCTGCGACCGTAGCAGCAGCGCTGTTCCGGACTGAAGCGCCTAGAACCGCTCGGCCACAGCGGCCGGCGGTCAGGATCGCTCAGTGTTCTAATGGCAAACATAGCGTCTGACAAAGCCTCAAAACGACTTTGGAAATACCACATGGCTTACTCCATACATTTCTATCATGAAGACGCAGAAATTCCGCTTCTTTATTTAGCGTGATCTGAAAGTCTTTCGGCTCGTTGATGGCTGAACGATACGCAGCTGAAATATTAGAAGAAGTAGCAGAATTTATGTACTTGCTCTCCCAAAATTTAATGGAGCAATCATTGCGCCACGAAAAGATAAATATGCACGCCACAGCCCACAATTCGCAGATGGCGGTAGGCCAAAAATAACCTCATAATAGCTGCAGTGCATTTAGTGACCAAACAGAACAGAAAATTGCTAAATACTCCTCATGTCACACACAAAAGTCAACCTCTCACGTCACAGCACGATTCGCTATATCCTTAAGAACTCTAAATTGCCGGAAACCAATGGTTTCCTCAAAGAAAGATATACCAACTCAGAACAAAACTTAACACACCACATGATCACATGGAAAGAAAACCAAAGGAAAATGAGGCAAGACACCATGAGAAAAAATACGGTTTTAGAGGAACGATACATTACATTTTGTTAGTTTACATCTTCAAAGCTTCTGAAACAGAAAAAAATCATATGTATGGTCAGGATCTACCGACGATTCTCGCTGACCGTGGCGGTACTTTATTACCTGAGCCCTCGAAAAGTAGGTATTATGCTCATTCAAAGTGAGGTCATGGTGCCACGCGATTTTTAGACTGGCAAATGTGGATATACTGGTGCTCGTGTTTAACAAAGAAATATAATCTTTGTGTCATGTCTAACTGCGATTGCCTGTCACAGCGACACTGAATTTCCCCGAAAAAGGCACAAATATACACAAACTACAGAAACCAAAAATCGTAAAAAGGTAACATCAAAACTTACTGCTAAACGCAAACAAGAACTTATGGGTAGGAAGCATGTGATTAAAAGAAACAAACTACGTAATTAAAACAAGTTATGCCACGTTAACTAAAATAGCCGTAACGTATGAATGCCTTCAGATTTGAGAAGTACTGTTTCTGTTTCCCAGTTACCTTCTTCGTCCGTAACATCTCTATGATGGCTGCAATTGGGACGACCAGGCTTTTATCCAGAATGACTGAATGTACAGGGAGAATAACTTCTATGATTTATTCTTCGCCTGGCAGGAGCGTGGTGATTTCTCACCAGTAGCTTCTATCCTTTTCGAGGAAACGTTGCTTCACATTCCTCGCATTCTTCCTGTGTTGTAGCAGTCTTGCTTTCCAGACATTTGCAGTTGGTTCGCCAATCACCTGCCTGTCGCTGGCCAGCTGTTGTGGTGGAAACGCAACCATTTCTCTGATTCTGTTCTCCGGTTCCTGATTCATCAGAAGTTTCGTCAATGATACCTTATTTGAGTCATAACGGAGTTGATTCATCACAAACTCGAAACACTTGACGTCCTCACCTCAAATGTCATGTCTTTTGTTGCAGTAGATCCTGCAAAGCTTTCCCAGTTCCCTCATGATTCTGCCTGCTAGGTTTGTTTGTGGGTGGTACACGGCAGTGTAAATTCCCGTTATCTTCCTTCACCCTTTCACGTCTTCAAACTGAATTGTTTCCCATTGTCAGAAAGCATATGTATCACATTCCCAACCACAACTAGGTAGTCCCTAACGAGCGCCTTCATGAAAGAGCTCTTGGTAGTCTTTTTCAGTGATATCAGTGTAACACTTTTGTCCTCACAATCTGACCCTACAAATCAAATGCCGCATACTCACGCAATGTCATAGGTATAATAAGGTACAAGGGAATGGCTTGCGTTTGTGGAAGAAGGTTTTGCTCTCTGGTACTTCACGCAAGGTGCCAATACCTTTCTCACTCGCTAGTCCATGCTGATAAAATACGTCGTTTCTTTTACTTTCTTAATGGACTTGGTTCGACCAAAATGAGCCTAGCTCTAATGGGTGACATGATCAACTTATTGATCAGCTCCTGCGGCGTATATGGCACCCATCCTGATGTGTTCGGATCCCTACGATAGAACATTCCTACAACAGATTGATATATTTTTTCTTAGCCAAGAAACCTGTCTCAAGGCTGGGAAATCCTTGTTACTCATCCTCTCTTTTACTTCATCTAGCACTGGTCGTCCATCTTGTTCCTTCCCCGCCGCGCAGGATTAGCCGAGCGGTCTGAGGCGCTGCAGTCATGGGCTGTGCGGCTGGTCCCAGCGGAGGTTCGAGTCCTCCCTCGGGCGTGGGTGTGTGTGTTTGTCCTTAGGATAATTTAGGTTAAGTAGTGTGTAAGCTTAGGGACTGATGACCCTAGCAGTTAAGTCCCGTAAGATTTCACACACATTTGAACATTTTTTTTGTTCCTCCCCCGTATTTTGCAGTGCATCACCAATGAACTTCTCATGCAGCACACCTTTCAAGACATGATTTCAAATCCGTTCTTGACGATTTCCTGCACCGTGCCACAAGTTAACACAATGGACGAACCCAGTAGCCCACTGACGACTTTTCTTTGCCGGAAATGTGTTTGGTTTTAAAAGAGGGTGCCTTTAAGTTTAGTGCCCAATGTGATAGCTGTCTGTTCGTGAGTTTTGCGGTCATAAATTCCAAGACCTTCTGGTCCATGAGCACGACTCTAATTTTTCCATACAAATAGTTCCAGAATTTCTGGAATGGATGTACAATGGCTAATGTCTCCAGTTCCGTAACAGAATAATGTTCACTGTAGTATAGGACACGGCTGACAAATGTGATTGCTTTACGTTTCTTTACACCATTCGCATTCACCACCTGGATCAGCTCCACCCTAACCCCAGTCCGAGGCAACACGGGATGTAAGGTTCAGATCAGGGTGGCCATAATGGGTATTTTTGCTAAAGCTCACTTTAGACCTATGAATTCTTTAATTGCGTCCTCATCCCTCCTCCAGAGCGAGTTCTTTCCTGTGTGGGCGCACAGTCTGGGCGACGTAAAGATCTTGTTACCCAGAAATCTTCAGCAGAAATTTAATAGCCGAAGGAAACTTCTTATCTGCTTCTTGGCCATTGTGGGCTGCACTCCTGTACAGCTTTTGATTTTGCACCGTCAGGACGGATTCTATAACCCAGAAATAAAATGTCCTTCTTTCCGAAACTAGACTCATTTAAGTTCACCGTCAGTCTGGAGTGCCCATCCTCGAACTCCATAACAAACATCATGTCATCCGTATACCTGATGACAAAATTCTCAACTTTCTCCTTGAGTCCTATATCTAGGACCTGAACTAATATGCACGAAGATGTAACATACCACAGGGTACCTTGTTAACTTGGTAGCGTTAATCATAGCATAAAAACGCAGTATATAGCCGACAACTGGGGTCTAGTTTGGCCTAGAAAAGAAACTTTTCCCCTTAAATTTTTGAAACTACTCTTCTAAAGCAGCGGTCGTCAAACTGCGGCCTGTAGGCAGCATGTGCCCTGAGTCAAGCAGTTACACGGCTGCACGATTCTCAACCGTATTACACCATATGCATTAACAAACTAACACACGAATCCGAAAACTTCAACTAACGTTAAGAATTTCTTACTAATGTCTTTCTCTTGCTCAGTAACAAACAAAAGTACTTAGGGACAGTAATATTTCAAGATATGCTTGATTTTAATTGACGTTTGTGAATTCGGCCGTGAGTTAAGTAAAGTTTGCTACTTTAGGAGCAGAATGGTTTGTAGCACGGCCACTGAATGGCTAATAGAAGAGAGAGGAAGAACGTTTACTGTTTGCTTTCCAGTGCTGTCAACTCACGAGCGTGTGCTACTACCACCGATCAGCTGCTGTGGTATAGATGTCAAACAGAAGTAACACAATCGTGAACACCCGACAGTTATAGAGACGGTCATATTAAAACGTGGTACATATTTACAGTATGTAATATGGAATTAAATTAAGGTTGCTTTAATACAAAGCAATGAGTAAAACAAAAGTGTTATTCAAAATGTTTATGAAGGTGTCTCATATTACAATTACTGTTATTAATTAATATACTAATTTATGGAGGTTAGGAGACTGTATGACAAAGTGTCCAGGACGGGAAAAGCGGCCATTCCGTATGTTTTGCTCTGAACAGCACTGCTGAATGCCGAGGAGTGGTCAAACTAGACTGAAGAGCCAAAGAAACTGGTACACCTGCCGAATATCGTGTATGGCCCCCGCGAGCTCGAAGAAGTGCCGCATCACGACGTGGCATGGACTCGACTAATGTCTGAAGTAGTGTTGTAGGGAAATGACACCATGAATTATGCTGGGCTGTCCATATATCCGTTAACAGTACGGGGGCAGTCGAGATCTCTTCCGAACAGCACGTTGCAAGGCATCCCAGATATGCTCAATAACATTCATATCTGGGCGTTTGGTGACCAACGGAAGTGTTTAAATTCAGGACAGTGTTCCTGGAACCACTCTGTATCAATTCTGGACGTGTGGAGTGTCGCATTCTCCTGCTGGAATCGCCCAAGTCCGTCGGAATGCACAATGGACATGAATGGATACACGCAATCGGACAGCACGCTTAAGTACGTGTCACCTGTCAGAGACGTCTCTGACGTATCAAGAGTCCCATATCACTCCAACAGCACACGCTCCACACCATTACAGAGCCTCCACCTGCTTGATCAGTCCCCTGCAGACATGCAGGACCCATGGATTCATGAGATTGTTTCCATCCGCTCGATATAATTTGAAACGAGACTCATCCGACCAGGCAACATGTTTCGAGTCATCAACAGTCCAATGTCGACGTAGACGGGCCCAGGCGAGGTGTAAAGGTTTGTGTTGTGCAGTCATCAAGGGAATACGAGTGTCCCTTCGGATCAGAAAGCCCATATCGGTAATTTTTCGTTGAATGGTTCACACGCTGATACTTGTTGATGGCCCACGATTGAATTCTGCAGCAATTTGCGGAAGGTTTGCACTTGTGTCACGTTGAACGATTCTCTTCAGTCGTCGTTAGCCCCGTTCTTGCAGGATCTTTTTTCGGCCGCAGCGATGCCGGAGGTTTGATGTTTACCGGAATCCTGATATTCACAGTACAATCATGAAATGGTCGTACGGGAAAATCCCCATTTTATCGCTACCTCGGAGGTGCTATGTCCCATCGCTCGTACGCCGACTATAGTGCCACGCAGAAACTCACACAAATCTTGATAACCTGCCACTGTAGCAGCAATAACGGATCTGACAACTGTGCCAGACACTTGTTGTCTTATATATGCGTTGCCGACCGCAGCGCCGTATTCTACCTGTTTGCATTTCTCTGTATTTGAATATGCATGCCTATACCACTTTCAGTGTAGGTCTAATACACAACGCCGTTGGTGTCAATGAGACTGACAGAGGAAGCTTGTACCGTTATTTTTTAATAAATCCTTTTCGTCGTGTGATGTAAAGTAAGTCATTTATATCAATCTTGATACCTCACTTCTTTGGAGAGTAATAATTTTTTACTATATGAATGTTTAAACAACGTTCCTTCCGCCTGTAAGTATAATTCCTTCTTATTTACTTCATTTTGAAAGTTTCTTCTGTGAATCACTAATGCCGACTTGATGTCCGATCAGGAAAAGTGGCCAAGGTGTTCACAGTTGGTTGCAAATGGAAGTTCCATGCTTCTTGACAGAGCGTTGGGGAACAATGCGGGAGATCCGCACCGCCGTACTAGGCAACGTCCCAATGGAGGTGGTTTGTCGTTACCTTCCTTGGTTTGCCGTTGCCTTCCTCCGACCGTAATGAGAATGAATGATGATCATGAAGACGACACAACAACATCCAGTCATCTCGGGGCAGGTGAAAATCCCTGACCCCGCCGGGAATCGACCCGGGACCCCGTGATCGGGAATCGAGAACGCTATCGTGAGACCACGAGCGGCGGACAACAGTTAGATGCTTTCAAAAAACCCGAATAATACAATAAATAAAACTGACTCCTAAACCCTTTTATAGACAAACTGGTCATCTGCCTTTCCATGTCATGGTGACAATTTTGAATTAATAAAGTTATATTATTTAAACCTGTCTCTGTTCTGTTTGGTCCAATACAAAAGTCCGAAAGTAAGCGGTCTGCTGCAGCCACTTGGTATTCATTCAAATACTAGAAAACGTACCCCGAAATCAGGAAAACAAACATGGGATCCTGTTACGACGGAACTGGGCACAGTAGCCGATTAGGTACGGAAAATGGGTAATTACGTAAGGCTTTACAAAAATTGATTAGTTCCACTATATTAATTTGTTTTCCACTTAAAAATATTTGATTCGATACCTTACAATATTTAGATGCAACAAAATGCGTAGTTACTGTCAGAAATCATGCGCTTGTGAAAACTGAACCGCCTCCCCCCTGCCTGCCTCATCCCCCCCCCCCCTTCCCGCCCACGCCCTCACTTTCTATGCAGCCCAAGGTGTCCCCCTACAGCGTCAATATTGGCTTTCAAGCAAAAAGTTTGACGGGACGATCTGTTTTTGGCACAATGATAGTGTTAATTTGGCGAGATTCGAGCACCAGTCTGATCGTTTCGTCCTTCTTTGACACTATGAGAAGACGGCTCTTGTAGCCACTGCTTGCCCTTTCAATAACTCCTTCATTTGTTACTCCACGTGCTCTTTGTAAAATAGTATATGGCCTCATGAAAAACTTATTATTCTCCTAAGCCTAAATTTATGCATCAAATTTTTAAAAGTAGCAATACCAGTCTTAACTCCTGCATGTTCTGTGAATGTGCGTTTGAGTCCATCTGGGCTCTCATGCACTATGCGCAATACTGTATTTGTGGTGTCCCTCATTCAGAGCGGGCTACATCAGTGTCATGAAGTTAACGTGTACACTGATTGTCACTTTGCGTTCCGTCTTCCGTGTCTTTTTTTTTTTTTTTTTTTTTTTTTTGCACGTTTGTTTCAACTTTCTGTGTGGCATATGTATTCTAAAAGGAAAGGCGTTGTCTTATCACTGGAAGGCCAAATAAAACTCCTTGAACAATTAGACAAAGACGTGAGTGGTAAGCAGTTAGCTGAGATGTTTGCCGGCCAGAGTGGTCGAGCAGTTCTAGGCACTACAGTCTGGAACCGCGCGACCACTACGTTCGCAGGTTCGAATCCTGCCTCGGGCATGGATGTGTGTGATGTCCTTAGGGTAGTTAGGTTTAAGTAGTTCTAAGTTCTAGGGGACTGATGTAAGATGTTAAGTCCCATGTGTTTAGAGCCATATGAACCAATTTTTGAGATGTTTAGCATGGAAACATCAACAATTTCCGTCATAAAAAACAAGACATCAAATTTAAATTTTGTGCCTGTCATTGAGAATAAAGACGGGAGTGTCTCGACACTGCGCTAAAATGGATGGAGCGGAAGCTCGAGTGTGCCCGTATACAGGTGTTCACCATCAAGCAGCTGCTCACCCTCAAGTGGACGGGAGATGTGAGACTTGGCTGCACGACAGCGATTGAAGACAGCAAAACAACTGACTCGGATCGAAATGTTCAAGAACTGACACTGTAAAGTGACCTGCCTTCATGATTTATCCAATTATTCAAATATCTCATCTAGATAATTGGTGTTCTGCTGCAATTCATATCTTGTATACCGGTGTGACCTGCGCAGCATTCCAATTCTTAGGTACAAGTCTTTCATCGAGCAGTTATTGCTACGTCAACAACGAAAGAAACATGACCATTATGCAGTCTGGGTTGGAAGACTTGCTTTCATTGAATAATTTAAGCTGCATTGTCACGAAAGGAAATCTACTTCTAAACTACTTACGTTGTCAGCAGTTCTTGATTCGAATTCTGGAAAGGCTTTGTTTAAGTGGCTCCACTGTAGTGGCACAGTCGTCGGTAATATTTCCACTGTTCTCGTACAGCGGAAATGCTGATTGTGTTTTGGCGCTGTTGTAATTTACATTTGACCAGAATCTCTTTGGATTTTCTGCCAGATTTCGAGAGAGTCTGGCAAGTACTAAAAGCTAAATTTCGAGCTTCCGTAAGACATCGCCAGTCTTGGAGATTTTACATTCTTCTAAATCTGACACGGTTTTTTCGTTGCTTCTGCTACAATGTTCTGACCAGTTTTTTTCTACCATGGGGGATATGTTTCGTCTTTTATTTGGTATAAATATCTCTACTGTCATCAATACTGCCCAGGGTTTCACTGTTCCACCTCCTTTCCGGGCTACTTTGCATACACCCCCATGGTGTGTTCGTCGCCCTAGCCTTCGGCTCGACTTGGCACAGGGCCCTAAGGACTCAGTCCCTCCAGAGGCCTTCCGCCGCCGCTTTTATTCCATCCTGGCCACGTATCAGGGCTCAGGTGTTGTTTACACTGACGGTTCGATGGTAGCTGGTCGTGTCGGATATGCGCTCACTCTAGGGGACCTTTCCGAACAACGTTTCTTGCCGGATGGCTGCAGCGTTTACACTGCTGAACTGGTCGCCATCTTTCGTGCCCTAGAGTATATCCGCTCCTGCTCAGGTGAGTCCTTCGTTATCTGTAGCGATTCCCTGAGCGGTTTACGAGCTCTCGACCAGTGTTTCCCTCGTTCTCGTTTGGTGATGGCTATCCACGAGTCTCTGCATACTCTCGCCTGTTGCGGCCGCTCTGTGGTCTTTGTGTGGACCCCCGGTCATGTCGGTATCCCGGGTAACGAACATGTTGACCGCCTGGCGAAAGAGGCCACCAGTAAGCCATCTCTGGACGTTGGCCTCCCAGAGACTGATTTGCGGGCAGTCTTCCGCCGCAAAATCTTGGCGCTATGGGACGATGAATGGCGCGAACTGCCAATTCGCAATAAACTCCGTGCTGTCAAGGAGACGACGGCTGTGTGGCGGTCATCCCTGCGAGCCACTCGCAGGGACTCGGTAGTTCTTTGCCGGCTCCGCATTGGCCACTCCCGGCTGACACACAGTTATTTACTGCGCCGGGAGGACCCTCCTCTATGTCGCTGTGGGGCAGCTTTGACAGTGGCCCACATTTTGCTGGCCTGCCCCCTTTTAGCAGTTGTCAGGCAGACATTTGCGCTGCCTGCTACGCTCCCTGCCCTTTTAACAGACGACTCCACTATGGCTGACTTAGTTTTACGTTTTATTCGGGCAGGGGGATTTTATCATTTACTCTGAGTGTTTCTGTTTTACTTTATTGTTTTGTGTTGACTCTGGCCTTTGGCCTATGATTTTCCACTGGTTTTTTAATGTGTTTCTAAGTGGTTGGCTTTTCCTTATTTATTTCTATGGTCGGCCAACCACCGTCACACTCTGTGTGGTTTTAGTTCGTTTTGTCTTGTCCTTGTCTCCGTTTCTCTTGTTTTGTATCGTCTGTGATGTCTTCTGTTCCTTGTTTTTATTCTCTGTGGGTGTTCTTTGTCTTTGGAAAAAGGGACCGATGACCATGGCAGTCTGGTCCCTTTAATCCCCCAAACCAACCAACCAACTCCGTCCGAACAGGCCTTGTAAATCCCAACGTATCGACCGGCCGCCGTGTCATCCTCAGCCCACAGGCTTCACTGGATGGGGACATCTAGGGGCATGTGGTCAGCACAACGGCTCCCGGCCGTATGTCAGGTTCCAAGATCGGAGCCGCTACTTCTCAATCAAATAGCTCCTCAGTTTGCCTCACAAGGGCTGAGTGCACCCCGCTTGCCAGCAGCGCTCGGCAGACCGGATGGTCACCCATCCAAGTGCTAGTCCAGCCCGACAGCGCTTAACTTCGGTGATCTGGCAGAAATCGGTGTTTCCACTGCGGCAAGGCCGTTGGCACCAACAATACTAGCCCTTTTAATCTAAGACATGTCCGATGTTCGCCTACACAGTTAATTCGGAACTGTAACGGGTAAACTTCCTCTATAAATTCTGCTTTCTCGTTATGTTGTGTGGTTTATCCATTAAAAAAATTGAACTTTGCGTGTGTGAAGTAGGATATATAACACAAAGGAAATCAAACCTCATGTGACGTAGAAGTTCCTGTAAGATATTGCACCAATCCAAACAGGCAGTTGATATCAAAACGTAATTAACGTAGCGTTGAATGAGATGGGCATGTATTGAGCAAGACGTGGCATGCGACGTGGATAGCATTAGGACCAGAAGTGTACACTGATGGGCGACGCTAGGAGGGGGGACTATGGGTGAAAGCGGCGTGAGAGGGCGGTAGATACGGTGGATTGTTAGCGGTTAATTTGCTTTGAATGAAGGAGGTAACTGACATTGGCAAGACAAATTAAGGGAACGATAAATGGGGACTGACGAGTGCCTGTAATGGTGTGAACGAGTTTATTTTTGACTGAGTGAACAAGGATTGTACAGTTAGGTAATAGAGTGTCAGCTGATAGCTGGTGTCACAACTAAAGTGAAATCAGAATGGGGGTAATAAAAGGAAGTGATTACAGCTATTTACTGTTTTTCAACGTAGCCCATTGACAAATAATTTACGTACAGATAGAAACGACGCAACGTATCACAGCGACAAATCATCACAAGGTAACCAACCAACGGATAGATAAAGTACTTTGTAGTAGTTAGTACAACCTCTTCCAGGCGAAGGGTACAACGTTTCAAGATACATTGATTGTATCTAAGTTGTTTTCGTGGTGCAGGAACTATAAATAACTATCGTTTGCAGCTACACTCAGTTCCGAAACGCAGTCAGATGTATAAAACGCAGTCAGATTCAATGGAAAAAGCGGCCACATTAAATACAACAAATGGTCACAAAATTTTCTTTCTGCACAGGTATTTATAACTTTCCACACTGGGACCGTAAGATGAAACCTGATTTGAAACACAGAATTATTAAGATACTAGCGACCCGTCCCAGCTTCGTACGGGTAGCATTAGGTATGTACGACCAGATAACTTGACTGGCGTAGCGTATTTTGAATGTCATGACCTTCGTACAAATTACGCGATGTAACTATCCCATGCCAAGAAAGATGTCTGGAGCCATGAATGTTCCGTGTTCCGTATTGGATTATCGTTTGAGTCACTCTCATGGCAATGACGGGATCACGTCCTGAGCCGGCCTGGGTGGCCGAGCGGTTCTAGGCGCCACAGTCTGGAACCGCGCGAACGCTACGGTCGCAGGTTCGAATCCTGCCTCGGGCATGCTTGTGTGTCATGTCATTAGGCTAGTTTGGTTTAAGTAGTTCTAAGTTCTAGGGGACTGATGACCTCGGAAGTTAAGTCCCATAGTGCTCAGAGCCATTTGAACCATCTTTTTTATGACGTCGTGATGTAAGCAATGCATCGTAGGCGAGATTTCAAAAATTAAAGAAAAAATAAGAAAAACCACGCATGATCTACATGTTTGGCTCGTGTTACAGCATACCTCCTGTGAAGCTTAGTACGCACTGTGATGCTCTGTTGGGACTCGTTGCCACAATTCTTTGTCGTGGACTCTTTATGGCAGACTTTTTGGCCGGAGCACGCAAGGAATTGTGTCCACATCTAGGGTTGATTCAAGCGAAGCCAAAAGCTGAGTTCTGCTAGCTGCTGAAAGAATGTGCCGTATGCAAATGAAGCAAAGTTGTAGAATTACTTTACCGAAAAACGCTTTAAATGAACCACAAAAAGTAAAACGCCACATGTTTTACATTCGCAAATGTTTTCGTTTTCCAATTGTTCTCAAACAATTGCAGGGGAAACTACTGGTCAAAAATATTTGATTTTTTCAAATGGTAGGTCTCACATCACAACCTGTTGATGATATAGTTGTCTTTTCGTTATTGGTCTTAATTGTTACGATACTTCAAAGATACGCACTGCCCGTTGTTCGAAGAATTAGCGATGAATTAAGAAGGCGCTTTGCATCTGGTGATCTGAGGGAAGCAGAAATTGGCGGTCTGAAATTGCCGTCATATTTCAAAGTGTGTCTCTCAGCTATCTGTACAAGTATTTCAAATTCTTGTGTATTCATCCGCAAGAAATTTCTGAAGCCCATTCAAGAAAATCGCTCTCATGTCTTATGATATTTAAAAAGCCTAAATCTTTTTCTCGCCAATGGAAAGTTTTTTACTAGTCTACTGCATAATTTGGAAGTGTTCAAAAAAATAATAACTTTACCCCACTATGCAGAGAATCGTGTTCACATCTCTGTTTAACTCACGGAAAGTCGGAAGATGAAAGCTGAGTCACCTGCTACGCTGCTGCAGAACTTACTTTATGTAAACGAAGAAAAGCAGTATCGCGTACTGTGTTTTACTTTTCGCATAAATAACTGAACACCACAGGTTTTGGACTAGCATGTTTTTCGCTATGCAGCTGTTGTGAAACGATTGCAATCAACTGGATATCTCTTAGGCGACTTGCATGTCTCTTGCCAATTGTCCAACTAGGAAAAGGGCAGCTACGATTTAACGTGATATCCCGTATCTCGAGTTATGTTTCGTTTTCGGCGTGTCTTCACACACTAAGAGGTGGCTGCTATGTTGAGAGGCAGAGTGAAAGGAAGTGCCCTTGCAAGAATTCGATCCTACAATCTTTCAATTTCTAGCCAAACGCTCTACCACTAGAACAGTACACCAGATGCAAATTTGGTCACGTTTCTGCTGCCTTAAGGCACCGTATCTTTCTGATTTTTGACGGCTGTTCGCTATGTGACATGGCATCGTTTCACAATTTAATTTTAATTCATAATAAATCAGACAATTTGTACGAAATACTTATGAACTGTATACGGAAACCTTTCTCGTAAATCAGAATATTATTGGTGAAAACCGAATCAAAATCCCCGCATCAAGGCCTGAAATTAGCTTGCACATACAGATGGACACGAGACGACTTGAATTTGTGTATAGAGAGAAGACAACTGTGTATGTTATGTAATACATGGCTCTATAGGCCATAATTTAGTGAGATTACGTATGTGCTTGTTATTCTTGTCACAGCAGACAAATTAAGCAGCACCTTTGTATGATACATGGCTTCCCTTCCCAAAATTATTTAAATAGGAACAGTGATATATTTGATTTACAAGGGCAGAAACAACTGCTTTAGTCCTTCGTTAGAAGGAATGGAAACTGCCTCTTAGGAAGGTGCCAAGTGAATTTTTATCTGCTTTTTTAAATAAATACATTTTTCTACATTTACATCTACATCCATACTCCGCAAGCAACCTGACGGTGTGTGGCGGAGGGTACCCTGAGTATCTCTATCGGTTCTCCCTTCTATTCCAGTCTCGTATTGTTCGTGGAAAGAAGGATTGTCGGTATGCTTCTGTGTGGGCTCTAATCTCTCTAATTTTATCCTCATGGTCTCTTCGCGAGATATACGTAGGAGGGAGCAATATACTGCTCGACTCTTCGGTGAAGGTATGTTCTCGAAACTTTAACAAAAGCCCGTACCGAGCTACTGAGCGTCTCTCCTGCAGAGTCTTCCACTGGAGTTTATCTATCATCTCCGTAAAGCTTTCGCGATTACTAAATGATCCTGTAACGAAGCGCGCTGCTCTCCGTTGGATCTTCTCTATCTCTTCTATCAACCCTATCTGGTACGGATCCCACATTGCTGAGCGGTATTCAAGCAGTGGGCGAACAAGCGTACTGTAACCTACTTCCTTTGTTTTCGGATTGCATTTCCTTAGGATTTTTCGAGCATGTTTGGTGGATTTGGATGTTATGGTATTCAGCCTCGCTACAACAACCTTGTGTCCTCCATGGTGCTTGCTATTTGCTCGGAATTATTTGTTGCTAAGAGATCGAATACGTGATTGCAAGCATTTACAATTGGAGTGGGCTCCTGAACTCATTATTCAACATATTTTTCGGAGATTGCATTTAGCACGATTTCGGATGACGTTCTATATCTACAATGAACTTGAAACATGTGTTTTCACCAACATATCGAGAGAAGATTGAAGTCACTACCAACTATAATTCCACGAGTAGGGTCCCTTTTCGAGATGAGGCTCAAAGTTTCCTTGAACCGTTCAGCAACTTTATCATCTGAGTAGGAGATCGGTAAAAGGAACCAATTGTTAATATATTCCAGTTGTCACATATAATCTCTGCCTATACTGACTGGCAGCTATTATCTATTTCAGTTTCACTAGAAGATAAACTACGTCTAACAGCTACAAACACGCCACTACCAATCGAATTTAATCTGTGACTTCTGAACACCATCACGTCCTTTGTAAAACCATCGTCTGCACTTGTCAACACCTTTAGCCAGCTTCCCAAGTCTATGGTGATTTGAGCTTTAGTGCTTTCTATTAACACTTGGATTTCTGATTTTTTACGAGAAATTGCAACTATAATAGATAACCAATGTGGAAGGTGGAAATGTTTTGCTTAGAGAAGCCAGTATAAAGAAACACTCTCTGGATCATGACAGTTACTACGTTAACTATTTGCAGCATCTTTGCAAACTTTTACAAAAGAATATCCTCAGAAATAGATATTACAATAAACATGAATCAAAGTGTTTCGTTTTTATCTTCTTTTTTGTCTTCTGCTACCCTGTGATACCGTTCATGTAACGTCCTGGATGCACCCCGATTCATTCACTTGTTAGCCGGTAGACTGAGCCATCAGCAGCTTGTTGGACGTTCAGCCTGAGGCTGCTGCATTTTTTCTCTGACGCGTGGAGCTAAGCTGCAGCTCTGTGTCAAAACATATAGTCAAAATTCAATTAGAAGTCATGGTGGCTATTAGGGATAAGAAGTAAGTTGGGAAAGTGAGTTTCGCATTAATTAAATCGATATTAACGAATCAGTAATAAGGAAACGAATTATCAATATTAATGCGATATGAAAAAATTGAATAAGAAATCAAACTTTCGATAGGGCAAGCCTACCAGTCACCACTGGAACAAAAAAATCCCAAGACTATTGCTCTGCGTTCGAAAAGGAGTTCCCAGCGTAATTGTAATTCAAACGAAAATGAAATTATGAATACTATGATATGTGTGCTAACAAAATAACATGTAGCTCTTCATGTGCATCAACCGCTACACAATATGGTCTAGGACAGTGTACGCTGGCTGCTGGCGAAACCACATAGATGGGCATTCAGTTCGTAAAAGGGTGAATGGCCTTTTAGACCATGATGCAAAATTTTAACACTAAAAGGGTTTTGTACTCAAACAAATGCCACATATAATTACAAACTATGTGGGAAAGTTAATCCAACAACAATAGAGAGTTTCTTAAACCTTGTCAAGGAACAAGAGTGGCAGGATGTTTATAGTGCCGGTAACATAGACGATAAATATAATGCTTTTCTTAACACATTTCTCATGCTCTTTTAGAGTTGCTTTCCATCAAAACGTTCTAAACGGGGTACTAGCAGTAATAGGCAGCCCGGGTGGCTGACTAGTAGGATAAGTGTATCATGTAGAACAAAGCGGGAATTATATCAAAATGTCAAAATCAAGCTACAGTATCCCATTACAAACAGTAATGTAAGGTGCTTAAAATGTTATTAGGAAGACAAAGAGTATGTGGTATGCAAATAGAATAGCTAACCCACAGGATAAAATTAAAACTATATGGTCAGTAGTGAAAGAAGTGTCTGGTCAGCAGCACAAGGTCGAAGATAGAAAGTCAGTTCGTAGTAAAAATATTTCTGTTACTGATAAATCAGGTATATGTACAGTATTTAACAATCATTTTCTGAGCATTGCTGGTGAATTAAATAAAAATTTACTTTCTACAAGGAATCATAAAACTTTCTTGGAAAATGCCTTTCCGAGATTGATGTCTGAAATACTCCTCTGTGTTACAGACAACGAGGAGATTGAGTCAATAATTAAATCATTGAAGACTAATATCTCTCATGGATATGATGGAGTGCCTAGCAGAATATTAAAGTACTGCGCTGCGCATTTTAGCCCTGTATTTAGCCATATTTGTAATTTTTCCTTTAGGAATGGTCAGTTTCCTGAACGATTAAGGTACTCAGTAGTAATGTCGCTTTGTAAAAAGGGAGAAAAGGATAACGTAGGCAATTTTAGACCTATTTCTATGCCATCTGTGTTTGCTGACGTTATTGAGAAGGCTGTGGATCTAAGGATAATTGATCATTTTATATCACACGATTTGCTGTCAAATGTAGAGTTCGGCTTAAGAAGTCGTTTAACAAGTGAAAATGCTATCACCTCTTTTCTCTGTGAAGTACTGGATGAGTTAAACAACAGGTTTCCAACGCTAGGTTTACTGTTTGATTTAACTAATGCGTTTAATTGTGTTGATCATAAAATATTGCTCCAGAAGTTGGACCATTACGGAATACGGGGAGCAGCACACAATTGGTTCACCTCTTACTTTAGCAACAGGCAGCAAAAGTCATTATTCAAAATGTCGAGAATGGCTGTGATGTGGGGTCTGAGTGGGGTACAGTCAAGTGGTGGGTGCCGCAGCTATCAATGTTGGGGCCACTTCTGTTCCTTATGTATATAAATATTTCTGTTTGCTGATGACACTAGCTTGGTAGTAAAGGATGTTGTGTGCAACATTGGCTCGGTTGCATATAGTGCAGGACATGACCTAAGTTAATGGTTTGTAGAAAATAAACTAACGCTAAATCACAGTAAGACTCAGTTTTTACACTTTCTAACACACAATACAACTAAACCTGACGTTTTAATTTCACAGAATGGGCATATGATTAGTGAAACTGAACAGTTCAAATTTCTAGATGCTCAGATAGATAGTAAGCTGTCGTGGAAAGCCCACGTTCAGGATCTTGTTCAAAGACTTAATGCTGCCATTTTTACTATTCGAACGGTATCTGAAGTGAGTGAGTGATGGTTCGATACGAAAATTAGTCTACTTTGCTTATTTTCATTCGCTTATGTAGTATGGTATTATATTTTTGGGTAACTCTTCCCATTCTAAAAGGAAATTTTTGTCTCAGAAACGGGCCGTTCGGGCAATAAGTGCTGTAAGTTCACAAACCTCTTGTCGACCCATGTTCACGAGTCTGGGTATTTTGACAACGGCCTCTCAAAATATGTGTTACTGTCATTTCTTGTTAACAATATTAGCTTATTCCTAAGAATAAGCAGCTTTCACTCAGTTAATACTCGGCAGAAATCAAACCTGCATTTGGGTCTGACTTCCTTAACTCTTCTGCCGAAATGTGTACAGTATTCTGCTGTATCCATTTTCAACAAGCTACCGCTCGAATTCAAAAATCTTAGCAGTAACCCACGCGCTTTCAAACGGAAACTGAAGAGTTTCCTCATGGGTCACTCGTTCTGTTTTGTCGAGGTATTCCTTGATAATTAAGCTAATTCTTGATGTACTGTTGATTGCTTTTACTTAAACTTATGCATCGACTTTTTTCGGTTTCTTAAACATTTTATTTTTATCTGTTATTACTTTACTGTTGTAATTTCATGAACTGACAAGTTCCATGACCTTGGAGATATGCTCCTCAGTTTGGTCCTACGGAATTTGACGAGTAAATAAGTAAATGAAAAATAAACAATAGAACTCCGAGACTGCCGCAAGCAAACCTGTGAAGACGCAATACAGCACCTATATACTGATGCACTAGTCACTGGAGTAGTTTCAGTGTTTTAACTTGTATCATACCCTTGTTGTCTACTAAATACAGATCATGTAATCTGGCAATGGCTAGCTGTTACACTACGAGAACTGTTTTCATTAATAAATTGGTCTTTTAATGCTACGCTTATTTAGTATGGGGAGTTGCATGTTCATATTTAGCGCCTTTTTAAATACTAATTGTACAGTAATTTTAATTTGTCATTTTAACATCTCTGCATGCAGGACGATTGGTTTACGTTATCTTCTAACACAATGAACATTACATTGCGCAACAGAATTAAAGGACCATTTTTTCGAAACCCAGTAATTCCGACCCACTGCGACGCTTACGTTTCAAATCTGGCTCAAACGTGCGTACAACTTTCCTCTGTAATACAGCTTGTAGTGCCTATGCTGTTAAGGAGAATGATGCAATGTTTTCGGACATGCATGCATGTCACCATTTCGAAAGCCCGTAGTTCTCACCCACCACGATGCTCAAGTTTCACATTTGACTCAAAAGTGTATAAAATCTTCCTCCGCAATACAATACTGCACTTCACGTTCTGCATGCTTGTTCGAAGGAGCACTATGTCGTTGTTCTTAACAACACAGACACCACAATATCGTATTCATCAGCCGATACCAGGCAGGAACTTTCAATTAAAATGTCCTCCCCTGAATGGGAATCACATAATTTGTGTACGAATACACTTTGTGACGCAGAAAGGACGACATCCGAATGTTTGAGTCTGGCCTTGAATCGTGCACGGGTTGCCAAATCTGGTTAAGGCGAGGCCGTTCGAGCAACGCGAGAAATCGGGGTTCCATTGCGACGTCACCCTCCGGAACGACGGCGCTTCAGACAGCAGGGTATCGACACCTGCGTAAGAGTGGCCACGGCTCAGGAGTTCAGGTGACGACGTGTAGTGTGGGGAAATAATACGACGTTGGCACCAAATTTCACCACAATTCTGCCCAGTGCCCACGTGGAGGTGTTGTACGATCTGAGGATCGTCACAACCATTCTTACCCAAATTTCACCCCTTCTCTTGGCGCCTCTGCGATGAAATCAGAGCAGCGACGCCCAGTGTAGAAATGAGAAGGTTTTACAAATGGAGACCGGGGAGGACATACCATATGGGCCGCCAGTTGGTGACATGACGTTTCACTATCCTGTAGGTTAGCAATTCCATTCTTACCCAAATTTCGCCCCTTCTCTTCGCGCCTCTGCGATGAAATCAGAGCAGCGACGCCCAGAGTTGAAATGAGAAGGTTTTACAAATGGAGACCGTGGAGGACATTCCATATGGGCCGCCAGTTGGTGACATAACGTTTCACTAGCCTGCAGGTTAGCAATTCCATTCTTACCCAAATTTCGCCCCTTCTCTTGGCGCCTCTGCGATGAAATCAGAGCAGCGACGCCCAGTGTTGAAATGAGAAGGTTTTACAAATGGAGACCGGGGAGGACATTCCATATGTGCCGCCAGTTGGTGACATGACGTTTCACTAGCCTGCAGGTTAGCAATTCCAGTCTTACTCATATTTCGCCCCTTCTCTTGGCGCCTCTGCGATGAAATCAGAGCAGCGACGCCCAATGTTGAAATGAGAAGGTTTTACAAATGGTGGCCGGGAAGGACATTCCATATGGGCGCCAGTTGGTGACATGACGTTTCACTAGCCTGCAGGTTAGCAATTCCATTCTTACCCAAATTTTGCCCCTTCTCTTGGTGCCTCTGCGATGAAATCAGAGCAGCGACGCCCAGTGTTGAAATGAGAAGGTTTTACAAATAGTGACCGGGAAGGGCATTCCATACGGGCGCCAGTTGGTGACATGACGTTTCACTACCCTGCAGGTTAGCAATTCCATTCTTACCCAAATTTCACCCCTTCTCTTGGCGCCTCTGCGATGAATCAGAGCAGCGACGCCCAGTGTTGAAATGAGAAGGTTTTACAAATGGTGACCGGGAAGGGCATTCCATACGGGCGCCAGTTGGTGACATGACGTTTCACTACCCTACAGGTTAGCATTTCCATTCTTACCCAAATTTCACCCCTTCTCTTGGCGCCTCTGCGATGAAATCAGAGCAGCGACGCCCAGTGTTGAAATGAGAAGGTTTTACAAATGGTGATGACCGGGCGGGGGGGATTCCATATGGGCCGCCAGTTGGTGACATGACGTTTCACTAGCAATTCCGGATGACGTACCATCACGAACGAGAGCAGCATTGTGGCTGCGAGAGAGCAGCAGAGGAGCCTGCCTGCAGGCGCCTCGTACTCTCATCACGGCTTCTGTCTGTATAGGCGCATTTTTAAGATTCTCACTAGAGCTGGACGGGTACCATCGAGGGTTTTGCCGAACTGTGGAGACTTTAATCGACCCTCATCAGTTTTATTCACGTGTGTGTCAATGTCGCAAACCCCTGTGATCAGCCACAGGACGACACAAAACAGCAGCGCTGGAATATTATGAGCATCGTTAGCTTCTTTCGATTAAGTTCATATTTCGTCGAATGGTTTTTGAACGACCCTTAGTGGTTCCAACCTGTACACGATAACAAAAATTGTGGTCGCACTGTGCTACAAATAGATGCTATCGTGTTCGTTGGGTATGCGGACCCACAGTGTCCTTAGAGAAAGGCAGAAACGCCCGAGAGTGTCATCAGTGTCAAAGAGTGTGACGAAAGTCTTACTGTTGCTCATCACACTGCTAACTGTCATTATCGACCGCGAAATGTGTGGAAATCATCGCCCTTGGAAAGAGGCTAGCTTCACTGACGCCCTTTATGCTACCGCCTGCGTCCTTTTCGTGCCGATTCCGAAAGGCGTTGTGTCTCAAATGTTTTCCTCGGCCACTCGTAAGAAAATCACATGACTTCAACGCTGGGCGTTACGGTTAGGATCTCCAACGCCAAAGGCGTCTAAGAAAGAATGAAATGTGGATGAGAGAGGGGGGGCAATAAGACATTCAAATGGTGTGACACGTCGACGGTGGCATTGGACGGAGTTGTGGTGAAATTTGGTGCCAGTGTGACGTCATTGCCCCACCTTACACGTCACATGAACTTCTGAGCTGCGGCCATTTATCCGTATGTGTGGACACCTTGCTGTCTGAAGCGTCGTAGGGTCCGTGGGTGACTTCGCAGGGGTCAGGGATTTTCTCTGCCTCGTGATGGCTGGGTGTTGTGTGCTGTCCTTAGGTTAGTTAGGTTTAAGTAGTTCTAAGTTCTAGGGGACTGATGACCATAGATGTTAAGTCCCATAGTGCTCAGAGCCATTTGAACCATTTGACTTCGCAAGGTGACATGCTTTTGTACCATTATAGAGAAAGGTTGTACACACCCTTGAGCCATATTTGAAACTTAAGCCTCGCATTGTGTGGGACTTACGGGATTTCGAAGTAGAGATCCTCTAATCCTGTTGTGCACTGTATGATGATATAAGAAGAATGTATTTCATAGCATACATGAAAATAGCGCCATCGACAGGCGGCAACAGACCCGCGCAAAACTACAACATTAACAGGCTATCATTTTAATGTTGGTAAAAAAACGCCATTAATTTTTAAACGAAACTATTTCACATTTTTTACATATCCCACTTTCTCGAGTATCATTTCACTCAAGATTTGTGGAAGGAATGTTAGATTATCTGTTCTTCTGTACATATGTACTATATGTTTTTTGTTTTTGCTTTTGTAACATGTTCCACGTTGTTGAAGATCTCACTGTACAGGGTGAGCCTGAAGTCCGATCTTTTTATGATTTTGGTATAAGAGACGCGTGGCTCGTTACAAAGTGACAATATTTACTTTGATTTCGTATGTGCATTTATGTTTCTTTCCATACTGCTCTGAAAATATCTTCCAAACAGAATAAATACGGACGGTACATACTGTGGGTCTTGTTTTGAAACAAACTCGTTCTATTCACTCACACTACTTGTTGTTGAGAACGGTAATGTCCACTTTACTCTTCTTCCTTAAGCTTGCATTCAGTACTTCTCGGTTCCGTTTAGAGACTATTCCTTTCCGACAGTATTAGCTGCACGTTAACAGTGATGGAAAGCAGTATGGATAGTTTTGCTGATGAAGAGTTGACAGATATGAATCTCATGCATGGGTTAACTGAACGTAATGGAAGACCCGTGCCTCGACGCTATGGTGGAGTGTTCCCGCAGCTACAGCGGCCACATCACATTCTCCACTATTTGAGGGCTGTTTGCACTACTTAGTGTTTTTTGATGTACATTTCGGCGCTTGAATATTACACTTTTGTCAACAAGTTTTCCCAGAAACTAAACGAAATTATCTTCAAAGGTCATAGAAATCATAATTACATTTCAATAAATGAGTTTCTGCGTCATATGTGATAAAACCACCGTCATTTTACAGCGTTTCTCAGCATGACCAAGCCGCCATGAGCTAATACCTCGAGGGTAGCCTCACCAGCAAAATTAGAACTGAGGTATAATCCCGATATTGTGGTGTTACGTGCTGGCAAAAAATACGTCCGTCATTTCTGAACATTACGGGCAGTGATGAAAGCATGAGGGACCGCATAAATGAGCTATCGTACAGGGTGAGTTCTCTATCTGGAGACACCGGTATATCTCAAAAACTACGCTGGTGATTAAAAACGGGAAAATACGCTTTCATTATTTTTAAAAATGCCATCCGGTGATATCAGTGTTATTTTCCCCCTCCATGCCCCTCCACCGGTATTATCTCCAGAAAAAACATTGGAAAAAAAAAACATTGGAAGAAAAACAGACGTGTGCGAAAAGAGACTCGGTGTTTGCAGTATTCTCCGTGTAGATGTTTCGAAACATTCATTCATTCATTCATTCATTACATGGTTTGATATCATTACATGCACTCCGTCCCTCATTTCTAAAATACGGTACTTCATAACCTGACTGCATTATTAGTTAGAGTATACGCTATTGCCATAGGAAAAAAGGCAGGAATGTCGATAATGCTGTAACACTTTCTGCTCAACGTTTTCCAAACATAGCGCGATCACGCGCTTCTTTTTGCGGGTTTTCAATCATAACTCCAACACTAACACTCGGGAATTAAGTCGTTAATCGGGAATTAGCTACTGTTGCCAATTTCAAAACGTAGAATATAAAAGTATCATCTGTTTCATATTCCTCTCTATCAGGAACTTCATGGGGTGATATCCAGAACCGAGTAACATTTTGCCTGTGGTCACTTCAGCAAATACTGTGAGAGAACCCATTTTCTTTGCTGGAGTATTGTTCTCGACGAGGCGACCTTCACTCACCATGGTACGATTAATCGACACAACATGCGTTACTAAAATGTGGAAAACCCACAGTGGTTTCGAAAAGTTGAACATCAGCGACCGTGGAATGCGAGTGTTTGGTCTGGCATAACTGATGAAAATTATATTGGTCCATTCTTTATCGACAGCGCCTTAAATGATGAAAATATCGAACATTTTTGGAGGACAAGCTTCCAGTATTGCTTGCGGAGCTCCCCTTTGACTTGGGACAACCAGTCCGGTTTCAACATGTTGCTTGCCCATCAATTATTCTGTAGTAGCACGGGAAGTATTAGATCGCGTGAACAATCGTCGGTGGATCGGAAGAAGTGGTCCAGTGTCTTGTCCTGCAAGATAGCTAGATCTTACTTCGTCTGCCTTTTGTTTGTGGGGTTACTCGGAGAGCGAAGTTTGTAATGAAGTGCTAACAATGTGCGATAACATTCAGCGCACCAGCAATGCTTGTCAGTAGATTAAATAGGAAACACTTCTCAGTTGCGTCGAATAATTTCGTGTGCGGATAAACTAGTGTATCGAAATGGGCGGCGACATTCTTGAGCACTTTCTGTGAAGTAATTGTTACAAACAAGCACTTCATTGGCGAGAGGTGAGACAGAACACCTCAAACGAGCACCCCATTTGTGAGCTTTTTTTCCAATTACTGAACACATCTGCTTTTTTTATCCAATGCCTTATTATCGAAATAATACCGTTTTGGAACTCAATTGTGTTATGGCACCGTGTATCGTCCGCTGACAAAAGTGTGACACACAAAAGTTACGTATTTTTCGACAGAATCGTAATCTGCAACAGAAATAGAATGTTTCTATTTAAGATTTCACGGCTGGCCTCCGCTCTACCCCTTTGGGGTGGGGCGGGGGAGGAGGTCAACATCGGTGTCACCAGATAGCACATTTAAAAATATTGAACACGTATTTTTTTGTTTTGTAATCCAACGTAAAGGTTCCGAAATCTTTTCTTCAGTTGAAACATCGACCACAGCCTCTCAGCCCGGAAGTTTCAACTGAAGACAACACCGGCCGTGAAAGCCTACATTGTATGATCTGAAATCTTTTGTTGTCTCAGATAAATGCTCACCGTGTAAAAAGAGCACGAGTGGCTGCACACTTTTTTTTTCACTAGCTGCTTATTTTTTATGACCCACCGTCTAATTTCTTATGGTGGGTCGTATGTTGCCACTTAGCCGCTGTGACTGGGTCCGGGGTCCGGAGTGACTGGAAGTAACTCCACCCCGGCTCCCGTCCCCACTCACACCGTTGCCCGTGTCCCTCCACGTGGAGCGAGCCTTATTTGTTTACATCCATTTGATATCTTTTTTGTGCAGCATTAGAAAAACGTATAACTAATACAAAATCAAGTGAGATATTAATAAACAAAACGGAATTAAATATTTAGAAAGAGGGAAGGAAGAGAATTGAATAGAGATGAGATAGGTATAATATTGCCCGTCACCTGGTTGTGGGCGGTGGCCCGGGTCTTTGAATCACCCTCAAGACGCTGGCCATCGCTCACCATGTCTTTAACATCTACCATCCTAAAAACTAACTTAACTAGAAGAGATTAGGGTACGTTAAAGCTAAAAACTACGACTAAGACCTCCATGTCCAGCGTGCTAAACTATTTGCGATATACAATAGAGAGGTAACTGATTTTGTGCTTGGCTCAAAGTTGCTAATGAAAGGGTTCTTGTGGTAATAGTAATAAGGGTAATGACGCTAACGGTATGTGCTGAGCCTACAAGGCTCCTAGTAGAGTACATCAGGCGCTAGCACCTCCCGGCCCCGCCGACAACACGACCTGAACGGTGGTTTTCCCCGACCTACCATAGGTACCCGTCGGGTTGGGTTCAAAAGAGAGGAACCACAATTAAGATCCTTCCATCCAGGCCGTCCGCCGCCTCTTACCAGGGGGCGTAGGTCCCTTGAAGAGGTGCCTAACTTTAAGCTTTAGATCATCCAACATAACTGGGCAGACGCAATCAGTAGTTAAACTAAATTCCGCACAAACAGGCCATGAAGGCCCAATGGTGCCGACCGACCGCCATGTCATCCACAGCCCACAGGCGTCACAGGCTGCAGATACGGATGGGCATGTGGTCAGCACACCGCTGTCCCGATCATACGTCAGTTTACGAGACCAGAGCCGCTACTTCTCAATCAAGCAGTTCCTCAGTTTGTCTCACAAGGGCTGAGAGCACCCCGCTTGCCAACAGCGCTCGGCAGACCGAATGGTCACCCATTCAAGGGCTAGTCCAGCCCGACAGCGCTTAGCTGCGGTGATATGACGGGAACCGGTGTTACCACTGTGACAAGGTCGTTGGCGCAGTCTGTAGTTAAGGAACCAAAATTACAAAACAACACAGCAAATAAGAGTTATCCCTGAAGTTCCGAAAGCACCGACCATCTATGGACTACCTAAGGCACATAAGGGAGATAATGCACAAAGATCCATAATTAACAACGTTAACTCCACCACATACCTACGGTCGAAATTCTGAACAAACTGAGATATTCGATGGGTCATACAGAATAGTATGTTCAGACTCTGCACATTTCATTGAACGCCTCATCGGGCTATCCATCCCCCCACAGACTTAATGGTGAGCTTTGAAGTCAAATACTTGTTTACCAACGTAATGTCAGTACAGCACGCAGTGAATATTCTGCAAGAGACCACTGCTTCGGGTACATGCAATTGCCTGACGACCACTTCCTTCCAGTGAAAAGAAGTGTTTAACAAACATGAAGAGAAACTCGTACAGTCTTTCGGAAGCCAATAAGCATGGAAAGGTACCTGAACGTCATGTCCCACGGTCATTTCAATCGAAAGAACTCTATAATTCACACCACAAGAGCCCACCGAATCAGCGATACCGACAGTCTGAAAGGTAAACTTAGCAATCAACTGAACATTTTCAGCCACAATTATAAGCGAGCGTACCACAAGGAAACCTATGATAACAAGGGAGAAGGTGAGGACTACCCAGAAAGCACCACCACAGCAAAGTGCCCACCTACCATATGTACAAGGAGTTCTAGATAGGGTGGACAAGCTTCTAACACAACAGATAATCCAACCGACCTATCGAGCAACACAAAATAAGGGACTTCCTCATTTCCACTGCCAATGGCTTTGCCGCGTATCACTGAAGTTAAGTGCCAGCGCGCTTGTCGACATGGCACTTGAATGGGTAACTGTCTGAGTCTGCTAAGTGCTGTTGGCAAGCGGGTTGCACTCAGCCCTTGTGGGGCCAATTGAGGAGCTACTTGACTGAGAAGTAGTGACTCTGGTCATGGAAACTAACAACGGACAGGAGAGAGGTGTGCTGACCACAGCCCTTTTATATCTGCATCCCTTGACACCTGTCAGCTGAGGTACTGTTGGGCTTTCAGAGACCTGTGTGGACGTATTCGGAGTTGTCGCCACTAATTACTCTGTAGACCAACCTCACATGCCAGCAGTATATCAGCATAGCTGTGATTGTGGACTGATCTGTATTGTGAGGCGGGATGTCCCACTAAAACACGTATTGCAGAGCATAAGCAGTCCATGTGGATTGGTTGGCATACCAAATAGGCGGAGGAAGAACAAGCAGACAAGTATGACGTGTCCATACAAGTCAAAAAAGCCCGTGTCTTAGCTAGACAATCACTTAACACTAAGCAGAACATTAGCGAGGCTGTCGAGATAGCAAAGAAGCCATCCAGCATAAACTGCAAGGAGGGCTGCATACATTCGTCATTATGATTACCAGTAATTATATGCCGGCGGGCCGACGCTGCTGGTGGAACTGTTCCAGTTAACACCGCACTACGGGCAGTCCCGAACACTGAGAGTCTGCAGGCGCCACAGTTCACTACACGTGAAGCACCGCTCCACCCTTCACCAGATTTGCCAATGACAATCGATAAAATCTCACATCAAATTTCCCAGCAATAGCATCAGACAGCCCTTGTCACCCAGTCAAAACACTGTACGTGATAAAGCTCTGCTCCTTTCAAATAACAAATATGAAGCAGCAAACGCTAGCCACAACTAGTCACACACGCGGAAAAAAATTATTGATGTGTGCTCTTATAATTACGTTATTGCTGTGTAAAGGAACCAGGACTCCATATTCAGAAATACTCACAAAACATCCCTGAGCAACTCCCAAAGTTTTGTCGATTAAGTTAAATTCACACTGTTTATGTTTTCTTTCAATTTGACGTACACATGGCTGAAGTTACTCAGGCTTGTAGATTATAGTAATGTTTATTGTTAGACTATTCAATACCTACCGTTTGTTGTGTGTACCTAAACTCTAGCTATCTATTTTAACTCTTCAGCAAGAGACTTTCATTGTATATATGAAACGGCACTTATATTGTAAGACAATAATGGCGTTCTAGGTTCTTATTTATCCAATGTATTTTATGTGCTTGTTAGCACTTTTTCATTATATATTATGTTCTTTCATTAAAAAACAGAATCTAATGATGATCACAGACTAATAATTTAGAAATATTATGCAATATAAATGAAATAATGACTTAATATCATAAGAAAGTGTTATTGAAAGGGATCATGTACACTAGATGTCTTCAAAGTTTAGTATTGGCTACAATATAAAAAATAGAGGTAAATGTAATAAAAAATTTATTTTAGAACAATGTCATACAACAAAAATGTATTTTCAACAATGTTCTGTAACTTTAAACTCACACAATAGACATTCATACATCAGTATTCTGTATGATCAAATTAAATAACAATTATATGCGATCAATGCGGTAATGTAATCACTGATCAACAATTCAGCTGATTCAACTACCAAACTTCCTCGACATTTTGTTCATATCAATCTGTGCAGTTTAGAACTGATACAGTTCGAGAATTTCTTTGAAATGCAATGGTGAGTTATGAAACAGTGGGAAGTGGGTACACGAAATGACATCATACTGAGCCTGTACTAGTACACAGTTACACACATGTGTTTATGTTTTGCTCAAACACTTTAGAAAACTTTTTCTGACATGTGTGCAAAAAAAAAAGGGTAGACACTTCTAGTGGTAGCCACCCTTGACTCCTTTATGGCCGTGGCCCTTAACACCCAGTTCCTCAACATCTCGGCCGAACCCACTACCAGAGCTTGCACTGGAGCTGGCCTTGCTGCTGGAAGACGCTCCAGAACCTGCTCCGCCACCAGCGCCACTGCCTGCAGAGCTGCCAGAGCTTGCCTCGGAGCCAGCTGAGCTGCCACCAGCGCCACCGAGACCTCCAGATAAGCTACCAGAACTGGAATCAGCCGAGCTTCCAGATGAAGATCCGGCCCCTGAATGTCCTGCCCCACCACCAACTAAGGAACCAGAGTCCAAACCAGCGCCGCCACCATGCCCAATGGCACCACCTCCGAGACCTCCATGTCCAATGCCACCAGCGTGTCCAGCGCCTCCAGCAAGTCCAGCACCTCCAGCAGATCCACCATAACCTCCAGCACCACCAATCAGGCCAGGCCCAGAAACTCCAGGGCCACCTCCTACGATTCCAGTGCCAAAGTCACCTGCACTACCACCAAAGCTGCCACTCCCAGCTCCCCCATGGCTACCTGCAGAACCGTGACCCAGGGAGCCACCCCCTACAGGGCCCCCTATGCCACCAATTCCTGTTCCACCGCTAGATCCACCTACTCCATGTTCAAAACCTATTCCACCAGATCCAGTATGACCCAAATTTCCTCCACCAACACCCAAACCGCCAGATCCAGAGGAGCCACCACTAGAACTTCCTGAGTATCCTCCTTGAGCGCCACCAATACCACCTGCTCCACCAGCTCCCACACCATGTCCTGCTCCACCAGACCCAGAGTGTCCTAAAGCGCCTCCTGCTCCACCAGCACCACTGTGACCAATGCCACCAAATCCTGACCCACCTCCAATACCGCCAGCTCCTCCAAGGCTTCCTGCACTTCCACCAGAAGAGCTACTTGCACCAGAAGAACCAATGCCTCCATGTCCACCTGCACCCGGGCCAAAGGCTCCTGGTCCACTAGCACCTGGGCCAAAGCCTCCAGGGCCACTAGCACCTGGGCCAAAGCCTCCAGGTCCACTGCCAAATATTAGGCCATCAGATCCAGCTCCATGGCCAACAGCTCCAGCTCCATGTCCTCCAGCAACTGGCCCAGGTCCACCAATGCCTCCGATGCCACCTACACCACCAACTGCACCACCAGTGCCAAATCCACCAGATGATGCACCTGCACTGTTTCCAATACCTCCAGGTCCAAATCCTCCTCCAACACCTCCAGATCCAGACGTGCCATAGCCTCCAGCGCCAGAGCTACCACCACCAAAACTACCAGATCCACCATGACCACCGACTATGCCTCCAGGTCCTCCAGGTCCTCCAGGTCCCCCAGCTATTCCTCCAGGTCCACCACCTAGGCCTCCATGACCACCAGCTATACCCCCATGTCCACCTCCTAAGCCACCATGTCCACCTCCCACACCGCCATATCCTCCTCCTATACCACCATGTCCACCTGCAATACCTCCATGTCCACCAGCTACACCTCCATGTCCACTAGGACCTCCAAATTCAATTCCTCCAGATGCAGGGCCGCCTCCAACACCACCCGCTCCCAGTCCACCGTGACCTAAGCCACCAGGTCCACCTCCAATTCCACCACCAATGGCTCCACCATGCCCACCAGCTGATCCACCTCCTATTCCAGTTGATCCAGGTCCAGGGAAGGGTCCTGAACCAGCTAGGTCACCACCACCAATGACACCTCCCAAAGAGCCTGCTGCCGAATCCGAATTTGACCCTGAGCTGCTGCCACCTGTTGGACCAATCACAGTGCTACAGTATTGACTACTAACACGAAAGAAAGACTGAAAGAAAGAACAAAAATAAATACACTGTTTTTGTTGTCATTATTTAGCACTACATTTTTATTAATTTTCTGTGTGTTGTGACTGAACTAAATGAAAGTTTTGAATAAATATAATTAAAGTATGAAGTCAAAAACACATTATGTAGGAATCTACTTACAGATACATTCAATATCTGATATCAGAGCTGAAATATGTATTCATTGACAAATCCAAATGCAACGAGTGTCTAAAACAATTTTTGTTGTCAAATGTGGTTCAAAGAAAAATCTTTTTGACTTCATGTGACGAAAAGATATGTAAATCTAACTGTGCCTGAAACCAGTCCGATGGTAAGTTATGGATGGAACAAATATTTTATCTCGTGAACATTGACCTGCAGGATGTGATCGTTACTAAGAAATTAATAAATTATAAATCATAAACTACATTAAATATCATGACCAGTTATAGCAGCAATTACGACACTTGCTCTTTTCCTTCTATGGACAAGCGACAACCTCAGTTTCCGAGATTTCAGATGGTCTACCAAATGATGTGGCACCATGGTTTGCATCCTGAACTCTTTTTTTGAGGAGTGGTGAGCGCATAAACCGCATTAAAGCGTCCTGCTGAGCTTTTGTATGATTTCTCTAAATTACTATGCTTTCAGCATCATATGTTTTTGTCTGTTCTTATCCATATCAACTAGTTTTCCACCTCTAGTTACCCGTAAAAGTTAGCTTCAGACTTAAACATCCAGTCGTCAGCGAGATCATTAGCTAAAATAGGAAAAGAGTAGGGAAGGAAATTGGTTGCATCCTTTTTCAAAGGAACCATGCTAGCATGAACTTGACAAATTAAGGAAAACCACAGAAAGTCTCGTTTCTGAAGGGATTGGAGACATCAACCCTGACCTCCTAAATGTGAGACTGGCGACCTAACTTCGATGAAACACAGTAGGTGCATAACCATGATGTGAGTGAAGCGTTAAGGTATTTTTTCCAATTAACCTTGCCATTGAAACGAGATTGTAGCAGCAAGAAACCTACACTAACGTGTTTGGAAGCTGAAAAGCGTCCAATTTGTGAGATATCGTTCCACATTTTGAATTTTTTCTTGGTTTTGATCACACGCTTCTGTGACGTTGAAAGGATATATGAACATGATGCAAACAGATGTCGTGTGTTGGTAATTTGCAAACACCTTTTAAAATGTTTCTGAATATGAGTTTTATACACTAGACCTGTGACTGTATGAGCTGATTTCAATAGCAGTTTTGGAGTATTCATACTTCCATCGTAAGGCGTATTGAACTGTTAGTATCTCATAAATGTCAATCCTATGGACGGTCCCATCATCATTAAGGCGATACTGTCACTCTTTACTGATAAATCCACCTCATGAACAGCTACCAATGATTTTATTCACCTGATGATGGATGTAGAAATACCCTGAAACAAGTTGCATAATTGTGCAGAACAATGACTTGTTGGCTTTCTACGACTGAGTATCATAATTACGATATGGACCGTATTTTAGGAGGGACAAGGGTGAATTACTTGTCTTCAGAGATCAATAGAGACCTATCTATTACATTTCGAGACCAGAAGATATGTCTCATACATAACATCCTATTACTCTGTGGCTATGAATTAAGTATCACCAATAAGCTTCTAGTTACGGAAAGTTGCACAGGATTCACTTTCTCCTGGAGCAATGTGTGAAGCCCATTTTGCATGACGAACGAACTGCTGTTAGCGCAGTATACTTGGTGATCGAACTTGCCAGGAGCTATGCAGAATCTTAGGAATACTACACTCACGCGTTCTATTCCGTCATTGTTTTGTTCGCCATGTAACACGAGCTAAAGACGTAACGACTAGCCACTGTACTAGGGTGTACCCTCACCTCCTCCGGACAGGGATCCAGCCTGGCTGGAGCTGTGGCTTCCAGAGCCTGAGCCGCCGAGACCTGCGAGGGAGCCTGCAGAGGAAGAGGACCCGCTGCTGGAGCCGGAGCCGGAGCCTCCAGTGCCGAAGGACCCTGAGCTGCTGCCAGACTGGCTGCCACTTCCTGAGCCGCCGCCGCCAGACGACCACGAGGACGACGACGACTTGGAAAAGCTGCCCGAGCCAGTGCCCAAGTTGCCAAATCCGAACTTGAAACCTGCAGCAGACAAGGAATAAACATTATCAGTAACCAAAATATTTGATTTCCACTTATGGTACTCTAAAATTGTTCTCGTCCCTGTAGAAAAGAGTCTTACACAGTATTGAACTGTCTAGTCCAGGTTTTAGGTTTGTGAAAGTTCATATTGTTATTGGAAGACAGCGGGACTGCATAAATCGAGCTAGTTACCTTCTTCACTCTCTAACACACATACAGATATCTCAACATACACTAGTACTCTGTAATTAGGTTTGAAACATTTTGTCCAAAAGACAAATTAAAATAGATCCATTCGTGCAGTTCCACCCCAGTTTAGTGGTAGATTTCCTTTGTTTTCAATGCAAATTCCAGATTTGAAATCCTTTCCAAATATTCCCAATGAGTCTTTTCTATGCAACTACAAGCTCGGCTGGTATTTTGTTGAAAAGAAATATCCATTGCAACAGAGAATAAAAAACATCGTTTAAAAACTACATACATAGCACATGACTCAACTCTTTTTCGAGAAAGTATTCTGTACCATAATATTTTGGCAAGGAGATATTACCATAGAAATATGTAAACCGTAACTGATACTCCTCGATTCTGAGCAAGGTTTTGAAGTGATTTCCCTTGGTTGTAAGGCAGAAACCTGAGCTGGTAAGTCCCTCCTACTATTCCTGCTTGGGAACCCATGTATTCCACTCCTAGCTGAAACGAATTGGTCCGTTCAGTAGGCTCTGTCTCAAACAATCCGCTCTAACCTACAGGATAGAGATACAACTTTATAAAGTCTGGTTACCTTATGTGTGGAACGAGACGCCATTGTAGAATGAACATAATTTTCTGTCACTGAGATGGAAGAAAGCATTTATGTAACCCATCCGTATAAGACATGTCAGACCAAATTGAGTAGATGAGTGCTTCCTCTGATGGAGTCCATTATAAAGTCACTGAATTTTCTTTATGCCAGTCAGTGCAGAGCTAATGAGAATAACCATTATATGGGAAAAACTTTGAATTTGTGAATAAAGGGTTAATTGCCCGATAAGTAGAATTTTGATTAATTTTTGAGAGTTGCTATAAACTCGATATTTCATAAAGCCAGTAGTAGACCTTAACAGTGCGAAGCTGAGATGATTTTGTCTCTTCTGATTTTTGAAAGAGAAGTTTCTAACTTAGAGTGACTATTCTGTAGTAATCAGGTGATACGTGGTAAGCCTCGTAGACAGCTAGAGTAGTTTTTGATTTGAGGCATGGATTTGGCTGTGTTTGTAAAAGAGGAAATAAATTGTATTGTTACCATATGAACTAAAGTAAGTTTTGAGTCTCGGTCCGGCACACAGTTTTAATCTGCCAGGAGGTTTCAACTCTTTTCTTGTATTATTAGTTGAGTTATCCAAAAAACGTCTCACTCACACGTAAAACGTTCAATCAACCATTACTTCTCACCTACAGTTCCAGACCCCCCAGATGGCCGTCAGCCTTAGGAAATGAGAAGAATTGAACTGATGAGACCCAAATAAAGGTCGATTTCTGGGTAGTATGTACGTTCATGAGCAAAGGGATACGTTATATGAACCTTCACGAGTGTATACCATGAAGTGCTACAGAAATACACAAACAAATTGTGATATATGATTAGCTTCGTATGGATCTGTTCCTCTCGGCTTCTATGAATTTAAAGCAGAATCTTACTATTTTCCAACGCAAGACAGAGTATATATATATATATATATATATATATATATATATATATATATATATATATATGCTTACTTTCTGGAGTAAAGGGCCCTCCGAAGCGTTCTCCCAATCCGTCCGCGCTGGCCTTGTCGCCGGCCTTGTCGCCGCCCTTGACGCCGCCCTTGACACCGCCTGGAACAACAGAACAACAACAACGTCAACAACCGGCCTTTGCGTCATCAAGAGCGAATGCAGCAGCGCTCCCTCGGCGCCGTCGGCCTTGCTGTAAGACTACCGAATAGCGTCACACTTCGTGACTTCATCCGTCAAACAGCAGCCAGCAGCACTGCACTTAGCAGAAGAGAACTGGTCGTGATCAGTTGCGTCACGCTTAGTTCAAGAAACGTGCTGCGCTTCTAGAGTAATAATAAACAGATTTATTCCGCGCTGGAATACTTAAACACTAAAGCACAGCTGTACTGAATTTTGTATTTTGCAATGAACTTTACCTGTCAGTAGCGACTCTTTGTTAACTTTATTCTCGTTGCACGTTTGTAACGCTTCTCTCCTATAAAATTAAGTTACATATGACACTGGGAGCAATGTTACCGGCGTTGGATTTACTTGGGATGTCGTTTTACTTTAGTCTTGCATTATGGGCGCGAAGATCTGGCATGGCCTGGTTATTTGAACTTTTTGCGAGACAGTCTATTAGAGCCGATGTACCAATTCTTTCCTCAGTATACAACACGTGAGCATTGCAGTTGAAAAGAAACAGATAATTTGTAGCAGCTTTGGGAAGTATCTACCCTACATTGTATTGTATGTTAACCGGGGGCCTAGAAACGACAGAGGGGCTCCGTCCCCGCCACAGCCGCAGTGGTCCACAACCCACGACGACTACCGCAGCCCACTTCACTCCTCCGCCGCCCCAAACCACTCTTCCAGGGTTATTGTGCGGTTCAGCCCCCGGGGGACCCCTCAGGGAACGTCTCACACTAGACGAGTGCAGCCCCTATGTTTGCGGGGTAGAGTGATGGTGGTGTCTGCGTACGTGGAGAGCTTGTTTGCGCAGCAGTCGCGGACATAGTGGAGCTGAGGCGGAATGAGGGGAACCAGCCCGCATTCGCCGAGGCAGATGTAAAACTGCCTAAAAACCATCCACAGACTGGCCGGCTCACCGGACCTCGACACAAGTGCGCCGGGCAGATTCGTGCCGGGGACCAGGCGCTCCTTCCCAATCCGGAAAGGGGTGCGTTACACCGCATGGCTAACCGGACGGGCATCTACCCTATATTACTCCAGTAACAAATACAGCACTTCATCAATCCCTCACTTGTGCAACCTCTTTATCTCGGAGTACTCCGAGTACCACTTGCAAGCTACGTCCTCAATTATTTGCTGGATGTATTTCAGTCTCTGTCTTCCCCTAAAGTTGTTGCCCTCTATAGATCCCTCTACAACCTTATAAGTTATTCCCAGATGTCTTGACACCAGTCCTATTATCCTGTCCCTTCTTCTTGTCACTGTTCTCCATAAGTTTCTTTCAACATCCTTCTATTACACCACGTCTCAAACGCTTCGATTTTCCTCCTCCTCGATTTTTTTCTCACAGTCCATATTTCACCACCATACAGTGCTGTGCTTCAAATGTACATTGTCAGATATTTCTTCCTCATATTACGGACTATGTTTCATACAAGGAGATTTCTTTTGGCCAATAATACGGTTGAGCAGTTTCTAGGCGAAGTGTAGCACTGGTTATGATAAGAAATAAGTGAGATTCAGAAGTCTGCCTGCCTTCCTAACATCGAATGACTGTGACTGAGTGAACGTCATCACAGGTAACGCCGGTGTGGTTTTGACATTGCAACAGCAGTTTTATCCCTGCCAAGATGGTCCGCTCCGACTGAGCTGTAATTGTGGCTTGGTTCAAATGGCTCTGAGCACTATGGGACTTAACATCTATGGTCATCAGTCCCCTAGAACTTAGAGCTACTTAAACCTAACTAACCTAAGGACAGCACCCGACACCCAGCCATCACGAGGCAGAGAAAATCCCTGACCCCGCCGGGAACCCGGGCGTGGGAAGCGAGAACGCTACCGCACGACCACGAGATGCGGGCAGCTGTAATTGTGTCTCTAACGGCTGTAACACCGGAGTGACATTAAAACTATTCTCAGTTTCTCTCTATCGGAATTTAGCCAAGTTTCCTGAGAAAGGTTCGTAGTTCTACAATGCACAGTTTATCATTACAAATTTTATTCTTCTTGAATCAACTAACAATGCGATATTGACAAGCTGCGACATTGCCGCGAATAAAACAGTGACCTGTATACGCAATAAGTTTCCTTTACTTTACGTCTATGGTCACAAACTTTTTGTTAACAGATTACCGGTTTCGTTCTATAATGACCATCATCAGATCTGTTTCGTAAAAACAAAGTCCTAATGTACTGCAGCCATAGTGGCATCGTCAAATGTTAAATGGAGAATCAGGACTTTGTTTTATGAAACAGATCTTCAAAAAAATGGTTCAAATGGCTCTGAGAACTATGGGACTTAACACCTGAGGTTATCAGGCCCCTAGAACTTAGAACGACTTAAACCTAACTAACCTAAGGGCATCACACACATCCATGCCCGAGGCAGGATACGAACCTGCGACCGCAGCGGTCGCGCGGTTCCAGACTGTAACGTCTAGAACCGCTCGGCCACTCCGGCCGGCGAAAGAGATCTGATGATGGTCATTATAGACCGAAACCGGTAATCTGTTAACAAAAAGTTGGTGACCATAGACGTAAAGCAAAGGAAACTCAATATTCAGTTTTGCAGGAGTAATCCCAGCAATAGGGAAGATGTAAACGTTTTACAATAATGTAACGTAAACAAGTACGGCATATAAAGAACGTTACAAGATAAATTTAAAGGCAATGTGGGACGGCTGCAGCTGAAGGACAAATGGAAAGCGTTACTATTACTGTTGCATGCCGGCCGGAGTCACTGGAGCATTTGACACAGGCGACTCGCTGAATGCTGCTGGGAATCCCAGGGCTGGTGCGCACACACACACAGCACTACTGGCGGGGCCGCGCCACATGCTAATCCCTCGCAATAAACACCGTGTGACGTGGCAAGCGGCCTTGTCTGACAGGCGCTCGCTTGAAACTGGTTGCTGTGCGTGACCACCTGTAGCACGATGACTTGCTGCTGACGCTACGTCTCTAAGCGGAACGCATCTCTGCTCTTTGCTGAAGACCCACTGCACTAGAATGAGCAGTGACAGCTGTTTGCTTGCCTAAAAGTGTTATTAGACATGCGACTCAAGCTCATCGGTCGGCCGGGGTGGCCAAGCGGTTCTAGGCGCTACAGTCTGGAACCGCATGACCGCTACGGTCGCAGGTTCGAATCCTGCCTCGGGCATGGATGTGTGTGATGTCCTTAGGTTAGTTAGGCTTAAGTAGTTCTAAGTTCTAGGGACTGATGACCTCAGAAGTTAAGTCCCATAGTGCTCAGAGCCATAAGCTCATCAGCCAGAAACTCTAAGCTCATCAGCCAGAAACTCGTGAAAACAAAAAATGGTCGCTTTGGAGCGGTGTAGATGGTGCAGAACTGTTATCAAGCGGATCTTCAAACTCTCCACCCCTGACGTTATGAAGTGGGGCGTCAGTCGGTTGTATGGAATAAGCGTCGTTAGGAACATGGAGACACAATGGTAGAAAGAATGGTTAAATGGCTCTGACCACTATGGGACTTAACTGCTGTGGTCATCAGTCCACTAGAACTTAGAACTACTTAAACCTAACTAACCTAAGGACACCACACACATTCATGCCCGAGGCAGGATTCGAACCTGCGACCGTAGCGGTCGCGCGGTTCCGGACTGTAGCGCCTAGAACCGCTCGGCCACTCCGGCCGGCGGTAGAGAGAAGCTAGCGTGCTTGACTACACCGTGAACGTTGCCCTATTTTTTGCTGTATTCACGCAGACAGTAAAACGTATCTGTGAGAAATTGTCTACGACTCCCATCCGTGTAACACAGCGTAAGAACAGTGCTGCTTAAAAGATCGTAGCTTGTCAATTACACTCTGTTTCAAACCCAGTACCAACTTCACCTGTCAGTGGACACTCACTGGTGAGCCAGCTCACCCAGCTACCAAACAACATTGATAAGCGTACTGCGTGAAACCATTCGGGTACCCCGCGAAAGGTCAATGCTAGTAACGACAAATAATGCTACACGTAGTCAGTGTGTTAACCAACAAAGAAACTGGTCACTTGCTGACCGGAAGCGTGTAGCATGGGCCGACGAGTCGCCATTTTGGCTCTTTTCAAATGATGCAAATCTTGGCTGTTAAGCGCTCAATGTGTGGAGGTTTTAATCCAAGCCGGAAATGGTTTTTGGGGATGTTTTCCTGCTGTTACTTGGGCCAACTCAACAGATTACCGGGATGTAAACCGGTTTGTTTACTTCGACATTCTCTGCGGACAACTGTTACCTTTTCTTCTACTTCTCCAAGACTGGTAACTGTGGCCACTCCCACCTCCCAAGAGGACAACTGCAGTATTCACATGTCCCTGGCATGACGAAAACTCATTTGAATTGGCACACTAAACCACCCGATCTTAATCTCACAGGAAGTGTCTGGACCTGTCTGAATCAACGGCTCAAAGTTAGCAATCAATGTCCCTGCAGTGTAGTTGCGCTAAGAAATATTATCATCAACAATTGAGTTCAGCTTGGTATGACATAGCTGAAGAATCTTCTGTACGGACTTTGTTACTGAATTTGAGGCTTTATCGAGACTAGACGCGGAGCTACAAGGTATCAGCGTAATGTCTCCTGCGTCTCCACTGCGTTCACTTACAATACTAGTAACCAAGCGATGTGGGGCGGCTGTTCCTGTAATAGACTCAGGTTCGGGGAAGCGGAGTTCTAATCTGTTTCAGAGTTTCTTTGAGTTGTTCGTTTGCTAATTTTACTAAATCATCGCAGGCCAATTACGGGATAGTTCCTTGAAAATGGTCATAATAGATTACTTCTCCCATTATCACAAATTGAAATAGCACTCTGTCTCCAACGACCTCGTTGCCAGTGGGCTCTTAAGCATCCCTTAGCCCCTTTCTCCACTACCACTGAAATTAGAGTATTTCAGAACACTTAAAGCGCAGTTGCCCAACTAGCGAGACAGGGAGGTGAGCCACACCCGGACTGATACCGTTCACCATATTAACAACTGTTGTCTCTGTAAAATAATCCACTGGGGTGTGATTTTTTAAGCAGTCTCCTCACCCTTCTAGCCAAACAATAGGCTGGGACATCAACATTGTCTCAAAAAGAGAAAATTTGCACAACTGACATACAGCTTTAATATACGACTTTTTCTTCTATCCTAGGGCACCTCGGGCAAACGACGGTGTGATGACAAAACTGGTGTACAGCAACACAAACACAATGCTTGATGAATCTTGGATGAGACAGTGTCTATTACGAACGTTCTTCGGAAACGATAATGGTGAGAGAAGACAGAGGTTAAAACTTCGAGTTTATTACTTCTTGCGCCACAAGTAAGTATGAAAATCGACAGTTGTCATACAGGTTTGTTGTTTACTAATCACCTCCATTTTTGGATGTACAACTACATCTACATACGTACTCCGCAATCCACAATACGGTGAGTGGCGGAGGGTACCTCGCACCACAACTAGCATCTTTTCTCCCTGTTCCACTCCCAAACAGAACAGCTGGTTGTGATATTTCACGATGTTACCGCTTGTAATAACAAGCATAAATGCATAAAGACATGTGCATATCACCGAAATGTCTCATTTCCATCTGCAAAGAGGAAGTTATTAATTTTTAACTCTTTTTTCCTTTGTCTCAGATATATTCTGTTTTAGTTAATGACGCACGATAAATGAAAATCACATTGCATTACTAAAAATTTATTATCAGGCTACACGAGACCACTGCGACTGATAATAGATTCCATATCTCTTGTTCCGCAATAGACTTCAGTTTAGTTTTCAGATATCGCAGCTGTACGTTATAAATACCAGTTACCTCAATTTCTGTGCAGTAAAACGTCACGGCAGATGTATCATTTCACCGTAAAGTGCTGTAACTAATCTAATTACATTTCATCTGTGACAACCTGTAATCTTGTATCATGAGCTAACAAACCTGTTCGCCCGCAGAAGAGGGAAACGTATAATTTCAACAACCTTTACCGGATAATGAAACCACAGGCCTCAGGATGCAGTGTGCATAACAAATAAAATACAAGTCAATTGACGATGGGTTACTCATACATTAACACCATGTGGGTTCAGTCTGATTTAGACTATGGCTTGGTTCAAATGGCTCTGAGCACTATGGGATTTAACTACTGAGGTCGTCAGTCCCCTAGAACTTAGAACTACTTAAACCTAACTAATCTAAACACATCACACACATCCATGCCCGAGGCAGGATTCGAACCTGCGACCGTAGCGGTCATGCGGTTCCAAACTGACGCGCTTAGAACCGCACGGCCACACCGGCCGGCATTTAGACTATGTGTAGTGTGTAGTCAGTATAGGGGTTACTCAGTGGCGACCTCAGTAGAATATAAGTATCCTGATGACTAAAATGAAGAAATTATTTCAAAAATATCTAAATGATTTCTAGTTTCAACGTCCAGCTTGAAAGAGATACATTTCCGCTCACCATAAAGCGAATTATGTCGGTGGTTGTTTCCTGGATTATTGATACCAGACAGAAATTTTATGCACTGGGGAAATGTTTTCTATTGTGTGATAAGAACGGAACTTGTGCGAGTTTGTTACCTCTAATTTCCGGCATTGTCTTTCGGACACAGTATGTAGTGAAGTGATGTTTTACATTTGTTAAGGAACACAGTTTTGTTAATAACATACGCGTTGCTCGTGACTCTGGATAAATGACGTCTCTGCAAGACTGAAGCAACATTTAACAGTACGTGTTAAACGCCCGTACGGTGCTGCAAATTTGCATAGAGGCGCGGTCGTACGCTAAGCTTGCTTCATTCTGTCGAAGACCAATACCGCGTCGATAAATCACTTTATATTCAAAAAGAGAGCATGTGGGGGAAGCGGTGAATGAGAAAATATTGAGTATGTAACGGAAAGCAAGTCACACAGATCGCAGTTCTGTAGACGTTACAAGTCCCGTTAAATTAGTCTTCTTGCGAGAGAGGTTTCTGCTACGGTAAAGAACCCTGTTTTTCTAAGGCACGTGTCATCCTCTTGCTAGTGACGCTCATGTGGACTGACCTTTCGTAATAGAGTTGCACAATCATTCCGTATGACGTGCAGAACCTCGTTTATTGCAGCTCTGAAGATGAGCTGATGTCATCGGGCTCTTTTATTCGCTAATACTGTCCCCTACACAGCGAGTTGCACGAACGTAACGTTACTTGGGAAAAAGGTACTTACAAAAAGTTTTGAACTCGGGAAAAAAGATTTCGTAGACGGTTACTTTTACATGGAAACGAGTAGGTTGAGCGCAGCCGCTTCTATAATGTGAGATTTAACGGTAAGTATTAGCAAATCTACAGAAATGCAATACCTGAAAAAGCAATTTCCCAGACGCGGAATAGATAGGAATTTGATAGTAGGGTGCTGCACCAGCTACTCTGATACAAGTTCTTCGATGATATGAAACGCATGGAATGTGTTGCGTCTCTTAACGTACCTGCAGAAGTGGAGTTTGATGGAATACTGAAGCCGATTGGTAATAACGGCCGAGTGAAGATGTGTCTGAAGTATCGCTAATGGGATTTTTGTAAGCAAAATGAGCCGCTAGCTATAGCCTCAAAATGAGATAAGAAGAGACATTAGATTTTTTAAAATGTTAAATGATCGCAAAAAAAACGAGCTGTGATAGAAACGAGAGAAAGATTTTCCAGGTAACGAAGTTTTATACAATACACCCATCGGTTCAGCGGAACGCCGTATATTTTTATGCTGGAGGTACGTTAGCAATGGATAACTGAGACAAACAAACATGGTGGTTAACTAGCACAACAGATTAAAAATGCTATGAGATTCAAGAACGACTTGTTTTCGTGGATCGTATTGGAGTCGGATATCGGAACATTCACTTCCAGGAGATTGAATTGGTATTAAATACAATGTATGTTAGAAATCGAGTCCGCCTCGATAGCTGAGTGGTTAACACGACGGAATGCCTTACGAAGGGGGCGGGTTCGATTCCCTGCTGGTTCGGAGATTTTCTCCGCTTAGAGACTGGGTGTTGCGTTCGGCTGTCATCATCTCATCTTACTCGGTGGCGACAAGTAGGGCATCCGGCCACTCTCTTCAATTACTCTTGCCAAATCCGACCATAACAATGCCGAGCCTGAGAAAATTCTGGACAAAGGCACGAGAAAAAAAGGAAATCGTGCTGATTAAAGACAGGTAGGTTTTAATATTTTTACAATGCACAAGGTTCTATAAGGGAAGCTTTGCGACTGGAAAGTCTTTAATCTGCATTTCGAAACTCATAAACTAGGTCAGAGTGCATATCCTCTCTTGGAAACAGTTTGCCCGTTAAAATTTGTTTTTTCAATCTGTTTCTCGCAATTATATAACCTATTCGGAACCTTTCGGTGGCTGTAGGTGTCCTCCACGCACAAGCCGGCCGCGGTGGTCTCGCGGTTCTAGGCGCGCAGTCCGGAACCGTGCGACTGCTACGGTCGCAGGTTCGAATCCTGCCTCGGGCATGGATGTGTGTGATGTCCTTAGGTTGGTTAGGTTTAAGTAGTTCTAAGTTCTAGGGGACTGATGACCACAGCAGTTGAGTCCCATAGTGCTCAGAGCCATTTGAACCATTCCTCCACGCACAACCCATCATTCGTGATTCTTAAACGAAGTGTTAAGAATTAAACCTTGCTTTGATGTAATTCTACCAGGTGCCTTCCCATTACATTGCTTTCCATCAGTCCATGTTCTCCTAGTAATATTCCTTCTCCTCCTTTTCCTACTGTCGAATTCCAGCCTCCCACCACAGTTAAATTTCCGTCTCCCTTACTCTAGTAAACAGTTTTTTTTTCATCTCATGATACCTTTTTCCAATATCTTCGTTTTATTTAAAGGTTGTTGACATCTACACTATAACTACTGTCGTGATAATCATCAATATCGACTATTACACGATGAAAGAGAAATACCGATATCAGTCGCATGAGGGCGTCGAAATATTCAATGGTGACAAGTGAACATTGGCGCCGGACCGAGACTACAAACCGGATTTCTTGCCTATGCGCCTTAAATGCTTCGGATATCGGAGCACGCTTCATGGCCGTCCAAATTCCCAACTTGTCGCACACTCCTTTCGTAGCGCCCCCAGTACATTTTCCTCATTGCTCGCATCTCGCATGTTTCCCGCAGAGCGGTCGGACTTAGGATGCATCCACAATGAAGATATCATGAAATTCCGCCAAGGCCTAGATGATACTATTATACGTGTGGCGTCTGTTCTTTCCGCCATTCGCGAAAGAACAGACACCACACAGGCAATGGTAATCAACGATTACACTTATTAAGATTCGAAACTGGTGTTCCCATCTTTTCTGGGGCCTTTCTCTGTTACGGGTTTGCGTATTGTTTCTCTAAAACGGAATTTAAAATATGTTAATACATAAACTAGCCGAGTAAAGCAGCTGAACACATGTCATGCATTGTAGCCGTTGTAAAAGTGGTGCCCTCACAATCTTTCACTCTTGTCGGCAAGAAGAAGGTCATGGTAGAGCCCTTTTTGAAACTGGGCAGTTTGTGAGACAGTTAGTCTAAATTCGATGTTCCTAACACTCTGACCACAAGCGTAACTTGGTACTGACATCCCGGAGTAAGGAACTGCGGTCCTGTCACGTATGAGAAGTACGGTGCTGCTGTCGGACTCACCCTTTTCTTCTGGGCGCGCCGTGACGGCGGCTAGCAGCAGCAGGAGAGTTGCGCTCGCGGCCAGCAGTCTGTGAGCGTTGGCGGCCATCGTGCTGTTGCCGGTGGACTGGCGACTGCAGCCGCGGCCGGCCCTATATATCCGCGGCCGGGCAGCGCCGCTACCGGGAACACACGGCGCTGACGCCGCCATTGACGCTGCCTCCCGCCTCAGTTCAGTGGCCGCGCCCGCACACCGGGCTTTCCGCTGCCGGAGGTCAAGGGGCCAGGGGGGCTGCACCGCACAACTCTGTCGTCAGCAACGGACCTAATTTTTCTCAGACTCGTATTTTTCTCACCTATAGCGTGTCCACGTGATGACGTCACAGACTTTCAGCGATGATGTATCAATTTCAGATCTTGGACTGAGTTCCGGAAATGACCGAGTCGACAGTTATGTGTGAAAATTGTTCCGATACCTCTGACGGTGGACATCTTCTGCTGCAAACTCTTTGGTTTTCATATATTTGGAGGAGGTAGTACGGAGATGTCTATCAACGCTCTGGAGACTTCAATGCAACATCAGGAAGGGAACTCAGCAACACATATACGCGAACTATCACTACTAACTATGCAACACTGAACATTACACTACTATAAGAAGAATGCTGAGCAAGGCCCATTTGCGAGATTATGCTATGGTATGGATGATGAAAAGATGGAATAACGGAGGAGGAAGTGCCAAATACTGCATAAATTATTTGTAGTTATTACAAGCACAGGGACGGATACCTCGGATAAAAATTCCATTGTCTGCTGTAACACTCTCTTGCTGCAGAGCGGTTTTGCCGTAGTGCAAAGAGACGATCGCAGAAAGGTCGAATGTAGCCAGGGTGGTAGTGCCCCATGCAGTCTCCAATTGTTGCATCATCAAGTAATACTAATGAATTTGAAGACTAGGCTAGACGCCTCACAAGTTCCCTTAGACGCTCATTGGAGAATAAATATAATGAGCGTACTGTACGTCTTGGAGAATGTATTATGTAAAGTGAGCACTACTGACCAGCTGGAACTGTATGTCTTTTAGTGTTGTAGGAATAGTTAGAGATGGCGTGTATGATACTCTTAATGAGTCCTGCTTTGTCGAGTGTCAACTCAACAATCACAGGAAGTGTGCACTCACTCTATGTCTATGTCTCTCCATACCATAACGCGCCGATTTTATTTTGTAGGCCGTAAGATAATGGAAACTGTTTAACGTCCTGCAAATGATAAGGTCATTAGAGACCGAGCCCAAACTCGTGTTGAGGAAGGCCTCGGGAGGAAGACAGCCATGTTCTGTCAAAGGAACCACCCTAAAATTTGCCTCAAATGACTTGGAGAAATCACAGTAAACCCAATTATAAATGAACGTATGAGGGTTTGAACCGCCGTCCTCCTGAATATGAGTCCAGTGAATTTACCACTGCGCCACCTTGCTTTATCTGCCTGATCGATATCGCAGTCACAGACCATTATTAGTGAGACCAAATAAAACTCTGTTCTCATCACTAAACGTGCTGAACTCTTGAATTGTGTCTACCGCTACTACACTGAGGTAACAAAAGTTCTGGGAGACCTTCTAATATCGCGTCGGACTTTTTTTTGCCCCGTGTAATGCTGCACTTCGACACGGCATGGACCCAACAAGTCGCTGGAAATCCTCTCAGAAATATGGAGCCATACTGCCTCTACAACAGTCAATAACTGCGTAAATGTTTCTGGTGTAGGATGTTGTGTACGAATGACCTCTCAGTTATGTCTGATAAATGTGCGGTTGGATTTACGTCGGGCGATCTGGATGGCCGTATCATTCGTTCGAATTGTCCAGAATTTTCTTCAAGCCAATCGTGAACTGCTGTAACCCTGTCACATGGCACATGGTCATCCATAAAAACTCCATCTTTTTTTGAGAACACAAACTCCTTGAATGGCTGCAGATAATACACCCCAGTCAATGATCGTTTTCAGTTGGACCATTGGATCCACTCCATTCCACGTAAACACAGCTCACATCTTTATGGAGCTGTCACCAGCTTGCACAGTGCCTTGTTGATAACCTAGGTTCATGGCTTCGTGGGATCTGCGCCACACTCCTTAACCCCTTAACAACTGAAATCGGGACTCATCTGAGCAGGCTGCGGTTTTCCATTCGTGTAGGATCCAACCAATATGGTCACCAGCCCAGGAGAGATATTGCAGGCGATGTCGTGCTGAAAGCAAAAGCACTCGACTCGGTCGTCTACTGCCATAGCCTATTAACGGCAAATTTCGCCGCACTGTTGTAATGGATACGTTCGTCGTTTGCTTCACATTTATTTTTCCTGTTATTTCATGGATGCCACTTGTCTGTTAGTACTGACAACTTTACGAAAAAGCCGCTGCTCTCGGTTGTTAAGTGAAAGCCGTCGGCCACTGCTTTGTTCGTAGTGAGAGGTAACGCCTGAAATGTGGTATTCTCGGCATACTCTTTACACTGTGGATCTCGGAATACTGAATTTCCTAATCATTTTCGAAATGGAATGTCTCTTCTGTCTACCCCCAACTACCACTCAGCGTTCAAATCCTGTTAATTCCCATCTTACATCCATAATCACACCAGATACCATTTCCCAAGAATTACCGGAGTACAAATGACAGCTCCGCAAATGTACTCCCTTTTAGATACCTTGTGCACACGATACTACCGCCATCTGTAAACGTGCATATCGCTACCCGATGACTTTTGTCACATCAGTGTATACCATTCGGGGAGAACCACATAACAATGTGGTGCAAGAGGAAAACTGGCACTCTCGATCGCATCTTAACTTCCTGGAAACAGGTCCTGGTAAGAGTGTGGCTGGATTTTGTCTCAATCTGTGCTGCCCTCGCTGAATCAGATTTGAATTAGTCTGGCATTGCGGTCCAGGTGTATGTCTGCATCTGGTTACAGGTGTGTATCGTAACAAAGACGATACGCGTCAGCATCTTCCTGAGAGCTCTAGCACGAACACTGATGCAAATATGAAAACGCATGTCCAGTGCTACAGGCAGTTTTTCGGAGTGGCTATCCAACATCCCTCAGATCTCACTCAGATTCAGTTACATGCACAAATTATGCTCCTATAAAACATTGTAGTAGGTCTGAAATGTTCATTAATCTAATGCGATACTTCATTCTTTCAGAAAGCCACATACCATTCTTCCGGTCTCAGGGTTTTCGTGCTCACTATATTGGTCCTACGCCACACACAAATTTGCGCTTTGGTGACTACCTTTAGAGCCCATTAAAAGCGGACCATGCAAATCTAATATTTCTATCTCATGTATTTAAAGGTGTTCTTTTTGCATTTCACATGGTTTCAGTATCTTTTGAAGCACATATCTCATTTATCTCGTATTAATCTGTGTTGTCTGCTGATGACACTAGTATACAGATAAAGGGTCCAAGCACATTCATACCAGGCACAGACAGAACAATAATGGAGCAGGGTTACAACTGGTTTACGGCTGATACCTTGACCATTAATTTTAGAAAAATGCATATAATTTACTTCCAAACAACTAGATGCAGAGATGAAAGAGTTCCTAGAAATGGATGATTAACTGTGGCTGCACGAAAACGTGTCCGAGTTCACCAAAAGGAGCAATTGTGTTTGCTCTGCGCTCACAAATCTCTGGTTATGCACACCTGCAAACCGGAACACTTTGCATGCTTCTACTCAGTACTTTCCGTCGGCAAAACATTTTTTTGCAGTTATTCACTTAAGATCAAAAAAGTATTTATTCTACAGAAACATGCAATAAGAATACGTCTTGCCAAAGCTCCTTCAGGTATCTAAGAATTCATACACTTATGTGCCAAAATTGCCAGTACATATACTCCATAATGGTATTAGTAGCTTGGAGTAAGAAGTGAATTCGTGGTGAGCTGTGCAATTCACAACTACAATACAAGAAGTAAAAATAATTTCCATACAGACTATGCATCCCAGTCTAGGACTCAGAATGTAGTTTTATACTCTTGTACTAAAGTCTATAACAAGTTACCAACAGACATCACGCAGGGAACTGAATATATCCAGATAATCAAAAACTGAGTAATTAGATACTTCGTTGTCTTCTCTTTCTACAATTTATCAGATTATATGACGTCAGGGAAGCAAATTTGCATAATCTAATGTTTGTATTAAACGTATCTTGACATTACTAGTACCGCTGATACTACTCCGTGAAAAGCTACGCAAATGCTTTGTTCGAAGAGTCAGACACAGTCGAAAGAAGAGTAATACAAGGGAAAGAATCGTAGGTTTTCTTCAAAGTAGCAGATTTCATGCTAATGTACATGTATGCAACTAAAGGAATCTGTGAGTAGATGCGCTTTAACGTTTGTTTGTAAATGAATAAATATGTAAAAGTTTTTATCATAATTTGTTGTTAGCATACTTTACTGAGTTAACCTGCATGGCCTGCTTCTGCCTTTTAATGTATAACTCTGCCCGTTTCACATCTCATAAGATTCCTCTTCATGATGGTATTTACGAAATACGATTTGTTGGTGGAAAAATGAATGATTGACGGAACTTCGACTAGATTAACCAAGTTCAGTTGTCAATGTTGAAGCAAACCACTTATAATTATCATGGAAACGTCCTAATAGATTTCTGAAAGTAGAAGGCTGTAGTTTGACAGTTTGCCGATTTCGTTGTGTTCACTCTCCGAATGTATTATTAGACTTTTTTTTAAATAGGATCGTGTTAGACCGGCGATAACTGAACACCAACTGTGAATATGGTATGACTGGTCTGTGGTATGAAACAAATGCGAACCTGGAAGTCGGCAGCTAAAGTGTGCATTATTGAGGGATTCTTAAATTTGTGTGCATACATGGCACGTACTGTCGGTGTGTCCTGAAGTTTGTGGTCCATTGGAAGCTTGATAGCCATGCACATCAGCTCCCTAATTTACATTATTTTAAAACGGCTGAAAGACCAGATAGAGCTTGATGGACACATTCTACAGCCGTTCTTTAAAATTATGTAGTGTGTTTTCAGTATCGTAACAAAACACAGAAAATGCAAGAGCTAGGATTCAAAGCAAAACAACAAACAAAATGTGTACATTGTTTTGGTACAGACAGGTCGCTGCTAAATTTTGCTTTCGAAACAATGGCATCATTTCCTCACTTATGTTTGAGATGTTTGATCAGTTATGTTGTATCTGAGTTCATGTCAAAACATTCTCTGTGTGTGTTTGGGGGAGGATTATAGTTCCAGCGCAAAAAGTGGGACACTAATTCCTCTGACACGGAAGATCATCTTCTGGTTGTTGTAGTCCGCAACTCATGGTTTGTCCTCGGTGGGATGACCTCCAGTACGCTGCCTTATTTAATTTCTACCATACGGTCCAAGGCTATTGATAATCAGAGGGTTGAAGGTTGGGATAGTACGTTGTTGCTGAGCAGAGCTTTCATCAGACAATTCACAAAGCGGACTTACATATTATTAAGTGAGAATTAAAGATGTTGCACGTAAATGTCTAAAGGATATTTGTTATAAGACATTTCTAATATTATAATGCCTCTTCCATTCAAACACAGTTAAGCTTCGTAAATCAAGGAAAACTCAATTAGAAGAAATATACGCAGTGGTGTTATCTAATAATGCCATAACTGCAGTGTAAAAGACTATATGAATCGTACAGCTGATTTGGACTATAACTCAATAACGGCGTGTGAAGTGCGTTTTAAAGATAAGGGACCTGTAGTTGTCCACAATGACGTCAGGAAACTTACATTCGTGGATAAATTTAACGACCTGAATAGCTTATTGATGTAAAAAACTAAAATAAAATAGCATGCCGCTGAAGCTAATGGCCGCTATGTTTCGTAAACGTGTCTTCGTCGCATATCACCTGCAATTACGCACGAAACCCTCCGTACGCAGAGCCGTTGTCGCCCCTGGTCTTCCTTACGTTTCAGAAACATCGTGATTATATCAGGAATTGAGCTACACTTAAGGCGATAAACATGTCATCTACCGAGACACTCTTGTTGAAAATCCAACACATATAAACGGATACAGGATACGAATGCAGCATTATCACCTTCGTAAGAGGATGTTATATAGTGAGCTATAGAAAGAGAAGTCGAAGATTTCGTTTCAAGGATGCAGTCAGGCATAGCATGAGGCACTGCAAGTAGGAGGTGTGAAGGTTGAACAGCTTGCTAAATGGCGCCAAAGAATACACAAACAGACGGTTCAAACATAATAAGCGGCAAAATTGCAAATATCGAACTGAAAGCAGGTCGTAACAAAAATTTATTTCCGAGAAACAGTGAACAGAGATGTGCAGTGCGCTAATCTTGCGTATTCCATCTGCCAACATGCCTTCACCAACGACGCAAGAGCCTAGGATAGGAGTGGAGAAAATACAGTGCAATAGCAGTCACGTTTTGTCAGATACAGACGGGAACTGGTACTTGCGCATGCACTTGTGCTACAGTAACTGTCATACAGAATCAATACTTACAGAGTGAAGAAAATGAAAAAAAAGACGAGACAAGGAATTCCAACTTCCTTAATACTTAGGGCAAAGTATTGAGGTTGTAATCAGTGAAGTATATGGACCACCTTAGAAGTAAGGGGAAGCTACCGTTGTTTCAGGAGATAAACTGATTCTCAAAATGAAGAAGTGCGCAAGTTCTATGATGTTACGGGGAAAGTTATTCCATACTCGAGTGCTCTCAGTGCAGTAGGTCTTCGCGTAATAGCTTATGGTATGAGGAGTCTGCTAATTTAGAATATCACGATCAGGTGTCTCGTTAATTATAACGGAATGATACTTTAGAATGTAACGATCAGTTGTCCAATGAATGTAGGAATAAAACGTTCAAGGTTAAATATTTTAGAATTTCATTCAGTCAAACAAAACAAAAATCAAGTGCTAATCGCGATTTCAGATTGTACGTAACCAGAAAAGGTCTCTCTAGGCGGAGATAACGCTGTTCTACAATTTAATCTTTTTCTCGTGCTAATTAACCCAATGTTACAGCAGAGATGCTATTCTATTAACAACTTAGTTATCTTTGGGATTGGTCTGTGAGGCACTTGATAGTCATCTTTGAGTTCCAGGCGTGGGAACAAACGAGATGGTTCATTGAAAATGCTGGAGCCTCGGTTTGGATAGCTGTTACTGTGTTCCCTCGTGTGGAAGGAAGAGGTGTTTAATGTCCAATGCCGCGTGTTACTGTGCTGCTGTACGGTGAGGTAATAACATGTAGCTTGGTTGTTTCATGCTTTTCTTTGATTTGCGTCCCGGAATTGCTACAACTTTCACGTGCTGGACTTACGTCTCATATTTTGCTATCGGTTCTTTGTGTATTTCTGAGGAGGTTACGTTTCTAGACTCGTAACAAAATCTGCTTGCTATTAACTGATCCGACTGTTGATACAGCTAATTTAGTCACTCCTTATTGTGAACCTTCGTAAGTTTTTGCGATGTGTATTGCACCATATTTCGTTAAATTTTCTTACACTTTGTCTGTGTGCCACGTGAGCGCTAGGCACAAGTTACACCTGTATTGCTATGACTTATTCATTTTTTGAGCTCATTTACAACAATTTACATTTGAACATTCTTTACAATCATCCACCTTGCCATTCATTTTCCTATATAAATGAATTAGGTAGATTCGTACTCAACATTTGGTGCAAGATAAATTGGTGTGAAATGAGTTACTTGGCTATCTCGAACTATAGAATTTTCCGATTTTCTCATTGCAATGGACGTCAACAATAGTGGTAATTATTAATGCTATTATACTTTACGTTTATGGGAACATTTTGAGCAGGTGAGGTACAATCAGTTCTGCAAGAAAGTGTACGCCATAAATTTAAATGTAACGTCCGCAGCGACATCAATGGTAGTGGTCTCGAATCTGTAATCAATGCGCTTTTGCACAGTGTATAGATAAACAGTGTGAGAGTTAATGTTTTGTTTTGTTGGTTGCAGTTTTAAATGAATGCAAAATATCTGAAGCGTCACGAGACAGTGTTTCTTGAAAATCATCCAAAGGGACTCAAGTTTTCATTTGGAGCTGCTGTAAAATTCTTATAAAGTCAAAGATGTTCCTTGCAAAGTGAGTTAAACGGTATCTAGAGGTTGGAATCGTGGATGATTTACCGGAGAGAGGGCTAAGGGCCAAGCTACAATCGATAATGCCGGCAACTGGATTATCTATTAGGTAATTGTGCAGTTATTAATAACATGTATTTTCATGTAAACACATATTTATAATAGTTTCTTTTATTTCATTCAGACAACGACTTACACTTTCTTGTGGAATTGACTGTCCGTTTTGGCAGAGACGCAGTGCTTGTTTCTACAGAAAGCGTCTTTTTTCGATACCTCACACAAGGTCCAGTCATTCCCGCCTGTGTTCGACGCCAACGTCCAGTAACTACTCACAGACGGCAGGTGGCACCACTACCAGTGACAGGTATATAAAGCATGTTGGACGGCGGGAGGGACTCGAAAACCTGTGCAGTCATTCTCGTTATGTAGAAACGGAGCGATTTAAAAAATGTTCAAACGTGTGTGAAATCTTATGGGTCTTAACTGCTAAGGTCATCAGTCCCTAAGCTTACACACAACTTAACCTAAACTATCCTAAGGACAAACACACACACCCATGCCCGAGAGAGGACTCGAACCTCCGCCGGGATCAGCCGCACAGTCCATGACTGCAGCGCCTTAGACCGTTCGGCCAATGCCGCGCGGCGGAGCGATTTATCTGATGTCCAAAAGTGGACGATCATTGGCTTTCATGCCAAGGGTCGAAGCATTTCAGGAACGGTTAAGTCTTTAAACTGTCCGCGTGCCACAATATATCGCGCATGGGAAAATGGCGCTATCCAAAAGTGACACCGAGGTAACTGTGGTGCACCGTGGCCCATAGATGAGAGGGGTGAACGACAGCTGCGGAGACGTGTACGAGCGAATAGACAAGTGCCTGTTGAACAACTGGCCGCCCAGATGAACGACCATCCAGTAAACGTTGATGCGTATGGACATCTGCAGCAGGTTTCTGGTCCATGCACCCATGCTGACTGCTGTTTATCGGGGTCGAAGGCTTGAATTTAGACTCCAGTACCGCAACTGGACGAAAATGGTTCAAATGGCTCTAAGCACTATGGGACTTAACATCTGAGGTCATCCGTCCCCTAGAACTTAGAACTACTTAAACCTAACTAACCAAAGGACATCATACACATCCATACCCGAGGCAGGATTCAAACCTGCGACCGTAGCAGCCGCGCGGTTCCGGACTGAAACGCCTAGAACCGCTCATCCACAGCGGCCGGCGCAACTGGACGTCCCGTGCGTGGCTACAGATGACGTTTTCAGATAATCACTTTTTATGCTCCATCGGACAGATGGCAGTTGGCGTGTACGTCCCTGTAGTAATCGGCAGGAAGTGTCCAGGTCAGAGGAGAGAGCGTTATGGCCTGCAGAATGTTTTCGTGGCATTCCCTGTGTGATCTCGCGATTCTGGAAGAGACAATGGATCAACACAAGTATGGACGTATTCTTGAGGACCACGTCCACCCCCACATGTAGTTTGTTTTTGCTCGGCACTACGGCATCTACTAGTATAGTTCTGAGAGCACCAGTATGAGTTTACCGTGTTCCCCTGGCCAACGAACTCCCCGGCTTTAAACTAGTTCTAGAATCAGCGGAGCCACTCGATCGAGATGTTCGCGCCGTGGAGAAACCTAGCGCCACTGCCCACGACTCTGGAGTCGGCATGACTCCAGCACATACCAGTCGGTACCTTCCAGAGCCTCACTGACTCTCTTACAGCACGTTCGCGCTGCAAAAGGCGGTTATTTGAGCTTTTGACAGGTGACTATATCTATGAGACTGGACCGTATATATCAATGAGTACGTTTTAACTTACGCAATATACTAAAAGTTCACCTTAGCGCCAGATGCGAGATCCTGATACAGCTACCTACTTCGCTGGTTCGCTTCATTACTTCGAGGTGGCCATAACAGAAAGGGTTTTGTGTTTCTCGTTTCCAGAGATACAATTTACTTAGAACTCTATGGCGTCACGCCGGCCGTTGTGACCGAGCGGTTCTAGGCTCTTCAGTCTGGAACCGTGCGACCGCTACGGTCGCAGGTTCGAATCCTGCCTCAGGCATGGATGTGTGTGATGTCCTTAGGTTAGTTAGGTTTAAGTAGTTCTAAGCTCTAGGGGACTGATAACGTCAGATGTTAAGTCCCATAGTGCTCAGAGCCATTTGAAGCATTCTATAGCGTTAATTTCATCTAGAGCACGGAAGTGCACCTCCTACAGCTCAAAGGACTCGACGAAGGCACCAGCTGTTTCAAGACAATGGTTCGTTTACGTAAGGAGAAACTGACATGTCGCTCACGGGCGCTCGATCAAGACCTAGAGCGCATTCAACTAAGTTTTCCACGTCGTGCAAGGAAGTCTAATCGAGCTATCTGTGAGTTACGCATTTGTCATGCGTCTGTCAGGCGGGTTTTGCGGCAACGTTTGTGTTTCATATCATACAGGAATCAACTGCTAGAAGCCCTTCAGGACGCTGATAGCAAACTCGTGTAAAATTTTACGAATTCGTTCTGGGCGTTCTGGGCATATGAATTCGTTCTGGGCGTAGAAAACAACAGTTTCCTGAACAGTTCAGTGATGAGGCTGAATCCCATTTAAGTGGAAAACTGAACCGCCACAACGTCAGAATATAGTATGGGGTACGCAACAGTCGCATACCGTAGTCGAACGCGAGAAATAGTCTGCAGAGATTTATGTGTTTCGCGTTCTTTACAGGGAAACGATTTATGGCCCGTTCCTTTTTACTGAAGAGGCAGTTACAGTAATCACGTTCCTGGTTTGTTGCATATCCGACTTTTTACACGTTTGCGAGAATATGCCGAATACATCGTTTTTCAGCAATATGGAGCAGTGTGGGTAAGAAAGAGCGTTTTTTAACGCTGAGCTGCGTCAAAAATTGATTGACTGTGACAGGTTTAAGGATCTAGCATTGCAACATTGGTCTCCAAGGTTGCCTCATCTCACGGTTTGTCATATTTTTCTTTTTTTCCAGACTGTAGCGCCTAGAACCACTCATCCACCCGGGCCGGCGGTGATCAATCAAACGCGTGTTCTGTGAACATACATTTCGTCGCATTTCATCCTCTTCACATCTCTCTGCTCTACAGCTACTTAGCAATAACTTCCAAAATTGGTTACAGTTCTCCGAAATTTATTTAAAAAAAGGTGCAAAATAATACGGCATATCTGTGCTAAATTTTGTTTAAGGAGGAAGCATCGTTTACAAACCCTATGTAAGTCAACTTTCGCAATATGCACCAATCGCTAGCTGAAAATCCACGCTGACTCAAAGAGTCGGATAAAAAGAACGCTCTTGGTCTACCAACGTTTGGTGCATGGTTTTCAGGACCCGCATTATTGATCCTTGTTTTATTGAAGGGAATCTAACAACACTCAGGTATTTCGAGTTAGTTAGATACGCAGCTGGAAGACATCGCACTGGACGTAAGGCATCCAGTAAGGTACCAACATGACAGATGTCCCTCCCATTCCGCATAGGTAACGACATGAGAACATTTGGGTTCAAATGGCTCTGAGCACTATGGAACTTAACTGCTGAGGTCATCAGTCCCCCAGAACTTAGAACTACTTAAACCTAACTAACCGAAGGACATCACACACATCCATGCCCGAGGCAGGATTCGAACCTGCGACCGTAGCAGTCGCGCGGTTCCGGACTGAGCGCCTGAACCGCTAGACCACCGCGGCCGGCAGAACATTTGGGGAGTACTGGAGTGGTCATTCAGGCAACAGAAGATGGTATACACACTCATCAAACCTAACACATCTACAGCTTAATCTGCGGCGAAAATTAAAACAAAAGTTCTATTATGAAACACTGACGGCTCCCGGAGGCATGAAATGCCCTACGACAGGGTTCTGTGAGTCTGTGGTGCCCTTGACAGTGGACGAAATTCGATGTGTAGTGTTATTTTTGAAGAATCACTTTATAGCACGTGTCAGTGCTCAAGGTGAACATTTTGAGCACTTGGTATGACCGACATTAACCGTACCTCGGTTATGTGCTTATTTATATTTTTCATAACTAGACAAAAGTTTGTGGCAGCTGTTCTTATGATGGTGGGGCAGTGGTTTGCGACGTTGTTACCTTGAGAGTATTTGACCAGTTACCATAAATGTTATGTCGAAGGTCCCTAAAAAAGCCTCTTTCACATGCCATGGAAAAAAATATGTTATTCCATCAGAAAAAACGTAATTTGGCGACTATGAACGATATAAATTACTTGCGGACGTTGGGGAATTCGCCATATTGTCTGCTATAACTTGGCGAAAACTTCACCTCTATATATTTATTTATGCTGGATGTATTTTATGTGACCTGTCTTAACTTTCTCACCCATTACAAAGCCTTGTAAATTCGATTTATAATTTGAAAATAAAACCTTTGTAGTTCTATATCTAACTTAAAATTTACCTCAAGTTTCTGTCTTCGTTAATACAGAAGATGTAGCCCATGAAATGTGTTAGCAGTTGCGAATATGGACAACCATCATCTGTATAATGGAATGATGGCAATGAAAATTTGTGTCGAACTGAGACACGAACCGTGTTTTCCCGCTTATTGCGAGCGGTCGCCTTACTATTGGGCTCTCCGAGCACGACCTATGGCGAGACATTTGCAAATTTGTGGTAAGTTCTATGGGACCTAACTGCTGAGGTCATCGATCCCTAGGCTTACCCACTACTTAATCTAACTTAAACTAACTTACGCTAAGGACAACACACAGCCCCATGCTCAAGGGAGGACTCGAACCTCCGACGGAGGGAGCAGCGCGAACTGTGGCAAGGCGTCCTTAAGACCGCACGGCTACCCCGCGCGGCCCTATGGCGAGACTTACAAATCCAGACGTCGTCAACCATGCGTCTAGAAGCTGCACTCGTACATTTTGGAAAAAAACGACATTTTGTCCATGGAGTGAGTGATTGATTATTTAGTAATTTTTTTTGTTTATTTATAGGCGCAGTCACATTCTTATGACAGTCATAAGAATGTGATTGCGACTATAAACAAACAAAAAATTTTAACTCGTCCATCGGTTACGTATATTTCCATATAGAGTAGACATTTTAACTGAAAGTCGCTTGCCCAATGTCGGATGGTAAATACGACACATGATTGACGACGTGTTCGTGCTCAGATGACCTAATAGTAAGGCGACAGCTCACGATAAGCGGGAAATCCGGGTTCGAGTCCCGGTGGGGCACAAATTTTCTCTGTCGTTATTCCACTATACAGCTGACGGTTGCCCATATTTCATGTATTCCATAACGGCAGTAGTCGCCGCAATGCCTGTTCCTTCGGACATGCACACATGTCCGAAGGAAGTTTGCATCGTATTGTGAACAACACAGGCTCTGCAATATCGAAGACGTCTGTTAAAATCGAATGGATGTGTTTGAAACACCCTTTATTTCGTATTGTATGTATTGTATTGTATGTTAAGTGGGGGCCTAGAAACGGCGGATAGGTTCCATCACCGCCGCAGCCGCAGTGGTCCACAACCGCACGACGACTACCGCAGTCCACTTCACCCCTCCGGCGCCCCACACCGAACCACTCTTTCAGAGGTACTGTTCAGTTCGGTCCCCAGTGGAAACCCCTCCCCCCCCCCCCCCCCACCTCCCCCAGGCAACGTCACACACCAGACGAGTGTAACCCTTATGTTTGCGTGGTAGAGTAAAGGTGGTGTACGCTTACGTGGAGAACTTATTTGATCAGCAATCGCCGACATAGTGTAGCTGAGGCGGAATAAGGGGAATCAGCTAGCATTCGCCGAGGCAGATGGAAAACCGCCTAAAAACCATCCAAAGGCTGGCCGGCTCACCGGACCTCGACACAAGTCTGCCGGGCGGATTCGTGCCGGGGACCAAGCACTCCTACCAAACCCGGAAAGCCGTGCGTTAGAGCGCACAGCTAACTGCGCAGGCGACATAAGAACTGTAACGTGGTGCATAATATAGCGAAAAAATTTAGTTGAGTACCGGTAATGCTGCCCCCGTCGAATATTTATCGCATCCCGTGACTGTCACGGAGCGCAGCAGAGAGTGGCCCGCTGATTTACGTTGCGTCTTCCGAGGTGAGTCACGACGCCAGCAGCTCCCTCCACTAGCTGCAGGACCGTGCCGCAGGTTGCCCTACACTCGTCCTTGAGCGCCTGGACTCGGCAGCAGAACGTGAGACGCGTTCCGTCCTCAGAGCCGGGTGTGCAGGCGATAAACATCGCCCAGGGCATTTGCCTTGCCAGCGGGGATGGTAATAACACGGCACGGCAGCACGGCGGGCCGAGTCTCCATAAATCCACACGCTCCACACCCACTCCTCGCTGCTCCTGCCGCATTGTTCAGCGCAGACACTTTCCTCACTCTGAACACACGCTGTCACTGTTGGCAGTGTTTCCTTTCAATTGCAGCATTCCGCGGACATCTAATGAGTATCCGTGACCTCTACATCACTCCGTGTTGTGCGTAATTAATGAACAACTGATGTTCTACCTGAAGACAAGTGGACTGCATTTGAGTAATTTGCTATCTATGTGAATGAATCACGAAAGACTTCCTTTATAACTAAAGGCCACGTTCAATTTATGACTTTAAGTGTATCTAAGAAGTCCCGCCAACAGTAGTAGAACTGAATGATCTAAAATAAGGCTTAATTGCCTACCTGTTTCCTTCATTGTCTTATTTGATCTCTCGTTTTATTTGTGAGATGAATCTAACTTATACACTACTGGCCATTAAAATTGCTACACCAAGAAGAAATGCAGATGATAAACGGGTATTCATTGGACAAATATATAATACTAGAACTGACATGTGATTACATTTTCACGCACTTTGGGTGCATAGAACCTGAGAAATTAGTACCCAGAACAACCACCTCTGGCCATAATAACGGCCTTGATACGCCTGGGCATTCAGTAAAGCAGAGCTTGGATGGCGTGTAGAGATACAGCTGCCCATGCAGCTTCAACACAATACCACAGTTCATCAAGAGTAGTGACTGGCGTATTGTCACGAGACGTTTTCAATTGGTGAGAGATCTGGAGAATGTGCTGGCCAGGGCAGCAGTCGAACATTTTCTGTATCTAGAAAGGGCCGTGCAGGACCTTCAACATGCGGTCGTGCATTATCCTGCTGAAATGCACGGTTTCGCAGGGATCGAATGAAGGGTAGAGCCACTGGTCGTAACACATCTGAAATGTAACGTCCACTGTTCAAAGTGCCGTCAATGCGAACAAGAGGTGACCGAGACGTGTAGCCAATGGGACCCCATACCATCACGCCGGGTGATACGCCAGTATGGCGACGACGAATACACGCTTCCAATGTGCGTTCACCGTGATGTCGCCAAACACGGATGCGACCATCATGATGCTGTAAACACAACCTGGATTCATCCGAAAAAATGACGTTTTGCCATTCGTGCACCCAGGTTCGACACTGAGTACACCATCGCAGGCGCTCCTGTCTGTGATGCAGTGTCAAGGGTAACCGCAGCCATGGTCTCCGAGCTGATAGTCCATGTTGCTGCAAACGTCGTCGAACTGTTCGTGCAGATGGTTGTTGTCTTGCAAACGTCCCCATCTGTTGACTCAGGGATCGAGACGTGGCTGCACGATCCATTACAGCCATGCGGATACGATGCCTGTCATCTCGACTGCTAGTGATACGAGGCCGTTGGGATCCAGCACGGCGTTCCGTATTACCCTCCTGAACCCACCAATTCCATATTCTGCTAACAGTCATTGGATCTCGATGAACACGAGTAGCAATGTCGCGATACGATAAACCGCAATCGCGATAGGCTACAATCCGACCTTAATCAAAGTCGGAAACGTGATGGTACGCATTTATCCTCGTTACACGAGGCATCACAACAACGTTTCATCAGGCAACGCGGGTCAACTGCTGTTTGTGTATGAGAAATCGGTTGGAAACTTACCTCATGTCAGCACGTTGTAGGTGTCGCCACCGGCGCCAACCTTGTGTGGATGCTCTGAAAATCTAATCATTTGCATATCACAGCATGTTCCTCCTGTCGGTTAAATTTCGCGTATGTAGCACGTCATCTTAGTGGTGTGGCAATTTTAGTGGCCAGTAGGGTATTTTACTTGTTTATTTTGTATGGAGAACTCACTAAAGGTACGTTAATCTAATTTCAGGTTTTTATTGCAAGGTAAGAAAAACGGTGTCATTATTGCTACGCGAGTAAACAGCACAATATTAATTAGACCTCTGTGTTCATTTCGTGACTGAAATTAATTGCAGACATCGAAAGAAAAGTGGGGCAGATATGAAATCTCATTTCCACTACATCCATACAGTATTGCTGTGGACACTAGAAAATGGAGTGCCAGGAAGAGAAATCGAATCATTTCCCACGTATTGAGTTTCACTTCAATAGTGGGGCGACAGCAGCCGTGTATGGGGATAATGCCATTGGACAGTACACGGCAAGAAAATGATTTTCTCGTTTTAAGGAGGATAGTTCTGACATTAGTGACTCCACATTCAGGAAGACCTACGGGGTTTGATGATTTTAATCGCATTAATCCACAATGAGCCACGTCACTGTACTCGATAACTGGTAGATGTGATGAACTGTTATCATTCCACCATCCTGCGACATTTGCATGCAATGGGGAAGGTTCAAAAATTGGGTGTATGGGTACCACATGCTCCAAGCCAAAATCACAAAAATTAACAGGTCATATGTGCATTTCTGCTTGCTCGTCGTCATTTCGTTTGTGACCAGTACCGACCATTACTACCCTATGTCGTTACTGCTGACGAGGTATGGTGCCTTTATGCTAACGCGAGAAACAGAAACTAACGGTTGAACCCAAACAAAGTAGCAACGCCCCGTACAAAGGCCTTCGCGCATCCCCAAAAGATAATGTTACGCATCTGGAAGAACAGCGGCTGTATGGTGTATTACGAATTCCTTCGCCGAAGTGTAACCACTATCGACAGCTAAGACATCTTGCAGCCGGAATCCAAGCAGAACGAAGAGGAAGATTGAGTGAAGTGATGCTGCTCCAAGGTAATGCCCGCCCGCTTGCTGCTAGACTGACAGAAAACACTGCACAACAGTTGGATTGTGGAGTCATTCTGCACCCAACATATTCGTGGATATCGTGCCCTCAGATTTTCACCTTTTCCGCTCTCTATCGAACAGCCATCAAGGAACTTGCTCTCCGGATGAAAATGAGCTCCGAGCATGGTTCGACGAGTTCTTCGCCTCAAAACCACGTGATTTCTACAGTCGCGGAATCGAAAAGCTACCCGAGCGTTGACAGAGTTACACTCTTTGGCTCTGAGCACTATGGGACTCAACTGCTGAGGTCATTAGTCCCCTAGAACTTAGAACTAGTTAAACCTAACTAACCTAAGGACATCACAAACATCCATGCCCGAGGCAGGATTCGAACCTGCGACCGTAGCGGTCTTGCGGTTCCAGACTGCAGCGCCTTTAACCGCACGGCCACTTCGGCCGGCAGCGTTGACAGACTGCTGTAAACAGTGAAGGAGAATATCTTATTCATGACTTAAGTATCTGCTATGTGTATTTGGTGCATTTATTAAAGTTATGGAAAAACGCTGCGAACTTATGCACCAACCTTATACAACGAAACTGCCTGCGACGATAAGGAATTTTAGTTTTTAGTATCGGAACATTTCGATAGGCGGAAAGAATGAAATGATGGTATGGCATTAATGACCGGGAGGCCCCATCTAGGGTCGTCAGGCCGCTTAGTATAACCCTTTTTATTTGACGCCAGTTCGGCGGCTTTTGTGTCTATGAAGATAAGACGAATAATTAGGACAACGCAAACACCCAGTTTCCCGGCGAAGAAAATGTCCGACCCAGCAGGGAATAGAACCCTGTGGTATTGTAATATAGAGACTAACTACTAGACCACGAGCTGCGGACAAGAGGCCCACAAAATACATTAAACGAAATATTTCGTCTAACATTCCAGACCCGCCAGGTTAGCGGAGAGTGGTAATGCGCTGCTTCCTGCACTCAGGCAGGCGCACTACCCCAGATGGAATCAGCCCGGAGGATTACCGACATCGGCCTGTGTGCCAGCCAGCCTGGATGTGGTTTTTAGGTGGTTTTCCACATCCTGCTTAGTAAATACCGGGTTGGTTCCCACGTTCCGCCCCAGTTACACGTCTCTCAGACATCTGAAACTCTTTGGCACTATTCCATGGATTACACTAGACACAGACAGCTGGGGTACACTAATTCCGTCCCAGGGAGTACGGCGTGGCGGCAGGAAGGGCATCTGGCCACCCCTTAAAATTAACCTTGCCAAATCCGTCCTAACTATGCCGACCCTGTGAAACTGTGGGACAAGGTGGCAGCAAAAGAAGAAAGAATTTTGTATGGCATTCCAGCAAAGGGTCTTAAAAATGAATGCCCATTTTTGTGTATGTAGTACTCTGGAATTCTACTACATCTGCATCTACGTTCCGCAAGCCACGTTCTACTGTGTGGCGGAGGGTACTTTGCGTACCACTGTCAGTTGCCCCCTTTCCTGTTCCAGTCGCGAATCGTGTGCTGGATGTACGAGTGGTATGATGTCGAATATCCCTCTAATTTTACCTTCATGGTCTTTCTGGTAAGTACATATAGAAGCAACAAATATATTTGTCGACTCTTCTTGTACTGTATGGCTTCCAAGTTTACCAATAAACCACTCCGTGATGCCCTACGTTTCTCTTGTAACGTCTGCCTCTGGAGTCGGAGCAGTGATGCAGGAGCACTATCTAAACGTTACTGTGACGAAAGGCACTGCTCTTGTTTGGATCATTTCTATTTTCTCTGTTAATCGTGTCTGGTAAGGGGTCCGGACTGAGGATGAATATTCAAGTATCGGCGATCGACAGTTATGTTTGGTATCTTCCTCGTGTGGGAACTACACTCCATGAGGATTCTTCCAATCAATCTGTCTTGCAAATGCCTTTCTTACCATTAATTGTACGTGGTCGGTCAGTACAATAACTGGCCTTTCCGCCTATTTATGCGTAATGCTTTACATATTTTTATGTTCATGGTCGACTAGAAGTCACTGCATCGAGTCTGGATTTTCTGCAGGTAGATCTTCCTGCACTTCGCTACAATTTTCTAACATTGTGATTTCTCTATGTGCAACAGCATCATCCGTGAATAGCCTCATGGAAGATTCAACGCTATCGACTTGGTCTGTAATTTCTTCTTCGGAGCAGAAATAAGATTTTCAAATTTTGTTAATTAGTTTGAAAATTGTTTCTTACGGCTTTTGTCAAAAGTAAATCGTTATTAACAAGTGTCATTCATAAGTTTCAGTTTTCTGGTAAAATATTGCTTGAAACGTAGGAATAAGTCACCTGAAAGCAGCAGTGCACACAAAATTAGTCCCTATATATTTAAAAGAAAGACATTCAGCGGTTAGTGCCACAAGTGCGTCGGTTTTATTTGAAGACACGGCTGGTAACCGAAAGAAATTACAAGTCCCGATTTGTTTTGTAATGGATCCTTTGTGATCAAAAGTTTTATATATAGCTGCTTTAGCTTTACAAGCAAACTTCTTTGATGTCCTGCAGTGGCACCATCTGATAACGATTTCGTAGTACAAGAGATAAGATTAGATTAGATTAGTACTTGTTCCATAGATCATGAATACGACTCTTCGTAATGATGTGGAACGTGTCAGGTTAATAAAAGGTGTCTATACAAGATATTACATTACACAAAATATTACATGACACTCAATTTTTTTGTGGGGATTGGGGAAATTACCCATTTATTATATCCAAAAATTCATCTAATGAGTAGAAGGAGTTGCCATTAAGAAATTCTTTTAATTTCCTTGTGAAGGCTATATGGCTATCTGTCAGACTTTTGATGCTATTAGGTAAGTGACCAAAGACTTTCGTGGCAGCATAATTTACCCCCTTCTGAGCCAAAGTTAGATTTTATCTTGAGTAGTGAAGATCATCCTTTCTCCTAGTGTTGTAGCCATGTACACAACTGTTACTGTTGAATTCGTTCGGATTGTTAATAACAAATTTCATAAGTGAATATATATCTATTGTGAGGCTACATTGAAGATCTCTAGCTCTTTAAATAAGTGTCTGCAGGATGATCTTGGATGAGCTCCAGCAATTATTCTGATTACACGCTTTTGTGCAATGAACACTCTTTTACTTAATGATAAGTTACCCCAGAATATGATGCCATAGGAAAGCAGAGAATGAAAACAGGCATCGTAAGCTAATTTACTCAGATGTAAATCGCCAAAATTTGCAATGACCCTAATAGCATAAGTAGCTGAACTCAAACGTTTCAGCAGATCCTCAGTGTGTTTTTTCCAGTTCAACCATTCATCAATGCATACACCTAGATATTTTGAATATTCTACCTTAGCTACCGATTTCTGATCGAAATCTATATTTATCAATGGTGTCATTCCATTTACTGTGTGGAACTGTATATACTGTGTTTTGTATCTCAAGGAAAGGTTGATTATTGTTAGCCGAACATTACCCTCATTCCTGAACGTTGAGAAAGGGTGAAGCAGTCACAGGGAGAAGGGATTTATTGGGAGGTGAACTGTACATTAAAGATTATATGTTGCTAAGAATATTTCACTCAATACTGTTCATAGAGTGAGAATAGGCATAGACGGTTGACTTTAAGAGTTTTTCTCGAGAGAGATGTCATTAGAGATGAGGCAGACCTTAATATGCGTCGACAGCGCCTTTAAGACAATAAAACAACGTATTCTTTCGAATACGAGTCACTCAAATGTTGACTGAGCAATGCACTACTGAAACAGAGTCGGAGCGTGCACGCGTGGTCAAATACGCTGCCGTGCTTTGCACCATTATTTCGGCTAAGAGATAACGAAGACATCCTTGACGGAATGTAATCGAAGTGTTCATCATTTCTTTTCAATCAGTCCACAGTGACAGGTTTCGTGACTCATGTGGCTCTACAGCACATTTTTCAACTTAAATATACCCTCCAATTACACGTGAACAAAAATTGACTAACTTTTATAGTAAAACGGTGTTTGTCACCAAGTGACTAGCGCACAGTAATTATTGCTGGGACATTCCACTATTTAAAAATGAAATAAAATGTTTTCAGTTTCTTGTAAATACCCTCACATAATTATTCTTAAGTGTCCCTGCTTACTTCACACGTTCGTAAGTAACCGTCCACGCAGGGTCTCTATAAACTCGGAGCTGGAGAAGCGACGCTGACTGCGGCTGTTTTTTCAGTCCGGCTTCTCTCACGTAACGAATCTCCAACTTGCTTATTTGCACGCTTTGTTCGCCCGTTTCGCACCTCCGTTCACGCTCGTTTCTCATCTGTTCCGACGTCATCGCTAGGAATAAATTTCGCATGCACGAAGCCCGACCTCGCCAGAAACTTAAAAGGTAAAATTTCAGCATCAATTCCGTTCATTCTCACAGCCTTAAATGACAACACATTTCAGTTATAATGCATTGTACACGACAAACCGGTTGGTATCCCAATTAAGAACTAATTAATTAAGTTCTGAATTAAAAATAACACATACAAATGTCAATCATCAGACATCGATTATCCAAGATTATTAAGTGTTATACTGTAAGAAATTTCTTTACCAAATACAGCATAACAGCACTACGTGTTTCAAGACAACACGGTTTTGAACGTCTATCGAGGACAATGCTAGATTTAAGTAAAATTCTTGCGTCTTTAGTTATGAGACACTTTCAGTATTCAACTTAATTTCTGTTATAGGTGAGAGGAATAACAAAAAGTGTATTGAAAGGTAGAGTTTACAACTGGATCACTCTGATACAAGAAAATTTAATGCGCGCTACGGCTTTAAATGCCTTATTTGCACTCGGAAGCTCTTGAAAATTGTGCTGCGATGTAAAGCTTTTGAAAGAATACCGTTATTCACCGACGCCGAGTTCGAAGAGATGGTGCTCTTTTAGCCTCGGCGAATGTCCAGTTTAGGTTAACACAAGATCACAGTGGATTCAACCGAGGCACCATCATCGGCACTCAGCAAATTTCATCGCCAAATACGTGCAATCACTCCTCACAGGTGTTAATTTCTATTCTCTGCTGTGTGTAGGCCTACCTTAATCTAAGGAAAGTCATCGCTTCCGAACGAATTCAGGCGTTGATCAAGATGCTGAAGACACCGCTGCTCGGCAACAGCTCTGCTCGTGACAACAGAACACTTTATAACACTACACCACAACCGGCAGCAGCGGAATTTCTTTTGCCGTAGTAATAAAATAATAAAAGTTTCAGTTGATGGTAATTATTTTTGCATTAGCAGTGAGCGATAAAGCAGAGAATTGCTTATGCTGGCTAGTCTCTTTCGTCGTATATATCGCTGAAACCAGAAAAAAACAAGAAACAGCTAATGTAGTGTAAATTACTCTGGATCTAAATCTTGAGGAAAGAAGACGTGGTACTTGGAACGTCCGACAATGCATATAACATCGTGGTATTATAAACACCACCGAATACTAAAGAAATAAACATAGTGAATTGTATTTTAAAGTATTGGCTATATCATCTAAACTAACAGAAGTCCGAGTTCTGTCGCTACAGATGTGCACATTAGTGGCCCATAGTGTAACTCGCCAGTTCAGTTATGAACAACAAAAGTTCTTGATCATCCAGGTCGCCCAGAACAAGCTCTTATCTCCGGATACAATTACTCGCTGTTGCATGCTAGACTCTCTTTTAAAGGCCTGTCACAGCGTAAAGAGTGTAGCACATATTCCGGAATATAATAAATGACCACACGAACGCCGGGAAAACTCACTTAACCTCGTAAGTCACGATACATATTAATATACGTCGACAGAAGGATTATGAACGTGTCACAAGTCACACGATGGATTTTTCCTGTAAAAGTGGTAGTTGTATCCTAGTATATGCCATGTTTATGTTTGATAAACTGGAACCTCCGTTATTTTTTACTCTTTGAAGTAAACGTCAGATGACGTGCTCTTGTTGTGAGGTGTGCATATTTTTGAGATGTTGAACAGTGTCCACAGTGACTTCAGGCGAGCCAACCGGTGTAGCCGTGCGGTTCTAAGCGCTTCAGTTTGAAACCGCCTGACCGCTACGGTCGCAGGATCGAATCCTGCCTCGGGCATGGATGTGTGTGATGTCCTTAGGTTAGTTAAGTTTAAGTAGTTCTAAGTTCTAGGGGACTGATGACCTTAGAAGTTAAGTCCCATAGTGCTCAGAGCCATTTCAACCATTTCAAACTGGAGAAAATAACAAGTCACAGGAAGAGAAATTGGAAGAGACAGGTTCATAGATGCAGAAAATGTCAGTTCAAATTAGGTAAGAGGTCTGTAATGACTTACAGCCAGTAATAAACAGAACTCAGGCCAGGTTTCGTACTACTGAAAAATAACAGCGTCTACAGAATAAAGTACGTTCAGAAAAGGAGAAAATATTATATCAGAAGATTATAAATGTTGAAACAAAGCCACTTCAGGATAAAAAGGAATTGTTAGGAAGAATAAACAATGTAGTGCCGAATGCTGTGGTCACTCAAGTAGAACAACAGAAAGAACAACTTGATGGCTACTGTTTGCGAAGTAGGTGAATAAGCTTGAGCACTGAGGTTTCGATCACAAACAGTGAACGATGAATTAGATAATATTTCTGAAAAAGTTTACGAACTTAACACAAAAGTGACAAACTTGACACCCAGCGCAAATAAGGATACCAACAATACTTTACCGGTTCATTTTTCGGGATCAGACGAATACTGTACTCTGAAACGATTGACAGACAGTCAAACGAAAATAAAGCAACGACAGGAACGAGAAGTAAACACAGCACGTGATCAGCTCACAAATATCGAAAGAAAGCTTACTCGAAGCGATGATATTAGTGATTTTGCTCATTCTCATTCAGACAGTGTATAGGAACATGCAAATTTATGGCATTTGTGTGATTATCCCAAAGAACAAAACTACTTTCATAGGCATTATAGTGGACAACCGCAATGGTGCTGTAAGAAACATTGGAAAACAAGGAAGAGTGATAATTTCGAATACAAACTTTTCTTGACATTTATACACTCCTGGAAATGGAAAAAAGAACACATTGACACCGGTGTGTCAGACCCACCATACTTGCTCCGGACACTGCGAGAGGGCTGTACAAGCAATGATCACACGCACGGCACAGCGGACACACCAGGAACCGCGGTGTTGGCCGTCGAATGGCGCTAGCTGCGCAGCATTTGTGCACCGCCGCCGTCAGTGTCAGCCAGTTTGCCGTGGCATACGGAGCTCCATCGCAGTCTTTAACACTGGTAGCATGCCGCGACAGCGTGGACGTGAACCGTATGTGCAGTTGACGGACTTTGAGCGAGGGCGTATAGTGGGCATGCGGGAGGCCGTGTGGACGTACCGCCGAATTGCTCAACACGTGGGGCGTGAGGTCTCCACAGTACATCGATGTTGTCGCCAGTGGTCGGCGGAAGGTGCACGTGCCCGTCGACCTGGGACCGGACCGCAGCGACGCACGGATGCACGCCAAGACCGTAGGATCCTACGCAGTGCCGTAGGGGACCGCACCGCCACTTCCCAGCAAATTAGGGACACTGTTGCTCCTGGGGTATCGGCGAGGACCATTCGCAACCGTCTCCATGAAGCTGGGCTACGGTCTCGCACACCGTTAGGCCGTCTTCCGCTCACGCCCCAACATCGTGCAGCCCGCCTCCAGTGGTGTCGCGACAGGCGTGAATGGAGGGACGAATGGAGACGTGTCGTCTTCAGCGATGAGAGTCGCTTCTGCCTTGGTGCCAATGATGGTCGTATGCGTGTTTGGCGCCGTGCAGGTGAGCGCCACAATCAGGACTGCATACGACCGAGGCACACAGGGCCAACACCCAGCATCATGGTGTGGGGAGCGATCTTCTACACTGCCGTACACCACTGGTGATCGTCGAGGGGACACTGAATAGTGCACGGTACATCCAAACCGTCATCGAACCCATCGTTCTACCATTCCTAGACCGGCAAGGGAACTTGCTGTTCCAACAGGACAATGCACGTCCGCATGTACCCCGTGCCACCCAATGTGCTCTAGAAGGTGTAAGTCAACTACCCTGGCCAGCAAGATCTCCGGATCTGTCCCCCATTGAGCATGTTTGGGACTGGATGAAGCGTCGTCTCACGCGGTCTGCACGTCCAGCACGAACGCTGGTCCAGCTGAGGCGCCAGGTGGAAATGGCATGGCAAGCCGTTCCACAGGACTACATCCAGCATCTCTACGATCGTCTCCATGGGAGAATAGCAGCCTGCATTGCTGCGAAAGGTGGATATACACTGTACTAGTGCCGACATTGTGCATGCTCTGTTGCCTGTGTCTATGTGCCTGTGGTTCTGTCAGTGTGATCATGTGATGTATCTGACCCCAGGAATGTGTCAATAAAGTTTCCCCTTCCTGGGACAATGATTTCACGGTGTTCTTATTTCAATTTCCAGGAGTGTAAATTCAAAGTACTTTGAAATTTTGGTAACGAGATTCACTCGAAAGCTTAGGTTGACAATCTGAATTTTCATTACCTCCTAATTGGTCACTTTGTCACAAATTAGAATTCATGTGCTGATACCTAGATAATAAACGAGCTACAAGGATGCGCTCTATAGGGAGAGAAATTCGAGGTTTCACAGAATTCTCTCATGCATTTCGATCAGTAAGTATTAGTGTTCGTAATGATAATGATTATGAGGATAATAATTACACTATGACAGGTAATGTAATTGTTGGGAATGAACAGGTAATGGACGCTGTTTTGATGAAGTTCATTTCTCTCTTTTCATGGATATAATGTATTTCATTAGCTCGTATGTAGTGAAAGAAAAGTGATGAGCAACTACTTGGTTAGTAACACAGCAGAAACCTGAAATGTTAAGTAATACCAATAAGATAAAAGACAATACAATTATTATTTTTACGTCAAGTTTTCGTGACATCAGGTACAAATGGTATAGATCCAGCGACAATCTTGAAAATACTAAATGGAGTAAAGAATGTTCACCATCAAATGATGTTATACACCGCTGTTGAGGAATTTTGAGAAAATATGAGCTTTTTTACGCTCTTTGTTTCAATACCAAAAGTTCAGTAACGGTTTTTACAGTTACGAGTCTCGTTGAATTGCAGTGAATTTTGTTGCCACCCAGCTGCCATGAAAAATTTTCTGAGCACGAAATGTTTCTTTGAAGCTTTTGTGCTTAATTTTCGTGACGATTGATATTTTCAAAGTGTAGAGACGTGTTATCCCGCTGAACATCTGTATGACACAGATTTCTTTTTTTCTCGGTGCATCAGTTCTCTTCGAGCATGTTGTGATGAAGTTTAGTTACGTAGTTTCAGAATTTCACATTTTGTTGAATACTGTAAGACTGCTATAATGTGCACACAATATTGTAGGTAATGATTTTATAGTTTTCAATAATTCTCATGTTCTTATCACACCATGTATTTGATATTTTTATCTGTTTTGTCTATCACAGAACTGTGTTCTTCGCTATATCATACTTCTAAACATCCTAGATTACCAAATCATCAGATTTTCTTTTCCTATCTTCTTCTTCTTTTGCATACACCTTTGTCCCGCAGTTTTCGCAGTGGTTACAATCGGATTTGGCAAGGTTAATATGAAGGGGTGGCTGGATGCCCGTCCTGCCGCCATCCTGTACCCCCCCGGGACGGAATCAGTGTACCCCAGCTGTCTGTGTCCAGTGTAAATCATGAAATAGAGCGAATGTGTTTCAGATGTCCGTGAGTCGTGTAACTGAGGCGAGACGTGGGGACCAGCCCGGTATTTACCCAATGGGATGTGGAAAAACGCCTAAAAACCACATCCAGGCTGGCTGGCACACTGGCCCTCGTCGTTAATCCGCTGGGCGGATTCGATCCGGGGCCGGCCCGCCTACCCGAGTCCAGGAAGCAGTGTATTAGCGCTCTGGCTAACCTGGTGGGTAGATTTTCTTTTCTTATATGTTTTAAAAAATACTGCTTGTGCTGTACATCTTCATGGTTCACATGCTTTTATCATCATTTCTTCTCTCGATATTAACTTTCGTTGTTCAATGTGAGTGTTAGAGAGTGCAATCTTTTCTGTATTTTGTTTCATAACACACAATATTGATCACTGCGATCTGCTAGGGAGAGACTTATTTTTCCATGCATGCTTTGGATATTATGATAAAGTCGCAGGACACATAATGAAGCTACGACGATTTTCAGTGCTGTACAAAATATACCATGTTCATCAACATTTTCTTCAAGAAGTGAGTGGGTTGTCAGATGAAAACATCAGTATACCTCACCGAGTCTGCCTCTCATTTGTTCACCAAAAAAGAACCTTACACTCATCAGTGATAGTTGGTTGTCGGTGCGAACAAACAAACACTTAGTTTGCCTACTATCTCTATACACAACAAGATTTGTTACACAGTTTTTTTACAGTGCTGTGTGTGCCCAGTTGTGTTGTGAAGTACTCGCTTTACCCCTGTGCAGAATAACGTTTATACAATTTTCCCATGTGACGCAGAACCGTGCTCTATGAATTTTTACGTCAATAACTGCAAAATAAGTAAGGAAGATTAGATTTCATTCATATACTGGTTACTGGTTACTTGTTACATATACTGTCTTACCTGTAGGTTTTTCGTTGTCAGATTTTTACTTACTATTTCTTCTAAAGTCATTTTATTTAGCATCAACAAAACTTTTGAGTTATGTCTTCATGTTATTCTGAAATCGGACTTTGTAGTACAGTTCTTCACACTTTCTTAGAATTTGTTGTGGCTCACTGCCATTTGCAAATAACCAAAATTCTGATTGGGGGAAGGAGGAGACTACGTGAGGTGTGCGATTCGCCTTGGTTATTACATTTTCTTACTGTCATATACCGATATGCACATTTCTGAGAGGAAGCCATGTTGATCCGCGATCTTTGGTCGTGTTGTTACATCGTATGTGCGTAACATCGTACAGAGAGAGATTATGGTAATACAAGAACGATTGTCTATCGAACGCGAGGGCCCTTAACGATATGTATCGAAAGACATCGAAAGTGCGACTGTATGTCGACTACACAACCCAGGTGGCGCGAATTCTGGTAAATGTTTAGTGCGTTGCCACGAGAACATAATTTATCGTTTTCTGTCGTGAATGACAATGAGTGAAAACGTTGCAGTCTCACATGCCGAAATCTAATTTCTCAGTTATGCAGCGTAGAAAGTTATCTGAAATTTTGTTGTAACTTCGGATTGCTTCCAAATGAGGATAGCAGGAATTCTTTCGAGTGTCATGGACTCAGCTCCGTGAAATTTCGCAAGAAAGTTGTGGATGTTGATTTTCCTTTGCAATTATACTGCGGCCAGCGTCACAAGAGAACATCTATAAGAAAGAACACGTGGTTTGACAGTTCCAAGCTATCCATCTTATGCAACACGAAGAATAGCACTTGAAGAAGACGTGGGTGACGAATAAAGTACTAGTAAGTAAAGTTACTACTGTCATTTGTAATTAATTGTAACTAAGTAAACGTTTGTCTTTTACTGCGGCGCTAGTGAAAGCTGTAAACAGTATCTATAGCACACACCACCATAGTCATATGGTGTACATAGAACCCCATGTTCCATATATATCGTTAGCGACGCGCGTTCGATACGCAATCATTCTTCAAAATTACCATGACTATTATCAGTCGCGGTGTGTGAAGAAGCATATGTGAAACTGAATGGTCAGGAATTTTTTTATCTGTAATTGAGCTGCTAAGAACTGAATCCGGATTTGTTGGAAATGATTGAATAAGTTGATGAGAGTATTTATGGATTTTGAAAAGGGTTTTGTGAAAAACTGTGATTCAAGTAAATTCTCAGCTTAACATAATTGCGCGTAGTTAGCTTTCTGTCGTAAAATTAATTTTCACACCGAGTTTTGGTTGAAGCATTTATCTCAAGTACTGCTCACAGCGATAAATTTTAGAGTAATTAATCAGTTAAAGGTACAATGAAATTTTCACTCTACAGCGGAGTGTACGCTGATACGAAACTTCCTGGCAGATTAAAACTGTGCCAGACCGAGACTCGAACTCGGGACCTTTGCCTTTCGCGGACAAGCGCTCCACCAACCGAGCTACCCTAGCACGACTCATCCCCCGTCCTCACAGCTTTAATTCCGACAGTTCCTCGTCTCCTACCTTTCAAAAGCAGGAGAGCTTCTGTGAAGTTTGGAAGGTAGGAGACGAGGGACTGTCAGAATTAAAGCTGTGAGGATCGGGCATAAGTCGTGCTTAGGTAGCTCAGTTGGTAGAGCACTTGCCCGCGAAAGGCAAAGGTCCCGTTCGAGTCTCGGTCCGGTACACAGTTACAATAAGTTAGAGGTGTTTATAAAACAAGTCGTTTTTGTGTAAAGTCGGTATTGTTCACGATCTTGAAAGTGAAGTTTTAAAGTAAATCTTTTCTATATAATTCTTTTAGAAAAAATGATTTGTAGAATATAAGCACCCAAAATTATTCCCACGCAAGAAATTCCATGTTGCTTGTATCTGCTAGCCCGTGGCGGTAGACAAGATTTTTATTATCATTTTTAGTGTATCATTTTACTTTAGCTGATCTGCGTAACAACTTGCTGTGATCCACTACAGAGACAACATTTTTGTTGAAGCAAGATAAGTGCAAGAATAGTCGGGGCCACAGTCATACAGTTACACTATACATATAGAACAATGTCACTGCTAATGTTAGTCAGTCATTAGATCCATTCATTTTGAAAGTTATTTTCTTTTTATACAATGTACATTGCAGTGAACGGTGTAATATGTCAGTATGTAAGACCTTTTCGTATTCCAAGTTTTGTTTCGCAAGTTAGGTACATAAATCAGCAGTGGGCTTTAACTAAAATAATTTGAATAATTTCTTGAGACAAAATTTAGAGGTCCATTTGATGCGTAATTTTTATTGGCTTCATTTTGAAGTATTTTCAAATTGTTGAAAACTGTCCACTGTGAAATCAGTTAACACATCACTCTTCACTCGACTGAACAATATAAGGCTTAAGTAATCACATTATCAAATAATTAGTTTCGTACACTGTACACTATACACTCCGAGAAATATAATGCGGAAACGTTGCAGCGTACTTTACCACATTTTGGAATATCCGTATGTTCATTGTACATGTGCAACATGAACTACTTCCTCGTTGCTTCACACTGGTTTGATAGTAATGAACTTGAATCTCCTGTAAGGCCTTGGAGTTCACTCGCCATACATCTACACTCTATACCCTACAATCCGTCTTACGGTTTGTAACGGCCGGCCGCGGTGGTCTAGCGGTTCAGGCGCTCAGTCCGGAACCGCGCGACTACTACGGTCGCAGGTTCGAATCCTGCCTCGGGCATGGATGTGTGTGATGTCCTTAGGTTAGTTAGGTTTAAGTAGTTCTAAGTTCTATGGGACTGATGACCACAGATGTTAAGTCCCATAGTGCTCAGAGCCATTTGAACCATTTTAAACGGTTTGTAACAGAGAGCAGTTAGGATACTATCATTTTCATGTAAGACTCGCAAATGCTACGTAGAAGAACAACTATTGGTCAGCTTCCACATGGCCTCCATATTCACCGACTGTATTATTATGATCTTTTCAAATTAGTTCAAATGGCTCTGAGCACTATGGGGCTTAACCTCGAAGGTCATCAGTCCCCTAGAACCTAGAACTACTTAAACCTAACTAACCTAAGGACATCACACACATCCATGCCCGAGGCAGGATCCGAACCTGCGACCGTAGCGGTCGCGCGGTTCCAGACTGCAGTGCCTAGAACCTCTCGGCCACCCCGGCCGGCATGATCTTTTCAATAGATAAACACTGATCAACCACAACATTATGTCCACCGACCTACTATCGACATACACCCGTACAGGCGACAGCTGTGTCACCTGGCGAGGAACGACGGCTAGTCAGACACACGCAAGGTGTACGTAGTGTCAGTCAGCGTGCTGTCCGTGTGCATAATGGGGAAGGAACGCGATCTATCTGAGTTTGGCCGAGGGCAGATTGTGATGGCCCGGATGCTCGGCAGGAGCGTTTCGGAAACTGCAAGACTTGTCGGATGGTCGAGGAGTGCTGTGATGAATGTCTTCAACATGTCGTGAAGCCAAAATGAAACCACTTCCAGACGTCGTCAGGTTGGTCTGGAGAAACTGGTAAAACGGGGCAGGCGGCAATCTGTGGCAGAACTAACATCAGATTTTAATGCTGGGCTGATTACAAGTGTGTCTGAACACACAGTGCACCGAACACTCCTAGCGACGGGCCTCCGCAGCCAACGACCCGTGCATGTGTCAATGTTAACGTCACGGCATCGGCATCTGCGACTGAAATGGGCAAGTGACTGTCGAAAATGGACGTTTTGGAACTGGCAAAGCGTTGCTTGGCCTGATGAATCCCGATGGCTTCTTCATCACGCCAATGAGAGGCCGTGAATCCGACGTCTTCCAGGAGAACGGTTGCTTGACACCTGTACTGCAGCACAGAGACAAGCTGGTGGTGGCTCCACTATGCTCCGAAGAATTTTGATGTGGGCATCCATGGAGTCCCATAGTGCTCAGAGTCATTTGAACCATTTTTGATCAAGTTCCTGACGCCAGTGGCATTCATACAATGTAGTCTTTCACGGCCGGTGTTGTCTTCAGTTGAAACTTCCTGGCAACGGTCACCTACTGGAAAAGTTTCCCTACCGTTCATTAATAAAGTCACGGACCGTATCGGGAAAGTTCTGGCCAAGTATGGGATCGAAACAATCTTCAGACCCACCGAGAAGATTAAGGAATATTTAAGAACTGCAAAACACCCCCGACACCCCCTAGCAACACCTGGGGTATAGAAAATTCCATGCAGTTGTGGACAAGTATATATTGGAAGAACGAAAAGAAGTGTAAACACACGCTAAGCCGAACATAAAAGAAACTGTCGCTTAGGACACATCGAAAAATCGGCCGTAGCTGAGCCTGTTTTTGAGATGGGAACCACGAAATTATATTTAATGAGATAAGCCTTCTAGCACGAACATCCCATTATCATGCGCGCCTGTATAGAGAAGCAATAGAGATTCACAAACAATTTTAATAGAAAAGAGGAAGTTTTAAGGTTACACAAAATATGGATGTCGACGTTGCGCCAGAGGAATGAAAGTCGATTAATCTTAATCGAGAGTGATGACGCCTTCCAAAGATAGGCGGTATCACGTGACGAATGGTGGTGCCCTCTATGCGCTCTATAAATGCGAGAGTACCTGGAGCCTCAGTGGCAAAACCGGACGACCTCAGAAGATGTCTCCCGCAGATGAAGACGAAACGTTAGGTGGAAATTTTATACATCGACCACGGCCTCTCTGCCCGGAAGTTTCAACTGAATGCAGTGGCATTTTTCAACAAGATAATGTGCGATGTCACAAGGCCAGCAGTGTGATGGAGTGGCTCGAGGAACACAGTGGCGAGTTCCAATTGATGTGCTGCCCCCCCCCCCCCCAACTCACCAGATGCGAACCCGATCGAACACATCTCGGATGTGATTGAACGTGGCTCATAGCTCATCACCCCCTCTCCGGAATTTACGGGACTTAGTTGAAAAAAAGTTCAAATGGCTCTGAGCACTATGAGACTTAACTTCTGAGGTCATTAGTCCCCTATAACTTAGAACTACTTAAACCTAAATAACGTAAGGACATTACACACATCCATGCCCGAGACAGGATTCGAACCTGCGACCGTAGCGGTCTCGCGGTTCCAAACTGTAGCGCCTAGAACCACTCGGCCACACCGGCCGGCGGACTTAGGTAACGCCGGCCGAAGTGGCCGTGGGGTTAAAGGCGCTGCAGTCTGCAACCGCAAGACCGCTACGGTCGCAGGTTCGAATCCTGCCTCGGGCATGGATGTTTGTGATGTCCTTAGGTTAGTTAGGTTTAACTAGTTCTAAGTTCTAGGGGACTAATGACCTCAGCAGTTGAGTCCCATAGTGCTCAGAGCCATTTGAACCATTTTTTGAACTTAGGTGACTTGTGTGTGCAGATGTGGTGCCGACTCCCTCCTGCGACCTATCACGGCCTCATTGTTTCCATCGCACGACGCGTCACCGCTGTTATCTGTGCCATTAGGCAAGTGGTCACAAAATATTCTGGCTGATCAGTGCATGTAGAAGGGAATAACACGCTGCTTCTCCTTTTTAGATGCTGTGCGGGGTATCTGCCTGGTCTCAGGTGCCTCGACACGGTTCGCGCGGCTCCCTCCGTCGAAGGTTCGACCTCAGCAGTTTGGTCCCATAGGAACTTACCACAAATTTCCAATTTTTCCCTTTTAGATGCGTTTTAGAAATTTCAGTATTAAACGTCTCCGTGACGGACAATCCCTGTCCTGTAGCGTCTGCAATTAGAGCTGAATAAGCATCTCCCTGACGTTCTCGAATTTACTCAAAGAATTCGTGACGAAACGGTCTCCTCTTCTTGGAACCTGCTCTACCTACTCTGTCAATCCTCTTTGGTATGTAAACCACGATAACTCTTTAGTGGATGAATTACATTTTCTCAGGGTTTTCCGAATGTATCTGTCATCTACATTTGCAACATCTAGCTTTATTTGTTGTCGTTTCGCTTTACTCCTTGTTATTTCAATGTTGTGGCAGCTGTCAGTTAATCAATACAACAACAGCGGGTTTAGTTTAGTTAGTTTTATAAAATAACATTTGCTGCTGCCAGTGACGAATTTTCTCCATTCATTTTCTATACGATACGTTACGGGAAATAATTCACATTCTCAAGTGCAGTTTTCGTATGTTATGACACTTTTAGGATTGTTGGCGATATGTGAGGTGCTGCATTATTCTGGTGCCTTTACAGTAACATACAAACCCGCGTAATTTTGCAGTTAATTATGTATCTGCCCGACTAATTTGAATATAGATTTTACTTGCAGATTTCTTGGGGTCTTGCCGGCCGAAGTGGCCGTGAAGTTAAAGGCGCTGCAGTCTGGAACCGCAAGACCGCTACGGTCGCAGGTTCGAATCCTGCCTCGGGCATGGATGTCCTTAGGTTAGTTAGGTTTAACTAGTTCTAAGTTCTAGGGGACTAATGACCTCAGCAGTTGAGTCCCATAGTGCTCAGAGCCATTTCAATCATTTTCTTGGGGTCTTGTTATTCGAAAATTCACACGTATTATACATTACACATGTTATGCATCACACATGTGACAGTCCACAGAACCAGCGAAAAAAAAGAAACGTTCAATAATTTACCATGCAGAGAAGTTACACCGTTATTTTACACATTCTTGGTATGTCCGTACATACAGCGTGCCAATGCAGTACGAACTACTTCCTCGTTGCATAACATTGGTTTGATGGTAAGGAATTTGAGTGCTCCTGTAAGGCGTTGGAGGATATCAGGCATACACCTACACACTGTACTCTGGAATATGTCTTACGCTTTATAATTGGTGGCATCAGTGGTCACGTGAACATTCTCACACCCGTAGACGAGTTTCCGGACGTCCACGCAGCACAGACGCACGCCAGGATCGTCGTATTGTAAAAGCAGCAGTAATAGATCGTACAGCTACTACAGCGTAGATAAGAGAGCTTGTGACCACAGACGTGTCAACACGAACCGTTGCGAACCGGTTATTAGCAGTGGGATTATGGGCACACGTACCTCTAGCCTGTCTTCCACTCACGCCGCAGCATCGATACAAGTTAGTTTCGTGCACGTACACCCTGCACTACGCACAGAGAGAGATGTATACAAAGCAGAAAAGTTATACCATTATTTAGCAAATTTTTGAATGTCAATATGTTCAAAGTGCCACTTTAACTTCCTTGTTGCGTCACGCTGGTTTGATAGTAACGAACTTAAGTGCTCTCTTTTATAAACTGTAAGACGGATTCCTTGTTATAGAATGTATATGTGTGCCTGGAGACCTCCAAGGCCTTACAGGAGCACCTGAGTTCCTTACCATCAAAACAGTGTGTCGCAACGAGGAAGTAGTTTGTCCTACATTGACACAATAAACATACGAACACTCCAAAAATGTGCAAAAGAATGGTGTAACAGTCACCTTTATGTCTCTCTCTCTCTCTCTCTCTCTCTCTCTGTGTGTGTGTGTGTTTGAGTGTGTGTGTGTGTGTGTGTGTGTGTGTGTGTGTGTGTGTGTGTGTACTTAGCAAACAGTGTAAGTGAACAAAATTAATTACTGAAACAATGGGAATAACGTAACGAGTGATTAACTGTGAAATGACATTGTTCTTTATGTATAGTATACCTGTATAACTGTGGCCCTGAACTATTCTTGCACTTATCTCGGTAAAGTAAAAATTTTCTCTCGGAAGTGGAGCACAGCAATAATTTATCAGGGAGGTGCACTTAACAGGAGCTGTTACGACATCAAAAGCTTGAATCAGACGTTCGCCATCTTAGTTGCCCCAAAACATGCCCTTCATTTGTTTTGCTTGTTTAGAGTCCTGAACGTTATTTGATCAGAATGTCAGCCTGCGTCGTTCATGGGTGAACTCAACGTAGTATAAAGATTTTGTTGGAAAGTGCATCGTATTATGAATAAAATTCAGATTTTCCAGAAGAAGCAAATTAATATTGAATGGATAAAATAATAGCTACATGCGGTAATATTTTTCTTTGGTTGAAATACACCGCCAGAAAAAATTACTACACCTTTTAAAGGTTTCCTATTCACTCAAGATTTATTATTGCAACAGTGCATTTGGAGCACATGAAATGATTTTATTTTCTGATTAACAGCACAAGCCGTTCTGAGCTACCAGATATCGACCCATGCAGAAATATCCATATTAGGCAACAATGCAGACGCTGACTCTGGCATCCAGTCGTTTGTACAGTAGGCGAATACAGTCCTGGGACACGTCGCTCTTCACGAGTTGTTGGTTGATGAGTCGCACGAGTCACTTCTCGTCACATCGCATCCCACAAACGCTCGCTTGGAAACTAGTCCGGAGATGCACTGGCCAGGAAAGTTGCTGCATGTCCTGCAGAGTACGTTGAGTTTCACGGGTAGTATGTGGGCGAGCATGATCCTTTGGAACCACATATCGCCCATTTGTTGCAAGAACAGTAAAATGCCGCCCGGGGTGGCAGAGCGGTTCTAGGCGCTACAGTCTGGAACCGCGTGACCGCTACGGTCGCAGGTTCGAATCCTGCCTCGGGCATGGATGTGTGTGATGTCCGTAGGTTAGTTAGGTTTGAGTAGTTCTAAGCTCTAGGGGACTGATGACCTCAGAAGTTAAGTCCCATAGTGCTCACAGCCATTTGAACGATTTGAACAGTAAAATAAAATGGAAAACAACATTCTGCATGTACCGAGCGTGGGTTAGTGTCCCCTCCAGAAACACCAAAGTTGAACAAGAGTTGAAGCTTCTCGCACCCCAGACCATAAGGCCTGGGATGGTGCCAATGTGTCTTGGAAGCATGCACTCTACGAGGCAGCACTCACTAGGTATACATCGTACGCGCATTTGCGTGCAGGCAGAATCTGCTTTCATCGCTGAACACCACGTCTGCGCCATTCCATCTTCTTAGTGATCCTCTGACGACCCCAGTAGAGCCATGCACGCCAGTTCTGTGGCGTGAGTGAAATACGGGATAGAGCTGTGAGTGCCTGTAGTCTCACTGCTAATAACCTGCTCGCAACACTTCGTTTTGAGACCTCTGGCTTCACAAGTCCTCTTATCCGTGCTATGGTAGCTGTACGATCTGCTAATACTTCTTCTTCTTTCCTGGCTCTACAGCTCATGATGAGCCTTGGCCTCTTCTACAATTTCCTTCGATTTCTCTCGGTCCTTTGCCAATAGTATCCAGTTTTTATAGCCCATCTTCCTAAGATCTTCGATTACTCCATGTTCCTATCTGGCTCTTGGTCGACCACGTCCTCTCTGCCCTCCTGGCTTTCCTTGTAATATTCTTTTTGGTACTTCTGTATCATTCATGCGAACCACATGTCCCGCCCACCTCAGTCTGGATGATTTCACTACCCTTCTGATGGGTTGGTCTTTGTATATGGTATAGAACTCATGGTTGTATCTCCTCCTCCACCTTCCTCTTTCACAGATTGGGCCGATAATTCATCTAAGTACCTTTCTTTCAAATGCATCCAGTGTTTTAATATCTTTCGCTGTTAATGTCCAGGCTTCAGAGGCATATGTAAGCACTGGTCGTATAAGTGATTTATACATAGTTAATTTCGTGGTACGAGTTAGAAGCCTTGAGGATAGAAGTCTTGTTAGGGCAAAATAGGTTCTGTTGGCCAGTATTAATCTCTGCTTAATTTCAATGGAGGTATCATTTAGATGTGTACCTGTGAGCCCAGATTCTTGAAATGTTCAACTCTCTCAAATGTAGAATTGCCCATTGTTATTACATTTGGCATATTTTCTCTATGTGCTTTTCCAAATGCCATATATTTTGTTTTTTGTTCATTAATAATTAACCACATGTTCCTACTGGCCTTTTCAAGAGCTGTAAATGTCTCTTCCATTGCTTTTTGGGTTCTTGCTATTATATTTATGTCATCTACGTAGGCCAGTATCTGCACCGATTTATAGAAGATCGTTCCTCTGTTCAGAAGGTTTGCGTTTCTCATCACCTTCTCCAGGGCGGCATTAAAGAGAAGGCATGCCAATGCATCCCCTTGTCGCACTCCATTTTTAATACTCAATGTGTTGGACATCATTCCTACTATTTTAGACTACCTTGTGTTTCTCTCATTGTCATTCTCACCAGCCTTACCAACTTCCTAGAGATACCCAGTTCATCTAGAGCTTGATATAACTGCTCTCTATTTATGCTATCATAAGCTGCTTTGAAATCTATGAAGAGGTGATGCGTGCCAATGATCTGCTAATACTGCCCTTACAATACGACGATCCTGGCGGACCTATGTTCTTCTTGGACGTCCAGAACCTCATCTGCCAGTGTGAGAATGTTCATGTGACCACTGATACTAGCATCGTTGCACAACGGACACAGTACGTCGAACTTGTGTAGTAACTCTCCAGTAGGACCATCCCTCCACTCTGAAGGCCACAATTTGACCACTTTCAAACTCGTTCAGTTACCTGTATGAGGCATGAGTGCATCCCTGTGCCATGGCTGTGAACACTCCCTATTACAGGGCAGGCACAGATGGCTGTCTGGTAGCTACGCCACTGCGCACTGGTGGAAGACGTTGAAACCATTATCTGTACACCCTCAGGTGTCATATGCCGTCATAGGGTCAAAGTCGACGCCCTCTTTCCATGTGTACTAATTTTCTTCTGATAATCGACAGAGATTGCTTTCTTAATCACCGATTTTCTGGATTTCAAACGTTCGCAACGTTTAATCTTGTAAAACCTATCTGCTTTACTCTTATGTAGTTCAGTTTAAGTCGTTATATGTTATTTATGCTTATTCGATTTGTATCTGAGTTGCATCTTTCTCGTTGTGCATCTGTAATTCAAGTTTAGAACAGTCGGCTCTAAATTTGTTACACACGGAACATGTGTCAGTTCTGGGGTACCCAAAACTTATATTGTAGTTGTAAGTGGGCTGCTTCTGTGTTGGCAGCGCTGTGTAGCGCTTTGCATTGGATCTCTGACGGCGCTTTCTTTGTAAGAGACTCTGTGGCTGGTTGGACTCGCCAGTAGTGTTGAGCAGTTGGAATTTAGTCGCCAGCAGTGATGGAAGTACTGTTGGGCAGTTGGAGGTGAACAGCCAGCAGTGATGGATGTTAGATGTGAGAAGTTAGCATTGATGGAATGTAGAGGTCTGAAGTGTTAGCGTAGGCTAACGATCTGGAAGTATCCGACTTGGAGATTGAAAATCGTTCATGATTATATATCTTTGTACTGGATGTCAATGACGATTTATATTCTTGTTTGAACTGGATGTCACATTATTAAGGGAAAAAATACATTATTTGGTTTGCAACATTAGTGGAACATGTTTTCAAAAATGACTTCACCTTTTTTGCTATTATTGGTCACACTTTGAATGACGCTTTATAGTTAAGATTTCAAAGCGAGATGTGTAAAGTACAATGATATTGACGCTGTGACAGTCTAATACAACTCAGTTTTGGGTGGTGGTATACCTCTTCACTCCTTTCACTATTTTGACATCTACATGTCATGATGGCTTGCCTTGTTTACTTCTTTTCACATTCTACACATTTGTCGGGTAACAAAGAAATCGTAGGTCAGTTTTTGTAAACGTGAACATTAAACGTACTGTGCATATGATTTTAAAGTTATAAATGTAAGGAGTAGGCTAAGAATCAGTATCAGTAAGCAAACAGCCATTGTTTTCGAAGTTCTAGCTTCGTCAACTATCGACGCAAATTCAGTAAAAGAAGATTTAAATGGATAACGAAAGTATCCTTTTCAGATCACTTGCTTCTCTTCTTGGTTATTTTACACTTATAAACAAAGTTACATTTACGAGGGCAATGCGTAGTGTTACTGAATAAAATACGCGTTTAAGACCATAAAAACGTTTCAAAAGGTTTTCCTGCCACTACATTATTAGCATAAGCACTATAACATTTACTATTTGAAATATCCGTCGCATGCGCACGACAGAGATTACGAACAAAAGGCAACCACAAACTGTCTCGTGTAAACAAGAGACTACTGATGTTTTGGAGCATCTAACATGGCGGCACTGGTTTCAAAACAACGTGTAGAGTACTGTAAGTCTGTAACTTCACGTCCCCTTATTTTTATCTCCGTGTCAACAACAAACAGTCACAAACATATCTTTGAATAAAAGGACAGCAACAAACACCGTAACTAAAAAATTCACCGCTATTTGCAGAGAGAGATCAGCAGTTTCGAAACTCAAGTTGTTGATATTACAGTAAATATAGCGGAGTAATCCAGGAGTTCACACGTCACTGATATCACATCTTTAAGAGCAATAAGAAACGAAAAACGCAATGACAATGGATATTAGTTCCCATAACCTGTCATGCAGAAAATAAATTAAGGAAAATTGTAACTAGCAGCAGCAAATGTTACTTTATAACAAACAAATCTACTGTTTTTACAGAAACACACTTTCATTAAACTTTTTAATGAATAATATAAAAAAATCAGTTTTTCTGAATTTTTGGACACAATAGTTTTAATTGTTTGTGCTACACCTCAACTGCAGTCCCTTCAACAAGTCTCGATTGTCAGCAGACCTCCAGCACCGTTCTACAAGTTTTCGTTGATGTAACTTCCCTGTACACAGCATCTTCTACCGCAAACAGCCTTACGGAGCTTTCAAAGCTATCATCTAGGTCATCTACATAAATCTTGCACAGTAATGGCCGTATAACGCTCCCTTGTACGCCCAGTTACTTTCACATCTTAAGATTCATCCAGTTAAATACGGCTTGCTGACTTCTAGGAAGTTTTCAACCGAATTGTAAAACTGGTTTGACGTTCTTGTTTTCTTCATTAGGCGAAAGTGTGGGCCTGTATGAACACCCTCCGGAAGTCAGGACATTAGTCTAGACATAAGCATGTATTACTTCCTCGATGATACTGAACTGATGCTTGAGAACTGTGGATAGTTGTTACTCGTCATGGATGAACACAGTTCCCTGACTCTGCAGAAATCTTGCGGAGAGCATACAGCGAAATATTCTCAACGTTATCAAGGTGAAATAGATCGCCGCTCACCACTAGACAGGTGTCAGTTGATCGTTCACGTACGATACAAGTGTGGACACGTTTCTTGTCCTACATATAGTAATTAAATGCTTGTTGGAAAATTATCTCTAGTAATTTGGCAGTACAAATTAATAAAATGTAATAAGTAGCAAGTACGTCAGTGATACAGATCGAACATGCTAATGAAGATTTATATTTGAAATAGATGGCGAAAAGGCCAGATTGAGTGGATTGAAAGCGAGTCCAGAGCATGCGGTGGTTTCTAGTCTACAGAAAATAAATATTCTCAATAACAATTCTAAACTGTGAAGAAGATAATTAAATCATCTGATGACGATGCATGAAATTGCGTTGCAAAATAAACCATTATACATCCAGAAATTATTAAAAGAAAATATCTGAATATAAAAGTAGAACAATAAAATTAGAAAATGAAAATAGCTCTGAAAATAGTAATTGATCTATGTGTTGTTGAAGCATACTGAAAAATTTACGCCGACTTAAAAGTGTGGCCTCTTATATGCTATTACGCTGTAAAACTTTGCTCAACACAATCAGCAAATACAAGGTATATCTAAATAATATATACCGTCTTTGAAACGAATCTCTCTTCAATTAAATTATAAATCATTTTTGTGAGTGTTATTTCATAAGGGAGCGAAAAACTAAGCAACACATCCGTTTGGCCGGCCGTGGTGGCCGAGCGGTTCTAGGCGCTACAGTCTGGAACCGCGCTACCGCTATGGTCGCAGGTTCGAATCCTGCCTCGGGCATGGATGTATGTGATGTCCTTAGGTTAGTTAGGTTTAAGTAGTTCTAAGTTCTAGGGGACTGATGACCTCATAAATTAAGTCCCATAGTGCTCAGAGCCATTTGAACCATTTTTGAACATCCATTTGGTGAGGACTGTGGTGGTTGCTGAAGTGTTACTGGACTGCAGAGAATGTTAGTGATATTCGACGATATTGGACAGTTGAATTTGCAACACCGCCATTTTCACGGTCAGTAGTTACAATAATCCGAGATAAGCTTGAAGACGGTATAACCATTACTGATGTGAAAAAGGGACGTAGCGGAAGAAGTGAAACGTTCAGCAAACAACGAAAGTGTTCATGACCTGACTCAGACGTACACGCATTCCCCGAGAAAGTCTTTGAGACAATGCTCTTGAGAGACTGAGATCAGCGAAACTAGTTTCCACATAATTTTGCGGACTAGAAATGAAAACCTTCAATTCCGACCATTCTCCATGCTCTGAACGAAGATAACACTGTGCGGCTGGTCCCGGCGGAGGTTCGAGTCCTCCCTCGGGCATGGGTGTGTGTGTTTGTCCTTACGATAATTTAGGTTAAGTAGTGTGTAAGCTTAGGGACTGATGACCTTAGCAGTTAAGTCCCATAAGATTCCACACACATTCGAACATTCGAAGATAACACCGAGAGAGGAATTAAATTTGCTGAGCGGTTCATTAACATGTGTGAAGAAATTCTTTTGTCAACTGAGGCGACCTTTAAATTTAACAGAGCAATTAGTCACCATAACTGTGTGTGCTGGGCCAACGAAAAACCATATGTAATCGAAAAAAGGTATGTTAATCGAAGGAGCATCTGATATGGTCTGTCGTCTAGAGGTTTAATCGGGCTATGCTTCCTTTGAAAAGACCACCACAGGTGACTCATATCTCCATATCTTATCGTCGTTTTTGACAACGAATATTATTACTTTCAACAGCGTAAGGGGACACCTCAGTTTGAACTTGATGTGGGGGAATTTCTCAATCGCACATTCTCTTCATGATGGATCGGACGAAGCGGAAGTTCTGTGGAGTATCCAAGTTGATCACTGGATTAATGCCTTTGGAGTTCAGTATTTGGAGTTCTGTCCTGAATACATCATACGTCGCAAAGCCACAAACACTAGATGATGTAAGAGAGAGCACTGACGAATCCTGTAAACTCCACAAGAACAATACAACTGGTTAAGTCGATCTGTTCTATGTCGTTTTCAACGACGCACTGAGGCAGAAGGTAGTTATGTTAAGCATATAGCACCTGGATTCCTCTACTATATGGTTTGTTTCTATCTCTAATGGCTCAGTGGCTTTTTTTGACCTTCAATTTCATCCAATTTAGTTTCAGGTGCAAATTTATTTGCTGTGCTCTTCAGAACCATTTTCAAACTTCACAACAGCTGTAACGTAGTAAATACCACAGCAACATGTATTTGATTTTATGCATCATTGTATCTGTTACTTTGTATAATTTTAATGGTAATTTTGAAATCCGACATACAGAGACATTCATCGGTTGCCGCAAACTTCTAAATATGACAGCTTTCGTAACAGAGTTATCTTGTAACATTCGTTCAATGTTTCCTTTCTTTATACGAATGAGGAAAGTGAAACTGAATGTCCAGAGGAAAATGCCTACGTTGATAAAGAGAGCCTTTTGTGCAATAGTTGAAAATTTGTTTTCCGTTGGTTTATGCCTGGCTTGTTTGTTGGGCGGTGGAGTTTCGTGAACAGAGAAAGTTTAAATAGTTAACAATGGAAGAATAATTCTAATTGGTTACATAGTATTTTGTTAGGTCTCAAGAAAAAACATGGAAGCGAGTACAACTGATTAACGTACAAAAGTTTGCATTGAAAGTAAGCCACCGAGAATAACGAGAATATTAATGCTGGACCGACGTCTTTGGCATAAATGGTGCAAATTTTCGACTTGGTAGCTGTCTAATGTAAGAGCAGAAGTCATATGTTTCAGAATTACTGTTTCCTTTTTACAGGTAACCTTGAGGCGACTGATAATGAGATGCGAAGCTCGCGTATGTTCTGCAGTAATGTCTTTGCGAATCAAATAATTGAATTTCCTGTCTCGTATTACCTCTAGTAGCGCTCCCACTATTGCAAATAACTTATTATGTAGACCTATGAACAGTTGAAGAGCCTGGAATAATTTTTGAAATAATTTAGATCATGCGTGTCCAACCCCGGGCCGCATGCTGTAGCGGCTCAAGAAGTGTGCATCTATCATACGATTATTAAAAAAATTCATAAAATTCCGTTTCTGTAAAGTTACGACGAACTGAATATTTTCAGTTTGAAACTTCAGCCACAGAAATCCATTCTTTCATCGGTCCATCCCCTTTTTATTTATTTATTTATTTATTTTTCTGCATTTAGTGTTAAGTATATTACGTGCGGCCCAAAAATACTCGTCTTCCTGTTGTCTTCCCATGTGGCCCAGGTAAGCTTAAATTTTGTGAACCACTGATTTAGATAAATTGACGAAATCAGTCTGCGCCGTAATGAGTCCTGAGCTGCAGAGATCGTAAAAATATTACATTTCATCATCTGAGTGTTAACGCAAGATAAGACCAAGAAACATTCGTCTTCTACCATGCCACAACACGGAATGTCAACGATTGTGTTAATTAACTGACAGCTCAAGCCTTATGTGTAAAAGTGTAAGTTAACGCCAGTTTAAGACTGCTGCTTCATTTCTCGCAGTCGGTAAGATAACTTACTATAACTTGAATACAGCAAACTTTGAACAATCCAATCAAGTATGATATGGACCTTTGTTATAGGAAGAGGAGGATAAGGATGAAATGAATCGAATGTAGACTCTCCCGTTATAGGGAGAGGAGGATAAGGATGAAACGAATCGAATGTAGATTCTCCCTAAGTGTTCTCTACCATATTCACACACTCTTAATATGCATACATAGTTTTGTGAGTGAAACATTTATATCAAGAGAAGCGAGCACACGATACTGGGTTGAAGGGTGAATCCAGAACTGTCCCGCCCCACAAAAACACAGTAACTCCTGGCCCGCCCCCACATGCCCCACGGGAATACCACTTCTGGAAAAAATATTATTGTGCAGGAAAATCCTAGCCATGACCGACGAGATCGCCTCCAGAGCGATTTTTCACTTTGCAAGGGAGTGCCCACTGTTTTGAAACTATCTAGGAGTTTGGAAGCTTGTCGATTGGTAGTGGCAGAAGTACAAGGGTGGTTTGACAAGTCTGGTAAAAAAGCATGAAAAATGTTTCTTTCATGAACAACTCACCTTACTTCTCGACATAGACTCCTTTGAGGGATACACTTCTGGTTCAGGGATCCTCAAACATTTTCATCCCATCGGAAAAATAGGTTCTGTCAAACTCTGCAAAATACTCACTGACTGCAACTACCACTTTCTCATTTGATGAAAATTTCTTTCCTATAAGCCAAAGTTTCAAGTCTGGGAAAAGGAAGGAGTCATCTGAGGCTAAGTCTGGTGAATAAGCTGCATGAGGAACGAATTCATAGCCCAATTCGTGCAGTTCCGTCATTGTTACCGCTGATGTGTACAATGGTACATTATCCTCGTGAAAGAGCATTTTTCTGCATGCCAACATTGGTCTTTTTTCAGCCTACGGAAGTTTCAAGCGATCTGACAATGAAGCATAATGGAATCCAGTTATGGTCTTCCTTTTTCCAAGTAATCTATGAGGATTATTCCTTGGGAATTTTTATTCGGTGATTACAATATCATGGATCTGGTCAATGGTTTCCCTTGTGGAATGACCTCAATTGGATGGCCGGAGTGAGCTTCATCTTCAGTAACAGTGCCATGTCCACGCGAACTTCATCCACTTCTGTTCTGATTTGTGCAGCAGTCCGAACCTTCAAACGAAAATGTTTAATAAGAGCACGAAATTCGGTTTGCTGCATTTTCAATCGCAGTCGCCACGTTGACCAAATCAAACGGCTCTCAACAGTGAACTGTATGCTGTACACAGTTGTGATTCTTTATACCGTTCTTGAAATAATCGCGCTTACTAACCATTAAGGTACAAAAAAAAAAAATGTTCCATTCTTCCACTGAAATTTCCCAGATGTAACAAACCACCCTAGTAAAGGTGTGAAGGCGAGCTATGAATCATGGCTGGATAGTAGGTAAGGCATTTTCCCGCGAAAGGCGAAGGTTTCGGATTTGATTCCCAGTCTAGCACTCGGTTTTAGACTGTCAGAAGGTTTTCAAAGCTTTAAAATTTGTTCCCACCACTATGCTACAATCAAGGTATTCGGGAAATTTCCCTTCATTGGGGGACAGGTCCTGGAACTGTAAATTTCATTCCAAATGTTCCGACTGAGACTCCCTTTACCGCACTACTATCTAGTCTGGTATTTGGATGAGAAAAGAAACTGTGCTGTTCGGTGGGTCGAATCTCTACCAACCCACTCTGTTCTCGGAGTGGAGTATTTCGTTAATAATTGTACCAAGTGCTCAGTCACAAATGCGAACAAGATTATAATACATATAACTGCTGTTTAACACAGGGCCAGCGAAGATTCATGTAATTTAAATGACAAACGAGTACTAAGAATTTTGTTTGTAAATGCATTTATCGAATTAACTTTTGATCGGTTTTATATATGTTTTAAGAGTAGGTGGTTCCAATGTCAGGAGCAGTCGAAATCCTGCGACAGTGTTTTCCCTGTTTATATTGTGTTATTGACTGAACGGTAGCAGAGATATTCTGGAGACCAAATGGGAAATGAGTGACAAAAAGGTTTGTACTCTTAGAATTCGCGAAAAAAGTGTTATGGTTCCGGTTTTTAAAGAGACAGCATTAACGTTATGCATAGTTAACGATCTGAAATTCTTTAATAAATTTTACTTCTGAATAATTTTGTATCTTACTGTATTACTGCATGTCATCTAATCATTTTCCGTGTACTTTGTCGCGTTCGACACTCTTAAGTTTCATTTTGACTACTTTTTATGTATATACATTCCTCATTTGTAGTAGCTTAATGAAGTAATTTTTTCCTGAAACGGCTCCTATGTAACCTCAATTTGACACTTCCTTCAGCAGGATACCGAAAGTTGCAGTTACCTGGTACGTTACACAATCAGATACTGGGGATACTTATCCTGTTTCTAGTTGCTGAAAATATTGAAATATGCTCTATTATGGTGGCTTAATACAAGGTATCAGCATTTGTTGACTTTCTTTATCAAAACCATAGCTCTCGTGTAGATTGTATGACTCGTTCATATTGCCTAAAATGTTCAAATATTCAAAGTATTGTAACATTTACTTGAGTCTTTCTTCATAGCAATAGTTTGAGTTGCCGCGCGGGATTATCCGAGCGGTCTGGGGCGCTGCATTCATGGACCGTGCGGCTCGTCCCGGCGGAGGTTCGAGTCCTCCCTCGGGCATAGGTGTGTGTGTTTGTCCTTAGGATAATTTAGGGTAAGTAGTGTGTAAGATTAGGGACTAATGATCTTAGCAGTTAAGTCTCATAAGATTTCACACACATTTGAACATTTTGAATAATTTGAGTTCGTTGAGTAATAGGTCTTCCGCTACCAACAAATGACTGATTCCACTGTCAGACCATCACACTGCTGGCAAATGTTGTTTAAGAAAGATGAAATTTTAGAATATTTGAGTCCTGAGACTTTTTTCTGGGTGAATGTTTTTTTTACATTTTCTTTAACCTTATTAACTAATCAGACATTCTGGAGCTTATTGGGAACAATTTTAGGATATTTATCTATAAGCGAGGATGTTGGACATCATTTTTTATGTTTTTTTCGATTGGAGCCTAATTAGAATGATATTCTGACACAATATAGGAAATTAGATACAGAATGTAATTAGGTTATGCAGTTCACAAAGATTCCATCTCACTAACACAGCGTTTCGAACGAGTATAACGGAGTAAGAGTGTGATTAAAAAAGCAGTTCGCTTATGTATCAAATCACAGAAGTAGCTAAGGTTCCTGTTATCAGTTAAATGCATTTGATTTAACAGAACTGGATATTTTTCAAATAATGCTTACAGTAACATAATTCTTTTAAATGTTTACACTGAGACTTTTAGCAAAAATAAACGATAAACACCCTGTCCACGATAGTCACATAAAGATTGTGTGGTATTTTACTTTTGTTGCAATTTTTTCTTCCACAGTAGGCAAATCTGAACTGTGCCAACAGTACAGTTTTCCTAAGAATTTCACTGCAAACACTGCTCTACATTAATTTCAAAAGTTTTCATTTGTCTTTAGGAAGACTACATTGTTCCACTCCAGAAAAAAGAAGTAATATTTTTGCGGACAAAAGTATAAACTGTCAGTCAAAACAGAACAACTCTTGCACCTTTCGGTTTTGTAAGTAGTTAAAAAAGTTATTTTGGTATTTTGAACTATGGTCTGGAGAAGTTTTAATTAGGTACATCAACCGGACGAATTTAATTGGTGACGTGTTTAGTGTCTCTCTAAATAGACGGATTAAGATATCGCCGTTTCAATAATTCTATTTTGATTAAAGAGTTGGGGGTCTCTTTTTTGTGTTGTCTTCTAATTACAGTACAGTTTCCTTTTTCTGCACAGTTTCCTTTTTCTGCCGATGGTGTGACGAATTGTCTTAATGTTTTCAGGTGGGATGACATCATCGTCAGTAATGTGTTTTCTTTCTTCAATGACGCAGCAGTTATATGAGCTGCAATAGCACATTCAACTTTTTGCGTTTCCAAATATGGGTACATTTACTGTATCTATTAGCAACTGTCTAGTTCTTATTGCCTCCGATAACAACTCACAACACAAAAATTGTCGCGGTATGATGCGAGCTACACAAATTTCCCATAAAGCGATGTGATTGTAGACTCCACTTATAAAAAAAAGAATTTTACTTCTGCAATCCGTATTGTTCCCATTATACCTTGACCAGATTTGTCACCATAACCCAAAATGTAGTTTCCTCAAGAAAAAGAAAAAAGTGGTAATTACGTCTCTACTGAATTCATTTATTAGTGATATACAGCAGTCTTGTGAAAATGAATCAAAACCTCTGACAGTCGTGTCTAGTCTGCCACTTGTCAACCTCTTGAGTCCAAATCAGGAGCTGTCAGCTCCAGTAGCAACTTTATGAATGCACCAGGCGCACTCAGTGGCATCAGATCTAGAAAAAGACTGTGAGATTTAATGGTTTCCTGACATTGAGGTCAGTTGAAAGGAAGCATAACTGAGCGAGACAACATTCTCGGAATTCACACAATATGGTTTAAGACAACGACCATCAATTTCTGACAACGATTGTGAAAAATGTGTATCACCCAAGGATTATGAGTTCACTTAGATTTTAGTAAAGACTTTTATTCATATTTCCTTCTATTCGTAAATCTGCTGCCATGGTGCATTTCCAGGTCTTTCTTCTCTCCTATACTTTCTTCTGCCTGTTATACAGTAAGTTATATTCCAATCCTAAAACTTCTCTTCAACAGCTCTGTCTAGTGTTTTTAATGTGTATCCTACGAGTAGGATGTCTTCTTTAGTTCTATTAATACGTGGCTTTATTCAGCAGTCATTCATAGGGCGCTATTTAAAATGATCTGCCATTAAATATTCACCAAAGACAACAGATTGTGAGCTAACAGAATTGTTGCATGATTTATTTGCTACCGTTCCATGTTTCGGACAAAAGCTTCACCCTTCACGGCATTGGAAATTATTGGAGACGAAGGAGGGTAGGTTTCACACTACCATCGAATCTTCTAATACTTCTTTCTTCTGGAGTTGTTATTACATTTGCTTAGTTTCTAAAGTCGGAAAAATGCACCATAGTTTTCTGATTTCGTGTTATGACGTCTTCTTCTGATTTAAATTTTTTTATAGCTTCAATTGTTCTACAGCGTTTTTCAGCAACGATGCTATCTCTCAGTTCCTTAGCTTGGACAGTGTTGATCTTTAACTCGACAGCAATTGATTTACTCTGTAACACAGTGGAGTGCAAAACTTAATGACGAGTGTAGCCTTCACTAGATGTAGAAAGAGCTGCTACAGTATACTATAGAAGGTATCTGACGGACATACACAATGAGACGAACTGAAACGACACTTTTATTCAAAGACCATGTTTACAGCCGGCCGGGCTGGCCGAGTGGTTCTAGGTGCTACAGTCTGGAACCACGGGGCCGCTACGGTCGCAGGTTCGAATCCTACCTCTGGCATGGATGTGCGTGATGTCCTTAGGTTAGTTAGGTTTAAGTAGTTCTAAGTTCTAGGGGACTGATGACCTCAGAAGTTAAGTCCCATAGTGGTCAGAGCCATTTGAATTTGAACTATAATTACAATAAAGTCACCGCCATTTATGATGGTCCCCTGGACATTAAAAAAGGCGTGACATGGTCCTCAATAGGGTGTGGGACCACCATGACCGACGACACATGCTCTGTAACGTGCGCAAATGCTGGCCACAAGGTTGGTAAGGAGTTTTTGTGATAGGGCCTTACATTCCTCCATCAGCACAGTTGAACGCTGTTGGCGTGTGCGTGCTACAGTACACCTCCCAAGCGCATCTTAACACGTACTCAATGGCAAACGTGCAGGCCAGCGCATTCGCCGAATGTCCTCTCGTTACAGGAGCTCCTCCATTTGTGGTGTTCGATGGCGGTCGTGCATTACCATCCACAAAAATGAAGTCAGAGCTGAATACACCCGTCAAAAGAACAAATGCCTAAGGAGTAGAGAGTGGCAATGCCGTTGACAGGTGAGTGTATCCATTGCTGGACGGACCCTCTTATGGCGACAGGCGGTAGGATGTAATGACCCCAGGAACATTGCCGCTCATGATGTCGTCCAGATGTTGTGCTGTGGGATGGCATGATGTTGCATGTGCGTTCTGGCCTCCAAATCCTTGTACACGGTACTCTCATCCGTCAACGTTATTGTGACACGAAATTGCAGTGCCTGTGTTGTGAAGAAGTACTATGCAATGTTCCTTCCGACATGCATGCAGTTTCGAGTTTACTCTCCAATACTGGGCCAGCGACTAACAAACACACTACTGGCCATTAAAATTGCTACACCAAGAAGAAATGCAGATGATAAACGAGTATTCCTTGGACAAATATATTATACTAGAACTGACAAGTGATTACATTTTCACGCAGTTTGGCTGCATACATCCTGAGAAATCAGTACCCTGAACAACCACCTCTGGCCGTAATAACGGCCTTGATACGCCTGGGCATTGAGTCAAACAGAGCTTGGATAGTGCGTACAGGTACAGCTGCCCATGCAGCTTCAACACTATACCACAGTTCATCAAGAGTAGTGACTGGCGTATTGTGATGAGCCAGTTGCTCGGCCACCATTGACCAGACGTTTTCAATTGATGAGAGATGTGGAGAATGTGCTGACCAGGGCAGCAGTCGAACATTTTCTGTATCCAGAAAGCCCCTTACGGGACCTGGAACATGCGGTCGTGCATTATCCTGCTGAAATGTAGGGTTTCGCAGGGATCGAATGAAGGGTGGAGCCACGGGTCGTAACACATCTAAAATGTAACGTCCACTGTTCAAAGTGCCGTCAATGCGAACAAGAGGTGACCGAGACGTGTAACCAATGGCACCCCATACCATCACGCCGGATGTTACTCCAGTATGACGATGACGAATACACGCTTCCATTGGGCGTTCACCGCGATGTCGCCAAACACGGATGCGACCATCATGATGCTGTAAGCAGAACTTGGATTCATCCGAAAAAATGACGTTTTGCATTCGTGCACCCAGATTCGTCGTTGAGTACGCCATCGCAGGCGCTCTTGTCTGTGATGCAGCGTCAAGGGTAACCGCAGCCATGGTCTCCGAGCTGATAATCCATGCTGCTGCAAACGTCGTCGAATTGTTCGTGCAGATGGTTGTTGTCTTGGAAACGTCCCGATCTGTTGGCTCAGCTATCGAGACGTGGCTGCACGATCCGTTACAGCCATGCGGATAAGATGCCTGTCATCTCGACTGCTAGTGATACGAGGCCGTTGGGGTCCAGCACGGCTTTCCGTATTACCCTCCTGAACCCACCGATTCCATATTCTGCTAACAGTCATTGGATCTCGACCACCGCAAGCAGCAATGTCACGATACGATAAACCGCAATCGCGATAGGCTACTATCCGACATTTATCAAAGTCGGAAACGTGATGGTACGCATTTCTCCTCCTTACACGAGGCATCACAACAACGTTTCACCAGGCAACGCCGGTCAACTGCTGTTTGTGTATGAGAAATCGGTTGGAAACGTTCCTCATGTCAGCACGTTGTAGGTGTCGCCACCGGCGCGAATCTTGTGTGAATGCTCTGAAAAGCTAATCATTTGCGTATCACAGCATCTTCTTCCTGACAGTTAAATGTCGCATTTGTAACACGTCATCTTCGTGGTGTAGCAGTTTTAAAAGCCAGTAGTTGTCATTGTCTAACCTGTACGGGAATAACATGAATGGGATGTACTAGAAGAGGTATGACACGACTTGTGGAAGTTTGGGTCTGTCAGTGAGTCGTGCTCGGATAGCCAAAGTGCTTAAGGTGGCAGCTCGCGTAAAGCGGGATATCCTGGTTCGAGCTCCGTACAGCACAAATTTTCACTGCCGCCATACAGTTGGCGGCGGTTCATATTCGAAACTATGAAGACATTTAATGTCTTATTGTGACGCTATGCTTCTTCCCCACGTGCGTCTTTTCAGTCCTGACTGCATTTTTACAGACAGCAGTGCGCGATCGCATTGAACAGCACAGGTGGAGGAGCTCTTGAGACGAGAGGTTCTTCCACGAAAGGACTGACTTGACCGTTCCTTCGACTCAAATCCCAATAGCACGTCCACATGCACTAACGATCATACAGCAGTTTTCAGCCCCACTAGTGGTGGAATGGAACGCCTACCACAAGAGCTCCTTATAAACCTTGTGACCGGTTTGCGAGCACTTTGCAGAGTATGCGTCGCCGTCCGTGGTGGCCACACACCCTATTGAGGACCATGTATCGTTTTATGTAATGTTGAAGGCATCCTCTCAGAGTATGCTGATAAAATAGCTCCATATTTAGCAATTATATACAACCACTCGCTCACCGAGCGATCCGTACCTAAAGACTGGAAAATTGCTCAAGTCACACCAATACCCAAAAAGTGAAGTAGGAGTAATTTGCTGAATTACAGGCCTATATCACTAACGTCGATTTGCAGTAGGGTTTTGGAACATACACCGTCTTCGAACATTATGAAGTACCTTGAAGAAAACGATTTATTGACAGATAGTTAGCACGGTTTCAGAAAATATCGTTCTTGTGAAACACAACTAGCTCTTTATATTCATGAAGTAATAAGTGCTATCGACAGGGGATGTCAAATTGATTTAATATATTTAGATTTCTATAAGACTTTAGACACCGTTCCTCATAAGCGTCTTTTAACCAAACTGCGTGCCTACGGAGTATCGCCTCAGTTATGCGACTGGATTCGTGATTTCCAGTCAGAAAGATCACAGTTCGTAGTAATAGACGGAAAGTCATCGAGTAAAACAGAAGTAATATCCGGCGTTCCCCAAGGCAGTGTTATAGGCACTCTATTGTTCCTGATCTATATGACATACGAGACAATCTGAGTAGCCGTCTTAGACTGTTTGCAGATGATGCTGTCATTTACCGTCTTGTAAAGTCATCAGATGATCAAAGCGACTTGAAAAATGATTTAGATAACATATCTGTATGGTGCGAAAAGTGCCAGTTGACCCTGAATAAGGAAAAGTGTGAAGTTATTCATGTTGTTGTTGTTGTTGTTGTTGTCTTCAGTCCTGAGACTGGTTTGATGCAGCTCTCCATGCTACTCTATCCTGTGCAAGCTTCTTCATCTCCCAGTACGTACTGCAGCCTACATCCTTCTGAATCTGCTTAGTGCATTCATCTCTTGGTCTCCCTCTACAATTTTTACCCTGCACGCTGCCCTCCAATACTAAATTGGTGATCCCTTGGTGCCTCAGAACATGTCCTACCAACCGATCCCTTCTTCTTGTCAAGTTGTGCCTCAAACTCCTATTCTCCCCAATCCAATTCAGTACCTCCTCATTAGTTGTGTGTTCTACCCATCCAATCTTCAGCATTCTTCTGTAGCACCACACTTCGAAAGCTTCTCTTCTTTTCCAAACTATTTATCGTCCATGTTTCACTTCCATACATGGCTACACTCCATACAAATACTTTCAGAAACGACTACCTGACACTTAAATCTATACTCGATGTTTTCGGTTCTTCAGAAACGCTTTCCTTATAAGTACTAAAATAAATCCGCTAAATTTCGATTACGCGATAAGTCACACAAATCTGAAGGCTGTAAATTCAGCTAAATACTTAGGGATTACAATTACAAATAGCCTAAATTGGAACGATCACATAGATAATATTGCAGGTAGAGCAAACCAAAGACTGCGATCCATTGGCAGAACACTTAGAGGGTGCAACAGGTCTACCAAACAGACTGCTTACACTACGCTTGTCCGCCCTATTCTGGAGTATTGCTGTGCGGTGTGGAATGCGCATCGGGTAGGACTGAAGGATGACATCAGAAAAGTACAAAGAAGGGCAGCTCGTTTTGTATTATCGCGAAATAGGAGAGATAGTGTCACAGACATGATATGCGAATTGGAGTGGCAATCATTTAAAAAAAGGCGTTTTTCGTTGGGACGGAGTCTTCTCATGAAATTTCAATCACCAGTTTTCTCTTCCGATTGCGAAAACATTCTGTTGGCACTCACCTACATAGGGAGAAATGATCATCACGATAAAATAAGAGAAATCAGGGCTCGCACAGAACAATTTAAGTGCTCGTTTTTCCCGCGTGCCGTTCGAGAGTGAAACAATAGAGAGACAGCTTGAAGGTGGTTCATTGAACCCTCTGCCAGGCACTTTATTGTGAATAGCAGAGTAGTCACGTAGATGTAGATGTGTAGAGGTCATGAATCGCAGTGATCTCATTGTTAGTATGATCATTTCTTTTCTTCTCATTGCATGTTTCTTTGAGTTAGCTTCTGTAGCATACTGTAATAATTCTAGCCATGTATGGTATAAGTATAACCAAACTGAGTTACTTGGCAGCACATTATGTGGATATTTATTCATTCTTAAGCTTTGCCGATGCCTGATGTTAAGAGAGAACCCCCATCTGGTTCTAAATCTTGAACATCTTTAAGACCACTTTATATTTCGGTTGTTATCTCTCTTGAATTATATCACGAATGAGTCTAACGACAACAACAATAAAGTAGCACAGTTGACACCGCCTAACTGGACCTCTGAACTAGCTCTGTCGTTTCTGTTAGCTTTAAGTGAAAATCGTCATGTGAGTATTAACATACCAGAGTCTTATTTCGACTCAATTACTACAGTGAGGGGCTCGATTATGTGAAAAAAGTAACGGATACTGCACATAGTAAAGGAAAATAACCTGCTATTATGCGATTTAAATATTACTGGTGAACTAATTGATTACGCCATATCATATAATGGTCAGGCAAATGAAAACGAGACAGATGGTAAAAGTAAGTAAACTGTTGTTTATTTCAAAAGTAATCGCCATAATTGTGAATATATTCATGCCACTCTAAGGCAAGCTTGTCACTAGCTCCATGGGAAAATTTTTGCGGTTGTCCAGCCACATGTAGCCCAGGTTGTTTCGACTACGCTGCAGAAGTTTCGCTGGGAAGCCCTTACACATCCTCGATAAAGTCCCGATCTCTCCCCATGAGATTTCCATATTTTTGGAGCCCTGAAGAAAGACATTCGTGGCCGTCGATTTTCTTCAGACGAAGGAGTGGTTCTGTATGCAACCGAAAAAATTGTTGCATGAAGTCACTGACCATCTTCTCTTACAGTGGGATAAATGTATTAACACATGTTAATTAATTTTGAAATAATGAACAGTTTACTTACTTTTCTTACCTGTCGCTTTTTCATTTGTCTGTCTCTGATGCAAGTATGTGGGACTAATACTACGAAACAATATGAAATAGGATGAAGAGGTAACATTAGTACTAGTTAAGGTAGTGTTAATCAACGTGGTCCTGACCGTCCACTAGTGGGTGTTCCAACTTTCATAGGCCGTTGAGGTTTCGAAAAAATTTTCATCAGCTTTTCATAAAATTTTGACATGAAGTATTTGGTAAATAATAATTATTATATGCTGTAACTTCCTCTAACTCTACTTTACAAATTTTATAAATCACCATTGCTGGGGAACCAGTGAGAGGTTAGAAAATTGTTCTGTTAACAGAGATATAAAATTGGATGGTAGACACAAAAGGATGACTACCCTCTGAGTTAAGGTGAAGGGGATACAATTGGTTTGAAGGCTTCTGCGAAAGTGTAATGCATCTGTAACGGATATCACTTACAAGTAGTTTGTGCGATCGTTCTTAGAGTGCTGTTCCAGTGTTTTCGTCCTTATTGAGTAGGGATAGCGAGAGAAATGAAACGAATTCAGGGACACATTGATGGTATCGTAACAGATCTACACAGCCCATACGAAAGTGTAGCAGAATTTATTAGGGAACTTAAGGTGACTTACCAGTGAATGGCTGGAAAAACAGTAAGAATTTTCATAAAGTTTATGAGGGTCTAACTACATAATGTGAACTCTGAATACAAAGAAATTTTAGGACAATGAAAGTGTTTTAAGGATAAATCAGAAAAGCTTTGATATAAACTTCATTATATAAACATTTATGTCTGTCAGTAATTTAAAATTTTTCCTGCCAGTCCACATTTGAAGTATATAGACTTATTAACTACTTTTCTTAGATGCTTAAAACTTTGTGCACACATTTATGACTCTGTTATCTAAAATTTAGACTAAAATCAAATAATTTAAATCAATAGTTTTTCTACTATAAATACATAGATTAGACAATCAAACTTAAGGCAATTTTTATAAGTAATAAGGGTATATTTTTTCTCCTGGTGATAGTAAGCTGTTATCTGTAGTCTACTTTTCTCCAAGTGGTACCCTGAAATATCACAAAAAATTTCTGGTCTCTAGCTTAAATAGTTTTTTTGCATAAAATAAGCATGTCAGAAAATTTGATTCTTGGGAAATTCAGTTTAATGGTACATTTCATCTATTAGTGATCTCCGTTGGTTTAAAACCTTCCAGTTGCATAATATTCTTGGTTTGTGTGTTCCTCATCTTCTCCCTTCCTTTTCTTGCTCTTCTTTGCTATTCTAGCCTCTTTAGTTGCCTCAAGAACCCATTTTTTACCTTAAGCCTCTCTCAAGGAATCAATTGCTATAAGTGCTTGTCTCATATTGAAACCGAGAGTTAGTCCCAACAACTCTAAAACATCACATCTGCCAACTACCCCGTCATTAAAGGAAATAACTGCATCTAATACACCTAATCTAATGGTACTGAATCCAACAAATACAGTTTTAGGCAGGCATTCCCATATCACATGGTTGAAACATTCATTAAAATTTTGTGTCTTTCCATGTAAGCAGTGTGACAGTAGTTTAGTATCACTTAGGTCCCTGTACATGGGCTTATTTGCTTCCAGTACCTCAAATGGCAGGGAGTGATGGTGTGCGTAAGTCTCACCATTTGCGGTTGCTCTTTTGTATCCACGCCATGTGCCTACAACACTACTGTCGCAGAGAGCATCTTTAGAAGCTTTATGGGAAAAGGTAGCCCATACTGCTTTCTTCATGGCCTCAATGTTGTCTCGGTTCCTTCTTAAGGCTAAGCCATAATAGAGCTGCAGTTTGTCCACCTCATCCTTTTTGCCATCACTGAGCTTTTTCCCCTTCATTCTTTTATTAGCGTATGTAAACGTGTGCCCATCCTCTTTTGCACATGACCAACACACTAACTTTTCAATTTTTATAGTTCTTCCGTAATGTGTATTTTCCAACACATTTTCAAACCCCTTGGAGTCTCCATCTCCAAGGTACTTCACATACTGTACACCATAATTCTCTTCTGATATTTGAAATATTCTGAGAACTCCCTCTGATTCCATTCCACCGCTGTACCCAGAAAAATTCTGAACACAAACATGATCCTGGTTATTTCCTTGGCAACCATGGCAGTACTTTGTCATACATTCTGTGCCAGTCACCTTTCCATTTTATAGGGATGTTGCGGTGACAACACCATTCAATGATAGGTGACCACGCTTCTGCCATGTCCCATCAGAGGCTGCAGCTATATCAGTGTCACCTTCATTGCATAACACAGCTTCTTCCACTGCTTTCTTCGTTGACACAGCACTCACTTGACCAAGACTTTCAAGAAGTAACTGTGTGTACTTCTGAAACCTTGTAGGTTAGGGGAAATTCATGATAACACAAAATGTGTTCCCAGTATACCTCATTCCATATGCGAGTCTGATATTTGTATTATAAACTCTTCCTTTGCACAATCCGGAAGAATACCCAGTTTTAGTTACTCCATAGAAACCACAAAACACTTGTAACTTACTATTCACACATTTCCTGCCTTCGAAATCTTCGACTATTTTAATACCACCTTTTCCACAAAGCGCACACACAGCAGCATTCTTTAGAAGCGAACATAAAGCACTCAATTCAACAATTATGGAAACACATTCCATTACAGGGTTTTGATCATATTTTATAGAAATGTCACTCTGGGAACTCAAATATTTTAGCTTCTGTCTTGAGGCACTTGGCGGAGTCGGCATAACATCCAGTTGGTTTGTGGATGTAATTACAGTCTCTACTTTCCAACGAAGTAAACCGATTACCATAAAACTTACGTTTTCCCGTTCCAAAACACTTTTTTGGAGGCATAACTACTTCCGAGAATCACACAACACAATCAGCTCAACAACGTACAGAAGTTTGAACACAAACAACTCTCTAAAACCACAGATATACAAAGGAAAACAAAGGAGCATCGGAAAGCGTGTGTGCTAGCAGGGCTGCCAACTCAAAAAACGATCACGCAGTGTTTCTTTTCGAAGTGGCAAAATATACGCCATTTGACATCCGACCGCAGTAGAAACACGGCCGTTGTCGCATACCGACATATATTTAAATTTGTTTTTAAAGATGTTCCTGATGTCCGAATCGATTCATTTAACCACCATTTTGTTTTAAAAACTCTAAATATTGATTTAAGATGGAGAAAATTCGAATTTTTAAAGTAGATTCATTAGAAACTCAGAATCTTTGGAAGAAACGTGACCTAGTTCTCGCGAAAGCCCTAGGTATGCTTATAGTATCTGTGTTCGAGAAATAATGTGCGACTGTTCTTTTGATACCTCGCGCAGCAATCGTGAGGATAAGAGAGATTTGGATGCGTACAGAGGCATAAAGGCAGTAACTTTTCCATTAGTCAATACGCGAATAGGATGAGACAGAAAATTCAGAATAGTTGTACGAAGTATCCTCCACGGTATAATTTACAGTGGCTACTAGAGTATGTATGTAGAAAAATCAAATTCAGATACATAGCCTGTGGAATAGGATATCGGTCTGGCTGTAATGTTTCTCAGTTCATAGAAATTTTAATGATCGGAATTGCGTCCGCCACGTGATACGCAGGAGATGAAGCGTGGTTTGAAGTACAGGGGGCTGCTACACCTTGCACCAATGACGCACTGGAACGTTTCTTAGCTACGGCCGTATTCTCTTATTCCCGTGGTCCAAACCGACGCATCTCGCGCTATCGGCGCGTGACGATCGATTAGTGGTTCTAGGAACGTGTGTCCTCTGAGAAGTAACTGCTTACACCGAACCTGCTTGCGTCCAGTTCCAGAGTCTGACACGGGTCTATTCACGCCTTCCCACGCAAAGCCGTTACTCGCTTTACGGTGGTACACAATGACAGGCTACACTTTCACATTTGTCGAGCGTCCTTTTTTCCCTCCTTTCCACCCAGTTTCTTATTACAAATCTGTTCTACGGTTTATGTCACGAAGATGGACTGCAACAGCGTGGTACTGCAAAACGCCACATCCAATTAAAAAAGGAATTTGTCAGCGTTTTCCCTTGCATTTTAGTTGTTAATCCAAGCTGTGGACAGAACTAAAACAGGGGTCTGTATTCTCTGGCACTATAAAGCGTTTCTGCCGGCCGCGGTGGCCGTGCGGATCTGGCGCTGCAGTCTGGAACCGCGGGACTGCTACGGTCGCAGGTTCGAATCCTGCCTCGGGCATGGGTGTGTGTGATGTCCTTAGGTTAGTTAGGTTTAAGTAGTTCTAAGTTCTATGGGACTTATGACCTAAGACGTTGAGTCCCATAGTGCTCAGAGCCATTTTTTATAAAGCGTTTCTGTTCATTATCAAATCTTAATTCGGAAAAAAAATCATTTCATTAAAGTAAACGTCATATAGACCTATTCCTCCGCCGAGCAATACTTGCTACCATAGCGTTATCAATTACAAACTCAAAAAATGTCTCCAGTATATACACGTACATTTAGGTAATGGAGAGCTAGGCCTCTGAAATGCCGAGTACATAGTATTTATCATGGAATTCAAATAACGAATAAACAAATGTAATAGGAAACGACGGAGGAATAAAAGTAGTAAGCTTAAGATTTAATGTTGCATCGGTTCTAGACAGAACACAACCTCGTTTAGGGGAAGGCACAAGGCAAAGTAAACATTCCGTGATGTGACCACCGTGATTTAGGGAAATAGCAGAAACTTAATCAGCTTGGTCGTGTAGCGTGCCACTGAGTTGGACTCCGTCTCATTCCGCCTTGACGATAATTATTTCATTATTAAATAAATTGTAAATGCTAATTAAGGATATGACAGCCGATGTGGTAGGAAATATTTATTGAACAATTCTTTGTATGTAATTGATTTCATAAGCTACTGTGAGTGCGAATTATGCAGAAGAGGAGTGTGTATGGAGAAAAGCACTGAGTAGGGAAATGAAACACCTACAGCCGTCCTTATGAGGACATTTATTGTATGGCTACCAGCTTCGGTGCTTCAGTGCACCCTCTTCAGGCTTTAGCTGGTGCAGAGAGGGTTAACTCCATCCGTATATACAATGCACCAGTGGCCAACATCTATAACTGGTTTTCGCAGATTACGTGTAAACGCGATGATGTCACTCCAACCGTCAACTATCACCTGACTCAAATTGATAGTTGGTGACTGGAGAGACAACAAAGCGGTTGGTGGTTGGAGAGACTGCTTCCAGGGCGCCGAGAACCACTGACACCACTTCGCTGGTTTACGCCAGAGTCACATTAGTCCGATTTTCACTTCCTCGTGTCTGGAAAGTTTTTCAATTTCTTTCTCGTTGATACTGTTGTCGCCTGGAATTGCAGTGTCAAAGATCGGTTCTTTCTTTTTGTCCAGAATTAAGGTATTTGACCGTTTTCTGGAAATCGTCTTAAAAAATTAATTATGTCTTTGTACGCTCACCAGCCGGGTTAGCCGAGAGCGCTAATGCGCTGCTTCCTGGACTGCGGATCGAATCTGCACGGCGGATTAACGACGAGGGCCGGTGTGCCGACCAGCCTAGATGCGGTTTTTAGGCGGTTTTCCACATCCTGCTAGGTGAATACAGTGCTCGACCCCACGTCCCGCCTCAGTTACACGACTCGCAGACATCTGAAAACGTTTGCATTATTTCATGGCTTACACCAGATGCAGACAGCTGGGATCCACTAATTCCGTCCCAGGGTGTACGGGGTGGCGGGTGGCGACAGGAAGAGCATCCGGTCACCCTCTGACATTAACATCGCCAAGGCCGACTCCGCGTTGAAGTGAGACAAAGGCTCAATGAAACATGAGGATGTCATTTTACGCTCGCAACATGCTTTTCTCCTTCTTGAATTTCAGTATTCTATTATAAAAACGGAAATGGAATTCAAATAATGTGTAAGCCCACTGAAGCCCTCCATTCGAATCATATGATACCTGTGAAGTCACTGGCTAGCTCGCTGATTCTTCTGTCATAAAGCTAAATCACAGTCATGTTTTGTTACGGTTTTGGAATCTAGGTTTCGGAAAATGAATTAGTAATGATGTGTAGTAACACACTGTACGAATACATCCGTAAAAACTCTCGAAAAATTATTTTTGAATGCATCAGAGTATGGGAAGGTACGTAAAAATTAGTTCCACTATACCGGCACAATGCCACCACGTTGCACCACCCAAGTTCCCTTATTTAATTAAAAAGTCTTGCACTCTGAAGCTGTTGTTACCTCCGAGGTACGCTTTCCCACTGTTACAAAGAAGGATAGCGTGAGTCGGAGGAATTAAACTCTTAATAAAAATAATCGGTGTACTCACTTGCGTGCACAGCATTGGTAGCTCGGCGAACTGTCGAATATTACAAGATGACATGCATAGGTCGCTGGTTGTAATCTAGCCTGTAATGATGTTTTAACTTATTTATAAAAGAAATCGACCATCTTTTCTTATGAAATGTGAGCACACACTTTTTACTTTATTAGAAATCAGGTTTTGTTTCTTTTATTTTTGTTAATCTTCGTATTGTCCAGCTAGAATCATAATTGTTTAAGCTTCTGAAATTTCATTATCTTACATAAGATGAAGTTCAGTCTACTTCAGACACCGACGTTAATTTACACTCACCAACAGCAAAAGCCCTTACGTTTGTGTGTGTTATCCGCATTTTGTACATGCTTTATATCGCTCTGATAAAAAACCTCATCGCCCTACACCTCTTTGTACTGTGGGAGTATGGTGATATCCTCACTACTAGCAATGCTTTCCAAAAGAGGTAATTGTTTGTACGCAAAGTAGATGCACTTATCCACTGTTGTCTATTTCTCTGACTAATATTAATGTGAAGCTATGCACGGTACGTCCCACGATCGAAACAACCGCTACAATGAAATCTTGCTAACGCTATTTTCATATTTCGTGTAGAATTTTTAAGAACTTATGATTCTCGCAGGATTTGAACTCAGTTTCTACAAATCCGTAGTCACGTACGCTATCCGTTGCGCACTAGTAGGCATATCTCTGCTGAGGACTTTCTCTATCGGAAATCAGCACTAAGATTTTTCCAAGAATAATTTTATTGTGCTTTGAGTCGTATTTCATGACCGATAGTCGACAATCTAGATACAAGATAGGGGCCCGTTTGCACAAAAGTTCCACAATTCTTTAGTTTTGAGCGGGTTTAATAATGTTGCAGAGAGCAAGGAAAAGAATGTCTGTCCTTGCACATATCGCCACTGTAAATGAGTTGAGCATAAATGCATCAATTTTCGTAAGGTTTCCACTATCAGCGTTGACAGAATTCCTTTCTATCTGTACTTAAAAGTCGTAATTGGGTTTTACATCACTAAATAATTAAAGTATTGGCAGAAAAAGTGTATAAAAACCTACAAACTTCCGCTAACACTCTTGCAACGTACGTGTAGCTTCGCCTGACTCCTAGTCTGTGACGTCGCCTGAGCTTCAGCCAGTAACAGAGCGTTTTCGATCACGTGACCAACTATTGATGTTTAATGATTTTTTAAGCTTAAGTTACATAAAAATAAGAGATATTTTGTGAGCATATCTGCCGTAAATGCGATTTGAATGTTATAATCGCACCGAATAACGACATTCCGAACCATATTTTTAACATAAGAAAATAGCCTATTATGTTGTCTGCTGTATCGTGTTCCAGCATTAGATCTGTCTGTAGCAGATGTCTTACAATAATTTTGGGTGTTGATTTTCGACAACTTTTTCTGGCGTGTCGTCCCACAAGCTCCCTGTGACCGGTAGATGGTAACTTTGACATGAGTTCCAGTGGATGATTCGTGCCACATCATTGTGCCACTGCTAGCAATAAATTAGTGTAAGTGATCTTTTTGCAGCAGTTCAATATATTACGAATTGTTTCGTCAGTTTCTGTGAGGAGTCTGCACTTTGGTACTTATGCTGATTTCAATATCCTGTATTTGATGCCAGTAATATGATGGCTTGTTCATATACAACAAGAAACAGTCCTTCAGTTTTCTTCTTGGGGTTCCGTTGGTCATCAAAGACCAGGTCTTTTCTCTACATACACACATCTAAAAAAGTTTTGCATCACCTCAGTTCCGAGAGTTCCGGAACCTGTACAGATAATTGGATAGAGATCGATATAAACAACATTTCCGCCATTTTTATTGCACATTGCGTGTTGTACCACCATACAGCGAGACCTTCAGAGGTGATGGTCCAGATTGCTGTACACACCGGTACCTGTAACACCCAGTAGCACGTCCTCTTGCATTGATGCATGCCTGTATTCGTCGTGGCATACTATCCACAAGTTCATGAAGGCACTGTTGGTCCAGATTGTCCCTCTCCTCAACGGCGATTCGGCGTAGATCCCTCAGAGTGGTTAGTGGGTCACGTCGTCCATAAACAGCCCTTTTCAATATGTTCCAGGAAAGCTCGATAGGGTTAATGTCTGGAGAACATGCTGGCCACTCTAATCGACCAACGTCGTTATCCTGAAGGAAGTCATTCACAAGATCTGCACGATGGGGGCGCGTATTGTCTTCCATGAAGACGAATGCCTCGCCAATATGCTGCCGATATGGTTTCACTATCGGCGGGGGGTGGTATTCACGTATTGTACAGCCGCTACGGGGCGTTCCATGATCACCAGCGGCATAATTCGGCCCCACATAATGCCACCCCAAAACAGCAGGGAACCTCCACACTGCTGCACTCACTGGACAATGTGTCCAAGGCGTTCACCCTGACCGGGTTTCTTCCAAACACGTCTCCGACGATTGTCTGGTTGAAGGCATATCCGACACTCATCAATAAAGAGAACGTGATGCCAGTCCTGAGCGGTCCTTTCGGCATGTTGTTGGGCCCATCTGTACGGCGTTGCATGGTCTCGTGATTGCCAAGATGGACCTCGTCATGGACGTAGGGTGTGAAGTTGCGCAGCATGCAGCCTATTGCGCACAGTCTGAGTCGTAACACGACGTCCTATGTCTGCACGAAAAGCATTATTCAACATGGTGGCGTTGCTGTCAGGGTTCCTCCGAGCCACAATCCGTAGGTAGCGGTCATCCATTGCAGTAGCAGCCATTAGGCAGCCTGAGCGAGCCATTTTATCGACAGTTCCTGTCTCTCTGTATATCCTCCATGTCCGAACAACATCACTTTGGTCCACTCCGACACGCCTGGACACTTCCCTTGCTGAGAGTCCTTCCTAGCACGAAGTGGCAATGCGGACGCGATCGAACCGCGGTATTGACCGTCTAGGCATGGTTGAACTACAGACAACACGAGCCGTGTACCTCCTTCCTGGTGGAATGACTGGAGCTGATCGGCTGTTGGACACCCTACGTCTAACAGACGCTGCTCACGCATGGTGTTTACATCTTTCGGCGGGTTTAGTGACATCTGTGAACAGTCAAAGGGACTGCGTCTGTGATACAATATCCACAGTCAACGCCTATGTTCAGGAGTTCTGGGAACTGGGGTGATGCAAAACTTTTTTTGATGAGTGTATTTTGCCTTCAGTGCTCTGCAAAATCTATCCGTGTAATGCTTTATCGCATAGGCACTCATACCGGCTTTAGAGTACAGCTTTCCGGTAATAGTAATAATAACAATAATAATAATTATTATTATTATTATTATGTGAACGGAAAATTATTCTCTGTCGCAAATTCAACAATGATCTATCGTGCTATCTGAGATCTGAAGTGTTAAGACTCTGAACATATTTTCTGTAACATTCCATTTCAGTTGTTTCCCACTTCTCATATCCACCTTTGCTGTCACATACAGCGAAGTACTCGTCTCCGTATACCATGATCTACGCAATTACGTAAGTTGCACTTATAACGTTCATAGAACACAGACTAGTGTTTTGGTTTTTTTTTTTTCGCGGAGCGTCTGTAAGTAACAGATACGGCGGCACGTTGACCATGCGGCTACCTGCTATTCATCGCCGTAAATAGCTCTCCCGCCGCGGCCGCTGGTCCGTCAGAGGGAAGCCCGCGCCGTCTCGCCAGGCGGGCCCGAGGCCGGCGGACAGCGGCCGCCTGCAGCGCCGTGATGTGTGCCTTCTGAGAAGCCTCGCCGCCCGCTCAAGGGTACGCCTCTTGTAACAGTTCTGCTTACGGCCGCGGCGCCGCTGCCGATTACGCTGTCCCTGGCGCCTGCCGAATTCGCCGGCGTGTCTTTCCACGAACTTGACGGTCGTATAGCGAGAATACGCCTGTTATCTTGCATCCAGAGTCGTCGACAGATGTAGGCGTCTCTCAAGGAAGTGTGTCGGCGCCCTTGCTGTTCGCGTTCTATATTAATGACCTTGCGAACAATATTCATAGTAACCTCAGACTCTTCGCAGATGATGCTGTTACCTATAATAAAGAGCTGTCTGAAAAAAGTACACTACTGGTCATTAAAATTGCTACACCACGAAGATGACGTGCTACAGATGCGAAATTTAACCGACAGGAAGAAGATGCTGTGATATGCAAATGATTAGCTTTTCAGAGCATTCACACAAGGTTGGTGCCTACAACGTGCTGACATGAGGAAAGTTTCCAACCGATTTCTCATACACAAACAGCAGTTGGCCGGCGTTGCCTGTTGAAACGTTGTTGTGATGCCTCGTGTAAGGAGGAGAAATGCTTACCATCACGTTTCCGACTTTGATAAAGGTCGGATTGTAGCCTATCGCGATTGCGGTTTATCGTATCGCGACACTGCTGCTCGCGTTGGTCGAGATCCAATCACTGTTAGCAGAATATGGAATCGGTGGGTTCAGGAGGGTAATGCGGAACGCCGTGCTGGATCCCAGCGGCCTCGTATCACTAGCAGTCGAGATGACAGGCATCTTATCCGCATGGCTGTAACGGATCGTGCAGCCACGTCTCGATCCCTGAGTCAACAGTTGGGGACGTTTGCAAGACAACAACCGTGTGCACGAACAGTTCGACGACGTTTGCAGCAGCATGGACTATCAGCTCGGAGACCGTGGCTGCGGTTACCCTTGACGCTGCATCACAGACAGGGGCGCCTCCGATGGTGTACTCAACGACGAACATGGGTGCACGAATGGCAAAACCTCATTTTTTCGGATGAATCCAGGTTCTGTTTACAGCATCATGGTGGTCGCATCCGCGTTTGGCGACATCACAGTCAACGCACATTGGAAGCGTGTATTCGTCATCGCCATACTGGCACATCACCCAGCGTGATGGTAAGGGGTGCCATTGGTTACACGTCTCGGTCACCTCTTGTTCGCACTGACGACACTTTGAACAGTGGACGTTATATTTCAGATGTGTTACGATCCGTGGTTCTACCCTTCATTCGATCCCTGCGAAACCCTACATTTCAGCAGCATAATGCACGACCGCCTGTTGCAGGTCCTGTACGGGCCTTTCTGGATACTGAAAATGTTCGACTGCTGCCCTGGCCAGCATATTCTCCATATCTCTCACCAATTGAAAACGTCTGGTCAATGGTGGCCGAGCAACGGACTCGTCGCAATACGCCAGTCACTACTCTTGATGAACTGTGGTATCGTGTTGAAGCTGCATGGGCAGCTGTACCTGTACACGCCATCCAAGCTCTGTTTCACTCAATGCCCAGGCGTATCAAGGCCGTTATTACGGCCAGAGGTGGTAATTCTGGGTACTGATTTCTCAGGATCTATGCAGCCAACTTGCGTGAAAATGTAATCACATGTCAGTTCTAGTATAATATATTTGTCCAATGAATACCCATTTATCATCTGCATTTCTTCTTGGTGCAGCAATTTTAATGACCAGTAGTGTACATTCGTACAAAGATTGGCAACTTTCTTTAAATGTTCAAAAGTGATGAGCTGTGCACTTTGCAACTTGTTTTAGTTTGCGTTGTTCTCTATTGCATCGTTGTATTTGTAAACTAGTGTGTGTCTGTATTGTGATCCTGAGCAGCACATGTAGTGTGCTTACCTAAACGCTTTCTCGCAGAAAGAGCTGCCAAATCCAATTCAAACTATATAATTGTGTCACAGTTAACTTTTACCAAAAATAATTAGAATATGTTAAGTTGTGTACTAAATAAGCAACTCTGTGAAACTCCCTGCTGTGTAATGTATTGAACAGTGCTACAGTGCGTGACGTCACAATACATGACTTGCAGTTCCAGCACACAAAACTAAGAGAGGAAGACTTCTACATAAAATCACAAATCGAATTTTGAAAGAATAAATGTCCAAAATGCTTCTATAAAATGCCCTGTAAATTTACATACACAAACTGATTACATAAAACTAACAAACATTAAATGATACACAGGAACATGTAACACTGCACTGTAACAATAAGATGCCTGATCGAGAAATAAGATCTGAACTGAAGTTAACCTAAATTGAACTTTATAGTAACTTTGAAATCCAAAGCTCAACTGTAAATTATTTTATCGTGTCCTGACTGTAATGTCAAATTGTCGCTAACAAATTTTCGTGACTTACCTGTGGCAATAGAAACTGGGCACTGCTCGAAAACGGCGAAAATAAGAACGGAGCGTAGCTGTAAAGAAGTTAAAGGAAAGAAAGCCATGCGCAAGTCTAATGCAAGGACGTGCAGCCAAGTTAAGCGTGTCATACGTCACTTTTGGATAACTGTGTTCCGCTCAGTCTAGTGTAGCGACACAAATTTACAAAACAAAATTTTCGTGAGAAGGTAGAGAAAGAAACTTGGCTTATTACATGACTGAAAGAGACTTTCATTCAAAACCTGTACTGCAACATTCTCAATCCTTAACAATTACTTCTTATTGATAAACATTACTTTGCCATGAAAATAGTTAACAGAATGCTAAAGGAGTGGTGTTTATAACTTTGAGTGCAAGCCATGTGAAGAGATACTTCCATTTGATCAAGTCTCTACAATCAAGCTGACTAACCCAACGAGTAAACAAGAATCACCGAAAATTTACCTTTCACAATATCATGTTAAGTTATGTGACAGCAAGCAGTACAGCGACTACATTAGCTGAAAATCTCAAACCAGTCTTTAAAATATCATATTTCTAAAATTCATCATCCACTGCATTTGCATCTCTGTGTTCTGCTAGATTTCCAGACAGCACAGTAGCATGATCAACACCTAACTCACTCACTTCTCGCTGAATTCTGTTGGCAACGACAGTGGTACTGGAAATCAAACATCGCACTGCTTAACAAACAAACATCGCACTGCTTGACGCAGAACCTCTGTGGCGTAACATATGGACTATTGAACATTTCTACTTGAAACATTACCAGCGTACAAATACGAAACATGACACATCGAATAAAAACAGAGCTCACATCACTTTCATTGAATATCAAACAATAAGCTAGTAACCTACCAACTTCACAAAACGAATCACGTAGTATCCATTAACTACAGTATCAGTGAATCAAAAATGAAATCGCTTAAACCATACAAATTCTGATTGCAGTAATACTAAGGGATATGAAATGAAACGATCACATCGACTCAACTGTAGGTTTTCCGTATGGCTGTATTCGGTTTATTTGTAGAGTTCTAGAGAAATGCAATCAGCCTGCAACGTAGAGCCGGCCGAGGTGGCCGATCGGTTGTAGGCGCTACAGTCTGGACCCGCGCGACCGCTACGGTCGCAGGTTCGAATCCTGCCTCGGGCATGGATGTGTGTGATGTCCTTAGGTTAGTTAGGTTTAAGTAGTTGTAAGTTTTAGGGGACTGATGACCTCAGTAGTTAAATCCCACAGTGCTCAGAGCCATTTGAACCATTTGAACCTCAGAAGGTAAGTCCCATAGTGCTCAGAGCCATTTGAACCATTTTGCAACGTAGATTGTCTACAAAAGACTCGTGCGACCCATCCTAGAATATTACTCAAGTGTTTAGAACCCATACCAAATAGGAATGACAGAGGACTTTTGAAGCATACAGAGAAGGGGAGCACGGAAACTCAAACGTTTGTTTGATCCGTGTGTGGGTGCCACAAAGGTGCTGAAGAAACTGAAGTGGCAGCTTTAAGCTATGAATCTAGGAATATACTACAGCCCCCTACGTAACGCTCCCGTAGGGATCGTGAATACGAGATTAGACTAATTTATAGCGCACAGAGGCGTTTAAGTAGTCATTCTTTCCGCGCTCCATACGGGAATGGAACGGAGCAATCATTAATAAGTGGTACAGTGGGAAGAACATTCTGCCATGCACTTCACAGAGCTTTACTCAGTGTAGATATAGATGTAGCTGTATGGTATGTTAGAAGGTACGCTTCTCTTGAATTAGCAATGGTTTTATTTATTGGTAGATCGCCTTTACAGGGGTACTGAAAATATTACATATTAAGAACAAAAGGAGGTTAATACGTATTGGCATTTCCATAGTTGCAGCTCTAGTTTGACGAGGAGGAAACCGGTAGTCAGTCTTGGCTTTATAGAAGGACTTATTTCGGCATTTCAATGAACCAGTACCAGAAACAAAGGAGCAGGTAAAACAGGATAGAAAGATGGGGATTAAAGCAAGTTGTAGCGTGGTTCACAAAGAACTTAACAGAAGCTGTCTTAAATATTTCAAAGGAATCTGTATTTTTTTAAAAAAAAAAAAAAGTCTTTGAGTACCTCAGCTATACAACTGGAGCATCAGTGTCTAAATTTCTACACACACCTTGTTTCTTTACGACAGTTCATTTCCTTATTTTTACGTCTCTAATTAAATTGGAAGCCGATTATCAAATGTATTTCAGCTATACATATAATATACACAACAAGTTCCACACCCATAAATACTTGCACTTCTCTGAATCCGCTGACCACTCAGGTTGTTGTTCACTTTAACCTTGGTTCTGCCACACGGGTCTCATATATTATTTCAAGACTCATAAAATTTCATAAAATATCAACGCACTTTCTGTGGGACGTTATTTGTCGCAATCCAGCAGCCATCAGCGATTATTTTTAAGCGTTACCGCCAAGAAGACGTAAACACGAAGCGCTAGTGCGTCGAAGACAAACTTATGACGTGAGGTAACCTGCGGAGCTGCATAGCCGTCACAAACACCGAGGAACGGCATTACATCAGCTGCTAGAATTCTCCGCCGACGCTGGAACTGCCCTCGGCATAATACACTGTGACAGAACATAGAAATAATACGGAAGCTTCCCTGGAACTCTTATTCGGACCAGCTCCAAAGTATGTACGAGTATATGAGCCATGTCGTTTTTCTGTCGATCACCCCGACAAAGATTGCTGTCAGTACCCTATAGCTACGCCTTCTCCCCAGAATCCAGAAGGCCCCACTACTTATAGTTTCTGTTAAGTGATGAGCAATTATTATTTTGAATAATCATTTTTCTGTAACTACTTAGGAAGCTTAATAAGGTTCATTTAACACTTACAGCACGGTACCCGTACGCCACACGGGCGACGGCGCCCGTATACCGTACGGGCGAGCCTTTATTTGGCTCAGTAAGCACGCTTAGTGGGTTTCCGAAGTAGTTTCGTCAACTAATGTGGAGGTAGTTCATTCTTCTTCCGCAAGAGGCCAGCATTTATCGGCTATCTCATCACAGGAGCGGTTGTGAACACTGCAAAGACGAAGTTATCTGCAGTTCATTCACAGGTGTTTACGTTCATGATAATTGCCCCTCAGCGAGTTGACGGAGGTCGAGATCTTAGAAGATCTTAGATATTCTTTATGGAGATGCAGGATCTGAAATTGACGATTCTGACAAAGAGGATTCGTACTCTCCAGACGAAAGTACAAGTGATGATTCAGGTATGTTATTGTCTCAATTGTTTATAAAGTGAAGAGTTCAATACCGCATTTTGTATTGTGAGTAGCGTTCATTGCCTCACTTGAATTTAGTACCTCTTAGTACCAATCTTAGCATTATTTTTTTCTATGCAGACAGTGGTACAGACCATTAGTCACCATCTGTGGTAGCTGGTCGTATGTGCCTCACTGAGCGCAAAGAGCAAGATTGGTCGGAACTAGACGATCGGCCAGTACTGCTGGATTTCCAGGAAGTAGTCGGCGTAGCATCGCATTTTTCAGATGCCACTGAAGAGCTTCAATATTTTAGTTATTTCTTTGATGACGACATTATTCGACTCATCAAAAGTGAAACGACTCGGTACGCTGGTAACGTTATTACGGCAATGAAACGCAAAGGTAGCTGAAAATAAACTCTATTTGGTATAAGTGGTCTGCAGTAAAACTGCAAGAGATTTACTGGTTTTTCAGTATTATTTTGCATATGTGCGTCGTCAAATTGCCGAAAATCAGTGATTATTGGTCAACAGACCCGTTTTTGCAGACAGTATTTGCGAGTAAATTGTTGAGTCGTGATCGATTTTGCGCTATATTGTCGATGTTACACTTGAATGAAAATGCTATGTTATTAGCAGAGACGAAGAAAAGCATGACCCACTTCACAAAGTGAGGCCTTTTTTCGATTTCTTTGTGAAAAAAAGCAAAAGTAGTTTTCATCAAGTCATGAATCTGACAATAGATGAGGCAATGTGTCCCTTTCGTGGTAGAATGGGCTTCAGAGTATACATGAAAAACAAACCCAATGGGATAAAATTGTATGCTCTCTGCGATTCATCAACTGGTTATATGCTAAACTGTGATGTATATACAGATTCTGCAGGGAATGTTGACAATGGTACCCAGGGCCTTGTAAAAAGTTTGTGTTCACAGTACTTTGGCAAAGGACATTGCATTTATATAGATAGGTACTACACCAGTCCATCTCTTTTGGACATGTTGTGGGAAAATAAAACTCTTGGAGTGGGAACTGTAATGAAAAACAGGAAAGGTTTGCCACGAATATTCAAAACACTAAAACTAAAAAAAGGTCAGATAGTTTTTCAAAGAAAACACCATCTCTTGGCAGTGAAGTGGAAGTCAAAACGAGATGTTTTTTGTGTTTCCACAAAGCATAATTCTACCAACACTAGTATTCAAGTGAGGGCCAAAGGTGGAATAGCAGAAACTGTAAAGCCAGACGTTATTATTGATTACAATAAGAATAAAGCTGGGATTGACAGAGAAGATCAGTTCTCCAGCTATTATCCGTTTGCCCGAAAAACTTTGAAGTGGTGGAAAAAGCTGTTTTTCCATTTGTTTATCGTGTTAACTGTCAACAGTTTTATTTTATATAAAGAGAAGACTAGGAAGAATGTATCTCAAGTAGACTTGATTCACAAAGTGGCGAAGAAATTGGCTGAGAAGGGCGAAAATATTTTTCAGCAACAAGCCTCTTCATCCTCACAAATTGAGAGGACATTTGCAAGGCACTTTCCAGAGAAGGTCCCACCCACTGAAAACAAGGTGAATACTACTAGGTATTGCAAAGTATGTTCAGACAGGGGGAAGAAAGAGAGGGGTAAGCGCATCAGGAAGGAAAGTAGATGGTGGTGCAAGGACTGTGGCGTCCCACAGTGTTTCCAGGATTTTCACACAAAGGCTAACTACATCTGAACTATTAAAATACGCTAGTTTACAGGTAGCTGCAGTTAGACATTCCAGTGATACTTTTTCCAAAAATTAGATACCGTATAATGGCATTACTCAAGAGAGAGCTCATGTAAAACTTTTTTGTCCACGACATTTTTGTGTTTTCTTTTTTAATTATAACATCCATTTGTATTTTATATTGTAAAATAAACTCACATTCATGTAAAGCTCTTACTAGTTCCTTTTGAATAATACAAGAACCATATACCTATCATTATTCTGTTCTTTGCAATCTAATTTCAAACATCCATTAAATATGCCAGTTCACAGCCAAGTGCCGAGTGTAAACATGGCAGTGTTGAAAGTGTTAAGATCCTTGCCATGACTCCTTACTTCCAACTCTTAGAAGAGTACTTGACAAATATGAAAAGGCTGCGCACAGTTTTGCGTCCACGCCCCAGTCGGGTTGTCGTACGGTCCCATTCTTGCAATGAAGGGGCGTCCTTGCAGGGAAATTGCACCACATGCTAAGGATTCACAGACTTTATTAATACACCAATATTCTGGAAGCTTCCAGACACGCGATCCGACATGTAACATCAGTCAGGGATCTTGCCTTGTACACCTTTCCAGCGAGAAGTGTTGTAAAGTCGGCGGCCATATTGACTCTCAGTGCTTTAGTATGTCCATCCATGTGATTGGAGGTCTGGGGAAAATGAAAGGAAATGAAAGAAAACAAAAGGAAACACCTACAGCAAGGGACAGAAATAGATAGATATGATGTACATGTAAAGACAAACAAATGACTAAAGTTTCAGAAAAACTGAATGACTTATTCAAGTGAGTGAGCTTCACAAATTCAGCAGATCAGTAACGCGTTGGTCCATCCCTGGCCCTTATGCAAGCAGTTATTTGGCTTTGCGATGTTTAGTAGAGTTGCTTGATGTCCTACGCAGGCATATCGTGCCAAATTCTATCCAATTGGTACGTTAGATCATCAAAATCCTGAGTTGGTTAGAGGGCGCTGCCCTCAATGCTCCAAACGCTCTCAATTGGGGAGAGATTCGGCGACCTTGCTGGCCAAGGTAGGATTTGGGAAGCACGAAGACAAGCGGTAGAAACTCTCCCCGTCTGCGCAAGAGCAATGTCTTGCTGAAATGTTAAGTACAGGATGGCTTGTCATTAAAGGTACCAAAGCGTGACGTGGAATATTGTCGGCGTACCTCTGTGCTGCAAGGGTGCCGAAGGTGACGACCGAAGGCGTTCTGCTGTGGCACCCCTAGCATCACTACCAGCTCTTGGGTCGTATGGCGGGCGGCAGTCAGGTTTGTATCCCACCACTGTTCTGGGCGTCTGCAGACACACCTTCTGCCTTTGATCTTCTTGATTGGAGCAGAACTGCCCAGTGATTATCCCCGCTTCCAACTGAGCCCCGATGACGCCCTGGACAGCGGTGGGACACCAACCTGTCTATCATCCACCATGCGGCCCAACAACCAGGACTGATGTTTGGAAATCCCATTTCTTTTCACAACAAGACCTCTTTGATTGTCATCCGCGGCAGCCCTTACAGACAGCGCTATTTCGCCGATATTCTATGCCTCGCTCTGTTGCCCTTACTGGCAACCAATCTTGGGCTTATATTTCAGCAAGATAATGCCCGCCCGCACATGGCGAGACTTTCTACAACCTGGCTTCGTGTTTGCTAAACCCTGTCTTGTCCAGCAAAGTCGCCGGATCTCTTCCTACTTGAGAACGTTTGATGAGATGGACTCTCCAACCAGCTCGTCATTTTGACAATCTGATCAGCTAGTTGGAGGTAATTTGGCACGGTATACCTCAGGAGGACATCCAATAACTCTATTAATCAATCCGAAATCGAATAACTGCTTGCATTAGGGCAAGAGTTGGACCAACGAGTTATTGACTTGCTCAGTTTGTGAAGCTTTTTCTCTTGAATAAGTCTTCTAATTTTTATGAAACTGTCATCATTTGTTTGTCTAAATGTGCACGAGGGTAACCCCAAAAGTAAGGTCTCCTATTTTTTTACAAGTACATAGACCTGTTTAATTCTACAATGGTTTACATCAGTTTACAGCTTCAACATTTAGCTATTTTTCGACATAATCACCGTTTCTGTCGATGCATTTTTGTAGATGCTGTGGCAGTTTTTGTATGCACATGTCATACCAGCTCGCTGCCAGAAAGTTATGAACCTCTTCTTTCACCTCGTCGTCGGAGCTGAATCGCTTTCAGGCCATATGTTCTTTTAACCTAGGGAACAGGTGATAGTTACTGGGCGCCAGGTCAGGACTCGTGCAGGAAGCAACTCTTTACCGCATGTGGTTCTCAGCCAGCACACATGGCACCCATCTTGCGCACACCTTCCGGTAGTTAAATTTTTCCATTAAAATTCTGTGAGTGGTGCTTCGGGAAACCTCAGGAACCAACGTGCAGAGATAATCCAGGGTGATCCGCCGATCTTCACGCATGCTTTGCTCAACATTCAACACTGTCTCCTCAGAAATTGACGGTCACCCGCTCCTTTATTCGTCGTGAATTTCGGTCCGACAAGCTGTAAATTCTCTAAACCACTTACGAACATTTTTGACATCCATGCACGACTCACAATACACCTCTGCCAATTGGCGATGGATTTCAATCGGCGCAGTGCCCTTTGCGTTCACAAACCGAATAACTGCGCGCAATTCGCTCTTGGCGGTAACATCCAACGGGAGCTCCATTCTCAACGGCTGCCAAGCCAAGACTGAGCGCCTCAGCGCGGCGAGCGCATGATTACACACAGCGAGTGAAGCACTCTTCATAACAGTGTGACCAACTGCCGCACAATCAGAGTTCTGTACTTATAAAAAAATAGGAAACTTTACTTTTGGGATCACCCTCGTACATCACATCTACTGATTTCCGTCCTATTCGGATAATTTCTTCGTGGTGCTTCGTTTTTTTGTCTAACAACGCGTATTTAGTAGTTAACACAATTATTAGGCTTGGAAGTACATAGAGCTATCACTCGTTCAATATCGTTCAATACATTTGTATTCGAAACAGAGACAGCGTCGAGCTGGGAGTGGAAGTGCCGGGCAAGAAAATATTTATTCCAAAGAAACAAATTATTTTATTTTCTGGCACCAGTAGTGCCCCAAAATAATAAAAACTGCATAATTTTACTGTCATCAGGCTTAACAATAGAAGAAATTAATCAAGTGTCAAATCGATGCTAACATAGTATGTTAGCGCAGGCAGTCTGCAGTGAGAACTGGCTTCTGTCAACAAGACTCTACGTAAACTCTGCCTGGCACATTCAACAATTTCACGCAATAAACTGATCGTACACGCTAGCAACAACAATCATAACATAATTCTCACTAATCATACGAATGAATAAAGGATGTGCAATGATAAAAAAAATTGAGAGCAGACTACTGCAGATTACACACCAAGTCTATACAAACAAGAATAGTCTTAAGAGCTGTGCATAAACATTAATAAAAATCTGATAATATAAAGTGAAAGCTCCATTAACATGTAAAAACCATCCAATAGACTTAATTAACGTTGACAGCACAGCACAATCACCTGCACATACACAAAACTCTTCTTAAACTCTATGGCAATGCTTTATAGCACTCCTAACACTATTGATGGAGAGCAAAAATCATGAGATGCCAGCCAGAGCCAGATCGCACTGCCATGACGCTGAAATCAACTGAAGCTGGGAAATTTCCATACAGGTTAGTTAAAGTTCGTTTTGTAATTAACCGTGCACAAAAGTCACTCGCTGTGGTACACAGGCAACAGAAAGCGTTTGTTTTACAACACCTTTCATTATACTGTCTCGGTGGTCTGGTAATACTGCAGTGGATGAAGTCCCCAGTAGCCAGTTTCTTAGCCGCCACTGGGCATGGTCTGTCACTTGCCCGACTTTTCGGACTAGAGCATGTCTTCCCAAAATGCACTACGCCGAATCCATCTCCTCCAACGGGCTAGTGTCAACAGCACAGCATACCACTAGTCAGCAGCAGCAGCATGAAGATTCCAAAGTCACTTGAGGAGGAAGACACACTGACAGCTAGACTCAGCTGAAAGCAGACAGGTAGGGCAAGTTGCACACCCTGATGGAACACTATAGCACTCGTTACTAGGTTGTGGAGTCTTGGGTATGGTAGGGAGAAGATCTCTAACTAAACAAACAGATACGTGCCTCAGTATTATGATGCGCTGAGGTCGTCAATGCCAGGTGTCACTTCCATTGATACCGATGGAACCAGCTTTGTATCTGTGAGAAGTGCTTGCCTACGACCAAATGCAAAAACACTCACAGAGAAACAGTTTGATGAAACTCTTTTAATTTCTATTGCTGGCAGAAGGTAGATATGTCAGTAGCTAACATATTCACTGAGGAAAATAAACAATATTTATTGCCTTTTTTGTAGTTCTGTATCAATTTGGCTTCTTTATTATTTTACCATTTAATTGCTGTTGATTTAAAAGACACAAGCTGACATTTTCAGGAACAAGAGTGTGGAAATATATGTACAACATATTTGCACGAATATCTTCTGAATATTAGGAAACTGCTCAACCCTCTGTGACTGGAATCATGTGTCTATGGACGTAGGAGAAAAGGAAAGGGAATAAATAGTTTATATTCCTCGGTGAAAATGACAATTTGTTGAGTGATTTCGAGAGATGAAGGTATGCTCTAATTGTGGTGGGAATCGTTAGAAAATTTGTCTTGAAAAACTTTCTAACTGTATATGTGTTTGGGTCTATTATGTTGCAAATATTTAGTGTACATTTTACTGTTATCATGGAGTCAAGAGCAGAGGTTCCCAACAAAATTTTCTCGAGGACCCCCTCATCGAGCATGATTGGTACCTTGTCATATCACAGTATCAAGTACCTAAAAAAGCCATATTAAATGTCTTTTTATACGTTTTCTATTTTTGGTTCTTAGAAAAAAACATTGACATATTCATTATTGAAGACGCAGAAGTTAGCGTTCGCTAAAGCTCTGCTCATGCAGTAAGGGGCCAAAACAAAAAATCTGTTATCATACGAAATATATTTAATATATTTTTTATTCTAATAGCATCTTGCAGACCCCTCTGGCATAGCTCGCGGACCCTTGGGGGTCCGAGGACCACTTGTTGGGAACCACTGGTCTAGAGGATTTAGCTATTACAAAGGCGGAACAATGTTCTCGTACATAATACGAAGCATATTTATTACGCCATTTCGGATACTGCTATCATCAGATCCGTAATTAAATGAAAGAAACATAAAGAGCGATAGGCGTTAGTTATACAACATCAAGCTACAAAAAATGAAAAATTGAAAAATTCAAAACGGTTCACTTACCAAAACGTAGAACTTGCAAAACAATGTTCTGTACCAGTATTAAAACTGTCAACTTGATTAAAAAATTAAAAAAGCCTGCCGCGGTAGCCGAGCGGTTCTAGACGCTTCAGTCCGGTACCGCGCTACCGCCACGGTCGCAGGTTCGAATCCTGCCTCGGGCATGGATGTGTGTGATGTCCTTAGGTTAGTTAGGATTAAGTAGTACTAAGTTCTATGGGACTGATGACCTCAGATGTTAAGTCCCATAGAGCTCAGAGCCATTTGAACCATTTTGTAATTTCTAGTCGACATCTGGCGCTAGTATGGGGAATGGTGACTTCAGATCTCTTCCCCACACACATAATTTTTAAATTAAAATTTAATACTCAGTTTGCTTTATTCTTTGTAATCAGGTTTACAAGTCTACTCCGTAGTACATTGTTTAGCTAAGTTTTCCATTTTTTGAACACATGTAATTATAACAGCAAATAGCACTTTTATAATTCTAAAGTTATGTTAATCCAAAATGTATTTAATACCAAAGTTTATATGGCTGTTGTGTGTGTATTATTGTATCGCAGTACAGTTGTTAAGTGAACTACAGATGGGTTATTTTAACTATCTCAACAGCTAATAGTATGAGTATGTAGTTATACTCATGAATTATAGTTGTCGTAATTTGACTTTGGCTGTTTTCAATTTGGGAAAAAAAGAACATTTGAAGGCAATATCCCACAGACTAGCGCTCCTTGTCAACTGGAACATAAATCTTTGTGTAATTTTTGGTACAAGTTGATAGCCTATAGCGCCAGTTAGGCATAAGTTTTTAATACTGACATGTAACCTTTGAACAAATTCTAATTTTTGGTGACTGAACTTTTTAGAATGTTGTAACTTCTTAATTTTTCACCTTTTGAAGTTTGGTGTATCACTAACATATGTCGCTCATGATGTTGCTGATGATAGTGGTAGCCAAAATGGCATAATAAATAAAATATTAAATAAGTGAACTAGACAGTTTTATCCACCCCCCATGAACCATGGACCTTGCCGTTGGTGGGGAGGCGTGCGTTCCTCAACGATACAGATAGTCGTACCGTAGGTGCAACCACAACGGAGGGATATCTGTTGAGAGGCCAGACAAACGTGTGGTTCCTGAAGAGGGGCAGCAACCTTTTCAGTAGTTGCAGGGGCAACAGTCTGGATGATTGACTGATCTGGCCTTGTAACAATAACCAAAACGGCCTTGCTGTGCTGGTACTGTGAACGGCTGAAAGCAAGGGGAAACTACAGCCGTAATTTTTCCAGAGGGCATGCAGCTTTACTGTATGATTAAATGATGATGGCGTCCTCTTGGGTAAAATATTCCGGACGTAAAATAGTCCCCCATTCGGATCTCCGGGCGGGGACTACTCAAGAGGACGTCGTTATCAGGAGAAAGAAAACTGGCATTCTACGGATCGGATCGTGGAATGTCAAATCCCTTAATCGGGCAGGTAGGTTAGAAAATTTAAAAAGAGAAATGGATAGGTTAATGTTAGATATAGTGGGAATTAGTGAAGTTCGGTGGCAGGAGGAACAAGACATCTGGTCAGGTGAATTCAGGGTTATAAATACAAAATCGAATAAGGATAATGCAGGAGTAGGTTTAATAATGAATAAAAAAATAGGAGTGTTGGTAAGCTACTACAAACGGCATAGTGAACGTATTATAGTGGCCAAGATAGACACGAAGCCCATGCCTACTACAGTAGTACAAGTTTATATGCCAACTAGCTCTGCAGATGTCGAAGAAATTGAAGAAATGTATGATGAGATAAAAGAAATTATTCAGGTAGTGAAGGGAGACGAAAATTTAATAGTCATGGGTGACTGGAATTCGACAGTAGGAAAAGGGAGAGAAGGAAACATAGTAGGTGAATATGGATTGGGGGTAAGAACTCAAAGAGGAAGCCGTCTGTTAGAATTTTGCACAGAGCATAACTTAATCATAGCTAACACTTGGTTCAAGAATCATAAAAGAATATTGTATACATGGAAGAATCCTGGAGATACTAAAAGGTATCAGATAGATTATATAATGGTAAGACAGAGATTTAGGAACAAGGTTTTAAATTGTAGGACATTTCCAGGGGCAGATGTGGACTCAGACCACAATCTATTGGTTATGAACTGTAGATTAAAAATGAAGAAATTGCAAAAAGGTGGGAATTTAAGGAGATGGGACCTGGATAAACTGACTAAACCAGAGGTTGTACAGAGTTTCAGGGACAGCATAAGGGAACAATTGACAGGAATAGGGGAAGGAAATACAGTAGAAGACGAATGGGTAGCTCTGAGGGATGAAGTAGTGAAGGCAGCAGAGGATCAAGTAGGTAAAAAGACGAGGGCTAGTAGAAATCCTTGGGTAACAGAAGAAATATTGAATTTAATTGATGAAAGGAGAAAATATAAAAATGCAGTAGATGAAGCAGGCAAAAAGGAATACAAACGTCTTAAAAATGAAATCGACAGGAAGTGCAAAATGGCTAAGCAGGCATGGCTAGAGGACAAATGTAAGGATGTAGAGCCTTATCTCACTGGGGGTAAGATAGATACAGCCTACAGGAAAATTAAAGAGACCTTTGGAGAAAAGACAGCCGCTTGTATTAATATCAAGAGCTCAGATGGAAACCCAGTTCTAAGCAGAGAGAGGAAAGCAGAAAGGTGGAAGGAGTATATACAGGGTCTATACAAGGGTGATGTGCTTGATGATAATATTATGGAAATGGAAGAGGATGTAGATGAAGATGAAATGGGAGATATGATACTGCGTGAAGAGTTTGACAGAGCACTGAAAGACCTGAGTCGAAACAAGGCCCCGGGAGTAGACAACATTCCATTAGATCTGCTGACGGCCTTGGAAGAGCCAGTCCTGACAAAACTCTTCCATCTGGTGAGCAAGATGTACGACACAGGCGAAATACCCTCAGACTTCAAGAAGAATGTAATAATTCCAGTCCCAAAGAAAGCAGGTGTTGACAGATGTTAAAATTACCGAACTATCAGTTTAATAAGTCACAGCTGCAAAATACTAACACGAAATATTTACAGACGAATGGAAAAACTGATGGAAGCCGACCTCGCGGAAGATCAGTTTGGATTCCGTAGAAATGTTGGAACACGTGAGGCAATACTGACCTTACGACTTATCTTAGAAGAAAGATTAAGGAAAGGCAAACCTACGTTTCTAGCATTTGTAGACTTAGAGAAAGCTTTTGACAATGTTGACTGGAATACTCTCTTTCAAATTCTAAAGGTGGCAGGGGTAAAATATAGGGAGCGAAAGGCTATTTACAATTTGTACAGAAACCACATGGCAGTTATAAGAGTCGAGGGGCATGAAAGGGAAGCAGTGGTTGGGAAGGGAGTGAGACAGGGTTGTTGCCTCTCCCTGATGTTATTCAATCTGTATATTGAGCAAGCAGTAAAGGAAACAAAAGATAAATTCGGAGTAGGTACTAAAATCCAGGGAGAAGAAATAAAAACTTTGAGGTTTGCCGATGACATTGTAATTCTGTCAGAGACAGCAAAGGACTTGGAAGAGAAGTTGAATGGAATGGACAGTGTCTTGAAAGGAGGATATAAGATGAACATCAACAAAAGCAAAACAAGGATAATGAAATGTAGTCGAATTAATTTGGGTGATGCTGAGGGAATTAGATTAGGAAATGAGACACTTAAAGTAGTAAGGGAGTTTTGCTATTTGGGGAGCAAAATAACTGATGATGGTCGAAGTAGAGAGGATATGAAATGTAGACTGGCAATGGCAAGGAAAGCGTTTCTGAAGAGGAGAAATTTGTTAACATCGAGTATAGATTTAAGTGTCAGGAAGTCGTTTCTGAAAGTATTTGTATCTAGTGTAGCCATGTATGGAAGTGAAACATGGACAATAAATAGTTTGGACAAGAAGAGAATAGAAGCTTTCGAAATGTGGTGCTACAGAAGAATGTTGAAGATTAGGTGGGTAGACCACGTAACTAATGAGGAGGTATTGAATAGAATTGGGGAGAACAGCAGTTTGTGGCACAACTTGACTAGAAGAAGGGAGCGGCTGGTAGGACATGTCCTGAGGCATCAAGGGATCACAAATCTAGCATTGGAGGGCAGCGTGGAGGGTAAAAATCGTAGAGGGAGACCAAGAGATGAATACACTAAGAGGATTCAGATGGATGTAGGTTGCAGTAGGTACTGGGAGATGAAGGAGCTTGCACAGGATAGATTAGCATGGAGAGCTTCATCAAACCAGTCTCAGGACTGAAGACAACAACAACACACAGTTTTATTCACAAAATGTTCACAATGATTGTGGAGAGAAATAGGCAAAACCATTCTTTTCAGAGATAGGAGCAGAACTGTCCATTTGCAGGAATGAACGGGCTCTTTTTCATAACTCACTGCCCACCATTCACTCACAAAAACAAATAAAAGGAAGATACCTAGCCTATTCAATTCAGGTCACTATACCTGAAATTCTAATCTTATTTGATCCACTTTTGAAGGAACACAGTAAAAGGCATCTTACATTTTAGTACATTTGTTATAATTCTTTTAGTTATTGGATTTTATAGCTCTACATTTTATCTGCCATAAAAATTGAAAATATTACAACAAAATTCCAAATATTTTTTATCATGTTGAAAGATTTTAACTGGAAGACTGTTTCTTGTTATGTTGTCATACTTTTACTGGAGACAGAATAGAGTGCATTGATTTTAACATACTGCAATTAATATGGATGTGTATAATGGTCATTTAAAGTCAGTGTGACAGTACATGTACCCAAAAAACATAAATTAATCGATACTACAAGTTGTAAATAAAATTTCACCTATTTTACTTGAAGCTATACAGTTTCTTTTCTTGGTGCATATTTGTTCTGATTTTGAGAAGATAAGTTCATAGGGCATTGATGTACCTGGGATACAAAATATTTTCAGAACCAACTGGCAAAGCATTGGGTATAGCACATTTACGGTTTCCCACCAGTTCAAGGAATCTCTTTTTCTAGGTAAATATGCCCATCATAAATATTTTTCACGTCCTAGATTGTGACTTCTTTGGTGCTGAGAACACACTCCAAAAAACTGTTCATGTTTTATCCACAATAACGGAGATGCAAAACATGTTTGCATCTGTAAAGAAAACAGAAATTCTGGCATTCAGGGGGCCAGGAGCCAATGCCCAGAAACATAATAAAAAATGATCAGAAAATAAAAAGGAGTAAACTTGTTCAGTATCATAGAAAATGTTCTCTCATACCTGACAGAGATGACCATACAAAATAAAGAATAAAGTTTTAATTAAATTATTGGAACAATCTATAGACCCCTCAGAAATAAAGTAAAAAGGGAAACTCCAGCTAAGTTCCACAAAACTATGTCAGTCCAACTATAACATTTGGAAGTGAGTCATGGACTGTAACGAAAGAAATGAACAAAGAATACAAGCACTGGAGTTGTAATTACTGAGATGGTAGCTAGGTACAACTTATCTGACAGCAGGATGAATGCCGACATCAAAGAAGGAATCATCATGAAAACTTCAAATGGGTAGATTAAGGGACACAGAAACAATTGAAAGGACTATGTCATAAGACTGGAAGACTCCAGAATACCAGAATTAATGATTAATTTTTACGTAGTTGGGCAGAAGATCTTGGAAGACTGAGGGAAAGATGGAAAGATAATTAAATTCCAGGGCATAGCAGGGAAATGCCTAATACATGTGGAAAGAAGAATATCTCTCATACGAAAAATATTATAACTTTTTAAGTAACTGTGATGTAGTAAGTTTGGTAATCTCTATCTATACTACTGCATAATGACAAAAAGTTCTTTTACTGTTGTTACCAAAAACCTCGAAAAGGTGTTGGTGCAATTACTTCAGATTTTCGTAGAATACTTTAAAGACTTTTGGACAGACATAGGGACATAGGCTACATACATATATATATATATATATATGTATATATATATATATATATATATATATATATATATATATATATATATATATATACAAAAGTCTTTAAAGTATTCTATGAAAATCTGAAGTAATTTCACGAACACCTTTTCGAGATTTTTGGTAACAACAGTAAAAAAAGTTTTGTCTTTATGCAGTAGTATAGATAGAGATTTCCAAACTTACTACATCACAGTTACTTAAAAAGTTTTGGTTTCTCAAAGTCAGCTTTAACTACTATAGCATGTCATTTAAACTATTACACAATCGTTTCTCCCGTATTTGTTGTTTTTCTTACACATAATTTTAAACAAAAATTGCACATAGCAATACGCTGTGTTGTTTTATTTCTCATAATCAGTTTTAACAAAGTACAGGAAAGTTGTATTTATGGCTTCTGATATAAATACTATTATGGAATTTGAATCACGTGAAACTTTCTAATCCAATGCATTTGCAGCAAGTCAACTGTGCAAAATAGTGTTATTGAAGCTTCTAACCTCATAGTTCCTGCAGCTGGAGAAGTCTGCCTCATATACTGTATACTAATGAACCCAACCGATATACCCATTCATTTTAAGTGAATTCAATCCCCAGCTAAAGTTTCGCTTGCAATAAAAGTAAACAAGGCTCACGGTCAGAGAGAGTGTGTGGGGATGGAAATAGGAGGTGAACAGAGAATAGGGGAACAAGAGATGTAGGGAGAGAGGGGGAGGAAGTGATTGATGGACAGAGAGAGGGGGAGGAGGAGAAGATGGACAAAGAGAAGGTTGAAGAGGAGATGGACAAGGAGGGGTAGAAGGAGATTAGGATATAAATCGAATTCCGATACCTATTTAGCAATAGTGGAGCATTGCCAGGTTTGCAAGTCACTTTCAAAATCCTGAACTGATATATGAGAGTTCTTGAAGGTATTAATCTGATCAGATTAAATAATTAATTAAATAAAAATAAATTATATATGTGCACTACCATAAATGTAAAAACAGTTATGTGAATACATTGTGTTGTTATTATAAAAAATATATCTAACAGAGCTAAACTTGGATGGCGAAGTGATTAGTCAAGAAAGTGAGCCACAGGCTAAATCAGTGAAAGAGCCAAGAGTGCAGGGAGAAGCGTGACTCCTGAGTCATTCTGTGATCTGCTCCATTTGAGCAGTGATGAGCAGGATCATCCAGTGAGATAGATCAGTCAGTGGGCTGGTGGAAGGGAGTGACTCCTGGGTTGCTTTGCTATCTGCTCCACATGAATGGTGGCTGAAGACCACTGCATCTTGTGGCTCACATGGTCATCAACCACCTATTTCGAATATGATGCAACAGCAATGTATAAGAGGTAGCACCTCTCTCAAATGCTATGCCCATCGCTCCCTCCTCAGATTTAGTGGTAAGATGGCCCAATGGATAGTCCGTGAAGAACTGAACACAGATCAAGCATCAAAGCAGGAACAAGGTGTGCTGAACTGAGAAAAAAGAAGCGAAATAGAAACAGTGAATGGTCCAAGCTCAAGGTACACAACATCGAGTGAGTTGAATGGAAGTGCGATGTCGTGGCTGTGTGGTCATGGTGTAGAACTGCAAAGTGGCAGGTCTGTCTTCAAATGCCCTCCCTCCGCCCCCCCCCCCCCCCACACACACACGGTTTTTCTTTTTTTTTTACAAATTTATGAACTGTCCGTCTAATCATTGACAAGTAAATTCTTCTTCTGTTGTATTTACAGTTTTTATACTATACTTTGGTTGTAGAATATGTAGAATATGAATCATGTGGTAATACTTTATACGGCCGCAAGTAAACGTGATAAATAATAATAAATGTGTGACCAGGGCCTCTCGTCGGGTAGACCGTTCGCCGGGGCAAGTCTTCCGATTTGACGCCACTTCGGCGACTTGCGCCTCGATGGGGATGAAATGATGATGATTAGGACAACACAACACCCGGTCTCTGAGCGGAGAAAATCTCCGACCCAGCCAGGAATCGCACCTGGGGTCTTACAGTTGACATTCTATTGTGCTGGCCACTCAGCTACTGGGGGCGGACAGTAAACGTGATGGATAATGATAGCAAACGAAACGCCGCTTAGAACTCTCATACAAATGAAAACAACAAATAAACGGGTGTGAAGTATGTTAGAACAAAGGAATTCTAGAGTAGAAACTTCGAAAAAGAATCGTAACAGTCATAACTTGTGGTACTTGTGTGGAACAAACCGAAGGTATGTGCATCTGGAGGTCCGTTCCTTACACCTCATTGTTGCAAACGAGCGTTACACCACGACACAGACACAAATTTGAATACAGAGAACACACACCTCAGTGACCGGACGGGCAGTTCATAATTTTGTGAGAAGAAAAAGGTGCACAAGGCAGATTCGAATACGGATCTCCCCATTTGCATTCCAACACAGTGACCACAGTACCAGGTATAGTGATGTGAATTAAATACGCTAGGTATCTTCCTTTTATTTATTTTTGTGAGTCAATGGTGGGTGGTGAGTTATGGAAAGGAGCAAGTACATTCCTGCAAATGGACAGTTCTGATCCTATCTCTGAAAAGAATGGTTTTGCCTGTTTCTCTCCACAATCATTGTGAATATTTTGTGAATAAAACTGTCCAGATCACTTATTTAATATTTTATTTATTATGCCATTTTGGCAACCACTATCATCAGGAACATCAAGAGCGACATGTGTTAGTGATACACCAAACTTCAAAAGGTGAAAAATTAAGAAGTTACAACATTCTAAAAAGTTCAATCACCAAAACTTAGAACTTGTTCAAAGGTTCCATGTCAGTATTAAAAACCTCGCCTAACTGGCGCTACAGGCTATCAACTTGTACCAAAAATTACACAAAGATTTATGTTCCAGTTGACAAGTGGCGCTAGAGTGTGGGATATTGCCTTCAAGTGTTCTTTTTTCCCCAAATTGAAAACAGCCAAAGGCAAATTACAAAACCTAGAATTCATGAGTATAACTACACACAACAGCCATATAAACTTTGGTATTGAATAAATTTTGGATTAACATGACTTTAGAATTATAAAAGTGCTATTTGCTGTTACAATTACATGTGTTCAAAAAATGGAAAACTTAGCTAAACAGTGTACTAAGGAGTACACTTGTAAAACTAATTACAAAGAATAAAGCAATCTGATTATTAAATTTTAATTTAAAAATTATACGTGTGGGGAAAAGATCTGAAGTCAATGTTCTCCATACTAGCGCCATATGTCGACTGGAACTTACCTCTTTGTACAATTTTTTAATCAAGTTGACAGTTTTAACACTGGTAGAGAACATTGTTTTGCAAGTTCTACGTTTTGGTAAGTGAACCTTTTTGAATTTTTCAATTTTTCATTTTTTGTAGCTTGATGTTGTATAACAAACGCCTATCGCTCTTTACGTTCCTTTCATTTAATTACGGATCTGACGTAGCAGTATCCAAAATGACGTAATAAATACAAAATGGCTTTATTCACAAAAAATAATGCTTCATATTATGTACGAGAACATTGTTCCGCCTTTCTAATAGCTAAATCCTCTAGACTCCATAATAACAGTAAAATGTACACTAAATATTTGCAACATAATAAATCCAAACACATATACAGTTAGAAAGCTTGGCAAGACAAATTTTCTAAACGATTCCCACCACAGTTAGAGCATACCTTCATCTCTCGAAATCACTCAATAAATTGTCATTTTCACTGAGTAATATAAACTAATTATTCCCTTTCCTTTTCTCCCACGTCCATAGACACATGATTCCAGTCATGGAGGGTTGAGCAGTTTCTTAATCTTCAGATGATATTCGTGCAAATATGTCGTAGATATATATCCACACTCTTGTTCCTGAAAATGTCAGCTTGTGTCTTTTAAATCAACAGCAATTAAATGGGAAAATAATAAAGAAGCCAAATTGATACAGAACTACAAAGCAGGCAATAAATATTGTTTATTTTCCTCAGTGAATATGAGGAACTTGTTTCAATAGTGGTACAAGTCCATTTTGTTCATTTTCAGTTAGAGCGTCCTCAAGTTAAAAGAGCGTAGAAAAATCTGCAGTTGAGATACCAGAAATATTCAAGCATATGGCTTCTTGCTGGAGATAAACATTTCTTTCTGTTTGTTTAGGTCATTAATTTGAGAAGTATTCTAGGCAGAAAATTGGAGGTAATTTAGTTGTACCACTATTGAAATAAGCCTTCATATGTTAGCAACTGACGTATCTACTATCTGCCAGCAATAGAAAATGTAAGAGTATCATCAAACTGTTTCTCTGTGAGTGTCTTTGTATCTCGTGGTACGCATCATGAAATGATGGTACGCGATTTTCAACCAAAGATAATCCCTTGTTTGATACTCTGAAGAACTGTGAAGTACACTGCCACTAAATTATGAGTATGAAACTTATTACTTGTCTTTTAGAATATCGTCGCAATGAGATGGTTCAAATGGGTCTGAGCTCTACAGGACTTAACTTCTTTGGTCATGAGTCCCCTAGAACTTAGAACTACTCAAACCTAGCTAACCTAAGGACACCATACACATCCATGCCCGAGGCAGGATTCGAACCTGCGACCGTAGCGGTCTCGCGGTTCCAGACTGCAGCGCCTAGAACCGCACGGCCACTTTGACCGGCTTAAAGTTTAATATCTGAAGGTAAATTATACAAATAACACCCAGTAACGAATTTCCAAAATCTAAACGCTTCATCCGATTTTGTCGATCAATGTGTCTTTAGAAGTAAACCTAAATTGGTATGAATTACAGGCATGTAACCTGTTAGTACATGACTTACTGGAGGTCAAAGTGGCCAATTACTATTGATCACATCAGGCCATAAGTAATCCACAATCACAAAAAAAACGGTAGCAGCGTGCATATAAATATATTTACTCGTCTATGCCTTTGTTTATATCCGATATATACTATTCGTGAGGAAATTGGTCAAATATTTATTGTGTTTAAGAAAGCACAGCGACATTAGGCTAGTAGCCTACTTTTGTTTCTATTCCTTTGATATATGTTTATTTGATTTGTTTATGTATTTAGTAATGTGTGTTAAGGCGTGTTTATGGTCCAACCGTAGGAATATTTAATTAATTTCAAGTTATTTAAATGTAAACCAGTATTTCGTACGTGTTTCAATATGTTTGTGAGTGTGCGTTGGCTTGGAGACATGGCGGAAGCGCTCTAGCCAATCACAGCGCTCGTTACTACAGTAGGCGGCTACTGAAGTCAATGGAGACACTGTATGGAAGTGGGGGAGGAGCATCAGATCGTACAGGACACGAGGAGTGCTGGATGGGAAGGCGCGACGGACGGTCGCAGGAAATACTTTGAGAGAGTTGAGCAGTTTGCGCGTGGTCGCGGGAGATAAAAATGTTTCGTAGTACCGACTTGTGCATTTGTGAGATTTCCGTGGCTCCTGCAGTGAAGACATAGTATGCATTTAGAAGTGAATATCTCGCGAGCTATGTTGTTGCTCATAATTAATTACGTGAAGTAGGAATCTATTGTTTCCTTGTTATTCAACATATATTTTATTTAATTGCTGGACCATCGACACCAATAAGTGTTTCGCAGAAATAAACGGCATTCCTAAAAGTACTTTGCTATCGGACTCATCATTTAAAGTCGTTAAAATAGGAACTGCAGATTTTATTTAACTGCAATCTTTCATTTATTAATTTCTATGTTACATCCAAAATTCGCAGTTGCCGAGTGATAGGAACCTTCGACTATTCGATTCATGTATATATTCATATCGTATACTGTAGACTCAGCAGCACTGGGCATGTAATGCGGAAACTACGTATCCCATCCCCCAGACAACGAAACCAGCCAAAACGTTTAATATTTCAACTCTGAGTCTGACGGCGCGTAGTTGAGGGCCACATTTTTTATTCAAAAGCCAGCACCTGTGTGACAGCTACGTTACAGGAGATTACTTTACAATAATCTGATGCGAAGCAAACACTGAAGTTTAAAGAGAACGAAAAATGCTAGTGAACCTTACTTACGGCATAGTGAAAACCGTATCGAGTGGTTTTATTCACAGAAACGTTACCAGTAAATAATTTCTTATTGGGTTGTCCTCGCGATGCTTCTATAGCATAGCTCCCTTTCAACAAATTGAAAGCTGCTAAAAACTGTAACGACATTGCGTTTTATTGTTCCGAATCCCAACTTCACCTAGCTTTTAGCACGACTGAAGTAATTAAATGTTAATCTAGCACTGGAATTCCTTTACAGTTTCTGGTGATTCCGTATTTCTGGATTTCTGGAGGGCTTTTGACACCGTTCCTCACAAGCGACTTCTAATCAAGCTGCGGGCCTATGGGGTATCGTCTCAGTTGTGCGACTGGGTTCGTGATTTCCTGTCAGGAAGGTCGCAGTTCGTAGTAACAGATGGCAAATCATCGAGTAAAACTGAAGTGATATCAGGTGTTCCCCAGGGAAGCGTCCTGGGACCTCTGCTGTTCCTGATCTATATAAATGACCTGGGTGACAATCTGAGTAGTTCTCTTAGGTTGTTCGCAGATGATGCTGTAATTTACCGTCTAGTAAGGTCAACCGAAGACCAGTATCAGTTGCAAAGCGATTTAGAAAAGATTGCTGTATGGTGTGGCAGGTGGCAGTTGACGCTAAATAACGAAAAGTGTGAGGTGATCCATATGAGTTCCAAAAGAAATCCGTTGGAATTCGATTACTTGATAAATAGTACAATTCTCAAGGCTGTCAATTCAACTAAGTACCTGGGTGTTAAAATTACGAACAACTTCAGTTGGAAAGACCACATAGATAATATTGTGGGGAAGGTGAGTCAAAGGTTGCGTTTTGTTGGCAGGACACTTAGAAGATGCAAGATCTCCACTAAAGACACAGTATACACTACACTCGTTCGTCCTCTGTTAGAATATTGCTGCGCGGTGTGGGATCCTTACCAGGTGGGATTGACGGATGACATCGAAAGGGTGCAAAAAAGAGCAGCTCGTTTTGTATTATCACGTAATAGGGGAGAGAGTGTGGCAGATATGATACGCGAGTTGGGATGGAAGTCATTAAAGCAAAGACGTTTTTCGTCGCGGCGAGATCTATTTACGAAATTTCAGTCACCAACTTTCTCTTCAGAATGCGAAAATATTTTGTTGAGCCCATCCTACATAGGTAGGAATGATCATGAAAATAAAATAAGAGAAATCAGAGCTCGAACAGAAAGGTTTAGGTGTTCGTTTTTCCCGCACGCTGTTCGGGAGTGGAATGGTAGAGATATAGTATGATTGTGGTTCGATGTGAATTGCAGAGTAGTCATGTAGATGTAGATGTAGATGATGTTTCTTTTTTAACCCACTATTTAAATCTCCTAGAAGTGATGAACCGTGGAATTCAAAAATCACACGAAATTAACTTACTTTCCTTTCTTCTTTTATGCACAGAAACGTTACCAGTAAATAATTTCTTATTGGGTTGTCCTCGCGATGCTTCTATAGTATAGCTCCCTTTCAACAAACTGAAAGCTGCTAGAAACTGTAAGAACATTGCGTTTTATTGTTCCGAATCCCAACTTCACCTAGCTTTTATCACGACTGAAGTAATTAAATGATAATCTAGCACTGGAATTCTTTTACAGTTTCTGGTGTTTCTTTTTAAACCCACTATTTAAATCTCCTAGAAGTGATGAAGCGTGGAACGCAAAAACCACACGAAATTAACTCACTTTCCTTTCTTCGATCTCAAATTCGAGCGGAAGCCGTATAGAAGAGACTCTTGACAGTGAGAAGACGTCCTTGGAGTGCGAGAAATATTAAAGGTGTGGTTCCAGTGTATCTTGACGCTCAGAAAATTTGAGGCACTTATCTTGCCATCTATCACTCACCTTCCCGCGAAAGGTGACATGCAGCTTTGCAACGACGCAACACAGCAATTGTCGTTACGTGCAAATTTCACACTGCGCACGCGGCGAAGTAACTTGTACAAAACAACAAATGAAATTATTGTGGAAAGGATCTGATGTCATACGCTGTAATAACATAACGACCTTTGTTTCTGTCGACGTCTTACCTCCTGTACAGCCGAACACTTCTGTGCTTTACTCACTTCACTGTCCATTAGCACTCTGTATTTCACCTCCCTGTCTCTCGTTAAGCTACAAATGATATTCAGACTCACGATAAAATTTTAATGATTATTAATAACTCAATAAATTTTTAAATTTTTTCATGTGGAAAGCCATAGCCGCAAAATTATTAAGACAGTTCCGTTGATTTACGATCACACTGGTTAATTTCACACGATCAACTGACTTCGGCGATGTGTCATTTTCAAATGCTTACTCACAACATGGACACCTGTTATTTAAAGAGCAACTGCTGTTGTAGTAAACTTGAACGCGAAGAACGTTCCATACTCGTCAGCTATTTAAATAATATCCTTAGCGGGAAGGAGCGCTGTGTCTCCGGCACGAATCCGCCCTGCGGACTTATGTCGAGGACCGGTGAGCCGGCCAGTCTGTGGGTGGTTCTTAGGCGGTTTTCCATCTGCCTCGGCGAATGCGGGCTGGATCCCCTTATTCCGCCTCAGCTACACTATGCCGACGAATGCTGCGCAAACAATTTCTTCTCGTACGCGTACACCACCATTACTCTACCACGCAAACGTAGGGGTTACACTCGTCTGGTGTGAGACGTTCCCTGGGGGGGTCCACCGGGGGCCGAAGCGCACAATAACTGCGGGTTCGGTGCGGGGACGGAGCCTCTCCGTCGTTTCTAGGTCCCCAGTTAACATACAACATACAACATACAAACATAAAAACTCATAATTTATCATATAGAACACTGCAATGCCCTATGTGTACTTCTGTATGCGGCAGGAGTGTTCTTTAAATCGTTGACGAGTTCGGAATGCTGCTCTAGTTCGAGTCTACTACGATAATAGTCGTCCCCAATGTGAGATTCGAACTTTCTCTTCCATTTTTTGTAAATAACTCGTGACCCCATTTTGCAACCAGGGTTTATTAAACTGATAGTTCGGTAATATTCACATTTCTCAGCACTTGTCTCATTTAGAATTGCAATTGTTGGGCTATTTTTGAAATCTAAGTGTACTTTACCTGCCTCATACATCTTTGAACATCAGGTGGATTAGTTTTCTCATGGATATGTCTCCCACGGATCTCAATAATTGTAGTGGGCTGCCGTCTACTCCAGTATTCTTGTTTCGAATTAGGACTTTCAGTGCTTTGCCAAATTCCTAACTTACATGAGACTGTTAATATAAAGTGATGGAACGGTTTTTGTATTTACTAGTGCTATAGCTCGACACGGAGTGTACACATACAAAATATTTCACTATTTCCGAAGGAAAATTGCAGCATTTGAAACGTCAGTGTTGTTAGGAAAGGAAAACTGTACCAGTTCTACACTGATGATCCATACATGGGATATTAAAAAGAAAAAGTATTCCATATTCTGACGGTTATCAGTATGGTCCCAAACAAGGAAACAAGTCTAGTAAACAGGGACTCTAAAATCCATCCCTTAAGATCTATGAGCCTTTGTTGGCACTCGAAAACGCTTCAAACTGCATTGCTTACTATAAAAGCCCCTCTCTTTCTCAAAACTTTGAATCACGTACCACGCCAGTGGTAGGGACATGTAAAAAAACTTCGCAATTTTAGCGTTCAGAGGTTAAAGAGAAGATAGACAAAAATTCTACAATCAACTGAGGACTGGTCCCCGCACATTTGTATTTGTAGTTTGACAGTCATCTAGTTCTATTCCAAATGACGCCTTCTGAAGACCGATGACTCTCTAAATGATAAAGGCCGCTATGGCAGCGGGCAGCTTTCTACGACTAGTCCGCCAGCTAACGACGATAGGGGCACCTGCACCCGTGTCAGGTTGGTGTTCGTCACTGCAGTCATGTCCTGTCCACCGCTACAGCTGGTACCTCTCTGCAGACGACTCAGGATTCTCAGACACGTAGCCGTGTGGGATCCAGACCTGCAGGTCACTTCGTGTTGTCTGAAGGTCGGCCTTTGTGTGCTAATGGCTGCGGCGTGGCTGCTAGGAAGTCATGGTGGAGTAGCTATCCACCAGCGCGCTACCTCCTCCGTGAGCCAAACAGAGCCTTGACCTTTGGCGCGCCGTTTCTGCTTGGAGCGTGAATGGCGTTAACGAGGAAGATCGGATCAAGAGCACCAACGGCTGCAAAAGCATTTTTCACAACAGAAACCTTTCTGGCGTGGTGACTAACATTTCGCATGAGATGACAATCATGGGACGTTGAAGCACAGGAAGAAAACATGGTTTCCTCGTTGGAACATTTGCAAAACCATTTATCATCTCCTTTATTTTTCTGTTGTATTTTCCTTGATTCATCTTTAATTTCATAATCATATTCGGCTGTTTCCGAGGTTTTTACAGTCTATGTTCAGTTTGAAGGTAATTTTCTCTCGATAAGCTCATATTTTTACTAAATATACAAGCAACAGAGCTTCACAAATTTTTCTCCAGTAGAGCATTTTAAACACATCATAGACCAGCACTGAACATAGTGGTTCCCCGTATCTCATAATAATAATAATAATAATAATAATAATAATAATGCTAATTTTTTTAGTTCTTTTTCGTAAAAAGTTCTTGCATTTTTCTTAAATTCGCCGGTTTTGGTTTTCTTTGGTAACAAACTCTCCAATTTTTTTTTAAGTTCAGGTGTTTTTAGACCCATTCGCTGTTCGTCCTAAGGAATGAATTTTGAATAAAACAATGTAGTTATGACTTCATATATACAAATAATAACAAAGTTGTGTATCAAATGACGTAATATCACGCTTCTCGGAACATTCTTCTATTCCCAGTAACATTCCTTAAGTAAAGATGCACGCCTCAAGTAAATACCTGTATTTTGTTCAACGTGCCTTTCTTTACGCCAAACAGCTGACAGGCTACAATCGTTATTCTTTGGCTTTAATGTTCTATGAAAAATTAGTTTTCATCGGTATTTAACAGCTAATCTAAATTTCACGGACGAAGAACGGAGCACAAAATGTGTCAGTCAACAACCGAAAGTCTACTTCTTTGTAAGACTTGCTTTAAGTAACTATAGAAACTGAAATGCTTGTCCCTCAATCAGTTTAATTAAGGAATTCTCATGTCTAGTACACTTCCGTTTCTTGTTACCTTCTTCAACATGCTGTTTCATAAATTTTGCTGCCTCACTAGTTCTCAAATTTTTCTGTGCTACGGAACCTTTGTGCTGATCTGTTGCCAACTTAGTGCTGGAAATTAGTATTTTTACATTTTTATCGTTGACTTTAAGGTGGATATTGTACTTCAAAACTTTTTCTAAAATTTCAGCCTCAGCTATTGAAAAAAATTTGTCAGTCAGTGTCATTACTGTTAGGACATTGCTGCCTCATCAAATTTTCAATCTTTTTAGTGTGCTTCAGTGTTTCTCTAAGTTGCTGAAGTCATCTACTTATTCATAATCTAATAAGTCTTCCCTAACAATGGTCGGGTTATGTAAACACTCTAAGTTAAGATAGTCTCTAATCTATACTTAATTTTAATTTTCTACATTAGTCATTTCTTATCACTATACTCTTTAAGTTTCTTGGATACGATATTTTTTAGATCTGTTTCCACCCTTTTACATACTGGAATAGTGTTCCAGGAAACATATTTTCTGATCATCGAAACAGCAGCAACACATTTCGTAAACTTCAAGTTTGTCCGTTGGTACGTGGTAATCGTCTGTTGTGCTTTGCTGGTCTGTAGATCAAACACGTTTCTTAAGCGACAGTCGACGACAGGAATACATCGTAGACAATGAATGTCGCAGTGTTGAGCTGTTAATTCGTATTCACCCCGGACGGTTACGGTATTTGACCATCAACCACGAACAGAGGAAAACAATAAAGCTTTCACATGTCATAAATCATGCGACATGAGATTACCATCCTTATTATACTACATTCACAGTTACTGTGGACAACAGAATTACAAAGCTTCACAACAATATGATCGGGCTTGTACAGTAACGAAAGAAAAACTGGCAGCTCAAATCAAAAACTCCCAAGCAGATAAAATATCACAGCCAGATTTTACCCACGAACAAGTATTTCCTGTAAAGCGTAGGACCCACTCCTGATGAGAGCATTAACAAACACTCTGCTGTACCTTCTAATTGACAAAATGGATTCTCAATGTGGTGGTATGATGATATTAAAGGATGATTAGGGTTTAACGTCCGACCGAAGGCAAGGTCGTTGGAGACATTACACAAGCTCGGTTTGGCGAAGGGTGGCAAATCGGTTACGTCCTTTCAAAGGAACCACCCCGGTATGCTTCTTGAGCAATTTAACGAAATCACGATGACCTGTCGGGGATCTCAACTGCCGTCTTCGCGAATACGAATGCACTGCCTTACAAACGAACCACCTCGCTCGGCGTGTGGCCGTAGGGCGCACGTTGTTGGAGAATCATCAAGTATAGTCTAGAAATTAATCAAATCACGAATTTATTTGATAGACGTGCACAATGTAATGGTCGTCATTAACGCTCTCTAACCTGTTCGTAATTGGTAACAAAGTCTGGCCTTTCTAGGCGTGTACATGCGTCAGAACGGTTAAGGAGTAGGTGGGAGTACTTCAAATGAGAAATCACAAATTTAATTTCCGTCTTCCGCTATTGCTTATCGTTGCCGTGAAGGATCTCTACTGCTTCTCACATGCCTTACACGGGTAAGTTAAATTTATTGAAGATATTCAATATTTGTCGTGCCGTTTAAGTGTGCACCTGTTTTTCGGCATTGAATCTTGCTCATTACTCACTTTTAAGTAACGAACTTTAAAAATCATAATATGTCCTGTCACAGAACTTCGATACAGTACACATATTTCCTTTTTTTTTTGTCTTAACTGTATTACGATCTAATATACTCGCCGTTGCTTCTCCCGGCAACTCGCTATTTTCGTTCCGAGAATGAAGCAGCTGCTCATTAGTGCCACAACCGACTTAACTGCTCGCTGACGGTATAGTTCAAGGACAGATGCATTTGCAACTTTGCTTACGTTCGATGTGTTCCCAGTGGTTACCATCGTGTTAGAAATTCTGGGAAAAACCACAGTCTGTTGTCCTTTGAGTCAGAGAAAGCTGGCAATCAGTAAATCGATGGCAAACATACGGCAGCAGGTTCCCTTCGGTTTCTCGGCCTGCTGAATGTGACTAAATCTTACAGAGCTACATCGTCCTACTCTTATCTGAGTTCAAAATCTCCCACAATGGCAATAAACGCCCGGTAATTTTTGAGAAAATTTCTAGTGGAGGACAGCGGTTTTTCTTAGTACTTTAAAATGAACATAAATCGAAACCGGTAACAACAAAAATAAAGGTTACTTGCGGTCGAGACTGTTTATATTCATTTTAATGTAATAAGTGATCGTTTACCGATTGCATTTATGAATCTAACTGTGTTCTCTGTTTATTTATTTATCATTCGTTAAATTTTCTTTCGTAAATTTAGGACTGTTTTTCAGAAGAAATTTTAAGGAGTGATGAACAGACAGTGTATACTCAGGTTCATAAATAAAGTAGGTAAGCTATGACTTTTTCCTATCAGGACACGAATACAACAAATTTGAGATGTAACTTAATATCTGTGTCTTCTTAGTGAAGAGAGCTGACGAGACATTGTAACCTCTGACCTTTCGCATAATCAGATTTAAAGCTCTTGATTGTAGTGTTGGTACTCTAACTGCACTCTAGATACGATCTTACGGAAGTACAGGTAACCACCAGAGATCAACATAGCCTTTTGTTTTGCTAGTATTGAACGTTCTGTGAATTGCCTTTAGCTATACATGAAGTTTCTGACTGAAAGTCTCAATCGTCACTGCATCAAAACTTCGTCTTTATTTGCTAAACCGTTGTCTCTAGGAAGAGGATATGGATAGCCATTAATTCGTGATTTTGAAATCAAATTATGGTAACGTACGCCGAGTCTGTAAAGACACAGTGATTTGACTCCAGCAGATTACGTCAAGTCTCCGTCCCTATGGAGAAGTTGACGGTGTAGCGTCTTGACATTGGAAGTAAGTGGAGTCACTTAGCTCTTACCTGCAATGATTTGTAATTGCCGTCAAATTCATTAGAGATGTAGTCCCCAGATGAACATTTCATACCAGCTCGAGCACCATAAAATCAAGGCTGATACAGCCTCTGAAAATTGCCACGTCGTTAGCATAGCGGGCCATTGATCTTCTCCGATCATGAGAACTTTATTTGGTGAAACAGAACGTGGTATCGGTCTGAAGTTCTAACCATGTGGAATACCAGCGCTTATCGATCTTACTGTACAAAAACACTTACACCCGAAATATGTTACCACCAGGAACAAGAAAACTGCTGCATCGCTATACCCTAGTTATTGTCTTGTCTGTGTGCGAGACCACCGTACCTAGTTTGTTTATGCAGAGAACCATAGGGCCATTGCTTTATTCTATACTTCATACCTGGTAGATGTATTCCACAATGACTGGTGGAATTATAAAGTGAAATTTGGGTTGGTCATGAAGGGCAAAGGAAGATTCCAAAGCTTGCCCGTCTTTGACAGTTAAGCTTAAACAATCACCTAGAGTGAATATTACCAGAAACTTCGCTGTTTAGTACAACAAGTATTATCTAGTGGAAGTTACGTTAAATGCACACAAATTCGCGCACTCGTCACTAATTGCTTGCCGTTTTATGGCAACGAGTATTGAAAGAGTTACGTCGCATGTTAGAACAGCTGGACAATATTAACCTTACTTCTTAACTGTCCTCGTTATCTATCACCAACTTATTCGTAACCAAACACTTGCTCCGATTCATGCGTCGTCCTACGTGCTTGGGTTGTGTAATTATGAAGAGAACACGGCAAGGGTTCCCTCTGTGGAAGACGAGTCAAATTAAGCGCCCATCTGTAGACACTCGACTGCTTTTGAGAAAACGAGGATCAAAGTTTTCGATGTAATTTAGATGTCTTTTAGTGCGCGACAGTGTCAAACGCAATGGTGGCACAGTTGCTAGCGCCGTGGCCTCTCAGAATTGTGTCCCGCGTTCGAAGCTCGATTATTGATTTTATATTAATTTAATTTCGTTTATCTATCCGTGTCTGTAGAAGGTTAGTAATATAATGTTTCTTATGAAGTCAGGAGATACGAGGACGACATATTAATTGTAAACTACAACAGGGCTTCACAATAAGTGTCATAGATTTATTATACAATTTATGTGAATGTGGTATTTTCATGGGATACCATTTTTTAAAATTCTAATAATCTTATATTTCATTCATATATCAATTCTTAAATTAATTTTTATATCTTATTCCTATATGTATTCTTCAGAAAGATTTGGCGCATTCCATGGATGATACCCACCGTAAAAACATTCGAAACACAAACTCCGAACGGTCCGAGCATCGCGTTAAAGTATGTTTCCTACAGTGACATTTCTGTGTAAGAATGTCACTCACGAAGGAAACATCGTTAACATTACTAAAGGTTTCCGGCGCTGGCAATGATTTCGAGGCAAACCATGCACAACGGATCACTTTATCGAAAACTGGCTCGTGTAATTGATTATGAAGCAATATACGCTTCAGGAATGTCGCCGAAAACAATTTCAAATAATTTTCTCGTCCATATGTTTTTAAAAATTCATTCACCAGACATACAGTTAGCAGACGATTAAGGACAATGTTATTTCTATGTAGACTGGAGAACATTCATGTTGTAATCTTCTACGGACTTGGGTGAAAACGGTTCAAATGGCTCTAAGCATTATGGGACTTAGCATCTGAGGTTATTAGTCCCGTAGACTTAGAACTACTTAAACCTAACTAACCTAAGGACATCATACACATCCATGCCCGAGGCAGGATTCGAACCTGCGACCGTAGCAGCAGCGCGGTTCCGGAGTGAAACGCCTAGAACCGCCCGGCCACATCGACCGGCGGACTTGGGTGAAAGAATAATGAAAATGATTATTGTGTTTCGAACACGGGGCGTGAAATCGTGAAACCACGGCGGTTGCTACTGTGCCACCGCTACTGGTTAGGTGTTCACTCTATAAAAGACTCATAAAGTACCTCGTAAACTTTTACCATCGTTTTCTCAGAAACGGTAGAGTATCTACGTATTAGCCGAGATACGTGTTCGCTTATTTTACCAGTTCTTCCACTGAGCGATGTTTCTAGGAAGTAGGGTAATAGCACTTGCCGTGTTCTCCGCCTTATATAAATTATCGTGGCCCACCGGAGGCTCGTTATCCTTGCCCGTCCATAGTGAGCAGCCCGGGCTTTGCTTCCATTAGAATATACGTGCATTTCACGGAACAACCGCTCTGTTACGTTATACAGCGTCAGCATGTATTCTGTTCAAGGGTACACCGACTAAGCTACTGAAAGTTTGTCGCCAGCAGACGTGACACATCGATAGATGCATGCGGTACCATTTACATGGAGCAATAAACCCGAACAGAATCGAACCCAATGTATAAAACAGATTCAGACTTCTTATTACTTTGCAAATGAGTTAATATTTTAAATATTTAACGTTAAGCATTTAACCGACAAAAGTTTAGGAAAGATTTGAAATCATGCTTAAGGTTTGATGGAAGTCTCTCAGTGCTCTTGTTATGAAATAATAGAAGAATATAGTCTGAATAATTTGCGCTCCATTCTAAGCCAAACCTAGTTTTTCACGCAGCTCAATGTTCATGCAATCATATCTCCTGAACTATGCGTCGCACACTGATATAATTTTGGAGATCCGTTCAGTAATACATGTAGATACTGTGTGCAAACTGCGTTGCGAGCAGAGCTAGTAGTAGAGAAAAAAATGGTTCAAATGGCTCTGGGCACTATGGGACTTAACATCTGAGGTCATCAGTCCCCTAGAACTTAGAACTACTTAAACCTAACTAACCTAAGGACATCACACACATCCATGCCCGAGGCAAGATTCGAACCTGCGACCGTAGCGGTCACGCGGTTCCAGACTGAAGCCCCTAGAACCGCTCAGCCACAACGGCCAGCGTGTAGTAGAGAAGTAATAAATGAGAACGTCATGCCTGATGCTGAAGATTTACTGAACGCTATTTTAAACAGAAGTTAGTTATTTACGTATCTAAATGTCTATGACGTTATAACTCCTGATCTAGCGTCGTACAGTGATACAACTTTGCAGGTACATTCAGTGGTATGTGTGGGTGCCGTCTGAAAATAGTGTTGCGAATAAAGTCGCTAATAAACAAGGAATATAACGTCATGTATGATGCTCAAGCTGTACTCCATGAACAGTGGTGATGTAATCAGCGATAAATGTTTTTCCTTTCATTGTTTGTGGGATGTGTCAGCCAGAAAAAGGTTCGCGAAGGTTTGGAATTATGAGTAAAGTTTGTTGGAAGCCCTAAGTCCTATCGTTGTCAAATACAGGTGAAAGAAGTCTGGGTATTTGTGCGCCATCAGTTATACTAACTCAAGCCAAACACACAGTCTCTAACTGTAATACTCGTCTCACTACGTAACATGAGATTATACTTCTTAATGAGTAGATTATAACAGCATTTTAAATTTTTGAATTGGGTCAATAACTACGCAAAATATTGAAAGTCAAATTTTTGTTGCCCCTCTAAACAGCTAGATAGGCAAACAGAAATTGGTACTGGGTTTCAGGTTCTGGGATAGTCCCTTAGTAATACAGATATGAACTGTAGGACTCCTGCAGCGATCTGTAATCGGTTGTGGTGCAATTAACGTCACGCGTTCAAATCATTCTTGTGTTTATTTGTGTGCCCTTCCATTACTAATTCTGCCCGTAAATCAAGAGTTTTTATTTTATTTTGTGTGTAATGCCAACTTTTTTCCACCGAATACTTGTGATTTAAAAATGTTTACTGTCCGCCTCTTAAAGTTGTTTGTTCTAATAATACTTTCTGTTAATAAGTAATTTACTCATTGTTCTCACAAGAGAAACTCGATATCGCACCCCCCTCAGATGTAGTGGTAAGATGGCTCAGTGCATGGTCCGTCAAAAACTGAACACAGATCAAGCATGAAAACTGGAACAAGGTTTACTGAACAGAGAGAAGAAGCAAAATACAAACAGTGAACGGTACAAGCTGAAGATATACACTACTGGCCATTATAATTGCTGCACCACGAAGATGACGTGCTACAGATGCGAAATTTAACCGACAGGAAGAAGATGCTGTGATATGCAAATGATTAGCTTTTCAGAGTATTCACACGAGATTGGCGCCGGTGGCGACACCTACAACGTGCTGACATGAGGAAAGTTTCCAACCGATTTCTCATACACAAACAGCAGTTGACCGGCGTTGCCTGTTGAAACGTTGTTGCGATGCCTCTTGTAAGGAGGAGAAAAGCGTACCATCACGTTTCCGACTTTGATAAAGGTCGGATTGTAGCCTATCGCGATTGCGGTTTATCGTATCGCAACACTGCTGCTCGCGTTGGTCGAGATCCAACGACTGTTAGCGGAATACGGAATCGGTGGGTTCAGGAGGGTAAAACGGAACGTCGCGCTGGATCCCAACGGCCTCGTATCACTAGCAGTCGAGATGACAGGCATCTAATCAGCATGTCTGTAACAGATCGTGCAGCCACGTCTCGATCCCTGAGTCAACAGATGGGGACGTTTGCAAGACAACAACCATCTGCACGAACAGTTCGACGACGTTTGGAGTAGCATAGACTATCAGCTCGGAGACCATGGCTGCGGTTACCCTTGACGCTGCATCACAGACAGGAGCGCCTGCGATGGTGCACTCAACGACGAACCTGGGTGGACGAATGGCAAAACGTCATTTTTTCGGATGAATCCAGGTTCTGTTTACAACATCATGACGCATCCGTGTTTGGCGACAGCGGTTGCGTGTATTCGTCATCGCCATACTGGCGTATCACCCGGCGTGATGGTATGGAGTGCCATTAGTTGCACGTGTCGGTCACCCCTTGTTCGCATTGACGGCACTTTGAACAGTGGACGTTACATTTCAGATGGGTTACGACCCATGGCTCTACCCTTCATTCGATCCCTGCGAAACCCTACATTTCAGCAGGTTAATGCACGACCGCATGTTCAGGTCCTGTACGGGCCTTTCTGGATAGAGAAAATGTTGGACTTCTGCCCTGGCCAGCACATTCTCCAGATCTCTCACCAATTGAAAACGTCCGGTCAATGGCGGCCGAGCAACTGGCTCGTCATAATACGCCAGTCACTACTCTTGATGAACTGTGGTATCGTGTTGAAGCTGCATGGGCAGCTGTACCTGTACACGCCATCCAAGTTCTGTGTGACTCAACGCCCAGGCGTATCAAGGCCGTTATTACGGCTAGTGATGGTTGTTCTGGGTACTGATTTCTCAGGATATATGCACCCAAATTGCGTGAAAATGTAATCACATATAAGTTCTCGTATAATATATTTGTCCAGTGAAGACCCGTATATCATTTGCATTTCTTCTTGGTGTAGCAATTTTAATGGCCAGTAGTGTATTTATCCTTGTCCTCACAAAGGAAACACGACATCGCACCCACCTCAGATTTTTTTTTTTTTTTTTTTAGTGGTAAGATGGGCCAGTGGATAGTGCGTCAAAAACTGAACACAGATCAAGCATGCAAACAGGAACAAGGTGTACTGAACTGAGAAAAAAGAAGCAAAATAGGAACAGTGAACGGCTCAAGCTCAAGATATACAACTTCGAGCGAGTTGAAAGAAGTGCAATGTCGTGGCTGTGTGGTCACGGTGTATAACTGCAAAGCGGCAGATCCGTGTTCAAATCTCCCCCCCCCCCCCCCCCCACACACACACACACATCTTTTTTCTTTTTTTATAAAATTATGAACTGTCTGTCCGGTAATTGACGAGTGTATTCATCTTATGTTGTATTTGCAGCTGTCATACTATACTGGTTATAGAATATGAGTCATGTGATAAGAATATATACGGCAGCAAGTAAAGGTGATGAATAGTGAGAGCAGGAGAGACACCACGTGGATCTCTCACACAAATGAAAACAACAAATAAACGGGCGTGAGGTATGTTACAACAAAAGAATTCTAGAGTCGAAACTTCGGAAAAGAAACGTAAAGTCATAACATGTGGTACTTGTGTAGAACAAACAGAACGTTCGTGCGTCTGGACGTCGCTTCCTTACACTTCGCGCCGCGCCGGATTATCGGAGCGGTCTCAGGCGCTGCAGTCATGGACGGTGCGGCTGGTCCCGACGGAGGTTCGAGTCCTCCCTCGGGCATGGGTGTGTGTGTTTGCCCTTAGGATAATTTAGGTTAAGGAGTGTGTAAGCTTAGGGACTGATGACCTTAGCAGTTAAGTCCTATAAGATTTCATACACATTTTTTTGAACTTAAACTTCGCTGTTTCAAACGAGCGTTACACCACGTCACAAACACAAATTTGAATACAGCGAGCAGACACGTCAATGACCGGACGGACAGTTCACAATTTAAGAGAAGAAAAAGATGCACGAGGGAGATTAGAACACGGACCTCTCAGTTCGCAGTTCAACACTGTGACCACAGTATCAAGATGCGAGGATTCCTAAATTTCGCTCGAAGTTGCTCCTCTTGAGTTTGGACCGCTCACTGTTTCTATTTTGCTTCCTTTTCCGCAGTTCAGTGCACTTGCTTCCTGTTTTAATGTTTGCTCTGTACTCTGTTGTTGACGGGCTATCCACTGGGCCATCTTAACACTAAATCTGAGGGGGATGCGATGGAGATCTTCCCTTGTTAGTATTCCCAAGACGACTTTATTTCTCATGGATTTGTACCTTCTCGGTAAACCGAGAGAAGCGGCGCACTGGCCTCTCATTCGGGATGACAGTGATTCAGATCTGCGTCCCGCCAGCCACATTTAAACTTCCCGTGGTTTCGGATGGTTGCTTTAAAAATGCTGCGTCCTGTTTCGTTCCCACACTTCCTCCAATCCTAGCTTGTGCTTCGTCGTCCGCGGGCCGTTAGACCTTTAATCTTCTTTCCATGTTAGTGATGGAGAACAAAACCAACTACGAAAGTTTTCAGTTAGCACTCCGTTTCCCATTTATTGCTGCCTCAATTGGAAGCAAAATTCTACACGGTGCTTCCCTCATAGATAAACGTACTTTACTTGGCTGGGCTGAGCACTCTATTAGCAACAAAACTGCAAGCACAATTCACAGATTACGGAACGTAAGCATTGTTTTTCGTCATTTCTTAATCACACGCCATTTCGTAAAACGGGGTATTGTTTCAGCCAGAATAAAGCCATTTTGTGGGAGCGGCAACAGAAATATAATGTGTGTCATTTTATCTGTCTAAGCACTAAGTAACAACCAGCTTGAATACCAAGGCCTGCCTCCCAGTCATTTTTGACCCAAAGTTTCAATAGTGCATCATTTTCGGGTCCAAGGAACGTCTTCTTTTAGTTTCACCTCCTCTGATAGATGAGGAAACTTCTCGCAGAGATACCCAAAACAGTCTCCATATGTGTGTAAGCCCTTCTTAAACTGTTTCATTAGTAGTGTTACGAAATGATTTGTCTTAATCACCATAAATGTAACAGAAACGGTCAGGTCATTTCTTACACACACGAATACCTGTTGTACTAAGGACTAAAAGATGAAGAACATCTACAAAACGAGCAGCTGCAAGCAAAAAAAGAAGAGCCAAAGAGCTTGTCGTAGTAGTTAGGACTGCTACCGAATTCATACTATTATGTGAAATACTGAACTACATAACATTAAAATCGTTAAAAATGCATTTCTTGAATATTTAATGTTAATAAAAATGATATATCATACGCCTTTTTATTATCATTTTAGGATAGTTCTTTAAAAATCCTAAGTCACTTTGACTATAAAACAGCACGCAAAGTCAATAAGTCAACTACACAATGTTATTTTTATGTTTAAAGTGACCATCAAAATACATGAAGGGTGATGGAACTTCCAGTATTTCGAAGTCTAAGATGAATATTAAAATACTCTAGAAATTTTTCAGTAATACATCACCTCACCAAGCATCATTTTTTGGGGAAGAAGAACGGTTTGTGTTATGCACTTCAAACATATAATCAATGTTACTGACTGGCTAGTATTGTTTTTATTACATGTAAACTAGACCTACTTAAGATTATGTACAAAGACAGGCATTTGAGGAAGGCTGCAACATTCAACAGTCGGAACTATGGTGTGAAGACTCTCTAAAACGTTTGTAGTCGGTATTCGCAATGCTCGAAAATACAAGATGTAAAACACAACATAGCCAAAGACAAACGAATAGACCAAACACAGTTTTGGGACGGAAGAACGTGTTTTTAACGAGATTTTTATTGTGCAATAACTCTTAAACTGCATATATCATAATTCACAAATATAAGTTCATAGCATTCCAAATACGAGATGCAAACATGACCAATGGCGATGCTGCAATAAGACAGAGATGAAAGATCGACATCTCGAAAACACTGTCTTTACACCAAAAACAAAGTTGTTTATCAAAATGTGCACCAAATGCAGGTATATAACACAGACTGCTTGATGTTCACAATATGCAAGTCCATTTACATACCTCTGATCATGAAAGAAAACTGGAACTTTGCACCAAAAGAAAATTGTGTTATTTATCAAAATACGTAAGATTTCGAGCTGTACCGTAATTGTTATGTAAGATTAAAGAAATACATATGGCGTACATATTGACACTACTGATAAAACTCACAAGTTGTGCAGCACTTATTAACAACGGAAGTTCAGTATCCCTACCACACTTTGTAGGCACAATGGACCATCAAATTAAATTTTTCCACGTCTAAATGCCCTGTATTGTTTATCAAAATAAACATGGCTCGCTTAAGGGCACTATTTATATAAATTCATGTTAGTCGTTGAGCTAAGTTCAGTATCTTTATCAAAATACATAAAATTTGTTCTATAACATTAATAAACACATATGGACACAAATGGTGATCAACCTTTCGGCTGAAAGTGGACTTATCGATGTGAATAATTTGATATTTGTACCAAAGTAAACACTGTCATTTCCACCTCTAAATTTGTCAGAATCTCGTCTAATTTCAGCTAAAATCTATAAAGAGTCAGCCAGGCGTTATGACCATCACGCTAGTGTCTCTTATTGCAGGCCGAAACCTTCGTCACGTTCTGCTGATAATGCTAATTCACGCTATCACACAATGGAAACTACATGAGACTTCGATGAAATGCCATACTAAACAGTAGTAACACGCATTCATACATTTATGAAACGAGACACACTATTATTTTACTTACCCACCTTCAGAGTCAGCCATACATTGTAGCAACCTCCTACTGGGACATTTAGTTTACCTTCCAGTACAAAAAAAATCTCTTCTATTGCAAGATCTTTGCTTTACACATTTTAGGAAGTGGTAGTATGGATCAAAACAACAAAAATCCAGTAAGTATGGGCCCTAAAGGACATATCTTGAGGGGCATGAGCGGTTCTTCATCATCGCTGCTGTGAGACATCTCTCTGGTAGTGAATAAGTGCTCGTACCAGGTAAAACATCCATTTTTGAGCTCATATTTACCAGACGCTGTACTTATACTGATCGTTCCTGATGTATCCCTGAATATTGTCCGTGCCTCCTGGGTCATCAAGTACAATGATCAGCCAAAACATCATGACCAGTACCCACCACGGCGTCGGATGCAGCCTGGTGGCGATGTGAGTACGTGACGCGGTAACTGAAGTATGAAGTATGTAAACGGAGCAGACGAGGACGGGGGTCACCCGAGCGAAGATATGGGCTGCAGAAGGAGAAATCAATAGATATAAGCTTTTGACAATGTTGACTGGAATACTCTCTCTAAAATTCTGAAGGTGGTGGGGGTAAAATACAGGGAGCGAAAGGCTATTTACAATTTGTACAGAAACCAGATGGCAGTTATAAGAGTCGAGGGACATAAAAGAGAAGCCGTGGTTGGGAAGGGAGTGAGACAGGGTTGTTGCCTATCCCCGATGTTATTCAATCTGTATATTGAGCAAGCACTAAAGGAAACAAAAGAAGAATTCGGAGTAGGTATTAAAATCCAGGGAGAAGAAATAAAAACTTTGAGGTTCACCGATGACATTGTAATTCTGTCAGAGACAGCAAAGAAACTCGAAGAGCAGCTGAACGGAATGGACAGTGTCTTGAAAGGAGGATATAAGATGAACATCAACAAAAGCAAAATGAGGATAATGGAATGTAGTCGAATTAAATCGGGTGATGCTGCGGGAATTAGATTAGGAAATGAGACACTTAAAGTAGTAAAGGAGTTTTGCTATTTGGGGAGCAAAATAACTGATGATTGTCGAAATAGAGAGGATATAAAATGTAGACTGGCAATGGCAAGGAAAGCGTTTCTGAAGGGGAAAAATTTGTTAACATCGAGTATAGATTTAAGTGTCAGGAAGTCGTTTCTGAAAGTATTTGTATGGAGTGTAGCCATACATGGAAGTGAAACGTGGACGATAAATAGTTTAGACAAAAGGAGAATAGAAACTTTCGAAATGTGGTGCTACACAAGAATGCTGAAGGTTAGCTGGGTAGACCACATAACTAATGTAGAGGTATTGAATAGAATTGGAGAGAAGAGAAATTTGTGGCACAACTTGACTAGGAGATGGAATCGGTTGGTGGGGCATATTCGGAGGCATCAAGGGATCACCAATTTAGTATTGGAGGGCAGCGTGGAGGGTAAAAATGGCAGAGAGAGACCAAGAGATGAATACACTAAGCAGATTCAGAAGGATGTAGGTTGCAGTAGGTACTGGGAGATGAAGAAGCTTGCACAGGATAGAGTAGCATGGAGAGCTGCATCAAACCAGTCCCAGGACTGAAGAGCACAACAACAACAACAAGCTACTTTGACAAAGGCAGATTATAATTACGCAGAACCTGTGAATGAGTATCTCGGAAACGGTGAAGCTGGTCTCGAATGTTCACGTGCTACTGTCGTATCTACGGAAAGAGGTAGGAAGTGAAACTATCACTAGGCGCTAAATGGTTGGACAGATGCTGATCCGTGGCATCTCTACCGAAAGAGCACAATCTTGGTGCACGCACAAGTATTTCGGAACACTACATTCACCGTATATTGTTGAACAGTGTGTTCATATGTTGAACCAACATATGAACGACTGCAGTTGGCACGGGATCATCGGCATTCGACCGTCGATTAATGGAAACGTGCCAGCTCTTTGGGTGGGCCACCTACGAAGCAATAGATCGATGGTCGCCCCACAAACGGCTTCACCGCGGTGGACAGCGGCTCGAAAAGTGCAGCTCGCCATGGATGCACGCTGGTGGAAGCTGTATTATACCACGGGAGACATTTTCCTGCACTTGCATGGGACATGTGGCAGTAATCGAAGACACGCTGAGAGCTGCGAACCACCTGCATCCCTTGACGCTTGGTGTCTTCCCCCAAGGCGATGTCATCTTTCAGCAGTACAACTGTCTGTGTCTCGAAGCCGAAACCGTGCTACAGTGGTTTGAGTAGCATTATAAGGAACTCACTTTGATGTCTCGATGATCAAATTTGTCTGGTGTAAATCCTATGGAACCCATCTGCATCGCTATCGGGCCAGTTATTTATGCGAATTGCATGACCTGCGCATAGACACCTAGTACCACATAGCTCCAGAAAACTACCAACAAACTGTCGAATCAATGTTACACAGAATCACTGATGTATTTCGTTCCAAATACAGACATACGAACTATAAAGGAGATGGTCATAATGTTTTGGCTCATCAGTTTATATTGGTCAGCCAGGCACAGATGTGGCAACTAGGTTCTCTGACCATGAGAGAAGTTGGAGATTAATGAAAAAAGATTCAACCGTGCTGATCATATTTTAACATGAGACCATTCGCGTGACATAGAATGTAAAGGTTCCCTTTCTCTTAAGAAAGGCAAAAAGATGACTCTGCTGGAAATACGGGAAATCAGCAAAGTTAGGAGACAAAACGCCAGCTCCTTTCTCATGCTTGCCTGTTACAGTACATACGTATAATAAAACTGGAAAACACCAATAAAACTTGCTAGTGAATCCTCATGTAAGGACATAAGGATGAGTGTCTGATTCTCAATTACAAATGAATTGAGTTACACATCTTTTTCAGTTTGATTTAGGAGACTTCCATGCCAAACGTCGACAATTAGGACGTGAAGTTGCTTCATCCACTGGGCTGCAGTTGGAAAATTTTAAAAAAGAAATGTTGAATATCTACTGAAGAATATTTTAATTAAGTATGGATTTGTGTTTTCCGTGACCGCCTTTGGAATAACTGTGGCATGGGAAGTTCTCTACGGTCAGCAGCTACCCTGAAAGGTATTTAGTTAGAGGTATGACGCCTGCTTAGAAAGATCTGTGTTACTGCGGCCGCAGGCGGAATGCTCAGATAAATCAGTTTTCGCAACCGGCCGCGTTTTCTGCCGCCGACTGCGACGGAGTTCCGGTAAGCGGGGCCTGCTACGTCACTGTTGCGTACTGCCGTTTGCAGCTCCGGGGTCAGCCGCCGTCCATGACGTCAGCTGCGCGCTGAACCTGACAGATCGCGGCCAGCTGTCTCTGAAGTGAGTCACGGGCTGCAACTGGCTGCCAGGGATACCCGTGACGAGGCAGGTGTTAGCGCCGTCTGGCCGCTAATCACAAGAAACATCCGGCCGGGAACAGGGACTTCCCCTCCCCCGCCGCCTGTTTACAAGATTTTCATCGGGAACATTAAATAGCCTGCATACGTACTGTGGTATAGCTGCGGAAACAAAATGACGCAGCTATGAACAAGAACCACTGCTGGGTTGTTCCTAACTACAAATATCAGACGTACATGGAGTACACTGTTTCGTAATCATTGTGACGTTAAGCATTTGTATTACTGAGGTCCGTCTAAACATTTCGGTGATTGTGCGAATTCTAACCTATGTAAACATGTGTACGCATACGCACAGGAAGGGATGGGGCGGAGGAACACGCACGGCCTAACTAACAAGGGGAGACCACGACGTTGGGATTTACCTCAAACTTTGTGCGTCTTTAGTGAGCCATTAAAATAGCATAATGTGCAATTAGTAAGGTGTTCTACTCTGGCAATTCCGAGAATAGCGCAAGAGAAGTTTTACGCGTCCATAATGCAACCAATGGCCGGCCGGGGTGGCCGAGCGGTTCTAGGCGCTACAGTGTGGAACCGCGCGACCGCTACGGTCACAGGTTCGAATCCTGCCTCGGGCATGGATGTCTGTGATGTCCTTAGGTTAGTTAGATTTAAGTAGTTCTAAGTTCTAGGGGACCTCAGAAGTTAAGTCCCATAGTGCTCAGAGGCATTTGAACCGTTTTTGAATCTTCATTGTAATTTATTCAGTGACACATTGATAAAATATTTTTTTTCTTTACCAATGTATTTGTGCGAAGGTGCTGGTAGTTAAGAAGTAATTGTGGTCAAAAGCTTCTTGGACGAGGGTTGCCCTTGTACCACACCCTTCCTCAACATCTATCCAGCTTTCGGAAGTCCCGCCACCCTTCTTTTACTTCCGCCACTTTTTCACCGAACTGAGCTGCGTCCGTACTTTGATACTGCCAATTCACTTGACGTCCACGAAAGTGATCAATGGTTTCCTTCAGCAGCACAGGTCACCGGATGAGGTTGAGGGAAGCGTTCCTAGGTCGACTGGCGTGCTGTCTGGCGATCTGTGTGCGCTCCTTACCTTGGCACTGTCAATGGGAAGCAAGTATGCCGGTCACGCCTTCACAGGATTCACCTCGCAGACACTCCGTTTTCTGAAACTTCCTCGCATTTTAAAACTGTGCGCCCGACCGAGAATCGAACTCGGGACCTTTGCCTTTCGCGGGCAAGTGCTCTGCCATCTGAGCTACCGAAGCACGACTCACGCCCGGTACTCACAGCTTTACTTCTGCCAGTATCTCGTCTCCTACCTTCCAAACTCTACAGAAGCTCTCCTGCGAACCTTGCAGAACTAGCACTGCTGAAAGAAAGGATATTGCGGAGACATGGCTTAGCCACAGCCTGGGGGAGGTTTCCAGAATGAGATTTTCACTCTGCAGCGGAGTGTGCGCTGATATGAAACTTTCTGGCGGATTAGAACTGTGTGCCCGACCGAGACGGTTCGCAGGAGAGCTTCTGTAAAGTTTGGAAGGTAGGAGACGAGATACTGGCAGAAGTAAAGCTGTGAGTACCGGGCCTGAGTCGTGCTTCGGTAGCTCAGATGGCAGAGCACTTGCCCGCGAAAGGCAAAGGTCCCGAGTTCGAGTCTCGGTCGGGCACACAGTTTTAATCTGCCAGGAAGTTTTATATCAGGGCACACTCCGCTGCAGAGTGAAAATCTCATTCTGGAACTCCGTTTTATGTCGCCTGTGTGTTTTGGACACAGACGAGCACCGCCTGGTATGCAGATCTGCAAGAGGTGTCTGGTTCTTGGTGCGATAGAAGTTGTCCCTAATTACCAGTACGACTCCTCATCAGATACCTACTCAACTGCTTCTCTTTCCGGACGCGGAATTCTTCCCGCAAGCGAAGACGAACTCTATGAAGTGGAATTGTTGACACGCAGCTCACTACTTGTTTGCTGATGGCGAGAAATGTATCCTTGGTTTTTGGCAGTTCCTTAATGAACGCCATTGTGTAGTTGTCCGCAATCCAAAATATAGACAATTTCTCCATTTTCCTTTGCAGCGTCTTCCTTAACGCAGAGTTGGGGTGCTCCCGTCGTGAAGAGTTGATCCCCGCCTCTTCCACACTTAGAACTGATATATTCTCTGATCAGCGGAACATTTTTCTTGGGAAATCTATTTCCTTGGCTCCTGGAGGGTTGAAACGGGACATGGTGGCCAGGCCTCGGATTGCGACCCTTGCCTACTTTGCCCACACTCCTCCCTTTGGGCGCTTGGAAGTTTCCTTAAAAAATTTTAAAAAAATATGGTTAGTGTTCGATCATTGTAAGAGGTGTTTCAAATGGTTCAAATGGCTCTGAGCACTATGCGACTTAACTTCTGAGGTCATCAGTCGCCTAGAACTTAGAACTAATTGAACCTAACTAACCTCAGGGCATCACAAACATCCATGCCCGAGGCAGGATTCGAACCTGCGACCGTAGCGGTCGCTCGGCTCCAGACTGTAGCGCCTAGAACCGCACGGCCACTACGGCCAGCTGTAAGAGGAGCCTTGGGCGAGGTGACAGATAGAATCTCCCCGAATCCTTGTTTTTTATCCTACATTTTTTCTTCACTGATCACATTGTTTAAATTATGACATTTGAGAAGTAGTATAGCAAAAAAACCACGTGCGTTTTCATGCAGCTGCCTATTTACTATTTTTAATTAAATTTTCAAGGACGAGGAGCAGGCTTGAAAAGTTCACGTCAAACCTCGACAAATAATTATGCGAACGACGTTATTCACAATCAGTAATATAGTAAGTCACAATGTGCCAGGCCAGAAGAATAATGTTCAATTACTCGTCGGATGTGCTCTCGATGTCACACGATACAGGATGGTATCCGTCATACAGACATGGTAAACATAAATTGAAACTTCACACAAGTACACGAGATTTTCTTTTTTCTTTATATTACTCTATTACTCTCAAATGTCATGTAAATTAAATAATTGACCAGTGATGAAAAAAATAATAACAGATAAGCTTGAGCGGAAGTCGAACTGTCGCTTAATTCACGTTCGTCTTACGGAGCTTAAGCGCTAATCACTTGACGATCATGCAATCTAACATCCGTCACCAAGTGAATATGAACGTCCTATCTCTATTTGTTCATGATCTTCTGTTTTTCTGAACATGAGTCTACTTGCGCTGAGGAGGAGCAGGTGACTGAATTCCCGAACAGAAAAAATATTTGCGACAGTTTCAAACGTATACGGAATGGAAGCGAAATTCTTGTCGCTGCATCATGTTACGTTAGACAGGCAACAAGCAGAGCGATGGTCAGCCGGCCGGGGTGGCCTAGCGGTTCTAGGCGCTACAGTCTGTAACCGCGCGACCGCTACGGTCGCAGGTGCGAATCCTGCCTCGGGCATGGATGTGTTCGATGTCCTTAGGTTAGTTAGGTTTAAGTAGTCTAAGTTCTAGGGGACTGATGACCGCAGAAGTTAAGTTCATGGTGCTCAGAGCCATTTGAACCATTTGAAAGAGCGATGGTCAACTACATCTGCATCTCCATAAACGCTCCACAAGCCACCAAAAGGTGTATGGGGAAGTGTTCCTTGTACTGTTGTTTGTGCGGCTGGTCCCGGCGGAAGTTCGAGTCCTCCCTCGGGCCCTACCTCCTTAGGATAATTTAGATTAAGTAGTGTGTAAGCTTAGGGACTCATGACCTTAGCAGTTAAGTCCCATAAGGTTTCACACACATTTGAACATTTTGAACTGTTGTTTGTCATTCCCTTTCGTGTTCCAGTCTCATATGGAGCGAGCGAAAAACGACAGCCTGTAGGCTTTCCGAAGGAACCTTAATTTCTCTTGCGGTCTTCATGGTCCCTGTTGGCGGCAGTAGAATCGTTCTGCAGATTCTCTAAACTGTCTCAATAGTATTCCGCAAAAAGAACATCTTCTTTCCTCTAGGGATTTACATTTGACTTCACGGACCATTCCCGTAATACTTGCGTGTTGACCGAACCTACCAGTAACAAATCTGGTAGCACACTTATTAATTGCTTTGAAGTCTTCATTTAATCTGACATTCTGGGATTCCCAAACACATGAGAAGTATTCAAAAATGGGTTGCACAAATGTTATGTAGGCGTTGTCCTTTATAGATAAGATACACTTCCCTAGAATTATTCCAGCAAATAAAATTCGTCGTCCGTACAACGGACACTACGAGCTTCTTTCGTTTCATATCGCTTTGCAGAGTGACGTCCAAATATTTAATAGGTGTGACTGTATTAGAAGATTACGGGATTGTTTTCCTACTCATCTACATGGTTTACATTTTTCCCCGTCCAAAACAATCCGACTTTCTTCATATCAAATAGAAATTCTGTCAAGTCATCGTGTATCCTTTTACAACCACTCAAAAACACCTCTCCTTACGCTACAACGTCAATAGCAAACAGTCACAGTTTTCTGCATACCCCACAACTCAGATCGCATATATATAAGAATAGCGGTCCTGTCACACTTCCGTGACGGTGCACTGCTCATGATACCTTTGTCACAGACAAACATCGGCCGTCCAGGACAACGTACTGGGTTCTATTACTTAAAAAGTCTTCGAGCCTCACACATATCTCAGAACTTATGCCGCATACTCGGATCTTTGTTAACTGCCGAGAGTGTGGCACTTTGTCAAACGCTTTCCGGAAATCTAGGAATATAGAATATACCGGTAGCCCTTTGAAAGGTTCATACATTAAGCGAAATGCTATTAAATCACAGTTCGTTTAGTATGTTAATACTATCTGCATTATTGAACAAGGTAAGGTCGGCCGAATTGGGTCGGGAGATGAATCGGGTAAATTTTACAAATTTTAGAATGAACGTCATATACGAAGTGGTATAGGAAGTGCTGCCATATAACGGCGATGGTAGGAACTCGGTGTATGAGTTCCAAAGTGGAAGACATTCTCCGGTGTTTTCGCTCTTGCATAAAAATGTGTGCTGTTTGTGGTAATTTCTGAAAATATCCTGCTTTGTAAATAGCTTTGGATTCAAATCAATATATCTCTGACAATTCGTTTAGTAATTTGTTAGGTATTCGCTACACAATAAATTTATATACTGAAGAAGACGATGTGGGGGTATCGGCGTGTAAGTATGTTTGCGCAGGACTACCAATGTAGCGAAAAAATATTCTGCATTCTCGGCGAATCAGGTCAATACAATCCGGATGAAAAGGGACAATACTTTTATTTCGATCCAATGTATTTATTATTTTTTTTCGTTTTGCATAATTTTTTTTCGCTTTTTGTTGGAGACGGGACAATATAAAAGAAAAAACTGTTACTTTGTGGACCGATTATGACATGTAAACTGCAATTAAAGCTTAACGGAGGGTAGAAATCAGCGCCATGCAGCAGAATTGTGTGGAGTGTCGCACTCATGTCTTCAAAGACGACTGCCAAGTGGGAAAGATTCTCCGGGAAAGGTAAGGTGGTCAAACAATATTTAATAAGGGCCGATAAAAAGAACTTGTTCTAAGAATCCTGCGGTTATGTGCGTGCGGCTTCCCATTGGGCTCAGATACTGTAAGGAGAGCTACTTACGAGCTCGCAAAATCCAACAAAATAAAGCATACATTTTCAGACGCCAGCAAGATGGCAGTAGAAAGTGACTAAAAGGGGTCAATGAGCGAAACCAAAATTTATTTTTGAGAAAAAGGGAAGGGTATTCCATATCCAGTGGTTTGAATAAAGAGGATGTGGCTGACTTCTTTTCCTTGTTGAGGAAAACTATGGAGGATCTTAATTTACTGGGCAAACCTCAGCTGATATATAATTCAGATGAATCAGGTTGCCAAATGAGCAACAAGCCCACAAGAAAAGTTTTTCCTGAAAAAGGGAGCAAAACTCTCGATGCACAGACTTCTGTATAAAGAGGAGAGCTTTTCACCATCTTAGCTTGTGCTAATTGCGGAGGAAACCTTATCCCTCCTATGGCAATATTTTAAGTTAAAAGATTTTTATCTGAATTTCGTGACGGTTTTCTAAATGATTCCATGATAGGAATGACAGATTCCGAATGGGTTCATGAAGAAGCATTCCTCAAACGGCTGGAACATTTTCAATCACACCCGTTTCCTGGGCACTGCATTTTACTTGTGTGTAGTCATGCGCCTCACAAAACTTTAGAAGCTCGAGTTTTGTAAAGAAAATAACATCATATGTCTATCAAGCCTGCAGCCATTAGACAGGTCATATTTTTAGCCACTAAAATCATATTACGACAACGAATGTAGGCTTTGAATTTCATTCGTAACACAGGAGGATCAAGAAAGATCAACAAGCTCACATTTGGAAATATTTTCAAGGCTGAATATATGAGAGCGACAACACCAGCGAGAGCAGAAAATGAATTTCGTTCAGCTGGTGTTTTTCCGCTGAATGAAAACGCAGTGACTGAACCCGAGTTATTACCTGCTCGTATATCGTTGAGCCAAGAAAACACACCAAAGGAAACTGAACTTCAGTTTGTCTCTCCTCCTGCTAGTCAACTTCATGTCAGGCCAAGCAATAACACGCCAAAGTCTTCTGTTTTATTGGTTCAAATGGTTCAAATGGCTCTAAGCACTATGGGACTTAACATCTGTGGTCATCAGTCCCCTAGAACTCAGAACCACTTAAACCTAACTAACCTAAGGACATCACACACATCCATGCCCGAGGCAGGATTCGAACCTGTGACCGTAGCGGTCATGCGGTTCCAGACTGTAGCGCTTAGAACCGCACGGCCACAACGGCCGGCATTCTGTTTTATTCCACGACTTGTTGTAGTCTCCAAAGAACACTACAGCAAAATTTTCTGCTACGAAATAGAAAACAATACTTCTTACATCCTCAGAAAATATAAATGCAACAAAGAAATGAGTGGAAAAGAAAAGAAAATGTCATGCTAGCCTGACAGTTTGAAGACACACCAGGTTAAGAACAGACAGCACCTACAGCATGAATTATCAGGGTAAGGTTCGTCATAATCTCTGAAGAAACGGATGACGATAGTGACAAATCTGCTGAACTCTGCAAGATTGAACACATCGATTTAATATTGGCGAAACTTGGTGAGTGGATTAAGTGTCAAGCCAATGACAAGGAATGGAAACATGAGAACTTTCTTGGCGCAGTGGGATAATTGGTTGCTATTTGAATCTGGTGCATACATTTTTGTACTGATCCTATTCGCCGGACTTATAATCCATTTCGCCCTACTAGAAGAAAGCGAATTGGTTTGTGCACCTCATTCTTCTGATTAATTTTGTGAAACTATGGACAACATCTACCTAGTTTTATATGTTAGAATTTGTAGGCGAAAGGACATAGTTCTTAAGTATTTAGAATGAAAATTTATTCATTTTGAAATACGTCTTTTATTTAGATTCTAACAAATTTTGACCAGATGCAGCCGTCGTTACCCTAGAGCGTAACAGTCGACTCGAGTCGCAGCCCTGGGCAGTAGTACATGTTAGGTCGCGGAGTGAGGGTGTTGTATTATGGCATAATGAGCAGCTTGTACAGCGTATGTGCCGCACAGAGATTTATATTTGAGGTGTCCCATTATGTGTAACCTGAAAAGATGGATGATTTTTTAAGATGAGTGCATAAATAGACGTCACTTCAGAAGAAAGTAAGACATTTTGAGTTTTTTAACTGCAAGCATATGGTTGATAAGTACTGCTGTGCAAAGACTTCATTGTGTCTAATAATATGTAAGTGTTGATGATCAGGGAGAATTACCAATCACGTGTTCAGTTTTCTAACTGGCCACCGCTCATTTAGATGGTTGGTTCAAATGGCTCTGAGCACTATGGGACTTAACATCTATGGTCATCAGTCCCCTAGAACTTAGAACTACTTAAACCTAACTAACCTAAGGACAGCACACAACATCCAGCCATCACGAGGCAGAGAAAATCCCTGACCCCGCCGGGAATCGAACCTGGGAACCCGGGCGTGGGAAGCGAGAACGCTACCGCACGACCACGAGATGCGGGCGCTCATTTAGATTACCTAAGTACACTGACGGAAAAAAATCACAGCTACAAGAAGGAATTGTGCGACAAAATTGAAAGTTGGTAGGCGTGTTTCTACAGCTGAAAGATGATTCTATTTCAAATTCGCGCTAGTTACATAAGACTGGCGCAAGTAGCACCAACATGAAGATGTAAATGAGGTTCGATTTAAATACGCGCTGTGAAAGATGGTGAGCGTTAGTTATCTTTCAGAGTGGATGTGGTGAGTTGATGTTAGTCATGAATGCCCTTAAGGCGACAAAGACGCCATTATCAACACAGCTGAGTTTGTACGAAGTCGTGTAATGGGCTAGAGAAGCTGGATGTTTCTCCTGAGATATTACAGAAAGAGTTGGCAGCAGTGTAGCCACTGTACGTGATTGCTGGCAGCAGTGGTCACGGGAATGTACTGTCGTAAGAAGACCAAGGTCCGGACGACCACGTGGCACTACCAGGAGGGAAGAACTTTGTGTTCGGCTTGTGGGCCTGCATCTGCAGCAGCGATTGGAGCAGCAGTTGGCACCACAATGACACAATGAACTGTTTACAAATCGATTACTTCACGGGCAGCAACGAGCCAGACGCCCTGCAGCTTCCATTCGTCTGACCCTAACCACCGTGAGAGCTCGTTGGAGTGAAGGGTGGAGGTCTGTTGTGTTTTCAGATGAATGCTGGTTCCGCCTCGGTGCCAGTGATAGCCGTGTGTCGGTTAGAAGGAGGTCAGTTGAAGGCCTGCAACCAACCTGTCTGCGTGCTGGACACACTGGACCTGCATCTGGAGTTATGGTCTGGGATGTGATTACTCATGACAATAGGAGCATTTTCGTGGTTATTCCATCTTTCTTTCTTTTGCTACCGCCATTATCCCGCATTGTGCGGAGGGTCGGCAGGGTTAAGTACGGAGTTGGCAAGGTGAATTTTAAAGGGTGGCCGGATGCCCTTCCTGCCGCCACCCCATACCCCCCGGGATGGAATTAGTGTGCCCCAGCTGTCTGCGTCCAGTGTAAATCGTGAAATAGTGTGAATGTGTTTCAAATGTCTGCGAGTCGTGCAACTGAGGCAGGACGTGGGGACCAGCCCGGTATTCACCTAGTAGGATGTGGAAAACCGCCTAAAAACCACATCCAGGCTGGCCTGCACACCGGCCGTCGTCGTTAATCCGCCAGGCGGATTCGATCCTGGGCCGGCGCGCTTCCCGAGTCCAGGAAGCAGCGCGTTAGCGCTCTCGGCTACCCTATGGCGGGTATTGGTTATCCCATGCATCCGACTAAAAACTTGTGCGCCAGTCTGATGATTCTACCTGTTCTGCACCCATTCATGAAGAGCATTCCAGGGGATGTCTTCCACCGGGTTAACGGTCTCCCATTTAACGCTGTTCATACCCAGCATGCTTCGACGTATCCTTTGACCTGCTCGATTACCAGATATGTCTCCAGTTGAACACTCCTGGTACATCATGCGCCAACAACACCAGCATCATTCACAACCACTTAACCGTCACTGTATTGATCGTCCAGGTGCAACAGGCATAGAACTCCATTCCAAAAACTGACATCCGGCAAGTATACAACACAATACATGACCGGCCAGTGTGGCCGAGCGGTTCTAAGCGCTTCAGTCCGGAACCGCGCGACCGCTACGGTCGCAGGTTCGAATCCTGCTTCGGGCATGGATGTGTGTGATGTCCTTAGGTTAGTTAGGTTTAAGTAGTTCTAAGTTCTAGGGGACTGATGACCTCAGATGTTAAGTCCCATAGTGTTCAGAGCCATTTGAACCATTTGAACACAATACATGCACGTTTGCATGCTTTCATTCAACATTGTGGTGGTTACACCGGTTATTAAAATGCTAGAATTTTGCATTTGCGTTGTCTTATCTCGCGTTTACATTAACCTGTGATCTTGCAATCTTAACCTCATGTTACCTCGACAAATGTTTTCCCGAAATTTGATTACTCTACATTAATTACTTTTTGGTATTGCAATTTTTCCCTAGGTGTAGTGTTGTCTTAGGAATCCACGAAAACATATTTTGTAACAGAAATACTTTTGGAAACAAAAATTATGGTGTAAGACAATGCGGAGAAAGACAATGGGGATTTTCATATTACTTTGACTTCACTTTTGTGTCATTAAAAGGGATGAATATAATTTCAAAACGCTTCCTTTTGTCATTCACAAATAATTCACAAAGCGCATGCCCCACTGTTCAAAGAAAAATGTGTCCTGGTATAACTTGCAGTGCCACGCCTTGCACTACTGCGTAGACAGTAATTAATACTTTTGAAAAGAGAAGCAACAACTAATCTGCTAAAGCAGCAAGTTAAAATAAATAAGAAGGCAAACTGCCGCGCAGTTATTTATTTCAGGTCACCATTCTTGCAGAGATGCATTTTTTTGTAATAGGTCATATTTAAATTACGTAACACTTAGTTATTCTGAGTATCCTTGTGAATCATTCTTTGTACGCAATCTAATTTACAAACACCAATTTGCATTTCAGCTTAATTAAAGCCACACTTGTTAAAAATAATTTGCATAAGTAAGTTAATGTTCAAAAGTATTGCAGCTACGCTGATTCTAGGTAAGATCCGTAATAGGAATTTAGAACTGAGGCAGTTTTCAGATTGTTCGAGAGAAATTCAGTTAGCCACAGTTTCAGCACACATAAAAATTTGGTTTCATTTGTAGAGCGCTTAATATCATGTGGGAAGAGGCAAGTTGATTTGTGGATAGAAGCTTTTTTCTCTCAAAGAAATCAATTGTATTCGAACTCAGAATATGCTCAATTAGTCACCAGCAAACCGGTGTTAAGTATATTGGTATAACCAGTTGCTTGCAAAAAATCGGTGAGACGTATTGGAGCAATTCAAGATTAGCAATAACAGTATTAATATCAACATTCACTACTGTTTGTGTAATCGTAAGAGCAGTTCTCGGGTTCTGACGTACTAACTGCTCGAGAGAGCAGAAGACACGGAAACTACATGTAACGATGTACATTCCTGATGATTCATTTGGTCTTCTGGTATTTTGCACATTGGCGTTAAGTTTGTTAGGAGCGAAATTCATTTTATTTTCTTCTGCCGTGGGACACAGTAACAATTTCTGTATTAGATGTTCATTGCCGGCCCGAGTGGCCGAGCGGTTCTAGGCGCTACAGTCTGGAACCGCGCGACCGCTACCGTCGCAGGTTCGAATCCTGCCTCGGGCATGGATGTTTGTGATATCCTTAAGTTAGTTAGGTTTAAGTAGTTCTAAGTTCTGGGGGACTGATGACCTTAGTAGTTAAGTCCCATAGTGCTCAGAGCCATTTGAACCATTAGATGTTCATTAAAACTGAATGACAATATTATGAAAAGGGTAGATTGCCTCACATAGCGGAGATGCTGAGTCGCAGACATTCACAACAAAAAGACTGCTAAACCCGTGGGCTGTCGACCAGAGGGCCTTCTGAAATAGAAAACATACACAAACACATTCACACAAACGCCTCACAGTTTCTGGCCTCAGCAGCCAGACAGTCGTCATGTGGGTGTGAGCTGCGATTACGTGACCTTATGTGTGTATGTTTTGTAATTCAGAAGACGGCTTTCTGGCCGAAAGTCACGAGTTTAGTAGTCTTTTTGTTGCACGTGTCTGCAACTCAACATCTCTGCTGTGCGGTGAGCAGCAATCTATCCATTTCAAAATATTGTCATTATTCCGTCCTGGATTTCCCATTGTTTGATAAAAACTGAACGAGTGATACTTGTTCTCTTGGAACTGACTTTTGGCACGAAAAGGGTTGGAGGTCCTAATTTTGTTGTATTATATCCGAGAGTCTTTTGTTTATTACTAATTGCAACAATTCTGATTGTTTCTGTTTTTTTTTTATTTCCTCTGAAGTTTTGCGCGTGTGTCACGTGACCCAAAGTACACTATTTCATGATGCTGTAGAAGAGATAAACTATCTGCTGCCAGATCAGTATTAATCAGGAACATAGTGTAACACATGATAGTGAGTTCAAGAAACCGGTAGTTTATTATGTCCACATGATTAAACAGAAATAAAACACGTAAGCACATAATATTTCAAAGAGTACACTCAGTCATCATCAGGAAATAAATAGAAAAGTGTTATTAAATATGATTTACGTTATGGGAGTGCGCCGTTTAAATACAGCTGCTCAGTCTTCCGTTGATTAGCATGTTGAAAACTGTATACATGTGATGAATTTTCTCACGACATAAACTTCTTTAATTAGTACCACTTGACATGTTGTACACCTCGTTCTTCCCATTAAATTGGAAAAAAAGGACTTAACAAGCGAATCAAAGAGTTGAGGTCGGGGAAACCCGAGGCGAGAAATCGTGGCTTTTTCCCAGTTCCCAGTAAACAGACCCACGTGGCAGGAGCAATTATATGTGAACAACTTCTAACTCGAGTCATTGGTGTATAAATGTCAAGGAAAATCGTAATCAGTGTGAGCGTCCTGTCCGATTCATAAGACTGTCCATTGTGGTTAACAGTCATTGAGCAATGACACAAAAACGGAAGAAACGCGTTGTCAGTGTTACAAACGGTAAAAACGAACCACACCGGCAAAAAGGTATAAGATGGATTATATAATGGTAAGACAGAGATTTAGGAACCAGGTTTTAAATTGTAGGACATTTCCAGGGGCAGATGCAGACTCTGACCACAATCTATTGGTTATGAACTGTAGATTAAAACTGAAGAAACTGCAAAAATCTGGGAATTTAAGGAGACAGGACCTGGATAAACTGACTAAACCAGAGGTTGTACAGAGTTTCAGGGACAGCATAAGGGAACAATTGACAGGAATGGGGGAAAGAAATACAGTAGAAGACGAATAGGTAGCTCTGAGGGATGAAGTTGTGAAGGCAGCAGAGGATCAAGTAGGTAAAAAGAAATAAAAACTTTGAGGTTCGCCGATGACATTGTAATTCTGCCAGAGACAGCAAAGGACTTGGAAGCGCAGTTGAACGGAATGGACAGTGTCTTGAAAGGAGGATATAAGATGAACATCAACAAAAGTAAAACGAGGATAATGGAATGTAGTCGAATTAAGTTGGGTGATGCTGAGGGAATTAGATTAGGAAATGAGACACTTAAAGTAGTAAAGGAGTTTTGCTATTTGGGGAGCAAAATAACTGACGATGGTCGAAGTAGAGAGGATATAAAATGTAGACTGGCAATGGCAAGGAAAGCGTTTCTGAAGAAGAGAAATTTGTTAACATCGAGTATAGATTTAAGTGTCAGGAAGTCGTTTCTGAAAGTATTTGTATGGAGTGTAGCCATGTATGGAAGTGAAACATGGACAATAAATAGTTTGGACAAGAAGAGAATAGAAGCTTTCGAAATGTGGTGCTACAGAAGAATGTTGAAGATTAGGTGGGTAGATCACGTAACTAATGATGAGGTATTGAATAGGATTGGGGAGAAGAGAAGTTTGTGGCACAACTTGACTAGAAGAAGGGATCGGTTGGTAGGACATGTCCTGAGGCATCAAGGGATCACAAATTTAGCATTGGGGTGCAGCGTGGAGGGTAAAAATCGTAGAGGGAGACGAAGAGATGAATACACTAAGCAGATTCAGAAGGATGTAGGTTGTAGTAGATACTGGGAGATGAAGGAGCTTGCACAGGATAGATTGGCATGGAGAGCTGCATCAAACCAGTCTCAGGACTGAAGACCACAACAACAACAACAACAACAACTGGGAATATATTTTGCAGACAGGAACATGGATACGCTGATTTTCAGGTAGGCCTAAGGCAATGAGGGAAAAATAGCAAAATTTTCTGACGTAGAAACATTCTTGGACCACGGTGTCATCGACAATATTAGAAACGTTTCGGTATCTTCGTAATTCAACGTCGCACATAATTAATTCTGTACGGCACATGCAATCAGAGTGAACGCTGTCTGTGAGTAAGTTTTACAACAAGACCACGTTAATCAGGCAGCCGATAATCCTGTATTCCCGATAGTCCAGCATGCATCAGAAATTGTACCGCATTTTTAACTCCGGGTGTTTGGCAGTACAGTCGGGCACCTTCGAGGTACATCCCAACCTTTGGCGCGGCGATTCATCAGTCTTACTCACTGCGCGATTATATTCTCGCCAAGATAAGCCAGTTGCAATGTCAGCTTTGTGCTAGTATCAAATATTCTTCGTTCACTAGACCTAAATTTACATTACTTACCCTTTCGAAAAAAATATGCTACTTACAAATTCTTAGGTCGTTCTCATCCTTGAGAATAGTCGAAATCATCCTTCAGAATCGGAGCTTGCGTGAGCCCCTGCAGGTAGCTTCCTGCCAATATTATCTCACTGATTCAACCCATGGACCACGAGGTCATAAAAATTTTCAGGTGCTGGTGCAGAGAACTGTTTGTGCAAAAGCTACTAAACTCTAATTGCAGCGTCAACGAATTCCAATGCAACTTTAACATTAAATGTGTTATTTTCAAGGCTCCAAGTTATTGGACCTCTGTGAAAAATACGACATTGTGCACACCCTGGAGAAAACTATGACCTAAACTGAGAGAATGGGCATGGGAAGCGATGTAAATAATGATGAGTCGACAACTGATCGCACTGAAATTGTACGATTGATAAATTCTACATCCTCTAATGAACTGAGTGCGTTTTCAGCAGAAGATGTTGACGAACGGATCTATATTGACAGAAATTTAGCTGACTGATGTTGTGCTGAAGCTTAAACACTTCTGTGAATCTCGCCGAGGGTAGTTAAGAAGATAATAATCTGAATGCCATACGAAGTAATGTCTGTCGGAAAGGAGCTCAGTCCAAGAAACGAGTTCTGCGATGTTCCAGAGGACACAGAAGAAAATTTCAGCTAAACAGTCAGTGGTAGATATCAGTTCGACATATTCCACGTCCTCGACAACGTCGGGTATCTGTGTTATTCCTAAAGATAGTGATACCAATGAAACTACTGAGAATGCTTGGTAACAGTTTTATTGATTAGCTTGTTCTTGATCTTTTCAGGTGTGTGGTGCTCTTTTTATTTAGTAACAAAGGTACAAAAAGTTACTCTACTGGCCATTAAAATTGCTACACCAAGAAGAAATGCACATGATAAACGGGTATTCATTGGACAAATATATTATGCTAGAACTGACATGTGATTACAATTTCACGCAATTTGGGTGCATAGATCCTGAAAAATCAGTATCCAGGCCAACCACCTCTGGTCGCAATAACGGCCTTGATACGCCTGAGCATTGAGTCAAACAGAGCTTGGATGGCGTGTACAGGTACAGCTGCCCATGCAGCTTCAACACGATACCGCAGTTCATCAAGAGTAGTGACTGGCGGATTGTGACGAGCCAGTTGCTAGGCCACCATTGACCAGACGTTTTCATTTGGTGATAGATCTGGAGAATGTGCTGGCGAGGGCAGCAGTCGAACATTTTCTGTATCCAGAAAGGCCCGTACAAGATCTGCAAAATGCGGTCGTGCATTATCCTGCTGAAATGTAGGGCTTCGCAAGGATCGAATGAAGGGTAGAGGTACGGGGATGTAATACATCTGAAATGTAACGTGCACTGTTCCAAGTGCCGTCAATGCGAACAAGAGGTGACCGAGACGTGTAACCAATTGCACCCCATACCATCGCACCGGGTAATACCCAAGTATGGCGATGACGAATACACGCTTCCAAATATGCGTTCACCGCGATGTTGGAAAACACGGATACGACCATCATGATGCTGTAAACACAACCTGGATTCATCCGAAAAAATGACGTTTTGCCATTCGTGCACCCAGGTTCGTCTTTGAGTACACCATTGGAGGCGCTCCTGTCTGTGATGCAGCGTCAAGGGTAACCGCAGCCATGGCCTCCGAGCTGATAGTCCATGCTGCTGCAAACGTCGTCGAACTGTTCGTGCAGATGGTTATTGTCTTGCAAACGTCCCCATGTGTTGACTCAGGGATCGAGATATGGCTGCACCATCCGTTACAGCCATCCGGATAAGATGGCTGTCATCTCGACTGCTACTGATATGAGGCCGTTGGGATCCAGCACGGCGTTCCGTACTACCCTCCTGAACATGCCGATTCCATATTCTGCTAACAGTCATTGGATCTCGACCAGCGCGAGCAGCAATGTCGCGATACGATTAACCGCAATCGCGATAGACTACAATCCGACCTTTATCAAAGTCGGAAACGTGATGGTACGTATTTCTGCTCCTTACACGAGGCACCACAACAACGTTTCACCAGGCAACGCCGGTCAACTGCTGTTTGTGTATGAGAAATCGGTTGGAAACTTTCCTCATGTCAGCACGTTGCAGGTGTCGCCACCGGCGCCAACCTTGTGTGAATGTTCTGAAAAGCTAATCATTTGCATATCACAGCACCTTCTTCCTGTCGGTTAAATTTCGCGTCTGTAGCACGTCATCTTCGTGGTGTAGCAATTGTTATGGTAGGTAGCATATTATTTTATAGGGCTTTTAAATTTTCATTCTGATGAAGATATTCTTAGAGCAATCGAAACCAAGATAATTGTGTTAAATAATTATTTACAACTGTTTGGCTGTGTTATTTCTCCACTGAAACACAGAAACTGTTCAGTTAGTTATTGTAGTGTGGTGAACGAGTTGCTATTTTATGTCTTTCCAAACGTCTTCCAGATAACCGACGGCCCGATAGGCTCTTCAGCCCGCAGTATTTTTCAGAGTATAGCTGAGGCCAGAGGGGTTCCATGAAGATTTTGCGGTGTTTTTCGAGTTGTGACTCGGATTGACTCATTCAGGTTAGTATAAGCACAACCAGAAATCTCCCCAACTTGAGTAAACTAGACGAGTGCCTCGGACTCCATGGCAAGTGGCTGAAAACTTGCGATAAAGTAACTTGACGGTGGAGTGGTCAGACCAACAGCCGCTTCAGTCTCACAGTAGTTCTTATTTCACATACCATAGAAGCTCTTCAGTGTACCTCCATGGACTAACACCGAACAGGACTGATACGGGAAAGAATGGCTCAGCAGAAATCTTTGTCTTTATTCCGAAATCACACTACCTGCAACGGACTACGTTCCGATAACTCCTTTGGTAAAGGTGGATCACGAGAAAGGTAAAATGGCGTCAGTGGCAGGGAGTTCCCAGTCGGGAGGTTCGACCGGCAAGTGCAAGTCTTATTGAGTGCAACGCCACATTGGGCGACTTGCGCGCCGACAATGGGGATGAAATGATGATGAGGACAGCACAACACCCAGTCCCTGAGGGGAGAAAATCTCCCACCCCAGCCGGGAATCGAACCCGGGCCCCCGGGCGTGGCATTCCAACGCGCTGATTCGTTGCATCTGCTCGAGACGGACGTCGTAGGACATCCGTGTAAGTTCGTCGTTGATCCATTAACTCAGTTTTTTTTATTACAGAGGGCAGCTAACCCTGTGACCAAACACGCTGAGCTCCCGTGCCGGGTACCGTTCAGCTAATGGGGCGGACACGAGGAAAGCATGAGAGGCACCCACATGCCCTGCTCATACTGTGGCATCAAGCAGTCAGGCCTGCAAGATGAGTGGTCTGCCAAGCGAGTGGATTCATTCTTATTTATCGAGTAACATGAACTCTAGTACTCACACTTAAGTTACAAGTTATCCTCCTATATGATTAATACGCAACGGAAACACGCATCTGACTATCAGTAATTTACAGAACTCTGACTGTACACAACGCACTGGCAATACCACATTTTCTTTCTTTTTTTTATTTATCGGCTTTTGTCAACTCGTGGCCACCGCACTGAATATGAATGAAGCACACATTATAAATTCGGGACATTATGGCAACATACAATTCGAAGGAAAAGTCCACCAATCTTTTTCTTTTCACTATCTTATTTATTCCGATAAATTCTCTAACCTAAACACACAAATTCTATAACCTACAACAATAACACATGAGAAATTCCGCCCAGTGGGCACAGCTTTACATTGGTGAATCTCTATATTATGGTCTCGTAATTATTTAACGGTACAGTGCACTTTCTGGATAGGATGGTGGATCTTTTATTATATCCCACACTTCGACTCTCACAATCATCATCACGAAACTTTCCTCCAGATCGAGCGATACAGAAGGAACACGCATAACCCACAAATCTTTTGAAACTACCTTGCTACTCTCCCATGGAAACCACACATACCCAAATTACATGACATACATCACACTGCAATAAGAAATATAAAACACTAAATAGTCACAACACTATCACTTTCAACTTTCCCACTTCAATTAATATTTATCCCAGTTTCACACGAAACAGCCCCACTTCGTAATTCTACTTTCCTACTACGAACTCTGGAGATATATGCACGTCTTCCTGCGCAATGCAAGCCAAGTGGCGTTGCTGGATAGACGGCCGACTCACCTTGCTTCTCTCTCAGAGTTTGAATCTAGCGTCACACGGACTTATATCACGCAAAGTAATATTAAGAACGTATTCATCACACACGCGAGTCCTCAACTGATACCATGGACGAGTACTTCTCTTTATCTTTTGTCTCATACACAGTTTGAGACTCACACAGTACTCACCACGTGGAAGTACTCGTCTCTAATTTCAAGTCCTGCACACGCCATTTCTTAAATGTTTCAACTTATGGTACACACGCTATTTCTTAAATATTTCAACTTATTGTACACACGCTAGTAATTCAGCTTAACTTAAGCACACGGAAGTATTTCAACTTATTGTTACACGTGGTTTCATTGTGACCGTTGGTCACTTCCGAAGATTCCTACAATCCCATTAATACTACCGCCTGACATTTAATTCTCCCCACAAAAGTTCCTGAAATAGAGAAATTATTATTTCAAACTACTCTTAAATATTCCACATGCATACCATGTCTCCACTCTTTCGTTATTACGGAGCACAACTAAAACAGGTCTTAACAGCACAAGATCCAGCAGCAGAGAGCTGAAACATGGCCGTTCTTGAGGTTCTCTCCCACCTCTGTCGAAGTGGGGGAGCACCTTTCTACCGCATTGGTCAGCCACATTTCAGGCGCTCAAAGCTCAGGCAAATTTCATCTCTTTGGTCCCACCAAAGGTGGCCAAAGTATCGACTCAAAGATGATCATATATTCACATTCACTATCTGCGGTTAGCAGACGACCATACATTCATTCATTTCACAGATCTCACCAAACTGGATGTAGGGATTTACTTTGTGGGAGTGCACATGTGATCAATTAAATAAATAAATTGTCATTCTTTCCCACACTGGTATCCGGCTTCGCTGTATTGATTGAAATTGAGTTATTTTACAAAAAAATGTGTTCTTCTGACAAAAATAATGAAGTATGTCGTACCTATTTTCAATGTCGGGCGGTACTGTACCCTTTCAAGCAAATAACCAGTTTAGAGTCTGGAACACAGATTTAGTATACTAGGGAGTTCTATCAAAATTTTCACCCCGTTGCATAATGAATTACTCGTTGTGCTGGCGCAGTGGTTAGCACACTGGACTCGCATTCGGGAGGACGACGGTTCAATCCCGCGTCCGGCCATCCTGATTTAGGTTTTCTGTGATTTCCCTACATCGCTCCAGGCAAATGCCGGGATGGTTCCTTTGAAAGGGCACGGCCGACTTCCTTCCCTAATCCGATGAGACCGATGACCTCGCTGTTTGGTCTCTTCCCCCCAAAAACCAACCAACCAACTCGTTGTGCAAACAGTCGCTAGACTAAATTCGTGAGGCTGAAAAGGAGACAATGGGAAAAGCATGTCAAAGGAATCATACTGGAAAAGAGAAATAGAGGGTCACTGTGAAATGCCTGGTCTTTGCCGATTACGTGGATATATTAACAAATAACAGAGTTGAAGCCAAACTAGCGCTAAATAAACTACATGAAATCTCCTGCAAACCCGGATTCCAAATTTCGTATGAGAAAACTCAGTATATGGACATCAAATCAACCGGAAAACTTCCACTGAAAACACAATATGAAAAAATCTCATAGGTCACTCACGTCAAGTACTTAGGACAAATCATCCAACCCACAAGGCTGAACACAATCTCCAACACAGAAAGAATATTCAAACTGCAAAAGGCGTACAAACTCGCACGGAATCACTACAACCAAAGAGCAATTTCACAGCAATGCAAAACTGCAGCACCACACCACTGTTGTTTTACCAGAGGTCTCATATGAGTCAGAAAGCACAGTTATTAGAGGGATGACAAAAATTCGTGACATAGAGAAACATGGAAGAAAAATCCATAGAAAAATCTACGGTGCTGGTCTCCGAGACGGAACTTAGGTCAGGGGAACTCTACAAACCACAGACAACGTCACAGACAAATTGAAGAAAGGACTCGTACAGTTCTACAGATATCTATGTACGATCGATGAAAACAGACTCACAAAGGAAAGAAAATTAAAAATCTTTTGTTTAAAAGAAAGGCAAGCAACCTGGAACAACTGAAAATTTTGAAAGAAGAAGTTAAGGATGGAAAACAGCTCAGAAGTAAAATCAAAAACTAGAGACTTGAACTAGTATCAACAAAAGAAACAACAGAGAAAACATGGACAGACGAAAAGAAAAAATACACAATGAACTAATGAAGAGATTTTGGGAATAAAAGCAAAGAGGGAAAGGAAGTGAAGCTGTGATTGGCTCAAGTTCACACGGTCTCCTAAAGGAGAATAATCTAGAAAAACAAAAATGTAAAGGCTGAGTAATGGTCCTGAACTATGTCTTTAATTTACCAGAAAGTTTTTATATCAATTCGCATAACCGTAGCCTCCAGCGAAGAGGCAGGAAAGCTCCTTTTTTTATTGCATTTAGATAATGTAGTTACGTATGTAGGCATTACTAAAGCGTGACTCGGAAGGATGGTGTTCGATACGGTAACTTATGCGTGAAAGGCGTGTTGCAAAGTGGTCGGCTAAACAAACGAGAAAATATTTACTGGCGGCTACAGCTTACGGAAAACCTCTTTGTCGGCAACTCACAGCGTTCGCACGGTGATCTCATTAACAACGCGTTCTCTTGCGAAAGCGACCGGTGTACACACTTGCGGCATTAGGTTCACTCTGAATGCAGGCTTGAGTCATCGTATGCATAGCTCAGCCTTTCTCAGGAAACAACTGTTTTTGAATACGCAACGTATCGTTTCTTAGGATGTTCATAGTTTATGTTGCCTTGTAGCACCATACGGCCTTCTTCTCCCAATCACGGGAGGAGAGTGAAAGCAGATGGACTTCGCAGTCCATATAAGAATTACGCACATGAATTCATGACATCTGACAGCTTCTACAGTTTGTGCACACTATGTGGCCAATTGAGAAGAGTTTTCTTTTCATCTTGACATCAGCTGCCTCATTGAACACACAGGCTGTTCTAGCAGTCATTGCAAGAGAGGTCAAAGATTAGATATTGCCGGTCTGTGAAGCTCGGAAAAATCCAGCTCAAAAGAAAATTTCATTCTCTAGGTCATTATAAGCTGTGATATAGAGACGCAAATGGGTTACTATCTTTTGTCGCATGACGCCGAGATACCGTTTACTGGACGAGTCCTGATGCACAGTCACTGGCAGTACAAACTCAGAGAAAGAGGTGGTTAGTTCTTTGCCATCCTCTTGTGGCAACAGTTTCTAACGACAGGTTCGATTTTAACGCGAATCGATGATCACTATTCTTTTTTTTTCTTCAAAAAATGTTTCCGGGTTTCCATAACAATTTTGGTCTGCCCTTGTTGCAGCTACCGGAGGGATAATATTATCAACGGCTTGACGCTGGAGACTTAACGGAGCTGATATGTATGCGAAGTCAAAAACATGGCTCTAGGCACTATGGGACTTAATATCGGAGGGCATCAGTCCCCTGCACTTAGAACTACTTAAATATAAGTACATCACACACATCCATGCACAAGGCAGGATTCGAAACTGCGACCGCAGCAGCCGCGCGGTTCCAGACTGAAGCTCCTAGAACCGCTCGGCTACCACGGTAGGCATGCGAAGTCAGCAGGCGTGTGTGAACTTGAGAGTAACTTCTAAAGAAAAATGTTGTTCACAGTCTAAGGAGCTTGTTTACATTGCCTTTAACAGTGCCGCATATCACTGTATGTTGTTAACTTGTGAGTGTATTACCCAAGCTGTTAACAATGACTGGTTCATGTGGCAAACGGGCTAATCGCGGACAAATTACTTGAAATTTTCTGTAGCGTGACATACTAGAACAACTGCCTCACTGTGGACTATAGAATTCTACTAAAATGCTACCCACTACCTGGCTATAATTGTGAGAATCATTTTCAGTTAGGTAGACACATAAAAAACATGGAGAGAAACTCTTCGAAATGTATACTGAAAAAGTTTGCAGTGCCTGGAAACCTATAAGCACTGTTCTAAGCACCAAGCAACATTTCAGTTCTCATACGTAAGTACATAAACTTGAAATAATATGGGAAATAATATACAATTATAGTAAAGGAACGATTATTTAACATTGTAATTATGTGGCGGTTTTGTGACATTCATTAATCGAAAATGTTCAGTGACTGAATTTTTACAAGCCATGGGCATTTTTAGTCCTTTCAGATGCTTTCAATAAAAACTATAATACAAATATGTAACTATAGCCGTCTATATGTTTTCGGTTCAGGTAATTTATCAAATGGCTCTGAGCACTATGGGACTTAACATCTTAGGTCATCAGTCTCCTAGAACTTAGAACTACTTAAACCTAACTAACCTAAGCACATCACACACATCCATGCCCGAGGCAGGATTCGAACCTGCGACCGTAGCAGTCACGCGGTTCCGCACTGAAGCGGCTAGACCGCACGGCCACCGCGGCAGGCGGTAATTTATCTCTGGGACCGTTAGTTGTTTAAGCGTAAACAGAGCACACAAAAATGCAATAAGATTTTGAAATTTTCGAACTTGAATGCAAACATACAGTTTACGATAAATTAAAGAGAATTCGCGTTAAATTCTGAACAAAACTCTAAATAACTGCGAAATGTGTGACTTGTTTCCATCACTTATGGCAGTTTCATCATATTTGCAGAGAAGTATTAACGTCGTGTGTTGCCGATTGTATACAGGGTCAGTGTTCGCATGATGAATGCAATAGACGAAATTAAGGACAACCCTGTGAAACTGAAACGAGCAACAAAATCTGTTCATACATGTGCAGCTAAATACATTGAACTTGGCGGAGACATTTTTGAACATTTATTGTGAATGTATTGTGAAACTCTATGTATAATGTACAACTTCCTTAACAGTGAGATTTGTTTTTTCTCAGTTAACATTAATTTACGTGTGCTATGGTTTTAATAAAAGCAGATTGTCTGACACGTTCATAGAGTTTCAGTTAACGTTATTACCATAATTTTTTCAAAATTAAATTCTCTACTACTTCTGTTGAAAACTTTGTGCAGTTGTCTGGAATTTAAAAGACGAATTGGGCCAAGTAGTTAATAAATTAAAAAAATTACGAAGTTACGTCTTTGCTTCTCTGGATGTTCTGGAAAACTACCACAGATACACGCCTGGGACATGTTTTATTAGATTCACCACACCAATAACAACAAAATAAATGGAAATCGTGCTTTACTTTAACCTCTTACAGTTTGCGATGGCTTCATATTAGCGAAGTTGTTAAATTTCAGGCAAAATCCTTTATTAGCCATAACTCCGTAACTAAACATTTGCAGACCTATGTTTCTATGAACTTTTTTATTTAGTTTCGGTTGTAGAATAACGTATTAAAATATTTTCATATCTTCGTGAACCTCTCCTGTATCGTATGAGACGTATTGTGCTATTTTATGCAGTATTACACTGAAGGGCCAAAGAAATTGGTACACCTGCCTCATATCGTGTAGGACCCCCGCGGGCACGCAAAAGTGCCGTAACACGGCGTGGCATGGACTCGACGAATGCCTGAACTAATGCTGGAGGGAACTGACATCATGAATCCTACAGGGCTGTCCTTAAATCCGTGAGAGTATGACGGGGTGGAAATCTCTTCTGAACAGCACGTTCCAAGGCAGCCCAGATATGCTCATGTCTGGGGTGTTTGGTGGCCAGCGCAAGTGTTTAAACTCAGAAGAGTGTTCCTGGAGCCACTCTGCAACAAATTCTGGACGCGTGGGTGTCGCATTGTCCTGTTGGAATCGCCCAAGTCCGTCGGAACGCTAATGGACATGAACGGATGCAGGTGATTAGACAGGGTGCTTACGTACGTGTCACATGCCGGAGTCGGTATTTGAATACGCATGCCTACAGCAGTTTCTTTGGCGATTCATTGTAAAATACAGTGACGATATGCACGATTCAATGCTCTTGAGAAGTATGCTGACATCAAGTCTTCATTTAACGAAAATGATTATATCCATATGTTGGTTTTATTCTATATATTTTGTTCAAAATGAGTAAAAAATTAAATTATTAAATGTACATCAAATTATATGAATTATGTCAAAACTGCGATTTATTTGGTCAAGGTTAACAAAACAGAGAGCGTGATGGAGCACACAGCTTTTATTGTAACAGTCTTCCGTGTTACACCTCCTTCGCCACAATCTTCTTGCGCTGACAGCTCGTTACTGAACAGTAATAACTTTTCTTGGCGGCCACAAGATTAATCAACGGTGCAGCATCGCGAACTACTTTACCTTCCATGTGTTCCTGCTAATGTGTGCAACACCAGAAGTCTATTTAGATACACTAACATCTCATTGACGAAAATGCTAATGAATGGTGCTTCGATAATCATTTATAATGCGTTTACAACAGTTTCATTTCCAAATACCGAAACTCTACTGCTGCTAAGAAAGTTGTAGCAATGGTTAAAACACTGGATTCCCATTCGGAAGGAGCGGGATTCAAATCAGTCTCTGTCTATCGCAATTCAGGGTTTCCGTGATTTTCTTCAACCACTTCATGGCATGTACTGGATGGCTTCCTGAAAAGATCTCCATCATTTCCTTCTTCACTTCTCTCCAACAGAGCTACTTTTCCGCTTTTAATGAGCCCGGCGTTTACGAAGAATTATATTGTATACTACTTTCATCATTTCTTTTTTTTCCCTTAGATTCTGGCCACTAGCACATCAACACCTACATTCCGCAAGCCACATTACAGATGCTTCGTGTACATCTATGCCTTCCCGCTTTTGCCACTCCACTCACTAATGGTTCACAGGAAGAACGATTGGTGGTAACGCTCCGCGTGAATTGAATTTCTTTAATTTTGCGTTCAGGATCTTCCCTTGAGATATACGTCGGAACAAGAAATATATTGGTCGACTTTTCTGGAAACGTATAATCTCGGTACACCACTCCATGATGCGGGTCACCTCTCTCCTAGAGTGTGCTACTGGAATTGACTGAGCGTCTCCTTGATACTTTCATGCTTACTGTATGAACCTGTAAGGAAACGCGCTGTTCTTCTTTGGAACTTCTCTGATTTTAACAGTTCAATGAGGTGACTCTGTACAGCCGTCTGGGATTTGAAAAACTGCTGTAGAAATTTATCATTTATTTTCTGTCGGTTTCTGACGTTGTGACCATCTTCACTGGAAGGGAAGGATCTGCATATTATATTCAGTTTTCCACTGATAAACTGAAAACCATCAGAGTCAAAAAATGTATCAGGAAATGCGCATATTAGATCATGATTTCGGCTTCATTTTGATTAAACAGAGTGATCAGTAAGGAGGCTGTGTTCCTGAGAATTCTTCCACTGAATCTGTCTGGCCTCTGCCTTACCTGTGAACAGTTTTATGTAGCCGTCCCACCTTAACTCACTCCGTCCACTTATTGCATCATATTATATAGATGTGACTGCTCCCAGTGATTGTTCTTCGACAATGTAACCATCCGGTAATGAGTCTACCTGCATGTTTATGCGCATTACTTTACATCTGTTTCTGCTGAGCGTCAGTCGTCGCTCCCTGCACCAAGTATAGATCCTCCGCAGGTCTTCCTGTATTTCGCTACTATTTCCTAGAAACTCTTCAGTCCAATTACACAGCTGGTACGAAAGTCGGTACACTCTTATTTTTTTCATTAGGAGACAGCCCGATATTACAGCGAACGCCTTCAGGATGCCGAGGAAGAAGGCAGTAGCGTTGCTTTTAGGGTCTCGTGGTCGAACACAGCTAGTTGGGTTTCACACGATCGCTGTTTTCTGAGTCCATGTTGATTACTTCAGAGGTTTCCAGACATGTCATAATACGAGAACATAAAACATGTTCGAAAATTCTACAGTAGATAGACGTCAGAGGTAGAGGGCAATAGTTTTGTGGGTCTGTTCAATGATCCTACTTGAAAACGAAAATGACTTGCACCTTTCTACAACAACTAGGAACACTTCCCTCCTCAAGCGACCTACACTACACCGCTGCTAGAAGAGACGCAATGGTCTGATTACGAGTAGATTCAGTGTCTCAGGGACAACGAACTGCTTAAGTATATTTATACAGTCCCACGCGTGGTTATATTCATGTACCTCTTGCATGGTCACCAAGAAAGAACACTTGGCACGTGACTCCAGGTATTGACTCGTTCTGAAGGTTAAGCTGTAAGTGAGGCGTAATTATCTACGCTCACATATGACATTTCTTCGTCGAGGAAGCTCATCAGTAAAGAAATAAAAAAGGCGGTCTCCAGTCTTTTGCTGTTGCATTTTTAAAAAAAAGCAGTCGCGTTGCCTTGCGGTCGTTTGATTGAACACACGAAGCTTCATGCATCAGCGTCGATAGTAATTATTATCCGGTCATAAGAGAACTGCGGTTGGATGTAAGATATTTTTTTTTTTTTATGGAGGCTACTCTTTATGAATGGCTCTGGCTCTTGGGAACATTATACTGCAATATTTCTGTGAGCCACTGAAACAACTGTACGTCCGCGAAGCCCAAAATGTACGCAAAAACTAATAATTTTGAATGAATTGCGCTTCATGATTTCTACATGTTAGCAGTTGAGACTCGTGGATAAAGGCATCATGTATGAGGAACAAGTAGCGCATTTGTTACGACTGATTTTGTTCTTGTCTGTATGGGTGGCCTTTGTTGTGAGAGCTGCTGCGTATGGATTCCTGTCGTCTCGCAGATTCACCCGTAATTGGCGTTTGCTCATCCCGGATGGCATCTTTGTAGTCACATTGTCCCCTACATTAATTACGGTGGCGATATTGAGGCGAGCATCTCCTCGTCTTTATTTTTTCGTTTATTAACTATTAGAAAAGTTTTGCATAGTGCAGTGTATAACAATTATTTCGAAATTCCACATTATCTGTTTAACCTCTCCAAAAAGAATTCTTTACCATTTTGGCAAATTTCCCTTACGCTTCAATAACGTTTGTTAATTGGTAGTGTATTCCCAGTAGCACCATTTTCATTTTATTCTTGTTCATAATCACAGGTCCCGATGATGACAGTAATTGAACACGTTATATGAAATAATGCAATAAATAAAAAGTGATAATAACAGACAGACAGAATTATTCATAAAGTTCAAAGTAATCGCAAACTCATATTTGGAATCTAACCGGCTGTCTTGTTCTCTCTGTGCGGTATTTATGGTTCATTTTAGTGAAGGGAATCCCTATGGAACATGGAAGCTATGCACGGAAACAAGCGGCGACTTGAAACATTGAGCTGGGTAGCGCAATTGGTAACTGACGTACCACGAAGGGCAAAGTACCAGAGTCGAGTTCTGGTCTGGCACATTGTAATTTGTCACATATATGCAGTGCAGCGGTTCTTCCGCTAAAGAAGAGGGAACGGCCCTTCATAAATTACGCTTCTCCAAGTTTTTCGTTGTAAATTCCGTTGCATCAGCCTGCCGCTGTGGCCGAGCGCTTCTAGGCGCTTCAGTCCGGAACCGCGCTGCTGCTACGGTCGCAGGTTCGAATCCTGCCTCGTGCATGGATGTGTGTGATGTCTTTAAGTTAGTTAGGTTTAAGTAGTTCTAAGTCTACGGGACTGATGACCTCAGATGTTAAGTCCCATGCTGCTTAGCACCATTTTAACCATCCCTTTCACCACTGAAACAAATATTAATAACCAAGCAATTTTCTGTTAGAAAAGAAAGTCGTTTGTAAATTCCGGCAATACTGCGGCGTAGCAGCTATAATTTATTAGCCTCGATAGCCTACTGGATGTGAATGAGCTCTAAAGCAAAGATCACGCAATGTCAGTGGCGATAAAGCTGCTTTTTTGAAACAGAATGTGAATTAGGAAAGCGATAAAGTTGTTAGAATGAACCCAAAAAAAAATCAAGGCTGGAGAGGAAAAAGAGAACGTATGATCGGGAGAAAGAAAAGGCGGATGATTCCAATGTGATGACACAGTGTTTAAAGATAAGACTGAGAAAGAAGTCACAAGTCGCGAGCGTTTCCGATTTAGTTACATGAGCTGCTTACAACAGATAACGCTACCTTTCATGTGCTGAAATGCATATCTCTTTTAAGCCAGACGCTTTCCGCCTCTTATTTGAATAAAACATTAAGAAATAACGCACGATTCTCTGTTTTATAAAAAAAAAATTATCGTACATTTCACACAGTACTTTTCTTAATTTTTATGTCGAATGAAACAGTAGTTACAGATAATAATTTACGTGTCCTGACAGTAATTTCAAGACGAATATACGACAATTGCTAGTAAATGTCATTTGGAACCACACGGAACCACACGGAAAAAATCGACAGATTACGTTAAAATGTCATTTTACGAAAAAATATGTGAAATACTTCAGGTTTTTGACTGATAGTTTGCAGAACCAAAAAAGCTGAATAACACCTCATCCAAAAATTTGCTATTTTGAAGGGAAACTAACGTCGCCTACAAAAGGAAATCTTCATTGTAATTTATTCAGTGACACATTGATAAAATATTGATATTTACGACCATGTAGAATACAAAGAGCAGTTATGTTTGCATTACTGCAGCAGTTATAATAACTATTGCACCTGCCTTATCGTTGACAAGAATTCTGCTGACCTTGGCGCACTTCTTCCACAGTCTAATAGCGTGTTAATACATGCTTCACTTGGAAAAACAGTTAAACGGTAAAAAAGAATATCAATTTCCATTCGACAGTATAAATGTTTTATCGATAACATATCGTTCTTGAACATCGGCATACCTCGCAACAAACTTCATGTGTAGTCTGCTGTTCTGCTCTGTTGTTCCAGCAACACTTTCTCCTTTATAATTGTAAGGTGGCTACAGTTTCGCACCTTACAAGCGCTCATCTACATACTTTGCCGTGATTTACAACCGGAATTAGGTATCATTTGATAGGTTGTACATCGTATGTTTGAATATTTAAAGAAAACTGACATTGTCACGTACACCTTGTAAATAGTTGTTAATGCTTATGGCAAGAAAGGTGATAGCTCGTCTTTATTATCAAAGCGGCGTAGCGAATGACTGCCTATAGGAGCAGAGGTTGGAACGCCAGTAGAAATGAAAAGGCAGGCTTAACTCAGGCCCTGGGTGGAAAAGCCCGTACGGGTGTGTAGGTCCTGCTCCGGGGAACCTGAGCGCTGAAGCACAATACAGTGGCGGTTGACCGGTATTGTAGCTAGGCCGGAAGGATAACCGGAAACTCTGAAAATCTTGGACGCAGTAGAGAGGAACGAGGAAGCGTTACTTGGAAATCACGCAGGCTGCGCTATTTCCGAGGATTTTTACTCTGAGAAGCGTACCATTGTATGAATTCCTAGTTAACGGGGATAGGTATTTCCTCGCAAACTTTCCGCGTTGGACGACAAAAGACTAAAATATGGTTGGCCGGCGTTCGGGAGAATCTGTACAGAGGGAGAATATTCTGCGGTTTCGAAAATATGATTCCCCTTCTTTAGTTACGAGGGAGGGGAGCCGAGCTTTGCTGGGAAGCCAGCGGTGGAGAGAAAGATGTCTTCTGTTGTGAACGCCCGTGTTTGACGGTCGCTCAGTATCAGATTTTGTTGGTACAGACAAACTTGCTGTCTTTGCTCTCAGGAAATTTTATAGCTAGAACCATTAGGTCAGTGACTGAGAGCACTGCTTCTGTCCAAACTCATGTAGAGACTGAATTCCGTCCTAGTGGCTGGGAGTTCCTGTATGTTGTCTGTAGAACACAGAGAGGAGAAGACAGTATTAGAGTATACTAGTCAGAGGACCGCCTTCTGCGGACCTAGTGTTTGAAAGAGTTTATTTTCTGACTGGAGGTCTTTCATCGTCGCACACATGTACGAGAACCATCACTCCGACCCACCGGACGCAGTACATACGGCGATATTGCTAATTGCTTAAACAGCTGTGACCACGTAAATTTTGTTTCCACTGAGGTTGCACATCACTGTAGATCATCTTTGACAGTAGTGTCTGCTAGTGTTTGGTATGTAGATGATGTCAGTTGTCACACGTTATTTATATTAAATCGCGTAGCCATAAAAAGGGCCAGATTTGGGAAACTGATCAATCATATTAGTTAGAAAATTCATTTGTATCTCTTTGTGTCCATTGGACATTGGCATATAAACATTTGTAATATATAAAGGGTTTTTTAATCTACAATAAATGTATAAGCAGATATAGAATTTATAATTTTTGTTGTTACTAGTTCCCTTAATCATTCATTTCTGTTTGGGTTTGTAATTTATATGTTAAAGAGCAAGAAGGAGGAGATAATATCATCATTAATATATCCTGAGATCTGCTTCAGGGGGTAGCCAGACAGGGCCAAATCTTCGTTTTCGCGTTCAATATTTTCCGTTGCGCACATTCATTTTACACCCACCTGGAGTAGCATCTTGGATAATATGCGTAGAGCTTGATGCACAACTTATTTAACATTATAATAACAAAAATTTCATGCTGCCGCAAACATGGGACTTCAGCCTTCAAGTGAACAAAGAATCATTACTTGAGTTACACTTATATTTAAAAAAAAATGGCTCTGAGCACTATGGGACTTAACATCTGTGGTCATCAGTCCCCTAGAACTTAGAACTACTTAAACCTAACTAACCTAAGGACATCACACGCATCCATGCCCGAGGCAGGATTCGAACCTGCGACCGTAGCAGTCGCGCGGTTCCGGACTGAGCGCCTAGAACCGCTAGACCACCGCGGCCGGCTTTATATTTCAGTTAAGCTCCATCAAAGAATTTGCGTGACGTGCAATTAAGAACTACAAAGCGCGTAGAGAAATTGTAAGCAATAATGACCAAAGAAAGAAACTCTGCATCACACATATGATGAGCGCTGGAGTAAACACGAAGCACAGTTTTTGCAATAAGAAATGAAACAATCTTCTCTTTATCCTCTTTACCTTACTTTGTCTCAAGATCAGAGCGAAGAACTGCTATGTGAAAATCACTTCTTTCCACTAATTTAATCCATGCATACCTTAACATCATTTACAAATTTATATATAATGTAAACTGTTCTTGAAAATGATTTATCAACAATCCTTACAGTACTCAACGAGGTTTCTGCAAACTGTGTAAAGTGTAAAGTGATTTAGTCAAAATGCAGGGAGGCTGGCCAGTCTTTTTTCACAGTTACCCTTCACTGTAACACTTTTCATATTTTTTACGAAAGTCTCATGATCACAAAAAATGTTCAAATGTGTGTCTTATGGGACTTAACTGCTAAGGTCATCAGTCCACAAGCTTACACACTACCTAACTTTAGTCATACTCAGGACAAACACACACACCCATGCGCGAGAGAGGACTCGAACCTCTGCCGGGACCAGCCGCACAGTCCATGACTGCAGCGCCCAAGACCGCTCGGCTAATCCCGCGCGGCTCACATGATCACAGAAGCTTGATGTTTATGCTTGTGCAGAAGCTGTTTGTAGACTTTAAAATATTGCTATTCTCAAAGCATTTGTTGCAACTCCTCTTCTTTCACTTGGTGCTACCTATTCGCCACCAAACTGAACTGAGCTCAAGCAAACGGCACAATTTGCTAGTACTGCACCTCTTTTCAATATGAATCTCACCAAAGTTACTGTCACCATTCTGCCTGTTTCACAGTAAATTGCTGTGCTTTGCTGAATCAGTTGACTGCGAACGAATCATCCACGAAAAACCTGAAGACCAATATAAACGGAAATTGGTTCACCCAAACAAAATGACATTAGCTGTTTTTCAGTCAGTTATATTGTACTTTAGTGTTACGTTAAACTTGTGTATTATTTAAATTGTGCTTAAACTCTCGAACTACAAGAATCTTGTCTGATGTTAACTGAAACTGTATGTAGATAGTAAAGCCTTTATTGCTATTTTTGCTCTGCGCTGTACAATTTGTTCACGACGTCTTGAACGAATTTTTAGGAGTTTGAGGGGAGAGCAGAGGAAGCAAGCCCTCACTACCAAAGTCAACAGCGGCAGAGAGGGTGGTGGTGGAGGGGAGGCAGAAATCGGTAGGGGTGGGGGACGCCCTTCTTGTTTGGCGCGGCATGACAGTCATATCGTAACGGCTACAGTTTACGCAGTACTTTATTGTTATATATTGGCAGCGGCCGGACGAGAAACACTCGTGACCCGAATTCGGCAGACTTGTTCCGGCATCGACCGATACAGAACTAGGATGTCCTCGTTGAGAACGTTGTGAACAAACTGTACATACTCTGTCCGAACAGGCCTCGGAATGTCCAAGGGTACCGATCGACCGCCGTGTCATCCTCGGCTGTTAGGCGTCATTTGGATATGGAAGAGCATGTGGTCCCCCACCATCCTCCCGGACGTTGTCAGTTTTCTTGACTGGAGCTGCTATTTCTCAGTCAAGTAGCTCTGCAGTTGTCCTCGCAAGGACTGAGTGTACTCCGCTAGACAACAGTGCAGACCCGGACGGTCGTCAATCCAAGTGCTAGCCAAGTCTGACAGCGCTTAACTTCGGTGATCTGACAGGAACCTGGGTTACCACTGCAGCAAGGCCGTTAGCTGAACAAACTCTACATAGATACTTACATTGTTGTTGTTGTTGTGGTCTTCAGTCCTGAGACTGTTTTCATGCAGCTCTCCATGCTACTCTATCATGTGCAACCTTCTTCATCTCCCAGTACCTACTGCAGCCTACATCCTTCTGAATCTGCTGAGTGTATTCATCTCTTCGTCTCCCTCTACGATTTTTACCCTCCACGCTGCCCCCCAATACTAAATTGGTGAACCCTTGATGCCTCAGAACACGTCCTACCAACCGATTCCTTCTTCTAGTCAAGCTGTGCCACAAATTTCCCTTCTCCCCAATTCCATTCAATACCTCTTCATTAGTTATATTATCTACCCATCTAATCTTCAGCATTCTTCTGTAGCACCACATTTCGAAAGCTTCTATTCTCTTCTTGCCTAAACTATTTATCGTACACGTTTCACTTCCATACATGGCCACACTCCATACAAATACTTTCAGAAACGACATCCTGAAACTTAAATCTATACTCGATGTTAACAAATTTCCCTTCTTCAGAAATGCTCTCCTTGCCATTGCCATTCTACATTTTACACCCTCTCTACTTCGACCATCATCAGTTATTTTGCTCCCCAAATAGCAAAACTCCTTTACTACTTTAAGTGTCTCATTTCCTAATCTAATTCCCGCAGCATCACCCGACTTAATTCGACTACATTCCATTATCCTCGTTTTGCTTCTGTTGATGTTCATCTTATACCCTCCTTTCAAGACACTGTCCATTCCGCTCAGCTGCTCTTCCAGGTCTTTTGCTGTCTCTGACATCGGTGAACCTCAAAGTTTTTATTTCTTCTCCATGGATTTTAATGCCTACTCCGAATTTTTCTTTTGTTTCCTTTACTGCTTGCTCAATATACAGATTGAACAACATCGGGGAGAGGCTACAACCCTGTCTCACTCCCTTCCCAACCACTGCTTCCCTTTCATGTCCCTCGACTCTTATAACTGCCATCTGGTTTCTGTACAAATTGCAAATAGCCTTTCGCTCCCTGTATTTTACCACCCCTGCCACCTTCAGAATGTGAAAGAGAGTATTCCAGTCAACATTGTGAAAAGCTTTCTGCAAGTCTATAAATAATAGAAACGTAGGTTTGCCTTTCCTTAATCTATCTTCTAAGATAAGCTGTAGGATCAGTATTGCCTCACGTGTTCCAACATTTCTACGGAATCCAAACTGATCTTCCCCGAGGTCGGCTTCTACCAGTTTTTCCATTCGTGTGTAAAGAATTCGCGTTAGTATTTTGCAGCCGTGACTTATTAAACTGATAGTTCGGTAATTTTCACATCTGTCAACACCTGCCTTCTTTGGGGTTGGAATAATTATATTCTTCTTGAAGTATGAGGGTTTTCCGTCTCTCGCAAAAATCTTGCTCACCAGATGATAGAGTTTTGTCAGGACTGGCTCTCCCAATGCATACTTAAATTACCTTCGCGTTTTACGTTATGAATAAAGTATTTAACACAGAATGGCTGACGGCCTGAATTTCAGCCCGAATTTCACGAGTCTATTTCTTCTTTATTTCTGGCTCCTCTGGAAGTTTAAAAATTGGTGTCTTATTTCCAAACAAGTAGTTACCAGTAGTTATACAACACTTATTTACTATAGTGTTGAGCAATATTCTCAAAGACATAGTGCTCGGCAGTAAAATGGTTTCAGCGACACACTTCAATCACACTACAATACTAGTTCCATATTGCAGACGTATTGGCCTCTTGCCATCGAAGTTTAAGTCTATGACGTCATGGTGGCGTGAGAAAACTAGTAGCCGTCATCGTTATTTCAGCGATGTCGTTCCATTGAGCTTGCGTGTGATTCATACTAGATAATCCTCTTCAGTAACAGTGGAAGAATCATAATTTGAGATATATTTTTACTCTCCAGTTCCTTACCAGACTTTACTGTCTTATTAGAGTTGTTTTGACTGTGGTGTGTGGTAATCTGTGTCGGGGAAGTGCTGTACGTTTCAGTAAAAATGGATGGCAGCAGACAAATAGTCACATTTCATCCAAATAGAATTTATTATTAAATTAATTCGATATATTATTTATAATACAAAAACAAACTGTAATACGTACATAAAAAGAAAACTACACGCGGAAAACTTCGAAGATATGTCTTGGCAAATTTAACTTTGTAAATGAGATACCAAGTCATAATTGTCTCTTTCAGCGATTTTATCATATTCCCCGCTACAATGTTTCATTCATTCCTTCTATCTTTACAGGACCTTATTTGTATGAAAATAGGTCAGTTTTCCTGGTCGACGAATTTCATGACGACTTTTTCGTAAAATGTTTTGACACTACAATTCAAGGAAAATGATCTTTTCTTGGCAGCTAACGTACGTATTAGAGTTAAAATTACTGCAAGCGAGATACAAACTTCAGGTCGTCTTATCTGAGTTTCAGCTTCTTACACTAACTTACACACGACGAATTCTTGAATAAAGTACAAGGTGTTCGTACTATAGTTGGACAAATCAAATCTACCTGCCATTATTTGGAAAATTTGTTCTGTCATTACCACAATCCAATGTTGTCGCTGTCTGCTCTTGTCCAGTGATTGTGCCTATTGGTCCACTGGCCCAAAAATACATTCAGTACAATTAGAATCTTTTAGAACTACTAAAGAACAGCACTAATATTTGTACAGTTGTCATCTTGGCAAACGTACGGCACTTATTTCCACGTGGCTGTCAAGTACAATTACTCAACATTTCAGCTTTTCCTTTACGTGTGCTATTTTGTCGTCAGAAAGTAAACGTCAGGAGATGAAGTTGTGCTAACTCATAAGCAAACAGTGTCTACCAGTTACCAAGAGTGTGAACACAGTTAATGCTATCCACAAACTTTTCATACTCTAAAGCTATTGGTGTTATTTCTCGCAGCAGCAGGGTTTCCAGGAAATTAAGCACTCAAGACTACCAAGACGTTGGTGGCCTAGTCTTATTCGTGTCAGGGATTAGAAGGCAGATGGGAAACACAAAGGGTTTCCTTTGAAGAGCCTTGCAGTGGGATTTTCCCCTTGAACTGTGCAGGTTTACTTGACCTTTCCACGAGGTACAGCGACTCTCGATAGATGACTCAAAGCATTGACCTCTGACCGCGCCCACTGGGGAACTGCTGTACCAATCAGTTTTCATCGAGTACCTTAAACTCCTCATATTCTACACATGTTTATGATGCTAAATATTCTTAGCTTCATCACATATCAACGTAACACCTGAATTCATTGTTTTGGTCGGACGTATCCCATAGAAAGCGGCTGGGGCCCATATATGGTCCTCACAATACTTCAGATGGAGACCACATTTTATGCAAAAGAATATTATAACTTATTATTGAAATAGAGAAATAGCGTTCTGCTATTACATACGCGTATACATCTATATCTGTATACCACAAATCAAGTATTTTGTGGAAAGTACTTTTATAGGGTCATAAATGCAAATGCATATATAAAATCAATACCTAAAAATACGTGACGTAATAAACACATTGGCATGGTGCACCAATAGAGGAAAGCCAATGCCTAAAACTATAGTGTTGTGGACGAAGTAAGACCTACGTAACAAACGCTAGAAAAACTGGTGTTTCCAGTGTCATAATGAGTTTGAAAATATTGCAGGCGTGCAAGGACGATGTAAATTCGCAAGGTAACATCGGTGTCGCAGCGTTATACGATTGATGAACACCATATGGCGTTTGCTTGGCTTCACCCAGTCTAACCTCGGTCGAGGAGAGATGTCCGGTTTATGACTACTAGGTTTCTGCCCCAATATTGCTGATATATGAGGGACATTCAATAAGTAACGGAACACATTTTTTTGTAAAAGCAGATTGGTTCTATTCAGTATTTCAATATACTATGTGATATCCCACTCTTTCGGCTACAAAAGCCCGTTTTTCAACACGATCTCCTTTCACCGCGACGGCCTTGCGCAACCTTACAGGTAGAGCCTGTTTGCCCACTTGGTACCATTCAACTTTATAAAGTTCACTTAGGACATGGCCTGTTTTAGGCAAACATTTAAATAATATTTTATGTAAGTACTACACGTTGCAGCCTGTAGGATGACCATATCTAATATAATTTACTAGCGCCTTATAATATTAACTTGTTGCAGGTTCTGAAGAAGACGTTATTACTAACGTTGCAACCTAGGTAAACGATAAAGTTAACCTGCAACTGTAGGCTGTATATTCTTATACAAACAATATCAGTTGCTGTTGCTGCATAAAAATGTTAAAAATTAAGTCACTGTGCTGCTGTTCACTGCCAGGTCTCCGTAGACATTCCGCGAGCGCCTATGAATATCTACGACGGTCTGGTCCCAACGACAGCTCGCTGCTTGGAGCAGACCTCCGTTGCCAACACTATTTTGAAGGCTGCGTACACCGCCGCGACCTGTCGGAACTTCATGTTACTATAGGGGCTGAAGCTTGAATATTCCGCTATGTCCCACAACAATTACGGTGATTAGAATTATATATTAATCCCTTCATCCGCTGATGGGCGTTGATATATATCAGCGGGGACAGGTAAAAATGTGTGCCCCGACCGGGATCCCAACCCGGGATCCCCTGCTTACATGGCAGACGCTCTATCCATCTTTCTTTTTTTTTTCTAAATCTCATTTTGTTCGCTTTTGTTCGTTGCATCTGCTCGGGGCGGACGTCGTAAGGCATCCGTTTAAGTTCGTTGTTGATCGATTAACTCAGTTTTTTATCACAGAGGGCAGCTAACCCTCTTTTTTTGCGTTTTGTTCGTTATTGATCGTTGTGTTTGGTCATTGCGGACGTCGCAAGACATCCTGTTCAAGTTCGGTGGTTGATCCTTCCACTCAGTTTTTTATTACAGAGGCCAACCGGCTCTCTGACCGAACACGCTGAGCTACCGTGCCGGCTAACCCTCTACCGAACACTCTGAGCTACCGTGCCGGCATCCATCTGAGCCGCCGAGGGCACAGAGGATAGTGCGACTGCAGGGAATATCCTGCGCACGCCTCCAGCGAGACCCACATTCTCACCTTATATCTCCACACACTACATTCGTAGAGTCCCTACCCAACACATTCATTACTTGTGGAAGACATTCTTACCAAGTACCGTAAGCGTTCGGGTAATATGGGCGCATCCGCACAGAAGAAGAAGGTCATGGCTGGTATTGCCAGAACTATATACTTAAACGGATATGGTGTGTGTTCTTTCGGACATGTCTGAAAGACCAGACACCGTATGTAAGTACAAATTCAGTGTGTTTTCAACCGAAACTGGGGAAGAAAAAAAGGGTTGCGTTACTTATTGAACACCCCTTGCATGAGAATGAAAATAGTACAATTACCAAATTTATGTGTACTTGAAGTAGTTATCAAGCGTGGAAAAACTTGCATAAGTGAGAGTGCTCATGCATGAGATACACTATTGGCCATTAAAATTGCTTCTCCACGAACATGACCTGCTACAGACGCGAAATTTAACCGACAGGAATAAGATGCTGTGATATGCAAAATGATTAGCTTTTCAGAGAATTCACACAAGGTTCGCACCGGTGGCGACACCTACAACGTTCTGACATGAGGAAAGTTTCCAACCGATTTCTCATACACGAACAGCAGTTGACCGGCGTTGCCTGGTGAAACGTTGTTGTGATGCCTCGTGTAAGGAGGAGAAATGCGTACCATCACATTTCCGACTTTGATAAAGGTCGAATTGTAGCCTATCGCGATTGCGGTTTATCGTATCGCGACATTGCTGCTCGCATTGGTCGAGATCAAATGACTGTTAGCAGAATATGGAATCGGTGGGTTCAGGAGGGTAATACCGAACGCCGTGCTGGATCCCGGCGGCCTCGTATCACTAGCGATCGAGATGACAGGCATCGTATCCGCATGGCTGTAACGGATCGTGCAGCCACGTCTCGATCCCTGAGTCAACAGATTCGGACGTTTGCAAGACAACAACCATCTGCACGAACAGTTCAGCGACGTTTGCAGCAGCATGGACTATCAGCTCCGAGACCGTGGCTGCGGTTACCCTTGACGCTGCATCACAGATAGGAGCGCCACCGATGGTGTACTCAACGACGAACCTGGGTGAACGAATGGCAAAACGTCATTTTTTTCGGATGAATCCAGGTTCTGTTTACAGCATCATTATGGTCGCATCCGTGTTTGGCGACATCGCGGTGAACGCACATTGGAAGCGTGTATTCGTCATCGCCATACTGGCTTATCACCCGGCATGATGGTATGGGGTGCCATTTGTTACACGTCTCTGTCACCTCTTGTTCGCATTGACGGCACTTTGAATAGTGGACGTTACATTTCAGATGTGTTACGACCAGTGGCTCTACCCTTCATTCGATCCCAGCGAAACCCTACATTTCAGCAGGATAATGCACGAACGGATGTTGCAGGTCCTGTACGGGCATTTGTGGATACAGAAAATGTTCGACTGCTGCCCTGGCCAGCACATTCTCCAGATCTCTCACCAATTGAAAACGTCTGGTCAATGGTGGCCGAGCAACTGGCTCGTCACAATACGCCGGTCACTTCTCTTGATGAACTGTGGTATCGTGTTGAAACTGCATGGGCAGCTGTACCTGTGCACGCCATCCAAGCTCTGTTTGACTCAATGCCCAGGCGTATCAAGGCCGTTATTACGGCCAGAGGTGGTTGTTCTGGGTACTGATTTCTCAGGATCTATGCACCCAAACTGCGTGAAAATGTAATCACATGTCAGTTCTAGTATAATATATTTGTCCAATAAATACTCGTTTATCAACTGCGTTTGTTCTTGGTGTAGCAATTTTAATGGCCAGTAGTGTGTATAACAACGCTGAGACAACGGCGATCAGCTTTATGCCGTGTACCTTAACTTCCACAATGTATTCGATACATTTATGCATTGTCATTCAGCGAACAAAATTCGTATTACCGAGTATCGTTTCAGATTAGTCAGTGGATTCAGGACTTTCTGACAGATGGAACCTTACTTCTCAAAAGGGCAAAACTGATAGATGCAAAATTAACTTCGGGACTACTACAAGACAGTTTTGTAGTGTTTTATTATTGCCGGCCGCTGTGGCCGAGCAGTTCTAGGCACTTCAGTCCGGAAATGCGCAACTGCTACGGTCGCAGGTTTGAATCCTGCCTTGGGCGTGGATGTGTGTGATGTCCTTAGGTTAGTTAGGTTTAAGTAGTTCTACATTCTAGAGGACTGATGACCTCAGATGTTAAGTCCCATAGTGCTCAGAGCCATTTTTTTTAATTATTTACAATGCGTACAATGCTCTAGTGGATTACATCATTACGTCTGAAGCTTTGCGAGGCTGCTTGCAGACTAAGGTTCTGTATGAAAGTATCTTAGGCATTAATAATAGCTTCAGCTGTATTTTTGTCCTTTATTACTGTACCACTGCCGGTTACGTGGTGTTAAAGCCACATCTTCAGGTGACATATGATTAAAACATAAGCGCGGGAAAGCTCGGAATCTTTTTTCCCAAAATTCATTGGCTGTCAAATACAAAACACGGCTAAAAGAGGTTATGTCATGGATTAAAAACTGCCAAATTCCAATATAGTGTATGGGTCCTAAACAAATAGTACACAGTGATCGCTTCTCCAGTCTATATGGAACCGCGTACTGGGGACGCGGCAGCGTGTTCCGTCATGCTGACGGCAAGAAAGTAAACAGCTTGCATGCGGACGCCTCGGCGCATGCGCTGATGAAGAGCGGGCTCGGCCGAAGATGTAGATTTAACCCCACGAAACCGGTAGTGGACAGTAATAAAGGACCAAAATACAGTTGAAGCGATTATTAACGCCCAAGATGAATACTCGCAGCTGCGGTTGCCCTATCTACAAGGTTGTCTGCACTGTATGAAAGCTTTATGTAAAGGTCCGATCGGTTGCGAGATGGGAACCACAATGAAAATCAAAAATATCTTATTTGCAACATTTAACTACACTTTCCAACTATCTACAGAGTCGCCACTCTGAGTTAGACATTTGTCGCATCTTCGTCACAGAAGGCAGCCAGCCACCTGTGCTTTCCGTCAGTTCTCTACGCTGGTCTGCAGCGCGTTGTCTGCGCCGAAATGCTGTCCTCATGAACAGCGGTTCATGTGAGTGAAGACGTGAAAATGAGATGGGCTGTATGGCGGGTGATAGAACACTTCCCGTCTGAAACGCTACATGAGAGGCTTTACAGTGTGCAGCCGATCATTGTCATGAAGAAGGACAATGTCTGATGACGTCATTACTCTTCGATTGTTCTGAATTGTTCTTCATACATAATTTGTTGAGTCACCTTATCCACTCTCCGAGCAAGATCATTGGTTGGCAATCGATTCCTTCCCTAACTGACTGCATCACAAACGTTTGTACATCTTGCTTCGAAGTTCCTGCGCGATTGCCGCAGTTTGCTGTCGCACGTGACAGTTACATTATGTCGTCTGCATCAAATCAGGCGGAACCCATCAGCATGAAGAAATCGAATGACAGCAAACACTTTATCACTTGGTGGGAGGCGCTATTGTTCTAGGCATGTTTTCGTGCTCATATCTGAAACGAAGCCCACGCTTATTACAGTAGTACAAGTTTATATGCCAACTAGCTCTGCAAATGATGAAGAAATTGAAGAAATGTATGATGAAATCAAAGAAACTATTCAGATAGTGAAGGGAGACGAAAATTTAATAGTGATGGGTGACTGGAATTCGGTAGTAGGAAAAGAGAGAGAAGGAAACGTAGTAGGTGAATATGGATTGGGGCTAAGAAATGAAAGAGGAAGCCGCCTGGTAGGATTTTGCACAGAGCACAACTTAATCACAGCTAACACTATCTACTGGTTATGAAATGTAGATTAAAACTGAAGAAATTGCAAAAAGGTGGGAATTTAAGGAGATGGGACCTGGATAAACTGACTAAACCAGAGGTTGTACAGAGTTTCAGGGACAGCATAAGGGAACGATTGACAAGAATGGGGGAAAGAAATACAGTAGAAGAAGAATGGGTAGCTTTGAGGGATGAAGTAGCGAAGGCAGCAGAGGATAAAGTAGGTAAAAAGACAAGGGCTAGTAGAACTCCTTGGCTAACAGAAGAAATATTGAATTTAATTGGTGAAAGGAGAAAAAATAAAAATGCAGTAAATGAAGCAGGCAAAAAGGAATACAAACGTCTCAAAAATGAGATCGACAGGAAGTGTAAAATGGCTAAGCAGGGATGGCTGAAGGACAAATGTAAGGATGTGGACGCTTATCTCACTAGGGGTAGGATAGATACTGCCTACAGGAAAATTAAAGAGACCTTTGGAGAAAAGAGAACCACTTGTATGAATATCAAGAGCTGAGATGGAAACCCAGTTCTAAGCAAAGAAGGGAAAGCAGAAAGGTGGAAGGAGTATATAGAGGGTCTATACAGGGGCGATGTACTTGAGGACAATATTATGGAAATGGAAGAGGATGTAGATGAAGATGAAATGGGAGATATGATACTGCGTAAAGAGTTTGACAGAGCACTGAAGGACCTGAGTCGAAACAAGGCCCCGGGAGTCGACAACATTCCATTAGAACTAGTGACGGCCTTGGGAGAGCCAGTCCTGACAAAACTCTACCATTTGGTGAGCAAGATGTATGAGACAGGTGAAATACCCTCAGACTTCAAGAAGAATATAATTATTCCAATCCCAAAGAAGGCAGGTGTTGACAGATGTGAAAATTACCGAACTATCAGTTTAATAAGCCACAGTTGCAAAAAACTAACGCCAATTCTTTACAGACGAGTGGAAAAACTAGTAGAAGCCCACCTCGGGGAAGATCTGTTTGGATTCCGTAGAAATATTGGAACACGTGAGGCAATACTGACCCTACGACTTATCTTAGAAGAAAGATTAAGTAAAGGCAAACCTACGTTTCTAGCATTTGTAGACTTAGAGAAAGCTTTTGACAATGTTGACTGGAATACTCTCTTTCAAATTCTGAAGGTGGCAGGGATAAAATACAGGGAGCGAAAGGCTATTTACAATTTGTACAGAAACCAGATGGCAGTTATAAGAGTCGAGGGACATAAAAGGGAGGCAGTGGTTGGGAAGGGAGTCAGACAGGGTTGTAGCCTTTCCACGATGTTATTCAATCTTTATATTGAACAAGCAGTGAAGGAAACGAAAGAAAAATTTGAAGTAGGTATTAAAATCCATGGAGAGGTAATTAAAACTTTGAGGTTTGCCGATTACATTGTAATTCTGTCAGAGACAGCAAAGGACTTGGAAGAGCAGTTGAACGGAATGGATAGTGTCTTGAAGGGAGGATATAAGATGAATATCAACAAAAGCAAAACGAGGATAATGGAATGTAGTCGAATTAAGTCGGGTGATGCTGAGGGAATTAGATTACGAAATGAGACATTTACAGTAGTAAAGGAGTTTTGCTATTTCGGGAGCAAAATAACTGATGATGGTCGAAGTAGAGAGGATATAAAATGTAGGCTTGCAATGGCAAGGAAAGCGTTTCTGAAGAAGAGAAATTTGTTAACATTGAATATAGATTTAAGTGTCAGGAAGTCATTTCTGAAAGTATTTGTATGGAAGTGTAGCCATTTATGGAAGTGAAACATGGACAATAAATAGTTTAGACAAGAAGAGAATAGAAGCTTCCGAAATGTGGTGCTACAGAAGAATGGTGAAGGTTAGATGGGTAGATCACATAACTAATGAGGAGGTATTAAATAGGATTGGGGAGAAGAGGAGTTTGTGGCACAACTTGACTAGAAGAAGGGATCGTTTGGTAGGACATGTTCTGAGGCATCAAGGGATCACCAATTTAGTATTGGAGAGCATCGTGGAGGGTAAAAATCGTAGAGGGAGACCAAGAGATGAATACACTAAGCAGATTCAAAAGGGTGTAGGTTGCAGTAGGTACTGGGAGATACAGAAGTTTGCACAGGATAGAGTAGCGTGGAGAGCTGCATCTAACCAGTCTCTGCACTGAAGACCACAACATCTGAAAAGTGCGACATGATGCGATCGACGGGAGTATTAGAGACATTGCGCAACACTTATGTGCAAAGCTTCAACTGATTTTCACTGCGATTTTAATTTAACAAAAAAAAAGTAAAAACCACATATAAAAGAAGGTTGCAATGACATAAGACTGTTGCGGAATGAAGGAAGATCTACAGAGAGCTGAGGATTTATGTTGTAGACAGGAAGTTGACCCTGAACGTAAATCTAATGCGTTGCGTATAGATAGGTGGAAATACCGAGTGCCATTCGATTAGACTATTGGCAATAAATCACTAGAAACAATAACCGCTGTAAAATACTGCGGAATGATCATTAGAAGCGATCCAAAGTGAAACGACCACTTAAAACTAGTTGTAAGAGTAGCTGATGCCAAGCCGAGAGGTACTGGAAAACTTCGAGTGATGTTTAATAAGAAACGCAAGACTTTTTTTCTCGGCCAGTTTCTGCTGAAATAACATGATATTTCTTGTGGGACATCGACCGATATTCTCTCTTCAGCCCATATAGTTCCATGGAGTTCAGATTAGTGGCGGCGTTAGTTTTTAAACTAGCGTCTGTAACAGAGGTGCGTTACAAGCAGAGAGCTGTCACTGCGTTTCCTTTGGCGGAAAACCAGCGCATCGCAGATATTTATAGGCGCTTGCAGAATGTCTACGGGGGCCTGGCAGTGAACATAAGCATGGTGAGTCATTGAACAAATTGTGTGTCATCATCGCAACAAGGTCTAATGCCTTAGATAAATCTAAGAAGGGAAATGCACAATGAACAGGTGTAACAGCAGCCACAGAAACTACATCCCTATGTTCTGCCACTGGAGTCAAAAGTGTACGGCCAGGGAGGCAACACTGATGTTTGGCAATCGCTGTACCAAACAATAATGACGATCTGCTGGTTCACAGACCGTGCAACGGTTTTGTAGTCCAAACTGAATGCCGTGGAGGGACGAAAATCAGCTGCTGTGAAACGGCCTTGGCGAGTCGGTATGAGAACCATTTTCCCCAGTCTGAAGCTTGAAGGCACAGCTCTCCCTCGCAAGATGGAAGTAGAAGTAGAAGCCAAAAAACCTATCAAGTCTGCAGTCAAAAACGTGAATTTCACCAACGTTGGAAATTTATGTTCCCAATCTTCCCTCAAACACATCGTACGAACCAATTCATGGAGATCAGGACTAAAATTAAAATGAGGGGACTAGTTAACGTGATGCAACATGCAGTTGAAGTTACCACCCGGCAGAAAGTCCCGAGGAGTCTTAACGCAAAAGGTAAGGGAGCTCCTCCCTGTAAAATTTCGAGCGCGCCACCGTTTGACCTATGTCAGACGGTGCATGAAGCACAACCAGGGTAAGGTCAAAAAGACGATAACCACTTCCACGTCCAGGTTCGGGACCTTCAACGTCAGTGACGGGAGTACCTTCACGATAAAATAATGCAGTACCTCGCATGACAGACAGGGACGGAACAACAGGCTCAGCAGACGACAAGAAAGAAACAACCTGGGAATACTCCTGCGCTGCAAGATTCATCGGCGGAAGCTCTGATGGTTGCGTAGCCGAAGCGTCATCAATGGCGATCGACACGCAGCCAGGGATGCCTCGCTGTTCGTCAGACTGTATTATCTGAGTGGGGCAAAGGGGGTGGCGATATGAATGGATCAGACGTACCGGATATCTGATGCGAGTCCATAAGATCAACGCCAGAGTCCAAACGAGAGCCCGAATCCGCCGCTCCCACAGCCTCCACAGGAGAACGGGAGGCTATGTGCAGATTGTATAAACAAAGGAGACACTTGACCTAGGGAAGGGTAACATGGTTGACCCCACATCAGAAACATCTACATCTACATCTACATCCATCCTCCGCAAGCCACCTGACGGTGTGTGGCGGAGGGTACTTTGAGTACCTCTATCGGTTCTCCCTTCTATTCCAGTCTCGTATTGTTCGTGGAAAGGATTGTCGGTATGCCTCTGTGATGGCTCTAATCTCTGTAATTTTATCCTCATGGTCTCTTCGCGATATATACGTAGGAGGGAGCAATATACTGCTTGACTCCTCGGTGAAGGTATGGTCTCGAAACTTCAACAAAAGCCCGTACCGAGCTACTGAGCGTCTGTCCTGCAGAGTCTTCCACTGGAGTTTATCATCTCCGTAACGCTTTCGCGATTACTAAATGATCCTGTAACGAAGGAGCTGCTCTCCGTTGAATCTTCTCTATCTCTTCTATCAACCCTGTCTGGTACGGATCCCACACTGCTGAGCAGTATTCAAGCAGCGGGCGAACATGCGTACTGTATCCTGCTTCCTTTGTTTTCGGATTGCATTTCCTTAGGAGTTTTCCAATGAATCTCAGTCTGGCATCTGCTTTACCGACGATCAACTTAATATGATCATTCCATTTTAAATCACTCCTAATGCCTACTCCCAGATAATTTATGGAATTAACTGCTTCCACTTGCTGACCTGCTATATTGTAGCTAAATGATAAGGGATCTTTCTTTCTATGTATTCGCAGCATATTACACTTGTCTACATTGAGTTTCAATTGCCATTCCCTGCACCATGAGTCAATTCGCTGCAGACACTCCTGCATTTCAGTACAATTTTCCATTGTTCTAACCTCTCGATATACCACAGCTTCATCCGCAAAGAGCCTCAGTGAACTTCCGATGTCATCCACCAGGTCATTTACGTATATTGTGAATAGCAACGGTCCTACGACACTCCCCTGCGGCACCCCTGAAATCACTCTTACTTCAGAAGACTTCTCTCCATTGAGAATGACAAGCTGCGTTCTGGGTGCGACGTCGCTGATATTGCAACAACTGAGCATCGGAATGGGGAACAGATTGTACGGAATCCGTCTTCGGTTTTTCCGAGGGAAAATCGCTCGTGGATAAACCAAAATCGGTCTCTTCTTTGCCACTAGAAGTAGCACGAGGCGGAACGAGATCTGCTACCGCCAATTCATGTCGCTGTTCGAGAGAACTATTGAGAGCAAAAACCTTCTTCGGACAATTGAGACTTTGCTGACCACTCTCATCACATAAGAAGCATTTCCCCAGCTCACCACTGTAAGCAACATAGACCCCACAAGCACAAATCTGGAGATGAACCGAAAGTTCTGCTTAATGTACAGGGTGTCCGTAATTAAAGTCCAGGTTCAAAACGCAGTGGAAAGAGAACCGCTGCTCAGAATTATGTCAAATTTGAACAGCATGTTAGTGGTGCAGGGGAAAACGTCATGGAGCAAAAAAGAAAAAAAAAGTATGCAAAAATTTGACCAATAGATGGCGCTGTAAACGTCATAATGTGCACATCAATAGACTCGCTGCTCACGGTTGGTGCTGAGTCCGCGTCCGAGACTGTCTCCATAAAGAATCTCGAGCTACTGGTAAAGCTGTTTTACAAGAACGGTAATTGCGCGCCGGTAGTCCCGCAGAAGTCCCGGACACTCAGGGAATTAGTCCGATGTCTGCTAATGGTCTGAACAAAATGATTACAAAATTCTAAAAGACAGGTTCTTTGAAGTGTAGATGTACCAGACAAAGGAAAACGGTTGATCCCAAGTCTGTCTAAAATATAGTCGCAGCATTACAGGAGGGGTCGAGCGGTGGTGTGCAAACATGCAATGTGGGTACGGTGCACAAAAATCTACGAATTCATACAAATCACCCATGTTCGGGTGTTGCTTTCTTCTGTCCTGCCAGCAAGACAGACGTTCGCTCTGGAGTTCCTTGCTCATATGGAAGTGGATAATGAATGGCGACGAAACATTCTGCGGACAAACCATGCACATTTCCATCTCGAAGGACATGTCAGTACGCAGAGTTGCAAGATATGGGCAACGGAAGAACCTCACCCACATGCCAGTCCTTCAACAGTGTGAATGTGTGGGTAGCATCTTTTTTTGGCAACATGGCGCAGCTCCGCACGCCGAATAGACAGTGAAGCGGCTGCTGCAGAGAAATTTCGGAAACGCTAAAATTGTCATCCATCATTTCCCGATAGCCTGGCTGTTCAGGTCACTTGATCTTAATCCCTATGACTTCTGGCTGTGGAGGTGTCTGAAACATATTGTGTTCAGTGCTCCAATTACGAACTGAAGGAACGCAATGTGCAACGCATCTTGAACGTGGCCCATGAGATACTCCAATCTGTTGTGGACATGCGTTTCCTCGATTTCAACTCGTGATAGAAAACGGTGGACAGCATAAATGGCATGTCTTGCGTCAGTCTCACGACAGTTAGAAATTGTTGATTTTTGTGCTGTTTTTTTCCTCAGGACAATTAAAAACCTATTTTTCCCGTTCGATGTTGTACGGCCGTGCCGTGGTGGATGCGCTTACTTAAATATCAATGTCATAACTGCAAAACTTGTGCAGTAATACACACTGAACATTACGGATGGTGTAATGTGCAACCCAAAACATACTCGCTGAACTGCGATTCATCTGCTACTTTTTGCTGGCCCCATTTACGTTAACAAGCTTGCAGCGCGATATACTGGTAAATGTTGATGGTGTTGAGACAGCAACCAGCCACAAATTTAAGTTCCTTTATTCAAAAGGTACCGTTACCGGTTTCTAATCATTACAATTCATCGTCAGACGACCTTCATGCTTTTATTAGAACATTTGGCGCCTTTTTTGCTGATTAGTTGTCGTGAAATGCCGGTTTGGAGTACTTGTTTTCATAGTTTTCTGCTGGATGAAAACTATGACTGTGCGGCTGATCCCGGCGGAGGTTCGAGTCCTCCCCCGGGCACGGTTGTGTGTGTTTGTCCTTAGGATAATTTAGGTTAAGTAGTATGTAAGCTTAGGGACTGATGACCTTAGCAGTTAAGTCCCATAAGATTTCGCGCACATTTGAATTTGAAAAAAAACTATGAAAACAAGTAGATTCAAGAATGACAATCGTCCCGCTTTCTTCTGATATACATATATACATAAAAATTGAAATAATTTTTATACGCGATACGCCATCGCATCCAACCACTTTCACAGTCTCCAAGTCGTAGCAAAAAGTCAACCGTTATGATATTAGTTCAGCTGAGATGACATTAACTATTTATTCCTGAACTCGATTAGACTCCAGCGATTGACAGTGACTTGAAAGTCAATAACACCTCGCAACACACACGGTTTACCTGTAAACACAAGGTATCAGTGTTATCTCTTTCAAAACTACATACAACGTATACGTAACAGTTTCAGTTATGTACCGTATTATCAAAATCACTATTTTACTGGCAATTCTATTATATGCAAAGACTCTCAAAAACCCATTTAATTACTATAGAAGAGCTATCCTCAATAGAAAATTACTGAATGCAAAGTCGTACCTTCAGACTACGATAATACGATGTAATTCAGTTTAATTAACCAAGCAAAATGTTGAGGGAACGTCGGTTTATTCTCATATACCGTTACTGATTGCAGAATATATTGACGGCCTTGTTGAAATAACTTGGATTAAATTGCTTTAATACTTTTTGTATATAATTATTTCACGAGTCTTTTTATTTAGCGTAAAAATATATCTTTTCTTTTGTTGACTGAAAGATATGATAAACTTTCTGCCTCAGATGCCGCTACTAGGATTACTGAAAAATGGGACGTCAGAAGTTACCAATGACGTCAGAAGTTACCAGAGATGATGTATTGCACAAATTTAACAGTAAAGACGAAAGTTGAGATACAAAGAAATGAAGGACAGAGAAAATAGATGGTAGACATATCACTTACATTCATGTTTCGAACATAATTTTAAGTATATCGCTTTTTTGAGTCCTAGTATCTCAGCTGACGAATGGGATACTAACGGAAAATAGAAGAAATAAGGACAGAAGTAACGTTAGGATGTAATATCTCAGTTGACGTAAGAGTTGTATCCCGAAGTTCAGTTGATACGTGCAGGTTAACTGCAGTACGGGATACAAATTTAAAGTATGTCGACTTTTCGCCTTCATTAGCACTAGTATGCTGTTCTACAGTTGACCTATATAGTTCAGATGAAGAATCGGATGCTAATGCAAGCGAAGATGAAAAAAAGTGACATACATAAAATTTGTATATAAATCAACTGAAGTATGGGATACAAGTTGTTTTCGCCTTCGATGCTAATAGGCTCGCCTGAAAATTATCATAGTAGTACTAGCGACGACGAAAAAACCTAAAACAGTAAAATTTGTATCTCGTACTTCAGTTGACCCATATCGAACTGAAGAACAGGATACTACCTTCGTAGTATATAGGTCAACTGAAGTACGGTTTCTATAGTACTAGTGTCAACTGAAAAATATTGTAGTAAGAATAGTGGTAGCGAAGACGAAAGAAAGCGACAACTGTAAAATTTGTATTCCGCGATGCAGTTTACGACCCTGCTTCCAGTCTTCCATATCCATAGGAATAGATAAATCCAAAACTACAAACGAAAATCGAAAAGTAAAAATTGCTCAGAATGAAAAACAATTCTTCCAAAATATCTCAAAGTCACTAAGAATGAAAAGAAGTTCCTAATGAATTGGGACGAACAAATGATTTAAATAAACACAAGCGACAAAAATCGAACACAATGTCTAGCCGGTCTTTTAGAAACACTCATTTATTTAAATTTACAATGATGATTCCTCGCCACAGAAGATAACCGATTTATTATCTATGGCTCCAAAATAAAGACGTTAACATCTAAGAGTAAACTATGACGTTGTTAGTCAAAGGCGATGGGTTGCATCCTATTCTTCAGTTGATCCCCACTATTACGTAAGTGGCGTCTCTGATCTAGAATTTTTATTACTAAAATATTAACGATAATTTCATTTAACTTTATTCACTTATCTCCACTTTTGAGTTACTTCCTATTAAATATGACCCCTTTTAATAACTTTCAACTTTTATCTTTTTAATTAACGCACGTTCGTAGGACTTAATTCAAAGATATATGTTATACTGTTGTACGTCTAGCGTACTCGCAAACAGTTTCTCATATGTAAATTTCTTTCGAATAACTAGAAACTAAACGTGGAATTTGGCGTATTGCTATATATGTAATCAATGAAGTACTTTCCAAATAACACTACAAATATCTCTACCATTTAAAATTTGCTGCTTGTCACAGCCCACGTTAACACACTCATGCCACGAAATTAGAAGCGAGATTTTAAATATTTTGCCAGTCTCAGCTATCTTCCTTTCTGTTCATTGATAAAAACTCAATTATCATTTACACACTTCGTTTAAACGTCTGATCGAGTGGCAAGAATACTATGTCCACTTGAACGGATTAAAAACAGAAAAAAACCTACGTGTCACCGCCGTTTTAAATACTGCTATTGAATGATAATTCAAAGCTCAATCACTTCAGGCGTTGACAATGTGCGGTCCCACTACTGCAAACATGTTACGAAAGTCACTCGTCACGGATCTCTTCAATACACAGTGCCTCGTAATATAGTTCCACCATTTCTGACCTTCAGTTCCTTTTCTTTGCACCTTAGGATAGATCACAAAATTCATATAACACACTGCATGCAGTAGCAAAATAAGACTAGTTCCCAGTCCAAGCCAAACAAAATATGACTTACACCGAGATCTCCGCTCGGAAACCACAACAATTCCACAACCAACAACCACCAAATAAGCACAAACTCTATCACCTCAGAGTCGGCCAACAGAGTCACTCACACCCTTTCACGGAACTGTGGGACCCGAGAAGTCCAAATACACTAACCTCCACTGGAATTATCCGGCCTCACAAATACAAGGCTTATTACACCAGCTCCTATTTCAAACAGGCGATATCCCTAAGCCACGTAACTGCATTCGCAGCTTAATTAATCAAGTTCCAACATGCGGAACATCACGGTTAGGAACACTACTAAAATTCCTAAACCGTAAAAATTTCGGAACGAGCTAACTCGACTCCTTTCAGCAGTTGGACTTACGGACCAAGGTAAACTGTTTCCAACATTATCTCCCGTCGGACGATCTGCTGCGTCCTACAGCAAAACGGGGACGATGTCAAAATCTCCAAGCACCAAATCACAGACAAAATGCAACGATTTTATGACTTCACAATAATGTTCACATTGTAGAAGGTAGCTCTCGCGGCGTCATATAGTGACCAACCTCTGCTTCGCCGCACAGTTGATAGGTTTTGCAGCCGTTTCTTGATCTGGATATTTACAACATATATACAAAAACGCTTAGGCAACAACTGCAAGATCATTAAATTAAAACTCTTCGCATTTCTTCACTATAACTCGCATACCGCAGCACGTATGTGGAGGCGAACAACGTCTTTTAATGTACGTCAAATCTGACACAGTACAAATCACAGGTGGACTTCTCAAACTCAGAACTGACTCTACCTGTACGTGGAATCACCCTGGACGCTATGCACACGGAAAAAGCGAACGAATCTGCCGCCAAACGAAAGATCACAAAAGAATAGACAGAACGACTCCTTGACGCAAGTAGGCACTCACCACAGCAAGAGCTAGCTGCTATATCCGAAGCCCCGGGGAGCAACTAAGGAGTAAACACGTCCGACCGCTGTCGTTGCTCAAGCGTTGAATTATGCTTTCCCTGTCGTTAACTAGTTTCGAATACAGCTCAGAATTTTATTTGAACTTTTCGGAATACATATGTTTTGCCCATATGGAACTGGAGAGCTTGACGTACTTAATTATTCCACTGCTGGTAATCGTAAATTTGGCACTTTCCATATTGGAGACACAGATCCAGGCACCTTGCCTGTCCCCGAGATCATCGCTCGAGTATTGCCATTCAGCGAAGAGGTAGGAGAGCCATCGCTTGTTAGAGTTAATTTGAACTTGTGGTAGGACATACTGCTGGGACCCTTATATGAAGTTGGCCTATTCGGTACCATGCCTTTACGTATTATGCGATATACATTTCACCGTATTGCAAATCTTAAAATACGACTTTTGGTACTCTGTATTGTATCAAGTATCATTGCAAACGAGATATATGAAATGTGACGCATTGGACCAGTCAACTACAGCTCATTTAAATACAATTAACAGGAATCTTTAATTAATGGAAAAGTATCCTATTACAAACATCAATTTCACGATATTTACAGAAAAACTAATTTGTGGAATTACCAGGCAATAATCGCGTAGAAATGTTAATGTTAAAATAAGTTGAGTCACTAAACGGAAATTAATTGTCAAAATTCGATTATTTCATAAAACGCGAAAATTAATGTTTTGGCTAGATTTCTGGCTGACTAGTGCACTGAAAGAGATTGTTTCTATAAAAACTCAAATCAGATTCATTATAATTAATTCTGTAATTACGAGTTTTGTTACTTTCTGACATAAACAAACTCTTATTTTGATTACTTGGACAAAAAGAGATTATTATTTAAAATTTGAACTGAAAATCAATTTCAGCATTATACAAAATACTCCAAAATATGTCATCACCAAAATTCCTATTGTAATTAACGAAGTATTAATTATTTTGTATCAAGCATTGTTAGTCACATTCCTAAGCAGAACTTCGATACTAACTTTGAAGAGCGATTTTAAAAATCACATTTGTTATAATCAGTCGTTTATCATCTTCAAAACTGTAATTGTAATTTCTTATGAAACCACTGATTTTAATTTTAACTCAATTAATGTGACTTCGCTGAACAACATTTTCAAAGAACTTGTACTGTTAAGAAACAATGTAAGCAGTGAGCCTAAGAGCTCGGCAGTAGAGTGGCAGTACAGTGCCACTAGAGTGGTAATTGTCTTCAGTCAGTTTGAGCACATGATCTGTAAATTCACTTTCTTTGAACTGTACGTTGTGCGAATGTTCTGGAACAATATAAACATTAACACAAAATGCAAACTATGTTGGTGTAAATTATTTAAAATCATCGGCTCTTCACAATGACTCCTGGGATTTCTGCCGTCAAACAATTAATATTACGCACCCCAATTAACGTTGAATTGGAGGATAAAAGTCGTCGAAACCAAAAAGATAAGTACACACTCCAAGCATTTCACTGAACTTAACATAGACTCGTAATCTACGAGTATGTTAATCGAACATTTTTAACTAGAACCTGGTAAAAAGAGTATGTTAGAAACTGACCACCATCAGTACAATTTTGAAACGAGAGAGAAACTAAACTAATCCTTACATGGAAGAGAATATGGTATGAATGGTATACAAGTGGAGTTATTCAAAATTGGAAGACTGTCAAGAGTTTTTCTGAATATACCTAGCACAGAGGCAGACTGCTTACATTCCAGGGACAGGGGTTTCAGATCAATGAAATGTAACGATGCGTTAATTATTTGCAGAATAGTGATTCTTGTTCACTGAAATTTATCAATTAACAGAAAATTTTTAGAAGTTCAAGAAGCTAAATATCGTGGTTTTAATTTCTGTATGAGGAGCTTTAAAGAAACCTTTGCAAAATAAAACTTACATAAGTAACCAGTGGACCCAGCAGCCCTCACCTAAATATCAACAAAACAACGCATATCTACAAAGAATGCATTACGATTGAAATCTGCATCTTCGTGATTACTATACTTATGTAGGATCTAGTATTTCTCGCAGTTTTTGTTATTGTTTCCAATGCTTTTTTGGATGTTAAAGTTGCTGCCAAATACGTGTCAATTGATGATGAGTTAGTGTTCCGTTAGATATTTAGATTGCATTCAGTGCTACTCTATACGAACGCATGTTACGACGTGCTGTTTGCCAGAGAGTTAGAGTAGCAATGGGGCTCTCATTGACGACTATAAAGTATTTAAAGCTTTGTGTAATTAGTGCTCTCTGTTAGTGTAGAATTTACTTAAATACGCAAAATTCAGTATATTTGATATGAGGCAAATAAGAGCAGTTATCGCTAGGAAGAACAGGAGAATATTGTGCTGTAGAAGCTTCAGTCGGTACTGTATATTGTCGTGATGTACATGACCGCTTACGCCCAGTGCATCTGATTTGCCTGACTCGCTGCCTCGGGCGACAAATTCTAACAATTAAACGCGATATTCACACATTTTGCTTTCTTTCTTCGATTACCTGGATCATTTCGTAAGAGAATCTATTGGGTTCTATAGGTAATTAAATACGTCTACTTACAGTATGTAGAACTATAACGATAAACAGGCGTGGACCTCTACACTCGTTCCTTCTTATACCGGGAAAAGGTCTGTCCCAGGCCCCGTTACGGCCTATTTGTAACATTTTCAGTCTTCCTACCATATTGGATACCATTCGCCAACTGTTTGTCGCTGTAGAGCTTTCATAATCTCTATGACATTTTCCTGTGAGTCAAAAAATCCCTTGACCAAATGCACTGGTCTCCTTCATATACAGTATGTTCCGAAATTATTCGATCAGATTAATACAGGAGGTAGAGAATATCAAAACAAATATATTTATTTATGGTGCATATGGCCCCCGACGGCTATTTCTGATGCGAGACGATTTACACAGAAGGTAGATTAGCACGCTAATTACAACAGCGGCATTCACAAAAACCGCTCGAATGCGTGATTACTGGACTGGACGCACATATTACGTCGATCGTCGAAACAATGGTTGTCGAGTCTGTTCGAAGATTCCCGTCATGTCCGCAGTGCTACTAACAGCGACAGAAGTTCTAGCGACGTAGTCTTTTTCTGTTTCCACAACGGTTTCGGGCACCAGCTGCTTCTTATGCCTTCAGACGGACAAATCCAGACACGTGAGGTCAAGTGACCCTGGTGGCCAGGACACAGGGCCACCACAGCGATCCATAGATTCTTGAACGTGGCTCTCAGATGATTCCCCACAACTATACTGAAATGGGCAGTCGCCCCACTGTGTCTGCAGTACATAGCTTGTCTAACATTCAGAAGTATGTTCAGTCGGTACAGCCAGCCATCCGTACAGAAGAGGCATGAGTATTTGAGCACATTCCCAGTCAGCTACACCGTAACAGTAGCTTACGTCAGCTGCACTAACAATGTTCCCTAACATTACAAGCTCACTTCAGAGACCATATGTTCCTTACCGAAATATATTTGTTCAGTCATTTTCTACTTCCTATATTAATTTGTACGACTACACTACTGGCCATTAAAATTGCTACACCAAGAAAATGACGTGCTACAGACGCGAAATTTAACCGACAGGAAGCAGATGCTGTGATATGCAAATTATTAGCTTTTCAGAGCATTCAAACAAAGTTGGCGCCGGTGGCGACACCTGCAACGTGCTGACATGACGAAAGTTGCCAACCGATTTCTCATACACAAACAGCAGTTGACCAGCGTTGCCTGGTGAAACGTTGTTGTGATGCCTCGTGTAGGGAGGAGAAATGCGTACCATCACGTTTTCGACGTTGATAAAGGTCGGATTGTAGCCTATCGCGATTGCGGTTTATCGTATCGCGACATTGCTGCTCGCGTTGGTCGAGATCCAATGACTGTTAGCAGAATATGGAATCGGTAGTTTCAAGAGGGTAATAGGGAACGCCGTGCTGGATCCCAACGGACTCGTATCACTAGCAGTCGAGATGACAGGCATCTTATCCGCATGGTTGTAACGGATCGTGCAGCCACGTCCCGATCCCTGAGTCAACAGATGGGGACGTTTGCAAGACAACAACCATCTGCACGAGCATTTCGACGACGTTTGCAGCAGCATGGACTATCAGCTCGGAGACCATGGATGCGGTTACCCTTGACACTGAATCACAGACAGGAGCGCCTGCGATGGTGTACTCAACGACGAACCTGGGTGCACGAATGGCATAACTTCATTTTTTCGGATGAATCCAGGTTCTGTTTACAGCATCATGATGGTCGCATCCGTGTTTGGCGACATCGCGGTGAACGCACATTGGAACCGTGTATTCGTCATCACCATATTGGCGTATCACACGGCGTGATGGTATGGGCTGCCATTGGTTACACGTCTCGGTCACCTCTTGTTCGCATTGACGGCACTTTGAACAGTGTACGTCACATTTCAGATGTGTTACGACCCGCGGCTCTACCTTTCATTGGATCCCTGCGAAACCATACATTTCAGCAGGATAATGCACGACCGCTTGTTGCAGGTCCTGTATGCGCCTTTCTGATATAGAAAATGTTCGACTGCTGCCCTGGCCAGCAAATTCTCCAGATCTTTCACCAACTGAAAACGTCTGCTCAATGGTGGCCGAGCAACTGGCTCGTCACAATACGCCAGTCACTATTCTTGATAAACTGTGGTACGGTGTTGAAGCTGCATGGGCAGCTATACATTTACGCGCCATCCAAGCTCTGTTTGACTCAATGCCCAGGCGTATCAAGGCTGTTGTTACGGTCAGATGTGATTGTTCTTGGTAATGATTTCTCAGGATCTATGCACCCAGATTGCTTGAAAATGTAATAACATGTCAGTCTAGCGTAATATATTTGTCAAATGAATACCCGTTTATCATCTGCATTTCTTCTTGGTGTAGCAATTTTAATGGCCAGTAGTGTAGTTTCGGAACACGCTGCCTATGGCTTTATTGCTCGAAGCAGTAATCACCGGTAGATCACATAAGAATTGAACTAACAGCAGGCGTTCGAAAATTCAAGAAGTACTGAATATAGTCGCAAAACCTGTCTCGTAAACTCAATAAGAAAGCATTTCATTTTTAGGTGTCCATGCACTTAACAGTCAAACAGTTTAAGGTAGCCTAGAAACACAGGATCCATCAGGCTCCCTCTGTTCATCCACCATGCTTTGGGAGCGTGATTGCGGATCAAAACGATTAAAAATCATGGCTTGATACCGTATTGGCTAAGTATCGGAATAAAAATCCAGAGGTCTAGGGTTCGGCCCCCCGTTGGTCCTAGTATATTTTCTGCCTTTTATCGCTTCTTTCACATCTGGATATGATTTGTAAAGTGAAAACTATGAAGTTAAACCGGAAATTGCAGGTCCAGCTTTAACTGGCTCGGTTAGTCAGTTTGTAAGCCCCTACCACATGCTGTGTCCTTTAAAGCAGGGCAGCCGGATGTAAACTGCTCTCCACGGAGTCTTCAGGCGGTAGCACTGGCTGTACCTTCTGGGGTGGAAATTTTCAAGTTGGCAGGAGTTCAGCTGAGGTTTGCCTCAGTCTCGGCCACAGACGGTTATCTTCATCGCTCCTACTTGCGGGGGACCTCAGTTAATTATGGGACCGAAGAAAGTGGACAGAGGATAGATCACTAACTACAAATATTTCTAAAAGTGCTAGCGAACCCGGTAATTCTTCGCAACAAATGTATATTGGAAATGGATACACGTCCTGATCTACTTCTCTCCCGCTTCTCTCTGGACATCTTCTCCTTCTCTCTTTCTTTGTCCATCTCTTCTCCCCCTCCACCTCCCCCCCCCCTCTGTCCATCACCTGCTCCCCCTCCCTCGGTCCATCTCTTGTTGCCTTCTCTCTCTCTCCATCTCTGCTCCCCCTCTCTCTCTCTGGCTATCACTTCATGTCTATGTCCATTTCCTACCCTTGCCTGTCTATACCCTCTTCCATCCTCTCTCTGACCATGAGTATTGTTTGATGTTACTGCAAGCTTAAAATAAGTGGGTAAATTGGTTGGGATCATTGGTACACGGGGAGAGAGAAAGAACTCTCCAGCTGGCTTTGTGAGGCTAGTATAATAGCTTCATTGGTAACATTTCTCGTAGATTTGAACTACGAATGGGTAGGATTACAAAGTTTCGAACGGCTTACTGTTTTGCATTAAAAGAAAACAGAACAGCACACTGTTGTGTATACAATTTTTGTTTAAAATAGTATGCAAGCAGAAGGAATACATAAAGGGAAACAATTTCCGTAACTTACCAAAGAAAAATCGCCAACCAGGGGTATGTTTCCAGAAGCTGTTATTTCCTTTACACGACCAGTTTCGACATCTCACTAACTGCATCGTCAGGCCGCACATCCATTGAGGTATCTGATTGTCTGTACATTGAATGCATAGGGGCGTGAAGACGGCATTAATGGGATGCCGAAACTGGTTGTATAAATAAAACAACTTCTGGAAACATAAGGCTGTTTGATGACTTTTCTTTGGTAAACATGTGACCTGCCGATGTTCCGTAACCACGATAAATCAACAGACAAATTTGTCTTATGGTCTCCGTGCCCTTCTCTTGTAGTTAAAACTGACTACGGGAAAGAAAAGTAAATCGCACACCTTCACAGCACAGCATTTCCTCTTTCGCAGTCAGCTTTAACAACCTGTACATCGCTGTGTAAAAAAATTTTAATGAGAGGTTTTTCCGTCAAGAACTTTCCAAGATATTTGGCAATAACATTAACCTACGTCTTGTCTTACTATAGTAGTGCAGACAGCCGAGAACAGCCTCCGCTGTCAAGATAAAACTCTGAAGTAGAAATACAACGGCCAAGGAATCCAAGGAAGAAACATACATAATTGTTAAAATAACTGAAACGACCGCGTGATTTTAAAGTGCTGGAGAGAGTTGGATACATATGAGAATCTTAAACCGTTACAGAAAGAGCTGAAATCACGAGGCAGTTATCGAAACGACGAAGGAGGTGGTTGTGATGGCGGCTTACAACATGACGAATGATGTCATCGTATGGCAAGAGCGTGAAGTAGCCTCGCTAACCGACTGAAAACGGCGACGGCTGTAGACGAGCGACGTTATATCTTCTGCTCTGAGTAACGAACAGGCAAACTGTAACCTGACTCAAGGCGGGTAATGCTAAGAGTGTGTCGCGTGCGTGTCGGAGTGGTCTTCTTACTACCGCTGCCGGCCGCTGTGGCCGAGCGGTTCTACGCGCTGCAGTCCTGAACCGAGCGACTGCTTCGGTCACAGGTTCGAGTCCTGCCTCGGGCATGGATGTGTGTGATGTCCTTAGGTTAGTTAGGTTTAAGTAGTTCTAAGTTCTAGGGGACTGATGACCTCCCATAGTGCTCAGAGCCATTTGAACCATGTACTACCGCTGGCCCGGAGGGGAACTGGCAAAGTGGGACTAGGGCAGCAGCACTGTGAGGTTTTATGACTCGTACTGTGAATTCCTAGGGGCAGTGGCCAATGACTGCATGTTGCGACTTAAAGAATAGATGACGTTTTCTGTCCACAGCGATTTCACTTCCACCCGTCGAAACATAGGAAACACTGACAGGGAATAGAAGTAATTTAAAATGAGTGAGTAAATCGGTTGGTATTTTTGGTATATGGAGAACGAGAGTCACCTTTCAAGCTGTTGGCTTTGTGAGGATAGTAGCTTCAGTGACGGTATTTCCCGTAGTTTTAAACTCCGAACGCTTACGACTACAAAGCTTCGGAAGTTTCAGATTCCGTAGCAGTATTCTAAACCACTGTGCCTACTCAAGGAAAAAAAATTGCTGATTTCATTTTTGTCTGTCTTTGGCAGTTGGCGCCATCTTGAGTGAATAATTAAATCCACTCAAAATGATCACATTCAAATTCAGATTTCGAAATATTGTTCCTCAGTACGTCATGAATCTGTCTGTTACAGTCACTTATCACAATGAATTTTTAATAGGAGGTAAATTTGTATTTAATGTCTGGAGAACCTCGAGACGAAATTAATAGCATGATGGCAAGTTCACTAGCGAGGCAGTCATTTATATGGGTCAGTAAGCTTCAATAAAATGTACTGAATTTTAATCATTTTGGGGTCCTTTCTTTGTTGGTGACCTGTCGCAAACGTATACGTGCGCGTCCCGACTCGCTACAACCTGTTTGAGGGATGGTGCAATACAAGTTCTAGCGCTGCAGTATTACAAGGGTGTGCATCTACACCCTCCTCCATTCATGCTAACAGAACTATGTCCAGTAAAACACTGCGGCACTCAGCCCATCCTATGGGCTGAGGACAGCTTCATACTGCGCAAACCGTACCACGTTAAGTAATGTATCAAGCTCCCAATCATAAGAGCGCGGGCTGTCCGACATGAAAACAAACCCTGCACAGTTCAGCGATTTTTGAAAAAGGAAAAAAAATCTATCACAGTTATAACGAATGCTTTCTAGTAGAAGAGAAGTGGCTGGTTGTGAAGATATAGATGAAAAAAACTGTACGCGACTAGGACGATGCTTATGAACCGAAATGTAAGCAGCTTAGTGACTCGGATATTGAAAAAAAACGTTCGTCCGCTAAAGTGAGAGCCAAGACGAGCCGATCGAGGAATCCGCCATCACGCCCACCCAGACTCTGATACGCATTGATCTGTTGTTAAAATATCATGATGAAATTAGTTTGACTACCGATATATCAGTGTTTTGGTTCTGTGGAAAATGAAGACCACAGTCAGAAAAGAATGGAAAACAAAAACAGTATATAACTTTGCGATTACTCTCCGAAAGGGGAACAGAAAGCAAGTGGCACGAAATACGTGTGTTTGAAGTGTGATTCTGAAAATACGTTGTCCGTTTGTGAGAATTAAGGCGTAAGTAATGCAGTGGGCTTTCCAGTGCAACATGTAGCAAGTACAATCAATAGGTTTCCGGGAAAAACATGTGTACGAGGGTAATTTCAAAAGTAAGGTCTCCTATTTTTTATAAGTACATAGGCCTGTTTATTTCTAGAATGGCTTAGAACTGTTTACAGCTTGAACATTTAGCTATTTTTTGATATAATCACCATTTCTGTCGATGCATTTTTGTAAACGCTGTGGCAGTTTTTGTATGCTCATGACATACCAGCTCGTTGCCATGCTGTTCAGAAAGTTATGAACCTCTTCTTTCACCTCGTCGTCGGAGCTGAATAGCTGGGACCACAATTAACGCTGACAGGTACTGTGAGACTCTGAAAAAACACAAACGGGCAATTCAGAACCGGAGAAGAGGAATGTTGAGCAAGGGCGTACACATTCTCCATGACAACGCTTGCCCACACATCGCTCGGCAAACCGTTGCTCTCCTGCAACAGTTTCAGTGGAACATAATCACCCACCCACTCTATAGTCCTGACCTGGCTCCCAGTGCCTATCACCTTTTCCCTAGGTTAAAAGAACATTTGGCCGGAAAGCGATTCAGCTCCGAAAGATGAGGATCATAACTTTCTGAACAGCATGGCGGCGAGCTGGTATGACATGGGCATACAAAAACTGCCACAGCGTCTACAAAAATGCATCGACAGAAATGGTGATCAAGTCGAAAAATAGCTAAATGTTCAAGCTGTAAACTGATGTAAACCACTGAAGAAATAAATAGGTCTATGTACTTATAAAAAAAAATAGAAGACCTTACTTTTGGGATTACCCTTGTATGTTGGGTCATCCGTGTTTGTTAGTTACCCGTGCGTTCTCTGGTGCACATAAACCCGAGTAATATGGAGCTTGCTGTTTTCACGCAGTGTAATAATCACAAAAGCTTCCGGTACTTGCTTACTTCCTGCTCTAAATAAGTAGCAAAGAGTAAAAGCAAAGCGTCGGCAATAAAGAGAAGCAGCCGTTCTCAATGAGACGTTGCGTAGCAACGGGCCACAGAGATTCGGACGGCGGTAGTCGAGACGAGCGAGTGGTTTGAGGCGAATTCGTTTTCCTGCACCCGCAAACCGGGATAGCCCACCGACTGAAGGTACGTTACGTTAACTGCTCAGCGGGAAATGATGGTCTAGGACCGAAGTAGAATAAATCTAGTAATCCGAGAAAGGGGTATATTGCCGACAATAGCACGCAAGGGAAGAACCGCAGACGCCGTTAAGACAAATTTGCATATGTGGTACGTCTCGTCTGTTGATCTCTTCAAACAGTCATCATTAAACTTCTGTTATGTAAATGCAATTTCAAGTAACATAGAACAAACTTCTACTCGTGTATTTTAATCAGTATTACATGCATTTTCCCGCATCGCATTTAGAAAGCATTAATTATCGACGGATCTATGTAAATGTAGCATAAATTTAATGAGTTTTGTAGTTCCCATCCACGCAGCTGAGACTGTAAAAGGGCCCACACAAAAGTTTTCAGCCTTAAGACCGAGTGCTCTGAAGTCCAACATGATAAATAAATATACATCGTGTGGCTTCCTCTCTGGTGTAAGTGTTCTGATCAGAAACCACTTTGGCGGATTGCATGTCAATTTAGCTGGTTATTTTATCAGGCAGCTTATAGTTTTGCCACATAGGCTAAGGTTAGGTGGACCCACTTAAGACTTTGTGGCAATCGGAGTTCATAAATATGAAGATGGTATCTGTTCTTTGGGACGTGTCCGAAAGAACAGATACCATCTACATACATATATGTAGTTAAAGCTCACTGGCCATTTCACCATCTTCTGTGCGGATGCACAAACAGTGTATGAACTCTTGCGGGAATCGACAGTAAAGCCGCGAGTAATGAGTATGATGGGCAGGGGTACTATGAATATAGTGCGGGACAATAAGTTGCGAATGTGGGTCTCACGGGAGGCATGCCAGAGATAAGTCCCTGCAGTCGCACTGTCCTCTGTGTCCTCGGTGGCTCAGATGGATCGCCGGCATGGTAGCTCAGCGTGCTCGCTCAGAGGGTTAGCTGCCCTCTGCAATAAAAAAATTAAGTGAATGGAACAACGAAGAACTTGAACGGATGTCATAAGACGTCACCCCGAACACACAGAACAAACTATAACGAACAAAATGAGATCAACAACAACAAAAAAAGATGGGTAGAGTGTCTGCCATGTAAGCAGGAGATCCCGGGTTCCAGTCCCGGTCGGGGCACACATTTTCAACTGTCCCCGTTGACTTATATAAACGCCTGGATGCAGCTAGGGGTATTCATTTCATTGTAATTTCACAATCGGAGTTTACCACGAAGCTTTACCATTGACTGTCAGCCATTCGGCGGATTAGTACAGACTCGCCACTACATAAAATTATTTTCGGGCCAAACGATCACAAATAACGTTGGCAAAAACTGCAGGCACAGAGCCTCTGAACTGGAATATTAGGTCTTTTAGAGGACGCTGTATAAAATAAATCATGAAATCAACTGGAAATGGGTGCCGCTTGCTGATAACGCTGTGAGCATTGAAAGAGATGTTCATGTATCCAGTGCGTAATTCGAATTTCCCTGCATCACCTGTGATAATACCCGTCTGATATTTCGTATTTATTATAATCGTATTCATCAAAGGAACAAAAACCGGATTATATAACAAAATTATATTCAGATAGGAGGTTTAAAAAAACTGCATGAAATCAGAGGAAGGAATTACTCGGGGCTACCATAGTGCTCCCCCCCATGAACCATGGACCTTGCCGTTGGTGGGGAGGCTTGCGTGCCTCAGCGATACAGATAGCCGTACCGTAGGTGCAACCACAACGGAGGGGTATCTGTTGAGAGGCCAGACAAACGTGTGGTTCCTGAAGAGGGGCAGCAGCCTTTTCAGTAGTTGCAAGGGCAACAGTCTGGATGATTGACTGATCTGGCCTTGTAACAATAACCAAAACGGCCTTGCTGTGCTGATACTGCGAACGGCTGAAAGCAAGGGGAAACTACAGCCGTAATTTTTCCCGAGGGCATGCAGCTTTACTGTATGGTTACATGATGATGGCGTCCTCTTGGGTAAAATATTCCGGAGGTAAAATAGTCCCCCATTCGGATCTCCGGGCGGGGACTACTCAAGAGGATGTCGTTATCAGGAGAAAGAAAACTGGCGTTCTACGGATCGGAGCGTGGAATGTCAGATCCCTTAATCGGGCAGGTAGGTTAGAAAATTTAAAAAGGGAAATGGATAGGTTGAAGTTAGATATAGTGGGAATTAGTGAAGTTCGGTGGCAGGAGGAACAAGACTTCTGGTCAGGTGACTACAGGGTTATAAACACAAAATCAAATAGGGGTAATGCAGGAGTAGGTTTAATAATGAATAGGAAAATAGGAATGCGGGTAAGCTACTACAAACAGCATAGTGAACGCATTATTGTGGCCAAGATAGATACGAAGCCCACGCCTACTACAGTAGTACAAGTTTATATGCCAACTAGCTCTGCAGATGACGAAGAAATTGAAGAAATGTATGATGAAATAAAAGAAATTATTCAGATTGTGAAGGGAGACGAAAATTTAATAGTCATGGGTGACTGGAATTCGAGTGTAGGAAAAGGGAGAGAAGGAAACATAGTAGGTGAATATGGATTGGGGGACAGAAATGAAAGAGGAAGCCGCCTGGTCGAATTTTGCACAGAGCACAACATAATCATAACTAACACTTGGTTTAAGAATCATGAAAGAAGGTTGTATACATGGAAGAACCCTGGCGATACTAAAAGGTATCAGATAGATTATATAATGGTAAGACAGAGATTTAGGAACCAGGTTTTAAATTGTAAGACATTTCCAGGGGCAGATGTGGACTCTGACCACAATCTATTGGTTATGACCTGTAGATTAAAACTGAAGAAACTGCAAAAAGGTGGGAATTTAAGGAGATGGGACCTGGATAAACTAAAAGAACCAGAGGTTGTACAGAGATTCAGGGAGAGCATAAGGGAGCAATTGACAGGAATGGGGGAAATAAATACAGTAGAAGAAGAATGGGTAGCTTTGAGGGATGAAGTAGTGAAGGCAGCAGAGGATCAAGTAGGTAAAAAGACGAGGGCTAGTAGAAATCCTTGGGTAACAGAAGAAATATTGAATTTAATTGATGAAAGGAGAAAATATAAAAATGCACTAAGTGAAACAGGCAAAAAGGAATACAAACGTCTCAAAAATGAGATCGACAGGAAGTGCAAAATGGCTAAGCAGGGATGGCTAGAGGACAAATGTAAGGATGTAGAGGCCTATCTCACTAGGGGTAAGATAGATACCGCCTACAGGAAAATTAAAGAGACCTTTGGAGATAAGAGAACGACTTGTATGAATATCAAGGCCTCAGATGGAAACCCAGTTCTAAGCAAAGAAGGGAAAGCAGAAAGGTGGAAGGAGTATATAGAGGGTCTATACAAGGGCGATGTACTTGAGGACAATATTATGGAAATGGAAGAGGATGTAGATGAAGATGAAATGGGAGATATGATACTGCGTGAAGAGTTTGACAGAGCACTGAAAGACCTGAGTCGAAACAAGGCCCCCGGAGTAGACAATATTCCATTGGAACTACTGACGGCCGTGGGAGAGCCAGTCCTGACAAAACTCTACCATCTGGTGAGCAAGATGTATGAAACAGGCGAAATACTCTCAGACTTCAAGAAGAATATAATAATTCCAATCCCAAAGAAAGCAGGTGTTGACAGATGTGAAAATTACCGAACTATCAGCTTAATAAGTCACAGCTGCAAAATACTAACACGAATTCTTTACAGACGAATGGAAAAACTAGTAGAAGCCAACCTCGGGGAAGATCAGTTTGGATTCCGTAGAAACACTGGAACACGTGAGGCAATACTGACCTTACGACTTATCTTAGAAGAAAGATTAAGGGAAGGCAAACCTACGTTTCTAGCATTTGTAGACTTAGAGAAAGCTTTTGACAATGTTGACTGGAATACTCTCTTTCAAATTCTAAAGGTGGCAGGGGTAAAATACAGGAAGCGAAAGGCTATTTACAATTTGTACAGAAACCAGATGGCAGTTATAAGAGTCGAGGGACATGAAAGGGAAGCAGTGGTTGGGAAGGGAGTAAGACAGGGTTGTAGCCTCTTCCCGATGTTGTTCAATCTGTATATTGAGCAAGCAGTAAAGGAAACAAAAGAAAAATTCGGAGTAGGTATTAAAATTCATGGAGAAGAAATAAAAACTTTGAGGTTCGCCGATGACATTGTAATTCTGTCAGAGACAGCAAAGGACTTGGAAGAGCAGTTGAATGGAATGGACAGTGTCCTGAAAGGAGGATATAAGATGAACATCAACAAAAGCAAAACAAGGATAATGGAATGTAGTCTAATTAAGTCGGGTGATGCTGAGGGAATTAGATTAGGAAATAAGATACTTAAAGTAGTAAATGAGTTTTGCTATTTGGGGAGCAAAATAACTGATGATGGTCGAAGTAGAGAGGATATAAAATGTAGGCTGGCAATGGCAAGGAAAGCGTTTCTGAAGAAGAGAAATTTGTTAACATCCAGTATAGATTTAAGTGTCAGGAAGTCATTTCTGAAAGTATTCGTATGGAGTGTAGCCATGTATGGAAGTGAAACATGGACGATAAATAGTTTGGACAAGAAGAGAATAGAAGCTTTCGAAATGTGGTGCTACAGAAGAATGCTGAAGATTAGATGGGTAGATCACATAACTAATGAGGAAGTATTGAATAGGATTGGGGAGAAGAGAAGTTTGTGGCACAACTTGACCAGAAGAAGGGATCGGTTGGTAGGACATGTTCTGAGGCATCAAGGGATCACCAATTTAGTATTGGAGGGCAGCGTGGAGGGTAAAAATCGTAGAGGGAGACCAAGAGATGAATACACTAAGCAGATTCAGAAGGATGTAGGTTGCAGTAGGTACTGGGAGATGAAAAAGCTTGCACAGGATAGAGTAGCATGGAGAGCTGCATCAAACCAGTCTCAGGACTGAAGACCACGACAACAACAACAACCATAGTGCTGCCAGCAGTCCAGCTAGGACGGCACGTAGGCAGTCAAAAACAATGGCGCGCAATGGTCGAGCAGATCCTTATAACCCACACATTTCTGTATTCAGCGCTAAGTGACGGTTGAGGTGGCGGAAAGAGCGATACTCGATGACTGGAAACAAGTGATTTGGAGTGATGAATCACGTTTTACCCTGTGGCCTGGAAGGATTTGGCTTAGCGAATGCCTCGACAACTTTAACTGCAAACACGATTAGCGCCAATAATTAAGTACGAGGGAGATGGTTTTACGGTATGTGTGTGTGTGAGTGTGTGGCGGGAGGCTGATTGGGCTGAAGAAAACGCTAAATGTGGAAGAATATGGGTACATTGTACATCACTGCGTACTGGGTACAGTAGAGGAATAGTTCGGAGATGATGCCTACTTTGTATCAACATGACAATATTTTTTTTTTTTTTTTGGTCATCAGTCTACTGAATGGTTTGATGCGGCCCGCCACGAATTCCTTTCCTGTGCTAACCTCTTCATCTCAGAGTAGCACTTGCAACCTACGTCCTCAATTATTTGCTTGACGTATTCCAATCTCTGTCTTCCTTTACAGTTTCTGCCCTCTACAGCTCCCTCTAGTACCATGGAAGTCATTCCTTCATGTCTTAGCAGATGTCCTATCATCCTGTCCCTTCTCCTTATCAGTGTTTTCCACATATTCCTTTCCTCTCCGATTCTGCGTAGAACCTCCTCATTCCACAGTCCATATTTCACTACCATACAATGCTGTACTCCAGACGTACATCCTCAGAAATTTCTTCCTCAAATTAAGGCCGGTATTTGATATTAGTAGACTTCTCTTGGCCAGAAATGCCTTTTTTGCCATAGCGAGTCTGCTTTTGATGTCCTCCTTGCTCCGTCCGTCATTGGTTATTTTACTGCCTAGGTAGCAGAATTCCTTAACTTCATTGACTTCGTGACCATCAATCCTGATGTTAAGTTTCTCGCTGTTCTCATTTCTACTACTTCTCATTACCTTCGTCTTTCTCCGATTAACTCTCGAACCATACTGTGTACTCATTAGACTGTTCATTCCGTTCAGCAGATCATTTAATTCTTCTTCACTTTCACTCAGGATAGCAATGTCATCAGCGAATCGTATCATTGATATCCTTTCACTTTGTATTTTAATTCCACTCCTGAACCTTTCTTTTATTTCCATCATTGCTTCCTCGATGTACGGATTGAAGAGTAGGGGCGAAAGGCTACAGCCTTGTCTTACACCATTCTTAATATGAGCACTTCGTTCTTGATCGTCCACTCTTATTATTCTCTCTTGGTTGTTGTACATATTGTATATGACCCGTCTCTCCCTATAGCTTACCCCTACTTTTTTCAGAATCTCGAACAGCTTGCACCATTTTATATTGTCGAACGCTTTTTCCAGGTCGACAAATCCTATGAAAGTGTCTTGATTTTTCTTTAGCCTTGCTTCCATTATTAGCCGTAACGTCAGAATTGCCTCTCTCGTCCCTTTACTTTTCCTAAAGCCAAACTGATCGTCACCTAGCGCATTCTCAGTTTTCTTTTCCATTCTTCTGTATATTATTCTTGTAAGCAGCTTCGATGCATGAGCTGTTAAGCTGATTGTGCGATAATTCTCGCACTTGTCAGCTCTTGCCGTCTTCGGAATTGTGTGGATGATGCTTTTCCGAAAGTCAGATGGTACATCGCCAGACTCATATATTCTACACACCAACGTGAATAGTCGTTTTGTTGCCACTTCCTCCAATGATGATGACAATCTACTCTGGCATAAAACTGCGTCTGCGGGGCGGTCGTTGGGCGAGAATGACATGCCTGAAATGGGCTGACCTGCCCACAGTCTCTAGCTGGGCCCATTGGAGTGCCTTAGGGGCGAGTTACGACGTCGACCTTCCTGCTGATCCCAGCGCAAACGTTGCTACCTTCTCTCGTTTCGGGTCTTGAAGAATGGGCTCCCATGCGTGCACAGACATCCAGTTACCTCACTGGAAGTGTTACCAGCAAAGTTAAAACCGTCATAAACGCGAAGTGTGGACACACTCCGTGTTAACGTCCACTAACACATGTCACAATACTTTTGATTAGACAGTGTATAATGGCCTAACAACACGAATTTTTCGGGAGGGGCTGCAAAAGGAATATTAAAAAAGGTAAAGACAGTGTCATAAATCATCAGCAATAAACGTTAAAAATTGCCTGCGTACGTCAGAAAATTCGCCACATTCTCTCTGCTATGACATGACGAAAAGTGAACCTCGACATATTTACTCATTTTGGATGGTCTGTCTTGGCTACTTCACATTGCGTAATTCAAAATTACCGCGTTGGCATAGTCAATAATACCTAATTAGGCGAAATAAACTCCTACCACACACACACACACACACACACACACACACACACACACACACAAAAGCCCGCACTACATTGTTGCAATTTAATCCCAACTTTTAACAAGAGTCCCACAAGCAATTTATTCATTGTTGTTAAAGAGTATTGAAACATTCTATGGAAGTTCTTCATTCATGTGGATTAGCTCCGTAAGTAGCAGACTGATTCTCTCTCTGCTGTATCTAGGGCAGCCAAAGTTTATGTCCATGACACCGTGGGTCTCCCCAAAGTAGCATTATGCTGGTGGCATGATGTGGCTTCTATATAAGTGTTGTCGGTAGCAGTCGTGGTTGATTTTCAACCTATCAATGATACGAATTGCCTCTCGTTCCTTATGTGAACTGAGTTACATTTCGTATGCCACTTTTCATGGTACCATGGGACCTTCGGTGAATGTGGGTAAATTTGTTTGTAGCAGGTGCCTTTCTGCAGATCTCCGGTCTCCTGTGATTTGTTCCGTTCGCTTCTGGCTAGGTCTCTGACTACAGCAATTTAGCTAGAAATCAGTGGATCAATTAACCTTCACCCCTCCCTATTAATTTCAAGATTGATAAAGCATAGCCCGCATCTCGTGGTCGTGCGGTAGCGTTCTCGCTTCCCACGCCCGGGTTCCCGGGTTCGATTCCCGGCGGGGTCAGGGATTTTCTCTGCCTCGTGATGGCTGGGTGTTGTGTGATGTCCTTAGGTTAGTTAGGTTTAAGTAGTTCTAAGTTCTAGGGGACTGATGACCATAGATGTTAAGTCCCATAGTGCTCAGAGCCATTTGACCCATTTTTTGATAAAGCATATCGAGTCGTGTCACAGAGACTCGTTCTCACTAGTCCGTCCCAGCGCCACTATTCGTTACTTATGGCTTTGTACTCTTCCGTTCGTGATGACTGTCTTGGCTGTTGCGTTCCACCTCCTTTCCCAAGGACTTCGCGAATTCCTTGTGGACTCGCGAGACCAACAGCGTCAGTGTTGTTGTGTGTGACACCTAGCATCAAGTCATTACGATGGCGCTGGCGTTTAGCGGCGAGACGCGCCGTTTTTGTTTTTCTTTTGCGCACCAACACGTCTTTCTCAGTGTCCTTTGTCCAGGATGCAGCCGCTGCCCTCGGTACTACGCGTCTTTTTGATTGTACTCAGGATGCAAAGCTCGGATACTTGGGGTCAGCTGGCAATCACATTTTCGCTGTTTTGTTTCAGGCTGATTTGGAGTTCATAGTTCACTTCAATCTGCGGTATTTTTCCGGAATCAAAAGGCGGTGAAACTGCGCAGAGGTTACACAAATTCTTCGGCGCAACCTGGCTAGCTCAACGTCACACGGTGACACTAAGTCAAGGTGCCTCGAAATTCTAATCGGAATCCCACACGAAAGAATTGCATTTTCTCTTCAGATTAGCCGAGCAATGTAAGTTGCAGCAACGCACAGGTACAGTACTGCAGTAACATGTGTCAGGCAACAATCTTCGTTTAGTTGCTAATGAGAACGCATTTCCCTCCACTCAAAAAGTTACTCAATGAACTTTTCACCCGATCATTCACCCACCAGTAAAGCTACGTTTCTAAAACACTAGGAGTGGAACATTTGCGGCGCTGATGAAAGCAGAAAAATGTCTCTTAAACATCTTATACGATGACAATCAGCCAATATTAATTACAGTAGGTCAGGTTGATTACAGTAACATATGCTAAAATGTTTTATTTAACTCTATAGACACATTTGTTTTTGTAATGACTCTCCTTTTTATTCAATTGTAGATCATGTTCAGGTCTACTGTAGCCCCAGAGCAACCACTCCGTTATACGTACGTACTGCGCTTAGCCTCCATAAGAGCATGTTGCTGCCATCATATGAAGTTCAAGCGTTTTCGTTCCTTTCTCTTTACTATGTGCTATGATACTGCAGCCTCCATGCACTAAATGTGTAGCGAAAATTCTTCATAATCAGGCACATGCGATTATATTCAGTGATATTAAATTTGTGTCGGAAGAGGGAAAAGAGGAAGCTAAAATCCATTAACTCGCACGATAAAGAAGAGAGGAAAGAAAACCGCAAGTGGGACCACTGCCCAATGCTTCACAACTTCCGAAGGATGTGGAAAGAGATGAAGGAGACATATTTTTCATGTAATAATTCCGAACAGTTTGTCAGTGAAATGATGTAACTTCCGTATTACCCCTCTTCTTTATTTTTCGCGTACATTGTCAGCATCGTAGCAAGCGACGTTGTGTTCTCCGCTTCATTTCTTACCCCTTTTTTGTTTTAGGACATGTCTTCTTGGCAGTGTGTGATAGGATTTGTTTCGCTTTGACTAATCCTTTGTTTATGTTACTGTTTCTTTCTCGGTACTCTAGTGAGAAGCTATTGACTTTGAACGTCTATACTTATCGAATCATTAGCTCTAAAACAAGTCTGTGGGTTTCTTGTTATTGTCTATTTATACGAGACGTTTATGAACATGAAACAATTGGCAACACCACGGCCTTGTCAGTTCACAGAAAAGTAAATTCGTGACGATATCTCATCCATGCTGACAGCACAGAGAGGAGTGTGCAGATGGCTGGTGAGCGGTATTCTATCCAGATTCTGACCAGATATCAGCATCAACGTCACCATCCAATAAGATGGCATCAGGATAAGTATAAAAGTCCAGATTAGCGTAAAGCAGAAAAAGTAGCTAAACGTGATAGAATAATTAGAAGTAAGTTTTGCATCGTGCGAGAGTGCTTGAAGTATGAATGTGCAGGCTGTGCCGGCTTAGAGCATTGGCGTGCTTGACAGGTGTTGGGAATCTAACATGACACAGCAGTCACAACAGCAACACAGCTTCACAACTAGAAAATTATGAGTTTATGTATTTTAGACAAGTGATTAATAATCGACTATTGGAGCATTATTTTAAGTGAAAGAAAGCAGTAAGCACTGTGTTCCATTAATAATACTGTAAAGTTTAACGACCATGAGTTCATATTTTTGTTACGATTTTCTATGTATATGTTTTGTAAACATTCATTCTAAAAACACAGCAGTAAAACGTACACTAAAGATTGTGCAGAGGACTATGGCGCTCCAAACGGAAAGCGAGTAGCAGACAATGGCTGGACTAGGCTCAACGGAGAGCAGGTACCCATATTGCAATGCAGCTGGCGGAGCTGCCTGATGTATTAGTGCAACCTTGGTCCCGGCTGCAGGCGTACCGTCACAGCAGGGAAGGACGTCTCCGGGCGAGAGACGTAACGCCACCGCATAGCCACACCGCCAGCTGTCAGTTACAGGCGATCTGTCCCCTCACCCTGAGGCGATAGGGAGAGGAGTTAGTGGAATAGATGACACTGGGCGAAGAAGGTGCGGACGGACCACTGCTCGTCCCTTTCACTTTGTAACACCGAAGATGCAGAATGCATGGCACCTGCTACCGATATATAATTTTCTTTTAATTGTATGTAAATATTTGTAATTTAAATGCTTTCTTTTAATAAGTAAGGAGATTGCTTCACTGTATGTGTATATTTAGGTAGAAGTCTGTTGACGTTTCATTGTATTTATCTGTGTTTTACTATGAAACTTATAAGCTCTGGGAAAAAGCCAAAGGAATAGTTCGTTGCATCGACTAGCAACGATAATAGCAGTGCTTGTGCATTGTAAAGTCTTTGGGTAGGGAGTTGTCGCGCAGAGCACGCGGAGAGAGAGACACACAGACGGGTTCCATCGCTTGTACACTTCTGGCCACCGTAAATGCAACACCCTGAAGGAAGCATCTGAATCAAGTGAAATTTACACCATGGGTTTGCAGCGATGAGATATGCAACTGATTAGAATTTCAGTTCAGACGCACATCACGCGCGCCTGTGGCGCCACCTCAGCGCCATTTAAGGCTTGGCGATTTCGACGAGTGTACGTTCGGCACGTGTGTTTACCTTGTGGTTGTTTCACAAGACGATCAGTTATGCCTCGTAGACAACAGCGAACATCGTTTGATCAAGTATCCGTGTTCGACGGAAGAAGGATAGTGGCTTACCGAGATTGTGGATTATCATACAGAGAAATCGCTAGTCGTGTTGGACGAAACCAAACAACTGTAATACGGATATGTGACCGTTGGATGCAGGAGGGTACGACGGACCGACGTGGTCGATCGCATTCACCTCGGTGCACCACTGCACGTGCTGATAGGCAAATTGTGCGCATGGCAGTGACGGATCGCTCAGTGACATCCCGAACCACAGCACAGCACACTGCGTCTGTAACGCATCATCAAGTGTCTGCGCGTACCATTCGACGCCGTTTACAGCAGAGTGGTCTGTCCGAAAGACGTCCATTGCTTCGTCTGCCATTGACGCAGAACCACAGACGTCTCCGTCGCCAATGGTGTGATGACAGACAGATGTGGACGGCAGAATGGAATGACGTTGTCTTTACTGACGAGGCACGCTTCTGTCCGCAGCACCACGATGGTCGGATTCGAGTGTGGAGACACCGTGGAGACAGGATGCTGGACAGCTGCATTATGCACCGCCACGCTGGTCTTGCACCGGGTATTATGGTATGGGGCGGTATTGGATATTACTCTCGCACGCCTCTAGTACGCATTACCGGCACTTTAAATAGCCGGCGCTACATATCCGAGGTGCTGGAGCCAGTTGTCCTTCCTTACCTTCAGGGCTCGGCCACAGCCATATTTCAACAGGATAATGCGCGACCACACGTGGCACGCATTGTCCAAAGGTTGTTCGTCAATAATCAGATTGAAGTGCTTCCCTGGCCGGCTCGCTCTCCGGATCTTTCGCCGATAGAAAACATGTGGTCCATGGTAGCTCAACGAGTGACCCAGATTACATCCCCAGCTGCCACACCAGATGATCTTTGGCAACGTGTGGAAGCTGCTTGGGCTGCTGTACCCCAGGAACACATCCAACGTCTCTTTGACTCAATGCCGAGACGTGTGGCAGCGGTGATCTCCAACAATGGCGGCTACTCTGGCTATTGATTCTGGCAGGAACCACATGTCACAGACGTCTGTAAACGTAATCATTTGATACTTGGTCAACATGTTATCTACAAAATAAATTTTGTTGTGCTACCTCTTGTCTTTCTTGGTGTTGCATTTACGGTGGCCAGCAGTGTAGTGTGCGGAAGTGTGGTGTTAACGCTCTCGCAGTAGAGAGTACCATTTTCGGCGGCATCATGTGCGCGCGCCGGCCAGATGTCTGGAGCAGGAGTAGAGACAGTGGACGGGCGGAAGAGGCTGCATTAATTACTATTGCCCGTTCCTGTAATTAGCCCTGGTTCCACAATATGCTACCGTCTTCAACAACAGCAGCAGTTACAGCAACACAATTTCGTCGTCGGCTCCGAGTTTCTTCGTATGGATAGCACTGGAGTAAGACTGTTCATTGCTAGGAAGTATTTACGGCTAACCCAGCAGCACAACTGAATATGATTCAATTGATAAGATTTATTTAAATAACAATCAGTTAAGCTCAGGGTGATTATGTCCTCATTGCCCCCAGACATTGTTACCAAGCAGGATCCTTGTTCCTTTTTTTTTCTAAATGGTAACTGAGTGTCATAAGAAACAAATTGAATAGTTACAGCCAGTTTATTAATGAATAATTTCTCTTTTAAGAATTTTAGCCTCAGTCTACTTTCAATTAACTGTTGTACAACAGAGGCTTCAGTATATAATTAAAGTAAAGCAATTTCATTTTTTAAGTTTGAGAATCAATCACTGGAAAAAATCCAAATCTAAAGAAATGTACAAATTAAGAGTGCGTAAGTTTTATTTATTTTGCATATAGCTTGGCGCACATGGCTGTTTGGTTTGGTATGTATTCCAGTATTTAATTCTGTGCAAGTCAGTAATAAAGGCTCAGTTGTTCAGACAATAATACGAAATCCAATTTGCAAAATAAGTAAGGGCAAAGTAAAAAGTGATTGCTTTTTTTCTAAATTTCTTTGATGACGTTATGCTGAGGTCACTGAAAGTCATTGTTCACGTAACGAAGTTCAGTACTAACATAAAGTTTAACTGCATATTTTCAAATCATTACTCGCCTGTTTTTCAAAATTTAATGTCAAACATAACGTAAGAGTGAGTTCTCAGTTTTCTTTATCATTACATACTCACTTAAAATTAGTGTAAAAAAAAGTGGCAACCTTTAGTTGCCACGTCAGTGTTTAATAATACATGTTTTTCTTTCCCATCATCTTGTACAGGATTTTAGATGTAATTTGCCCTAGTCGGCTGGCGACCGTTAATTACTTCGTTTTCGTTCATTAGTGTAACTTTTGGATTGATGATCAGTGGTACCCCCTCCTGTCCAGTGTTGTCCGTGAGTGAATGCATAAAATAACTTTCATTCTCCAAATTATAGCACTGTTCGGTTTAATTACTTTTATTTTTAGTAGACTTTCCATCAGAAGGAACGGTTGTACAGTTTCCTCCTACTTACCGGTATCAGTTCTTCGGGAAATATAGCTTTATACAATTAGAAAAAATCCATTAGGCATACACGTGATCCACGGTGATATTTTTATCGCAAGCAGGATAGGCCGATTAGTAAGAGGGAGGTTACAACGTGTGCCAGTGGAGAGTGGAAGCACCTGCAGGGGGGTCTCACCTGCAACCAGCAGGTAACGGAGGGTTGTCCCTGACATCACACGGCCACCTGGAACCATTTAAATTCTGTTTATTTTGTGTTATCACTATTTACTCTGTTGTATGTAAATAACTCGATTTGCTGAATGCTTGGATAGAAGATTGAATCACTGTCAATATTTTGGCAGGGGTAACAAAATCTCTGAGGCAGATAATGCTCAGTGCTCAACTATATTGTATTGTGGCTAGGGAAACCAAACATCTCTGACCTCGGTTTCAGTGTGAATGGGTTAGTTAAATGCCTGTATGGTCTTTTACCTGTTCAGTCAGTGTATTTTTGGCAAAGGATGTATGTCAAAGATCTGAGGGCCAAATGATCAATTCTGAGACACAGCAAGTCAAGAAACCTTTGCAGGCTTGCAACAGTGAGTGTTTGTATGCCCCTGGTTAAATGAGGTCAAGCAAAGGTTTTTTTTTTTGTTTTTTTTTGTTTTTCATTGGCAAAGCTGTCATGGTCTGGCATGTTATTCTCGAAAACCCAGTTATAGTGTCATCATTTCTTCCGCTCTGTATCACACTAACCTCTTTATTGAAGTGTGGCACTCCCCATGCAGGAATTTTGCATAATGGGGAGGTAGTGAGAGGTGGCATGCCACTCTCTCACTGTAACAACACTGTCAGTCAGATAAATATTCATATTTTAGGTCATGACCTCGCTGTTCCCCAATACTACATTTGGTATGTGTGGTTTATGACATTTTTACATGAGGGAATTGGGGGCGGGATGTTCCTATAACTACTTCCGTAGCCTGTAAACTTGTAGCTGAGGGGCCATGGTGGAGGCGACAAAGAACTAGGAGAGAGATGGATCGAGGGACATAAATTCTGAAACCAGTGACTCGGCTGTGCAAGTGCTTCTGGGAAGCGGTGCTCTGTGAATTGTACCTGCAGACGGACATCGAGCCGTGGCACTCCCCTCTTCCCACTTAGAGTTGGACCAGGAGGGCACCAATTCACAAAACATTTTACCTGGGCCAGGCGACAGTCCGTCGTGAAGGTGGCCAGTTGGCGGAAAGTGGATGGAGGAAGCCATTTAAGAGAGACTGCTATAACCCGAGGTTTTGTGCAAACGATGGGAAGGTCATAAAACTCAGAGCATTCTCATATTAGATGCAGTGTTTATTACAGGAAAGACTGCAACTCCCCTGATGGCAGGAAACCACCAAGTTCTTTTAGCGAGTGGCAAAAACATGTATTTCACAGACATGATTGTCTGGGAAGCTTAAACAGCCTTCTTTCAGAAATTGGAAACGGTTGGCCTGGAAAGATTAGATCTCTCCACAAACGAGACGCTGTGGTCTCATCTAGGTAGACGTTTTTCGCCGAAACATGGCCGTGCTTACCTTGAAAATGACACCTCACTAGTCTAACATCTTCTCTTTTCAGATGAGAGATTCTGAGTTGCTGTTTGGATCCTCTCAGGATATGCAAAGCAGAGGCTTGGTCCTACAGCGTGGGAACCTCGGTGCTATGTCTCACTTGGCTACCAGGCCAACAAAGCTATCAAGAGGGGACATTCAATGCATAGAGGATAGTTCGATTGGTTTTTACAATGTGGAGACTGTTTCTTTTTTGCTAATTCGGCTCCCATGCTGAGGCTTGGTGGAAAGCGGTTGTGTTTCTTTGCTTTCTTTGTCTTCTGGTCCTCTCCTGGCCGAGAACTTCACCCTGGTGGGTGAGACTTGTGGTCTGCAACTTGTGGTGGACTAAGAGCCAGTGGCCGGCCGGGGTGGCCGTGCGGTTCTAGGTGCTACAGTCTGGAACCGAGCGACAGCTACAGTCGCAGGTTCGAATCCTGCCTCGGGCATGGATGTGTCTGATGTCCTTAGGTTGGTTAGGTTTAATTAGTTCTAAGTTCTAGGCGACTGATGGCCTCAGAAGTTAAGTCGCATAGTGCTTAGAGCCATTTGAACCATTTAAGAGCCAGTGGCAGTTCCCAACTGTACCAACAGAGGAACTGCATATCATCTCAGACATGTCGTCTGTCTTGCGGGTGATCTTAAATGTCCTGAGTTGGCCATCTGACGTTTGACAATTCCAGCATCACTGCCGTGGTTGTGAGTCAAATTGGTTGGTCAGACTAGCGAATGGGTGCAGCTCACACTGAGATCTGCCAGGATTTCAGGGCTCCGATAAGAAAGCTTCCCGCCTTCTAATAATCAGAACGCCAGTCTGCGTAGTTTCCATATTTTTGTGGACGTGTCAGAATATTACAGCTGCCGCAGCGCGCTGCTCCTCGCCGACAGAGTCCGTTTTCTGCTGCCACCTGAATCAAGGTGAAAGGGTTGTTAAATGATATTCATAACTCGCTGTTCTCTGGTGAATCATAGCTTGTGGTATGCTTGGTTACGGCTGATACCATTTGAATCGAATTGAGCCTGACAGTGGATTCATGTAAACAAGGATTGCGTTGTAAAAGGCTTTAATTCAGCGGAGAATTTGTATAGTTTCTACCCCAATGACTGCTTTGCCAAACAAGCATTTGTCATTCTTTTGTAACATTTATTAGTTCATAGCAGCTATAAAACTTGTCATTATTTTTGTAAACTTAAATACGCAACTGTTTTCGTTCATACTACTTCAACCATTTCATTGTATTGAGGTAATACATGGGCACACGAGCAATTCAAGGTTCAATCTTATTAAATTAGTTAAGTTGATTATTAATTTTAGTTCTGAAAGTGACCGCAGACATAGTCGACAATAGTGCCATGAGTAAATTCACTAGCTCCATACACAAAAATTAAGGGTGTATCTCACGATTAGACGGATACTGAGAAATTAATACTTTTTTATGTAAAAGTAACATCATTTACATTAATCTGGCATGTTTTTATGATTAAAGCAAGCAATGGCTTGTAATTGGTATTCAGAAGCAACCGCTTGCAACAGGAGTCAGCACAACCAGTCAGTTACAAGATCCCATAACTATTAAGCCAAATGACAATGTTGTGACTGATAATTCATAAATTGCATGCACTTCTCACAATCACTTTCTAAGAGCAGCAGCGAAAGTGGAATGAAGTGGTTCAGTTGAAGAAGCAAGAGTATATATTAAAAACGTAATTTCACAAAACTTTTAACTACTAAAAGTAGCACCAATACACCTTACTGAAATTAATTGAGTTTGAAAAATTCTAAAGAACAGAAGCTCATGTGGTGTTGATGGAATTTCAGACAGAATTCTGAAAAGTTATTCCAATTTAGTAAGCAGTGTCCTGGGTGATATATGGAATGCATCACTGGAACAGAGTTTTTTTTCCAGACAAGTTAAAATATGGAGTTGCTAAACCTCTTCATAAGAAAGGTGACAACAAAGACTTAGACAGTTATCGTCCAGTAACTTTGCTGACACCTTTTCCAAAATATTCGAGAGTAGTGTCACACTTAAGTAGAAACAATTTATACAGTTTGGATTCCAGGAGGGTTGCTTGACTGAGAAAGCTTTTTATTCATTCCCTCTTCAAGTAGCACAAACCTCAAATAATAAAATATCGCCAGCTGGTATTTTTGTGGCCTTTCCAAAGTTTGATTGTGTGCGTCATGTTACCCTCTTAGAAAAACTGAAGTTTTATGGATATGTTGACTTTACACACATCCGGTTTGAATCATACTTAAGAAGCAGAACAGGAAAAGATATACTGAATAATTCTCACATGATTGGAAGCATAGAAAATTTTAGTGACCTAGGAGAAATCACGAAGGGAGTCCCTTAGCATTCAATCTGGGGTCGGATTCTTATATATGTAAATGACCTTCCACTCAATATTCAGCAAACAGAGTAACTGATAATTTCTGCTGATGATGCTAGTGTTTCAGTAAATCCTGTTAGAGAGAACACAACAGAGGAGATTGTAAACAATTTTTTTCCTAACTAACTATGACTGTTGAATTGTTCTAAACTGATACGTCTAAAGTGAATAATGTTAGCAGAGTTCCATTCAAAATGCAGTGTGTCATGATTTCCTGCACTGAGCTGTTCATTGAACCGAGTGACACATCTCAATGTTTCTCTAACAAACATTCTTAGCTGAGTACAGTATGAAATGTTGTGTCTCATGAGTTCCAACACTGATCTGTATGTTGTACAGATTGATGTATGTTACATCCATTCATGAAATTTATGTGGTGTATACTTTTCTAGTATGACTGTGATCGTTGTACAACTATTAGCTTCACATTTATTAACAAGTTCATTCGTTTTACTATTTTCAGCTAATGATATTGCTAAATAGTTTTTTTACTACAGTGATTTCCTCAGTCGGTTTATGCATATTAATTTTGTTGTATTTAAGAATATTCATTTAATCGACTCTGCTTCATTTACATGTATGAACCATTTGCCCATATTTTTCATGACATTATGGAATGAATAACACTAAGACCATATTTTGTTTTAAATGTTTTTGAAAATTTCATCTGTACTAAACATCATTAAGCATCCTCAGCTTATTGATTACTATAAAGCAGTCTGTGCAGATACTTCTAACGCCATTAAAAATCATATCCCCACTGACATGAGCATCATTATGTATATAAAGTATCTTTAAGGCTTAACTTCTGTTATTTAGAAGCTATAACAAGGTTTGCATTAGCTTATACCAACTCTTTAGATATCCTTATGTATGTCTGTGAAATTTAGAAAGTGTCAGTGGTTTTATGCCACCCAAAAAGAAAAAAATAATTTCTTATCTGTTCGTTTCCAATAGCGTTGTCACTGAAAATGAACTATGAATTGGGTTTTCCTTGGCCTGGGTGTGGGGCATCGGTGCTGTCACTATATTTTGCATATGTAACTCCTTTAACACCATTCAGTATTTCCTGTAATAACAGATATTTAAGCGGGGATAACGTTTGTGAGAATAAATATACATTTTCAAAGTGAGCTCTGTCTGAATCGGTTAGAAGCATCATTACTAAATTTGTTTTGTCTCAGTCTGAAGGACCTATAATAACTGTGTGTATGTTGTAAGGTAGGAACGATCCATTTCTGTTAGTATTACTTTTTTCTATAGAATCACATGATGAGTGGGTAACTATCATGTCTTCATGAAGAAGGTGCTCCACACATGCAGATAAATTTCCAACTATGCAGTTACATTAATATAAATCAGATTTTGTAGAAATAAAAAAAATATCACTCATACTTTCTTTATTATTTACTAGCTTTTACAAATAGTTGGATAAATAAACAAATTTAAATAAAATTCCAGTTATATACTATGTCTGGTACATTAGGTTCATATGCATTACGTCATATTGAGGTAGAATACAAAACAAAATGTTTGGGAACACTAGCCTCAGTGGGACTGATGTCACAATGAGTAAGGTCTACTAAATTCTTCAGTAAATTTTTATAAACATTTTCAGTATGTGATCTCCAAGTAACATGTTCATTGGTAACAGTCTGTACTGCTTTGCTTGCAGACTTCAGATTCTGAAATGTCTTTTTCTGAATGTCTATAGACTCGCTGTACTTGAAAATTTTTATAGCTTGCTGAAAGTCTCCACCATAAACTGCAAGCTGTTTCAACTGCACTATTGAGGCTTTGGTATTTCTATTCATATTAAACATTGCCGTAATCTGCATAGAACTGTCACAAAGTTGTATATGCTCATCAGTTGTTAGTATTACTTTATTACTAGCACTACAATATCGACATTTTCAATCATCACAACATGATGAAACTGATGATCCAATGGCATTTCAACAATGACTCATTTCGAATGGCTTGCATTTAAGTAGTGTGAAGTACTGAAAACGATCTCTGTTGATTCATGCTGTGGTGGTTCTCCTCTGCCCGTAGGTAAACATAGAAATCATCTGCAACAATCACAATAATGAATAACTACATGTACACACATGCAATAAATGCAATAATATATATATATATATACACACAACATGGATCATGTAAGAACTGCAATGCTCTCTCTCTCTCTCTCTCTCTCTCTCTCTCTCTCTCTCTCTCCATATATATATATATATATATATATATATATATATATATATAGAGAGAGAGAGAGAGAGAGAGAGAGAGAGAGCATTGCAGCTCTTACATGATCCATGTTGTGTTAATGGATGCTTCTCTGTATCACCTGAACCATCTTGTGTTGGTTTTATCAATGAATACTTGCAGTTATCATCCAAAACAACAGTGACAATAATGAATAACTAAAAAATTTCATTCATTGATAGTATATATGCAATAGAATACTTACACGACTTTGAAATTTTATCCGTTGTTCTCTTCATTTCCACCTTCCAGTTGGTATATATAACTGACAACTCTTCTTCATGCTTGTTATTAATGATAACTGTTATACTATGTTGCATGCACTCTATTGGGATAAATGGAAACTGCACGCAGCAGTGCGAGTTTTTCAGTAGAGCTGTCTGGGGCCTCTCCAAGCTATATGGGATGTATCAGTGTAAGTTAGCATGACTATTCCAAGGTTAGAGAGTGTTGGCTTAGGCCTGTCAGTGCTACTTAACACGACTGTTTTGACACTGGAGGGTATGCAGTGTACTGCACATGATTCTATAGTTTTTGTTCCGATAATATGCATTGCATGACTATGTTTTACACAATTATTTACATATTATATGGTTCTTTTATTCATTGTCTGTATTTTGTAACGTTTTTGAGTCTTCCAATGCGTCTTGTTAATTGTATAACTCCACTCATTCCCAAACACATTCTGCAGATTTCGTCTTTATACCATCCACATCATTTTTTCAGTAAAATTGTGAGTCAGTTATGCATTTAGGCTGCCTGGAGCTGCACTCCAGTGCTAACTACATGGCTAACTCTTTGCTAACTACATGACTACCACCATACTTTCTTATTGCTAAAGTAGTTAGGATACTCCCTAATTTTTGCATTAATAGCTACCTTCCCTGTGTTGGTGGTTGTAATACAGTATGGATTGGCCATGCATTCAGACTGTCTGAAGCATTTCTCCAGCGCTAACTGCATGACTATGAAGATATTTTTGTTGTTGTTAGACTGGTTAGAGAACTCCTTAACGCTTGCTTTAATAGCTTCCACCCTGTGGGGTGCTGCTAAAACGGTAATTTTTCATAACTGCAGCCTCTCCATTGGTGGCAACACATGTTTGAATATACAGCAAATTTTTCCGCCAGTTTTGGGATGTCAGCTGGTTGAAAATAGAATGTTCCAGGAAATAAGTAAGTGACAGCGTAAAAATAAAACTGAAACCTGGATGTAACTCAGGAAATAAGTTTGTCAGAGGCTAAACATAGACATGTCAAAGAATATGTTGGTCATGGGCTAAAAAGGGCAACCATCAGTCCTGGGGAGCCACGCCTTGACTTGAAAATAGAATTGAAAGTAGGTAAGGGGATGGCTGTCTCAGAACTGTCAGGAGCATACTACTGCTATCAGGTGACACATCATCTAAATCTAGCATTCCCAAAAGATGGATGGGCAGAAATGGTTCCGTTTCTGGGCCACCAACGTCTCTGATCCTTACATCTTTAGATTTTTGTCTTTGAGGACGGTTTAAAGGTGAAGCCTATAAGGAAAATTTATACTCAAGAGACGAAATGATTATTCGCATTATAAAACGTACTGCCCTCATAAAAGAACGACAGGACGAAGTTATGTGAGCCTGAAGTGGTCGTAAGAAAATCTGAAAGTGCACTGAAGTCAGAAGTAAAATTTATGAAAATGGACTTTGATCATAATCATTTGCTTTTGCCTAATACCTTCTGTGAGTGTTTTTTTTCTTTTTGGGCTAAATTCTAACGGTTGCAGCTCTGTAACCAATAACAGTTAGCTCATGTATAGTGCGTTTTATTTGAATTAGCGAATACTACCACCAATGATGTTTACTCTTTCTCATGAAATACTCTAATTCAACTTTTTCATTTACATACAAAATTTTATTGAGGTTTTTAATAAGTACATTATTTGCATTAAATTATTTAGTTAGAATCATGAAAACGACATTGAATTGCAACGTAAGCTATATTGTAATTAAAAGTCATATAAAGCGCAACCCCCCCCCCCCCCCCCAAAAAATGGTGAATGATGCAAGCATTTTTATAGCGTGGTGAGTTGCTGCTCTCACTGTCAGGGTATCAGAGAACTCTAACGCTTTATACATCAGTAGATAACAGCCGTAGTCTTTCTCGACGAAGTACGAGGTCTATTAATAATAGTTATGCAGCAAGAAATTTTTAGGAGACTGTTAGTTATCATGACGGATGATAAATATTTTGTTGAAACGAAGAGTGGTTATGGCGTTCAAGTAATCTCAATGTCTTTCTGCTAAAAGTATAATACCTGCTTCCCCGTATACATCTGGTAGTTTTGCAAACGTCAAATCTAAGAGAATCATGTTCGGAGAAGAATAAATTAGTTCTAGGAAGACAAACTTGGGCAACGATAACATTTACTTCTGAGACGAGGCAAGGGCAGTGGAGATCTTAATCGCTTGTGTTGTCCACTATCAGGAAGTCGATCCGAGTGAGTTCCTGATAACTGGATGGGTGACGTCACATTCGCGGTCAGCGCAGTCGGGAACCGCAGTGTCACGGTGGGCGCCCTCGGTCCAGAGGCGGCGCGTCGAACCCGGCCGGTACAGCAGAATCGTGCCTTCCCAGAAGCCGAGGCGCGCAATCTGCCCGCTTGACCGGGCGGCTCCTCGCTTATTGTGATAGGACTCGCTCGTCAGCCGCACGTGAATAGCGGATGCACGGCTGGGAGGACGGTGACCGGCCGCGTCTTTTCTTCGGTGCTTCCCTCAGCGAAAAATGTTAGACGACGCCGTCCCATCCTACCGAGCCATTGTTCAGGGTATTTCCAGTGACGCTGCGATACTTAGCTGTATATAAAGGGCTGCACCGTCGGCTGTGCAGACAGTAAGAAGTGCACCTTAGCTCTGCACTTCCACCTCTCTCAGTCATGGAGGGATGGGAGTAAGAACTTCTCAACCTGATCTCAGAATAACTACGTAAAACAATAAAATTTCTTGAACCCATTAGTAGTCGTCACGTTATCCTGTAATGTCACCCACCGGGGTATGAAGTCAAGAAAACAGTAAAAAAAAAATTAAAAACGTAAATTACTTGGCATGCATAAAGTTCCAATCCGTGTACTTAAAGACTGCATAGGCAGCAGTCTGTCTTCATTACCTAACATAATGAGTGAGTCTTTCAGCTCAGGTAACTTTCCGGAGTATCTGTAACAAGCAAGAGTTGTGTCTCTACTAAGGAAAGATGATGCACTCGTTATAGGAAAGTACAGGTCCATTCTCTATCGCAGTTATTCATAAAAATCTTAGACTCCATCATGAAAGATAGGCTAATAATAGGTTGACTAAATATCATCTCCCCAGCGAAGCACAGTTCGGATTCTGGAGTAGGGAAAGTGTAAAGTCTGCCAGAGTAGAATTTACATAAGTGGTACTTGATGCACTAGTTAAGGCTGAATAAGTCATAGTATTTCTAGATCTATCAAAAGCATTTGACGCTTTTCATCATAAAATTCTACTAAAAGTGTAACGTCTAGGAAGGACAGGGGTCGCCAATGACTGGTTCCGATTATATCTGAAAAATAGGGTACAAAGTGTAGACGTACCACAGAATTTAAATAAAGCAAAATTCCTAAAGTAACATTCATCGGATTATGTATATCAACATGAGTCCCTCAGGGCAGCATCTTAAGACCTATACTGTTTCTGATAGACATTAACGATTTTATAATGTTCTACATGAGGGAAATATTCTTTTTGCTGTTGACAACAAAGTTGTCATCACAGATAAAACACCAGAAGTCCTAGAAGATAAAGCAAATCAAACCCTAAAGGATGTTTATAAGTTGACATGTTGCTATGAACTAATACTGAAAATAAAGGAATCATGAATTTCAGCGTAAAGATGGAAAATAACACCATGAAATTAAATCTGAATGAAAACTTCATACATTGCTTAGTCAACGCAAAATTTTTTAGGAATTAGCCATGACTGTCACCTGAAGTAGGATGAATATGCAAAGACAGTAGCAAAACAAATGTCATCAGCATGTTATGCCCTTAGTCATGCCATCACACTGTTACAGCCAAGGCGTTATAGTTACAAAATATTGCCACATGCACTCCATCTTTAGCTAAGGAATAATTTTTTTGGGTTTCTATAAACTAGACATGGACACAGTCTCCTTGTGGAGACTTGTTTGAACAGGAAGTTAATCTAACTGCACCATGCGACAATATCTACCCATCTGTCTTGAACGACTAGACAAACATCAGCAATCATCTCAAAAAACAGCAGTGCTCATTATCATGGAACAAGCGCTAGTCTCATTTCACATTTACCAAGAGTAAGAAAACGAAGTACACAAAAGATAATTTTCTACAACGAAATAAAATTTCACAACAAATTACTCAAGGAGATTAAAGAGAGCACTTAAATACAAAAAAATTAAATCGTTCTTTACGGCGCATCTCATAAATAATTCATACTACAAAATGAAGGATTATTTAGATAGGACGTAGCAGGCAATGATAAAATTGACGTCATTGAATAATGAAGAGCTGCCACTCTGCTGTAAACTGTCATCGTGTAATGATTCTTACTGTGAAAGCCTATGCGAGAATCAGTGACATAAAATTCTAACTTCTTTCCAAACTCTTGAGCTGAACATCCCATTCATTGTGGAGAGATGAATTCCGGCGGACCAAGGATACCACACAACGAATCCAGTAATGTGGCAGAATGATCGTCCTGGTCAAGGTCCTGATGTCGGCCGATAGTGTGTGTGTGTTTACGTGTATGGGCAATGACCAGTGACATGATACAAATGAACAAGGTAAAAGTACACTACTGGTCATTAAAATTGCTACACAAAGAAGAAATCCAGATGATAAACGGGTTTTCATTGGACAAATATATTATACTAGAACTGACATGTGATTACATTTTCAAGCAATCTGGGTGCATAGATCCTGAGAAATCAGCACCCAGAACAACCACCTCTGGCCGTTATAACGGCCTTGCTACGCCTGGGCATTGAGTCAAACAGAGCTTGGATGGCGTGTACAGGTACAGCTGACCATGAAGCTTCAACACGATACCACAGTTCATCAAGAGTAGTGACTGGCGTATTGTGACGAGCCAGTTGCTCGGCCACCATTGACCAAACGTTTTCAGTTGGTGAGAGATCTGGAGAATGTGCTGGCCAGGGCAGCAGTCGAACATTTTCTGTATCTTTTTTGAACATGGCTGTCGCTTGCAGCAACCGTATACACAAATTTGAAAAATATGTAAAAACCAGCCAACCGGTTACATAGGTTTCTTATATACCTTGACCAGGTTTCGTCACCTCTAAGGGTGACTTCATCAGAAGGTAAGGTAATTACATGAAGAACATATCGTCAAAGATGTACAGTGATTTAAGAGCTGAGTTGCTCAGGTCATACATGACAATATAAAACATAATGTTCTTCAAAAGGTCAAATATTAAAACATAAGTAACACCGGAATGGTGTGAGGAGACGTCAGGAAGAAAAAGGTTTAGAGATCGACCACGGCATCTTAGCCCGGAAGTTGTAGCCAATGAAGACGCCGGCCGTGAAAGCCTACAAGTTGTTATAAGTGTTATTTGTTTGTGATAAGATCCTGTTACGCCTTCTGTAAGGAAAGAATGCTCTACCAAGACGTGTCGGAATTCGTCAGCGGCAGGATTGGCGCCTATCGAGATTGCAGTTCATCGTTTCTCGGTACTGCAGGTCGCGCTGGTCGAGATTCCACGACTACCATGTTAATATGGAATCGATGAGTCCAGGAGAAACAGTCTCAGCCTTTCAAGATCTTACGAAACTAGTGATCGAGAAGGTAAACATACATTGAGATGAAAACCGTCATATGTTATCTCCTAATATCGTGTCGGACCTCTTCCCCGACATAAAGCAGCAGTTCGACGTGGCAGGGGCGCAACAAGGTGTTGGAAGTCTCCCGCAGAAATATTGAGCCATACTGTCTCTATAGCGCTCCATAACTGGGAAAGTGTTGCCAGTGGAGGATTTTGTGCACGATTAGTCCCATAAATGTTCGATGGAACTTACTGCGGGCTACCTGCGTGGCCAAATCATCCGATCGAATTGTCCAGAATGTTCTTCAAACCAATCACGGACAATTGTGGCTTAGTGACGTGGTGCATTGTCATCCACAAATGTTCCGTCGTTGTTTGGGAACATTAAATCCATAAATGACTACAGATGGACTCCAAGTAAACAAACATTACCTTTTCCAGTCAATGATCGATTCTGTTCGACCAGAGGTCTCAGGCCATTCCAAGTAAACACAGCCCTCACCGTTACGGAGGAACCACCAACTTGTACAGTACCTTTTTAACAACTTGGGTAAATGGCGTGGGATCTGTGCCACACTCGAACGCTACCATCAGCTCTTTCCATCTGAAATCTGGACTCATCTGACCCAGGCATGCTTTTCCATTCGTCTATGCTCGAACCGATGTGACCACGAGCTCAGGAGAGGCGCTGAAGGTGATCTTCTGCTGTTAGCAAAGACGCTAGCGTCGGTCGTCTGCTGCCGTAGCACATTAGCGCCAGATTTCTCCGCAATGTCCTGACGGATTCGTCCATCATGTGTCCCACATTGAGTTCTGCGGTTATTCCACGTAGTGTTGCTTATCTGTTAGCATTGGCGACTCTACGCAAACGCCGCAGCTCACTGTCATAAAGTGAAGCCGGCGGCCACTACGTTATCCGACGTGAGTGGTAGTGTCTGAGATTTGGTATTATCGGCACACCCTTGACGTTGTGGATCTCAGAATAAGGAATTTCTTAATGTTTCCGAAACTGAATCTTCCATACGTCTAGTTCCAACAGCCATTATGCATTCAGAGTCTGTTAATTCCCGTCGTGCGGCCATAAACACGTCGGAAACCTTTTCACATGAGTCACCCGAGAACAAATGTTCCGCCAATGCACCGCCCTTTTATACCTTGCGTACGCATACTAGCGCCATCTTTTATGTGCGTATCGCTATCCCGTGACTTTTGTTACATCAGTGTATTGTTCGCTCGGTTGTTTAGGTCGTACAGCCACGTCTTGTACCTTATATCAGGAAAAGGGTTCGTTATTAGTTAGACAAATATCCACAATGATAGCGGAGCGCCATCGAATGATAGCACGGCGACCATTCTTGCAGCCTTTCTAACGCAGCAACAGAGAGAGGCGCTCTGGCACAGGTGCGCCCAGAGATAACGCTGGACGTACGAGTGTCTGGAATCTCCAAGCAGAACCACCCTTTCCAGCATTCATTTGTCGCCTTCACACTATCTCAGCCCCTGGCGAAACGGTATGGGGTGCCACTGAGTACATACAATACGACCACTTTCTATTCTCACAGCCGGTACCTTGCGCAGCAGGCATTCCATTTTTATCGTATTAAGGTTCATGGCTGCGCCTTACGGTATCTTTCGACAACATAACGCAGGACCTTATGTTGCCTGTGGTGTTCCGCTTCGATACAGAGCGTGTACGACCGTTGCCGCGAACAGCACATTCCTCAGATCCCTCAGCCATCGCAAACATTTTATCATGGGGTTGCTCTGAGACTGGCACACCACCACTCGCCAGACACGTTGATTAATGAACCCTGACAGAGAGTTAAAGCAGCATGTAGTGACGTACCGCCGCATCTCTCAGCCAAGTTCAGGTCGACCCAATGCGCAGGCGCCGGAGGTGGCGGCTCTGTGTAGCAAATTTCTCACCCTGTATACGCCCAAATCTCCAACAAATCTAATCATGCGTTCTTCCTATTATACTGTATTTAAACAGAATTCGAAACCAGAACAGCTGTTAGCATGAGTGACCTAAAAGTACATATCTTAGGTGTTGCGAAACAACTCTATCACTTAAGAAAGGCAAGTCTTCCGGTCCAGATAGTATACGAATCAGGTTCCTTTCAGAGTATGCAGACACTAAAGCGCCTTTCTTAGCAATCACATACAACAGCTCACTTGACGCAAGGTTTGTTCCTAAAGACTGGAAAGTAGCACAGGGTCACACTCATATTCAAGAAAGGAAATAGGGGTAACCCACTGAATTACAGACCCATATCACTCACCTCAATTTGTGGTAGGATTTTGGGGCATATACTGTACTCGAACATTATGAATCACCTTGAAGAAAATGACTTATTGATACATAGCCAACACGTTCTTATGCAACACATTCCCATGAGTAGTGAGTGCTGTCGACAAGGGATCTCAGATCGAATCCATATTCCTAGATTTCCAGAAGGCTTTTGATGCCGTTCCACTAGTAATCAAATTGCGTGCATATGGAGTATCGTCTCAGTTGTGTGACTGGATTCGTGATTTCCTCCCAGAGAGCTCACAGTACGTAGTGATAGACGGTAAATCAACGAGTAGAACAGAAGTGATATCTGGCGTTCCGCAAGGTAGTGTCATAGGTCCTCTGCTGTTCCTAATTTACATAAATGATCTAGGTGATCATCTGAGCAGCCCCCTTAGATTGTTTGCAGGTGACGGTGTAATTTACCGTCTAGTAAAATCATCAGACGATCCATTCCAATTACAAAATGATCTAGAGAGAATTTCTGTATGGTGCGAAAAGTGGCAATTAGCACTAAACAAAGAAAAGTGCGAGGTCATCCACATGGCTACTCAAAGAAATCCGATAGATTTTGGGTATACGATAAATCGCACAAATATAAGGGCTGTAAATTCGATTAAATACCTAGGAATTACAATTAGGAGCAACTTAAATTGGAAAGACCACATAGAAATATTGTGGGGAAGGCGAAACAAAGACAGCGCTTTGCTGGCAGAACACTTTGAAGATGCGACAAACCCACTAAAGAGACAGCATGCATTACATTTATCCGTCCTCTGCTGGAATATTGCTGCGCGGTGTGGGATCCTTACCAGGTAGGATAGACGAAGGACATCGAAAAAGTGCAAAGAAGGCCAGCCCGTTTCGTGTTATCGCGCAGTAGGAGTAAGAGTGTCACTGATATGATACGCGAGTGGGATGGCAGTCACTGAAACAAAGGCAGTTTTCTTTGCGGCGAGATCTATTTACGAAATTTCAATCACCAACTTTCTCTTTCGAATGCGAAAATCTTTTGTTGACACCCACTTACGTCGGGAGAAATGATCATCATAATAAAATAAGAGAAATCAGAGCTTGAACGGAAAGATTTAGGTGTTCCTTTTTCCCACGCGCCGTTCTAGAGTGGAATGGTGGAGAAGTAGTATGAAAATGGTTCGATGAACCCTCTGCCAGGCACTTAAGTGTGAATTGCAGAGTAACCATGTTGATGTAGATGCACAATGAGAAATATTTCTTTGTGTTTTATGCTTCCTGGTTTTGCAAGTTTAGTAGCCAGCGGTGTAAACACTAGCACGCTTTCTTTTGTGACGTGGAATCCGTTGCCATTTCCGTTTCGGGAATCTTGTGTCTGGCATAAGTTGCAAGTATAGGTGTTTCCTTCCTATGCAGTCTAGAATTCTGCTTCCGACGTTCTTTATCTCTCCGATTCTGTCATTTCTAACATGATTAAGCCTGGAAAATTCCCAATCCGTAGCCAAAAATCCATCTCGACAGCAAACCGCCAGTCTTTTTGTCTTTCAGTTAGTTCCTACAACTCTGAGTCATACGTCGTGATACTTTCAACAATGATGTGATAGAAGGTATGGTATTTTCTGCACATCATCTAGTTGTTTTATGGCTAGCTTGCCCTGGACAATTTCATTCTTTATGTCACCCATCCTTCTATCTTTCTACCGTCTGACGATAGTGTCGCTCCCAAGCATCTAAAGTTGCGACGCCCTTTACCAATACCGGTACACACTTGTATGTCATCAACAGTATTTTCTCCATTCAAATATTCTCTTTTAGATATGTTTGTAGGCATTCTAATTTTGGTATTCTTCTTTTAATTTGTGAAGCACATACTTAGCATCTTTCTCATCCCCAGCTACTACCACTTAGTCGTCAGCAAAAAATAACGTGAACTATATCTCATCTTCTGTGGGCATATCCTTTCCTCGTCATATCCTTTTCCAACGTTTCAGTGCCTCCTTCAAATACGGGCGAGTGTGCTTCCGTGGCGTAGGCCCTTTGTCACCTCAAACTCTTGACGTTACTGATTTCTCACTTTTATCAGTGCCGTGCAACCTTTGTATAATAATATGACACTTTTCACGTAGCTTAATGACACACCATTATCAATCAGGCTTGTCCACAGCTTGTTTCGTGGAACTGTGTGATAACTTTTTTGGAGAGCTGCAAAGACAAGGTGGGTGGTAAGCCACCTTGCTGTCCTTTTCCCGACTAGGACTTTGACGAAATAAATGACTAAACCTTTTAAAAGTTTGCTTTGTTGTATTATCTTTTCTTGGTTTCGGCGCCGTCACAGTGAATCACATGGTTGTTCAGTAGCACAAATGGTGTTCATTGTGGTGTCTGGGCTAACGGTTGTTCATAGAGAGAAACATGTCAAAAGTCAGTGTCTTAAGATGAATTGATAAATCGGTTGGTATCACTGGTAACAGGGTATGAGAGAAACTTTCCAAGCGCTGGATCTGCCACGAAAGTAGTTTCATTTATAGTATGCCGCACAGTATTGATCTGCGAATGGGCAGGATTACGAAGCTTCGGGCGATTGAGATGCCGCAGCAGTATTCTAATCATAAGCCGTAACTTCACTGTTTTCTGGTAAAACCGACTCAGAGGAATAAAAAGTAACAGCACATTGTTGTGCATACAAATTATGTTTAAAATTATATTTAAAGAGGAAGAACATTTTACAGGAAAAACAATTTGTCTAATGGTTTAAATACACTGATGTCGTTAAAATAGCTTGTGAGAAACAAAAATAAACAACACGCTTTAACAGCAAAACTTTTTTTTTCTCGCTGTCTACCTTAACAGAAAACCTGTGCAGTGTTGTGTAAAAAAGTGTATAGCCTAAGACTGCCCGAGCGTTTATTAAAGTATAGTATAAAGATTTGAAGTATATCGGTCAAGAACTTCCCGAGATTTTTGCTATAATCCTTTCCTCTTTATATAGCATATACACATATTTACATACCGATCAAGAACTTCTGAGATTTTTGCTAAAAGCCTTTTGGAGCCAATGTCCGCCCGAACGTTTACTAGGTTATCATGAAAAATTCTGAAGTAAATCGGTCCAGAACTTTTCGAGATTTTTGGTAGTAAACTTAAACTACAATTCGTCTTTCTGTAGTAGTATAGATAATATTAAATGATATAGTAATTAATAAAATTCTTACACTTTCTTGGATTAGTTTTCTTGTTTATTGATGACTCCAGTCATCCTCCGCTTTCCAGTACCTCCATACCCTCCATTTGGGAACTTTACAAGTTTATATATAATGTCATCGTCAGCAAAAACTAAACTGGCATTCTACGGAACGGAGTGTGAAATGTTAGACAGGTAAGTTAGAAAATTTGAAAAAGGAAATGGATAGGTTGTAGTTAGAGGTATAGTGGGGATTAGTGAAGTTCGATGGCAGGATGAACATGACTTCTGGTCAGGTGAGTATAGAGTTATAAATACACAATCAAAGATAAATAATGTACGAGTACCTCTAATATTGAATAAGAAAATAGGAATGCTTATAAGCTACTACGAACAGCATTCTGAATGCATTATCCTAGCCAAAATAGACACAAAGCCAACACTCACCACAGTAGTACAAGATTATACGACAACTAACTCCGCAGATGGTGAAGAGATTGAAAAAGACTGTATGATGAAATAAATTATTTAGGTCTTTAAGGAAAGGAAAACTTAATTTTGACTGGAAACCGGAATTCTTAGTAGGAAGAACAGAAGGAAAAACAGTAGGAGAATATAGATTGGTGGAAAGGACTGAAAGAGGAAGCTGCCTGGTTGAAATTTGCACAGAGCATAATTTAATCATCACTAAAACTCGGTTTAAGAATCATGAAAGAAGGCTGCATACGTGGATGAGACATCCGGACACCAGAAGGCTTCATACTGATTACATAATGTAAGTCCATAGAAGTATGTACAACTTGGGGGCAGATAGATATCAGATACAGAAAAAATGTAGAGGAACTATAAAAGGGAAATGAACTAGAAAGCAACAGTAGAGAAGAGGAAAAGGGAGTAGATGGAGATGAGATGGGAGACATGACGGTGCGAGAAGAATTTCATAGAGTACTGAAAGAGGGAAGACCCCTGAAGTAGACGACATTCTCTCATTCTCTCATATCCTTGGGAGAGCCAGCCATAATTAAACGCAAGATATATCCCTATGAGGCAATGGAAATACCCTCATTTTTCAAGAAGAATATAATAACTCCAAGGAAAACAGATGCTGACAGATTTGAATATTACCGAAGTATCAGTTTAAGAAGCCACAGTTGCAAAAACCTGACGAATTATTTTGAGAAGAATGTAAAAACTTATAGAAGACGACCTCGGGGAATATCAGTTTGGGCCACGCAAGGAAATACTGGTACTACGATTTATCTTAGAAGATACAGTAATGAATGGGAAACCTATGTTTATAGCATATGTAGATTTTGAGAAAGCTTCTGAAAATGTTGCCTGGAAACACTCTTTAAATTTCTGACGGTAGCAGGGATAAAATACAAGGAGTGAAAGGTTACTTACGAATTGAGCAGAAACCAGACGCCAGTTATAGTCGAAGGGCGTGAAAAGGAAGCAGTGGTTGAGAAGGTATTGGGACAAGGTTGTGGCCTATCCTCAATTTTATTCGATCTGTACTTCGAACACGCTGTGAAAGAAAGGAAAGAGAAATTTGTAAATTGTACTAAATTTCAGGGAGAATAAATAAAATCTTTGCTTTTCGCCGGTGACATAATTCTGTCAGACACAGCAAAAGACTTAGAAGTGAAATTGAATGGGATTTACAGTGTCTTGTAAGTAGACATAAGATGAACATTAACAAAAACAAAACAAGGATAACGGAATGTAGTCGAACTAAATTAGGCGATCGCTTGAGGGAATTAGTTTACGAAATGAGACACTGAGAGTAGTAGATCAGTTCTGCTGTTTGGGGAGTTAAATAACTTGTGATGGCTTAGTAGAGGGAATACTGGCATTAGGAGGAAACGTGTTTCTGAAGAAAAGAAATTTGTTAACATCAGATATTGATTTAATTGTTAAAGAACATTTTCCGAAGGTATTTATGTGGAGTATAGCCATGTATGGAAGTGAAACATGGACGATAAACAGTACAGACAAGGAGAGAATAGAAGCTTTTGAAATGTGATGCTGAGGATTGGATGGGTAGATTGCGTAATTAATGAGAAGGTATTGAACAGTGGGGAGAAGAGAAATTTGTAGCATAACTTGACGTCCGCATCTCGTGGTCGTGCGGTAGCGTTCTCGCTTCCCACTCCCGGGGTCCCGGGTTCGATTCCCGGCGGGGTCAGGGATTTTCTCTGCCTCGTGATAACTGGGTGTTGTGTGATGTCCTTAGGTTAGTTCGGTTTAAGTAGTTCTAAGTTCTAGGGGACTGATGACCATAGATGTTAAGTCCCATAGTGCTCAGAGCCCATAACTTGACTAAAAGAAGGTATCGGTTCCTTGGACGTATTCTGGGACATCAAGGGATCGTCAGTTTAGTATCGGTGGGAAGTGTGAATGTTTGTGTGTGTGTGTGGGGGGGGGGGGGGCGTCAGGTAGGAATTGCGGAAGGAGACCAACAGATGAATACAGCAAGCAGATTCAAAAGAATGTAGGTTGTAGTAGTTATTCGGAGATGAAGAGGCTTGCGCAGGATAGAGTAGTGTGGAGAGATACATCAAAACCAGTCTGCGGACTGAAGGCCACAACAAAAAATAGTCTTTTTTAAATTTAAAACATATGTGAGAGTGGCAAAGTGCAATAAAATCTGTGTTTAGTATTAAGCATATTTTGTAGAACAATTAGTAATGATGTAGAAGGTAACTGCAGGTGCCTCTTGACTATGCGTGTATGAATGGGGAGAAGAAAGATTTGCATTTAATTCCCTACCCACGACGGGATCCTTAGAGAAGAAGCATAAGCTCGGTACGGGGAAAGCTGGAAAAATACGCCTGTCGTACGCTTGTCAAACAAACCATACCAGCATTTCCCTTAAGCGACTTTGGCAAACCATGGAAAACTTAAACCTATATGACCGGACGAGGATACCTAACACCGTCCTCCCAAATTACCCCTCAGTTGTGAATAATTTGGTACATTAATGATTTATTTATTACTGACTCCTACGTACTATGTCGGTGCTAAAAACAGATCGAAAAATTTATAAAAGCAGTCGCCAGCACTGATTAGCACGAAGCAGCGGCAGCGGAATAGCGAAGACGAGCTGCAGCAGACGCCATCTGCGGACGCTGACCTGGACTCAGTTCAGGAGCCTGTTGCAAAGATGGCGCCAGGGTCCTCTGCTTCTGTATCGTTTGCGGGGCCAAGGCTAGGCACTCAGCACCAGGACCGTTGTCTGTGGCATGACTAAGCGTACTCACTTTCTGCGCTCGGGAGATGAAAATATGGACGGCAGCAATAAACGTGCTTCAGAATAGGAGTGCCAGACGCTCAGCGGGGCACTAAGAAACTTACAGACAGTCGATTGCTGATGACTGAAGATGCTAATAACATCGCAGTTATGTCTCTTTTTTCTTTGATGTGTCTTACTCGTGAGAAAGTGGAGGAAAAGCCTTGAAAACAGAAACAAATAAGCCCCAACAGCACCCAACTGCTTCCCACCTCTTGCTGACGTAGGGCGTTAATGCGCTAATTGCCCAACACGAAACGACGACAATTAGTGCCCACCACATCCGTTATGCCTTTTGTTCCACTGCTGTAGTTACGAGGGGAGGAATAACGAGACACGCTTGGCCTCCGGTCTAAGTTAGTCAGCAGCAGCCGACTGCAAGTAAAGTTGTGCAAAAGGTACGACCTCAAGACTGTTTTTTGATGGAGGCCAATTGCCTTTTTGTTGACCTGAGAAGCGATAACTGTATTCCTCTGCTCGTCAAAAAGAAATCTTAAGCAACTTAGACAGAATTCGGCGGTGAGCCATATCCTTCTTAAATTGGAGCTAGAGTGAATTTGATATGTAAAACTTATACACGGTAGTCAGTCTGAAAATCCTGTAAGGTTGTTGCTGGGTAGGCTGCGCAGAGAAACAATTGTTAAGAAAAAAATTCGATAGGCGACGTCGTTTCCGTATTATTTAGTATTATTTAGCACTGAAATTAGCAACAAGGCTGTTGTGAGGGCAAATCCAAGAGGCCCGCCTCAAAAGTGTCGCTAAACGTATGCTTTGTTTGATTTCCTAAAAGCGAACAAGATAGCGATACAAAAATTGAACATGGGACGGAAGTAAGGATCGAACCTGAGCCAAATTCGTCTCGCGCACTAACGTCTACGATATGAGAACATTTGACACTAATTGTATCTGCCGGGCCACTTGATTTCCTATGTGCAGCGGCCTTATTGGCTAACTTCAATGCAAATTAACTCGGGAACGGCGCAACGTATCTATTTTATTTCTTGACAAATGTTTCTCAGCACAAACAAACCCTGCAACACCCTGAAAAGCTTTTCAGATTATTTCTGACCACTATGTACATAGCCCATCAAAATTTTGTGATATTGCAAAGACTACATCGTTATTTGATTTTTTTCACCATAAACGTCAGTCCCATATGTAGAACATGCACGTAACAGCTCCATAACCCCGTAAATAAAGCACTGCTAAGTAAACGAACCGGAAATTAAAGGTACACGAGTTGTTTTGAGCTATGCACCTGAAGGCCGCCTCTGAAGATATTAAATCAATACAGTGCCTTTTGTAGTATGCCAAGGCTGTAACTTCATTCATTATCTTTCTTTATTAATATTCCGTTTTTTGACTTCAGAATAAGTGCAACATATATCCTGTTCGAAAAAGGAAACATGAAATTTTATTAAACTTTTCTAAGTGAAAGACGTACAGTGCCAAGAAGAATGTACACTGAAGCGCCAAAGAAACTGGTACAGGCATGCGTATTCAAATTCAGAGATATATAAACAGGCAGAATAACGTGCTGCGTTGGCAACGCCTGTATAACACAAGTATCTGGCGCAGTTGTTACATCAGTTACTACTGCTACAATGGTAGGCTGTCAAGATTTCAGTGAGTTTGAATGTGGTGTTGTAATCGCGCACGAGCGATGGGACACAGCATCTCCGAGGTAGCTATGAAGTGGGGATTTTTCCATACGACCATTTCACCAGCGTACAGTGAATATCAGGTACCCTGTAAAACATCAAATCTCCCTTTACCGCTGCGACCGGAAAAAGATCCTGCAAGAACGGGACCAACGACGACTGAAAAGAATCGTTCAACGTGATAGAAGTGCAACCCTTCCGCAAATTGTTGCAGATTTCAATGCCGGGCCATGAACAAGTGTCAGTGTGCGAACCATTCAACGAAACATCATCGATATGGGCTTTCGGAGTCGAGGACCCACTCGTGTACCCTTGACGACTGCACGACACAAAGCTTTACGTCTCGCCTGGGCCCGTCAACACCGACATTGGACTGTTGATGAGTGGAGACATTTTGCCTGGTCGGACGAGTGTCGTTTCAAATTGTATCAAGCGGATGGGCGTGTACAGGAATCCATGGATCCTGCATGTCAACAGGGGACTGTTCAAGCTGGTGGAGGCTGTGCCATGGTGTAGGGCGTGTGGAGCTGAAGTGATATGGGATCCCTGATACGTGTGGATACGACTCTGACAGGTCGTGTGACTAGGGCCTCCCGTCGGGTAGACCGTTCGCCAGGTGCAAGTCTTTCGATTTGACGCCACTTCGGCGACTTGTGCGTCGAACTCTGACAGGTGACACGTACGTAAGCATCCTGTCTGACCACCTGCATCCATTCGTGTCAATTGTGAATTCCGACGGACTTGGGCAATTCCAGCAAGGCACTGAGACACGCGACAAGTCCAGAATTGCTACAGAATGGGACCAGGAGCACTCGTCTGAGTTTAAACACTTCCGCCGGCCACCAAACACCCCAGACATGAACATAATCGAGCATATCTTGGATGCCTTGCAACATGCTGTTCAGGAGAGAACTCGACTCCCCTCGTGCTCTTAAGGATATGGACAGCTCTGCATGATTCAATTCCCTCATGCACCGCTTCAGACATTAGTCGAGTCCATGCCACGTCGTGTTTCGGCACTTATGCGTACACGCGGTGGCCGTACACGATATTAGGCAGGTGTACCAGTTTCTTTGGCTCTTCAATGTATTATTGTTCTTTCCACATACGGAATAAAAACAGCCACCAGTTTTGGAAAGCAGTAGTCCAAAGCACTTGACCTAGGTTTCAACCCATATAAACTGTAGAACTCAAGTCTCACTTATTAAAAATTATTTTTCATTTGTCCAAGTCGTCAGTGTTAGAACAGTAACAAAGAATAAACGTAAATGCCGCCCATTTCCTGTAGGTAATTTGGATGGATCTACATTTCATTCTGGAGTCGCCTTTTTCAAACTGTGCACCATATCTGTAGACTATAGTGTTATCCACCTGTGTCGTGTGCGTAAGTGAATATTTTCTCTAAGATTATATTTGCTTCTTAACTTAACCTTTTTGAATACTGTTTGCTAATGGATAAAACTTTCGACCTGAAGTTTGAATGAGAACTCAAAGCTTACGAATTCTGTCGCCGTCATCGTCGGGAATTGACTGCCGTAACTGAAAGAGTGGTGATCTTTTACATCCAACAATCGGCCGATACACATTACGGTCACGCCAAGAATTTGCACATATTACCAGAGATTATGTCGATGTATGCACTGGGAACACTAGTACCGTCACAGATAGAGTTGAAACTAAAACAAATCGGAGCATTTCTCTGTAATCTCTCGTTCAGCTGTCACTTCCATCCATAATCAAGCGTACAGCCGCTGACCCGATGCTTCCCTCATGACAGATTCCTGTAGCTCTACTGCAACAGAATGTGCAACAAAAATTTTGGAAGGGACCTAGTGGCGATTTCCTTATTGGAGCGTGGAGGTGGGCATTTGGAAGCTGAATGGCTACAAGGAAATATGTACCACTGTTAATTCAAGTGGGGATTAGTGCACTGCAGCATCAACGCAACAACGCTAAAGAAAGAAAATGTCATATAGTATTGTTGGGTGGGATACGACGAGGTGTTGTACAGTCACTTAATCGTAAAGGATTTCTTCTTCCACGTCGTGTTTGAGAGTTATGTCTTAAGTGTATCTATTAAGTGTAGATGCCTGTAACGGGCGTGAGTATAATGTGGTGTTACGTCTGTGCTGTGTGACTGGTGCCATGACATAGCCTGTTCTTCTCTAACAGCACCTAGGGAACCGCCGAGCTGTACGTCCCCATGCGATGGACGGCTCGTCAACAACAACATGACATCGTATATGCGATTGCAGTCTTTCTTGGCGTATTCCTCCGATGAATTCTTCTCGGGTAATCAGCCGAACGAGTGGTGGCATCGCCTTGTCGCAACCTTTCGATGAGTTTCGTACCCATAATCTTCGCGAGAAGATGATTGGTACCAAACTCATCGAAACGTTGCGACGCCACCACTCGGCTGATAATCCGAGAAGAATTCATCAGTATGACATCGTGTCACACCACGCGACGCTGCCGAGCGATTCGTAATTTAATCGAGGACATTTGTGCAAAATTTAGTGATCAGGGATTTTTCGCTGTCACCTCCACTCCTTTTGCCGGCCAGATACTGGCGGTGGAAATTTCTACCATTACCGGCATTCAAACCGGCTGCCTAAGACTCTAGCGTCACCGCATGGGCATGATTTAGTGACCTCTACTAGTGGGGAGGGCATAATTTCTGGTAACGCAAGATCACTCCTTGATTTCTGAATGATATCACATTTTTCGCCACATTGGCTGTTAGAATTACATTGGGAAACAGAAAAACAACTATGTCACGAATATCTCTAACCAACTTATTTCCGAGGAACAAAAGAAACTAAAGAGCCCTCTCTTCTCTTCTATTCCACTTATTAAAATACAGAAACGTGGAAAGAACGACAAAATGTATTGATCACGCCCCCGGTACACGAAAGAAAACATAATTGTTTGAAAATTCAACGCACGGACAAGCAGCGAACATCTGTCAGAAAAGCCACACGTCATTGTATTCCCAACCGTATGAGAATGATCAGAAACGAATCTGATTGGATTTGACTGACGGCTATATTGCCGGGGTTTTACCTACATATTACGTGTGCCATTCCTGAAAGTGTTACTTCGAAAATAAAAGGGTAATTACATAAAAACTCTGACTACACGAATCGGTTACACACCGATATACTACTGGTGACGCTCTTCGTACAGTTAAAGTATGTGTTCCTTATCAAAATATAAGTATCACTAAGCAAGACTTCATGCCCAAATTTTCAGTCGACCTTCATGATGCTCCGATAGCAAATGGTAGCCCAAGACAATAAAACGCAGTTATCGACGCTCCTGACAGTTTGAAGCATTTAAATGTCAAAATCTATAACTGACTATCAAATAAAGTGATTGCTATTGCTATTTGATATGGAATGGCCACAGATTATGTCCACTCTGTTAGGACGCCTTTTTTATGGTGTATGTGAAGCAGTGAGGTAATTAAAAAGGATCCTACAACAGTATTTGGTAATAGTAACTACGAACTGCACAGAACAAGTCTGCCAACAACCACCAGATCACGGCCGAGTAGGAAGAGGTGTCGTTTCTGCGTGACAGGTAACAAATAGCGCAGTCTGTGTGGACCACATAGTTTGCACAGCCCGCGGCAGATGGGTCTGGCATGTCCACGACGATTAACTTCCCAGTGGTCCGTAAATCTGCAGCTTCATGTGCCAGCTGCATTAATCACGACAGACAACTTTGATTTCTAATCTCCAGAGAAACCGAAATCCAAATTTCAAAACTAAAAACTTTTTCAGTTCATCTAAGTTTCTCATTTGCTTATGAAACTCACACTGTACCGATCCCGCCGAGAACCGATGCATTAGTTGTGAGAACGAGATCCGAAGGTCATCTCAGATACAATATACTCGTTTTGTTGTCTCTTCTTCTTCTTCTTCACCATGCGTAATTTTTTCTGTGTAATTACACTGTAATTAAGTGCATTGAAACATAGAAATGGAAAATCTCAGTGATCTCCTTCTTCTTTAACTTGTATCATGACTTGAAGAAGCTGAGTTTCCAGCTTCGATCGTGTGAGTGAAGAAAGTATGGAACATAATATAGTCAACAGAAAAAGAGAGAAAAACTAAGAAAGAAATAAGGACACAAGATCAACGAAGGAAGGACGAGTAGGTGGTGTGTAAACTCATCTTTGTCACTTTCTTCTTATCACGTCCACGGCGCGGTGGATGTTTCGAGCACCGTTCACCTAGATGACGGCGTGTCCCTGCACTACCATCGAACTGGTGTAACAAGAGACTTGACCCATCCTATCAGACGACAGGTTTCCACTGATTCATGATCTCATCTCGGTGATCGCGTGCCCATTGCAGTCGTAATTGACGATGTCGTGTAATCACCATGGGAACACGGGGTCGCCCGATGGGGAGCCCCAGGGAATGCATGCCAGCTTCCTGGTCAGCCAGAGGGCTACATGCTGTGACGTCACTGGGGAAGCATAGATGCATACCAAACATGATCTCTAACCGCTGTCTCAAAGTAGATTTCGTGTACGGGCGGTGCTGTGGTTTAGGTTGTCACTGCTACTTTCCAAATAAAAACTGACTTTCTGGAGAAATGAAAAGAGCAAACACTGTTGTGCTGCAACTCATTGCAATAATATGGTCCATAAAACACCTGGTGCTATAATATTCATCTCGGGCGTGCACACAGATCATGAAGATGTTGACACAATATCTGGGGACCACATGGCCGCCATCTTCAGGTGAGTAAACTCTTGCACGAAGTCCGCGGAACTGAATTCAGACTGCGACCGGCAGCCCTATATATGCCGTAGGTCAACAGCGTGTGCGCATTAAATAGTCGTAACTGTTCTCTAGCGCAAGTAAACATGTAGCGCCCCAGTGGCGGAAGATGGCACAATTGATAAATCGCTATCAAAAACTATTGTGATGGCTGAATCTAAGATCGTTGTTTTTTAATGTTCATCAGAACAGGGTTCCAAATTTTACTTAAAGGGTAACTCTTGTTTCAATAAGATTGTCAGGTAGTCGAATGTCAACGGTTTCTTTTAAAACACAGTTACAATAGCGTGTAGCAGAGGCAACCATTTGCGTCTAAACAGACAACATAACCCGCCCGGCTAGCCGCGCGGTCTAACGCGCTGCTTCCGGAGCAGGAAGGCGTGTCCGTTTTCGGCACGAATCCGTCGAGGCGGATTAGTGTCAAGGTCCGGTGTGCCAGCCAGCCTGTGGATGGTTTTTAAGGCGATTTTCCATTTGCCTCGGCGAATGTGGGCTGGTTCCCCTTATTCCACCTCAGTTACACTATGTCGGCGATTGTTGCGCAGGTTCGAATCCTGCCACGGGCGTGGATGTGTGTGATGTTCTTAAGTTAGTTAGGTTTAAGTAGTCCTCAGTTCTGGGGGACTGATGACTTCAGATGTTAAGTCCCATAGTGCTCAGAACCATTTGAACCATTGCTGCACAAACACTGTCTCCACATCGATGTACACCATGATTGCTGTGCCACACAAACATTTGGGGTTACACTCGTCTGGTATGAGACGTTCTTGGGGGAGGGGTGGGGGGGGGGATGGAGGGGGGGGATCCACTTGGGGCCAAACCGCACAATAACCCTGGGTTCTAAGTGGGGCGGCGGTGGGGTGGGTGGACTGCTGTCTCTAGGTCCCCAGTTTAAATACACAAACAAACAACATTTTATGTCCATCGGAAAGACAGTTCTCCGCCACAGCAGTTTTCTCAGGCTGAAACAAACGTGTTTGGAGCTGGTAATGGCAGATTATTTTTGTACGCATTAGGCTTCCTCAATTCCAAGTCAGCCCTTACTAAGCCAACGAGTCCTCTAATCTTGGCTGATGGACAAAAACACTTTCAATCTCTTATGTTTTTAAAATTCTTCCTATTTTCGAAGATGTAACCCCAGAAAAAGATAGGAAAGCTAGCGATTCACATGTATCTTCTAATTGTTCCCGCAAAAGTCCAAAATGGAAAGCACGACGGATCAGTTTGACTGTATAGCCACTCTACTTTAAAGTGACCCAGCTCTTGTATCAAGCCTTCTACGTCTGAAATGGCGTAAGCTTACTGCAAGGCACCCTTTAGTATGATGTTAGGTAAATATATTTGTTTTTGTTCGAACAGTCAATACAAATGGAGGTGGACTGTTGATAACTGAATTCAGAAATCACCTCAGATGCTTCCTACCTCGTAATCTTGGAAGAGAGATGATGTTACAGACTTGAATGCTGTGCATTGCTCTGAAACCGGAGCCGCCATGTTAGCAGCCCCTAAACATTAGTAGACTACTGTTTACAAGTGCTTCGTGATCTTAATTTCTGTCATCTCCGCATAACAGTTGCTTTAGATAGTAAATATTGCAGTGCTTTTGTGAAAAACAAAGTGCCAGGAAGACATTTTCAGACCTTTTCTGGTATTAATTTCGCATTTGGTACAGCAATACGACGCATTTGGTCCCGTTAATATAACTTTCTTTTTGCTACACGATTCGAATAACAAAGAAGGGAACATACGATGTGAAAAGGCTCCTTGCATAATCCAGCATTTTACTTAATACAATATGTCGAAACTGTCCTCGTCACGACAATGCTGAGAATATATTTTGTCATGTCTGGACGATTAGCAGTATTTCCTTCTAAAAGGGTTCACCCAAAGCGCTCTCCTAGTTGTTTTGATAGGAAATCTAAAGTCAAATTACAGAAATAAAACCATTACAATAAAAGCAACTTGTGCAACTAAAATTAACGTACACAAAATAAAATATCGTTTGAATGAGTTCACTTACGAACGTAACATGATCCCTTTCCACTTAAAACTATAATCATAACGTCTAGTGGACCGGTAAATAAAGCAATCTGGCATTTTTTTATCAAAATACTTCCACCAGAAGCTAATGTTTGGCCCTACGAACACGGCGTTCGTCGGCTGCAAGCTCGTGATGTCATTACAACTCCCCTTATTATACCTCCATGCTTGTGATGACTTCAGCGGAGTCTCCGTAGTCGACGCTCTGCTGTTGGAGGAAGGTCGCTGAGCTACTACTAAAATTGACGAAGGTGGTTTCGTCGATTTCAAAAATGTGCACCAAAACTAAATACAAAGCATTATTGTCGCTCCGGCATGCTGTTACGAAGCAGAACTCACAGTAAATTGAAATTAAAACGGTTTTGGACTGGGGTACGCTGGATTAAAACTAGGTACACAGAAGTTTAACATCCAACAAAGAACGATTCCTTGACTATTTAACCAGCAAGCCGTTCGTTAATTATTGTTCTCAGTATTAATGACAGTGGCGCTCACAATAATAAAACACAGTTTGAAACAAAACAGTTCACAGTTTGGTGCAGAAAACGCGGTCATTCCATTTCCATTCGAAATGCTTTAGAACCATAAAATCCACTGTCTCTCTTTCGGCCCACAATGACCATGTAAATTATTCGTTTTGCTGCAGGAGTGATGTGATAGTGTTCTCGCTACCTGACTGTACCAATTCTAGAAGGTTCGACACAAATTTCGGTATCTTCTCCCCTCCATCATCTTCGGTGATGAATCTTCTAATCACTTATTGCTTGGCTCTGCTCTTTCCTTTCCTGTTGCGTCCCATTCTTTTTCTTCCTCTTCTGAGTCGATTTACAGACCAATTCTGTAAGTAGTAGTAATAGTAACGCAGCAATCATTTTCCAAAACGTTTCAGGTTAAATTCGTCTTCGTAAATAATGACGTTCTTTGCTCGCAATTGCTACTTCTATCTTCTTCCGAATCTGACAAAACTGTACTTTTCTTTACAATATAATGACATTTCCCCAGATTTAAACAGCTCTCGCAACTGAACGGTTCTGACTTAAAAAAAATCAAAACCTTTTTCACTCATAAAAAATTAATACACCATATAAGTACAAAGAGAAGATATAAAAATTAGACTGAGATAATATTACAACGCAAATAACATCAATTTACATAACAATTTTTCGTTACTTTTACGTACATAATATCACCAAACGGCTCAATAAATTTCAAAGAAAGGAAAAAATATGTGCATAATTTTACGTTTCTTCCTAAAAAATACTGAGTTTGTGGTGCACTGTCACCAGGATACCAAAGGAAGGCCAAGGCTGTCTGCTGGTCTCTCTTTGTATCCTTTTTTTAGTGCTATCTGTTTTATGGTGGGTAGCTGTTCTTGGTAATTGGAAATGTTTAGTGAAATCTTATTGAGTCTGTTTAGCATGTATCTGATTGCTACTTGTTTGTGACTCTGTAGGTGGTTTATGACTGCATTTATTATTGTTTCTGTAGTTGTTCGTTTTCTGTATATGTCAAAGGCGTGGATCTGATTGTTTTTCTTATGGTTGCAACTGGAAACTCGAGTGTGTATTCTTGTTGTTCTTCTGTTGAAAACTCTATGTTCTCATGCATAGTATTTATGTCTTTGTGTAACTGTTGTACTATTTTTGACGTTAATCGACATTGCATATTATGTCACTCATGTATGTGTACCAGCAGATGATATTGTAGTTTTTCTCTGTTATTACATCTTCAACTTCTAGTTTTTTTATGTAGTTCATGAAGGTGTAGGACAATTTCCTGAAATAGGTGGACCCGTGGGTAAACCTTCTTCTATGAAGTATATCTGATTGAATTCAAAATAGTTTTGTTGCACTGTTAACTGCAACAATTTAATGTTTCATCTATGTCTTCATGAGGTTGCACGTTTTCATGTTTTCTTCGGTCAGTTTAATACTTTCATTAACAGAGATGCAAGTGTACAATCTTTCTACATCAAGGGAGACCAGTGTTGTTGCTGTACACGGGATATTTGTATCTCTTATGTGTTCTGTTCCCTGACTGGTATTTTTATTGTCCTATAATTTCGAGTTTACAGTATTAGGAGACAGCTCACCATATATATATATATATATATATATATATATATATATATATATATATATATATATATGACAGCTCTCTAACTTACAAATGATAGGACTATATGTATATATGGTATGTGGGAGCTGCTCTGAAATTAACAGGAATATTTCCCTTATCTACTTTTGGTTGAGTGCTTGATGTACGAATCTCTGTTTCTATTCTATTCTATTATATCACTTGAGCCTTGTCCCGCAGGGTCAGCCAACGTTACTCGGATTTGTCATGTTAGTGGTCAAGGAGTGGCCAGATGCCCTTCCTGCCACCACCCCGTACCCCCCGGGACGGAATTAGTGTACCCCAGCTGTCTGCGTCGAGTGTTAAAAAAGTGGTTCAAACGGCTCTGAGCACTATGGGACTTACCTTCTGAGGTCATCAGTCCCCTAGAACTTAGAACTACTTAAACCTAACTAACATAAAGACATCACACACATGCATGCCCAAGGCAGGATTCGAACCTGCGACCGAAGCGGTCGTGCGGTTCCGGACTGTAGCGCCTAGAACCGCTCGGCCACTCCGGCCGGACGTCGAGTGTTATCTATCGAATAGTGCAAATGTGTTCAGTTGTCTGCAAGCCGGACCATCCCAGTATTCACCTAGCGGGATGTGGAAAACCGCCTAAAAACCACAACCAGGCTAGCCGGCACTTCGGCCCTCGTTAATTCGCCGGGCGGATTAGATCCGGGGCCGGCGCGCTCAGGAAGCAGCGCGTTAGCGCTCTCGGCTACACGGGCGGGTTGTACGAATCTCTGTTTCTCTCTGTCTGAAAATGTATGCGCAATTTTTTTTATTTTGGCTATGTTTTTAATATGTGTTTGAAATCTATTTATCGGGCTTAATTTGAAGTTTTTAATGCAGTTTTTGGCGATGGATGCCTCTGTTTTTTCAACATCACATTTTGTTTCCATGAGCAAAACAGTATTGCCTTTGTCAGATTTTGTTGTAATAATATGTTTTGCTTGTAGTTTTTGATTTAGATTTTTAGGTTTTGATTCATCAAAATCCTTTTTAATTTACTGTGTTACTTTTAACCTGTGTTGCTATGATTTTACTTTTTTCTTTTATTAATTATCCAGTTAGCCCTTTATTTACATTACTGTGGTCAGTTTCTTCTTCTTCTATGGTAAGAATATACTGAGATTCTATAACGAAATCTCCTATTTACTGCTCATTTGCTGGTGAGTCAACATTGTACTTTAAACCTTTTTCTAAGTGTTGCTGTTGGTTGTCACATGGTGCCTTGTTTGCGAGATCGACATCTTTTGGATAGATGGTGTTTGTATCTGTATTTGTTTATTGCAAGATTCTGTGTCTTGCAGTTTGAGATTCGTAATTTTATTTTAATACGTTACACAGAATTCGACGTTTTCGATAATTGATGTGAAAATAGCAGGATTCTTTAATTTTTGTGCTTCATGAAGATGGATGTCATATAATTTTTGTTTTAAGGTTTTTTTTCAGGAATACAATGACTCCAAACTTTCACTGTTTTTTGATATAGAACAAATTCAAAATATAAATGTTTTTCATTACAGGCCACCGACACAGTTTTATTTGAATAAAAGGAAACACTTTTGGTGACGAAACACGCATTTTCTCGTATTTACAAAGACGGAATTAAAATACGCTCAATAATTGTGAAGCAGCTACGACGAACAATATGGCCACAGTAATGTATGATTTCATGAACTTTCGTGCTGCACTCTGCACATGGCCTTGTTCACTTACCGTAGGGTGTGTCCTGAAAGAAATATGATACTGTTACAAGGGATCTGTTCGAGCTAACAATGCCATACAAGTTAATTTTAAATCTAATGCTGTGGCTGAACTGGAAATGTTTGCATGTATGCACAGTACCACGCAGCAATAATTTCAGTAGGAAGTTGTGCAATTAATAACATTACTGGTAACAGAGCTAACTCGTACTACATCCTGTACCATAATGCTTAACGATAAGACAAACACTACACTGCATGGAGCTTAATTTAAAGTAGTTAGAATCGTTTATGATATGTTTTTATTTCGATAGATTCGTCGTTTAGCTGATACGACACATCCGGTCATGGACTGCGACGAGGTAACAAAAAAACATAACAGGGAACTTCTCCACAGAGTCATAAGTTGACCTTTATCGTATATAGCGTCCCTTTGTGAGCGATACATGACTTGTAAAGATTACCACATCCGCTAGTGCGGTAACATCCTTACTTTGCAGTAGTTAGAGCAGCTAGTGAACCATAGAGACAGCGTTCCCACGACTGTGGTCAGGCCTTCCCACGTACAACCTTTACGAGGAATTCGCAACTAAGCTCTCGACTCTCTCCACATGTTTTAATGGCTCGTGGTGTAGCATCTGTAGTTTCTGTAATAACTCTGAAATGCTGTCCGACCTCTTCTGACGATGACAATAGCAACTTCATGGCGGAAATACAGCTCATTCACTATTATACTGAGCCTGCAGAATGACACCCCGAGGTCACGTTGCATTGTGCAGACAGTAGCAATATAAGTAAGAACCACTACACTAGAAATTATGTTTCCTGACTTACAAGAATACAAAGAATAACAGCACCGAAAGACTGCGCCTTTTCGAACAGGCTAACAGAAGGGAAGCGAAGGGGGTGGAAATTAAACATCCAAATTGTGATCAAGTTAGAAAGATAACACACACATTCGTTCGTATATTTTTTTCGACGATGAGTGGTTACAGAAAATTTTAGACACCAACTGAGTTTATCTTTCTCAGTGTCAGTTCTGCACTGAATTGGCTGCTTTTTTATGTATTATCCGTACGAGTAGATAGGAGCATCTTTATAGAATGAGGCGGTGAAAGGTTTACAGGACAAGTTTGTGTTTGGCCAATACATAACACTGGGCAATCAACGGCGCTCAAAACATGTAACTATAACAGTGCTGAAAGAGTAGTTACACATTTTTAAAACAAGTTACATAACTGCGAAATGTCCTTCATAACAACAAAACAGTTTTAAATGCGTTTCATTTAATTAACAAAACAGTTGTTGCGGGATGCACCATAGACTGACGCGTGGTAGGCTGCGATGTGGCGCGCCATATAGGGGGCGGTTTGGGAGCTATATATGCAGCAGTTGGACGTATTCCTGAGGGACAGTTCTTTTGTGACCTGAAGGCTGACGGGCTTAGATTTATTTCCATACCAGGTAGCAATCGTGCGCTACAAGATTCAGTTACAGAGACCTCACTGCCTAATTGATACTGTGGAAATCTTCAGACGTGAGGTTTATGATGCAATGCAAAACATAGATGCAGGCTTGTATTATAGTTCATGGAAAGGAAAACTTGACTATGTGAACCGCTGCACATGTGTTTGAAGAGCTTCATTTCTGTACATCTGCGCCGAACATTATTCCGACAACCAAGACTTCTGTGAAACCAGGTACATCTGGGGACAGCAGGTTCCCACAAATCCACCTCTATAACTCTATAACTCCTTCCACTATGTCTCTGTTCTAGATATTTCATCCAGACAACATGCAACGACATCGTTCCTGGTGATGGAAATGGCTTTCATCTCTGAAGAGCCATTCCTTTCGCTGATTTCTGTTCGAATCTTACCGTTGCCACCGATCAAGATGGCGCAAGTTTTAAGAGTCTGCACTCGCATTATGGTGGAGCAGAGTTCAAATTACCGTTTCACAATTCAGATTTATGCTTTCCACGGTTTCTTTAAATCGTTTAAGGTTAGTTCGTTTCGATGGGATGCAACTGATTTCTTCTGCATTCTTATCACTTCCAAATTAGTGCTCCAGCAGGGGATCTCGTACTACAACATTTCCTGCCTTCTTGGCTGTTACACACTCTACGATAAATGTGTCTCCGTATTGCAGTGAAGAAGGCCAAACTGTCAGATCGCTCGCTTGCAGACTGATAACGCTGAGCATCCCATACACGTTTTTCGGGAAAGAGCAGTGAATTTGCAATTGTCATGTCGATATCGTACGATTTTGTCGTGCTGTCATGGGCGGGTACTAGTTCTGCAATGGAGTAAATCTCGATCGACAGTGCACTGGTTTACAGCAAACAGTTCCTGTATCTAGGATCAACCATCAAACCCTCGATATGGCACTTTGCAGCTGCTTTCAGACTGTCGATAAAGTGATGTGTATATGACCTGCTCAGAGAATCCCATTATACTGCCCTGCAAAAAAAGAAGAAAAGAGTTCGGTGACCCTGAGGGGCAGGTTCTGCTTCCTAATCGGGAAGAGTTTCCTTCCCCCGTACACAGTGAGTCCTTTCCTCCTGGTTTGTTGGAGTTGGTCCTAAATATAGAGAGTCTAACGCGGATAAGTGGAAGTATTTTTATATGTGATACCTTAATATGGACACATATTAGTGGATTGGTTGACCACAAAATGTTAAACCTACTGTCTTTTGCGTGGTCATAATTGCACCACTATGCGGACTACACCTGTGAGTATAGACTAACCATTAGCTTCCCAAGTAAATTTTTTGTCACATCCTAGGTGGGGTCTGACAGACTGTTGTGTTTAAAATGCCATAAAAATTTCATTTAGCAATGTCAGTGAGACAGTTCAGCTTTCCATGTAAAATCTTAGATTAATAGCACACAAAATTATCCAAATAAATTTTAAAGTTTATTTTCATAGAACAAAAACGCATTAAGAAGAAAACTACACAAAATGAACATAACATTACATGAGAATGTTAAAGCTATGAAATCTCAAATATCCTACACTCCAAATTTGACCTTATACTACAGTTTTATTGTTTATTATACATGCAATAATAAGCACATAAGAAACTCCTACACAGCATTTAAAAAATAAAAATCACACTAGTACTTTTTTAGTTTTTAGTTTCCTTCTCAGAAGTTTTCTTTGCACGCACTGCAAATTCTCGTAGAGCGTTCAAGACAGATTGGCTTCTTGCAACAATGGCAAACATAAAATATCCTCCTCTGCTTTTTCGAGTCACAGGTGGAGTATGTTTTGCATTTTTCCAGTCATACTACGACGACTTCTGCTCTTGCTTCTGCTACACTGAAAACAAAGCGAATGGATACACGAAAGTCGTAAGGTTCAAATGGCTCTGAGCACTATGGGACTTAACTTCTGAGGTCATCAGTCCCCTAGAACTTAGAACTATTTAAACCTAACTAACCTAAGGACATCACACACATCCATGCCCGAGGCAGGATTCGAACCTGCGACCGTAGCGGTCACGCGGTTCCAGAATGTAGCGCCTAGAACCGCTCGACCACTCCGACCGGCCCGTCATAAGGAATGTGAGAGTTATTGACTCACTTTTCCATTGTGATGTCATCGACGTGTACGCGAGCTTCTTCAAAAAATTAAAGCGACTGATCTGAGTAGTGTCTGTGTAGGAATTGTGAAGAACAAAGGCATTCACCCCGCATGTTCAACAAGCGGGAAAACAATGCCATTGGAGAGCGTTGGGTTTATCGTGCAGCTGAATACTTGGCAGAATTCTCATCTTGGACACCAACACCACATTTAGTGTGATTATAGAATGAAATTATTTCTGGTTTACCTGTATAACCTTCTTTACATTCATCATGGTGCATAGACGATATTAGAATCACTGCTCTACCCTACCGCTTTCTGGCACAAATTAAAACTAGAGTTAGATGATGAATTTCTCTCTCTCCCTGTTTTTTTCCAGTGTTCCCAAGTACGCTAGTCCTCTTGGTTTGAGATATGTTAATAACTCGATTGAACTAAACCAACTGTCTGCAGTGATATTGCGGTTAGTCTGTTCAGCTGGTTTAGCTTGTCTAATCTCAATCTGAGCTGATTTATGGAACTTTATTTCTACTGCGCTTAGATTTTGGCCAACTGCATCCCCTCCTGTGTAAATATATGTGTTTAACACACTATCGATGCGAGCATCAGAAAGGCACGTGAGTTGTTTATTCGGAATATGCATTTTGAATCTGCATTTGCCACAAAATGATACAATCATTTCATCGATACATGCGCATTCTCCAATATTGTACAACATTTGGCAGTTGTCAATAAATTTTGTAAAAATTTCTGACACTGGAGCCAAAGAATGGTTTTGCTTGTGTTCAGTATGGGTTGCAGGATCATCGAATTTCAAGCATGATGGGAGTACACCAAATCGGTTTTTGCATATAAATATATCACGTCCAGCACCATCTATGGCATAAAATGATTTGTAATCTTCTCTGCTGGATATGAAAATAGCTGAATAAAACAGTAAACGGAAGAATCACCTTTATTGCAAATATTTGTATCCTTTTCAGGCTTTTCTTTGTCTACATTAGTCCATTTCAAAGTGATACGCAAAATATCGTCAGTAATAAGCAAATTCCAAATAGCATCAGGATCTGGATTTTACCTGCTTGAGCTGCTGGTTACACAGTCGGCAAATGAATAATGATGAGCTGCCGAACACGAGATCGCTTGAGAAGAGGCTTTGACGATCAGCGATATTTGTTTCGACCAAATATATTTCTAGCAGAATGTTTAGTTAAAAATTTCCCTTTCTATACTTCTATCCTCATCACTCTGATCACATGTATCATTACCGCGCGGGGTAGCCGTACGATGTGGGGAGCCTTGCCACGGTTCGCGCGGCTCCCCCTGTCGGAGGTTCGAGTCCTCAAATGGTTCAAATGGCTTTGAGCACTATGGGACATAACTTCTGCGGTCATCAGTCCCCTAGAACTTAGAACTACTTAACCCTAACTAACCTAAGGACATCACACACATCCATGCCCGAGGCAGCATTCGAATGTGCGACCGTAGCAGTCCCCGGGTTCCAGACTATAGCGCCTAGAACCGCTCGGCCACCAAGGCCGTCCGAGTCCTCCCTCTGGCATGGGCGTGTGTGTTGTCGTTAGCGTAAGTTAGTTTAAGTAATATTGAGTAGTCCGTAAGCCTAGGAACCGATGACCTCAGCAGTTTGGTCCCATAGTCCTTACCACAAATTTCGAAAATTTACTTGTTTCATTCAACGAAATCACAGGTGACAAAACAAATTCGTCTTCGCTTTTACAGTTCTCCGATTCTGAATTATGTTCACTTTGTTTCGTTGACGCTATCTGGTCCAACATCGCTTCCTAAACTGTCCTCAAACCATTTTAAAACGGTGCCTCTGAAATCGTGATCTGCAGCACGAACAGTAGATGAAGACATGGCTACTGAATCCGTGACACGAAGTCCCATGTGCGGTCTTTTTTAAGGAGCTACAGGCAAAGGAAACATGGCAGATTCGGGAAATATCAATTAGACATTGCTGTAATCTCCTGCCCCGTCCCTATCCATTAGGAACAGAGTAACAATAAATGCTAGAGGTCTCTGAGACCACACCTGAGACGTTAAGGCAGCTTCCCAGGTCGTTTCTAGGTCATACACTATCCCAGGTGCAGTCTGAGTGAATGCTATATTTAAGTGGCCATAAAAATTGCGTTCATCAATTTCAATATAACCGTTCAGATTTCGAGTAGAAGATAACATTAATACCACACAAAAAACATGTACATTCAAATAAATTTTAAAATTTATTTTTACGAAAAAGTGTATTTAAACACAACTACACAAAGTAAACATAATATTACATGACAATGTTAATGCTATAAAAAATCCAAATATCCAGCACTTCAAATTTTACTTTTTGCAAATATCTTTATCGTTTATTACACATGTAATAATAAAACAAACCTCCCACAAAACATTCAAAAAAATTAAAATTGCACTAGCAATTTTTAGATGTTTAGTTTCCTTCTCAGAGGTTTTCCTTGCACTCGCTGGACATTTCTGTCAGGTTGGCTTCTTGCAACATTGACGAATATAAGACGTCTTTCTCTTCTTTTTTGGGTCATAGATGAAGCACATTTTGTGTTTTTCCAGTCGTTCTACAACGAATTCTACTCTCGGTTATGCTACACCCAAAACATGGTGATAGATGCATGAATTGCACAGAGTATATGATACTTGATCGCTTTTTCTCTGAGTTGTCACCAACGAGTTTACAAGCTTCTTCAAAACCTAAAGCGCTTCACCTGAGTATTGTCTATGTAGGAACTGCGAAGGACAAACGCAGCCGGCCGGTGTGGCCGTGCGGTTCTAGGCGCTTCAGTCTGGAACCGCGTGACTGCTACGGTCGCAGGTTCGAATCCTGCCTCGGGCATGGATGTGTGTGATGTACTTAGGTTAGTTAAGTTTAAGTAGTTCTAACTTGTAGGCGACTGATGACCACAATGTTAAGTCCCATAGTGCTCAGAGCCATTTTGACAAACGCATTCACCCTAGCAATATTTGTTACGACCTAATTTATTTCTAGTAGAACCTCTAGCTAAAGATTAAGTTCCACACTTCTGCCTTCATCATTTTGATCACTGGTTTCATTCAAGGAATTCACAGATGGAAAATAAATTTGTCTTTACTTCCGCACTGTTCCTAACTTGTTTTATGTTCACTTTCAATTTCGTTGTCACCATCTGATCCACAATCGCTTCCTAAACTGCCCAAAAACTATTGCAAGGCAGTAATCCCAAACTCAGGGTCCGTTAAACATGAACAGTAGGCGAAGACCTGGCTACTGAATCCATAATTCAAAGTCCCAAGTGTGGTTTCATAGACCGCTAACACGAAAGAAGCAGTGATGGTATAGATCCACGCCACGTTCAACTGGCTACTGACAAAGGAAACCACAGCAGCTTTTGGAAAGAACAACTGGACAACAATGTAATCTCGTACCCCACCACTATGCATTAGCAACAGAGTAACAATGAACGCTAGCGGTTTGTGAGACCATACCTGGGATGTTAAGGGTTAATAATTTGACATTCATGCATTCATACTTGAACACCTAACCAGCTGGCCAGGGGAAAATAAGCGTTGATGGTTTGCTCTTGCCACATGTACTTAGATGTACCAACCAACCTAAAAACATGTGACTTGTATTAACTACAACTATAAGTCTGCAAATGATGTAAATATTGATGCTATGTTGCTCAGTACACCATCCTTAGCCACCAACAGAAATATTTGCACTTATACCCGTTGAAACACGTATGTAACATAGCAGCGATGGCGAGGCATTGTAGCATCTGTGACCAGAGAGTATGCGCTTGACCGCGCGAGTGTTGCGAGCGGTTCTCAGTCTGTCAGTCAGTCGTTGCGAGTCTGTAGCTCTGTCTAGTTGAGGGCAGTACTCTGTCAGTACTCGTCGCGAGCAGTAGCTCTGTTCAGTGGCGTGCAGTACGCTAGTAGTCGTCATGCAGAGCGGTCGGTCAGTGGTAGCAGTCCAGTGGGATTGCGTGATGTGGTCTGGCGACAACACTGGTCAAGATGCTGAATGAGGTATACTGTTAATTAAGATAATCATCGGATAATGTAAAGTTTAATTATTGTAACTAATTTTCAAGAAGTGCCCCCAATAATAACTTTGATTTCAAAAGCAATTTTACATAAAAATTTTCATTTTTTATTGAAGTAACTATTTCGTTCCACTTCCCCTAAACAAAAGTTTCAGTTTTCAATTAGATTACAAAAAAAAAAAGGAATATTATTATTTGCAATGCAGTTCCTCCAAGCGGTGCGCAACAACAAGAGCAGAAATTTGACTAGGTGTTGCAATGAGGTAAGAATTTAATTTTGATTTTTTTGCACAGGGCCAAAGACCGATATTTCGGTTTAATTGAATAATCATTATCGCTGAATGGACCTTAATTTTTTTATGAAGAACTTATACTTGAGTCAGATTGCGATTCTCACTTTTATTGTCATTAGATTTAATTGCAGGGAGGTTACGTTTGGCTCCCATTTCTATTAAGTATTGTCATTACATTCCTTTTAAATTTTTGTGGGGAGGTTACACTTGGCGACCCTGCCAGGATCGTATTTCGTTGAGAGTCTTTTGAGCGACAGTCAGATATCTGCTCTTATTTGCTTAGATATAATTAGGATTTGGCGCAACGCTTTTATTAACTTGTGACTTTCTTTCTACAGGTCAACGGCAATTCGTTGCTCTATTGTATTTGTGTGTTGCTTTTGCATTTGTGCTTATTTGTTTTTGAATAATTGTGACTATTGTAAAAATGCCGCGAAAGACTGTGAATAGTGTATCGCGAGGTATTATGAACGAAATTACCGACTTAAACAACGTGACCAGTAGTAATTGTGACACGCAGTGTAATGATGACAATCCTGCGTTCACTGACAATCAATGCATTCCAACCACTAGTGATGACTTTTACCCTGATAATGAACAAACAAACTCAATTGTCTCGTCTGTTAATTTGACGACAATTGATGACGCAGAACGCTCTATTGTAATGAGCGCTGCCCAGCTTAACACACCCGATTCGGAAAACTCAAGTAATGTACAGACAAATCTGTCTAATGAAAATGAACAGATCACACAAAGTAGGACAGATGTATTTAATTCCGAAACAATGACTGATAGTATACATTTGACTGACAAACCTTTTTGTAAATTTCAAAATGACCAAATGGTTACAGAAAGTGAAACAATTCCAGATCCACTATTGAACAGTACAGATAATAGAAATGGTAATTTTGGCTCGGATCCAATTATGGCAATACTGCTACAACTTAGGGAAGATAACAAACACTTAAATGAAAAACTTGACAATAATGACAAAAAACAAGACAAACTTAGTGAACAAATTAGAGACGTTGCCGCGCAGTGCCATGACACTAAGGAACAGTTGCGCGTGGAAATTGAGGCTTGTTCACGAAAAAAATAGCGAAGAAATTAAGTCTGTTGCGCAGGAATTAAGAGAAATGCAAACAGCCGCAACAGACACACTCAGAGACGAAATTAGCAGAGTCGCTAAACAATGCTCTGAAAAAGCTGCACAATTACGGGACGAGTTTAAAGTAATGACGGTAGAACTTTCGCGCACAGTGGACGCAAAGATAGACGCGAAATTCGAACAGCAAAACACTCAGATTAATGAGCGCTTTAATCAGCACATACAAAACAGTGATACGCGTTTCCGCAAATTTATTCAAGATCAAAACAAAGCAAAACGACAAGTCATGGATACAATCATTGCACAAAGACAAGAAGACAAACGTAAAATGTTCGCGAAAGCGAAGACGTATGTAGACAATAATATTACTACAGTGTCCGACAAAATTAATACCATAGAACAATTGAACGCGGAATTACGGGATGAAATTTCTGACCTTAAATCAAAAACAGATACACACACAGTAAATATTCAAACAGTGACAGACAGATTCGAACAATTAGATCTAACACAGGATTGCGATGTCATCAAAGCTGATGTTAAAAAACTGAGCGAAATTACGCGTAAGTTGCAAAAACAGATTAATGCGTCCGATTCTAAAACCGATGATCAGGTTAAAATACTGACTGAAAAATGTGATGAATTGGCCAGTCGTATGGATGTTATCGAAAATACTAATGACAATAAATCAGACGATACTGCACCGGTTTCATTTATCCAAACACCTGAATTTCAAAATTTACAGCAGACAATTAATGAGATCGATTCGTCTAACAACACGTTACGTCGGAAGTTATCAAATTTACAACAAGAAGTAACAGAGATGAAAAACATTTCAGTTAATAACATACCACAACAGACGCCACTTTATGAACATTTGTCAGACTTACGCAGCGCGTATAATGTGAGCAATTTACAGAGACTACGAGACGTAAAATCCGAAAAGCCACGCGACTTAAAATATGAAAAGCTACGCAACTTGAAGTACGAAACGACACAGACGAACAGATTCACACACAAACCTGAATGTGTTCTCAAATTCAGTGACGAGAGCGTTGATAATAAGCAATTTGTATTTGTAAGAAAATGTAAAGAATTTAATAATGACAGAACACAGGTACACGCTTTGAGCTATATAAGACAATTTGTTTTTGTACTTTCACCGCTATTATCTGTAATGGAGAAACTAGCTTTGAATCTGAGGCGACAATTTGCTATTGTATTTTCATCAGCATTATCTATTATGCAGAAATTTGAATTAACATGGTTACAACAATTTGGTTTTGGAATTTTACCGCCATTGCCTGCAACGCAAAAGCTAAAATTTATTTGCAGTGCGTAATAGACCTCAGGGGATTCATTACGCTTTAATGAATATGTGCCGTAGCGAGCATAGGGCCCCGAGCTGTAGTAGTGCTGTTTCATCTTTAGTTTTCTGCACTGCTGCCTTTTCTTCTACTATCCTTTATATCTATCCAAACTGGTCTTTAACTATTGCTCTACCTAGTATTAAGAAACAAGTAATGAAAACCGGATATGACAAATATTTTACCGAATGTGACAATTTTCAGTAGGCACTCCCGTGATGACAACTACCGCCGTAATTTTAATTACAGATAAAATCGTAATCATCAGTACGTGTAAAATTTTTGAGCAATCGGAACCACATTTTTGTAACAATAGATGCTTTTCACCACAATAGCATGAAAGTCAACCGCTTAGTATACCTAACCAACAATGCAGTCTACAAGGTCAACTAAACTTTAATGTTTCGCCGCGTGCACGTATAGTCCCAGCCCCAACAAATAGTAACACATGGCAGCAAAGAAATAACTACGTACAGACAACACACTATTTCAACTCGTATCGCAATGCGCCATATAGAAATTACTATCATGACAGACGTAAAAATAACGAGCACAATTTTCAGCGTACATTTAATAACAGTCGATCTTTTCAGCAGCAAGAACATCAGCAACAACGAATAATCATGAATGATCCAGACAATAGGTGTCATCTATAGCGTAATACGTCAGTAAGAAATAACAGAGCAGTTCATATAATGGATATGCCACAGCATCCTCCCGTAAATAATAACACGTACGATAGATTTTAACCAGATACAGCACATATTGCATATTACAGTAACGTAAGCAATAATTTTGACACGCAGAATCTTCTTCACGAAAATGTTATTAATTTTGACGACATCCGACACACGTTTGCATTAAGGACAGAATTACGACGTATGTAGACGATATTCTTATCGCAGAAGCTAACTGGTCTGAACACAATCTGATTCTTGAACAACTGTTACAAACTTTCCATGCACAAGGACTTACAGTTAACCTCAGTAAATCGCATTTTGGCAAAACTTCTATAAAATTTCTTGGACACGTAATTTCAGCAGAAGGCATTGCACCTGATCCGGAAAAACTTCAAGCTCTACGTGACATTAGTGTTCCTACGACGAAGAAACAACTACGCAGTTTTTTGGGCTTAATTAACTTTTTTCGTAAATTTATTCATCATTCTGCTTTAGACACACCAAGATTATGCCAATTAACAGGTAAAAACAGTATTTGGTCTTGGGATAAGCAAGCACACTCTGAATTCATGAACCTGAAACATGCTTTGTTGAATGCTCCACTTTTATCGCACCCAGATCTTACCAGAAATTTTTCCATTGCTACCGACAGTTCCAACACCGCTTTAGGCGTACACATTTTCCAGGAAATTGAAGAAGATGGTTCAATAGTAATTAAAAACATCGCATTTGCAAGTCGCATTCTGTCACCTAATGAACGAAATTATTCTGTTACAGAACTTGAAACATTATGTGTTGTATGGGCTTTTACGAGATTTAGGCATTTTCTTTATGGCAGACATACCACCGTATACACAGACCATAGAGCTATACAATTTTTGCTTTCAGCTAAATTTACTCACGACAGGTTAAGTAGATGGAAACTTTATTTGCAGGAATTTAATTTTACGATTGTCCACATTCCCGGCACACAAAATGTTATAGCAGACGCACTATCGCGTTCTCTCAGCAACAATCAGCAAGACGTAGCAACCAACTTCTGCAAAACAAATTTCAGTGTCATGTACATTCAGCAAGTTGCATTTGAAAACTTTATTTCATCGTCATTACAGGACATAGCACAAGAGCAAAATAAAGACAATGTGTGGAAAGAAATTAAACACCTTTGGCAAGATAAGAATAATGTTACGATTAGACACCACTACACTGTACGCAATGACATTCTGTTTCGCCGCTCTTATCCTGACAGCAACAATTGGTTATTATGCATTCCTGACGAACTGGTCAACAAATTAATCTGGTACACTCATTTAAGTTACGCACATTACGGAGCACGAAAATGTTTTCTTATACTGAGACAGAACTGTTATTTTACCAACATGAAGAAACGTATACGACGAGTTTTAGCGTCTTGTAAAATTTGCCAGAAAGCTAAATCAGACACCACTTCACATATTCCTCCATTATATCCCATTATACCTGTTAAATTAAGACATATGGCCGCAGTAGATATTTTTGGTCCGATTCCCAGAACTAACAGAGGTTTTTGTTACATCTTTGTCGCTGTTGAGCTCACTTCAAAATTTGTTACTTTCACTCCATTACGCAAAGCTACTGCTAAAACTGTTTCGAAAGCATTTGTAAAACATTTTCTATCTCATGTAGGGCATGTGATGAAAGTAATTTCTGACAATGGATCACAATTTCGATGTGGCGTATGGACACGCATGTTACGAGCCAGAAACATTTCTCCGATCTATATATCCAAGTACCACGCTTCTTCGAACCCCTGTGAAAGATTAATGAAAGAAATTGGTAAGCTGTGCCGAATATACTGCCACAAAAGACATATTGATTGGGATACACACATACTCTCATTCCAAGATGTAATTAATTCCATTCCAAATGAATCCACTATGCTATCTCCGTCTGTTATACTGAAAAACGTTGAACCACCGAACAAAATTAAAGAATTAGTAAACTTCCCTAAATGTCGTCGACTAAGACACCACGAAATAATTGACATTGCACTGAACAACATCAAACGTGCCGCAGAGCGCCGGAGAAGACAGCAAAAACAGGTTTGTACACGCCGCGACTTTCACGTTGGACAGAAAATATTAGTACGTACACATTATTTATCCAGTAAATTAAAAGGTAAGTGCAGTAAATTTGAACTTCTATACGCAGGTCCGTATCGGATTCGCAGCATCGCTCACCCCAATGTTGTACACGTCGAAACTTTGAGAACCAGAAAATCGAAAGGCAACCACCATATCTCAAACATTAAACCGTTTATTGAATGAAGACACTTTATGATTCAACATACTATGATGTCATTTACTAATGCAATTATTTCACCTGACTAATTACTGATGATTATCGTATTTTTTCTTGGCAAGTGCCCGGCAAGGTAAGGTTAGCAGGTCGCTTTTCTTGTCGTTACACATCAGACCGTGCACATTTTCCACCTTTTTTTTGTGTGTATGATTGTACTCCAGTTTTATTTGTATGTATTGTGAAATAGTTAAGATATAACACACACCAGTTGACTTTGACATTTGTTGCCCTATGATATCTCAACAGCGTGACTGTTTTACATTTTTCTTTTTGCTGCTGCATTGTGATATTCTCTGCACATTTTGCATCTGAACACTGTCAATGTCTTTGACATATTACGTTTTCTGTCATGTTATGCTGTATGGTTAATTATGTTACCATAAACCAGTCATTATTTAGTGGGTATATGATTTAAATGCAGGACATTAATCTTTGTTCATCAATTTCAGAAAGAAATGATACGTGTAAGAAATAAATCCAACAGAAATGGGAATTTCACCTACGGAATAAACGAAAGAAGATGCAATAACTTTATGAGGAAGAGTAAATGGATCAGGATTAACAAGCATTAACAAGAATATACTATACTCATCGTAGAATAGCAGTCTTAACTAATTTTTTCTTTCAGAATACAAGGTGATTGATGCAGGCTGTCAGACTGAACTACACATCTTAGTTTTAGTGATGAAATATGCTAGAGATAAGGAATAGTTGTATAATGAGTAATGAAGTGATTTTTTGCAGATGATAATGAATGCTGACGAATAATAATGAAGAATATGCTGTTATGAATAATGAAGTTTTTCTCTACAGGTAATGATAATAATGAAGTTATGATGATATGGATAATGAAGTTTTCTTTACAGATGAGGATAATGTTGAAGTTATGTATTTATGCTATGTAGTTATTTAAGTATTTGTTGCAGTTTGTTTTGACAGCAGGTGTTATATTACATAGTAGGATGACGGAAAGTTTTGGAAAGGACAGCTATGGAACACATTTTTATACACATTTCACTACCTGTTAATTCGAAGTTCACTACTTTTCAGCATAGTGTGCGTTTCTTCTTTCAGGTCAATAATCCATTTTGTATTTTTTCCAGGAGAAGCTTTTCATGATACTTACTAAACCAGTTACTTATTATACCTGTTCTAGTACTTGCATTTTTATTTTTTTTACCCATTTGTGTTTACCATTTATAAATGTAATCACATATACTGCCTTGTTACATAACCTTGCTACAGCTGACTCATGACGAATGACGTTACCTATCCTCATTGGCAGCAATAGGTCAAAAGCAAAAAGTGTTATGCCTCAGCAATTAATTATCGATCCCAACGCAATGCATTGCTAACAAAAAAAAAAATGTATTAACAGTCCCAAATAGTGATACCAGTTTGAGAAAATTCTGAATAATACTGATTAGCTCTAAATAGTATGTCACTTGAGTAATGACTTCTTAATGAGACAACAAAAATACACATATATATAAAATAATGCTTAGTAACTGGCTAGTAATTGCCACTGTTATTGTAATGAGACTACTTATAATCCCCATGATTATTAATGCTATGACTATAATTAACTGATTTTTAATAATGACTTCGTAATGATCTGAATAATACTGAATGAGGAACAATGCTTTATACTATTCGATACCTGATGGCCACTGAGTGCCAATAATTAGTGTCACTTAATGAATTGTTATTAATTATGCCATTAATTAGCTCTAGTTTTCAATGTTCATACTTTGTAATTGGAAATGAATGTGACTGTTTAATAATGCTTTGTAATTAGAAGAAGGCTAATGATTCTTACTAGATTGGAATGACACATAATTAATTAACTATGCTATTGTTCAATAATGCTTTGTAATTAGGAAAAAGTTAATGATTAATACTATATTGAAATGACAAATGATTAATTAACTATGCTTTATAATTGGAAATGAATGTGACTGTTTAATAATGCTTTGTGATTAGGAAAAAGCTAATGATTATTACTATTGAAATGACAAATGATTAATTAACTATGCCATACTTTGTAACTGGAAAAGAATGCGATTGTTTCATGATGCTTTGTAATTAGGAGAAGGTTAATGATTAATACTATATTGGAATGACAAATGATTAATTAACTATGCTATGCTTTGTAACTGGAAAAGAATGCGATTATTTAATAATGCTTTGTAACTAGGAAAAGAAGATTACTGATTCTATTAATTATAATTATAATTAATGAACATTTTTCTGTAATACTACATACATGGTACAGAAATGTTCAATAACTGGGCTATGAATGCCGCAAACTACTACTGTAATTGACAATATTATGTGACTTAATGTCCTTCACCTTATGAGCTAACTACCCTGAATTACTGCAATGTCCATTTGGCCTGTTTATCCTAGTGATCATGGAGCACTATCTTTGGTTTTGCACTAATTCTACGTTGGCGTGCCTTGTAAGAGCGTGGTGTTGACACGACATACTGTCCATCACCGTGAGCGATGAAGACGTTATGATGGTCCCACTGTTTGGTGTACCTAATATACTGCCAAAATATAAAAAAAATGGAATATTACTACGACAGTTCAGTGTCTTGGCTACGCTGATAAATTCTGAGGGGAAAAGAACTTCAAGTTGTGTCACTTGGTGTTGTACTTCTGTGGAAAGATATGGACTTTCAAAACAGCTGTGTGCAATCTAAAGTGCTACAACCATGATGCAATCCTTCCCTTTCCTATCCTAATTCTAGTCACATAAGGAAAATAATTTTTTTGGTTAACATCGTTTATGTTCATGGGTTATACATTTTTTTAGATTTGCTGAACTCCAGTGTCAGTACACTTATGTCACTGGTAGACATGATTTTTTACCATTATGTTTATTTATTGCGAAAATGCTAAAGACATTTTTTTTGATTTGTTCTGAAGTACAGTATATGTGCACTCTTGTCTTTCATATTGTATATACATTTTTATTTTAATGATATGTTCTGAACTACAGTGCATGTACACTTATGTTAGGTGTTATTATGTTTTCTATTGAACTTCAGTGCCTGTGCACTTTTCTCATTTTTCAATATGATTTGTACTCATTCTGTATGATCAATACTTCAGTGCGTGTGCACTTATGTCATTTCTTACTCATTGTATGTCCTGAACTCCAGTGCATGTGCACTCATGTCACTTGTCATGATTTTTTGCCAGTCTGTTTATTTGTTCTGAAAATGCTAAAGAATTTTTTCAGTGCCTGTGCACTTTGTTATCTGTCAAATAATCTGTATATACATTTTTCTGATTTGCTACTATGTTTTGTACTCACATTTTGTCTTTGTCTGTTATATTTTGTACTTAGTGCGTGTGCACAACATTTAAATATTCTGTAAGTTGTAGAATTTTGTTAGTTAAAGAAAAATTTTGCCGCGCTTGGCAAGTCCAAATGACTCACCATCACTGCCAAATTTTTGCCCCCCCAGTGGAGGGTTATGAAACACGTATGTAACATAGCAGCGATGGCGAGGCATTGTAGCATCTGTGACCAGAGAGTATGCGCTTGACCGCGCGAGTGTTGCGAGCGGTTCTCAGTCTGTCAGTCAGTCGTTGCGAGTCTGTAGCTCTGTCTAGTTGAGGGCAGTACTCTGTCAGTACTCGTCGCGAGCAGTAGCTCTGTTCAGTGGCGTGCAGTACGCTAGTAGTCGTCATGCAGAGCGGTCGGTCAGTGGTAGCAGTCCAGTGGGATTGCGTGATGTGGTCTGGCGACAACACTGGTCAAGATGCTGAATGAGGTATACTGTTAATTAAGATAATCATCGGATAATGTAAAGTTTAATTATTGTAACTAATTTTCAAGAAGTGCCCCCAATAATAACTTTGATTTCAAAAGCAATTTTACATAAAAATTTTCATTTTTTATTGAAGTAACTATTTCGTTCCACTTCCCCTAAACAAAAGTTTCAGTTTTCAATTAGATTACAAAAAAAAGGAATATTGTTATTTGCAATGCAGTTCCTCCAAGCGGTGCGCAACAACAAGAGCAGAAATTTGACTAGGTGTTGCAATGAGGTAAGAATTTAATTTTGATTTTTTTGCACAGGGCCAAAGACCGATATTTCGGTTTAATTGAATAATCATTATCGCTGAATGGACCTTAATTTTTTTATGAAGAACTTATACTTGAGTCAGATTGCGATTCTCACTTTTATTGTCATTAGATTTAATTGCAGGGAGGTTACGTTTGGCTCCCATTTCTATTAAGTATTGTCATTACATTCCTTTTAAATTTTTGTGGGGAGGTTACACCGTTACGCGCTGTATTTTTTTTTTTTTTTTTTTTTTTTTAGTGTAGATAGCTGCAGGTCTAACGGGTTTGTCGCTAAGCACACAGCACAAAAAATTAGTCCTCCAACCCCCCCTCATGATGAATTCGCAAATTCCGAGCAACAATGCCTCTAGCCTTGATAATGGCTTAATTCTGAAGAGCAAGAGACTCCATAAGTTTCTTCAGGTGTGCCTTATGGAGATGAAGCCAGCGATGGATGATTACATCCCACAGAGTAAAGACTGTATGGATGCCGACTGCTAGGTTTCACTCGCTGTTCCAAATAGGTCAAGATTAAGATGGAGTGGTTTAGTGGGCCAATCCAGTTGCGATAGGGTGCTTGAGTGTTTGTTAAGCCAGGAAGGTAGAGATTCAACTTGTGAACACAGATGTTATCATTTTGGAAGACGGGAGTGTCCAAAGTGTACTACTCATGAAGATGTAGAAAATAGAACAATACTTGGTCACCAGGAACTTCTAAAGCAACGTCCTGGTCCATATCCATGGTCGCCTCAGTTAGCTGGTCCAAGTCACGGTACGAAAAACACGCCAAAATCTTCACAGAACAACCTCCCACTTAAACTGTCGTACACTCTGGGTTAAACGCCTCATCGTACTGTCGATTCTCTCTGTGTCTTTGAACATTTGATAAAAAGTAAAATCGCGACTCATCGGGCAAAACTAAAAACCTCCAGTCAGCTGCTGTCCACTTTCTGTGCTGTTTGGCCCACTGAAGACATTCTGGTTTATGAGTCGCTGTGAGCAATGGCAGTATGTCTACTGCATGCAATTCTCTTCAGAGTGGTTAAGATGGACCTGCATTCAGCCTCAGCAATACTTTCTGTCAGCTATTTCTCACGAGGCGTGACTCTCGTGTCCAGTCCCTGTCTTGCTCTGTATTACATGGCTACGAGTCGCATACTACTCGTTATAGACATGACGGACAGTCCACATTAATATTGCAACAGATTGGGCAACTCCTTTCATGGTGTGGTCACGGACTCGTCCAAGGATGGTAGTATCTTCTGCCATTCTGTTACATCTCCACGTCTACATCTACATCTACATCTGCGTGGTTACTCTGCTATTCACAATAAAGTGCCTGGCAGAAGGTTCAATGAACCACCTTCAAGCTGTCTCTCTACCGTTCCACTCTCGAAGGGCTAGCGGGAAAAACGAGCAAAGGTCAACAATGTCACTGCACTGATCCCATACGATCGACTGGCACATATACATTATTTCACTGCCATTACTTCCGTCGGATGTGGAGTAAAGTGTGACCGTCTTGTAGCATTTTTACATCACCACAGCGGACAGTTTGCTCTTTTAAGGGGATGATTAATATTTTGTCCGGTTCACTTATTTGGTGTCATACTGGTGTTGCATGATGAGAGAAAGGAGAGGGTGAAATGTGGTGCCTGAACAAAGCATCTATCTCTCTCTCTCTCTCCCTCTGTCTCTCTCTCTCTCTCCCTCCCTCTCCTGGTGATTATTTCGTCGTATGGGATCCTCTATTTCAGTGGTTCCCAATTTTTATTAGACCATTACTCCTCAGTCCAATCAGATATTAGCTAGTACCCCTACCCTCCCTCACCTTCTGCCGCTGTTGCTCCCTCCCCCCCCCCCCCCCGCAAAAAAAAAGAAATCACGTCACCTCCACATTATCACCAACTTGAGCGCCCAAGTAAACTGTAGAATCAAAGACTTTTTTTGGAACATTTTTATCTTCAAAATGATGAAAGATGAATGGTATTTAGTTTGTGTTTGTGTGTGTGTGTGGTTTTGTTTCAGAATGAATGACGAAGGAATCAGTGATGCATCGCAAGTTCTCTCCACAACCCCTTCTCAGATAAGAAAGCTAATTATCAACAGGGAGGGTAGACACTTGTTGCAAAACAGACTTATCCTGCTTTACTCCTCTCCATTGCGTCACATGCTTGGCCTACACGCTGCAACCACATTTAAAATCAATAGAGTTAAGGTGTGTGCACTATACTTATTGTTGCTAAATCACTTGATTGCTGCACTCCTTACTCCTGAACTGGCAGAAATTGTAAGACTTCAGGCTGTTAGTGCTTGGAGTCTGGCCACAGCTAGTAATTGTAATAATAATAATAATAATGTGTACAGCACTATAGTAGCCCTTATGCAGTTACTACTGTGCTGTACTGTTAATTAATTAATTTATCTGTTTTCAAACGAGTAATGAAGCAATTTCTCGACTACTGCAGGTAGTTTCTTCAACTTGGAAAAGACGTTTGTCTTCAGCGAAGTACGGGACAAAGTACAACATATGTGCGTAGTGGTTGGACTATGTGAGGAACCTGTAACCTCCAGCGCATTAATCCTATTAATGGAGAAAAGGAAATTACTGATAACTTAGACACTCAGAATTAGAGTCTCATAAAATTGTGATAATAGTAATGATATTTTGAAAATAACTCCGTTTCGTGACTGAAATAGAATCGAATCGCTTAGTTTTTACCCCTCTGAAAATTTCATTTTATCCTTCAGCGGGTAATTACCCCCAGTTTGGGAATCACTGCTCTATTTTCATGGTTTTGTAGATTTGTTTTATTTAATTTTGTGACCGGATGCCATTCCTGTTGGTGCGGTCATACATTAACTTAAGAGAGGTATTTTTTGTGCGCAACCTTTCTGTGAATCGTGCAAACTTTGTTCTGTGTGTTATCCTATTTGAACTGATTGAGCAACGTACTTTCTGCGTCGAAGATTGGTGAACAGCCCAGCGTTTGCACAAAAGAGCGTGGAAAAATGTGAAAAGCACACTTGGGCTAGCCGAGATTCGAACATGTCTGAAAACTTGTACTTTAAGCTATATAAGCAGGGCAACCTACAACATGATAACGTTATTTGAAATGTAGTGCACTTTTTCAGAACAGCTTCAGCGAGATTTAGGACTGCTTTGCTTTCCAACTCGTTGTGTCCAGTGCCTAATGCAGATAATTATCTCTTGACCAGCTCATAGGAAGTTACAGAATTAAGTATTGTCTGATGGCTGTGTTTACATAGTAATCCATGAAACTGAATATAAAGTAAAAAAAACAGTAAAAGGTAGAGAGCCATTGTAAACCCTATTAGTCAATGATATGTCGCGTACATTACGCTGCATTAAGATATCACACAGCATATAGCCTACACTCTCAATATTCCTCCTATCAGTCCTGTGTACTTCCCGGCTCCTAAACTCCTCTGATCCAGTTAGGAATCTGTGGACCCATATCGACTGTAGTTCGCTGTCTAAAACATCTAGCAAATTCCCTGTAGTAGCTGTGACTGTACTGCAGACAGTGTAGCTCCACATACTCATGGAGACCAATCAACACATGACCAATTCGCTTACAGTTCAACTTGTTTTCTAAAACTGACTTTAGAGAGAAGTAGGTAGTGACAATAATATTCAGTGATCATATATATGAGGTTCATTCAAAAGATACCGCCGCACAATATTTTTCTCAGAACATATTTATTGTTAAGCTGTCAGTACCAATCAACATTTCTTTTGCATGCACTGTTTTTCTGTGCAGCCTCCATCACCTTCGATTGCCCTATGCCAACGCCATACTAGACCATCGATTCCCTGTTTATAAAAGTCCATCTCATTCATGAATTACTAGGACTATTCGGAAAGTAAGGTCAAACAGATCGTGAAATGGAAACGACAGTGAAAATGAGATGAAGCTTTGCACAGAAGTGTTGGGCAGTGTCGTTATTATGCCTGTCGATCGCGTAATGCAACTATTTTCAGTTCTGAGCATATAGTGAGTACATGAAGATGCATAGAACAATAGTATCTCCCGCCAAATATGGCTGTCCACTGTGAGATTTCGCCTGACTTCATGCAACCCCACATAACGTACCTGTCATGCATTGCCTTCTTCATAACAATTCTTGGCCTCACACTGCAGGGGCAATAACAATATCCCTGCAGGGTTATGAAAGGCAATGTTTGATCACCCACCATACAACCCGGACCTGGCTCCCTCTGATATTCAAATCTGCTTACATGAACCTCTGGCTGTGAAGACAGCATTTAGACACAGATGACGAACTGCAGACCAGCATAGAGAAGGGACAGAAAGCACAGGTGGCCGCCTTGTACGACGACGGTATTAGGAAGCTGGTACAACACTATGACAAATGCCTAATTCAGGCTGACAACTATGTAGAGAAGCAGCTGGAAGGTGTAGAAAACTGTTTCAAATAAAATGTTTTTGATTTTTACTTTGGTTCCAGTTTGCGAACGATCGACCCTTCCTTTCCAAATGGCCCTCGCGCGCTCTCACGATCTTCAAAGAACGTCCCACACAGAAAAATCTTAAGTGGTAAAATTGATGGAAGTCCGAGGACAATAAATCTAGGCTACTGAGTCGATGAGGCAATGACGTTCAACCCAATGATTTGGTGATGTGCTCCCGGGTTCAGAGATTTGGTGCGGCCGAGCGTTCTCGTGTTGGAGTAACATTTCCTTTGGTTTCTTGTCACTCTGAACATGTCGGAAACGGTTCTTGAATTTGTCCAGATTCTTCAAACATGCCTCTACATTAACGGTTGACTCTTTAGCAACACATCCATGAGAATGAGACCACAAGAGCCTCATCGTGACTTTACCAGCAGAGGGAAATGCCATGAATTTCTTCTATTCTTATGATTGCCTCTTTCTTTCTGGCTCAAACTGAGCACCTTGATTTCGTCACCAGTAACGATCTGTTACAAGAAAACTTCTTCACTGTTTTCAAACTGTTTCAACAGTTGGGATGAAATAGCTTTCCTTTGAATCTTGTGGTCTGTTGTGAGCACACGTGTGTGTGTGTTTGAGGTTAACGGGCGCTAAACAGCGGGGTCATCAGTGCCCATTGTGAGCACACGCATCTCGAGGACATATTTGAATATCAAAGAGCATCAGCTACTGCACACGCACTTCGATTGTTCATTGATAGCTGTTGAGCCAATTGTTGAGTTGAAATGCGCCGATCACCACGAACCTTGGCATCCGCACGATTCGCCATGTCGGGATAGTGACTGTCACAAGAGGTCCCGAACGTTATCGATCATGGAGCTTAGATTCTGCGTCGTGATTTTGGTATGTTCACCTACACTACTGGCCATTAAAATTGCTACACCACGAAGATGACGTGCTACAGACGCGAAGTTTAACCGACAGGAAGAAGATGCTGTGATATGCAAAATGATTATCTTTTCAGAGCATTCACACAAGGTTGGCGCTGGTGGCGACACCTACAACGTGCTGACATGAGGAATGTTTCCAACCGATTTCTCATACACAAACAGCAGTTGACCGGCGTTTCCTAGTGAAACGTTGTTGTGATGCTTCGTGTAAGGAGGAGAAATGCGCACCATCACGTTTCCGACTTTGATAAAGGTCGGATTGTAGCCTGTAGCGATTGCGGTTTATCCTATCGCGACACTGCTGCTCGCGTTGGTCGAGATCCAATGACTGTTAGTAGAATATTGAATCGGTGGGTTCAGGAGGGTAATACGAAACGCCGTGCTGGATCCCAACGGCCTCGTATCACTAGCAGTCGAGATGACAGGCATCTTATCCGCATGACTGTAGCGGATCGTGCAGCCACGTCTCGATCCCTGAGTCAACAGACGCTAGCAAGACGACAACCATCTGCACGAACAGTTCGACGACGTTTGCAGCAGCATGGACTATCAGCTCGGACACCGTGGCTGCGGTTACCCTTGGCGCTGCATCACAGACAGGAGAGCCTGTGATGGTGTACTCAACGACGAACCTGGGTGCACGAATTGCAAAACGTCATTTTTTCGGATGAATCCAGGTTCTGTTTACAGCATCATGATGGTCGCATCCCTGTTTGGCGACATCGTGGTGAACGCACATTGGAAGTGTGTATTCGTCATCGCCATACTGGCGTATCACCCGGCGTGATGGTATGGGGTGCCATTGGTTACACGTCTCGGTCACCTCTTGTTCGCATTGACGGTACTTTGAACAGTGGACGTTACATTTCAGATGTGTTACGGCCCTTCATTCGATCCCTGCAAAACCCTACATTTCAGCAGAATAATGCACGACCGCATGTTTCAGGTCCTGTACGGGCCTTTCTGGATACGGAAAATGTTCGACTGCTGCACTGGCCAGCGCATCCTCCAGATCTCTCACCAATTGAAAATGTCTGGTCAATGGTGGCCGAGCACTGGCTCGTCACAATACGCCAGTCACTACTCTTGATGAACTGTGGCATCGTGTTGAAGCTGCATGGGCAGCTGTACCTGTACACGCTATCCAAGCTCTGTTTGACTCAATGCCCAGGAGTATCAAGGTCGTTATTACGGCCAGAGGTGGTTGTTCTGGGAACTGATTTCTCAGGATCTATGCACCCAAATTGCGTGAAAATGTAAGCACATGTCAGTTCTAGTATAATATATTTGTCCAATGAATACCCGTTTATCATCTGCATTTCTTCTTGGTGTAACAATTTTAATGGCCAGTAGTGTATATTACTACGACGCGAGATGGCCAGTGGTACCAAACGCAGGCGCTCTTTAGGAAACAGTAAGTGCCCACGTCTCGGTCGGTCGTTTCAGCGTGGTCTGTGCGCTTCGGCGGTGTCTCAGCTATAACCTGTTGCGCGCCGGATAATAAATTGGCACGTGTGCTGGGGACGCAGCACGCAGCCGAAGTCACAGCCTTGACCCTGCCGCCTCCAAGCCGGCGTCGCCGAGTCATCTTCTACAGACGCGCCAGCACCGCCGCTTTACGACCCAGCACGTGTTTTAACACACTGACACCGGATCACCTGTGCTTAACGACCCTACCGGTGACTGTTATACGGCTCGTAAGACTTCAAGACGTCAGAATAAACAGTTGTTGATAAAGTAATAAGTAGTAGATAGTTGATGGTGCATTGCATTCTGACGATGTCATATGAAAAAACGAAAATGTGTAGAGCGAGGTTAGAGTCAACAGCACATATCGTTGAAAAGCAAAGATAAAAACTCAATGTGGCACAGAATTGCATATGAAATGGGTCTATGGAGAATGAATTATATGAAAAGAAAGATTATACGAAATTTCGAGAGAAGAGGAAACGAAATGTGGTAATACCACAGAGAGAAGAAGAAACGGAATGTAATATCACAGAATTTAAAGAGGTATAAAACCGTTCAGCTCAGGAAAGACCGGACACTTAGAAGGAATACTGTAGGAGGTTTTAAGAGGAAGAAGAAGTGTCGAGCGACGAAGAAGAAGAAGAAGAAGAGGAAGAGGAGGAGAAAGACTTGAAACGTCCCCGTAGAAAAATTTAAAAATGGCAGCGCTGGAAAATCTCTTACATTATTTGATTTTCAAACAGCTGAGCAAAACTGAACGTACTCAGACATTTCTCTCTTTACTTATTCTGATCATCACTAAACTGACACACAATATTTTTTTAGCGCAACGCAATCTGACATTCAATAATCCCTACAAAATAATGGCCCTGACTATCAACAACCTAAACCTTTCATGAATCACTTACCTCACGAAAATCTTCGTTACTCAAACTACTGCAATACAGAGAGCGCCAATACTGCCAGCTAAATAAAAGCTTCTAACTACTGAAGGCACTAACTACTGATAGGCATAGTTAGCAAATGAAAGATTTTGATAGAGAACAAACAATGTATTTACCTTAATAGTGTTCAAAAGTGATAATATATATATATATCAGTTCATGACATCCAGTCTTTCAAATTTCGTTTTTCTGACGGACACACGTTCAGACCGTCCGCTCTCAGAACTCCACCACTGCTGGCGGCTCACCTCCAACTGCGCAACGCTACGCGCTGTTCACATCCAGCTGCCCAACACTTCACAAGCGAGTATGCCAACAATGCCAACCTGCCACAGACTGCACACAGCACAGCCAGTGATTTTCATACAGAGCGCTACGACAGATATTAAGGCTTATTAAAGTCTTTTTGCTAGGAGAATGAAGTTTTTAGAGAACTGTTAATAAACACTTGGAGAGCGTTAACTGCAACAATATTTTCTTAAAGCAAACGTGAATAGGGATGAATGACAAAAACAAAAGAATAATTAACAATGTTCACAAAAAACAAGGAGTACAACACAACAACAACCGAAAGTGCGCGGTAGAAAGGATGTCAGGTAGGATTGCGGTTTGTCTGTTTTGCTGTTTGCTTGCCGTCGTAGAGGCAATGCGTAAATGAAATAAAGGCGATGGTGCTGCTAAGGAAGGCCTGGATATCTAATGAGCACAAGTAAGAACTAGAGCTGAATAATAATGAAAATAGGCACTGAATTGCGTCAGACCGACTGCAACTGAAGTGTGGACGTGCTAATAAATTTCTTGCGCTCTCTGCTTATAATGAAGAGCATGCAAAAACCAGCTGGCGTTACAGTAGGGATGTTCCATGTTGAAGTGTAGTGCTGTTACAAGAGAAGTAAAAGTAGCGAAATAAATAAAGGTAAAGAAATACAATGAGGCAGTGTTTACGTCACGACTTGTACTGCGTACATTGCCATTGCTATCTCTTCTCTGGTATAACTAGCAGTGTGGGAACTACTTGTGAGATATTTTCGCGGGATGATACAGATAATAGCTTGACAAGTCATCAAGACGGGTTTCAAAACGAGCGGTTCAGTCAGTGTTATTCTACACGGTTTCAAGCACGTATTTCGTAGGCCGTGGAACGCCAAGCATAAAAGCGAAGGAATAAAGAGCCCAGCGCGCTCTCCATCACCAGCTGTTTGAGTACGCGCTTAGCCGCTACTGCAAAGTCTGACACGCTCGCCACTCCTGTTTACGCTGTACATGAATTGTATTCGCAGTTGCGAATATGGACAACAATCAGCTGTATAATGAAATAACGACAGTGAAAATTTTTGACTCGGACCTGGATTTCCCGTTTATCGTGGGCGATCACCGTACCACTATTTTTTTCTAATGCGAAGCTATATATTAACACACCCCACGATGGAAACAACTGTTTCATCAGTTCTTGCTAACGTTATTTGCGCATTTCGTGTAAGACTTTTAAAAATATACAACCGTTGCAGGATTCGAACATGAGACCTCTTGATTTGTAGTGGGATGCGCTATTTTTTATTTTATTTTATTTTATTTCAGTAGGCATGGAAAGGAGAGCTGGGAGGGCAGAGTGGGCAGAGGTCGTACTTAATCCGACGCCTGGCCCCAGTGTCTCCCTCGCCTGTCAAGGTATGACTGATGGTGAGGGGAAATCAATAGTGGGATTTTTTATTATTATAACGATTGTTCCCCTTTAGGAGAGCGATTGAACTTGAATTCATAATTTAATCTTCGGATGTTTTTCTTCTTTGCTTCCCAAAACCTCCTCATCCTCTCAGAATGCTCCTTCTTCCGTTCCTCTGTCCATTTTTTACCAGGCTGACGCGATGTTCTTTCCCCAAACTTCACACTTGTGATTTTATGCCGGCACTCGGTGCGATCTTCGAGATTTTTTATGTTGATCTGCTGTAGATCCCTCTGGACTTCTTTCAGCCATTCCGTGCCACATTTACTCCTTGGTATAATATTGAATAATTTCTTTGCTGTTCTGGAGTCTTCCATCCTGTAGATGTGTGTATAAAATTTGGTTCGGCGCTTTCTGATTTCATCTGTTACTATGCTGATTTTTCTATAGAGCTCGTTTTGTGGTCTCTTCATCCAAATGCCATTTTTGTTGATTGGACCGTAAATCTTCCTGAGAATTTTTCTTTCCTGCTTTTCTATTTCCTTAATTTTAGAATGACCATCAATCACCATTGTTTCAGCTGCATAGATTGCTTCTGGAAGAATCACTGTTGTATAGTGCCTTAATTTTGCGTCTGTCGAAATGCACTTCTTGTTGTAATGCGTCCATGTTACCTTGTAGGCTTTCTGGAGCTTGGTGATTCTTTGTTCATTGGCAATTCGGTTTAATCCTGAGGACTGTATAGTTTCACCGAGGTATTTAAAATGGCAGACTTGTGCAATTTTACCATATTTTGTTATTAAAGGGGATTTTTTTTCATAAGATATCTGTAGTCCGGTTTTTTGTGAAATTTCATGTAGTTTTTCCACTGCGTGAATCGCTTCTGTTCTGTTATTGGTGATAATTGCAATATCGTCAGCGAAAGCAAGGCACTTGACTTTAATTCGGTTCTCTTCCTTGATACCAATTTGGATACCCTTTACGTGAGGTTCCCATTCCCTGATTATCTTTTCTAGAACAATATTGAAAAGGATTGGGGATAGTCCGTCCCCCTGTCGGACTCCAGATTTGATTTCGAAGGGTTCTGATACTTCGCCCATGAATTTCACTTTGGCCGTTGTTCCTGTAAGTGTCTGTTCTGTGATTTTTCGTCTCTTTCGGTCGATCCCAAATTTTAAACAGGGTTCCACGGTCCACTGAAGTCGATGAATGTAACTACTGTGTTTCTGCATTTCCTCATTTGTAATATTGTCTTTAAGCACCAGATCTGTTACGCACATGACCGTCCTTTTCTGAATCCGGCCTGGTATTCACCAATTAGTGTATCTGCTTGGGATTCTATCCTGTTTAAAAGCGCTTTGGAAAGGATTTTGTAAGCGACTGGGAGCAGGGAAATTCCTCTGTAATTGTTCATGTCTGTCTTGTCGCCCTTTTTGTGTAGCGGGTGAATTAGAGCGCATTTCCAGTCCTCTGGTATCTGCTCCGTTATCCATATGTCTGATATTATACGGTGTAATTTCTGCATAAGTATAGGATCGTTTAGTTTCCAGAACTCAGCAATGATCCCATCTTCTCCTGGTGCTTTGTTATTTTTCAACTGCTTGACTATCTCCATAATTTCTTCAAGATCCGGGGCGTGTGAGTCTGGGTGTGTGAATACTGGAGAAGAGAAGACAAGTTTTTCTTGGGGTGGTTCGCAGTTGAGGAGGGAACTGAAATATTGGGCTAAGATTTTGCAGTTATTTTTCGTGTTGGTTTCCAAAGAGCCATCGGGTTTCTTGAAGCACAAGCTAGGCGCTTGGTATCCCTGTAAGTTTTCTCTGAAAGTCTTATAAAAATGTCTTGTATTATTTTTGATGAAATCCTGCTGGATTTCAGAGAGTCTGTTGTTGTCATATCCCCGTTTTACTTTTCTAGTTATTTTTGAGGTCTGTTTTTGGGTTTTAAGAAAGTTCTCCCAGTTTTCTTCAGTTTTGTGACTGCTAAATTTTTTCCATGCAGTTATTCGGTTGTCAACTGCCTCATCACAGGTTGCATTCCACCAGCGATGTTTCCTGTTGCGAGGGGGTTGTCCTAATTTGAGGGCTTCCTGAATTTTCTCTGTTAGTTTCTTCCAGTCTGTTGATTTTTCCTGATTAATTTGCATGATGATTTTTTCTTTGTTCAATTGCAGATATTCCGGATCTGGTTTGGTACTTTTGGGTGGCCTTTTTAGCATTCTGTTGGGTTGGAATTTTGTTTTAATTTGGAGAAGATGATGATCTGATTCAAAGACACCTTTGCGGGTTCTGATGTTTTGAATTTCGTTTATGTTTTCTTTGGAAATTGCGACATGGTCTATTTGGTATTTACCCTGTCTAAGACTGGGTGACCTCCATGTGGTTAATTTATGTGCAGGTTTTTGAAACTGGGTACTCATTATTTTAAGTCCAAAGTTTCTGCAGAAGTCGATTAGTTTTTCACCATTCTTGTTGGTACGTTTGTGTTTGGTGTGGGGTCCAGTAGTATCTCTGAATTTTTTTTCCTTCCCTAATTGTGCATTAAAATCGCCTACTAAGATTTTCACATGGTGCTTAGGTACTTTATTTGTTGTTTCTTCTAGTGTTTCCCAGAAATTGTCCACTGTTTCAGGGTAGATTTTATTGTGGTGATTTGTGGGGGCGTGCACATTGATCAGAGTGTATGCTTTATTAGCTGATTTTACTGATAACAGGGAGACTCTTTCATTGGGAGACGTGAAGTCAATAACTGAGTCGAGTACGGAAGTGTGTACGGCGAATCCTGTTCCGAAAAGTGGTAGTTTGTCTCTTACTTTTATGGCAGGTTTGCCCTTGTAGATCTTGTAATTCTCTGTGTTAAAGTGTCCTTCATCTGTGAATCTTGTCTCTTGCAGTGCAGTGATTTTCAGGTTAAATTTTCCCATTGCGTTGGTGAGTTGCTTTAATTTGCCTGTTTTAGTGAGGGTGTTCACATTAATTGTACCAATAAAATTTTTACGTTTCGTTTTGAGAGTGTGACGAGTTTTTGAGAAGCTCCGATTCTTCTCCGCATGGTGTCCCTGATCCCCCAGAATCCGATGATCAGGTGAATCCAGTCTATCGACTGGTGCCTGGGGTAGTGACTCTATGGTCGTCTTTTCCATCATGCGTTCAAGTTGAATTTTAGTTTTTGTGGTGATCTCTGTTGAGACCACAGGTATACGACTCCTCAACTAGAGGAACAGACGCTGACCACTGGCCGCCAGATGCTGAACAGACACCACTGGGTTTATTGGTTTCTGGTCCGCCCTGGGTATTTCGTTTCCCCAGTACCACCTATATCTAGGAAGCATTCCCCTATCCGCCACCCGGGGAGGCGCCCGATGGGGGTACCAACAACCCCACACGGGATTTTTTATTTTTATTTATTATTTTATTTTTTATTTTTAAAATATATTTCTTATTTTGTATTTCCTTTGTACCACACTGAAAATAAATGTACCTAGCATCGCATCGTGCACTAAGTGAACAAAACAAAAATCTCGGTACTTTCCTACCGAGGGAATATACGAGAGTTAGAACATTAACAGTGGCAACTATTTATTTACAACTCGAAAATAATATATACGTGTATCAAAGTTTTACTGATCTACAAAGTAGTCACCAGCATTGTGCATAACCCGTTGCCAGCGATGTGGAAGTCGTAGGATACTCATAGCAGTACCAGTTGTGTTGACAGTTCGAGCGGCGCGGTCTACTGCCCGATGAATTTGCAGCAGTACTGAAGCGAATTTCGTGGAGTATTTCCTTCAATTTAGAAATCGAGTTGAACTTACGAGGGCTTAAGTCAGGGAGTGCAGTAGGTAGTATACCACTTAGCAGTCCCGTAAGTCAAACATATCAATAACTGCTTGCGCTGTACGTGCTTGAGCATTGTCCTGCAAAATGATGGTCAGGTCCGGCAGAAAGTGTCATCACTTCTGTCTCTAAGCTGGTCGTAGGTTGTGTTCCAAAAATGAACAGCATAGAGGCAGAAGTGATGACACTTTCTGCAGGACCTGATCATCATTTTGCAGGACAATACTCAAACACGTACAGTGAAAGCTGTTACTGATTTGTTTGACTGATGGGGCTGCTTAGTGCTATACCACCGACTGCACTCCCCTGACTTAAGCCCTCGTGAGTTCAACTTGATTTCTAAACTGAAGGAAACACTTCGCGGCACTCGCTTTAGAACTGCTACAAATTCGTCGGGCAATATACCGCGCCGCTCGAACCGTCAACACAACTGCCACTGCTAAGAGTATCCTACGACTTCCACATCCCTCGCAACGGGTTATACACAGTGGTGGTGACTACCTTGAAGGTCAGTAAGACTTCGAAATTTGTTTGTACGAGCTGTAAATAAATAGTTGCCACTATTAAAGTTCCAACCTTCGTATATTGGAAACGAAAAATGTGCTTCGTACACGATGCAGACGAGTGTGTCGCTACTCTCCTTACGCTTCATTATCCAGGTACGTCTTTACGCATGTCGTATGTTAGTCCGCCAATAATCGGACATTTTCTTGTCAGCTCAGTCAATGGGTATCTTCTCCTACCTGTTGATGATCCCTGCACGGATGGTCGCGTAGGGCACTCCCTAAGTACTTAGAAAAATACTGTCTGTATTTGGGATTTTGTACAATCTTGCAATGGCGTTCTTGTAGGTAGTTCCAAAAGCCCAGTACATCTTTAGGTCCATCGTGAAATAAACATTGTACCGCATTCCCAAAGACCCACGTGACTGCGTTGCTTTTGGTGTGCGTGAAATACTGTCCATCGGGAAATAGAAGAAGCCGAGGTGTGATGTGATCCGGAGTCAGTCGCAGAAAATACAAAATTTGTCGCACCAAGCGCCATAGGTCTTCTGCCGCGTCACATGTGAGACGGCGCTCCTCCGTGTCCGGTACCCCGCAGTCTACACATAGAGGCGAGTCCGCCATATTTTACTTGTGGAGGCGTAACTGTGATGTACCCTGTGTATCGGACATCTGTATCTAGTGTAGCCACGTGTGTCGTCTCCCGCCACACCACCTTCCAACTAATATGAGGGCTTTTGGTCTCCACGATGTTTGGTTGTCGCCTCTGTTGTAGGACGCGATATATATCCCCCGCCCTCGACTGTTTCGTCGGTGGCACTGCGATGCGGACATATCTGTGTTCAATGTAAAAGTGCCCGAAGTAGTGGAAGGGTGGGGGTATGCCTTGCGTCGTCAGTGGGGACATGAGGGAGGACGGAGCTAAGGACTCCCAAACTTTCCACAGGTTGATGTGCCAGCTGACAAACAGGGCCATCGCTCTGTAGTGGACATGGACTAGATGAATACCTCCCCGTTCTGGGGGGGGGGGGGGGGGAAGGGTCAGAGACTGATAACTGACTTTGAAGAACATGCCTGTACTGACGTATGCTCCGAATGCCGCTAATAGACGTCGAGCCATCAGTATCGGTATTGGAATGACACGCTCTGTACATGGAAGGCACGATGCGAGATAAACATTGTCGAAGTGTGTCCTTTGAAAAATGTCGAGGGTCCACAGACGAACGTTGAAGATCTGTACCCGATTTTGTGGTAATAAGCGGCAGTTGCTAAGGGCCGCAGTGCGCCGTATGTCCTCGTGAAACTCTACTCAGGGACATTTGATAGTGCCACTAAGTTGTAGGGGGTCGACACACGCTGGAGTCAGCCCGCCTCCTATGGCCATGGCGACCGATTTGGTGGCGTTGAGACAGCTGCCGGAAGCCACACCGTATGTGGTACTCGATCCTAGGGCATTGGGTACATCATCGCGTTTGCGAAGCATGAGAACCAGGTCGTATGCATATGCTGTACAGCGAAATGCGACGTCGCGTAAGGTGAGTCCGGTGATGCGTTGACGGAGGTCACAGAGGAGCGGTCCCAGTGCCAGAACGTAGAGTAAGATCTGAAAATCGGGAGGGACTGCGCGAGACGCCCGCTAACGAGCACCTCGGAAGACGCATCACGACGTCTGTGAATTGCTGTGGGTACTGCATCTGTTGGAGAACGGACGTTAGGTATGCGTGATCCACTTGATCGAAAGCTTGGCTCAAATCTAGTGACGTTAGTGCTCCCGGGATGCAGCGTGCCCTCGCTAGGGCTATTATGTCACGGTATCGACACAGTGTTGTGTGGAGATACTCCCTAGGGAAACCTGATCCGGTGAGATGACGGGAGCAGGGTCGGTCGCGGTTTGCTAACAGTCTGGTGAATATCTTCACGTCGCAGCTGACGAGTGTCAGCGAGCGGTAATAATGTATTCGAGCCCCACCTTTAGGTATGTGAATCGATATAATCATTCCTTCGACGAAGGCCACGGGGAGCGACACCCCGGGGACATAAGCTCTTGACAGACGTCTGTCAATTTGGGAGCCAGTAAATACTGGGAAGTTCTATAAAACTCCACAGGAAGCCCGTCGGGGCGTCGATAATTTCGTCTTCCGTAATGTCGTTCAATAATTCAGTTTGTAAATCCTGTGGGACAATGACATAAACCAGTAGTGAGACTCCTGTCGCCGTCGTCGGGTCGGAACATTGAACAGATTAAAGTCGTCCATCATGGTCGTAGAAGGCAGCACCAATATCGCGTTGTATGGTGTGGCGACAGCCGTCTGCAGTGGTGATGGCCTGTATCAGCGCCCGTCTTCGCAGTTTACGTTCTCGGATGACGTGGAACATGGTGGGGCGTTCCTTTGCGAGTCAGTCATGTGTTCGCGCTCGGATGATTGTCCCTTCGAGGTGTCGGCGCATATGGGCTTTCGCACGCTGTACTGTCATCCGTCGTTCCGGCGTGGGTGGCAGGGAAGCATATTCGCAAAGGCCGGTGAAATAAAAATCGAGGTTCCACCCCCTCCAAGCAGCGATCTCACGACCATACGTAATCAAGGTTCTACGTAGGGTCGGCTTGGCGCAGTTTAACCACCAACTGATCGGTGAAGGACACGTCGGGAGGCGGCGGACGAACGAACTCCACGTGTCCTCGATGGCGCGTCGGCAAGCGGAGATGAGCAATATTTAACTTTCAGGGATGTCGGCTGCGCCACACGCGTTGTCGACGTAGGGTGACGCCACATATATTCGCCTCGTGATCAGAAAAGGCTACTGGTCACACCTCAGCATTGCTCACTGTTGCTGCGAGAGAATGGGAACGTAAATCCTCTCAGTGAGACTAGACTAGTGACTCGTGAAATGAGTATATCCTGGTCGATTTCTTTGGACATGTTCCGATGTATCTACCAGCTGGAGGTCGCTGATGAGTGTCCCAAATTCAGGTCACGGTGAATGGCATGGCAGCTGATCTTTAGGTGCTATTGAAATCGCCCGCTAATACCAGATCATCGTACCTGCTTCGAAAAAGCGGTGCTACTCTTTCCCCAAAGAAAAGCGATCGGCCACGACGGCGATTCGTTCCAGAAGGGGCGTACACACTGAAAAAATGGACGCCTAGCACCGTTACAGCCATGCCTCTAGCGTCGGGGAGATACCGTACTTCGTCCGCCTTGAGACCCTCCCTGTGAAGAACTGCGACTCCACTGTTGGTGAGACATCGGACACGTGAGCCGTATGACCTCACATACCCGGGAAATCGGCGACGAAGACTTCTTGGAGAAAGACGTTGTCAACGTCTGCTGCATTGAGCACGTCTTGGAGCAGTGACAACTTCGTACGTATCCGAATTGTGTTAACGTTGATAGTCACCAAGCGATAGGTCTAGATCGTCTCCTGAATGCGGGCCGCCATTAGTGTGACCGTAGATGTTGGCGTCTGTAATCTGCAGGCCGCGTCCACGCTGTCATCTGTTATTACTCGGGAGGGCCCGAGGTGTGGGAGGAGACACCCCTCTCCTCATCCTCCACAGCGGGCGTAGAATCGTCTTCAATGTCGTCCACCCAAAGTTCGTAAGTCAAACATGGCTGCGTTGGGATACTTGTGAGTTGAGTGACCAAGGGTGAATCCGCAGTTGTTTCTGGTTGTATACCAGTGGCGGGCGCTGTGCTTATGATATGTTCGCCCGAGAGAGCGGAAACGGGTGTGTCGGAATCAGGGTAAATGACTGGTGAGAACGATCTTGTGTCATCCATCGTGAACTGGAGAAGACGTCTGCTAGAGGCAATCGTCTAAGTGTGTGCAAAATCGCTTTTATGTTTCCTATGTGGGTTTCTGTTGTGAGCATGGGGTCGATCTGAGATCCTGTTATTCTGCGCAACAGATTAATCTGAGATGTACCCTTTGCCCTGTGGATCCTGAAAGATGCAATTTCCACCCCCACACTACTACAGAAGTCAGACAGACGCTCCTAAGTGAAGTACTGAGGAGAGACTTGTTCCTCGCTCCAAGAGCGACAACGGAACGGCGCCTCTTCACGCGAGACGTGAAGGGGTATATCTTTCGGTCTCTTCCATTACTCCTACAGCTCAAGGCGTCAGAAATATCGTCTGCCAATCAGCATTGCTCTTCTAAAACGGGAGAATGACGTTTCGTTTAAGGTGACCAATCTGGAAATCTGTAGTATCGGCGTTTGGCGTTTGCTGTCTCCCTGTGAAAATCTCTGAAACTTGCGTGCTATGTGTAAAGAATGCGTAGGCTGGCCGCTCCCACACAATGTAGCGGAATTTGCTTTTAAGCCGAACGCGGGGTCGTTCCTCCTTTCCCTCGGGCGAACGCTATCCGCTCCACGGGCGTCCACTGACCGACGTAGATGGGTTGGGACCGGCCTCCTGGCGTGCGGTTGCCTCTCTCGAACTAAAAGCTCCTGTGACCGTCGTGTCTGCAATGTATGTGTGTATGCCAGCCTCGAGTATTTCACCCCCGGTGCGCACTTGCGATTTATTAGTTATTTGCATATCGTTTACATGAATTCATACAACATTGGCTTTATCTTATAGAGTTTGGGTTCGAATGAAGCGTCTTGATGTGCGGAATATGATTGTGAGGGCTGAATATGTAAGCGATGAAGGTCAGGAGACCACGACGTCTTACATTGTGTCCGAAAGAGTGTGTTGTTCCCTCATGGTATCCCCCTCAGGGAGGAAAGCTGAGGTCGGTACAACCCTGTCATCTAGTTTCATTCTTTCGTCTGAATCTTCTTGTGGAGTCGATGCGCGGCTTTCTGCAATCTCTGTCGACTCCGTAAACGTGTTGGTCAACCCAGGCTTGCGACGGGTGTGAATTCTACTGCTTCCTGTCTTCCAAGTAGTCTTTCGCCTACCACGGTGGTTGATCGTTTCACCCCTGCATAATTAAGGGGGAGGGCCATGAGCGTGGTAGTTGATGCCGCATCATCTAATGGGATTTCTGTGACCCGACGTTGAATACACACCGAGGGTACAACCAGGACAAGATGGACGAGGCTGTTCATCAAACATTACGAATGCTCGACATCCACCTATGACTATGTAGGATGGTACGTGTTTCTTTAATTCAATTTTGATTTGTTTGTCACCGTTGGGACCTGCTATGTCTCGAAGGTGTTCCATTTTCCGGCCACGTGGCTAGTTACCGTTCCATACGGGCGGAAAGCTGCGGTAACAACGAACGGGAGTTCAAAGACTCTTAGTGTGCGTAATCCGAGTCCTGCATGGTCAAACGTAACCGCCCCGATGTGACCATCGGTGTGTTTGAACTTGAGAGTGTTTGCACATCTGCTCACAACAACGTGATGTAGCTCGCCATCGACCATGTTGGCGTAGACGACGCTACTTGTGATGGATAGGCGGAACCGATGATGTGTCGTGGTGGTATTTGAACTTCGTCACAGATGAATCGTTCCATTTCAAAGGCTTATGGTCTTGCATGGTCGGGCTGGAAGCTAATCTTAATGGTAGCTTTTCTATAGGAATGAGCCATAGTGACTCAATGACAACGGATGCGAGTGCTTGCTGTGGCAAGGAAGTAAACAAACTACCTGCGCTCGCGACTCTGCCGGCGAGACGCAAACAAGACGTCCTCGCCGCTCACCTGCCGAAAGCAGACTACTATTGGGCTATCCGAACACTACCCGCCAGGACCCAAACTTCTATACGTCGTCAACCATGTGTCTACAACCTGCACTCGTACATCCATTACGTATATTCTCATACAGGGGAGACATTTTAATTCATTTACCCGGTTTCGGCGGATAAATACGATATTGCAGTGCTTGTGTTGCTCTGAAGTACGATGCAAAGTACCTTCGGACATGCATGCATGTATTTCATATACGATGAAGCGCCAAAGAAACTGGTATAGGCACGCCTAATCAAATAGAGAGATAATAATGTAAACAGGTAGAATACGGCGCTGTGATCGGCAAAACATTTATAAGACAACAAGCGTCTGGCACAGTTGTTAGATCGGTTACTGCTGCTATGGCAAGTTATCGAGATTTATGTGAGTTTGAATGGTGTTATAGTCAGCACACGAGCGATGGGACACAACATCTCCGCGATAGCGATGAAGTGGGGATTTACCCGTACGACCATTTCACGAGTGTATTATTATAGCCATGGAATAGTGGCACTGTAATTTAATTTTGAGAGCAGGTGAGGTACGTATATAATGGAAGTTACCATATATTCTATTGTTTATTATAAATCTTCCTCTGAAGTAACACCACCATGCTTAGCAACATGCTGTTCACCGAAAGATTATTACAAGAACATGAAACAGTTACAAGTAACTAAGATTGGCGGAGATTCAAGATAAGGAAACGATAGGTAGATTACTACATTATTAGCACACTCATCCGTTTCCGCGACCTGACGAAAGTGATTGTCAAACTTGAGTTCGTACAATTATGCATGTCAGAAGGGCGTCTATTTCGTATCCATTAACACTGTAACGTTTACTGAGTACATCCCGACCTATACACGACGAAGCCGATTGCAGATTTTACCATTTTTTTAACAGCTTGCTGCTTTCGGTGGCGACTGTCAATATGACGCCTGTGAATCTGAAACAGCTGCCTAACGCAAACTATGCACTATGCGTCATTTGGAGCTGTAAAGTGAAGTGACTAATTCTCACCGAATTCTGTGAGCAGAATTTCAAGTGCTTCCATCACTAGCAGCGGACGAAAATCCTCCTTAATTCCTCTTAATTTCCCTCGTAACACTCGCCCCTTCTTCGACAATCATAGCCATTCACGAACAGTCAGCCAACGATAAGTGTCAGTTCTCCTGCAGCGTCCTCTCACTTCTCAATAATTTTCTAAAACTAATATGTCAGACCAAGCTGACCAATGAAATTCCGGTATTTTCGCGCCCAGACGCCTACAGCTAAAGAACGGAATTTCTTTTGGCCTTGTCCTGACCGTGTCTCAAAGGAGCACGTTACTGAGTTGCAACATGTTGTTTGCTCCAGCTCTCGTAAGATTCCTATCTACTTTTGTGTATGAGGGGCCAGCTACAGGTATCTTTGGGACGAGAAAGTTGCAGTCTCACACTTACAGAATCCTTACACCTCGTTTGCTGTGTTCTGCCGAGAGCACAAGCCATAAATATGTGTAGTTTCACAGAGCCTGCATAGTGTCCACCAGTATATTGGTCTCCTATCGGCAGACTGGCGTCGTCTTCTCTGCATTCGCCACCCGAGGCTGACTGTTACCCCAGTTCCGGGAGATTTACTGTACTGTCACTCCAGAAAAGCGCTTTAGGAACGGAGGAGCGGCGGTCATTTCGTGCAGAATTCCAACGGCGTTACCTGCTGTCCGTCGGCGTTGCCTATTATGACCTGCGTTAAGTTAATGGTGAACTTGGGTCCACTTTGATCTGCCGTATGCCTGTGGAATTTCCAGCCAGGCCAAACGTAATTCTCAAGAAATAAAACGCCTACAAGTACTTCATGTATTGGCAATCACTATCGGATAATCTTTAATAAAAATGAAGGAATATGCTATTTTCAAATCAAATTAATTTGATATGTGTCTCACTCTATATAATTTGCAACTCAAATATCGATAATGTGAAAGTCGACGAAACCGTCGGTTTGGCCGTCTTTTAAACCCCCATGTATTTTCTTCCGTTTTTTTTTTTTTTTTTTTTTTTTTTTTTTTTTTTTTTTTTGTGTGTGTGTAAAGATCTTGCCTTAGGATTACTAGACATTGTGTTAATAAAATTGTATAGCTAACTAGGGGTTCATCTCTTGAGTGGGTTATGTTTTAAATGCATTCTTTTGTGCAGATTATACGAAACTGTTAGTAATGAACAGGAAGCGTTTGTGCCAAACACAATCACAATTTAATTTGACTAAAGCGAAGATCACCAAACGTCTGTAACCCAGTGCCCCTTGACACGCAACTGGTTTCTAGTTAGCCAGATATCAAATAATAAACTTGAAAGCCCAACAGATCAGGCCACACCTTAAAACCGTATGCCGCCTGATGAATCCGTTGATAGATCCCACACATCACCGAGTCGAGATATGTAGCAAACTGCGTTCGCACGGCGCGGTTGTCCACTAGATGTCTTCGTGTTGGCCGCTCGACAAGAGATAAGATCGCCACGGGAAGCGGCACCGATGAAGCTGGCCACGGAGCGCCCTATCGCCAGTAGCGGCCGACGTCAACGCATCTCCAGCGGCGCGGCTGGTCTCGCCGTAGCCGTTGGGCTATTTCTCAAAGTGACTCTCACACAGGACGTTTTGGACAGTCACAAAGTGGATGCGTAATGAATGATGTGTGGCGGTTCTAAATAACACACTGTTCACAACAGCGCTGAACCTGGTATGCTCAAGAACTAGAAAAAATTATTATTGATAGATTACGTAAATTAATATTGTCGCGTATCCATGCTGCGAAAGACAAACATCTACATGGTTACTCTGCAATTTACATCTGAGTGTTTGGCTGAGGAGCGATACAACCATTTCAGGTCATTTCTCTACCGTTTTACCCTCGTATAGCACGTGCTAGGGATGAAAACCTAAGTCTTTCCGTGCGAACTCTGTTTTATCTCATTTTATCACTATGATCATTTCTCCCCATGTATGTGGGAGAAAACAAAATACTTTTTTGTTCGGAGGAGGAAATTGGTGATGATAATTTCGCGAAAACATCACGCCGCAACAAAAAAAGGCATTTGTTTAAATGATTGTCACTCCAGTTTGCTCATCATATTCGTGACACTTTACACGTGTAACCGAATCTACCTCTATACTCCGCAGTCTGTCTTAATGTGTGGAGCGGGGTCTACTTTTGGTACCACTATCTGCGTCCCTGCCCTGACCCATCGCGTGTTAGTTCAAATATCTCGAATTTTCTCATTGAGGCCATTTTTCGGGACGTGTGTTGGCACTCCGTCCTCAGGCCACAAGTGGCCCATCAGGACTCTCCAACCGCCGTATTATCCTCAGCTGAGGATGCGGATAGGAGGGTCGTGTGGTCAGCACACCGCTCTCCCGGACGTTATCATGGTTTTCTTTGACTGAAGCCGCTACTATTCGGTTGAGTAGCTCCTCAATTAGAATCACGAGGTTGAGTGCACCCCGAGAAATGGCAACAGCGCATACCGGCCCGCGGCAAGGCCATTGCCACGTGTGTTGGAGGAAATGATATATTGCCCAACTCTTCCCGGAACGCATTGTCATTGGATGTGAACAGTAAACGTCTTTGTGATGCAGAACGCCTATCTTGTAATGTCTGCCACAGGAGTTTGTTAAACTTCGTCGTAACGCCCTCGCTCCGACTGATAGATCTAGAGACGAAACGCGCCGTTATTCATCGGGTCTCTTCGATTAGTCTAACCTGGCAAGGCTCCCTGACTAATGAGCAGTACTTAAGAATCGGTCGTACTAGTGTTTCGTATGAGAATTCTTTCGTGCATGAATTATATTTCCTTAAGATTCTCCATACGAATCTCTGACTGGCATTTCAAAAATGGCTCTGAGCACTATGGGACTCAACATCTGAGGTCATCAGTCCCCTAGAACTTAGAACTACTTAAACCTAACTAACCTAAGGACATCACACACATCCATGCCAGAGGCAGGATTCGAACCTGCGACCGTAGCAGTCACGCGGTTCCAGACTAAAGTGCCTAGAACCCCACGGCCACCGCGGCCGGCACTGGCATTTCCTTTTCCTACTAATTGTTCTCTATGCTTATTCCATTTTAGCCACTCCGTGTGGTTACTCGAAAATATTTTACGATAGTTTCAATTTCCAGCGAATTGGCACCCATAGTGTAGTTGTGCAATAGCGTATTTCTTCGTCTTTTTGCGTAATACGTTATATCTGTTTACGTTCAGGGTCAGCTGCCTATCAAGCACCACTCACCAGTCCTCTGTATGTCTTCATCCAGTTCCTTGCAGTCTTGTGGCGTTCCCAACTTCTTGTAGACAACCGCATCATTCATAAACTGACTCGTGGAGCTTCCGTCGCTTTCTCCTGGATCATTTATATACACTGTAAACAGTAATGGTCCGAATACAGTTTCTTACTATACTCCAGATACTACACAGAAATATGTCGTTTTTTCTCGTTAAGAAAGACGTGTTGCGTTCTGTCTACAAGGAGTTCTTGAATCTAGTCAGAAATCTGGACTGATACTCGGTCGGTTAACTCGTTTTCTTTTTCTCACTAAATGACAGTGTGGAACTGTGTGGAACCCCTACCTGAAGTCGGCATCAACCTAAGCGGCGATTCTACGATGCTCTGGGGCTCGTGGAGGGGCAGGGAGAGCTGAGTTTTGCAATCTATTTGTTTGCGGAATCCATGTTGATTTTTATAGGAGAGGTTTTAGTTCTCTAAAAACGTCATATCATGTGAGCATATATCATGGTTCAAATGGCTCTGAGCACTATGGGACTCAACTGCTGAGGTCATTAGTCCCCTAGAACTTAGAACTAGTTAAACCTAACTAACCTAAGGACATCACAAACATCCATGCCGCAGGATTCGAACCTGCGACCGTAGCGGTCTTGCGGAGCATATATCATGTTCCACAATTTTTGCAACAGACTGATGACAGCTCTCTCCCCTATTTCGAATAAAAATTGACACTTTAGCTTCAGAGCGCCAGAATACTTGTGGTCTAACAGAAAAGGAAGAAGTATTTAGATCATTAGAGACGAAGCTCTAACTCTAGATGGTCATGATCGACCAGCGAGTCGACCCTTTCAAAAAATCATAACAGCTTTCACCTTAATCGATTACTGGTGGAGGGTCGAGGATACCGTGAAAGTACAGTACCTGTGTGTAACGTAGCCACTGTGCTTCGCCAGGCGTAGCTTGCTTTCTGCGCTCCCCGCACCCCTTTGGAAATTCCGTTACGACTTGGTGAACAAATTATGGTTATTTTTCACAGTTGCTGTTTGTCAATATGTTTTACAACATTTATTTGGTGCTGTTCCGACAACGTTTTCTGTAACGTCTTTAGCCATTTCTTACAGAATTTCTAATAGGGGAACGACAAATGGACGAATGTCTTATAATAAAAAGGATATTGTTGTGTCACGGGACGAATGCATAGGATTAAAGTTGAATTATCCAAAAGATGAAGTACCTGGAGATAAGAAAATGTGACCAATTTATTATAGCAGCATAATGTGCCAGTAGTCAGAAATTTCTACGGAGGAAAAGTTAGCAATTTCTAGCAGGACTGAAAGACAAGAAAGAGCGAGAAAGAAGAAATAACAATGACAGTGGATAGCTTTAATCTCCAGTGGACATATTTCCTAACACTAGAGTCGTGATGTCCAATGGTTCATTAATTCAGTTCAGTTCTTTAGATGTCACACTCTTTTTTAAATTATTCATTCGCGGGAATTCCTACCCAGATAACGTCGTAGTAATCTAATGTGGGAAACAAAGTAATATTTCCTAATTGTCTATGACTCTTGTTAGTTTCGATCTTTCTTTCTTCCTGATATCACTGTTTGTATATTGTGTTTCTGGGGTAGATATCAGGATTCATTCCGCTTTCCCTAGACGCAAGTGGTAAACAGTCAGAAAACTCCTCCCCGGGTTATCAGCATATCAGAATACATGTCTTTAGACCGGAGTTAAGCACACTGCGTTTCCAGCTGTCCGCTGCAGTCATTTCAATGACTTGTGGACATAACATTGAACAATATTAGCTACCGTACTATCAGTGAAATACAGGTCATGACTTGTCACAAATGTGCATTAAGATAATGAGCTGCGTACCATTTAAGCGTTAGTACAGAGTGGTTAGAAACAATCAAATAAATGATGAATGAAAGGATAATGTTTCTCCTGCCTGGAGATAACATCTGTACCGCTGTACCGTCGTTACTAGAGTTGCACTCTACCGAAACTACAGTTCGGTACTTTTGATACCATACATACGTAACGCAGTAAATGGTAGGATTACCGGTATTACCGGAAGCATTGGTTGCACTGAATGAAGTTTTCACTTTGAAGCGGAGTGTGCGCTGATGTGAAACTTCCTGGAAGATTAAAACCGTATGCCGGACCGAGACTCGAACTCGAGTCTCGGTCCGGCACACACTTTTAATCTGCCAGGAAGTTTCATTGGTAGAACTGGTAAAGAAATAAATATAAATGAATATGTGAGAGAGGAAATATTTTTTTGTTTTTTCTTGCTAGTTTTGCACATAATTAGAACCACACATCGTTCAGTGACAGCCCATTGTGTATTTTATGCCCTTACAAAATATAAACTGCATTTTATAAGTAAAAAATAAATAAAAATAATAGTTCCTCGCGTAACTTGAGCACTTTTATGTAACCAAAACAGTTACTTTTTGTACAAGTGCAGTTGACGTGCATAAACATAAAAGTCTATGTAATTATTCCTGTTATTTTGTACTCAGTAGATGCTCTTCATCATGACCAAAGAAAACAAATGGTTCAGATGGCTATGAGCACTATGGGACTTAACATCTGAGGTCATCAGTCCCCTAGAACTTAGAACTACTTAAACCTAACTAACCTACGGACATCACACACATCCATACCCGAGGCGGGATTCGAACCTACGACCGTAGCGGTCGCGCGGTTCCAGACTGAAGCGCCTAGAACCGCTCGGCCACAGCGGCCGCCTAAAGGTAACAGTCTCCTGTTATAACTGATAAGCGCGGTAGCTGTTTAGCAACAATAAAAACGTGTATTTGTTGGGAAAATTCTTATTTTTAGTCTTCTCGTTTCAAGGCAATCAGATAGCGTAGAACTACATGTCCTCGTAGGACGATCATCTATTGCAGATTGTGTAAAATGCAGATACCCGCAGGTCAGACACAAAGGCTCGTTCCGATTTATCAGGCACCGTACGTTCAATGTCCTGTGGCGAAAGAGAGAACTGCAACAGGCAAATGAAGAATATGCCCGCCGCGCTCGGAAACAATGGGACTGGCACACCAGCGTACGTGGGCGGCAAGGCTAACCGCATCATCTGCCAGCCTTTACGAGGACGCCTTACAGCACCGCTGACCCATCGGCAGGAGGTAACCGCGGGCTCCGCAGCACCGAGCCAGGAGCGGAACCAGAGCCATCTGACCGCTGAAACGTGAACTCCGTCCGTTATTGACTGCAACTCAAGTAAATACGAGATCGAATACAGAGGGGGATAATGCGCAGGATGAATGTGTATCTACATGTATGTTTCTTGACATCCCACATGTCTTTACTGAGCTTTTTACATCTAAGTCTCTTTACATAAAAAGAATTTACCAACTTTCAGTACGTCGGTAATTATCTAGAACAACCTACACTCGTCTCACTGCAACAGGTAAATTTACTCCACTTTCATCAAACCATTAACCCCGTTCCCTTCGATCCATAAACGCGCAGATACCACTGTCCCACCCCTAGCTCCCCGCTTCTGCCACTTGGACAACATTAACATAATATAAAGAGAATAAAATACACCAATCACAGTACATGACATAAAACAAGCACTTAAAAGCAACAAAACGCTTCCCCTGGTCACAACCGTATTTCCTATCGACACCTCAAAAAATGCGCCCTCTCCTTTCTATTTACTTTTGCAACCATTTACAGCACTATCCTATGCACAGGTTACTATTCTAAACTGTGTAAAACCTCTAAAATCATACTTTTCCTCAAACCACATAAATCCCTTATTGGTAGCTTCCCCTACCGTCCCACGTGCCTCATCTGAGTGTTTAGCAAGATCTTCGAATCCATCCTCTTCTCATGCTTCCATAAACACCTGAGCCAACACAATCTCCTAACCAGAGAGGCTTCTGTCCCAACTTCTCCTCCGATGACCAGGTTCCTGTATTTCTCCCATCTCCTATCCCACCAGCTCAACACCCATAAATCCGCTATTTTTGTCTCCCTCGACGTAGAGAAGAACTTTGATCGTGTATGGCATTCTGGCTACTTTCCAAACTCCAGACGTATGCACTGCCAATTAACTATGTCCTCTTATTGTTTCCTCCCTACCTAATTGCGCATCCCTTGACACTATTAACAATGCCATTTTCCATATCTTCTATCCCACTGCACTTGTGCCCAAGACTCCGTTCTATCTCCTCTCCTGATTGTCCTCTAAACTATCGATATTCTCAAACCACCTCTACCAGTCCACCTCCTTCAGTATGCTGATGACAGCGTTCTCCTCGCCCTCTAGCCTAGACTCCAGAAATCACAACGATTCCTCCAAATCCACCTCAGGCAGTTTATATCCTGGTGTAACCAATGGCTTCTAAAGATCAACCCCTCCAAAATCCAGGAAATAATTTAGGACAAACCACCCATATCTTTCGCCTCGATTACTTCTACTTGGTCCTTCCTATCAAGTTAACTAATACACAAAAACATTTCGAACTAACCATCGACCAGCAGCTAACACGGAACCCTCACCCACTAACCATTCAACGGAAAGTCCACAATAGACTGAAACGACTAACTAGCCAATCTTCGAGATTACACTCCTCCACTGTCCTTCAGACCTACAAAGCCTTGATCCGACCTGTCCTCCCCCGTGCCAATGTTGCATGGATATTCGCCCCACCAAAGTTTTTTAAGTCCCTCCAGATTCTCTAAAGTCATGCAGTCCTCTTCGCATTCTACATCCGTTTATCTTCCTCCAGATGGATCGTTTATCGTCACATCAATTTCCCAAGGGTTACTATCCTAAACAGTGTAAAATCTCTTACTCTGCACGCTTTTGACTAAGCTGCACCATCCGCAAACCAGGCCCCAAGAATCCTATTGTTTCCCCTCTAATTTCCAGTCCTAGTATTCTGCCGCGCCTATATCGACGCATTTTACCGACCCTACACCTGCACACTTTCACATACTATCCCAACGAAGTGTCAACCTCCCCGACTCCCAGAAACATTAACTGCATCCCGACATTTATCCATCCTACTAGCTAGAAATCCACTCCAACCATCTCACTTTGTCAGGTCTCCTTCTTCTCCTCATATTTCCCTATCCCTAAAGTAAACAAAATATTTCGGAATTCGGAGAAGAAAACAACTCGGTTATCATATCTGTGATACTTTCCCAGTTACACAAAACGAGAGGCTCTTCTTTGAACTTTTTCGATGTCCACCATCAATTCTGTCTGGTAATGATCCCATGCCTCGCAGTAATGCTTCGGAAAAGGACGGATAAGCGTAATATAGGCAACCTCTTTAGTAGATTTGACGCATCTTCGAAGTGTGCTGCCAGTAAAACTCAGTCTTTGGTTCGTCTTCCTCCTACCACTTTCTACGTGATGGTTTCAGGTTAAGTTATTTGTGATTATAATTCACAAGTATTTAACTTAATCTACAATCTTTAAATTTTTATGATTTATCGTGTAGTTGAAATGTAGCGAAATGCTTTAAGTACTCATCTGAAGAATCTCACACTTTTTTGTAACTTACAGAAAATTATCTCTTTTCGCACTTTGCAGATATGTTTGCGAAAGCATTTTGCAGATTGTTTTGATCTTCTTATACCTTTGTATTGTATTGTATGTTAACCGGAGGCCTAGAAACGACGGAGAGGCTCCGTCCCCGCCGCAGCCGCAGTGGTCCACAACCCCACGACGACTACCGCAGTCCACTTCACCCCTCCGCCGCCCCACACCGAACCACTCTTCACTCCAGGGTTATTGTGCGGTTCGGTCCCCGGTGGAATGACCCCCCCCCCCCCCCCACAGGGAACGTCTTACACCAGACGAGTGAAACCTCTATGGTTCAAATGGATCTGAACACTATGGGTGTTAACATCTGAGGTCATCAGTCCCCTAGAACTTAGAACTACTTAAACCTAACTAACCTAAGGACATCAGACACATCCATACCCGAGGCAGGATTCGAACCTGCGACCGTAGTAGTCACGCAGTTCCGGACTGAAGCGCCTAGAACCGCGGCCGGCTGTAACCCCTATATTTGAATGGTAGAGTAATGGTGGTGTACGCGTACGTGGAGAACTTGTTTGCGCAGTAATCGCCGACATTGTGTAGCTGAGGCGGAATAAGGGGAACCAGCCCGCATTCGCCGAAGCAGATGGAAAACCGCCTAAAAACCATCCACAGACTAGCCGGCTCACTGGACCGCGACACAAGTCCTCCAGGTGGATTCGTGCAGGGAACCAGGCGCTGCTTCCCAATCCGGAAAGCCATGTGTTAGACCGCACGGCTAACCGGGCGGGCTTCTTACAACTTTCCTAGATAGTATAGACAGCATTATGTACAGGGTGTTTCAAAAATGACCGGTATATTTGAAACGGCAATAAAAACTAAACGAGCAGCGATAGAAATACACCGTTTGTTGCAATATGCTTGGGACAACAGTACATTTTCAGGCAGACAAACTTTCGAAATTACAGTAGTTACAATTTTCAACAACAGATGGCGCTGCGGTCTGGGAAACTCTATAGTACGATATTTTCCACATATCCACCATGCGTAGCAATAATATGGCGTAGTCTCTGAATGAAATTATCCGAAACCTTTGACAACGTGTCTGGCGGAATGGCTTCACATGCAGATGAGATGTACTGCTTCAGCTGTTCAATTGTTTCTGGATTCAGGCGGTACACCTGGTCTTTCAAGTGTCCCCACAGAAAGAAGTCAGGGGTTCATGTCTGGCGAATAGGGAGGCCAATCCACGCCGCCTCCTGTATGTTTCGGATAGCCCAAAGCAATCACACGATCATCGAAATATTCATTCAGGAAATTAAAGACGTCGGCCGTGCGATGTGGCCGGGCACCATCTTGCATAAACCACGAGGTGTTCGCACAAATTCACGAAGAATGTCCAGATAGCGTGATGCAGTAATCGTTTCGGATCTGAAAAATGGGCCAATGATTCCTTTGGAAGAAATGGCGGCCCAGACCAGTACTTTTTGAGGATGGAGGGACGATGGGACTGCAACATGGGGCTTTTCAGTTCCCCATATGCGCCAGTTCTGTTTATTGACGAAGCCGTCCAGGTAAAAATAAGCTTCGTCAGTAAACCAAATGCTGCCCGCATTCATATCGCCGTCATCAATCCTGTGCACTATATCGTTAGCGAATGCCTCTCGTGCAGCAATGGTAGCAGCGCTGAGGGGTTGCCGCGTTTGAATTTTGTATGGATAAAGGTGTAAACTCTGGCGCATGAGACGATACGTGGACGTTGGCGTCATTTGGACCGCAGCTGCAACACGGCGAACGGAAACCCGAGGCCGCTGTTGGATCACCTGCTGCACTAGCTGCGCGTTGCCCTCTGTGGTTGCCGTACGCGGTTGCCCTACCTTTCCAGCACGTTCATCCGTCACGTTCCCAGTCCTTTGAAATTTTTCAAATAGATCCTTTATTGTATCGCTTTTCGGTCCTTTGGTTACATTAAACCTCCATTGAAAACTTCGTCTTGTTGCAACAACACTGTGTTCTAGGCGGTGGAATTCCAACACCAGAAAAATCCTCTGTTCTAAGGAATAAACCATGTTGTCTACAGCACACTTGCACATTGTGAACAGCACACGCTTACAGCAGAAAGACGACGTACAGAATGGCGCACCCACAGACTGCGTTGTCTTCTATATCTTTCACATCACTTGCAGCGCCATCTGTTGTTGAAAATTGTAACTACTGTAATTTCGAAAGTTTGTCCGCCTGAAAATGTACTGTTGTCCCAAGCATATTGCAACAAACGGTGTATTTCTATCGCTGCTCGTTTAGTTTTTATTGCCGTTTCAAATATACCGGTCATTTTTGAAACACCCTGTATCTGCAAACAGCCGCACGGGGTAGCCGCGCGTAAGGCGTCTTGTCACGGTCCGGGCGGCTCCACCCCCGTCGGAAGTTCGAGTCTTCCCTCGGATATGGGTGTATGTTGTCCCTAGAGTAAGTTGGTTTAAGTTAGATTAAGTAGTGCGTAAGCTTAGGGACCGATGACTTTAGCAGTTTGGTCCCATAAGACCTTACCACAAATTTCCAATTTTTTATCTGCAAAACAATTTAAGAGGGCTGTTTAATTGTCTGCTAAATCTGTAACTTTTAACACTTTCTTGTTGCGTAATAATGTTTATACCATCAGAGTAGAGACTGCTTCGTCAGACACATTTCTCATACTATTACTTTACAAAGAATACTTATTTATTGTCAAACGGCTAATGTTAATTATCGTGCTGAAAGTTAAGTTTTTAAAACGGATCGCATCTCGTTAGTGGGTCGCATTCAAACCCGCCCTGTGTGTTATAGGCGACTCCTGAGATTACCATCATTATCATGAATACTACTGAAAATGACAATATTAGTCTTAACAAATGCAGCACTTCCTTGTTTTTTACGTGGTTTCTCTGTTACCAAATGCACATTAAGTATCCTCTTTCTGCACTGAGTTCTGTCCCGATGAGTACATTGATCAGAACGGACGTCATAGTCTTGTTTCTTTCGTAGGTTCTTCTCCAATCCTTCTTTTAAAAGAGATATATCTCAGATGTTAATGGACAAAGTCATTAACGGTTGAGCTGAGTAGTGCTTTTTTAAATCAATGCCTTTGAATCACGGGCCTATTGGAAACGTAAAGTAGTCCTTCCCAATTCAGATAACACAATTCTGGTTTGTGACGTAATCCTGATGGCCATTCAGTCGTTTCTCACTTTCCATTCCCTCATTTTCTACTCCTTGATAGTGCTTAACTTTTGGACAATAATAATTTGCATTCGTATAGATAGTACGATGACAGCGGGCATGTGCTAGTCCTCGCCGTATTTGACCGATAATACACTCTGAGACAAAAAATAAATAAAAATTCACCACGTAGAAATTATCCCATTGGACGAAAATTGGTAGATACGCTATGCATGTACAGACAAAAAAATGATTACAGTCTTTTAAAAAATTGATCAATTATTCAAGAGAAAGAGCTTTATTAACTGAGCAACTTAATAGCCCGTCGGTCCAACTCTGGCCTTTAAGGAAGCAGTTATTCGATTTAACACTGATTGATAGAGTTCTTGAATTTCCTTGTGAGGAATATTGTGGCAAATTCTGCCCAACTGGCGCGTTAGGTCCCCAAACTACCCTCGTTGGAGGGAGCCGCCCATAATGCACCAAACGTTCTCAATTGGGGAGAGATTCAGCAATCGTTCCGGCCAAGGTAGGGTTTGGCAAGCACGGAGACAAGCAGCTGTTAGCGGGCGGACATTATCTTACTGTAATGAAACCCAGAATGGCTTGCGATATAGAGCAAGAAAACGGGGCTTAGAACATGGTCGACGTACGGCAGTGCTGTAAGGGTTCTGTGGAAGGCAACCAAATTGGTCCTGCTATGAAATAAAATGGCACCCCCAGACGATCACTGCTGGTTGTCAGACCGTCTGGCGGGATGACAAGCCAGAGTGGTATCCCCACCGCTGTCCGGGACGTCTCCAGACACATCTTCACTGGTCATCGAGGCCCAGTTTGTAGCAGCACTCATCATCACTGAGGACAATTCTATTTTAGTGAATGAGATTCCAGGCGGAATGTGCCCGACGCCACGACAAACGGGCTTGGTGGAGTACAGAGGTCAATGGCAGTCAGCGCAACGGGGGCCGTGAGTTCAGATCCCTTTCTGTGAGCCGCCTGTTAATGGTTCATGTGGCCACTGAAGCAGCAGTTGCACGTCAAATCGATGATAATGATGAATTCGGTGCTTTGAGCCTCTCGATCCTCGCGTTCTGTCATCTCACGAGGTCGACCGCGAACTTCTTGACGCTGTGTTAGCCCATGATTCACACATTCCTGCTAACATCGTTGAATAGTGGCATCGGAGCTGTTCAAATGTCGAGCAATGCACGAATTACTCCAATCGGCTTCTCTGAGCCTAACTAAGCTTTCTCTCAGATTATGACATTTGCGTACATTATTCACACGCCTGTCAGCGATGCATAGTTATTATCCAACTGAGTACACGGAATGAAATTAGCTAAAATTTTATGCTCTAGTATCGACATATCCATTGTTCGCTATCCTTGCATGCTGCGCGGTGCAATTTCGCTGCAGCGTCACACATTCATCCGACGGCCACCAAAGTCTACAAGTTGGCATTTTCCGTCCATACCTCTACGAATAGCAATGTCTGATCAATTTGCATAATTCCTTCGTGGTGCGCCTTTTTGGTTGTGCGGTTTTTTTCATCTTTGAGCGTATTTGCTGAAAACAAATGGATACTTTGAACTGGAAAAAGGGGTGAATGCAGCATACAAAAACATGAAAAGATGAGAATATACGCCAACGACTTGCACGCACGAAGGAAAAAACGTTTTACTCTCAACTACGAAGGTGATGTTAAAACAGAAAGCACTCCCCATGGTATGAAGATCCAGCCAGCCTAGTCAGCAAGGTAACGAGCGTACATTTCAAGGTTACAGTACAGCAGAAGACCGCGAGGCCACAGGCCAAACAAGCTTTAGACCGCCCACGGTGAACGAAACGACTCTGGTGCGTCTGGTGAAGTAAGTGCTATTCCCGTTAACGGACGGGCCATGCTGCTCGTCTGCTCGCTTACTGCCTTGACTATAGCAGCGACGTCGGTCTCTCCCCAGTCTTTGTGCCGCCGAAGACGCAAAACTCCGGTTACTAAGAGGCTACAACGACATGAGTCTCCGGAAAGTGTTTTGGTTGTAAACGGTTTTGCTTCTGTATTCCTGTATTCGTATTATTACAAATGAAACGTAGCACTTGAAAAAACATTCTTATTCGCACTTAGAACCAATCAGTTCCCTGGTATGGTGTCTAGCACGTGCTTAACAATTTTCTTTTTCTAATCTTGCTCGTTATTCTTTGCAGGGATGAAGTGAGCAGCATAATTCTCTGGTATAGAATATCTTCTCAGTTTGCTGGATATAAATAAGTTACGTACCAAAGAAGATCCATTGTTTTTCGATTCTCCTGACAACTTTAGGATGTCCCATTTATCTTGACCACCTTAAATAAGTGTTTTTCCAGAAAAACAAATTACAAAATGTTTCAAGAAAATGTTCTTTAGCCGTTAGGGGGACATCAATCAGCATGACTGCCTTCGTTGTAGCTTTGTTTTTTTACAAAGATATGAACAGCGGTATGACATTTTTAAATGGTACCCTGTACTTTTTGTTCGTTAATTCTTTTCCTCTCCTAAAGACCTATTCAAAAATGTATCATAGTGTACCATTCACAAGAAACACAACGTTATGAATTACATAACACAACATTGATTTTGAGCCCGGGATCACAAACTCGTCCACTTACTGGAGTTCTCAGAAAGCAAATGAAAACCAAGTAAAAACATAACACAAAATTGACTTTGTCTCTCCTGTACCATTGCCCAGGAGTAGAACATTCAAAGGTGCTCAAAGTGATGACTCTGGACGCCGATACACCGGTGCACTCGTTGAATGAAAGAAATATTTACTGCTTCCACTGGTGCCTGCTGAAGAGAATTGCAAGCAAGCACGATACCATTCCTACATGTCCTCTGGAGTTGTTGGAACATCGCGATTGACAACGTCTTTAATGCATCCCCAAAGAAAAAAGTCCAGAGGATTTAAATCAGGAGACCTAGAGCGCCAAGTAACAGTTCGTCCTCGACCAATCCATATGGTAGTATACCTTCGGTTCAGAACACGACGTGCACGCAAGGCATTATGTGCTGGGCATCCATCGTGTTGATACCACATAAGCATTCTGGTTCTTAGCGGCCTTTCATCCATAAGAGCAGGAAGAATCCATCTGAGGAAGTTGGCATACGCTGTGTCGCTAAGGCTACCATTCATGAAATAAGGGCCAATTATTGTAGTACCAAGCATCTCACACCAGACGTTAACTCTCCACTGACGCTGACGTTCCACCTGTTTAAGCCAACGTGCGTTGTCGCTGAACCAATAATGCATGTTACTTGTATTTAACTGTCCTTTGTTTGAGAAGAAACATTCATCGGTAAATAGAACATTGGAGAAGAAGTTCGGGTCGGCGCGGATTTTCTGCTGTGCCCACTGACAGAACTGTACACGGTTCTGGAAATCATTCCCATGAGGTTCTTGATGTAGGTGTGTGGATGGATGGAAACGGTTACATGTAAGAATACGATGTACACTGGTTTTAGGAATGGCAATTTCATGTTCAATCTGTCGTGTGCTCACATGTGGTTTCATAGCAACGGAAGCTAAAATAGTAACTTTGGCAGCTTCGTCTGTGCGAGTGCTGTTACCATTGCGTTGTCGTGGGTTGAAACTTCCCGTTTCCTGAAGCGTCGCAACAAGACCAGAAAAAGTCCGTCGGGAAGGTGGGTTCTTGTCAGGATATCGCTCTCTGTACAGTTCCGCTGCCTGCGTAGCATCTCGCCTACCTTCAACAACAACAACAAGAATAAAGGAAATGTTATATCGATGCAGCATGTAGGAAGGACAGCCTTTACTGTATGCCTACTCTACGTAACAGTATTTAAAAGGACCAAACTACTGCACTAAATGTACCCATACATAAGAAAGCAGTATTGCAATTACTGTTCTGCTAACTTACAATTCCCCATAGATGAGTAGCATTTCTACCTTCTCTTCGTTGGTGTACATTCTACTCACATAACTCTTCAACTGACGATGGTTGACAGAATGACGGGTGTGCATTCTACTTATGTTTAGATTTGTCGCCGGCCGCGGTGGTCTCGCGGTTAAGGCGCTCAGTCCGGAACCGCGCGACTGCTACAGTCGCAGGTTCGAATCCTGCCTCGGGCATGGATGTGTGTGATGTCCTTAGGTTAGTTAGGTTTAAGTAGTTCTAAGTTCTAGGGGACTGATGACCACAGAAGTTAAGTCCCATAGTGCTCAGAGCCATTTGAGCCATTTTTTTTTTTTTTTTAGATTTGTCCTCTGTAAACGTCAGCACGTGGATGTGTTCCATTACCCCGAGTACCTGCACTAAGCGCTGGGAGCGTCAACGTCAGTATTGTGTTATGTAATGATCATATAAAGTTGATCGTCGGTAAAGCAGATGCCAGACTGAGATTCATTGGAGGAATCCTAAGGAAATGCAATCCGAAAACAAAGGAAGTAGGTTACAGTACGCTTGTTCGCCCACTGCCTGAATACTGCTCAGCAGTGTGGGATCCGTACCAGGTAGGGTTGATAGAAGAGGTAGAGAAGATCCAACGGAGAGCAGCGCGCTTCGTTACAGGATCATTTAGTAATCGCGAAAGCGTTACGGAGATGATAGATAAACTCCAGTGGAAGACTCTGCAGGAGAGACGCTCAGTAGCTCGGTACGGGCTTTTGTTAAAGTTTCGAGAACACACCTTCACCGAAGAGTCAATTGCTCCCTCCTATGTATATCTCGCGAAGAGACCATGGGGATAAAATCAGAGAGATTAGAGCCCACACAGAAGCATATCGACAATCCTTCTTTCCACGTACAATGCGAGACTGGAATAGAAAGGAGAACCGATAGAGGTACTCAGGGTACCATCCGCCACACACTGTCAGGTGGCTTGCGGAGTATGGATGTAAATGTAGATGTCGATGTAATAATGTTTTGTTTCAGTGAATGGTACACTGTGATACATTTTTAATAGGTCTTTAGAAGAGGAAATGAATTACCGAATAAAAAATACAGGGTGCCACTTAAAAAAGTCATACCGCTGTTTATATCTTCGTAAAAAAACAAAGCTACAACGAAGACAATCATGCTCATTGATGTCACCTGACGTCTAAAGAACATTTGCTTGAAACATTTTATAATTTGCATCTGGACAAACAGTTATTCGTGGTTGTCAAGATAAATGGGACATCCTGTATATATGATGTATCATAATTAATAGTGAAGTAGTGAAGACAACCATGGGCGAACGTATACGATGAAACAAGCAAAAACTTTGCAGTCAGTGTCGGATCATAACCACGGATTAGGTATTATGTGGCAAACGTCTCATTTGGAGGCTCGTGTTTAGTGCCAAGAAAGGAAGTGCATGCATCATTAAACGTCATGTGCTGAATGTATACTGCAATGTTCACTGTTCCGTCAAGAAACACCAGAAGTGAACCACCACTGTAGTGCATGCCTGTTCACACAATTATACCTGATGTTCAGCTAGTGCCTCGCTGCTCGGAGTACTCTAGTAGTTGCCGCTGTCTGAATAGACGCCGCATTCGCAAATAGCAAAAAACACATCACCAGGACATAAACTGCATTGACCACTAAAGAAACTTCTGCCCCTTTCAAGCTTACAGCTGGACCTTTCCTGAAATCCATGGAAATCATCTGTGATGGAACGGAAAGGGACAGACACGCTTTCACGGAGCGTAATTTTCAACAAGTTATTCCAAATGCTCATAAGTGATGTAATGTGTACTGAGATTGCTGTGCGATCAGGAATGACTGCTTGTCTGACGTGACAGTCAAGACGTGAATTTGAATGTCATCTGGAACCACGACATTCATGAGCATCTGCATTTCACTTGCTTCTACCAGTACCAACAATCATACAGAGCGGCACAAGCCAAGCATCGAACGTGTTTCTTTGCAAGGACCGTCCAGTCTCTCATGGTTCCAGAACGCCATTTTGAACCGTTGCCTATTCTGCCTTCTACTGATCTCCAATGCAAATTTGGCGATCCTACGCCACTTCGTTTTACATGTTCATTTGCCATTTCCTACTAGTGGGCGATTAATTTTGTCAGAGTAGCTTCGGAAAGTTGTAATCTAAAGCAGCGCTACCACATGATTTTGATGACTGTGTGCCGGATTGAGACTCGAACCCAGAGTCTTACGTTTCCGGAGGAAATGCTCTTACCGCCTGGGCAGCTATCTGCGCGCGTGAATGGGATTCACACTAGTATTCGTTCCCTGCCAGCCAATCTGGCTAGCGCCCGCTTGCAGCAATTATTCTGGTCGTAGAGTAATCCGTACCCAATGACTGGAAAGTCACCCAAGTAACACCAATACCCAAGAAAGGTAACAGGAGCAATCTGTTTAATTATAGAGCCATATCATCAACGTCGATTTGCATCAGGAATTTTGGAACACATAATATATTCGAACATTACCATTCACCTTGAAGGAAGCGATTTATTGACAAATAGCCAACACGGGTTCAGAAAATTTCGTTCTTGTAAAACACAACTAGCTCTTTATTCTCACGAAGTAATTCTTGCGATCGACAAGGGACGTCAAATTGATTCCATATTTTTAGATTTGCGCAAAGCTCTTCGGCACAGGCGACTTCTAATTAAATTGCGTACCTATTGAGTGTTGTGTCAGTTGTGCGACTGGATTCGTGCTTTCCTGCCAGTAAGGTCACAGTTCGTAAAAACTGACGGAATGTCATCAAGTAATTGTGGTGACAGTCATTAAAACAGAGGTGTTTTTCGCTGCTGCAGGACCTTCTCATGAAATTTCATTCACCATCTTTCTCCTCTTCAGCGAGAGAAAATATTTTGTTCGTGCCCACCTACATATGAAGAAATGATCATCATAATAAAATACGGGAAATCATAGCTCTAACGGAAAAAATGAAGTGTTCGTTTTACCCGTGCGCTGTTCAGGAGTCGAACAATAGAGAAGTAGCTTGAAGGTCGTTCGATGAACCCTCTGCCCGGCACTCAACTGTGAGTTGCAGAGTAATCATGTACATGTAGACTATATATGGGTTTCATCAGAGGGCTACTTTTCGCATGTGCTCCGCAACTATCCCACCCGTCTGATAGATGGATTCCCTAACAACAACTCGGCGGGCATCTCTAAGAGGCATTCAGTCCTTGACATCCAGAAAATCCGAATAGCGCCGATTTGCAGCGAGTGCCCGGCTCGTTCTGGCTTGCACCGGGCCCTACATTTCATTCGGCTTTCAGTATATGGGTCGTTTCACGGAGTAACGTAGTGACATTTAGATAGCGAAACATTTTTTCCACTGAGTCGGTAAGCACATTTTCCATGAAAGGAAAGGTTCTGGATTCGAGTCCCAGTTCGGCATGCCAGAAAGTTTCACAAAGCGTTCACTCCACTACAGAGTGATTGTAATTTGGAAGGTACAGAATCTGGTGATATTAATGGTATCCGACTCTCAATTATTGTCCAAGAAGTGGAAAGGAATAAGATCGTCGGAGCTGGAGGAAGCCGCCGCCTCGTGCCCGACTGAGTCAGACATCCTGGTTGGCTCGCCGCCATCGGGTCCGCTGCAACTGCCCCGCAGCTGTACCGCCCGTATGATGTCACCTGGAATCCCTGCCCACCTGTTGCATAACTCGACAGGCGTCCCCAGTCACGCCTGTCGAGAGGATTCACTCCGAGAAGCCGTCTCTGGCAGCCAAACACTCCCACTACCGCCCACGTGCAGTGAACACGGGTATAGATACAGGTTCCACCAGAGGAGGCCTACATGCATTTCATTTACACCACTGTCTATTAAAACTGCTACACCAAGAGGAAATGCAGATGATAAACGGGTATTCATTGGACAAATATGTTATACCAGAACTCACATGTGATTACATTTTCAAGCAATTTGGGTGCATAGATCCTGAGAAATAAGTACCGAGAACAACCACCTCAGGCCGTAATAACGGCCTTGATACTCCTGGGCATTGAGTCAAACAGAGCTTGGATGGCGTGTACAGGTACTGCTTCCCACGCAGTTTCAACACGATACCACAGTTCATCACCAGTAGTGACTGGCGCATTGTGACGAGCCAGTTGCTCGGCCACCATTGACCAGACGTTTTCAATTGCTGAGAGATATGGAGAATGTGCTGGCCAGGCCAACAATCGAACATTTTCTGTATCCAGGAAGGCCCGTACAGGACCTGCAACATGCGGTCGTGCATTATCCTGCTGAAATGTAGGGTTTCGCAGGGATCGAATGAAGGATAGAGCCACGGGTCATAGCACATCTGAAACGTAACGTCCACTGTTCAAAGTTCTGTCAATGCGACCAAGAGGTGACCGAGACGTGTAACCAGTGGCACCCCGTACCATCACGCCGAGTGATACGCCAGTATGGCGATGACGAATACACGCTTCCAATGTGCGTTCACCGCGATGTCGCCAAACACGGATGCGACCATCGTGATGCTGTTAACAGAACCTGGATTCATCCGGAAAAATGACGTTTTGCCATTCGTGCACCCAGGTTCGTCGTTGAGTACACCATCACAGGCGCTCCTGTCTGTGCTGCAGCGTCTAGGGTATCCGTACCCGTGGCCTCCGAGCTGATAGTTCATGCTGCTGCAAACGTCCTTGAACTGTTCATGCAGATGGTTGTTGTCTTGTAAACGTCCCCATCTGTTGACTCAGGGATCGAGACGTGGCTGCACGATCCGTTACAGCCATGCGGATAAGATGCCTGTCATCTCGACTGCTAGTGATACGAGGCCGTTGGAATCCAGCACGGCGTTCCGTATTACCCTCCTGAACCCACCGATTCCATATTCTACTAACAGTCATTGGATGTCGACCAACGCGAGCAGCAATGTCGAGATACGATAAACCGCAATCGCGATAGGCTACAATCAGACATTTATCAAAGTCGGAAACGTGATGGTACGCGTTTCTCCTCCTTACACGAGGCATCACAACAACGTTTCACCAGGCAACGCCGGTCAACTGCTGTTTGTGTATGGGAAATCGGTTGGAAACTTTCCTCATGTCAGCACATTGTAGGTGCCGCCACCGGCGCCAACCTTGTATGAATGCTCTGAAAAGCTAATCATTTGCATATCGCAGCATCTTCTTCCTGCCGGTTAAATTTCGCGTATGTAGCACGTCATCTTCGTGGTGTAGCTATTTTAATGGCCAGTAGTGTAGGTTTAACAAGTTGGGTCTGGTGGTCGGCTTTCTGAGGGACTGCAAGTGGCCCATTTGATTGTCACCTATGATTTTCTAGGGACGATATGCTGAGAAGACAGAAGTCCTGGCATGCACGAATGTATAAAAGAGCAGTGCAGTGGCGCAGCTGTTAATTGTACTCAGGTGAGTCATGTGAGAAGGCTTTCGACGTGTCTATGGCCGCACCAACGTAATCGAGAAGTCAGTTTTTACACAAATTCCTGCTTCGTCAACACTTCCGCAATTATGGACGGCTATAGATGCTACACGACTCAGTGTTTCTGCACGAGACTTCAAACGACTTATTGAGTCCATACCATGTCGAGTTTCTGCACAACGCAGGTAAAAAGGAGGTCTGATTCGATATTAGGAGGTATCCCATGATTCCAGTGAGTCCAAAAAGTATTCGCGTAGCTGCATATCTTTTAGATAACAAAGTCTGTGTATCATGAAAATGGTTCAAATGGCTCTGAGCACTATGGGACTTAACATATGAGGTCATCAGCCCCGTAGGCTTAGAACTACTTAAACCCAACTAACCTAAGGACATCACACACATCCATGCCCGAGGCAGTATTCGAACATGCGACCGTCGCAGCAACGCGATTCTGGACTGAAGCGCCTAGAACTGCTCGGCCACAGCGCCCGGCTAACATGAAAAAAAAAAGTATACAAAATTTAAAGAGCCAGTTATGTAAGAAGCAGCTCCGTAAGTCATGGCCGCGCGGGATTAGCCGAGCGGTCTTCGGCGCTGCAGTCATAGACTGTGCAGCTGGTCCCGGCGGAGGTTCGAGTCCTCCCTCGGGCGTGGGTGTATGTGTTTGTCATTAGGATAATTTAGGTTAAGTAGTGTGTAGGCTTAGGGACTGATGACCTTAGCAGTTAAGTCCCATAAGATTTCACACACATTTGAACATTTTGAACATTTTTGGTAAGTCATGTTTGTTGAAAAGCAAGGAAAGAAATACATCCAAATCGACAGCAAGGTGGTTCTAGGCGCTTCAGTCTGGAACCGCGTGACCGCTACGGTCGCAGGTTCGAATCCTGCCTCGGGCATGGATGTGTGTGATGTCCTTAGGTTAGTTAGGTTTAAATAGTTCTAAATTCTAGGGGACTGATGACCTCAGATGTTAAGTCCCGCAGTGCTCAGAGCCATTTGAACTATTTGAGCCATTTGACAGCAAGGTTAACAAAATAGAAAATGTAATACAAGAGCTAGTTCATAAAGTATTCGTCCACCATCTGAACATGCCGAAATTCTTCATGCAGTGATTAAGCTCTAACGCTGACCCACGGCACACGCTAGAGTCAACCGTGCGCGGCCCCACTCTATCGCCTGTTAATGGTTCTGAACGGCGCCGATACAGTGCAATTAGCGCCATGGGTTGTAATGGTAGTGAGACGACGCTGATCAAAAGGAAACTTATTGTACGCTTACATATTGAGTGCAAATCTTCTTAAGAGAGTGCTAAAGTAGTCGGTAGACCTAGATCGACGGTTCAGTCGACAATAGATCAATTTTGTGCAACAAAATCATTAAGAAACCAACCACGTACCGGACGCCCTCACACTTTGAGTGATGCAGACGTGAGATTTATCATGAGGGAAATGAAGAAGGAACCTAAAATCAGCGCTCCTAAGTTGGCTGGGGAGTTAGAGTCTAGAGGAAAGAAGGTGTGTGCCAACAGCATCAGAAATACCTTCAAAACGTATGGGTACCACGGCCTGGCAGCGCGCAAGAAATATTGTGTCAGTGAACAGAATCGAAAGAAACGTCTTCATTTTGCGATGGAACATACATTCAAAAAGGAAGACTTCTGGAATAGAGTAATATTTTCTGATGAGAGTAAATATAACGTATTCAGGTCGGATGGCAGGCGAATGGTGTGGCGTAAGAAGAATGCGGAGATGTTGCCACGCAATCTTGTGGCAAAGGTTAAACACAGTGGTGGCTCCCTGATGGTGTGGGGCTGTCTTATGAGTGCTGGAGGTGTTGGAAAATTACATTTCATAGAAGGTACAATGGATCACCATACGTATATCAACATTTTAAAGGACAATCTGAACCCTAGCACCGAAAAATCAGGTCTGCAAGGAAATTACATTTTTCAACTAGATAACGACACAAAGTATATGGCTCTAAATACAAGGCTGTGGCTCCTGTACAATACCCCAAAACAACTTAACACCCCTCCTCAGAACCCAGACATTAATCCTATCGAACACCTTTGGGAAATACTGGAAGATAGCATCAGAAGACACATTTCTAACAAGAGAGACCTAAAAGAAGCACTTCAAGACGAATGGGACAAAATTCCAGCCTCTCTGACGGCAACCTTGGTCAAGTCGATGCCCAGACGACTACAAGCAGTAATAGCCGCAAAGGGAAACCCCACTAAATATTAATTTTTGTAACTGAAATCATATTTTCAGATTGTAAATTTAAAAAAAAAATATATGAGTGGACGAATACTTTTTGAAGTCGCCCTTAAATAAATTCTCCATTTTGTCAAATTTGCTATCGCCATGGATGAATTTACTTCCTTGTCCATCAATAAAAATGAGTTATCAAGGTTCGTTGCATATGGCTGGATGTTCACATTTTATGTTCCCTTCCTTTCACGATACGTATACTTCGTTTTTATAAAAAATTACAACTAGACGAATATTTTTTGGACTCACTGTATGTCACCTAAGTGCAACATCGTCTAACATCTTCAGGTTATCTTTCCTAATGACAGCCACACCAATTTCCTATCGCGGTTTGTGTTTGTGCACTTCTCTAGAGCATTTCAACGTGGTGTACGCTAGAAGTGTTTTCAGGTTCGTGTCAACTACTAGAAATTCTACGACTAAAACCTTGTTCAGCGCCTCTAGGTCAAACAACATGTGTTCGCCAATGTTCGTGCCTGGAATAGAAACCCATTACGACATGTGCAGTCGTGTTTCATTATGGAGGGAGAGAAATCACTTAAGCATTGCAAGGATTCTTTGTACTAACAGACATTTCAGCTTTCACCGGTACAGCCACTTAACAAGAGTTACTTATCAACAGACTGGGTCACGGATTGGTGGAATGTTCAACAGAAACTGCTGTCACAAGACAAACCCACTTGCTTGGATGCAAAAGAAGAAAGTGAGAAGATTATGATTTACCAAGAACAGATTCATTTGTTGCGAAGAGAATGCAGTATGATTATGCACCAAAAAGGAACTGGCTTTAATTACCAACACGAGCCCTACCACCATAGATTAGAACATCATTTTCCAGCCGGATTAGCACATGTCCCTAAGAACTAAAAACCGGGCGTGTGTCTGGCACGTGGACATTTCACGCGCTACTCGATAAAAACAGCCAGTCTGCGCTTATTGGACTTTCACTCTTATCTCCAACGTCATAGTGGATAATGTGACAAAGGTAGGGTAGAAAATACGTCGAACGGTTCCAGATGTTTTTAATCATCTCGCTTGGTTTGTATTGACAGGAAATGCAAGTTGGACTTCAATGAGGACTTGGATTGTTAATGGTCTTGACAAATCCAGAAATCCCGAAGAAGGGAAATTTTTCCTTTTCTCCATTTTAAGCACGAAGAAATTTAGTCACAAGAATAAAGATTTAAGATAGGAAACGAAGAGGAGAAAAAGAAAATAATTTGAAGAACATAGAACAAAGTGCTCTAGTGATAAAGTGCGTGCCTGAAAATCTTTTCTTCAGTGCTTCAACAATGGACCCTAAATTCGTATAGTTCTGTCCCTCACTGCAGCCTTGTCGATGGTCTACTTAAAAAGTGCAGTTTGAACTTCGTTCTGCATCTTTATATAAATTCCGAATGAGAGAAATAGTAACATTTAGAGTTCTTGAGATTATTTAATCGCACAGAATTCACATTGCTGTTGATTCATAATGTTTCAGACGACATATTTCGTCGGGCTTCAAGAGGGACATTTTCTTACTTTCTTGCAACAGTCTAGAAGTAGCCCTGGAATGAACGCCCTGCTGTGCTGTAATTACATGAAACCACAGAACCACTGAGGAGTTTTCCAGTCGTTGTCGGCTTCCGAGGACTGGTGCAATTAAGCACGAAAACGGGGAAAGCCCACTGATGAATCTATGAAAAGTAAACACACCTTTGCTGGCCTTCTTAAAGAAAGATTGAAATACGCGAAAATATTTCATGGCACATATTTTAGTAGTTGCGCAATAGATGACTACTTCAGGGTTTATTTCATATACATGGTCCAAACAAAGAAGGACTCTCTGACTTTAAAGGTAAATATCAAGAAAACAAATATCGACAGAAAAAAACAAGCCGTACGTTCATTGCGAAAGTTACAAAAATTTTATGCAGATGTTTCAAAATTGTAGTTACAAAAGCTGGAAGCAGATGACGCTGCATGCTGTATTCGTCGGAAAGAGACACTGCCTACCAGAACCATCCCACGGCGGGCTCGACGAGCTTAAATCGTCGACCAAGATGGCAACCCATTTCCGTTGAGACACTACAAGATGTGATGGCTAGTTTCGTTGTTTGTTTGCACCATCTCTCTGCTGCGAGTTGAGGACATTTTGAAAAGACATGAGTGCTTGCAGAAGACACGTTTATGTTTTTACTTCTTCATGGTTACATCACTTGTTGTTATATTTTTTAATTTCGCTTTCAAATCGAAAATCTGTAACTCTTCTCTTTTTTATATCTTGCTCATTTTGCCAATCTGTGTGCAGCCTTTGACTGCTGTGTGAAATTTCATCTCAGCTCACGTAATTCTGCTATTTACTTTCTTCGAGAGTAGCCTCGTCTCATTTCCATAAACTACGACTGGAACCTCCATTGCTTTACAAAGCTTCAGTTAAGTTTCCTTTCTGTTTTTATATTTCAGAGTTCTATGAATTGTTACATATACAGGCTGTCTCTAAAAAACCTTGGACAAGCTTTAGAGGTAAGAAAAAAAGTCTAGTAACGAAGGACTCTAATAGACATGCCTTAAGAGATATAAGCACTTATTCATGAAACGCGTCTCTTCCACTGCAAGCTCTTCGCTTTTCATATTTTGCGAGGAGATAGTATGGACCAAACCAAGAAAAAAAGTCTAATGAATATGGGCTCTAGAATGCATATCTTAAAAAAGATATGAGCACTTGTGCAGTATAGGAGACGCATTTCAGACTAGCGAAGATGAACAAGTTCTTATACTTCTTAAGGTATGCATTTTAGAGCCCATGTTTACTGGACATTTTTTACTTATTTCTGTACAAGGAACCTGTCCCTAAAGTTTATCGGTGTTTTTGCGACACCCTGTATGTGTTCAAATTTTCAATGCTTTGTTTCTACGTCGCGATCTGTTGTTGATGATGTTTCATATCAAAGATAGTTAAAAGTGGATACGTGCTCCAATATTTTGCCATTTATCTCAATTTTGAATCCGATGCATTTTTCCCCAGAAATGCCATTACTTTATGTCTTGCCATCAGTCGATATTCTGTTGCTGTATTTCTTAAGATGTATAGCCCATTTGCAAATTACCTTCTGTCTGTTGCACAATAACAACATCGTCTGCGTGTAAAACATTACTTAACTTACACAGCGGCGAGAGCGTCATACCATACTTGAAAATTAGTTTCCATCTTACTATGACCTCGTTCAGATGGATATTAAAAAGTGTTGAGAAGACACGATAATCTTGCGTAATGCCCTTATTTGATTTTACTCCTGCTGTCTGTCATTTGCCTGTGTCAACAAACACAGTAGTGTTTTTATATAGACGTCTGATCGCTTTTATTAGATTATGTAGTAAATCTTTTCTGATCAACATTTCCCATGGCACGTCTGTATTCCGGCTGCCAAATGCCTATTGAAAATCGATTAAGGCGATGTGAGTTTCCAAATTGATTTCCCTTGTTTTCTCAATCATTTGTTTCACTACGAAAATGATATCTACGGTGGAGCAGCCCTGTCTGAACCCCATCAGTTCTTCGCTGAGGACAGTTTCAGTTATGCCCCTGGGCCTACTGATGATTATTATTCTCGAATACATTTTATAGGTACTGTGTAGCAGTCTGAAGCTCCGACAATTTTCATATTCAGTTCTGTCACCTTTCTGGCAAACAGGAATGATCTTCGCTTTTAGCCAAGGCTCAGGTATTCTTCCTTCTCTCTGACACACATCCAGCACGTGCATGAGTCTAACATGTAAGAAAAAATGGGAAATTTGTGGTAAGGTCTTATGGGACCAAACTGCTGAGGTCATCGGTCCCTAAGCTTACACACTACTTAATCTAACGTAAACTAACTTACACTAAGGACGATACACGCACATCCATGCCCAAGGGAGGATTCGAACCTCCGACGGGGGAAGCCTTGACAAGAGCACACATTCTCGATTACGCAACAATATATAAATATGCGCTGGGGCATAAAAACGTAAATAACGTAAATTTAAAGCCGTAATAAATTTAAGTTGCCATAGACAACTATGCATGTGAAATGATACAAATGACAATACTTTTCTATTCCACGCCTGTACATAGAGTACGTCATCATTTTTCTAAATATTCACTACCTTCTACTGCACTTAAGCGAATGTTTTAAATTACTTCTTAATCAATCAGCGTTTAATTTAAACATTCATTGTCTGCCTACAGAATAAAATGAAGCCAACTATTTAGAGCTGACCAGTATTACGGACTAGCTCTGCGTATTATTCCAATCTGCTTCTTTTCCCTGTCGTTTACGTGTACAGTAAGGAGCCAGCTTTTTCGGAATTTGGCAGATTTTATTTCATTGTTTAACTTTTTGACACGGATATTCTTCCTGACACCACAGTCTTCACGGTAATCTGAGGGAGTTCCGCGCGCCATCTCTCTGTGAACGGTATAAATTTTGTCCTTTGCATTGCCGTATTTTAACTGTTTGTCTCTCCTATTTTCTGATGAGAAATTTGGGGACCAACTCAGCAATTACTTAAACGAGAGTGGAAAAGATCCTAAAACGGCATCTGCCCGGATCTCGCTCAAGTTCCTATGTCTAAAGGTACCACAGCCTCTGTTACGCTGTACACTGAGGTGTCAAAGGTTATGCGATATCTCCTAATATCTTGTCGGACGTCCTTTCCCCCGATGTAGTGCAGCAACTTGACAACAAGTAGTTGCAAATCTTCTGCAGAAGTATTGAGCCATGTTGACTCTACAGCAGTCAATAATTGCAAAAAATATTACCGGTGTAGGATGTTGTGCACTGATTCACTTCTCGTTCATGTCCCAAATAGTTCGATGGGATTCTTGTCGGGCGACCCGGGTAGCTAAATCATTCGCTCGAATTGTCCGGAAGGTGCTTCAAACCAGTCGCAAACACTTGTGACCTGGTCACATGACATAGTTGTTTCGGAACACGAAGGCCATGAGTGACTGCAAATGGCGTCCAAATAGCAGAAGAGAACTATTTCTATTCAATGATCAGTTTAGTTGGATCAGAGGTCCGGTCAATTCCGTGTAAACACAGCCCACACCTTTATGGAGCCACTAGCAGCTTGACTAGCTCATTGTTGACAACTTGGATCCTTGGCTTCATGGGGTCTGCGACACACTCGAACCCTGCCAAATACCTCTTGCTAACTGAAATCTACATCTACATCTACATTTATACTCCGCAAGCCACCCTACGGTGTGTGGCGGAGGGCACTTTACGTGCCACTGTCATTACCTCCCTTTCCTGTTCCAGTCGCGTATGGTTCGCGGGAAGAACGACTGTCTGAAAGCCTCCGTACGCGCTCTAATCTCTCTAATTTTACATTCGTGATCTCCTCGGGAGGTATAAGTAGGGGGAAGCAATATATTCGATACCTCATCCAGAAAAGCACCCTCTCGAAACCTGGCGAGCAATCTACACCGCGCTGCAGAGCGCCTCTCTTGCAGAGTCTGCCACTTGAGTTTATTAAACATCTCCGTAACGCTATCACGGTTACCAAATAACCCTGTGACGAAACGCGCCGCTCTTCTTTGGATCTTCTCTATCTCCTCCGTCAAACCGATCTGGTACGGATCCCACACTGATGAGCAATACTCAAGTATAGGTCGAACGAGAGTTTTGTAAGCCACCTCCTTTGTTGATGGACTACATTTTCTAAGCACTCTCCCAATGAATCTCAACCTGGTACCCGCCTTACCAACAATTAATTTTATATGATCATTCCACTTCAAATCGTTCCGCACGCATACTCCCAGATATTTTACAGAAGTAACTGCTACCAGTGTTTGCTCCGCTATCATATAATCATACAATAAAGGATCCTTCTTTCTATGTATTCGCAATACATTACATTTGTCTATGTTAAGGGACAGTTGCCACTCCCTGCACCAAGTGCCTATCCGCTGCAGATCTTCCTGCATTTCGCTACAGTTTTCTAATGCTGCAACTTCTCTGTATACTACAGCATCATCCGCGAAAAGCCGCATGGAACTTCCGACCATATCTACTAGGTCATTTATATATATTGTGAAAAGCAATGGTCCCATAACACTCCCCTGTGGCACGCCAGAGGTTACTTTAACGTCTGTAGACGTCTCTCCATTGATAACAACATGCTGTGCTCTGTTTGCTAAAAACTCTTCAATCCAGCCACACAGCTGGTCTGATATTCCGTAGGCTCTTACATTGTTTATCAGGCGACAGTGCGGAACTGTATCGAACGCCTTCCGGAAGTCAAGAAAAATAGCGTCTACCTGGGAGCCTGTATCTAATATTTTCTGGGTCTCATGAACAAATAAAGCGAGTTGGGTCTCACACGATCGCTGTTTCCGGAATCCATGTTGATTCCTACATAGTAGATTCTGGGTTTCCAAAAACGACATGATACTCGAGCAAAAAACATGTTCTAAAATTCTACAACAGATCGACGTCAGAGATATAGGTCTATAGTTTTGCGCAACTGCTCGACGACCCTTCATGAAGACTGGGACTACCTGTGCTCTTTTCCAATCATTTGGAACCCTCCGTTCCTCTAGAGACTTGCGGTACACGGCTGTTAGAAGGGGGGCAAGTTCTTTCGCGTACTCTGTGTAAATCGAGTTGGTACCCCGTCAGGTCCAGTGGACTTTCCTCTATTGAGTGATTCCAGTTGCTTTTCTATTCCTTGGACACTTATTTCGATGTCAGCCATTTTTTCGTTCGTGCGAGGATTTAGAGAAGGAATTGCAGTGCGGTCTTCCTCTGTGAAACAGTTTTGGAAAAAGGTGTTTAGTATTTTAGCTTTACGCGTGTCATCCTCTGTTTCAATGCCATCATCATCCCGGAGTGTCTGGATATGCTGTTTCGAGCCACTTACTGATTTAACGTAAAACCAGAACTTCCTAGGATTTTCTGTCAAGTCGGTACATAGAATTGTACTTTCGAATTCACTAAACGCTTCACGCATTGCCCTCCTCACGCTAACTTTGACATCGTTTAGCTTCTGTTTGTCTGAGAGGTTTTGGCTGCGTTTAAACTTGGAGTGAAGCTCTCTTTGCTTTCGCAGTAGTTTCCTAACTTTGTTGTTGTACCACGGTGGGTTTTTCCCGTCCCTCACAGTTTTACTCGGCACGTACCTGTCTAAAACGCATTTTACGATTGCCTTGAACTTTTTCCATAAACACTCAACATTGTCAGTGTCGGAACAGAAATTTTCGTTTTGATCTGTTAGGTAGTCTGAAATCTGCCTTCTATTACTCTTGCTAAACAGATAAACCTTCCTCCCTTTTTTATATTCCTATTAACTTCCATATTCAAGGATGCTGCAACGGCCTTATGATCACTGATTCCCTGTTCTGCACTTACAGAGTCGAAAAGTTCGGATCTGTTTGTTATCAGTATGTCCAAGATGTTATCTCCACGAGTCGGTTCTCTGTTTAATTGCTCGAGGTAATTTTCGGATAGTGCACTCAGTGTAATGTCACTCGATGCTCTGTCCCTACCACCGGGCCACGGCTTTCCAGTCGTCTGGGGTCCAAACGATATGGCCACAAGCCCAAAAGAGGCGCTGCAAGCGATGCCGTGCTATTAGCAAAGGCACTCGTGTCGGCGCTCTCCTGCCACAGCCCATTAACGCCAGATTCACCGCACTGATCTAAAGGATACTTCCACATACGTTTTACATTAATTTCTGCGGTTATTTCACGCAGTGTGTTTGTTTGTTGGCACTAACAACTCTGTACGCAATTGCCTCTTTTATCGGCCAGTAAGCGAAGGCCGTCGGCCACTGCATTGTTTGCGGTGAGAGATAAAGCCTGAAATTCGGTGCTTTCGGCGTACTATTGGCACTATGGACTACTGATTTCCCTAACGATTTCCAAAATGGTATGTCCCATGCGTCTAGCTCAAACGACCATTCCGCGTTCAGAGTCTGTTAATTCCCGTCGTGCGGCCAGAATCACGTAGGAAACCTTTTCACATGAACCACCCGAGTACAAATGGCAGTTCCGCCAATACACTGACCTTTTATACCTTGCGTACGCCTTACTACAGTCATTTTTATATGTGCATCTCACTATTCCATCACTTCTGTTCCCTCAGTATAGTTCGATGGGATTCTTGTCGGGCGACCCGGGTAGCTAAATCATACGCTCGAATTGTCCGGAAGGTGCTTCAAACCAGTCGCGAACACTTGTGGCCTGGTCACATGACATAGTTGTTTCGGAACACGAAGCCCATGAGTGACTGCAAATGGCGTCCAAATAGCAGAAGAGAACCATTTCTATTCAATGATCAGTTTGGTTGGATCAGAGGTCCGGTCAATTCCGTGTAAACACAGCCCACACCTTTATGGAGCCACTACCTGCTTGACTAGCTCATTGTTGACAACCTGGATCCTTGGCTTGGTCTCTCTATGTCACTTTAGACACTACAAAATAAAAGGCTGCATGTGCCAGTGCTTTCTAACCCCGAAAACATGAATCACTGATCATTTCCATCGGATAGAAAAGTATAAACGTCATTAGAGAATCCGACATGTCTCATGACCACCACAATCTCGTTTTCAGTCACAGATTTACATCACACATTAATCACCTAGACAGTGTTTATTAAAATACTCTCTTTACCCAGGAGTGGTGAATGTGACGGTAGATATTTTAGAAGCAACAACCTACGTAAAGACGTCAGCTCGGCCGTCTTGTTTTGTTTGGAGTGACTCGACGGTACGCTGCACCCATTTTAATGGCTCGCACCTGGCATTCAACTTGCTAAAGAGCTTTCCGGAAAGCGAGTTACAAAGCTTTGCGGTACGGCGAGTATTCTGCTGAGCAAATAACTACTGCATGGACTGTGCCACGACCATGATGCACGCTACTGATCGCTAGTTCCTTGTTCGAAACTGACACGTAACAGCAATAAAATCCTCATCCAGTGACCGAGAAACCTTGGCATTTTCCTCAGATCGCATCACAAGGTGAGTCAGAAACAGAACACAGTATTCTCCGTTAATCATGTTTCAGGATCGTTGTTTCTCTTGCTTTCCTCTATCGAGTATCGGGAAATCTTACCCAAAAAGGCGTCATGACCATTATCTCTGCCTGTCCCTGAAAGTGAATAGTTTCATCGGAAGATGGAAAACTTAACAAATGAGGGTTAGTTTTGAAATTTTACATGTCAACTGAAAAAGATAAAATCTGTAACTAATTTTTCCTTTGTTTACAGCTACACATCAACAGTCCTGGTACACAGTGAAACCCCCGCGCCACAGTACTAAGAGCAAGCCACTATAGAGCGCAAAACAAAATGGCGTAGCCCACTGATAAAGCGAGCGGAGTACCGCGCGGTAATTTGTTTTCTGCATTTAAAGTGAGTAACAATGGAAAAATCCTTGTTGATCTCGTGGAAATGATGAGTGTATCGACGGGGGACTTCCAGAAGGCTTTTGGTACCGTTGCTCTCAAGCAACTTCTAATCAAATTGCGTGCCTATGGAGTATCGTCTCATTTGTGTGACTGAATTCGTGATTACCCATCAGGAAGGTCGCAGGTCGTATAAATGGTGGAAAGTTATCGAGTACAACAGAAGTAATAATATCTGGCGTTCCCCACGGAAGTATTATAGGCCCTCTGTTGTTTCTAATGTACGTAAACGATTTAGGAGACAATCTGAATTGGCCTCTTAGATTGTTTGGAGATTATGTTATCATTTACCGTCATTTATAGTCATCAAATGATCAAAACTAATTACAAAATAATTTAGACAAGGTATCTGTATGACGCAAAAAATGGCAATTGACTCTAAATCATGATAAGTGTGAAGCTCAAAAAAGAATTCGTTAAATTTCAATTGCACGATAAATCACACAAATACAAAGGCTGTAAACTCATCTAAATACTTAGGGATTATAATTACGAAGAACTTAAATTGCAACGCTCACGTAATGTTGTGGGGAAAACAAACCAAAGACAGGTATGGTAAAGGAACTAAACTACGTATGTCTGCCCTCTCCTGAAGTATTGCTGTGAAGTGTGGGATCCACATCAGATAATGTTGATGGAGGATGTCGAAAGCGTTCGAAGAAGGGCGCCCCGTTTAGTGTTATCGCGAAATAGGGAAGAGAATGCCACCGTTATGATACACCAATTGCGGTGGCAGTCCTTAAAACAAATGCACTTTGCTCTGAGGCAGGACTTTCTCACGAAATTTCAATCACCAACTTTCTCCTCGAAGCGTGAAAAATATTTTGTTGGCGCCCACCTACATAGGAAGAGAAACTATCATCATAAGAAAATAAGAGAAATAAGAGCCCGCAAGAAAAAAATTCAAGTGTTTGTTCTTCCAGTGTACTGTTCGAGAGTGGAACGGTAGAGTAGTAGCTTAAAGGTGAATCGATGAACCCTCTGTCAGGCACTTAATTGTGAATTGCGGAGTAATCATGTAAACGTAGATGTATATGTACGGCAACGATCCATCATACGATACAGCGGTTAAGTGACGCAGAGACCTCCAGCGCAGCCAAACAAGGCTCACCGACAAAAAACGAAGTGGCAAGATGCTGCTCAGTGTTTTTCGGGACTAGCATGTCGTGGTGCTAACAGATTGGGCTCCTAAGAGGCATACTATCGAAATCTCCTGATGAGATGCCGGGGAAGCTGTAAGAACGAAGCGTCGCGAGTAAGTCTGCAACGGGGAGTTTTCGTTCCACGACGTCCAGCTCATTCTGCACATCCACACATACTGATTCTTTGGGCTAGCAAAATGTACCTTACCCCTGTATTCTCCAGCTGTGGCCCCCATTGACTTCTCCCCCTTTCCTCGGATGAATAAACCACCACTTGGCAGACATTTCCAGAATGAGGATGAACTGATTTTTCAGTGTGGGATCTTTCCTGAACAGCCAAAATGCAGATATTTACAAACAAGGTCTCCATCAGATCATCCATCATTGGGTAAATTGATGTCTTGAAAGGTGAATACAAAGAGAAGAACGAAAACCAAAATGTTTCACTGTCACAGACTGATTTTTTCAAAGAGATAATTAAAATTTTATGATTACCTCTCGTATCTTGACCTTCTTTTTTTGGAAGTAGAATGGTCGTAATCAAATGGAACTGAAATGGTTCAAATGGCTCTGAGCACTATGCGACTTAACTTGTGAGGTCATCAGTCGCCTAGAACTTAGAACTATTTAAACCTAACTAACCTAAGAACATCACACACATCCATGCCCGAAGCATGCCGGTTCCAGAGTGTAGCGCCTAGAACTGCACGGCCACTCCGGCCGGCAAATGGAACTGAATCATGGTGTTAGGATGGTACGTACGACCAAGATGGCGATCAGAAAGCGATCCGCTCTTCAAACTTATTTTACATCCAAGCGTTAAATTGCTGGACATGAGTCCCTTATGAGACTTTATCTACCAAGTTCTCTCTACAACACCGACACAGCTGTAATAGGAATTGTGGAACATCTCGTATATAGATAATTTCAAAACTACGGCAACCAAAGCTAACATATTTATACACCATTGCTTGACAATTCATACAGTGAACAGTTTTTTTTAATACTGGTGTAAAACTATTAAAATGAAACTGAATGAAATGTCGAACAGTCCGCTGTAGCTGTATTTATTCAGATCACCTAATGAGATGCACACCAGTTTCCTAGCTTGAGATATAATATTTTTTTCCATGTTTAAGTCTACTCATTCAGTATTTTAGGATATCTCAGATAATTGCATTAATTTAAAAAACTATTTTGTACAGATATTTGAACCAGAAGATGCAACTTAAAAAGTTGTGAAACCGGTTGTACGAATTTGTACATGAGCTGAACAAATATATACTATTATTTAAACTAGTTGTCACTTGACAGGCAACGAGCTGCAGGGCTCCCACCACCAATAAACCAATGGCAGCCGGCGCTGTCGGCTGCCACTTCGCTCTGCTGAGCTGATTAAGACATTGTGCCAGCCAGTCCTCAGCGAGCCGTTGTAGACGTGCGGGTGAGAGATTTGAGTGACTTGTAGCTTCGCGTGTTTACGATGTCTGATGAAAGCAGTCGCAAGAGAGGGAGGCCGAGGCTGCACACTCCTCGGAAACCTCCAAAAAGTGGCGGACATGGTATCGTTATACGCAGTCAGGTGCGTGAATACGTGTGTTCCTTAAGGGAGTATTTTGAGAGAGAGAGAGAGAGAGGGATGCAGGAGGGCCTCTCGTTCCTGTGGGTAAGGTAGTGGAGCGAACTGCAGCTGCTCTGCAAGTTAGCGAACGATCAGTAATAAGAATCTGCAGGGAGAAATTCACGAAAGAAAGCTCAAGTGAATCATCTAAATTCGAGACACCTGGGAGAAAGAGGCGACTAGAGAAGAGGGTCACAAAACTTGACTCCTTTCAGGTAGATGCCATTCGCCGTCAAATATACGCATTTTATTCGAGGAAGGAGTACCCAACACTCAAAAAACTACATGCTACCCTCACAGCGGATGCCCTGTTTCAGTCTTTGTTACGAGTCGTGAAAACGTTAGGATTCCGCTATAAATCCATCTCTGGCAGTTACTAATGTAACGCCAAGATATTGCAGCCTGGCGATGCCGCTCTCTTAGAGAATTAGTAGGGACAAATTTTGATGATATCGTTTGGCTTGATGAAACGTGGGTGAATGCAGGACACAGTTTAAAGAAAGGCTGGACAGACGGTACCATCAGCGGTAGTATGGCAGATCCTATCAGCAGAGGAAAAGGGATAATTGTAGCACATGCCGGAAATTCAAAAGGTTTCATTCCAAATTGTCTGCTGCTATTCAGTTCAAATAAGGCCTCCAACTACCACGAAGAGATGATCCACAATAGTTTTGTGAAATGGTTTGAAGACTGTGTGCTCCAGAATTAAACAAAAAACTCTTTGTTATGGACAAAGCTCCTTATCACTCAGTAATACAAGACAAAGCACCCACAAAGGCAACGAGGATAAACGACATTGTTAGCTGTTTACAGAAACATAAGGCACAGTTCGACAGTAATTTGACAAGGGCAGAATTATCGGAACTGGTATCGCAACACAAGCCAAAGAACCCGATTTACATTGTGGATGAAGTAGAAAACAATATGGGCATAAAGTGCTCAGATTGCCTCCTTACCATTGCCATTTCAACGCAATAGAGCTGATTTGGGCTCAGGTTAAACGGCATATTGCTGCAGAAAGTAAGAAATTCACATTAACCGAAGTGGAACGCCTTTTGAAAGAGGCAGTTGAAATTGTGACATCGGGAGACTGGCAGAAGGTAGTACATCACGTGAAAGGAGTGATACAGGACGCATGGAACAGTGAAGGCGTCTTACAACAAAGTGTCGAAGACTTGATTATATCTGTTAATACGAGCAGCGACACGGATAGTTCCACTGACTCTGACTCTGAATTAAGCGGTGTTTTCGCATTGTCTGATTAGTGTGTAGAGTACTTACTGCCATTAAATATTGTGTCTGTGAACTTATTTCGATTAATTCTTATTCTTGTTGTGAGACTAAGAAATACTGTTTGGCCAGCTCTCGTCATCTCCTTACGGTAAGTTAGACTGAATTTTAATTCTATTTTATTTTGTATATACGCCAAGATGTTATTCTATGTCTGTAATAGTTTTCGAGATTTGCAATCTAAAGAAGAAAACTTTTCCGGACGCGAAAATTTCTCACACTTCAATAGTTAATGTAAAAACGGCCCTAATTGAAATTAAGAAAAGATATTTGATATGCTTATAGATAACACTGAGACTGATACTGTACGTAAATTTCAAACTATTTACATAATATTTATAGGAGATTTTAAACGTCATACTTGTTTCGAGTTCAGTACTGATAGGGTTGCTCAAAAAAGCTGTTATCAGAAATTCATATACAGGAAACGAAATGCACTTCGAAAACTTTTATGGATTTTTGTCGAGTGCATTATTTTGGTAATGAATGGAAAAAAATATTTTGCTGTGACACCAATAGTTTTTCAGTAATGACGAGTTAGAAGCTGTTTGCGAAATCTAGAATTTAAATGGTTTCAAACAAAATAACGTAACTCTTGTCCTAATTAAAATTGAGAATAGATATTTGACAGATTGAGGGACATTGTAGAGATATACATCATATGTGGGTTTGAAATTACTTGCGTTTTGTAGAAGATACAGGCTTTAAAACGGTTTTCTATCGCTCGGGGTAGCGATGCGCTGAGGCGGTCGCCTCCAGCCAGTGCTTGACGTGACAACGCCGCAACTTCACAGCGCAAACGCCAAGTGACAACTACTTTAAATCAGACTGTAGTTACAGCGATCTGCCAGGATGTTTCATATGAACACACACTCCGCTGCAGAGTGAAAACTTTATTCTGTTCTTAACCATGTTGATACTGCACCGATGTCGGACAAAGGCACAAGAAAAGGAAGAAGAAGATGAAGTAGCATATGACTAGGTGTCACTATATTAGGATAATCGTAGCAGGGAACTTTTATTGGTGTTTTGCACTCTTAAAGTAATTGAAAAGCATTTTGTCCACTGGTAACCAATGTTTTACTGTACCCCAGAGCACAATCTTCATCATAACACGTTAGGAGCTGTGCAGCTTCACTACTCGGACTTGGACATGAAGATCAGCTGATCTTTCTTTCATTCTTTTCTAGGTAATAAAGCTTAGTAGTGTCCCCTTATCCAGTAGTTAAGATTTATTCCAGAATCTCCAGGTGATTGGCGACAGAGCCATAATTCATTCACGCTCTGGAAAGCTTTGGGGCAGTGAACGAGAGAAATAAAAGTGCCGAGCTAAACAGGAGCTGGTACTGAGGAGAAAGAGCTTACTCCCCAACCTCCCCTACCCCCACCCCCACCCCCACGCACTCACCCTCACCACAACTCCACACACACGAGTGCGTGCGCATTACCCCCCAAACACCCACATCCCCTTACCACCCCCCCCCCCCACACACACACACACGAGTGCATGCGCATTACCCCCCACCCCCACCCCCCTCCCACTCCCAGACACGCAAACACGAGTGCGCGCGCGACGACAGTTAACTTCATAAGACTTTAGGAAGCTTACATTATGCAAAGGCGTGTGTCTGTCTGTTGCATAAGCGCATGGCAACAGTATCTCGTGTGCATTCTTAGCATGGAGCTTAACTTAATCACGTTTTCTGCTAAAACGGCACTACAGGCGTGTTATAAATTTATAACAAAAACGCTAATCATTGACTGGGGTCAATATTAACATGTTTCTCCCTGTTTTCTGTATTAGGTAATCAAGAAAGTCCGGACTCAGTTTACATATGGACTTGGTATGAGATCCTCATGAACGCTGTGGAGAACTTTGATTTTGTGGTTCGTCTGGAAATGTGTTATGAAGGTTGCAAGAAGTATTGAGTTCTATAGTGGTGATTGCCTTTACCGGACATGATTTACCCAGTATTTTGTTCTCCTGTGTAAGCAGTAGCGCTTAGATTTATTAAGACTCAGGTTGGTTTTTAGGCTGGCACATACTTCGAAACAGTGTTCGCAGAAGTGTATGAAATTTGATACAAGTTTCACTAAGACTGACAGATTCAAGAGAAAAATTTCCTTGTTTAATTTATTGCTTATAGTAACGATGAGCGTGTGATATACCAGTATACAGGGTGTTACAAAAAGGTACGGCCAAACTTTCAGGAAACATTCCTCACACACAAATAAAGAAAACATGTTATGTGGACATGTGTCCGGAAACGCTTAATTTCCATGTTAGAGCTCATTTTAGTTTCGTCAGTATGTACTGTATGAAGTGTCGGCAGAAGTGCCAACACCGTGTTGTTTGAGGAAGCCGAAATGCACGCTATAAGCTCACGCAGGATGGCGGAGGTCTGAAACAGGATACGTAATGAATGCTATAAAGAAAAGTACGTAGCTGCTGGAATACTTAACTTTAATCCACAATTTGCGAACATTGGTCTTGTTACTGTACATGCTTCATTAGATACATAGCAAAGGATAAATGGCGCCTTGCTAGGTCGTAGCAATTGACTTAGCTGAAGGCTATGCTAACTATCGTCTCGGCAATTGAGAGCGTAATTCTCAGTGAACCTTTCCTAGCAACGTCGGCTGTACAACTGGGGCGAGTGCTAGTAAGTCTCTCTAGACCTGCCGTGTGGCGGCGCTCGGTCTGCAATTACTGACAGTGGCGACACGCGGGTCCGACGTATACTAATGGACCGCGGCCGATTTAAAGGCTACCACCCAGCAAGTGTGGTGTCTGGCGGTGACACCACACTGTACTTCCTCGATTCTGATGATCAAATTGTAAATTTTCACAATCAACATGTGTGGGCTGACGAGAATCCGCACGCAATTGTGCAATCACGTCATCAACACAGATTTTCTGTGAACGTTTGGGCAGGCATTGTTGGTGATGTCTTGATTGGGCCCCATGTTCTTCCACCTACGCTCAATGGAGCATGTTATCATAATTTCATACGGGATACTCTACCTGTGCTGCTAGAACATGTGCCTTTACAAGTACGACACAACATGTGGTTCATGCGCGATGGAGCTCCTGCACATTTCAGTCGAAGTGTTCGTACGCTTCTCAACAACAGATTCGGTGACCGATGGATTGGTAGAGGTGGACCAATTCCATGGGCTCCACGCTCTCCTGACCTCAACCCTCTTCACTTTCATTTATGGGGGCATTTGAAAGCTCTTGTTTACGCAACCCCGGTACCAAATGTAGAGACTCTTCATGCTCGTATTGTGGACGGCTGTGATACAATACGCCATTCTCCAGGGCTGCATCAGAGCATCAGGGATTCCATGCGACGGAGGGTGGATGCATGTATCTTCGCTAACGGAGGACATTTTGAACATTTCCTGTAACAAAGTGTTTGAAGTCACGCTGGTACGTTCTGTTGCTGTGTGTTTCCACTCCATGATTAATGTGATTTGAAGAGAAGTAATAAAATGAGCTCTAACATGGAAAGTAAGCGTTTCCGGACACATGTCCGCATAACATATTTTCTTTCTTTGTGTGTGAGGAATGTTTCCTGAAAGTTTGGCTGTATCTTTTTGTAACACCCTGTATATTCTTCGTATTGTAATTTGGACTGACATCTCGCCGTGCGGAGGGGCTGCGTGGTTAGAGGCGCCTTGTCACGAACTGCGCGGCCCCTCCCGCCGCAGGTTCGAGTCCTCCCTCGGGCATGGGTGTGAGCGTTGTCCTTCGCGTAAGTTACTTTGAACTGTAGCGTTGACTATCGATAGTCGGCTCTGCCGAGCTCAGAGCAACAGTGGGGAGTCGTTGCGTAGCTTTCGTGAAGCGTAGGCAGAGTGTTGTGTTGATGCCGTGGCTGCAGCGCGTATCTTACAAGTTATGGTGAAGTTTATTGAAAATGTTTGCCACACAAGTTTTGCGTTTAATTTCAGTGTTCACGACGCAATATCAATGTTTATCCAACAGGTGATGTTTTTCGGTTTCTTGTGTCGTGTCTGGAGAACAACAATCAACCGTGTCGCGACGGTTACGGAAAAATAATGTGGACTGGTATGGTCCTAATTGCAAGTTCTAAGTGAAAGAAACACATATCGTTTTAACTGGCTGAATATCACGAGCGCAGGTACTTTCTCGTTCGTATATCGTAACCGAAATGTTATGGAGCATCAGCGTGGTGATACGGTCACGCGCACGCTCGTGTTATAAGCTATTGAATTGTTTAGTACTGTTAGAAGAACTGTGTCATTCGTCAACTGATAAAACATTCATTGAATAGTGATTATTTTGTGTTCTATGCACCGTGTGTTTGCATTGGATTCCATCATTTAGACAGCAGCCTTACACAACGGACGCATACTTGGAGTACAAATACTGATCACGTCCATTGTTGAATGACGTTAATTGTGAACAGTGCAGCCCAACCCTGTGCGAGTGTTTAACAGAATACAGTGAATTCTACCAGATCACCTTGGTATTGTTGGTGTGAGTGCCTCCTCTCCCTGCTAGACAGTAGTTATTACAGGACACATCATAGCAGGCAGTGCAGAAAGCAGCAGATCAACCGCCGCGGGAAGGACCAGCTATGTGAGTTTAGGAACACGGTTGTAAAATATCTAGCCCCGTTCCTGTGTCTAGGGAGTGTTGTACGGTATCGAGTGCTATAGGCTAACTTTTATTAGAGTGCATATCTACCCCCTTTCCTCCTGGGCATGTTACAACACACACACACGGCAACGGTGGGAGCTATGGTCTGGTCAGACGGAAGGCGGTATCTCGCGGAAAAGCAGTAAACAGTCACAGCAACGCCAGAGAGTGGCAAGGCTTGACCAAAATCCATACATATTGTAAATTAAAGCCCCCGTTTCGTTTGTATATCTTATCTGGCGCGTAAATTCAGGAACTTACGTACAGATTTTGATGCGGTTTCTACGACGTAGTCCAGTCACATTAATGATCGACATCAACATTCAGTAACCACTCACAGGCGGCAGGTGGCAGCATTAGCAGTATAGGGTATAACGTGGATCGGGGAGGACGCAGAAAACAGTGCAGTCGTATCCATAATGCGGAAACGGAGCGGTTTATGCGACGTCCAAAACGGGATGGTCGTTAGCTTTAGGGCCTAGGGTAGAAGCACTTCCGGAACTGCTAAGTTTGTAAACTGTTCGCATGCTGTCGTGGTTAAAGTATACCGTCCATGGCACAGTGGCACTATCCAAATATGGCGTCGAGGCACTGTGATGCACCACGGGCCATAGATGATAGGGGTGGACGATGGCTGCAGAGATGTGTACGGGGGAACAGACAGGGCTACTGTTGAGCAACTGACAGTCAAGATGAATCAAGGGGCTACCAACAGTGTCTCCTCAACGACTGTTCTGCGATCGTTGCTGCGTATGGGCCTCCAAAGCAGGTGCCTGGTTCATGTACCTAAACTGGCTGCGACGAAGACTGGAATTTGCAGCCCAATACCGCAACTGGACATCCGAGGAGTGATGACACATGGCCTTTTCAGATAAATCATGCTTTATGCTCCATCTAAATGAAACGTCTGAAAGTAAACACTCTGTATCAATTGTCAGAAGGGTTCAGATCGTATAAGGGAGCGTTATTGTGTGGATAATGTTGTCGTAGCATTCACTGGGTGAAATCATCGTTCTGGAAGGCTTAATTCATCGACACTAGTATGCCTCTATCCTTTGGGACTATGTCCATCCCTACATGCAGTTTGTTTTTCCTCAGCATGATGGCATCTTCCAGCAGGACAATGCACCATGTCACACGGCTGACAGTGTATGTGCACATTTCGAAGGGCACCAATATGAGTTTACTCTGTTCTACTAGCCACCAGACTTCCTGCGTTTCAACCAAATCGAGAATCTGTGGGAGCACGACTATCGAGCTATTCCCTCCACGGATCCTCAATCGAGAAACCTACCGCAGCTGGTCACAGCACTGAAGTTGGCATGGCTACACTTCTCTGTCGGTACTCTAGAATACTGCTGCGCGGTGTGGGATCATTACCAGATAGGACTGATGGAGTACATCGAAAAAGTTCAAAGAAGGGCAGCACGTTTTGTATTATCATGAAATATGGGAGAGAGTGTTACAGAAATGATACAGGATTTGGGCTAGGCATCACTAAAAGAAAAGCGTTTTTCGTAAAATTCCAGTCACCAACTTTCTCCTCCGAATGCGAAAATATTTTGTTGACACCGACCTACATAGGGAGAAACGATCACCACGATAAAATAAGGGAAATCAAAGCCCGTACGGAAAGATATAGGTGTTCGTTCTTTCCGCACGTTATACGAGATTGGAATAATAGAGAATTGTGAAGGTGGTTCGATGAACCCTCTGCCAAGGATTTGCGGAGTATCCATGTAGATGTAGATGCAGATGCAGAAGAACCTCATTGACTCTCTTTCTTCAGGTCTTGCGCTGCAAAAGGCGGTTTTTGTCAGGCTTTTGACAGGTGTTCACATTAATGTGACTGGGCATTGTAGTAGATGAGGTTCTTGTGTGGAAAATGTTTGTGCATATCACTTCATATTATAAACAAGTGGAATGGCCGTAGCTACTTAGTGCTACCTGTGCAATGCCAAGTAGACAGCTATAGTCGAGTCGGTGAAAGTAGATTGCTGACAACTGACAGCGCTGTTGCCAATTTTCATCTGCGTACCTCAACGGGTGCACGTGAAACAATAGCGCCTATGACACTCCGACAACACTGGGACGTTTGCCGTAGAGATTTTACAGAACTCCTTCACATGATTTGTTGAGGTGGCTAGCACAGCAGATGCACTCAATTATCTGCACGTATCAAGGAACTTATTATGCTGACTCAACTATACTATAAATGTACGAAAGCCTTTATGCGGGAAGTTTCAATATACTAATGATCTGGTCACATTCGCAACATAAAGCAATGTAATCTACTCGAAAGTGCTACTATTATGACAGTAGACATGCAAGCCACTGAAACAGCATCAACGAGAAACATTTACTTTAACAAACAAGACTTCTGCCCATAACATTCGAGAGACATAGCTTGGAAATAAGCGGAGAAAAGCTAACCTATAGTCTCACCCAGCTACAAGAAGGTAATGTATGAAATTCCTTCTAGCTGGTAGGTCCACATAGATACGAGGGCTATTCAGAAGGTAAGGTCCGATCGGTCACGAAATGGAAACCTCTGAGAAAATAAAAAATGTTTTATTTGCAACAATTAGCTAAACCTTCCATCTAGTTTCGTACATAGTCACTGCTCTGACTTAGATATTTGTCGTAGCTCTGTAACAGCTTTTCAGTCCCCTCTCATAGGAGGCAGCCACCTTTCTTCCCACCACTTCTCTATGCTGATGAACAGCTCGCTGTCTGTGCTCATATGTTTTCTTTACAGCCAGCGTTTCATGTGAGCAGAGATGAAACTCAGGGAAGGCCAGTTATTGGCTGTATTGTGGCTGACCAAACACTTACCTTCGAAAACGCTGCAGAAGCATTTTCATTTCCCCTGCAGAGTGCAGCAGAGAATTGGCATGAAGCACATAATAGTTATGTTAATGGAATGCATGGAATCAGGCGAAATCTCTCAGCAGACACTCATACTTGACTGGAGACACTATTGTTGTAGGGATTTTTAGATGCCCATGTGTGAAAAGAGTGACATGACGAGATAGACGAGTATACTAGAGACACTGCCCAACACATCTGTGCAAAGCTTCATCGGATTTTCACTGTCGTTTCTATTTGACAACCTATCGGACATTACTTTCCGAACAGCCCTCGTATCTATCCGCATTTGCAAAATAGCTGTGTTACACTCGACTGAAATCCAAAATACCATGGAGCTACTCTAGACTGGACCCTATAGAATCCTATACCCAATCTGCACTGAGTTAACCCCTTTGTTAACTATAATCTATCGTATAGCCCTCGTTGCTGGCTAAAAGCACAGGCTACACCTTCCTACAAGTAGTGTAGCAGAAGTGCCCCACAAAACTACTGTTCACTATCCTTGAGATCCATTTGCTGTGGAATTTTAGAACATGTCCTGAGCTCAAACATAATGAGATTTTTCGAACAGAATGAACTCCTCCATGCTAACCAGCGTTGATTTCGAAATCACAGATCATGTGAAACCCGACTCATGGCATTCTGAAAGCCATGGGTTAAGGCAGTCAGGCAGATTTATCGATTGCCGAAAGGTGTTTTGAGTCAGTATTACACCAACGCTAGTCTCAAAAGTGTGATCATATGGCGTACGAGATGAAATGTGTGACTGGATTGTGGATTTCTTGGTAGGGACGACGTCGGATGTTATCATGGATGGAGAGTCATCGAAAATGGTTCAAATGACTCTAAGCATTATGGGACTTAACATCTGAGGTCATCAGTCCCCTAGACTTAGAACTACTTAAACCTAACTAACCTAAGGACATCACACACACCCATGCCCGAGGCAGGATTCGAAACTGCGACCGTAGCCGCAGCGCGGTTCCGGACGGAAGCGCATAGAACCGCTTGGCCACAGCGGCCGGCGAGGGCCATCGACAGACGTAGAAGTACTCTCGGGTACCCAAAGAAAGCGTGTTAGGTGCCTAGCTGTTCACTTTGTATATTAAACGAGCTTGTGGACAATATTGATAATAGCCTCAGACGTTTTGCAGGTGATACAGTTATCTGCAATGGAGAGCAGCGTGAACGGAGTTGCACAAATATTCAGTCAGACCTTGATAAAATTTCAAAGTGGTACAAAGAAACTTGCTTTAAATTTTCAGAAATGCAAAATTGTGCGCTTCACAAAATGAAAAACCGCAGTATCCCACGAACAGAATATCAGTGAGTCGCAACTGGAATCGGTAAACTCATACAAATACCTGGGTGTTAACACCTAGCAGGGACATGAAACGGAACGATTACATAGGCTGAGTCGTGGGAAAAGGAGGCAGCAGACTTCAGTTGATTGTGAGACTACTACAGTCTACTGAGGAGGTTGCTTACAAAATCACTCGTGCGACCCATCCTACTTGCGGGAGAGTGTCCCAGAAATGTCGGAAAAAGTGAACTGGCAGACTCTACAGAAACTATCCCGAGAAAGACTACTAACAAAGATTCAAGCTCCAGTTTAAATGGACAATCTAGGAATATACTACAACGCTCTAAAGGCCTCATGAGGATAAAATTAGATTATTTACAGCACGCACGGGGACATTTAAACGATCATCCTTCCTGCGCTCTATACCTGAATGGAATGGGATAGAGCCCTAATAACTAGTACAGGGGAGCGTACCCTCTGTAATGCAACTCACAGTTTTCACATAATATCTGCGCCCAGTGAAATTTGCGCCAAGAAACAGTCAACGAAAGGCCCACTAATCCGTCCACCCGAACTCCGCAACATGTCAGGCTGGTAGCTGAAACTACTGATGAAGAGAACTGAAGATGCGCGAACATGAACCACCAGCGAAGAAATGCTTCTATCGGAGCACAGAAAAGACAAATATTCTTCTGTTGAAAAGAATCTGAAAAGTGGAGTACCAGTTACCTCGTTCTACCATCCTCCTCAACACCTATAAACATTTTCCGACAAATTTTGGCATGCGCTCTTTATAATATGCAACTCACATATCACACCCACAAGCTCCCCTAATGGTAACTCACTCACACCCATTAGCTCATCTCTAAGTTGCTCATACCCATCCACTTCCACTTACCGTTCTCACTCAATGACCCAGCCAAACTCATTGTCATTATCTCTTTGCGTCTCTCGAACTGTCGCTACCTCCTGTCTCACATCCACGGTCACCTTCGTTCTGTTCTGCTACTCATTGTCTCCCTCTTGCACTCTCTTACTGCTAATATCTCATTCATTCCTTCCCACTGTTGCTGTCTCTTCTCACTTTCACTACATCTCTCTTCCTCGTTGTCATTGTCGTACAGTCTTTCTCTCCTTTTCACTGGCTCTCACACACATCCACTTTCTCCTCCTTATTCTATTCCCACTGACACTGTCTCCTTCACTGTTTCCCTAGCGCTACTCTGTCACTCTCAACTATGTTCCACTGCCACTGTGTCCCTCTCTTTCTCTCACACTGCCATTGTCTCCTTCGCTCTTTCTATATCACAACCACTGTCTACTACCTTCCAATATTTATTACCTTTCTGTCTCTTTGCCACTGCCACTGTCTCCGTCTCTCTCAGCATAAAAAAGGGCGAATATTTTCGCATGTCAAAATTTTTGAGAAAGGGTGCTGAGGAAGATACGATGAGCCAGCTGGTATCCCATTTTTCGCTCAAAGGGTTTAAACAGGAGCACATTCGCCTTTTTTAGTTTCAATAGAAGCATTTTGCCGCTGATTACCTTCTATTCCTTGCTACAGCAAAGTATGTCACTCATATGAGAACTTTATCGGTGAATAAAATTCGCATAGTTCACTTGTATGGAGTTGAAATGACGCAAAACTGAGCTTTTTACACCTCAGACAGGATTTTGCGCGCGCAAAAGTTTTTCACGTGGTTCAGTACTACAATAAAAACCTTCTGATGATAACAGGGACACTTTGCAGCATGTTTCTCCGTTTTACGTCACTTTATAAACTAATTTTTCGCCTTACACCGGATGTAAGATGCGTATTTTAGGTGAACAAGTAGGATAACTTAGGCCATTGTCTGTTCTCAGTGTCAATGTTTCCCTCTTGCTCTCTCTTGCTGCTACCATCTCGTTCATTCTTTCCCATTGCTGACGTCTCTTATCAGTTTCACCATCTCTCTCTTCCTCGTTGTGTCGGAAACCACAGCTCGGCTTGGGTACCCAAAAACTAAGTTTTTGGATACTTCTCCATAACGCATAAAGATGTTTGAAATCAGGAAGACAGCACTTCTAGAGAAGTGCGCAGAGAATATACCGTTAGAGCTTGAGGAGTTTGCTGCTGAAGACGAAAAGATGGTGAAAAAGTCTATTTCGCGTTTTCTCAGAAACCACCCATGAACTAGATGATGCCCCCATAAGCCCCACAGGTGCACATTAAAGAACATCTTACGAGAAAACAACCAATCTCCATTTGCCTAACCTCGAGGAAGTGTGTGATACTCATATTTTGACCTTGTACTGAAGGATGTTGTTGTTGTGGTCCTCAGTCCTGAGACTGGTTTGATGCAGCTCTCCATGCTACTCTCTCCTGTGCAAGCTTCTTCATCTCCCAGTACCTACTGCAGCCTACATCCTTCTGAATCTGCTTAGTGTATTCATCTCTTGGTCTCCCTCTACGACTTTTACCCTCCACGCTGCCCTCCAGTCCTAAATTGGTGATCCCTTGATGCCTCAGAACATGTCCCACCAACCGATCCCTTCTTCTAGTCAAGTTGTGCCACAAGCTCCTCTTCTCCCCAATTCTATTCAATACCTCCTCATTAGTTATGTGATCTACCCATCTAATCCTCAGCATTCTTCTGTAGCACCACATTTCGAAAGCTTCTATTCTCTTCTTGTCTAAACTATTTATCGTCGACGTTTCACTTCCATAAATGGCTACACTCCATACAAATACTTTCAGAAACGACTTCCTGACATTTAAAGCTATACTCGATGTTAACAAATTTTTCTTCTTCAGAAACGCTTTCCTTGCCATTGCCAGTCTACATTTTATATCCTCTCTACTTCGACCATCGTCAGTTATTTTGCTCCCCAAATAGCAAAAATCCTTTACTACTTTAAGTGTCTCATTTCCTAATCTAATTCCCTCAGCATCACCCGAGTTAACTCGACTATATTCCAATATCCTCGTTTTGCTTTTGTTTATGTTCATCTTATACCCTCCTTTAAAGACACTGTCCATTCCGTTCAACTGCTCTTCCAAGTCCTTTGCTGTCTCTGACAGAATTACAATGTCATCGGCGAACCTCAAAGTTTTTATTTCTTCTCCATGGATTTTAATACCTACTCCGAACTTTTCTTTTGTTTCCTTTACTGCTTGCTCAATATACAGATTGAATAACATCGGGGATAGGCTACAACCCTGTCTCACTCCCTTCCCAACCACTGCTTCCCTTTCATACCCCTCGACTCTTATAACTGCCATATGATTTCTGTACAAATTGTAAATAGCCTTTCGCTCCCTGTATTTTACCCCTGCCACCTTCAGAATTTGAAAGAGAGTATTCCAGTCAACATTGTCAAAAGCTTTCTCTAAGTCTACAAATGCTAGAAACGTAGATTTGCCTTTCCTTAATCTTTCTTCTAAGATAAGTCGTAGGGTCAATATTGCCTCACGTGTTCCAACGTTTCTACGGAATCCAAACTGATCTTCCCCGAGGTCGGCTTCTATCAGTTTTTCCATTCGTCTGTAAAGAATTCGCGTTAGTATTTTGCAGCTGTGACTTATTAAACTGATAGTTCGGTAATTTTCATACCTGTCAACACCTGCTTTCTTTGGGATTAGAATTATTGTATTCTTCTTAAAGTCTGAGGGTATTTCGCCTGTCTCATACATCTTGCTCACCAGATGGTAGAGTTTTGTCAGGGCTCGCGCTCTCAAGGCTATCAGTAGTTCTAATGGAATGTTGTCTACTCCTGGGGCCTTGTTTTGGCTTAGGTCTTTCAGTGTTCTGTCAAATTCTTCACGCAGTATCAAATCTCCCATTTCATCTTCATCTACGTCCTCTTCCATTTCCATAATATTGCCCTCAAGTACATTGACCTTGTATAGAAGGTCTTTCTATATACTCCTTCCACCTTTCTGCTTTCCCTTCTTTGCTTAGGACTGGTTTTCCATCTGATATTCATGCAAGTGGTTCTCTTTTCTCCAAAGGTCTCTTTAATTTTCCTGTAGGCAGTATCTGTGGTGTCACCGCCAGACACCACACTTGCTAGGTGGTAGCCTTTAAATCGGCCGCGGTCCGTTAGTATACGTCGGACCCGCGTGTCGCCACTGTCAGTGATTGCAGACCGAGCGCCACCACACGGCAGGTCTAGAGAGACGTTCTAGCACTCGCCCAGTTGTACAGCCGACGTTAATAGCAATGGTTCACTGACAACTACGCTCTCGTTTGCCGAGACGATAGTTAGCATAGCCTTCAGCTACGTCATTTGCTACGACCTAGCAAGGCGCCATTACCAGTGTATATTGAAATGGAAATTATGTACAGTCAAGAGAGATGTACACCGATTGTGGATTAAAGTTAAGTATTCCAAGAACTACGTTCTTTTCTTTATAGGATAATTACTTTACCTTGTTCCAGACCTCACGCCAATCTGCGTGAGCTTAAAAGCGCGCATTTCGGCCTCCTCTAGCAACACGGTGTTGGCTCTTCTGCCAACACTTCAGTATCTATCTTACCTCTAGTGGTATATGGCTCTACATCCTTACATTTGTCCTCTAGCTATCCCTGCTTAGCCATTTTGCACTTCCTGTCGATCTCATTTTTGAGACGCTTGTATTCCTTTTTGCCTGTTTCATTTACTGCATTTTTATATTTTCTCCTTTCATGAATTAAATTCAATATTTCTTCTGTTACCTAAGTGTTTCTACTAGCCCTCGTCTTTTTACCTATTTGACTCTCTGCTGCCTTCACTATTTCATCCCTCAAAGCTACCCATTCTTCTTCTACTGTATTTCTTTCCCCCATTCCTGTTAATTGTTCCCTTATGCTCTCCCTGAAACTCTGTACAACCTCTTGTTCTTTCAGTTTATCCAGGTCCCATCTCCTTAAATTCCCACGTTTTTGCAGTTTCTTCACTTTTAATCTACAGTTCATAACCAATAGATTGTAGTCAGAGTGCACATCTGCCCCTGGAAGTGTCTTACAATTTAAAACCTGGTTCCTAAATCTCTGTCTTACCATTATATAATCTATCTGATATCTTATAGTATCTCCAGGGTTCTTCCATGTATACAACCTTCTTTTATGATTCTTGAACCAAGCGTTAGCTATGATTAAGTTATGCTCTGTGCAAAATTCTACCAGACGGCTTCCTCTTTCATTTCTCTCCCCCAATCCATATTCAGCCACTATGTTTCCTTCTCTCCCTTTTCCTACTCTCGAATTCCAGTCACCCATGACCCTTCACTACCTGAATAATTTTTTTTATCTCATCATACATTTCATCTATTTCTTCATCATCTGCAGTGCTAGTTGGCATATAAACTTGTACTACTGTAGTAGGCATGGGCTTTGTGTCTATCTTGGCCACAATAATGCGTTCACTATGCTGTTTGTAGTAGCTAACCCGCACTCCTATTTTTTTATTCATTATTAAACCTACTCCTGCATTACCCCTATTTGATTTTGTATTTATAACCCTGTAATCACCTGACCAAAAGTCTTGTTCCTCCTGCCACCGAACTTCACTAATTCCCACTATATCTAACTTTAACCTACCCATTTCCCTTTTTAAATTTTCTAACCTACCTGCCCGTTTAAGGGATCTGACATTCCACGCTCCGATCCGTAGAACGCTCTTATTTTGTTAAAATGTGTTTCGAATACATTGCAACCTATATCGCTACATAATTATTTAAAAAATGATTGAATCTGTTGGAATAATATATTCGCTGATTCCCACTTGCCACCGCCCCTAGTTGCAATGAATAGATTGATTTTTCATATTGGAACAGAGTATGCTTGAGAGAAATCAGGATCTAAACGTTACATTAACTAGAATCAGTGGAAAATGTGTATGCATGAGGGCATATCGTAGAACGTTATTACCCCGTTGGTGTCACGATGTTTATTCGGCAGAAGGCAGTTGCGGTTGCTCGTCGTTTGTAACAGGTCAGAGCTACACAGCATCTGACTGCGGGAACCTGCCACAGTCGTACTAACTGTTCGAGCAGTCACTGGGTAGACAAGGACTTAGTTGTGCAGGTACCGTGGCTCATGGGGAACGGTACTGGCGAACGAGAACTCTCGAGGTGGGCTTGATAGCAAAAGCGCAAAAACTTAAAAAAAATCCCCAAAAATTAATTTTCACTATCACAAAAAATACTTTTTCACTACCGCAAAAGATAAAATTTTCAGTACCGCCAAATTAAATTCCTAATTATAGACTACTGCAGAAACTGATGAAATAGTATATTTAAGAGACACTCGTGATAATGAAAAAAAAAGCGCTAGGGTTTTTGAATCACATGTTACGCGGGATAACTGCAAAAGAAAAACGGGTAGAAGAACTAATCTCACGACCTAGTAAACTGATACGGCAGAATTATCTAGGCCAGCTAGTTATGAAATATAGGAAAGAAGAAACAACTAATTTTTGTTTATCATCGTACAGAGCCCTAAAGAAACAGAAGACCACTCATCCTCAAACTACAAAGGAGACATCAGAGCAGTTAACCAGTTTAGATATTTTAAAAAATCGAGACGAAAGGTTCTGCTTCGTAGACCTGGAAAATGACATAGAATTTTTCGCATGCGTGCTAAAAATTTTAACCTTGAATCATTAAGCTTGGATTTTGCAGTTGTGGTTCCTGTAGCGCCACAAGAAGTGTTTACCGGCGTTAACATTAAAGGCTGCAGTTTTCACTAAGGTCAGGATTGGTATCAAAAGTTAGTCGAACCTGGACTTCGTTCTGAGTAGACCAGTCCTCAATCAGAAGTCGGAAAGTTTTTGAAATAAAAGTTTGATTTGAGATTTCTAACTCCAAGCACAGTCGGGGATGCATTCGTAGAGTTGCATGGTATTACTCCCATTCACATAAGGTTAAATTTCTTTGTAGACTATGTGCCTGAAAACTAACTAAGTGAAGATGTGAAATTTCCTTCTAATTTATGGGCCAATACCAACAGATGAAATCAGAACTAAAAATGGTGCGGAGTCGTTTCCTCGGAATTCAAAACAACACTTTTTCAGACTCCATCTTTCTGTCTCCGAGTTATCGGACATTTTGAAGCAAATGACCTTCAACACGCTGCATTATTAACAAAAATAAATAGACCTGACAGTGAAAATCATTGTGTAGTTACTGAATTGTGGGACAAATATCAGCAGTGTACTGCGGTGCCAGTTTCAAAGGTAAGCTGTTGCACACTTCATTTGCTGTAGTAATTTATAATATTTTCCACTAAAGATGTATGCAATTTTGTGGTGCTGAAAATACGAAGTTTTGCGGTAAAGCTAGGCTGTTTTGCAGAAATTCAATCCGCCGTTGAGGTGTAGGTAGGTCGGAACTTTGGCAACAGGTAGTTTCCAGAAATATTGGGTGCAAATTTTACAGATTTCTATATGGCCGCAAATTTCACGTGATGCAGTTTTCATGTATCCAAGACGACTGAAGGGAAATGTCGATGGATAGATACAAATTATTGAAAACTTGAGCAGTTAGCCTCTAATGTTTCTTGACACCGAGCAAGTTGCATGCCCAGAATTATTGATTCCGGGTCTAGTGGTAATCAGTGTGTTGCACTTCACCAAGGTCTGCCGTGATTATTATTTGATTAGGTTAGCGTGGCAGTCTTTTGTCGTGAATTGACTGGCACAAACGCCTTTATACGGAATGTACTCGATAAATAAATAAACATCAGCATACACCCCCCGAGTGTCAGAACTGTATAGCTTTAAGTAGTAGCTGTGCGCATTTCGGCGTTTAGCTTCGGAGCTTTCGACATCCACAGCAGCAGCGGCCGCCCCAACTCATCTCTGGCAGGCCACGTCCTCACCGCACCAAAGCCTGTTTGCTGGCCCATCTGACCGCCACTCCTGACCTCTGGGCGTTCCCTGACGCTAGGGCCCTCCTCACCCCTGACATTTGCGAACAAAAGACTAGCGCGTGCACCAGTCTTCCCGCGCCTTCCCCACTGCAAGACTCCCGGACTCCTCCACGCACTTCTTTTGTTTTTCCATCGTGATTTCTTAGCAGCGTCCTTTTCTCGAGATGGGCTAACACATATAGTTGGCAACACTGTTTGCAAGGTTTTATAAGCGATATCTTCCAATCTTTTGCTGTTTCCTTCCTTATCCAGCGAAGATTCAGAAATCTAAAAATATTTTATCAGATCACTATTTAAACCGTCACTTCTTACAGCCTTTCTGTTCTTTGCACATCTGAGAGCGTGCTCCAGTTCTTGGTATTCAGCATAACCTAGGTTTAATTACAAGGGTTCCTCATTTTCTTTATATTCATTGCATCACTCCATATTTGTTGGAACAGTGCAGCCTGCATTTGTCCTTCATTCCACATCTGCTATGCTTTTCCACATTATTCAACTGTGTTACTGTTTTACATGCAAGTGTTTGTTTCCAGTAGATAAGATTTTGAATCTTCCCTACGAAGTTATGCCACCCAAGTTGATGCAGCTTCCTCCTTCGTTTCTTCACCTCTACTGTTTGCTTCTTGTATGTTATCTCACTCTCTTGAGTTGGGTGATACGAGTATTTTATATATAGTTTTCTCTTTATTTCAACTACCTGCTCCATTTCTTTCATGCACAGAATGTGTCCTTTCCTCCTTTTCCTTTGTGTTGTTTATCTGATGGCTCACTGGCTGCAGTTCGTATGACGTTCTTAAATTATTCCCATTCATATTCAATACGGTCTACTTCTAGCAATCTACTCATTATTTTGTGCAGCCTCCTTTGGTATAGATACTTGACAGATTGTAAAATAAAGTAAGGATAGAAACTTATCTTAAATTGCATAAAGTTATGTCGGGAACAACAGTACTACACGGAAGTGAATCTTGGATAGTAAAATAAAATATAAAATAAGATTACAGACCAAAAAACTGAAATTCATTAGCAGCATAGTCGTATACATGAAGTTAGGAAGGAACAAAATATTTGATAGGAATGAAAAGGTTGAAGGAAATAGACAAAATGGATATGTCATAATTCTTAATGTAAGCAATGTGTCTTGTTTTGGTCCGTACTACCTCCACCCAAAGTATGGGAAGCAAAGAGCTTGCACTGAAAGAGGATTGTTTCACAGTATCAAAGATGGAGAAGTGCTCATAACTCTCAAGGTATCGCCGGCCGCGGTGGCCTGGCGGTTCTAGGCGCTTCAGTCCGGAACCGCTTGGCCGCTACGGTCGCAGGTTCGAATTCTGCCTCGGGCGTTAATGTTTGTATCAGTTAGGTTTAAATAGTTCTAAGTTCTAGGGGACTGATGAGCTCAGATGTTAAGTCCCATACTGCTCAGAGCCATTTGAACCTCTCAAGGTATGCATTTTAGAGCCCATATTTACTAGCAATTTTTGCTTCAGATTATCAATTCTGCCATATTCCTGAATACCGGCCACTCCTCATGTGACATCCTGTATAGCTCGCGAGGTAAAAGATGCATTGGAAGGTCAGCAAAAAGATGGAAAGGCCAAGTGCAGCTACAAGAGACCCAGCAAGGCCTCACGCATTGTGGAAGGAGAAGAAGAACAAGAACAAGGAGGAGGAGGAGAAGAAAAAGGAAACCATTTGTAGAGCCACAAAGATCAGACAAATCCTCGAAGTCGAATGAAAGGAGTGAACCAGGAATGTTTCTTGCTTTTGACTCATCGATTCCGTGTCGAAATCTAGTTCCGCTGAACCAGTTTCGTCACCGGATGAAGGTTTACGATGAAGTGGTCAGGCGTGCGACATTGAGGGAAGCTGAATAGTGGTTGCAACGTACCGTTAACGGCAGCACGGAATTTCCGGTTGGGAGATTGCGCAGGCAGGCAGTGGAGTTCGAGAACACGGCCTTGTATGCAGATGCAGCATAACATATTGTCACGTCTTTGGAAACATTAATCATCAGATTGGAACTTCACACTGTAAGTGTATCCTAGACTTTCACTTCAGATATCTTTTTGTAGCCTGCTGTAACGACACTGACGCCCTGTGTTCAGATCAACGAGTTCTATACAACTCATTAAGTGACGAGCCGTAGATGACTTTCTTTTTCTTCTCAGACACTACTGTCCTCCTTCTGTATGATAAGACAAATACACTTAAATACGGCGTCCACAGTCCTGCAGTATTTTGGAAATGGCAATCCGCCTGTACAGCACTGTTATCAAACGTATTTATTCACGCTCACCATTTCTGCTTCTAAGTTATTCTCAAACTACAACTGTAACGACATAAATTACTAAAAAAATTGAACTTTTACATTGAGCGCTGCATGTGAAATATGTAAATAATGTCGACACGAACACAGGAACGAATTTATATAAATTAAAAAATAGGGTTTTTACACGTTTTTAAACACTCGATGACACATTAAGCTGTGAAACGTAGAGTACGGAACGTGGATAGCAATTAACAATTGAAAGAACTGAAAGAGGCATGGTTTCGGTTGTGTTAAAACATTGGTTACAAATTCATGGCTAATTTCGTGGCAACTGACAGGATTAAAATTCTACCAGTCCCATCACTATATTCCTGACGCACATGAGAACTATTTTACGTGCGTTTCAATAGTTATCATCCAACTTTCAAGATTTTAAGAGATTATATGTAAGACAGTTCATTTAAAAATCTTTGCCTATCTCGTCCACCCCAGAACACACCCTATGTCGGTTGCGAGAAGAGGTATCTCCTGGCAGATTTCCATTTACTTTACTTTTTCGTGTCCGGAGATTTGTTTCAAAGCCTTTCAGCCCAATGTCGGGCCAATTCCAATGTTTCTCTCTTCTCAAGCCATAGTTCGTCAAGGGTACACCTTGTGGGGCAGATGGATCACCGTAGGAGGTGTTCCATATCCTGAACTTCACCGCAGTCGCATTTGTTGTTTTCTTCGTCCTTGAAGCCCCATTTGACTAGGTTTGCTTTAACTGGTGCTACGCCTGTTCTGATGCGGTTCAGTGTTCTCCCAAATCTTCCAGCTTGATGTACTGCCGCTGGGTATTTCTCGTGAGGCAGGGTAGTCCTTCGGAGGCTCGTTCAATTCACTAGTGAGAAATCTCTTGCGGGATTTAAGTCTGCTACGTCCACATGAAGAACCATGCAGCGGATGGCGCTCGTCGGAAATCTGTTTAAATTTTTCTGTATATTCGTACGCAATTCTTCGGGATTCAGGAGATGAGAATCCAGCTGCTTTGTATATTTTCCCAAGTGGAGTGGGTTTCATGCATCCTGTTGTTAGCCTGCATGTTTCATTAAGGACTGTGATGACTTTTTTGGCATGTGTGGATCGAGACCATACAGGGCATGCATATTCTGCCGTGGAGAAGCAAAGTGCTTGAGTAGTTGTTCGTAATACAGTCGGACTAGCTCCCCATTAACTATTCGTCAGTTTTCTTAAAATATTGTTCCTGGCAGAAACTTTTCTGGCAGGTTTTTTCACAGTGATATCTGTACGTCAGTGATCTATCCAGCACGACACCACGGTATGTTGGTTTGTCCGTATGGTCCAGTTTGTTCCCATTCCAGGTGACGTTCAGCTTACTGTTTGCCTGTTTTGTGCGGAGGTGGAAAGCGCTAACCTGTGTCTTAGATGGATTTGGTTTGAGGGAGTTCTCTTTATAGTATTCAGACATTACGTGTAGCGAGCTTTCTAATTTCCCTTCTACTTCCTCGAAGCTATTTCCTTGCGCTGTAATGGCCAGATCATCGGCAGACAAGAAGTGGGTAGTACATTCCGGTGTTGGTTGATCATTGGTGTATAGGTTAAATAGTAGGGGGGGCAGCAGACTGCCCTGGGCGAGACCGTTCTTTTGTCGACGCCATCGGCTTTTTTTTCCGTCCAGCGTTACATAGAACTGTCTGTTTTGCAGATTTCCATTAAAAAGCAGTAGGGTGAGGCACCAAAACGAATACGTCTCTGCGTCCGCTCGGTCATTTCCGCTTCCATCAACTTTAGGATCCAGGCTCACCCCAGCTACCCCTACAGAAAGAAATAACACGGCGGTGGGTAGCACTGCTTGCGTCACTCCTCCAGGACCATGCTAATAACAGGACGCAAATGATTCGATTCTATGTCATTTGGTTCATTTGGATCATTTTGTGCTTTTCGTATCAACTCAGGCTAGCACACTCTCTGGTCACATATGTTATACGGTTGTTATTTCATGTTAGGAGTGTACTGGACACCAGGCCTTGGTGTTGTGAAATCGTACGAGCATCTAAAAGCGATCGCAAGCATTAAATTGGTATTGTTTCCGAGTCACCACGCTCGTGCTCCGATGGGCGCTGCTGTGAGTGCACGGCACGCTTTGGCTATCATATTCGAAATGCTGTCGATAAAACTTCATGAAATAATATGACCGGTGGTTATCAGCTGCCATTCCCTCGTATTTCTGTATGTGCAAGGCATAGGCGAAAATAATTCCCTTGCCCTTGTGGCTAATTGGTGTTTTTTCCAACACTTTATTCAACACATACATAGTCGTCCATTCTTAATACTATTCACTATTCATGGCTAGTGTGATACGCATAACATATAATACTCTTCTTAATTCCTAAATAAGACATGGTGTTGCAGTGATACACAATAGCTGACCTGTATTCTTCCAACATTTTTTTCGTAAACTAAGCAAAATGGTTCAAATGGCTCTGAGCACTATGGGACTCAACATCTGAGGTCATCAGTCCCCTAGACTTAGAACTACATAAACCTAAGGACATCACACACATTCATGCCCGAGGCAGGATTCGAACCTGCAACCGTAGCAGCAGCGCGGTTCCGAACTGGAACGCCTAGAACCGCTCGGCCACCACGGCCGGCCGTAAACTGAGCGAAATAAAGCAATTCATTCAAACTAATGAACGGTTAGGTGCTACTTTTCGATTGTAGAAATCTGGTTTTCCCTTTCTGTCGATTTTATTCAAACGTAATGTCGATTTTGCGCCAGCACTGAACTTATTATGAACCAACAGCACGGTCACCAATTAATTCGGATGCGAAGTCTGTCGTAGCTACGCTATGAGATCGAAAGTAGCCGGACACCCCCAAAAACATACGTTTTTCATATTAGGTACATTGTGCTACCGCCTGCTGCCAGGTACTCCATATCACCGACCTCAGTAGTCTTCAGATATCGTGAAAGCAGAATGGGGCGCTCCGCGGAACTCACGGACTTCGAACGTGGTCAGGTGATTGGGTATCACTTGTCATACGTCTGTACGCGAGATTTCCACACTCCTAAACATCCCTAGGTCCACTGTTCCTGAGGTGATAGTGAAGTCTAAACTTGAAGGGACATGTACAGCACAAAAGCGTACAGACCGACCTCGTCTGTTGGCTAACAGAGATCACCGACCGTTGAAGAGGGTCAGACGATCACACAGGAATTCCAAACTGCATCAGGATCCTCTTCAAGTACTATGACAGTTAGGCCGGACGTGAGAAAACTTGGATTTCATGATAGAGCGGCTGCTCATAAGCCTCACATCACGTCGGTAAATGCCAAACTACACATTGCTTGGTGTAAGGAGCGTAAACATTGGACGATTGATCAGTGGAAAAACGTTGTGTGGAGTGACGAAATAAGGTTCACAATGTGGCGATCCGATGGCAGAGTGTGGGTATGGCGAATGCCCGGTGAACGTCGTCTGCCAGCCTGTGTAGTGCCAACAGTAAAATTCGGAGGCGGTGGTGTTATGGTGTAGTCGTGTTTCTCATGGAGGAAACTTGCACATCTCGTTGTTTTGCGTAGCCCGATCACAGCACAGGCCTACATCGATGTTTTGGTTCAAATGGCTCTGAGCACTATGGGACTTAACTTCTAAGGTCATCAGTCCCATAGAACTTAGAACTACTTAAACCAAACTAACCTAAGGACATCACACACATCCATGCCCGAGGCAGGATTCGAACCTGCGACCGAAGCGGTCACGCGGTTCCAGACTGTAGCGCCTAAAACCGCTCGGCCACCCCGGCCGGCATCGATGTTTTAAGCACCTTCTTGCTTCCCATTGTTGAAGAGCAATTATGGGATGGCGATTCTATCTTTCAACACGATCGGACACCTGTTCATAATGCACGGCCTGTAGCGGAGTGGTTACACAACGATAACATCCCTGTAATGGACTGGCCTGCACAGAGTCCTGACCTGAATCCTACAGAACACCTCTGGGATGTTTTGGAACGCCGACTTCGTGCCAGGTCTCACCGACCGACATCGATACTTCTCCTCTGTGCAGGACTCCATGAAGATTGGGCTGCCATATCCCAAGAAATCTTCCAGCACCCGATTGAGCGTGTGCCTGCGAGAGTGTAAGCTGTCATCAAGGCTAAGGACGGGCCAACACCATATTGAATTCCAGCATTACCGATGGAGGGCGCCACGAAATTGTAAGCCATTTTCAACCGGGTGTCCGGATACTTTTGATCACATAGTGTATTGTATATAGTTCCACATTGGCTGATAGTATTAACCTGATAACTCCGCTTTCTCTGGTATTAAAATCAATACAAGGAGGATCAAGCAATTTCTTTCTCTCTTGCGACAATGGAAGCTACAAATCGAAATGTGCTCTCTTCGCAGATAGCTTTCTTAGAGGTGAAATATTCGTTTAGCATTTGTGTTATATGTGTCACTAGCGAATGACAGAATAGTCGATATCGCGATTGCGAATAAATGCATTTTGTAACAGCTCTGTTGGAAAATGTTGTTCATTTCTGAAATGCTAATGCTCTGTTTAGCCCGTTCGATAAATACAGGCTCATTATAATTAAACTTTCGCCAACTGATCCAGTGTAGACGGCAAATCTACCGTATGGGTACCAACTTTATGGGAATGATGTTCGGTCTGCGCACTGCAGAATTTAAATTGTTAGTAGTACTAGTGTCATTACTTGCCATTAGGCCCTGGTATTGGTATGGCGATGTAGAGTTGAAACACAAGAATCATCAGTGTGCGTTACAGCTGCACACAGTCGACATGGATATAGCCAAGGTAAGCAGGCCTTCATTGGTAAAGCTCTTTTATCAAAACGACAGCCATAGTACTGCTGCTCCTCGCGCGTATCGACACATTAATGGTATGTCCATGAGGTTTCTCGGTTACTTCGTAATACATTTGGAGGAAACCGAATCGGTATGCATGCGACCTCATGCGAACCTAATACGATCCAAAATGCCGCGCATAAAAACGCACTTAATGTGGTCTACGGTGAACTTGATGGGCCTTTGTTGAAACACTATTAGAGAATTCCAAGACGGCCATTCACAGTAAATGGATGAAATTTTTACGATAAATTCCTAATATTTCGGTCCCGAAAATCATTGAAAATTTTCTTAATGTCTTTATCCGTTTCCGAGATACAGAGGTTCAAAGTTTTCCTACATCTACACCTAAAATACGCACGTAAAATCCGTTGAGAGGCAAAAACGTAGTTTATAACCTGACGTAGCGGAGAAATGTACTGCAAAGTATCTCTGTTATCATATGGGAACCCCACGATTTAGTGCTGAAGCACATGAAAACCTTTTGCGCACGTAAAATCCGGTTTGAGGTGTTAAAAAATCTGTTATACGTTCTTTCACTTTCATGTAAGTAAACTGTCAAAATTTTACTGACCCATAAAGTTTTTTATATGAGTGATACACCCAGCTGTAGCTGGGAAAAGAAGGAAACCATCGGCAAAATGCTACTATCGGAACTGGAAAAAAGCGAATAGACTCCTGTTTAAAAGCCCCTGACCGAAATTTGGATACCAGCGGCTTCATTGTACCGTCCTAAGCATCTTTAAAAATTTTCTAAAAAATTTTGGTATGCGAACATTTTCACCCTTTTTCATGCTGAGAGAGAAGGAGACAGTGACAGTAAGACGGAAAATAATAAACGTTGGTAGATAGTAGACAGTGGTTGTGACGTAGAAGGAGCGAAGGACACAGTGGCAGTGTGAGAGAAAGAGAGGGATACAGTGGCAGTGGAACATAGTTGACAGTGACAAAACAGTGCTAGGAAAAGAGTGAAGGAGACAGTGCCAGTGGGGGTGGAATAAAGAGGAGAAAGTGGATGTGAGTGAGAGCCAGTGATAATGAGAGAAAGAGTATATGACAATTACAAGGATGAAGAGTGAGATAGTGAAAGTGAGAAGAGACAGCAACAGTGGGGAGGAATGAATGAGATATTAGCAGTAAGAGAGAGCAAGAGGGATATAATGACAGCGAGAAGATATTGTAGCAGCAGGACGGAACGAAGGGGAATGTGGCTGTGACGTAGAAGACAGAGAGGGAGAGACAAGGCGATAACGACAACGAGTTAGGCTGAATGAGTTATTGAAAAGGGGCAGCTGGGAGTGGATGGTACGAGCGACTTATAGCGAAGGACTAGTGGATGTGAGTTAGCTGCAGTTGGGCAGTTTGTTGGAGATTGAGGTGAGTTGCCTATAAAGAAATGGCGAATGTGTTCGCATGCCAAAGCTTTTTTTGGGTAATTTTTAAAGGCGCTGAGGAAAGTAACATGAGCCACCATTACCCCACTTTACATTCTTAGTCTTTTAAATAAACAGGAACATATTCACGTTTTTTGTGCTCCGATTGCTGCATTTTTCCACTGGCCATTGATCATTCCATACTGTGTGACCACCAACATCACCAGATTTGAACCCATGTGACTTTTGGTTGTGGAGTTATCTGTAGGGCCGGGAATATCAACTATACGCTAACACATGTTAAAAGTTGAAGATGAGCATAGCGAGGGAGCTAGTTGAGAGCCCCCCTGAGATGTTTCAGACCGCAATAGAGCAATTTCAAGTGCGGTTCCAGGCTGTTGAGGACGCACATTGTCGCCACATTCAGCAACATTTGTAACCTTGAGCGCAAACTTTGTACACTTTGATTGTCTTCCACTGGAGATTTTTTTAAGCAATACTATCGGCATTTTGTACTGCCTTATAAAACCCATTACGAACTGAGAACGAATCTTTGAGTTTCTCTCTCTCTCTCTCTCCCCATTCATCCAATTTGGTAAGAATTACACACTGACGAGCAGCATCTAAAGATCGGTGGAAGGAGTTTTTAGTAAGCGACCTCCATCACGGATAAATTACCTTTCCTTAGTTTACTGCAAATAAATATTACTATGTCATCTGCTTTCTCCAAATCTAACTGAATGTACCTAGATGTCTGACTGACTACAGTTAACGATCTGATGGTGGAAGCAAATAATTGTAGACCTTTTCGCGCATTTGCACAAGAAATATAAATTTTTATTGAGAAGCATCGTTTTTTTTCCGCCCTAACCCTTCGTTATACGCGAGCACACTTTCAATTCTCAGCACTTTTCTGACGATTAGATGGTAAATCACTGTGACATCTCTACATGCACATACTGAGTTACGGTTCCGTTCGGGTTTGAGATGTGCAGTTTGCGTTCCTTCAATGCATTGCCATCAGGCTACAAATAGTAGTGGAATGCTCTCCTCGTGGTCTTGTTATTGTTATTGGCGATACACTCTTACCTGAAAATTAAAATCGGTGAATTGAAAGACTTTGCATAGATGCACAATATGATTCGAAAGCATAAAGGCAAAAGTTTGTAAAAGAGATAACGTCATGCACTTTCGGAGCATCTGAATTGCATGGAGTTCTCTGAAGCATTTAAAACAGATGACAAAGTTTCTGTTGCTGCAATAACAATACGTCAGACGGTTTCAGAAGCGCTGACTTTCATCTGACTTCGTTGTAGCACCGTTATCGCTGCTGTGGAGGGACGTTTCCACAGTTAATGTGTGGGAATTACGGTAGACAAGACTTTTCTCTTGGTGTTCTTTTCACACTCCTAATAGTTTCTCTAGCGCGGTCTCAGGGGAAATACCGTTTACAGAAAAGTAGCTGCCGTCAACAGTTAGCAACTCGTGAGAGGGTCTGCGGTCAGTTAGAGCTGTGGTACAAGAGAAATGTGGGCGTCGAGCACCAAAACCAAATGTCACAGCGTGTTGCGTAAGACAACCGTTGACGTGCACCGCCGCGGGCATAGGAAATCCGCAGATTGTAATGTCGTTGTTAAACATCCACGTCTCCCTGTATGTACACATTACTGCAAGGCAAGCTGCACTATCATCATCAGTAGCTTGTGGCTCGGGTACTGGGGTAAATGGAAGCATGCACCCGAATCATTAGATCGCTGTCTGTGGCTTACACATGTCTGCAGTGAAACGAGTTATTCGCATGAAATATTGGAACGCGATGATTACCCAGAATTTTACATTTCCATTTTGATAATATTTTAATTGAGAAGGCATTTTTCTAGTCATAAGTTCGATGCTTCAGGGAGTTTAATCGGCCAGGGGAGTAGGACGATTACTATTGTGATACACTTTAAAGACTTAGTGAGTATTGTTAGTTACAGTTTAGTGTTTTCGCAGATAATGGGCATTATCTACGAGGAAGAGTTATCTGAAACAATTGTTGTACTATCTAATTCGATACTGATGGAATATCATTAAAGGACTAGCAACGTAGCCTTGATATGTTGTTATTGTCCGAAGACTGGTTTGATAAAGCTCTCCGCGTGTTACTCCATCCTGTGCGAGCGTCTTCATCTCCAAACCACTACCGCATACTAGCCGTTCTCAATCTGTTTACTGTATTCATCTCTTGGTCTCCCTCTGCGATTTTTAACACCTACACTTTCCTCCAATACTAAATTTGTGTGGGCCGCTGTGAACGAGCGTTTCTAGGCGCTTCAGTCCTTAAAAACAAAGCGTCTGCTTAAAAGCAAAACGTTACGTATTACAAATCTGCCGGCACTGTAGCTCGGCGTGTTCGGTCAGAGGGCTGCTTGGTCTCTGTAATAAAGGAAAACTGAGTAAAGGAAACAACGATCAACTTGAACGGATCTCTTGTGACATCCGCCTAGACCAAACACAACGAATTATATCGAAAAAAAAAGGTCTGGAACCGCGCTGCTGCTACGGTCACAGGTTCCAATCCTGCCCGGGCATGGATGTGTGTGATGTCCTCAGGTTAGTTAGGTTTAAGTAGTTCTAAGTCTAGGGGGCTGATGACCTAAGATGTTAAGTCTCATAGTGCTCAGAGCCATTTGAACTAAATTTGTGATCCGTTGATGTCTCAGAATATGTCCTGTCAACCGATCCCTTCTTCTAGTCAGGTTGCGCCACAAATTTCTTTTCTCACCAGTTCTGTTCAGTACCTCCTCATTAGTTACGTGGTGTACCCATGTAATCGACAACGTTTCTTCTGCATTCTTCAGTAGCACCACTTTTCAAATGCTTTTATTCTCATTTTGTTTAAGCTGTTTATCGTCCATCTTTCAATTGCATACATACCTACACTCCACATAAATACCTTCGGAAAAGACTTCATAACACTTAAATGAGTGTTCGATGCTAACAAATTTCTCTTCTTCAGAAATGCTTTTCTTGCCATTGTCAGTCTACATTTTATACCCTCTCTATTTCGGCCATCGTTAGTTACCTTGCTACCTAAATATGAAAACTCATCTACAACTTAATGTGTCGTTTCCTAATATAATTTCCTTAGCATCACCTGATTTTATTCGACTACTTTCTATTATTTCTGTTCTGCTTCGGTTGATGCTCATCTTATAACCCTGCTCTCATGACACTGTCCATTCCGTTCAATTGCTCGTCGAAGTCCTTTGCTGTTTCTGACAGAATTACACTGTCATAGGCAAACCTCAAAGTTTTTATTTCTTCTCCCTGAACTTTAATTCCTGCTCCAATTTCTTAATAGTTTCCTTTACTGCTTTTTCCCAACAACGGGGATAAGCTACAACCCTGTCTCACTCCCTTCTCAACTACTGCTTCCCTTTCATGTCCATTGACTCTTATAACTACCGTTTGGTTTCTGTACAAGTTGTAGATAAGTATTCCAGTCTACGTTGTCACAATCTTACTCTACGTCTACAAAAGCAATAAACGCATATGTCCCTTTCCTTAATCTATTTTCTAAGACGAGTCGTAGGGTCAGTACTGCCTCGCGTGTTCCTACATTTCTCCGCAATCCAAGGTGATCCCTCCCCGACGTTGACTTCTACCAGTTTTCCCATTCTCCTGTAAAGAATTTGTGTTAGTATTTTGCACCCGTGACTTATTAAACTGATAGTTAGGTAATTTTCACATCTGTCAGCAACTGCTTTCTTTGGACTTCTTGAAGTCTGAGGGTATTTCGTCTGTCTCATACATCTTGTACACAAGATGGAAGAGTTTTGTCATAGCTGCCTTTCCCAAGGCTATCAGTAGTTCTGACGGAATATCTACTCCCGGGGACTTGTTTCGACTTAGATCTTTCAGAGCCGTGACAAATTCTTTTCGCAGTATCGTATTTCCTATCTCATCTTCGTCTATGTCCACTTCCCTTTGCCGGCCGAAGTGGCCGTGCGGTTAAAGGCGCTCCAGTCTGGAACCGCAAGACCGCTACGGTCGCAGGTTCGAATCCTGCCTCGGGCATGGATGTTTGTGATGTCCTTAGGTTAGTTAGGTTTAACTAGTTCTAAGTTCTAGGGGACTAATGACCTCAGCAGTTGAGTCCCATAGTGCTCAGAGCCATTTGAACCATTTGAATCCACTTCCCTTTCTATAATATTGCTTTCAAGATCATCTTCCTCGTATAGACCCTCTATCTACTCCTTCCACCTCTCAGTTTTCCCTTATTTGCTTAGGACTGGTTTTCCATCTGAGCTCCTGATATTCATACAGCTGTCTCTTTTTTCCCGAAAGGCGTCTTTAATTTTCCTGTAGGCGATATACATCTTTCCTCCACTGAAACATGCATCTAAATCGTTACATCTGTCCTCTGGTAATTCCTGTTTAGCCATTTTGCACTTCCTGTCAATATCATTTTTTAAACCTTTGTATTCCCTTTCGCCAGCTTCATTTGCTGCATTTTCATATTTTCTTCTCTCATCAGTTAAAGTCAATATCTCTTGTGTTATCCAAGGATCTCTACTACGTGGTGTCTTTTTAACTATTTGATCCTATGCTGCCCTCACAATTTTATCTCTTAGATCTACCCATACGTCTTCTGTTGAACTGCTTTTCCATGTTCTAGACAGTCGTTGCCTAATGCACCCTCTGAAACTCTCAGCGACCTCCGGTTCTTTGAACTTCACCAGGTCCCACCTCCTTAATTTGCTATCTTTTCCCAATTTCTTCAGTTTTAATCTAAAATTCATAACCAATAAATTGTGCTCAGAGTCTACATCTGCCCCTGGAAACGTCTTACAATTTAAAATCAGGTTCATATGTCTCTGTATTACCATTATATAACCAATCTGAAACCTTCCAGTGACTCCAGGTCTTTTCCACGTATACAGTCTTCTTTAAAGATCCTTAAACAAAACGTTTGCGATGATTAAATTATGCTCTGTGCAAAATTATATCAGGAGGCTTCCTCTTTCATTCCTTTCCACCAGTCGATATTTACCTACTATTTTTCCTTCTCTTTCTTTTCCTACGATAGACTTCCAGTCCGCTATCACAACTAATTTTCACCATGAATAAACTCTTACTTGTACTACTTTGGTGGGTGTAGGCTTTGTGTCTGTCTTGGCTACAATAACACGTTCGCTATGCTGTTCATACGCAGTACCAGCACGGCAAGGCCGCTTTGTTTGATGCTATAATCAGTCAATCATCCTGATTGTTGCCCCTGTAACCATTGAAGAGACTGCTGCTCCTCTTCAGGAACCACACATATGTCTGGCTTCTCAAAAGGTACCCGTCCGTTGTAGCTGCACCTATGGTACGGCTATTTCTATCGCTGAGACATACAAGTCACCCCACAGACGGCTAGATCCATGGTTCATGATGAGGAGTATTGATGTACAGGAATGTTAATCTGCGCATGTAACGAAATATATTATGTATACCCAGAAGTAACAATCCGTGGAGACATGGAGATATCAAGTGGAACGAAAGCATAAGGATCAGTTGCACGCAAATTAAGGGGCTCCGGAAAGGCTCAAAATCATGAAAAGTTCAATTTTTACTTTTTTGCGTTTTCTGAATCTGCAGACTATTACCTTTTAATAGATATATAATTTATTCAGTTCCGAAGACTACAACTATTTTTAAATTTTTTTGGAAATGCGCTCTACATGGGCGTGACCCACTGTGGCGCTGTTAAACTGCTGTCAAATGGTGTTATTATTAACGTCCGTGTTCATCAGGTACATTTTAGTGATGTGAGATAAAGTATGTGTTGTGGCTAACCTGTGATGGTTCAATATATATCGCTGGTGTGATTGTCGATTGTTTCATGTTTATTTACTCTGTCGTTATCTCGAAAATATTCGTAATTAATTCTGTTTCTTGAGTCTCTGTTTTGTTGAAGTATAATAATGAGTAAAAGTAAAGTTATTAGAAATCCTCTGAAGGCTTTTAAGAAAAGGAGAAATGTTGGAAAGCCAAAGGTATGTGTTATTACTGTAAACAATAAAGACAACAACCAAGTGAGTGAACCTAACCTCTCAAGTACACCTGCCCATAGCAGTCAAAGTGGGAAAGAAAATACTTCACAGAAGAAGCTTGGTTCAATGAGTGAAAACTACGAATGTTTTATGGGCGAATCAGATGTGAATGAAATATTTGATATGTCGGTTCTCAAAGGAATTTTTTCAAACTGTGTAAGATGTATTCATTGTAGTGAAGTTGGTCTGGAACTCTCCATAATAAAGCACGTAGGACTTGCTAGTGAAATACAACTGAAATTTGATAAGTGTTCATACATGACCACCTTTTGGAACAGTGTTGCAGTAACTGCAACTGAAGAAAATGGTAGGAAAATCTACGAACACAATAACGAGCGATGCTTGCTTTAGACAAGGAACGCCTTCGGGCTGCAGACAGGGCTGTAAAGAGTCTAGAAATACAAGCAAGAGTAAACAGGAGGAGAAACAAGAGGAAGCTGGAGGAGGAGTTTGCAGAGGATGAAGATAATCCATCCTATGGACCTGGAATGCACTAAAAAGTTAATCCAATCTTTGTCGCTCGATTCCCAAAACTTTTATTTTCTCATACTAATTACATGTTTTCTAGGGATCTTCCAAACATATTTGTTTCAAACTTTCAGTAAATGTTACACAGTACCTTCTGCATAATTTAACACAGCCTTTTTCCAAAAAACTGTATATTTTTGAATATATAAATAAAAAATTGCAAAAAAATGTTGTGAATTTTCATTACAATTGAAAAAAAATCATCTTTAGTAACTGAACAAAAATTTTGTAAAATCCCTGTGTTAAGTTGTAACCCATATTCCAATAAATAATCTGTAAAAAGTTCAAATTCCTACCTCAAATACTTTGTGAGGAAAGATGTAATTTATAAGCGTTATTTTAACATTGCAAGTATAGGGCGTTCCGGAGCCCCTTAAAAGGCAGGCTGTATCCCTTTGGGAAGCACTGGATGACACAACTGATCTAAGAAAAACACGTTTGACTTATAATGTAATACCGCTGAAGGAAAGATGGAAGTTACTGTTTAATGTCCCATCGATGAAGAGGTTATTAGAGATGGAGCACAAAGATGGATAAGGCAAAGGCGGGCAAGGAAATCGGCTGTGTCTTCTTGCAGGGAGCGGAATCGTTCAGTTTTTCGACTTAATCAGGTGACGTAAACGACGGAAGGCTTAAATCTGGATTGCTAGCCAGTGATTTGACCCTTCATGCTTCCGAATGCGAGTATAGTGTCTTAACCATTGTCACACTTCCATCTCTGAAACACAGTTCGAGATTGTGGGACCCGTATGGGTGAACAGAGAATGGTCGAAATGCTTACAAGTCTCAGCTGTCAGATACGTTAAGAAAGCGGCCGCATATTTCGCACAAAACTGCTTAGGAAATTCCTAGAATCAGCTTTGAGAGAGGAATCTACGAATAGTCTTCCGGTCTTTTTCTTTCCCTGGGAGATAACCATTCCACAACTACACACTTTTTCTCAAGCGCTCGTTCTCGCTCAAACCTGACATCACCATCGAACAAGGAAACAAAATGTTCTTTTCACGGTTTTATATATAAGATAGCGGAGATGATCATGAAAGACATTTTCGGCTCCAAAAGTAGAAATCAATAGAAAGCGTGAGAGCAACGTAAGACCACAAAAGCCTTGCAGCGAAACATGTAAGCAGCAAATCTCTCCATCCTCTATCTGTGAATGGAACTGAAAAGTTCCCTTGGTAAAGTAGTTTATAGTGAATCATAAGGTAGGGCTAAAGTTTTCATTTGATAAATGAAAGGGACAGTAGCGTCGAGTGCTGACTATACAAGGCTGGTGAGGTGGTAGCGTACAGCTCCAAATCAAAAATATCCATCGATTTCAGACATCATGACAAGGTTGCCACAGAGACATGTGATAAATTGTAGTTTCTCTTCATCAATATACTGCTTCTTTCTATGTATATCTTGCGAAAAGACAATTAGACAGATTCGAGCTCACACACAGGATTATTAGTGATCGTTCTTCCTGAAAACAATTTGCAACTGGAACACAAAAAGGTCAAAGTGCTCCCCAATACACAACAGACACGAAAGTGAGTTAATATTGCATCCAGTTCTGAAGTATGTTTAAAATTTCAGTTCTGCCGCTCATCAGGAGGTTAGTTTAAAATCAACTGCAAAATTTGTACCGAACAGGCAGATGGACAAGAAAGCAACCTAATAAAACGTTGTAAAAACTATAATACGATCGTAGCACAAAGCATTACGTAAATGTCGATATAAATGTAAACAGTCACAGAAAAACAACCATATTACTGAGCAATGTGCAACAGTAATCTGAATCACAAATTTCAGGTTTTCAGACCATATGGAGAGGATGTTTACATATGATTTTCCGTCGCTTATGAAACCCAACAAAGCGTCTTCAACGCGAAAAAATTGTAGCAGTCATTTATACTGCTGTTTACAAAACGAATCGTTCATGCTGTTGTGAAAAATCCTACTTGCTTAATATTTTGTGTTCTTACCCGGCCTGGTGCATAGTTTTTTAATTTTTCAGTATGCTCCACCTTTGCCTCTGATAGTGAGATTGCGAGAAGCTTGCTGACCGTCCAACAAAATTTTAATTCAAGCACTTCGTGATGGTTTGGTAATTCATTTATGGCCAAAAAAGCTTTCTTGCCATAGTAGGCGTGCCCCTTTAGTGTTACGTCAATACCCCAATCAGCGATTAAATATATCTCTAACCTGAGTCACCCTGACGTGCAGGGTGCCGAAAGCGAGAGAAATAAGTGCCACTCTGTCCTCCAGTTTCCCTCTTCCCTCCACGTCAGCCAAGTGGCCGCGAAGCTGTAAACAATCATCATCATCAGCATCGTGGTGTATCATGCAGTCCGTTCTGTTCGACCGGAATTCCGTCCAGCTGGCTTATGGCGATTCCTCTATGAACATGGTAAATGAGTTTTTATACTTGGGGAGAAAGAGGGGGCGGGGGTTGTATCAACCCAGTGCAGAGCCTCAACCAACACTAGGTTCCCTATCCCTAGAGGAGTTGTCTTCACTATGGCAGAAAATCTTCTCATCCGTATTTCATTTCAGTGTTCATTCTTCTAGAGGGATTGGTTGGATTAATCACACCTATAGATTTCCCCCTACCCTGCTCTCTCACTAACTTTACCATTACTGGTCACTTCCTGTGTTCGTAGCTATGCAGTGTCATGCTTCTCCCAATGTCATTCTTTCCGTCCCATCCATCTTTCTCCTTCTCTAGGTAACTTTCTTTTTACTCATTATTTTTCTTATTCCTCGATAATAATTGCAACGCCAGTATATTCCAAAACCCATTTTGTAAAGAATTAACACCAATGTATAAGAGAGTTTCAGACGTCTGATGTCTTTACAGACAATTAATGTGTGATATATTTGATGCCAAGCATGTAAGTGAGCAAAAGATCCGTAAAGGTTTGGAATTATGCGTAAAGTTCGTTGGAAGTCGTAACGTGCTCTCCTTCGCAAATACTGGATGAATATAGTCTGAGCAACTTGAGCGCATTGAGTTATGCTGCGTCAAGGCATATATACGCAGTTCCTAATTATAATACTTGGCTACTGAGTTAAACTTTTAACATAAGATTATAGATAATAATGGTTATTTTATGACAGAATTTTAAATTTTTAAATTCGGTAAATAATTAAATGAAATATTAAAAATAAAATTTTTGTTGTACCTGAAAGCCGTTAGACAGGCAACCTGCAACTGGTACCATGCGCCGGGTTAGCCGTTTAGTAGTATTGATGGATTTGGATTTCAGAGCTGTAGAGATAACTATTTATAAAATATGCGTACTGTTTCATTAATGTTCTGTGGACTGTGGTAATGATAGGAACTGTTGTACCCGCAAAATTCAGTTGGTGCAAAACATATAAATGTGGAAGCAAGAGAACACCCTACCACCAAAAGCAGTTGCTGTTATGAGGTAGCTTGCTTGCACGCAGCAACTATACAGCTTTGATACAGGATCAAGTGGGGTTAGGCAACGTTATGGCAAAAATGGATTACAACACTAAATCGGAACAGTGATTTACTGAAAGAAGTTCTATAATACTTAACTGCTGTATAATGACTATGCGTAGCATGGTTATCAATGTTCACGTGTGCGAATCTGTATTTATACCCGTTAATAGTCTTGGGTCCTAGTGAACGTTGACTACAATCACTTTTATAATGTCCAGTTTGGCTCTTCTATGCAGCGACTGTAGAAGAGTCCGGAGATACTTGTTGTTACTGTCCTGATATTGTCTTGAAGTGTTACCTATGTTAACTAAACTACTGAACGGAGCTGCGTATCTGCTTATATACATTTTAGGCAGATGGCTGTCCAGTTGGGAACTATTTGTGAGGCGGAGGCGTTACAGCTCTTGACGTACGCACCCTGTCTGGGAGTGTAACCTAAACTGCTGCGCCTGTGTCGTAGGCAGCACAGCACTCTTCCACGAAGTCTGTCTTGTATCTTCTGGAGGACACAGCAATAATAACTGTGAAACACGGCCTCTAATTGCCTCTAGGGCAAAGGTCATATGCAAAATCAGCACGTAGTGAATAAAAATAAACTTATTTTTCCCTGGTGTTCGTAGTGGACTGTTCTTTGCCTGACTCCTAACCCACGAGCTGTCCGGCATATGCTCCTGCCAGTAAACCTCTCAGGGTAGTAACGGAGAATGGAAACATAACCACCACCCTAAGCTGACCATGACTGGAGGAACTCTAAAAATGGTTCTGAGCACTATGGGACTTAACTTCTGAGGTCATCAGTCCCCTAGAACTTAGAACTACTTAAACCTAACTAACCTAAGGACATCACACACACCCATACCCGAGGCAGGTCAAATAGTTCAAAAAAAAAAAAAATGGTTCAAATGGCTCTGAGCACTACGGGGCTTAACATCTGAGGTCATCAGTCCCCTAGAACTTAGAACTACTTAAACCTAACTAACCTAAGGACATCACACACATCCATGCCCGAGGCAGGATTCGAACCTGCGACCGTAGCGGTCGTGCGGTTCCAGACTGTTTCGCCTAGAACCGCTCAGCCACCCCGGCCGGCGAGGAAATCTCTTTCTAGAAATGAGACTTCGTACTCGCGTTGCTCTAGTATATTTACCCTTGACAACGACTCATCGGCAATAACGTATACGGCGATTTTGGGAGATATAGCACTACAGACGAGACTGGACGTCACTTGTATTCAACGGTGAGACTAGTTCCCGTCTTGTGCAAAGTAAAAACTGTAGTCTTTACTGGTAAACCTGAATGCGTAATGTAGAGAGCACGTCCCAGTCTCGTCTTACGTTCATCCAGGCGATACTTATGAGTAATTCGCACATTATTGATGTAATATTTCCTGTCCTTTGGCCATAGAATACGTCGCGTCATCATGCTGCAACGGCTGCACAACCTACAGTATACGATGAACGCCACCTGCCCTGCCCTCTACTATGCCTGCGCCAGGAGAAGGTGAAGCAGCTTACAGGCAAGTCTGTTGTCTTCGACACTACTGCCAAAACTGCCGATATTAGTCCACTTGCCATGCAAACAGTGGGGTGGCTAATCTTTGCTGCTACGACTTCGCCACTCGTGTTGCGCATGTGCACAGAGAACCTCCCTCTTACAGCGCCAACCGGCGGCGGTGGCCGAGCGGTTCTAGGCGCTGTAGTCCGGAACCGAGCGACTGCTACGGTCGCAGGTTCGAATCCTGCCTCGGGCATGGATGTGTGTGATGTCCTTAGGTTAGTTAGGTTTACGTAGTTCGAACTTCTAGGGGACTGATGACTTCAGATGTTAAGTCTCATAGTGCTCAGAGCCATCCCTCTCACACAAAATTCTCGTGGTGCCACCATAGTTGGCTCCACACCTCAACACCATCGACTACGCAGTCTAGTTGACTCGGGGGCGCCCTACGTCCAGGTTCTTCGTGCCAGCGTCCACTGTCAAGCTGCAACAAGATGTTCTTTCAGCTTAGGGCTCCACAACCGACAGAAGTAGTCTAAATTTGTACGATACATTGTATGATTTCTCGATCATATGTACTATCTTTGATTTCAGCAAATGATTTCTCAGACAGAATCAGCAACACTAGAAGACTGCTGCCAATGTGGCTGTCTGCAATAAAGTATCACTGTTCGTCAAAAATTAGGGGTTGAACATAGATTTGGACAAAATTTCCACTTTTGTAATGAATGGCAGCCTTTTTTTTACATGTGGATAAATGTTGGATAAGGCTCATAACAAAGAGAAAGAAGCTGATAGTATCTGATGTAGGGGCCCATGGTGGATGATCTTCACAGTGGCAGTCTGGACACAACTCTGCAGCTGAAGACAGGGCGCACCACAGGGCACGGAAAGACGCCATAATCCTTGCAGAGGAAGACAGCCCTTAGCAATAGTGTCCAAATTGTGAGCGGAGTCGTGCAGTTTCAGTATGCCCACCCAGGTGTAGATGGTTGACGGGCTTCACCACCCTGGTGCTGAACTGCTGCCCTCCATGGCAGAAGGCTGGCTGTGGCTGAAGTGAGTCCGGAAGGTTGCCCCACTGGCTGGAAGGTGCTAAGTACGCAACAGTCGTCTCACGGTGACTGCTTGCAGAACCGCATCATTTCGTCGACCAGCATAGACCTTTCCTCATAGATGATGGTTACCGCAGTGTGATCGCTTTGGCTAACGATGATGGATGATTATAGGGCTTCGGTGCCTACTTGTTTTGTCTTTTGCCAGAGCACCACTTCCAGCAACGTACTCCAAAATGAGTCCATAGCTCGCATGTGAAGTAGCCAGCTATCCGATGCCGCAGCCATTGCATCCTTTCTGCTGTCTGGTAGTTATTGTGGTATTGGCTCTTTGTTCGGTTTCTACTGTGGAAGCCCATTGGCGGCATTGATGCATCTTTTATAATGGTGTTTGGGTACCCTCTGGGCTTTTCTGCTCCCATGGCCGTTTGCAACTGATGTGGCAGCGTCGCTGTTTTATTCAGTAGTGCCAAGGAATAGTGGCAGTGCAGCACTAATTACCAAGATTAGTCCTTAACGTCTGGAGCACGGCACACTCTGCAAGTATTAAAAGGTATTACTAAAAAGTGAATACTAAGAAGAAATGGGGCAGTCACATGAAGTCAGTATTGGAGAAGGTGAACAGAAAAGTTGTGTTTGTTGAAAAGTTATGGGAAAGTGCGGTGCATACGTGGAGGAAATCGCATACAAGGCCCTGGACCGACCAGTCTTAATACTCCGTTCATTACTGTCCTCTTAAGTGTGAATGATGTAAAGATATATAACGTCATGTACCTATAGACTCAGACATCAATATTTATAAGGGGCGATCAGAAATTTTCCGCTCGAAGGCATCCCGGAAACACACGAAGATCGCACTAATCCCTTGCCTACATGTCGGTGCTTATATACTCGCATAGGTATCGCATTAGGTTACATATACGCTGCAGCAACGCCGTCAAACGAAACTTTTTGTTGGTCTCTTATAGCTTCATATTGTTTGGACTGCTTGTATCTGTATACGTAACCATGTATATACAGGGTAGGGCAAATACACTACAGGGCATTAAAATTGCTACACCACAAAGATGACGTGCTACAGACGCGAAATTTAACCGACAGGAAGAACATGCTGTGATATGCAAATGATTAGCTTTTCAGAGCATTCACACAAGGTTGGCACCGGTGGCGACACCCACAATGTGCTGACATGAGCAAAGTTTCCAACCGATTTCTCATACACAAACAGCAGTTGACCGGCGTTGCCTGGTGAAACGTTGCTGTGGTGCCTCGTGTAAGGAGGAGAAATGCATATACCATCACGTTTCCGACTTTGATATAGGTCGGATTGTAGCCTATCGCGATTGCGTCATATCGTATCGCGACATTGCTGCTCGCGTTGGTCGAGATCGAATGATTGTTAGGAGAATATGGAATCTGTAGCTTCAGGAGGGTAATACAGAATGCCGTGCTGGATCCCAATGGCCTCATATCACTAGCAGTCGAGATGACAGGCATCTTATCCGCATGGCTGTAACGGATCGTACAGCCACGTCTCGATCCCTGAGTCAACAGATGGGGACGTTTGCAAGACAACAATCATATGCACTAACAGTTCGACTACGTTTGCAGCAGCATGGACTATCAGCTCGGAGACCATGGCTGCGGTTACCCTTGACGCTGCATCACAGACAGGAGCGCCTGTGATGGTGTACTCAACCACGGACCTGGGTGCACGAATGGCAAAACGTCATTTTTTCGGATGAATCCAGGTTCTGTTTACAGCATCATGATGGTCGCATCCGTGTTTGGCGACATCGCGGTGAACGCACATTGGAAGCGTATATTCGTCATCGCCATACTGGCGTATCACCCGGCGCGATGGTATGGGGTGCCATTGGTTACACGTCTCGGTCACCTCTTGTTCGCACAGACGGCACTTTGGACAGTGGACGTTACATTTCAGATGTGTTACGACCAGTGGCTCTACCCTTCATTCGATCCCTGCGAAACCGTACATTTCAGCAGGATAATGCACGACCGCATGTTGCAGGTCCTGTACGGGCTTTTCTCGATACAGAAAATGTTCGACTGCTGCCCTGGCCAGCACATTCTCCAGATCTCTCACCAACTGAAAACGTCTGGTCAAAGGTGGCCGAGCAACTGGCTCGTCACAATCAGCTTAACACCTCGTGCATCCAAGTTACTGACAAGAAAAATATACAGAAGAAAGGAAAAGAAAATGGAAGATGTGTTAGATGACAATCAGTTTGGCTTTAGGAAAGTTAAAGGCACCAGAGAGACAATTCTGAAGTAGCGGTTGGTAATGGAAGCAAGACTACAGAAAAAGCAAGACACGTCCCTCGGATTTTTCGACCTGGAAAAAAGTTCGACAATGTAAAATGTTGGTGCAAGATGTTCGAAATTCTGAGAAAAATAGGCGAAAATAGGGAGAGACGGATAATACAGATCCAGGAGGGAATAATAAGATTGGACGACCAGGAACGAAGTGCTCAGATTAAAAAGTGTGTAAGATAAGGATGTAGTCTTTCGCCTCTCCTGTTCAATCTGTACGTCGAAGAGGCAATGATGGAAATTAAAGAAATGTTCAGGAGTGGAATTAAAATTCAAGGTAAAAGGACATCAATGATCGATTCGCTATCCTAAGTGAAAGTTAAGAAGAATTGCATGATCTGCTAAATGAAATGAAGAGTCTAATGAGTGCAGAGTATGAACCGAGAGTAAATCGAAGAAAGACAAAAGTAATGAGAAGTAGCAGAAATGAAAACAGCGAGAAACTTAGCATCAGGCTTGATGGTCACGAAGTAGATGACGTTAAGGAATTGTGCTACGTAGGCAGCAAAATAACCAATGATGAACGGAGCAAGGAGGACATCAAAAGCACACTAGCACAGGCAAAAAGGGCATTCCTGGCCAAAAGAAGTCTACCGGTATCAAACGGTTCAAATGGCTTTTAACACTATGCGACTTAACATCTGAGGTCATCTGTCCCCTAGACTTAGAACTACTTAAACCTGACTAACGTAAGGACATCACACACAGCCATGCCCGAGACAGGATTCGAACCTGCAACCGTAGCAGCAGCGCGGTTCCGGACTGAAGCGCCTAGAACCGCTCGGTCAGAACGGCCGGCTCTACTGGTATCAAACATAGTCCTTAATTTGAGGAAGAAATTTCTGAGAACATACATATGGAGCATAGAACTATATGGTAGCAAAACATGGACTTTTGGGAAAACCGAAGCAGAACAGAATCTAAGCATTTTAGGTGTGGTGCTACAGACGAATGCTGAAAATTTGGTGGACTGATAAGGTTGAGGAGGCTCTACGCAGAATCGGAGAGGAAAGGAGTATGTGGAAAACACTGACAAGGAGAAGAGACAGGATGACAGGACGTCTGTTAAGACATCAGGGAATGGCTTCCAAGGTACTAGATGAAGCTGTAGAGGGCAAAAATTGTAGAGGAAGACAGAGTTTGGAATACATCCAGCAAATAATTGAGGACCTAGGTTGTAAGTGCTACTCTGAGTTGAAGAGGTTGGCGTTGGAGAGGAATTCGTGGCCGACCGCATCAGACCAGATAGAAGACTGATTACTCAAAAACAAAACAAAAACAAAAAAGGAGAAGAAGAAAGAAAACCTCTGCTTGATGTCTAGCAGAGTGAGAGCATGAGAGTATAGTTGTCCGTCTAACTTGTGAAGTTATTCAACTTGACACCCCAAGGCCCAATTGGTATGATTCGAGAAGAGTAGGTTATGTGACAGCACTAGGTACCAAACTCATTTAATTCCGTACTCATCCATTACAACACACAAATTCAGCACTATACTGCATAGGCGCCCATGGCAGTCAGCCACATGAAGACAGTGGGAAGCCGCATGCAGTACAGCCTGCTTCAGGACAACAAAGCGCTGTCCACCTAGGGTCAAGCTCAGTATCTAAAGACCCAGGTTTGTAATGAAAATCATTCCTTTTCTGTCGCATGTGAGCGTAAATGTGAAATTGGGATCAGCATTTCACGTAAAAACTTCCTACACAGCGTACGTGATCACTACAGCAGAATCAGTAGCAATAGAGGAACTTCGAATCACGGTTATCTGACATAGTAAGCTGACGTGTGTCACACAGTGTAACAAGGGATCCAAAGTGAGACATAATCATCACTGACAGTACCGTCAAGCAATCCACAACGTATTAACCGGCATTTGAGCCATGCACTGTGCAGATACACGATAATATCTTCCATGGAGAATTATACACTGGGGGGTTTTAAGCAAGCGAGAAGATGAAATTTTCGTGGAAGTGAAGACCAGTTAGGAACACTAAGAAGGCGCATAAATCACAGCTTATGATAAAGTGTTTCAAACAGGCTCACTGTAACGCTCCTAGTGAGAGAGCGTAATCCTTCACGCTGTCAGGCCGCAATGATCAGTTTGTACCTACTCCCGCAATGAACTTTCCGGTACGGTTCGGTTTCGTTACGTTACCTGACCTTTCGTCGCCTGTCGTATCATAAAATTTAAAATGTCAGGCGCCGGAATTTATTCTCTGATACTCGCAGTACGTTGTTACGTAATATGTAAAAGAGGATAAATACGAAACGCCTAAATGTTGAAACTTGGGAGATGGGCGAAGCTGAGAAGACAGCATAACTGGAAACAAACCAGCGGAACAGGTTTCTACGATTAGCTCCTCGTCTGTAAAATGACACCTCACATTGCTCACTGTTTTCGGGCAGGTGTTACATCGTGTCCTTGAAGTGCAGGTAAGTACATGTCGTGGTTCTTAAGGATCAGTGATGTCGATTATTAGTAACTGTGCTGAATAAATATTTCCCTATTCCATGGTGTTTGAACTAGTGTGTAACTGTGCTGCAGAGTAAAGCTGTATACCAGAACGGGATCTGAAACCGGGAACTTCCTTTTACGGATACTGTTTGGGTTCGAGGTCTAGTACGGCGCACAGCTCTAAACCATCAAAAAGTTTTCGTAATTATACTCTCGCGTTTGGCTTATTAATATTAATACATCTCGACATATTTGAGCGGTAGGATAAAGAAATGAAATTAAGATATTTCCAGTAGCATTACAAATTTTATCGCTAAGTAAAGGCAAGATAATATCTAAAGCGAAATCAGTTGCCTTTCTTTATCTATCACCTTATTTCCCTTTACCACGTTTTATTAATTCCATTATACGATGTCTGCATGTCAGTCAATACAGGGACGCCGTTTTCAATATTTACCACCTTCATTTCTACAAGATGTTTGTTCATCATTTTCCCTGTATGAGTGTAAGGAGGGGAATAGTACTAGTGCTCAACTAATTAGAAAGTAAAAATTATTTATTGGTCTGAAAAACCTAGAAGTTTTTAATTTACGTTAAGTCAGTAAATTGATAAAGGCTGTCTATCCCGTGTCTCAGTTGCCATGCTAACACTGAAATGGAGAATAACAGAGAGACAGCAGAAATACTAAACGATTTACTTGGGAAGATCTTATTGTAGTTTCTCGTTTCAGTCGTTCCACGAACACCAAAATGAATCATTGAGGAAAGGCGACTGGACCTGATTGCTTACCTTTATATACAGTCGCCGGAGGAAAGAAGCGCTAAAAGTTATTCGAAAATTACACAGGTCATTCCCCTTTTCAAGAAACGTCGTCGAAAAAGTGCATACAACTTTAGGCTTACAACACTGACCTCAGTCCGTTCTATAATTTTGGAATACGTATTATATTCGCGTATTACATCTTGCTGGAGTAATCAACGTCGATTCCGTTAACCATGATCTTGCGATACGTAGCTCGCTTTGTTTCTCCACGTTGCCCACATGGCATTAGATGTCGACGACCAGCTTGATATCATGTTGCTCCATTTGCGAGAGGCGTTCAGTCCAGACACACCACCTAATGAACATACGAGGGGGGACCCAAAAGTAATCGGAATCGTAATACTGCACATCGTGTACTTGTAGTAGCAGGTTGCGCCGCCAGTGGGTTGTAGTAGGACCTCTGCTGAGTCATTCTGCCACGCGGCGTCACCCAACAGTGAGAATTGTCGTTTCTCTGGCAGTTCTTTGAGTGTGCGCACAGTGCAGACGTGACACGAGGAAATGACTAGTTCTTACGAACAAAGTGCGGCAGTGAAGTTTTGTTTATTGCTCGGCAAGAACGCAGCAGAAACTGTTGCGATGATTCAGACAGCCTACAAAGACCATGCTCTTAGTTAAACGCAAGTGTACGAATGGTTTTCTCGGTTTAAAAAGGGAGAAATGGTGGTTGAAGATCGGCCCCGTTCCGGTCAACCTTCAACTGCTCGAAGCGAAGACAACATCGACAAAATCCGTGATCTCATCAGTGAGGATCGACGCTGCCAATCGACCAACTCGAGGTACTTGTCCGGGATGTCCTGGAGCTCAGTTCAGCGCACCTTGACCATCGATTTGGGGATGCGAAGAGTGGCAGCAAAATTCGTGCCGAAGCTTCTTACCGGAGACCAAAGGGATCGTCGCGTTCAAGCCTGTCTCCAAATGAAGGACGCATTCAAAGATGATCCACATTTTTTCAACAAAATCATTACAGGTGATGAGTCATGGTGCTATGGGTACGATCCAGAAAGCAAACAACAGTCATCACAATGGAAGTGGCTCTGAACACTATGCGACTTAACTTCTGAGGTCATCAGTCGTCTAGAACTTAGAACTAATTAAACCTAACTAACCTAAGGACATCACACACATCCATGCCCGAGGCAGGATTCGAACCTGCGACCGTAGCGGTCGCTCGGCTCCAGACATCACAATGGAAGTCACCTGGCTCACCTCGACCAAAAAAAGCTCGACAAGTGAAATCGAATGTGAAAACGATGTTGATCTGGTTGAAGTGGTTCTGAACACTATGCGACTTAACCTCTGAGGTCATCAGTCGCCTAGAACTTAAAACTAATTAAACCTAACTAACCTAAGGACATCACATACATCCATGTCCGAGGCAGGATTCGAACCTGCGACCGTAGCGGTCGCTCGGCTCCAGACATCACAATGGAAGTCACCTGGCTCACCTCGACCAAAAAAAGCTCGACAAGTGAAATCGAATGTGAAAACGATGTTGATCTGGTTGAAGTGGTTCTGAACACTATGCGACTTAACCTTTGAGGTCATCAGTCGCCTAGAACTTAAAACTAATTAAACCTGACTAACCTAAGGACATCACACACATCCATGCCCGAGGCAGGATTCGAACCTGCGACCGTAGCGGTCGCTCGGCTCCAGACATCACAATGGAAGTCACCTGGCTCACCTCGACCAAAAAAAGCTCGACAAGTGAAATCGAATGTGAAAACGATGTTGATCAGGTTTTTTTTTTTTTTTTTTTTTTTTTTTTGACTTCAAAGAGATCGTACACTCTGAATTTGTCCCTGAAAGCCAGACAGTAAACCAACAATTCTATTTGGAGGTTATGAAACGGCTTCGCAGAAGTTTGTCGCAAAGACGTCCGGCTTTGTGGGATTCTAGCGTGTGGTTGCTGCATCACGACAACGCTCCCGCGTACAAGGCTCTCAGCGTTCGTCAGTTTTTGGCCTCAACGAAGACGACTACCTTGACCCACGCACCCTATTCGCCAGATCTAGCACACACTGACTTCTTCCTATTCCCGAGGATGAAAAGAGACTTGAGAGGGAAGCGTTTTGCGGATGTGGAAGACGTAAAACGCAATGTCATGAAAGTGCTAGCAGGTGTCAAAGAGGACGAATTTAAAAGGTGCTTCGAACACTGGAATGAACGTTTGGACAAGTGTATTAATGCTAATGGAGAGTACTTCGAAGGAGATTAAGGTTGTATTTGAAAACAATAAAGTATATGCTTTCTAGAAAGAAATTCCGGTTATTTTTGGGTCCCCCCTCGTAATACGAGCATTATCTCATAACGCCTTTTTGATTGAACTGAAGAGTCCGTAACAAGTAGAACACAGACGTCGGTCGTAATGGACAGAAATCTACAGACGTTGCCGAGAAACATTAAAAGTCAGACCGTATGAGATGTAAGGTACATCACCGAGCTGTTCCTGTGAAACATGGCCATTTATGCAGCTGCTGAGAGCTCAAGCAGAGAGGACGTGACCGAGTACTCGTGGGAGAGACTCGGCTGACCTTGCCTTTCTCCTGCTGTCCTTCACCCTGGTTGCTTCGGCGGTCAGTTAGAAGAAGAGACGTGTGGAGGCTTGGACGTAATTGTCGCCTTCCTCTTGCCGTCACATCCACAAATCCGTCTGTACCAATAAAATTACTGTGAAGCTCAAGGCACCGAGTGCTTTCCACTCCACCGTTTAATGACTCATATACATCCGAATCATAATTAATCTAAACTTATACTCACAGGAACTACGAGATTTGTGAGGCTTTCGAGGGCTTCAAAATATCCCATCAAAAACGTATTTTTGACTATCAACAGGAAAATATAACCTAGGATCTCAAGGCAGTCGCAGCTAATCCACTGGAACTAGGGTGTTCAAAAAGTCTATCCGCAGTGCCGTATGACTGTTAGCCGCGCGTGCTGCATGCCGCAGTGAATACACCGAAATAAACCCAGTGAAATACAAGTTATAAGTGCCCCCCCCCCCCTCCCGTTGTTGAATACACAATTCCAAACACAAGCTGTAACATTTCTACTGTAACAGAAGCAAAGAAAGTGGATATTGCATTTTTCAATTCATCGATGGATTTTGAACGGTTTTTATAGACAGTTGCTTTCCACCGAGCGAGGTGGCGCAGTGGTTAGCACACTGGACTCGCATTCGTGAGGACGACGGTTCAATCCCGCGTCTGGCCATCCTGATTTAGGTTTTCCGTGATTTCCTTAGATCCCGTCAGGCAAATGCTGGGATAGTTCCTTCGAAAGGGCACGGACGATTTCCTTCCCTATCCTTCCCTAATCCGAGCTTGTGCTCCGTCTCTAATGTCCTCGTTGTCGACGGGACGTTAAACACTAATCTCCTCCTCCTCCTCCTCCAGTTGCTTTCCCTGCACCTCAGAAGAAAATGTCAGGTGGTGTTAGGTCAGGCGATCGTGGAGACCAAAGTCCCTGTGAAATTATGCGACCACCAAAAACATCAGCAAGCAGTGACTTTGAAACGCGAGCTGTATGCGCGGTTGTACCATGTTTTTGAAAATAACCGTTCAGTATTTCACTTAAAACAAGTTCTCCTATGAATGGGTACAGAATATCACTGCAGTACCGTTGTGCGTTTATTGTTTCGTTGAAAAATATGGCCGGCCGCGGTGGTCTAGCGGTTCTAGGCGCTCAGTCCGGAACCGCGCGACTGCTACGGTCGCAGGTTCGAATCCTGCCTCGGGCATGGCTGTGTGTGATGTCCTTAGGTTAGTTAGGTTTAAGTAGTTCTAAGTTCTAGGGGACTGATGACCTCAGAAGTTAAGTCCCATAGTGCTCAGAGCCATTTTTGAAAAATATGGGACTCACAATCCGACGTCTGGAAACTGCAATCCAAACTCCTGTTTTCACAGAATGAAGTGGTTCATGATGAATACACAATGGATTTGCAGTACTCCACAAACGAGAATTTTGCGACTTCAAGTACCCTGATAAATGAAACCACGCCTTATCAGTGAAAAACGTTTCATTAAGAATATCCCTTCCATTTTGTTGAACGAAATTTTTGAACCATTGACAATGATGCAGTCTCTTGCCATAATCAATATTTTTCAGTTCTTGCACGACTGTCACTTTGTATGGGAAAAGTTCTAACTTCTTCCTTACAGCTGTGTGGGCCGTTCCGACACTAATATCGATTTCCTGGGCGGGTTTTCTTATTGAGGACATTTTTCGGAAATATCGAATAGTTTACCCTCAGACAAAACGCTAGGACGACCACTTCTCGGTGCATCTGTCAGTGAACCTGTACATCGAAATTTATTAATCAAATCTCGCACAGTATCGCGATGTGGGAGTATTGTCTCCGGAAAAACTGAATTAAATGTCTGACGAACTGAAACTGCGTATTTACCGCCAGCTTCGAACACTTGTTCGACTAAAAACACACGTTCTTCAATGGTTAGCATTTTAAAACTGACAAAAACGAAACAAACTATCAAAGGAACTTAAACGTTCACGTCAACACGTAACGACACACACCAACGATACTGCAGGCGCTGGCTGAGATAGACGAAAGAGTGGAATGTTGGGAGAGTCCACTTGAAGGGAAGTAACGCAGGTAGGCGAACAATCACACGGCACGCGCGGCTAACAATCATACGGCACTGCGGAGAGACTTTTTGAACACCCCGTATAAGGATGACATGTACTCAGAATCTTCCTTTGGATGGCTGTCAGTTGCACTGTTCAACAGTTATGTAACGCTCTGGACCATTAGAAGGAACAGGCTACCGTCACTAATGCTCTGGTCTGCATACTCACAAAACTTGCGACTAGTCCTTCAAACAATCAAACATTTCGTGCAAACATTTGTTAAACATTCAGACTGGGGTTGCAGTTCCAGGTATGTTACCAATGAATGACCCTAGTTATTTTCTTTAACAATGACAGCCAACAGTAAACTTATGTTTCACTTAGTCACATATTATTTGCAGACGTTTGAATGACGTAACTGATGTCACTTAACTTTCAGGAAAAATCTCTCTTCATTAATCATAAATGTCAATGTCATCGAGAAAATTGATAGTCAGATATTTCGGAAAATATTTGGTCCCAAGATACGAGACAGTACCTGGACCAACAACAGTTCGGAAGAATTATATTCCCGGACGCAACGAGATAATTCTATTGCGTAGAAAACATGTCTGGAATTTTTTCAGACATATAGCAAGGATGGAAAAGTAACTATTAGCTAAGAATATCTTCCACGCCATAAATGAGATCTGAAAGACCATGGTACGATGGCTAGCTGACATACAAAAGGATCTCAAGACTGTCGCTGCCGACCCACTGGCAACTATGACGATAACATGCACGCAGAGTGAGTCTGAAACTAAAAAACACATGGACAACAGATAGACGACTGATCTTTTTCCACAGGTTGAGAAGTTTTAGGGTGATAAGAATGACAGAAAGGCTAAACCTAATTATCGGTTCTACTCATTTTCTCAAGGGCCAAACAAAACAATACACGATGTCTCGATCTCCAAGCATGGAATGAAGGCTGCAGGAATGATACACAAAATCTCGAAGACTTCATCCTGTGGCATATGCAGAGACCTCCCATATCACATATTAACTGTTACCGTCACGCGTATGAAGGAAAAAGTCAAATCATTGGCAGGTAGCTGGCAACTTAAGAAGAAATAAAACTTGGGCAGCTTTAGCAGATACCATTCTCATATCGATCACTGATTTAATACATACGTTACAAAATACAGTGTTCCAATGTCTAGTCAGATACTGGTTATGCTAAAATAAAATACAACAAGCTTGGCTAACCTACACGACTGTTTATTGGAGTGACTGGATCAATTCGATGCCTCTTCTGTGTAAGTATCAATAAATAAGAGGCAACTTCATTTACCAAAACACTAGGACCTCATTCTACTTCGAAGAAGTAATCTGTCTTTCCGAAAATCATTTCTACAACAACTATATGAACAAACTATAAGGCTGAGGAATTTTTGGGAAAAAATATAGACATGAAAGACTTGGAACTGCTTGTCCAGTTAGAATAATAAGATCACAGTATCTCTGACAAAGAACTTGCTGCATATGAATCATTGGGATTCTGTACTGATCAGTAATATATAAAACACGTTTGTGAACGATAAGAGAAAGGCTATAGCTTAACTCCTCGTTGTCATCGTCCAATCCACTGTCGGCTTGTACATGGATGAGGAAGGGATTCGTCCATTGGCTTATTTAAGAACCAATTTCTGTAGTTGTCTCTAATGATTTAGAGAAACCTCAGAAAACAATACCAGACTGGCAGGTCTAGCTTGCTCCTCCAAAATAAGTATCCTTTACTCGACAACTTTGCTTTCAAGTAATGCTGACTTCCATTAACCATTGTAGGAGCACTAAGAGTCCTTATTATGCATTTAAATGGACAGTGTTGCTCTCTGTCATCCAGCGCCTACCTTCGTAGCGTTGTACTTTATCAGCATTCCAGATAACAGATGTATGGCGGGTTGCCCAGGAACTCCGTGAATGAGGGAAGTGTGTGTGTTAGAGTTTTTATGGGATTGGGATGTTCAACGGTGGGGTTATTAGCTCCATAACGAATGAGAAAAGACTTTCGAGCAACTTTTTCAGTTCACGTCAATGAAAGGTATACAGCTACTTTTATATAAAAATAGCTGTATGTTTTAGGCACAGGAAGCACTTATTTACTTTTGAGCAACATCCAACATTTTTTATAAATAATAATAAATTTACATAAATACTTCACTACATTCACGCAACCCTATTTATCCCCAAAATACAACAAAATAACTTCTTCTGAAACTTTTAAACTGGTGCCAAATAAAGGATTAAGGATTACACTCACATGTTGGCTGGGGTTTTTCTTAGTAGTTAACGTTTTGCTGGCGTTCATTGCTAGAATTTTAAAAGGTCCTTGAGCCACCGATGCCGGTGACCGCCGTCGGCAAACTATTGCTGTTGCTGAAGACGCAAGCCGTACTGATAAATAGGTTGGGCTCTTTCACGGATAAAAATAGTTTATACAAAGTAGTCGAAAAATATTAACCAAATAAGAACTTCAGTTAGACAGCATGACTCTTGTTAGCTTGCTTATTATACAGGGTGAAAAGTATTTAAACGGCCAAACTCTGGGAGGTTGTAGGGGACATCAAAACAAATCTTTTTCCCTAATGTCATTTTTTCCTATGAGGATTATTTAAACCGGTGGAGGCCGTATTACGCTCTTCAGTTGTTAGAGGGCGTGTTACGATCTTCAGTTGTAGGCAACTGCTGTCCACCAGTGTAGCAGTGCATTGTCTCTGTTTACTAATGGAGCGATACACCTGGAGTGAGTACACTGATATGGTTGGTGCGTACTACGTAGCGCACCACAACGGACGAGCTGCACAGCGGGTTTATCAACAACAATATCCTAATCGTCGTATCCCGCATCATACGACCTTTGCTGCTGTGCACCATCGTCTGCGTGAGTCCGGGTCATTTAGCAGATTGCCTGGACAGGGACGCCGTCGCACGGTAAGAATGCTGCAATCTGAGGAAGCTGTTTTGCAGCATGTGGAGCGGGATTCTTCAATCAGCACTCGTGCAATTTCACGTAACATGGGGACGAATCAGACGAATGTAAGAACAGTCCTTCGAGAGCAACTGTTACGTCCATTTCACTTACAGCGTGTCCACAACCTAGAACCAGTTGATTATCCACCCAGAGCACAGTATTCGCAGTGGTGCCTGGAACAGTGTGAAATGCATCCTACATTTCCATTCTCTGTGTTGTTTACCGATGAAGCAACGTTCGGGCGTGACGGAGTGTTCAACATGCACAATTCGCATGTTTGGAGTGAGGATAACCCACATGCCACAGTTACTAGCGCTCATCAAGTGCGGTTCTTCGTTAATGTGTGGGTCGGTGTTGTTGGGGACTGTTTAATTGGTCAGTATCTGCTACCTAGGCCGTTAAATGGCAGACACTATTACAATTTTCTCGCCAGAGCATTGTCAGAATTGCTGGAAGACGTCCCGCTCCCTACAAGACAACGTATGTGGTTCCAACATGACGGGGCGCCGGCACATTTGAGTCGTCGTGTGTGTTGATTCCTTGACTTACGGTTCCCAGAAACGTGTATTGGCAGAGGTGGTCCTGTACCATGGACTGCTCGATACCAAGATATGTCCCCTCTGGACTTTTTTGTGTGGTGAGAGATGCGCAACCTTGTTTACGCAACTCCTGTTGCATCAGAAGAGGACCTGTTTGCCCAGATAGTAGCAGCAGCAGCAGGAACAATTCAGGATACTCCTGGGGTTTTTGCCCGTGTAACCTTTGTTTACGTGTAGATGGAGGCATTTTTGAAAATCTACTGTAACTGAAATTGGGTTATGTTAATGTGTTGTCTCTTGGCCATAAAAATGGAAAAGAATTTGTTGGTTTAATTAATTTGCCGCCAGAGAAATCTTCCTGTACCGGTTTAAATACTCCTCATAGGAAAAAATGACATTAGGAAAAAATATGTGTTTTGATGTCCCCTACAACCTCCCAGAGTTTGTCGGTTTAAATACTTTTCACCCTGTAGAACTTTTGTTCGAACACTCTGCCACATAATCCCTACAAGTGATTCATGACAACGTCAAGCTCAGAGTTGAGAGAATTTCATGGGAATATTGCAGCAAAACTGAGATCCATATATTGCGAGATAAATTACTATAAAATGAGTCGGACGAGGATAGCAGTCCGACTGAGGCTTCTTCTGAAGAAATGGTCTTCTGAATTCACAGACTATTATCGTGGAACAAGACTGTCTAAATACGATTGTTAACTTTTCTGTATGAGAAGAATCTCTTATGAACGGAACTTCTGCGTATAAAGAAACTCAGTGGAAGTTTGAAGCATAAGTCAGAGAAATTCTAGACCCTGGATGAATCTCGTATCCATCATATTTTTCATCCCAACCAATTATAAACTCCATGGATAAAGGCCTGTGGAATTTATAGTTTCAGATGACGATCCATTTGGCTGATGGAGAGATGTTGTAGACTGCTTCGTGGAATTTTCGAGTTTTAGCACCGACGGATTGCTCAAGTGAACGCAGAACTATGGCTGACCCCTATTGTGCTCGCTATTAATGTATCGCCTGAAAATAGGAGCAGACTGAAAAACAACCACGACTGCCGCACAAGAGAAAGATCTTTGACTGGGAGACACAGCAGCTGCAAATACTATTGCGCAAATGCATCAGCTTTTGTCCTAATCGATTCCTCGTCCACCCTCAGCTTTTAACTTAGCTATAAGAGATGCCCTGCTGTTCACTATAACGATTTTACGAAAGAAATATTCAGATTGCATCAAACGAGAATGTGAAGTGTATAATTCTGAGAATATCTACTTGTCATACTGTAAGCATATTCTAATATCGTTGCCTGCCCCTTCACAGTGTCGATAGCCGCCTCTCTCGAGGGTCGCGGGGCATGGTGTAACTGTTACAGAGAGTAGTGCGTGAGCTTTGAAGATGAACGCCATTTGTAGTGCTGAAGTCGTGGTCTGTAAAAACGCAAATTACTATGTTCTGGCGGAAAACTGTCAAAGCTTTGACTGTAAAAATTGTGTGCTGTAAAACAATTCCAACAGCATCAGTGATTTATTATGAAAAGTGTAATTTTCGCCTTCGTGTATTGTCTCGTCGAGGTAACAATCAGTTGCGTCGCGAGGGTTACGGAACAGACAAAACGTGGCCTGGATCATAATTTGGTGCTCATTCTAGGTAAGAGAGACTTAAAATCTTAGTAAATAAATTTTACGAGTGGTGACACTGTTGTTGACATACTGTGTCGACGTAAGATTACGAGGGGGTGAAGATCTCTTCTGAACAGCACGTTGCATCCCAGATATCCTCAATAACGTTCATATCTGGGGACTTTGGTGGTCAGCGGAAATGTTTAAAGTCAGAAGAGTGTTCCTGGAGTCACTCTGTAGCAATTCTGGACGTGTGGGGTGTCGCATTTTCCTGCACGAATTACCGAAGTCCGTCGGAATGCACAATGGACATGAATGGACGCAGGTGATCAGACAGGATGCTTACGTACGTGTCGCCCGTCAGAGTCGTGTCTAGACGTAACAGGGTCTCATATCACTCCAACTACACGTACCCCACACCATTACAGAGCCTCCATCAGCTCGAACAGTCTCCTACTGACAAGCAGAGTCCATGGATTCATGAAGTTTTCTCCATAACTGTACACGTCTATCTGCTCGATACAATTTGAAATTGCTATGACCAGGCAACGTGCTTCCAGTCATCAACAGTCTAATGTCGGTGCAGCCATCAAGGATACAAGAGTGAGCCTTCAGCTCTGAAAGCCCATATCGATTATGTTTCGTTGAATGGTTGGCACGCTGATACTTGTTGATGGCCCAGCATTGAAATCTGCAGCAATTTGCGAAAGAGTTGCACTTCTGTCACGCTGAACGATTCTCTTCAGTCGTCGTTTGTCCCGTTCTTACGGCTTCTTTTTCCAGCTGCAGCGATGTAGGAAATTTGATGTTTTACCGGATTCCTGATATTCACGGTACACTCGTGAAATGATAGTACGAGAAAATCCCCACTTCATCGCTACCTCGGACATGCTGTGGCCCATCGCTCGTGCGCCGAGTATAACATCATGTTCAGACTCACTTAAGTCTTGATAACCTGCCATTGTAGCAGCAGTAACCGATCTAGCAACTGCTACATACACTTGTTGTCTTCTATAGGCGTTGTCGACCGGAGCGCCGTAATGTGCCTGTTTTCATATCTCTGTATTTGAATACGCTTGCCTATACCAGTTTCTTTCGCGCTTCAGGGCATTTAACATCTCTTGTGGAATCAAGTCAAGTGTTAACTGGGTAGCCCGTATTATCGTGTTTTCTGGTAGACTGCACCTGTATCATTATCACACATTTGTGGTTCTCGTTTCGTGCATGCTCTCCCAACGTGTAGCTAATTGGTGAACGAGTAGAGGATCAGACTTAAGTTGGTAGATGGAGCAACAAGCAATAGTCAAAGCGCCGAAAGGAAACAGCTACGTGAGATCTAGGCACTTGGTCATAAAGAGGGTTGTTTGGTAGGTCTGATAAAAAGCAAGAAGACACGTTCGTTTCGCAAACAAGTCAACTTACTTCTGGACATTGCCATCACATCGGAAAAATAGTTTCTGCAAAATACTTCCTCATTTGACGAAAATTTCTTCCCAGCAAGAGAAATTTTTCAAGTTAAGGAGGTGAATAGGGTAGATGAGGAACAATTCAAAGCCAAAATCATACACTTTTGCCTTTGTTGTCGCGGTAAAAGAGCACTTTTTGTATGCCAACCTTGGTCTTTTACAGGCAATAAAAGATTCAAAAGATCCAACAATGAAGCATAATAAGCTACAATTATGGATGTGCCTTTTCCCAAATAATATATGAGGATTACTCCTTGTAGAGTGGCCATCACCTAACCAGCTGACAAAATGGTCTTTGCCTCCTTCAGTGCACTTTTACCAGTGTTTGTCCACCGCTTTGAACGCCGTTTTGATTCCGATGCATAATGATGGATCCTGATTTTATCTGTGGTGTCACCGCCAGACACCACACTTGCTAGGTGGTAGCCTTTAAATCGGCCGCGGTCCGTTAGTATACGTCGGACCCGCGTGTCGCCACTATCAGTGATTGCAGACCGAGCGCCGCCACACGGCAGGTCTAGAGAGACTTCCTAGCACTCGCCCCAGTTGTACAGCCGACTTTGCTAGCGATGGTTCACTGACAAAATACACTCTCATTTGCCGAGACGATAGTTAGCATAGCCTTCAGCTACGTCATTTGCTACGACCTAGCAAGGCGCCATTACCAGTTACTATTGATGCTGTAAAACATGTACCGTCAAGAGCGATGTTCACCATTTACGGATTAAAGTTAAGTATTCCACAGCTACGTCCTTTTTTGCTAGTCTAATTTCCTTGGCCTGTTCCAGACCTCACGCCAGCCTGCGTGAGCTAAAACGCGTGCCTTTCGGCTTCCTCTCAAAAACGGTTTGGCGCTCTTGTCAATCCACAACATTATCAATACTCACAAATCGGAGCAAAATGTCTTGAGGATTTCGATTAAACACCGATAGGCATTTTGTTGAAATGTTGTGTCGGATGCACGTTTGGTCGACTGCGAGCAATCGCGTCACACACCCAAAACACAGCTTCTTCATAGCCAACTCTCCGTGCAGGGCACTGTACACTCGCTCAGTTGAAATACCTAGAGTCTCAGCAATGTTACGAATTTTTATTCGGCGAACTTGTGTTAGCATATCAAGGATTTTGTCGATGGTTTCCTTTGTATTGACCTCATCTAAACAGCCGGAGCGCGTTTCGCCTTCGGTGTTTGTCCAACCTCGTTTAAATTCATTAATCGAAAAGTAAATGGTCTTCAATGGTGGTGCAGAGTCCTCGTGAACTTCATCCAGCTCAGTTTTGATTTGTGCGGCAGACCAAGTCTTCAAACGAAATTATTTAATAACTGCACGCAATTCGGTTTTCCCCATCTCCAATCGCAGTCGACACAGTGACAAATTCAGACGACTATCAATAATGAACTGTATGCTGTGTGTTGTTGAAATTGTTTCTTGCCTTTTTACCTGTCTTGCAAATGTATCCTTATATGTGACTACTTTCACAGAATTCGGTTTTGTCTGCGATACACAGTCAAATCGTGTGGCAGCAAGAACTCGTCCACTGCAGCTGTAAACACGCGTGTGGCTCTCCTCGTGGTGGCCACTGCCGCTGTTACAGGCTTAGGACTGAGAGCTGACGCCCGGCTGCGTGTGTTGTTTCAGAGCAGGAGGAGCGCCGCCCCGCAACCTTTTCGCTGGCCGCTGCCCGCATCCTTGTGCGTCATCTTCGGCAATTAGACGCGCCGCTCAGACCCGTGTCGACCTTTGCGGCCGCTCTGCCCACTGACATCAGCCGCTGATCTTTATCCTCCTTCCACCGTGACGGCTGCTCGGTCTGCAAAACACCAGGCAGTTCAGCAAGGACGCGCCACTGCACGGAATCAGAACTCGTGACTCTGTACCTCACCGAAAAAGTAGAATGGAGCGGACGGTCCGTAGTTCTGTCCTGTAGCGAGATCGTCCGCAGTCCCTAAGCAATTACCTCTATTAGACGGCCGGAGTGGCCCAGCGGTTAAAGGCGCTACAGTCTGGAACCGCACGACCGCTCCGGTCGCAGGTTCGAATCCTGCCTCGGGCATGGATGTGTGTGATGTCCTTAGGTTAGTTAGGTTTAAGTAGTTCTAAGTTCTAGGGGACTTATGACCACAGCAGTTGAGTCCCATAGTGCTCAGAGCCATTTTTGAATTACCTCTATTGCGACCTTTTCTCTACCTTATGTTTCCGGGCGCCCGCCGAGTAGACGCAACACAGAGTGTTTCAGAAATATACGTTAGAATTTCCAAAATTGTATGTTCTGCATGACTGAAGCTGAAAATTTCGAATAAATTTTGACTTAATCATCGAAACTAAGAGTTCACCTTGGCACTTCGAGTGGTTTTGAAGGTGGTAGCTCCTCGTTCAGTAACCGCCGTGCGTCGAGTCGAGACGGCCGTAACAGAGCAACAAAAGACATTTCGGATTCTGTATTTCAACAGACGAAACTCAGTACAGCTGTGTTGTGTGGTTTTGCACCGAGAGTACGGCTCAAAGCACTTGACATCGGCACCAGCGCTTTGAAGAACTGTGGAAATCCACAATTCGTCCCAGACTGCTCGTTGAAGACGTAGAGTATGTTGCCAGCCGAGAATTAGTCATTACATACGTTTCAGTCTGGCGTGTTTTGCTACGACTTCTGTGCTTCAAGCCCTATAGTATTCAATAGCTGCAAGCTCTTCATGACGGCGATGAACAGCAATGTGCAGTTCACTGCTTGACTGTTGCTAAGGAGTAGACACATTGTCGGACAGGAATAATCAGTGGCAATGATGGACGACATGAAACAAAGTACATACGGAACAGATCTGGAGTAGTATATTTAGAACAAAGAATGATACAGATTTCACGACTTGGGACAACAGGATGATAGACATAAACAACGTTCATGTTTCACAGAGGTCAGATTCCCTACATAAAGTTCGATATCGCACACTCCGCAAGACTGAGGAGCGTTCCATAAGTAATGCAACAGTCTTTTTCTCGGCCAGTTCTAGTTGAAAAAGATGCAAATTTTGTTGTGGGAAATCTGGAATATTCCCGCTTCAGCCCCTATAGTTTCATGAAGTTCCGATAGGTGGCGTCGCTATATGTAGCCTTCAAAATGACATCTCTAAAGAAGTCCATTCGAAGCAGAGAGCTGTCGTTGAGTTTCTTTTGGCAGAAAACTAGATCATCGCAGATATTCGCAGTTGCGTGCAGAATGTCTACGGAGGCCTGGCAGTGAACAAAATCACGGTGAGTCGTTAGGCGAGGCATCTGTCATAATCGCAACAAGGTGGCGCACACCACCTTGCTGGTCGGCCGCACACAGTTGTGCCTCCAGCAGTATTGGATCGAGAGGACACTCTCATTTGGGATGATTAACGGATCACAAGCAAATACCTCGCTGCTCAACTGGACGTCTCTGTTGGTAGTGCTGACACATTAGTCCACCAATTGGTGTACTCAAAGGTGAATGTCCAGTTGGTCCCTGGCTACTTAACAGAAGATCATAAACAACAACGAAGGACCATCTGTGCGGTATTGCACGCGCTTTACGAGGCTGACTGTGACAGGCGATGAAACATGGGTTCCTCACTTCGAACCGAAAACAGCACGGCAATCCATGGAACAGTGCCACACCGACCTCTCCTTTGAACAAGTGGTTCAAAGCTGCACATTCAGCTGGTAAAGTCATGGCGACGGTTTCTGGTATTCTATTTGATGTCCTCCCTCATGGTGCAACGATCAACTCTGAAGTGTATTGTGATACCCTTTGGATATTCAATAAACGACTACAGCGTGTTCCTCACCACATAAATACAAACGAACTTCTCCTTCTCCCTGACGGCGCAAAGCCTCACAAAAATCTACACACCCAAGAGAACCTTACAAATGTTTGTTGAACTGTTCTTCCTTATTCACCTCACAGGTCGCATCTCTCCCCTTCCGACTTCCTTCTCTTTGGCCCAATGAAGGATGCACTTCACGGGAAGCGGTAGGTGAATCAAAATGGTTCAAATGGCTCTAAGCACTATGGGATTTAACATCTGAGGTCGTCAGTCCCGTAGACTTAGAACTACTGAAACCTAACAAACATAAGAAGATCACACACATCCATGCCCGAGGCAGGATTCGAACCTGCGTCCGTAGCAGCAGCGCGGTTCCGAACTGAAGCGCCTAGAACCGCTCAGCCACAGCGGCCGGCGGTAGATGAATTATTTGGAGGTCATTGAAGCATCCAGACATTGGTTCAGACGTCGGCCACTAGAGTAGTACGGTGTGGGCATACAGGACATCCCAACACGGTGGCGTAAGAGCATCGCACTGAACGGAAATTATGTTAAAAAGCAAGGGTCTTTTTAGCCAGAAGAGTGGGGGATGAAATGCTGTTATGGAATCCTGAAGAAATCCACTCTGATTTAAAAAAAAACGTGTTGCATTACTTATTGAACGCCCCTCGAATTACACCCTCCTGGGGCACTAACCCACATTTTGCACCTGTTATTCATACTGGCTGCCAAATAGTTGAGTAGTCCTTGGGGGATATTGTTAAACTCCTCTCTCTAGGTGGCTTTCAGTTGTTATACATTTCGGGGAGGGGGTGCTCATTTGGAAACACGGCTGCCAGGGGCACCTCAAACACGCTCTATAGGGTTCAGATCCGAAGAGTACGCAGGCCGTTCCATGCGTTCAATATCTTCACTTTCCATTAGGTCCGACATCTCAGTGGTTCTCTGCTAGCGGACAGTATCGTCCATAAACAGAAAGTCTGGACCTGCGGCACACCCATACAGACGGACATAACCCAGAATAATTTGTTTGCAATACCGCTGTGCTGTAACGGTACCACGTGCAAAGATATGCAGCGGTGTTCGGCTATTGTGCACAATGCCTGCCCGCACCGCAGGTTCGAATCCTGCCTTGGGCATGGATGTGTGTGATGTCCTTAGGTTAGTTAGCTTTAAGTAGTTCTAAGTTCTAGGGGACTGATGACCTCAGAAGTTAAGTCCCATAGTGCTCAGAGCCACTGCCCGCACCATAATTCCTACGCCATACCGATGACGTTCATGAACATTTTGTGGTGAGTGACGTGTTCCCTTCTCTCCCTACACTAACTGATGGAAAGAATCACGTGCACAGTGAAGCAGGATTCGTCGGAGAATATCACTCTGGACCACTGTTTCTGACTCGAAACAATTTGCTCATATACCAACGAAGCCTCTCTCGCCGATGCGTGGTGTAAGAGGGATGCATTTAACAGACTTCCGAGCATACAAACCATCCTGATTTAATTGCCCTAAAAGATTCTGAGAAAGACACGTAACGATTGCGAGGTCTCGAGGGGTCTGCCTAGGAGTGACACGGTTGTTCCTTTCCGCCACTAGGGCTATGTACCGATCCTCTTCCCATGCGATGGTCTACGAACACCAGCATGCTTTAGCATAGCGTTTCCACCATCAGCAGCCTTTTTTAATCACGAGATGACACTTTTGGACACATGCATTACTGCGGCCACAGTAGTGACATTTTGGCGGGCTTCGAGCCGTCCACGATCCACGATCGTAGGCACTCAGGTGACGTCCTGCAGACCTGTTGCCACTCCACCCGCAAAGTCGCTCTATTCGGTTCCACAACAACGTTTGTCAAACACCGTACTGCCTGAACTGTCGAATGCATACAGAACATCCGAACACACAGTTAACACGTCCCGACCTCTACCTTTCCTTTTACTGTCATTAGTCGGGTGTTCTGCAGCAATTGCCAGTTGTTCCATAACAATTGGCGGTTGTTCCTTATCAAGTGTTAGTTGTTCCCTACCAGTTATGAGGCATTATATTATGAGAACCCATTCTGGGCTTGAAGATTCCAGATACCAATTTGTTTCACGTTAATGTTCAGTGATGAGGCTACGTTGGATTTAAGTGGTAAAGTGAACCGCTACAACGTAATAATAGATTATGAGGAATGCAGTAGTCGCATCCTGTGGTCGAACACGAGAGACTGTGTAAATCTTCATTTGCTTTGCGGCGTTTCCCGATAAAATTTTTTAGGACCTTTCTTTTTTTTTGCGGAAAATGTCAGAAAGCACGTCCCTGGATATACTGGAGAATTAGCTAACTAGCTTTTATGACATCTGCTACAATATGCCGAAAATTTCATTTTCTAACAAAACGCAGCACCGTCGCACTGGTACCTGCATTTAAGAGAATTTGTTAACAATGAGCTGCCGTATCAATGGATTGGCGGTAAACGACGTATGGTTCTCGTATTGCACCTCTGGCATCCAACGACACTTGATATCAGGGTACATGTTTTTTTGGGGGGAGGGGGAGGAGGGGAGGTTGTGAAAGAATCCGTGTAATTGCCTCACCTCAGAAATAGTTTGGGCGAAATGCAACGCCGCATACGCATAGCAACAGCAGTGAATATGGTAGCTCCAGACATGCTCGCAAAACTACGACTCGAATTTAACTATAGTCTCGATTCTCGCCTTGCGTCCAGAGGAGGACACGCTGAACAGTTGTCAAAGTTGAATGAAAACCTCAGTCCTGACGTAATTGTAAGTAACATCCCAAGTTTGTACTTGTCCGCGTGTAAAATATATACTCACGTAAAATTTGCTGATCCTAGTGGGAAAAAAAACTTCATAGTTCTAAGCGTCGTTACTTGAAATTTACTCAGATGTCTATAGTCATTCGTGCAGAAGATAAAGTCTTGTGAAATCGAATGAATCTCTTTGAAATTGTTTGCATTTCGACATCTGATTTAGTCGTCTTAAGACGGAGCTGCGTACGAGGTGTCGTGCATGTATATCGCTGCTCGGATACTTGGACTTCAACTAAATTTTAAAGAATATATAATTACCTTTACCCGTTGAATGGGTTGCTGTTTCAGAATCCGGACTGTTGCAGAGCTTGTATGAACTTAGCTGAACCCCATAGAGGTGTAGCTGCACCAGAGGTACTGTTGCAACCGTAACTATTTTGGAAAGAATATCTGATTCTGGTATTTTCCTTACAACGAAGAAAAACATCTCGAAGAAGCAGCTTCCGAAGCATAGGTCGCGCATTCGACTCGTAATTAACCGAATCGAATCCAAGTGAAGCAAGAAATTTTCACTAATAGTACTGTTTTCCGGCAAGGGGAGGAAAGGTGGTGGCATGAAGTTCCCGACCGACAGACTTTGCGCCTGTCACGGGTTAAATTCCAATCGTCTTATGTATTGCGGGCACGTGGCACTGTAGATGGTGATGCGTCCGTTGGATAGAGACATTAAGTTCAACGGCCCCTTGGTGCTCCTGCGGAGTGCCAGAACCACGTTTCACCCTCTCTCTTCCTCTCATTACCATGCAACACAAACACGGCAGTGCAATATAAACACGCCCACTACAGTCACCTGCGCCCCACAGTTACAGCCAACACACAACTCTCACAAACCCTCCCAACCAACAATGTCAATCGGCTCTTTCTACCTTTCTCTCCTCCTGAAACCTCTCTCGTAACCTGTGGATCGGAAGGAATATAATTTGTTGCTAGCATAACACTCTCCAAGTCAACAGTGCGACTGTTAGTTTAATGTGTTTAGATGTAGCTGTGTGTATCAAACTATACAACGTAAATCACTTGCGCTTGAGGTATTATTTGAGCAAATAAGAGAAAACTTCGGCATTTTTGAGACGGAATCACATTTCCATTAACATAAATACCTCTACGGAAACAACGAAACACTCTCGTACCCATATAGTTAATCGATGTGCTGCCTTCCTTCTGTTCGTGATGGAATGAGTGCTGCAATTGGCCGGCCGTTGTGGCCGAGCGGTTCTAGGCGCTTCAGTCTGGAACCGCGCGATCGCCACGGTCGCAGGTTCGAATCCTGCCTCGGGCATGGATGTGTGTGATGTCCTTAGGTTAGTTAGGTTTAAGTAGTTCTAAGTTCTAGGGGACTGATGACCACAGATGTTAAGTCCCATAGTGCTCAGAGCCATTTTTGCTGCAATTGTTCGTGGTTACTTCTTGCTGCTTCGCGGAGAGGAGCTTATTCGTTAAATTTTGATACACAGCACAAATCACAGGAAATGTGACAGTGCGTGAGGGAGACGGGACCTCTCTCCACTGCAGTCGCTGTGCGGTACGGAGTTAGCAACATCCATTGCTCGCAGCTCCCTTTACTAGGGCTCAGTTAGAAGTCTACGAACTTTATAAAGCTATAACAACAAGCGTCATCTCCAAGAATTCAGTTTAAACAAGTGCTTATTCAATATTGAAACTACCCGCTCACAATATTATTGTACTAGTGACAGGCAAAAGTCATTCCCATATTCAGGAAATGAGAGCTTGCACCGTTGTCGTCCTTACAGCAGCCGAGCAAATGTGCTATTGCAGAACACTGCCTTGACACCGATCATCCTATGGAATATAAAGACACAAAAATTCTAGCGTGTGCTTCCAGCTACACGGATAATGTTATTAAAGAAGTAATTGAGATTAAAATAGCATGTGGCATTATAAATAGAGACGGAGGTTTTTCCTTATATTCTCCTTGGAATCCTGCCCTCTCCACTGTCAAACAACAGAGGGACAGAGTTAACGCTATTTGCTTACACGTTGAAAATTAATATCACTATCGATATCTTCTGACAACGGTCATCCATCGTTGTATGGTGGTGCTAGTGTTCACGGCGTGTGTTGTCTTACTGCATATTTTCGGGATTTCAGGCTTTTAAATTGTCTTGCACCGCACTTTCTCGTTGCATTTGTTCCTTGAAAGTGACAGGATAAGCAACTGTCGAAATGTGTATGATTGAAGATTATACCTCAAGTTTCATAGGCATGAGCTAATAATCTGAAGCAGTGATCGATGAGCACACAGTACTTTGGTTAAGATTGAGGCTGAGTTCCGCGTTCAGGCTCTAGACGGTCCACTTGGGCCCGACCAGTCGCCGTGTCATCCTCTGCCACTGGCGTCACTGGATGCAGTATGGAGGGACACGTAGTCAGCACACCGCTCTCCCGGTCGTTGTTGGGTTTCTTTGGCTCGGAACCGCTATTAACCGGTCGTGTAGGTCCTCTGCTAGCCTCACGAGGCTGAGTGCACCCCGGTTCAGTCCTACCTGTACAGGGATTCAGATCCGGGTCCTCCGCATGGTAGTCACCCGGACTGACCGCTCAGCTACACAGTCGGACAGCAGACGATGTTGCCACACATGTATCCTACCACGAATGTCAGTAGCAGGGCCCACGTTACCTCGTGAGGACAACTGAGTAACAGCTTGACGGATAAATAGAGGCCACGGTGTCGTAAACGGACGCTCACCAACGATTGGAAAATCTGAAACTTCCTGGCAGATTAAAACTGTGTGCCGGACCGAGACTCGAACTCGGGACCTTTGCCTTTCGCGGGCAAGTGCTCTACCAACTGAGCTACCCAAGCACGACTCACACCCCGTCCTCACAGCTTTACTTCTGCCAGTACCTCGTCTCCTACCTTCCAAACTTTACAGAAGCTCTCCTGCGAACCTTGCAGAACTAGCACTCCTGAAAGAAAGGATATTACGGAGACATGGCTTAGCCACAGCCTGGGGGATGTTTCTAGAATGAAATTGTCACTCTACAGCGGAGTGTGCGCTGATATGAAACTTCCTGGCAGATTAAAACTGTGTGCCGGACCGAGACTCTCCGTTGTAGAGTGAAAATTTCATTGGAAAACCTGTTTCGCCGTTCACGTGCTTCTTCAGTACTGGCGCTAAATGAGACCCATCCAACTGAGCTCGTTTGTTAGCCTAACGTACTCAGTGGACAGCAAGTTCAGATATCGTTAAGTGCAATAAAAGTAATTTATTAGTGTGTGTTTCTCTCTATTATACCGCACGAAAAGCGTTGCGTCACACGATGTTTTTGCTACTCCTGTACCCACGATTACTAAATGTGAGCCCAGAACGTCACGGTTTACAATTCTCTGATGCGGTGGACGTGGAACGAATATGAAACCTCCCACTTACATATCCGCCTAAGAGAAAACGATTCCTTGTCACGTAATACATAATGAGGAAACGTGAAATTCGATAGTGACGCGTGAAACAGACTGTGATGACCATTAATTTCGACGAAAAATGTGAACAGTTTTCAAAACTGTGCAGAAAAAAATATGAATATGTACAGTTTCTCCGTCATCAACACCTATGTTTTGAGAAACACCGAGCCTAATTACAGCTGAAATGAGAGAAAGACAAAGCGTTGTAAAATCTTTGTTAGCGATCTAAATGACTTTTACGTCAGTGACTCAGAAGCAACAACAGCAGCAATATCAATCGTCATTTCATTTCAGGTTTTCTGTCACTGAGATTCGATATAGAATTTTCAGTGAACTTACTTAGAGGCCAGCGTATTGATCTCTGAGTAGCTCACGTTTGCTTTAGCAGTCATTACGTTCCAAGGCGGTGAATCATCTATTCGCCGCCGCTATCACATGGACTATCTTCAACGATAATATATTTATTTCTACACCTGTAATCCGCAAGTGACCCTCCTGTGTTCGTTGGTGGGTATTTCGATTACTACTGCCATTCCTCACCTCATCTGTGGGAAGAATTACTGTCACTAAGATTCCTTGTGAGCTCATATCTCTCTGATTTTCCAGTGATGGTAATTTCGTGAGATATATGTGGGAAATGATACATTGTCTCATAAAATTAATTATCACATGACGTTATTGTGGGGTGCTTTCAACTTTCGGCCTTATGGTACCCTGAACTCTTGCTGGAGACACATCCAGTGACGTATCTGAATATCTAAGGAGGAATGGTCGTCCATCCTTAAAGAGTCCAGACCATAGAAGGTAGTGATGTGGGACACTATGCCTTGGAGCGCAAGTCCACGTTCTGACTCATATCAAAGGTGTTCCACTTGCTTCAGGTATGGACTCTTGGCAGGCCAGTAGCCTTCAGATATGTTGCGCTGATGGCGAGTCCCTGCACCTATCGTCCATTTCATTTCGCCACACTTTTTTGAGGCTTTCCTCCAGAAAACAGCCGTCACCCTCACTTATCTTCTGATATTTTCCAGATCACTTATACATATCGCGAATAGTACCATCTTGTAGAATTTACGAACTGCCCACTGGATCCCCTTTCAGGAGTCGATTTAAGGTCTCTCTTAGATGTCTACGAGAAGCAGTTATAAACAAGGTATGAGCGATGAACGGTGCTCACACCGCCGGAAAGTAGTTACCGAATTTGCGCAAGGTGCATGAATAAGGGATAAGGAGGCAGGAAGGTTAGAGGTTAACATCTTGTCGTCAACGAGGCCATCAGAGCCGTAGCAGAAGCTCCAACTGGGAAAGTACGGGAAAGCAACATGGCAGTGGCCTTTGAAGGGAACCATATGCCTTAAGTGATTCAGGGAAATGCCGGATAATCTAAATTTGGATAGCCGATGGGGCATCAAAACGGTTGTTCTACCTTATAGGTGTCCAGCGCCTTATCACTGCACCGCCTCCCTCTGTATGGATTGGAATAGAAGCACTAACTCAACTATTTCCCACTTTCACGACAGTTCTCAAATTTATTGCACAAAGACTGGTGCGCACAAAGAGAAGTCTCGAAGATATCACACAGCGACAAGCCTCTTTCTTCAGTTGTGGTGTTACAACACATTTTATGCCACCACAAGGTATAATAAAGACTAAACTTATTAAGAAGATGGATAACAAAATCAACGTCCACCACTTTCTTAAAATAGTTGCTCGTAAGACAACATCCCTAGACGCATATATACAGTGATGAAGATGAGCCTGATATGAATATGTGATACTCTGAGTGGTGCTAGAGCAGGATGCAAAACTTTGGGAAATATGTAGGATAGAATGGTTTCGCTAGGAAGAGGTATAGTTCAATTTGAACGGAACATAATTATGGCTCAAGGTTTACAGACAACCCAGATATGAAGACATTTAGCGTGGAGTTGACTTGTCATGTAGACTGTCACCTAGGCGCATAACTGGAAGACATTTTTACTTAGATGAACTAAGTGTCCAATAATGTCGAAAAATGCTACACACATCTATAACACAAGCCATTCGTACACTGTATGGGACGAAGAATTTCACTCACTGCAAGATGCAGTACCACCACATTACCAACGAAATGTTTGTGCTAACCCCGAAGACAATCTTCTAGGACAATGTGTATAACGAAGAGGTGCATTAGATGTTTGTTCACCTTCTCCAGATTTTAAATCATTCGAATTATCGTTTTACTTTTAATCTGTGAGGTGCGTTTTTCTTTGTTTCCAAAAGTTATTCATACTTTAGTAACTTACCCTCTTTCAAAGACATTCTAATTACTTAATTACCGCCACTCTTCATTTATCTAGATAATGTCTTCACTTTCTAATGAGAATACAATATTTGTGCACCATGATGTTAAGTGTTTTTTTTTTTAAAGTAATCGACTTTTCTGTTGATCTCACGCCGTCCTTTATCTCTTCGTATATTGGACTCAAAATTTCATTTTCACAGATCTCTTTCACATAATATCCCCTGCTTTACTTCTTCCGATCTTCATCTGTGCGTTCCCACTTACTTCCAAATCCCTACATATCTTAGCATTTATCCTATGAACTTGACCCTCCACTTAGTAATGAATTTCATTTACGTCTTTTCTCGTCTGATGTTTCAGGTATTTATGTGTGGTGTCTCTTCTTTTGGACATGTCCATAAGAACAGACACCATTTTCATCCTGCAGCCAATATGAATCCAGACACAAAAGAATTAAGACATTACCTGCAAATGGCCATTGATTTATATCAATGGAGAAAGTTGAAAATTTGTGCCAGATCAGGATTCGAACCTGAGTCTCCTGCTTACCAGGCAGATGCGCTGACCACAGAGCCATAGATTAGACTAGATTAGATTTACTCCATATGGACATGGTGGTCATCGCAACCACACAGACATGTCCGAAAGAACAGACTCCACACACACACACACACACTCACACACACACACACACACACACACACACACACACACACGGCGAGAACAGCCATTGATACCTTCAGTGCAGATGTGCACTAAGCTCGAACTCTTACAGAAATGGAGAAATGCCGCGAGTAATGACAATAAAGGAACAGGACACTGCATCATTAGTGTGAGGATAAGTTGAGAATTTGGGTCTGATGGCAGGCGTGCAAGGGCAGTCCGTGTAATTCCGATGACCACAATGGCTGGATGGCGTAGTTGCCAGCGCATCTGCCTCGTAAGCAGGGGACTGGCGTTCGAATCCCGGTCCGGCACGAATTTTCAGCTTTTCCCCTTGACTTATGTCAGTGCCCCACTGGCAGCTAATGTCTCTAATTCCATTGCCTATTGTTCCAAGAATTTCTTAATCTCCTGCTTTATCTGTTTTTAGTTTTCCGAATTACAATATTTAATTTCAAATGTAAGAAGATATTCAGTTTATTGGCCAAAATGTTAACTGACTACTCGGAATCATATATCGTTGCCAAAACTGTGAAATGGAATGTTATAGGACCAAAATGTGCGGATGTATCAGGTTCTCCATTAATCATTTAAATCGTGTGACAAATTGTAATCTGTCTCAGGTGGTTACATGTTATACTCTTGTATGCAATGTTCTGGTAACAACATTGTCACCTGGCACGGTGTATTTCATGAATCAGGGTACAATGGACAGCTAAATAATCAGCAAGTTACTTGAAGCAACCATCTTTTCAAAGATGCGGTGAAGCCACGATCAACATGAATCAGGGTGGGCGCAACAAAACTGAATCCCACGTCTGAGCGAGTCCGACACCTTAACTACTTCGGAACACCGTTTTTCATGTAGCAGACGAGGTTACTCAGAATGAAATTGTGGTGTCACCGCCAGACACCACACTTGCTAGGTGGTAGCTTTAAATCGGCCGCGGTCCATTAGTACATGTCGGACCCGCGTGTCGCCACTGTCAGTGATCGCAGACCGAGCGCCACCACAAGGCAGGTCTCGAGATACGGACTAGCACTCGCCCCAGTTGTACGGACGACTTTGCTAGCGACTACACTGACGAAGCCTCGCTCCTTTGCCGAGCAGATAGTTAAAATAGCCTTCAGCTAAGTCCATGGCTACGACCTAGCAAGGCGGCATTAGCCTTACATAGCAATTGATACTTATCGTATAAAGCATGTCTCATCAAGAACGATGTATACAACAAGGATGGATTAAAGTTAAGTATTCCAAAAGCTACGTACTTTTCTTTATAGCATTCATTACGTATCCTGTTTCAGACCTCACGCCATCCTTCGTGTGTTTATAGCGTGCATTGCGGTCCCCTCAAATCACACTGTGTCGGCACTTCTGTCGACACATCAGAAATAAATACCAGTATACTCAGCCTGTGAAGACATTTAATCGTTTTCGGTAGCTCGTTCAGTTGGAGAAATCACAAGGAAAAGACATTGCCTAAGTCACCCGGGGACCTGACCGGCGTCGTACCGAACACGAGTAAAGGAGGTCCGTAGTGTGGCGCCGTGGGGGGCGTTACGAAAGCAGACTGCTTGCCACCAGGTCGTGACTCCTGCCGCCGTGAAAGGCTACCCACCATGCTCGCAGTTGTGTTCCGTTTACAGTCACTTGCTGTAAAATCCATCCGTCTCTCCAAATTGGGAACGCCTGCTGTCATACTGATTCACTAGAGGGACCTTTCTACTGCCAAACTGCGAGTTGCCACTGGGCGAGGGCTCGAGGTAGCGTATTTCTTAGGAGATGAGAAGTTGGAGGTTCGCTTCAGAAGAGAAACCTGAGTTTATTAAGAATTTTGCAAGAGGGAAAACTCAGATCTAAAAAGCAAGAGAAATAATTTCGGTGAGTAGTGCATCTTAGAACATCGCAGTCACATTTCTGTTCGTGAAAATTTCCGTACCAAGTCCGAAGCATTAGACAGTGTAACGGTTACTACTATTGCTAATATAATGTCATAGTCAACCAACAATCTATATCCTATATCCTAGCTGGCCAAGGCTCTCCCATATTTGAAGACACTTGGAAAATTAGCCGCCATGTTTTGCAACGTTATATTAAGTGGTCCTAATCGTCTGTTGACATGGAATAATATGGTTTTGCTTGTTATACAATTACGTTTGCCGTTGCCACTCAGGATTTTTCTTTGCCTATTGTCCTGAAGACACGTATCGGGAAATAATTCTCAACATGAAGTACGTTTCTCGTACACTATGACATTTCAAACATGATGTTCGTGGTGGGCGAGCTGTTTCACTATTCTGGTAATTTTACTGCAATGTTAACACGCGCATTTGTGTATTTACCCGTGCGTTTTATCTTATAGATACTGGCGAATTTTTTGTAACTTTTACTTACAGTTATTACACTGTAAGACGTGTACATTTCTATTGTCTATTTTCAAACCACAATTTATGAAAGATGTTTATATTTTATTAATAGAATTAAGTAGGAATAATTAATATTTGTCATTTTGAAATAATTGTGGTAGCAGGGAATGTCTGCACCAAAGTATTGTTGGCTGGAGAGACCGTACATTGATATAATTTTAAAAAGGGCGGCAGAGACCGCGAATGGATACATTTTAGGAAAAGAGCGGGAAAGACCACGCATTGATACATTTTGTAATGGTAGCAGGGATTGTCTGCACCAGAAAGCATTGTTGGCGGGAGAGAAGGCACTTTAGCGTTCGTAGGAAGTCAGTAGTAAGCGAGATGTGAAGCGAGTCGGTAGCAGATCTGAAGCGAGAGGTTGAGAGGAGCGGTGTGCATGCCAGCCACTAGCTATGATTTACAAGAGGTTATAAACGGATGTACAGAGACATCAGCTAGCTATTATCATAAGAGGAAATAATATTATTGAATTATGTTTTTGAGAAACTCAAGAGTACTGAAGGTATGTTTGCGCAATGCTAGTTGTAAGATTATTGTAAAAAGAAAGTCCCATTTGAACGTTTGTAAAATCATTTCGTTACCAGCAGTAAATATTTGAAGAACCGTTTTCCGAATATAATTAATTTTTGCCAGCAATATTGCATTACTGATTATAATCCATCCCAAAAACTATCAACGTAAAACTTAACAAAATTGTATTGTTTTCAAGAAAAAGTGTAACTACGAATTACGTAACTTCAGTCAAATTAATTAAAGAATAACGTCAGCTTTTCTATTAAAGAACAACGTCAGCTTTGGAAATAAATACAGCCACTTATTATGACAGCCCACCAGCAGCTAATAGAGTATAATAAAACAGAGGAAGTATATTCATGTCGCAGTTCGATGTAGCAGTCAGCTGGCGATCCAGTAACAGTAAAAAAGGTAAGGAACAGTTTTGAGTTATTGCAGGTGACGACTGAGGGCCTCTACGACGACACATTCTATGTTTCGTCGAAATAATCAGCAAATCACTTTTAATAAGCAGCATTTAAATTTGTATGCGAAGATTGCATTTATTATTATTGAGAAAGAGAATTAATTTCAAAGGGAAGATTTCATTTGTTATTATTAAGCAAGAGATAGAAATCCTAAGTGAAGGTTTCATAGGTTATTGCAGAAGGGAAGGTTGCGTGACAAAAGAGATATAGAGGAGACGGGAAGGTTTCAACACCTTAGACATGAACGACGTGTCGCGTTTGGAAGTTCTGTCTTACATATTCATCAAAGAGTTATATTTATGCCGATATAGGTAGTTGGTATTTATAGAGAAAGCAAACGATAGCAGACGTAAATAAACATTTCAATACACAGTTCGGAGACTTAATTATCGTTTCTTTTGGAGAGAATTACATATATTTAATTTAGAGTTTTTTTTCAAGAGTAATGTTTTTCTGTGGCTTTTAGCAGTTCTAATGGAATGTGGACTGTCATATTGTGTTCAGATTTATATTTTTCGGAAAAGATGAATTGTCATCACTCTTAAGATGAGAAGAGTAAGTATAACTAAAGGGAAAAAGCCTCCACTTGTTACAACCTTATACTGTTTATCCATCGTTGTGCTAGCTCCTTGTTTTTCAAAGCAATTCTGCACAAAAAAAGAGACTAGCTTGCTTAGACTTTACGTACATACATAGCCCATATGCATGTTGTAGTTATTGTTTAACAAGTAATTTAACTCTGATCGAACACATGCACTGTCAATACAGGATGAATCACTAACTATTCCCACCTAGAATAACTCCGAAAGTATGATAGTCGCTGAAAAGTTTGTGGGACAAAAGTTGCGTGGGACAACGGAGCCATAATGTGACTCTGATTTTTGTTCCTAGGAAGGGTCAAGTCAGAGATATGAAAAACTTTGTTTTTTCAAATGAGATGCTATAGTTTGGTACTTTTTCTGATAGCGGCTATCGAGACGAATTCAATGATGTCTAACAGTAAGGTCTTCGAAGGTCACCGAAGGTCAAAAAGGTGGCATGAACGTTCATTTACAGAAGGTGTTCAAAGTGATGACCATTGGTATCAATGCAAGGCTGCAATCTTATCATCATGGATTGAGTGGTATCCCTTATCACTTTCGCACTTTGGCCTATCGAATCACATGCTCTGACAATTCTCTCTCGTATATCGTGCAAGTAGTAAATATTCGCCGAATACGGCGTATCCATCTGACGTGCCATTGACATGTAAACACCATTCGACAGCCGGCCGCAGTGGCCGAGCGGTTCTAGGCGCTTCAGTCTGGAACCGCGCGACCGCTACGGTTGCAGGTTCGAATCCTGCCTCGGGCATGGATCTGTGTGATGTCCTTAGGTTAGTTAGGTTTTAAGTAGTTCTAAGTTCTAGGGGACTGATGACCGTAGATGTTAAGTCCCGTAGTGCTCAAAGCCATTTGAGCCGCCACAATTTTGATAAGTAATCAGCATTGGCGGCCGAAGACTTCCGGCTTAAGAAGTCAGCCTCATTCTGCTAACGGCCTTGTCCAAGAGGGCGGAGGAGCGGATAGAGGTTCAGGGCACTCTCTTGTCCTAGGGGTGGGAAATTGCCCCTAAAGGCGGAAGAATCAGCAATGATCAACGACATGAGGATGCAGAAGGCAATGGAAACCACTGCATTAAAGACACGTAACGTGTATCCACAGGACATGTGGCCTGTAATTGAAGAAGTGTCTTGATGATCTCTTCATTGGCAAAAGATTCCGGAATAGTTCCCCATTCGGATCTCCGGGAGGGGACTGCCAAGGGGGAGGTTACCATGAGAAAAAGATTGAATAATCAACGAAAGGATAACGTTCTACGAGTCGGGGCGTGGCATGTCAGAAGCTTGAACGTGGTAGGGAAACTAGAAAATCTGAAATGGGAAATGCAAAGGCTCAATCTAGATATAGTAGGGGTCAGTGAAGTGAAGTGGAAGGAAGACAAGGATTTCTGGTCAGATGCGTATCTGGTAATATCAACAGCAGCAGAAAATGGTATAACAGGTGTAGGATTCGTTATGAATAGGAAGGTAGGGCAGAGGGTGTGTTACTGGGAACAGTTCAGTGACCGAGTTGTTCTAATCAGAATCGACAGCAGACCAACACCGACAACGATAGTTCAGGTATACATGCCGACGTCGCAAGCTGAAGATGAACAGATAGAGGAAGTGTATGAGGATATTGAAAGGGTAATGCAGTATGTAATCGGGGACGAAAATCTAATAGTCATGGGAGACTGGAATGCAGTTGTAGGGGAAGGAGTAGAAGAAAAGGTTACAGGAGAATATAGGCTTGGGGCAAGGAATGAAAGAGGAGAAAGACTAATTGAGTTCTGTAACAAGTTTCAGCTGGTAATAGCGAATACCCTGTTCAAGAATCACAAGAGGAGGAGGTATACTTGGAAAAGGCCGGGAGGTACGGGAAGATTTCAATTAGATTACATCATGGTCAGACAGAGATTCCGAAATCAGATACTGGATTGTAAGGCGTACCCAGGAGCAGATATAGACTCAGATCACAATATAGTAGTGATGAAGAGTAGGCTGAAGTTCAAGACATTAGTCAGGAAGAATCAATACGCAAAGAAGTGGGATACGGAAGTACTAAGGAATGACGAGATGCGTTTGAAGTTCTCTAACGCTATAGATACAGCAATAAGGAATAGCGCAGTAGGCAGTACAGTTGAAGAGGAATGGACATCTCTAAAAAAGGGCCATCACAGAAGTTGGGTATGAAAACATAGGTACAAAGAAGGTGGCTGCGAAGAAACCATGGGTAACAGAAGAAATACTTCAGTTGATTGATGAAAGGAGGAAGTACAAACATGTTCCGGGAAAATCAGGAATACAGAAATACAAGACGCTGAGGAATGAAATAAATAGGAAGTGCAGGAAGCTAAGACGAAATGGCTGCAGGAAAAATGTGAAGACATCGAAAAAGATATGATTGTCGGAAGGACATACTCAGCATACAGGAAAGTCAAAACAACCTTTGGTGACATTAAAAGCAACGGTGGTAACATTAAGAGTGCAACGGGAATTCCACATAAATGCAGAGGAGAGAGCAGATAGGTGGAAAGAATACATTGAAAGCCTCTATGAGGGTGAAGACTTGTCTGATGTGATAGAAGAAGAAACAGGAGTCGATTTAGAAGAGATAGGGGATCCAGTATTAGAATCGGGATTTAAAAGAGCTTTGGAGGACTTACGGTCAAATAAGGCAGAAGGGATAGATAACATTCCATCAGAATTTCTAAAATCATTGGGGGAAGTGGCAACAAAACGACTATTCACGTTGGTGTGCAGAATATATGAGTCTGGCGACATACCATCTGACTTTCGGAAAAGCATCATCCACACAATTCCGAAGACGGCAAGAGCTGACAAGTGCGAGAATTATCGCACAATCAGCTTAACAGCTCATGCATCGAAGCTGCTTACAAGAATAATATACAGAAGAATAGAAAAGAAAATTGAGAATGCGCTATGTGACGATCAGTTTGGCTTTAGGAAAAGTAAAGGGACGAGAGAGGCAATTCTGACGTTACGGATAATAATGGAAGCAAGGCTAAAGAAAAATCAAGACACGTTCATAGGATTTGTCGACCTGGGAAAAAGCGTTCGACAATATAAAATGGTGCAAGCTGTTCGAGATTCTGAAAAAAGTCGGGGTAAGCTATAGGGAGAGACGGGTCGTATACAATATATACAACAACCAAGAGGGAATAATAAGAGTGGACGATCAAGAACGAAGTGCTCGTATTAAGAAGGGTGTAAGACATGGCTGTAGCCTTTCGCCCCTACTCTTCAACCTGTACATCGAGGAAGCAATGATGGAAATAAAAGAAAGGTTCAGGAGTGGAATTAAAATACAAGGTGAAAGGACATCAATGATACGATTCGCTGATGACATTGCTATCCTGAATGAAAGTGAAGAAAAATTAAATGATCTGCTGAATGGAATGAACAGTCTAATGAGTACAGAGTATGGTTTGAGAGTAAATCGGAGAAAGACGAAGGTAATGAGAAGTAGTAGAAACGAGAACAGCGAGAAACTTAACATCAGGATTGATGGTCACGAAGTCAATGAAGTTAAGGAATTCTGCTACCTAGGCAGTAAAATAACCAATGACGGACGGAGCAAGGAGGACATCAAAAGCAGACTCGCTATGGCAAAAAAGGCATTCCTGGCCAAGAGAAGTCTACTAATATCAAATACCGGCCTTAATTTGAGGAAGAAATTTCTGAGGATGTACGTCTGGAGTACAGAATTGTATGGTAGTGAAACATGGACTGTGGGAAAACCGGAACAGAAGAGAATCGAAGCATTTGAGATGTGGTGCTATTGACGAATCTTGAAAATTAGATGGACTGATAAGGTAAGGAATGAGGAGGTTCTACGCAGAATCGGAGAGGAAAGGAATATGTGGAAAACACTGATAAGGAGAAGGGACAGGATGATAGGACATCTGCTAAGACATGAGGGAATGACTTCCATGGCACTAGAGTGAGCTGTAGAGGGAAAAAACTGTAGAGGAAGACAGAGATTGGAATACGTCAAGCAAATAATTGAGGACGTAGGTTGCAAGTGCTACTCTGAGAAGGAGAGGTTAGCACAGGAAAGGAATTCGTGGCGGGCCGCATCAAACCAGTCAGTAGACTGAGGACCAAAAAAAAACTTCTAGGGGACTGATGACCTCAGATGTTAAGTCCCATGGTGCTCAGAGCCATTTGAACCATTCGACGGTTTCGCAATACAACACTAGTAGGAACAGTAAGACAAGTATAGTCGAATCAAGCTAATGTGAATCATGGATTCCTTCGAAGAACAAGTCGATATGATTCTCATTTACGGAGAATGACAACGAAATTCAGTGAGACATAGAGACTTATACGCTGAAAGATATCCTCAACGTACTCAACCTACACGTCGTACAATTAAATATGTGTATGATAAGTTGAGAACAACTCGATCTTTAATGCACCGGAAGCATATCCGGCAAAGGAAAGTTACTACCGAGGAAACGGAAGTTAATACTCTTCCCACTGTGATTCGAGATCCTTGTGTTAGTTCGCGTCAAATTGCAAGGGAATCTGGCTTGAGCCACAGTAATGTGCGTGTTCTGCATCGCCATAAATATCATCCTTATCACGTCAGTCTCCACTAAGAAATGGTTCAAATGGCTCTGAGCACTATGGGACTTAACTACTGAGGTCATTAGTCCCCTAGAACTTAGAACTACTTAAACCTAACTAACCTAAGGACATCACACACATCCATGCCCGAGGCAGGATTCGAACCTGCGACCGTAGCGGTCACGCGGTTCCAAACTGACGCGCTTAGAACCGCACGGCCACACCGGCCGGCAGTCTCCACTAAGAATTAATTGTTACGGATTGTATGCGTCTCATTGAATTCTGCCCATGGGCTCAACTTCGGATTCAGAGGGATGACAGATTTATTATTTTGATTTTATTTACTGACGAGGCTACATTCACGAACGATGGAAATGTTAATTTGCATAACATGCGTTATTGGGCAACTGAAAATCCGTGTTGACTGCGGCAAGTTGCACAACAAAAACCGTGGTCGGTGAATGTATGGTGTGGGATTCTGGAGGATAGAATTATAGGCCCCAATCAGATCGAAGAAAATCTTAATGGTAGGAAGTACACCACATTCCTGCAAGAAACATTAGGTCTGTTGTTGGAAAAAATACTTTTAGGAACAAGGAACAGAATGTGGTATCAACACGATGGGTGTCCGGCAAATTTTTCCCTGATGGCTAGAAATGAGTTGCAGAGACAATTCCCAAACCGTTGGATTGGACGCGGAGAAGATGTGTCGTGGCCGGCTCGTTCACCTGACTTGTCGCCTCTGGATTTTTTTCTTGTGGGGATTCTTAAAATACATTGTTTATAAAGAAGTTCTGATTACTCCTGAAGACATGCAAGAGAGAATTTTCGGAGCATGTGCTTCGATAAGAGCCGATGTAATAAGGAATACCACTCTATCCATGATAAGAAGATCGCAGCAGTGCATTGACTCCAATAGTCATCACTTCGAACACTTTCTGTAAATGTACGCTCATGCCACCTTTCTGACCTTCGTTGACCTTCAAAGACCTTACTGTTGCACATCATTGAATTCGTCTCGATAGCCGCTATGATAAAATAAGTACCAACCTATAGAATGTCATTTAAAAAAAAACAAAGTTGACCTTCATATCTGTGAAGCAACAAAAAACAAACGTCATATTTGATATTATGGCCCCGTTGTCTTATGCAACATTTGTCCCACAAACTTTTCAGCTCCTATCATATTTCCGGAGTTATTCTTAGTGGCAGTAGTTAGTGACTCACCCTGTATATTGAGTCACACTAAATGGAGTAACAAAGAAGTGCGTGTAGTTCAGTTGTCTGCATGGCAATCCAGATGGTCATGAAGATCCAGAAAATATTATGTAGAAATATGAGAAACGCAAAAGTCAAATACAAGAAATGTTAGGGGTGAAAATATGCTGAATGTTGTTATTCCAACTGTTGGATTACTGCAAATAATACATTTCAATCAGGAAAACGTTTTTCCAACATCTATTGCATCTGCCCAACTTCATTTATCGGTGTGCCCGATGTTACAAAATATAGCAACCAGTGTTGTTTGTTACTGCCACCAACAGCGCTGTAACGCATAGGTAGCGTTGATTCTAAACCGCTTTGTAGTGATTCGTATCCCTTAGGCATCGCTGGTTCTCTGGAACATTTGGACCTGAGCGCACCTTATCCGGCAGCTGACATTCATTGTCTTGCTGTTTCGCTCAGCAACGCCCAGGCGCTTCCACTCACGCGGCTTTATGCGAGGTGAGGGCTGTTGTTGTTCTGGCATCGCATGGAACGGTCCTATACAGTCAAGTTGCACCAAAACTATGAACAGTTTGCAGATATTGATCAATTAAGAGTCTGGAAGTTTTCTGTCGGATAAGAGGGGAAACAACGAGTGATCAATAGAATTATTCAAGGAGGATGCTTGTAATTATGCACTAAATCAGATAAAAAATTAGTATCGTCATTCTTAGTAAGTGGTATTGTTGATTTTTACTCAAATCTGAAAAAGCAATACGGCATCCGTTGTCTCATCACAGAGTAACTCGTTTAGTTTTCTTCTCAATTACCTTTCCGACTGTACTGTACTGACGTAACCCATACCCAAGAATATACAGGGTTATTACAAATGATTGAAGCGATTTCACAGCTCTACAATAACTTTATTATTTGAGATATTTTCACAATGCTTTGCACACACATACAAAAACTCAAAAAGTTTTTTTAGGCATTCACAAATGTTCGATATGTGCCCCTTTAGTGATTCGGCAGACATCAAGCTGATAATCAAGTTCCTCCCACACTCGGCGCAGGATGTCCCCATCAATGAGTTCGAAAGCATCGTTGATGCGAGCTCGCAGTTCTGGCACATTGTGTCTGTTCACTTCACCATTGAGAAAAAATGTTGCTTCATCACTGAAAACAAGTTTCGCACTGAACGCATCCTTTTCCATGAGCTGTTCCAACCGCGCCGAAAATTCAAAGCGTTTGACTTTGTCATCGGGTGTCAGGGCTTGTAGCAATTGTAAATAGTAAGGCTTCTGCTTTAGCCTTTTCCGTAAGATTTTCCAAACTGTCGGCTGTGGTACGTTTAGCTCCCTGCTTTCTTTATTCGTCGACTTCCGCGGGTTACGCGTCAAATTTGCCCGCACGCGTTCAACCGTTTCTTCGCTCACTGCAGGACGACCCGTTGATTTCCCCTTGCAGAGGCATCCAGAAGCTTTAAACTGCGCATACCATCGCCAAATGGAGTTAGCAGTTGGTGGATCTTTGTTGAACTTCGTCCTGAAGTGTCGTTGCACTGTTATGACCGACTGATGTGAGTGCTTTTCAAGCACGACATACGCTTTCTCGGCTCCTGTCGCCATTTTGTCTCACTGCGCTCTCGAGCGCTCTGGCGGCAGAAACCTGAAGTGCGGCTTCAGCCGAACAAAACTTTATGAGTTTTTCTACGTATCTGTAGTGTGTCGTGACCATATGTCAATGAATGGAGCTACAGTGAATTTATGAAATCGCTTCAATCATTTGTAATAGCCCTATATATAATGTACGCTGTATGTCACGTTTATATAAAATAAGTTTCTGCTGACAGCACAGTTAAACTGTTAAACTTTCAGAAGGCTGTGTTGTGCAAGAACACTGTCACCGTGCAGAAAAGGACGTAATACCACAGCATTCTGCATCTTTGACAGAAAATCCAGCGACGAGCTGCCATCATCCAGGATATGTATGCTCGGGTCTGGCGACACTGATGCCGAGTGCGAGGACTATATTCGGCGAGGAAAATTTGCCGATGGATCTCGAATCTTTGGAAAAGGCTTTTGCTTCCAACGGCTATAGTGGCGTTGATGGCACAGAATAGTACAGACAATATTAAAGAAAGAGATTTGAGTATCGCCTTCCCACCATGTGGCTGGATGCACACGAACGAGTTACAACTGCGTGTGCTCACAGCGTCAGAAATTGTGTCACTATCGGCAACATCGTAGCTTTAACAGGGCAGCAGTACTAGACCGAGGGAGACAGAGTAGACGTAAAAAGAAGAAAGCAGGCAGTCTGTCTGCTACACAAGAAAGCAGTTTTGAGGATCCTATAGCCTACCACGCCGGAATATTTGTTGTATTTTTAACATTTCTCGTAAGTTTATTGTTTAGCGCTACCGCAAAGTGAAGATTATATTAATTCAGGTACAGCTAGTTACGCCGTGAGCAGAATTTTAAGCTGGAGTCAGTAGCAGTGATAAGATAACCGACTGCTTTTAACAACCGATTCGCCAGTAGATTACTTTTTTCCTTCAATCGGTATTTTAAGTCAAGTGAAACAACAGAATGAAAATAGTTTCGCCACCACGTCAGCTGTATAAACGTTTTTCATCCACTCTCCAGGTCTGAGTGGTTTCACTTAATGTGAGACAACCGACCGATACAAGTGTCTGACAGTTAAAGCAGTTATACGAATGTTTACACTCGGTTTCCCGGTTTGAGCTATTTCACTTACATAGTTTTTCAACAGTTTAGTTTGATCATGAATCATGACTAGAGTTTTAAAAACAAATGCCGTATCTTATTTCAAGGAAGAGTAAAGAGAGAGTGTATTTCTACAAATGAAGTATTTTGGAAATTACGTATTTATTGACTTAAATACTAATTTTTTGTACTTTGGGATCAAATATGGAGTTTCGGTTGCTTTTAAAACTGCTGCTACATTATAAATGTACGCTTAAATAAATGAACAATTACTTTTCTATTTAAATTTACTGAAGCTCTGTCTTTAACTACCGCTGGTCTGCATCCATCTCCGATAATTATATTTTGGTAAATGATGAGGAGTAGTAAACAGGAAGCATATAAGACGTTTTTCTTAAATTATTTGGTGATCTAATCATTTGCTTTTGAAGCATATACTTTCTCTCGTCGGAAGTTGTTTTTGCGAGAAACATTTCTGTTCGTTCGTTCCTATTCTTTTAATTTCTGTAATTAGTATAATTTCGTAATATGAATCATCCTTTCCCATACTGTATACCGCGTTGAATTTATCTTCAGAATCACATTTTATCCAGTCACATGCTTTCTTCCACTGGCACACCACTGAGTGTTTCGACATCCTGATCCAGACACAAAGTTCTCTGTGGACAAAAAAATCAACCAGAAGCTGCTCATTGGCACTGAATAAGAAGTCAATAACGGAACGGCAATAACTGACGATAGGCGATAATGTAGTGCAGTAAACAGCTATGATTTGACAATGGCAAAATGATCGAATGTTCCCGCGCATAGCTGAATGCGGCCAGACTCAGTCGGCTGCCTTCGTCCGTTTGCTCGCACAGACAGTATAACTCGAAAGAGATGAATGAATAGTAATTATACGATTACGTTGAACTACAATGTACTGAATCGACTGTTTTCGTTCGGTTGCTTCCTCAGATTGATTTCTCTCAAAAAAATTAATGAATTGTCGAAAACGGACAGTATCGGTCTTCACAACTGGCGAAAAGATTATCGCAGTGACTGACACCAGCGTGGTGGGGCGTGTATGGACGTCTCTGGCATCTCCAGCACCGCTGATGCTGTCGATAAGGACAGTCGAAGTACGCGGCTCGTTCTTCACCGGCCAATAAAACCGAAGCGTGGCTGAAGACAGCTGCCAACCATGTCGTCAGTCCCTGATCCTGCACTGAAACAGCCGCGAAACAATCAGCACAAGAATTCTGACGCATATGAGGACTTGGCTACCTCGCGACCGCCGTCTACAACTAGGCGGGACCAGCAGAAGAAACCTCCAACCATCGTAGAGGTGAAAGATTACCTGCAACGTCTGAAACAGTGGACAACAGCGAGCTACACCTTCATCACGCAGGGCTCTACACCGTGCGAGCACATCTCGCTAGCTGTGAAGATTTCCGGAAGCTGAGGTGGCGGTACTGTCGCTGCCCTCTTACACGCACGCCATTATTCCGGAAAAGCTCATCTACGCGGTCTTCAAGAGGTTGCCGCGCTCGAGAGCATCGGTCTTCCTCAGGTAGAAGTGGAGCACTTTGGCTTTGTAGTGCGTTCTGTGTAGCGCGTTAAGGGAGTCCAGAAGCAGAAAGAGTCTCATGGTTCCTGGTGATCGCTGTAGACAATGTGGACAACATAAAACCGTTTCAGCTGACAGAGTATCTACATCTACATCTACATCTACATCCATACTCCGCAAGCCTCCTGACGGAGTGTGGTGGAGGGTACTTTCATTATCTCTATCGGTTCTCCCTTCTATTCCAGTCTCGTATTGTTCATGGAAAGAAAGATTGTCGGTATGCCTCTGTGTGGGCTCTAATCTCTCTGATTTCATCCTCATGATCTCTTCGCGAGATGTACGTAGGAGGGAGCAATATACTGCTTGACTCCTTGGTGAATGCATGTTCTCGAAACTTCAACAAAAGCCCGTACCGAGCTACTGAGCGTCTCTCTTGCAGAGTCTTCCACTGCAGTTTATCTATCATCTTCGTAACATTTTCGCGATTACTAAATGATACTGTAACGAAGCGCGCTGTTCTCCGTTGGATCTTCTCTATCTCTTCTATCAACCCTACCTGGTACGTATCCCACACTGGTGAGCAATATTGAAGCAGTGGGCGAACAAATGTACTGTAACCTACTTCCTTTGTTTTTAGATTGCATTTCCTTAGCATTCTTCCAATGAATCTCAGTCTGGCATCTGCTTTACCGACGATTAATTTTATATGGTAATTCCATTTTAAATCACGCCTAATGCGTACTCCCAGATAATTTATGGAATTAACTGCTTCCATTTGCTGACCTGCTATATTGTAGCTAAATGATAAAGGATCTTTCTTTCTACGCCACAGTTCCTGTCGAGTCTCTTTCGTTGCCAGGGAGTGGGGCGAGCTACTGGTGCTTCCCTGAAGCACGCGTTTTAAGCGAGCACCGCTGCCCGCTACTAAGGTAGCAGAAATTCATGTGCAAAACGTGCAGCGGTGGGCTCTTCGTCACTTTCTGTGGCTGTGAGGGTTTTGCCGGCCCTGTGGCCGAGCGGTTCTAGGCGCTTCAGTCTGGAACCTCGCGACCGCTACGGCCGCAAGTTCGAATCCTGCCTCGGGCATGGATGTGTGTGATGTCCTTAGCTTAGTTAGGTTTAAGCAGTTCTAAGTTCTAAGGGACTGATGACCTCAGATGTTAAGTCCCATAGTGCTCAGAGCCATTTGAACCATTTCTTGTCAGGGATTTAAGGACGCGGCAGCTCGAAAGCTTGACGTACCGTACAACACAAGACTTGCCGCTCCGCCCGGCGTCCGAGCCCAGGCCCAAGGACGGTGGAGGAGCCGCACAGCACCAAACAGATACCGGCCAGTACATAAAGCTACAACCGACTGAATCGACTATTTTCATTCGGTTGCTCCGACAGACTGCTTTCACTCAAAAAAATGAACAACACAACCAATAAGAAAGAGTACAGCCGATTGAATGGACTGTTTCCCAACAACCAGTTCAATCGATTGTTTTCATTGGGTTCTTCTCATCACTACTCAGAAGTTGTCGTTGGCCAACCGCGCTCGCATGCGAAGTGTGTTTTCTTATCTGACATAGTCATTCTAATTACGGCCATGTTCTTATGATCTTAAAGATTCCATTGCTAAGCGATTCGTATGGTATTGCGGTGTACTGGACGTTTAAAACTGACTGTAAATCAACTGGTTTCGAACGAGTAATAATTTCAATAATAAATCAAACGGTCTGTGGTGCACCCGTAGCTACACTACTGGCCATTGAAATTGCTACACCACGAAGATGACGTGCTACAGACGCGAGATTTAACTGACAGGAAGAGGATGCTGGGATATGCAAATGATTAGCTTTTCAGAGCATTCGCACAAGGTGGCGACACATACAAAGTGCTGACACGAGGAAAGTTTCCAACCGATTTCTCATACACAAACAGCAGTTGACCGGCGTTGCCTGGGGAAACGTTGTTGTGATGCCTCGTGTAAGGAAGAGTAATGCCTACCATCACGTTTCCGACTTTGATAAAGGTCGGATTGTAGCCTATCGCGATTGCGGTTTATCGTATCGCGACATTGCTGCTCGCGTTGGGCGAGATCCAATCACTGTTAGCAGAATATGGAATCGGTGGGTTCGGGAGGGTAATACGGAACGCAGTGCTGGATCCCAACGGCCTCGTATCACTAGCAGTCGAGATGACAGGCAATTTATCCGCATGGCTGTAACGGATCGTGCAGCCGCGTCTCGATCACTGAGTCAACAGATGGCGACGTTTGCAAGACAACAACCATCTGCACGAACAGTTCGACGACGTTTGCAGCAGCATGGACTATCAGCTCGGAGACCATGGCTGCAGTTACCGTTGACGCTGCATCACAGACAGCTGGCCTGCGATGGTGTACTCAACGACGAACCTGGGTGCACGAATGGTAAAACGTCATTTTTTCGGTTGAATCCAGGTTCTGTTTACAGCATCATGATGGTCTCATCCGTGTTTGGCGACATCGCGGTGAACGCACTTTGGAAGCGTGTATTCGTCATCGCCATACTGGCGTATCACCCGGCGTGATGGTATGGGGTGCTATTGGGTACGCGTCTCTGTCACCTCTTGTTCGCATTGACGGCACTTTGAACAGTGGACGTTACATTTCAGATGTGTTGCGATCCGTGGCCCTACCCTTCATTCGATCCCTACGAAACCCTTCATTTCAGCAGGATAATGCACGACCACATGTTGCAGGTCCTGTACGGCCCTTTCTGGATACAGAAAATGTTCGACTGCTGCCCTGGCCAGCACATTCTCCAGATCTCTCACCAATTGAATGGTGGCCGAGCAACTGACTCGTCACAATACGCCAGTCACTACTCTTGATGAACTGTGGTATCGTGTTGAAGGTGCATGGGCAGCTGTACCTGTACACGCCATCCAAGCTCTGTCTTACTCAATGCCCAGGCGTATCAAGGCCGTCATTACGGCCAGAGGCGGCTGTTCTGGGTATTGATTTCTCAGGATCTATTCACCCAAACTGCGTGAAAACGTAATCACATATCAGTTCTAGTATAATGTATTTGTCCAATGAATACCCGTTTATCATCTGCATTTCTTCTTGGTGAAGCAGTTTCAATGGCCAGTAGTGTATTATCAGCTGAACCCGTCATAGCTCTCTTTCTAAAATTTCCCATAAATAAATCATAATCGGATGCTTGGAGATGAAGAAGAATGCCGTTCACTACACCGGCAAAACTGCTACACAGTGATTACACGGAACCCATTGAAATAGCAGACTATATTTTCAACTGAAAATTTGTATATTAAGGTGAAAGAGCCATCTCCGGGAAGTAGTGCATGTGCTGGTTTGGGCTATTTTAAGTTTTGAATGGACATATTCTAACTAAAACGCCACAACTAAAACACAGAAAATAGTTTAGTCTGTATTACATCCGTGGCAGACTTACGGCCGCGCGGAGTGGCCGTGCGGTTAGAGACGCCATGTCACGAATTACGCGGCCCCTCCCGCCGGAGGTTAGAGTCTTCCCTCGGGCATGGGTGTGTGTTGTTCTCAGCATAAGTTAGCTTAAGTAGTGTGTGAGTCTAGGGACCGATGACCTCAGCGGTTTGGTCCCTTAGGAATTCACACAAATTTGAACATTTTGAGCAGAGCTGCTAGGAGCTAGAAAACATGGGCACTGCCCAGTTACACCATAACGACTGCTGCATCACAGCGAGGGCTGATATAGCTGTGGTGGGCGAACACACTTCTCTTGCCGCGTCCTCCTGGTGACTTCGCAGTTGCACTACTGCAGTGTGAGTGGATCCATTGTTTCGCATCCACTGCTAGAGCGCGAGCAGAAATTACCCCGCGAGCTAGCGATAGCAGGTCGTTTGAGTACATCAGCCTAAGCTAGTGAATCTTCCGCAAGAATCGTCTTTCCTCTGTTGGGGCCAGGGAGGAAGGTGCTGCGAATACATAGAAAGATAGATCCCTTATCATTTAGCTACAAAATAGCAGGTCAGCAACTGGAAGCAGTTAATTCCATAAATTATCTGGGAGTACGCATTAGGAGTGATTTAAAATGGAATGATCATATAAAGTTGATCGTCGGTAAAGCAGATGCCAGACTGAGATTCATTGGAAGAATCCTAAGAAAATGCAATCCGAAAACAAAGGAAGTAGGTTACAATACTCTTGTTCGCCCACTGCTTGAATATTGCTCACCAGTGTAGGATCCGTGCCAGACAGGGTTGATAGAAGAGACAGAGCAGCGCGCTTCGTTACAGGATCATTTAGTAATCGCGAAAGCGTTTCGGAGATGATAGATAAACTCCAGTTTAAGACTCTGCAAGAGAGACGCTCAGTAGCTCGGTACGGGGTTTTGTTGAAGTTTCGAGAACATACCTTCACCGAGGAGTCCAGCAGTATATTGCTCCTTCCTACGTATATCTCGCGAAGAGACCATGAGGATAAAATCAGAGAGATTAGAGCCCACACAGAAGCATACCGACAATCCTTCTTTCCACGAACAATACGAGACTGGAATAGAAGGGAGAACCGATAGAGGTACTCAGGGTACCCTCCGCCACACACCGTCAGGTGGTTAGCGGAGTTTGGATGTAGATGTGGATGCAGATGTAGACGGGCCCTGTGGTGTACGTCGCAGCATTTGACACTACATGTCGTACGAGTTCCAAATGTGTGCGTCAATTCCTAAGGGACCAAACTGCTGAGGTCATCAGTCCCTAGACTTACACACTACTTAAAGTAACTTACGCTAGGAACAACACACACACACACCTATGCCCGAGGGAGGACTCGAACCTCCGGCCGGAGGCGCCGCGTAATCCGTGACATGGCGCCTTAAACCGCGCGGCCACTCCGCGCGGCTTACGATTTGCAGTGATCGTCTCCAGCGGCAAGCGAGTTATTATTTGAGACCTATTTGATACATCGCAACGGTGCGTTTGAATACACTCAGGGTCTCGATAGCGACAATACAGTTTTCTGTTTTGTTTTGGGTATCTTTTCACAAACATCCTGATTTCCAGTGTGGCCCAAGACATGGCCGGGCGTTCGCGATGTATGCCGAGCAAAGCATTTAGTATGACGTCTCAAGTTCTTTGTAGAGCCCTCATTTCCACTGGGCTCCGCCTCTATACAAGAAAGGACTCAAACTCATCTGCCGACCATCTCTAAAAGTAGGAATATTATGGACAGCGTGAGAGATAGTAACCTTTGGCTTAGTACATCTGGGCTCTGTCGCATTCTCTGCGAATGCGGCTCGCGTTACATCGGACACACTGCGCTGCGTCTCAGTACGTTGGGCTGAATATAGGCGCTCGGACTTCACTGTGTAATTCCTCGCCAGCTAGCAAAATGTCTCTCACAAAATTTCGTCCTGTGCATATTTTCGGTAGAAAACTGATGCCATACAATGACAATTTTGGAACACTGTAACCATAGCTGAGGAAATAATGCCATAATGGAGTCAACGATCGAATGCAGCATATGAAGGAGTGTGAAACAATACGCAAAAATCATGCTACTATGTGATTTAATGGTCGAAGGTGGCTGCCTGCGATGAGTATTATTTCAATACTGATGGCCAGGTGAAGCCAGCAGGGGTAAAAACGGACTTGCGTGGAGCTGGTGTCTTTTACTTTTGGGAAAGAGGGAACTAATGCTGACAATGAACTGAAAAACATTGAGAATTGTGGAGTGTGGGGCAAAGAATGAATGCTTCAAGACAAAACATATCTTTGAAGGTGGGATAATAAAAGAAGATGGTACTCTAATTTTTGCGTTAATATATGGTAATTACACGTATTGTGTACACGATCTGACATAACTGCTGTGTAATGATAAGAACATTTACAAAACGCGAAGATTATGATTAACAAATAATAAAAATACGCCCGTAACTGGAACCGTATTCTCCACCTCCAGTATTCTGATCCGCACTCTATCACCTTCACTACGAAATCTTCAGTGAACACACGTGTCATACTGTAAGTAGGCTGTTTAGGTTTTTATATTGGTAACGCCACGTAGCGCTTTGTATGAAAATCACTGGCTGTGCTGTGTGCAGTCTGTGGCTGGGTGGCATTGTTGAAATATTCGCTATTGTAGTGTTGGGCTGTTGGCTGTTAACAGCGCGTAGCGTTGGGCAGTTGGAGGTGAGCCACCAGCAGTGGTGGATGTGGGGAGAGAGACGGCGGAATCTTGAGGGCGGATGATCTGGACAGAGACAGTAAATTTATAAGATTGGATATCATGGCCTGATATATATATTATGACTTTTGAACACTATTAAGGTAAATGCATTGTTTGTTCTCTATCAAAATCTTTCATTTGCTAACTATGCCTATCAGTAGTTAGTGCCTTCAGTAGTTTGAATCTTTTATTTAGCTGGCAGTAGTGGCGCTCGCTGTATTGCAGTAGTTCGAGTAACGAAGATTTTTGTGAGGTAAGTGACTTGTGAAACGTATAGGTTAATTTAGTCAGGGCCATTCTCTTGTAGGGATTATTGAAAGTCAGATTGCGTTGCGCTAAAAAATATTGTGTGTCAGTTTAAGCACTGTCATGTATAATTTTTCTAAGGGGACGTTTCATATGTCGACCCTTAGCCGAGGATGCCTCACTGGAATGTTCTTATTTTTTCTTGTAGTTTGTGTAATTAGTGTAGCTTTTGTTTATTGCTAGCGCGTAATTGTAGAGAGAATCTCCTTTGTAGTTGCAGTCTTTCATTGTTGTACAGTAAAACAGTTGTGGCATGCATGTAGATTTGCACCAAGTATTTCGCAGCTGCGCTTGCAGTTAACTAGATATTATTTTCAGCGCTATGTTAATGTGATCTCTTGCTTTTGTTCTTCAAATTGTGCTTTTCTGTGTTATCGTGTGAAATATTGTGACAATAATGGCGCGTGAAAAACGTAACACTAGGCTCCAAAGTAAACTGAGAAATAATAGTGACGACGAGCGTAGCTTATCAGCACCGCTGTGTAATGAATTAACAGACATTCGAAGTAGTAATTTGGTAATTGTGCATAGGGAAATGGAGCGGGCGGCAAATAATGGTGTAGACAGTGAAACAAATAGTGAACAGGGAAGCATTATCGATCGATCGGTCGGCAACAGCTCGCCTCAGGAATCCGAAATGACAGAACACAATATTGCAAAAACTGTAGACTCAGGTTTTGGGTCCTCACCGTTTTCTCAAAAGAGTCAAGACACATTTTCTGCTTATCAAAATGTGAATGTTGCCGGTGAAAATGCACTGCCAAAAAGCATAGAGAAACAGATTCCAGACACTAATACATTATTATTGTAATTAATGCAACAAATGGAACAAAATCAGAGACAAACACAGCAAAAGCTTCAAAAGTTAGACACAATGGAACAAAATCAGAGACAAACACAGCAAAAGCTTCAAAAGTTAGACACAATGGAACAAAATCTTCAAAAGTTAGACACCACACATGAACAAACACGTGAAGATTTAACTACTGAGTTACATAAAATCGAATCGAAATCTCAAAAAGTCTGTAATGATGTACAAACACAAATTTGTGAGCACTTCCAACCTATTTTTTCGCGGCATGAAAATGCATTACAGAATCACGAAGCAGCCATAAAAGAACTGCAAACTATTGTTCATGAAAATCATGAGACCTTGCAAGCTAAAATTGACTCGGTTGCATCTACCAATTCGGTTACGCAACTTGCAAAAACTCAGGAAAACTTAAAGGACACAGTAGATACTCTGAAAATTGGTTCAGAAAGACACATGGAGGAAATTAGTTTGTTATCAGAGAAAGTAGTTGAACTTTCGGACCAGCTAAATAATTTATCTACGAAGGTAGATGATAATCTGAATGACACAAAACCAGTAGCCTTTAATGACACAGAAGAGTGCGAACAAATTAGGAAATTCAAACAAAATCAGAATCAAATTAATACGCAACACCAAAGAGAAATACGGGAAGTACAAGATCAGCTGACACAGGTAATACAAGAATTACGTATTTCAGAGGACACTCGCGCTCCAATATGGGAAGAGGGACATAGAAATACGTAACAGCCACAAAATAATAACACGGGGTACTTCGGAAATTATGAAAGAAATTGGCAAGTTACACCGAATTTTGAGATGGACCTGCCAAAACGAAGTAACAATGACCGATATGCGACTCGCCGACATGATGATTTTGACTATATGCTGTTTATTACTACACGTAAATTCAAAACATTTAAGAATTCCGGCAACGACATTCATCCACAAGCATGGCTTCATCAATTCTCTCATTGTTTTCCTCCCAACTGGTCATTAGAGCACAGATTAGAATTTATGTGTGGCTACTTAGAGAATGAACCAGCTGTAAGAATGCGATCGGTCATTCACGATTGTCACGGTGAAGGAGAATTTTATCATGCCTTCCTCTCAGGATATTGGTCTCAAGCTACACAAGACCGAGTCAAACATAGCATCATAATGGTGAAACATTTCGAACAATCTGAATTTTCCAGTCTTGTGAAATAATTTGAAAACATGTTGCACAAGAATCAGTATCTTTCAAACCCATACAGCCCCCTCAGAACTCATCCGCATTTGCTTAATCAAATTACCTGAACATTTACGACATATTATTTTGGCAGGACGTTGCAAAGAGGACATTGCAGCTTTTCAGGGACTCTTACAAGAATTAGAAATTGACACTGACAATCGCAGAACGTGAAAACAGGAACACAACAATTACAGGTCACATCCGTCGCAATTCCACGATGAAAGAAATAATAACTGGAGACGACACAGCTATTCTTACAACGCAAATCGTGAACAAAACAGACACCACCCGTATGACAACCGTTGGCAGAGTAATAGTTACAGAGAAAGATTGCATTTCCGTAGTAAAGAGTATGACAGAGACAATCATAGAAACAGACAATATGGCAACCAGAACTATTATTATCAAGGGAGACAGAAAAACTTCAGACGCAACGGTCCAGCACGCAGTTACGATTCAGGGAGAAATTCTCCACCACGTAACCGACAAGAAAGAAACTATGGAATCTACCAACGTGACGACAGACGATATAATCGTAACGACAGACCTGAATTGCATCAGAACTGGCAGGATTCAAACAGGGCAGAGCTCTCTCCACAAGGTGGATTTGTAGTAGTTAGGTCCCCTAATCCCAATAACGACGCGCGCCAACAAAGAGACAGACAATAACTCGCACCGCAGGCAGCCACGTGCGCCAGCTGGCTCAGAGAAAAATAACATAGACGCTAACCTTAAGAAAAATTTTAGCATTCCTTACTAACATATGCAACATGATAATTGCTTTGAAGTTGAAACTCTGCGTACTAGGTAGAGTAAAGGTTTGCACCACATTTATCGTGTAAAACCGTTTATTGAAAGATTATCTGCTTTTTTAACTTTGTCTTTGCCATAAAACTTTTCACTTTACATTACTAGTATGCTTTGACAGACTTAGAATCTATTAACATGCAACAATGTTTGAAGTTAAATATCCAGTCAAGAACCAAGAGAACTTATTTAAACAGAAATTACGAATGTATTTTTATAGTGAACAAACGTCACAGTGTTATTGTGTGTGTACATTCTTGCTTGTTAGTTGCACGATTACGTAACGACTATAAGGCTTACATACTTAGAACATATACCAGTACTGCTAATGAGATATTACTGCAACATTTTGGTTTACTTGAAAATACATTATGGATTGAAAGTGCTTGCTGAGAGATACCGGATGACACAGTGGTTAGTTTATGTGACAGCTACACGATTTTATCACGATGCTACTAATGAGTGACAATTTACATTGTTGCTTTTGCGGCGTTTCTGTTTTATATCTGCGCAGTTTTTCTGTATTATTCTGGAAAGTAAAACATGTTTTAGTAGTAACTTTTGCGGTATAGCTACAATGAGACAGCCTTTTCCGTAGCACAACAATACGTTACTGCACAGTACTTTCTTCATCACAGCAATAAGCGTAATAACTAAGATATCTATACGCAAAGCATTTCACTTTTGTTTATCATGAGGTAAGTACATTGACAAGAACGTAGCTTTCGGAGGACGATAACTACGACACTTCCACAGAATTATCTTGCAGCAAGACGCACATTTAGCGCTACAGGACACGCATTTGAGTGATTAATTTTGTACTTAAACCACTTATTTTTCAAGATTTGTGAATTACAAAGAAAGTTTTCTGTGATACATTTCATTCCATTGCTGTAATCTGCAACACCTGAGGGTATAATTACATTAATCCTCAGGGGGGTACACGTTTACTTTGTGTACCATGTGTTTTGCAAGCACAAGGAGCTCTAGCTAATATGGTATTTGCTTATACAACTTTACCCATCGGTACCATATTTCTCTAACAGATAAATTACACAGCTATCTGATCATTTAACTGAGAGATAAACTTTTTTTTTACTACATCAGTGACACATGTTTACACAATTATGCAGTTGAATAACTTCACACTTATGAAACGGCATTTTGTCTGTACTGTGTGAACAGTCCATATTTTTTCAGAACCATTGTGATACTATGAGAGCTTTGAATGTCGTATTTGGTATGGGATCACGATTTTTAAAGTACGATTGAGGTAGATGACACTATTGAAATGAGCAGAGAATTTTTTTTAGGTTTTGAAATTATTGCAGAAACTACGACGTTTTTGAGATTTGGCTGAGTTTTTATGATGTTATTATTACGATGACAATGTATATTATGCTGTTGAGGTATGTTTATGATCAATAAGCTAAGAATCGTACTTTGAGAGTTATGAAATGTGTGTAAATGCATGAATGTATCACAATGCAGGCACAAATTTTTTGCACACTGTTATATTCATAGGATTTTGTTTCTACACATTTGCAACGCAAATTCTCGACCTGTGAAATTTTTATATGAGACTGCCACTGTAGTGTAAACTGCTGTCGTAAATATTTCGGTAAGAAAGGTAAATGTCCTTGAACTAATGTGTTTTGGGCGCCCAGCTGAGAGATTGTCGTCTGACAACAGAAAGCCATTAGGTGGAGAAAAAAAGAGGCCATTATCCTCGCTATTGACATTCCTTTGTAGAAAGCATCGCAAATACGACACGCTCATTACTTGGAAAGACACTTACATCTGTACACCTGATTATGACAAGCGTCTTTCTACGAGAGTTGAGAGAATTTCTACTAACTTATGAAATGTCACATGACTATTGAATGATATTTTTATGCTTTGCTTTTCATAGTTGCTTATTTCATTTGATATCTGTTTTCCAGCTCTGTTGCAGCATTGGTTATATAAAATAAAATTAAATGCATTTGCTAATGTGAACACTTTCTGTTAACAGATCTATTAAATAATAATTTTATGATCCACATTGTTAGAAAAAGAAGCACTTGGAAAGGAAAGAACAATAAGAATGGATTAATTACAGTTACTGCATACATAATTTTCTTTTCAAATACTTGGTAATTTTTTTGGTAGAATAACTTCTTGTGGTGCACCACTTTAATTACATAGACATTAAGATGTGAATATACATTTCCCTTATCTGCATTGTTGTCTTTAGTGTAATATTTTTTCTGTTTGAGCTTTGTCATGTTTAGGTGTAAGTTATTGCATTTGCTGCTGCTGATTGCCATGCATAGTGCTACTGAATTTCACTTTGTATTACTCTGTTAAGCCAGTTTTACTACTGATTTATTTTTCTTGTTTGCTGTGCAGTGCCTTATATTTGTTGTAATATTGCAATTGCTCTGCTAGTTTAGATTTAATACTGCTAGCTTTGCCAATTTGCATTTTTTGTCATTGCTGTTTGTGTCAATTGTTTTGTACTGCCGCAGTGCCTCGTCCCTTAGTTTAGCATCTGAGCTCGGTAGATTTAAGTTAGCTTAAGATGGGGTAGGCTTATAAGAGAATGAGTTGCGATGAATTGGAAGAAATGCATTGAGAAGCTTTAAGAAATTGGTTTGCCCAAAAAAGTATTTTGAAAGAGGATATGAATAAAAGTAGTAGGGTTTAGGACAACAGGTTTAGGTAGGATTTTCTTGGAAATAAATGATGAGGTAAGATAATGGAAAATAAATAATGAGGTAAGAAATATATACAGAAAGCATGTTTGGAGAGGATTTTTCTGGTGGAAACAAATGTTGAAATAAGACGAAAGATCTATGGAATGAAGTTTTGGGTTGGACTGCAGTACCAAATGTTACCCTGAAAACGAACCCTGTCTTTCCTTTTGTATTATTCCGCTATGTGTTTATGTACCCTTGTGTATTTGTCTTTTTCCTGTCTTTATGTGTTTAGCTAATAAGATTTATGTTGTAGAATTTTTCTAATACTCAGCTACATTCACTATGATGAGGAATACTGCTATCCTCAAATATAATTTGCATTAATAATATGTTATTTACTTTGTAAAGGTATTTAGACATTTATTCTGTTTTGTTTCCATGCTCATGTGTGAAATTAATGTTTCGAAAACTGTTCTCTTTATTTTATATATATACTTAATGTCATAATTCCTGTAACACTGATGTATATGTCTATTTCTATTCTTTTGAAAAGCCCATATTATTACAAATGTTATCTGTACTATTATGTTCTTTAATGATTTATTTTGTACCTTTGTAATTGTATTCTTATGTTGTAAATTTATATTTGTATAGACACCAGTTCATCAAATTAAGTAACTTGCAAGCATTCATTTCACTGCACACATTTCTGTTGGTCATAGTATATGCACAATATGTGAAAAAAGAGGACTGTTAGTGCTCGCACATGTGTTGATAATTCAGCAAGGGACTGATTAACAGCATTGCTGGTTCTAAGGACAATTCCAATAGCCGGATGGGGTGGCCGAGCGGTTCTAGGCACTACAGTCTGGAACCGCGTGGCCGCTACGGTCGCAGGTTCGAATCCTGCCTCGGGCATGGATGTGTGTGATGCCCTTAGGTTAGTTAGGTTTAAGTAGTTCTATGTTCTAGGGGACTGATGACCTCAGAAGTTAAGTCCCATAGTGCTCAGAGCCATTTGAACCATTTTGAATTCCAAAAACTTTGTGAGTACACAAGTGGTGGTTTGTGGACTTGCTATATTGTCCGCAAGACTCATCGATGGTGATTGTGCACCTGCACAGTTGCAACAGATGGCTGCTGGCCATCTCTACAAGGACTACAGTGGGTCTGCATCTTTGATGCCCCACCAATACCATTATTTCTACAAGGACTGCACTGGGTCTGCACCTCTGGTGGTCCACCAATACCGTAATCTCTACCAGGACGACAGTGGGCCTACTCTGTGATGACCTACCTACCAATATTCTTCAAAACTTCGACTGACTCTGCGGTGGGTTTGCTCTGTTGTGGCCCATTACCTGTCTGCATGTCAGGAGTCAGCACTGTCTTTCCGTTGGAAGGACAACACTACTTCTTCAAGACTGCATGGAAATCCACTACTTCCATGTGCATTTTCTTTTACTGCTCGGACTTTCAGAAAAACACTGCAATTTTACTGTGATGAACGATCAGGACTGTCTTCATGGGTTGTGAGAAAATTTTAGCTTTTGACCAACTTTGTATCAATAAGTGTGTGGATTTGATGTCTTTGTTATTGTAATTATGAAAAAATTTTTCAAATCTGTATTGGCCATTGCCCAAAACAATTTCTAAAATTTTTTGTGGGGAGCATATGGGCTATGTAAGTAGGCTGTTTAGGTTTTTATGTTGGCACGTAGCACTTTGTATGAAAATCACTGACTGTGTGTGTGCAGTCTGTGGCTCGGTGGCATTGTTGCAATATTCGCTATTGTAGTGTTCGGCTGTTGGCTGTTAACAGCGTGTAGCGTTGGGCAGTTGGAGGTGAGCCGCCAGCAGTGGTGGATGTGGGGAGAGAGACGGCGGACTCTTGAGAGTGGATGATCTGGACAGAGACAGTAAATTTATAAGATTGGATATCATCGACTGATATATATATTATGACTTTTGAACACTGTTAAGGTAAATACATTGTTTGTTCTCTATCAAAATCTTTCATTTGCTAACTATGCCTATCAGTGGTTAGTGCCTTCAGTAGTTTGAATCTTTTATTTAGCTGGCAGTAGTGGCGCTCGCTGTATTGCAGTAGTTCGAGTAACGAAGTTTTTTGTGAGGTAAGTGATTTGTGAAACGTATAGGTTAATTTAGTCAGGGCCATTCTCTTGTAGGGATTATTGAAAGTCAGATTGCGTTGCGCTAAAAAATATTGTGTGTCAGTTTAAGCACAGTCATGTATAATTTTTCTAAGGGGACGTTTCAATACATTTGATAATAATTTGCCAGATTTCCGTTCTTTAAGCTTTATTTCGCCGGCCGCGGTGGCCGAGCGGTTTTAGGCGCTTCAGTGCGGAACCGCGCTGCTGCTACGGTTGCGGGTTCGAATCCTGCCTCGGGCATGGATGTGTGTGATGTCCTTAGGTTAGTTAGGTTTAAGTAGTTCTAAGTTCTAGGGGACTGATGACCTCAGATATTAAGCCCCATAATGCTCAGTTATCATCGCAGCATCAGCATCATCATTCAAGAATATCTCTTACTTCTTCTGTAAAATCATATAATTTTCAAAATCTTAAAAAAAAAAAAATCACCAAAGTATGTTTAAAAACAAAATTTATTTCATCTATTTAATGTAATCAACACATTATGAAATATGTAACATGTTTCGCTCAAGAGCGGTTTTACTCGCTGGCATCTCGTCCGTCATGCGAAATTACAGTAGCACATTCGTGACCTCCTTCAGGCATATAAACACTGGGGTGGGCGACAGAAATGTCTAAACAGCACTACATTATCCATAAAACTGTACAAGTCACTGAAATGCGTTCATCGCCTCCTAGTACAAATCATTCAACACACTGTCCTCTCCTTCACAACAACCAAACATTATGATACAACTTCAGTAGAGCTAACCTCTTCATCTCATACCTTGAAGATATCCTCTCTGCTCACAATGATCCGAACGTCGACCACTCCACAGGCTCCATATCCACCAGTACACCAGTTAAGCCTCCCACCCATGCCATCACGTTTCAGTAGTTTCACACAGTGACTCAGACCAAACTAAACACGCCAGTTACTGCACATGACATTAAAACAATAGTCTCAAGAAAAAGTAGCATAACGCTTGGTCGCGACTCTGTTTCTTACCGCCGCCTTAAAAAAAGTCCTACAATCAACACTTTATGGGGCCTTCCTACACACCATTCCTAACACTAACCATAGAAAACTTCCAATATGTTCTGACTCCTTAAAGCTAACAAACCTCCAAGTGAAACCTCATTTCCCGAGTCGTTAGCCTCCTTCAGTCTTTCACAGAGTACACAAATCCATCACAACGTAGCACATCCACAAATGTTTAGAAACGCATCTGGTTCTTAACAACGCCCAGAATGGTTTCTGTTCAAAATACTCCACAGACGACCAGGTCCTCAACTTCATCCATTTTCGTTCCCTACAAGTAGACAAAAAGCGTTTCGTTGTCTGTCTTCCCTTTGAAAAAGTCTTTGACCGAGTATGGCAGTCCTGTCACCTTCTTAAACTACAAAAACACTCACTTTCAATCAATTAAATCTGCCTTATTGGTTCCTTTCTGACACAACGCCCCCTTTTTGTCAGGCTCAATCATATCCATTGCCATATCTTTAATTCATTCTCAGGAGCCTCCTAAGGATCAGTCGCATCCCTTTTCCTCAGTGTTCCCTACACTGCTGATATATGCCAGCCATCTGCCCTCATCCTTTTAGTACTGCACACCGACGACATCACCTTCCTTGTCCTCCACTCGACCCACTAGGCTTTTCAATAGCTCCTCCAGGTCCACCTCAGTAGTTTCATCAGACGGTGCAGCCTCCGGTACCTCGAAAGCAAGCAAAAATCATAGGACGTAATTCTTGTCTGTCATTAAAATTATACCATCAGGGAAGATAGCAAATAATGAAATTTTAGTGGTTCATACACAGTATAGTAGGATGAATACGTGATTAAATTTGTAGATGATAATGGAGTTGTAAAGGCTGCAAAATTCAGTAGACTGGCAACAGCAGTGGCTCTTACCTGGCTGGTAGAGTCGAACTGAGCTTATATGACAGAGACTGCTACCACACTTTGATGGTGCTTCAGCTCTATGCCGGATTTTATCAGTCATAGAGGTTGGCAGGAGATGGCGTGCAACACATGACCGAATGTCTTCAATGGGCGAGAGGTGTACGGAACATGTCGGGCAGGGCGCGCTCTATCGAGGAATATCAGGGCAGAATGGGGAACATGTGGTATTGCATCTTCTTGTCGAAAGAGAACTCGTAGGTGGTTGAAATCCATTGGCCTTAACACATTGTAAATTTAATTCCTCGTGTCCAAATTACCGGCTGTGTGAACCATATGTGATCGAATTGGTATCCCCTACCATCACGTCAATTGCTGGGGCCTTATGACGACGAAAAGTGCAGTCAGGCAGGGTTCATTTTCCTTGGAGCCGCCACATAGGTACATCCATAGTGATGCTATCCGCAATAGCGGGACTCTTCTGCGAAGACTGAAAATGGGTCCAAAGTTGCGGTTAGGTGCACCATTGTCTGCACGCCTTTCAAGGGAAGCCGCAACATTGGTCGCCATACTGACAGTCCGTGATGCTACAGACCTCAGCCAGTGTGGATATTCTTCTTACTGTAAACGGGCCCATTTTTTAACGTATGTGACGAGGCTGTACTGTCCTGCACGAATGATTTGTCCTACAAGGCGATCGTTATGCAAGGCGTTTGTTTATGGACCTCCTGAACCCATCTCAATCTCTGTAGCTCAGGATCCTGCCGCTTTCGAATTCCGAGGTGTGCTGGTAGACTTTCCACGTTCTTCTCAGAAACAGCCACTATTCAAATCCGATTAAAAAATAAGAAACCCAGTGCTTAATTTTTCTCTCATGTACAGAAATTACGTCACGTTACTCCCACACACTTCGTGTGGTTGCGCCGAAATGTAAATTATTTACATATCCAAGGGTGTAATACACCTCACGCCAAATTGAAATTTGTTCCATGCAGTCTTCGTGATACTACAATTTTAATGGCCAGCATTGTACTAACCGTGCGATTAGCACACAATGCAATAAAATTTCGAAAACTATTATCAGGTTGTGCATGGGGATTACTGCCTTCCACCGTCTTCTACACAGGTTCTTCCTCACCTTTTCCAATACAGCCTGAATCTCCCTACTCCCACAATTTTACCAATCCTTACAAGTCGTCAAAGGTCATGTTCTCCGCTTCACCTTGTGGAACTGTCTTTTTTCTCCTACACATATACTCCATAAGTTGATAAAATTACTTCTCTCTCCTCAAACATCTTGGACAGCTTCGCAAATACTATGCACCCTGCAAAATCCAAGATTAAAACAAAGTTGCCACCCAATCCTCTCCAATCCTGGGTTGCTACCGCGCCTAAACAAACACGAACCACTCTTTCTCCACCTACACTCCGTCCTTACCCTATCTCAAGGCCACTTCAACAAACCCTCTTCCTCATCCAGATAGCCATCCCTATATCTACTCATCCGATTAGATATAGCCTTAGTCCCCATATTCTTTCCTTCTATCAAGGCTCGAATACATCTTGTAGCTTCCCATTCCCACTTCATCCCATTCTAGTCTTTAGTTATATACAGCAGGAGAAAATTATACCTGGGAAGACAACGTCTATTTTCATCCGATGATGTCATACGCCACCTGGGGTATAGTAGACGTACTGATAATGGTTTCAACGTCGTCATCTAACAGATAGTGAAAGTACAAGGATGATGGGGCTCTGAACCCAGTTTTGATATCAAATTGATGTTAAAATTGACATGCAACTTAGTGAAATTGATCAATTAATCACCGCAGCAATATGAACATACACATATGGAAAGCTATCTAAAAAGCGAAAAATTGACATAAAATCGGTAAAAGTCGGGAAAAACTGGTATAATTACAACAAATTGATGGGAAATAAGTAAAATTGAGAGAAATACAGCAAAATACGTAAAATCGTGAAAAATACTTGCAAAATTACATAAATTGACTGAGAATACACAAAAGTAGAGAAAAAGTACCATGAAATGCGGGGAATTGAGGTGGATGGGGGGTATGCGGACACTCAAGACAGAGAAAAGCTTAAAAATTATGCTCCTGCTGAATTCAGTTTTAACCCTCCCCCTGTAAACTATGTGGATTTTCGTGACGCATACTTCAACAGAAGCGATGTAATTATTACACAGAGGCGCTACATTAAAGCAGCCAAAATGTATGTATCCCAGTCCATATCTGTGGACTCACACATGCAGTCGAATGCAGATATTGTCGAATTACGCTTGGTCCTCACAAGAAAAGTTATTCCTTAAGCAATAGGAAAAGAATCAATGATTCCAGAATTAGATTTTCACTCTGCAGCGGAGTGTGCCCTGATACGAAACTTCCAGGCAGATTAAAACTGTGTGCCAGACCGAGACTCGAACTCGGAACCTTTGCCTTTCGCGGGCAAGTGCTCTACCATCTGAGCTACCTAAGCACAACTCACACCGCCTCCTCACAGTTTCAGTTCTGCCAGTACCTCGTCTCCTACCTTCCAAACTTTACAGGAGCACTCCTGCGAACCTTGCAGAACTAGCACTCCTGAAAGAAAGGATATTGCGGAGACGTGGCTTACCCACAGCCTGGGGGATGTTTCCAGATTGAGATTTTCACTCTGCAGCGGAGTGTGCGCTGATATGAAACTTCCTGGCAGATTAAAACTGTGTGCCGGACTGAGGTTCGAACTCGGGACCTTTGCCTTTCGCGGGCAAGTGCTCTATCAGTTTCAATCTGCCAGGAAGTTTCAAGAATCAATGTGTTTATCAGACTTAAAGCCATCCCCTAGAGTGTTCTGTAGGAGAGTTGGATCGATGCTACATATAGCACCTCTAATAGTGTGAGGAGGGTGTACTCGAGAGATGTGAAGTTAGGATGAAATTGCTATATTTCCTACAAATGAGCAAAACTACCTAACATCAGACTAGGACTTGTTTGTGCAAGAGGAATGCTACCAGAGCCGTGGTGATGCTACTGTAAACAGCAATAAGACTGTTACATCTCCTCTGGCTACCGATGGTCGTGCTTAATCCTCATAAGAAGTTGCTGGTTCTTCGTGTTCATTTTCGTGCAGCGAGGTGTGGGTGGTAACTCAATGTATCAACTATCGAAAATATTCATGTAGTTTTTTCCTCGCTCTATTTCCTAGTGAGACATAGCTGCATCCCTAAAATCAGCTTCTACTACTAATACTAAGCACGACTGGCGCGGAAAGTGTGATTGACGGTACGTACATTTCTAATATAAAAAGACATATAAATCCATTAATTTCCTAGCAGACAGAACTCAGTCTTTTGACTGCGTTCTAGTTGGTTTACAAGCAGCTCGAGCGGTGGATATACACTGGCGATGCCTTCCTAGAACACGAGAATAGTGCAGAAGGAAGTAGTTTTATCATTTTAAAGTTCGTCAGCATAGTGATTGGGGTAGGAAATTTACAGGATGGTTGTATGTCTGATGCTGGACAAATGTATGCTGCATTGGAGTATTAAGAGCTGTGCATTCCATCCGACTAATACTTCGGAAACCATATGCCGTAGCAGTGCGTGTTTATGATCTACGATCATTTGTCTCATGCCGGTACCTTCCTGCTACTAACTCCAGACAGTGGAATGATCTTTCAGAATTGATAGCACAGTTGATTTACGGTAAATGTTTCAAACTCCCTTGATCTGGAGCTCCATCATATATAAACCACACATTTCTTCTAAACCGTCTGTTATATCACCGCAACACTCTCATGTCTCCTATACACCGATAAGGGGTGCTAAATTCCTAGACATGCACACATCTGGAGGAATATTGTACATTTGTATGGGTTCCGTGGGTGAGATTGGTTGCAAAGTTTTTGCTGAAAAACAGTTACAGACACAACTTGCTCTGTTCCTTCAAGAAACGTGGAATGTAGTAGGTGTAGGGCCCTCATACTTCTTGTCAGTCTCGGATTAAACTGTCGACCGTTTTGCAGAGAGGATTTGTCAAGGACAACGTGGGAGCGATCTGTCAATCTCCTACTTTATCCTACGAATGCGAGATTACTTTGTGACGCCCATCCACACAGGGAAAAATGGTCGGTCGTAATCGTTAATTCTGCACTATGATCGATGTGTTGGAAATATGTAGTAACCTAATTGCATCGGTAAGGACGCTGCCTGGTGTACTCGGTTGTATATGAGGGAATTGATGTACTGCACAGTCATCTATCTGCATTCACAATCTAGTATATGGTACTTCAAAGTAGTGGAGGGGTGATTTAGCGATGATACAGAAACTGGGAAGCTGCTTGCACAAACCTGCTTAAAGTTTTGTCGACTGTATTGGAGGAAGACCATATCCATCTGACTATCCTGTATCCTTTAAGCAGGTCTGTGCAAACGGCTTCAACCACCGGCCACATGCTTCAATGGAGCGATATGTGTGTATATGTGATATGCTCGATGTCAACATGCAGACGGTATTTGTTTTTTGATACATCAGAAGAGAGAGAGGCAATAAGATTTTATACAGGGTTCTATTAAAAGAAGTGGTATAACTGGTTAAAGTTTTGGTACGGATAGTTCTCTCAAAACTACACCGATTTTGCTCATAAAACTAACAGAAACTGACTGTATCCATTCTAGTGGAATCAAGATTGTGTTCATGCAAGTCCTGTGTTATTTCATACCTGATAATCTCTATTTATAAAGTAGACACCACTTGAATTACAGCTCGTTGTTGTTGTTGTCGTGGTCTTCAGTCCCGAGACTGGTTTGATGCAGCTCTCCATGCTACTCTATCCTGTGCAAACTTCTTCATCTCTGAGTAACTACATCCTTCTGAATCTGCTTAGTGTATTCATCTCTTGGTCTCCCTCTACGATTTTTACACTCCACGCTGCCCTCCAATACTAAATTGGTGATCCCTTGATGCCTCAGAACATGTTTTACCAACCGATCCCTTCTTCTAGTCAAGCTGTGCCACAAACTCCTCTTCTCACCCATTCTATTCAATACCTCCTCATTAGTTATGTGATCCACCCATATAATCTTCAGCATTCTTCTGTAGCACCACATTTCGAAAGCTTCTATTCTCTTCTTGTCCAAACTATTTATCGTCCACGTTTCACTTCCATACATGGCTACACTCCATACAAATACTTTCAGAAACGACTTCCTGACACTTAAAACTATACTCGATGTTAACAAAGTTCTCTTCTTCAGAAACTCTTTCCTTTCCATTGCCAGTCTACATTTTATATCCTCTCTACTTCGACCATCATCAGTTATTTTGCTCCCCAAATAGCAAAACTCTTTTACTACTTTAAGTGTCTCATTCCCTAATCTAATTCCCTCGGCATCACCCGAGTTAACTCGACTTCATTCCATTATCCTCGTTTTGCTTTTGTTGATGTTCATCTTATATCCTCCTCGTTGTAGAACGCAGAAATGATAGCCTTTTTCCCCGACATGTGAGTAGATTGCGTGAAAGAGGCTGTGATGATGAAATAGCTTACGAAACTAGAATGCAAGAATCTGCTGCTATTGCAAATGATTGTATGCAATATGATAGAAACTTTTAAGGGGTTCATTATGTAAGAGGTTTACTGTTCACTACCCTACTGGAGCAAATGTAATTTCGAGGTATTGCTCACGCACTGCGAATAAAACATCTCTGCTGCAATAGAATCGCAGGTCAGAGCAGTGTCGGAAGCAGTAATAACCGCTCGCTCCTACAGAGCAGTCGCAATAGTTCGTTGTTACGTGAAGTCGTAGTAGCTCACCGCTACAGTACAGTTGCTAGCCATGTAAGAGCAATAGCAGTCGCCGCTGGTGCAGCGCAGTTCATTGTCATGTAGTGTAAGGTAAATTTTATTATTCTTCATCGCCATGCGCGTACTTAAATTTGTTGTCTGAGATGTTAATATGAATTTGTTTTAATCTTTTTGTGATTTGTCAGCACTAATTAAGTCAGACTTGTAATGCTCAATTTTTTATGTAATGGTTTGCAGAAATGTTTTCAATAATAAGGTTTTTCAGAACATAATATTTTACCAGTCATTTACTTCAATTTAAATATTTTACAATTTTCCCAGATCATGTGTTGTTTAATAATCAGAGGACCAGCTATGCAGCTGTGTCAACAAGCAAAGTCAGTTTTTTTTTCTAGTAGTGCAAATCTCAGGCAAATGTTAAGTAGTGGTAGATAGCCCAGCATTGCACCAAGCTGTGCCATTTAGGAGCAGATATATAAACAGCGTTATCCGGCGACACCATTATGAGGTAAGAATGTTTTCAGTTTATTCAGGTTCATTTCACAGGGCCATGACGTAGCGCTCCTTAAGTCCAAATTTATCAGTTTCAATTCTCAGTCAATTTTGTACAGAAAATTTTTATATACGGGCAGGTTACAAACTTTATAGACAAGTTGGTTGATAGGAGTTATGGAGCAAAAATGTCAAATGTAAGCATGCAGATGGTATTTGTTTTCGAAGTTTCGGATGAGAGAGAGATGCGTTAAAATCTTGTAGGAGGTTCTCTTACAAGACAGGCGCTCACGGTTTGTTGCATAAACGCCAGTGTGATACTGGATCGCATTGGAAAAATGGGAACTGCCATAGTGTACAAAACAACAATGTGCTCTTGAATTATAGATTGTTCTTATTGAACAAAAAAGGATTGTTTTTTTTCCGACACGTGAGGAAATGGCGTGAAAGGCTGTACTCTGTAATTTTAATCCCACTATCTTAATCTTTTTAAGCGAAAAAAGTAAACTTGTATAATGTAACACCAATTACCTCAAGAGTAGCAATTTGGTTGCTGCCTACCTTTCCTCCCTCTTACGTATAGGGAATGAAAAACATCAAGAAAGAAAAATAGTCCACAGTACTTCGACAAAAGATGAAATGACAGTGTCTACCTTCTGAAACGTCACAGATTCACTGCGAACTGATGCGGCAAGAACTGAGAAATTTTATTTAATATTGATATTGCCTTGTGAAACTATTAAACGAGCTGTGACATAAAGAAAGCCTTAATAGATTCCAAAAGTATTGGCGCAGTGGAGTCACCGACTACAATCACGCGACACGGACTCGTCGCACGTGAACAAACACGACGTCTCAGAATTGAGAAAAAAGTGGTCTCATTATTTGCATCTGTCATATTTGTAAGAAAACAGTGCCTTTGTCTATCAACTACACTTGACGTGATAAGTTACAAACCAAATCAAAGTGGACATTAGTCTAAGGTTCCTTTCGGGAATCTAGTTTATTTACCTCCAACCTCCCCCCTTCTCCTCAACTTTTTTCCCCGTTTTGCTGATATCAGTCTCTCTCTATTCGTATTTTGTGCCAATCTTTTCATCTATAGTTACTTACAATGTTTAACATCCTGTAATATTTATTGACTAATAGTATAGTTCTTTTCATTGCCTAATTAGGTATTACTGGAGGTATTAGTACGTGTTTCATTAACCTGGTCTCTCTTTTGATGAAATGAGATGTTTTGTGTCTAGGGCCTCCCGTCGGGTGAACCGGTCACCTGGTTCACTGGTACAAGTCTTTTGAGTTGGCGCCACTTGGGTGACTTGCACGTCGATGGGGATGAGATGATGATGATGGTGATGAGGGTAACACAACACCCAGTCCCTGAGAGGAGAAAATCTCGGACCAGCCGGGAATCGAAACCGGGCCCTTTTGCACGGCATTCCGTCGCGCTAACCACTCAGCTATCGGACCGACCATTCTTTTGATAAGGATTTATTGCTTTGTGAACTTATTCTTTATAGCATTTCAATTTTTATTGTTTTAATTTTTTCTGGCAATTTAGTTTTAGATATCCAAATGCAGTATCGAATTTCTTACGCATCGTTCAATGTTTTATTCTAGACATATGGCTTCAGAAGGTTATTTTCTCAGTTTTGTGTCAACGTTTCATTGCAATAGCTCTCTCTGTAATATTGCTCCTTATTGACTTGTGTGTGTGTTATTTACTATCCTCATATGTAAAACCAGATGTAATACTTGCGTGTATTTTGTATTGTCTGAATTGGTTTACAAAACATACTGTCATGCAAAGCCAACTGTAATATTCTTATACTACACTATTAAAATAAGCAATGTAACAAACAGAAATACAGTTACCTATACTGACAGCAAAACCACAAAAACAAGTGTAATAACCGTGTGTGTTAACCTAAGAAACAAGTATCAGACTTTAACTCGTTTCTTCAAATAAGTCATTAGTTCAGAGGTATGGCAAATAAAAGTAGTTAGACTATTAAATGGTTCAAATGGCTCTGAGCACTATGGGACTCAACTGCTGAGGTCATTAGTCCCCTAGAACTTAGAACTAGTTAAACCTAACTAACCTAAGGACATCACACACATCCATGCCCGAGGCAGGATTCGAACCTGCGACCGTAGTGGACTCGCGGCTCCAGACTGCAGCGCCAGAACCGCGCGGCCACTTCGGCCGGCAGTTAGACTATTATTCTGCATCGATAACAATATATGTGGTTGGTGGTACACTATTATTCGCCGGTCTAATTAGGCACACGTAATGAAGCTGAGTAGGACAGCAGAAAAGATTGCAACTCCCTGCTTACCACCTAACAGACTTCACTTTAGATTTAGATAAAAGATGGTTCAGCAATACAAGAAAAGTTTAGCCGCTCGAAACAAAATTACAGCCCCCATTTGCTTAATCAAACAGACTGATTTCATGAAAGCAAAGGAAATTTGGACAGAGGGGACTTCTACATCAACACATTTGGTACTCAACATATCACCGATTCACTATAAACTGTTTAACGTTACTATTTATCACCATTAATCATCAACTTAGTATTTCCTTTCGTTAATACGTAATGTGAAAGCAGCAAACAATTTATCTACTTGGTCTCTGAATCTGGCATAACCTTACGTAATCATTTTAACACAGAAAATAATGATGATATCCCATAACTCCTAGACAGAGCGTAGGGGATGATGCGGGATACCCGCACCGCTGTACTAGGCAAGGTCCTTCAGGAGGTGGTTTGCCATTGCCTTCCTCCGACCGTAATGAGGATAAATGATGATGATGAAGACGACACAACACCCAGTCATCTCGAGGCAGGTGAAAATCCCTGCCCCCCCCCCCCCCCCCGGGAATCGAACCCGGGACCCCGTGTTCGGGAAGCGAGAGCGCAATCGCGAGACCACGAGAAAATAATAGCAATGTTAATTATGAAATTCTCAGTTATTCTTTCCATCAATTATTTCACTGATTAATCACTGATTTGCCAACAATATATTAAAGATTTCACAGTCTTGGCTGAATACAGGTCACTCTGAATTTTCATTTACCAGGTTAAGATCCTGCTTGGTTTATGAACGGGATAAATTACTAGGTGGACACAATTGTTAATTTGGATGATGGTTATTATTCTTAAAGCACATTTCAACTTCCTGGCACACACTATAACACATAACTAAAATGTCGTACCCTGTAGCTGTGATCAGCGACGGTGGCGTTGGTGGCAACAACTGCAGTAATATCAGAACGGCCAAGAGCGGTTATTCATGTCATACTTATTTCCTCTTCATAGCGATAATCCATCTTATAATCAACAGCCCGTTATTCTCCCCATACCAAGCCGTGATAAACTGCAGTTACCAACCGAGGCAAGATGCAACAATATTGGGCACCCCACACTATGCTGGCGCTGTACGTGCTGCCTCTAAGATCACTGGCCACCGACTGGCTTTGTTCGCACCCGCCAAAGCGCGCGAAACGTTTCCGCTCCCACCTTTTCCTATGCTTACGCAGCTTTCCGTTCCTGACGGAACTACTCATCTACTATACTACACATATATCATACAGGCCGGCCGGGATGGCCGAGCGGTTCTAGGCGCAACAGTCTGGAACCGCGCGACCGCTGCGGTCGCAGGTTCAAATCCTGCCTCGGGCATGGATGTGTGTGATGTCTTTGGGTTAGTTAGGTTTAAGTAGTTCTAAGTTCTGAGCGACTGATGACCTCGGAAGTTAAGTCCCATAGTGGTCAGAGCCAAGCCATATTCATACAGGCCTAAGTGAGTGCCAGTAACTATTACATACATGATCACATTATAGCACCTTTTTACATTTAATAATTATAACAAATAGATATCTTTACAATACTTAAAAGTAAATATTACACCCTTTTTCTTAATATGTACATTCATTTTAATCTTATCAAAGAGTTTCAGTATCGATTTCGCTTAAAACAAGATGTTTCTACTTCTGCTTTAACAGTTTCAATAAAATATTTACAAAAAATTTTTTTGAAAAATATGAACAATAATGTCACATCTCTCGTTAAGAATATCCTTTTTTATCGCCTTCAGTTGGGTGCTTATAGTGTCTCATCTGAAAAGACGCTTCTTACATAAAAATTTTTCCATTTTTTAGTGTTCCTTCCACGATTTTGAAGTTTGTGAAGTTTTTCTCGAACTTGATCATTTTTTTTTCTTTGCCTTCATTATCATTTGTCTAAACTCAGTGTTAAGTAGCACCCATATCCCCAATGAAACGGTATACAAAATCTTCCTCATTTCTAACCTGCATGGTGATTATTTATCAATGTTACTGTTGGTACGTCTTGGTCCTACACTTTAATTGCTCTTCTCAAATTTTATATCACTTTCTTCGTTGATTCTTTGACGAACAAGTCTTTTTAATGGGTTTGTTTTTTCCAATAAAGCGCTTCAGACCACATTAAAAAGGCACAGACTGAAATCGATAGTGGAATAAGTGGTTGTCATGCTGCAGAAAATCTTCTTATTCTTCTTATCGTTAATCCCGTATAGGATTTCCTAGAAGAAAGAACACAACATGTCATTCTTAACGGTTCAAAATCTGCAGATGTAGAGGTAATTTCGGGAGTACCGCAGGGAAGCGTGATAGGACCTTTATTGTTTACAATATACATAAATGACTTAGTTGACAACATCGGTAGCTCCGTGAGGCTATTTGCAGATGACACGGTTGTCTACAAGAAAGTAGCAACATCAGAAGACTCGTACGTACTCCAGGAGGACCTGCAGAGGATTAATGCATGGTGCGACAGCTGGCAGCTTTCCCTAAACGTAGATAAATGTAATATAATGCGCATACATAGGGGCAGAAATCCATTCCAGTACGATTATGCCATAGGTGGTAAATCATTGGAAGCGGTAACGACCGTAAAATACTTAGGAGTTACTATCCGGAGCGATCTGAATTGGAATGATCACATAAAACAAATAGTGGGAAAAGCAGGCGCCAGGTTGAGATTCATAGGAAGAATTCTAAGAAAATGTGACTCATCGACGAAAGAAGTAGCTTACAAAACGCTTGTTCGTCCGATTCTTGAGTATTGCTCATCGGTATGGGACCCTTACCAGGTTGGATTAATAGAAGAGATAGACATGATCCAGCGAAAAGCAGCGCGATTCGTCATGGGGACATTTAGTCAGCGCGAGAGCGTTACGGAGATGCTGAACAAGCTCCAGTGGCGGACACTTCAAGAAAGGCGTTACGCAATACGGAGAGGTTTATTATCGAAATTACGAGAGAGCACATTCCGGGAAGAGATGGGCAACATATTACTACCGCCCACATATATCTCGCGTAATGATCACAACGAAAAGATCCGAGAAATTAGAGCAAATACGGAGACTTACAAGCAGTCGTTCTTCCCACGCACAATTCGTGAATGGAACAGGGAAGGGGGGATCAGATAGTGGTACAATAAGTACCCTCCGCCACACACCGTAAGGTGGCTCGCGGAGTATAGATGTAGATGTAGATGTAGACTGGGTCCGCTTTACGGATTTACCAAATTTTATTACATTATTTAAATTTGTGGTTGGCTGTGCTTCCTGGCGCCAAAGTCGTAAAAGTGACCTAAGAAAGGGAAATCATGTCCTCCATGTGCTATGTATCGTGTAAACTTCATTCAGTACGTTAATATATTTTAAGTGTTTGTGTATCGTGTTCTCTGAGATAGACGTTAGCGTCCTGGCCAGCATTTGCGTGGGAAACCGCCTAGAAACACACTCAGGCTGGCCGGTGCACCGACCCACGGTCGTTAATCTGCCGCGTGGTCGTTAATCTGCCGCGCGGATTCAATTCAGGTCTGGCTCACGTCCTTGCCTCGCTAGCCAGCACACTGTGGGTTACGTAGTACTTGCAGATATCATACTTCAGACAATGACCTGGCGAATATCTTCTCATTCCACGCCATAGCAGTGCCTGTTAAGCTGCAACCTTGTTTTGGACCCTTGTTAACGTGAAATTGCACTGACGTTTCGCTCTTAAGGGCATCAAAAAAAGTTTTGCATCAACCCAGTTCCCAGAATTCCTGAAGATAGACGTTGACTGTGGATATTGTATCACTGATACCGTCCCTTTGACTGTTCAGAGATGCCACTAAACCCGCCCAAAGATGTAAACGACCACGTATGAGCAGCGCCTATTAGAAGGAGGGGTCCGACAGCCGATCAGTTCCACCCAAGGGCTACTACTGCAGTGGAAGACCGCTACCTACGGATTATGGCTCGGAGGAGCCCTGACAGCAACGCCACCATGCTGAATAATGCTTTTCGGGCAGCCACAGGACGTCGTATTACGACTCAAACTGTGCGCAATAGGCTGCATGATGCGCAACTTCATTCCCGACGTTCATAGCGAGGTCCATCTTTGCAACCACGACACCGTGCAGCGCGGTACAGATGGGCCCAACAACATACCGAATGGACCGCTCAGGATTGGCATCACGTTCCCTTCACCGATGAGTGTCGCATATGCCTTCAACCAGACAATCGTTGTAGACGTGTTTGGAGGCAACCCAGTCCAGCGAGTACATCAGGGTGGAGGTTCCCTGCTGTTTTGGGGTGGCATTATGTGGATCCGACGCACGCCGCTGGTGGTCATGGAAGGCGCCGTAACGGCTGTACGATACGTGAATGCCATCCTCCGACCAATAGTGCAACCATATCGGCAGCATATTGGCGAGGCATGAACCTTATCGTACATGTCTGGGATATATTGAATAGAGCTGTTTATGGACGACGTGACCCACCAACCTCTCTGAGCGATCTGCGCCGAATCGCCGTTGAGGAGTGAGACAATTTGGACCAACAGTGACTTTATGAACTTGTGAATAGTATGCCACGACGAATACAGGCATGCATCGATGCAAGAGGACATGCTACTGGGTATTATAGGTACCGGTGTGTACAGCAATCTGGACCACCACCTCTGAAGGTCTCACTGTATGGTGGTACAACATGCAATGTGTGGTTTTCAAGAGCAATAAAAAGGGTGGAAATGATGTTTACCTTTATCTCTATTCCAATTTTCTTTACAGGTTCCGGAACTCTCGGGACGGAGGTGATGCAAAACTGCTCTTGATATGCGTATTTCTCTCACTTAATTTTCATGAATTGTAATTTTCATGAATTGTAATTGACGTACATCTATTGCACATTCAAGTTCTTTGTATCTAGAATTAGGAACATCTGATTCCAACTTACATTATAGAATGTTTTCTAGATTCACATACGCAAATTATACACTACCAAAGAAATTATATGATAACGCGATTCAACTTACAGTTGAAGATGTATTAAGTACAGAAGTGTAAGTTGTGAAACTGCGTGCCACGTTGTGGGAGGTAAATACGGAAAGGGTGCGCTTTCGTTTGATTCGTAGAGTGATGATTCACAACGTAGGTGTATTACACTGCGTGTGGAGCTCGGTAGGGACGTGATAGGAAAGTGATGTACAAATCAAGGTCTTCTTGGAAGCACAGCACACCGCACCTGCGATTTTGCCGGTGCGCGAAGCCGGTATTACTCAAGATCTCCACCGTGCGTTCTATGGGAGAACATGAGTGTAGGCAGCTCAGAACAATAGTTGAAGGGATGAGACTGAGACTAGGAAAACCAGTTTTTCTGCTCGTCCCTTCTCTTGGATTCATGTCATAACGAGTCCAAAAAATATTTTCTTAGTAACAGGCTTCACTGTCAGTATTTTGTTTTGCTCAGTTTCGTAGTTCGCCTTGTATCATTTCCGGTTGTCTATTTTTTTATTTGCAGCACAAGGGCCATTGTAAACAAGAAACAGACTAGAAAACTCTATCAGCGGCGAAGTTCTAACTGAATAAAACGGAACGTGTATCGTGACGAAAATAAGTATTCCGCCAGTCTCGTGGACAGGATCAGTTTTAACACACAATGCATACAGCAAGTATGACATTTCCGAATGAAACGACGCATTCCTTTTCGATAATTTTATTAACAGCTATTGCACCGGGCCAAGTAGCCACCAAGGCAAGCAACCGAGCCGTTTAAAAGTCGCGCGCAGGACGAGCAACCAATGTCGGTGTAGTGATGGGATAACTGAAGGGAATGTACGGTCAAGTTCAAAACTATCCCAACGACCCGAATTGTTTTCCGCCTCACCTGTTCGTAACCCACATAAAGTAATTTTCCTGTATGTCCTCTAATCTGTTTTTGGTACAGCAGTCTGATTATACGAAGTGGATGCAAGAGACGCCTAGAGAACATGCGAAGTAATATCACGATAATGCAAATGTCTTGAAACGTGTTTCAGAAATTAAAATAAAGACGGACTAACAACTATTGTTCCTGTTAAGCGAACACGAAAGTTCATATATAAGGTTTCAATCAATGGCGTGGCGTGACGTTTGTGTTCATCTCTGGAGGACACCGACTTGTCGAAATACTGACCATGTGGGCAGAGAGACTTGAATGTTCACGTGAAGCTGAGGGCTATGCCTGGTGTAGCTCAGTTACTGACAACATCATCCGTCCCGGACGGGCCTCAGCAGATGAACCAGACAAAGCGTGTGCCACAAAATCCCATCTCTCCCATATCCGATCCCACAGTCCTTCCTTAGTTCCCCTGGTACTAAACCCAAGCTGTGATGCGATCGGTGCCGAGGAGTGCGCGGTACACGGGAAGATGTACCATTAATGAACTGACATTCCTGGACAAGTAGCCTTGCATTGGATGGCGTGCCACGACGTCGACCTAACAAATCCCTAATTCTCTTGGCGTCAAAATGAAGAACACGCAACAAAAGAAAACAAAAACTGAAGGACTTGATGAAACCTCAAAACATAAGACTCGGGGTTGGAGCCTACGAAAGCTATTTCGACAGTTGTATCGGCAGACAAAACCAGTCCAACAGGTGGAAACCGTCACTGAGACTAGGTCAAGATCAAATTCTTTTCTCAGGCTCACATGACGAAACTTCTCAAGGAACAAAAAGAAAAGGAAGGTAAAGAGAGGCTTCCTAAACATAACTGGAGGGAACTAAAAGAACTTGAACCTAAGAACTCCGGAAAACGACTGGTTCAAGACCGAAGAAGGTAATCAGAACCCCTTTTACCTGTAAGTCAGGGAACGAGAGAACAAGAGAGTAGTCTAATACTCTCACTTCTTAGGATAAACGGATCCAGAAAAAGCTGAGGCAAGAAATGGGGAAACAGACCTGTAGTACTGCAATCTCTGTCTTCGGGATGGCTGTTATCTATCATGGAAAGCCGCTGGTTAACACAACCCCGCAGCAGGTGGAGCTTACTCACGTGGCTCTCTTTGAGAAGATTGTGGAGAAAGCAAGTCCAGGCCCCAAATTAAGGAGGGTCTAGCTGGACAAGGGTGCTCTTATATTTGTCTACGAGGAGATGGGAACAATGGATTGCTTTGAGTAAATGGGAACAGTGATTGATTTAAAGAGATGGTGTTCAAGATATCTCGATGGGGGAATGTGGTGCTGCTGGTCAAGACAGCAGATGAGCTCCTCAAGACCTCAAAGTTATCAGTTTGGGTACCGATACTAATTGGGGATTCTACTCTCAAGATTATGTTCAATAAAGTATGAGTGCAGAACCAGGTGGTTTGATACAACACTCAGGACCAGAAGGTTGAATCGGACAGCCAAATCCTTGTAGTGAAAGTCGCTGAAAATCCCTGACGCCAGTGCGAGAACAGGGCCTGAAATTATTCTTAGGCTACCGGAAGCGACCATGTGGCAAACTGAATGCTGCAAATGTTGTAGACAAACCTGAAACACACGACATATTAAAGGGGCAGCTGCCACACTGAGACGTCTTCTGGGAAGACAGGAGGTGGATGTAGCCCACATCTAGGAACACTTTCTACATATAGGGATGTAGAGGAAAGGGAGGTAAGTTGATTTATACTAGAAATCTAAAGAACTCCAGGACATGCATTTATGTTATGAATGGAATTTCATTCATGCTGATGGCAGACTTCTCTTTCAGGGACTTAGTGATCATCACTATGAAACTATATGAGAAATGCAGCGCTAGAGAAACTGTATTGACCTCAACTTTCCTTTAAAGGAAAACACACCTAGATGGAATATGTTTAAGTTTGTTACACCCAAACAGTCAGCTCCGAAAGGAGGAAGTATTAAACACACAGACTTAAACAAGGTTAACTCTTACTCTGATTGTATTAAGACTTGAATATTTTAAAACTTAATTCAACAAGTTAATTGTGTTATCTTGACAAAAGAACATAAGGCTAGTACCTGGTAACTACACTCCTGGAAATTGAAATAAGAACACTGTGAATTCATTGTCCCAGGAAGGGGAAACTTTATTGACACATTCCTGGGGTCAGATACATCACATGATCACACTGACAGAACCACAGGCACATAGACACAGGCAACAGAGCATGCACAATGTCGGCACTAGTACAGTGTATACCCACCTTTCGCAGCAATGCAGGCTGCTATTCTCCCATGGAGACGATCGTAGAGATGCTGGATGTAGTCCTGTGGAACGGCTTGCCATGCCATTTCCACCTGGCGCCTCAGTTGGACCAGCGTTCGTGCTGGACGTGCAGACCGCGTGAGACGACGCTTCATCCAGTACCAAACATGCTCAATGGGGGACAGATCCGGAGATCTTGCTGGCCAGGGTAGTTGACTTACACCTTCTAGAGCACATTGGGTGGCACGGGATACATGCGGACGTGCATTGTCCTGTTGGAACAGCAAGTTCCCTTGCCGGTCTAGGAATGGTAGAACGATGGGTTCGATGACGGTTTGGATGTACCGTGCACTATTCAGTGTCCCCTCGACGATCACCAGTGGTGTACGGCCAGTGTAGCAGATCACTCCCCACACCATGATGCCGGGTGTTGGCCCTGTGGGCCTCGGTCGTATGCAGTCCTGATTGTGGCGCTCACCTGCACGGCGCCAAACACGCATACGACCATCATTGGCACCAAGGCAGAAGCGACTCTCATCGCTGAAGACGACACGTCTCCATTCGTCCCTCCATTCACGCCTGTCGCGACACCACTGGAGGCGGGCTGCACGATGTTGGGGCGTGAGCGGAAGACGGCCTAACGGTGTGCGGGACCGTAGCCCAGCTTCATGGAGACGGTTGCGAATGGTCCTCGCCGATACCCCAGGAGCAACAGTGTCCCTAATTTGCTGGGAAGTGGCGGTGCGGTCCCCTACGGCACTGCGTAGGATCCTACGGTCTTGGCGTGCATCCGTGCGTCGCTGCGGTCCGGTCCCAGGTCGACGGGCACGTGCACCTTCCGCCGACCACTGGCGACAACATCGATGTACTGTGGAGACCTCACGCCCCACGTGTTGAGCAATTCGGCGGTACGTCCACCCGGCCTCCCGCATGCCCACTATACGCCCTCGCTCAAAGTCCGTCAACTGCACATACGGTTCACGTCCACGCTGTCGCGGCATGCTACCAGTGTTAAAGACTGCGATGGAGCTTCGTATGCCACGGCAAACTGGCTGACACTGACGGCGGCGGCGCACAAATGCTGCGCAGCTAGCGCCATTCGACGGCCAACACCGCGGTTCCTGGTATGTCCGCTGTGCCGTGCGTGTGATCATTGCTTGTACAGCCCTCTCGCAGTGTCCGGAGCAAGTATGGTGGGTCTGACACACCGGTGTCAATGTGTTCTTTTTTCCATTTCCAGGAGTGTATATTCACATAGCTTCTGTGGTGAAACACTTATGAAATCAAAAAACTTTTGTTATAATTAAAGAACACAAACAATGTTAAGGAACTATTACAGTATCTTGGATCGTTGGAACTTTGCATGCAAGGACTTTGAGCAATGATATGACACTACCAAAATAATTTAAAAAAATGGTTCAAATGGCTCTGAGCACTATGCGACTTAACTTCTGAGGTCATCAGTCGCCTAGAACTTAGAACTAATTAAACCTAACTAACCTAAGGACATCACACACATCCATGCCCGAGGCAGGATTCGAGCCTGCGACCGTAGCGGTCGCGCGGTTCCTGACTGTAGCGCCTAGAACCGCACGGCCACTCCGGGCGGCTACCAAAATCAGTAGAAGCGTGCACTTAATTGAGGATCCGAGGTGGCGAGCCACAATCAATGTTCAGATGGTCTGGTATCCAGAGTTCTATCAACAGTTAGCAAGAGAAAATTTTACAGAGTCTAATGGCTGGTCATAGTGAAGGTGTCTCCATGTTCTGCAGGGAGGACCACATTGAAGGTTTCAGGTTGTGGAGATTGCCATGGACAGTGGTGATGGCGCAGCGCTGGCTCTGAGTGAGTTCCTGATAGATTCATTTGGCACCTGGCGCAGGAAATTCATCGAAAGCGAAACAGCATGCAGCAGACCATACAGCAGCCTAAATATGCCCGTCGGCTCCAAGATCCATTCATTACAGCTTCCTGTCATGTGGCCAGCATAAGAAAGAGGTCAGTGGGGCCAGCGACCTAAGGCAGCAATTACGTTGCCGTCTCCTGCAGTGTAGCATAGCAGTCCTCATGGATGGTCTGCTATGAAGCTGGCTGCCTGTGTAACTTGGATGTAATGTGTGTTGCTATTAGGTTTAAGCCCAAAATACAGCATACATCCCTCTCCAGAAAGGGAGGAGAAATGGTGGCACTGAAACTTCTTGGCAGATTAAAACTGTGTGCCGGACCGAGACTCGAACTCGGGACCTTTGCCTTTCGCGGGCAAGTGCTCTATCATCTGAGCTACCCAAGCACGACTCACGCCCCCTCCTCACAGCTTTACTTCTGCCAGTACGAGAAGTAAAGCTGTGAGAAGGGGGCGTGAGTCGTGCTTGGGTAGCTCAGATGGTAGAGCACTTGCCCGCGAAAGGCCAAGGTCCCGAGTCTCGGTCCGGCACACAGTTTTAATCTCCCAGGAAGTTTCATATCAGTGCACACTCCGCTGCAAAGTGAAAATCTCATTCTGGAAGTGGTGGCACTGCTCAGCATCCCTGGATCATGTCAGATGCACACAATAAAACTCATTGGCCTATTCTTTATGTCTTTGGATCACAGTGCGATCCCAGCCAGCGCTGCCACGTCTTCGAAGCGGAAGAGGAAGCTTCCCAAGTGTTAGTCAGCTCAACAAACATTTACATCTACATATACGAGTATAATCCGCAAGCCACCGAATGGTGCGTGGCGGAGGATAACCTGTACTACTGCTAGTCATTTCCTTTTCTGTTCCATTCGCAAACAGAGCGAGGAAAGAACGATTATCTGTATGCCTCTGCACGAGCCCTAATCTCTCTAACCTTATTTTCATGGTCCTTACGCGAAATTCACGTTCACGGCAGTAGAATCGCCTTGCAGTCAGCCTCAAATGTTGGTTCTTTGAATTTTCTCGACAGTGCTCCTAGCGAAAAACGTCGCCTATCCTTCCGTGACTCCCACTTGAGTTTCCGAAGCATCTTCGTAACACTTGTGCTGTGTTCGAATCTAGCAACCCGCCTCTGAATTACTTCGATGTCTTCCTTTAATGCGGCCCGCTGTGGATCCCGAACACTCGAACAGTGCTCAACAGTGGGTCGCAATTGTGCCCTATATGATGTCACCTTTACAAACGAACCGCAAATACCTAAAATTCTTCCACTAAACCGAAGTCGACCATTCGCCTTCCCTACCACAATCCTCACATGCTTATTCCATTTCACGTTGTTTTGCAACGTTACCCCTCAATATTTAAACGATAAGACTGTGTGAAACAGAGCACTACTAATAACATTACGGCTTTGCTATTCCTATTCATTTGCATTAACTACATCTATAGCTAGCGGTCATTCATCACGCCAACTAGAAATTTTGTCTAAGCAACCTTGTATCCTCCTACATTCACTAAACGACGACACCTCGCTATACACCCCAGCATCAACAGCAAACAGCTGCAGACTGATGCTTACCTTGTGCGCCAGATCATTTATGTATAAACACATTGGTTATGCACTTCTACCTTCCTGTCGTTACTCCACTGGTGAATTGGAATACTGTAGAATTCGTTTGGCAACCCGTTGACCGTCGATTTCGTTTCTGGAGTGGTTCCCGAATAATCCTAATAAATTCACTTGATACGTTCTTGTCATTGCCAGTAAAAAATCTGAATTATTCTCATTTAAGGTGTAACACTGGGTTTCCAAATTCAGGATGTGATTCTAGGAAGATCGTCACGTGCAGAATTAACAAAATGATCTCCCATTTTATACTACAAATTCTTTGTGTGATCAGTCGTTATGGCCATTAGAGATTGTGGCAGGCCGCAATGGCGCATTAGCTAAGTGGAAACTTGGCAGCTTTGTGAAGCACATGATCCGTTAGCTCTTGGTTACAGTCTCGCTGGAGACCTAGAGATTTGTCATGTTTTTACCTCTTCTCTTACGGAGCTACAAGCCTCCACGTTACAATCAGTAAGGAAATCTTAACTTCTCCATTTTGCGGCTCTCGCAACCTCGATTTAGTGCGCCCATAGATGTATGGTACAAATTTAAGAAACTGCAACTATGCACCATTCTTACAACTTATATTTTTCTGCTTATACTGAAACAATTTTTAGTTTTTTGTGATTACACGACTGATTGATTTGTGTGTCGCAACGAATAATTTTCAACTGTATTTCTTTTCCTTTTGGAGTCTGCTGTCACCGATAGAATTACATGTTTTCATGGTAGTCCGAAAATGTTTCTGGGTATGTTACAGGACTTCACATTAACTTGGACCATATCGAGGTCGAAAGTGTGTATTATCTCAATAATACATGAAGTTTTGTGCAGGATCATACACTGATGGAAAAAAATCGCAACACTAAAAAAAATTAATGGCAGCACGACAGGTCGAATCACCAGGCTGTGGCACAAATTTGCATTCAGGGTGCGTGGGATAACCGCAAGAGTGCTCTCGCTGCCATACGAAATCGCACCCCAGACAATATCTTCAGGTGTAGGTCCAGTGTGTCTAGCACATAGTTACATTAATGAACCAGAATATTGTGACCACTGTCCATCGCAACGATGAATGTTATCTGGTGGCGTTGCGGACACGTGACGCGGTAACAGAAGTATATAAGCTGAGCAGACATGGACGGGGAATCACCCTAGCGAAGATATGGGCGGGAAATGGGGATGTCCGTTGAGATAAGCGAGTTTGAAAAAGGTTAGATTGTTATTACGCAGAGACTGTGAACGAGTACCTCGAAAACGGCGAAGCCGGTCGAATGTTCACATGCTACTGTCGTGAGCATCTACGGAAAGAGGTAGAAGGACAGCGAAAGTATCACTAAGTGTTAAATGGTTGAATGTTCACGACTCTTCACAGAGGGCAGGGTTCGGAGGCTTCTCTGCTCTGTAAAGTAGGATAGATAGTGATCTAGGGCATCTATACCGAAAGAGCACAATGCTGATGCGCGCAGTAATGTTTCGCAGCACACTGGTCGGAAGGGAATAGAAAAAAGTACTTACATCAGTGAAACTTTTTTATTTTTCAATTTTGTTTCCTTGTAGGTTAATGCACTTGGTCCATCGATGTTCCAGTTACCTGATCCCATCTCGAAAATGAGTTTCCTCCAGACCTCCAAAATAGTTGTCAACTCCGGCTACCAATTCTTCGTTTGAAGCTAATCTTCGTCCAGCAAGAAAAATTTTCAGTTTTGGTAAGAGATGGAAGTCTGACGGAGCCATATCAGGTGAATAAGGCGGGTGTGGCAACAATTCATACCTTAGTTCGTGTAATTTGCCATCCTACGGCACATGTGAGCGGGCGAGCGTCATGAGTCGCGCCATCAATCGTGCAGATAATTCTTTCATTTCCAGTTCTTCATTTAAAATTCGATATACCCTTCCAGATGACGTCTGGCGAGCGTGAGAAATTTCACGCACTTTCAATCGGCGATCCTCCATGACCATTTTGTGCACTTTTGCAATGATTTCTGGCGTAGTGACACATCTCTGCCGACCACTGCGCGGATCGTCATCTAAGCTCTCCCGACCAAACTTAAATCCATTTGTCCACTTCGTAAAATTTGAATATGAAGGAGCAGAGTACCCCAGTGTATTCTGAAAATCGGCATGAATGTCCTTTGCTTTAATACCTTTCTTTACGAGGTACTTAATCACTGCTCGATTTTTTCCACCTTCGCAAACCACTACGCGGGGACAACAACAGAGCCACGTCAACGCCACAGCTCTCTTCCAAGAGCACTGAAGTGGCACGTGTTCACAGGCAACAGTCCAATGAATATCACGTGAAGAACTCGTTGCGCTAGCCTTGACCTCTCCTGGTAGGTTGGTTGCAGATCCTCAACTGTCCTCCTTCTAACCAACACATGGCCATCATTGGCACCGAGGTAGAACCAGCTTTCACCAGAAAACACAACCCTGCCCTCCAATGAGCTCTCGTTTGACACTACTGAGATCGCAAATGGCGGTTGTTTGGGCTCAGTGGAAGGCGCGCTTCAGGCCGTCTGGCTCGGAGATCTCCTTGAAGTAACCGATATGTAACAGTTCGTTGTGTCATTGGGGTGAAAATTGCTGTTCAAATTGCTGGTGCAGGTGCAGTACGATACAGCGTGTATTTATAGCAAACCTGGTTTGCATCCTCATAGGGTCGCTACTAGTGCCACTGTTATGAGACAGGCTTTAAGTTGAAATATATCTCATCTTTCAGCTTTAGAAACACGCCTACCAACTTTCGTTTTGTCGCACAACTTCTTTTTGATGTTTCGATTTTTTTTCGTCGGTATATTACGGATACAATTTGTTTTATTAAATTATAGTTTTTTCGAAAGGTTATCATGGTAAGTTGTAATTCCTGTATATTAGAAGGAGGAGGAGGAGGAGGAGATTAGTGTTTAACGTCCCGTCGACAACGAGGTCATTAGAGACGGAGCGCAAGCTCGGGTGAGGGAAGGATGGGGAAGGAAATCGGCCGTGCCCTTTCAAAGGAACCATCCCGGCATTTGCCTGAAGCGATTGAGGGAAATCACGGAAAACCTAAATCAGGATGGCCGGAGACGGGATTGAACCGTCGTCCTCCCGAATGCGAGTCCATTGTGCTAACCACTGCGCCACCTCGCTCGGTCCTGTATATTAGAACAGTGTTATAGTGCTCCTCCTTGGTTTATCGTACATAATATAAAAACTAAGAGATAAATTATTCTCCAATAATATGTTCTACCGTCTTAATATTAAAATGTGAATACGGGAACTGCAGTATCGATTTTTAATGTTAATTCTGCAAGGAATCAATGATCCTTATATAATTCGAAAGGTACTTTGCCATCCATGTGCGCAAAGGAAACATATAATCTGCGTATGTAGCCGTTAAGAGTGGTAAAAGTAAGTAGAAGCTCTGACATTAATAATACGTCACAAATGTTAGATATTTTTCCGTTTAGTACTCCATTTTCTGACGCTTAAACAACTAACCTCATGACCTTCAGCTGTGCAACTTTAGGTAAGTCGCCAGAAGAACAATTCTAGAGCTTCAAATAAAAAATAATAGTTGGTAAACATACGTATAGCAACCTGCGTGTCAAAACGCCAGGCAAAATCTCCACAGACTTATGCATTTATCTATTTTGCGGAAAATGGTAGATTACATATTTTAACATTAGTCAAGTTTTATGCTGCCAGAAATCACTACAACACTGTTGCCTACAATACTATATCAGACGAAATGAGGTTTACAAGTAAAGAGATGAATGCGCTCCAGTCTTCGGTGCTTCAATGACTCTATACCTTGTTTGCCATTAGACTTATAATGCATACAGCACGACGGGAACTCAAGTGGAAAGCAATGATTCTTGTAGAAATTCGCGCATCCTGCCTTGTTACCAGTTTGTGCATATGACTGTTACGTAGTTTTTAGTCGTTACAAACTCAAGTCGGAACTACGCATTACGTAGCCGTGGCAGCTGGAGAAGTCGATGTGAATGAGCGAGTAAGTTAATGTTTTAAACAGGCTGTAATCCACCTCCAGGCAGTTAGAATTCTCGTTCACCGTGGAGCAGCCTTCGTTTACGATAATATCATGAGCCAGCTCTATGCTTAGTTTAGTGGCCTGTAGAAATTAATCTAGTTTGTGTGCTTAAGGACTGGATTCGATTCATACTTCAGCCAATACATTTTAATAAGCATAGAAAGAACCTCATCATCTATGGTAATGCCGGCTGAACAACATATGGTTGCACCTTGGTTCCAAATGCACATTAAACATAATGTTTCTTCACTACCGACTGAAGGAAAGTAGATATGGTTTGGACTATGACAGAGGCGGAAGTCACGAAAAATAGAAACTTTGTCACCAGTAAGCTTTCTCAGACGAGATATCGTCACAGGGCGCTTGTTACGTATTGTATCTGAACTTAGGATGCTGAAATTATTACTACTTTACTGGAATTCAATATCAAATCTTCCTTTTCGTGGGATTTGGCCCCTTCAGGACGACACAGTTCCATCGTTCCATTGTTTCCCCCAAGATTCCAAACTCCTCAAGCTCTGCATGAAAGACCTGACTTTTGGTTGGAGTTCTGGTCCGGAAAAAAGTATCCATCATGTCATTTCAAGCTGTATGATCTACAAACTATAGGTAATAATAATTATGACTTTTAACGTCTCTTCCTGTCTCGTCAACAATAACTATCGGTGCAACTTTCGACTCCCAGACTTTTCATCATGTCATTTCCATTTCAGACATGCGCATATCTCGCTACTGGTTAAAAATAATTCAGTAGTTAACGACTCTTCGTGCATACTCAACTATGAATGACTTGTGCAGATTTCACTCCTTGTCAGGACAGAATTTTCGTCTCGCTATTCCTGTTCAGACATATGGGCACCTCGCTACTGCACAAATAAGACAATGTTTAACGTCTATTCGTGGCTAGAAAACTACGGCGATAGGTTCCGGGTTCGAATTTCCGTAAGGTAAAATTATTTAGTCTCGTCATTCATCTCATTGCTGATTAAAAAATCAACATTTAACAATCGATTGTGCTTATTTGGGAATCGCATTAGATTGTGGTTGAAATCTCTGTTCATCACAATCTTTATGGAATATCATTTCAAATTTAAATGGTTCAAATGGCTCTGAGCACTATGGGACTTAACATCTGAGGTCATCAGTCCCCTAGACTTAGAACTAATTAAACCTAACTAACCTAAGGACATCACACACATCCATGCCCGAGGCAGGATTCGAACCTGCGACCATGGCAGCAGCGCTGTTCCGGACAGAAGCGCCTAGAACCGCTCGTCCACAACGGCTGGCATTTCATATTGAAACATGCATATACTTTGTTACTTTTGATTGCAACTACTTTTAGCTACTAGTCGACTTACAGGAACAACAGTTGCTTGGTATGAGTCCTTGGCAGAAGCCTATTACAAAAATTTTCTTCAGATAATTTCATGTTGAAATGTCCTTTTCTAACGGCAGTTATTGTAATACATTTGAGTTTTCGAGTGTTAAAGACTGTGTCATATCTAATAAAATGTTTCCTTGCGTTATCGTGAAATTACGATGGACGTTCTTATACGTAATGCAACACTTTCCATCTCGGCCAGTTTCAGTTGAAAAGTTGTAGAATTTGTCGTGGGACGGCGTGCAATATTCTCAGTTCAGCTCGTATAGTTCCATGAAGTTCCAACAGGTGGCAGCTCTATACGTAGCTTTCAAAGCGGCGTCTGTAACGGAGATGCGTTCTAAGCAGAGCTGTCATTGAGTTTCTTGTGGCGGAAACCAGAGCTTTGCCGATCTTCAAGGGTGCTTCACCTGCAGGTGAATAAAAGCACGGTGAGTCGTTGGGCGAGGCGTCTATCATCATCGCGCAAAAGTCACGCAAACCAGTACAATACCGGTCGACAGCAGACAGCCCTGATTCCTGCAGTGTTGGAACGTGCGGACACTCTTATTCCAGGTGATCAGTGGATTACAATCAAAAATCTAGCTGTTCAACTGGACATCTCTGTTGGTAGCTCTGAAGTTCTCGCCCAGCATTTGGGGAACACAAAGGTGTGTGCCCCGCTGGGTCGCTCGCCGCCTGTCACAAGACCATAAACAGCAACTAAGGACCGTCTGTGCGGAATTGTTTTCGCGTTAGTTGGCTGATCGTGACAATTTTTTTCGAACATCGTCACAGGCAATGAAAAATTACTTCATCACCTCGAACTACAAACAAAACGGCAATCCTGGATTGGCGGCACACGACATCTACTCTGAAGAAAAAGTTCAAACCCACACCCACAGTCGGTAAAGCCATGGCGACGGTCTTCTGAGACTCTGAGGTGGTTATTCTGCTTGACGTCCTCCCTCATGGTGCAACGACAACTCTGAAGTGTATTGTGTGCTACCCTCAGGAAATTGAAGAAACGACTTCAGTGTGTTCGTCGCCACAAAAATGCAAATGAACTTCTCCTTCTCCGTGATAACGCAATGCCTCGCACAATTCTGCGCACTCGAGGGGAGCTCACAAAACTTCACTGGACTGTTCCTCCTCATCCACCCTACAGCCCGTATCTCGCACCTTCAAACTTCCAAATAAATTTTACGTAATTCTACCCAGAGAGGGAGAACATTAAAGGGACAACGAACTTGTATTCAGTACCTAGAAATCATGAACTTTGGCTGAAATCCTTACCCAACGGTTGAAATCTGGCTATAATATTACGCTACTTAATTCACACGTGGGCAGAAAAGCTTGGAAGCAAGTTGCACTCTTTCAAAACGCGTCAGCACTTCTCTCAAAGACGTAAATGGCGCCATGGATTATAAAGAGTTGAGAAAGATGGGAAGTCTTCACACCGACTGTAAAGTCCGCAGTCACAGTTAACTACGATTTCCACGGATTTAGCGCGTACAGCCGTTTTTGCCTTGTGGGGAAAGTAGTATGCCGTTAAAGAGTCTGGGTCCTGTTAGACAACCATGAGTAATACCACAGTCTAACGACAAGAGTGCGTCGATCATTCTTGCACGTGTAAGTACATCTTCTTGTGCCTCAGACGTGATACAATCAGTTTGTATTTCCTTAGTTACACTGAAGAAGCTGTAGTTGCATTCAGTTCCGCAAGTATTTCTTCAAGAACGCGTTGCGGCTTATGTAATTTGTTTCATGAGTTTAGCTCAGTTAGCGATTATTTCTAACACAATGGCAGAAAGATTCTGAAAGGATCTGTCGTGTTTGGACGTGCTGATTGCATTGCCGTGAATGAAGTCGTCTGGTTTGTTGGTGTGTGAAGCCGACTGTCCGCTGTGTCTACAAGGAATGGTGTACCACTCACAGACATGTAAGACGGCGTAAGAACCGTGCACTGACCGGGGCTAGTGTTATGCCTTGTCAATGGCAATTTGTTTCAGAAGCGACAGCTGCTTGTACTGTAAGTGAATGCGACTCTACCTTGACCAGTTTCTGAGCGAACATTGCGAAGGGGACTCCGTGCAGTCGACGTATGGAGTCACTTGTCTCGAAAAGAGCCATTGCTCTAGGCGGTACACAAGACTGAAGGTCTTCAGTGGGCCAAACAACAAAGAAATTAGGCAGTAGTTGACTGGACGCGTGTAGTATGGTCCGAGGAATCGCTGCTTTTCATCTTTCCAAACGATGCAAGGCGTCGAGTTACCCATGGCTAAGTTCAAATGGTTCAAATGGCTCTGAGCACTATGGGACTTAACATCTGAGGTCATCAGTTCCCTAGAACTTAGAACTACTTAAACATAACTAACCTAAGGATATCACAAACATCCTTGCCCGAGGCAGGATTCGAACCTGCGACCGTAGCAGTCGCGCTGTTCCAGATGTAGCGCCTAGAACCGCTCGGTCACTCCGGCCAGCTCCCAATGGCCAAGTGAGACCTATAAAGCGTCGGCGTGAAGGCTACACTTCAAACCAGAGGTGCTTCTGTGACTTGACCCCACTCATTCAGCTTATGGTGACTAGATCAGGATGTTTATTTCAACATTCGCGATAATCAAATGTTGCCATGTCTTCTATTTTGCATGATGAGCATGTTGTGGGCATTTCCGTTTCCCAAAATGACGACAGCTGTGATTACAGGGCTGTACACCTACAGTTCTGGTTTGACTTACACTCGACTGGTCCGCTATATAATCTGATCTTAATGCTATTGAAAATCTGACTATTTTTAACAGCGGATGAAACATAACCATCGACACCCCCCCTGGTTTGGGCTTTAACTGAAGATGGTAAACGTGAAGATCCGCGCCAAACTGAAGCTCTTATTTAGGTTAGTGTTAGCAAGACCTCTGCTACAAGTGAGTAATATTCTGTCCCTTGTACTTAGTACACTCCTGGAAATGGAAAAAAGAACACATTGACACCGGTGTGTCAGACCCACCATACTTGCTCCGGACACTGCGAGAGGGCTGTACAAGCAATGATCACACGCACGGCACAGCGGACACACCAGGAACCGCTGTGTTGGCCGTCGAATGGCGCTAGCTGCGCAGCATTTGTGCACCGCCGCCGTCAGTGTCAGCCAGTTTGCCGTGGCATACGGAGCTCCGTCGCAGTCTTTAACACTGGTAGCATGCCGCGACAGCGTGGACTTGAACCGTATGTGCAGTTGACGACTTTGAGCGAGGGCGTATAGTGGGCATGCGGGAGGCCGGGTGGACGTACCGCCGAATTGCTCAACACGTGGGGCGTGAGGTCTCCACAGTACATCGATGTTGTCGCCAGTGGTCGGCGGAAGGTGCACGTGCCCGTCGACCTGGGACCGGACCGCAGCGACGCACGGATGCACGCCAAGACCGTAGGATCCTACGCAGTGCCGTAGGGGACCGCACCGCCACTTCCCAGCAAATTAGGGACACTGTTGCTCCTGGGGTATCGGCGAGGACCATTCGCAACCGTCTCCATGAAGCTGGGCTACGGTCCCGCACACCGTTAGGCCGTCTTCCGCTCACGCCCCAACATCGTGCAGCCCGCCTCCAGTGGTGTCGCGACAGGCGTGAATGGAGGGACGAATGGAGACGTGTCGTCTTCAGCGATGAGAGTCGCTTCTGCCTTGGTGCCAATGATGGTCGTATGCGTGTTTGGCGCCGTGCAGGTGAGCGCCACAATCAGGACTGCATACGACCGAGGCACACAGGGCCAACACCCGGCATCATGGTGTGGGGAACGATCACCTACACTGGCCGTACAGCACTGGTGATCGTCGAGGGGACACTGAATAGTGCACGGTACATCCAAACCGTCATCGAACCCATCGTTCTACCATTCCTAGACCGGCAAGGGAACATGCTGTTCCAACAGGACAATGCACGTCCGCATGTATCCCGTGCCACCCAACGTGCTCTAGAAGGTGTAAGTCAACTACTCTGGCCAGCAAGATCTCCGGATCTGTCCCCCATTGAGCATGTTTGGGACTGGATGAAGCGTCGTCTCACGCGGTATGCACGTCCAGCACGAACGCTGGTCCAACTGAGGCGCCAGGCGGAAATGGCATGGCAAGCCGTTCCACAGGACTACATCCAGCATCTCTACGATCGTCTCCATGGGAGAATAGCAGCCTGCATTGCTGCGAAAGGTGGTTATACACTGTACTAGTGCCGACATTGTGCATGCTCTGTTGCCTGTGTCTATGTGCCTGTGGTTCTGTCAGTGTGATCATGTGATGTATCTGACCCCAGGAATGTGTCAATAAAGTTTCCCCTTCCTGGGACAATGAATTCACGGTGTTCTTATTTCAATTTCCAGGAGTGTATATAACATTTCACAGGCGCAAATCTAATAAATTATGTACAAATAACATAAGAAACAAATACTTTCCTTACGTCATACAATGATGAGCCACCGAGAGATTCAGTGGTGTTTGGTGGCGTTGTTGGCACTTGACGCGGAAAGGTAAATAAATAAGCGGAGCAGGGAGGAAAGGAGATTTATTCTAGCGACAATCCGGGACGCAAATGAGGAAATTCACTGACGTAAGTGACTTTGAAAAAGAGCAGATTGTTGTGGTCTGGTGCTCGGCAACGAGTATCTCGGAAACGGCGTAGCTGGTCGGACTTTCACGTGCTATTGTCCTGAGCAGTTATGAAAAGTGGCTGAAGGACAGTAAAATCACGAGTAGACTCAAGGTGTCGGAGGTCCACGCCTCAGCGTGGAGATTGGAGGATTGTGTGCTTTTTAAAGCAGGACAGGCGCCGATGTATGGCCAATCTGATAACAGAGACTATGTTGGCGTAGGCAAAAATGTTTTGGAGCATATTGTTCAGAACACGGTGTTAAACATGAGGCGCCTCATCAGACCACCCCTACGTGTTCCCATGTTGATCCAACGACATCGTCAGTTACGATTGCAGTGCGGGCGAGGGATCATCGAGACTGGACATGGATCAATGGAAACATGTCGGCCGGTCACAGAAATAACGTTTCTTGTTTCTTGTTACTATAGTACGATAGTCGTGTCGGGATACGCCGTCGTCCAGTAAACTGGCTGCGCGAAACAAGCACCAAGTGCCACAGATGCGGGCCGATGGCGGCAATATTATGCAATGAGGGACAGTCACTTGGACTTCAGTGGGATCTGCAGAAGTAATCGATGACACCGTAATAGTTGTGGACTACGTGAACGTTACTGCGGACCACCTGCATCCCTTCGTGCTTGATATCTTTCCCGAGGGCGATGTCACCTTCCACAGGTCATAAGGACAGAATCGTGCTACAGCGTTTGAAGAGCTTGACAGTGAACTCACGTCCACGCCTTGGCCATCAAGCTAGCCTGATCTGAGCCCGATGAATCACATATTGGATGCTATCGGGCGGCACGTCCACGCAAAAATCACAAGGTCGTAATTTACGGAAACTGTGCGACTTTTGCGTAGATATCCGGTGTCCCATACCTCAGGAGATCTACCCAAGGACTTGTCGAATACGTGCCACGCAGAACTGCTGCTTTACTGTGTTCGAAATGTGGACCAACACGTTTTTAAGCAGATCGTCACCACGCTTTGCCTCATCTGTGACATCACAGACGGCCTTTTTTCTCAATACTTGAAGTACCGGGTGATCAAAAAGGCAGTATAAATTTGAAAACTGAACAAATCACGGAATAATGTAGATAGAGACGTACAAATTGACACACATGCTTGGATTGACATGGTGTTTTATTAGAACCAAAAATACGTTAAAAAATGTCCGACAGATGGCGCTTCATTTGATCAGAATAGCAATAATTAGCATAACAAAGTAAGACAAAGCAAAGATGATGTTCTTTATAGGAAATGCTCAATATGTCCACCATCATTCCTCAACAATAGCCGTAGTCGAGGAATAATGTTGTAAACAGCACTGTAAAGCATGTCCGGAGTTATGGTGAGGCATTGTTGTCTTTCAGCATCCCTAGAGATGTCAGTCGATCACGATACACTTGCGACTTAGGTAACCGTAAAGCCAATAATCGCACGGATTGAGGTCTGGGGACCTGGGAGGCCAAACATGACGAAAGTGGCGGCTGAGCGCGCTATCATCACCAAACGACGCGCGCAAGAGATCTTTCACGCGACTAGCAATACTTTGTTTTCTTTTTTGTTCTACTAAAACCTCAAGTCATTCCAAGCATGTGTGTCAATTTTTACCTCTCTATCTACATTATTCCGTGGTTTATTAAGTTTTCAAATTTATACTGACTTTTTGATCACCCGGTGTTATTGTCACTCTACCTATATTATCGGTAAGAACGTTCACAGCAGTGAATGCGCGCACTGCTCCATGCGTGGTAAAGCCGATCTAGGGCGGGAACGTCGCTCACAGAGGCCATTTGCACCGGCAAGACGTGCATTATTCGGCGAAGTACCGTGATGTCCGGTGCGGCGTCCTCCCTTTCACCTGACCGCCCACTGGATTCCAGGTAACGCATCTGCTTCTCGTGACCGTGGACTACCTGCAAGACGGGCGTCATGCTCATATTCTGGGGATGTAATTTTCCACAGCCTCGCATCGGGAACCACACGAAACTTTGGTCTACATAAAAGGCGTTTTCAAATGAATCCAATTCCAGACCTTTATTCATTGACCAAGGAGAAACTAAAAACAGCAGACTACCAACTATGTCAAACAGACATGTCAAATTTGACGCGGCTAATGCGGCGTAAGGTGGTGTAGGCTGAAAAAAAATGTGAATTTTTATAGAATTCAGTTTTATTTTGAAAGTACAGTGCATGGAAGGGACAAGTCAGTCATAAAATTAATGTTTTCTTGTCATAAAACTAAACTAAACTCCTTCCGAACGGAACATGAAGGCCCGACGATACCGACCGGCCGCCGTGTCATCCTCATCCACAGGCGTCACCGGATGCGGATATGGAGGGGCATGTGGTCAGCACACCGCTCTCCCGGCCGTACGTCAGTTCCCGAGACCGAAGCCGCTAATTCTCAATCAAGTAGCTCCTCAGTTTGCCTCACAAGGGCTGAGTGCACCCCGCTTGTCAACAGCTCTCGGCAGACCGGAGGGTCACCCATCAGCCCGACAGCGCTTAACTTCGGTGGTCTGACGGGAACCGGTGTTACTACTGCGACAAGACCGTTGGCTTCTTCCTGTCATAAGTAAATCTTAAATCTGTTACAAATTCCCTACATTTTCATAGGAATGTAGATTTATTGTCAATGTGCAGTAAGACAAAGGGGAACTATAAAATTAAAATTTTCTTCTTGATAGTTGACATCTCTTCTCTGGCACTATCTTTTCCATTCTGGGAGAAATGTTATTTCTGCGATTATTTTAAAAACTGAAACAAGTTCTGCACCGAAATGGAGACTTATTTGCCTTCAGTATTGGAAATAACGACTCACACCGATAAATACCGCCAACCATGGATATAATTTCATATGAGAATTTTCTGGTACATTCAAACTCAGTAGGAAAATATTTGTAAAAGGCAGAAGACCAACTTCACTGAATTTTCACTTGGGAACTGTATCACACTCGATTTCAATTGCCTCCAGTATCTAATAAAATGAGGATCAACAGTTAGTCAAAAATGCTGAAGAAATCAAAGAAAAATTGTCTTTCAAAATTGTATAAGCTGCATCGTTGATTCCTGTTTTAAAACAATGATATTCATAACCGGCCCACCATTGCTTTATTTTTCTGAAAATTCTATTCTTAAAGTTCATTGTACGTCGGTCCGAAACACATTGTCACTATCTTCCTACAGTATTTCATTACTCCGTGCAGTTCTTTCAAAGAGTCCATGTATGGCGTTTATTGCCTATGAATTGTAAGTGCGCTCTGTCGACAAATATTGTAACCGTTTTTTGCATTCTGTTTAGCGTCAACGTTCACAGAGCTCGAATATTTCATCTGGTACAAAGATCTCACAACCCAGGCTTGTTACGTATTAGAAACGCAAAAAATACTTTAGAATCTTATTTTGCGTCCGATCATGCACTTGTACTCGTTCCCCTTCTTTTACTAATAACACGGTAAAGAATAAATTACCAGAAAAATGAAAAAGAAATGGAGCCACTACAGATTTCAAATCAAAGTTATGAGCTGACATTTTCTTCCTCCGGAAACAAGTTACCAAACGTGTCCCTCTTCATCACTATACAATAGACGTTAAACTAGATTTATTTCGTTTAAGTACATTTTAACTGTCTGGAATTTGCTTTTAGTTTAATTACTGATTTAATTAATACCATTACTTTCCATTTGAACATCGATCTGTCGATGTAAAGTACTTCTTGGTGAATCAACGTTTTTCCATTTAAATTCTTCAAAATTATCCGCTAAACAAAGCACTGAAATTTAATTCTCTGTACATTCTCTCACTTAACAAATCCGCACTTGTACTGTCTATTGACGTGTCTCAAGTCACTGTATCAAAGGCAACAGAGTCCTCAATTTCAATACTCGCAAAATATACTGTGCCATAGAGGCATAGAGGTGAGTTTTACCTCAAGAAATACACTCTGTACCACTTTCGCTCGTCCTTATACATACACACTAACACACTTTCTGCCTGATGTAGTCAAAACGTGGCTCCCGAAAGGATAAAGACTTTTCTCGCCCATATCCACTTCTTATAAAACTGTAATATTTATACATACTTCATCCAATTTCGTGATTAATTCACCATTATTTCTCATTGTACCTTATATATTACTTTTCTTAAATATCAACGATGTCCTTTTTTGCCACTGTTCTTCCCTCATGACTCCCACACTCACCTTTAAATAATTTTAAAATTACTTTATGTTTCCTTAATTGTTTTCATGGTCTCTCCTCTCCTTACAGTGAGCTGTGTTACCTACAAGTTAGTTTATTAGCCCTTTCTCTTGGTACCTCATTTTATATTCTGTTTCCTCAATTAAGAAGTTATCAGTTACCTACAATTGATTGTTCAATTTTCTTGTAATTCTTTCTTCCCAAAAACAAATGCAAAGTTCTCATTTATTTTTTCCTGTTTAATATATTCATATTACACGTGCTTACTACTAAATCAACACTGCTAAGCCGGTGACAAGCCGTCTCGCAAATAATGGGGAAGCAGGAGAAGGAAGGGGTAGCACCTCGTTAAAAGGCCTTGACCCAACAGATCCGGTTGATAGCACCATGTATGAGCCTTTTGCCAGGGTAACGGTGAAGACGTCAACGGCAGTGACACCGGAAAAACAGTCTTTTGGAACTGTGAAACTGGCGAAAGAAGCACCTTTCTTCTCTTTGCGTGTATGAAGAGTACTCATAGAAGTAGCGCCTGTACCCCAGAGGGGCGGCTATTGACAGCATCTGACCCATAACTAGAGGTTGATTCTAGGCTGTGCAACCTACTGCCTGTGTGGATACTAACGGGATACGGATACATTAGTTTTGAAAGCAGTAAATGGCATGCCTCTCCATGTGAAAGAATTCGGAGCAAATGCATCCTCATCCTCTCGCTCAGATCTCCGGAAGGGGAATACGTTGAGTGGAACATACGTGAAAGGAAGAACAGCAGAGTAATGGAAAGAGAAATAAGGTTTGGAGCATTGAATGTCCGCACGCTGCTGCAAACAAAAAACTAGAAAATGTGAAGCAGGAGATGAAACGACAGATTAGATTCGCAAAATGGAGCTTATAAGCTTTTCTACTCAAGGAAAACCAAGAATTGTGAAAACGGAGTAGGAAGGCTGGCAGGACAGAAAATGAAAAATAAAGTAATGAAGGTGCAATATATTGATGGAAGATAGATGATGATATAACTGCAGGGTAGTTCGAAAGAAGTGATATTAATACAAGTATACGTGCCAGCCATCCATCATAGAGATGAGGTGGTGGCCGAATATTATGAGAAGATTCAAGAACTTATCAAGCAAAAGATAAAAAACCGCCGGCCGAAGTGGCCGCGCGGTTCTGGCGCTGCAGTCTGGAACCGCGAGACCGCTAGGGTCGCAGGTTCGAATCCTGCCTCGGGCATGGATGTGTGTGATGTCCTTAGGTTAGTTAGGTTTAACTAGTTCTAAGTTCTAGGGGACTAATGACCTCAGCAGTTGAGTCCCATAGAGCTCAGAGCCATTTTTTTGATAAAAAAACCATAGTTATCATTATGGGTGACTGGAATTCAGTGGTGGGTGAAGGAAGAGACGAAGATACAGTAGGAAAATTTTAGCTAAGTATAATAAATGAGAGAAATGACCGGCTAATTAGGTTTTGCAAAGAAAACTCACTAGCGATCGATGATATATCATTGGAAAACCACTAAAGATGACGTCTGAAGAATTTCAAAGATTACCCAGGAGCAGACACAAATTCAGACCACAACCTCGTAATGGGAGAAATATAAGTGAAGTTGAAGAAAGTGTGGAGAGGTACAACATAAGAAAGATTAAACTTGAAGACATCCAAGGAGGTAGGTAAGGCTTCAGAGTTGGATGACAGGCTTGTGGAAAAATGCGAAAGCCGTAGAGTTGAAGAACGTGTAAATGACAAATGGATAAAAATGATAGAAGAACTCATGGACTCCGCCAAAGAAGTATTTGGAATTAGTGTCCAGAAGTATCAGGAGAGAATGAATAACGAGAGACATGTTCAAAAAGATGGAGGAACGGAGAAAGTGGGAAAAATTGGAAAATGAAGAAGGCAAAAAAGGTACAGGAAACTGAATAATGAATTAAGAAGAGAAACTGAAGAAGCATTGGAAAGATAGATGAAAGGGAAATGTGAGGAAGTAGATACAATGAGGAGAGCCGAAAAGTATGGAATGATGTACAGATTGGCTAATAAGACAATTTTTGAAAGTAAAAGAAAGAAGGCTACCATGGAGTAAAAAAAAAAAAAAAAAAAAAAAAAAGCGGGCCGCACGTCAGTCGAATCAACGCACTGCCTGCTGCAGGTTATAAGACAAAGGAAGAAGAACTCGATAGAACATTCGTTGAGACGGGATGTTCACTACAGATGCTTTGGAAGGACCAGTTTATGGAAAGAGATTGAGAGGAATTACGAGACAGCAAACGACAGATGACATAAAAGAAAGCGATATTACGTAGACTTGAAGAGGACGGCAGAGTACAGGAAAGCATGGAGAGTTACCATGTGAAAAGCTGCCTCTGGGCAGAACACTGATGATGATGATTAAATCTTATCCTTACACATACCCAATAAGCAACAATATCAACCTTAAATTTTTCCTACTACTAACTCTCTTATAAAATTCTCTCCCACTTACTTTCCTCCATTTCTTCTCCTTGTGTACTTTTCGTTCTACCGTTTGCTGTACAACAGAGGAACACCTCTTGCTCTGTTCCTTTGTACTGATCTTCAGTTTCCGTCGAGCAACATATAACTCAGCTTCTTGCTTAAATGGCCGTTCTGAAACTAATAAAATCTTTACCCTTGTTTCCTAACACCGTGATCGATTGACTAAAATGCAAATCATTAATAATATTTGACATCATAGTGGACCCAGACGAATCATACTTACTATTTCAATAAGAAGCAGTCATGATCGTAATAAATTATTTAGTTTTGTTTTTGTTTTTAATTTTTTTCAAATAATATATTGCAACTTGGACAGTTTTTTATCAAAACATATCATTAATGCTGAAAATAGTGAATACCTCTTTTGGTAACATTACTACTATTTCATTCATTCACACTTGTTATCATGTAATCCATTTACTTGATACCACAGACCAGCGCTGTTCCAAAGTTCTTCCTGAACTAGGATAAAGTACTAAGTAAGTCCAATATTAGGTTAATTACCCTATTATTCACCCATCCTTTGACTAACGGTCGTATTTTTACCCCTTTTTCTAGAACCTCTTCAGTCTATACTTCTGGTGTTTGATCATGCTGGGATCTCATTTAAAATAATATGTCATTCTTCTGCTCGTGTTCCCTTCGTTTGTCTCAGACAGGCCTGGCCACGTGGAGGGCAGCCGGGTCTGGTGAACAATCCGGCGTCCCGCACCACTGGACTGTTCCGAGCAAGTGTCTAAGCGAGACGGTCATATGCTGAAGACTCCACATGCGAGAAACTCAGGAAGACGTGTTTGCAGCAAAATACGACTACTTCTATCGGGCGAATATTTGCAGCATAAGCAGAATGTTATGATTTATTTTCAGTTTTTTAATTTTTCTATCAAAGCAATAATTGAACTACTTAATTCAGTAAATACATTAGACAGTGCTGATACAATGAGCAGATCTACAAGAAGCTTTACATGTAGGCATTTAACATTAAGTTGTGATGTAGACGTTTAGATTTTAGGATTGGTAATCTATCTGGAAGAACGATTCAGTCAAACACGTGGAATTATGCAGATTAAAATCTGTTAAACACAAACGCTGGCGGGACTTCATCAGTCCCATAACAGAAATAAACTGTTCGCATACGTCTAAGGGGCAGTCAAATGAGAATGAGATGTATGAAAAAAGTAAGTAAATTGTTTATTATTTAACATGTAATCGCCACAATTGTCAATTAATTTGCCCTACTGTGAGACATGACTGTCAATGCCTTCATGGAAAAATATTTTCGGTTGCCTTCAGAACCAAGATTTTGTCCAGGTGTGCATCTCTTCGCCCGAGACAAATCGACATCCAAGAATGTCTTTCTTTGAGCTCTAAAAATATGGCAATGATCGAGACTGTATTGAGGATGCGTAAGGGCTTACCAGCGAAACTTCTGCAGCGTACTCGAAACGATCTTAGCGACATGTGGGCCGTCAATATGCTGGAGCAGACCAATGACGTCCGTCAACATTTTTGGGTGAGTTTTTTGGAGACGTTCGTGGCTGTCGAATTGATTCGGGTGAAGAGGTGCGCGCCTGGGTTCAGTCATGGTCCCACAAGCGACCGGAAATATTTTTGCATGAAGGCCCTGACCGCCTTGTCTCACAGTGGAATTAATATATAAAGAGTCACGTCGATTACTTTTGAAATAATAAACAGATTACCTACTTTTTTCCTCCTGTCTCGTTTTCATATGATTGTCCGTTATACGTTGAACCAAAAACTGAAATAACTTTAGCGACTTGTCTGTGCATTCGAGGATATTGTTCTTGGTATAAAATTTTGTAAGGGTCTTGTAATTTCCTGGATTGGACAAGGAGGTCGTTGAGCCAAGTGCTACATTGTACGTCTGTCACCTCATGTTGGAACTAATGACAAGTTACATCAGCAGTCAAAACCGAAAATGGTGCCACAGATAAATCGAAATCAGTATTCAAAGTGCGAAATCTTGGAATCTCTTTCAGAACTCCCGATGAAATAATTTATTGAAACGTAGTTATTTGTGGTCCACAAAATACTGCCCTGAGTTCAGAGAAATATTCCATGCCATGAAAGTGAAGCTGATTTTTCCACATGATTAATTCTTCTTCAATACCATGAATTTTGTCCAGCATATCTGTAGCCAAATGATTGTCCCCTTGCATTAAAAGACTTAATGAATTCAAATAATTAGTGATGCCCATCGTAAAAGATTTTGTCAGTGCTCTATTTACCCATGTGACAACGGCCTTGACGCAGTGGATACACTGGTTCCCGTGAGATCACCGAAGTTAAGCGCTGTCGGGCGTGGTCGCCGCTTGGATGGGTGACCATCCAGGCCGCCATGCGCTGTTGCCATTTTTCGGGGTGCACTCAGCCTCGTGATGCCCATTGAGGAGCTACTCGACCGAATAGTAGCGGCTTCGGTTAAGAATACCATCATAACGACCAGGAGAGCGGTGTGCTGACCCCATGCTCCTCCTATCCGCGCGACCGAGCGAGGTGGCGCAGTGGTTAGACACTGGACTCGCATTCGGGAGGACGACGGTTCAATCCCGCGTCCGGCCATCCTGATTTAGGTTTTCCGTGATTTCCCTAAATCACTCCAGGCAAATGCCGGGATGGTTCCTCTGAAAGGGCACGGCCGACTTCCTTCCCCTTCCTTCCCCATCCTTCCCTAATCCGATGAGACCGATGACCACGCTGTCTGGTCTCCTTCCCCAAAACCAACCAACCAACCAACCTCCTATCCGCATCCTCCACTGAGGATGACACGGCGGTCGGATGGACCCGGTAGGCCACTCGTGGCCGGAAGACGGAGTGCTATTTACCCATAACTCAGTTTTTTTCCGTAATGGTCGCCTTAAGTTCAGCCAGCATTCACTCTCGTTCCTCAGAAGACAATTACATCATATCGTTTTTGTGGTGTATTATGCACACGTCCTTCAACTGTACCAAAAGTAAAGCAATTTCTATTCATCACTGAATGGTGTGGCTTCTCCACTTGCTCTTTTAGTGGACTATTGCGTTGATGCCATGGTATTCCTAATGCAGAATGTAAATGAAATATAGCACAACTAGTGTTTTTAGCAAACTGTGACATGTCGACAGCTTTGCTCTAGGTGCAACTTTCAGGGACGCGGTCGTAGAGTTCACGCTCGCGAAGAGCTGTTTGTCCGTATCTGGTCTAAGATTTCATCACTTGCGCGTGTACACCTTTTGCCAATCAACTTTGGTTCAGCTAACTCTACCTCCTTCCTTTGTGCGCTCATTTCAGCCACATTCGGTTCATTAATCTGTTGTCCCTTGTCTAGTATTTCTACTCCTTGCACTTCAGTGATTAACCACTTTCTCACATCATGGATACTATATAAGCCCGTGGTTTTTCCCAGTGCTGGTTCACCTTTAAATTTCGCTGATGACCTCAATGTGTACACCTTTTGCCAATCAACTTTGGTTCAGCTAACTCTACCTCCTTCCTTTGTGCGCTCATTTCAGCCACATTCGGTTCATTAATCTGTTGTCCCTTGTCTAGTATTTCTACTCCTTGCACTTCAGTGATTAACCACTTTCTCACATCATGGATACTATATAAGCCCGTGGTTTTTCCCAGTGCTGGTTCACCTTTAAATTTCGCTGATGACCTCAATGTTGAACGCCTAAAAGATCCAACTTTGACATTTAATCTTCTACATTTTCCCTCACACGTTAGACTTATGCCCTGAATCCTAAATAATGCGTTAACTTGGTGTCTTTTCAACCGGTCTACTACCAACAAAATTTGTACACTTAGTTCTGTTATCACGTGTTTAGGATGTAGGAATTACATATCACCTATGGAAAATCTCACTCACGCCACTTTCTCCATCTTTCTGTTTTAACTTTCCTCTACTCCTACGATACAAGTCAGACCCTAAATCAGTTAACAAATTTACAGTTCTCACGCTCACCTGATCTTCACTGAAGGCCGAAACTAAGCCTTCATACTCTCTTCCTCTTTTAACAAAGTCTCCCTCAAAAATTAACCTTCTGATTTACAAAAGCCGATTGCTACACTGTTTCTCTCCTCTCACAGGATTCCGCGCGATTTGCTTGATTAAGATACAGTAATTTGATCCTGAGTTACTGTGCCTACGACTTCCGTTTCCCCTCACATTTCCACACTGCTCTTGGATTTTGCCAAGAATGTCTAAGTCCGTCATACCCATCTCCTCTCCCGATTTTTCTATTTTGATCATCTGGTCTTTGTTACCTATCACCTCTAAATTTATTTTTAAAATTTAGACCTGGATTATGTGTTATTGACAATACTGCACGTCAGGCAGAGAAATGACTCTACCGTTTCTTGTACACATCACCATATTATGGCTATATGTATTCCACTTACTCCCATACACTTCCTCAGTTTAGAAATTCCAACAATACTTGAACATTCTACCAAGTTCCAGCTATTAGGTTTTCTTTAGCTGCCCTTGGCAATTAGCTAATTACCAAATGTGATTTATGGGCTCTTTCATTTAGATATTTGGCATGATTTACATTCCACTCTACGAAATTCCTATGTCCCCCGCATGGTTCGTTATAAACTCCAGGTCTTAAAAGCTGCAGCCGTAAACGGTTCTGGCTTCCTGATAACCAAAATTTTGCTTTGAACTCCCTCTCAAACTAATTCACACGACTGCAATTTATTCACAGTTAATTATACCCACTGCAATGCACTACCCTCTAAAAAGCTAATTAATAATCGTATTTTTCTTTGCACAAGACCATGAAGAGGGTAACGTACCCTGAAATGCTAACAGATGAGTTTTACTTTGGGGATCAAAATGTAGGAAATTTCTGTGTGATACCATTGCCGATTTCGATGCGAACTTCCTCACCACGAACTGAAACCTCCATTCGAATTCACACTTCCTGAATTAGGATTACGTACACATCCCCTCTGACCGACACTGCCTGGCAGAATTCTTTACTTTGTGCTATGTTGTACTGCTTCTGTCAGTTTGGGCACTGATGGCTTACCAGAATGTAGTAAGAGGCGACATAATACTGAATATGGGTTTGTACATGTTGCGTTGTTGAAATATGTATTTCTAAATATCATTTTTTGTCGTATGTTCGGTATTTGGAGCACTGATTTGATACTGGGGATATCCCTAAATGCCTAATGAAATGTTAATAAAAATGACAGTCGTGACCAGTACGAGAGTAATTCGATAAAGGAAACACCATAGGAAATAAGAAATGAAGTCATGTCGTAACACCATATGAAATAAGAAATGAAAAGTCATGTCGTAAGTGCTCCATCGTTGGCTGAATTCGACATAAAAATGCAACAGTGAGTTCTTCATTCTCCCGTTGTCGTCCCCTCCCTTCACATTCCAACCCATCGACGGAGTATTTGGCATAGTTTATGATCAACAATATCTTTGTTATTTAAAGAGCAGGTACTTTCGTATGACTTGCAATCAGTTTGCAAACAACTCACTAAGATAAGCGAAACAAGCCAGGAAGTGAATTAAAACATAAAATAATTATAATGCGCCTGGTTGCAATGATCCGTAAATTAAAATTTTTAAATGCTGCCGACCACTAGATTCACGACCTCCCGTCTGCTGACATTGAACGCATATTCGCCACCTGCTAGTCACAACAATTCTTTGTTGGAAGCACACACAATAGACCAGAGATTATACTGAAGAAGAATGATCCGGGTACAGTCCACATGGTATCTCCCAGAACAGGAGGTCAAGGTGTCCTCAGCTGCATCAAATGCTACAGCCTCACCTTCGACACAGGAAAACCCCAACAGCCGTGTGTAGAATTGCCGTGGTCACGAATTCCTGTGAGCCAATACCTAAGGTATGTGCAGTGACGATGCGACTTGCATGAATTAGAATAATTTTTCATTTGCTTTTCCTCGTTCCCCTTTCTGTTTCCTACATAACGATCGACACATCTTTTTTTGGCTCAGACCACTGTCGACTGGACACTGATTTAGTGACAGCTCCTGTATGGTACTACAACCCTGTTTTAAGGTGCTTAAGACGCGAGGAATGACAGAGATGTTGGTTATTGACATTTTAATGGCAGAACTGAGAAAAGAGCCGAGGTGTTGAACGTGGCATAGTTTGCAAGACCTGTAAAGAATGTAGCGTCGCAGGAGAAGCAAGCGAAACTGGTTTGGGTACGGGGGCCAATAGTCGATGCGACTGTTTCTCTACATGTTTCTTTTTTCTGAATATAGAAAATAACTTTACAGCCCAACTGTCTGAAATTACAAAACGTAGTGGACTGCCCTTGCATTTATCGTATTTATGTACAATATGCACTATATGATCAAAAGTATCCGGACGCCCCCAAAAACATACGTTTTTCGTATTATGTGCATTGTGCTGCCACCTACTGCCAGGTACTCTATACCAGCGACCTCAGTGGTCATTAGACATCGTCAGAGAGCAGAACGGGCGCCCCGCGAAACTCGCGGACTTCGAACGTGTTCAGGTGATTTTGTGTCACTTGTGTCATACGTCTGTACGCGAGATTTCTAGACTCCTAAACATCCCTAGGTCTGTCTCCGGTGTGATAGTGAAGTGGAAACGTGAAAGGACACGTACAGCACAACAGCGTACAGGCCTACCTCGTCTGTTGACTGACGGTTGAAGAGGGTCGTAATGTGTAATAGGCAGACATCCATCCAGACAATCACACAGGAATTCCAGACTGCATCTAGATCCACTGCAAGTACTATGGCAGTTAGGCGGGAGGTGAGAAAACTTGGATTTCATGGTCGAGCAGCTGCTCATAAGCCACACATCATGAAGGTAAATGCCAAACGATGCCTCGCTTGGTCAAGGAGCGTAAACATTGGACGATTGAACAGTGGTAAACGATGTGTGGAGTGACGAATCTCGGTACACAATGTGGCAATCCGATAGCAGGGTGTGGGTATGGCGAATGCCCGGGGAACGTGTGTGTAGTGCCAACAGTAAAATTCGGAGGTGGTGGTGTTACGGTGTGATCGCGTTTTTCATGGAGGGGGCTTGCACTCCTTGTTATGCGTGGTGCAATCACAGCACAGGCCTACATTGATGTTTTAAACACCTTCTTGCTTCCCACTGCTGAAGAGTAATTCGGGGATGGCTATTGCATCTTTCAACACGACCGAGCACCTGTTCGTAACATAATGCACGGCCTGTGGCTGAGTGTTTACACGACAATAACATCCCTGTAATGGACTGGTCTGTACAGAGCCCTGACCTGAATCCTATAGAGCACCTTTGGGATGTTTTGGAACGCCGACTTCGTGTCAGGCCTCACCGACCGACATCGATACCTATCCTCAGTGCAGCACTCAGTGAAGAATGTGCTGGCATTCCCCAAGAAACCTTCCAGCACCTGATTGAACGTACGGCTGCGAGAGTGGAAGCTGTCATCAAGGCTAAGGGTGGGCCAACACCATAGTGAACTCCAGCATTACCGATGGAGGGCGTCACGAACTTGTAAGTCATTTTCAGCCAGGTCTCCGTATACTTTTGATCACATGGTGTATATACACTAGCGAACCCGGCAATGCTTCGCAATTGCCAAATATGTATTATAACTGGATATATGTCCTAATTTCCTTCTCCTCCCTATACCTGTCCATCTCGTCCTCCTCCCTCCTGTCTCTGTCTATCTCCTCCTCTCTCTCTCTCTCTCTCTCTCTCTCTCTCTCTCTCTCTCACACACACACACACACACACACACACACACACACACACACACACACACATACACACACACCTTCCTCTCTCTGTTCAGTTCCTCGTTCCCCTCTCCATGTCCATTTATTCCTCACCCTCCCCCCGCTCTGTCTGTCTCCGCTTCCTCCTCGCTAACCTCAAGTCTTGATTACTACTATTGGTAACAAAATCTTGATTGGGAATTGAAGTCTCTTAAAATCAAAGGGTAATTCGGTTGGTATCATTGGTACACGGAGTATGAGAGAGAGCTCGCCAGCTGCTGGATCCATGACGATATTAGCTCCAGTGACACTACTCCACATAATTGTAATATACGAATGGATCGGGTTACAAAGTTTCGGACGATTCACATTCCATAGTAGTATTCTAATCATAAGTCGATAAGCCATTAATATAACATTCCAACTTTCTTTCAAACCCGGAAAAACTTGAAACAGCGCGTTGTTGTGTATACAATTCCCCTTTAAAATTATACGTAAGGAGAAAAAATAGGAGGAACAGTTTGTATAATGATTTAAATTGCCTGCTATCGTAGTTAAACCTGACTGCGACACTTTCCGCAGAACAGCACAGCATTTTTTCTTGCAGTCGATTTTCAACATAAGCAACGTTTTAAAAAAAGTATAGCTTGTATCTGTCTGATTGACCAAGATTAACATAGTACTATCAGGGACAGGTTCTACTACGCTGCTACCTTTACTACCACGGTGACAACCCTTCCATTATGTAATACAAAATACCTACATCTATGTTTCAGTTTTAATTTTCAATGTGTTAGGGTTACGGGACTAGTGCGCTGCTTCAAATACTATCACGGAACAACTCTTACACTACGTAATATAAATATTCTGAATTTACGTTTGCGTTTTAGCTTTCACAGTGTAAAATGGGTTAAAGTCTGCATTGAGGTTAGTGAGTATTTACGTGTTGTGTGCAAGTATGTTGTCAACGCTCGCTGCGAAGCATCATGAAAACGAAAATGGGGTGTCAGCTACTGGTTGTACGGAGCCACCGTGAGAGCAACTGGCAGACTACGTGGTTAGAAGCAAGAGACGATATAAATGTAAAATCATCTATTTATACTAAAAAAAATTTCCTTTTAGTTCCCCCTTAACGACCTCTTCGGAAGTTGTGATATATTCGGAAGAAACAGCCAAACGTTTTTGACAACGACGACTATAAATTTCGTTACTGCGAGTGAACATAAGCACACCCTCGGAAATCGCGACATATACGGAAGAAATACCCAAATATTTGCAGCAACAAAGATTATAAATTTCATTGCTGCTCGTAGAAAACATTACTTCTTTCTCGCCTGTCATTGGATATTTGAAGCTATCAATTACTGACTACATGTAAGAGTGGAATATAATAGTACGCACAGGTGTTTACCTTTAAACGTGGAAACTCTCCTGCTCCTGTAATGGTACGCTCTAGTTGTCATCAGCAGCATTAATTTAAGTGGATGCAAACTCTCGTCGAGTGTTCACTGGAAGAATCAAGCTAATTGGGGGAGAATATTTCTTCTTTTTAGAACTTGTCGTATTAAGTTTCTTGTAACTACGGAAACGCGCAGAGGTCTCTGACATTGTTGCCTCAAAGATATTCCATAGATCATATATTGTAGCCGACGTGTTATTACTGGATCTGAGCTTACATAAATTTTATTACTGATTATAGAGTTTGCCTGTAACTACATAAAAATGAGTAGATAAGAACGTGTAACTTGGACTATTCGCTTCCTGTGTTTCGTAAGAATAGCTATAATTGCAGAAAATTATTTCACATGTCATGTCAGTTTATGTAAAGTCAAGTCTCCGAAGATGTTCATTAACACTCTTCCGACATCTTCTTTAGTAGATTTTTAAATAACTTCAAACACTTATTTCACTCGTATACAGTAGGAATCTTGTGCATTAACACTATTACATTCTTCGCAAGCAATTACACACAATTTTAAGAATACTTTATATCCCACTCAAATTTAAAACTTTCAATGGCGCTAATACACTGAAGCGCCAAAGAAACTGACATAGGCAAGCGTATTCAAATACAGAGACATGTAAAGTGGCAGAATACGGCGCTGCGTTCGGCAACGCCTGTATAAAACAACACGCGTCTGGCACAGTTGTTAGATCGGTTACTGCTGCTACAATGGCATGTTATCAGGGTTTAAGTGGGTTTGAACGTGGTGCTGTAGTCGGCAGACGACTGATGGGACACAGCATCTACGAGATAGCGATGAAGTGAGGATTTTCCCATACGACCAATTCACGAGTGTACCATGAACATCAGGAATCCGGTAAAACATCAAATATCCGACATCGCTGCGGCCGAGAAAAGATTCTGCAAGAACGGGACCAGCGACGACTGAAGAGAACCGTTCAACGTGACAGAAGTGCAACACTTCTGCAAATTGGTACAGATTTCAATTCTGCCGGCCAGAGTGGCCGAGCGGTTCTAGGCGCTACAGTTTGGAACCGCGCGACCGCTACGGTCGCAGGTTCGAATCCTGCCTCGGGCATGGATGTGTGTGATGTCCTTAGGTTAGTAAGGTTTAAGTAGTTCTAAGTTCTAGGGGTCTGATGACCTCAGAAGTTAAGTCCCATAGTGCTCAGAGCCATTTGAACCATTTCAATTCTGGGCCATCAACAAATGACATCGTGCGAATCATTTAACGAAACACCATCGAATGCGCTTTCGGAGCCGTGTACCCTTGATGACTGCACGATACAAAGCTTGACGCCTCGCCTGGGCCCGTCGAGATCGACATTGGACTGTTGATGACTGGAAACATTACCTGGTCGGACGAATCTCGTTTCAAATTGTATCGAGCGGATGGACGTGTACGGGTACGGAGAAAATCTCTTGACTCCATGGACCCTGCATGTCAGCAGGGGACTGTTCAAGCTGGTGGAGGCTCTGTAGTGGTGTGGGGCGTATGCATTTGGGGTAACATGTAATCACTAAAATGTCTAGATACGACTCTGACAGGTGACACGTACGTAAGCATTCTGTCTGGTCATCTATGTCCGTTCATGTCCATTGTGTATTCCCACGGACTTGGGAAATTCCAGGAGGACAATAGGACGCCCCACACGCCCAGAATTGCTACAGAGTGGCTCCGGGAGCACTCATGAATTTAAACACTTCCGCTGGCCACCAAACTCCCCAGACAAGAACATTACTGAGCATATCTGGGCTTGCGACGTGTTGTTCAGAAGAGATCTCCAACCCCTTGTACTCTTACGGATTTATGGACAGCCCTGTGGGATTCGTGGTGTCAGTTACCTCCAGCACTACTTCAGACATTAGTCGAGTCCATACCGTGTCGTGCTGTGGCACTTCTGCGTGCTCGCGGGGGCCTTACGCGATGTTAGGCAGGTGTACCAGTTTCTTTGGCTCTTCAGTGTAGTTTGGTAGATAAAGACAGCCTTCACAGTTCTCCAGATGGCTATAGAGTAACTGACTTATAGTCACACAACATTTTATTCAGTTAGAGTCACACATTTATTTTTTATTTGAAAATTTACAATAAATAAATATCAGCGACACAGACGATTCCAACGGCAATTCCTTCTGTGAGCTGATTTTTGCATGGTAGGCTTTCCGCGACTGGCGATAATCAGACCTTTACATAGAAAGTACAAGAATGGCTTTCCCTGCTCTCACTCGATTGCATGCAACAGTCGAAAAGAAAAAAAAACACTCACACAGTTACGTCGGTTCATCTACTACTTTGACCCTAATACATCAAAGGCATTAGTTAAAAATAACGCATGATCGAACGCCCCTCAGCTCTACAAGAAGGTAGGGCTCCGAACACTGTGGCACACTATACTTCCAAGCCAGATCGCAGTCTCATAACTATTGCCTCGTTTTTGATGTAGTACAATGTCGAAGGAAAATGCTACCGTTTGGTGGAATTTTGCTGCAGTAGCGACTGCAAGAGAGCCGAGAAATACTAAAACTCCTCAATCAATTTAAAACAAAATGTATTTTTTGACACCTTAACATAAGCTAACCTGTGAAGATATTAGTCACTTGTAGCACCGTTTGCGTAACATTTTCATCTGCTTGCATCTTCGTACATGACCCCTTTGCCACACTCAGCGCAATAATGAGCATATAGAATAGTAATTTCCATCCACACATACTTCAAGATACCTGGAAGTTCTTATTAGCTTGCTGAAGCTGTTTATCGGTTCCCTTATCTGTGCAAAAATTCATGCAACCTTTCCTCTACCTTCAAATTTATGAAATTAGAGCGTTTATTGTAAAGCCCTTTAGGCAACCCAACAAATCTATCACAATTCCATGTAAATATGCACAACAAAACGACTACATAATCGATTACAGTAAGCCTTCGTTTGACATCCTAGCACTGTAATGTACAGGGTAATCAAAAATTCAGTATAAATTTGAAAACTGAATAAATCACGGATAGAGAGGTACAAATTGACACACATGCTTGGAATTACATGAGGTTTTATTAGAACCCAAAAAAATACAAAAGTTCAAAAAATATCCGACAGATGGCGCTTTATCTGATCAGAATAGCAATAATTAGCATAACAAAGTAAGACAAAGCAGAGATGATGATCTTTACAGGAAATGCTCAATATGTCCACCATGATTCCTCAACAATAGCTGTAGTCGAGGAATAATGTTGTGAACAGCACTGTAAAGCATGTCCGGAGTTATGGTGAGGTATTGGCTTCGGATGTTGTCTTTCAGCATCCCTAGAGATGTCGGTCGATCACGATACACTTACGACTTCAGGTAACCCCAAAGCCAATAATCCCACGGATTGATGTCTGGGGACCTGGGAGGCCAAGCATGACGAAAGTGGCGGCTGAGCACACGATCATCACCAAACGACGCGCGCAAGAGATCTTTCACCCGTCTAGCAATATGGGGTGGAGCGCCATCCTGCATAAACATCGTACGTTCCAGCAGGTGTTCATCAGCCAGGCTGGGGATGACGCGATTCTGTAACATATCGGCGTACCTCTCACCCGTCACGGTAGCTGTTACAAAACCAGAATCACGCATTTCCTCGAAGAAAAAAGGCCCGATAAAGGTAGATGTGGTAAATCCAACCCATACCGTGACTTTCTCGTCATGCAATGGAGTTTCCACCACAGTTCTATGATTTTCGGCAGCCCAAATTCTGCAGTTGTGGGCGTTGACAGACCCTCGGAGCGTGAAATGAGCTTCGTCGGTCCACAACACGTTACTCAACCAATCGTCATCTTCCGCCATCTTTTGAAACGCCCACACCGCAAATGCCCTCCGCTTCACTAAATCGCCAGGTAACAGTTCACGATGCCGATGGATTTTGTACGGATAGCATCGGAGCGTACGCCTAAGTGCCAACCAAACAGTGGTGTATGGAATGCCGATGCGACGTGCGACTGTACGAGCGTTGACTTCCCCGTGCATAGACGAACCCGCTACAGTCTCCATTTCTTCCTGAACTGTCTCAGCTGCATTACGCCTTGTGCTCGGTCGGGGTCTATCCTCTAAACAACCGGTGGCTTCGAACTTCGGAATCATTCTCGCCACAGCTGCATTTGTCAAAGGACCTTTACCCGTTCGAATCCCCTTCCTATGCCGATAGGATCGTAACGCTGAACTAGCACATTCCCCATTCTGATAATACAGCTTCACTAAAAGCTTCTTTTCAGGTAACGTCAACATGCTGCGACTGCTGGCGCATCTAATTCTCTCTCTCTCTCTCTCTCTTTTTTTTTGTTTTTTTTTTTTAGCACCATTTATTCACTTTGGGGGTCAGGATTGTGATTTTTTTTAACTTAAAAGTTCACCAATCCGCCGCCCTTCGTGGGGTGCTGTGCCTTGTAAGAAGGCTTGGTGTTTGTTGGTCCTTTCCTCTTGGTCCATGGTGTAGCTGCGGCTGGTTTGTCGCCGTCTTCTTTGTCCATGTTGGTTCAGCATCTGCTTGCCGCTAGGTTGTCTCTTGCTATACGATCTATTTGGTCTGGTTTAAGGTGGTTGGATTTAGCTTCTGGCTGGGAGTTGGGGGGGTGTATAACCTGACTTAATCTGTGGGATCCTCTGTGATGGAGCGTGGCACTCTCTATTTGTGCCAGGTTTTTGGTCTTAGGCTGCCTACGTCTGTTAGGTGTCGGCAGCTGTTTCTGATGTTGTCTAACTTTTGGAAAATTTTTGTAGTCTGTTTCCTAATCGTTTGATCGAGTGTGTCCATCTCCAGCTGTTCATGTAATTGGGTTATTCTGGTCCAGCAGGGTGCTCCTAGGATCCACCTGAGCACCTTGTTCTGCACCACCTGCATTTCATATTTCCTTGTTGGGCAAGCCACCGCCCATGATGAGCAGCCGTATGTCATTGTGGGCAGCACTGTTGCCTTGTATAGTGTCCGTTTTGTTTCTGTTTTCAAGTTCTTGCTCTTGAAGAGAGGGTAAAGGGCCTTGGCTAGGTTCAGGGCTTTTGATTTCTTTTCTCTGATGGGATGGTGGTACAACAGCTTTCTGTCCAACGTCACGCCAAGGTACTTGACCTCATCCCTCCAAGGTAGTTCCCGGGCGTTGAGCCATAGGTGGTTTGCAGGACTGGTCGCTTTCGGGTCTCTCTCGCTACAGCGCCTTTTATACACGATTGTCATGCGCAGTCACTGACGTTTTGCTGTCCAGCGCCATCTATCGGACATTTTGTGAACTTTGTTTCTTTTTTTTGTTCTAGTAAAACCCCATATCATTCCAAGCATGTGTGTCAATTTTTACCTCTCTATCTACATTATTCTGTGGTTTATTAAGTTTTCAAATTTGTACTCACTTTTTGATCACACGGTATATTTGCAAGGAAACGAAAACATCAAATAAAACAAACAAAAGAAAAGCTATCAATAAATAAACACAACATAATAATTCCTTATGTGCAAAAACAACTGACTTCCAATGTGCGCCGGCCGGTGTGGCCGAGCGGTTCTAGGCGCTTCAGTCTGGAACCGCGAGACCGCTACGGTCGCAGGTTCGAATCCTGCCTCGGGCATGGATGTGTGTGATGTCCTTAGGTTAGATAGGTTTAACTAGTTCTAAGTTCTAGGGGACTAATGACCTCAGAAGTTGAATCCCATAGTGCTCAGAGCCATTTGAGCCATCCAATGTGCAGACGTTCTAATGAAAAGTATACTTCGGGGAATCTTAGTGAAAGCATGAGAAACCATGCAGCGCTTAGTCCTGTTCGATGTGTTGAACTGATTACACTGTTTCCTCGCAATAACAGTCAGTGTAATCTCGACACTGCAAGCTGTGATGGGTAGCAGCAGATCTTCCAGTTAAACGCCGCATAGTTTTGTTTGCCCGTGAGACGCACGGAAGTCTAAACCCTGAAAGTTTAAATTATGGACTCGCAAGATCCCTTAGTGTGATGGAAAGCAGTTCACTTCCGGCACAGGTGGAGTGCGGACGTGGTATTTCCGTCTACTTACACCGTCTGAGAATTCTTCCTCAGCCAGCGGAAGTAGTAACAGTGTTGAAGTGAGGTGAATTCCCTGAGACTCCGTAATAACAAGAAATGTCGGTGGGAGAAGGGCCACCGGACAAGGCTAGATGTTGTCGACGCTACTGAACCCTATGATACCAATGGAGAAACAAATGTTACCACTAGTTCACAACAAGCAAATCGGAAGCGCCCAAATAATTTTTGCAGATTCCGTAGTAGGATAACAAGGAAACACCTTAGTGTCTTTGTTTGACTCCAGCTTATTAAATTCATTTCATCACTAGCCGGTCTATTTTGGCTGGTGGTTGTTATGTAACTTCTGCACGCTAGGGGTTATAACATTTCTTCCCCGTTTCCTTGCCTTGCATACTACACACATCAAAAAAAGTTTTGCATCACCTCTGTTCCGAGAGTTTCGGAACCCGTACAGAAAATTGGAATAGAGATCAACATAAACATCATTTCTGCACTTTTTATTGCTCATGAAAACTACACATTGCATGTTTTACCACCATACAGCGAGACCTTCAAAGGTGGTGATCCAGATTGCTGTACACACCGGTACCTCTTAACACCCAGTAGCACATCCTCTTGCATTGATGCATACCTGTATTCGTCGTGGCATACTATCCAGAAGTTCATCAAGGCACTGTTGGTCCAGATTGTCCCACTCCTCAACGGTTATTCGGCGTAGATCCATCAGAGAGGTTGGCGGGTCGCGTCGTCCATAAACAGTTTTCAATCTATCCCAGGCATGTTCGTTAGGGTTCATGTCTGGAGAACACGCTGGCCACTCTAATCGAGCGATGTTGATATCCTGAAGGAAGTCATGCACAAGATGTGCACGATGTGGGCGCGAATTGTCGTCCATGATGATGAATGCCTCGCCAATATGCTGCCTATATGGTTGCACTATCAGTCGGAGGATGGCAGGCACGTATCGTGCAGCCGTTGCGGCGCCTTCCATGACCACCAGCGGTGTGTGTCGGTCCCACATAATGCCACCACAAAAGAGCAGGGAACCTCCACCTTGCTGCACAGTGTGTATAAGGCGTTCAGCCTGACTGGGTTGCCTCCAAACACGTCTACGACGATTGTCTGGTTGAAGGCATATGCGACACTCATCGGTGAAGAGAACGTGATGCCAATCCTGAGCAGTCCATTCGACATATTGTTGGACCCATCTGTACCGCGCTGCATGATGTCGTGGATGCAAAGATGGACCTCGCCATGGGCGTCGGGAGTGAAGTTGCGCATCATGTAGCCCATTGCGCATAGTTTGAGTCGTAACACGACGTCCTGTGGCTGCACGAAAAGCATTATTCAACATGGTGGCGTTGCTGTCGGGGTTCCTCCGAGGCATAATCCGTAGGTAGCGGTCATCCACTGCAGTAGTAGCGCTTGAGCTTCCTGAGAGAGGCATGTCATCGACAGTTCCTGTCTCTCTGTATCTCTTGCATGTCCGAACAACATCGCTCTGCTTCACTCCGAGACGCCTGGACACTTCCCTTGTTGAGAGCCCTTCGTGGCACAAAGTAACAATGCAGGCGCGATCGGTATTGACCGTCTAGACATGGTTGAACCACAGACAACACGAGCCGTGTACCTCCTTCCTGGTGGAATAACTGGAACTGATAGGCCGTCGAATCCCCTCCGTCTAATAGGCGCTGCTCATGCATGGTTGTTTACATCTTTGGGCGGGTTTAGTGACATCTGTGAGCAGTCGAAGGGACTGTGTCTCTGACACAATATCCACAGTCAACGTCTATCTTGATGAGGTCTGGAAACCGGGGTGATGCAAAACTCTTTTGATGTGTGTATTATATGGTTCATTCTCTAGCAGTTTTTATGATCACATGGCCTTTCTTTCTTAGACTTGGGACGAAGAGTATTATTAAAAAATTTACATCGTCTAGGATACAAGACTGACAAGAAAAATCTCAGTATAGTTTAATAACACAGAGAAGACAGTGAGTAGATGTTAATTAATACGTTTTAATTATTATTTATCCTTCCTCACATGTATCCGATTGTAGATTAATAACAATTTCTTCTAAATATTAATATTTATACATGCCGGCCTATCTCATAAGCTTGCATGTAATGGTAGATTGCGGTTTCCATTCATTACATTACTGTTAATAGCGTATGAGAAGGTAAATGTATCTAATAAATTTCAAAAGCATCAATAGCATACTAGAATTAACTATATCTGATCATTGTCCATGTCGTCGGAAAGAGGGAGATAAAAGGAAAGGAATCCACAGATGAATTGTTATTTATACTATCTTTATTATTATTATTATCATTATTACACTCTAAGACAAAAAAACGACACACCACATATTATTATTATTATTATTACACTCTAAGACAAAAAAAACGACACACCACAAAGAAATTACCCGAACTGGACGCAAATCGATAGATGAGATGTACATGCACAGACAAACAAATGGTCACAATTTCAGGAGAACTGGATAATTTATTCAAGAGAAAAATTTTCACAAACTGAGCAAGTCAGTAACGCGTTGGTCCACCTCTGACCTTTATGCAAGCAGTTATTCGGTTTGGCATTGATTGATAGAGTTGTTGGATGACTTCCTGAGGGATATCGTGGCACATTCCGTCCAACTGACGCGTTGTGTCGTCAAAATCCAGAGCTGACTGGAGGGCCCTGTCCATAACGCTACAAATGTTCTCAGTTGAGGAGAGGTCCTGTGATCTTGCTGGCGAAAGTAAGGTTTGGTAAGCACGAAGGCAAGGGGTAAAAACTCTCACAATGTGCGGGCGGACATTATCTTGTTGAAATGTAAGAGCGAGATACATTGTCATGAAGGGCAACGAAACAGGGAGGAGAATATCGTGGACGTACCGCTGTGCTCAAAGGATGCCGTTGATGACAACCGTAGAGGTCCTGCTACGAAATGAAAGGGCACCCCTAACCATCATTCCTGATTGTCGGACCGTATGGCGGGGGACAGTCAGGTTGGTATCCCATTACTGTCCAGGGCGGCTGCAGACACATTTTCGCTGGTCGTCAGAGTTGAGTTCGAAGCGCGACCCGTCGCTGGAAACGAACCTACTCCAATCAATCAGATTCCAGGCCAAAGACATTTATGGAGACGCGCCAGACAGCGGTGTGATATCAAGCTCACCGTCGTCCGCGGTACGGCCCGTCAGTCAGGTGTGCTGGTCTGGGGTGCCATTTCATTTCATGACAGGACCCCTATCGCTTGTCATCCGCAACACCCTTACAGTACAGCTGTACGTCGACGATACTCTACGCCCCGTTCTGTTGCCCTTCATGGCAAGCCATACTGGGCCCACATTTGACCTAGGTAATCCTTACCCGCACTCGGTGATAGTTTCTATTGCTTGTTTTCATGCTTGCCAAACCCTACCTGGGCCAGCAATGTCGCCTGATCTCTCCCCATCTCAGAACGTTTGTAGAATTTTGGGCAGAGCTCTCAAACAAGCTCTGTGTTTTGAGGATATAACGCGCCAATTCTACAGAATTTAGCACGATATCTCTCAGGAGCACAGCCAACATTTCTGTCTATGTCAAGGCGAATAGCTGCTTGCAGAACGCCAGAAGTGGACCAACGCATTATTAACTTGTTCAATTTGTGAAGCTCTTTCTCTTGAATAAATCCCCTGAGCGTTTGTTTTTCTGTACTGTACATCACATCTACCGACTTCTGTCCCTTTCGGGTAATTCCTATTAGGTGTTTGTATTCTCTCTCTTCCTCTCTCTCTTTCCTCAGAGTGTATTACAGCTATCTCTGATCTGTGACCCACATATATGTAGTTTGTACTATTCATTGCTAACAGCCGGCCGGGGTGGCCGAGCGGTTCTAGGCGCTACAGTCTGGAACCGTGCGACCGCTACGGTCGCCGGTTCGAATCCTGCTTCGGGCATGTATGTGTGTGATCTCCTTAGGTTAGTTAGGTTTAATTATTTCTAAGTTCTATGGGACTGATGACCTCAGATGTTAAGTCCTATATTGCTCAGAGCCATATTCGTTGCTAACAACTTTATTTGTTTCAAAATTAAAAACACGGAGGTATTACACGGCCTTGACTGGTATTTTGTTTCCGACTTCGATTATAGGCGGTCTGTGGAAAGCGCCAGAGGGCAGGACTGCAGTACCATGAAATCGACCGCATGTGAGTTCAATCCCTGACAGTACCGAACAAATGTAGAGAGTGTGATTGCTTGTCATTAAGAGCACCAATATTAGGCGTGTGGCGGAAGTCCTCAGGGAAATAGGAGGTAGGTCTGAAAAGAAGGTCAGTGTCTGCTTCGTTTGCCTGGCAGGTCTCGCACGAGACGTGGAGGAGGCTCTGCCGGCAGCGACTGAGCGCACTTCCTGCTTCCGGCTGCAAATTGTGGCTCTTGTCGCCACAAATGGCGCCTACTTGCTGCAGGGAGTAGCAATTGGCCCTCAGCATAAGCAAATGTAATCTACTGCGATTACATAGACAGAGAGACCCTATATTCTATAATAAGACGGTTACAGAACAATTAGTAGAGGCCGTTACTTCCATCAGATGTCTAGACTATGCGTACCGAGCAATTTGAAGTTGGCATATCGCATAAAGTTCACTGCGGATAAGGCAGATGTCACACTGAGATTCATTAGGAGATTTCAAAGGAATTTTAGTCCACCAGGAAAGGACGTAGCTTACAAAATATTCGTTCGACAAATACTTGAATACTGCTCGTCAGCATGAGATCCGTACCGGATAGGGTTGATAGAGAAAATTGAGAAAATCCAAAGAAGAGCAACATGTTTCGTTAGAGGTTCATTTAGCAAGCGCGGAAGCGTCTCGGAGATGATCAACCAACTGCCGTGGCAGACGCTGCAACAGAGGCGTTCTCTATCACGGTGAGGTCTACTGTTGAAATTTCGAGGGCGTACATTCCCAGAAGAGTCGTCCAACATATTGCTTGCTCCCAGGTATATCTCGCGGAAAACTATGCAGATAAAATTAGAAAGATTCGAGCCCACACGGAAACTTATCAGCAATCGTTCTTCCCGCGAACAGGAAAGGGAGAAATGACAGTGGTTCACACAGTAAAGTGGCTTTCGGAGTAAAAATGTAGTGTAGGTTAATGTCAAAGAAACAACTGTACGAGCAAGCGAATGTGATTAACACAACCCCATATGCATACGTAGGGACTTCAGTAAGTTCCTACTGCGGAACAAGAATGGCGCCTTGTCAGAAACATGTCCTGACTTTCCTGCAGACCAATTGTGCTGCGATACGAATAACGGGAGCATCACAATACGAGAGTGAAACGGCTTGACAACTACAAACGCAGTACGATTCTTGTGGGCAAATCGCCGAATCTGCACACAAATTAGCAGTGAAATTCTGGCCGTATGTGGACTGAATCCAATGTCGCGTCCAGCCTAAGTGAAATAATACCAACAACTTGACCACGACCTCACAGACGTGGGTCATGCTGATCAGGAATGACAGCTGGCGGCATCGATGTTTGTGATGTCCTTAGGTTAGTTAGGTTTAACTAGTTCTAAGTTCTAGGGGACTAATGACCTCAGCAGTTGAGTCCCATAGTGCTCAGAGCCATTTGAACCATTTTTTTTTTCAAAATAATGTGTAAAAGAAATAGAATTAATCCAAAAGGAAGAAGAAGTACAGGAAGAAGTAAGGATGTGAGGGCGCGTCGTGGGTCGTCCCTGGATAGCTCAGTGGGTAAGAACACTGACCGTGAAAAAGAAGGTTCGGGTCCTGGTCCGGCACAGATTTTTAAACTGCTACGAAGTTAGAAACCACCATTCATATTTACCCAGAGAGATGTCCTCGAGGGGCGGAAGTTTTGAACGAGACAAACATAAATTATTATGGTTTAAAAACAAAGTATTTCAGATATATCAGTCGCACGACATAGAAATTACCTCTCGTAAGAAATGTTTTGCCATCAATGAGTGATGCGACTGTATATTGACATCGTGTTGCCATAGGTCAGATAAGAAGGTTCTTTTATAAACGGAGATGAGAAAGTTCCGGGAAAGGCAGTGAAACCCTAATTATATAACTCGACAGTCAAGGCAACAGGTATCATAAATTTGTGGCAAGTGAAACCAGTCTGCAGTATATGAGTAATTATATTAAAGATACTTTAGCAATACTTGGGGCTTTGATGATAAATTGACGGGTGCGATAGTTATCCAACGTAAACTGCGGAGCGAACGCTCCCTTGTCCACGAAACGTGCATCGCTTGGTCGTTACACTGAAATGCAGCTGTCGCAAATATCCAGAGATCACGCTAGTGTAAATGTAGCCTAGTCTTTGGAGCTATCCATATCCCTTTCGCTGTTTCGTGAGCCATTCTTGAGGAAACTAGTTACAATAGTATCTAAGTCTCTCACTCTCGCCCGAGAGCGGTGGAGTACTAGAGAGCAGCGACGTTCGGATCATCTTCTAACCGCCCTGGTTCACATTTTTCGTGGTTTCCCCAACTTGACACAGACGCATGCCGCATATATTTCTCAAATAGGTCATTTTTCCATTCTCCTGTATTATGTCGTTAATGTTTCAGCTCCAAACGGCGTATACAGGGTGGTCCATTGATCGTGACCGGGCCAAATATCTCACGAAATAAGCGTCAAACGAAAAAACTACCAGGAACGAAACTTGTCTAGCTTGAAGGCAGAAACCAGATGGCGCTATGGCTGGCCCTCTAAATAACGCTGCCATAAGTCAAACGGATATTAACTGCGTTTTTTTTTAAAATAGGAACCCCCATTTTTTATTACATATTCGTGTAGTGCGTAAAGAAATATGAATGTTTTAGTTGGAACACTTTTTCGCTTTGTGATAGATTGCGCTGTAATAGTCACAAACGTGGTATCACGTAACGTTCCGCCAGTGCGGACGGTATTTGCTGCGTGATACATTACACATGTTAAAATACCGTTTACCAATTGCGGAAAAGGTCGATATCTTGTTGATGTATGGCTATTGTGATCAAAATGCCCAACGGGTGTTCGCTATGTATGCTGCTCGGTATCCTGGACGACATCATCCAAGTGTCCGGACTGTTTGCCGGATAGTTACGTTATTTAAGGAAACAGGAAGACTTCAGTGACATGTGAAACGTCAACCACGACCTGCAACAAATGATGATGTCCAAGTAGGTGTTTTAGCTGCTATCGCGGCTAATCCGCACACCAGTAGCAGACAAACTGCGCGAGAATAGGGAATCTCAAAAACGCCGGTGTTGAGAATGCTACATCAACATCGATTGCACCAGGACCATATTTCTATGCACCAGGAATTGCATGGCGACGACTTTGAACGTCGTGTACAGTTCTGCCACTGGGTACAAGAGAAATTACAGGACGATGACAGATTTTTTGCACGCGTTCCATTTAGCGACGAAGCGTCATTCACCAACAGCGGTAACGTAAACCGGCATAATATGCGCTATTGGGCACCGGAAAATCCACGATGGCTGCGACAAGTGGAACATCAGCGACCTTGGCGGGTTAAAGTATGGTGCGGCGCTATGGGAGGAAGGATTATTGGCCCCCATTTTATCGATGGCAATCTAAATGGTGCAATGTATGCTGATTTCCTACGTAATGTTCTACCGATGTTACTACAAGATGTTTCACTGCATGACAATGGCGATGTACCTCCAACAGGATGGATGTCCGGCATATACCTCGTCCGGTGTGGCCGTGCTGTTCTAGGCGCTTCAGTCTGGAACCGCGTGACCGCTACGGTCGCAGGTTCGAATCCTGCGTCGGGCATGGATGTGTGTGATGTCCTTAGGTTAGTTAGGTTTAAGTAGTTCTAAGTTCTAGGGGACTGATGACCACAGATGTTAAGACCCTAGTGCTTGGAGCCATTTGAACCATTTTGAACCACATAGCTCGTGTGCGATTGAAGCGGTATTGAATAGCATATTTCATGACAGGTGGTTTGGTCGAAGCGCACGTTCACCGGATCTGACGTCCCCGGATTTCTTTCTGTGGGGAAAGTTGAAGGATATTTGCTATCATGATCCACCGACAACGCCTGACAACATGCGTCAGCGCATTGTCAATGCATGTGCGAACATTACGGAAGGCGAACTACTCGCTGTTGAGAGGAATGTCGTTACACGTATTGCCAAATGCATTGAGGTTGACGGACATCATTTTGAGCATTTATTGCATTAATGTGGTATTTACAGGTAATCACGCTGTAGCAGCATACGTTCTCAGAAATGATAAGTTCACAAAGATACATGTATCACATTGGAACAACCGAAATAAAATGTTCAAACGTACCTACGTTCTGTATTTTAATTTAAAAAACCTACCTGTTACCAACTGTACGTCTAAAATTGTGAGCCATGTGTTTGTGACTATTACAGCGCCATCTATCACAAAGCGAAAAAGTGGTCCAACTAAAACATTCATGTTTCTTTACGTACTACACGAATATGTAATAAAAAATGGAGGTTCCTGTTTAAAAAACGCAGTTGATATCCGTTTGACCTATGGCAGCGTCATCTTGCGGGCCAACCATAGCGCCATCTGGTTTCCCCCTTCAAGCTAGACAAGTTTCGTTCTTTGTAGTTTTTTCGTTTGAAGCTTATTTCGTGAGATATTTGGCCCGGTCACTATCAACGGACCACCCTGTTTAAGATGTTGAACGCTACTCTTCCTTCTTACTCCCTAAATTTAGTATAAGTGCACTCTTTTAGATTTTAACTATCATTAAATGTAGACTGATCTGACAGTTTCATTAATTATCCGGTATTTGATATTACAATGTGGGAATGATATATTTATGATCACATCTTGGACTTGACGTAGATTATGATTCTTCTGAGGCGATTATTTTGTCAGGTATATGTACTTGTAGCCGAAGTGTAGGTAGTCTTCGAAACGTCGAAACGGTGACACCATTAGGGGCAGGATAGCAGTTCATTTGGAAAAACTTGGGAAGCGAAAGTGTTACAAACTATGCCCCGTTTTTCTGTATTCCTTACGAAATCCATGCAAAAGTGTGATCAGAGGCGTGAGCGGAGTTTTTCTTTTTTCCATCAGGCATGTGATTCCGCTGACTGTAAGTATGGAGATTAAACTACTTTATAACACGGAAATGTTTACAACGTAAAAAGTTCGAGAGAGAACTTGCGCAAGGTAAACCTGCTCTGCGGAACGTAACATTGTGTAATGAACGCCACATAGAGGTAGTTACGTACAGCGTCCTGGTGCCGGCCAGCAGTGACCGTACAGGTTCACAACGGAGTGCCGCATCATGCTGGTTGCGCGGCTACCGCGGTACAATTTGCGGGCACTGTTGAATCTAGTGTGTCATGTAGGGCCATGATGTTACGCTTGTTGGAATTTCGAGTATGGGCAAGGTGTGGTACTCGCTTTCTTCCCTCAGACACCTTTTCAATGTGTAGCTCACCACAAAGAGTGTCACGAAATACGCAGATACGAGAATTAGTCATGAAGCTTAATCACATGGTGACAATTATTGAACTAGATGAAAAAAAATGAAATTAGTTACATATACTGCGTACACACACTTTATTCAACATGTAAACGTCACTACAGATATTCGGATTTAGGCTATGACATGTTCAATATGCCTTCCATCATTAGCGATGATGTAACGCAGACGAACAGCGAAATTCTGCACGACCCGCTCATGTGTCGGAACACTGATGTTGTCGATGCCCCCCTGATTGACTGTTTTCAGCTCAGCAATGGCTTTTGGGCTATTCCTATACACCTCGTCTTTGTAGCCCCACAAAAAGGAGTTGCATGTGTTCAGATCCAAAGAATATGGCGGCCAGTCGAGGTCCATGCCCAGAGTCATAATGCGGTCCTCAAAGTGCTCCTCCAGGACATCAGACACTCTCCTGCTTCGATGGGGATGAGCTCCTTCTTGCATGAACCACGTCTTGTCGAAATCGGGTTCCCTTTGGATAATGGGGATGAAATCATCTTCCAAAAGCTTTACCTACCGTTCGGTGGTCACTGTGCTGTCAAGGAATATCGCACCGATTATTCCGTGACTGGACGCTGCACACCACACAATCACCCGTTGAGGGTGAAGAGACTCCTCGATCGCCGCGCGGGATTAGCCGAGCGATCTGGGATGCTGCAGTCATGGACTGTGCGGCTGATCCCGGTGGAGGTTCGAGTCCTCCCTCGGGCATGGGTGTGTGTGTTTGTCCTTAGGATAATTTAGGTTAAGTAGTGTGTAAGCTTAGGGACTGATGAGCTTAGCAGTTGAGTCCCATAAGATTTCACACACATAAAAAGACTCCTCGATCGTGAAATGCGGATTCTCAGCCACCAAATGCGCCAATTGTGCTTATTGACGAATCCATGCTATTGAAAGGGGGGTTCGTCGCTAAACCAAATCATATTCATATCAAAATTCCCATCATTCCCCGCGGTCAACCGTGAAGTTTGAACGTACTAACGCAAGCCGTTCAGAAACTATGACGTTTTCTTTCATATGGTTCAATAACTCGAAATAAACCAACCTGTGACAGTGAAACTTGGTGTTAGTTTTCTTCTATATATTCACCCTTCAATGATACACATTTTTCTGCGTTTTCAGCTATTCCGGAAATTTTCCACTTCTAAACACCTCCTCATTCAGGAAATGCCTCCCGTATCTTGTCAAGAGATTTCAGTAATATGCTGCTTCGCAGCATAATCGAGCATTATCTATCAGCACCACACGATGGCAGTGACAAAAATCACGCATCAGCATGCCCAATGATGGTTTATATTTGTACTCTTTCGGTGGTGGTGAATCCACAAGTTTCCACTGCCTGACTTTCTCCTTAGTCTGTGGATCTCAGTGATACAGCCAACATTCGTCCATGATGATTAAAAAGACAAATGGATTGGCCTCACACATTTCTGCTGCTGCCTCAGTGTGACTCGTTTTTTAATGACTGTGAGCAGTCCCTGATGCCAATGGGCAGCAACGCTTGTCATTTTCAAAATGTCGTGCAGGAAGTTGAAAATTGATCCATAACTGAATTTCACATTTTCCGCTATGGCGTCGATAGTGATACGCCAGTCTCTGAGCACCAGAACCTCCAACTCTCTTGCGACTTCGTTTCCTTCGTCATACAGAGTTGATGACCACACTGCAAACATCTGCGCCACCTAACCAATGTGTGATACCGGTGCGTCGTTACCGCACACTTTCAACAAGTCAGCGTGGACTGTCGCAGTGTTGTTCCCTTCCAAATGCACAAAACTAATCACCGCAAACTACTTCAGTTTTGTGATTCTTCAGTTTATCAAGGCGTATTTCCTGCTCGAACTGTCCACGGGTGTACTCCGGTCCTTAGTGTCCAACGGGCACAATATTTCGGCGATCAAACATGTCGCCATCGTCAGGTGCGCCATATTGTTTTGGCTCCTGTAGTGTCGTGCGCTCGTACGATACTCTAGAGCGAGAATTTCAATGTGCACCAGGGCTGTACAGTGTATCTGCAAACCAACAAAAAATTTATTACTTTATTTTTTCGAGATGATAATTAAATCTTTGTGACTCTCCTCGTAAAATCAGGTAGACAACGGCTACTAGAAAGACCTACAAGCAGTCATTTTTAGCAATTTCCTCAATTGCACGGGAAGAACGTAAACATAATAGAACAACACAAAGCACCCTTTAACATGCACTGTAGTGATTCGCATCGCATAGATGTGGTTGTAAATGCAGAATTGGAAAACCAAAAAATAAATAAAATAAATCTAGGAACAAAATGGGAATAGTGGGCTCACCAGCTACAGTTCATTTGTAAGTTAGGAGAAATCGACGGCCACATAGGGTATGACATTAACATGTTTTTAATATACGGTGATCTTGTAGTCCATCTCTAGTGCTATTAATCGTGATTATGCTGTGTGTGATAACCCTCTGGCGGGTACAACATTGTGTGTAAGTTTGCAAGGATTTTATTCAGCTGCTTCAAGGCAATCTAGTTCTTCTTTCAAAGGTCCTCACTGTTTATGCAAGTTAGGTTTATGCCTATGACTCTGAAACCAGGTACAATCATCGCAGTGAAAGAGTTATTCACTTTTACCAAAAAAAGTTTGACAAGTCGAGAGCAACAGTAATTCCTTGTTGAACCTGACAGCATTGTTTATAAAGAGTTCGTCCCTACTAGCCAGACGGTCAATAAACAGTTGTTGAGAAATTTTCCTGGACGTTTAAAGAAGGGCATGAAGGGAAAAGCCAACAGAGTTGGCGTATGAACTGCTGGGTAATCCACGTCGACAATGCACAGCCGCATTAGGCCTTCATTGTTCAGGAATTTTTGACTAAAGACAAGATAGTTGTCACCCATCAACTGTACTTACTAGACAGTTTCATGTGACGAAGTTGAAAGGGCAAAGAATTGATTCAGTGGAGGAGATTCAAACGAAATCACTTAGGGTGCTGAACACCCCAGCAAAGAAAGGTTTCTTGGGTACAATTCTAAAGAAACAGACACTTTGCGATTCTTGTATTCACTCCCAAAGCCGACTAATTTGAAGCTGATCGTTCAGAATAGGATCTATACATGACGTAACAATGTCAGTTAACATATTTCGTAAACTTCTGGCTACCATCTCGTACGTGAGGCTGCAGTCATGATAGTGGGCACATATTGGCGGCAGACTGTCTTGGAAGATTGCTGACGGTCGCGTTCGATAGGTGTCGAGCCCTTTCGCACTGCTTTAGTGTGGCTTCTGGCGAATGATGATCTGCGCCTACACACTGTGCCAGTCGACTCGAAGGAATGCGCGAAGATAGTGGCTCCGCTGGCTTGCAAGGCAGGTTCCCAGCGGCATACCGTACCAACGCGTTTTAAGCTGGCCTCACACCGGTCGATTTCATGTGGAGTTGTGCGAGTTTTGTGACGTCACTTTCTCTTTCAGGCTGAGAAGACATTTCGTCACGCGTAACACAAAATAGTTTACGCGATATTTCGACAAAGTGCCCCGGAAAATAGAACAAATAAGAAGCAAGAACGCTCTCTTCTTCATATGCAGAACTTCGGAGACGCCATATTGAATTTCTCGTTTTCAAGTGGAGCCCATAATTGTTGGGTTTTATATTATAGCTTATACCCTATGTATGCTGTTTCTAACTACCAGCACACTGAAGGTCCCTTGAAAACGTGTCGTTGTATGTACGACTTGTTGTAATAAAATGACAGGAAATGTCATGTTGGTGGTTAAAGAATTTCCGTATTTAGTTATTTTCGTGTTATAATTTGCGGGTAATGAAAGTACATCGTTTCAAGGAAATGACACACTGAAGATTCATCAAAAACAAGTCTTTCTTGGTAGGACTTGTCACAATTAAATGTTAGTTAATACTCATATATGAGCGAGTAAAGCCTTCAAAACATCGTAAGAAAAAATACAAAGTCGTTTGTTGTTCAAGCTGGGCGTAGTTTGTAGAGGAGGCTAGTTACGACACAGCACCAATCGGTTTCGCATATTACTCTGATCTAATTTTCGTTTTTCACCTTCGTGTTTTGTAAAAGAAGTATTTTCTGTAGAATTCGATGTTATGTGAATATAAGTGTTCTGTCTCTCAGGAGCGAGTTTGGCCGATTCTGTGTAGTTTTACAAACTAATGCGCTTACTGAGTGACTATGAAACTTTCATTTTTGCCTTTTAAGATGTTCATTGATACTGGTTTGCATTTACACTGAAGAACCAATATCCTGTAACCCTCGCCCCCCCCCCCCCACCCCCCTGAGCATGCAGAAGTGCCGCAACACGACATGGCATGGTCTCGACTACTATCTGAAGTAGTTTTGGAGGGAACTGACACCGTGAATCCTGCAGGTCTGTCCATAAATCCGTAAGATTACTAGGAGGTGAAGATCTCTTCTGAACAGCGCGTTGCAAGACATCCCAGGTATGCTCAATAATGTTCATGTCTGGGGAGTTCGGTGGCCAGCCGAAGTGTGGTAAACTCAGAAGAGTGTTCCTGGAGCCGCTCTGTACCAATTCTGGTCGTGTGGGGTGCCGTATTGTCCTGCTGGAATTGCCCAAGTCCGACGGAATGTACAATGAACGTGAACGGATGCATGTGATCAGACAGGATGCTTCCGTAGGTGTGGCTAGACGTATCTAGACATACCAGGGATCCCATATCACTGCAACTGCACACGCCCAACACCATTACAGACCCTCCACCAGCTTGAACAGTCCCCTGCTGACATGCAGGGACCATGGATTCATGAGGTTGTCTCCATACAGGTACACGTCCATCCACTAGATACAATTTGAAATGAGACTCGTCCGACCAGGCAACATGTTTCCAGTCATCAACAGCCCAATGTTGGTGTTGCTGGATCTTTTTCGGCCTCAGCGATGTCGGAGATTTGATGTTTTTTTACCACATTCAAGATATTCACGGTACACTCATGAAATGGTCGTACGGGAAAATCCCCACTTCATTGCTACCTCCGAGATACTGTGTCCCATCGTTCGTGCACCGACTATAACGCCACGTTGAAACTCACTTAAATCTTGATAATCTGACATTGTAGCAGCAGTAACCAATCTAACAACTGCGCCAGACACCTGTTGTGTTATACAGACGTTGCTGACCGCAGCGCCATATTCTTCCTCTTTACGTATCCCTGTATTTGAATACGCAAGTCTGTACCAGTTTCTTTGGCGTTTCAGTGTATGTAGACTAAGTTACAGATAGAACAACATGATTAGGACATTGACAAGGGAAGAAATTTGCGTTTTAATAGAGCCAATGCAGGGATTTTAAGCGTGTCCATTTTTATAAACAAATTGTGTGTTTGGAAGGCACATGCAGCTGACAACCGCTGCCGGAGAGCACTGCAGTCGCAAATCACGTTAACTAGCACGTGCCATGTGATGATGGAGCTGTGTATCGAGAGGTCGGGTTTCCCGTCTGCATCCACGTCAACATTAGGTGCCTCGTCCCGCGTGTGGACGGCCGTCCGCGAGATGTGGGTAAGCCCATGAATGTAGTGCTTTCTCACGTTTCGTGAGTAGCCAAACGAATTCGCTGGTGGTCACTACGACAGCCGTGTCGGTCATCAATTGCAATCAGAGTGATCACGTCCAAATTCGACAGCGCTGTTCTCCAGTTTTCGCGTGGTGAGATCTCTCTTTGCAAACAGGTAAAGGAAACCGAGAAAGAAAATATGCCGAATGAGATAGAGAATGAGGCAAAATGATTTTCCCTCTTTGTTAATAGTTTGATCCATGGTATGACGAGATTCTCAAAGACGTAGAACATGTGTTACAAACAAAAATATATAATAGATATTCAAAAAAGACGAGATACGCTAACGTTGCTTGCACAGACCCGAAATGAAATGGTCCTTATTGATGTGAGGTGCCAAATTTGAAACATATTTCCATTTATAAGCTAATACAAACTTGTGACAAGCATAACAATTTAGATACAGAGAACAATATAAGGTAGTTCTTAGGCTATTGTAGCCACGCCTCATCAAACAGAAAGTTGTTTACAAAGTACAACCTCAACAGACATAACATTATTCACACCTTTTAAAAAGCATAGTGGTCGGTTAGGAGCGCTGCAGTTGATCCAGGACTCGTAACAAGCGGTTAAAAGACCCACTACCGCCGACTTAAGCCACGGTACTGAAGTTGTATGGGTGGGAGGGTGGGTGGGTGTGTGGGTGTTTGTGTATCATACGGTTGTATAGGATCAGCACAGTAAGATGGATTGACCTGGAGTCGTGACCGAATGGCAGAAAGGAGCTAACGTTTTTGGACGTACTACACATGACAACACTGTAACTGAAACTGCCTGATTTGTTGGAAAATTAATGAGGACTGTCTAATTTGTCTACAAGGTATGGTGCACTACTCATAACCATATAACACGACTAACATGGCGTAAAAACTGGCCGCATAAAATGCCTAACCCACAGCGACCAGAAAGAAGTGTCACGCCTTGTCATTGACAGTCGCTTTCAGACTGGACAGGAATTACTGCTGCCAGTGAATGCAGTTCCCGAGCAAAGAATATGATGGGAACAGCATGCAGTAGACTTTTGAAGTCGCATACCTTGCAAAAGCCAATTGCTGACAGTGGCACTTAATGATGGATATCTGCAGTGAGCCAAACAACACAGAAACTGGACAACAGCTCAGTGCAGACGTGTAGTATGACCCCACGTAAGAGCGACCTAACCTCTTTTCTAATGATCCAAGGCGTCGAGTGCCAATGAGGCGTTTAACTCACAGAGCGTGGAGGGCGTAGTTCAGGCTGGAGGTTGTTCTGTGATGTTTTGGGAGTGTTTTTCATACCATTATCTTTGTTCAATCGTTCAGGTTACCGTTGATGCGAAACGAGATCTTTATTCCAGCATTATCTGTGACCAAGTGTCGCCCTTTCTCTACTTCTTCCAAAATGTGTCGCCCTTTCGTCTACTTCTTCCAAAACGACAGCAACCGCGTTCACAGGGCTGCACACATGTGTTTATGATTTGACGAACGATAAGGCATTGTATAGCGCCTCGACTGGGCCACTACCACACCCGATATGAATCCCATAGAAAGTTTCTGACATCATTTCGACAATTTGGTGAAATGTATCATTCAAGATTCTCGCAGTTTTATAGATCTGTTGGATGTAATCAACAATTAGTGGCTTCAGGTGAGTGTGACATACGTGAAGAAACTTACGGACTCTCTTACTCGTCGAACTGAGTCCATTACCAAAGGTTGACGCGTTGTTACTCGGTATCAACGTGATATCTCCTGAGGGACGGATAATTTTTGCTCCAGTGTTCTTTTTTACGCATATCTCACTAATGCATTAAAGAAGACACGGTTTGCTTAACGTTCTCGTTGTTTATATCATTCTTAAAATATGAGTCAACCGATTCTACTTACAAATTCTTCAGTGGAATAGCCGCGAGGGATTAGCCGAGCGGTCTGAGGGCGCTGCAGTCATGGACTGTGCGGCTTGTCCCGAAGGAGGTTAGAATCCTCCCTCGGGCATGGGTGTGTGTGTTTATCCTTAGGATAATTTTGGTGAAGTAGTGTGTAAGCTTAGGGACTGATGACCTTAGTAGTTAAGTCCCATAAGATTTCACACACTTTTTTTTTTTTTCAGTGGAGTAGCAGCTAAGCCCCGAACAAATCCTTTAGACTCCCCTTAAACTGTTGTTTTTGAGTAGCTAATCTTTTTGTGGCGGCTGTCATATTACTGAAAATTTTTGTTTCTCACCTAAGGTTACTTTAAAGCATTATACAAATTATTTTTATTCCTAGTGTTAATTCCATGAAGTAACCTGTCGGTTTGAAAAGGATATATATTAATTATTACGCATTTTATTAAAGAATAAATATCCTGGTAAGTAGAAAAGCATTCCTCGCGTTCCTCGAATATTGCTCTGCATAACTTTTTTGCATTTACACCATATATAACTCGTGCTGCACGCTCTTGTATTCAGAAAACTGTAGCTTGATTTGCTGAGCTACCCCAAAACGTGATCCATTAGACATTATGGCATGGAAGTAAGCGAAGTATCCCAACTTTTTCATTTTTGTGTTACATACCTATGTCTGTCAATACCAACTTTTCAAATAACGATATGCTTAGCTGTTTAAGTAGTTCTGTGGCATGGTCTCCCAACCCAGTGTGGAAACAGTGCCGGTTTTTCTGAAAAGTATATAATGTAGGTACTTTAACTAAGAAAAAAACATATTCTGTTACACAATGCAGTTTTTATACCTTCACGATGATGGGTTGCATTTCGTATCTGTTTTCCAGTGGGCTGTTTTCAGAAATTTGCAGTCTGAAGAGGTGCTGCAATCTGTTTCTGTGTATGCCCACATAACCGACAATGAATTATACCACTACAACGCAGAAAGAAACAGAAATAACTACTTACGGAATGGCTAAGTCTGTTTTTTCTAATTACTGCGGTATCTTTCAGGGAGACAGAATGGTGTTCGTTATTTGCTCAAACTTGGTCATACGAGAAACAGTAGGGTTTTTCAGTCGCCAGCAAAAAGCACAATTAAATTTGTACCATTACTTACAGTTTTGTCGAGAAACAGTTTTTCCTTTGTTCGTTAATGGCTTTAGGAGCCCTCTGCGAAAAACTTGTGTCTTTTGTCTGCACTATAGTAACTTGTAATTGTCGCGTTCTATCTCATAACACGTTTATCGTAATGATTGTAACCTAAAGTAATAGAATAACTAATGGCCTCAATCGTACCGTGTTAAGTAAATCAATATATGTAAAAAAAATAGCTAAAAACGTAAATTTGGCTTTTGGGAATCTGCCATCGAAGAAACATCACACGGTTTTCTTTTTGGCCATCGAAACATGTCTCTTCTTAATAAATCCCGTTCTGAAAGCTAAGACGTTCAAGACTTGCACGTAGAAATCCAAATGGACCAAAACTATATTGGGGTGACTTAGAACATACTGTTACCCCAATACCTTTACAGTGATTGAAATTTCTTCATTAAATTAGCCATCTTCAGGTGCAGACATACCATTGCGTTAGACTTTTCCGAGACATATACCACCATCTGCATACAAGTATACGGGCTCTCGATCCGTCCGTAATTGAATGCTACGTTTTGGTAGACAGACTTTAAAGCTGTCCCGTGAAACGATCTGCATGTCCTGACAGTGACACACTCAAGTACAGCTCAGGTATATTGATAACGTTAGGCAAGTGATAAGTCCACCTGATACATTGCCAACCGAATCTAAGGAATGCTTTTAAGGCCAGGTAAAAAGAATAGTCAGTATACACTATCTAATCAAAAGTATCCGGACACTTATTAGCGGACATACGGAGTGTATCCACTCTTCAGGTCCATGACGGTTTCAACTCTGCTGGGGACGCTTTCAATGAGCTGTCTGAATGTCTGTAGGAGAATGGCAGCCCATTCTTAGTGAAGAGCTGAAACCAGAGAAGGTCATGCTGTTGGACGCTGAGGCTCGGAGCGGAGTTGACGTTCTGACTCATCCCGAAGGTATCCCACTGGGTTCAGGCAGACTATGGACAGGTCAGTAGAGTGCCTCACAGATGTTACTTTATGGTGGGATGCGTTGTCATTTTGATATTAATCAACCAACGTCCCCCAATTGCACCTCTACTGCACGCAGTACACAAAGCTGTGAAATGTGTTCATGTTCTTCCGCATTTAGCAATTTCTTAAGCGTAATAAGAAGACCACATCCTAACCACAAAAAGATCTCTATACCGTAATGCTACCTCCTACGTAGTTCACTGTTGGCATTACAGATGGCCGCGCGGAGTGGCCGCGCGGGTTTAGGAGCCTTGTCACGGACTGCGCAGTCCCTACCGCCGGAGGTTCCAGTCCTCCCTCAGGCATGGAAGCATGTGTTGCTCTTAGCATAAGTTAGTTTAAGTAGTGTGTAAGTCTAGTGACCGATGACCTTGGCAGTTTGGTCCCTTAGGAATTCACACACACACTACAGATGATGGAAGGTAACGTTACCCAAACATCCACCAAAGCCAAACTCTTCCACTGGATTCGTCATCTGCCCAATGGCGTTACCCTTTACGCCATCGCAATCGTCGCTTAGCGATGACTACGGAAATCTGTGGCTTATGCGGAGCTACTCCACCACTGTATCCCATTCTTTTTAATTCCCTACACATAGCTATACTGTTGGTAGCACTTTGGAACTCAGGAGTGATGCCTTCCGCTGATTTCGTGTGTTTTTGTACAGACACGGTCCTCCATGCTCGACCGTCTTTGTCTGTCATTAAATGAGATCCGCCTGGTCTTAGTTTAGCTGTGGTTGTTCCTTCGCGTTTCTACTTCAAACTCGATAACCAGCAGTCGGCTTTGGCAGCTTTAGAAGGATTGAAGTGTCTCTGACGGATTTGTTACGTATTTCACATCGAATGTCTAGTCCACATTTGAAGCCGCTGAGCTCTCCGACCCATACTGCTGTTTTTGCTATTCTACTGACAACACATAACTTTCCACCTCCTCCAGTACTAGTGTGTCTTCTTTTCGTGACATCTACTAATAAATTCCGCATATAAAGCACTTGTCTTCTAAAGTCATATGTCCTGGTTTCGAGGCCCGGTCCGACACAAGATTTTAATCTGCCAATATGTTCAAGGACAGAATTTCTATGACAATTTACGAGAGGATTTTGGGTGCTGTAGCTACGTAGAAGAAGATTAGCACAAAACAGGAAAAGATGGAAAACGGCACCTAAACAAATTACTACTTTAAAAAATACTGCTGCCGCTATATCTACGCCCTTAGTGCGAACAAAATATCTGGATACTCAAAAGGGAGTAAATGACATTGGTAAGCTTATTTGAAAGAATCAAGCTACATTTTGACATACCACATTAAGATTGCACCGAGGACAAGCTTGTAAATAAACTGCTGGCCATTAAAAGTGCAACACCAAAAAGGATACCAAACAACAATATACAGTGAATACTGTAATAGAAAGAATGAATTATTATAATTTGTAGATGATTTCTGGCAATACAGAGTGGGAAACTTGGGAGACAAAGCTACAACCTCTGGCAGTAACGATGGCTCTGTCCCGGCTTGCCCTCGAGTCGAAGTGAGCTTGCATAACAGATACAGGTACCTCAATTCTATGCTGCTTCGACACATTTCAGAAAGTCGTCCATCTTAGTGGCTGGTGAGTGGTACGATTCAATGTTTTGAGTGGGCGGGAGATCGGGAGAACATGTTGCTCAGAGCAACAGACGAACACCATCTGTATCGAGGTAGGTCAGGATGGCACAGATGACGATGATGATGATGTTTGGTTTGTGGGGCGCTCAACTGCGCGGTTATCAGCGCCCGTACAAATTCCCAACCTTTGCTCACCCCAATCTCGCCACTTTCATGAATGAGGATGAAATGATAAGGACAATACTAACACCAAGTCACCTCGACGCAGGTGAAAATCCCTAACTCCGCCGGGAATCGAACCTGGGACCCCGTGCTCGGGAAGCGAAAACGCGACCGACAGACCACGAGCTGCAGAAGATGGCACAGAAACCTCGGAGATAACCCACACCTTATCACGTCATGTATGTAATGACTGCCGTCTAAATTATCGGCTATGCGAACCGGAGGTGATAGAGTTCCGTATGCAACGTCATCCCAAACTATCAAGTGAGGTGCTGGGCTCGTGAGATGTGGCGAAAGAAATCTACATCTACGTCTACATGACTACTCTTCAATTCACATTTAAGTGCTTGGCAGAGGGTTCATCGGACCACAATCATACTATCTCTCTACCATTCCACTTCCGAACAGCGCGCGGGAAAAACGAACACCTAAACCTTTCTGTTCGAGCTCTGGTTTCTCTTATTTTATTTTGATGATCATTCCTACCTATGTAGGTTTGGCTCAACAAAATATTTTCGCATTCGGAAGAGAAAGTTGGTGACTTGTAGCCATGGTTTTGCTCGGAGCCTCCACCCACGGAAACATCCATTGTGATGCCGTATGCAAAGCCGACACTCGACTCATACGAGGGCTGTCCAGAAAGTAAGTTACGATCGGTCGCGAAATGGAAACGACTATGAAAATCCGATAAAGCTTTGCAAAGATGTGTTGGGCAGTGTCTCTAGTATGACTCTAGGTAGAATTATGTCGCTCATTTCATTCCCGAGCTCTTAGTGAACGCGTAAAGATGTTATAGAAAGTAGTGTCTCCCGCCAAGTACGAGGGCCTGGTGAGAATTTTCCCCTGAAGCTATGCAAGCAACATTACATAACTGTCGTGCGGTTTCTTCTTCAAGACAATTCTCAGCCTCATTCTGCAGGGCAATGAAGATGTTCCTGCATCGTTTCAATTGGAAATGTTTGGTTACCCACAATACAGCCCGTAATTGTCTTCTACTGAGTTTCATCTCTGCTCAAACGAACCGCTGGCTATGAAGTCAACATTTTGGCACAGACAACGAGCTTTAGGCCAGCGTAGAGAATTGGCGGAAAGCACTGGCGGCTGCCTTCTATAGAGGTGATAGATCGCGTCATGGAGAACAACTTTCATTAGAGACTTAATGTTCATTTACGCTTCCCGACGGTGTAGTCTGATAATAGCCGGACCTGGGGCGACGAGATTTCACCAAACTAGCAAAGTCTACAAACCAGATGCGTTGGTTGGTACAGGAATTGGAGAAAAATACGGAAACACCAAAAACACAGCACATTACTATGCCTATTGCACTGTAGGAAACATGCTGGCATTTAAAATAGCTTCCTGTCTTCTCGGAATGGATAAATATAAGTCCCGTATGGTTTTCCAGTGAGTATTACATCATTCTTCCTGCAGAATAGTGGGAAATCAACGTAAAGATGATCCAGGTGGATAGCTACCACGTACTCTTCTCTCGAAAGTAGACCGCAAATTCTCAGTGAAACTGAGATCTGGTGACTGCGACGGCTAGGACAGATGCGATAATTCATCCTTATGCTCAGAAACTCAGTACTGGACGATGTGAGCAGTATGAGTAGAAACCCTGTCGTCTTAGAACACGGCAACACCATTTGGGGTACAAACATTCCACCGTGGGATGCACCTGATCGACCAAAATGGACACTGAATCCTTTGCAGTAATGACATCTTGCAGAATAGACTTGTGGCCCATGGAGTTGCAACAAGACCCATCCGACCAAATGAGTTTCTTCCATTGATCCATAGTCCAAGTTCTTATACCTTTCGCAGCACGTTTTCCCGTTATGAGGATTTGCATCACTGATGAGTGGTTTTGGAATTCCAGCTCCCCTTGCAGTGGATTTCTCTTCGTGTTGTTTTGGTACTGACAGGATTTGCGAGTGTGACATTCAGTTCTGCACTGACTTTTGCAGCTGTCATCCTCTCATATTTTGTCATAAACCTCTTCAATGATCGTCTGAAATGACCACTCAACACACATTTTCGTCCACGTTATGATTTAGTGGATAATATTTATCCGCTTTCCCTGTATTCGATATAGATCTTGAATACGGTGCCTCTTGAAACACCAAACACTTCAGCTCCCTCTGTTGCGAAAGCGATCACCGTACGAGCGTCAGCTATCTGCCTACGTTCGAATTCACTTATGTCCGACATGATGAACTCACAACTACACGAAACACTGTTCTGACCATGACTGACACCTGCAGTGCAATGAGGACCCTGCACAGCTACCACACGTGGTCAAATACGACAGCGCAACCCGCAGACTTGGCTAGCATATGAATTTATCTTCAAGCATGTATTTTTCTCGATTTTTGTCCAACCCCTGTAATGTATCTCAGTGAAATGACAGAGTGATTTTCAACGAGAAAACCTTCAAATGTTCAAATGTGTGTGAAATCTTATGGGACTTAACTGTTAAGGTCATCAGTCCCTAGGCTTACACACTACTTAACCTAAATTATCCTAAGGACAAACACACACACCCATGCCCGAGGGAGGACTCTAACCTCCGCCGGGACCAGCCGAACAGTCATAAAACCTTAAAATTGGTGTTTTCAAGCAGAGGAAGATAGTTTAGATGCAAATCAGGGAGTTTAATGTTTCTGGGCGTACCCCCTTTCATACAGAGCACAAGAATGGATTATAGACAACACACAAGGCATGTGCACTTCACAGGGTACCTACTCTTCCATATTCTGATCACAGTTGTGGGATCTAGACCACGCGAGCAACAACGATAAACTGTAATATCGATGGGTCGCGGTGCGTAGGTTGTCGACTTGTGACGCTTGCCGGTAGACGTTTCTGCTTGTTCTTCTTACAAACAAGTAACATTTCAATGTGATTTATGAACGAGAAACCCGCTGCGTAACTGTAGTTCATAATGAAGAATGAAAACGACACTTACTGATAAAACATTTGTCTTCGCCATAAATGTATATACACTCCTGGAAATGGAAAAAAGAACACATTGACACCGGTGTGTCAGACCCACCATACTTGCTCCGGACACTGCGAGAGGGCTGTACAAGCAATGATCACACGCACGGCACAGCGGACACACCAGGAACCGCGGTGTTGGCCGTCGAATGGCGCTAGCTGCGCAGCATTTGTACACCGCCGCCGTCAGTGTCAGCCAGTTTGCCGTGGCATACGGAGCTCCATCGCAGTCTTTAACACTGGTAGCATGCCGCGACAGCGTGGACGTGAACCGTATGTGCAGTTGACGGACTTTGAGCGAGGGCGTATAGTGGGCATGCGGGAGGCCGGGTGGACGTACCGCCGAATTGCTCAACACGTGGGGCGTGAGGTCTCCACAGTACATCGATGTTGTCGCCAGTGGTCGGCGGAAGGTGCACGTGCCCGTCGACCTGGGACCGGACCGCAGCGACGCACGGATGCACGCCAAGACCGTAGGATCCTACGCAGTGCCGTAGGGGACCGCACCGCCACTTCCCAGCAAATTAGGGACACTGTTGCTCCTGGGGTATCGGCGAGGACCATTCGCAACCGTCTCCATGAAGCTGCGCTACGGTCCCGCACACCGTTAGGCCGTCTTCCGCTCACGCCCCAACATCGTGCAGCCCGCCTCCAGTGGTGTCGCGACAGGCGTGAATGGAGGGACGAATGGAGACGTGTCGTCTTCAGCGACGAGAGTCGCTTCTGCCTTGGTGCCAATGATGGTCGTATGCGTGTTTGGCGCCGTGCAGGTGAGCGCCACAATCAGGACTGCATACGACCGAGGCACACAGGGCCAACACCCGGCATCATGGTGTGGGGAGCGATCTCCTACACTGGCCGTACACCACTGGTGATCGTCGAGGGGACACTGAATAGTGCACGGTACATCCAAACCGTCATCGAACCCATCGTTCTACCATTCCTAGACCGGCAAGGGAACTTGCTGTTCCAACAGGACAATGCACGTCCGCAAGTATCCCGTGCCACCCAACGTGCTCTAGAAGGTGTAAGTCAACTACCCTGGCCAGCAAGATCTCCGGATCTGTCCCCCATTGAGCATGTTTGGGACTGGATGAAGTGTCGTCTCACGCGGTCTGCACGTCCAGCACGAACGCTGGTCCAACTGAGGCGCCAGGTGGAAATGGCATGGCAAGCCGTTCCACCGGACTACATCCAGCATCTTTACGATCGTCTCCATGGGAGAATAGCAGCCTGCATTGCTGCGAAAGGTGGATATACACTGTACTAGTGCCGACATTGTGCATGCTCTGTTGCCTGTGTTTATGTGCCTGTGGTTCTGTCAGTGTGATCATGTGGTGTATCTGACCCCAGGAATGTGTCAATAAAGTTTCCCCTTCCTGGGATAATGAATTCACGGTGTTCTTATTTCAATTTCCAGGAGTGTATTTTTATTCATCATATCATTATGCGTTTCGGAATAAACTTATCATCAGATCGGTCAACAATGCAATGGAATACGAGGTGGCAGGGTATTTTGTATTCATTTTGACAGATCTGGCGATGAGATGATCCGGAAACACATAGTGAGTGATATAATAAACAAAGAACTATATCAGTGACCAAGACAAGTGTATAGCCATGCAGTGCTGAAGTATGGAGGGACTGCTATTGGGTTCGTCGATAAATTGATAGCGTTTTTCCATAAGTTAAATTAGCACAACAGATAGACATAACAGAGAATTTTATCGTCAATAGTATGTTCTTCATCACTATTTACAGCTTGTCTGCCAACGCTTGGGTAACTTTTCGATCACGCGACTGTAGAAATCATGTGGTTCCGAGGAGAAGAACTCGTCGAGACACCATCGGTGCGCATTTTCATACGGATAAGGTAGTTCTTTTGAAGGTTGTTCGATAGAGAGCGGAAAAAATTAAAAGCTGAAGGCGCTAGATCAGATGCATAAGGTGGGCGTATAGTGGTTTTTGTCAATCTAGCAGAATGCGGGCGGACATTATCGAAGAATAGCATCACTTCACGCAGTCTCCCTGGACGTTGTCTCGAATTGCGTCTACAAGACGTTACAGCTGACGATAATAAATGCTAGCAGTGATGGTTACATCTCGGGAAAGCAATTCGTTGTACACAAGATGCGTGACATCATCTTTTGTGAATGCGTGCACGTCTTTGCACTTGCTGCTTCGTTTGGGCTCAAGCATTCGTTTCTTTTCATTATGTTAGGATAAAGACACCATTACTCGTTACTAGTCACGATACAAGATAGGAAAGATCTCTGTTGTTCACGAGCTAGCATCACATATGGAAGTCTGCTGATTTTTTTGTGATTTTGGCATAGAGCATGCGGTACCCATACACCGATTTTGAACACCGATTTTGAACGTTTCCCACTGCATGCAAATGTCACACGATGGTGTAATGATCACAGTTCGCCACATTTGACATTTCTCGACTACACTGACGTGGATCGTTGTCAATTAACGGGTTTAAACGGTCTTCATCAAAACCCGAAGGTCTTCCTGAACGTCGAGAGTCACTAACGTCAAAACGATGCTCCTGAAAACGAGAAAAACATTATCTTGCGTGCTCTGTCCAGTGGCGTTATCCCCATACACGACGCAGATGTTTCTGGCTACTTCCGCTGCTGTCACTCCTATATTGAACTCAAACAGGCGAATATGTCGAAAATGTTCCGATTTCTCCACTTGGCGGCCGGCCGTCGTCGCCGCGCGGTTCTAGGCGCTACAGTCTGGAGCCGAGCGACCGCTACGGTCGCAGATTCGAATCCTGCCTCGGGCATGTATGTGTGTGATGTTCTTAGGTTGTTGTTGTTGTCGTTGTCTTCAGTCCTGAGACTGGTTTGATGCAGCTCTCCATGCTACTCTATCCTGTGCAAGCTTCTTCATCTCCCAGTACCTACTGCAACCTCCATCCTTCTGAATCTGCTTAGTGTATTCATCTCTTGGTCTCCCTCTACGATTTTTACCCTCCACGCTGCCCTCCAATGCTAAATTTGTGATCCCTTTATGCCTCAGAACATGTCCTACCAACCGGTTCCTTCTTCTTGTCAGGTTGTGCCACAAACTCCTCTTCTCCCCAATTCTGTTCAGTACCTCCTCATTAGTTATGTGATCTACCCATTTAATCTTCAGGATTCTCCTGTAGCACCACACTTCAAAAGCTTCTATTCTCTTCCTGTCCAAACTATTTATCGTCCGTGTTTCACTTCCATACATGGCTCCACTCCATACAAATACTTTCAGAAACGTCTTCCTAACACTTAGGTTAGTTAGGTTTAATTAGTTCTAAGTTCTAGGCGACTGACGACCTCAGACGTTAAGTCGCATAGCGCTCAGAGCCATTTTTTTTTTCTCCACTTGGCAGACCATTTTGTAGAGTCCACAGCTCCTCTCACTGTCTCCAAAAGACAAAAGACAGTATGAAAACTCAAATGGCTACAATGAACTACAGGTAAAAAGTGACAGTCGATAAGTAAAGCCATAGCAATTGGAATACCAACATGCAAAACAAAAACGCTGCGAAGTTACGCTTCCAACCTAATTAGCGGTGTGGATCGTACCAACTTTGAGCTGTTGCATTGAAATGCTGATTGTTAGTAGCATCCGAGCCAAACTGACGTTTGTTTGAAGCCATCTCCACGATGTTAAAGTTTAATAGAGGTAAGGTATTTCTGACGCCGCAATGAGACAAATGTCACTGGCTTGCGTGTACGGTACTTGTTATTAAACGTAAATGCGGATATAAGATTGTGATCTAATTCCTGGAACATCACATCCACAGGGAACAAAGAGCGCATCGGTAAAACCCCGGGCCAGCTGCAGCTGCGCCGGGGTGTCCTCTGGCCGCAGCTCGCGCAGCGCGGCGCCTGCGTCCCGGAATTCCGCGCTCGCCGATCTTCCCTCCCCCCCCCCCCCTCTCCCACCCGTCCACTACAGCTGGTAACGCTGTGCCTCTTCTCCGCCCCCGCCGCAGACCCCGATATAAAAGCGCGAGCCTGCCCGTCGCATCGCACTGGATGCGAGCGAGCTCACCATGGCCGCTCACCGCCGCACCGCTCATCTGCTTGTAGCGTACCTGTTGGTTGCCACGGCAACCGCCACACCAGGTCAGTACAGCACTGCCTTATCTCCCTGCTGGACGCAACTACACGTTTCTTGCGACAGAATATCCTTGTCTCCGGTATTACGTCTTTTTTGTCTGTATAGGACCTATTACGTCGTACATCATATCACTTCAATGTGTCTGTACCATTGTAGACTGTCCGTTTTTAGGAGTGAAATTTGGTTCAAATGCACAGCGTCTTATGTTATTTTGGAAGTATTGTATGAAGGCGATTTTTTGCGATATCACACTCTGAACCTTTTTTTTCCCATCAGGGTCAGGAAAAGCTTGTTGGAGCAGTGGCTATGTGCTGTGATTTTTGTGGATAGTGCTTTCTTGTGATCCGATAGCACCCGTCACGATTACGTCTCCTATGTCAACCTCTTTATTACCGGATAGAACATACAGGGCGGCGCAATAAATGTGTTACCATTTTGTTTTTGAATATAAACTTTATTGTCAATACAATCTGAAAGGAACATATACTACATTGAAGAGCCGTCCATGGAGATTTGTTCTAACTCAGCACATTCTCAATATGTCCACCATTTCGCTTCCTAACTTCCTTCAGACGAACACTGAAGTTAGTGATTACCCTACGGCACATGTCTTCCGTATTTTCACTGCAAGCTTGAAGAATAAGTCTTCTGATCTCCATTAAATGACGTGGACGTTCCGGGAAAATTTTTTTCCTTCAGGTACCCCCAAAGAAATAAGTCACATGGATTGAGGTCTGGACTATTGGGGGGCCAATTTCGTCCGTCATTCAAGCGACCTGGAAACCTGGGTGAAATGATCCGCATGTCGAAATGCTCGTGTAAAAACTCCAACACAGTGTTTGCAGTATGTGGCCTTGCTCCATCTTGCATGAACCACTGCGTGTTGAAGGGCAAGGCAGTCGCAAGGAGCTGTGGAATGAAGCTGTTGCGAAGCATGCTCAAATAACGCTCGCTGTTCACAGTTTCTTCAAAGAAAAAGGGTCCAATAAGTCCGTGACTGGAAATTGCTGCCCACACTGTAATCCTCGGAAGCACTTGTGGGTTTTCAGTGGCCCAAAAGCGTACATTTTGTCTGTTAACCATACCGCCTAAATGAAAGTGCGCCTCGTCTGATAACCAAATGTTGTTGAGAGTTTCTTCCCTATCCTCCGCCCACTGAGCAAACAGTAGTCTCTGCTGCTTGTGTTCTTCAGTGAGCTTCTGTGCACAGGTCATCTTGTATGGATACATATGGAGGTCACTTTTAAGAATGCTTTGAACGGAGCGTCTGGATATTCCCAGTTGCACTGCTGCCTTTCTACACGATTTCCCGGGACTTCTCTGTACAGCAACTCGTACCGCTTCAGTATTCTCCGCGAACAAACAGGCTTAGGCTGAGGTAGCTTCGCTTCCAATACTGTTCCTTCCTGTACAAATTTATCGTACAACCTGTGGATGATCTTCTTGCAAGGGACCCATCGTGTATTAAACTGTTGTCGAAAACGCCTCTGAGTCACAACAAGGCTTTTCGTTTCATGAAAAAGTAACACAATTGCCGATCGCTGCTGTGTCGTCAGTCTTCCATTGTCAGCCATTGCTGCTTACAAGTCTCCTAGCGGCAGTATCGTGAATTACACGTCATTTCGTAACTCATTTGTTTTTCCAAGCTCTGCTGGTACTGCTGTAGAGATCCCAGAAGGATATCTAATGTGCGTCGTGCATTGTGGAAGAAACAATTGGTAACACATTTCGTGCACAACCCTGTACATGCAACATTCTCGGTTGTGTGTGAGGGTTTATGTGTGTGTGTGTGTGTGTGTGTGTGTGTGTGTGTGTGTGTGTGTGTATGTTCCACTACGGTTTGTTCCCTCTACAACTCCATCTTGCACCGTGGAAGTTATTCCCAGATGTCTTACCCCGCATCCTGACATTCTGTCCCGTCTCCTTATCAGTGCTTTCCACATATTCCTTTTCTCGCCGATTTTGTGTAGAAACTCTTAATTTCTAGATTTATCAGTCCACTTAATTTTCAGCATTCCTCAAAAACACTACACCTCAAATGCTTTACTCTCTTCTTTTCCGTTTTTCCTTACCGTCCATGGTTCACATCCTGTTCCAGACGTTCATACTCGTAAAATTCTTCCTAAAATTAAGACCGGTGTTTGATGTGGATTTCTTTTAGCAGGGAGAGCTCTCTTCACTTGTCCTAATCCGTGTCTCGTATCCTCCCTGCTTCGTCCATTATGCATCACTTTGCTTCAAGGATAGCACAATTCCGTCTACTATGTGGTCGCCAGTTTTAGAGACAAGTGCTTTACTCTCAGTCCATATTCTGTGCCCTCTAGACTGTTCATTCCGTTTAACGGGCCCTGTAATTCTTCCTCACTTTCACTCTTCATATCCATATCTTTAGCGAATGTTATCTGTGACATGAGTACACTATTGATTTTAATCCCGCTCTTCAAACTTACTTTATTTTCATTGTTGCTTCTTCTACGTTCAGTTGGAGAGAGAGACCTCACCCTCGCCTCACTCCTTTGTAATCAGAGTATTTGCTTTTCCATTCTTATTGTTCCCTATTGATTCTTCAATACACTGTATATTAACCGTCTTTCTCTGTAGCTTACACCTATTTTTACAAGAATTTCAGACATCTTGCTACATTTAACGTTGCTGGACGCTATTTACTGCTCGAGAGATCCTGTGAAGATGTCTTGATTTTTCTGATGTCTTGTGTCTATCAATCGCAGCACCAGAAGTGCATCTTTCATGAAGTCAAACAGATCGTCATCTACCCGATGATATGGAATGTCGAGCAAAAACTTAAATTAGGAATGTGGAGATTAAAACCTACGAGATCTGCTACTCACACATCTGAGAAACTAGTTCTGATGTGCATGGACGTATCGAGACACACATTCGCATTTGCAATTGTACTCTTCAATGCACTGTGCTACAACGTTTACGGTGTGATACATGGTATACTGTAATCGTCCTGCCCCTGTGGCCGCATTTCTATTACACTTCCACACAAAACGCGGAAGAAACACCAAACACCCTTACGTAAAAGACTGTGTTCCTTTAATTTTTCTGATACACTTGATCTCTGCTCCTGATGGATATGTATCTGCGGAAAAACAGTATGGGTTTTGTGAGTCCGTCTTGATAGAATAACTTTCTGTTATTATCCATAAACTTGTTTTCGTTGTACTTCCCCACCATCTACAGGCCTTTTTGTTGTAGTTCGTCTGAAGTTTGGATTTTACATAGTTGAAAAACGTTAATTTCCATTATTTTCCATTTAGGTTTTCGCTTAAGTTCACTGCAGTATCTTTTACCTTTTTTTCTCACATGTCGCTACTTTCATAACCTATTGTGCATTTCTCACACAGCAACAAGGGCATCTATTACTACTGATTTTATTTTTGACCTTCCATAATATCTGTATTCCGAAACTGCGGAATCACGAACGATTCTTATCATTGCAGTCGTAATTGCGGTTTCAAAATATCCATGGTGAACTCGAACTTTAGCGACAAATTTCTGAGGATGTTCGGGGGATTTTCTGAGTATTTTGACGTAAGGGAAGCGTTGTCTCGGTTTGTTACACGAATTACCCCAGTTTAAATACCTTCACAGTAGCGAAAAAGCCTGCAATATGCTATCAGTAAAATGTTCAACACACAGAAGTGAGTAATCGGATGACCCTCAGGCGAAACACGGACACTTTTATCACAGTTTGTTCAGTCTCTTCCGTCAGTGCACAGTGAACTCATTCACGAGATGCTTATGCGTCAACATCAGTAAACTTATCCATTCTGATGCATACTGCTGTGTAACACTGTTAACGTACACCAAACACTGCCGGAAAAACGAAACCTTGACAGAATCGAACAGTATTGGGTGCAAGCTTGAGGTCGAAGCGTAAAGTAGACCTAATTGTTGTCAACAGCAGGTATCGTGATTGAATGGAACAGGTTTGTTTCCAAACAAACCACACAGCGCACGCCGTCGACATTTGCAATGCTCTGCAGATATTCTCAGTACAATACAGGTTCGAAGATAAATGGGGTTAGAAATCAAAGAACATGAAATTACTTTGTAACGAGCCACCGGAGACCACGAGGCTCTTATACTAAAAGGATCAGGAAAGATTGAGGAACAATATTCGATACTTTGTCGGTGCAGTGAGAGTTCACCTTGCAGACGTTATGAATGACTAAAAATAAATTTCGTTAAAATGAGGCTCTCAAGTTGCAGGTGACATGCTGTACGAGAAACGCACAGTAGTTCATCAAAGTAACGACGTGTGAGAAACAGAAAAAGCAAGAGTTACTGCACTAAACATAATCAAAAACTGATCAAAATAGTATTTAAACATGGACATGCTCCGCTTGCAAACAATCTGCATTTGACATGTTCTAGAATGAAGAAGATACATTTTGGAGAGAACAAACAAATTTTTACATCAAGGGAGACTCACAGTTTTACCATCGTGGTCATTACGCAAGACACATACTGGTAGTATGAGGATGTTTCTTGTTTTGAATTGGACCTTCGGTGCTCGGAAATTTGACAGTAAGATTTTACGCGACAAACGACATCTTGCTTGTAGCTTCGCCAACTAAAGTTCATGTCGTATTCCTCCGACTACCTCGTGACAACTGAAGAGCTGCGTGAAGAGATGTGCAACTCTTCTTCGAAGCCCACTTATTCCGTTAAGCAACATCAGTAAGCGTTGAACACCGATGAATGTGATGGTAGAACGAGCGGTGTGCAGTCTCCTTTGTTGATAAGTATTGGTTCCTTACTATTTCTCTGGTCATTTCTATCTAATACAAATTTTTCTGCTTCTTACACAATAAATCAACATTGTCAGATATTGCTACATGCACTGATGAGCCAATACATTACAATCACTGTCTATCGCGAGGCTGAATCTCGATTGGTGGCGTTGCGAGCACGTGACACGGTAATGAAAGTTTATAACGGGACCAGAGACGAGTGGTGCATTATTCTAGCCACGACAAGGGCTTAAATGGGGAAATCCGCTGACATAAACGGCTTTGACAAAGGACAGATTCTTATGCGTTGGCACCTGGGATCGAGCATCTCAGAAACAACACAGCCGGTGAACTTTTCCCGCGTTAGAGCATCTATGGACGGCGTCCACACCTTATCACAGAACGTGGAGTTCGGAGGCTGCCCGCTGCGCGCGGCAGCCTCGTGGTCTGATACGCTTTGTCACGGTCCGCGCAGCTCTCCTCGTCGAAGGTTCAAGTCCTCCCTCGGCCATGTGTGTGAGTGTTGTCCTTAGCGTAAGTTAGATTAAGTAGTGTGTAAGTTCAGTAACAGATGACCTCAGTAGTTTGGTCCAGTAGAACTTACCACAAATTTACAATTTGAGCGTATCCCACTCTGTAAGGTAGGATGGAACTGTGGCAGATCCGACGACAAGGTACAATGCTGGTGCAGCTGCAAGTGTTTCGGAACACACCACTCAGCGCACCTTGTAGAATGAAGGGCTTCACAGCAGACGACCCCTACGTGATCCCATGTTAACACGACGACATTGTCAGTGACGATTGCAACTGCCACAGGATCAGCGACGCAGGACTGTGGATCAGTGGGAACTTGTGGCCTGGTCGGAAGAATCACGTTTCTGTGCGCAGACGTCTGGTTCCATATACCTTTGGAAACATGTAGACTCTGTACCACGGAGAGTCGCTGCTGTAATGATTTCCCAAAGGTGGACCAACACGTTATTAAGTAGGTGGCCATAACGTTCTGGCTCATCGATATCTTATGCAGATGTGATTCTTTCCACTGACTGATCGCCAGTTATATGCTTAATGGATGGCGTGGATTTTCGTCTGCTTACTTTTACTGATTTTATTTATGTTGGGGATGGCTGCCAGTCACCAAGTGCTAATGCAGCGATTCCCTCTGGAATTCATGTCAATGTTCTAACGGCGCCGCTTCCCCGAACACAACTACGTAATCTGCGAACAGCATCATAGAGCTACAAAATGACTTTTTTGGTCTTTTGCATATTTTCATTTCTGCGAGTGAGCCTGATTAAGAACTGTGTACTAAATTATCTTTTTTCGGAGATCTTTAATCATATCTCATGCCAGTTACGATTTTATTTGCTAGGTGATCTTGGAGAATTGTATCGAAGGTTTTCGACGAATAAAGAACCACGCCATCAACCTGTGCTCTGCTACTGACAACATTTTGTGTCTCGCTCTGTTCACTCACATTCGGTTTCACACCGTCGGTACCTGACTTATCTGTATTAGTTCCTGGAAAGTAGTGGCTCCTTCTCCAACAAAAGTCACCATACATAATATATACCAGATTTAGCGCTGCTCCAGTTCCTTTCTAACGTTTGGTTGTCGCGTACCCACTATCCTTCCAGTACCGTAGCTATCGTGATTCTACTGGCAAAGTTTATATTATCTTCGCATAGCCAGAGAGAGGGGGGAGGTACTTTATACCTCCCTTTTGAAAAAATTGTAACCTAGTCAGTTACTTTACATTTTAAAATTTTGAAAAAAAATATTTATTATTCATAATTAATTCTTCTAGCAGATTTCATAAATGTTTTAAAGTTTTAATCAAATTCTTGGTAGTAGATGCTTTCCCCAGTATCATACTCAATATTTTCAGACTGAAGACCTTACTTCCACATCACCGGCCGAAGTGGCCGAGTGGTTCTAGGCGCTTCAGTCTGGAACCGCGTGACCGCTACGGTCGCAAGTTCGAATCCTGCCTCGGGCATGGATGAGTGTGATGTCCTTAGGTTAGTTAGGTTTAAGTAGTTCTAAGTTCTAGGGGTCTGATGACCTCAGCTGTTAAGTCCCATAGTGCTCAGAGCCATTTGAACCATTTGAACTTACACATCAACACCTCTTTAAGTATATTGTGAGTAAAAGTGTACAACAATTAACGGAATCTGCATATTTTAAATTTTTTACGGTGGCGTAAAGAACCCCCCTCCCCCATGGTGACGTGCGTTATGGAAATTGAGTTGGTACCGGTAGGGTTAAAGATCATAGTGCATAGGCATCTGTCCCTGCTTCTGAACAGAATACCCCCTCTGCTAGGAGAGAAGTATGGATTATTTTCATCGGTTCTCTACTGAATCAAATCCTTAAAAGAAACGGGAGTTTCTACAGTTCTGTTCCATCCAACTAATGTTTCAAATCCCAAGAAGATATAAAATAAGCTAACAGTTACCATAATCAGCGGGAATAATTGCGATTATCAAGTGCTCCTGTTTCAAGCGTTGAGAAGGGATATGCATTGGGATATGGTAGTCTGTCGGTGAGTAGTTTACATGCTCACCGAAAAACAAGTCATATTTATGATATCTTCTATCATTTCTCAGTAGAACACTTTCATATTAACGTTGAAGAACATAAAAGCTTCGTTTTTCTGCTAATATATATATATGTATATATATATATATATATATATATATATATATATATATATATATATTTAAACCTATTTCTCAACTTATTTGGCCGTGTGGAGCTTAACCCTTACCTGGTTGTAACAGCATCTGAGTCCATCCACACTCTTAAGCTTTATGTTATCCAATCAACCAGCCACTCAATGCCAGACCTCAATCCCAATTCTTCTCCACAAACGTGCACCACAATAGAATTGTCATATATCTTACATTGCAACTCCTCACAACCTATACTGTTATATTCATGCTTCTTTGGTGCTTTAAAATTACATGTCTTAGTTAAATACTGCGTCTGGTACTGTTCATCTCGAAAGCTGTAATTTAATGTGTTTTGTGTATACCATAACGAGCAGTCGAGTTGACGTTTCTCACCTAATGTCATGACCAAACACTGAATGAGTGTTGACAGTACCTATGTTTCTAATGTTTGGTCTTCTATGCGCTAGTGTCCCTTGTGAACAGTAGCCAGTTGATTCCTGACGTTGGTCTAATAAGTTGAAAAACAGATTCGAAGTATACAAATATTAGCAGAAAAAACGCAGTTTATTTGTTTTTCAGCCTTAAATACAAAATACGTACTTGTAGAAGGAAGGAACAATGTTAGATTGTATTGTAGCTTCAATATTGACATTGTCACCGACTGAACAGGCTCCTAATACGCGATGGTATTGAAATAATGATGCCAGGGTTTTCCTGAAATGATTTAGGAGCAGCTACGTCAGGATGATCGGACTTAAATCCTCCTACACAATGCTAGGCGAGTGGTATAACTACTGTGTAACCTCATTCGATATGTAGAGTATGGATGATGCATAAGTTCGTAGCGTTTTTGTTTGGTATGTTGGTATTCCGGTTGCTATGGGTTTATTTATCGACTGTCATTTTTTACCTGCAGTTCACTGTTGCTGTTTGAGTTTTCATACTGTCCTTTGTTATTTGGAGACAGTGAGAGGAGCTGCGGACGCTACAAACTGTACTGCCAAGTGGAGAAATCGGAATATTTCTGACATATTCTTCTGTTAGAGTGCTAGGGGGATGACAGCAGTGGAGGCAGCCAGAAATATTTGTGCCATGTACGGGGATAATGCCATTAGATAGAGCAAGGCAAGAAAATGGTTTTCTCGTCTTAATGAGAATCGTTTTTACAGTAATGATTCTTCATGTTCAGGAAGACCGTCGGGGTTTGATGAAGATCGTTTAAACGCATTAATCCACAATGATCCATGTCGGTGTACTCGAGTACCGGCAAATTTGATGAACTGTGATCATTCTACCATCGTGCGACATTTTCATGCAATGGGGAAGATTCAAAAATTGAGTGTATGGGTACCACATGCTCTAAGCAGAACTCACAAAAATCAGCTGGTGGCGATGTGTGCATCTCTGCTTGCTCCTCATCAATTGACTCGTGAACAACACCAGCCATTCCTACCCTGTATCAAAAAATGGCTCTGAGCACTATGGGACTTAACATCTATGGTCATCAGTCCCCTAGAACTTAGAACTACTTAAACCTAACTAACCTAAGGACATCACACAACACCCAGTCATCACGAGGCAGAGAAAAATCCCTGACCCCGGCGTACCCTGTATCGTTACTGGTGGCGAGAAATGGTGTCTTTGTGCTGACATAAGAAAAAGAAAGGAATGGTTGAGCCCAAAAAAGTAGCAAATCCCAGTAGAAAGATCTTCGCGCATTCAGGAATGATAGTGTTATGCGTCTGGCGTAACAGCGGCGGTGCGGTGTATTGCGAATTGCTTCCGCGAGGTGTAACCACCACTTGTGACATTTTTGTTAACAATTGATACGTCTTGTAGACGCAATGAAAAACAACGACTGCGTGAAATAATGCTACTCCACGATAACCCCCGCCCACTTTCTACTTTACTGACAAAAAAGACAATACAGTAGATGGGCTGGGAAGTCATTCCGCACCCACCTTATTCACCCGATCTTGCGCCCTCAGATTTTCACCTTTTCCGCTCGCTATCAAACAACCTTCAAGGAATTTCCTTTCCGGGTGAAAATGCGCTCCGAACACGGCTCAACGAGTTCTTCGGCTCAAAACCACGTGTTTTCTTCAGTCACGGAATCGAAAAATTACCCCATCGTTGGAAGAGTGTTGTAAATAGTGAGGTAGAACGCGTTACCGACGACTAAAGGCTCTGTTATGTGTATCTGTTGTGTTTATTAAACTTACGAAAAAACGCTACGAACTTCTGTACTAACCCAGTATTTCACTACATTGACGAATATAAGCTAAAGTCAACTCATGATCAAGCAGCTATGTATTTTTAACAAGATCTGTATTGTATTTGCACTACTGACGTTTCTCTTATTACAATTTGTTAACCGCAACTCTCGAAACTGTTGTGCAGAAAATAAACCGACTGAAGACTTTCTGGCGATTTAGGTGAGTCTGATTAGTGAACTAACGTATTAGCAAACTCGAATCAAATCTTTTTGTGTATTAGACCTCGTTGTTTTGTAACACTGAAAACGGATATAAGAAAAACGACGTTTCCGCGGTACTGCCATCGGTTTTCAGGGAGACCAGCTTGTAGTCTTGATCAGGTTGCAATAATCAGATACAATGTTTGTACATTTAGTTGTTGTTAGCGGAGGAGAAGTGTGGACACCTGAGTTTATATTTCCAGAAACCTTGTTGCGTAAACTCGAGAGTAACCAACCGTTCATAGATGTATGGCCCACTGGCCCCATCTTCTTTGACAGAGACTCGAATATTTCTTGCACAGACAACAAAGATGAAAATAAATGACTGTTAAAGACAAAGGAACCAGTTTTTACTTTTCTCCATTAGTACACGTGAGATCAAGTAATGTGGACTTCATTATTTTACTGTAAGATACTTACGAACGAAGTTGTAAAAGGAGGGGAGGACGTTCGAACACCTTTTAGGGAACCCAGATAAACAAAGAGATGGAAGAAACGAAGTAAATGACATTTCTGAGACGAACAATAAACATCTGAAGTGCTAGGATGAATATTTGTTTACTTCTCGATCTAAAGATCCAGGAAATAGTCGCTAACGCCTCCTGGACGTAGGCAAAACTGCAATCACAGTCCCACTGACGTAACATATCCGCAACGGTAAGACGCCCAAGCAGCACTTAACAGAAGTGTGCCAGGTAAATATAGCACCTGTTTACGAATGTCGTAGTGACAATTGACGGTCTGGAAGAAGCAGATGGGTTAAAATTGTACTCTACTAAGTGCACAGTCACTGTCGACAAATCTGTAGTTCCAACACAGCCATCAGTCGCTTGTCTGTTAACTTGTAAAGTAAGAGTACAACATTATCCGAAATTAACCTAACTGAATTCCACACAACAGAACGCATTAGAAGCTCTGTATTGCGTCACTCCTCTATCTTCCGCATGTTCAGGTGAAACGGCATTTCAATGGGAGAAGTCATGGTCAAGAGGGAAATGTATCTATCCAGAAGTTCTGCATAAAGTCTCGAAAGGTCACAGTAATCTGTAAGAAATTGTCAGCACGTTTAATTGCAGGTGTGCTGTTATTTAGTTAAAATAAGCAATGTTGCGTGGTCCTCATCCCGGTGCGAGCACTTCGGCGGCTTGCGTGCCATCTCTTAACTTATTAATTCAGTCACGATCCTCTTTTGGCATCACGCACCTGAGTAGACCCGTCCCAGACCTTCCCCACGCCACAAAGATCTGGCAAGGTCAGCATGTATCGAAACTTGGACTTTCTCTCTACCAGTTAACCATTAGGCCGCACTTACGTTTCTTTCCTATTTTTACCATCTTAGTAGTGACGTATGTGTAAAACAGTATACAGGTTGTATGAATAACTTGCCCTTTAATATGAATAGTGTTGGAGCGACAGTAGTAGAAACCTGACCAGAAAATGACCTTTCAAAACGTTATGGCATTTTATTTTATTTATTTATTTATTTGACTTTCCTCCTCATTCATATTTCCTTATACAATGACGAAACAAATCGGAACACCAAAAAGTAATTAGTGCAGAATAATGAAATTTCTGGATACATTTGTCTAGGTAACAAATTTAAGAACATCACGCTATCACAGGATAATGCAAGCGCGAAATAACCCATTGCAAATGTGAAATGCTGATACATTAATACATCTACATCTACATCTGCATATATACTCCGCAAATCCACAATACGGTGCGTGGCGGAGGGTACCTCGTACCACAACTAGCATCTTCTCTCCCTGTTCCACTTCCAAACAGGACGAGGGAAAAATGACTGCCTATATGCCTCTGTACGAGCCCTAATCTCTCTTATCTTTGTGGTCTTTCCGCGAAATGTAAGTTGGCGGTAGTAAAATTGTACTGCAGTCAGCCTCAAATGCTGGTTCTCTAAATTTCCTCAGTAGCGATACACGAAAAAAACGCCTCCTTTCCTCTAGAGACTCCCACACGAGTTCCTGAAGCATTTCCGTAACACTCGCATGATGATCAAATCTACCAGTAACAAATCTAGCAGCCCGCCTCTGAATTGCTTCTATGTCCTCCCTCAATCCGACCTGATAGGGATCCCAAACGCTCGAACAGTACTCAAGAATAGATCGTATTAGTGTTTTATAAGCGATTTCCTTCACAGATGAACCACATTTTCCCAAAATTCTACCAATGAACCGAAGACGACTATCCGCCTTCCCCACAACTGCCATTACATGCTTGTCCCACTTCATATCGCTCTACAATGTTACGCCCAAATATTTAATCGACGTGACTGTGTCAAGCGCTACACTACTAATGGAGTATTCAAACATTACGGGATTCTTTTTCTTATTCATCTGCATTAATTTACATTTATCTATATTTAGAGTTAGCTGTCATTCTTTACACCAATCAAAAATCCTGTCCAAGACATATTGTATCCTCCTCCTACAGTCACTCAACGACGACACCTTCCCGTACACCACACCCGTACACCGGTGTAACCGCCAGAATGTTGAATGCAAGCATGCAAACGTTGAATGCAGTGTGCTGTACAGGCGCCAGGTGTCAGCATGTCAGTTTGTGGGAACCACTTGACCGGTCAATACCCAGGGACGGGTAATGCGGGTTGTAGATGGCACTGGGGTTGACGTCCGATGATGTCCCATATGTGCTCGACTGGAGACGGAACTGGTGATCGAGCAGGCCAAGGCAACGCTGCAGAGCGTGTTGGGTTACATCAGAGGAACGTGGGCGAGCGTTATCCTGTTGGAATGCTGTTCAAATCAAATGGCTCTGAGCACTATGGGACATAACATCTGAGGTCATCAGTCCCCTAGACTTAGAACTACTTAAACCTAACTAACCTAAGGACATCACACACATCCATGCCCGAGGCAAGATTCGAACCTGCGACCGTAGCAGCAGCGCGGTTCCGGACTGAAGCGCCTAGAACCAATCGGCCTCAACGGCCGGCGGGAATGCTGTTCCTGAAAGTCACCACAACAGGCTGAATCACCAGAGTGAGGTGCAAATTTGCAGTCAGGGTGCGCGGGACAATCACCAGAGTAACCCTGCTGTCATACGAAAGTGCACTCTAGACCATAAGTCCAGCTGCATGTCAACTGTGTCTAGGAACCAGGTAGGTTGGTTGCAGGCCCTCAGCTTCCTCCTTCTAACCAATATACGGCCATCATTCGCACCGAGGAAGAATCAGCTTTCATTAGATGACACGACCTCCACTTGCCTTCCAATGAACTCTCGCTTGACACCACTGAAGTCGCTATAGGCGGTGGTGGTCTGGAGTCAATGGAATGTACGCTACAGGGCATCTGGCTCGGAGCTGTCCTTAGGTAACCGATTTGTAACAGTTCGTTGTCTCATTGTGGTGCTAAGTGCTCTTCAGATTGTTGCTTGAGATCCAGTGGTTCAAATGGTTCAAATGGCTCTGAGCACTATGGGACTTAACATCTGTGGTCATCAGTCCCCTAGAACTTAGAACTACTTAAACCTAACTAACCTAAGGACATCACACACATCCATGCCCGAGACAGGATTCGAACCTGCGACCGTAGCGGTCACGCGGTTCCAGACTGAAGCGCCGAGAACCGCACGGCCACACTGGCCGGCGAGATCCAATGCGATACACCAGAGCCATACACCAAACACGAAGGTCTTCTCTCTCGGTAGTAGCACTTGGCCGACCGGAGACCGGTCTTCTTGCTACCGTACATTTCCCTCACCATCACTGCCAGCAGTCGTTTACAGTGGATACAACCCTGCCAAGTCTTTCTGCATTTTCGCAGAAGAAACATTCAGTTTCTCGTAGTCCTATTACACGACATCGTTCGAACTTGTGAGGTGCTGATAGTGGCTTCTTTGTCGCTTTAAATGCATTCAAGACTAACATCAGCTCACCACGTCCAGCCTCAAAGATAAATAACGCTCACGACCGTTGCAGTGTATATTTTAGGCAAACCTGATTTGCTTTGTCATAATGATGCTACTAGCATCAGTCTCGTGTGACTAGCGTAAGATTATAAAAGACGTGGTCTTTTAGATGTAGTAACACGCCAACCAACTTTCGTTCACGTCGCACAACTCCTTCTTGGTATTGTGATTTTTTACCGTCAGTGTATAAGTTAATTTCGTTCAGCTGGATCAGTGTAAAACATTGGCAGAAGAAAAATTCACGCTGATGGAGCGGTCACAACACATTCGTCTGCAGTGATTTCGAATTTCCTCAGAAAAACTACATACTTTTTTTAATAACCGCTTAGGTGTTTTACACGTCGTTGACGATCATTCTGGTTAAGTTACTTACTGGGTATGATACATGATTTATACAGACCCGAAAAATGAGGGACCCTACCATGCTTCATTGTGGCGCTCAAAATGACATATCATTTTCTTATGAAATGTCACTGTTCTGAGATAAGATGTTGCATGGACCCCATTACAAATCATTCGAACTAATTACCCATATGTGATGAAATCCACAAGGTCTTACTTTCTTTTTATAAGTTAATACTGATCCAGTGTCATGTCCCTTTCGGAAATGGATGGCGGAGTGTTTCTCTTGATCTACGTTTCCAATTTCACGGACCCCTGATTCACGCAAACTGCGCTATCTAACTGTGTGCGCACTTTCAAGGATATGGCTTTCTTTTGTAAACTGTTAAGACGATGAAAGTGTTATGGACTTCTCAGTCTGCTAGATATGTAGAGCTGTCATTTGCCAACTGCCACTGTTAGTGTGTGGTTGAAAAATTAATGTTCTTGACGCCAGCCTCTACGGTACGTGTTATGTAACTTGATGTTCCTCAACATTCAATTTGTAATCTATTTGGTCAGTATAAGTAGAACTTCATCGGTGCACAAACTTTTCGTTTTCTTTTAGTCTTCCAGTTTTTAATTCATTTTAAATTTTAAATTCATGACCAAGTAATTAAGTTTTTAGTTACGACTTTATGCTGTTGACAGAGAAGCGTTCGATAACAACTCAGCAGGGAAAACACAGCCGCCAGCTGGGCGACCTGCTGCACGTGACATTTCGCGGCCTCAGGTGACGCAAGTTGGTACTAAACAGCCGCAGTCTCAGCTAATGAAGCGCTACGTCCTTGAATCACTACCGTGCATTTGGTTAAGTAATATGTTCTATAATGAGATAAAGTCGAAGATATTCGCTCACTAATAAATTGTTTCACCGGCCATGCCAATTTATTAGAAGCAAAGGCAGATCAATGCCCCTAGAGGCTAACTGAATATCATGAAATCAGTCTTCTTATACTGTTCGTAGTACAATATTTCGCATTCGCTTGTTTTGAGTATGGTTTTCAACTTGTTCATTCTTTTAATTTGCTTACTATGTAAGTGTTTTCTGTGTGTCGGTTTCCCTTAATATGCAGCCACGACCAAAGGCATCGCCGGCCGTTGTGGCTGAGCGGTTCTAGGCGCTTCAGCCTGGAACCGTGCTGCTGCTACGGTCGTAGGTTCGAATACTGCCTCGGGCATGGATGTGTGTGATGTCCTTAGGTTAGTTAGGTTTAAGTAGTTCTAAGTCTAGGGGGCTGATGACGTCAGATGTTAAGTCCCATAGTGCTTAGAGCTATTTGAACCAAAAGTATCTTTCTGTAACAAATGACTGCTTTCGCAACTGACGGCAGGATTTCATGCTGCTCGCATTCGGTCTGATAAATTCCAGATTCGCACGCACGTTTTTTCTGCCATAGGAACGAGAAATTTCCCCATGCCTTACAAAAGAGATGCAAAAAGCAGCAAAAAGGTCACAAATGAAAATATATGTTAAAAGACACAAAAACATTCCAGTAATCATCGTTTCGCAAACGAGCCGTTTCCGAGACATTTAGGAATGTGTGGTCACGAGCCACCACTGACTTCAGCAGGGAATGTTCTGGTTGGTACAAATATACAGGGTGCACATTAATAGAACCGACAAACTCCAGGGATGGAATGGAATGGAATGGAAATGAAGGAAAAAAGGCCCTATAAACATGTGTTCGAAAATGCATCGTTGCCGCGATACATGGCGCTGACGATTGAAAAATCCTCTGACCATGTGCTGTGTGTTCCTAGTGTGTTGCAGGCTGTGTGACGCAGCGTACTGTAAGCAGAATGGCCTGCTATTTATGTCGGGTACAAGTCGAGATTATGTTTGTGTAGGGCCAAGCAGATGGAAACAGTCGAGAGGCAGCACGGCTATGCCAAAACAAGTACACTCACAGACACCAACCACGCAACACAACATTTCAAGCCCTTTCTGGGCGTTTGTACGATCGTGCGTCCTTTCACACAGACGAATGTGCAGGGAAAAATCGGACTGTGCAAACACCATATTTGGAGGACCTGGTTCTACAGGGTATTGAGACGAAGCCTAGTGCAAGTCCCGCCAACACGGCGTAAGACAAAATATGATTATGTGTATCCTGCGTGACAGCCTCCGCTATCCCCATCACCTGCAACGAGTGCAAGCATTATCAGCAACGGATTCCCCTCTACGGGAAGAATTTTGTGGATGGATTTTGCACCAGACCGTCAAAATTATGGGGTTTCTGTCATCAGTCCTCTTTACCGATGAAGCAATATTTACCAAAACTGGCATCACCAGTCTGGATAATCGTCGTCTGTGGGCTACAGACAATCCTCGGAAAATGTTCGATGCGTGCTCATCAGCAATGGTTCAGCATCAATGTGTGGACAGTGATTCTTGGCGACCACACACTTGGACCGGTTATTATTCCACAACGCCTCGACAGAGGAACGTACAGCTTCCTGCGGAATATTCTGCGTGGGCTGCTTGAGAACGTGTCTTTGGCAATACGACAGGTTGTATGGTTTCCGCATGACGGAGCACCACCCCACTTCAGCATTACAGTTCGCCTACACCTCAACAGCATCTTCCCAGCACGTTGGATAGGAAGCGGAGGCCATGTAGCATGGCCTATTAAATCGTCAGACTTAAACCCCTTGGATTTTTAGCTCTGGGTGCATCTGAAAAGCTTTGCATACGTTGTACTAGTTCCTGATGTATAGACCCTTCAACAGCGTGTTGGTTCAAAAATGGTTCAAATGGCTCTGAGCACTATGGGACTTAACATCTGTGGTCATCAGTCCCCTAGAACTTAGAACTACTTAAACCTAACTAACCGAAGGACATCACACACATCCATGCCCGAGGCAGGATTCGAACCTGCGACCGTAGCAGTCGCGCGGTTCCGGACTGAGCGCCTTAACCGCGAGACCACCGCGGCCGGCAGCGTGTTGGTTCAAATGGCTCTGAGCACTATGGGATTTAACGTCTGAGGTCATCAGTCCCCTAGGACTTAGAACTACTTAAACCTAACTAACCCAAGTCATCACACACATCCATGCCCGAGGCAGGATTCGAACCTGCGACCGTAGCAGCAGCGTTGCTCCGGTCTGAAGCACCTAGAACCGCTCGGCCACAGTGGTCGGCTGTGATCGTTCAGATTTAAATTGTTCGTAATTGTTATTCCTAGGCATCTAGCTGAACTGACAGTCTTTATATTTGTGTGATTTATCCTGTAACCAAAATTTAACTGATTCGTTTCAGTACTCATGCGGATGACCTCACACTTTTCATTACTTGGAGTCAACTGCCACTTTTCATACCGTACAGATCCCTTGTCTAAATCATTTTGCAATTGGTCTTGATCTTCCGATGACTTTACTAGACGGTAAATGACAGCATCATCTACAACCAGTCTAAGATACCTGCTCAGATTGTCACTTACACAGATTAGAACCAGCAGAAGGCCTATAAAACTTGCTTGGGGAAAGACAGGCATCACTTCTGTTTTTGACGACTCTCCACCAGCTACTACTACGAACTGTGATATTTCTGACGGGAAATCACGAATCCAATCGCACAACTGCGACGATATTCCATAGGCACGCAACTTGTGAACTCATGAACTGCGCACTTTACGTTTGAGAGTACTCCATGCGGAAAAAAAACGGAGAATTTGTGTCAGTAACTTTGGAAGCCAAATAAAAGGGCGTTTTCGAACTTGGACCATATTGGCTTGTTAGTAGCCATCAGCAGTAAGATGTACAGATTCTTCACCATGACTGCCACATTCCGACACTATGGAGCATGGGTTAAATTTGACTCCAATTAGACGAACGTCGAATCGGATATAAAAAGTAAAATAAACGACGCACCACGAAGTAATTTACCGAAAGCAACGGGAATCGGTAGATGTACTGTACCTGTACAGACAGACAAATTAGCGCAATTTCAGAAAAATGGATGATTTATTCAAGTGTAAGAGCTTCACAGACTCAGCAATTCAATAAAGCGTCGGTCTATGTCTCGCCGTTGTGCAAGCAGTGATTCTGCGTGCCAATGATTGATAGAGTTGTTGGATGCTTCTTGAGAGATATCACGCCAAATTTTGTCTGGCAGGCGCGTTAGATCTTCAGAATCGTGAGATGATTGGAGGGCCCCGCCCATGATACTCCAAACGTTCTCAATTGGGGAGAAATCTAGAGATCTAGCGAGCTTACTGGCAAAGGTAAGATTTGGCAACCACAAAGAGAAGCAGTAGAAACTTTAGCCGTCTGCGGGCGGACATTATCTTGCTGATATGTAAGCCTAGGATAGATTGCCACGAAGAGCAACAAAACGGGGCATCGAATATCGTCGATGTATCGCTGTGCTGTAAGGTTGCAGCCGATGACAACCGAAGGGGCCATGCTATGAAACGAAATGGCAGCCCAGACCATCCCTTCTGGTTATCGAGTCGTATGGCGGGCGACATTCTTGTTCTTATGCCGCCACTATCTGTGGCGGCTGCAGACATGTCTTCAGCGTAGAATCTCATTGACTGCAGTATAATTGTTTTCAGTGATGAGCCCCGACGATCAGCGAAGACGCTATACGGCTCGACAACCAGGAGTGATGGTCTGGGTTGTCATTTGTTTTCGTAACGGGATCCCTTTGGCTGTCGTCTGCGGCACACTTACAACACAGCGTACGTCGATGATATTCTACACAGCGTTTTGTTGCCTTTGTCCGCCCCGATAGCTGAGTGGTCAGGGCGGCGGCCTGTCACGCCTAGGGGCCCGGGTTCGATTCCCGGCTGAGTCGGAGATTTTCTGGGTTAAGGGACTGGGTGTTGTGTTGTCCTCATTCTCATTTCATCGTCATCAGTGGAAGGCAACGGGAAACCACCACTGGAATCACTTCCCTAGACGCTCATGCGGTGGACCTCTCTGACGAGGCTTCCCCCATGACAAGACCTGACAGAACACAAAATAAGTTGTTGCCTTTCATGGCAAGGCATTCCTGGCATAAATTTCAGCAAGATAATGTCCGGCCGCACACGGCGAAAGTTTCTACTGTTTGTCTTCATGTTCGTCGAACCCTAACTTGGCCAGAAAAGTGCCGATCTGTATCAAGTTGGGAACGTTTGGAGCATTATGAGAAAGACACACCAACTTTCTCGAGATTAAGACGATCTAACGGGCTAATTGGACAGAGTTCTGCATGATATCCCTCAGGAGGACATGAAGTCAACACCAAGTAGAATAACTGCTTGCATGAGCGACAGAGGTGAAACAACGCGTTACATTAGATTAGTACTGATTAGGACAGCACTTCGAGGTCAGTGGCGGATCGCAACCACACACCACCATTTATCTCGCAAACGGCTCGTTTGTGGACCTGTGTTTACCGGAACGTTTTTGATTCAGTAATCATATATTTTCACACGTGCCAGCTTTCGTAATTAAGCCGGCCGAAGTGGCCGTGCGGTTAAAGGCGCTGCAGTCTGGAACCGCAGGACCGCTACGGTCGCAGGTTCGAATCCTGCCTCGGGCATGGATGTTTGTGATGTCCTTAGGTTAGTTAGGTTTAACTAGTTCTAAGTTCTAGGGGACTAATGACCTCAGCAGTTGAGTCCCATAGTGCTCAGAGCCATTTTTTTTTTCGTAATTAATTATGCTACACTGTGTATAAGGACGAAGAAATAAAGAACGCGAAGGCTTTTTTCGAAACATGTATTACTATTCCATGTAACTTTCTACATCTAAATCTACATGGTTACCCTGTAATTCACACTTAAGTGCCTGGCAGAGGGTTCACCGAACCATTTCCATACTACTTCTCTACCATTCCACTCTAGAATGGAGCGTGGGAAAAAGGAACACGTAAATCTTTCCGTTCGAGCTCTGATTTCTCTTATTTTATTATGATGATCATTTCTCCCTACGTAAGTGGGTGTCAACAAAATATTTTCGCATTCGGAAGATAAAGTTGGTGATTGAAATTTCGCAAATAGATCTCGCCGAAAGAAAACCGCCTTTGTTTCAGTGACTGCCACCCCAACTCGCGTATCATATCAGTGACACTCTCACCCCTATTGCGCGATAACAGGAAACGCGCTACTCTTCTTTGTACTTTTTCGGTTTCCTCCGTCAGTCTTACCTGGTAAGGATCCCACACCGCGCAGCAATATTCCAGAAGAGGACGGACAAGTGTAATGTAGTTTGTCTCTTTTGTGGGTTTGTCACATCTTCTAAGTGTTCTGCCAACAAAGCGCAGTCTTTGTTTCGCCTTCCTCACAATATTATCTATGTGGTCTTTCCAATTTAAGTTGGTCGTAATTGAAATTCCTAGGTATTTAGTCGAATTGACAGCCCTTAAATTTGTGCAATTTATTGTATTGCCAAAATTCATCGGATTTCTTTTAGTACCCATGTGGATGACCTTGCACTTTTCTTTGTTCAGTGCCACTTGCCATTTTCCTCACTATACAGAAATTCTCTCTAGATCATTTTGTAATTGGAATGGATCGTCTGATGATTTTACTATACGGTAAATTACAGCGTCATCTGCAAACAATCTAAGGGGGCTGCTGAGATTATCACCTAGATCATTTATATAAATCAGGAACAGCAAAGGGTCTATGACACTACCTTGCGGAACGCCAGATATCACTTCTGTTCTACTCGATGATTTACCGTCTATCACAACGAACTGTGACCTCTCTGAGAGGAAATCACGAATCCAGTCACACAACTGAGACGATTCTCCATATCGGTCGCATTGTCGGCGTGTGAGAATGAGGTCGCCCCTCCCCTCCGCCCTCCCAACCCCCCCCCCTCCCCACTGCAACGCTCGTACTGCAGTCGCAACTGGGACTCAGGCCTAAATGCGGCGATACATAGAGATTAGGACGAAGAAGACCATCATACTCGCTGAAAATCAGGAAGGCTTAAAGAAACTACTGGAGACCAAACTCGGACTAACTGTATGAAGACATCTGCACATTTAAGGACACCAATTTATTAACATCCTTCATAATTATGTTGTATCTTGTTATCGTAAAAGATTTTAATCAACAGATGAGAAATGCATAATGATTCATCATTGTTAGTTATTGGAATGGAGGTAACACAAAGGGATTGTGAAACATTCTACCACTTTTGTCAGCTAGTTAACGCTTCTCGCCTTAACAGAAACAGTTTTTTACTTTAGCTTTCCCATACAAAAGTAATACATCGCTGAGTTATCAAATAACTGAATCTTTTGGTCGCCCAATATATTTGCCGGTAGTCTAATAATCAAAAAATGGCTCTGAGCACTATGGAAATTAACATCTGAGATCATCAGTCCCCTAGTACTTCTAACAACTTAAACCTAATTAACCTAAGGATGTCACACACATCCATGTTCGAGGCAAGTTTCGAACCCGTGACCGTAGCGGTCGCGCGGTTCCAGACTGAAGCGCCTAGAACTGCTAGGCCACAACGGCCGGCTCTAATGATCATAATAATAATAATAATCTGTGAGAATATTACATTAATATATGAAGCATTTCAGCATTCACTGAAATTAGCATATCACTGAAATACGCGCCGGCCGAAGTAGCCGAGCGGTTCTAGGCGCTACAGTCTGGAACCGCGCGACTGCTACGGTCGCAGGTTCGAATCCTGCCTCGGGCATGGAATCCTTATGTTAGTTAGGTTTAAGTAGTTCTAAGTTCTAGGGGACTGATGACCTCAGATGTTAAGTCCCATAGTGCTCAGAGCCAATTAATGAGGATCAACGGCAATGGCGAAATGAGTATCAAACAGAGGCTTCGACACGTTTAACGATTTGTCGCATTCGAGACAAATTTGAAGCCGAAGGCTGTGTTAAAGATGTACACAACCTGTAACAGTAACAAGTCTAGCTAACTCCCGTCGTGTGTTACAACAATTCACTCGCTCACCACAGAAGTCTGTGAGACTGGAGTGAGTTGCTCTAGTGTTAGGCGAATTTTCAAGACAGCAAAGTGGAAGTGCTACATCCCACGACTGCTACACACAATGAACGAGGGCGACCCAGATCTTAGAATGGAGTACTGCGAGTGGTTTACTAACATGGTGCGCAACGATGAAGAGTTTGCAGAGATGATTGCGTGGTCTGGTGAGGCACAGTTCAAACTCAATGATACAGTAAATCGCCACAATTGCATCTACTGGGCCGCCGATAATCCGAACGTGCATGTAGACAAAACCGTGAATTTGCCGGGAGTAAATGTGTGGTGTGGGTTGTCTTACCGGGGCTTGATTGGGCCATTCTTCTTTGGCGGCACAGTTACCGATAAGGTGTACCTTCAGAAGCTTCAGACATCCATTTTACCTGCCATCCAAGAATTGTATGGAGACGGAAGAGTTTACTTTCAACAAGATGGTGCCCCAGCCCACTACCAAAACCGTGTTAGGGCGTGTCTCGACGAAGATCTACAAGATGGATAGGCCATAGAGGTGCTGTGGAGTATCCACTACGTTCCCCAGACCTAACGCCTCTGGACTTTTACCTGTGGGGAACACTAAAGGACGTCGTTTATCGACAAAAGCCACGCACATTGGATGAAATTCGAGAATCCATCGTACATTCATGTGCAAATATCCAACTGAACACGTTGCAGTCAGTAGTTCGTGCTGCAGTTCGGCGGCATCGTTTGTGTGTGGATGTTAATGGTGACGACTTCGAACACCTACAGTGATATCTTTAAGTTGAACTTTAAGCTACACTTTCACCAAAAATGAGACAACTCCTACAATTAGTTTGCAAGTTATGGACTTTTAAACAGTGGATGCATTGTTTTGGACCCCTCTGTATAACCATCTTCCCTTCAGTTGATGTATCAGTGTCAAAACTTTCTTTTACACTCCAAAGGTGGTTTAGGTTTTGTACACAAGAATTTAATGCGCAGTACGGTGGCCAGGAACTGTATGTCACCACGTATCTCTCATTTTTCTGGTCTCACCATTCCCAGCTGAATAACTCACAATGAGATGGCTACGGCATGCAGTATGTATTTGCAGACCTATTAATTTATATTGCTTTGTTTACTTCGCGAAGAAGTCGTGAGGTATTCCTTACAAATCCCCATCAAAGGTTTCGCAGAAAACGCTGTTACGGAATGGACGGTTGTGGTAAGCGGCGTAGTAATGAAAACAAATACAATTGGCTGCCCTGACTTTTTCAGTGCTTTTTTTCTTCTTCCGCTCGCGCCATCTCGCCATCGTCATTGCCTTGGGAGCAGACGATGGGGCCAACAGTCGCCGCATCCTGTCGCCGTATTGGCCAAACAGCCCCCAGGGTCGCTTAACACAGCTGGCACGTGCAGCGGGGCGGTGCGACGCGATGCACGGTCTTAGCACAAGTCATCGCGCGGAAGTCATCTCGACAGCCAACGGCGTTCGCTTTCGCCCGCAGCGAATCGGAAATAACAGACGCGAAGGCGCGCCGAGTTGTGTTCGCTGCAGACGTAAGAAAAGGCAGTCAGAGATGCGCCGACTAGATTGGCACTACGACGTGACCTTGGCGAGCGCAAAACGAAATGTAGTTTCCGTTTTGTTTCTTTCGTTTTTTTCTTTTACACAGTGCGTGACGTCTAGCTGAAGGAAACATCACGTGTTACGTACAACCAAATCCTATCCTTAGTTTCAGAGAGCAGGGCCGTACCGAAGTGATTCTGCGCCCCTGGCACAACTGCCATGCTGGAGCTTCCACCCTCCCACCCCCACCCCCCCACCCCCCTCTTAGTAAGAACTTCCAGACAATTTTTTTTTCTACACACACTTTGTAAAGATTACAATGTTCTAAATGTGTTTAATGAAAATGAAACATTACTGAAAAATATTACTACAATGAACCATACTGATTAAAAATATTGCGCACTACAAGTTAAATGTATCACTCTAGTAAATGATTTACAAATTGTCTAAACTTTATAAGGAAACCGAAAGGGAAACAAAATTTATATATTTCTTTTTACAGTTACTTTTCTCTGGTTTTACTATAATGAATAAATAACTGGTTTCATTACTTCCTCAACAAGTAATAACATTTCATTTTAGATCTTCCTAGGAATTATGGTTCAAATGGCTCTGAGAACTATGGGACTTAACATCTGTGGTCATCAGTCCCCTAGAACTTAGAACTACTTAAACCTAACTAACCTAAGGACATCACACACATCCATGCCCGAGGCGGGATTCGAACCTGCGACTGGAGCGGTTACGCGGTTCCAGACTGAAGCGCCAAGAACCGCACGGCCACAGCGGCCGGCTAGGAATTATGTTTTCATTATAGAATTTAATTTGTGTTTTCTTGGTTTGAGCAAAGCAACTCATTGATTATGCCACTGAAATCAGCTTTCGTTGATGTGTTCAGATCTATCGCCAAAATAGGTAAATTTGACAGCCTCCTTGCACTTCTTTCAACTTAGCTAGATTAGATTTACTTTCATTCCAATTGATCCGTAGTGAGGAGGTCCTCCAGGAAGTAGAACATGTCAGAAAAAACAACAACACATGATAAATATTTACAACTAACACAAATAAGCTAATGTACCATTCCACAGGTCCCAAGTGGAATGATCGTCATTTTTTAACGAACACTATATGAAAGAGTCATTTTACAAATACTAATGCACTGAATTTAAAATAAAAATGTTTTTTTATTTATTTATAAGGTAATAAACTTGTAATACAACTACTATAATACTTATTTACAATGAACACATTACTGCACTGTAATGGTGCAGAAGTTAGATTGTACTTACACACACACACACACACACACACACACACACACACACATATTTACAACGAACACATTACTGCACTGAAATTGTGCAGAAGTTATATTGTACTTATATATGTACAAATCAGTTGGTTTTACTGAGAAATTCATCAATGGAGTAGAAGGAGTTGGCCACCAATAAATCCTTTAGGCTTCTCTTAAACTGAATTTCATTGGTTGTTAAGCTTTTTATGGCTGCTGGTAGTTATTGAAAATGTGTGTTCCTGAATAATGCACACCTTTTTGTACAAGACTAAGTGTCTTTAAATCCTTGTGAAGATTAGTCTTATTTCTAGTATTGATTCCATTAATTGAGCTGTTGGTTTGAAAAAGTGATATATTTTTAATGACAAATTTCATTAAGGCACAGCGACTAATAGCTTCTGTAATATAAGGGCTGTCATATGAAAACGAGACAGACTATACAGGATGTAACGGGCATGAGAGCAGATATTTCTGTTGGTGAATGAGAACGGTGTACTGAACAACATCAGATTTACGTCATCTGCAGACTAATAATTATATGTCTTAGGTTGGAATGTCGAAGTATATGTGACAAGAGTATGCCATTAATGTTTATTTTCCCCTGGATATTATGTCAGGTGTTGCAGTGTGGACACTTTAACACAAAACGATTGGCGTATACTGACAGGCGTAGTTCACATAGTGGTGCAGTTACGGCTGTGCAGTAAGCTTCAGGTCGTAAAGTTTGCGGCGTGTTTATGAGAATACTGTTCGGCACAGAGAAAAAAGAACCCACACGCTGATGGGAACGTATTAAGGCAACACATATAAAATTACCAGCACTTGTACCCGTTACACCGCCGCGCGGGATTAGCCGAGCGGTGTTAAGGCGCTGCAGTCATGGACTGTGCGGCTGGTCCCGGCGGAGGTTCGAGTCCTCCCTTGGGCATGGGTGTGTGTGTTTGTCCTTAGGATAATTTACGTTAAGTAGTGTGTACGCTTAGGGATTGATAACCTTGGCAGTTACGTCCCATAAGATTTCACACACATTTGAATATTTGAACCCGTTACACCTTGTATAACGGCCGTGGCGCGACATTGATGACGCAAGTAGGTGTGCATAGAAGGGTCCTCTGTTGGGAATCAGAAAGGAACAGCGTGAACATTCGCCGCTGTGTCATTTGTCCCTTTAGACGTGCTCGACGTGAGGTCAGCGAATCGTGTGTGCTTCCGACTTCACTATGCAGCGCGGGGAAGAAGAAAATCGAGGTGTGGTGCGGTTTTTGACTGCGGAAGGAGTGTCAGGAAATGAAATAGATTCCCGAATATTTGCAATGTATGACGAACACATATGTCACGTGAACTTGTGTTTGCGTGAAATAAACGATTTCGAGAAGGTGGGGTATCACTGAAAGACAACATTCAACCAGGAGAGGCTCATCGTGTTGTTACCCCATCTGACATTGCTAGCCGGCCGATGTGGCCGAGCGGTTCTAGGCCCTTCAGTCCGGAACCGCGCTGCTGCTACGGTCGCAGGTTCGAATCCTGCCTCGGGCATGGATGTGAGTGATGTCCTTAGGATTAGTATAGTTAGGTTTAAGTAGTTCTAAGTCTAGGCGACTGATGACCTTAGATGTTAAGTCCCATAGTGCTTAGAGCCATTTGAACCATTTGAGCTAAAATGTGCACACCTGGGTACAATCATAGTCCCGTAGGCAATCGCAAACTTTTTTGATGAAGGCATTGACCGCCTTGTCTCACAGCGGGATGAATTTATTACCAGTTATGCCGATTACTTTTGAAATAATAAACAGTTTACCTACTTTTCTTCTATGTGTCGCGTAATGAATTATTTTCACTTACATAGCTGATTTTCTGAGTTTGGGATCAGGAAAAGCGATGTAGCAGCACGAACTCCATTGTTGAAAATGAGTGACTTGTGTAGGCGGCAGCTATGTGAAACAAGCGTACTGTTGCCATATAACCAAGCTGTCGATAGGTGTCTGATTGGCAGTTTCTTTTTTATGCTACTTGAACGAAGTGAAGCCGTAGAAGTGACACGCAACAGTCTGCGGGCCGAGGAAACAGCTTCCTTTCGCAGGCAGAGAATAGGACGAAGTGCAGAAGAACTCACATACCTCTTCCTATTAATTCTGAAAGTGATTTCCTTCCTTGGCTCTGTTTCCTGCCAGATTTTGAGCCCCTCTGTGCCTCCGCCTTATATCGCCTCTGCCTCGGCATTGCTCCGCCCCTGACAAATACGCTGATACGCTGTTGCACTCACTTCTGTTCGTTATAATGAGTGGGAGCACCCGCTGACTGGCACACACGTACGAGGTGTAGTCATAAATTTTTAATTATCACCCCAATAAATAAAATCCGGTAACTATATTTTTGTTCGCTGAAACGAGTCTGCAGTCCTGGTACTCGCTGAAATCCACGCAGCACGAAACGGTATCGTGTCGTTATTCGATTTCTGCTTTTGCAAGGGAACTACGCTGCAACAATACGTGTTGAACTGGTGGAAGCGTGCAGCAACAACGCACCATCATATGACAGAAGATGCTTTTAGTGTGATCAAAGAAGACTAAATGACGATAAGCGAAGAAGCAGAATATTTTTCTGCGAAGAACCAGGAATCACAAAAGAAGTGAAGATTCTGGTGTTCTATGATCGGTAATAGCGGAATAGCGGAAAAATGAATTTTTTTATTTATATTAGGGACTGAATACCTTTGAAGTCAAGATGGCAAAAACAAATCTTCTTTACTTGGATTGATTACTAGTTTCAGTTAATAATCTAGCCGTCTTGTTAGTCGAAACTAGTTATCAGCCTAAATAAAGAAGCAACAAAGATGTGCCATAAACGTAAACCAGGAGAGGGGTGACCATGGTGAGTAACTTGCTTAGTCTTCAATTTGCTGAACTAGTTGTAGACGAAGGAACTGTGATGCAGAGAAAACTAGAATCCAGTACTCTTTCATTTACTACTCCATTTTTACGCGTTTCGGCGTTAGCCGTAATCAGAGCACATGTAACACAAACGTATGGAGGCACTTGAGGACTAGCATATAGCAAACAGCAGGTATAGAAAACAGTTACAGAAAAGACACATGGAGCAAAATGGAACCGTACTGTACGACTTATTTTATAGTTATAAATAGTTAATTGTGTTTCTCTTCTTCTTCTTCTTCTTCTTGAGGGCACCGGGTGTCAGCTTGAATGTTGTGTGGCACCAGCTAGTGACCACGCCATTGTACGGCTCTGTACTCACAATCTGAATTCCGTGTTTGCTCAAGTTCGTTGGAAGTCAGCCATGTAACTATGTAATCCTATGGCTTTTATCCGAAGCAGGGTAGGTGTTCTTTTGTAAAATTATAGATGTTTCTAGTATTAATGTAAAGTATGGTTCCATTTTGATACATTGTCTTATCTGTAACTGTTTGACGTACCTTCTGTTTGCTAAATACTATCCCTAAGTGTCTGCATACATTTGTGTTACGTATATTCCATTTTTTTACACACAGATGCTGATGATGGCTAATACCGAAAAGCGTAAAAACCGATTAATAAATGAAGCAAAGTTAAATTCTCGTTTTCTCTGCATTGCAGTTCCTTCACCTGCGACCAGTTCACTGAATTACAGACTATGCAACTAAAGTAGAGCTCTTATGGACCTTCACGTCATAGGTTTTCCATCACTGAGATACATAAGAAATTTACAACAAATCGCTGATCTCCTCAACTTGGGAAAAAGTGAAATTCGGTCACAAATCAGTTTCAACATTTTGCACGTTACAAAAGCTCTTGCCCGCAGGGATCCGCGACTGCTCACGCACATTCAAAAATCCCGCGAGACGGAGGCAGCAGATGAATTGTTACAGCTGTGTGAGACCAATTTTAGCCGTCTGATCAAAGTGGAAGAGTGCTGGGCCAAGGTCCCGAGACAAAGGAGCAAACCAAGCAGTGGGATAAAGGCCAAGACCCAACCACCATACGGCAACGTGACACTGGGTATATTCTGGAACTGCCGAGGTGTCGTGCTAACAGGTTGGGAGGCAAACCATCACAGGAGCATACTACCGTAAACTCCTGACGAGTTTACGGAAGGCTGTCAAGACGTAGCGTCGCGGAAAGTTGCCCAAGGACGTGGTTTTTCTCCGCTACAACACCGCATGCTATTCTGCAGGAGCCGCGCGGGATTAGCCGAGCGGTCTTGGGCGCTGCAGTCATGGACTGTGCGGCTGTTCCCGGCGGAGGTTCGAGTCCTCCCTCGGGCATGGGTGTGTGTGTTTGTCCTTAGGATAATTTGGGTTAAGTAGTGTGTAAGCTTAGGGACTGATGACCTTAGCAGTTCAGTCCCATAAGATTTCACACATTCCTATTCTGCAGGACGCAGTCAAACATGCTGCTCCTTTGAACGAATAAATTGTGCCTCATCCCGGTATTCTCCTGACATGGCATACAGTGACTCCTTCCTCTTCCCTCGGATGAAAAAACCAGTGCGTGGCAGGTGTTGCGGAATGGCAACGGGTTGATGTTGCAAGGATGAACATACAAAATGCAGGCTACTCCATCCAGCGTTAGGCAAAATGTTTTGCGATGAAGGACGAATATGTAGAGGACTAATATAATCACGAGCTTTTGTGGTAGCCACTTGATGTTTTCCGAGTGACAGTTAAAATTTTATGTCTACCCCTCGCATATGTTCTCCGCAGGATAATTTCAAGTAATCGACGCACCCCGTACATCTCTCAAACATTCTGTCTGCGGAGAATTGTGTCTGACTTTTTATACTCTTCTTTTTATTTTAGACACAATAATTCAGTAACATAACGTAATAACAACGGTAGTCGATTTCGGTCATACGTTGGTCATCTTCAGATTCTACAGTGGGAAGTGGCGAAAACTGTTACATTAAAATCTTAAAATCAGGTACAATTTTGCCCGTTCCACTTGGAACTAGCGTAAATCAGAATTCTTATTTGATGAAAAATAATGGCTATCAATTATTTTTTCCAGTTGTTTCCTCTTTTGTCTCAGTGTCGCTTTTCTCGTTGTAATAAGTCAGGATAGCAGTTACTGGTATCTGACCTAGCTTGTCATGCCAATTAGTGTGGGTTTCGTGTTCTGTGTTACAGGGTACCGTGACTGAGCAAAAACATGAAATTACGCCATCACTCGCTGAAATAGTCATGAAACTAGCTAAAATCATACCCAATTTGATCAATATGCTAAAAGGTTGGGAGATTCGAAAACTGCTTTAATCTTCCACCCATTTTACAGAATGCAGAAACATATTTAAAAAAAAAAGTTAATGTCAAAGGTTCCATGCAGTTATAGGTTTCTTTCTTAAAGTCAATACAATAATTTATCCAAATAATTTCAGCGTATAGCTATTGCGTGTCATTTCATCTGGAAGATGGCCTATCATTGGATCATTATCCTTGAGAGAAATTGTTTTGACTGAAACAATACACTCTCGGCATTTCACAGACGTTTCTGGAAATGAAACCGATGAGCAGCATTGCACACCATAGAACTAACTACGAAATGTTGTTGTTGTGGTCTTCAGTCCAGACACTGGTTTGATGCAGCTCTCCAAGCTGCTTTATCCTGTGCAACCTTCTTCATCTCCCAATACCTACTGCAACCTACATCCTTCTGAATCTGCTTAGTGCATTCATCCCTTGGTGTCCCTCTACGATTTTTACCCTCCACGCTGCCCTCCAATACTAAATTGGTGATCCCTTGATACCTCATAACATGTCCTACCAACCGATCCCTTCTTCTAGTCAAGTTGTGCCATAAAGTTCTCCTCTCCCCTAGTCTGTTCAATACCTCCACGTTAGTTATGTGATCTACCCATCTAACCTTCAGCATTCTTCTGTAGCACCACATTTCGAGAGTCTTCTTGTCTTCTCTTCTTCTCTAAACTATTTATCGTCCATGTTTCACTTCCATAAATGGCTACACTCCATACAAATACTTTCAGAAACGATTTTCTGACACAAATCTACGCTCGATGTTAACAAATTTCTCTTCTTTAGAAACGCTTTTCTTGCCATTGCCAGTCTACATTTTATATCCTCTCTACTTCGACCATCATCAGTTATTTGGCCACCCAAATAGCAAAACTCCTTTATTACTTTAAGTTTCTCATTTCCTAATCTAATTCCCTCAGCATCACCCGGTTTAATTCGACTACATTCCATTATCCTCGTTTTGCTTTTGTTGATGTTCATCTTATATCATCGTTTCAAGACACCGACAATTCCGTTCAACTGCTATTCCAGATCCTTTGCTGTTTCTGACAGAATTACAATGTCATCGGCTAACCTCAATGTTTTTATTTCTTCTCCATGGATTTTAATTACTAATCCGAATTTTTCTTTTGTTTCCTTTACTGCTTGCTCAATATACAGATTGAATAACATCGGGGATAGGCTACAACGCTGCCTCACTCCCTTTCCAACCACTGCTTCCCTTTCATGCCCCCCGACTCTTATAGTTGCCATCTGGTTTCTGCACAAATTGTAAATGTCCTTTCGCTCCCTGTATTTCGCTCCTGCCACCTTCAGAATTTGAAAGAGAGTATTCCAGTTAACATTGTCAAAAGCTTTCTCTAAGTCTACAAATGCTAGAAACGTAGATTTGCCTTTCCTTAATCTATCTTCTAAGATAAGTCGTAGAGTCAGCATTGCCTCACGTGTTCCAACATTTTTACGGATTCAAAACTGATCTTCCCCGAGGTCGGCTTGTACCAGTTTTTCCATTCGTCTGCAAAGAATTCGTGTTATTATTTTGCAGCCGTGACTTATTAAACTGATAGATCGGTAATTTTCACATCTGTCAACTCCTGCTTTCTTTGGGATTGAAATTAAAATATTCTTCTTGAAATCTGAGGGAATTTCGCCTGTCTCATACATCTTGCTCACCAGATGGTAGAGTTTTGTCAGGGCTAGCTCTCCCAAGGCTATCAGTAGTTCTAATGGAATGTTGTCTATTCCCGGGGCCTTTTAATATATGCGTTTCCTTTTTTTTTCGTTATATACCTGTACTAAAGTATTTGAAACAATGACACACAGTTTTTCGGTTCAAAGAACAACTTAAATGATTACTAAAATAACAAATGGAATTCTGTCAGTTGTGTTAAAGTAAATGATGGATGCCAAAAAAGGAAGAAAAAGAAAATCCAAACAAAACTGAAAACGTAAATGTCTCGTCAGAATTACAAATACTGTTCTTTCACTGTGAATTAAACTTCCAAACACTCACAGGGACACATACAGCGATACACTCACAAAAACATTGTGTAAAAGACATCGTAATCAGTAGTTTCGTTTTCTTTTCAGATATCGGCTATGGACTACGGCCGAAGGGGAAGAGTTCCTCCGGCAGCTCGAGTAAGTACATTCCTCATCTGTATTCCTCATGTAACAAAAACAAAAACAAAAAAAAACAAAAAAACTCCACAATGCTCCTCTCTCGAACTATCACTGTCTGCTAATGAAATATTCCTTCATATCCTTGCAATGAATCACGTAACTAAAATTTTAATGTATCTTAATCAAGTATTTTTGTTTTTTCCTAATTTGTTTGCGCTACCTTTCACTCCTGTAAAAATCCATTTTTCGTTTGTTACAATTCATTAGAGATTTTAATATTATTGTTCTTAAACGTATTTCAATTGCTTAAAACTAATTATTGTAGGTTCAGTAATTTATTTTGTATACCTCAGGAGCCGTCAGGTCATACAGCGATGTTAATAACTCCGATGCTTATAATGAATTATCGTAAACATTATGTTCAATGAGTTCACGGAACAGTGGAATGGACTGTCTGAATTTTGACATCGGTTTGACACAATTTGTCAGGCCAAACATGTCTGACGAGCATAACACGCAAATGACCCAGTAATATTCTACATGCATTTCTCGCAATGATAATTTCAAATTTCAGCGACCCTTCATAGGGTACCCATACTCAAACTGCACAGAGTCAAGAGGTGTAATAGTATGGCGTTGTAGGTAAGAGTGCAGTAATGTAAATTAAATTACGGCATAGAGAGTGTGTGACGTAGGTTCTTCTAACATCACACAAAGTGTATGCTCCCTTGACTCACTTGGAAGTACAGGATTTTTCAGGAGTAACATGCAATGCTCTGGGAAACGGAGTTGCTGGGCATAATGCACAACAAATTTAATATCAATTGATTATTTATCCCGAACGGGTGTCCAGCTCTAGCTGTTTGTAAGCATACGTTACAGATCAAATATTCGTTTCTTCTTGTCATTCATGAGTCAAACATAAATAGAGACTTCTTGTTGAAAGAAATCTAAAAATATTTTACCGCAAGATTTCTAAAAATTCAAGTGTTTCGCCTTAAAGTATTAATTGACTGTTTGAGGAGGATTACCTGCTGGACGTAGAGGAGGATTATCTACTGAGTGGTGCTAAAGGCACCCAAAACACGTACTTCATCGCACATAAAAATTTTGCCATACGCTTTACCAAATGCATAACAAGAAGTAATAGGTCGATGTCTGAAGCTATGAGTGATTACAGAACAGGAACTCCATCACCAATAGACTTGCTGAGAAGTTGTACACTTGCGTCGGTAATGTAGAATACTTCCGGCGTTCTGCAGCTACGTAGATAGCCGAGAAGTCATAGCAATATGTTGCCTTAGCCCTGGCAACTTGCCGTGCAAAAATAGCAAGTATATAAGTGGCATTTATTAATCTTAGTTTTTCCACTTTATGTTCAGTGGCAAGTATGCGAGTCAGTTCAATCGGTCATCTGAGATAACGATATCTAACATTCGTTTGCACGCCAAACAGCCCGTCATCTTTCAGAGTATACCACTTACTCACAGAGGAACGAAACTGAGATTTCGTATCGGTAGTTCCACATGAGTTTTGGTTTCTTGGAGCCAAGGAACACGTCTCACGTGTAAGGCGGATTACGTTGCGGATGAACGGAGTTTCATCACTCACACATATTAGTATCATCAAACGAAAAGAGCGTTAAGCCCAATAGAAAAATAGTATACAGTTCCAATGTCTTATTTGCGTAGCTTTTTCTCACGCTGAAGATGAAATGATAGTCTTTCATTACGCTGTGTTTCCCATACACGTATCCGTGCAACACAGAGGGCGTCAGTAATTAGTACGGCTGCGACGACATTCATCAATCGTGTTCACAACTTCACGCACGTTTTGTAGTAGTCCTCGGTCAGATGACGTGCGTGAACTTGGACGTGTATCAGTTCCAAGATATGTCACGCTAAATCTGTCAAACGCTCCTTCGCCTTGGAATACAGCGCTTAGGATAGCGTAGGCGGTGCTCTCCCACGACTGGTGTCAAAGTGCAGTCGCGGAATCTGTAAGGAATTGTTAGCATGGCTACATTTTGCATTTGCTCATACATATAGAGCCTTGCCAGCATTGCTACTGAACACAACTAGTATTACAACATACCGTAGCTTTTTCTTTATAATACGCAGTCCTCTTGTATTTATTCACGGTGAATGCTGTTTGCATTTTCCTTATGACTTTGTAGTAGGATTTTTTGGTGAGGAAGGGGTAGAGAGTAGGGGTGGTTGCTGAGAGAGTGAAAGAAGCCCCTCCCAGCATAACGACTAAAGCGTTAAGGGAAGATAAGTAGGCTGAGGAGAAGACAAGAGAGTACACGAGGCCCGTACTCGGTGCTTTACACTGAGAGTCTGTGAAAGCGGACGTGGAACACCCACATAACTAAGGTATAATTGTTTCGCTTAATTAAAACATGTAGACTTATGCAATAATAACACACGTTTCTTCCGCAGACCGCAGTTGCTACTGCAATGATGTGATAATGTTTGATCGGAAGGGCTGGCACTAACCGAGAAAAAGTCCTCCCAGATCAACGTCCTTAGGCTCCTAACGATTGAAAATGAAGTACTGACTGCTGAAAAATCTTGAGTGCACTGTAAACTCATTTCCATGGCAACACACTGTTGTGAACACTACAACAGTGTTACTGCCCGAAACAGAGGTTGTTGCAATGTAATCCGTAATTTAAAATGTCTGTTGCTTGAACAGAAACGAGAAATTAATGTTCAGTTTCACACAGTGAAACTTCGACAGGAGTTACCAGCAGACTATTCTGAAGATTTCTTGCCAGACTAAATAATATGCCCAACCGGGGCTCGAACAACGAACTTTGTCCTTCATGGACAATGCTCTCACCGACTGAGCTATCCGCTCACTATTCCACCGCAGCCTCTCAGTATTTGCCAATACCTCTCTCTTACCAGCCAAACATCACAGAGAGTCCCAGTCCAGTACACAGTTTTAATCTGCCAGGAAGTTTCAAAGAAGAGCACACTTCGTTGAAGAGTGAAAGATTCATTCTGGAAGCAACGCTCTAGTCTCTGAACGAGCCTTTTCCCCGCTGCATCCCTTCTTCCAGGAGTGTTAATCCAGCAGAGTGTGCAAGGGATTCTCTGTGAACCATTTGATCCAACCGAGGAGAACTCCACACTTCAAAAATTCCACAGGGACGGATTCGAATCCAAGTAAAGAACACAACATTAATATGATACCTAAACTAAACACAATTGAAATGTCGTTAAGAGTACCAGGATTATGTCTCAGACCTTGTCTCAGTAATGGATTCGTATTCAGAAAAAGTAGCATTATCGTATACTACAACTTTGCGCATTCCTCCTGTGCACATTATATAGTATCTGGGTCCGTATTTATTACACTAAAGGGTGCTTATGTTTCGGTAATCTTTTTAAATGGAGATTTATACGTTTAACTAACTGTAGCTCTAACATCTAACATCTTGTTAGGTACTACGGCAGAATTAGGTTACAAGCCCATACTAAGGCTGAGGTAAATTTCCTACTATTGGGTGTAGACACTTAAAAATGATTTTATATGTCAACATCTAAAAGGAATGTACTGGGGATGACCCACAATGTCGACAGCTCTAACATTTCATTAATTCTTCTTGGAATTCAATCAGATTGTCGACACCCAACTGGTTAATGATGTTTCTGCATTCCTATTACCCATAACTTTTTTAAAATGCAAGCTGCTAGAAAAAAAAGTGTCACCTGTTACTACAGGAGGTAGTATTGGTCAAAACTAGAAGAAAAGTTACTATAACGATATGTCTGCAAACCAATACCTGTTGAGATATGGGCTGAAGATCCGCTGTTAACAGCCTGCATTTTATTTGCAGGAGATGGCATAGTAAATTACCAAAATACGCATGTTTAGGGAGGCATAAATCTTCAAATATATAAGGTGGCGAGACAGCAGAATCGCTTCAGTATCAATGCATCATATGAATTGTCGGTGACCTACTGATGGCTTTATACGCTGTACCAGACAGATTACACTGAAAACGTCGTCGGATAGCGATATGCACACATACAGGTGGCGGTTGTATCGCATATACGAGGTATAAAAGGGCAGTGTAAAAGGGCAGTGCATTGTCGTAGCTGTCATTTGTACTCAGGTGATTCATGTGAAAAGGTTTCTGAAGTGATTATGGCCGCACGATGGAAACAAACAGACGTTAGGGAATTCCTAGATAAACAGTGTCAACATTGTGCCAAGAATACGAAATTCCAGGCACTACCTCTCACCACGCACAACGCAGTGACCGGCGGCCTTCACTTAACGACCGACAGCAGCAGTGTTTGCGTAGAGTTGCTAGTGTAACAGACAAGCAAAACTGCGTGAAGTAACACCAGCAATCAGTGTGAGACGTACGACGAAACGATCCGTTAGGACATTGGTACCAAGTTTGGTGTGGTGTTAATGTGCTGTCGCAGCAGACGACCCACGCGAGTGCCTTTGCTAACAACACGACATCGCCTGCAGTGCCCTCCTGGGCTCGTGACCATATTGGTTGGACCCTAGACAACTGGAAAACCGTGGTCTGGTCAGATGAGTCCCGGTTTCAGTTGATAAGAGCTGATGGTAGGGTTAGAGTGAGGCGCAGATCCCATGGAGCCATGGCCCCAAGTTGTCAACAAGGCACTGCGCCAGCTGGTTGTAGGACCATTATGGTGTGGGCTATCTTTACGTGAAATGAAGTGGATCTTCTGGTCCTACTGAACCAATCATTGACTGGAAATGATTATGTTTGGGTACTTGGAGAGCATTTGCAGCCATTCATGGACTTCATGTTCCCAAACAACAATAACATATCGCCAGGCCACAATTGTTCGCGATTGGTTTGAAGAACATTCTGGACAATTCGAGCGAATGACTTGGCAACCCAAATCGCCCATCATGAATCCCATCGAACATTTATGAGACATAAGCGAGAGGTCAGTTCGTGCACAACATCCTGCACTGGCAATACTTTCGCAGGTATGGACGGGTATAGAGGCAGCATGGGTCAGTATTTCTGAAGAGGACTTCCAACGACTTCTTGAGTCCATACCACGTAGAGTTACTGCATTATGCTGGCCAAAAGGACGTCCGACACAATCCCATTGCTTCTGACACCTCAGTGTAACAGGTGTTGTGTGTCACCGATTTTTGCGCTGTTGGTGAACTTCACCCTTTCAGAAAGGCGACGACGTTGGTTCATGAACTATGGCGCACTCTTTTCTATGGATCGTGCGCCACTACTTCGTTACAACGCTTCTTGGGCTATGGGTTGATCGAGGAGGTCCACCTGCATGAGATCCACATTCACTGGATCTGAATCTGTGAATTTCTGGCAATGGGAACATTTAACAGCATTGGTGTGCCCAACCCAACGACAATGTGCGGTACATGTGAAGATTTCCAATGAACAAGACGTATCTGAAAAAGCGTATAATTCACTGTGAAGGAAGACTGGATGATGTGTCAGGATGTGTGATAACCACATGCAGCTTTTCCCATAGTGTCTACTTAGACGTATGGAAATGAGAGGATAGGTTGACATTATAGGAACTTTTTGCCTAGTTTTAACTAATATTATCTCTTGTAGGAATATGACACATTTTGTTAACACCCTGTATTTTTTTCGAATGAGGACTGCAATACTATGAAGCACAACTATTCGAAAAAATAACAGGATAAAATGCTAATTGTAGAATCAAGACTACCAGCACAGTGTACATTCTTCCCATTTGTATGTTACTGATGCTAATAGTGCAAACGAATCTGATATGTACCAACAGATTCAGCTCTTGTGTCATATATGCATTTCTCAAATACATGTGTAGTAAGTTTTGCTTCAGATGTTAACAAATGTTCTATCACATTAGTCCCTGTGTCAAAAGCTTAAAAAGAGCATACATACAGTTTTTCTATTCAAGGGAATATGTTTAAGATGTGTGCTACAATAAAATACACAAAAAAATATTCAAAGCTTGTTTATCGTAATAACTCCGAAGTAATACAGCGCTCCAAAAGAAAACTTAAACATTTGTTCACAGTATCCTTTCACAGAGAAAGTATTCACATTTAGTAACCCATAAAGATCTAGAAAAGTTAAAAAGGAAGTCAAACATATAAAAAAAGTTCCAGTATCGTTCAACACACCTCAATATTTTTCAGCACTATCCATTGCCTCAACACTTTTCCTGCTGGAGTTTATTTGAAGAATAATGGAGCTTTGTTTGACTTTTACAGGTAGCTCAAGTGCACAGTCATCCTCGAGTAGTGGTTCAATATCAGGAGGGCTAGGAGGCTTTGGTGGCGGCCCTGACGGAGGATTTATCTTTGACGGCAAGGGTCCTGGAGGCTTTGGTGGTAGTGGCGGAGGTACAGGGTCCCAAAGCAGTAGTTCCTCACAGGCTGGTGCAGGAGCTGGAGGTTTTGGAGGTGGTTCTGGAGGTTTGGGAGGATTTGGGGGTGGTTCTGGAGGACATGGAGGTGCAGGAGGCTTGGGTGGATTTGGAGGAGGTTTGGGAGGTTCAGGTGGCTTTGGTGATGGTGGTGCAGGTGGCCTGGGGGGTTCTGGAGGATTTGGAGCTGGTGGAAAAGGCACAGGTGGTCTGGGTGGATCAGGAGGTTTTGGTAGCGGTTCAGCAGGCCTAGGAGGAGCGGGAGGAGGAGGAGGAGGAGCAGGAGGTTTTGGTGGTAAGGGACCAGGTGGCTTTGGTGGAGCTGGTGGATTAGGAGGTGGTTCTGGAGGGTTTGGAGGAGGTAGCGGAGGTATTGGTGGAGGAGCAGGAGGTTTTGGTGGTAAGGGACCAGGTGGCTTTGGTGGAGCTGGTGGATTAGGGGGCGGTTCTGCAGGGTTTGGAGGAGGTAGTGGAGGTATTGGTGGAGGAGCAGGAGGTTTTGGTGGTAAGGGACCAGGTGGCTTTGGTGGAGCTGGTGGATTAGGGGGCGGTTCTGGAGGGTTTGGAGGAGGTAGTGGAGGTATTGGTGGAGGAGCAGGAGGTTTTGGTGGTAAGGGACCAGGCGGTTTTGGTGGAGCTGGTGGACTAGGAGGTGGTTCTGGAGGGATTGGAGGTGGCATAGGAGGAGGAGCTGGAAGTAGTAGCAGTTCTAGCAGTAAGAGTGATGCTGCCAGTGGAGGCATTGGTGGTGGAGCTGGAGGTCTTGGAAGTGGCATTGGAGGTCCTGGAGGTGGTGGTGGGGGCCTAGGAGGATCTGGTGGTTTTGGTGGATCTGGAGGATTTGGAGGAGGTAAAGGAGGACTTGGAGGTGGTTCTGGTGGTTTTGGTGGAGCTAGTGGTTTTGGGGGTGCAGGATCTGGAGGTTTTGGAGGCAGTGGAGGAGCAGGAGGTTTTGGAAGTGGTGGAGGTGCAGGAGGTTTTGGTGGTGGTAAAGGAGGTGTTGGAGGATTTGGAGGTGGTAGTGCTGGCTCAGGAATTGGAGCAGGTGGGTTTGGAGGTTCTGGTGCCACTGGAGGACTTGGTGGTGGAAGTGGTGGCTTTGGAGGTGGTAAGGGAGGTGCAGGTAGCTATGGAGGTGGTGGATCCAGTGGCTTTGGTGGTGTTGGAGGATCTGGAGGCCTTGGAGGTGTGTCTGGCGGTTTTGGAGGTGGAAAAGGAGGATCAGGTGGTTTTGGAGGGGCAGGAGCGAGTGCAGGGAGTGAAGCAGGCGGATTTGGGGGTGCTGGAGGGCTTGGTGGAGGATCAGGAGGCTTTGGAGGTACAGGAGGGCTTGGTGGGGCATCAGGAGGATTTGGAGGTGCAGGAGGGCTTGGTGGAGGGACAGGGTTTGGAGGTGGTAAAGGAGGGGCTGGTGGATTTGGGGGAGCTGGTTCAGGAAGTGGAGCAGGTGGTTTTGGGGGCTCTGGAGGTACAGGAGGGTTCAGTGGAGGAAATGGAGGCTTTGGAGGTGGTAAAGGGGGTGCTGGTGGATTTGGAGGAGCAGGAGGGCTTGGTGGTACAGGCAGCGGTGTGGGAGGTGGAGCTGGAGGATTTGGCTCTGGTGGAAAAGGAGGATTTGGAGGAAGTTCAAGTAGCTCAGGCAGTAGTGCAGGAGGATTTGGAGGAGCTGGAGGTCTTGGCAGTGGAACTGGAGGTTTAGGAGGTGGTAAAGGTGGCAGTGGAGGATTTGGAGGTGCAGGAGGTTTTGGAGGTGGGTCAGGTGGTGCAAGTGGTGGTGCAGGATCTTTTGGTGGTGCCGGAGGTTTGGGTGGTAGTTCTGGAGGCTTTGGAGCTGGAAAAGGGGGTGCTGGTGGATTTGGAGGAGCAGGAAGTTATGGAGGTGGAGCAGGAGGTGTAGGTGGAGGAGCAGGAGGATTTGGAGGTTCAGGGGGTTTGGGTGGTGGAGCTGGAGGGTTTGGAGGCTCAGGGGGTTTGGGAAGTGGAGCTGGAGGTGGAAAAGGGGGTGCAGGTGGGTTTGGAGGAGCAGGAAGTTATGGAGGTGGAGCAGGAGGTGTAGGTGGAGGAGTAGGAGGGTTTGGAGGTTCAGGAAGTTTGGGTGGTGGAGCTGGAGGGTTTGGTGGTGGAAAAGGTGGTGCTGGTGGATTTGGAGGTATAGGAAGTGGAGGTCCTGCCATTGGAGGTTTTGGAGGAGGTGCTGGTAGTGGATCCAGTAGCAAAAGTGATGCCAGCAGTGGCAGCATAGGAGGTGGAGCAGGTGGTGGAGCTGGTGGACTTGGAGGAGCTGCAGGTCCTGGAGGTTTTGGTGGTGCTGGAGCTGGAGGCTTTGGTCCTGGAGGCCCAGGTTCTAGTGGAGGCCTGGCAGGTACTGGAGGCATTGGAGGTGGTGGTATTGGAGGCCCTGGGGGATTTGGCAGCAAAGGACCAGGAGGATTTGGAGGTACTGGTGGTTTAGGAGGAGGTTCTGGTGGAGCAGGAGGTTTTGGAGGTGGTGCTGGAGGTTTTGGAGGTGGTGCTGGAGGTGCCGGTGGAGCTGGAGGCTTTGGAGGATTCGGTGGTGAAGGAGTCAGTGGAGGTGGATTTGGAGGCAAACTTTCTGGTGGCGGACCTGGTGGCTTTGGTGGACCACCTGGAGGTTTTGGAGGTTTCTTTGGAGGTGGCTCAGGCTCCAGCAGCAAGAGTAGCTCAAGCAGCAGCAGTGGCAGTTTCGGTACTGGAGGCTCTGGTTCTGACTCTTCCAGTAACACCAGTAAGAACTAAAGTATTATCTTACACTGTAATTAATTTTTCATATATTATTTATATTCTGTAATGGGAGTAGATGAGAGATATGATTCACTTTATGTAATTATTTAAGGATATATACAGGGTGGATAATGACTAGGTCAAATATCTCACAAAATAAGTGTCAAACGAAAAAACTACAAAGAACGAAACTTGTCTAGCTTGATGGGGGAAACCAGACGGCGCTATGGTTGGCCTGCTAGATGGCGCTTCCATAGGTCAAACGGAAATCAACTGCGTTTTTTTTTAATATGAACCTCCATTTTTTATTACATATCGTGTAGTACATAAAGATATATGAATGTTTTAGTTGGGCCACTTTTTTCGCTAACTGATAGATGGCGCTGTAATAGACACAAACATATGGCTTACAATTTTAGCCAAACAGTTGGTAACAGGTAGGTTTTTTAAATTAAAATACAGAACGTAGGTACGTTTGAACATTTTATTTCGGTTGTTCCAATGTGTTACATGTACCATTGTGAACTTACCATTTTTGAGAAGGCATACTGTTACAGCGTGATTACCTGTAAATACCACATTAATGCAATAAATGCTCAAAATGATGTCCGTCAACTTCAATGCATTTGGCAATACGTGTAACGACATTCTTCTCAACAGCGAGTAGTTCGCCTTCCGTAATGTTCGCACATGCATTGACAATCCGCTGACGCATGTTGTCAGGCATTGTCAGTGGATCACGATTTCAAATATCCTTCAACTTTCCCCACAGAAAGAAATCCAGGGACATCAGATCCGATGAACGTGAGGGCCATGGTATGGTGCTTTGCGACCAATCCACCTGTCATGAAATATCATGAAATATGCTATTCAGTACCGCTTCAACCGCATGCGAGCTATGTGCCGGACATCCATCATGTTGGAAGAGCATCGCCATTCTGTCATGCAGTGAAACATCTTGTAGTAACATGGGTGGAACATTACGTAGGAAATCAGCATACATTGCATCATTTAGATTGCCATCGATAAAATGGGGGCCAATTATCCTTCCTCCCATAATGCCCCACCAGACATTAACACGCCAAGGTCGCTGATGTTCCACTTGTCGCAGCCATCGTGGATTTTCCGGTGCCCAATAATGCATATTATGCCGGTTTACGTTACCGCTGTTCATCGCTAAATACAACGCGTGCAAAAAATCTGTCATCGTCCCGTAATTTCTCTTGTGCCCAGTGGCAGAACTGTACACGACGTTCAAAGTCGTCGCCATGCAATTTCTGGTGCATAGGAATATGGTACGGGTGCAATCGATGTTGACGTAGCATTCTCAACACCGACATTTTTGAGATTCCCGATTCTCGCGCAAATTTTCTGCTACTGGTGTGCGGATTAGCCGCGATAGCAGCTAAAACACCTACTTGGGCATCATCATTTGTTGCAGGTCATGGTTGACGTTTCACATGTGGCTGAACACTTCCTGTTTCCTTAAATAACGTAACCATCCGGCGAACGGTCCGGATACTTGGATGATGTCGTCCAGGATACCGAGCAGCATACATAGTACACGCCCGTTGGGCATTTTGATCACAATAGCCATACATCAACACGATATCAACCTTTTCTGCAATTGGTAAACGGTCCATTTTAACACGGGTAACGTTTCACGAAACAAATACCGTCCGCACTGACGGAATGTTACGTGATACCACGTACTTACACGTTTGTGACTATTACAGCGCCATCTATCACAAAGTGAAAAAAGAGGTCCAACTAAAACATTCATGTTTCTTTACGTACTACACGAATATGCAATAAAAATGGGAGTTCCCATTTTTAAAAAACGCAGTTGATATCCGTATGACTTATGGCAGCTCCATCTAGCGGGCCAACCACAGCGCCATCTGGTTTCCCCCTTCAACATGTTTCGTTCTTTGTAGTTTTTTCATTCGATACTTATTTCGTGAGATATTTGGCCCTGTCACTATCAATGGGACACCCTGTATATCTTGTACCTCATCATCATCGTATACTGTATTTCTCTCGTGTCTCTCAGAATCTAAAAATATCAACAAACATCTCTTATGTCTCTCTCACAACATGCTATCAAAGGTGTTGTAATTAATGCCCCCCTCTGAAGGATTCCGCTGGAGTAATGAATCCTTCATCAAGGCTTTTTATAGTATCACTGGAGTATATGTATCATTCTCCTCAAAGCTTTAAGAAACAAGTTGTTTGGTTACTTTTCTACAGTCAAATGCATCCCAGAAAGAAAACAACTGCTGTTCTTTTAGCGCAACTAATCTGCTTCATCTACATTTCCATCTATACTCATTCAGGTGTTGCCTGTGTGGATTTCTGCTGCCACCAATTTCACACATCACTCAACGTTAATTTCCCACCTATTTGATATATATATATATATATATATATATATATATATATATATATATATATATATATATGACTGGATATCAACCACCCAACTTGTGCTTCAGAAGACCGGATGGAACCCTAGAAACCAATACCAAAAACAATTGTGAGATTCTGGCAAAGTACTTTGAAAAACTGCTCAACACGGACCCCCCATGGAAGAAATGATGACAGAAACGAGCACATACAATCCAGGTAGTGAACCTCCAACTCTAGAAGAAGTTAAAGAAATAATAAAGTCACTCAAGAATCGTAGAGCACCAGGAGAAGATGGCATCATCGCGGAAATCTGGAAGTTGCAAGACCCAGAACTCACCAAAGACATCCACAGGATCTTGGAAGACATCTGGAAGACCACGAAAATTCCTGGCGACTGGAAAACTGCCCTGATACACCCACTACACAAAAATGGTGACAAGACTGACCCGAACAACTACAGAGGAATATCCCTACTACCGGTCACATACAAGATCCTCTCTAAAGCTTTACTGAACAGACTAGAATGCCAAACCGACCACTTGATTGGGGAATACCAAGCAGGCTTCCGTAAAGGGCGGTCTTGTGCGGAACAAATTTGGAACCTGAAAATGATTTTACAACACAAACAGAACCTGATCATTACCTTTGTTGACTTCAAAAAGGCGTACGACTCTATCGACCGGAAAACTCTCTTCAAAATTCTAGCAGAATACAAAGTAGACAACAAAACACGGGCTATCATAGAGCAAACTTTAACCAACACGACCTCCAAAGTAAAGTTCTGTGGGGAACTATCAGAGCCCTTTGAAATTCGCACAGGTGTCCGACAAAGCGATGGCCTCTCACCTCTCCTTTTCAATCTGGTGTTAGATAAGGTCATAATAGAATGGGAAACATCACAACAGGGGATAACCTTAGGAAACCTACAGATTAAATGCCTGGCTTTTGCAGACGATTTGGCGATTCTCACGACAGGTATAAAGGGAAAAAAAGACGCTATTGAAAAACTACACGAAATCGCTTCCAAAACTGGACTACAGATCTCTTACGAAAAGACACAGTTTATGAGCACAAAGAAACTCTCATCTCTGAACACAAAGTATGGCACGATTTACAAAACGGCAAACTTCAAATACCTCGGTGAAACACTACAAATGAGTGGACATAACAGAGACTCAAACGAAGAAAGAAAGACTAAACTGGACAAGGCATACAAAGTAGTGTGGAATCATTACAACAAGAAGTCTATCTCACAAAAAGCCAAATTACGCCATTACGACACGGTGGTGCTCCCCGAGGCACTATATGCAGCAGAGACCACACTAATCCTAGGGCATACACGTATCAGACAATTAGAAAAAGTAGAACGGAAAATACTTAGGAAAATATTTGGCGCAACTAACAACAATGGAATATGGATCAAGAAACCTACAGAGGAACTGTACAAACATACGGAGACAATCACAGAAAAGATTAGAAAACGCAGACTACAATTCTATGGACACCTATACAGAATGCCATCACACAGGCTGACCAAACAGATCTTTGAGTGGGTAACCACTAGAAACAACAAATGGGTGGCAGAGGTAGAAAACGACCTGAACCAGCTCAACATAACAGCAGACAGAATAAACGACAGAATAAAGTTCAGAAACATCATTAAGAAAAGTAAACTACATGAGATACAATGCGACAAACGAACAGGCATAAAATGGACCGAAGAACGCAAGCAAGATCACAGCCAGAAGATGAAAGAAATATGGGCAACCAAAAAGGCAATCAAGATGAAGCCGAAGACACAAAACCTACAAGAAGCATGGACAGAGGACCGGAAACAGAAACACAGCGAGCGAATGAGGGAAGTTTGGGCAGCAAGGAAGGCAGCAAAAGGAACTGGTCATGTAGTTTAGTCCAAATGCGCTCTTTAAGGGCAAAACACCAATAATATATATATATATATATATATTCAAACTTAATTTTGAAATATGTGGAATGCTAACTACAATTTTAATAATGAGACACGTTATTGAAATTAACATGCTCGAAAAAAATTATTTACTCTTAAGCATTTTTGTATCCTAAATCGCTTAAAAGCATACGAAATGAGTAGAAGGCAAATAGTTCTGGATATATACGAAACACTATGACTAGTTTTGGAATTTAGTGAAAAGGTGCTCAGCAGGACGCTCACTAGAGCGTTACTGACTACTTTGGTTTAAAAGGTGACAGTACATTGAGTAACTCTTTGCATGAACTTCAGAACAGTTCTTGCGCTTTGTTTCTACCTGAACTGGAAATCCGCATCGTCACCTGCTCAAGAATCAAATTACTCATTTAAGTGAATGTTTAATCTGTTCCAGTTGGTGCTCTTTTTTCAACTACAGGGTGTTACAGAAGTGCTGGTCAATATTCATGGATATGACAGGAATGATCATTCGAAACAAAAGAGAAGTGTGAATATGGGCTCTGAAACGCATGAGCTGTGAGGAATTCTTGATCTTGGACACTGTGAAACAAATCTCTTCTACTGCAAGTTCTTTCATTTCCATATTTTGAGAAGCGGAAGTATGGACCAAAAAACGAAAAAAAGTGCAGTATAAAAATGGCTCTGAGCGCTATGGGACTTTACTTCTCTGGTCATCAGTCCCCTAGAACTTAGAACTACTTAAGCCTAACTAACCTAAGGACATCACACACATCCATGCCCGAGGCAGGATTCGAACCTGCGACCGTAGCGGTCGCGCGGTTCCTTACTGTAGCACCTAGAACCGCTCGGCCACTTCGGCCGGCAGTCCAGTAAATATGTGCTTTAAAATGCATAACTTAAAAGTTATGAGTGCTTGTTCATTAGAAGAGTTGCGTTTCGAAGTAGCGAAGATGAACAAGTGCCCGTTATTCTTGAGGTACGCGTTTTAGAGCACATGTTTACTGGACTTTTTATTGTTTTGGTCCATACTACCACTTCCGAAAATATGGAAAGCAAAGAGCTTGCAGCAAAAGAGATTTGTTTCATAGTATCGAAGATCAAGAATTCCTCGTAGCTCTTAAAGTATGCGTTTTAGAGTTCATATTTGCTTGACTTTCTTGTTTCGAATGGTCGTTCCTATCATATCCCTGAATATTGATCATCACATCTGAAACACCCTGTATACAGACTTTACCTTACAACAGAAAAAATGTAATACGCTGGTGGCGAAAAAATGTGTTAAGATTTGTTCTCAGAGATGAACCTGAATAAAATCGCTGTACGGAGACATGCATGCTAGACACAACGGGCCCTCAATGTCAACGCTCTCCTTCCAGAAAACCTATAGACGTTTTTTCTCGTCACAGTATCTGCTAATTTCCGATCATGGTTCCGCTGTATGAATGACACCTGAGATAGAGAACAGACTTGTAAATTATTTTCGCTAGAGGACTCAGTCATGTCATCTTGTTACAGCAATCACAAATATTCATTTGTGAACAGAGGCACATAATGATTTTCATTGTACTGCACTATAATCGTAATTTTATTCATCTTCCCATAGCGAAGCTGAAATTATATGCTTTTTCTCGTGGGAACCAGTAGTAATGGGAGAGATTCCACGTTGGACATAATGCTCAGTAGCTCGGTCCATACAGCTAGTTCAGTGTTACCAATTAGTTTCACCACCTGTAATAAAGGTCGGAGGCTTTTTCCGTGAAGGACTTGTCACAGCAATGAGGCTGTTTATTGAATACCTCTTTTCTTGGATAAAAAGGATGGTATAGTTACTCTGCATTAATTATGTCATCCTCATGAAAGCTCTCTTCGCTGATGTATGTACCATTCAAAGGTCACATTCCATAATAGGAGTGTCACAGTAAGTCGTATTTTTTAATCCACGAATTCCTTCAGGGTGTTACCTTCGTCTTGCTTTTCTAAGTTCCTGCATTTACAGAATAAGCTATAGTTTCTCGGTATTTATATCAGTTGCATTTGGACTTTAAAAATGTTATATGTGTAAAGGCAAATTATTTTACCAGTTTATAGAAAACATTACGGCAGGCATTCAAGAGCTGCAGGAATGAGATTTATGTTCACCGTTCTCGATGCTTAGGCGTTACACGGATACATTCAGTGTGTTGGCAATTTTTCGCGTTCATCTAGTATCACATTCACGATCTTCTACGAAATACAGGCTACTGGTACTTGTCAAACCCTGGTGATATTTGAAAGAAGCTATTCAGCTAGAAAACTGAGAACACCATCATTTGTTTTTCGTCCGCTTCCATCGGAAAACAGAATTACTTCTCTCTTACCCAGATACCAAATCTCTTAAAGATATATATACTTTTTACTCTCCGTAACGAAGCTGTTGATTCCGTACTCACGTATGATTTTGAGCACTATGATATTGGGAAAAAGCAATTAGATTTACTTCCAAGTCATTTTCCTTAATACGTTGTGGTCTGTAACATTTTCAATAATCGTTCGAATTGTAAGGACTCTGTAGCTCAGTTCGAAGTATGGCATACGCAGAATTACGAGTAGAAGACCAAGGTCGCACAGGCGTGTATGATGCTGATCCGGCGCACAGTCCAGATACTGCACCATGCGATTTCCATCTGAAAAAAACATCTGCGGAGAAATACATTTTGCATGATGAGGAAGTTCACACAGTGATTCTCCAATAACTGTGTGACCAAGGTGAAGATTTCTGTATCAGAGGCACTGATCGATTGGTAGAACTTCCGATCGTTGTTTACGTGGACTTGGTGACTCGGCTGAATAATAGTGTGATGCTCCTTTGTCACTTTGAAGTATAGTGCAGTATTCAATAAAAGATATTTGACCTGCCAAAATACTGAGAGATTTACATTTTGAAGTCCCCTCGTAGTTGCTATAGCTCTTACCGATTAATCAGTCGAGAACTTATTGAAATAACTATCAGTAATTCTGTCTTTTTCAAAGGTGATGCTTTGCGTTTTCTAAAAATACAGTCCGCAGCTCGTGGTCATGCGGTAGCGTTCTCGCTTCCCGCACCCGGATTCCCGGGTTCGATTCCCGGCGGGGTCAGGGATTTTCTCTGCCTCGTGATGACTGGGTGTTGTGTGATGTCCTTAGGTTAGTTAGGTTTAAGTAGTTCTAAGTTATAGGGGACTGATGACCTTAGATGTTAAGTCCCATAGTTCTCAGAGCCATTTGAACCATTTTGAACTAAAAATACAGAAAACTAGCCGTATTACCTATACACAAGTAACAACGGCATACACTTTTCTTCCTCCACTTGCTGCCAGGTCACACCTCTCCTTTCAACAGATATTCTCACTCCCATTTTCCACCGTGTTCTTGGGCGCCCTCTAGGTCTTTTCCCATCCATCTTTAGTTCTTCCATAATTTTGGGGAGTCTCTGCCCATGCATCCTCTTAACATGCCCATACCATCTTAATCTCTTTCTTTCAATTTTTCTCTCATACTTTCTTGTTTGAGGTCCTTTCTAATCTCTACATTCCTTACTCTGTCCATTCTTGTTTTTCCCTTAACTGCTCTGGAAATTTCATTTCCCCTGCTTGCAGTCTGCTCCAGTCCCTTTCTGTCATTGTCCATGTTTCTCCACCATAGGTGACAATAAGGATGTAATAATTCTTATACATAAGGAGTTTTGCTCTTTCTGAAACTTCATTATTCCAAATCAGATGTTTTATTGTTTGGTAGAAATTGCCTCCCTTCTATAACCTCCTATTAATTTCGTTAGTTATTCTTCCATCCCTAGATATTTCACTCCCTAAATAAGTGAAACTTTCTACCACTTTGAGGGGTTCTCCATTCAAGGTAATATTTCCTTTGATTCTTTTCTCTCTTCCAAATACCATTACTTCACTCTTATCTTTATTTATTTTTAATCCATACCTTTTCATTATTTCCTTCCACGCATCAAGCTGTAACTGTACATCTACCTCTTTATCACCCCATATTACCATATCATCTGCAAAAATCATCTTTTTGTCTTTTTATTTTACTATATCTTTAACTGCCCTATTAATTCCCTCCATCACAACATTAACAAGCGCAGGAGATAGAATACTTCCTTGCTTAAGTCCTTGTCTTATTTCGAAGTATTCAGAGTTCGCCAATGGTGTTCTAATTCTACAGTTGTGGCCTCTGTACATTGCCTTTATGACATTAATGTATCCATCTTCTGTATCTATCTTCTTCATTTCTTCCCACTTTCCCTGTCAACTGAGTCATATGCCTTTTCTATGTCTATAAAAACCATTATCACCCTTTTGTTGTACTCCCAACTGTTTACCATCAGTTGACGGATAGAAAATATCAGGTCGATCGTGCTCCTTCCATTCCTAAACCCATGCTGTTCTTCACTCAGCTTCTATTCTATCTTTTCACTTATTCGATGAGGGTTATTCCTCTGTAGTTTTTACAAAGCCTTCTATAGCCTTTCTTGAAGATGGGAACAATGTCTCGTGTTCTCCAGTAAATACCACCAGTAAATTGCGCATAAAGATCTGCATGTATAATTATGATGACAATAATGACAATTACGACTGTGATGATTGCTGTGTGTTAAGAAACCTCGGTAGAAACATCACGAGACTAGCTACCACAACCTTTTTAATTTAGCGACACTTTATTATAATATAATATTAATAACGGAAATCTCTGGAAAGACAAGAGGTATTTTCATATTTTTAAACATAGATAGCCAGAAAAACAATCAGCTATCATGTATCCAAAGCAGTTTTCGAAATAATTTCATAAAACATTTGTGTCTTATTTCACTCCTTTTCGTTGATATAACTTTCAAAATGCTTTATTAGTTCTTCAATAATGATTTATTTCCAAATAAACTTTCACCCATTATTTTTCCTCCTTAGTGGTTGAATCTCCAAAGTAGCTAAAACACGTATTTCTTTTATTTCTGGCTGAGAAATCAAACACCAATTTTCGTAGTTCTAGCTGCAAAATTGCCTTAATAGCGACATATTTTCAAATAGTTTTTCATCCACTATTTCACCCCCTGAGGAGTGGAATGTGAACTAATCCTTTTAAGGGACCCATACGGTATAAGACTTCTGTCCCTAATTTCTATCCTTAGCACTTTGGTTTTCAAAGGAACCATCCAGGCATTTGCTCTAGGTCTCCAGTCAGCTCAGCCTTCAGAAATATGCATTTATTCTAATCTTTGACGTTTTACGATGGCATCCATCCACTTTGCATTGGACCGTCTTCTGCACTGTTTTCGTCTCTTGGAATCTAGCAAAGAACTTCCTTGCTCCATCTGGCATCCATTCGCCTAGCTATATGTCATACTCACTTTTCGTAAAAGTCATAGTTTCGTCTTGCCGTTGGCTCCCTAAACCATTTACTAATTCTTCTTTTGTTACTAGCAATTCAAAAAAGTAACTCTCCTTTGCTTCTTGAGTAATGTGTAGTTTTGATATGATTTTTGAATTGCAGTTTCATGTTTCACTGCAATTTATAGTTCACTTCATTATTAAATTTAAAGTACTAACTGTAATGTGTATTTATAAAAGATGAGTAAAACACTAATGTATTCTGTTCTTCAGTTTCAGGAAACTTTGGTACTCCCGGATTCGGTAAGTTTTCACAGTCAATCACTATTTTTTTGAAAAAAATTTAAGTAACGTATACTAAAAGAATAGCTATTACCTGATTTTCGACATACAAAAATGCCACATACGAGATAACTGAGCATAAATCCCGGAGAGGTTTATGCTATTTTGTCGCAGTGAACTGCGTTTCTTTTAAATTTTTATTATATGTTACAGTTTTGTGCAGTCAAAAATTTATCGTCTCCTATTAACTTAGTGAACCGACAAGAAATAATAAACAGGAATGAAGATACTTAGTTCTTAAGCGTCCATGTTGATGAAAACTTAAACTGGAAAATCCATGTAGTGGCCCTTCTCTAAAATTTTAACGGTCGGCAAATGTTGCCAGAACAATTACTGTCAACTAGGGATGAGGAAGTCAGTAAGCTAATACATTTTCCTTCACATATTTTGATACGCTGATGTCTTACGCGAAAATATTCTGGGATAATTCTTCACATAGACAAAAAGTATTTACTGCATAAAGGAAAGTAATTAGAATTATACATGGAGTTGACAAACATACATCTTGTAGGCTTCTCTTTAAGCAGATGCGAATATTAACCACTGCCTCACTGCACATGTATTTACTTACGAATTTTTTTTTTTTATCGTCACACCAACCGAGTTCGAGGGAAGCGCTCTTTGTCTAATCGCAGACTGCAGGTTTCGACTACTGGTCAGATTCAAGTTGTCACAGAACATCAGCACAGCTACTGGTAAAGCTTAAGCAACTACTGTTTTGGTCATACCGTAAAACTATTCTACAGCCACATATTTGAACTCATGAACCAAGAAAGGTAAGATCAAGTAAAAGTACAAAGTATTTTATGTCATGTCCTATACAAGCGGCATGTTCAGAATAATAACAAAAGCTCTCCAGATCGGCTTCTGACTAAGCTATAGATGATTTGAAAAATTAGGTTTACGACATATGTATAGAGTTACTGTTTCTGCACTGTGTTAATGTGTATCAGTCTCTAAAGTCTTGTGAATCAAACCGTCTAGATCGCTTATTATACGTCTTTATGTATGACGTTCTTTCGGCTACTGCCTTCATCTGACCAACATTTTAACTTATAAAACTATGTTCAGTGTCATTATCAATGAAACCTAAAAAGTACAACCTCTTTTACCACGTGACGATATGGTGTGCGTTTATTGACGTATTCAGACTTCCATGATGTTCAAAGTGCCTGACTGTAATTGGTATATATCCTGACAACGCTTTTTACTGGATTAATCACAAATGAAAATGGCAACTTGGTGCCGAACCAGTAATGTGAATATGACATATTTCAAGTGATCGTGACGTAATCAATTATTATTCAAACATTTATGAAGCTCACATATTTCCAATTGGGAGAACGTCTATTCTTCAAAAAACTCTTCGATTCCGTTCTGCATTTACTCGTTTCCTTAAAAATAAATGTTCACTACATACATACTTTCTTTTTTTCGGAATGCTTTAAAACAGCGTGAAGATCGTGCTTCACTCTTAATCTCTAGCCTCTTGGTTATTTCACCCGTCCTTCTCCTTCCTAAAATACTATGATCCCGCTTTACCATGTTAACAGAAAATCTCGAAACATTGGTCAAATACGAAACTTCAAGATACGTATACTAAGAAGTGAAATGTATCTCTTACTGAAATGACATATCTATCACTGACTTATATACACAAGCAGAAACAGTTTCGAGCTTTCAAAAGCACAATTCCATCACTAGCAGCAAGATGCACGAGAATAGAATAGGATGTTGATGATACTAGAAGACTGAGTGGGGTGGGATTGGCATGCAGGAACAACAGAGGGATACGTTGCAAGTAAAGCTACATACGAAAGTCATGACGCTATTGACACATTTCAATCATCCTTCCAAAATTATCCGTTACATGTGTCTTATTTTCGTATACTCACGGTTGCGTTATTAATTAATTAATCTATACAACTGTTCTTGAATCTCATTGCTTCGTAATAATTATAGGTTTCATTAACATTTACGTGAGTGCAAGTTCAGGTATGTAAAACGGAAACTATGAATGAAAGTGTAAGCTTCGGTATACTTATTTACTAGCGGGTCGCCGTGTATTTTACTGTTAACCTCTGCAGCAGGTCTGTCAGAGAAGCAGCCAAAAGGTAACCTTGAATAGATACTGTCCATCCGCAACAAAAAATCAAAGACTTCCACGCCGAATCAGAACTAACTTAACAATTGCGGCCTCCGTTCGAGTGTGATAGTCAATAGTTTCCTGCAGCTTTGTTGTGACCCTGAAACTAACGTCGTCTCCACTTCTGTCAACAGGTGGCAGCGGCAGCGGCAGCGGCAGCGGCAGCTTCTCCAGCTCTAGCAGCAGCAGTTCCAGTAAGTGGCGCACAGATGGCGACGCTGTCTGCTTTCATACACTCGTGGTTGTAATACGTGATATATCTGATTCGTGCAGTGCAATCGCCGTATGAATTTATTTAGATGTTCTCTCCTGTCTCAATCGATTAGATGCAATACTGCTCGAGACAAAAATTCGACGACTCGTTTAATCCTCATATCGTACGAATTGCTTTTAATAGCTGTTAATATCACTATTTTATGTTTATTGGACAGTTTATTAACTTCGTGTTAAGGGTCCACAACCTTTATAATTTTAAAATGAAATCGTGTTTGTTTTAAATGCAGTATATCTTGAATGGACCAGGCACATCATAGCAGGGATTTAAGTAGATAAAACTGCGTACTTTTAGTACGGTACATTGGAGTGCATGCCTGAAACAAACGCTCATTTGTGAGATAGTATGCAGAAACCCCATGATATGGTGGTTTCAAATCATCGGCTTCGGTGCAGCCGGAATGTTGGGCCTGGATAATTGGTGGCCGTATTTTGGGACCAGTCTTCCTTCCAGATCGCCTAACAGACCCGAACTATAGGCGTTTCTTGCAGGTGACTCTGCTTCCTTGCTATTGATGCTTCGAAGTGTTATGTGGCTGCTACATGACGGTGCTCCAGCCCATTCTGCCATTAACGTCCGGACGCATCTCAATTGTGTCTTCCATGGCCAAAAGATCGGACGAGGGGGTCCGGTTGCACAGCCTGCTTTTTCATCGGATCTCAACCCTTTATGGTTATGGATTATGGGGCCATCTCAGAAGTATCGTGTATGGAGAGCCCGTTCCAGATGTGGAGACACTGAATCAGCGTATTCATGCTGTCTTTGACACTGTTTGAATGCAGCCTGGTCGATGTGAACGTGTGAGACAGAACTTGCTACGCCGCTTACACGCATGGATTGAGGCACATGAAAACCATTTTCAGCACATACTGTAACTGTGGCTGCATGGTACAGCGCGTATTAGACCGCAGTCTCTGTTAAGAAACATGCATTTCCAGACATAGTTTCGTTAGACCTTTTTTGTCCCTTATCCTCTCATAGATCAATCCCTACAGTTTGCTCACAGTGGAGAAAATCGCTCTGTATTTAATCAATAGCAGATTTTTTTAAGAGATATCGTAATCGACATTGACTGTAGGAATTATTTTTCTTCATTGCTGTAATTTCACCCTTAAGGCCATACCAAGTGTCACAAAGCAAAAGACTGTGCTTCGGCACACGTCAAACTTTAAAAATACTGCGATATCCCATATGTACACATATCATCGTTGAATATGAGTCTCTTAGAAATGTTGACATCTTTGGCACAAATCCCAGTAAACCACTGTTCTTGTACATTGTTTACATGTGAACTGCCTCATTTCGTTCAGTAACGATTATGATGACTTTAAAAAACTTCTATACGACTGTGAACCCCAACGATTAGAAGTTAATCAGTACAATTAATTGTTGTTCATCTTAAGTATCTTAATGGCAATAAGAAAACACATCGCCCTTAATCAACATTGTACGTGCATGAATCTGGATAGCTGGCTTCCTCTGGAGCTCCGCTGCCAACGAAGCTCTCTGGGGGTGCCCCAACAACAGTCTCACAACCGCAGCTTGTCACTATTTTGTCTACATGTCTTCCTACTCCAAAGCTTCTGCAACGATTCTGTAGTACCACCCTTTGACAATAGATGTAGCAGTGATGATAGGCTTAAACTTGGGTGTAATGCTTTTAATCATTAACGAAGAACATGCTGCTATGAATGTTTATGCCGGACCGGGGGTCGATACACAGTCCGATCTACAGTTTAAACATGTCTCAAACGACCGAAGTGTACTTCGCTAAAAAGTTAAAATATGTCGTCTCTCACTCAGCTGATTTAGCACACGCTATAACTGTTCGTGTCAACACAATACTTGCTTCCCCGCCTGATGTCCAGTTGGCAGCATGTTCACTATAGACAGAACACGAATTCAGTTTCAGAATCAGAGTGGATGTTACCAGTATAGACTAGTTGGAGGGACAACCGGGTCTCGAGCATTCGAAGGAAAAGGAAGTTTAACGTCTCATCGGCAAGGTGGTCATTAGAGATAGAGAAGAAACTACAGCAGGAAGAGCAGATGGGGAAGGGGGGACGGAAGGTCATTGAAAAATTCTCTCTCTCTCTCTCTCTCTCTCTCTCCCTCTCTCTCTCTCTCTCTCCCTCTCTGTCCATCACCTCCTCCGCCTTTCTATGCTCATCTTTTCCCTTCCCTCTCTCTCCACCTCTACCAGCCGCCTTCCTCTATCCAACTCCTCCCTCCCGCTTTCTACGTCCGTTTCCTCCCATCTCTCTGTCCATCTCTTCTTCCCTCCCTCTTTATGACATTCAACCTTGTTCATTGTTATTGCCAATTCAGATTTTGTAGTAGTATTCTGATCAAAAGCCAATAAGACGTGTATGCCATTTTCCTTTTTTGCTAAGAAAGTTATAGCATCGCATATTTTATATAAGTATTTATATATTGTAAGTACTGAAAGTATATAGCCTATGTCTGTCCGGTATTCATTAGAGTATTGTGTAAAATCTAAAGTAAATTGGTCAGTAATTTTTTGAGATTTTTGGTAATAACGTATACATTAAATATTTTTTATATATATTAAAAATAGGTATTTAAAAACACGCGTGTGCAACGTCTTGTCAAAATTTCAAAGGAATCGGTGAAGAACTTTCGGGGATGTAAGATATTGAACAAACGAGCATTTACAATTTTATATAGATTTACATGCATATTAATACATTATATGTAGCGCTTTAGTAGGTATACAAAAACACGTACGTAATTGAATTAATGTTGTCTCATAATTTGAAAGTAATCGGTAAAGAACTTTTACAGATTTAAATATTAAGCAAAGAAACATTTACATTTTTATGTATATTGGTTAGGACGGTATATAGGGTGAAAAGTATTTAAACCGACAAACTCTGGGAGGTTGTAGGGAACATCAAAACAAATATTTTCCCCTAATGTCATTTTTTCGTATGAGGAGTAGTTAAACCGGTAGAGGAAGATTTCTCTGGCGGCAAATTAATTAAACCAACAAACACTTTTCCATTTTTTTATGACCAAGAGACAACACATTAACACAACCCAATTTCAGTTACAGTAGATTTTCAAAAATGCCTCCATTGACACGTAAACAAAGGTTACACCGTCGGATCATGTTCTGTCTGAAGCGCGAAAAAACCCCAGGAGGATCCTGAATTGTTCCTGCTGCTGCTACTATCCGGGCAACCAGATCCTCTTCTGATGCAACAGGAGTTGCGTAAAGAAGGTTGCGCATCTCTCCCCACACAAAAAAGTCCAGGGGGGACATATCTGGGGATCGAGCAGACCATGGTACAGGACCACCTCTGCCAATCCACGTTTCTGGGAATCGTCGGTCCAGGAATCGACCCACACGACGATTGAAAAGTGCCGGCGCCCCGTCATGTTGGAACCACATGCGTTGTCTTGTATGGAGCGGGTAGTTGATAAACCCGCTGTGCAGCTCGTCCGTTGTAGTGCGCTACGTAGTACGCACCAACCATATCAATGTACTCACTCCAGGTGTATCGCTCCATTAGTAAACAGAGACAGCAGTTGCCTACAACTGAAGAGCGTAAAAAAAATGGTTCAAATGGCTCTGAGCACTATGGGACTTAACATCTGTGGTCATCAGTCCCCTAGAACTTAGAACTACTTAAACCTAACTTACCTAAGGATATCACACACATCCATGCCCGAGGCAGGATTCGAACCTGCGACCGTAGCAGTCTCGTGGTTCCAGACTGAAACGCCTAGAACCACACGGCCACACCGGCTGGCGAAGAGTGTAATACAGCCTCTAACAACTGAAGATCGTAATACGGCCTCCACCGGTTTAAATAATCCTCATAAGAAAAAATGACATTAGGGAAAAATATTTGTTTAGATGTCCCCTATAACCTCCCAGAGTTTGTCGGTTTAAATACTTTTCACCCTGCATAATAAAATTCATACGGTGAGCACATAAATTTCAGGTGATACGAAATGTCTGAAAAATACGGCTCATTGTCACAGTTTTGAGCGATATAGGATTGCCATTTCTAATTCTAACTTCTATATTACGACACGGACAGCCGATTTCGGTCCATTCCACGTTCAGTGAGCTGCAGTCATTTTTTGTCGAGCCTGTGTACACTTGAGAACATTTGTGAAATTATACACTGTCTTTTTTATATGCAATTCTCTTCCTGACAAGGACGTTCTGCGTTTTGCAGGCTTCGGCGGCAGCGGCGGTCACTCCAAAGGGCCCAAGGCGTATGGCCGCTGAGCAACCGCCGTGACTGGGCCCGCCTTTCAGCTGGGCCTGGTTTTTCGACCCGTTTCATCAGTCACATCACCAGGAATTGTGGTTTTCCGTCCATGTGTCAAAGACATATTCATCGATTTTATGTGATACCATGTGATATTAAAGACAACAGTACTGATGTGTCATTATCTCTTCATATTACGCGAAATAAATTTTTCATACTATTTGAGTGTATTTCATTTCTTCTTTCGATTTTTGGTACAAATGATATCGATTTACTAACACTTAAAATATTTCCAAAACATAAATTTTACATTTCATATACGAGGGATGGAACTTAAATAATGACAACTATTTATTCACAACCAACACAAAAGAGTTGCATGTTTCCACCTGTTACTGTCCTTCAAAGTTGTCACCAGCGTTGTGTAGAACCCGTTGCCAATGGTGTGGAGGGCGTAGTATATCCTTAGCAGAGCCTGTTCTGTTGAAGGTGCGAATAGAGCGGTTTACTGCCTGTCTAATCTCTGGAACAGTTCTGAAGCGAATGCTACGAAGTGGTTCTTCATCTTCTGAATCAAATCAAAGTCACAAGGACTTAATCCCGGTGAGTATGGTGGGTGGTACAGTACTTCCCAGTCCCGTCGGCCGAAGAGAGCAGCCACAGCTTGCGCTGTATGCGCCCGCGCATTGTCGTGCAGAATGAGGGGTGGGTTGCGCAGAAAGTGTCGCCGCTTCTTTCGCAAAGCTGGTCGCAGGTGATGCTCCAAAAACGAACAGTAATACTGTGCATTGGCAGTCTGCCGTGGAGGAACGTAATGCGTTAGGATAACACAATCACACTCGTACACGAGAATCACCATACCTTTCACCATATTGTGGCTGTGACGCACTTTCGACTTTCACGCCGACCCATAATGACGCCATTCGTTGGATAGGAGTTTCAGTTTTGGCTCGTACGATGTGGCCCATGTCTCATCCAGTGCTACGATACGGCATAAGAAAGCCTCTCCTTCGCTCTCATAGCGCTCCATGTGCGTCTGAGCAGCGTCGTAACGCATCCATTACTGTATTTCCGTCAAGTCATGCGGAACCCATCGTGATGCAATTTTTCGCGTGCCCAAGCGTTCCTTCAGGATGCAATGCACAGTCGTATGCGCTAATCCGGCGGGTTGCACACCTGAAGTCGTCGGCAGAAGACCCATGTCTGTCTGACGTCATATACTCTGTTTTCTTCAAATTAAAACGCAAACCGTGTTGTGCCAACCGGTCACTCCATTCTTGAGTTTAGCTCTGCAAATCAGGCTTGTTTTCTGCTGCCAGCATCACGTCGTCAGCATAAATCAGGGCTCATGGTAATAGCCGGTCCAGGTCAGAGTAGTCGAAACAACCTTGGCATTTTGTGAACAGTCCTTATCCTGCAACAGAATGATGCTATCCGTCAACATTCCTGAGCGTTTGGACTTGAGAGCACGTTTCAAATTGTGGAAAGTGTCCACGTACCACTTTGCGTTAGTTGTGGCCGCCGTGTTCTAGAAAGTCAATGAGCAGCGGGCCCTTGCAGTCAAGGAAAAAGGTCTTCATGATTTTCGCGAAACTGATGCGCATGGCTTTTTTTTTTTGCGATGGGGGTGAATCCATGTGTTTCCATTGTTGGCTCGGACGCTTGCTCTCCTGCTCAGAATGGTGACATAATATTGCATCTTCCGCAACAATACGTGACATATTATTCATCGTGATAAGACACCAGATGCTGCACTGACGTCGCCATTCTGTTCAAAGCCTGCTCCTCCGTCTGGCAGTGGCGAACCCACTGCGCACACATTCCTCGGAACCTCCTATGCTCTGTCGTGATGGCGTGAGAGGTAGCGTGACCGTTGCCCAGCATTAGCCGAATGTCTTCCACCATTCACCATAGGTCATTTTGACAGCAGCATACACGGGAGCAATGACAGAAGGCTTAATGACACAATGAGACTGTCCTAACCGCCTGCTGTTTTTCAGTGAGACCCGACCGTCTTGAAATCGTTACTCCATGCAAACACACGCACGCGTGACATACTGTCTTTGCCATACACAGCAGACATTCGGGGCTGAGTTTCACCCCCGACACTCCCACCGCAGTCAGAAACCCCGAAGTACCTCGCTGTTCGTCTTTCCCGACCTCCATAGTGAAGTCGGATGCATACACAACTCGCTGATCTCATGCCGAGTACGTCTAAGAGACAAATGTCACAGCGGTGAAAATTCGCGCTGTTCCTTCCTAATTCCCGATAGGGGGAACTTCTATACGCACACCTACCTGCATTACCAACTTCTGCACCAGGCTCGTTATAAAGTCTGTCTCATTTTCATTTCACTGCCCCTTATATGCGCTTAACATGAACATTAGAGTTAATGGGAATTTAGAATCATGAGTCAAAATATTGTGATGGAAATGGAAATGCCGTGAGACTAGGGCCTCCCGTCGGGTAGACCGTTCGCCTGGTGCAAGTCTTTCTATTTGACGCCACTTCGGCAACTTGCGTGTCGATGGGGATGAAATGATGATGATAAGTACAACACAACACCCAGTCCTTGAGTGGAGAAAATCTCCGACCCAGCCGCGAATCGAACCAGGGCCATTAGGTATGACATTCCGTAGCGCTGACCACGCAGCTACCAGGGGCGGACAATATTGTGATAAATTGTAACAATAGATTATCAGAAATGCTCTTATTTAATTTTTGAGTATCTGGGGAGTTATCATTTCCTATGTGATGTGTACCTACATGCTACGGAAATATGGTATGGACTTGGACTCCTCCCCCTTTTTATCACGTTCTACAGATGCTTGAACGCCTTGCACTCCGCCTAGTCTTTCGGATCCGCCGGCATCCTATACCAACTCAAAAAATTCTCTTCCATATTGAGAAATTCTCTTCCATATTGAGAAATTGCCTTCCATATTCAACACCTCCGAATATTCCATGTTACCCATTAACTCGTCACTACCCACCTCCTAGTTGCCTCCCTCTTTCCTGATTCGCCGGCCGGAGTGGCCGAGCGGTTCTAGGCGCTACAGTCTGGAACCGCGCGACCGCTGCGGTCGCAGGTTCGAATCCTGCCTCGGGTATGGATGTGTGTGATGTCCTTAGGTTAGTTAGCTTTATGTAGTTCTAAGTTCTAGGTGACTAATGACCTCAGAAGTTAAGTCCCATAGTGCTCAGAGCCATTTTTTTCTTCCCTGTTTTGCTACTGTGCCGCATCTCTACCACCACTTTCCTCCAACACTACATCCCCATACCCTCCACGACCTCTCCCAGCAAAACTTCAATCGCCTTTCATTAGCCGACCGCGAAATCCTCCCTGATATATACGCATCGGGCAGGATGTAAAAGAAACCACCTCACGTCCCCCAGGCGTATGGGATAAATAAAGTAACTAGCAGCAGGGAAAGGCAGTTTTATTAACAAAACAAGTCTGCAAGCAGACTTTCGTGTTGTGCTTGTCGTATATCGTTCACCATCTACCAGTTCAGGTGTTTCTCCATTTCCGTGATGTTCCCACGTGAGGAAAACAAGCCTATGGCCATTCGAGTTGCCAATCCTGGTATATGTTCAATATCGCCTGTTAGTCCTGTATGGTACAGTTCCCACATACTTGAGCAATTTCCGGGCTGGGCCGCACGAGTGTTTTGTAAGCAACCTCTTTTGTAGCCTGATTGCATTTTCTCAGGACTATTTTGATGAGTCGGACATGTCATCTGCTATGTCATAATTCCATTGTACATTCCTGCAAATTATTATTCCCGGGTACTTGTGTGATTTGGTTGGCTCCGTTTGTAAGTCACTGTTATTTTAATAACAAGAAATTACTATTTTCTTCCTTTTTGTGAAGTGCGCAGTTCTACGTTTCTGAACATTTAAAGCGAGTTGCCAATGTTTGCAGGACATTGAGGTATTATCAAGATCTGACTGAATACTTGTGAATTTTTTTCAGGCACTATGTCATTATAAATATGACTGCATTATCTGCAAGAAGTATAAAGTTACTGTTAATGTTATCTGTAAGGTCATGGACATACAGCATGAGTAGCAAGGGTCCCAACATGCTTCCTTGAGGGACGCCTAAAGTTATTGTAATATCTGTCGATGATTCTCCAACCAAGATAACTTGCTGTCCCTCCCTACCAAGAAATCTTCATCCTAGTCACAAAGTTCGTTTGATACCTCATATGATGGTAATTTTGTTACTAAGAATAGATTTGATGCTAAGCCAAATGCTTTTTGGAATTCATCAAATACTGCACCTAACTGATACTCTTGATCCCTGGCTTTCAGGATTTCATGTGACAAAAGTACAAGATGGATGTCACACAATCAAAATTTTTCCAATCCATAGTGGTTGTCAAAGAAAATCTCATTCTGTTCGAAATCCTACAATAGGTTTGAGTCAGAACACGTCATAAACATCTACATCGGATGAATGTCAATGATATTGGACGGTAACTTTGAGGATCACTTCTGCTGTGCTTCCTATAGTTACGGGCTGACCTAAAATTTCTTGAAACTACTGGGAAAAGTGTGCTTTTAGAGGGATTTAGCCTTAATATGGTTAAAATATAAGATAATTCATCCACAATTTCGGTATAGAATCTGATAATAATTCATTGAGTCCTCCGGCCTTCCTTTAGTTTCAGCGATTTCAAATGTTTCTCAGTGAAACTCACACTTGTCTATGTCGGCCGTTATTACAGTGACAGAGAATTAAACTTGGCCAACATTCCTGAATCCTCCTATGTGAAGAAACATTGAAAATAATGTTCAGAATTCCTGTCTTTGCAGCGCTAGCTCCAGTTTCAGCTCCTGTGACGCCCACTAGTGTCTGGACACTAACTTTGGTGCCACTTATAGTATTCACTGGTGAGCGGAATTTCTCTGGTATTTTTAGGCCTTCCAGTAAGATTCTGTTATGATAATCGTTGAATGTGTCACCGTTTTAAGAGTCACCATTTTGCTGTCTATAGCCCTGTGCTTTGTTTTACAAAATGGTTCAAATGTCTCTGAGCACTATGCTACTTAACTTCTGAGGTCATCAGTCGCCTAGAACTTAGAACTAATTAAACCTAACTAACCTAAGCACAGCACACACATCCATGCCCGAGGCAGGATTCGAACCTGCGACCGTAGCGGTCGCTCGGTTCCAGACTGTAGCGCCTAGAACCGCACGGCCACTCCGGCCGGCTTTGTTTTACATCTGTTATGGAGTAGTCGCGGTTTCTTCAGGGACCCACAACTAGGTTCAGTTTCAATGTAGACATCGTTTATTCGTATTACATCTAGTCCCCCTCCGTCATGAGTGGGCTATGCAATTATCTCTTCTAAGCAGTTATCACACATAGCGTTTATTATAATTGTGCAGAGCGTCTTGTCACGCTCTTCAGTTACAAAACTGTAGTTGTTCCAACCGATTCTTTGATAATTCAAGTCTCCACCAAAGATGACAGTATAATTACGAAAAATATAAACTAGCGAGCTGAAGTGTTCTCTCAAGTTTCGGGTTCATTTGAGCGTGAACCTGCTGGTCAATGGAAGGACCGAGTTGCAAGTATATGTTCAGTAATGATACTGATTTTTGCGCGAATACTCTTGCATACAGTTTCAATTTTTAACTCCGTGGATAACCGTTTCTTTTCTACTGCAACGAACATACAACCTCCAATTCTTATTAGTCTGTACCTTCAGATTCATTCCAAAAATCTTACTGTTGTCAGTTTCGAGCTTAAACCAACTTTCTGTACCAAGTAGTACACTGAATCGCCAAAGAAAGTAGTATAGGCACGCACATTCAAATACAGAGATATGTAAACAGGCAGAATACGTCGCTGGGTTCGGCAACGCCTACATAAGACAACAAGTGTCTGGCGTAGTTGTTAGATCGGTTACTGCTGCTACAATGGTAGGATATCAAGATTTAAGTAAGTTTGAAAGTGGTGTTATAGTTCGCGCACTAGCGATGGGACACAGCATCTCCGAGGTAGCGATGAAGTGGAGATTTTCCGGTACGACCATTTTGCGAGTGCACCGTGAATATCAGAAATCCGGTAAAACGTCAAATCTCCGACATCGCTGCGGCCGGAAAAAGACCCTGCAAGTACGGGACCAACGACGACTGAATAGTCCAACGTGACAGAAGGCAACCCTTCCGCAAATTGTTGCAGAATTTCAATACTAGGGCGTCAACAGGTGTCGGCTTGCGAAACATTCAACGAAACATCATCGATATGGGCTTTGGTCGGACGAGTCTCGTTTAAAATTGTATCTAGTGGATGGACGTGTACGTGTATGGAGACAACCTCGTGAATCCATGGTCCCTGCACGTCACTAGGGCACTGTTCAGGCTGGTGGAGGCTCTGTAATGCTGTGGGGCATGTGCAACTGGCGTGATATGGGACCCCTGATACGTCTAGATAGACTCTGACAGGTGACACGTACGTAAGCATCCTGTCTGATCACCTGCATCCATTCATGTCCGTTGTGCATTTCGGACTTGGGCAATTCCATCAGGACAATGCGTTACCCCACACGTCCAGAATTGCTGCAGAGGCGTTCCAGGCACACTCTTCTGAGTTTAATCACTTCCGCTGGCCACCAGACTCCCAGACATAAACATTATTGAGCATATATGGGATGTCTTGCAACGTGCTGTTCAGAAGAGATCTTCACCCCCTCGTAATCTTACGGATGTATGGACAGCCTTTAGAATTCAAGGCGTCAATTCCCTCCAGCACTACTTCAGACATTAGTCGAGTCCATGTCACGTCGTGTTTCGGCACTTCAGCGCGCTCGTGGGGGCACTACACGATATTAGGCAGGTGTACCAATTTCTTTGGCTGTTTAGTGTATATGAGGTACAATACTTTGTTCACGAACTTAAAACTATGGGACATCGTTGCTAAGCTTCGGCAATAGATTTCTACGATTTTTTGTGAGGAGAGGTGTGGGGGGGGGGGGGGGGGGGAGGCGAATGTTTGCAGCTTGAACTAATACTTCAGTGTCTCCTACAACAGTCATTATCTCTACTGAATGAAATACTGTGTAGGGTTGTTTTTGTGGATTTCTTAGCACACCTTAAATTCATTCTTGGTATTAAGAACAAATACCACTGGTGAGTATATGGACTGGTAGGTAAGTGTAGGAATACTCACGTCCCGTGGCCAAGCGGTTCTAGGCGCTCTAGTCCGGAACCGCGCTGCTGCTACGGTCGCAGGTTCGAATCCTGCCTCGGGCGTGGATGTGTGTGATGTCCTTGGGCTAGTTAGGTTTAAGTAGTTCTAAGTCTAGGGGACTGATGACCTTAGATGTTAAGTCCCATAGTGCTCAGAGCCATTTGAACCATTTTGAACTCACGTCCCTGAAGGGGCCTCTACAGTTTGTTCAGTTATAATTTTTTCACAAGATTCCAACTGCGTGCTTCTGTAGAATAAATATGTTTGACCGTAGCTGCATTTTCGTAGAGGATTGCGCCACCGAGTGGAAGTACAAATGTATGTTAGTAATCCGTTGAGCAGATCAACATAATGTCGAAGATTTTTAAACGAAAAGAATGTGGACCTGAGCTTCTTGGTTAACTTCCCTAGGTTCTTTTCCCACCTGAGTTTACTATTCGTTTAGATGCCTAGGAACTTCAAATATGGAACCTCGTCCGGTATATGTTCAATGAGCTCTACTTCCTGTATCTGTAAGCCATTTTTAGTCCTTTAGTATTGCAAAATTTGAGTCTTTGTAATACTAGGGATTAAATTGTTCGTGATGAAGCAGTAATAAGCCCGTTTCTTTATTGTACTGGCTATGTCTTTTATGGGTATGTTTTGGTGCTTCATGAATATTTTATCGTCAAACAATACAGTTTATGAAGATTCCTCCTGTGCTCCTGATGAATCGTTTACCTGTGCTAAGCACAGGAACGGACCAAACACTGAACGTTGCAGGATACCACCCATGCAAGAGGAATGTTTTCAGCACAAATCATTTTAGCATACAAAGATCCGCAGAATCTAAGGCCTCTGCAAGATCGCAGAAGCTGCTTGCGAGGTGATTTTTTTTGTTTAGTTTCACCAAAAATTAATTTTATGATCATCCATATAGCCTTCTCCATAGAAATCCAAAGGAGTTTTTATTAAAACCTTACTCTCCGCAAGGTGATGCTGTATTCTTTTGTAAGCTATCTTCTCAAAAAGTATGAGAACACGCGAAGGAGAGAGGTCTATAATTACACTTCATTTGTTTACATCAGATTCTATAAATGGTTGTTACTACCTCATAATTAGTTTTTTCTGAATTATCAAAATTTAGTATTAGAACTAAAAGAGTTACTGCTGTTCAGTGACCTAATGATTCTTGTAATCTGTTTAACAGCTGATTTTGCAAAACTGATGTTTAATTGTGTAGCATACAGTGCGTGTCGAAACAGATCTAATGGATGCGCTTTCGGCAGCCAATTTTTGTCGCTTTTTTCAATTGCTGTTAGGAATAATTCATTGAATATCATGCCAATGATTAAAATTTAACAGTCTCGCCGCTAGTGTCAGCAGGAAGTTGAATATCATTTTCCTTAGCGAATGTATTCCTTCGCACCTAATCATGCTCCACACTGCCATAGGTTTCTTCTTCTAGTTCTGAACGTTTTGTGGACAAATCAGCCTCCCAAAGCTACCTCAACAGAACAGAATTACGGAACCGCTAATGTATAGAATTTTGCTGGTTTCAAATCTCTTGCTATAAGAATATTAGAAGGATCAGGAACACGAATCACCAGCTGTAAACACTGTTCAGCTATCAAAACATCTTCTAACAGTTATGAGCAGCAATGGTTTACAATTTGAATATCACTATGACTTTTCTGAATATAAGTTACAACATATTTTGTTTTAGTCATGTTCTTCATACCTAAACAAATTTTATGAAGAGTGAAATTCTTCACCTTCGTCTTCATGTGGTACAAGCGAAATGTTAAATATGTCCGCTGATTGGTTATTGGAAATCGAATACGTTTGAGAGTAAATTATACAAGTCAAGGATGATAAATCGCTTTCGATAGACACCATTGTCTAGAGTTGCATTCAAGTGCACGATCTGTACTCTAATGTTTCAGTAAAATGACTAGTTAGTTCCTAACTTGGAGCAATATACCCTGAAAAAAGATCAAACTCTTCATATTCTATTTCTTGTGGAGTGTTTAAGGTGAAAGCAGGCTAATGAAAAATGATAGAAGGGTTTGGCGGGAAGTGTACATAGGAGTTTAGTGTTCCATCTTGTTTACTCATTAGTCCACTAACATTACTTACTGGGTTTTTTTCTCGGCGTCTTCGGCCGATTTTTGTTCAACAGTTTTCCTGGCGTTTCGTCAGTACGAGTGGCTGACATTATGAAAGGTCGATTTCCGTTGCAGGTGCCGGACTCTCGATTTACGGATAGCAATATGGCGATCTTTCAGCAAGATGTGATTAATTTTATTCGTCACTTCTTTGGAAAAAAAATCTCAATCGTATGTCTGGAAAGTGCGAATCTGCGCTGTACGTATTATCGGACTTAATTACTGGAGGAGAGGTCCCATCGGTTTGTTTCAGTTTCTGTACACAAAAACAAAACAACTTGTTTTGGGTACACAGCGATGCTGTTTTTTATTAACAACATATTGTCGCCTTTCACTATAACGTTTTATTTAGTCATAGTTCCGATTTCTGCCATTTCAGCAGATGTCGAATGCTGAGTTTCGCACAGAGGCTGATTACTTTCTACTCACGCCGATGCAGTCTTGAGAATGGCCTGATGCCAAAATTGTAGTCCCGAATAAAAAAAGTGCAGTCAAACACGACAACACGACGTCTTTGAAATGAAAACACACGGAAGGACAAAAAAAAAAAAAAAAATAGCGACGCACCACGAAGGAATTATCCGACTGGGATGGAATTCGATATATGTGATGAATATCTACTGGCAAACAAATCTGCAAATCTGGAATCTCACTGACTGGAGTGCAGTTGTCTTCAGTGATGAGTCCCGCTGCGAACTGAGCCCCGAAGAGCAGTGAAGACGCGTGTAAAGACGTCCCCGTCAGCGGTGAGGTGCCGGCCTAACTGCCGTCCGACATACGGCCCGTCAACCAGGAGTGATGGTCTGGGATGTCATATTATTTCATGGTAGGACCAATTTCGTTGTCATCCGCCGCACCCTCACAGCACAGCGGTACTTCGACGGTATTCTCCACCCCATTTTGTTGTCCTTCATGCAATCCGTCCTGGGTTTGCATTTCAACTAGATAATACCCGCTCCGACGCTGCAAGAGTTTCTGCTGTTTGTCTTCGTGCTGCCAAACCTACGTTGGCCAGCAACGACGCCGGATCTCTCCGCAGTTGAGAACGTTTGGAGTATTACGGGCAGAGTCGTCCACCAACTCGGGATTTTGACGATCTATCACGTCAACTGCACAGAGTTTGGCACAATATCCCTCAGGAGGAAATCAGCAGCTCTATGGGTAATGCCAAGCAGAATGACTACTTGCATAAGGACCAAAGGTGGATCATCGCGGCCGGCCGGGGTGGCCGAGCGGTTCTAGGCGCTGCAGTCTGGAACCGCGCGACCGCTACGGCCGCAGGTTCGAATCCTGCATCGGGCATGGGTGTGTGTGATGTCCTTAGGTTAGTTAGGTTTAACCCTCCTAATACCGTGGGGTCTATAATGACCCCACGCCGTAATTTTATGTAAAATATACCTTATTTCCTACTCCTAAAATTATGAAAAATTCAGACTTTTCCTGAATTAAGTAATGGGTTCGTAATATATTAATATAACTTTCTGAAAATATTTAGTTTTGCCTAAAATCAAAAGAGAACCACTGAATACCATTGGGGTTAAATGCGACCCCATTTCTCTCTTGCGGTATTATTACCCAATAATGCTGCATTGAATCCGTAACTGTTGCTGTATTTCCTTTGTTTTATTCTTGTAAATATTGTTGTAACGCGCGATTGTTGCCAATACTTTATAAGCCGACAGTTATTTGTTCCATACAAGTGGAGACTACTATTGTGTGTGTTGCATCTAGTGGAAAATGTCTCGACACCTTTCCGTAGACGAAGTGTCTGACATATTACTGCAGGATAATCCTCTATCTGGAGAATCAAATAGTGATATCAGCGATATAGTTTCTGAAGCCTCATGCAGCAATGGAGAAATTGACGTCTTAGAAGAGAATATTCCTCGATCAGACAGAAGTTTAGAAGAAGATTTGGACAGCGCAGATGTCCAGCCTGAACAGAAAGTTACACATATTTCTGACTGTTATATGTAAGTACACATTGTATTTTTGTAAATGTGCGTTAGGGTCTAGCGCCAAGGTATGCTCTTTGTGTTTTTTAATTTTTTTTTATTTTGTGTACATCTAAAAACAAAGAATTGTGGCACAAACACGAGTTGAGAGGAGCTCATGGAAGCGAAGAGAGACTGAACATAATGCGAGTAAAGCCAGGTCCAAAAAAATTCGCAGTGAAAAATGTAGACTCCATAGAATCAGCTTTTCAGTTGTTTCTTAGGAGAAACATTCTTGATGTAATTCTAAAGTGTACTAACAAAGAGGGTAGTCTTGTTTACAGTAGTAAATGGAAACCAGTAGATGCCAGTGAATTGAAGTGCTTGATCAGTGTCTTGATCCTAGCGGGTGCTTACAAAGCCCACAATGACGCAGTTACACATCTGTGGAACAAAGAGGATGGTAGACCCATTTTTAGTGAAGCAATGGCTAGAAATCGCTTTACGCAAATTTCAAGGTGCATCCGATTTGATGACGCAGATGTGAGACGTCACAACCGTGCTCCTGACAAGCTGGCTCTCATTAGAGAAATATTTGAAATGTGGGTACACACATTTCAAGAAGGATATGTTCCTCACAGCAATGTAACAATTGATGAAGAACTTGTGGAATTTCGTGTTATATGTCCATTTTGGCAATATATCCCTTCAAAATTAGGAAAATATGGGTTGAAACTATGGGCTGTATGTGATAGTGCACGTCTTTGTTTCTCAATCTCCAAATTTACACTGGTCGACAAGAAAATGAATCTCGTGAAGTTGGTCAAGGCAAGAGAGTTGCTTTAGATAGGATGAAAGGCTTAGAAAACAGTGGCAGAAATGTAACAACTGACAATTTTTTCACTAGCCTTAGTTTGGCGAGAGAACTTCCGAAAATCAATCTCACACTCTTAGAACCAAATAGAAAAAATAAAGAAGAGCTACCACAAGCTTTCACTCAGACCAAATATTCAACTATTTTTGGATTCCAAGAGCATGCTTCAATTGTTTCATATTGTCCGAGAAAGGGAAAAGTTGTAACTTTGCTCAGTACAACGCATTCGAGGAAGGAAGTGGAAGATCGTGAAAAATGCAAGCCAGTAATGATTCTGGGTTATAATGAAACAAAATCAGGAGTAGATACCATGGACAAGCTGGTTAGAACGTACACTACAAAGAGGATGAGCAGAAGGTGGCCAATAGTGTTATTTTACAACATGATTGATATCAGTGCACTGAATGCATTTATCATATGGCTACATCTTACCCCAGACTGGGGAGAAAAGATCAACTACAAGAGACAGGCGTTTCTCATAGAATTCGGAAAGCAGCTCGTGGGAAGAAAGCCAGACAACATTATTTCCCCAGTACTTCCATCAACAGTACAGACAAAAAAAATATGAAGGTGTCGGTTTTGTAAAACGTCTAAGGATAGAAAATTCACCTAATGTGGATGTTCTGTGTGTGAAAACCACTCTGCAATTTATTTCTGTAAGTGTAATGCGTCATAAATGTCAATTTGGAATTTAATCAAAAATGTTTGTAGTTTCATGAGAATCGTTTGTAAATTTTACGGAAATAAATAATTTAAAAAATATGCATTTTAATTTAATGTAATGTCACTGACATCATGTTTTAGATTGTGGAAAAAATAAGAAATGTGATTTTATTCTACCAGTATTAAAATTATCCTTAATAAGAAATAAATTCCGCTGGGGTCACTAAAGACCCCAATGGTACTCAGTGTAACAAAAAATACTCGGTATTAGAAGGGTTAAGTAGTTTTAAGTTCTAGGGGACTGATGACCTCAGAAGTTAAGTCCCATAGCGCTCAGAGGCATTTGAACCATTTTGGATCATCGCGTTGTTGACTTGCTCAGTTTATAGAGCTCTTTCTGTTGAATAAATAGTCAATTTTTTCTGAAATTGCAATATTTTGTTCGGCTGTACATGTGCATCACGAACACCGATTTCTGTCGCATTCGGACAATTCCTTCGTGGTGCGTCCTGTTTTTATTTTTTATTTTTTTAAAATCATGTTTTCTCACTGCGCGATAAATGTTATTCTGTATTTATATTCTTACGAGAGAATTACATCTATTAAGAAAATATAAAAAATACAACATGAATTATTCGATCACATTTTGCCATTTGTAAGCAGGGGTGCTGAATTTGTGACGTCTATAAAGTCTCGGAGCAATACAGGAAATTTCCACTGAGACCATCTTTGACCACAGTCACGAGCTCCTCAGAAACTGACGGATGAGTTGCGGAGATTTCATTCGTACATTAGGGCAATGTATCTGCCATAGCCCGTGTTTGGACAGACTACAGCAGATGCTAAACAGACCGACTTCAAAAAATAAGTTACACATTCCGTCCGAACCTAGTGGCATATTGTCAGAAGTGAGTAAATGTTATGGGTTTGCTGCAGATACAGTTCTGCTACGGTACAAATAAAAGGCGCAACACCGTTTGAGCGTGAAATGACGTCGAAAATGGAAAAGTACTGAAAAAATTTACTCGGAACAGTACGACTTATGGGCAAAATGCTTTTAATGTACACAGATTCCCCATGAAATTCTGAAGGCATACGGCTCAAATGCAATGTTGCGTGCAGCACTACTGAAGTTATGCCAACAGTTTGACCAAGTCCCAGTAGACATGAGTGAAGATGATCGGGAAGGAAGGCCATCGTCGTCGACCATCGACACGAGGAACTGATTCACAGCCATCACAAGTTTTTCGACGATGAGGACCCTCATATGGCTCCGTGACCATGGAGAGGATTTCTGTCGTCGAGGAATTGAATGGCAGATAGAACGTTCCACTATGGTGACTATGTACAAAAAGAATGGCATGTATCTGTGTCACTTTAAAGTGTAGTGCAGCAGTCAATAAAAGTTATTCTGACTGCCATTACAATGTCATGAACTTACTACAGTAACCAACTTTATTTATGTATTCTCGTAATGAAATTGGGCCATGCACGGGGTGTATCACCAGTGATTCTTTCCGCATTCGTACGCAAATGACATACGAAAGCAGTAGAGTGACTCAGTCATCTCATACCCTAGTCAGTCACTGTTTGTAGCTTTTAGAGTATGTACGTTGATTTAGAAGTTGACTTGAGGGGCTTTTCAAATATTTGATGACAGCGAAACATGTGTCATCGAGCAGGGCTGTTTCACAACGAAGGAAAGGGGGAGCGGAAAGGCACGCAAAACAGGCACCACCTACGGCTTCGACGAATCCATTGGCGTAAACTGCTTGCTCCATCACCGCAGCGGACCACGCACGGCCGTAACCAGCCAAGGACGACCGGAGTGGCAGCACTGACGCATCTGTAGCTCGCCTGCCACAAACAACTCTGTCCTGTCTTCTGCCCCAAAATCGAGTAACAAGATCGTAAGCTCTGGACTGCTAAAAAGTGATACGAATGACAATATTACAAGAAGAGTACCCCGTACAATCGCAAACACACAATCGCTTCACAGAATTCCTTCAAGTCTGTCCAGGGAAAAGGTCTCTTGAACCGCACCAGAGGATGGATGTTACACTCGTATCCACCAGTACGTGGCCAGGTGACAGCGATTAGTACTTGGGAAGAGTAGTGTTGTGTTAATATTTTTGTTGTTATGATCGAGTATGGAAATAAAGGAAAGGAGAGCGAATGGTGCCACATGGGCTCCTTCCGAAAAGAACTATGAGGTTCAGTGTGTTTGAAATCGATCTCTGCAGACAGATACACTACACAGATATAAAAGAATACGGAACTTTATCCCGGACAATAGCACGCAGTGTAGTTATGTAGTTATCAAGAACTGCACGTCACTCACTCACCACTCCCTCAGCCTCGTTCCATATGAATACTACCTTGTAGAACACCACTATGTCAGCATGACATACCGACCAAGCTGGCGAACTGCAGTAAATGCCTCACATAGCTTATATTAATCATTGTGGGGGCCGTGAACCAACTCTCAAACAAAATGACATGTTACAAAAGCAAGACGTTCTACAGACAAAATGGTGCTAGGAAGGACACAATTATCACAGTTCATTAGTTATTGTTTTCTTCTCCTTCCTCGTTTTGCAAATCAACTACCAAACCAGCCGGCAACTCCTCGTAATCGCTAAATGTGTGTTCGAATTGGATGTCCCGGTCTATCTGTCCATCTCCCGCTCCCCCGCCCCCCACCGCCACCACTCTCACCACCTCCTCCCCCCCCCCCTCTCTCTGTCCATCTCCTCCTTCGCTTTGTCTGCACCCATTTCCTCCCTTCACTCTCCATCCATCGCGTCTTCTCCCCTCTCTCTGGCCTTAGCCCTGTTTACTGTTATCGCAAACAAAACCTTCATTGGGAAATGAAGTCGCTTAAAATGAGTGGATAAATGGGTTAGGGTCTTTGGTATGTGAGGTGTCAGAAATGTCTCTCCAGCTGGTTGATATGTGAGGATAGTAGCTTCCACGACAGTACTTCTCCTACTTGTAAAGCGCGAATGGGTAGAATTACGTAATTTTGGTCGATGCAGACTCGGACGTTGTGTCCTAATCATACCCCCGATAAGTCATAAACACAGGTTTCCTGTTTTCTGTTAAAACCGATTGCGACGAAGAAAACAAAACAACACACTGTCGTGTATACGATTTTAGGTTAAAATTATATACAAGGAGAAGGAATTTATATATGTGAGAAACATTTTCTCTAAATGCCCTGTTATGGTAATCAAAACTGACTGTGACAAAGAAAACGAAACTGCGCATTTTCACACCACAGCACAGCACATCACTTTGTTTTCCGCAGTCTGTTCTAACAGAAAAACTATACATTTAGAGTACCCTGAAAAAAAAAATTATATATGATTACAAATATCATTACGGTGTGGTGCAAAAGTTCGATGTAGATCGATCGAGAACTATTCGAGATATTTGAAATAAATTAGAAAAAAATGTAGCGTATGTCCGTCCAAATATTTCTAAGAGTAACAAGTAGGACTTCGAAGCAAATCGGTAAGAATGTTTCCCCTTCATATACACTCCTGGAAATGGAAAAAAGAACACATTGACACCGGTGTGTCAGACCCACCATACTTGCTCCGGACACTGCGAGAGGGCTGTACAAGCAATGATCACACGCACGGCACAGCGGACACACCAGGAACCGCGGTGTTGGCCGTCGAATGGCGCTAGCTGCGCAGCATTTGTGCACCGCTGCCGTCAGTGTCAGCCAGTTTGCCGTGGCATACGGAGCTCCATCGCAGTCTTTAACACTGGTAGCATGCCGCGACAGCGTGGACGTGAACCGTATGTGCAGTTGACGGACGTTGAGCGAGTGCGTATAGTGGGCATGCGGGAGGCCGGGTGGACGTACCGCCGAATTGCTCAACACGTGGGGCGTGAGGTCTCCACAGTACATCGATGTTGTCGCCAGTGGTCGGCGGAAGGTGCACATGCCCGTCGGCCTGGGACCGGACCGCAGCGACGCACGGATGCACGCCGAGACCGTAGGATCCTACGCAGTGCCGTAGGGGACCGCACCGCCACTTCCCAGCAAATTAGGGACACTGTTGCTCCTGCGGTATCGGCGAGGACCATTCGCAATCGTCTCCATGAAGCTGGGCTACGGTCCCGCACACCGTTAGGCCGTCTTCCGCTCACGCCCCAACATCGTGCAGCCCGCCTCCAGTGGTGTCGCGACAGGCGTGAATGGAGGGACGAATGGAGACGTGTCGTCTTCAGCGATGAGAGTCGCTTCTGCTTTGGTGCCAATGATGGTCGTATGCGTGTTTGGCGCCGTGCAGGTGAGCGCCACAATCAGGACTGCATACGACCGAGGCACACAGGGCCAACACCCGGCATCATGGTGTGGGGAGCGATCTCCTACACTGGCCGTACACCACTGGTGATCGTCGAGGGGACACTGAATAGTGCACGGTACATCCAAACCGTCATCGAACCCATCGTTCTACCATTCCTAGACCGGCAAGGGAACTTGCTGTTCCAACAGGACAATGCACGTCCGCATGTATCCCGTGCCACCCAACGTGCTCTAGAAGGTGTAAGTCAACTACCCTGGCCAGCAAGATCTCCGGATCTGTCCCCCATTGAGCATGTTTGGGACTGGATGAAGCGTCGTCTCACGCGGTCTGCACGTGCAGCACGAACGCTGGTCCAACTGAGGCGCCAGGTGGAAATGGCATGGCAAGCCGTTCCACAGGACTACATCCAGCATCTCTACGATCGTCTCCATGGGAGAATAGCAGCCTGCATTGCTGCGAAAGGTGGATATACAGTGTACTAGTGCCGACATTGTGCATGCTCTGTTGCCTGTGGCTATGTGCCTGTGGTTCTGTCAGTGTGATCATGTGATGTATCTGACCCCAGGAATGTGTCAATAAAGTTTCCCCTTCCTGGGACAATGAATTCACGGTGTTCTTATTTCAATTTCCAGGAGTGTATATGAATACAAGCACTCTGTTTATCTCTCTCTCTCTCTCTCTCTCTCTCTCACACACACACACACACACACACACACACACACGCATACACACACCGCCTGGTGGTATTGCGGGCACATGACGCGGTAACAAAAGAGCACTCTCTCTCTCTCTCTCTCTCTCTCTCACACACAGCCGGCCGAAGTGGCCGCGCGGTTCTGGCGCTGCAGTCTGGAACCGCGAGACCGCTACGGTCGCAGGTTCGAATCCTGCCTCGGGCATGGATGTGTGTGATGTCCTTAGGTTAGTTAGGTTTAACTAGTTCTAAAGTCTAGGGGACTAATGACCTCAGCAGTTGAGTCCCATAGTGCTCAGAGCCATTTTATTTTCTCACACACACACACACACACACACACACACACTCACACACACACACGCAGACACACACGGCCGCCTGGTGGTGTTGCGGCCACATGACGCGGTAACAAAAGTATGTAAGCGGAGCAGACACGGAGCGGGGATCACCCTGGCGGAGGTACGTGCCCCAAAGCAGGAAATCCATTGAGATAAGCGACTTTGTCAAACGGCAGATTATTGTTGCGCAGATCCTGTGACTGCGTATCTCGAAAACGACTGAGCTGGTCGAATGTTCGCGTGTTTTTGTCGTCAGCACCTACGGAAAGAGGTAGAAGAGTAGAGAAAGTACCATTAGGCGCTAAATTGTTGGTCGTCCTCACTCTTCACAGAACGTGGCGTTCGGAGGCTTGTTTGCTTTGTAAAGTGTGATAGATGGAGATCTGCGGCATCTCTGCCGAAAGAGTACAATGCTGGTGCATGCACAAGTGTTTCGGAGCACACCGTTCATCGTACTTTGTTGAACATGGAACTCCACAGCAGACCACCCCTACGTGTTCACATACTGACCCAACGACATCGCAAATTACGATTGCAGTGGGCACGGGACCGTAGGGATTCGACCGCCGACCAATAGAAACGTGTCGGCTCTTCGGGAGAATCGCATTTTTGCCACACTAGGTCGCTGGTAACCTCCACAAACGCCATCATCGAGGTGAACGGTGGCTCGAAATGTGCAGCACACCACTGACGCAGACCGGTGGGACCAGTATTATGCTACGGGAGGTATCCTCCTTTACTTGCATGGGACCTGTGGCAGTAATCGAAGACACGCTAACAGCTGTGAACCACTTGCATCTCTTCATACTTGATGTCTTCCGCGACGGGAATGTCATGTTTCAACAGTATAATTGTTAGTGTCTCAGAGCCATAACCGTGTTTGAGGAGCATTATAGTGAACTCACGTTGCTATCACGGTGACCAAATTCGCTTGATATAAATACTATCGAACCCATCTGGATCGCTATCAGGCACCAACACCGCGTACGCAAATCAGCGGCCCGTTATTTACGCGAATTATATGATCTGCGCATAGACATCTGATGCCACAATAAACATACCAACAAATTGTCGGATCTCTGATACGCAGAATCAGTGGTTTATTTCGTTCCAAAGACAGACACACAAGCTATTAAACAGGTGTTCATAACGTTTTGGCTCTTCAGTGTATATTTATATTTATATACCATATACAGGGTGAGTCACGTAACGTTACCGCTGGATATATTTCGTAAACCACATCAAATACTGACGAACCGATTCCACAGACCGAACGTGAGGAGAGGGGCTAGTGTAATTGTTTAATGCAAACCATACAAAAATGCACGGAAGTATGTTTTTTATCACAAACCTACGTTTTTTTAAATGGAACCACGTTAGTTTTGTTAGCACATCTGAACATATAAACGAATACGTAATCAGTGCCGTTTGTTGCATTGTAAAATGTTAATTACATCCGGAGATATTGTAACCTAAAATTGACGCTTGAGTACCACTCCTCCGCTGTTCGATCGTGTGTATCGGAGAGCACCGAATTACGTAGGGATCCAAAGGGAACGGTGATGGACCTCAGGTACAGAAGAGACTGGAACAGCACATTACGTCCACATGCTAACACCTTTTGTTGGTCTTTTTCACTGACGCACATGTACATTACCACGAGTGGTGAGGTACACGTACACACGTGGTTTCCGTTTTCAATTACGGAGTGGAATAGAATGTGTCCCGACATGTCAGGCCAATAGATGTTCAATGTGGTGGCCATCATTTGCTGCACACAATTGCAATCTCTGGCGTAATGAATGTCGTACACGCCGCAGTACATCTGGTGTAATGTAGCCGCAGGCTGCCACAATACGTTGTTTCATATCCTCTGGGGTTGTAGGCACATCACGGTACACATTCTCCTTTAACGTACCCCACAGAAAGAAGTCCAGAGGTGTAAGATCAGGAGAACGGGCTGGCCAATTTATGCGTCCTCCAAGTCCTATGAAACGCCCCTCGAACATCCTGTCAAGGGTCAGCCTAGTGTTAATTGCGGAATGTGCAGGTGCACCATCATGCTGATACCACACACGTCGACGCGTTTCCAGTGGGACATTTTCGAGCAACGTTGGCAGATCATTCTGTAGAAACGCGATGTATGTTGCAGTGCTCTCCGATACACACGATCGAACAGCGGAGGAGTGGTACTCAAGCGTCAACTTTAGGTTACAATATCTCCGGATGTAATTAACATTTTACAATGCAACAAACGGCACTGATTACGTATTTGTTCATATGTTCTGATGTGTTAACAAACCAACGTGGTTCCATTTAAAAAAACCTAGGTTTGTGTTAAAAAACATACTTCCGTGCATTTTTGTATGGTTTGCATTAAACAATTACACTAGCCCCTCTCCTCACGTTCGGTCTGTGGAATCGGTTCGTCAGTATTTGATATGGTTTACGAAATATATTCAGCGGTAACGTTAGGTGACTCACCCTGTATATTTAATCACATGTAGCCTATATCTGTCCCAAAATTTATTAGAATATAATGTAAAAGTTTGAAATAAATTATGACAAGAACATTTCTAGGTTTTTGCTGATAATGTTTTCCCTGTATGTATTATACAGGGCGCCAGGAGTATAAGTGCTGATACTGTGACACTTTAACATGTACCCACTTCAGTGTGTTAGTTGTTTTGTCCTCTTCATCTAACAGTCTTATTGCAAACATGTCAGATAGTTTGCTGCCTGGAGTTTCCCGCATGGTCGCGTCTTCACCACTAGGTAGAGTACGCCTGTCAGTATAGACCAACCGATTTGCGTCCTGATGTTCACATGTCAACGTCTGACCTGCCGTCCAGGGGAAAATAAGCATTAATGGCATTCTCTTGTGACATGTACTTCGAGGTACTAACCAACAGAGAAACATAGAACTCATAATAGCTGTAGTTGTTAGACCTCAAATGAGTAAATGCTCATGTAATGGTCAGTGTATTGTCCTCAGCCACCAATATATTTGCACCTATACCCCCAATAGTATGTAGATACATATATCTATACATTATATGTATCAAAGAATATACAGCCGATGTCCGTCTGAGTGTTTATTAAAATATCACATAAAAAATTTGATGTAAATTGGTCAAAAACTTTTCGAGATGTTAGACATCATATTATCCTTTTATAGTAATGAAGATAATGCACGTCCATTTTTGACGTTTTTTTTCTTTTTTCATTACATAATTTGTCCCGGTAATTTGTATTTGGAAAAAAAATATCTGGTGTAGTTGGAAGAACGTTGACCTAAATCTTGCGTAGTGAAACGAAGTGCGGGAACACTCCATTCTATTTGGAAAAATGAAATGGTAAAAGTACGATGATAATGTACGCGATGGTGAGGGACAGCAGTTAAGGAATAACTCGGATGAGAATTTACGTCTACATCTGCACTCCACAAGCCGACTTACTATGTGAATGTGGCGAAGGGTCTACTCTATTCTTTCCTTTTACAGTAGTGAATGAGGCCCGGAAAGAACGATTGCCGGTAAGGCTACGAGTGGGCTCGGACCTCTCTAATTTCATCTTAGCGGTCTTTTCGCGAGATAGAAGGAAGCAATATATTTGTTCACTCTTCAAGAAAAGTACGCTCTCGGAATTTCGACGACATTCCACACAGTGATGCACACTGCCTCTCTTGTAATGTCTGCCACTGGAGTTGGAAGAGCATCTCAGTGACGCTTTGGCGGTTACTATACGATCCTGTGATGAAACGAGCTGCTCTTCTTTGGGTCTGTTCTGTTTCCTCTTTCAGTCGTATCTGATAAAAGAGTCCACGACGAAGAGCAATACTCCAGTATCTCTGTAAGGGGACTTTTGTAAGGTACCTCCTTCGTGAGTGGACCACAGTTTCCAAGGAATCTTCCAAATTAATCTCAGTCTGCCATCTGCCTTGCCTAATACTAGTTTTATGAGATCGTTCGGTTTTAAATCGCTCCGTACGAATACAATAGTCTCTGTGCCTCTTTATTGGCAACGCATTGCATTGGTGTACGTTGAAGGTCAACTGCCGAGCCCTGCTTCAAGCGACGAACCTCTCCAGGTCTTACTGCATTTCGCCATAATTTTCTATTGTCGCGAAATATATGTATGTAACAGTACCTTGGAGCTTCCAGCGTGCACCGATAGGCCATGACCCATAAAGCTCCATTAAAAGATATGGCGTACATGGGCAAGTGTCCAACGGATAAAATCACATGTTGGCAACGGAAAGGTTACAGCGAACGGGTGTATACTTCAAATGAGAACAATTAAATGGGGGAATACCAAGGACGACACCTGTGTATTGTCATCAGTACATTGAAAGTGTCAGTCGTGGTCAGAACAATATTGTGTGCAGTTGTGAGAGCTTTATGTAGGAGCTAAATGAATTTTGGTGTCGCATGTTGGGTGTTACAGTGCGCATGTTAGTCCAACTGTTTGGTGTTTCAAGAGGCACAGTATCGAGGAGACGTACCGTACACAGGGAAAGCGGAAAATCATCATCATTCGCCAAGTCACAACGTGGACGGAAGTGTATGTTCAGTGATAGTGACACATTGTCATTGAAGCGAACTGCGTCAAAAAATGTACCTTGACGGTATTAGAATCGTCGTGAAGTCAGCTTCAGGTGCTCCTTGAAAAGAACGTCACCTTCCTGCAAGGATTACCATTTGAGTTCCCGAAGCATCTGTGTAATACGTGCGTGTTATTCGAGCTACCAGTAACAAATCTAGAAGCCTGTCCCGAATTGCTTTCAAGTATTCCTTTAACCCTCCGTTACTCGCGCGATTATTCGTGACATCGTCACTCGCGCGGATGAGTGGTGTCATCCACAATGAAAGCGGTCTATTTGTACACTTTGAACGGTTTTTATGACTGGTTTTACGATTTTTTATTAAATCTAAATATAATACATTTAATATTTTTACACAGTGTAATATATTGTAACGTTTGAAACAGTTTGACGATTCTAAGAATAATATCTTCAGCTGAATTACTGGCATTACATGGTCCCTCTGTTGGTTACCGACGTATAGTTCTAAACTCAAAGTGTAAGCTGTTTTACATCAACAAAAGCAAACGCTTTTAACCAAAAATTTGCTGATTTGCTAGGAATATATTGCCTGAACGAGCAGTTTCCTCTAAATGCCAAAAGCTGTTCGTCAACAGTAAGATATTCACTAGGTGTTCATGAATAGTTCAAGTACCTCTCTGATAGCAGCCAACTTTTCACTCTCTCTGCGAACACTTCTATCACGAATATTATCAAACCTCAGACATCTCAACAGAAACCTGAATCGGTTTTCACTTATGCATAAATAACACGATACAAGTCCATTTCCCTTTGAGTTATCCCACAATTTCGATATACTCTTCCTAGAACATCTCAAAGATCCACATAGATATAGCAAACCAATGAAAGCTCTGATCTCTATCGCATCTGTTTCTTTAGCGTCCCTTTCCCTAGAGAAGTGACCACGAACTTCACTGATGCATATATTAGTGCATGTTGCGATATGCTTATTATGTTTTCATCCAAGAACAAATTCAGAATTTCTATTTCTGTCTTTCTTGTATGAGCTTGATGTTTTGGCCCAGGCAAATGCGTAATAAAATTACGAGATCTGATTCTAACGCTGGTAGAATATTTAGTTTTCCTCCATTTAGTTATTCCATTTTTCCCTAAAAAATGCATCCTCCAGAGTTACTTCTTCCTGTGATTCATATTCATCATTTTCTGACACTTCTTGTTCTGTTCCTGAATCATGACCGCTTTCATGAACAGAATCCTCAGTCTCTGAGTCAGCGCTGTCACTGAGAGCATCTTCATCACTCAGCTCATTGAACCATTCCAGACATATATTAGGATCTCTACTAAACTCTGTCCGAGGTTTTTTGCCTTTGACGTTTCTTCCACAATTTAAAAATAAAGAGAATACTGGCTAACATGGAAGGCAACTGCAGTCAGTTTCATTACGTCTAAATTTACGCACATGAAAGATCGATTGAATCTAGGAAAGCAATGAAGTAATACAGAATTACTTTGTTTCAGATTGTGGCAGCAGAGCTCGTGCGGATGACAAGTGTCCTCCAGACTATAATAATGTTTCATAAACAATGTATCTTTCGTAACTGAAAGCCAACAATGGTTGGAGCTAACAGCCAGAGAGTTAACAGAAAGTTACTGAAAATGGCGCGAACTCTATCCAGCCGTGTCAGACAAAATGGAGCGGAAAAGTCATGTGGATGACGAGTGTCAACCGCGCGAGCAACGGAGGGTTAATCTGATCCCAAATGCTCGAGCAGTACTCAAGAATGGGTCGTACTAGAGTCCCATATGCGGTCTCCTTTATAGATGAACCACACTTTCCTATAATTCTTCCAATAATCCGGAGACTGCCATTCTCCTTCCCTACGATTCTCTCGTTCCTTTTCATTTCGCTTTGCAACGTTACGCCTAGATATTTAATTGATGTGACTCTGTCACACAGCACTCTGATAAAACTATTTTTGAACATTACGCGTTTGTTTTTCCAACTCATCTGCATTAACTTGCATTTTTCTACATTAAGAGCTAGTTTGTATAGGAGCACATCTCGAACGCATCTAATCTCCTTTATTCCGGACTTTCAGTAATCCATGAGGTCATTAAAAGCACTCCGTCTTCAGGCCACAAGCGCCTCATCGGGACCATCTGATAGCCGTGTCATCCTCAGCTGAAGATGCGGGTAGGAGGGGCGTGTTGTCAGCACGCCACTCTCCCGGGAGTTATGATGGTTGTCTTTGACCGGAGCCGCTACTATTCGGTCGAGTAGCTCCTGAGTTGGCATCACGAGGCTGAGTGCATGAGGTCATTAAAGATAGTGCTGTTTTTTCCAACCCCTCTATCCCAAAATGCACGCACGGTGCTGTATGTGCTCCAGGCCACGTTCTGGACACGAGCGTCGGCTGCCGCCACGGAACGTCAGTAAGTAGATCCGGCCCGGCTCCCGGCCTTGACATTCGCCGCAGCCCGCGGAAGGCGTCCAGAGGTCGCGCGAGGGCGCTGCCACACCGCTTCCACCGCCAGCTTTTTCTTCTCTTCATACCGATAACATCAGTCTGCGCCTGCGAACGAGTAGTCACAGAGCTGCCATGCTGAAAACAGTGCGTGGGTTTGCAGATGTCCAGTAAATGAATTGTTTTCAAAAGCGCATGCGATATCCAAAGGCAGGCCGGCGTGGCCGAGCGGTTCTAGGCGCTACAGTCTGGAACCACGCGACCGTACGGTCGCAGGTTAGAATCCTGTTACGGGCATGGATGTGTGTGATGTCCTTAGGTTAGTTAGGTTTAAGTAGTTCTAAGTTCTAGGGGACTGATGACCGCAGCAGTTATGTCCCATAGTGCTCAGAGCCATTTGAACCATATCCAAAGACTGGGATAACGTATTTATTTGTTGAGAAGCCAACTATCATAAGCACCACACACCAATGTGTCATTAATTAAATATCCTTTGTAACAGTATCAAGTCTTCCATTATTAATGTTTCCCAAAAAAAAATTAAAAAATAAAAAAAAACTCCGTTTTGTGATGCTTGTGGTGTGCACATCTCTGTGCGGCACATTTTAACAGACTGCATTTTATACCGTGATGCAAGGGCAGAAGCACAAGTTGATGGGGACCTGCCTTGTGTTTTACCTAATGATGAGACGCGTGTGTCTAGGGTTTTTAAGTTTTGTGGTGTGTCTGGACTCTGGCCTAAACTTTTAGGCTGGAGGTTTTCGTGTATTGCAGAGTGGCTGGCTCCTCCCTTTTTTCCTTGCGGTCAGCCAGCCACTTCCATCTGCTATATTGTTTTAGCTACCTCTACCACTTTCTTCCTGTGTTGTCCATGGTTTACTGCTGACGACATGCTTCATCCCTCGCTTCGGCATGGGTAGGCATATATTTTCCTAAGCTTGTTACCTGTGTTTTACGTTCTGTTTCATCTTACTGTTCTGAGTATTTTCTTGACACCCGTCTCACTATGTTACTGAGCGGGCGTTGAAGACCTTGCTGTCGTGCGCCCAAAAAACCCGCTACTACTACTACTACCCCCAAAAATAAAAAGTAAAACTAACTTTTGGATTGAAAATCATCATTTCTGAAATGGGAAAACCTGATCCACTACTATTGGATTAATATAGAGCTCCTTTACTCCAACCGCAAGACTAGTAAAAGAAACGTAAATTAGAAAAGAAAAATAATTCCACCAGCTGCGATATAGTCGCGAATACAAACACTGATCCAGGTACTGTAAAATGTTTTTTTTTCTCTTTTTTTTTAAATTCCAGTCTTTGGCTAAATGGCTCTGAGCACTATGGGACTTAACTTCCGAGGTCATCGGTCCCCCAGAACTTAGAACTACTTAAACCTAACTAACCTAAGGACATCACACACACCCATGCTCGAGGCAGGATTCGAACCTGCGACCGTAGCGGTAGCGCGTTTCCATTCCAGTCTTTGATCACAATATAAAGTCCTTCCGCGATGACCGGTTTCAGTCAGTAATGACCATCTTCAGATCTCAGTACTCATCTTGTGCTTCAGTTTACAGAGCCTTTTGACTTTCGTAGGCCAGACATGGCACTAGTTTCACCAGCTGCCATGTCTGGCTTGCGACAGAGTCAAAAAGCTCTGTAAACTGAAGCAGAAAATCAGTACTGAGATCTGAAGATGGTCATTACTTACTGAAACCGGTCATCGTCGAAGGACTTTGTACTGTGATCATTAAAGACTGGAATAAAAAAACATTTGAGAAAAATAATTTACGTTCGGGACTTACGTAAACTCCTCCCAATTCCGACGAGTTTACGGCACTATTAACTGAAAATCGCACATGTTCTCTCATCGGAAGACACTGGTAGCGTACATGAAAAGTTCAAAATATAAGCTGCTGTTTGCGCTAAATGCACGCCAAACATATAAATGTGGCCGGAGGCGAAACCCAGTCACCGAGTAGTTGTCGTTATGTAGATGCATCCAGAAGCTGAACAGTTTTGTAATGAGGCAAAAACGTGTTAGGCAACAGCAGTGGCTAAACCAGAGGGCAACACAAACTATCAACAGTTTACAATCATTTATCGAAAGAAGTTATACAGTTCTTAACTGGAGAAACAAAACGGTGTGTAGCAATATACACTGAAAAGCCAAAGAAAATAGTACAGCTGCCTGATCTCGTGTAGGGCCCCCGCAAACACGCAGAAGTCCGCAGCATGACATGGCATGGACTCGACTAATGGCTAAAATAGTAGTGGAGGGAATTCATACCATAAATCGTGAAGGGCTGTCCATAAAGCGGTAAGAGTACGATGGGGTGGAGATCTCTTCTGAACAGCACGTTGCAAGGCATCCCAGTACGTTCAATAATGTTCATGTCTGGGGAGTTTCTTGGCCAGTGGAAGTGTTTAAACTCAGAAGAGTGTTCCTGCAGCCACTCTTTAGCAATTCTGGACATGTGGCGTGTCGCATTGTCCTGCTGGAATTGCCCAGGCCAGTCGGAATGCAAATGGATATGAATAGACGCAGGGGATCAGGCACGATGTTTACGTATGTATCACCTATCAGATTCGTATCTAGACGTATCAAGGGTCCCACATCACTCCAACTGGACGCGCCCCACACCGTTACAGAACCTCCACCACTTCAAAAAATGGCTCTGAGCACTATGCGACTCAACTGCTGAGGTCATCAGTCGCCTAGAACTTAGAACTAATTAAGCCTAACTAACCTAAGGACAGCACACAACACCCAGCCATCACGAGGCAGAGAAAATCCCTGACCCCGCCGGGAATCGAACCCGGGAACCCGGGCGTGGGAAGCGAGAACGCTACCGCACGACCACGAGATGCGGGCTCCACCACTTCAACCGTCCCCTGCTGACATACAGAGTCCATGGATTCATGAGGTGGTCTCAACAGCCCCACACGTCCATCCGCTCGACACAATTTGAAACGAGATTCGTCCGAACAGGCAACATCTTTCCAGTCGTCAACAGTCCAATGTCGGTGTTGACGGGCCCAGCCGAGGCGTAAAGCTTTGTGTCGTGCAGTCATCAAAGGCTCCGAAAGCCCATATCGATGATGTTTCATTGAATGGTTCTCACGCTGACACTAGTTGATGGCCCAGCATTGAAATGTTTAGCAATTTGCCGAAGGGTTGCACTCCTGTCACGCTGAACGATTCCTTTCGGTCGTCGTTGGTCCCGTTCTTGCGGGATCTTTTTCCGGTCGCAGCGATGTCGGAGATTTAATGTTTTACCGGATTCCTGGAATTCACGGTACACTCGTGAAATGATCGTACGGAAAAGTCCCCACTTCATCGCTACCTCGGAGATGCTGTGTCCCATCGCTCGTGCGCTGACTGTAACACCACGCTCAAACTCACTTAAATCTTGATAACCTGACATTGTAGCAGCGGTAACTGATCAAACAACTGCGCCAAACACGTGTTGTTTTATATAGGCGTTGTCGACCACAGTGCCGTATTCTGCCTGCTTATACAGGGCTATTACAAATGATTGAAGCGATTTCATAAATTCACTGTAGCTTCATTCATTGACATATGGTCACGACACACTACAGATACGTAGAAAAACACATAAAGTTTTGTTCGGCTGAAGCCGCACTTCAGGTTTCTGCCGCCAGAGCGCTCGAGAGCGCAGTGAGACAAAATGGCGACAGGAGCCGAGAAAGCGTATGTCGTGCTTGAAATGTACTCATATCAGTCAGTCATAACAGTGCAACGACACTTCAGGACGAAGTTCAACAAAGACCCACCAACTGCTAACTCCATTCGGCGATGGTATGCGCAGTTTAAAGCTTCTGGATGCCTCTGTAAGGGGAAATCAACGGGTCGGCCTGCAGTGGGCGAAGAAACGGTTGAACGCGTGCGGGCAAGTTTCACGCGTACCCCGCGGAAGTCGACGAATAAAGCAAGCAGGGACTTAACCCCATGCGATTTCTTTCTGTGGGGTTATGTGAAAGATTCAGTGTTTAAACCTCCTCTACCAAGAAACGTGCCAGAACTGCGAGCTCGCGTCAATGACGCTTTCGAACTCATTGATGGGGACATGCTGCGCCGAGTGTGGGAGGAACTTGATTATCGGCTTGATGTCTGCCGAATCACTAAAGGGGTACATATCGATCATTTGTGAATGTCTAAAAAAACTTTTTGAGTTTTTGTATGTGTGTGCAAAGCATTGTGAAAATATCTCAAATAATAAAGTTATTGTAGAGCTGTGAAATCGCTTCAATCATTTGTAATAACCCTGTATATCTCTGTATTTGCGTACACATGCCTATACCAGTTTCTTTGGCACTTCAGTGAACATCTATGTTAACAGGCACCAATCAGTTTTTAAACCTTTATATAGCCCTAGACCTGTGAACCGTGACTAAAATCACTTTTATACGAGTATGTCTAGTAGGGCTCTTCTTGGCGGCGACTGTATACGAGACCTGAGGTATTAACTCTAGATACTAACTCCTGAGCCGTTTGCCAACTTATATCCGCGTTCGGCGGAAGGATGTAAGCTTCGGAATTATTTGTATGACAGAGAGCGAATGTGTAATGTAGATCGCAAACTGTGCGCCGTATATTTTGTAGTTCAGCCTAAACTGGACTGTTCTGTAAGAGCCGGCCTAAATGGTTACAATACTGCAACAATTAACATCTTGGTGAAAATTAATGGAAGTGCAGCAGTATGTTGCTAAAAGTCTCTCAGTCATGCGCAGAAAGCTGGACATGACATGGCGTAAGATCAGCGTGACTATAATGTCAAATTGGGCAGGCTCCGCAACTCGAAACAGTTGACGAAACGCGAAAAGACAGTGTGTGTCGATCAGCAAGTAGTTATGGTCCACTGTGGCTCGGAAACAACATGGGGATGACTTCACGCGGGGAAAAGTTATCGGGAAACTGGGAGAAGGATGAAGTGTGACGAGCGCAGCCCAGGCGTTTGAAATTGTTCACGCCTTTGTTTCACGTGGATGGGGAGAGCTCCGAACCACAGGCATTGCCACCCAAAGGAGAGGAGGTGGTCGCCATGATCAATAACAGCACCAGGATACCGTTACTTTATGCAACAAGAAAGGATGGATCCACATCAAACAGCGAGTGCGATTGCAGCCACTTTTAACACTACTGGAACCCATGCAATCTGTCGCTCCACGGTGGCATGGTGAATCCAGGACGTGAGCTCTTTGTACATTGTGTTCCCTTAAAAGCTGCTCATCGGCAGCACCGTTTGCAATGGTACCAGGAGCAGAGGACCGGATCCAAAGTGGAGTGACATCGTGTGATCTTTTCGTATGAGAGCAGATTTAATCTGCATAGTGATTCTGGCCATACCTTCATATGGTGGGATGTGGGAATCTGTAATACACCCAGGAACGTTGTTGAACGTGATCGATTTGGTGATGCAGGTGTTATGGTGTCGGCGGACGTAATGTTGCATATGCGGAGTGACCTTCAAATCTTCCCTTGGAACGAGAGGATATTCCGCTAACTCACTAACCTGCCAGTTCCCCCGACTTAAGTCTCATCGAGTGGGTGAGCGATGCGTTGGGAGACGTATTGCAGCAGTCACACGTGCTCCAGTGACCGTCCAGCCGTTATCAACCGCGCTGGTGGAGGAGTGGAACGCCCTACCACAAGAACTTCTTACCAGTGTTGTGGCCAGCATATTGGCAAGTTGTGGAGCATATACTGTCATCCGTGGTATCACACGCTCTATTAAGAACTGTGTCCAGCCTTTTGTAATGTATAGGGAACTTAAATCGAGGTGACTTCAGTGTAATTATAATCTTTAATGAAAGGCAATTTCTGTTTGTTTTATTGGCTATTTATTTGAGCTACATTCTATATCATACTGTAGAAGTTCTTTTCATATCAGGTCCAAATTTCATCGGGCTATTTTATTTGGTAGTGACGCATCATGCGAAAGCTTCACTCATGCTCATAAATTAAGGATATTTGCAGAATGTGGTGCCACACAACGTGGCACTACACAAAACTGGCGCTAATAGCATAGGCAGATAGGGTACACACACTACACAGATCTGTAAGTCCACGGTATTGGTGATAAGTTGAGAAAACCGTCCTGAAACACATGTGCTCCACTGTTTCCTGTGCATGTACCCCGACATCAGTGTGGGATGTGACCACCATGCACACGTACACAGGCCGCACAACAGGTTGGCATACTCTGGATCAGGTGGTTGAGCAGCTGCTGGGGTATAGCCTCCCATTCTTGCACCAGTGCCTGTCGGAGCTCCTGAAGTGTCCTAGGGGTTTGAAAACGTGCAGCGATACGTCGACCGAGAGCATCCCAGACGTGCTCGATGGGGTTTAGGTCTGTAGAACAGGCAGGCCACTCCATTCGCCTGATATCTCCTGTTTCAAGGTACTCCTCCATGATGGCAGCTCGGTGGGGCCGTGCATTATCATCCATCAGGAGGAAGGTGGGACCCACTGCACCCCTCAAGAGGCGGACATAGTGGTGCAAAATGACGTCCCAATACACCTGACCTGTTACAGTTCCTCTGTCAAAGATATACAGGGGTGTACGTGCACCAATCATAATCCCACCCCACACCATCAAACCACGACCTCAATACAGGTCCCTTTCAAGGACATTAAGGGGTTGGTATCTGGCTCCTGGTTCACACCAGATGAAAACTCGGTGAGAATCACTGTTCAGACTATAACTGGACTCTTCCGTGTACATAACCTGGAACCACTGTTCCAATGACCATGTACTGTGTTCTTGACACCAGGCTTTACAGGCTCTCCTGTGACCAGGGGTCAGTGGAATGCATCTTGCAGGTCTCCGGGCGAATAAACCATGTCTGTTCAGTCGTCTGTAGACTGAGTGTCTGGAGACAACTGTTCCAGTGGCTGTGGTAAGGTCCCGAGCAAGGCTACCTGCAGTACTCCGCGGCCGTCTGCGGGCACTGATGGTGAGATATCCTTCTTCTTGTGATGTTGTACACTGTGGACGTCCCGTACTGTAGCGCCTGGACACGTTTCATGTCTGCTGGAATCGTTGTGATAATCTTGAGATCACACTTTGTGGCACACGGAGGGCCAGTGCTACGACCTGCTGTGTTTGACCAGCCTCCAGTCGCCCTAGTATTCTACCCCTCATAACGTCATCAATATGTGTTCTTAGAACCTTTTTCAACACACAGTCACCATTAGCACGTCTGAAAACGTCTGCACACTTACTCGCTGCACGGTACTCTGACATGCACCAACACACCTCTGCGCATGTGGACTGCTGCCAGCGCCACCGTGCGACGACTGCAAGTCAAATACACTGCATGGTCATACCCCGAGGTGATTTAAACCCACAAACCGCCCACCAGAGCGTTGTTTCACCATGTACCAGCATTATCCTTAATTTATGAGCATGAGTGTACATTCCTCCTTAAGTTTTACACACCAGTGTTTGTTGCGCCTAAATAGTAGGCAGCTCGCCCTCCTGTGTAGTCCGTGTTCCGTACCTCCTGGAGGACATAGCATAAACAAACACTTCTATCACGAAGGAACTGTCAAATTCACATATTCCACTTGGTTCGTACGTTCCACCAGTGATAAACTTTCTACTGCGCTCTGAGCCTGAGTGGGACCAAGGGAGCAAATGACGGACACTAAAGTACGTACGTATTCGTTGTGAATGTTGCATATGTGAATTTTGTAAGAAGCACTGTTTCAGCGTTACAAAGTACGGCGTAAAACGGAAGGTGACCAAACATTTGAGACGTTTTGTTTTCTTTGGATTTAATAGACGGACGGAGGCAGTCCGAAACATTTGTGCAGTGAATGGCAAGAGCGCCATCAAAGAAATCACGTTATAGTTTCCTCATTTCAAGTAAGACCGTTTTGACGTCAGTTATTCGACATACTCAAGATGACCAGCGGATTATGATAAATATGATTTCATCTTTTTCCACTACTAACCATGTCAGCGTATCCGGTAACTGGCAAATATTATAATTTTCTCCAGTTTTTCGATCTGGCGTTAGCGATTTGCCATTCTCTCTCACTTATCTGGTGCTACAGCACTGAGAAAGAGCTCACCTCAGCGAGGTCTCTCTAGCTGTATGCCTTTCCGCTCGTAACAGTTCACTGTCATCTGTAAGGTTCATACCTGTACAACAGCTTTAAGATAACATCTTTTAAGACAATATTTGATCGTTATTCGACTAGCGTATAATGTTCATATTATGTTATTCGGCTAACATGTAATGTTCATATTGTGTCCCGCTGTGATTTGGAATTACGTTGCACGGCACAAAATTATGGCGTCAAGTTTCTAGCGCTGTTGCACGCTGCTACTTTGCTAAGGAATGTATCTCAACTAAAAAATAATCCATTTTATCGTAGTTTTCACATTCCCGAAAATCAGTTTTTTTGACACCACACACAAAAATTTCAGAAAATGCACACATGCTGATCATGTAATAACCATAGTACTTCACGATCGGTATACAGGATTCGAAAAGCCATCATGCATCACATAAACAAAATTATCTTTGTGGCGGAAAGCGGAATTTATTTATAAATGCACATAACATGCGAACATCTTTACATGACATTCTTACTTTCGCGAATACGATGAATAGGCTAATTTTTATCACTGTCCTCCATTATTACATTTCCTTTGTGAAGTAGTCCAACATGTTCCAGATTTGACGAAAAAGGAATCATTTGTTTCCTTTTTATCTCTTAATATAGCAAATGTTTCTTTTATTTATCAGATAAGCATCCTCTCGAAAGTTTATAAACGACCTGTCGGTTCAATACTTCCTTAGGACAGCACTTTTATGAGCCAGCCCGTATTGGATTCCAGTGACAAAAAGTCTCGTTACAACAGTGACTGCGATTAGGCAAATAAGGATGACGCTGTCACGTTTAACGTTGCCGTCGTGCAGATGCCTATATTATATGTTAATTCATGAGAAGAGTCTGTAACCTTGAAGCTCTAAAAATAAGTACTTCATACATACCACACAAAGAAAGCTTCTCCCTCCAAAGATGCATTAGCTAACATTACAAACTTGGCAGGTTTTACAAGGAATGAATAATAATTAAGGAGATAAATTTCGTTAACAGGGAAACTCCTGAATATTATTGGATGAAACTTTTTATTGGTCGAACTGATAATCTTGGGGAAAAAATCAGTCAGTTGATTAACAGAAATCAAAGTAAATATAACCTCTCGAAACGTGTACGCCAGGAGAGTGACGTTCAGTTACAAGGTTTTCGTTGTTCTAATGTTAGAAACTGCACAAAACTAACTCGAAGATGCTTAAAACACAGCGGAATAATAACAACTTTGAAAAAAAATTCGGTCAAATGTTTTGTGGAACGATTTGCCTAAAAGTAAGAAATAAAACAGATTAGAGAAACATTTGACGCACTTCATTTGCTGTCTATCATTTCGAGCACCATTCAAAGGCACGTCTAATGTTTTTGTAGTCTACTTTATTTCTTACTATTAGGCAAATCATTTCACAAAACATTTGACCGACTTTTCTTAATTTTTCTTTTTTATTTCCAAATTTTGTTCAAAAAGCATGGTCTTATTGACATTTCATCAGATTTCCTATCGCTTTCTGCCCTGTATTCAGTACTTCATTCGAAGGTCACCATTTTGACTGTAAATATATCACCAACGTGCCCTTTTATGCGCAAAATAGCTAGGCCTTGAAAAGATAAAGTTTTCGGCAACTCATTTGTCTTCTTAGTGCGTGCTGCACTCGAATGTCCTTAATTTGGTACTTGATTAGGACACCAATTTAAGAACCAAATATCACACCAATGCAACTTTGTGTGTTCAAAATAGCTACACCTTGAAGAGATGAACTTTTTCACGTCTCATTTGCCTTTCTAGCGTCTTCCGTTATCGAATTGCCCTAAGTACAGTACTTGATTCGAAGGAAGCCTTTTATACTGTTAAATATCACACTAATGTAACTTTTTATGCGCATAATGGCTAGACCTTGAAGAAATGAACTTTTTGACACTTTATTTGCATAGATAGCAGGAGCTGTCTGTGAAATATTCAATTTTAAATCAGTTCAATAATTAATTCTTAATCATCGTGATATTTTTTCTCGAAAACTAGATTTCATGTTGGTCAATTTGATACTTCATTTGACCACTTCCCATCCTTTTTTTGGCTATGTAAATTCGAACGAAAACCCATTGTGTAATTTATAAGGAGTCTTTACTTTTGCTCCGCTTAAATGTTTTGCGGGGTGCCGCGGTTCAGGGGTGGACATGTCACACAAATCCCGTATTAGTTAGGATAAGACACTCACCCCCCTTTAACTATTACAGTTCCTATCACGCAACATAAAATTTATGGAGAAAATTAAGATATGGTCCTGTTTGTGGTTAGTTTAATAGTTGCATCTTCAACATAATCCTATTTATGATAATTTAATAACTGATGACTCGGAGCTGGCGAAGGGCCCTGATAATAAACCTGAAATTCAGCTACTAAATAATACAAAGATTTTGGTACCAGAAAGTGATTTATTGCGAGAATTCTTAAAGTGTTACAGGACGCAAATATTGAATGGAATATACATACATCAAAAAAAGTTTTGCATCACCCAGGATCCCAGAACTCCTGAAGATAGACGTTGACTGTGGATATTGTATCACAGACACAGTCCCTTTGACTGTTCAGATATGTCACTAAACCCGCCCAAATATGTAAACAACCATGCGTGAGCAGCGCCTATTAGACGGAGGGGATCCGACAGCCGATCAGTTCCAGTCATTCCACCAGAAAGGAGCTACACGGCTCGTGTTGTTTGTAGTTCAACCATGCCTAGACGGTCAATACCGCGGTTCAATCGCGTCCGCATTGTTACTTTGTTCCAGGAAGGGCTCTCAACAAGGGCAGTGTTCAGGCGTCTCGGAGTGAACCAAAGCGATGTTGTCCGGACATGGAGGAGATACAGAGAGACAGGAACTGTCGATGACATGCCTCGCTCAGGCCGCCCAAGGGCTACTACTGCAGCGGATGACCGCTACCTACGGATTATGGCTCGGAGGAACCCTGACAGCAATGCCACCATGTTGAATAACGCTTTTCGTGCGGCCACAGGACGCTCAGGATTGGCCTCACGTTCTCTTCACCGATGAGTGTCGCACATGCGTTCAACCAGACAATCGTTGGATACGTGTTTAGAGACAACCCGGTCAGGCTGAACGCCTTAGACACACTGTTCAGCGAGTGCAGTAAGGTGGAGGTTCCCTGCTGTTTTTGGGGTGGCATTATGTGGGGCCGACGTCCGCCGCTGGTGGTCATGGAAGGCGCCGAAACGGCTGTACGATACGTGAATGCCATCCTCCGACCGATAGTGCTACCATATCACCAGCATATTGGCGAGGCATTCGTCTTCATGGACGGAAATTCGCGACCCCCTCATGCACATTTTTTGAATGACTTCCTTCAGGATAACGACATCGCTCGACTAGAGTGGCCAGTATGTTGCCCAAACATGGACCCTACCGAGCATGCCTGGGAGATGGAAAAGGGCTTATTTTTATAGAAGACGTGACCCACCATCCACTCTGAGGGATCTACGCCGAATCGCCGTTGAGGAGTGGGACAATCTGGACCAACAGTGCCTTGGTGAACTTGTGGATAGTATGCCATGACGAATACAGGCACACTTCAAAGCAAGACGACGTGCTATGGGTGTTAGAGGTACTGGTGTGTGCAGCACTCTGGACCACCATCTCTGAAGGTCTCGCAGTGTGGTAGTACAACATGTAATGTGTGGTTTTCATGAGCAATAAAAAGGGCGGAAATGGTGTTTATGTTGATCTCTATTCCAGTTTTCTGTACAGATTCCCGAACTCTCCGAACCGAGATAATGCAAAACTTTTTTTGATATTTGTAAATAAAACAATGTAACTTGGGTAATGAGATGCTGCCTGAATTCACATACAGGAATTGGATCAGCTATTACACTAGAAACTTTGTGAGTGAGAATATGCCTTAACACGGTATCTCTGACTATTACGAAAAATACCGATCGGGAATGAGAGCCCTTGATACAGATCACGCATGCAAACCTTGGCTGTGTATGGCCACAAGGCGACTGGGAAAGGTCAAATTAATTAGACTATTGCGCCGGTGCTGTGAATGCATTACCACCTGCAAAACTGGTCGCGCGCCGACAGCTCGGAGCACAGGGATGATGCAGCTGTTCTCACTGGATAAAGACCCGATGGATAAAGACACGACTGAAATAGCGCGAGCGCGAAACGACAAACAATACCAACTGTTGTCACCAAGTGGTAACAGACAGGCCCAGCCCGGACTACCGTGGCGGTAACACTTCTGACTCTTGCAATCACCTTTACTCTGGATGACCGGAAATGAAGAACTCTAACGCTCGCTCTGGCGGTCCAGAAGCAAAATACCACCGATCTCTATGGCCGTCCAGAAGCGAAATCCCCTTAAACGCCACATTCACCGCGCAGGAAAATCTCCAATCGTGGGAGGACACAGAAACAACTGCCAATCGTACTCTCAGATTCTGCTGCTCCTTTAGCCTCCAAACCATTACAATAAATTTCCCTCCTATCACTGGTCGCCCACCAAATTCAATGGGTGCTCTTTTGCTTCAGCACTTGACATACCAGTCCACCAATCAGATGGCGTTTTCTCGGTCTATGCGCGGAAAAGCATAGACCTGAAACTTCCTCTAGCCGTCGGACAGTAGTGGTCTATGTGCGCGCTGTACTGTCACCCCCCGTGGATGCAGACATTAAAATTCCCCAAATCGGCATAGACAATGCAGCCGTCCGTCATCGTCTAGTAGGTGAACGGCAGGGCCCCGTGCAGTACAACGACTTTCGAGTCGCCGGCCCCAACGATGTCCATGTCCCACACACTCTCCTCGTCTCCCCACAAAACGCGAAACCGCCGGGCACCCTCTTTGGCACGACGAGTGGGCCGTACTCTGCTCTTGTCACTGAGGTAGCCATGACACCATACACCATCACACGCATAATGAAGTGCGCCAGCCCTGTCATCCTGTTCCTATCTGAATAAAATGAAAGCTCTCATTCCAGATTTCATTAGTCCAGTGACCTCAACTGGCTGTCATCATTCAAGAACTTAACAAGAAAAAGTCGAATAAAGGCAGAAAAGAGGAAGGGGACAAGCCTAGAGAGGTGAATAACAGAACTAAACAAATTTATTAGGGCAGGAGAAATATCTACGATATTCCTCGTCCGACCGCTGTGGCCGAGCGGTTCTAGGCGCTTCAGTCCGGAACCGCGCTGCTGCTACGGTCGCAGGTTCGAATCCTGCCTCTGGCATGGATGTGTGTCCTGCCCTTAGGTTAGTTAGGTTTAAGCAGTCCAGGGGACTGATGACCTCCGATGTTAAGAGCCATAGTGCTTAGAGCCATTTGAACCTTTTTTTTCATATTCCTCGCACTGTACTGTCGGTTGAAATGTTGTTTGATATGCTACAAAATCGCAAGAAATACCGTATTCGCGAAAACAAACGCATAGCAACCCTTAAAATTATTTCTTTGTGTAACTAGTATTAAGTAGTCCATCTCATGCTTAATTATAGCAGAACATTTTAGAGATAGGTACCAAGAGAACCAACACTATTCTACAGAGACACCTGCATCTGCCTTTATTTTGAACTTAAACAATGCATTTGACACAAGATGTTGATGATGAAATATCATAAATCATTCAGTTCGTTAAGCGAAACGAAAATTTAAATGTGATGAGTGATTGGAATTCAATATTAGGAAAAGGAAGAGAGGGGAAAATGGAACAACATAGATTGGAGGAAAGGGATGAAAGAGGAATCCGTCTGGTAGAATTTCACGAAGAACGCAGTTTAGTCATTACGACCACTTGCTTAAAGAATAATGGAAGGTGGCTGCATACTTGGAAGAAATCTGGAGACATCGAAAGGTTCGAAATAGATTATGTAGCGGCAACACAAATATTTCAAAGCCAGTTTCTAAACCCTAAAACATTCCAGGGGCAGACGTGTACTCTAATAATAGTTTATTCTTTATGAACTGCATATTAAAACTGAAGAAACTGCAGAAAGTTAGGAAATCAAGGTATGAGACCTGAGTATATTGAAAGAATCAGTGGTTCTTGAGAGTCTCAAAAGGAGCATTAGTTACAACTTACTGAAACAGAAAAAGAATACAAAAGAGACAATTAGGCACATTTGAGAGACGAAACACTGAAGGTTGCATAGAATCAGATATGCCAAAGAATAAGGCCCAGAAGAAATCCTTGAGTGACCCATGATATTGATTTTAATTTATGAAATGAGAACATATGAAGACAGACCATATGAAGCAGGCAAGAGGGAACGACCTAAGGAAAAGAGAGTGAAATGGAGGGTAAAGTGGCAAGCACGAATGGCAAGAGTTGCAGTGCAAAGCTGCAGAAGTATGCATGACTACGGGAAAAATACAGAGCACAAATAAGAAAATTAAAGAAGCGTTTGAAGAAAACAGGTACCTGTGTAAATACAACAGATCACATTGTAAGGCAGTACTAAACAAAGAAGTGAAGGCTAAAAGACGGAAGGAATACATAGAAAGGCTACACAAAGGGAAGAAAGCTGAAAACAATATAGTGGAAAGTGAAGAAGAAATAGATGAGATGAGGGATGTGAACTGTGAGAAGAAATTGACAGAACACTGAAAGATCTAAATCGAAAAATGTGACTAGAAGTAGAGGACATTCGCACTGTAATATATTGAGAGAATCAGGCACGACAAAACTATTGCACTTGACACGAACCATATATGAGACGAGAAAGAAGAATGTAATAATCTCAGTTCCAAAGTAGGCAAGAATTGACAGTATGAATATAAGTTGAAATAAGTCATAGTGAACATTAATTATATACAAAACAACGAAAAGTCTGGTGGAAGCCAACCTTGGGGAAGTTAAGTTTGGGTTATGGTTGAATGTAAGAACACACGAAGTTTTACTGTCGCTTCGACTTAGAAGATAACATGCAGAAAAGCAAATCTACATTTATAATATTTTTAGTTTGGATAGGGCTTTTGATAACGGTGACAGGATTGTTGAATATAGCAGAGATAAATTACAGGGAGCGAAAGATTGTCTACAACTGGTACAAAAATCAGACTGCGGTTGTAAGAGTCGAAAGACATGAAAGCGGAGCATTAATTGAGAAGGAAATGTGAATGGATTGTAGCTTATACCCTGTGTTCTACCCGGTGTTATCGAATCTGTGCACTGAACATACAATAAAATAAACAAAGAGAGGTCTAGAAAGAGAGTTAAAATTCAGGGAGATGAAATAACACAATGGCAGGAAAAGATCGTAACAACAAAAAGTAATTCATGTAGAGTAATTGAAACTTCGGGAAAACGTTTTTCTGTTAACATATTTAAGTGATTCATATTTCGAGATCACAAATTAATCTACGCGCGAGATAAGCCATTGTGAATGTGAAATGCTGGTTCATTAATAACCGGCGTAACTGTCACAATATTGAATGTAAACAAGCAAACGTGTATGCATAGTGTTGTACAGGTGTCGCGTGTCAGTTTGTAGGTTAGAGTTTCATGCCTGTTGCACTTGGTGGATAAATACAGGGACGGTTAATGCTGATTGGTTGACGCTGAAGTCGTCCAATGATGTCCCATATATGTTCGATTGCAGACAGATCTCGTGATCAAGCTGATTAAGCCAACATGTCCACACTCTGTGGAGCACGTTGGGTTACAACAGCGGTATGTGGGCGAGCGATAAAATGCTGGACAACACCTGCTGGAATTCTGTTCGTGAATGGCACCACAATAGGTAGAATCACAAGAGTGAGTTAAAAATTTGTGGTCAGGATGCATGGGATAACCACGAGAGTGCCCCAGCTGTCATACAAAGTAGTATCCCAGATCATAACTCCATGTGTAGGTCCAGCGCGTCTAGCATGCAGACAGGTTGATTGCAGGCAGTCAGCTGAGCTCCTCCTAACCACCTCACGGTCATCACTGGCACGGGGGCAGAACCAGCTTTCATTAGAAGACACAGCAGACCTCCAGCCTGTCGTCCAATGAACCCTCCCGTTGACACCACTGAAGTCGCAAATGGCGGTTCTTTGGGGTCAGCGGAATGACTCGGAGCTGTCCTTGAAGTAACCGATTTGTAACAGTTCGTTGTGCTAATGTGGGGCCCACTGCTGCTGAAACTGCAGCTGCTGCAGGTGCAGTATGGTGCTCCAGAGCCGTACACCGAACACCACGATATTTCCTCTCGGTAGTCCCACATTACCGTCCGAAGCCTGGTCTTCTCCTGACCATGCATTCCCGTGACCACGGCTGCCAACAGTCATTCACAGTGGCTACATTCCTGCCCAAGCTTTCTGCAGTATCGCAGAAGGAGCATCCAGCTTCTCGTAGCCCTGTTACACAACTTCATTCAAACTCAGTGAGGTGCTGATAATGGCGTCTTTATCGCCTTAAAAACATTTCTTAACTAACATAAACTCTCCACGTCCAATCTCAAAGGTAACTAACGCTCACGACCGTTACAGCGTGTATTTAAAGCAAACCTTCTTTGCATTTCATAGTAGGGCTAGTAGCGCCTGTCATGCGACTGGCGCGAAATTTGAATAGACATTATCTTTATCTTTCGGATGTAGAAACACGGCTACCAACTTTCGTTTATGTCGTACAACTCCTTCTTGGTGCTACAATTCTTTTTCGTCAGTCCAACTTTGAGGTTTGCTGAAGGCGTTGTAATTCTGTCAGAGGCGGCACAGGACATGTTGAACGGGTTTTTTAATTTCTTGTGTGTCTCTGTGCTTACTATACACAGCCTTTTCTTTTAAATAGCAGTGTAGTGTAAAGTACTCTCGCTTCTACTGACGGTTGTGTCGATCCTCTTATCGTACAGATTTTCTTTATTTTGGTTGGACCAGATCGGTGTCGGTTGAACTGTCAGTGAGAGAGGACCTGCGTTCCTGCTGCAGTTACAGGCGAGTACGCCGTTTGCGAATTATATTTGCGAGTGCTATGAGTTATAAAGCTTCTCATAAGAAGCGACTTATTTTAAAAATCGTCAGTGTTCTTTAGCTTCAACTATATACCGTGCGTGTCTTTGTATATATCAGGCCGTCTTTAGTTTGGACAGAAAATGTGGCGTTGGCTTCGGTCACGCAGCTTGAGGCTGTTGCCAAAGGGCATCACTGTGGAGGGGGTGATCCGAGGGGGGTCCAGCACGATCCTGTATTCCCCGATCGGTCCACTACTGTGGCCGCCCTTCACACTGCCCGCACTGAGGTTGGTGTTTCACCTGTGGTCGAGTGGGAAGTCGTTCCTACTTGTGGCCAGCAGTGAAAGTCTTTCCAAGGCAGATGGGAGGGGCCACCGGCTCGCATGACGAAAAAGTATCGGGCGCTAACTGTGGCTGACGAAGTCACTGCGACAGATGAAGTCGCTCTTATTGCTCCAGAGGAATCCTCTCTTCCTACAAGGACTGGGTATTTAAAGAAAATGGGACGAATGCTAGTTGGGAGCTACAAACCTAGGCGCATAATGTGGCGCCTTAGGGATATGGCTGCGAAGGAGGGGAAGGAATCCTATGTGAACTCTGTGTGCAAATGGGGTGATGGGGGGGGGGGGGGGGGGAGGTCATTCCACATGTAGAACAGGTGCTTCCAGATGCCATGAAGAGTTGAGGATGCAGACAATAGCTTATGTTGTTACTAACGACGTGTGCTGCACTGGATGAGAAGAAATTCTCTCTTGTTTTGGGCAGATAACTGAAGTAGTAAAAACTGACAGTCTTGCTTGGAAGATCAAGGCGGAACTCACCACATGTAGTATAGGCGACAGAACGAACTATGGTCCTATAGTACAGAGCCGGGTGGAGAGGCAGAGGCTCAAACGGTTCTATGACCATGTAGGTTGCAGACTCTTCGACTTGCGCCGTAGGGCGGTGAGTTTCCGAGTTCCACTAAATGGGTCACGAGACCATTAGACGCAGGAAGCGGCTGCATGGGTACCTGGGCTGTGTGGAGGAGACTGAGTTGATTTTTAGATTAGAGGTTACCGGGAAAGTGCAGAAATGGCTGCAGTTTCAAAGGCTGCAAGGCGAACACAGGAAGAGAGTAGACATAGGAACAATCAATAATGTACTTATAAACTGTCATAGCTGTGTTGGAAAAGAACCAGAGATACAAGCGCTAACAGAAAGCACTGAATCTCAAATCGTTACAGGTACCGAAAGCTGGGTAAAGCTAGAAATAAGTTCAGCCGAAGTTTTTACAAAGGACCTAACCATGTTCAAAAAGACAGATGAAATACAGTTGGCGTGGAGTGTTTATTGCTGTGAGAAGTAGTTTACCTTGTAGCGAAAATGTAGTAGATAGCTTTGGTGAGTTGTTATGGGTAGATGTTATACTTGAGAATCGGAATAATTAATAATTGGTTCCTTAACGGACCCCTCAACTCAGATGCTACAGTTGCTGAATAGTTCAAAGAACACTTGAGTGTCCGTTCAAATAGATACCCACTCACACAACTATGGTTGGTGGTGACAGCAATTTACCATATTTATGTTGGCAAAAATATGTTTGGAAATCTGTGGCAAGGTCTTATGAGACCAAACTGCTGAGGTCATCGGTCCCTAAGCCTACACACCACCTAATCTAACTTAAAGTAACACTGTGGACAACAGATACACCCACGCCCGAGGGAGGACTCGAGCTGCAGACAGGGGGAGCCGCACGGACCGTGCAAGGCGCCCTAGACCGCGCGGCTACCCCGCGCTGCAAAATATTTTTAAAGTCGGTGGTAGGCATAAAACGTTGTGCGAAATTGTGCTGAATGCCTTCTCAGAAAATTATTTTGAGCAGCTAGTTCAGGCACCTACTCGACGTGTAAATGGTCCCGAAACCATACTTGACTTCTTGCAGCAAATAATCCCGGCCAAATAAGCAGCATCGTGATAGATACAGGGATTAGTGACCACAAGGCTATTATGTCTGGACTGAATACCGTAACATCCAAACCTACCAAAGTAAACGCAAAATACATCTACTTAAAAAAAAGTAGATAAAAATTCGCTTCATATCTTCCGAAGAGACAGTCTCCACTCCTTCCAATCCATGTAAGCGTAGACCAGATGTGGTTTAAATTCAAAGAAATAGTGTCGATGGAAATTGAGAGATATGTATAAAATAAATTAATAAGATATGGTACCGATCCGCCATGGTATACAAAACAGTTCAGAGCACTATTTCAGAAGCAACGAAAAAAGAACGAAAAACCGCAAGATTGGTGAAATTTTACAGAGGCTCGAAATTGATTGTGAACTTCAAAGCGAGATGCTTTTAATAATTTCCACAGCGTAACTTTGCCTCGAAATCTGACAGAAAACCCATAGATGGTCTTTTCGTATGTAAAGTACGCCAGTGGCAAACCGCAGTTAATATCTTCACTGCACGATAACAATGCTGATGTTACTGAGAACAACGCCACTAAAGTTGAATTACTAATACGATTTTCCTAAGTTCTTTACAAAAGAAGATGAAGTAAATATTCCAGAATTCGAATTAATAACAACTGCCAACATGAGTAACAGAGAAGGAGATATCCTTGTGTAGCGAAGCAGCTTACAACACTTAAGAAAAGCAAGGCTTCCGGTCCATATTGTATATCAGTCAGGCTCCTCTCACAGTTTGCCGATTCAATAGCTCCATACTTAGCAATCACATACAGCCGCTCGCTCGTAGAATGGTCCGTACCCAGAACCAGGAAAGTTCAACAAGTCACACCAATACCCATGAAATGACTTAGAGTAATCCTCTGGACTACAGACCCATATCACTAAAGTCGATTTGCAGTAGGATTTTGGAACACATTCTGTGCTCGAACGCTATGAATCACATCGAACAAAGCGATTTATTGACAAATAGGCAACACAGATTCAGAAAATATAGTTCTTGTAAAACACAACTACCTCTTTATTCTCACGAAGTAATGAGTGCTATTGGCAGGGGACGTCAAATTAATTCCATATACGAGCGTATTTAGATTTCCAGGAGGCTTTTGACACTTTTTTTCGCAAGTGACCTCTAATTAAATTGGGTGCCTACGGAAAGTCGTCTCAATTTTGTGAGTGGATGCGTGATTTCCTGTCAGGAAGGTCACAGTTCATAATAACTGTTGGAAAGTCATTGAGTACAACAGAAGTAATGTCTGACATCTCCCAAGGAAGTATTATAAGTCCTCTGTTGTTCCTGATTTACATAAACGATTTAGGAGGCAATATGAGCATTACTCTTAGAATGTCTGCAGAGGATGCTCTCAATTACGGTCACGTGATCAAAATGAATTGTAAAATGATTTAGACAAGACATCTGTACAGTGCAAAAAGTTGTAATCAACTTTAAATCATGAAAACTGTGAACTCATCCAAATGAGCACTAAAAAGACTCCATCAGATTTCTGTTACACGATAAATCGCACAAATCTAAAAGCTGCAAACTCAACCAAATGCTTCACGATTACAATTAAGAATGACAGAGTTTGCTACAGACGCCTCCCCCCGCATTGCTCGACAACCACCCTGCAGCCCAGGTAATCGAAGCCAACAGATGCTACCACAACTGACGGAATTACTTCACTGTTCTAATTACACATCGAAATTGTTGTGAAAAAACTAGCTTACGTAATCAATGTGTCATAAAACAACGTGTATACTGGGGAAAATCGTCGGTCCAAAACAGTGCATCAGAAGAGAGGAGCACCAATTGCAGCTGAGTCCTCCTCGATGGGCGCTCAGCAGGTAACCATCTTAGAGGCAGTCTCACCCTCCACCCATACACACCCCTCGTCGTCCCTCTCCTCACCGTAGAGAGGGATAGAGACCTTTTCGATCTTGTCGCTGATGGTCCACAAACTGATTCTTCTGAAATGCGGAAATCAGTCCACACATAGACAAAAGACAAAAACAGGACACTTCATGCAATCTGTTAAATGTATTTCTCAGAAAGAATGAAACCTCTGGAACAACAACGAAATTCTGGAGGACTCTCCAGATCACTTTTTCAAATGTCGGCTGATTGAAGAACAGACAGCTGCTACCATGCCTCGAATGGTTTCTCTGCGGGATATCGCCTTCTCGCCAGCAGACGAGTATGTGGTCGCTGGCTGCACATGGCCCGCCTTGAAGTGACAGTTCAGGTATCGGCCCCTCACCGTCACAAAAGGCTGTAAAACTAACTAAACAACGTAAGATAAACGATGGCCACCACAAGTGCACCTTGTTTGTTTGTATAAAATGTACCCGGCCTGCCCAACCCACACACCGTCCCCTGGTGGGGCGCAGCTGCGTCGTCGAGCACACATAGTAGGCATACCCCCAACGCCTCAAGTAGGGCTGCCATTCTGCAAGGAAGACATTTCACTGTAACAATTGCATTTAACGTCAATGCATCTCTTATAATCGGATATGTATTAAAAACGAAAACGCAATTGTGAGGACGTAAATGTCCTCTTACCACGAAAATAGGGCGCAATATGTTTTCTTTTAGGCTCAAAATCATGAAAAGTTCAATTTTTACTTTTTTGCGTTTTCTGAATCTGCAGACTATTACCTTTTAATAGATATATAATTTATTCAATTCCGAAGACTACAACTATTAAAAAAAAAATTTTTTTTTTAATGTGTTCAACATGGACGTGACCCACTGTGGCGCTGTTAAACTGTTGTCAAATGGTGTTATTATTAACGTCCGTGTTCATCAGGTACATTTTAGTGATGTGAGATAAAGTATGTGTTGTGGCTAACCTGTGATGGTTCAATATATATCGCTCGTGTGATTGTCGATTGTTTCATGTTTATTTACTCTGTCGTTATCTCGAAAATATTCGTAATTAATTCTGTTTCTTGAGTCTCTGTTTTGTTGAAGTATAATAATGAGTAAAAGTAAAGTCATTAGAAATCCTCTGAAGGCTTTTAAGAAAAGGAGAAATGTTGGAAAGCCAAAGGTATGTGTTATTACTGTAAACAATAAAGACGATAACCAAGTGAGTGAACCTAACCTCTCAAGTACACCTGTCCATAGCAGTCAAAGTGGGAAAGAAAATACTTCACAGAAGAAGCTTGGTTCAATGAGTGAAAACTATGAATGTTTTATGGGCGAATCGGATGTGAATGAAATACACTCCTGGAAATGGAAAAAAGAACACATTGACACCGGTGTGTCAGACCCACCATACTTGCTCCGTACACTGCGAGAGGGCTGTACAAGCAATGATCACACGCACAGCACAGTGGACACACCAGGAACCGCGGTGTTGGCCGCCGAATGGCGCTAGCTGCGCAGCATTTGTGCACCGCCGCCGTCAGTGTCAGCCACTTTGCCGTGGCATACGGAGCTCCATCGCAGTCTTTAACACTGGTAGCATGCCGCGACAGCGTGGACGTGAACCGTATGTGCAGTTGACGGACTTTGAGCGAGGGCGTATAGTGGGCATGCGGGAGGCCGGGTGGACGTACCGCCGAATTGCTCAACACGTGGGGCGTGAGGTCTCCACAGTACATCGATGTTGTCGCCAGTGGTCGGCGGAAGGTACACGTGCCCGTCGACCTGGGACCGGACCGCAGCGACGCACGGATGCACGCCAAGACCGTAGGATCCTATGCAGTGCCGTAGGGGACCGCACCGCCACTTCCCAGCAAATTAGGGACACTGTTGCTCCTGGGGTATCGGCGAGGACCATTCGCAACCGTCTCAATGAAGCTGGGCTACGGTCCCGCACACCGTTAGGCCGTCTTCCGCTCACGCCCCAACATCGTGCAGCCCGCCTCCAGTGGTGTCGCGACAGGCGTGAATGGAGGGACGAATGGAGACGTGTCGTCTTCAGCGATGAGAGTCGCTTCTGCCTTGGTGCCAATGATGGTCGTATGCGTGTTTGGCGCCGTGCAGGTGAGCGCCACAATCAGGACTGCATACGACCGAGGCACACAGGGCCAACACCCGGCATCATGGTGTGGGGAGCGATCTCCTACACTGGCCGTACACCACTGGTGATCGTCGAGGGGACACTGAATAGTGCACGGTACATCCAAACCGTCATCGGACCCATCGTTCTACCATTCCTAGACCGGCAAGGGAACTTGCTGTTCCAACAGGACAATGCACGTCCGCATGTATCCCGTGCCACCCAACGTGCTCTAGAAGGTGTAAGTCAACTACCCTGGCCAGCAAGATCTCCGGATCTGTCCCCCATTGAGCATGTTTGGGACTGGACGAAGCGTCGTCTCACGCGGTCTGCACGTCCAGCACGAACGTTGGTCCAACTGAGGCGCCAGGTGGAAATGGCATGGCAAGCCGTTCCACAGGACTACATCCAGCATCTCTACGATCGTCTCCATGGGAGAATAGCAGCCTGCATTGCTGCGAAAGGTGGATATACACTGTACTAGTGCCGACATTGTGCATGCTCTGTTGCCTGTGTCTATGTGCCTGTGGTTCTGTCAGTGTGATCATGTGATGTATCTGACCCCAGGAATGTGTCAATAAAGTTTCCCCTTCCTGGGACAATGAATTAACGGTGTTCTTATTTCAATTTCCAGGAGTGTATTTGATATGTCGGTTCTCAAAGGAATTTTTTCAAACTGTGTAAGATGTATTCATTGTAGTGAAGTTGGTCTGGAACTCTCCATAATAAAGCACGTAGGACTTGCTAGTGAAATACAACTGAAATGAGATAAGTGTTCATACATGACCACCTTTTGGAACAGTGTTGCAGTAACTGCAACTGAAGAAAATGGTAGCAAAATCTACGAACACAACAACGAGCGATGCTTGCTTTAGACAAGGAACGCCTTCGGGCTGCAGACAGGGCTGTAAAGAGTCTAGAAATACAAGCAAGAGTAAACAGGAGGAGGAACAAGAGGAAGCTGAAGGAGGAGTTTGCAGAGGATGAAGATAATCCATCCTATGGACCTGGAATGCACTAAAAAGTTAATCCAATCTTTGTCGCTCGATTCCCAAAACTTTTATTTTCTCATACTAATTACATGTTTTCTAAGGATCTTCCAAACATATTTGTTTCAAACTTTCAGTAAATGTTACACAGTACCTTCTGCATAATTTAACACAGCCTTTTTCCAAAAAAACTGTATATTTTTGAATATATAAATAAAAAATTGCAAAAAAATGTTGTGAATTTTCATTACAATTGAAAAAAAATCATCTTTAATAACTGAACTAAAATTTTGTAAAATCCCCGTGTTAAGTTGTAGCCCATATTCCAATAAATAATCTGTAAAAAGTTCAACTTCCTACCTCAAATACTTTGTGAGGAAAGATGTAATTTATAAGCGTTATTTTAACATTGCAAGTATAGGGCGTTCCGGAGCCCCTTAACAGCAGAATCGATATATTTTTTATGTTCAACTGAAGGATACAATTCGCATCTCATTATTTTGCGACATCCAACGAAGTAAAAAAAAAAAAAAAGAATACAGCACCGCCGCCGATTATACGTGACCAAACTACGGAGGTCGGGCTACTAATCCCATATACGGGTGCATGTCCACACTGCATAAAACTGGGGAAAAAAGCTATCACTATTTTGCTATGAAAATTAACGATCACAGAACGTCTTCATTATTTCAAAACCATCACAGAAGTAAACAAAGAGCGGTAATTTAAAATCTGAAGAAAAAAACATCTACGTTCAGCAATTTCTGTCGACTTGATAGACAAGTTTCATAACTTGAGGGCATCCCTCCCATTCAAATCAGTCTCTGTAAATAAACCGTGTTGCACACGTGTATTAGAAACATTTCAGGCACATGATATAACATTACAGTACACAGCATTTCACTCAGTTTACTCACATTTCTGAAAAAATAATCATTTTATGTTTCACAACAATAAGCTATAATTCAAGAGGACATTGTTGTTTTGTGCATTACGGCAGGTTCCATTTTACCAATGCGATGCTATATCACACTGGCGATTACGAAAACAATCATGAGAGCCTGTCTTGTAATAGAACATCCTATAAGATTTTAGCGTGTTTCTCTCTTCTGATACATCCTACAATGGAAGTTAAGATACTGTTGTGGTATAGCTTTATTAGGTCCGGTGGCAGGTAGAAACGTTTGTGGCTGATTCCAATGAAACTGTTGTGTGTTTGAAGCGACCTCTGTGTTACAGTATCAATATGTGTTGCGTAATTCCACCTTTCATCAAGGACTACGCCCAAGTATCGGGCCTCGCCGCGCTGAAGTACTGTTGGGCCATCTGTTCTAAATGTGAGTTGTCCTTTTAACAATAAGAAAGTAGACTTGCTGGGTGCTATTATCATTTTCGCTCTATGGCACTATGGGGTCAAGATGGACACGGCCCTTTCCACTTTTGGCTCTAAGTCTTCGTGGCTACGAGCACCAACGAACAGGAGGAGGTCGTCTCCCTAGACTATGACCTCTAGTACATCATCGCTGCTCTTCAAGCTGTCCAGAAGAGGTTCAACATTGACATCCCAAAAGAGTGACCCTAGGACAGAGCCCTGTGGACACCCCTGTGTTATCCTTTTACTGATTTTCCCGCTAGAGTACGATAGCCAGACCTCTCTTTCTTCACAATAGCTCCTAAGACAGTCATATAGCGGCCCTGGACGCTCCTTCTGCCGCAAGCAGGAGAAGAGCGAAGGCCACCACAAGTTGTCAAAGGCCCCACTGATCACTGTGATGCCGACTATACAGGGTGTTACAAAAAGGTACGGCCAAACTTTCAGGAAACATTCCTCACACACAAAGAAAGAAAAGATGTTGTGTGTACATGTGTCCGGAAACGCTTAATTTCCATGTTAGAGCTCATTTTAGTTTCATCAGTATGTATTGTACTTCCTCGATTCACCGCCAGTTGGCCCAATTGAAGGAAGGTAATGTTGACTTCGGTGCTTGTGTTGACATGCGACTCATTGCTCTACAGTACTAGCATTGTTGGTGATGTCTTGATTGGGCCCCATGTTCTTCCACCTACGCTTAATGGAGCACGTAATCATGATTTCATACGGGATACTCTACCTGTGCTGCTAGAACATGTGCCTTTACAAGTAAGACACAACATGTGGTTCATGCACGATGCAGCTCCTGCACATTTCAGTCGAAGTGTTCGTACGCTTCTCAACAAAAGATTCGGTGACCGGTGGATTGGTAGAGGCGGACCAATTCCATGGCCTCCACGCTCTCCTGACCTCAACCCTCTTGACTTTCATTTATGGGGGCATTTGAAAGCTCTTGTCTACGCAACCCCGGTACCAAATGAAGAGACTCTGCGTGCTCGTATTGTGGACGGCTGTGATACAATATCTCATTCTCCAGGGCTGCATCAGCGCATCAGGGATTCCATGCGACGAAGGGTGGATGTATGTATCTTCGCTAATGGGGGACATTTTGAACATATCCTGTAACAAAGTGTTTGAATTCACGCTGGTACGTTCTGTTGCTGTGTATTTCCATTTCATGATTAATGTGATTTGAAGAGAAGTAATAAAATGAGCTCTATCGTGGAAAGTAAGCGTTTCCGGACACATGTCCACATAACATATTTTCTTTCTTTGTGTGTGAGGAATGTTTCCTGGAAGTTTGGCCGTACCTTTTTGTAACACCCTGTATATTTTTGCGGGGCCGAGTCACAGACCTCCGCCGCCAGGGCGATTGCCACAGACCGCGACCGCCCCGACCGAAAGCCGAACTGTCTGTCATTCATCCCGCACAGCTCGCGGTGTGCTGTCAGTCTGTCTGCCAGTAGCCTCTCAAAAAGTTTCCCCAGCAAGTCCAGGAAGCAGATGGACCTATATGATTAAGCTTATTTCGGGTCTTTATCTGGACCTTTTTTCATTATCACAATGTTCGCTTTTTTACAGATGGAGGGGAATTTCTTGAGCCTTAAACACTCATTGCACAACTTAGTGAGAGGCGCCACCAACTGGTGGGGGGGGGGGGAGAGGGGGAGAGGAATTGCACCTCTTCCTCCGTAATGCCGTCCAGGACAGGAGCTGTGTCCTTCTTAAGGGTTTTAATTTGGGCAGCGACTTTCTCTTCAGAGAAGGGATAGACCATGTTGTGTTGGTTCTTCATCCTGATTTATCTTTGCTCATTTGAGTCATCCTCCTCTCTGTCGTCAGGCAACAGGGCCCGGAGGAGGACCTCAGCGATCTCCCGCCAAGTTTCCGCCATCCGGTCCCTACCCCTGACGGTGGACAACACCATCAGCGATCTTATTTGCTCCCGTACCAACTTGTATGGGACGCCCCATGTATCAGTAGCCAATTGGCTTTGTACATACCTCTCCCAGCCCCTTAACCTGACTGCCCATAGCTCCTTTTGAAATTGTTCTTTCGCTTCTCGATAAACATACACCCAACAATGCTTCTCCTCCCAGAAGACACTCCGCTGGTAGTACCTCCTAGCCGTCCTTATGGACTGGCGCATCTGCCCTAGTTCGGCTGACCATGGTGATGGAGAATCCGCAACAGCTCAGCTCCTGGTTGGTACGGCAGCCTTCACCGCCCTGGTAACTGCTTTACCAGGCAAAGCGTATGAACATTTCTGCAGTTACGTGATGCTGCCAAGATACTTGTTCATATAATGGTGAAATATGATCAAAGAGTCTAACATCACAGATATAACGAACACAGGCTTTCATAACCAGGTCCAGGCATCGTGAGCTTTCCTGAGAAAGGTTTGCCAGGGTAGCATCGCTGTAACTAAGAATTGGACGTATAAGTGTTTGTACAAGTTCCTTTTTCAGGTCAAGAGGGAACAGCTTGATATATTTCTGTAGGGCATGGAGAGATGCTGGTGCCTTCTTGCCCACTGCAGTTACGTGCTCAGTCCGGTTTAGATTTGCATTAGTTATTACTCCTAGACGCTTTTCTGAAGGGGAGAAGTTGATATTTCTCCGATTTAGATTTAAAAATGGTTGAAAACCTAGAATGACGAATCAGTACCACCTTTTGGATGTTTTGGATGGGTCGAGCTTTATCCCTGTATCCCGCGCCAATTTTGTTACAGCATGCTGGTCGGTATTGAAATAGTCGGTAACTGATTTCAGGTTTGTTAGCTTTGCACTTAGGTACAACTGGAGGTCATCAGCGTATATGTGGCATTTTCAGTTGGACAAAAATTCTGCCACATTATTTACGTACAATGGAAGAAGTATGGGATCTATTACGGAATCTTGGCGGATGTCATGTTAAACTTGCCTCCTTTGTGACTTTATGGTGCCAGACATGACGCACTGCTGGCGAGGCGTCAGGTTTCAGTGAAACCATTGCACTACACTCGGAGAGAAATTTAAGCTGCTAAGTTTGACGAGTAAAATGTCATATTCGAAAGCGTCAAAGGCCTTGCTGAAGTCTAAGAAGCACATGATCGTTGCCTCTTTGTGCATCCACAGCAAGCTTGAAGTCATGTGTTATGGAACCAGACGTTGTGCTGTGATGTTTACGGAAACTTGATTGGTAAACTTCTACCAGGTAGTTAGATAAATTTATTAGCTGGGGGTGAACTATATATTGTAAGGCTTTGGACAATTCAGGAAGAATGCAAATACGTCGGCAATGAGAGCGTGTTATGGCAACGTAACTAGTCCCTGTTTCCAGGATTCATGGCAAACACTTGTTGTTAAGGAGTGGTTGAAGACATATGTCATCGTGTGCAGTATTGGGTCAATAATAAACTTCGTGATCTGTACTGTGATGCCATCACGCCCAGTAGATGCTGATCTCATACATGTGATGGCTTTTTTTGAGTGTATTGTAAGTAACATGCTTCAGATCGAATTTTTCATAGCTACAGTCGTTTACTCCCATGAAGTAATGAATGAGTTTCCGTTTCGTTTGTGGTTCAAGTGCGGCTGTGGGTAATTTGGAGTTCCAGTTCAGTTCTTCGGGTGGAACAATGGGATCAATTGCAGCTTTTACTTTGCCTGTACCGAGACTACACAGTTTTTCCACAGTTTTTTTCGGTTAGTGTATGGGCATACATCAGTTTTGCATTTCTCACAGTTTGACTAAATCCGTTCCGCTTCAGGTGTGGGATATAGTTTGTATGCCCGATGTGCAGCTTCTCTGAGGTCCATGACCTATTTCGGTTCTTTAATTACCCAAGGTACTGGCTTCCTTCTTACTTATAATTCTATTGGGGAGGATAAAATGGCTCTAAGCACTATGGGACTTAACATCTGAGGTCATCAGTCCGCTAGACTTAGAACTACTTAAACCTGACTAACCTAAGGACATCACACACATCCATGCCCGAGGCAGGATTCGAACCTGCGACCGTAGTGGTCGCACGGTTACAGACTGTAGCGCCTAGAAACGCACGGCCACCGCGGCCGGCTAGGGAGGATATTTGTCATGTAGTTAAGTAAGTAATGTGCCAGTTACGAGATAGATTCAGTAACTTGGGCTCTCTGTTATCTTAGGAACTTTTAAATGTACATAATTTCCATGAATGTAAATAATGTTAGCCTGTACCGGCATTACATTCACTAAAATACTGCTATGTATCATTTTTTCTGTTTAAGTTAGTGGCTGCATGTATTTCTGGAGAAATGCGTCGTAAAAGTGTTGGTGATTTGTTGATGTTTATTGTGAAATTGGCTCCAGACTACATATTGTGCACAGTGGCTCACCTGTAGATACTTTTCACCCATAAAACAGAAAACTATGTACGTAGTTCATACTCTCAAGAACATGTTACAAACTGGGCACTATTATTAATGAAAAGGATCTCCTGCAGCAAGTGAGGTCTGAGTTTTATGACCGGGTTAACAACAACATCGCCACAAATGTAATTTTATATCTAAAAGTGACATTTTACTGTGCTATCACTGGTTGCCTTAACGAAACGCCGAGCACGCGCCACTGTGGGAAGCCGCGGCCATTGTTTCGGCGCGTGGGGTCAGGCGCCGGCCTTGGCCTTGGCGCGGCCACGGCCGCTTTCGCCCTCCGCTGCTCGGCACTCTCTCCGCGCGCGCAACAACTTGCGGTTTTCGCAGCCTGGACTGCGGCCAGAAGTGAGAGTGCAGGGGGCCACACGAGCAGACGCCCTCTGGCACACCGGCCGGTGGGCGTGGCGCGCATCCGCGTCGCTTGTTTCTCTTACATAAACCGACAAGGTGCACCAGCTTGCGAAACATTTTCTGTAACTGAGGCGCACTGCAGTTCTGTTGCACAATCATCTGTTGACTTTTGCTTCATTTTCACTAACGCCGCCAGGAAGCAGTACATGTAAGTTGCTGCAGTTATGAACATGTGAGGAGGGTTGTAAAGCAGAGATTAGCGTGCAGAACCGCGTGAGATCAAGCTTCCTGATAAAGACAACAACAACAAAGCTCTATTATGATACTGGCATTATCGTAGTTGTCTGCGTGTAATAAAATTTTCCCAGTGTAGTAGAAATGAGTGGACTGAATGACTGAATCTCCCAAAACGAATCGTCGGCTATGACGCACGACGTATGATGCGGCATATTACCCGATATGTGCGGAAACAGAGATAGTACAGAACTTTGACAATATTTATTTCGCTTCTACGTTTTTTTTATTTTTATTTTTATTTTATTTTTTATTTGGAAACTAGGTTGTGCTGACTGGTTGACATGGAATGTAGCTCAAGTTCTAGGTTAGGCTGGAAGAGGGCAGTCTGGATGTGAGTTGGCGAAGCCAATGAATGTGAATACGAAATCTTAGTTGTGATGGTACACTTACCTGTGCCATAGCATGAGTTATAGTTTAAGTTGAAGGGTGATGATTTGGTTGTGAGCTGGCGAAGCCAACGAATATGATGCCAAAAGAGTAACTGCATTCCTTGTTATGGTGGGCAATTTATGTACATAAAATTTTCATGAATGTTTTATGTTCGTCTTTGGGCGTCACTGGAAAAAGTAGACGGGTGATATTGGCAGGTTCAGTACGTACGACTTCAAGATTCCACCTCCATAACAGACTTCACTTACATACGCCAGAGCTGTGGAACTGGACCTGGATTTTCGAATCATTATGGTAAACGTTATTGTTGTCACTGACCTACAGCCAGTAAGCAGATTTGATGTGATGCAGTATGCCATATTATGCTGGATTCAACTGCTAACGTTGTGGCCGAGCGGTTCTAGGCGCTTCAGTCCGGAACCGCGCTGCTTCTACGGTCGCAGGTTCGAATCCTACCTCGGGCATGGATGCTTGTGATGTCCATAGGTTAGTTTAGGTAGTTCTAAATCTAGGGGACTGACGACCCCAGATGTTAAGTCCCATAGTGCTCAGAGTCATTTGAACCAACCGCTAAGCGCTTCACAGTGTTGCACGGAGGACGGAAGACAGTGTTCATTACGATCTGTACGATGAAACTGAGCTAGGAGAGCTGGATTGCCTCGTGTCGCAATGACTCAGGGTCTGCATGTGCTCTGAAGTGGCGCCTTGTCACTACAGGACATGAGCAAGGGAGTGTCAAATAACAATAATAGCCGGTTCAGACTAGCAGTATTTGTCTTCAGCTTCCGCAGACCGCGAGAATACCTGCACACCAGATGTCGGCCCAGAGTGGGTCCCCCGCCTTCGTCTGCAACTAGCTGCTGCCTCCTTAGCCACTGGTCTATGGGGCGCACCTAAACCCGATGACGCTCGGGTGAACTGGCGCCATCTAGCTGAGGCCTCCTTCAAGCTGCCACTGGCCAACTCTTGAACGTCTCCAACAGGTCCTTGTTAGCTGTATGCTCTTGGATGTGTCACGGTCGTGACTAGCTGGGGGCTGACCTCCGCACACGCGCTCTGCTGCGTATGGGACGCCGCGCAAACGCCGACCCGCTGACGCAGTGGCTCTACTGCCTGCGTGTTTCGCTGGCAAGGAGAAGGCGTCAGATGAGACCAAACCAGTTCGGCTCACATTTGACAGGTCGATTGTGTATAGCGAAATATGAAAGGCTCTCTCCCCGTTTTTGAGAAAATCACCCTAATGTACATGACATTTAATCGACTCCAAATTGACGGGATCGATAGATAATTGAAAGCAGAGCATTTTACATCTGCATACGTAGTGTCCGCAAATGTGACTTTGCCTAGAAATCGAGGAAAGAAATTGTGACTACTGTCTATTATGTACCCAGAAGGTAAACGCAGTTAAACGAAAGCGCTGCTGGCGTAGACACCAAGTTATCTGCCTGGGGAGCAGGGAATCTGGTTCAGTTCTCAGATGTGTTACGCTGTTTTTTATTTCTATTTTTTGCAAATCTAGATTGTTACCGAGCGTAGTGATTAACGCACTAGGGTTTCATACGGGAGGACGACGGTTTAATTCCACGTCCGGCCATTCAAATTATGTTTTCGTGATTTTCCTAAATCGCTTAAGGCAAATGCCAGGATGGCACTTTCGAAAGAGCACGGCCGATTTCCTTCTCCGTCCTTCCCTATTCCGAGCTTCCACTCCGCCTCTAATGACCTATTGGTCCACGCGACGTTAAATACTAATCCACTCCTCCTCCCTCTTTCCCCCCTCCTCGAAATTCGTAGGAATAGGAGGGTTAATGAGACAATCAATAAAAATTAATAAGGTAGGCAAATACATTTCTCAAACGACTTGTATTAGTAAGGAAACAAGATTTCAAGCTTCGCTGTATGAAAACAATTCCGTGTAATATTGGTGAGAATTCGTTACGAGGGACCGCTGGCTGCCGACGACGCAAAGCTTGCTTGCAGCGAGGCGTGCTACAGAAGTTTATCTGAAGGTTTCAGAACTGCAGAGTGCTTCTGGAAACCCAGCGGGAATTGCACGACCGCGCAGATGCATCAACGATTCATAACATAATGCTCGTGATTAGCTTCCAGCGCCGACTTTTCAGTCGATGTTACTGTATGTACGGCACGCATTAAAATTAATTCCCGATAAAAAATATTTTTAAAAATAAACGAAGTCTGTTTTCTGCCAAATCATCGCAAGGAACAACATTTCTGCACGAAGACTGAATTTATTAGATGTTCTTGGTGCCGCGAGTGTATTTGCCCCGAATGTTTATGTGACAAGTACCATCCACGTAGCTGTTCTAAGGGGAGAGGACATGCAACAGAATGAGTGAAAGAGCCGTTGTAAGGCGACCAGGATTAAAATTTCAATCCTTTACTACTACAAGTCGTTTCAGAAATATATTTACCTATCTTCTTGCTATCCCTTCTGTCTATGTTATTAACTCACCTATTATCAACTTCGATTCTAAAAAAATACAGACGAAAAATAACTGCAGAATGCATCTGGGAATCGAATACAGGTTCTCTCGGCCCCAACCAGATGCCTTGGTATGCTCAGTTTTCTACTATCTATGGATCCTATCAATTTTGAGACGATTACGCGTCATGTACATTAGGGTGGTTTTCTCAAAAAACAGGGAGGCTTTCATTTTGGGTTGTACACAACCGAGCTGCCAAATATAAGCAGAGTCGGTTGGCCTTGAGTGAGGTCTTTACCTTGTGAAGCGAGCTCGAGTAGCCTCGGTCAACCCACACTATCGATACGCCGTTTTCATTGGGTGTATCGGTTCTGGCTGAATAAAACATGTTGTTGAGACCACTGCATATCTAATTCCACAAAAGCAGAGATACTGGTTCTGCGGACCAACAGCTCGGCTCACCGTCCTCAGACACCATACTGAAATTAAGGTGTCAATACCTGTCACACCATCCTGGAATCACAATAAACAGAATCAGACTGTCGCAACACTAAAGCTGTAATCTGTCAGAGAATCATGGACGTCTAACAACTCGAAATCTCTCTTGTAAATGGGAATAGTTTTTGTCTTATACGTCGCGACGTTTTGTACGAAACAAAGAGAAATGGTTTTGTCCAGCCTGACTGCAGTCCACATGATTAGCACTACAGGACCGTTAAAAGAAACGACATCTCTTAAATAAGGTTCACTTATACATGATCTAATCTTTGTCTGCTGCTACCATTTCTTTTTCTTGCAGTTATCCCTCCAGTTAACTATTCATGGATGTCGTAACAGACGACCCTGAAACCTGTCTCTTCTTCTTCTTCTTCTTCTTTTCTTCTTCTTCTTCTTCCATAGTCTCTTCGCACACAATATCTTTTTACCAATTCTTCATTTCGAACATTTCTAACATTCTTCGATACCACCATATTTCAAACGCTTCCAATTTCTTCTTCCCCACGTTTCCGATGGTCTATTGTTCACCTCGATACAATACTGTGGTTTATACCTGTACTTTCAGCAATTTCCTTTCTTGTTCACATCATTATCTGATTCCGATTGAGCTGTTTCATTAATGAAAACTTATACATAGCTACTACTGATATCTTCCCTCTTTCGTTTATTCTGTGCAATCTTGCTCCATAGAAAGAATAATTCATTCATTGCTTCCACAACAGTCTCGTTTGGAATGCATTTTAATCAATCTTCCGGAATTTTCTTTCACCTACTTCACTGTTTCTTTGATGCACACGTTGAATAGCCCTCCTTAACAAGGACTTGGCTCTCTTGACCATCCACTTTTATCAGCCCTGTCTGACTTTGTAGAAGCTGTAGATGATTCTTCCATCTCTGCATTTCCACCACAATCTTCAAAAGATTGTGCACGTGTTAAAAATGGCTCTAAGCATTATGGGACTGAACGTCTGAAGTCATCAGTCTACTAGACTTAGAACTACTTAAACCTAACTAACCTAAGGACATCACACACATCCATGCCCGAGGCAGGTATCGAACCTGCGACCGTAGCAGAAGCGCGGTTCCGGACTGAAGCGCCTAGGACCGCTCGGCCACAGCGGCCAACTACACGTGTTATTCCACCCGTCAGCCTATGCAGACAAAACGGATAAAGCGAATATTCTCCGCTATTTTACATGATAGTAAAGCACTCTAAGAGTCAACACAGTCACAACTTCTACATTGGATGATAAAGAAAATAAAAGCGTTTGTGTTATAACATGGAAAGACGTGTGATACGCTAACGGCGGACACTAGTAACATCTATTAATTCGCAAATCTGCATGTATACCCACACTCTGAAAACCAGAGTGAAGTGCATGGCAGAGGATACTTCGCATTATATTCGTTATTACGTCTTCTTTCCGTTCCATTCACGGACGGAGCGCGGAAATAATGTGTTCTTAAACGCCTCTGTGTCTACTGCAATTGCCGGCCGCGGTGGTCTCGCGGTTCTAGGCGCTCAGTCCGGAACCGCGGGACTGCTACGGTCGCAGGTTCGAATCCTGCCTCGGGCATGGATGTGTGTGATGTCCTTAGGTTAGTTAGGTTTAAGTAGTTCTAAGTTCTAGGGGACTGATGACCACAGATGTTAAGTCCCATAGTGCTCAGAGCCATTTGAACCTTTTTTTTCTACTGCAATTTGTCTAAAATTGTTTTCTCGTGCCTGCGGGAACAACACATAAAAAGACGTAGTGGGTTCGTTTATTCATCACTTAAAGTTGGTTTCTGAAACTCACTAATTAAGCTGTTGAGGAATATTTTGTGTCTGTTTTCCTAGTGCCTGCCAGTTCTTCCTGCATCCCCCGTGATGTTCTGCTATGAGTGAAACAACCCTGTGACCATTCGTGCTGCTCTTCGCTGTATACGTTCAATACCCCTGTTAGCCCTATTTGGCATGAATCTCACATACATACGCAATATTCTAAGATGGATCGCACGAATCTTTTGCAGGCAATCTATTCTGTCAGCTCATTGCATTCCACTAGTATTCCGTCAATGAACCGCAGTGTGTCACCTGCTTCAACTACGACTCATGCTATCTGAGCCTTCCATTTCATGTACATTGAAATTGTTAGACCTACGTATCTGTATGAGTTGACCAACTATAACTCATTGATATTATAGTCATGGGATACTACTTTTTCCATTTATGAAGTGTAAAATTTTGCCAGTCGTTGTGGCCGAGCGGTTCTAGGCACTTCAGTCCGGAACCGCGCTGCCGCTAGGGTCGCAGCTTCGAATCCTGCCTCGGGCATGGATGTGCGTGATGTCCTTAGGTTAGTTATGTTTAAGTAGTTCTAAGTTCTAGGGGACTGATGACCTCAGATGTTATGTCCCATAGTACTCAGAGCCATTTGAACCATTTTTTGAAGAGCAAAATTTTAGATTTCTGAACATTTGAAGGAACTTGCCAGGCGCTTCGCTACTCTGGAATCTTATCAAAATGTGAAAATATTTGTAAAACGTTTTTGGTCAGTACTTAATTATAGATAACCGCATCATCCATAAAAGTCTGAGATTACCATTAACACCGTCATCAGGGTCATTAAAATATAATGTGAATAGCGAGAGTCCCAACAGACTTTCCTGGGGGGCACGGCCGAAGATACTTCTACACCTGTCGAAGACTGTTCATTCAAGATAACATGCTGCATTCCACCTCCCCATACGATCGACTTCCGATAACAAGCGTATGTATAGTACTGAGCCAAATCCGCTTCGGAAATCAACAAATACTGCATGTACCAGACTGCCTTGTTCAATAACTTTCAGGATGTCATGCGAAATAATGCAGACTAGGTTTCACGCTGTCGATGATTGAAGAATGCAACAGCATTCGCAATATATTCATATATTGTGCGAGCTGAAGTGACTTCACAAGCTTAGCTGGAAGGTAACGGTGTGGCAGACGTGAACTAGGCTGTACTGGATGCAGTGTCACGGGGCCAGCGCGCTGCCAGCCTCTGAAGGACGAGGCGTGCGTCTCTCCGTGCGGCGCACTCCTTCCGAGAACTGCTGCTGCGGTTGAGTTATCGCTCTGATATTGAAGGAAGTCGACAAGCAAGCCTCGTCCTGTTCGTAGAAACTATAAGAACACTTGCCAATAGGCGCACCGGAAGCCATAAACTGAACGTCGACAGCTTGCTATATTATTATTATTCTCGATTATTCCCTTTTGAGAGGGCGATTGAACTTGAGTAGTCATGATTTCATCTTCTTTCTTCGTTCTTCCCTAATTCTCTTCATACGTTCACTGTCTCCTCTCTTGCGTTCTTCCGACCATCTCTTTCCCGTTCTGTTCTCCGTATGTTCTTGTTTAAGTGTGTGTTTCTGTATGATGTATCTAAACGGTTCCCTATTGTTTATGTTGTCTTGTGTGATCCCTAGTTCTTTAATGTCTTCTTCTGCTTCAGTGATCCACTCTGTCTTGTTTTTGCTCTTGTTTACCTATCTCAAAGATTTCTCTTATGAGCCTGCTTTTATTCATCCTGCTGATGTGTCCACAAAATTTCATCCTTCTCTTTCTAATGGTGTATGTTATTGTTTATATGTCTTTACAAATCCCTATAGTTGGCCTCTTCATCCAAATTCCTTCCCGAAACACTAGTCCATATATCTTCCTCAGAATTTTTCTTTCCTGCTTTTCAATCTCTCTGATCTTAGTATGACCATAAATCACTGCAGTTTCTGCAGCATAAAGTGCTTCTGGTAGGACTACTGTGTTGTAATGTCTTACTTTCGCATTGACAGAAATAGATTTCTTATTATAGTGATTCCAAGCGAGCTTATATGCTTTTTGTAATCCGGAGATTCTATCTTTGTTGGCTGTTGAGTTCAGTCCTGATTGTTGGATTATCTTTAGGCTTGATTTCCGTCGACCGCTACTTTTATTTCAAAATGACAGGTTTTAGGCAGTTACCATCTTTTCAGATCATATCCGGCAGTCACAGATTAATCTGTATTAACGGAACGATCAGCTGACTGCCATACACGTACTGCACTAAACGCTCTCGAAAGAGCGCTGCTGCACTGCATCTCTATACTGAATTGTTGAATAATCGATTCTGTGCTAAATACTTCATTATTTTACTCCACGACTCCATTTTCTAGTGAAATCTGAAACATATATTGTAAATGTGTTCAGGTTCCACTAGAAAAGGGCATCAATATAAAATCCTAAACAGCTCATAGAGTAAAATAAAGAACTTTTTAGCAGCTAGAGCGATTATTAATCAAACTGAAACGGAAATCTGCGCAATACTTGCGGAAATCTACGCACTTCTTCCGTTATTCAACTACATACTACATTCCCCTCCGCAATCAGACCCAACGAAAATTGTTCTGAGCTGTCAACTCGCTAGGGATGGGAGGTATCAAAGATGCTTATAAAATCAAGCAAAAAAAATTATGCCACGCAAATGTGAAAAACTACGAGTAAACAACGTTAGGTAAGAGATAGTAAACAGACACCGTTCAACGCTGCAAGGGAGAAGTGCAATGTTGCTGCTAATTCGAGACCACAATGGTCGATGGAATTGTCTGAGAATACCTGTAGTGCAGTGATCTAAAGTTAAATAGCTAGCTCATCTTTACTTGTTTTGTAAACTTCCACTCCGTATCGCTATAAGACGCAGTTATTATCGGTCGAAAATTAAAGTAAAAGCAATTGGATATCATCTGACTGGATGGAGTGGAGGGCAACGTTTAAATCTTAAATGGAAACACCCATTTTTTATTGCAGATTCGGATTCTCCACAAAAAAGTAATCAAGTATTGTCCGAATCATTTTTAAACCATTGACGGATGGCGCTGAAATCGAGAAAAAGTAAAACTGGGGAAGAAATCTGATTTATTTAGAATTATCCGATAAAGACTCATCAAATCGATAAAAACTGTGCACCAATTCTTTCGTTATGCCATAAACAATTTTTTTTTAAATAACCCCACAAGAAAAAATCAGATGTTAGGTCTGGTGAACGTGGAGGCCACTGAGTTGGTCCGCCGCGCCCTATCCACCGACCAGGGTACCGTAAATCTAAAACGTTCCGCACATTTTTAGTATAATGCGGAGCTGCACCATCGTGTTGGAACCGCATCAACATCTTCCATTAGCTCCAAAAACATCATCGGGGAGAAGTTGTAAATAAGATTTCCCAGTAACATTTCGATCAAAAAAATACAGTCCTACTGTGTTGATTGTCGACGGGTCTGTGCCAGTGTGGATTGACAGGGGACCAATAATGACAATCATGACGATTTAATTCGCCATTGTTTTTGAATGTGGCTTAATCGGTGAACGTAACGTATCTAAAAAAATTATTGTCAACTCTTATTATTTCCAAGGCCCATTGCAGAAATGCACGCGTATTTGCTTATCTTTCGGCGTTAATGTCTGTATCAGTGTGATATGATATTTATGTGCCTTCAAAATCCTCAAAACAGTTGATTTCTGTATGCCAATTTGTCTCTGAATCGCACAACTCCTAATTTCGGGATCCAGTTGAAACAGGCGAGAACGGTAAAGGTGCGAGCGTCATTTTCATTGTATTCGCTATGACAAGGTGGACAGTGCATGTACCCATTTCGAGCTCGTTGAGCGCAATTTCGAATAATGTTTTCGCTTAAATGTCGTCTGTTTGGGAAGCGATCCATTTACAACTGCGCAGCTGCAGCGTAATTGTTATGGCATTCACCTAAAATTACCATCATATCAACAATCTCTGTAGGAGGATAGTGAGCCATGTTTCGCTAAAGAATAATATACTTTCGTCAGTTGATGTTTACGGTTCACAATCTGAAAGTGAAGTGACGTCTGATCGCATTGCATCGACCTTTATACTGAGCTATAGTTCTCAGTTTGGTCACGGTAGCGCCGCAGTCGGGTGAGTAATAGAATTGTGAAGTGTTCCCTAACAAGACTTTAATACCATTCCGCCTCCCTCCATCAAAAACTGTGGCGGGTAGGATACATTTTGCAAAAAAATAGCTCAATCTGGCGTAATGAAGGAATTGGTGTACATTTTGTATCGATTTGATGCGCTCTTCTCGGATCATTCTAAATAAATTGGAGATCATCCCCAATTTTAATTTTTCTCGATTTCAGCGCCATCCGTCAATGGTTTAAAAAATGTTTCAGACAAAACTTGATTACTTTTTTATGGAAAATCCCAATCTGCAATGAAAAATGGGGGTTTCCATTTAAGATTTAAAAGTTGCCCCCCCCGCCCCACCCAAGACGGCAGGGACTGGGGATCACGTGCACTATCATTTGATGTCCCCCTTTGAGCTTACTAACTTGTCTTACCCACTATTTTTACCCGATGTATCGTTTTCGAGATAATCTCATCCGAAACTTCAGATAGATCACCCTGTGCATTTACATCTACATCAATGCTTCCCACAAAGCTGACGGTGTGGTCATTTCGCGAGATGTATGTGGAAGGAATAATTTGATGTCCGGCTTTTTCCGGATATTACTCTCTAGAAATTTCAATAACAAACTTCTCCATCATGCAAAACGCCTCCATTGTAGCGTCTGCCACTGGATTTTATTGAACACCGCCGTAAAGCTGTCGCGTGAATTAAATGATCCCGTGACGGAACTAACCGCTCTTCGTTGGATCTGCTCTCTCTCTCTCTCTCTCTCTTTCTCTCTATCAGTCTAACTAAGAGTTTCACATGGACGATCAGTACCCAAGAATCGGTCGAACAAATGCCTTACACAGCTTCCATGTACGCGAACACCCAGGGGGTACACTGGGGGGCAAATCCGCACAATAGCCCTGGGTTCGGTGTGGGGCGGCGGTGGGGTGGGTGGACTGTTGTGGCCTGTTGTGGGGCTGTGAACCACTGAGGGCCCCTGAGGGCTACAGCGGGACGAAGCCTCTCCATCGCTTCTAGATCCCCGGTTCAATACATGCATACATACATACTACGCCTCACAAGCCACTTCTTGAATGGATGAATAACAGTTCCTTAAGACTTACGCTATAAATCTGTCTGCCGTCTGTTTTCCTTACTATTTCTTTAATGTGGCTATTCCACTTAAGGTCGCTCCGGATAGATACACCTAGATATTTTATGGCGGTTACTATTTCCAGCAATTTGTCATCAGTAATGAAGTTGTACAGTAGTAGATTTCTTTTCCTGTGCATGCGCGGTACGTTACTTTTAATTACTTTCACTGTCTACTGCCAGTCCCTGCACCATTCATCAGTCCTCTGTAGGTCATTATGTAAGTCGTTACTGTCTTCTGGCGCTGCTACTTTCTTACAGACAACAGTATTATCTGGGAATAGCCTTAAAGAGATTCCAATGCTTTCTACTAGGTCATTTATCTATTTTGTAAACAGTAATGGTCCTATCACACTTCTTTAAGCTACTGCGGAAATTACCTTCACATCTGTCAATTTTGTTCCGTGAAGAGCGACGTGTTGAGTTCCACCTGTAAGGAAATGTTGAATCCAGTCGCAAATTTCGTCCGATACAGCTGAGTTTCTATTTTTTCACTAAACGGCAGTGCGGGACGGTGTCAAATGCCTTCCTGAAATCAAGGAACACGGCATCATCGTGACCTCTGGGCCTCATGAGGAGCTGTACGAGCTGAGTTTCGTGAGATCTCTCTTTGCGGAGTCTATGTTGATTTTTACAGATGAAATTTTCGTTCTCCATAAACATGATAATATATGAGCATAAAACATGTTCCACAATTCTACAACAGACTGACATCAGTGATATAGGCCCACAATTGTGTACATCTGTCCTACAACCCTTCTTGAAAACGGGAACGGCAGGGCTTGTTTCCAGTCGCTAGGTACTCTCGTTGCTCCAGCCACCTACGACAAATTGCTGATAGAAGAGGAACAAATTCTTCCACAAAATTCCGCACGATCCTTGTAGAATCTTACATGTATATCATCTTACCCTACAAAGCGATTGAAGTTGTTCTTTTTCTTCGTGATCACTTATCTCAATGCCTGCCAATTCGAAGTTCGCACGATCATTCCGCAGTGAAATATTTTCGGAACACCGAATTCAGTATTCCGGCAGCCTCCCAGTCATTCTCCACTTCAATGCCATTATGGTCACTAAGTGATTGAATAGATAATTTCAAACCGCTTACGGATTTTACGTTATGACCATGTTTCGATATTTTACACAGCTTAATTTCAGTGAAATTACGTAATGATAGGATGGGTGCGCCTTACATTCAATAATTCTGATGAACGACACTGCTAGCTATAGTCAATCTTTATCAGAAAACATTATTCCACCTCTCAGTGCTTCAGTCGGCGCTCTCACTCATCATTATCTTTGCAAAACTATTTCACTCAATTTTGTGCCATTCTGGAAATTTACGCATGGAAATGACTGCCGTTTAATTGAAGTCTCTTATATGACGTGTACTGTTTGTCATAATTTACACGTTCTTGTTATTTTTTAAACATTTGAACCACTTAAATCAGTATGCAATTTCCACATACTTCTTATTTCTCTTATTTCTCGCTTTTTGAATTCTTTAAATTATATTCTTCCTTTTATCGCAGTTCTACCTCTTACCTCTCTTCGAAATTTATCTTATTTTTAATATTCACTGTTATTCATCATAACCTTCCTCCTCACAAAGTGTGACGTCAAAATTCTTCCAGCAGACAGGGAATGTGTCCAGGCGCTACAGTACGGGACGTCCACAGAGTACAACACCACAAGAAGACCGATATCTCACCATCAGTGCCCCCAGACGGCCACGGAGTACTGCAGGTAGCTTTGCTCGGGACCTTACCGCAGCCACTGCAGCAGTTGTATCCAGTCACATAGTCTACAGACGACTGAACAGACATGGTTTATTCGCCCGGAGACCAGCAAGGTGCATTCCACTGACCCCTGGTCATAGGAGAGTCCGTAAAGCCAGGTGTCAAGAACACAGTATATGGTCATTGGAAGAGTGATCCCAGGTTATGTTCACGGACGAGTCCAGGTATAGTCTGAATAGTGATTCTCGCCGGGTTTTCATCTGGTGTGAACCAGGAACCAGATACCAACCCCTTAAGGTCCTTGAAAGGGACCTGTATGGACGTCGTGATTTGATAGTGTGGGGTGGGATTATGATTGGTGCACGTAGACCCCTGCAAGTCTTTGACAGAGGAACTATAACAGGTCAGGTGTATCGGTACGTCATTTTGCACCAGTATGTCCGCCTTTTCAGGCGTCCTGATGGATGATAACGCACGGCCCCACAGAGCTGCAGTCGTGGAGGAGTACCTTGAAACAGAAGATATCAGGCGAATGGAGTGGCCTGCCTGTTCTCCAGACCTGAAATCCATCCGGCACGTCTGGGACACTCTCGGTCGACGTATCGCTGCACGTTTTCAAACCCTTAGGACACTTTCAGGAGCTACGACAGGCACTGGTGCAATAATGGGAGGCTACACCCCAGCAGCTGCTCTGCCACCTGATCCAGAGTATGCCAACCCGTTGTGCGGCCTGTGTACGTGTGCATGGTGATCGTATTCCATGTTGATGTCGGGGTACATGCGCAGGAAACAGTGGCGTTTTGTAGCACATGTGTTTCTGGACGGTTTTCTCAACTTATCACTAATACCGTGGACTTACAGATCTGTGTCGTTATGTTCCCTATGTGCCTATGCTATTAGCGACAGTTTTGTGTAGTGCCACGTTGTGTGGCACCACGTTCTGCAATTATCTTTAGTTTATGAGCATGAGTGTAGTAATTTTGTGGTGCTAAATTATCCATACTATTGTAGGCCTACCTACTGTGGATTACAGCTATGGGAAAAGCGTTACGTTTCATCAATTCACATCTAGTGGCTCCACAACCATAACAACCATCCTGTAACTTGTATCTGTGTTAATAGTTAAATTACGACAGTTTTAGGCGACATTTGGAGATAATTATATGCAGCGCACTTGAAGGATTTTGACGAATTGAAAGAGGCTTAATAAATGTCCTGTGGAAACAATCTATAGTTGAGTTTGTGTTAATAGTTAAATCACAAGTTTCCTTACAAGAGGAGATAATTCGATGCAGTGCTTGAGCAACCGACACTTTTTGGTGAACTGATGCAGGTGGTACTAAAACTGTCTTGTGAACCACAAGTCTGTACGGTGATTAGTTTCATATGTTCATAAGCATATTATTGTGAGAGACAGCTCGGAGTATTGCTTAGATTGCGTGGATCAGATAATAATTCCTTGGCTTCACAGAGGTCCTACAGCCACAGCAACTTTTCCTCAATAAATAAAAGAGCATTGTAGCAACCTCATTTAAGTATGTTCTTTGCGAACAGGTTCACCATTAATCAACGTATGACCAATGAATAATCGTAAACGGTTATTGATAGTACACAGTAGCATAGTCACAATGGGCAGAGCAGTTATGTAAGACAAATAATGAAATACTTATACCTGCTCGCATAACGAACGTGCAGCGCAGCGGATTACGAGACACAGAGGTGGCCCAATTCGGCGCGTATCCGCATGCCACGAAACAATCGACGGTCTGATATACTATCTAGTCTCAGAGCTATTCTTTGGGCGGCTTCTCCTACTCGTGTGAGCAAATGCTGATACCAAACCCCATCTCTAAGCTCAGATACACTATAAAAAAACTTTAATAAAAGAGTACATACTGAACGAAAAGACGGAAAGTACTTCGAATGACAGGTTTAAAACAAAATAACTGCCGAATCACAGATGGCGATTGCAGCCATTGGTGTATCCTATCAACCGCAGAGCAAACACTGAAGAAAGAGACAAAGAAGTGACCGGAAAGTTATGCTCCATCAGTAGCGACCATAGTAGGTAGAATTTCTGGGAGCAGGCTACTGCTGGAAACAGGAGAATGTGTAAGGTTAGCTTGACTAAATGAAATGTACGGGAGTTTTTCGTTGAGGATTTCTTATGCGTTTCATGTAAAGCGTCCACGTATCAGTGACCAGTTTCACTGCACAACCACAAAGACCTACAAATCTTTTAGCTAAAAAAATCATTTTCCGTAACAGTCATCATCCATCTTCGCAAAAATAAAGAGGGAAGGAGTAACAGACGTTGATTCGCATCGAAATAGATGTCAATTCCGACATAGCATTTGCTCAGCTAACATATCTGCCGTAACTTTCTTGAAATTATATACAAAAAAGCTCAGAAACATTAAAAAGTTATAACCAGTCAGCAATGTGAAACTTACACTCCAGTAGAGTTTTATTTGGCTCTCTTCGAAGTTCACCCACAGCCCCTTTACCAAGAGGAGACAATTAGAAGTCATCAGTCTATGATAAAATGAGAACGCCAAAACAGGAAGAAAGAAACATTTTCACACAAGCTAAGAAACAAATTCCTGAAATTAATTGTGTTACAGCGCAGACAGTGTAGTAAAGCCGTTCTTCCGGGTGCATAAATTATCGTAAGTAAGGTTAGTCGTTCTGCGTGGTCACCTATGGGCAGGAAATGTGTAAGGTGTCGCCTATATTGAGCTTCTTTAAGACAGACGCAGCTCGATTGGACAGAGGGAATGAATAAATCCCGATATTTACATCAAATCATTTAAGGAAACCACGGTGAGGAAAAGTGAAAAAAATGGTACACTGAGTCTGTGAATTCAATACGTGAGTTGTGCTCTGCTGGCTCAATTATAAGAGCACGTCTACCTTTTGACAGATATCCGTGACTAGCCGAGCGGTCTGAGGCGCTGCAGTCATGGACTGTGCGGCTAGTCCCGGCGGAGGTTCGAGTCCTCCCTCGGCCACGGGTATGTGTCTTTGTCCTTAGGATAATTTAGGTTAAGTAGTGTGAGATCTTGGGGACTGATGACCTTAGCAGTTAAGTCCCATAAGATTTCACACACATTTGAACTTTTTTTTTTGACAGATATCCAGATTTGTGTCGAGACCCACAGTATATGTGGTACTGCCCAGACAACAGTGCGCTGTCACTGGATGTTCCGCTAAGAGTACCAGAGGTATGTGTAAATTTTTAATTATTATCTCAAAAAATAAAGTTTTGTAATTAAGTTTTGTAATTACTTGTTTGTAGGTATATGCATGGAGCCCTAGCATACGTTGAATTTCCCGCGCCAGAGTATCACAGAAGTCCTCTAAAAGAGCCAATAAATAAATAAATAAATAAAAAACACGCGCCACCCGTCCCAACTTATCAGTGGATTCCGCCAATTTGTTTTGGTATTCTAGAGGCTTCCTATGATACTCTGCACGCGGGGAATGTCTATCCCTCGTAATGGTTTGTATTACTAATAATTGTGTTGATCTCTAAAGTTCTACGTTCAAAAGTCCTTGGCACATTGTAGATGTTTACTGCAGCAGCTGTACTGTGCCGTGTATTATTACATGAAAAATTAACAAGATTATGCCACAGCAGTTATCAATAATTATCTCATATTCGAGGGGATATCATATACCGAAACATTTTCTCTTAAGGTATACCTTTCAGAGTCAGTGTTTAATAGACGTTTTTGCTTCGAATGATCGATCCAGTGATATCCCTGAATTGTCAACATTCCTCCTGGGACACCCTGTACTAATCTAAGCTGTTAGTATGACCAGATACGACGTACTACTGCTGGAAGTCTTCTCGTTATATGGATCGAAGCTTTCATTGCCTTTGCATGGTATCTATCTGTTATTGAACTTTTCAGTCTACATCGTTAGCTAAGAGATGAATTTGTCGAACAACGAAAAAGTAGTTATATTTTTATCCAATTAGTATTCTTGGCCCTGTATTCGTTCTTGAGCACATCGTTCTTCCGAACTCACATTTTTTCTTTTTATTTACCTTCGAATATAGCATAATGATTTATGTGAGCCGCCAATGTCGTTTCATTTCTTGCCATGCAATCTACCACTCTCCCTGGCACCGCCGTATTATGTAAACAACAACACAGCAGAAAATTTCGAGTCCTCAGTTATGAATCTTTCGTTCCCTCGTGAATTTATGATGAGTATGTCTGTTCCGATACAATATTAATCAGCTGGATGAATCCTTTTCGTAAACCAAATTTCTAGGTTGTATTATTCTTTGCGTGTACGTAGAAAATTATGATTATTTATCCTGAAGACTGGTAAGCCAAAACTATGAGTTTGTGCATCGTGCTGAGTGACATTCTTGCCAGGACTGTTTAACAACTTCTATTGGAACTGTCTCAAAAGACATCTGTAATGCTTTAGTCTTCTATACAAGGGATGGAAATCGATCTGTTACTAAGGTTTACGAGAAACGCAGCCGACCTTGTATGGCAAATATGTAGCGCGGATATGACAACGCAAGTACTGTACACGGCAGTCTGGTTGCACTGGCAGTTCTGGGAAGCCATAATTTAGCAATCCTGAGCTGCAGACTCATACGTCGAGCGTTTGTAACGTCACTTTTCAGCTGTAGCACTCACTGCGCACAACCAGTGTTTCCCAACAACTCGTTCCCGAGTTACGAACGTTTGTTTCATGTGCCTTATCCAGTTTTGGTAACCCGGCATGGCAGCCAGTCATGCTGACCACTCACCCATGATGGCGGACAATAAAAAAATTAACAGTGGGTATTAAACATACACAAAGAAGGGCAGCATGAATGGTCACAGGTTTGTTTGACCTGTGGCAGTGTGTCAGAGAGATGCTGAACGGTCAGAACTAGATGTCTGAAGATGGATGCTAACTATCCCACGGAAGCCACTTACAAATTTCAAGAATCAGCATTAAGTGAACAGTCTAGGAATATCCTACAATCTCAAGTGCATTGCTACATTAGGGTCCACGAAGACAAGATCGGACTTATAGTGCTTATAGACGCATTTTTGCAATCATTCGTCCTGCACCCCAGTCGCAAATTCAAGGTGAAGAAGCTCTAATGAGTGATACAATGAGAAGTACCCTTGCCCATGCACCTGAAAGCTGTTTGCAGAAGATAAATGTAGTTTGATATACTTAAGACTCCCCATTTAACGGGTCAAAAACCCAGGTGTGGACATTCAATTAGCATATACGGCGCAATGCCTTACAACTTCCTCTTTCTCGCATTTCGGAAAAACAATCCTAGAATGGCACTCGACATGAAGTTATAGAACCATTCAGCAATTGAGTCACCCTGCGATATGAGTCTATTCCTCCCTCAAATACACACAGATGAAGGCTTACTCCCCCATACCACCTTCTTCTATTTGGGGATGTATGTTAATTCGCAGATTAACACTGTGTCACACGTAATGGCGGGTTACCACGGATCTTTTAGGACTTTAGGGAGCACCATTTCCAGAACAGGTACACACACATTGAGGAAACGGCAAAGCCAGGAGAAGAGATATCTGTGTGGACATACGAGATCAACTTGCTAATGATGGAAGAGATAGAGAAGATCCAATGAAGAGCAGCGCATTTGGCCCAGGATCGTTTAGTCTGCACATGAGCGTTATAGATATGCTCAACAAACTACAGCGGCAGACGCTACAAGAGCGGCGTTGTGCGTCATGGAGAGGCTTACTATTGAAATTTCGAGAAACTAAGTTCCAGGAAGAATCAGACAACGTATTACTTTCTCCAAGATACGTCTTGCACAATGACCACAACTTGAAAATTCAAGAAATTAGAACTAATACGGAGGCCTACCATCAGTCATTAATCCACGCGCCATTCGCGGATGCAACAGGGAAGGGCGGATCAGTTAATGGTACCAGAAGCACCATCCACCACTCACCGTCAGTTGACCTGTGGATTTGATATAGATCTAGATGTACAGAACGATGGCAATCGGGTATAGGCTTGTTCTGTACACCACGTGCTGTCTGGCAGCCAACGAGGTTTTGGTAGTGTTCTGACCACTTTGCTGTGGATGTTGTATGCAGTACCTGTATTATACGCGATCATAGCGAGTTATTTGGTGAGTTTTTATTCCATTTGTTGCGAGTTGTTATGGATGATGCTGATGGTGAGCGATAAATTCTACACAAGCAAGCGAGAGACATAATTTGTGGAACACAGACTTTCATGATGTGCAATGGTTGTGTGTACACGTACTGCAGCTGTCGCTTGGAACTGGCAACAATGCAGTCCCCGGGCTTGTCTCGACCTGCGCCAATTGCCATCGTCCGTCGATCGGACTATATAGAGCCATGGGTGAGGAGATGGTTCTGTAGATGGGGTCGTGGACACGGAGTGCCTCCATGACGATCCCATACAATGGGTCATAGACATGGACTAACTCCATGACAGTCCTGGGGGGGGGGGGGGGGGGGAGGAGGGGGTGACGGTACCATACACAGGTTTTTAGATGGGACTTGATGGATGATGTCTCCACAAAAGAGTAATGGATCCATATAGGCCTGGACATGTTGACAGCGCCAGGTACATCGTTGATGGGTTGCATGTGGTGTTGCTATTGCTACTGCTGCCTCAAGCTCGTCACAGGGCGGGTCCCAGAAATATGCTACAAGGAAAACGACAATAGCAAGCATCTTGTACGTGTAACAATATCAGCAACAATACTAGTTTGTTAATAATAATTTCTGGTACTTATCGTACATTCATCTGCATCGAATATAGTCCTCATATCGCCATAACCTATTAGAGTGCGACCTCATAGCAGATCTCAAGATCATCACCATGTTATAGTTATCGATTACACCTGGTAACAAAGAAACATCTCATAAGCATTGCATGGAAATGTGAAAAGTTGTTGCAGAAGCAGACGAAGCATTACTCACATATTGGCTCAGCTATTTTTGGGTGGACAAATCCCTGCGAACGCATGGAGGAAAATAGGTTCACGGGCTAAGGTAGCTCACTCTACCTCATCGATGCTGCTGTGTCTTTTACCCGTTACCCCATGGCTACATCGTTATCTATAGCACCCAGAAACGAGATGAATACCCTATAAGCAATACAAGGAAATTAAATGTGAATTATTGTTATTGTACCATAAGAATGAACTAATACTATGTATGGGTCTGGTCATCTATTATGGGCGCCCATCACTGTAAGCCAGTGGACGAAAATAGGGTCATGACCTGGAATTGTTCATTTTGTATATCAAATAGCATATAGAAAGAAAATCGGGAAGAAAAAGAAGAACTCTTAAGCAATGCATAAGATGTAGTACTAATAATAATTGTGGAACAAGACCACAAGTATAACACTAGATACATATCTGCTCACTGATATTCCAACACTGTGAAAGCTGTGGCATAAATGGTGTCACGGGCTCCTCAACATAATCTACACAAGGTATTTCTAGAAAATAAAACAAATGGTGTCATATAAGTACTGCACATAAAATAGAGGAAAGATAGCATTAGCACTAATCATGTTGTGGAGTCAGCAGATTGTCTACTCCTCAGGCATCAGCTTGGAGAACGACCATGTCCTGGGAGTGCACACAGCCGTAGGAAAAGGAGGACTGGGCTCAACCTGGTCCATATCCACTACCCACAATAACACTGAAAAATTCGACAAAGAATACGCACACAACACGCACACACACACACACACACACACACACACACACACACACACACACACGCACGCAGGCGCGCACACACACACACACACACACACACACACACACACACGCACACACACACACACACACACACACACACACGCACGCACGCAGGCGCGCACACACACACACACACACACACACACACACACACACACACATCTTTATATATACCGTTTGTCTTCCCTTCAGAAGAACTGATACACTTCCGATGCTTCATCACTCCAAGTGCAGAACCGAAGTGCAGTCCTGCAGTGTTGTCTATTAAAAGTCCACTTACAGAGGGAAGCTAACATCTCTGATGGTCCCTGATCTGACCAATGGTGTAGTCCCACCACAGACATATTTTTTGACCAATCTGAGCAGGGAACGCTACCATCGTATTTTTTGACTAACCGGACCAGAGAACGCCGTCTTTTTTCGACCAGTCAGATAGGACATGCTGATGCCATAGCAGATCAAAACAGATATTTTGCTTCGTAAACCTGGAACTGTATGGCGATGATGTAATGTCAACCAGACACATACATTAAATGCCTATGAGCACGGAGTTGGTTTACAGATCAGTCGCGCCTTGCATCAGTGACAGCAGCAGCTACTACCACCTGATAATGTCGAGCATTTGCATCGATGAAATATTTTGCGAGTTACACAATACGAACCGGCGGCAAACCCGAGAAGCGTATTTGCACTTTGGGATATGTCAGCATGCAACTGTTGGACACCCTCGAAGCTTATTTTATCAGTGTTGGACCTTGTGAAATCCGCGATCGTTAATATAATTGGCGAATGACAGCCACAGATACTTTTAAATGTTTTATTTTAGTCCTATAACCGGTTCATGCTACCGTGCTCCTCTTCAAATGGCTAATATTTTTCACTACACAAATGTTTTGACCAACAGCATGTGGTCTGCTTCACACTGCACAAGAATATTTTATTATTTAGTGGCACACTATATGTTGTTTCATTAATAGAAATACACTAAAGTGCTTGTATTTCTTTATATATGACGCAAAATAGTTGTGTTCACTTACATAAATTCCAGCAGGTGACGATTTATTTTGTTGTGGTCCATGTGGCTTTCTAGTTTGGCGTATATGTTCTTGAATTCCACACAGCACATACATTGTTAAATAATACTGTGGCACCTTCATAATTTTCTTAAAATGACTGTTGAGCATCACACATGTTCTATACAGTTGACGTTCTTTTTTACAATGAAAAGATTATAGCTAAACAAAGAAACAAAGATTTCATTAATTAAATATTGAGCAAGGACGTAAACAGAACAAAGGTGATCTGTGAAATGTGCAAAATGAGACATATTAATAACAGAAAAATGTTTGCACTCATTCTTTTTTTCTTCATTGTCAGTGTTTTCATTGTTCATGATATCTTTCACTGAAGCTTCTACCGGTCTGTCCAAGACAACAGCTGGGGCAGTCATCGCAAATAATCTTGTAAATTCTTGATTTTTCTAGGCCTAGGCTGGTGGTTTTGGTGTTGTGGATAATGTTATGTTTCACAGTGTTATTGGTGTGGAAACTTTTTGAGATTGTGCCTAGGAAGGGAATGCACGCAAATAGTACCTTATCTGCTGCTGATTGCAAATTTATTGCAGGTGATTTACTACCTTCAGTTTCTTTGGTACATATGGTCAATTACTTGTGGCTTATAGCCATTATTTTTAGCTACTGTTTTCATTAAGTTGATTTCTTTCTTGCCGGCCCGAGTGACCGAGCGGTTCTAGGCGCTACAGTCTGGAACCGCAAGACCGCTACGGTCGCAGGTTCGAATCCTGCCTCGGACATGGATGTGTGTGATGTCCTTAGGTTAGTTAGGTTTAAGTAGTTCTAAGTTCTAGGGGACTGATGACCTCAGAAGTTAAATCCCATAGTGCTCAGACCCATTTGAACCATTTCATTTCTTTCTCCTTGGCAGATGAACCGAGAGAAATTTTATTTATACAGTTCAACATGGATGTGAACTTAGCCGTTTTGTGACGTGTATGGTGGCATGAAGAATTATTTATAATTACTGCTCAGCAGTGAATTTGATATCAGGGTGCATGTTCTTCATGGCATTTGCAAATGATTCTATTTCATCTACTATCATTAAACTAGATGATTGTGTCATCAACATACCTTTTGTAATAAATCAGTTTATCTTTTAAGTGGCTATTGACCCTGAAAAATTTATTTTCCAAATGGTTAATATAATATCGGCTAAAAGGCAACAAGACTGCTTCCCATTGCTAGGCCGTTCGGCTGCATATAGATTTTCTTGTTGAATGAGAAGTTGTTATTTTCTAGATTTAATTCTAAAATCTATAAGTTTGTGTATCTCTGCCTTGCAAAGCTGTTTGTTTTTATTAAACTGCGCTTAGTTATTTTAATGGTATATTCGTATACAGATTTAGCACAGTATGCAAATTTAGTACTGTCTGATATTTGCACATCACATACACCATTTAATTTCGTTCATCATATTAGAGGTTTTAAGGAAAGTCTGTAACTGTTTTATTCATGATTTAAATTATGAAAACTGTACCAGTTACCTACATTTTGATGCTTACCACAACGCGTTTCGAGAATTTATTCTCATTTTCAAGTGCATTTGCGCATTTGTTTCTACGAATATGTTTGGTGATGTTTGCATGCATGACTTTCTACCACTTTTGCGTATTTTTGCAGTTAGATTGCAATTGGAAAAACAGACAAAATGAATATTTGAGTGCAATATCTTTGTAGTATGTTTTGTAAACAAACAATGTAAGTGTGTGCGATATTCTGTATGATGGAGGAAGCATAATATCTGTAAGAAGGCAAACAAATATACCATTTCTAATACTGACATTTAAAAACACTCAAAGATTCATTTTGTTCGATTTTCCGATTGGAGACGTAAGAGAGGCAGAGAATCACGCTTGCAAACGTAACCAAGCATATTCATGTAAACAAATGCACACATTCAATTAAAAATAAGAAAAATTCTCGAAAGGTGATGTGCTAAGCATCAAAACACAAATAACTGGTGCAGTTTTTATTATTTAGCTCACTTACATCACTAATAAATTCTTTCGGTTTTTGTGAGTGAGAAGTTGTCTTCAAACCTGCACATAAATATACCTGACCACGAAACTATTGAAATAATTAATCAGTTCTGTGAATAACATGCACCCCAATATCAGATTCACTGTTGAGCATCAGACAGACGAGGTTATCTATTTCCTTGATCTTAGACTAAAAACTCTGAATGAAAAGCATGGCCGGCCGAAGTGGCCGTGCGGTTCTAGGCGCTGCAGTCTGGAACCGTGAGACCGCTACGATCGCAGGTTCGAATCCTGCCTCGGGCATGGATGTGTGTGATGTCCTTAGGTTAGTTAGGTTTAACTAGTTCTAAGTTCTAGGGGACTAATGACCTAAGAAGTTGAGTCCCACAGCGCTCAGAGCCATTTGAACCATTTTTGAAAAACATGTCTTTGAAATTCATAATATCGGGTCGAGTTCCGGTCGGGGCACACGTTTTCAGCTGTCCCCATTGAGGTATGTAAACAACACCTGTTGGCAGCTGAGGATTTCGATTAATTATCATTGATCAGAATGATGTCAAATTTCAACAGTATAGTATTGACGCAGGAGGAAACATCACGGAGCAAACAAAAAATTTAACGAAATTTTTAGCAATAAATGTCGCTGTAAGCGTCCTAACGGAAACGAGGTCGGCTACAAATGACAGAAGAATCGCAGTACGACGGCTATAGTTTGAGCTTCGCATTACACCATCCGAACTGTTCAATGTGCATAACTTCATAAGTTCGGCAGTCTACAGTTGTAGCACTGTTAGGTAAGCCCATCCACCTCACCAAGGTCGTACCATATCGGATAAGAAAAATCGGGTTTTAATCGTCTGGAGGCCAAAAATTACCCCACAGCCAGAAGTCACACGGATTAAGATCAGGCGATCTACAGGACCAGGCTCTAAGGAAATGACGGCTGATAATTGTAGCATTTCCGAAATGCCTCTGCAGCGGTCGTTTCACTGGCTGTGAATGTGCGTAGGAGCACCATCCTGTGTAAAATGATCCATATCCACACATCCAAGCTGCTGAAGGGCTGGAATGACGGCGCGCAAAACACTCGCATAGCTTTTACCAGTGACGATACAATTAACAAGACTCACACGACTCCCCTTCTCGAAAAAATACGACCCTACGATAAACGATGAAGAATAAAGTGGTCCAAGTTGATTTGCGTTAGGATTTCCCGTTGCCCGTATTGTGTAATTCTGCATAGTGACATGTCCTTGGAGACGGAAATTTGCTTCGTCTGTCCACAGAATGTTCCATGGCCATTCATTGCCAACATGAGTAACGTAGAAGTAAATATCCTCGGAGTAGTGAAGCAACTTAAATCACTTAATAAAAGCAAGTCTTCTGGTCCAGACTGTATACCAGTTAGGTTCCTTTCGGAGTATGCTGAAGCATTAGCTCTATATTTAACAGTCATAAACAACCGTTCGTTCGACGAAAGATCCATACCCAAAGACTGGAAAGTTGCACAGGCTACACCAATATTCAAGAAAGGTAGTAGGAGTATTCACTAAATAACAGGCCAATATCGTTAACGTCGATATGCAGCAGGATTTTGGAACATACATTGTGTTCAAACATTATGAATTACCTCGAAGAAAACTGTTTACTGATACACTGTGAACATGGGTTTAGAAAACATTGTTCCTGTGAAACATAACTATCTCTTTAATCACATGAAGTGTTGAGTGCTAATGACAAGGGATTTCAGATCGATTCCGTATTACTGGACTTTCGGAAGGCTTTTGACACTGTACCACACAAGCGGCTTGTAGTAAAATTGCGTGCTTATGGAATATCGTCTCAGTTATGTGACTGGATTTGTGATTTCCTGTCAGAGAGGTCACAGTTCGTAATAACTGACGGAAAGTCGTCGAGTAAACCAGAAATGATTTCTGGCGTTCTCCAGGGTAGTGTTACAGGCCCTTTGCTGTTCCTAATCTATATAAACGACTTGGGAGACAATCTGATCAGCCGTTTTAGGTTGTTTGCAGATGACACCGTCGTTTATCGACTAATAATGTCATCAAAAGATCAAAACAAATTGCAAAACGATTTAGAAAAGATATCTGAATGGTGCGGAAAGTGGCAGTTGACCCTGAATAACGAAAAGTGTGAGGTCATCCACATGAGTGCTAAAAGGAATTCGTTTAACTTCGCTTACACGATAAATCAGTCTAATCTAAAAGCCGTAAATTCAGCTAAATACCTAGGTATTACAATTACGAACAACTTAAATTGGAAGGAACACACAGAAAATGTGGGGAAGGCTAACCAAAGTGTGCGTTTTATTGGCAGGACACTTAGAAAATGTAACAGATCTACTAAGGAGACTGCCTACACTACGCTTGTCCGTCCTCTTTTAGAATACTGCTGCGCGGTGTGGGATCCTTACCAGATAGGACTGACGGAGTACATCGAAAAAGTTCAAAGAAAGGCAGCACGTTTTGAATTATCGCAAAATATGGGAGAGAGTGTCACAGAAATGATACAGGATTTGGGCTGGACATCATTAAAAGAAAGGCCTTTTTTCGTTGCGACGGAATCTTCTCACGAAATTCCAATCACCAATTTTCTCCTCAGAATGCGAAAATATTTTGTTGACACCGACCCATATATGGAGAAACGATCACCACGATAAAATAAGGGAAATCAGAGCTCCTACGGAAAGATATAGGTGTTCGTTCTTTCCGGGCGCTATACGAGATTTGCAGATTATCCATGTATATGTAGATTGCCCACTTCCATACGAGCGAGAAATTTCAGAGTGAATGTTTGCTTTGCCTGCAAGTCAACAGGAAGCAACTCCTGGACAGTTATGTTTCATAGGGTTTTATGCACTGCGTTCGCAAGCATGTCCAACGTTTGGGCAGTTCCCCGTGCACTGTATCTTTGCACACCAACGCTCGATCCCTCCTGCAGTACTGTAGCCACATCTTCGACAGTCGTCGGATTAGCTGCTTTCCTCTCTTTTCTGTATTGCACTTCAAAAGACTCTGTCTTTTCGGATTTCGTAATCATTTTCTCCAGGCCCTTAGCAGACATCGAACCAATGCCTTTTTTTCATTCCCTTGACCGTCCGCAACTTCTGCAGGGCTTCTGGCGCGCAGACACCGTTCTTTTAAGAGAACTTAACCAGCAACGCGATCCTTTGTGGAAATAGTCAAGTTGGGCGTCTCGAACGCAAACTGAGGAATATCCGTGTGCCGCACGGCTGATGGTGTGCATATTCTGACGCTTACAGCGCCATCTATTGGTAAAATTTTTGATAATTTTTTTTGGTTCCATAACGTTTTCCCGTGCCTCAATAAAACGCTGTTCAAAATTGACACTATTTTCAGTGGTTCTCTTTCTACTGCGTTTTGATATTGGATCTTTAATTAAGGACGCCTTTAATTATGGACACCAAACATTTTGTAGCCAATGTGGTCTCTGCTCAGCAATAACGTTATTTTGTATCCCGCCTGGAAGGCGGCGCGTGGGTCTGCTCCTGTAAACTGAAGGGTAGGCCGAATGTAGGAAGAGAGTAGGAGCAGGAAAAGGTGAAATGCTTCGGTACTGCGTTTAACTTAACAGAACATTTAACAGAGAATATTAGACAACGACATGCGTAACTTTGCACTGAAGGTGAGCACGTAGGTGCGAAGCTGTACATCAATCAACACTAACAAAAGTTACACAGACAAAATCTGTAGTCGCTCGCCCACTATGAAATAGAAACAATGTTGCTTGGTCGTCTACTCGGAATCAAATGGGCTGAATCTGGAGCGTCGCTCGTAGAGCTGCACAGCGCCGGCTAGAGGGCGCTGTCGTCGGTGTCGGTGTCGTAGTGCCAACCTATGAACTTGCACCTACGCCGTGGCATCGTAGCTATCAATACCACACGTTATACTTCTCCCTTCCAACGGCGAACATTATGTAATTTATTTTCCCTGTTCCTACCTTTGTTCATTCTCTCTTCGCATTTGCACAGTAGGATTTTTTCTTTTATTGCAAGCTGTTGTAGTTGAAACGTGGTTTCGTTTGCTCCTATTGGCAGATATTCTAGTAGCTTTGCCTTGGATTCCACACGAGCGGCGCATGTTTGTCTGCCATCTTCGATACCGCATCGGTAAGTTAACCGCAGAGGAAGTTCCAGGAAGGAGCGTGCAGTACTGAAAGACGTATGCGCCGTCCTTCAGCGCCTGCTAGCAACGCCACAATGTCACAACGTTCGCTACATTCTAGTTCACATCTGCGGTACCGTTATGTTGCGGCTACGCTCGTAAAATCACGTCAGTTTGCGCCATGTACAAGAAAACATCTTTCGATGGCTGTAGCGTTCTTCGGTATTTGCGAAATAATAAGTTACACTTCTTTTTATGTTATAGACCGAATTCATCCGATAGACAGTTTATATCAGAATATTGTTTAGACTGCACGTATAACGCAATAGTTCCTTGACTTCACGAGGGTCATATATCACAGCAACGTCCTCTCAATAAAGGAGAAATGATCGAATCAGTTCAAAATGGTTCAAATGGCTCTGAGCACTATGGGACTCAACTGCTGAGGTCATAAGTCCCCTAGAACTTAGAACTACTTAAACCTAACTAACCTAAGGACAACACACATATTCATGCCCGAGGCAGGATTCGAACCTGCGACCATAGCGGTCACGCGGTTTCAGACTGTAGCGCCTATAACCGCACGGCCACTCCGGCCGGCGATCGAATCAGTCCCATGCATATACATTCTTTCTGGAGTACAGTCCACAGACAATGGATTCCCTTAACTCAGAATATGAACACCGAGTAATGATAAAATGTTATTGGTAACACTCAATATCATTGACATCATGTCTATCTGTAGCAGTTAGCTATGGCTAGTATAGAAAGTTAGAGCTGCTTGTACGAGGGTTGGAAATTTAATAGTGGCAACTATTTATCTACAGCTCGTACAAAATAGATACGTGTTTCAAAGTTTTACTGACCTTCAGAGCAGTCTCCAGCACTGTGTATAACCCGTTGCTAGTGATATGGAAGTCGTAGGTTACTCTTAGCAGTGCCAGTTGTGTTGACAGTTCGACCGGCGCGGTCTATTGCCCGACGAGTTTGTAGCAGTCCTGAAGCGAATGCCGTGAAGTGTCTCCTTCAGTTTAGAAATCGTGTTGAACTCGCGATGGCTTTAGTCAGGGGAGTGCAGTAGGTGGTACAGCACTTAGCAGCCCCATCAGTCAAACAAATCAGTAACAGCTTGCACCGTACGTGCTTGAGCATTGTCCTGCAAAATGATGGTCAAGTCCTCGAGAAAGTGTCGCCGCTTCTGTCTCTATGCTCTTCATGTTTGGAACACAACCTACGACCAGCTTAGAGACAGAAGTGACGACACTGTCTGCAGGACTTGACCATCATTTTGCAGGACAATGCTCAAGCACGTACAGTGCAAGCTGTTACTGATTTGTTTGACTGATGGGGCTGCTAAGTGCTATACCACCCACTGCAGTCTCCTGTCTTAAGCCATCGTGAGTTCAACACGATTTATAAACTGAAGGAGACACTTCACGGCATTCGCTTCAGGACTGCTACAAATTCGTCGGGCAATAGACCGCGCCGGTCGAACTGTCAACACAACTGGCACTGCTAAGAGTAACCTACGACTTCCAAATCGCTGGCAACGGGTTATAGACAATGGTGGTGACTGCGCTGAAGGTCAGTAAAACTTTGAAACAAGTATCTATTTTGTACGAGCTGTAAATAAATAGTTGTCACTATTAAAGTTCCAACCCTCGTATAAACGTTATACAAGCAGCTCTAACTTTCTATCACTAGCGAGTGCAATGTGCAATAATTTGTGAGACAGAAGGTAAGCCACATTCGGAAACAACGGATGGTCTGTTACACCACTCCGTCTCGTTCCGTCTGAGAGTAGTTTTTAGGTGGCTACTCACTCTCGTCTAGGGAAATGCTGGTCTGGCGGTACAATCTCTTACTGTTAACAAACACTTACAAAACGAATTTACACGGACATCTTGGGGACGGGAAACACACCCAATTTAAAACACAATAAGAGCGGAATGACAGATTGCGATTGCGGACAAACGGCGAAGAAACAAAAGCAAGCAATTGAAAATGTTAAGTTTTTCAGCAGTAAGCACAGCAATAGGTAGAATTTCAGGCCAGAAGTTTATTGTTGGAAAAATAAAAAGACTGTAAAGTTAGCTTGACTAAACAGAATGTAGAGGACTTGTATTTTAGCGATTCTTAAAGTGCTTCAGATAATGTGCCCACTAATCCGCGACCAGTTTCATCAAATGTACACATGCGGCGTAAACTTGGGTGTTAGGAACTGAAATAAGACTTATTTAAAATTCATTCAAATCCTTTAAACGAAACACAACATATTCCATAGTATCAGTCATTCATGTTCCCAGAAGCAAAAGAAGAAAGAAATAACTTCAGAATTTAAGTTCCCGTCGACATCGGGATCGGTGAGGAGCAGAGCAAATTCATTTGTCAAGACATGCAGTTGATGCGATAAAGCGAGAATCTCGAAACTAAAAGAAACTCACGCTCGCTCGCAAACTTCGGAAAATATGGAAATAAACGTGTCACACTGCTGAGGCCACAGTAAACCCATTTCCTCATGTATATTTACATCATAATGCTGGTCTCCTTCGGTGGTATCGAAGGACTGTTAGGTTGTAACAGCCAACCCACAATGAGTTTATTTTTTAACCCGGGCTTCCAGCTAAGTTGAGCAAAGGCAGTGTAACCGTCTGTGGCCTTTCTGAAGAATCCAGTCCGACATTCGTCTCATGCGAAACAACGGTTAGGAAAAGTGAAAGACAAGGGTACGTTGAGTCTGCAAACTCCTGCTTACAGTATGCTCTGATGATCCATTTGTAAGATAACCTCCAGCCTTTGAGAGGAATCCGGTTTTACGTCAAGGGCTACAAGATACATTTCGCCCAGAATGCTTCGCTAATATTAACGGTATTTAAGACTGTCATCTGATGCGTTGGTTTCCATACTTCTACGTTTCAACGACCGTGACATTTTGTGGGAGCTTATTGCGTTAGATGTCTTGTGCAATGTATTATTATGTGAGAGATCAATGACACAGAACAGATCATACCACAAAAATTATCGATAATAACTTCATCAAATTTGAAGTGAACACCTCAGAAGTTATCGGTAGTAATCTTAGTAATATCTTTTGCAGAGATGTTTCGAGCTGTCGATTTTGATATTTACTGTGATTTATTTAACAGCCTTGATCGTGTACGAGATATACGTTTAGGAATAGTTTTCACCTTTTATCGTAATCAACTGATTTGTAAAAACACCAACGAGAAGTTCTGAGGATGGCCATAAGGTGTAGGATCCGGTCATGGAGAGCTGTCGTATATGCTGAAACGTTCTTTCATCCCTTCCTCGGAGCTGCTGTGGCGTCAAGCGAAGGCTCACGCTCTTGGAACGAGGAACAAATTACACGACATATTGCTCCGAAGATCAACTAAGAAACGAGTACTGGATATATATACAAAATAATTTAATACTTGTCACGAACATCGCTTTGATCTCCAAGACAGATTTAAACTTGTTAGATGCTGAGTACCAATGACTGGTGTCCTTTAGCTGTCTGCCACTACTTTCTTCCTCTTCCTCGAGAGGTTCTGCATTGAGAAGATTATTGTCCCGCGATATTTGGTTACATATTGTTTGGATATTCTATTCTCTTTTTAATCTTTCCGTTTTATAGAGGGTTATTTCTCTCCAGATACTCCAGAGTAGCGCTTTGGGCATTTTGCACCAACTGCTGGTCTGACCGTATTGTTCTAAATTCATCTTGAGATTGAAGCTCACTGTTCCGTCTGCATTTATTTACAAATAAATTTGTGTTTGGATAGTTTGCACCTTGAGCAAACATTTATTTTCTTCCTTTTTCCAAGACATATTTCGGTGAAGTTACATCATCATCAGTGTTTTTTTTTTTCTTTTTATTAAATAACAGGAAAATTGATCCTTACTATCTGTAGATACAGAAATACCAGTTTTTAAGAAAGTATCCACTAATTTGAATACAGACAAAAAAATTTATTTATGTATCTTGTTATTACATGCTGTGACTTTTTTGGTTTTCTGTATTTTGCGTTGCAGTTGTTTTTCTTTCACAAATTCTCATCTGAAACTTGAAAGGAGGATATAAGATGAACATCAACAAAAGCAAAATGAGGATAATGGAATGTAGTCGAATTAAATCGGGTGATGCTGAGGGAATTAGATTAGGAAATGAGACACTTAAAGTAGTAAAGGAGTTTTGCTATTTGGGGAGCAAAATAACTGATGATGGTCGAAGTAGAGAGGGTATAAAATGTAGACTGGCAATGGCAAGGAAAGCGTTTCTCAAGAAGAGAAATTTGTTAACATCGAGTATAGATTTAAGTGTCAGGAAGTCGTTTCTCAAAGTATTTGTATGGAGTGTAGCCATGTATGGAAGTGAAACATGGACGATAAATAGTTTGGACAAGAAGAGAATAGAAGCTTTCGAAATGTGGTGCTAGAGAAGAATGCTGAAGATTAGATGGGTAGATCACATAACTAATGAGGAGGTATTGAATAGAATTGGGGAGAAGAGGAGTTTGTGGCACAACTTGACAAGAAGGAGGGACCGGTTGGTAGGACATGTTCTAAGGCATCAAGGGATCACCAATTTAGCATTGGAGGGGAGCGTGAAGGGTAAAAATCGTAGAGGGACACCAAGAGATGAATACACTAAGCAGATTCCGAAGTATGTAGGTTGCAGTAAGTACTGGGAGATGAAGAAGCTTGCACAGGATCGAGTAGCATGGAGAGCTGCATCAAACCAGTCTCAGGACTGAAGACAACAACAACAACATCTGAAACTATACATAGCTTAATGTAGAAAGTTATTTGCGTCAAAAACTTAAGACTGGGAGTGTTATGATTAACATTATTTTATTCTATGTGGAAGAATGTGAGTGGGTGCATTTGTATGTGTGTCTGCAAACTGATTCCACTTACTTGTTCTAGTTTCCCCATTACCATCACTTTGAAAACTGCACGTTTAAACTTGCGCTTTGTCATTGTTTATAAGATACGAAAACAACATGGCGAAGACTTTAATGTATTAATCTGTTCTGGAGGGTAGCTTTGAATTCTGTTTTGATCTTAGACTTTGAGAGGTGTATCTGACTCCGTGAGTGTGTGTGTGTGTGTGTGTGTGTGTGTGTGTGTGTGTGTGTGCTTGTGTTCACCGATTTGGCTCGACAAGCTATTCTTTGAGGGCAGAGAACAGTTCCGTTGTAAAGAGCTGTACATGGTATTCGTTTATTATTTCTTGTCCTATGGCTTTCTGTATTGGGTAGTTTCCCCGGCTATTAGCTTTTTTTGGGGGTGGGGGATGGGGGGGGGGGGGGGCTGTTGCTGCATATCATAACTTCTAAGCCGCTGCTGACGTCTGTTTATCTGTAGTCCATATCCATATGCACAAGGTGCTCCGCAAATGATGAATAGCAGCTGTTAAATTTTCGTGCTCTTCTGCGTTCTGTGTACCCTATATTGAAATTTCAGCTTGTCCGCCCAATGTAAATTGAAATGCAGTCCTAATATATCAGCTGATAAATTCCATGTGTGTTCTGTTTGTCTCTGTTGGTGATGGCTGCAGTTAGTTTTCTCTGTATTATCTGTTCTGTAGGCTATTTTTAGTCCTTGTTTTGCGAATATGTTTCCTACTCTGTGAGCTGTTGTAAATAAGTGTGTATCATTTGCTTGCTGATGTGTTTGTGGGCCATTCCTGTTTTTGTGTATTTGTTCTATATATTTGCGTCTTGGGTATTTGTGTTCTGTGTTTCTGTATGTTGGTAATGGTCTATTCTTTTTTTTTTTATTTATTTATTTTTTTTTTTTTGTGTGTGTGTGCTAGGTCTCCCCTTCAATTTTGTTTTAATTCTGTGATTAAAGTTTGTTCATAATGTTTGTGTCATATCCGTTCTCCACATCTACATCCACGCCTAGATTGTTCTCTGCAGATCACACTTAAGTGCCTAGCAGAGGGTTCATCGAACCACCTTCACACTAATTCACTATTATTCCATTTGTAGTGACTTGGCAAGACAGCCAAGCCACTCGGAGGTAGCCGAAAGGCACGCGTTTAACTCACGCAGACTGGCGTGAGGTCTGGAACAGTTAAGGGAATTAATAGTAGCAAATAAAGTACGTAGTTGATGTAATACTTAACTTTAATCCATAATTGGTGTACATCGCTCTTGATGATACATAATCACAATCTCAATATAAACTGGTAATGGCGCCTTGCTAGGTCGTAGCAAATGACGTAGCTGAAGGCTATGCTAACTATCGTCTCGGCAAATGAGAGCGTATTTGTCAGTGAACCTTTCCTAGCAACGTCGGCTGTACAACTGGGGCGAGTGCTAGGACGTCTCTCTAGACCTGCCGTGTGGCGGCGCTCGGTCTGCAATCACTGACAGTGGCGACACGCGGGTCCGACGTATACTAACGGACCGCGGCCGATTTAAAGGCTACCACCTAGCAAGTGTGGTGTCTGGCGGTGACACCACACCATTCACGAACAGCGCGCGAGAAAAACCAACATCCATATCTCTTCGCGCTAGCTTTGGTTTCCCTTATTTTATTAACACGATCGTTTCTCCCTATGTAGGTCGGCGCCAACAAAATATTTTCGCATTCGGAGGAGAAAGTTGGTGATTGAAATTTCGTGAGAATATCCCACTGCAATGAAAAACCCCTTTGTTTTAATTATCTCCACCCCAAATCCTGTATCATATCCTCGTGACACTCCCTCCCACATTTCTCGGTGCTACAAAACTTGCTGCCCTTCTTTTAACTTTCGCAATGTGCTCCTTTAATCCTATCTGGTAAGGATAGCAAATTGCGCACGACGGACAAATGTAGTATAGAGAGTCTTTTTAGTAAATCTGTTGCATCTTCAAAGTGTTCTGCCAATAAAACAAAGTCGGCTTTGCCTTCCCCTCAACATTATCTCTATGTTCTTTCCAACTGAAGTTCATAATTGTAATTCCTAGGTATTTAGTTCAAATTACGGCCTTTAGATTTAATCGTGTAACCGAAGATTAACAGATTCCTATTCACACTCATGTGGATGACCTCCATTATTCATTGTTTGGGATCAATATCTTATCTAAATCGTTTTGCAATTGGTTTTGATCTTTTTATGACTTTGCTAGACGATAAACGACAGCATCATCTGCAACAACCAAAGGCGGCTGCTCAGATTGTCTCCTAAATCTTTATATAGATCAAGAACAGCAGAGGGCCTATAACACCGCCTTGGGGAACGCCAGAAATCACTTCTGTTTTAGTCGATGACTTTTCGTCGATTACTACGGACTGTGACCTCTCTGACAGGAAATCATGAATCCAGTCGCATAACAGAGACAATATTCCATAAGCACTCAATTTGATTATAAGCCGCTTGCAAGGTACGGTGTGAAAAAGACTTCTGGAAATCTAAAAATACGGAATCAGTTTGAAATCCCTTGTCGATAGCACTCACACTTCGTGTTTCACAAGAGTGATGTTTTCTAAATACGTGTTGTCTATGTGCCAATAGCCCGTTCTCTTCGCGGTAATTCATAATGTTCGAACACAATATATGTTCAAAAATCCTGCTGTATATCGACATTAATGATAAGGACCTGTAACTTAATTGTTTACTCATATTATCTCTCTTGAATGTTGGTGTGACCTGTGTAACTTTCCAGTCTTTTGTCACGCATCTTTCGATGAGCGAACAGTTGTAAATTACTGTTAAATGTGGAGCTATTGCAACAACATGATCTGAAAGGAACATAATTGGTTTACAATCTGGACCGGAAGATTTGCCTTTATTAAGTGATTTAAATTGCTTCACTACTCCGAGGAGATCTGCACAAAGTTACTCATGTTGGCAGCTGTTCTTTATTCGAGTTCAGGAATATTTACTAAGTCTTCTTTAGTGAAAGATTTTCGGAAGGCTGTCTTTAGTAACTCTGCCTTAGTAGCTCTGTCATCGATAGCATTTCCATTGCTATCGCGCAAAGAAGGCATTGATTGTGTCTTGCCGCTAACATACTTTACATTCGACCAGAATATCTTTGGATTTTGTATCAGGTTTCGAGACAAAGTTTCGTCGTGGAAACTATTATAAGAATCTCGCATTGGAGTCCGTGCTAAATTTCGAGCTTCTGTTAAAGAGCTCCGATCTTTCGTTCGTTTAAATTTGGCAGGTTTTTTCGTTGCTTCTGCAAGTGTTCCGAGTAGTTTTGTGTACCAAGGGAGATCAACTCCTTCGTTTGTTAATTTATTTGGTATAAATCTCTCAATTGCAGCCAATACTATTACTTTGAATTCAAGCCGCATCTGGTCTACACTTATATTGTGAACTTGGAAGGAGTGGATATTGTCTGAGAGAAAGGCATCAATCGAATTATCATCAGCATTTTTGAATAGGTATATTTTACTATTTTTGGTGGATTTGAGAGTTACGGTATCCAGTATCGCTACGACAATCCTATGTTCACTAATCTCTGTATCCGTTTTGATGCTCGTTATTAGCTCAGGATCATTTGTTACTAAGAGGCCAAGTGTGCTTTCACAACCGTTTACTATTCGAGTAGACTCATGAACTAATTTCTCGAGATAAATTTCAGAGAATGCGTTTGGTACAATTTCGGATGATGTTTAAGCGTGTTATGGATTTAAACATGTAGATCGCCAACATATAGAGCATAAATAGAAGGCACCACCAACTACAATCGTATGATTCGACTATGTGTTTGAAATTAGACTTAAGTTGTTTTCAACCTTTCAGCAATTGTACGTATCATCTGAGTTGTGGGGTGGATAAAAGGATTCCATTATAATTTCATTCCGTTCCCAAGAATGACCTCTAAGCATATGAACTTACAGGAACCTACTTAAATTTCGCAGCAAGATAAACTACTTCTCAAAGTAACAAACACTCCATCCTCAACTGTATTTAGGCGATCCTTTCCGCACATCGTTAGGTCTTTCGCAAAAATTTCGGCCGAACTTATCTCCAGCTTTAGCCAGTTTTCAGCGCCAATAACGATTTGAGCATCAGTGCTTTCTTGTTAGCGCTTGGAGCTCTGGTACATTCACAGCACGGCTACAACAATTTACAACTGTTATACCGATGGTTTCTAGATCTGAGTTCTTTCTGTGTTCAACCTGCACCCTTTGAGAGTGAAGCCCTTTTCGTGTCTGCCGGAGGCCCTCCAACCTAAAAAACGGTCAAGTTCACGCCACACAGCCCCCGCTACCCGTGTAGCCACCTAGCAGAACCTTCTGAGCCTCTGATTCCGACCCTCCACTCGGCTCTGTGCCAGAGGTCCGCAATCGGTCCTGTCGATTATGCTGCAAATGGTGAGGTCTGCTTTCATCTCGCAAGCAAGCCCGGCAGCCTTGATCACTTCAGACAGCCTCCTGAAACCAGAGAAAATCTCTTCCAGTCAAAAGCGACACACATCATTCCTATGTACGTGAGCCATCACCTGCAATTGGTTGCGCTCTGTGCTGTTCATGGCATACAGAAGGACCTATTCCTAGTCTGGAAAAACTTCACCCGGTGTAAACACGGGGTGCACATTGGCTTTCTTCCTCTCCTTAACAGCCATGTTGTTGAAGGGCCCCATAACGAGCCTAACGTTGGAGCTCCCAACTACCAATAAACCCATGCTCTATGACTGCTCAGATCTTGCAGGCTGAGAGGCTGCCTCTGAAACAGGACAAGCGTATTACCCTCCTGAACCCACCGATTCCATATTCTGCTAACAGTCATTGGATCTCGACCAATGCGAGCAGCAATGTCGCGATACGATAAACCGCAATCGCGATAGGCTACAATCCGACCTTTATCAAAGTAGGAAACGTGATGGTACTCATTTCTCCTCCTTACACGAGGCATCACAACAACGTTTTACCAGGCAACGCCGGTCAACTGCTATGAGGGTGGGTGAGGGAGGGAGGGGGGAAGGCAGAACGATGCTGCTGTAATCCGAACCGGAATGTTGCTAGAATTTGATCTTTTCTCATATGATTTAGTAGAGGTACTAGTAGGAGGTGGTTGTATAGTTCACTGAGGGTAGGCAGTAGAGTACTTGGACAGTAAAGCTGCGGAAACACTGTATCTTCTCCTGGTTTCACGATCGCGACCGCTCCCACGTGTTTCCAGTGGTCCGGAAATTGTTGTGATCGATTGATTTCTAATTGGAGAAATCTGGCTGAATTCAGAACGATTCGAGATCGCCGGCCGGTGTGGCCGTGCGGTTAAAGGCGCTTCAGTCTGGAACCGCGTGACCGCTACGGTCGCAGGGTCGAATCCTGCCTCGAGCATGGATGTGTGTGATGCCCTTAGGTTAGTTAGGTTTAATTAGTTCTAAGTTCTAGGCGACTGATGACCTCAGAAGTTAAGTCGCATAGTGCTCAGAGCCATTTTGATTCGAGATCTGTGCAGTGGATTGGAAATCGTATACCACATGCAGTCAGCCCATTATATCCGATTGGTTGCTAGTAATTCTCACCGATAATTTCCAAGAAAGGCGATAGACGATGACAGTTCAACGTCAATGACTTTAAAAGGTACAGAAACACACCGTACTTCAAGATTCCACAAAAACAAAGGCAATCCATTGGCTTCAGTCAGACCTCGGCACGCCCGTCTATTGCATTAAAAGCTGTCTACAGCTAGCGAATGGTTCCGCAGTCTGATACGAAGGCTCTGTCTACCGCGCGCTAGGGCACTCTTTAAACCCCGACACTTGTCTAGAAAACAGTAAAATGACTTATCATATCTCATACATGCACATAAGAATGTAGCTTCACATTCTTGTAGGCTTTACATATCGGACAAACAGCTGCGTTGGTAATTAAGAATTACTGACTATTGCTTAGCGGCCGGCCCAAGTGGCCGTGCGGTTAAAGGCGCTGCAGTCTGGAACCGCAAGACCGCTACGGTCGCAGGTTCGAATCCTGCCTCGGGCATGGATGTTTGTGATGTCCTTAGGTTTAACTAGTTCTAAGTTCTAGGGGACTAATGACCTCAGCAGTTGAGTCCCATAGTGCTCAGAGCCATTTGAACCATTTGACTATTGCTTAGCGAATGTTAAACTCTTTTAATCACCACCTCCGCCTCTGTGAGCTCACAACTTGCCTTACACACCCCAGAAGGTTCCAAAAAAAAAAAAAGAAAACATAGTCTTCTTTCAGCCAATCAGCCACAGGATCAGAACGCAATGTATTCTTGTTGGTCTTTTACTGCTTCTACTGGTAGCACTCGTCTAGAAAGTGCTACTTTCTGCTAACACATTTTGGAAGTTTATTTCTAGCAGGTGCTGGAAACTAACTGCCCATCACGAGGAAGCACTATACGTGAAACCCGTCTAGTAGCTTTAGAGCACAACCCTTTTTTAGGAGGATCAGGGAAAGAGCAATCCGGCAGCAACAGCCTCTTCAACGCTTAATTCACTCTTGCACTCTCTGACAGCCAAAAGAATGACCCTTTTGTACAACAAGGTCCCACAATTAAATTAATTACAACAAATATATTCTTATCATGACATACCGCTACAACATAACCACAGCGATAGATGAAAAGTTTAAGTTCAGCTGTGAACTACGTAGCTAACATACACTCTAAGACAAAAAATGGCGCACCACGAAGGGATTATCCGAATGGGACGGATTCCGGTAGATGTGATGTACATGTACAGACGAACAAACGATTATAATTTCAGAAAAAAATGGTTCAAATGGTTCTGAGCACTATGGGAGTTCACATCTGAGGTTATCAGTCGCCTAGAACTTAGAACTAATTAAACCTAACTAACCTAAGGACATCACACACAGGCAGGCCCGAGCCAAGATTCGCACCTGCGACCGTAGCGGTCGCGCGGTTCCAGACTTATGAGCCTAGAACCGCACGGTCACAGCAGCCGGCATTTCAGAAAAACTGAACCATTTATTCAACAGAAAGATACTCACAAATTCAGTAAGTCAGTAAGGCGTTGGTGCACCTCTGACGCTTATGCAAGCAGTTATTCAGCATGTCATTGATTGCCGGAGTTACTTGATGCCCTCGTGAGGCATATCATTCCAGATTCTGTCCAACTGACACGATAGATCCCCAAAATCCCGAGTTGGCTTGGAAGCCCTACTCTTAATGCTCCAAACCTTCTCAGTTGGGGAGAGATCCGGTGACCTTGCTGGCCTTCGTACTGTCTGGCAAACACGAAGACAAGTAGTAGAAACTCTCGCACTCCAACCGGCGTCTCTGAGCCCAACCGCACGTCTTCTCTCAAGGGCTGATATTGGCGTATATTGTTCACGCACCTTCTGCGAGGCATAGTCATTGCCTAACTGAGTACGCGGAATGAAATTCGCGAAGTCTTCATGCCTTGGCGTCGACGTGTCCCCTGTTAACTATCCTTGCCAGCTGCGAGGTGAAGTTGCGTTGCAGCGTCACACATTCATCAATCGGCCGCCGAAATTTACAGTTTTGCATTTTCCGTTGATATCCACAAGAATATATATTTGTAACCAATATTTGCGTAACTCCTTCGTGTTGATTCATTTTCTTCCTTGGGGTGTACAAACAGGTAGTTTTTTAGATAGCGGGCAGGCTGTTTTACCTAGGAATACTTTTCAGACTTTCCCATCTGTCCAGCCATGTAGTAGAAGTTTAATACATTTTCTTATTCTATTTTCAAACGATAGTAATATCTTTATGTATGCTACAGTCTTTATCTGAAATTACGAAAATTACTCTGGACAAATAAAGTTTTCCAAATGCGAAAAGCTGTTCCTAGGTACAACAGTGAAGTCATGTTAAGAAGAAAGTCTCAAAAATTAATTACAATTTAAAAACATTTTGATATAAAAATTATTGGTAACCAACACCAGTTTCCATATTCAAGAAAAGTAAAATTGTTAAGATGTTGAAGAAAGTCAGTTAATTTGCAAGTATCGTGTATTCCATGGTAAAAGACCTCCTTCCGTTTCAAGGTACAAGATGCTGAACGACCAATGAAGTATGTCTTAATCATGTATAAGTTGGGTACCTACTTTCAAATATAATCAGAATTTTACTCACCATTAAATCCTCAGATTCCAAATACTTCTTTATATAGGCACAAGTCCAAATGAAAACTACTGTGACTATGTTTGGTTTCAAGGCTACACTGAAGAATTAACAATAACCTTCAAATAGCTGAAATATATTATACAGCTCAAAACATGTAGAACACTTAATATTTACAAAAGGTGCACAAAACACGACTTCATGTTTTGTACCAACTAAAACAGTAGAAAATGTCTGAAAATGCTGATGGCAGTTACTAGTGCACTTTCCTTCGTGGGATTCTAAGATCAAACCACTAGACTGAAACACCGACCAGGAAACATCGCGTGTTCCTCGGTACACTATCTCCTGGTACAACAGCCTCCCCAACTTAGATTTAAAAAAAAGAGGAAAACTATTTCACTGCAAACCGATGGTTTGTGTTATCGTTATGCATCCCTAAGGAATACTTCCATTAACATAGAAGATGATTGCTGCTAAATGCCTGTTAACTACCGTAATTTACATTCGTGTGAACAAGCTGTTGTCCATCGTGTATTTTTTTCGGACTGGTTTAGTTCATCTTCCAGAGGAGTGCTATTCTAGTTCAATATCCATGAATTGTTTCAATCGTTCCAATTTTTGTTACCCATAGAATTTATTAAATCCGTTGCTTAATGTGCTGGGCTTCAGATTCTTTTCACAGGCCATTCTTTCATTCCTTCTGCATGGTACCTGTCAGCTTCTGACCTTTGTTTAAGCATATATCGCTAGCTAAGAGCCGAATTTACCCATGAACGAAACAATCGTTACATTTCTTCGTAGTTAGCATTCTTGATCCCATACTGTGTTCTTGTGGAAATCGCTCCCATAAGCTCAGATTTTTCCTTTTGAATATAGAATAACACCAGGTGGTTATAACTAAGGTGCAGCTGCTCACCGAAACTTGGAAGATATGCGAATGCGTCAATGGGGAACCGAAAAGAATTAGCTCCAATTTTGGCCACCAGGTGAAAATCTGCGCTGTGAATGCAAGAAAGACTTACAGAAATATTACAAGGGTCGTGTTTTTTTAGCCTGTGATAGAGTATAAATAAAAGACAAGTTCGTAGAAAACAATTATTTTACTACCAAAAGTTTTGTACACTTCTGGTTACTTTTCAACATAATCACCGAAAAGATTGAGACATTTATCATACCTGAGGACAAGCTTTGCAATACCTTCTTCAAAAACTGTTGCTGCCAATGATTGCAAATTAGCATTAACGTTGTTTTGAAGATCTTCATTGGTTTGAAAGTGCCGCCCTCGTAGCCACGTCTTCAGGGAAAAGGTGAAAGTGGCTGCGTGCCAGGTCAGGACTGTACGGCGGATGATCGAAAAATGTCCCACTGAAATTGTTCAAGGAGCCGTTGGGTTGTGCCAGCAGTGTGTGGACAAGCGTTGTTATGGATCAATAAAATTCCTGAAGTCAGCATTCCTCTTCATTTGTTTTGAATTGCTCTCTGCCAACATCTTAAAGTTTCACAATAAGCAGCTGCATTGATAACGGTTCCAGACTGCATAAACTCTGCAAGCAACACACCTTTTTGGTCCCCAAACACGGCAGGCAGAAACTTTCTGTTATTGAATGTTTGTTTGAATATTTTTGGTTTGTTTGGCGAATTTGGACGCATTCATTGTTGTGATTGGCGTTTGGTTTCCGGTGTGTCGTATTGGATCCAAGTTTCATCTCCATTAACAGTTGATTTCAAAAAATTCTCTCCTTCATTGTGATAACGGTCAAGGAAATTCAAAGCTGACACCATCCGGTGACTTTTGTGGGCGCCCGTCAACATTTTTGGAACGCAACGAGCACAAAGTTTTTTGTAGTCTAAATGTTGAGTAACGATAGAGTGTACGACAGATCTTGAAACTTCTGGAATTTCCGTAGACATAGCAGTTATGGTGAACCTACGATTTTCTCTAACCATTCTGTCAACTCGTCAACGAGGTCGGCTGTAACAACGGACTTACGTCCTTGGCCCCCTTCATCACGCACGTCATTTCGGCCATCTTTAAACTTTCGGCGCCATTCACGCACAACACCATCAGTTATGGAGTTATCACCATACACTCGGCTCATTCTCCGATGAATTTCTGCTGCACTGTTCCCTTCTGCAGTGTGGCCGCGCGGTTCTAGGCGCTTCAGTCTGGAACCGCGCGATCGCTACGGTCGCAGGTTCGAATCCTGCCTCGGGCATGGATGTGTGTGATGTCCTTAGGTTAGTTAGGTTTAAGTAGTTCTAAGTTCTAGGGGACTGATGACCTCAGATGTTAAGTCCCATAGTACTCAGAGCCATTTTTGTTCCCTTCTGCTTGCAGAAACCGAATTACACTTCGTAATTCACACTTAGCAGAACCAAGAATGACGGCAGCCATGTTTACGTGGCTGTAGTGGAACACAGACTGATGCCTTGAGGTCGGCAAAAGCGGAGTGTGTAGTGCGAGAGATACGCATTGGCCTACAGCGCATGTCCACTTTCTGCCGCTCGCGTAGCTTCTGTACTAAGCGATCGGAGATTGAAAAAGAAACGGCCCTCGTATCATATGTAATGGATCAGGAACGGAATTTGGGTAGAAAAGGTCAAACAAGTAAGAAAGTCATAATGTTGATTCTATTATTAACCCTCTTGCATGAAAACAGTGGTTTCTACACAGTTACACTCATCCAGAGCAGGTATCACATGTTGTACAAGGAGGTCACGATAATGTGCAGACATCACTCTACACCTGACAGGCTCTCTGAATGTATTGGTTCAAAATGGTTCAAATGGCTCTGAGCACTATGGGACTTAACTCTGAATGTATTGTCTTGAAAGAATAATGGACCAATAGTATAGGTGTTTGTGAACTCACACCATACAGTCGCATACAGCGGATGCAGTGGCTCTTCGTGCACAACACGTGGTTTAACAATACCCCCACCCCAAATTCGGCAGTCTGTGTATTAACAGCAACATGTAGTGTAAAATGTGCCTCGTCACTCCATAGAACATTGCCTAGCCACATGCCGTCAACTTATATTCGTGCCAGTAACCGACGTGCACATTCAGAACCTTACTGCGGATCATGAGGCTTCAGTTGCTGCACCGTCTGCATATTGTACGGGTACCGGCGTAAAATGGAGCGCAAAGCTTTCCGTCCTGTTGACCACGGTATGGTCAATTCTCGTGACACTGCAAGAGGCACGTGGTGCGTGCTCAGTTGCAGCAACAGCAACCTCTTCAATAACTTCCATCGTGATAGACGCCTTGCTCTTCTAGCTGCCACACCAAGCTCACCCGTGTTTTCAACTTTCATTACCATCCTCTTTAAACGATTGAATGATGTCGGGCCTCTCCTCAATGAAGCATTGAAATTTCTGTGGTCCACATAAAGAAAATTTCACTAACAGCGCACCGTCTCTCTTCTTGATAGCCATAGTGTCGACTCACGTTGTGGCTTGTGAAATGACGGCGTGGATGTCATATCGTCATACAAACAGTGTACAGCGCCAGATATATATCTGGTGGCCAAAATTGGAACTAATTTCTTTCCAGCGTAAATCGATTCCGCGTTAACACATTAACGTACCTACCAAGTTTCGCTGCCGTACGATAATTGCAGCCCTCACTGGACCTCCGTGAGTAACTACAGTTGAACTATAATCACCCGGTAGATGCTGCGGCCAGTCAAGGCAACCCTATGATCTAGCACTCTTTCTGGCGTAGCCACATTACTCAAACAATTATGTAACAGGGAATTTAATAGTCCTCAATTATGAACACATTGCTTCCTCGTAAATTTATGATGAGTGATGATCGTTTGCCGGCCGGAGTGGCCGAGCGTTTCTAGGTGCTACGGTCGCAGGTTCGAATCCTGCCTTGGGCATGGATGTGTGTGATGTCCTTAGGTTGGTCAGGTTTAATTAGTTCTAAGTTCTAGGGGACTGCTGACCTCAAATGTTAAGTCCCATAGTGCTCAGAGCCATTTGAACCATTTTTTTGATGACCGTTTGTGTCCCCAGACAATGCCAGACAGGTGGCCGAATTACTTCAGTGAAGTAAACATCCAGGTAGTATTACTCCTTAGCGTACACGTAGAAAATGGTGCTTATTTGTCCAGCAGACTTGTAAGCTCAGACTTTGAGTTTGTCCAGCGCATCGAGTGACATGCGTACGGGGACTGTTTAACAACTTTTCTAAATCTGTTCTAAAGGACGTCTGTTGTTCTCTCGACGTCTAAACGAGGGATGGAAATCGAAGTGTTACTTACGTTTATAAGAAAAGCGATCTACTTCGTGTAATAAATACTGTATGCAGAGCGGATGTGACAATACGATGACCTTAAACGGCAGTTCGGTTGCCCTGGCAGTTCTGGAAAACCACATTTAGCAATCCCGCGCCGCCAGCACGCAAGCCAACACGCAACAAAACGTCAGTTTTCAGCCGCGGCCCTCACGGCGCGTGGGAGTGCAAGAGATTTTAGAGCTCGATACGACTGGCAATTCCACACCGTAATGGAGCCCACGTCATTAGATCTGCCAGCCTGATACGCGGGCGTAGTGTGGCAGTGTCGAAATGAGTCACAGTCAGCTGTTCCGCCACTCTGCACTTGGGCAACTGCGGCTATAAATGGAGAGGTCGCTGGCACCGCTGGCTGCAGCCAAAGTCCACTACACCTCCGGGTTGCTCCGGTACAGCGCACAAGCTAAAGCCGTGGGCAAGCGGACAGTGCACTGGAGCGTCGAGCGTGTCGAGTTTATGACGTCGTAGCGTGGAAAACGCACGTTGGGGAGTATTTGCGCACGTGCATAGTAGTATCTAGCATGTGAGATATTCTGAACGTGCGGTTGATCGTTAACCAGTGAGATGGAAGAACACCGCCTATGTCATATGCCCACCATCTCTCTTCAGTAGAGAGTCGCGAGATGCCACATCGGTTTTCACTTAAACCCTATATGTATATATACCGTTTCTCAGCATCAGAAAATTGAGGATCTCTTGAAAACCCGTCGTTAATTATATGATTTTTTGCAGTAAAACGACGGGAAATGTCATACTGTTGGTTAAAGAATTATTATAACGTGGGTATTATGAACGTATGCCGTCTCAAGGCAAAGGCACTGTGAGGATCCATAAGGAGCGCAGTGATCTTGATACAATTTGTTATAGTTAAGGATCGCTTAATATACACTACTGGTCATTAAAATTGCTACACCACGAAGATGACGTGCTACGGACGCGAAATTTAACCGACAGGAAGAAGATAATGTGATATGCAAGTGATTAGCTTTTCAGAGCATTCACACAAGGTTGGCGCCGGTGACGACACCTACAACGTGTTGACATGAGGAATGTTTTCAACCGATTTCTCATACACAAACAGCAGTTGACCGGCGTTGCCTGTTGAATCGTTGTTGTGATGCCTCGTGTAAGGAGGAGAAATGCGTACCATCACGTTTCCGACTTTGATAAAAGTCGGATTGTACCCTATCACGATTGCAGTTTATCGTATCGCGACATTGCTGCTCGCGTTGGTCGAGATCCCATGATTGTTAGCAGAATATGGAATCGGTGGGTTCAGGAGGGTAATACGGAACGCCGTGCTGGATCCCAACGGCCTCGTATCACTAACAGTCAAGATGACAGGCATCTTATCCGCATGGCTGTAGCGGATCGTGCAGCCACGCATCGATCCCTGAGTCAACAGATGGGGACGTTTGCAAGACAACAACCATCTACACGAACAGTTCGACGCCGTTTGCAGCAGCATGGACTATCAGCGCGGAGACCGTGGTGGCCAGAGGTGGTTGTTCTGGGTACTGAATTCTCAGGATCTATGCACCCAAATTGCGTGAAAATGTCATCACATGTCAGTTCTAGTATAATATATTTGTCCAATGAATACCCGTTTATCAGCTGTATTTCTTCTTGGTGTAGCAATTTTAACAGCCAGTAGTGTAAATTAAAGGTTTCAAGAGACGCAGAGATGGATTGTATGGTCATATAACTAGGCTTCGGACTTTTAGGTTCTAAAAATCTTAAATTAGGTACATAAAATAGGTTCTATCACTCACAAAAATAAGTTGTAAAAATAAAAAAATAGGTGACCAAAATCTGACTTTTTATTGTCTAGAAAGATAAATAGATTGACAAAAATCGACATTATTTTACTGTCCATGTCCATAATTACAAAATGGCTCTGAGCACTATGGGACTCAACATCTTAGGTCATAAGTCCCCCATAATTACAGTCTCATTAAATAACTGGGGTTGCTCCCTGTCTATATGTCATACTACTACCACAGGGTAGGGCAAATAAAAGTAGTTCGGGGTGAGTGGATATGATTCAACATGAATGTATGCATATAACCACACCCCCAACAGGATGGAGCAACTACCGATACAGCCGGCCGCACGTTGAAGCACATTTACACAGTCTTCACGCTGACAGAGTTGTCAGCAGAGGCCAGTCGTCGCGGCCCTAGTTGGCCACCATAGTCAGCTGATCTGTCAGTGTGCGATTACTTTGCGTGGGGAGCTCTCAAGTCTAAAGCGTATCGCAACAGCCATTACAGTCTTCAAAAACTGCACCGGCACATTTCGGATGAGGCTGCAGCAATTCCAGCAGTCCAGCTTCGATACGCCTTCAGTAACTTGCTGACCAGGGCCGGAAAGTGCCAAGAGATGAATGGTTGTCACTTTCAATATCTACTATAGTCTTGTTAGTACTGTATTTCCTTTCCTCCGGTGTGTTTCTATGTACCTGGAACTGTGTTCTCCGGGCCACTTTTATTTTTCCACCCTGTATAACGTGCATCTTGCAGGGTCACAGCGTTATCCTTCACTTCTTCACAGGAACAAAGTTCACCCATCTCCGTCATGTGAAGCCTACCCAACTGAGATTGTGGACTTCAACCGTGTGATATTAGGGTGTTCACGTTATGACACAACGCCGCAAGTTTCTGAGCTTAGTAAATCTCCAACGTACATCTGTGACGGACCTGTTTCGGCTTCTGTCTACAACGAACTATGTCAGTATTGCGCCGTTTCTGCAAGAAGCTTATAGCCAGTTATAAGTCATACACAAAGGATCCAGCGTGAGAAGCTGTGATATATGTTGAGTGCGTGAGTGTACAAACTGTACCACGAAGTTTAACTGGTATTAATGTAACTTGTAAAGCCTATGGTGTATATACAGGGTGTTTCAAAAATGACCGGTATGTTTGAAACGGCAATAAAAACTAAACGAGCAGCGATAGAAATACACTGTTTGTTGCAATATGCTTGGGACAACAGTACATTTTCAGGCAGACAAACTTTCGAAATTACAGTAGTTACAATTTTCAACAACAGATGGCGCTGCAAGTGATGTGAAAGATATAGAAGACAACGCAGTCTGTGGGTGCGCCATTCTGTACATCGTCTTTCTGCTGTAAGTGTGTGCTGTTCACAACGTGCAAGTGTGCTGTAGACAACATGGTTTATTCCTTAGAACAGAGGATTTTTCTGGTGTTGGAATTCCACCGCCTGGAACACAGTGTTGTTGCAACAAGACGAAGTTTTCAACGGAGGTTTAATGTAACCAAAGGACCGAAAAGCGATACAATAAAGGATCTGTTTGAAAAATTTCAACGGACTGGGAACGTGACGGATGAACGTGCGGGAAAGGTAGGGCGACCGCGTACGGCAACCACAGAGGGCAACGCGCAGCTAGTGCAGCAGGTGATCCAACAGCGGCGTCGGGTTTCCGTTCGCCGTGTTGCAGCTGCGGTCCAAATGACGCCAACGTCCACGTATCGTCTCATGCGCCAGAGTTTACACCTCTATCCATACAAAATTCAAACGAGGCAACCCCTCAGCGCCGCTACCATTGCTGCACGAGAGACATTCGCTAACGATATAGTGCATAGGATTGATGACGGCGATATGCATGTGGGCAGCATTTGGTTTACTGACGAAGCTTATTTTTACCTGGACGGCTTCGTCAATAAACAGAACTGGCGCATATGGGGAACCGAAAAGAACCATGTTGCAGTCCCATCGTCCCTGCATCCTCAAAAAGTACTGGTCTGGGCCGCCATTTCTTCCAAAGGAATCATTGGTCCATTTTTCAGATCCGAAACGATTACTGCACCACGCTATCTGGACATTCTTCGTGAATTTGTGGCGGTACAAACTGCCTTAGACGACACTGCGAACACCTCGTGGTTTATGCAAGATGGTGCCCGGCCACATCGCACGGCCGACGTCTTTAATTTCCTGAATGAATATTTCGATGATCGTGTGATTGCTTTGGGCTATCCGAAACATACAGGAGGCGGCGTGGATTGGCCTCCCTATTCGCCAGACATGAACCCCTGTGACTTCTTTCTGTGGGGACACTTGAAAGACCAGGTGTACCGCCAGAATCCAGAAACAATTGAACAGCTGAAGCAGTACATCTCATCTGCATGTGAAGCCATTCCGCCAGACACGTTGTCAAAGGTTTCGGGTAATTTCATTCAGAGACTACGCCATATTATTGCTACGCATGGTGGATATGTGGAAAATATCGTACTATAGAGTTTCCCAGACCGCAGCGCCATCTGTTGTTGAAAATTGTAACTACTGTAATTTCGAAAGTTTGTCTGCCTGAAAATGTACTGTTGTCCCAAGCATATTGCAACAAACGGTGTATTTCTATCGCTGCTCGTTTAGTTTTTATTGCCGTTTCAAATATACCGGTCATTTTTGAAACACCCTGTATGATACTGTATACTAAATCTGTAATTACTCAGTTCTCTGGCTAAATGGTTAACGTCAAAGGCCAATAAATAAATTAAGAAAATCTTAACTGTCCAATTCTGGCATTGCATTCAGTGAGCCCATATACAAGGTGCATATCGGACATTTCTTCATCAATAAGTTTGTCAACACTGATGTGGATCACTATCAACGTACGAGTAATGCTGCCGGAAAATCAAACCCGAAACGGGACCGAGTAGCACTGAATGCAAGATTGAAGGTGACGAGTAAAGCTAGCAGTACTGCGACTGAATGGTACGATTTTGTTTCAAAACAAGACCTGCAGCGTATACCACGGACATATTCACTGTTGTGTAGGTATTTTCAGTGCAATACAGAAACAAAGATCAATGGGTTTAAGAAAACAAACGAAAAGCATTTACTCTGTAACGACCCACTGTGGGCCACGGCTCTCTTATACTAAAATACACAGAATATATCTCTGAACAACCTTTCACATTTTGTCGATAGAGCTCAGGTTTACGCTGTATGTACTGCAGACAACAACAACGTTACTGTATTTGCCTGTAGATCTGGCTAAGTGAAGGCAGCGTGGTAATAATGAAGGCAAACTACTGTGTAACAACACCAGCACGATGTGATTTGCCTGTTTGTGCATACTCCCACCGTAAATCGTCCGTAAGTTCAGCATGTGACTGCGTCACGAGAAGTCGCTTCAGTGACATGAGAGGAGAATCGTAACAGGAAGTTATTCGAAGCGGGTTTCTCCGCTGTTCCTGTAGACTGCCCAGTAAAATGTCACGGCTGCCTTTGTGGACGCCGTGCATGCATAATCTTGAGCGCGGAATCACTGTAATCTCCTTCAGCATCGCTGTCCGTAAGTACACGTCATCCGTTTCACAATAGTTTGCGAGATAGTACCATAACAGGAAAACAAGTTCTAAAATTAATCATCCTTGATTACAGCATTACAGCAGTGGTGTTCTCTATAATGCCTTTGTTGTCTAATCCTTGTATTTTGGCCTAGGTTTCTGAATTTTCTTCTTTTACCTGTATCTTTGTGCCGCATCGGGCAGGGGTGTCGGCATAGTTAGCAACGAATTTGACACGGTTAGTTCAAGGGATGGTTGGATCCCTTCGCGACTCCAACCCATTACCTCCAAGAACGGAATACGTGTACCCCAGCTGTCTGCGAGTAGTGTTACTCACGTGAAAGTGTGGGAAAGTTTTCTAAATGTTTACGAATCGTGTAACTGAGGTGGGGCTTGGGTGCCAGACCGGTATTCACATAGAGGGATGTGGGAAACTGCTTAAAAGCAACACACTAGCCCTCATCATCATCCACCGGGCGGATTCGATACGGTGCCAGCGAGCATATCTTCCCGTCCTGGAAGTGGCGCTTTAACACATACGGCTGACTGGGAGGCTTTGGCCTCGATTTATGAGGACCTCAACATCAGTCAAAAGAAGAAGCTATTATGTGGAATGTGCCATTGTATCGCCGGGAGACCTGGACTGCGGAGACGAAGGAAAGGAAACAATTGAATTCTTCTGAGAAGTGGAGGAGTATCCTGAAAATCAAATGGACTGATATGACCATAAATGACACAATTGCAAAACAAAGAGTTCATGTTATCGGTCATCAACTGGAACAATAATAAAAGGTTATGGCAGTGGCAAAAGACTAAGGGGAAGATTTCTACTGAAATACATTGATCGAATTGCAAAAGATGTAGGCTGCAAGTCCTACAGAGAAATGAAGAAATAAAAGCTTCTTGATAACTCGAGATCTGCTGCTAACCAAATTAGTGGCTTCCAAACCTAGGATAAAGTAATAAAGGAGGAATTAAAATGGTTTTTACTTCTGCTAGCTCTTTGTCTGTGTTAAATGGGTCAAGTCACCCCGTGGATCGTATTATCATTTGAATAATATGTTCTATATGAACTATCTCGCTGGAGACTAGTGTGGTTTTAGCAAGTATAATTACACATTATGAATTCTCTGTTACCGATGAGTATCGACATTTTCAATTGGAAGTGAAGAAGCTTACCTAAATTATGTTTACCAAAATTCCATATTCCATAGATTGCTGTTTGTATTTCATATGATCAAGATAATTTCGAATTATTTAAAGCAAATATGTAACTTTATATTTACAAACATTTTAAATACATTTCAGTTAAGTGAAACATTGTCTTTGGCAGCGATGGAAATCATTTAAACTTCTTTGCCTCAGATGTATCTGTGTTCTTGTTGTTTGCAATTGGCGGGAAGAGTAATTGTAGGAAAGAACTTGTGGAGCCTTTTGTGAGAAGAAGACATGTTTTGTGCAGACGTAACAAACAGTTAGAACTTTGTAGATTATATATTTTGTGAGCAACCTCCCACATTTTGTCGATAAAGCTCAGGTTCACGCTGTATATACTGCAGACAACAATAACGTTACTTCTTACATTTGAGAAATCAGTAGATATAATCAAGAAACTGCTTTCATGTGGGGGTTGCTGAATCCTCGAACTTAACAATCGTGGAACTAGTACCATTTCTTCGTACAAGCAAAACCTGCGGACAATGTCATACTCCTGAGAAGAGACAACGAAGCCAACATCGAGAGAAATAATTATTTACTACATTAATAGCTTAATACTGCGTGCACGCCGTTTCAATGTCGTCTAAAAACGACCAACATCCGCGTAGTGGATGAACCATTGTATAAATGTTGCTGAAAGAGGCGTGTTACACTAATTACCTTTTGGTTTTATCGTTTAACAGCAAACAAGTGTTCTCTTTTTCATTCGAATGCGTACTATCAGTTTGATACCAGAAACTCAGTGTATGAAAACCTTGTGTGTGATAAAAAGCGAGAAATGTCTTCAGTAAGCAGTAAGTTACACACCACATTTTAAACAGCGTGCCGTATGCAGCCGTGTCACGCAGATACACAAACATTGGTACAGGAACAGTTGAAACACAACTGATTCATTGTTAGTTTGCCCAAGGACAAAGGACGAAAAACGTTCCGTAGTTGGTTTGTGTGTAGTGAAGCTCTGAAACCTACTGGAATTCGTAGCATAATGAATGGATAATTTAGCACATGAGTAACTCTATGAAAGGATTTTGAAGGTCGTAAAAGGTGTGCCTCTTTGTTTGATGTTCATCGTTCGGATCAAATGCATTGAACTATGGCGCCCCATCTGCTCTGCTGCCTCTCATGAAGTCATCGAGGTGGCCGACTAACACAAGCCAATACTATGATTACAAACATCACTCACAGTCCAGAACACCACATTTTGCCTCATGTCCTCAGGTTACATACAGTCTCTCCAAGATGTGAGCAGAGCAGTTGACCCCTGAACTGAAACAACGACTTGTTAATACACTCCCGGAAATTGAAATAAGAACACCGTGAATTCATTGTCCCAGGAAGGGGAAACTTTATTGACACATTCCTGGGGTCAGATACATCACATGATCACACTGACAGAACCACAGGCACATAGACACAGGCAACAGAGCATGCACAATGTCGGCACTAGTACAGTGTATATCCACCTTTCGCAGCAATGCAGGCTGCTATTCTCCCATGGAGACGATCGTAGAGATGCTGGATGTAGTCCTGTGGAACGGCTTGCCATGCCATTTCCACCTGGCGCCTCAGTTGGACCAGCGTTCGTGCTGGACGTGCAGACCGCGTGAGACGACGCTTCATCCAGTCCCAAACATGCTCAATGGGGGACAGATCCTGAGATCTTGCTGGCCAGGGCAGTTGACTTGCACCTTCTAGAGCACGTTGGGTGGCACGGGATACATGCGGACGTGCATTGTCCTGTTGGAACAGCAAGTTCCCTTGCCGGTCTAGGAATGGTAGAACGATGGGTTCGATGACGGTTTGGATGTACCGTGCACTATTCAGTGTCCCCTCGACGATCACCAGTGGTGTACGGCCAGTGTAGGAGATCGCTCCCCACACCATGATGCCGGGTGTTGGCCCTGTGTGCCTCGGTCGTATGCAGTCCTGATTGTGGCGCTCACCTGCACGGCGCCAAACACGCATACGACCATCATTGGCACCAAGGCAGAAGCGACTCTCATCGCTGAAGACGACACGTCTCCATTCGTCCCTCCATTCACGCCTGTCGCGACACCACTGGAGGCGGGCTGCACGATGTTGGGGCGTGAGCGGAAGACGGCCTAACAGTGTGCGGGACCGTAGCCCAGCTTCATGGAGACGGTTGCGAATGGTCCTCGCCGATACCCCAGGAGCAACAGTGTCCCTAATTTGCTGGGAAGTGGCGGTGCGGTCCCCTACGGCACTGCGTAGGATCCTGCGGTCTTGGCGTGCATCCGTGCGTCGCTGCGGTCCGGTCCCAGGTCGGCGGGCACGTGCACCTTCCGCCGACCACTGGCGACAACATCGATGTACTGTGGAGACCTCACGCCCCACGTGTTGAGCAATTCGGCGGTACGTCCACCCGGCCTCCCGCATGCCCACTATACGCCCTCGCTCAAAGTCCGTCAACTGCACATACGGTTCACGTCCACGCTGTCGCGGCATGCTACCAGTGTTAAAGACTGCGATGGAGCTCCGTATGCCACGGCAAACTGGCTGACACTGACGGCGGCGGTGCACAAATGCTGCGCAGCTAGCGCCATTCGACGGCCAACACCGCGGTTCCTGGTGTGTCCGCTGTGCCGTGCGTGTGATCATTGCTTGTACAGCCCTCTCGCAGTGTCCGGAGCAAGTATGGTGGGTCTGACACACCGGTGTCAATGTGTTCTTTTTTCCATTTCCAGGAGTGTATATATGAACAAGTTTTGCAACGCATTGCATGAGAAGGTTGATTCTCTCCTTGCAAGAATCATCAGCAGCAACCAAAACTGGGTTTATTCCCACCAGCCAAAATCGATGAGATCCAGTTAAGAACGCGTACGTCCTCTTCATAAAAACGAAAGAAGTTTATAACACAACCATTAGTAAGGTTATGCAGGCTCTCTTGATCTAATACGCTTCAGAAGGGAGCGCTCTCGCTGGTATTTCATATTTAGTCCTTCTAAAAATTTATTCTCTACCTACAGTCAAACAGAAACGATGTGGCTTTTTGTCGGCGGGTGTTCTAATGTAACTGGGTCATGTTCGGCCCCATACAAGCAGAAACGGAAATTCCCGCTAAAACATTCCCAAATGGAAACCTAACACCTACAATGGACAGAAATCTGAAAGAGCCCGCCTTGAAACTTGAGCACAGATTTAAATGTGTTATCTTAAAGATAGTACAAGAAAAATCGTCATGAGGAAACTAGTATGATAAAAAGCTTCGTACCCTTGAAATTTAACAGCTTAATTTCTTGCTACTATTAGGAATAAAATACTGGAAACGTGAAAAAAAGTCCTTCAGGTATTGAGATAGTCGACAAGCAGAAACACCGTACCGATCTCATGTGGATGTAGCATTGTTAAGCGCTTCTCAAAACAAAGAGACTATTGTATGAAGAACAAAGCGACAGTAAAGCGTATAATCACTGTACGTGATGCTCTCAAGATACGTCTTTCAACATCGTGTTGGCGTCAGTAATTTCTACTTTTTGTCCAGTTATTTTCACTTTTTGCTTCTGCCTTAACCTTACTCTACGCCTATACTCGGCAAGCTACCTCACGTCGCTTGGCGATGGGTATTTATGGTACCACTAACTGATTCCCCCTTAACTGTTTCATCTTCGACTGCCGCGCGAGATAAATGCATGTTGATGAACCTCTACATTGCCACTAACCTCTCAAATTTTCTCGTCCTGGAACGTACTCCCTGCGACTCTCAATAGTTAGCCTCTCCGTGACACACAATGCCTCTCTTGTAGCGTCTGTCGCTGGAGTTACACTACTGGCCATTAAAATTGCTACACCAAGAAGAAGACGTGCTACAGACTGGAAATTTAACCGACAGGAAAAAGATACTGTCATACGCAAATGATTAACTTTTCAGAGCATTCACACAATGTTGGCGCCGGTGGCGACACCAACAACGCGCTGACATGAGGAAAGTTTCCAACCGATTTCTCATACACAAACAGCAGTTGACCGACGTTACCTGGTGAAACGTTGTTGTGATGCCTCGTGTAAGGAGGAGAAATGCCTACCATCACGTTTCCGACTTTGATGAAGGTCGGATTGTAGCCTATCGCGATTGCGGTTTATCGTATCGCGACATTGCTGCTCGCGTTGGTCGAGATCCAATGACTGTTAGCAGAATATGGAAGCGGTGGGTTCAGGAGGGTAAACGGAACGCCGTGCTGGATCCCAACAGCCTCGCATCACTAGCAGTCGAGATGACAGGCATCTTATCCGCATGGCTGTAACGGATCGTGCAGCCACGTCTCGATCCTGACTCAACAGAGGGGGACGTTTGCAAGACAACAACCATCTGCACGAACAGTTAGACGACGTTTGCAGCAGCAAGGACTATCAGCTCGGAGACCACGGCTGCGGTTACCCTTGACGATGCATCACATACAGGAGTGCCTGCGATGGTGTACTCAACGACGAACCTGGGTGCACGAATGGCAAAACGTCATTTTTTTTTCGGATGAATCCGGGTTCTGTTTACAGCATCATGATGGTCGCATCCGTTTTTGGCGAAACCGTGGTGGACGGACGTTGGAAGCGTGTATTCGTCATCGCCATACTGGCGTATCACGCTGCGTGATGGTATGGGTTGTCATTGGTTACACGTCTCGGTCACCTCTTGTCCACATTGACGGCACTTTGAACACTGGACGCTACATTTCAGATGTGTTACGGCCCGTGGCTCTACCCTTCATTCGATCCCTGCGAAACCCTACATTTCTGCAGGATAATGCACGACCGCATGTTGCAGGTCCTGTACGGGCCTTTCTGGATACAGAAAATGTTCGACTGCTGCCATGGCCAGCACATTCTCCAGATATCTCACCAACTGAAAACGTCTGGTCAATGGTGGCCGAGCAACTGGCTCGTCACAATACGCCAGTCACTAATCTTGATGAACTGTGGTATCGTGTTGAAGCTGCATGGGCAGCTGTACCTGTACACGCCATCCAAGCTATGTTTGGCTCAATGCCCAGCGTATCAAGGCCGTTATTAAGGCCAGAGGTGGTTGTTCTGGGTACTGATTTCTAAGGATCTATGCACCAAAAACTGCGTGAAAATGTCATCACATGTGGGTTCTAGTATAATATATTTGTCCAACGAATACCCGTTTATCATCTGCATTTCGTCTTGGTGTACCAATTTTAATGGCCAATAGTGTAGTTGAGCATCTCAGAAACGCTCTCACGGCGACTTAACGATACCGTGACGTAGCGCGCCGCTCCTCCTTGGATTTTGTGTATCTCTTCTATTAAATCTTCCTGGTAAGGGTCCCAAACTGATGAGCAATACTCAAGAATCGATCGAGCAAGTGTTTTGTAAGTCACTTCTTTTGTGGATGAATTACACTTCCTTTAGTTTGTCCCTATGAACCTATCTGGCATCTGCATTTCCTACTATTTGTTTTATGTCATCATTCCGCATGGTTACTCCTAGATATTTTACGGCAGTTACTGTTTCCAGCAATTTGTCGTCAATAGTGTAGTTATGCAGTGGTGGATTTCTTCTCCTTTCAGGATCAACTGTCATAGGCTGCGCCTTTCACAATCCTCTGCAGATCATTCTACAAATCGCCGTAGTCTTCTTGCAGACAGCCCACCATCTGCGAACAGTCTTAGAGTGTTTCCGACATTATCTACTAAATGCTCCAGATGTACTGTAAACAATAACTGTCCTATCACAATTTCCTGAGGTACTCACCTTTACATCTGTCGATTCTTTTCCGTCCAGAGCGACGTATTGAGTTCTAATTGCAAAGAACTCTTTAAACCAGACGTAAATCAGGTCCGATACCAAACGACAGTACGGGACGGTGTCAAATTCATTCCTGAAGTCAGGGAACACGGAACCTACCTGAGTACCGTTGTCAACAGCGCTAAAGATCTCATGGAGGAACAAAACGAGCTGAGCTTCGTCAGCTCTCTGTTTGCGGGATCATGTTGCCTTTTACTGAGAAGATTTTTATTCTCCGCAAACGTCATAATGTTTTTGTTGTGGCCTTCAGTCCGAAGGCTGGTTTGATACACGCTGTTCTATAGTGTGCAAGCCTTTTCATTTCCGAATTACTACTGCAACTTACATCCTTTTGGCCGGCCGCAGTGGCCGAGCGGTTCTAGACACTTCAGTCCGGAACCACGCGACTGCTACGGTCGCAGGTTCGGATCCTGCCTCGAGCATGGGTGTGTGTCACGTCCTTAGGTTAGTTAGATTTAAGTAGTTCTAAGTCTAGGGGACTGATGTCCTGAGATGTTAAGTCCCATAGTGCTCAGAGCCATTTGAACCATTTGAACAGCCTTTTGAATCTGCTTGCTGTATTCATCTCTTGGTCGACGATTTTTACGCCCCATACTTCCCTCCAGTACTAAACTAATGATCCCTTGATGACTCTGAATGTGTCCCATCAACCGATCTCTTCTTCTAGGTAAGTGGTGCCGTCAATTCCTTTTCTCTCAAATTCTGTTCAGTGCTTCCTCATGTGAACTACCGATATAATCTTCACCATCCTTCTGTAGTACCACATTTCGAAAATTTCGATTCTCTTGTCGTCTAAACTGCTTATCATCCATCTTTCACTTCCATACATGGCTACACACCATACAAATACTTTCAAAAGTACTTGATATTAACAAATTTCTCTTCTTTATAAATGCTTTTCTTACTATTGCTTTTCTACATTTTATATCCTCTCTACTTTGAGGAAAACTCGTCTATTACTTTAAGTATCTCATTTCCTGTTCTAATTCCCTCAGCATCACCTTATTTAATTAAACTACATTCCATTATCCTCAGTTTGCCTTTGTTTGTGTTCATCTTATATCCTCTTTACAATACACTGTCCGTTCTGTTCAGCTGCTCTTCCAAGTCCTTTGGTACCTCTGACAGAACTACTATGTGATCGGCAAATGTCAAAGTATTTATTTCTTCTCCCTGAACTTTAAGTCCTTCTCTAAATTTTTCTTTGTCTTTCTATACTGCTTGCTCACAATACGGATTGAATAACATTTGGGATAAGCTACAACCCTGTCTCACTCCCTTCCAATCACTGCTTCCTTTTCATGGCCCTGGACTCTTACAACTGCCGTATGGATTCTGTACAAGTTTTAAATGCCCTTTCGCTCTCTGTATTCTACCCCTGCTACCTTCGGAATTTCGAAGGGAGTATTCCAGTCATCAATGTCAAAAGTTTCTCTAAGTATACAAATGCTGTAAATGTAGGTTTGCCTTTCCTTAACCTACCTTTTAAGATAAGTCGTAGGGTCAGTATTACCTCGCGTATGCCCACATTTCTGCGCCATCCAAACTGATCTTCCCCGAAGTCGGCATCTACCATCTTTTCCACTTTTCTCCAAGGAATTCATGCTAGTATTTTGCAACCATGATTTATTAAGCTGATAGTTCGGTAATATTCACACCTGTCAGCACCTGCTTTCTTTGGAATTGGAACTACTACATTCTTCTTGAAGTCTGAGGGTATTTTACCTGTCTTATACATCTTGCACACCAGATGGAAGAGTTTTGTAGTGTCTGGCTCTTTCTATGCTATCAGTAGGTCTGACGGAATGTCGTTACTCCCCGGCCTTGTTACGAGTTAGATCTCTCAGAGCTTTGTCAAATTCTTCTTGCAGTGTCATATCTCCCTTCTCATCTTCATCTACGTCCACTTCCCTTTCTATAATATTGCCTTCAAGTTCATCTCTCTTGTATAGATCTTTTATATTCTCCTTCCATCTCTCAGCTTTCCCTTCTTTGTTTAGGACTGATTTTCCATATAACCTCTTGATATTCATAGGGTTGCTTCTCTTTTCCCTGAAGGTCTCTTTAATTTTTCAGTGTGCGTTATTTATCTTTCCCCTAGGGAAACATGCTTCTAAATCTTTATATTTGTCCTCTAACTATTCCTGCTTCGTCATTTTGCACTTCCTGTCAATCTCATTTTTTAGACGTTCGGATTCCGTTTCCTCTGATTCATTTACTGCATTTTTAAATTTTCTCCTTTCATCAATAAGTTCAATATCTCTAGTATTATCCAAGGATTTATACTAGGTCTTGTCTTTTTACCTATATGATCGTTATCTGCTTTCACCATTTTATCTCTCAAAGCTACCCATTCCTCTTCTACTGTAATCCTTTCACTTGTTCAAGTCAGTCAATGCCAAATGCTCCCTGGGAAACTCTCGGCAACCCCTGGTTCTTTCAACTTATTCAGATCCTGTCTCCTTAATTCTTTATCTTTTCGCAATTTCTTTAGTTTTAATCTACAGTTAATAGCCAACAAATTGTGATCAGAGTCCAATGCTGGCCCTGGAGATGTCTGACAACTTAAAATCTCCTTCCGAAATATTTGTTTTACCATTATGTAATCAATCTGAAACTTACCGGTTTCTCTGAGTCTTTTCCACGTATACAGCCATCTTTCATGATTCTTAAACCAAGTGTCAGCGATTATTAAATTACACACTGTGCAAAATTCTACTGGGCAGCTTCCTCCTTCACCCGGTCCATATTCACATAGAATTTTTCCTTCTCTTCCTATTCCTACAATAGAATCCCAGTTCTCCAACACAATTAATTTTTCCTCCCTCTCAACTATCTGAATAATTTTCTTTATCACATCATACATTTCTTCAGTTTTTTCATCATCTGAAGAGCTAGTTAGCATTTACTCGTAAACTTGTAGTACTGTGGTGCGCATTGGCTTTGTGTATATATTGGCTACGATAATGTGTTCACTATACTCTTCACAGTAGCCTACCCGCATTTCTATTTTCTTATTCATTATTAAACCTACTCTTCCATTACCCGTATTTGATTTTGTATTTATAGCCCAATATTCACCTTACCAGTAATCCTGTTCCTCCCCCCAACGGCTTCACTAATTCCCACTACATCTGACTTTAACGTATCCGTTTCACTTTTTAAATTTTTTAACCATCTGCCGGTTTATGGCATCTAACATTTCACGGCCCAATCCGTAGAGTGCCAGTTTTGCTGGTCCTGATACCGACACCCTCCTGAGTAGCCCCCACCTGGAGTTTCGAGTGGGAGCAAATTTACCTCCTGAATATTTTAGCTAAAAGGATGCCATCATCATTCAACCATCAAGTAGAGCTGCATGCCCTCGGGGAAATTACGGCTGTGGTTTCTCCTTGCTTTCAGGCGTTCGCAGTACCGGCACAGCAAGGCCGTTTAATTTAACGTTACAAGACGAGATGAGTCAGCCATCCAGACTGTCACCCTGCAGCTACTGAAAATGCTGCTGATTCTCTTCAGGAACCATACATTTGTATAGCCCCTCAACAGATACCCCTCTGATGTAGTTGCACCTACGTTATGGTTATCCGTACCGCTGATGCACGCAAGCCACCCCATCAACAGCATGATCCATGGTTCACGTGTAGGAACGCCATAATACGTAAGCATAAAACATGTTTCGTAATTCTGCAACAGACTGGCGTCAGCGCTATAGACCTATCATTATTTTCACCTGTCCTACGATCCTTCTTGAAAACTGGAGTGACTTGCGCTTTTTTTTGGGTCTCTAGGTACCCTTCGTTGTTCCAGTGATCTACACTATGTGATCAAAAGTGTCGGGACACCTGGCTGAAAATGACTAACAAGTTCATGGCACCCTCCATCGGTAATGCTGGAATTCAGTAGTGTGTTGGCCTTGATGACAGCTTCCACTCTCGCAGGCATACGTTAAACCAGGTGCTGGAAGATTTCTTGTGAATTGGCAGCCCGTTCTTCACGGAGTGCTGTAATAAGGAGAGGTATCGATGTCGGTCGGTGAGGCCTGGCACGAAGTCGGCGTTCCAAAATATCCCTAAGGTGTTTCATAGAATTCAGGGCAGGAGTCTCTGCAGGCCAGTCCATTACAGGGATGTTTTTGTCGTGTAACCACTCTGCCACAGGTCGTGCATTATGAACAGGTGCTCGATCGTGGTGAAAGATGCAATCGCCATCCCCGAAATGCTCTTCAACAGTGGGAAGCAAGGAGGTGCTTAAAACATCAATGTAGGCCTGTGCTGTGTTAGTACCACGCAAAACTACAAGGGGTGCAAGCCCCCACCATGAAAAATACGACCACGCCATAACGCCACCGCGTCCGAATTTTATTGTTGACACTACACACGCTGGCAGATGACGTTCACCGGTCATTCGCCATACTAACACCCTGCCATCGGTTCGCCACATTTTGTACCGTGATTCGTCACTCCACAGAACGTTTTTCCACTGTTCAATCGTCCAATGTTAACCCTCCTTACACCAAGCGAGGCGTCATTTGGCATTTACCGGCGTGATGAGCAGCCGCTCGACCATGAAATCCAAGTTTTCTAACCTACCGCCTAACTGTCACAGTACTTGCAGTGGATCCTGTTGCAGTTTGGAATTCTATGTGATCGTCTGGATAGATGTCTGCCTATTACACATTACGATCCTCTTCAACTGCCGGCGGTCTCTGTCAGTCAACATACGAGGTCGGCCTGTACGCTTTTGTGCTGTGCGTGCCCCTTCACGTTTCCACTTCACTATCACATCGGAAACAGTGGGCCTAGGGATGTTTAGGAGTGTGGAAATCTCACGTACAGACCTATGACACAAGTGACACCCAATCATCTGACCACGTTTGAAGTCCGTGAGTTCTGCGGAGCGCCCCATTCTGCTCTCTCACGATGTGTAATGACTACTGAGGTCGCTGATATGGAGTACCTGGCAGTAGGTAACAGCACAATGCACCTAATATGAAAAAGTATATTTTTGGGAGCGTCTGGATACTTTTGATCACATAGTGTACGATAGACTGCTGCTAGAGGGGGAACAAGTTCTTTCGCATAATCTCTTTAGAACCTTCCAGGTGTCTCATTTTATAAGCCTTTTGACTATTAAGCAAATATAGTTGCTTTTTTTCCGCGGTCATTTATTTCAATGCCTGCCATTTCGACGTACGTACGATGATTGAAAGAAGAGACCGTATTACGATCTTCCGCAGTGAAACAGTCTCGCAAACCCGAATTCAGCATTTTGCCTTTTCTCTGTCATCTTCCATTTTGGTGTCAATATCGTCACTGAGTGACTGAATAGATGATTTCTAACCACGTACTGATTTTACATATGACCAAAATTTCTTGCTGTTTGCAGCCAAACCGGATGGCAAAATCTAGGTTCCGTCGTGCCTTAAATTTGTGGTAAAGCATCTTCGTTTACGTAGCATTTTTCTAACACGGCCATTAAACCACGGAGTTTCTTTCCATCCCTTAAAGCCTAGTTCGAAAAGTACTTGCCTAAGACGTATCGAACGATGCTTTTCAATTTGATAGATTTGTGCTCTACGATTTCTTCCTCAGCTCTGAATATGTGATGTTGACTATCCTGATAATCAACAATTTGTATCCTGCTACTTTTGTTCAGGGGGCAACGGCCTTGCCGCAGTGGATACACCGGTTCCCGTGAGATCACCGAAGTTAAGCGCTGTCGGGCGTGGCCGGCACTTGGATGGGTCACCATCCAGGCCGCCATGTGCTGTTGCCATTTTTCGGGGTGCACTCACCCTCGTAATGCCAATTGAGGAGGTACTCGACCGAATAGTAGCGGTTCCGGTCAAAGAAAACCATCATAACGACCGGGAGAGCGGTGTGCTGACCATACGCCCCTTCTATCCGTGTCCTCAACTGAGGATGACACGGCGGTCGGATGGTCCCGATGGGCCACTTGTGGCCTGAAGACGGAGTGCTTTTACTTTTGTTAAGCAATAATACTATCCTACCTTTCTTAACAGTTCACTGTAGTCAATAATGCTGTCACAACTAATGAAACTGTAAACTATAAAAGCTTTCTGCAAACAATTCACTTAATCATCCAGGTTCAAAATTGGTTCAAATGGCTCTGAGCACTATGGGACTTAACTTCTTAAGTCATCAGTCCCCTAGAACTTAGAACTACTTAAACCTAACTAACCTAAGGACATCACACACAACCATGCCCGAGGCAAGATTCGAACCTGCGACCGTAGCGATTGTGCGGTTCCGGACTGAAGCGCCTAGAACCGCTGGGCCACAGCGGCCGGCAATCATCCAGGAATATCCAGGTCCACTCCCCTGTATCTCATAGTCCTAATATGTAAAGAGGCGTGAAACGGTCAGTGTAGCGATGTCTCAAAGCCAAAAAGACCTGAGACATTATCGACATGCGACATAAGCAATGTTCAAAGCAACGTGATATAGAGGTAGACTAATTCACAATTCTACAGAACCAACAGTGAGATATCCAACAGCCTTCCCGCAGTAGTAACACCTGTTGCCGTCAGATCATCGAAGTTAAGCACTGTTGGGCTGGGCTAGCACTTGGATGAGGGACTGTCGGGATCGGCCGAGCGCTGTTAGCAAGCGGGGTGCACGCAGCCCTTGTTCTTGCAGTAGTGATGTGATTCTCAAAGATCTTTACCGAACAGAATTGACGGAGGATATCGAAAATGTTCAAAGAAGGGCCGCTCGTTCTCGGTTATCGCGAACTAGGGCAGAGAATGATACGCGAAATGAAGTGGCAATCATTTAAACAAAGGCGTCTTTCGTTGCGGCGAGACCTTCCCACGAAATATTTTGTTGACTCCCACCTACGTAGTGAAAGACGAGTATCGTAATAAAACAAGTGAAATAGGAGCGTGTGAGGAAAATTTAAGAGTTCGGTTTTCCGGGTGCTATTCAAGAATGTACCAAGCACTTGAGTGTGAACTGCAGAGTAGTCATGTAGATTTAAATGTGGGACAAGTCAAAAATTGTGACATAACTTTCATTAACAAATGAATATCATAAATTTCATAAATATGTATATTCATACAGGGTGGAGAAAATTGTGTCACGAAATGTTAACCCTGGATAGCTGATGCCAGTAGGAATGAAAATTATTAGTGTTGTGTAGGTCGACAACGCACCATTTTTAAACGACATAAAATTGGCGCCACGTGCTCCGATTGGCCGCGGGATTGCCCTGTTGTCGGATGCTCTGGACAACGCATGGCCGCGAATGCTTTAGCTGCCAGAGATCGCGATGTATCCTAGGCGGCGCGCGCGCTCGGTGGTAGCGCGCCAGCCTCCCACTCTGGGAGCCTGGGGGCGAATCCGCCAGGGTCCCGACACATCCATTGTAGTTTCATGATAAGACGTAACGAGAACAAACGCATCAAAAGCTGTTAGTTCGCGTACAGAAAGTCTTTTACAAATTGTGTCGGCCCTTAAAGGGCCTTTTATGTAGCTAGGACATTGTTTACATAAAGCAGGTACTCTAACTGGCGACCGTCTGACGCGACACAAGCTTGCTAACGTCGACCAGTGTCATGTTTTTCAACTTCTAAGTCGGTTCCCTATAGTTAGACGACAGCAGCTGCCGTCCAGACAAAAATATAGCGATCGTCCGTTCATTTCGCTAAATAAAATCGTTTACTACGTTTATCATTAATTTTAGAACGAATTAAAGAATCAGAGTAAAAGTTGACGCTGCGCACTGTCCAGCCGACAAAGTACAAAAATTTTAAAGAAGTAAATTAAATATCGAGAAGATTAGCTACCAAAACCAAATTCATGTAGATCATCTCACAAAAAAATCCAAATAATCTATAAATAGGACAGGTATCGCAAGTTCGATGAGAGCATATCTGCATTAACAATTCTGTCCATTGGGTTCTTTTGTAAGTGTATTATTTTATGGGGATTACTGCCGGCAGCTGTGGCCGAGCGGTTCTAGACGCTTCAGTCTGGAACCGCACAACTGCTACGGTCGCAGGTTCGAATCCTACCTCGGGCATGGATGTGTGTGATGTCCTTCAGTTAGTTAGGTTTAAGTAGTTCTAAGTTCTAGGGGACTGATGACCTCAGATGTTAAGTCCCATAGTGCTCAGAGCCATTTGAACCATTTTTTTTTTTTTTTTTGGAGAGGGGGGGGGGATTACTACTAACAACAAGAGTCGTATCAGTATGTTATTTTTTTTGAAATTTGTGACCCTGATTTCCTTTTTAGCATTGATGTAAATTACGATTCAGTACAGTTATCGGATAACGTACTGCATTTCGGACACGCAGCAAGCCGAATTCTCACTCCTAGAGTCCACAATACAGATGTTCTGACGACACATTGGATGTGGAGGTTGGAAGGAATGAAGATGATGGTGTTCCATCAGTCGACGAGGGGTGGTGAGAGACAAGACTACAAATTTGTTATCAGAACGATGGAAACGGACTTATGGCGGAAAATATTCTGGCAGTCACCTCAACTGATTCAAAGGATTTATACACTCCTGGAAATGGAAAAAAGAACACATTGACACCGGTGTGTCAGACCCACCATACTTGCTCCGGACACTGCGAGAGGGCTGTACAAGCAATGATCACACGCACGGCACAGTGGACACACCAGGAACCGCGGTGTTGGCCGTCGAATGGCGCTAGCTGTGCAGCATTTGTGCACCGCCGCCGTCAGTGTCAGCCAGTTTGCCGTGGCATACGGAGCTCCATCGCAGTCTTTATCACTGGTAGCATGCCGCGACAGCGTGGACGTGAACCGTATGTGCAGTTGACGGACTTTGAGCGAGGGCGTATAGTGGGCATGCGGGACGCCGGGTGGACGTACCGCCGAATTGCTCAACACGTGGGGCGTGAGGTCTCCACAGTACATCGATGTTGTCGCCAGTGGTCGGCGGAAGGTGCACGTGCCCGTCGACCTGGGACCGGACCGCAGCGACGCACGGATGCACGCCAAGACCGTAGGATCCTACGCAGTGCCATAGGGGACAGCACCGCCACTTCCCAGCAAATTAGGGACACTGTTGCTCCTGGGGTATCGGCGAGGACCATTCGCAACCGTCTCCATGAAGCTGGGCTACGGTCCCGCACACCGTTAGGCCGTCTTCCGCTCACGCCCCAACATCGTGCAGCCCGCCTCCAGTGGTGTCGCGACAGGCGTGAATGGAGGGACGAATGGAGACGTGTCGTCTTCAGCGATGAGAGTCGCTTCTGCCTTGGTGCCAATGATGGTCGTATGCGTGTTTGGCGCCGTGCAGGTGAGCGCCACAATCAGGACTGCATACGACCGAGGCACACAGGGCCAACACCCGGCATCATGGTGTGGGGAGCGATCTCCTACACTGGCCGTACACCACTGGTGATCGTCGAGGGGACACTGAATAGTGCACGGTACATCCAAACCGTCATCGAACCCATCGTTCTACCATTCCTAGACCGGCAAGGGAACTTGCTGTTCCAACAGGACAATGCACGTCCGCATGTATCCCGTGCCACCCAACGTGCTCTAGAAGGTGTAAGTCAACTACCCTGGCCAGCAAGATCTCCGGATCTGTCCCCCATTGAGCATGTTTGGGACTGGATGAAGCGTCGTCTCACGCGGTCTGCACGTCCAGCACGAACGCTGGTCCAACTGAGGCGCCAGGTGGAAATGGCATGGCAAGCCGTTCCACAGGACTACATGCAGCATCTCCACGATCGTCTCCATGGGAGAATAGCAGCCTGCATTGCTGCGAAAGGTGGATATACACTGTACTAGTGCCGACATTGTGCATGCTCTGTTGCCTGTGTCTATGCGCATGTGGTTCTGTCAGCGTGATCATGTGATGTATCTGACCCCAGGAATGTGTCAATAAAGTTTCCCCTTCCTGGGACAATGAATTCACGGTGTTCTTATTTCAATTTCCAGGAGTGTAGCTAACTTTAATCAGGATGGTCGGGAGGGGATTTCAACCCTACTCCTCCCGAATCCGTGTGCAGTGTATTAACCAAGGCGTCTCGTCGATTGACATGAGAATTTCACTGTTTCCACCGCTGTTCTGCAGATTTTTTTGTGATGCGGACGATCTCATGCAAGGCGTTACTCACCAACCTGTAGATCTTAACGTTCTAAAATATATTTTATTTGCTATCAATCCTCTCATCCTGGTGAGTTGTTGTTGATCGGTCACTGGAGGAACTGTATTCTGTGTCGTCCAGTTACAACTATGCTCCTTTGATATATTGGGAAACACGTAAATAATATTTATATCCACGACATTGCACTAAACGACCAAATCCTGAAGAACTGCAAACTTAAATATTATTTTAAAAGTTAATTTTCTTTGAGAACTCTAATTACGTTGTGGTCACAATAAATAAAGTCAGTGTCATTCCTGACCTCCTTGAAAAATCTACACGTTTCACTAAAGGGACTGAGAGGACAAACCTTGCGTCGAAACTGCGACCATGGAAATCATAATAAATAATACTGTCGATGGTGAACATTACACCGTTAAATAATTCAACGAGACTGAAATCTGGAAACAAATGCAGTTGTGCAACTACAGTTGTACAAACCGATACGTTTTCTGGAAGATCTTTACATCTAGCATACGTGGACATGCACTAAGGCTGTTCTTTTCCAGGAGTGATTCTACTACGCACTGCCCAATATATGATTAATTTATGTTGCTGTGAACTTGTAAGGGACTTCCAGCACTGCTACATGTCAACCTGGTAACTTCTGGTCTATTAGAAGAAGGAAATCTTTTGATATATCCAAAGAAAATTTACGTTCTCGAAGGCCTTGTCATCCATTAGGTGGCAAACGTAAACAGCAAAGAATTTACAATCATCATGGGCAATCTACCAACAAATGGTAATATATTTTTTCTGGTAATTGTTTGGGACGCTGTTAATGGATATATTCATCTTTTAGATTGGTGTTTTAATTTTTGCTTAAGAACATTGTCTGATAACCATTGTTTATACCTATTGTTACCAGTGTGTTCTTATCGACAGTGCTCTTAAGAAGAAACTTCAAATCAAGCTATGATATTTTCTTTCAGTCCAGGAAGTTTGTGTGGCTCTATTACATATCCGCATCTCTATGTCTTCTAATTTTTTCTTTTCTTGTCTGAGCCCACCCTTCAGAACTATAGCTTAAAAAGCTCCAAATAAATGTCTTGATAGATTTATACGAGGGCAGTTCAATAAGTAATGCAACACATTTTTTGTATGAAACAGGGGTTGTTTTATTCAGCATTGAAATACACCAGGTTATTCCCCAATCTTTTAGCTACACAACACTATTTTTCAACGTAATCTCCATTCAATGCTACTGCCTTACGCCACCTTGAAATGAGGGCCTGTATGCCTGCACGGTACCATTCCACTGGTCGATGTCGGAGCCAACGTCGTACTGCATCAATAACTTCTTCATCATCCGCGTAGTGCCTCCCACGGATTGCGTCCTTCATTGGGCCAAACATATGGAAATCCGACGGTGCGAGATCGGGGCTGTAGGTTGCATGAGGAAGAACGGTCCACTGAAGTTTTGTGAGCTCCTCTCGGGTGCGAAGACTTGTGTGGGGTCTGGCGTTGTCATGAAGAAGGAGAAGTTCGTTCAGATTTTTGTGCCTACGAACACGCTGAAGTCGTTTCTTCAATTTCTGAAGAGTAACACAATACACTTCAGAGTTGATCGTTTGACCATGGGGAAGGACATCGAACAGAATAACCCCTTCAGCGTCCCAGAAGACTGTAACCATGACTTTACCGGCTGAGGGTATGGCTTTAAGCTTTTTCTTGGTAGGGGAGTGGGTGTGACGCCACTCCATTGATTGCCGTTTTGTTTCAGGTTCGAAGTGATGAACCCATGTTTCATCGCCTGTAACAATCTTTGACAAGAAATTGTCACCCTCAGCCACATGATGAGCAAGCAATTCCGCACAGATGGTTCTCCATTGCTCTTTATGGTGTTCGGTTAGACAACGAGGGACCCAGCGGGAACAAACCTTTGAATATCCCAACTGGTGAACAATTGTGACAGCACTACCAACAGAGATGTCAAGTTGAGCACTGAGTTGTTTGATGGTGATCCGTCGATCATCTCGAACGAGTGTGTTCGCACGCTCCGCCATTGCAGGAGTCACAGCTGTGCACGGCCGGCCCGCACGCGGGAGATCAGACAGTCTTGCTTGACCTTGCGGCGATGATGACACACGCTTTGCCCAACGACTCACCGTGCTTTTGTCCACTGCCAGATCACCGTAGACATTCTGCAAGCGCCTATGAATATCTGAGATGCCCTGGTTTTCCACCAAAAGAAACTCGATCACTGCACGTTGTTTGCAACGCACATCCGTTACAGACGCCATTTTAACAGCTCCGTACAGCGCTGCCACCTGTCGGAAGTCAATGAAACTATACGAGACGAAGCGGGAATGTTTGAAAATATTCCACAAAAAATTTCCGATTTTTTCAACCAAAATTGGCCGAGAAAAAAAATGTGTTGCATTACTTACTGAACTGCCCTCGTATCTTGTTTCTATATTAAGGGGATTATTTGTTAATAAATCACGCTTGTTTCTGATGGCTTGTTTAGTCACTGCAATTATTCTTTTAATATCGGTTATACTCGTACTTCTGTTTTCATCTGTTGTACTTCTCAAGTACCAAAATTTATTTATTTGCTTTAGTATTTCATTTCGTATCTTAACGTTTGACCTTGCCTGTCTGTTCGACTTACGTGTCACCATTATCTTAGTCTTATTTGTGTTTATTTTCAGTTTGTGGTTATCAAAATCGTCAAAAAAATATTTAACGTCTAGTTCACGTCCTTTTCAGAATCAACTAAGACTGCTGACTCAACAACAAACCGTATACTATTTTTTTGTTTACCATTAGATTTGATTGCTTTGAAGTTGCTTTTCATGGTTCTAAATTGCATTGGTCCATTTCTTAGTGGCATTAATATCTATTTTTGTACTCCAGTTTTTTCTCTTCAATCCGTTATGATTTTATTCCGTTTTCCAAACATTACCTTTCATCCGCTCTATCAAACGTCTTCTCTAGAGCAATAAATGCGACATATTTGTTCTGTTTATATCAATTTTTCTTTCAAAGATCACTCGAATTTATTTTTTTCTTTATTTAGTAATGCTATTGACAAACTCTATTGATAAGTCCTTAACTAAGAGTCTTATTGACACGTTAATATCAAAGCAGGAAGCTGTAGACTCCTGAAACTATGCAGTGCGAAATCTAAAAACTGTTATATTGTCAACGTAACAGTGAAAGCTATTTATGAGGGAGCGCTGGGAAGAAAAGAATTTTTGTAGTGATCATCTGAGTCTCAAATAGAGAGGCACTACTTTTGCAGACAATGGTATATGGAGATAAAACAGTTGTCCTGTATCTAGCACCAAAACACAATATAGAATATCGTGTAATTAATCAGCCGATTCCTTGAGTGCCGGAATACCATGTACATGTTTTCAACGTTGAAAATCTCTTGTTATGTCAGAGTCTCCATTACCACTTTATTCCTGGTACCCAAACGGATTTTATTGAAACATTTCCACGTCGCTTCTAACGCTTCTGCAATTTCTGCAGATACATCTATACTTTGCAAATCACTATGAAATGTATGGCGGAGATACATTAGCTATAACAGATCGAAGTCTTGTGTTGACTTGTATGACAGTTTCGTTCCCATTAATTACGTCATCGTCATTCAGAGTATATCGTTAATACCATTTGCAGTTATTGCCGATAAGTAATTCACTTCATCTGCAAATATATTGTTTACAATTTATCAGCATTACTAGATTCAAGCAGTTCGTTCCACATACTGAGAGATGCCATTGTCTTATTATTTCAGTTCGCTACTGTCATTCCTCTTTCGGAAGAAAACATTACAACTTCAGATTGAATTAGATAACAGAGCCCTATATTTTAGAGAGCTGTTTTTCCTGCACATATCTGTCATCTTTTTTTTTTTTTGTTTTTTTTTTTTTCTCTCTAAATCAAAACATACATGTATGTCGGATTTTTCTTCTGTCACTTCTCACAACGGGTCTAGTAGTCAGTTTCTTGTGACCACGATGTTTACAGGACGCTAAACCTTGTTATCAGACTGTCAGCTAAATGTTATGTGTCAGTCTTCCAAAGAAGAATTTCAGATTTCAGGAGCTATCCATTTACAATAAGATCCACATATCAGGTACAAATTTCTTTATGCTGATAGATCCATACAAAAAGTATGCTGACAACTACAGCTTAAATACCCATTTCACACTGCTCATTCTGTATTGAAATATTTCGGTTTCGTACCTACATAGGATTCTACGGAGTCTCAATGGTGAGACATCATTACTGAGGATGAAACGCGATATTTCAGCATTCGAGGTTACCGCAAGTCTTGCTGTAGTTACGTCATCATAATTTCGATGTACGAGGTCGCGGATGCAAATTTTCCGTTTTCAAGACCTCATCGAAAAGCGTGACAGACACTGTGCTGCCAGAAGCCATTATATGATGAATGCATCACCGTGTACGAGCAACAATCATCTTTCAGAGAAGTGTGATAGAATCGCTCTTATTCTCTGTATACAGGGTTTTTAGTAACTACCTCTAGGGATTCCTACATCAGTGAATGGAACATCTCTCCAAGCTTCGATTTGTTGTGCCGTGTGGTTATAATTAAAGTGCAGCTGCTCACGGAGATCCATTGTGGGCAGTAATCGTCGTTTGGCAGCGAAATTTGGTAGGTATCCTAATGCGTTAGTGTGAAACCGATTTACGGTGAAAAACACATTAGTTCCAGTTTTGGCCACCAGGTGCAATCTGGTGGTGTACACTGGTTGCATGAGTTTAGCTGTATGACATCCGCGCTGTCTTTTGACATGCCACAACGTGGATGAACAGTATGGCTATCGAGAAGAGAGACCGTGCCCTGTTAGTGAAACTGTTTTATGCGAACAGCAACAAATACAGCGCAGCGTTGAGAGAGTATCACCGAATGAAAGGTCTGAGGAGAGACCTGACATCATTAAATGGTTTAAAGAAGATGATAATGATATCCGAAAACAAGGGTGAGCTTGGTGTGGCACCTGGAAGAGGAAGGCGTCGCATCCTGGTGGAATTCGGTGACGGGGTTGCTGTAACAGACGGTGCAGCTCGTGTCGCGGGTAGTGGTAGTGCTCGTGCAGTGAAACAAGAATTTTCCATCCCATAGTCAATAGTGTAGTAAGTTTTTCCGGTAAATTTTAGGCTGTTACCCGTACACGATCCAGACGATGCAGCATCTGAAACGTCATGATCCGCAGCAACGTTCTGACTTTGTTCTTCGGCTTCTGGCGCGGATCTAAGTTGATGACGTATGGCCAGGTTATATTTTATGGCGTGATGGGGCACATTTTACACCACAGGGTGCAATGAATACAAAGAAATACCGAATTTGGGGTACTTTTAAACATTGCACTCACTGTATATCAGTGTTTGGAGTGGATTCACAAGCACCAGTATTCTCGGTCCGTTCTTCTTTGAAGAGAATAGACCAAGAGGGCATGTCAGGTGTACCGAGATGTCTGCGCGTTATCAAGACATGCTTTTACAGCATGGGATTCTTGCTTTGGAAGAGGGCAACTATGAGGAAAGCAGTGTTTTCATGCAAGATGGAACGACATGTCATGTCGCTCGCCCAGTGAAAGTCCTGGTTAATGCAGCCTTCCACGTACCTCTTATCTCGAAAGGTTTTGCAAATGCATGGCCTACTAGGTCGCCTGATTTCAATCCACGTGACTTTTGAGACTGGAAATATCTAAAAGAACGCGTTTACCAGGGAGATGTTCAGTCTTTACCTGATCTAAAGACCAGTATACATGAACACGTTCCTGGGAGTCCACCGGAATTGCTGCAAGCAACTGTTGATCACGTCGTTTTCCGGACGGAGCATCTCGTCGTCATCTCCAGTGCTCATGTTAAATTCTGTTAGTGGCAGTTAATAAAAAAAACAACATTATGCCTTTCTCACTTGGGTGATCTTTCCTGCCCACGTCCTGTTCCTAATCCATTGTATATGAAAAGATTTCTATACGTCTTTCTTGCATTCACAGCCCCACACTTGCCTCTGGTGGCCAAGATCGGAACTAACATTTTTGCAGCGTAAATCGGTTCCGCATTAGAGAATCAGAATATCTACCACGTTTCGCTGTCATATGATAATTACAGGTCACATTAGACTGCACTTCAATTACAGCCACCTGGTACATGCTGTTGTGTACTTCCAGGGGGCGCCGACTATGGTGCAGGTGCGTCACAACAGGCAGACAGATCGTATGCTCCGTATTCCCGCATCGAATTGGTTCGCACCTGCAGATAGGCAACCCCATGAATGGATTTCCGAAGCAGACTGGTGTCTCTGCGCCTTCCCAGACAGCTCCAGCAGCGATCTCAGTGTACTGCACCCACGTACTGACGATTGCCACATCATAACCAGTGTCATTTTGAACACCTATAATGTGAGTTAAAAACTCGGTGAGACGTTCTGTCCACTAATACACAAATACCTGTCTGTTTTCTGTAAATCTTGCTGTTTTTGTGCGAACATCTCCTTAAACTCGAGAGGTACTCATAAATAACCCTGTACGTAAATGGTCTGACAGATAAGGTGAGCTGCAGTCTAAACACTCTCTGCTGATGACACCGTAGTGCACAGGAAAGTGTCTTTGTTGAGTGGCTGTAGGAGGGTACAGGATGGCTCGAGTAGAATGCCTTTCTGATGTGATAAATGGCAGCTTGCTCTAAACACTAGCAAATGTAAGTTAATGAAGGTGGCTTGGAAAAACAATCCTGTAATGTTCGAACATGGTATTAGTGATGTACTGCTTGAGACAGTCACGTCGAATAAATATCTAAGTGTAAAGTTGCAAAGTAACAAAAATGGAATGAGCCTAGAGGTCCGACATAAGCTCTATATACGAGGGTTGCAACTTAAATAGTGGCAACTATTTATATACAGCTCGTACAAAATAGATACAGATACGTGTCTCAATGTTTTACTGACTTTCAGAGTAGTCACCAGCATTGTGTATAACCCGTTGCCAGCGATGTGGGAGTCGTAGGATACTCTTAGCAGTGCCAGTTGTGTTGACAGTTCGAGCGGAGCGGTCTACTGCCCGACGAATTTGTAGCAGTTCTGAAGCGAATGCCGATAAGTGTTTCCTTCAGTTTAGAAATCGAATTGAACTCACGAGGGCTTAAGTCAGGGGAGTGCAGTAGGTGGTATAGCACTTAGCAGCCCCATCAGTCAAACAAATCAGTAACAGCATGCACTGTACGTGCTTGAGCATTGTCCTGCAAAATGATGGTCAAATCCTGCAGAAAGGGTCATCACTTCTGTCTCTGTGCTGTTCATTTTCGGAACACAGCCTACGACCAGCTGCAGGCGTAGCTCCTCGCTGTGGGCCTAAGAGATTTCACGAAGTTTGACGACGTCGAATGCTTGCACGCCTGTCAGAACGATATTGTAAAGCGTACAAACAATTTTTCGCTGCCGAAGAGTTGGATTAGCCGTAGATGTTGGACTCTGTACCTTCATCGCTTTGTAGCATAGTTGAAAAATGCTTTTCGGACATGTGTTCCTACCATCACTATTTTTTCGCAAGATACCTTCCGAATGTAGAACTTTGTCAACATCGTTTCCATACAGTCCATTATGCACCATGGCAAACTGCTCAATTTCCACGAGAAAACCTCTGTGTGGTGTAAGGGGTTTGTAGATAAGTGAATCGGGAGGATGGTTTTAAATTAATACATATCATAAAATATTCAGTAATGCATTCAAGAACTTAACTGCATAAAATCTTAGTATCGAAGTATTCATATGCGCTTGGAATAAGGGTCGGCGGCAACTGATACGCAATCCGAGTTTTAATTAGAAGTAATGGTACCTGATATGCGATCTAACATTGAAAAGTTAAATACTCTCGAAGTGCAATCTGACTTCAAAGGAAATCAAACACTCAAAAACACAATCTGACTATAAAGTTACATCGGGACCGGTGACTGACTGTGAAAACAGGTGGAATCTAATGTGCAACTCAGAGATGAAAATGCGTCAATGAAACTAACTGGAATCAGGTCAATTATAAATGCAAGCCTGAATCTGGATTCTACACCGGAGCATCTTTCGTACAGTAAAATTACCTACTGACTCATTCCTACTGATTCGCTCTCACCATGTTATCGATTGACATGCCGAAGTGTAAGATGGCTGCAAGACGCGAAGTATTACGCCGCCTGGTGAGAACTTAGAATCTCTCGAGGACTGGCTGGGTCACGGCAGGTGTGGCAGAGCGGTGCTTCTCGGACGTGGTCAGCGACAACAGTCATATTCGACGGCAGTAACAAGAGTCATTCCCAAAAGTGTAGTACTTACCTCTTCATTTCGGTTCATAGGGGTGACCCGTCTCTGAGTTTAGATGGGATGTACTTTAGCGAATAAGAATTGTTGTTACTTTTTACAAACTTCTCCTTCCTATCTTCCTATACTTTGGTTTATTGTGGTTAACGACTAGGCTTATTTTTTTGTTTTTTTTTTTGCCGGCTGGTGTGGCCGAGCGGCTCTAGGTGCTTCAGTCTGAAACCGCGCGACCGCTACGGTCGCAGGTTCGAATCCTGCCTCGGGCATGGATGTGTGTGATGTCCTTAGGTAAGTTAGGTTTAAGTAGGGGACTGATGACCTCAGATGTTAAATCCCATAGTGCTCTGGGCCATTTGAACCATCTTGACTAGTTTTTCATGGGGCAGAGATATCCTCTGGACTTCCATTCACTGCCTCCAGTCAGTGGTTTTGTGACTGCTCCCAAACCCAAGGTCCTCGGCGGTACTTTTGGGGCAGCCACCACAAATTGTATGAAGCATGGGTAGTGACCGGGGTGTAGCTATGTCTGTTGGCCGAAAAATAATATAATTAATGACAAGAATTGCGTCAGCTAGAATGAAGAGATAACTTATCTTTATTTCTGACGGAACGTGCACCAGCAATACAAGTCCAAGTAATATCCAAGAGTAATCCGTGTCGAATACAATAGCAAATATCACACTGCAATGGCTCCGCTATAAACTCCACGAAAGGCTAGCAATAGACAATCGACAATAGACTGTCCGTCTCGGGGCCAGCGCTCCTCCTTATATGCAAAAGGCAGAGGGCGCTGCGGACCCGAGCTCAGCCATGGCGCGACCTCTTCCGTCGGCGGTAACGCCCTGAGACAGGAACTGTAGCCAGCGATGTCACGGACAGGACGCGCGTGCGCGAGTTGGTTGGTTGGTTGGTTGGGTCCGTGGATACAACAAGTGGTGCGGTTTGTTTCAAGTTCTAACAATTACTTTCCTCTCTACTACCAGTCCACTCGATTACCACTTTTTTCCGTCTCCCTCGGGCTCTCTCCATCTCCCTATACTCGACATTTTGTTGCTATTAACGAATGGGAACCTTGCATTTGAAGTGGAAGAAGTCCCCAGATTCTGGTTTCCTTTTCATGTGGTTAAAAGTGAAAAGATCCTATGTTTTGGGGAAGCCTGCTCTCTCAAAAGGCGTCAGGCGCATACGTCTGACAGTCTTCCGGCTTGAGCATTTCCTTACAGTGAACTGGGGAAGCGGCCTTTGCTTCGCACCAGAACGGTTAAGCTAATCTTTCCTGGCGCACATTGCCCTGGTGCCCGAAGGTGCTGAGACGGCCCGGCCGTCCCCATGCTTTCGACTTCAGCCCAGGGAATGTAAGCGTCCCCGGCCGTACAGTCAAGCTGGGGTTTCCGAAATGGGCTCACAGGCTGCTACTAATCGGAACTTCAAGTGAAATGAATGAATCGTTATACTCTGTACTTTAACTCTGACTTCCTATGAAGCGAGACTGCACATCATTCATTTCAATTTCGTATAATTTCATAACACTGGGGGAGAATAACACTCTCTGACTGACATATTCTAAGAGAATCATGCTTGGGCCTACTGTTAGGAACAATTGTACTCCACAGTGGAAATGCACAGTGTGACCCTTGTGAGATATCGACATTTGAAAATGGGGACGTCAGAGTTCGTTCAGACTGTGCTTCGTATCACAATTAGTTATTCAAACCCATTAGCTATCAGTTTGTACTGAATATACGGACCATATCTAATAACCTTCCAGACCCACCCTGACGGCCGCGTGCTTTAGCACGCCACTTTCGGTGTTCGAGGCTGCGTGCTGGTCCCGGATCGGATCTGTGCAACGGATTAACAACGATGA